>NW_025763399.1:0-2602966 GCF_003444635.1 Morchella importuna | reverse complement strand
GGCCTCGGTTCTCTGTCCTGCCTGCGGTCCAGCATGAGCATGATTCGTGAGCCCCCGAAGAGGGCGAACCTTTGTCATGCTGGTGCTGGGTTCCCCCCCCCCCGAGTTCCTCTCCGACGGCGCCAAGGTAGGGTAACCTCTCGTGCATGGGTTACCCTGACCTTGCATGACCTAGAACGTGGAAGGTGAGACTCCGTTGGCGAACAACCCAATCGCGTTCGGGCCCCGAGCAGCAGGCGGGGGCAGCTTGGGCGTCTTCGATTTGTATTCCTCGGTTGGGGGGAACATCAAGGTAGGGTAGCCCACCCCCGGCGCCCAACCGGGCCCGCCCAACTCGATCCTGTTCGGGCCCCGAGCAGGCGGGGGCAGCTCGGGCGTCCTCGACCTGTATTCCTCGGTTGGGGGGAACATCAAGGTAGGGTAACCCACCTCACGTGGTCCCGCCCCCCGGTCCCCAACCGAGCTCCTGCTGGCGTTGGAGTGAGGGGGGGTGAGAACCGGTGGGCCCGTGGATTCGGGATGGCTATGGTAGGGTAACCTCCCGTCCTCTTCTTTGTTTCCCCCCTCACTGTGCCTGTTACCCTACCCAGCCCCCCCCCGGTGCACGCGGGTTGGGAAAACCGAGGCGTCGACTTCCCGGTGTGCCAGGTGTGATCCCGTTTGCGCGTCGGGAGCGGGCCAGAGTCATTTGAGCAAGGGTGGACACGGAGTAGACGGTCGCTCTGTGCGCGGTCCGGCTCCTTTGAGCGTCCCCACGGAGTTGCGGAAACCCTGCAAAAAAGACACGTTTTCGACCCCGAAAATAACCCCCGGAGCGTCAAACCGCCGGAACGCCCCCATTTCATGCCGGGTCACCTTTGAGGGGTGGGAGGAAAGGAGGCGAAGGGTGAGGTTGGTGCTTGTTGATGTCTTTGCCGCTACGGCGGTGGATTGACTCTTAGCGCATGCCTGCCCGCGCCCCTGAGTACTTACCACCCTATAGACGGAATTCATCTGTGCCCTGGATCAGTCCCGAGGCAGACTGTGTGGAGGGCTCTAAACAAGTCCTTCACATGGTCCTGCTGAGGGTTTGTTCTACACCCGGCGCACTGGCAGCAGCGACCTCGACCTCCTCCAACCCGTGGGTAACTCCTCGGGGTGGGCTGTGTTGGTGGCGTACCTGCCGGTGACCTGGCTCAAGTCCCGTTCTCGCTTTTGCGTCAGCGGGCAAAGATGGAGTGTGTGGATCAATGGCCCCTGGCCATCGTTCCTTCAAACACGCACCTGGGGGCAGGAAGCCGTGCCGTACACCCAAAATGTATGGCCGGTTGCGAGCCCTCACCTTGGTCCGCCATGTGCCTGAGCAAGTTGACACCGTCGCAGCAATGCGATGGGGCCGACGTGTCCCGGCGCGGAAGCGTGAACCGAAGGAGTTCCGACGAGGCAAATGGAGAGGCCTTCTGCGGGAATACGGTGCGCCATGCCCCCCAAGGCGTGGCTATCAATCCCATAAGCAGAGATCAGGGCCTGGGAGCAGGCGAGAGGTGCAGGTGTTCCGCTTGCCCGCGCCGAAGCTCCCCAACCAACAGTGTGCTTCAGGCCAGAGCGTCCTCGGGCGCGATGGCTGCAGCCCGCAACGTGGTCACGCGTGCGGGTCAAGGTAGCTACCTGGTTGATCCTGCCAGTAGTCATATGCTTGTCTCAAAGATTAAGCCATGCATGTCTAAGTATAAGCAAAATATACAGTGAAACTGCGAATGGCTCATTAAATCAGTTATCGTTTATTTGATAGTACCTTACTACTTGGATAACCGTGGTAATTCTAGAGCTAATACATGCTAAAAACCCCGACTTCGGAAGGGGTGTATTTATTAGATAAAAAACCAATGCCTTCGGGCTCCTTGGTGATTCATGATAACTTAACGAATCGCATGGCCTTGTGCCGGCGATGGTTCATTCAAATTTCTGCCCTATCAACTTTCGATGGTAGGATAGTGGCCTACCATGGTTTCAACGGGTAACGGGGAATTAGGGTTCTATTCCGGAGAGGGAGCCTGAGAAACGGCTACCACATCCAAGGAAGGCAGCAGGCGCGCAATTACCCAACCGACAGGGAGTAAATGATAATAAACGGCTCAGGGCTCTTGTAATTAGAATGGTACTTTTCACCCCTTAACATTAAAAAACGCGACCAACTGCACTCATTGGCTACAGCGACGCAAGCTATGCTCCGACATCGACGATCGCCGCTCATTTCACCGTACTGCTTCATGCTAGGGGAAGCTCTCATCTCCTGGCACTCTTATAAGCAACGATCTGTCGCCACTTCTACAACTGAAGCGGAATACATGGCCCTCTCGGACACCAGTCGACAACTGATCTGGTTAAGGAACGCAATCCACGAGCTGGAACGAAAACCAAATCTCTCTTTCATTCTTCGAGGCGACAACAACGGCTCTCTCTCTTTGGTTAAAAATCCTGTCTTTCATAAAAGGTCTAAACACATTGACGTACATTTTCATTTTGTTCGGGAACGGTTTGAGGATGAATTATTTGAACTGGAATATATTTTCTACGAACGAGAACGTGGCGGATTTACTCACAAAGGGATTGGATAAAGGCAAACATGTTTTATTTTCTTCTACTATTCACTGTGGCTCACGAGGGGAAGTCTTGAAATAGGGCGCTCGGCACGTTTCATAGTTCTGGAAGATTCTCACCATTTCATTATAGTATTTGTCATCGGCGTATGACTCACTTTCCTATTAGTCATTCTATTTACTCACACGTCTATGACTCATTGTATTTCTTTTGTACTACCTTTCATTAGTATAAATACGGGGCATTCCCCCTTAGCTAGCAACAAGCAACACGATCAATTACTTTACTTCTCCTACATACTTTCTCTAGACTTGACCTATTAAAGGCACGTTAAAGGCAATAAAATACGACTTTACTGACTGTTTCCGGGGTTTCCTGTTTTCCGCCGGAAAACCAACGTTTTCCAATGAAGCCCCCCCTCTAGATCCCGAGATAGTTGAGTACTCAAACAAACCTATTTCGGTGGGGTCATCAAATGGTATCTGACATCAATGGGCTTGTAACAGTTGGGGAATACAATTTCTTTTTGATGGGTCCGTTGTTTGGCATATACATGCAGGCAATTCTTGCTTAATGCTCCTGGTATAATAGTAGGATGCTCGGTGATGATTCGTTTCATTGCCGATGGCCTTCGTCAACCATGTGCAGCATCACCGGTGGCAAAAACATATCCCCATGTGTATACGCTCAAAATGTGTGACAGAAGCGTTACAGGTAAAGGCATCAGTAAACTCATCTGTAAAGTTGTCTGCAAAATCGACTGATTTCCCTTAAAACGACTTTCCCTCTACCAAAATATTGACAGTACCCTCGTAAATCAAAGCTCGAAAAACGACTTTACCGACAACTTTACCGAATATTCTAGGTACACATTTCCACTCCCCCTAGAGGCAGTCCTCAGTCCGTTCAGTGTTTGGACGGACTGACTTGGCTCGAAAACCGCAGTCGACTGCAGTCCATGCAGTCCATTCAGTCCGTCCATTTTGTTGGACTGCGTGTCTTGGCACAGTCGACTGCAACGGACTGCAGTCAAACTGAACCACTGGCGGCGTTGCAGGCTGAGTTGAAGTTGGACCTGAAGTATGGATAAGGCGATATACCATAGAACTCCTTTGGTGTAATATATGATGTTACTATTGCTATCGACTATGTTGATAATCCTGCCCAGTACGTGTATAGAGCTGGACATGTTTTCTTATGTAATAGACAATATTGCAATATCATTATGGAACCCATATTGAAGAATGAAAGAATTTCGATTACTCGACTAGAAGTATATATGCATACGGCTTACCACAAGCGCTGAAATACCCACAAAACTAATGAACGACCGGAAGCAAACAAAAAAATTGTAATGTGGAGGGATATAAACCAAATACCCTCATACTCCGGTGACCGCATTACCCCCGGCCGCGTGCCCCGCTAAATGTCGAGAGATTTTGAGAGATGTCAAGGCAAGCAATTAAAGGAAGTAATTGCAGTCAACCAGCTCTTTTGCAGTAGTAACCAAACAAGAGGCACGTGTATGCTACCAGGCGGCTTTCCTAAAGGTGGTGATTGGAAGTATACTCCTCTATCTCCATAAAGTAATGTCCCTTTGCGTTCCTCGCACCAAGCTTATATTAGTTAAGGGTGCATGCGCATAGAAGCTGAGCATGAGTGTATTCAACTATAATGAAGTTAAGCAAAAAGAATATACATACACACAGCCCAAGCTTGCTACATGTACATGTAGTTATAAGCGCAGCACCCCGAGGTGAAATAAAAATCTTGTAAGGCAACAATGCAATCCGACCGGCCGAGTGATTGATCATGTGCCAAAGGCCAAACCGCTTTTCTTGTGTGACACGCACGAAGTTCACCGCATTAGGAGGCTCAAGAGTTAATATTCGACTCCCCCCGAGTCTGAGTCTGTGACATTAAAATAATCTTCGCCCTATAAGGCGCATCACGTAATCTGCTTAGTGGAGTCTTTTATCCACACTTATCACTCGAAGCTTGAAAGATGGGTATCGAGGCAAAAAGACCAGGGGTTGTATGCACAAGCTAAATGGAGGATCGAAAGAGGTTGCAGTAGCTCAATCTGGAAGAACCAATAAACCGACGGGACTCATTCCTCTCTCAGATCATCATATTTCATCAACTAAAATCCAGGGTTAGGTCTTTTCTTCGAGCGAGCGTGGATAAAAGACTCTAATTAAGGCGCTCTTAGTATTTTGCGCTCACGCCCTATATACTCTAGACTGGTAGAGTAGAGTACTCTACTGGGTCTTTATGCCATAGTCTATGACTGCATGAGCTTGGCGTATTTTTATATGGCATAGAATATCTCAGTCGCGCCCATAAACGTCAGTAGAGTATGTGTTGCGTGTATGCATTGGTGCTCGCTAAGAAGAGGCCCACGCCAAGGACTTACCTACTCTACATGTACAGTCGTTTCTGGGTGAACGGCGAACTCGGTTCGATGGCGAATGGGCCAATCAAAGTCAACAAAAGCCAACAACAGTGTGCCGACCCCTTTGCCTTGACTGATTATCAGCCCGAAAAGTCGCCATTCGTCATCGAGCCGGGTTCGCCGTTGACCTAGAAACGACTGTAGTGGTTACACGGGCGCCTCGACATCCTTCTGGTAGGTATGTACAGTCGTCACTGGGTCAACGACGAAACCAGTTCGATGGCGAATAGGCCAATCGAAGGCAATAAAAGCCAACAAAAGCGCCCCAACCCCTTTGCTTTGACTGACTATTAGCCCAAATAGTAGCCACTCGTCATCGAGCCGGGTTCGTCGTTGACCCAGAAACGACTGTACCTCAAAATCTCAAGAATAACGAATCGAACTGGACCGGAATATTGTGCTTTGGATTGGTCAAATGCTTGTTGAGCCTCAATCCGACAGACCCAAAGCGGTATTCCAGCCCAGTTCGATTCGTTATTCCTGAGATTCTGCGGTATCATTTATTATCTCAGAAGAATAAGTGGGAATTATCACCTCTAGATCTACTCGTGGCTTTGTGAGTCGGAGGAAACCGACGCCGAGAAGTAGTTGGTTATATAATGTGATCTCATGCTCAGCTGACCTGCAGATATGTATGTGCCTACAGTACATACGGCAAAATCTCAGGAATACGAATCGAACTGGACTGGAATATGGCTTTCGATTGGTCAAATGCTTGTTGAACCTCAATCCGACAGACCCAAAGCGTGTCTTCACCAATGGGTAAGTGGTATTCCAGCCCAGTTCGATTCCCTATTCCTGAGATTCTGCGGTATGTTCCTAGGTACCCGCGACCAGCAACAAGAACCCGAATATGCAGCTGCAAGTCTTTGGTGTATTTTTGACTTCTACTCCAATGGAAATTGCAGATTAGGACGTGCATTTTCGGGTGCTTGTTGCTGGTCGCGAGTAAGTAGAATGGACCAATTCTGGTGTGCAGGGCTGTATGCGAGGTCTATTGGTGTTGAGAGACACACGACTCCTTGCCGAAGATGGAGCTGAACAGATGCGTCAAACGAGGCTGTATTTCAAAATATACATCTACGGCTATGTTCTCGGTAAACAGTGGCTGTATTTACATATGTGATCGGCACGACCTAACGGGGGGCTCTTTTCTGTTTTCCTAAAATGTGTGGATTCGCCACCCCGGTTGACCGCCTATAGTACTACTACATACAAGCTTCCTGCTATCACGAAACATGTCAACCACAAAAATTGCTTCGGAATGCCAGGTTAGGAGGGCACGCGTTCACAATGAGAATCTCACATACTGCAACGGTTGCGAAATGGTGTACTGCGACTTTTGCTACGATATGCAGGCAGTACACGACAGCGACAGGAACCGTTCAGGATCCCATGAGAAGACCGAACTGAATGTTGCAAATTTTGTACTCTGTGTCTTTGACACGGGGGTTCCACTGCAGGAGAGGGAAGTGCAGCATCACAACAACATCTATTCCAAATGGTTCGGTGCTGTCATCGATGATCATAAGAAAAGCTACTTGCATGACTTTGGCGGGTTCCTTAGACTGCTGCAGGACTCTGAAATTCCTCCGTCCGACTTTTACCCCTCACTGATCTCATTTGTCGGGGATACCGGGGCAGGGAAGAGTACGGTGATCAATGGAATTCTAAGAGTATAACTCCATAAACCCCATGATAATATGACCTATGAGAGCTTAATATATATAGCTGCCGCAAGAGATCACGAATCATGTCCCGGACGACATTTTGAGCCCGGTAATGGGAACGAGTTACGAACAGACTATTCCAACCAGCGGTGATGTCCATTTGTTCAGTGACCCTGTCACACGCGATACACGTTACCCAACCTATTATGTCGACTGCGAGGGCATGGACGGGGGCGAGTCGCTGCCAGCCTCAGCAGTATGTTTGGAGAAACTCTCAAGGGTTGGTGATATCAACTATCTCATACACAAGAGAAGAGAGGTATCTCCATCTATAACACGCGCATGGGCGGTGAAGGAATTGTATCCCAGAATCTTATTCCCCTTCTCCGATGTAGTATGTCTTGTCACGACAAATTCAAGGTATTTCTCACCAACCGAGAGCATAAACACCTACTGATTGATTTATAGGGCTTTCGAAGCCCATCTTTCAAAGTTATTGCTTTGGGCAGACACAGCGATTGACAAGACGACAAATCAGCCAATGCTACCACAAGCATTCATGATATTCAATGCCTTTAGCACGAAGGTGGATTGCCTACTAGTATAGTACCCTCTGTGAGTTGCGCGCTAAAATGAGAATGTGTAGGAGGCACCGGACGACAGTGTTTTCCAGGATTGGTGGGATACTAGCAAGGTCACGCGAGAGTTTTTGGAGCGTCGAGGCTCCTCCATCCTTTCCTCCGAGTCCACGATAGGAAAGTTGGCCGCTAGTTGGAAGGCGCGAGGGACTACAATTAAAACTCTCACTGAGTTGATAGAACGCTACTTCCGACACTTCAAGATATTTTGCATCCCCAAATTAGAGTCAGTTCAGCACTCGCGCACCATCGAACAGTACCAAGCGCTGCAGACCGCGCTCTCAGCCGCTTCCAAAAGTGCTCGCAAGCGCCGACGCGATTCAGGGTTTTTGATGTCTGCCAGTACGCTCAACAGATACCTTGAAATGGCATTCGATCATTTTACTGCAACACCGGATAAGCCCTTTAACTTCTTGTCTACTGCCCTGGTTCAAAGCCCTGTCACGCAGACCCTAAAAGATCACATCTGCAAGCTCGCAGTAAAATATATGTCAATCCACCCAATGAAACCCGGCAATGAGATATTTAAGGACATCTCCCTGTGGATCGCCTCCTGTATATTTTTGAACTCCCATCGCCTGCAACTTCCTAATATGGGTAAGCTTCAATCGTTTCAGACTGTTATTATGTAGACTGACTCTAGTGGTTTTCTCACAAGATATTACCAAGGAGGTTTACAACCAGTATCGTGTATTTTGTTCGGAGGCGTTCTCTCTGTTTTACAGTCGGGATTGGCCTTGTGAAGCAGTTGACATTAAGGGTAATCGTTGTGTGAATGTCCAATCAACTCATTCAACCAAAGGCCACCAAAACATTGCCGGCAAGATTTTCGAGGTGGAGGACCCGGATACAAGCCTAAGACGGACCTTTAGGTCATCCGGTGATGATAAAGTCAACAGGGGGCGGTTCTTCACTGAGATTCAGAAAGAGCTTAGGGAGTGTCTTCTGAAATACCACACTAAGAAGTCCGAGACAGAATTCAATAGGAATCAGATGAGGAAGGCAGTCGCTGAGGTTCATGCAACAATCTTTAAGAAGACAAGGTATCGAAATATCATAGGGCATTTGATCAGTCACAAAACCTGCTTCTGTTGTTTAGCCTCCAGCCCAGCACATAAATTGTTATGTGGGCATCTTCTTTGCCAATCCTGTATGGAGGACTACTCGGAGAGGGAAAGACGCCTCCCCCGGCTTGTCTTGAAGGCTTGCCCCCTCTGTGGGGTCAAAAAGCAAAAGTTGAGAGTGGAAGTAAAACCTCCTTCCGCCGGTTTGCGTATATTATGTCTTGATGGGTATGTTTGCCGCTTTGCAAGAGACCCTAGATAGGAGTGTTACTAAGAGCTGGTGGTAGCGGGGGTGTTCGGTCTATAATGCAACTTGAGATTCTGAGGCGGATAGAGCGCGAGATCGGTCTCGATATACCGATAGACAAGTATTTCGATCTTATTGTAGGGACAAGGTAACTATATGGATCTTGATTCACCAATATCGATTCTCTGATGACTAACTTTGTTTGGCAACTGCGAAGTGGGGGTGGGCTTGTAGCTGCTGGTATAGGCTTGAAACGTTTATCGATCGAAAAGTCTATCCAGATGTTTAAAGAATTTGCAAGCAAGTCGTTTGTCCCGCGGCCGTTGGTTAGCTGGCCCATCCTAGGGAAGCTTGTCTTGGCGCACCACCATGGGCGTTACAAGACTTCTTCGCTGCAGGACGTGTTGAAGAGTGCTTTCGGTGATGAAAGCATTTTTGGAGCAGCACTGGACTCTAACCTATGTACCACAGTTCCTGGTCTAAAGGTCGCACTCACCGCAACATCATCAAACCGGAAGCCTTGTCTACTGACCAATTATAACCGCCCGCCTCCGGAGAGGAAACCTCAAGGAACATGGAAAAGAGGGGATGAGCAAACTAAAGCTCAGACTGAAGAGATAAAGGTTCAAAATAGTACACCGAATAGCTCAATGCGTTCTAGGAACGGTGCAGATGATCCCATACCCTGTCCTGGATCAGTAGTTTACGAGTTCCGGAACGAAACTCGGCGGTATCGGCCGATACAGGAATCAATTGCAATCGACGCGTATTTCGAAGTGGCCACTCATCCTAAGCGTGAAAAGGAGCGCAGTCCAGGAAGCCTCACGAGTAGTGATAATGAGGATGACGTGACTGGCAGTCTTCTGCTACACGTTGGTGATGATGAAATTTATGGGAATCCGGCTGATGATCGTAGGTTATTCTTCCCCTTTCCCGGATGGCCTTTCTTTGACATTTTTCAGCTACATACGATTTCTTTAGGGGTGAAGACGAATCAACCGAGCTAAAGTTATGGGAAGCGTAAGACACTCTATATTGCAAGAAATCTGTCTAGAGAGATGCTCATTTAGTCGAAGGGTCCGGGCTACCTCAGCTGCTCCTGGGTGTTTCAAGTCGTTTTCGCACGCCGCTTCACGGTACACGTTTGATGATGGGGCATTGCGGTGTAACAATCCAGCCTTTCTCGCTGATAAGGAGAGGAAGGTTCTCTGGCCTGAACTATCAAAGCAAGACCCAGACATCATGCTTTCCCTTGGCACAGGTTTTGATCCGGACCCTCCGCAGGTGGCGGATGACTCTCCACGTTCGGAGACAGGGATCACAAGCTTCTTACATAAAATGAAGGATCTGGGCTATACCGCTGTTCTAGAGGATATGGATTCTGAGATGAAGTGGAGGGAATTTACTGACGGCCTTAGAATTGATGACCAGGATAAGGAGAGATTATCAAAGTATAGAAGGCTGAACCCATATATCAAGAGTCCTATTCCGAAAATGGACGATTTCTGCCAGGTAGACAGCCTGCAACGGAAAGTAGACCGCTGGCTCAATCTTAGACCGGCGGCCACTGATGTTACGATGATTGCGCATAAATTGATTGCGTCCCTTTTTTATTTCGAATTCCTTGGTGCCTCCGTTGAACCTTACATAGGCGTGGAGTCTCTGAGACGAGGGGTTACCTTGACCTGCACTGGTAAGTTGATCCACCCTTTATCATACCCCTGTAAATCCTCCTAAAGCCATTTATAGGAAGAGTAAAATGTCGGGTACGATCACAAGCTCTGCTAAAACGAATCGAACTCTACGTGAATCGACCGCAGCCAGCCAGTAGTATCTTCTTGATTGGTGATAGGAACGAGATCAAGCGGGTTTTAACGGCCGAGCCAACGCCTGAAGATGGCACCAATTCAACCTACAGGATCTCATATGATGTGCAGTTTTCTTTGAAACGTGCGGATAAGGATAAGGAGATGTGCATTTACTTATCGCTTTGGGACGACCCTGCGAAAGCGGTAAGCATTAGCGGATTTCCACGATGCTTATTCCCCGAAGCAAACTGTAAGTAATAAAGATTCCCAGTCTTAAGCGTAATTAATCTCTAACTACTCATATAGCACTTTCTAAGAGAACCCTTCCAAGAAGCGCCAGCTTTCGATACCTTCCGGATAGTGTTGTGTGACTGTACGTCATGTGTTTTTCGTTTTGTCGCGCATTATCAGCCTAGATTGAAATATCGGTGTGGTGGAACATTTTAATTGGTCATTATAAATATTTTCGGGTTCGCGCCAGGATTGGGACCGCCTGTTTGCACGCTTTGGCATATATCTGTGCACAATATAGTTCTCACTCCGGCACGTTCCTTCAGAACATGTCTGTGTCTAGATGCTAGTATATAGATCAGGTACATATATTGCTAATAAGATATGTATTAACTCAATAACTTTCTATGCTTATTGTCAGTAATGTGTACTCTATAACTCCGGGGGATGGTTAAGTATTTTTAGTGATTTAATCGACCCAACACGTCGCTTATTTCGTGTCATGTGATTATTGACCTCGTCTACTGATAAACTACCCTCTATCAGCTAGTTCCAACGTTGACTCCTAGCGTCTAAGAGGCACTTGGCCAAACTGTCTTCAACGTTGAATTAATGTGGATTTATGTACACGAGGGGTAACATACCACCTCGCGATGTCTTTGGATCGTTGTCTTCATAGTGAGCTAACTATGCTCTCCGCAAATACGACATCGACCCTCTCCCCATCCAAATTACCTTATATTTCGGCCATTGTTGAGTCCGTGCCGTTCAACGCATCTTAAACAGCTCAGTATTTGGCTTCACACACCACAACTACACACATCTACTTTATGCTCCCAAGATCTATATATCGTGCAAGTAGACGTAACGGAGCGCACAAGCATATCGAGACGATAGCATTTCCCTCACGTGCAAGACCACCACCAACCCCAACCGCGTCACCCCAAAAGGTGTCAGAGCTGGGGTCATGAACTCATATTTTCGCCATCAAAGATGGGCCTTTAATATCTATCTCTCCACAAGAAAACGTACCCCCACACTACCTAAAAACTAGGCTTTGAATCATTGACCCACATTACTTCCTCCACTCCATACTCCCGTCATCAATTCCATTATTACTCCTTCGTGATACATTCCGACAGCGTCTTTGCAATACATGCACTCAATTTATGGATAGGACTTTTCATGCCGCAGCGGAGAGAGGTGACAGTCATGGCTGGGAGCGAGGTAATGTAGTAGCTGGAGGTACATGCGGGTTCGGGGTTAGGGTTGTGCCAGGGCTAGGGTTATGAATCGCGGTTTTTTTTTGGGTTAATTCATTAATTACATACAACCTTACTATGAATCGACGGTCCTCATTACATGTACCCCATATTTCCCTTTTTCCTGTGTTTAAAGGTCTTTGTTCTTTACTTTGACATGCATACAAGCAATCTGATACGCTAAATGCACATTGACTCTGCAGCGAGGATCGTAGGCTGAACGGCGCCGAGCCCAGTGAAGCGCAGGGAGACGTGCGAGATCTTTCAGAGAGCATATTTTGTTATAAGAATAGATAACTTGATACTGATAAAATACAATTTCGCTATGCGTACCTATGGACATGATATCGTTATGCTGTGTGTGATATCGCTATGTAGCGTTCAGGGTTAGGGTTTCCGGCGGATTGTTTATTCCTATCATATCCAGATCATCTAGCGGCAGAGAAATTATAAATAGAGGATATTACAGTTAGTAGGACTCGCTAAGTCCGGTCGGTGTTTGTTGAAGTTGCTGGGGTTGAATCACGGAAAGTAGCTGGCGCCGTTCTAAATTCTAACAGGATCCGGAGGATACTTATTTCAAAAGGAAATATGCTTAAACCCCCCCGAGAAAACGGCCACAAGACCATCGCACCCAAATTATTCTCCTAGTTAAGGTATTCCTATATAATCCAAAAAGGAAAAGAAAAGAGAGGAAAGAAAAGCAAAGAAAACTGGGACCCTATGATACGGCTCGTAGGTATTTACCCTTTACATTCAGGTTAACTGTAATTGAAGAGCATCAAGGGGCGCCGAGATTGATACTGTGTCGGGTGATTGTTTATCATGTTCTCATAGGGTACCTATCCTCGTAGCGACAGTGCAGATATATGCTATATGGAGCATGCGAACAATCTGGTAGTGATCTACCCACTGAGAGGACAATCATCAAAAAGCCACCACCACTACTGTGATGTCTCCTTCCAAGTTCTAACTAGGTCCTAACGCCTCGATCCTAACCCCAAATATTCCAACCCCCCAGCTAGTCATGAAATATACCAAACAATGGCCCGCCGCGGACGAGACGACCGCTGGCCACACGCGGCCATCATCACGCTGCGCACCTTCCAGCTCATCTTCGCCGTTCTCAACCCCTTCATCTGCGCGATGTTTGGCAGCGGGTACACCCCCTTCCCTCTTCCTCTCCCTCCTCGCCCCATCCCCGGATTAACAAAGAGAAACAGCTTCTTCCTGTACACCTTCGGCCTCGGCATCCTCACAGTCATCTACACCATCACCTGCCTCATCTGCTACTGCTGCGGCAAGATGCACCCGCTCTCGCTGGCCATCATCGCCTTTATCGCCTGCTTCCTGTGGAGATTTTGGCGTTGCGAGCGCGGGGTACTGGCGGTATGGGTGGTATGGCGGCGGGTATGGGCTGCTGCTGGTCGCGGTCGCGCTGATTGAGCTGTGGGTTTCTCTTTCTCCTTTTTGATGTGGAGGGAGAGAGCTGGGGCTAATGTGGTATGTGTGGATAGGTTCTTGCTTATTGCGACGACGGTGGTTGCGGGGTTGGTGGTGAGGGCGGAGAGGAAGAAGGCGAAGCGGGTGGCGGCGGCGGCGGGGGTGGCAGCGCCGGTGATGGAGGGCGCGGTGGTGCCGGTGGCGCCTGGGATGGTGGAGGCGGCGGTTTGAAGGAGGGGATGGAAAGGCTTTATGAGACTGTTTGTATGTGGTGTAAGTATGCTAAGGTTTAATGTGTAATTGTGACGTGACATTGATTGTGCGCGCGTGTGTGTGATTTTCGGTGTGAGATATATGGGCTCCCCAATCAAAGGCCGGGGGAGATAGCGGCGGGCCAGCGCTACCATCTTCATGATAATGATCTTGAAGCCATTCTCGGCCTTTAAATTTATCAGGAAAAAGAACCAACATAAAAAGAGAATCTCATCAGAGCCTTAGATCTGGGACGGCAGCGCGCAGTTGACACCGCCGACCCTACTACTCTCCGTAAAGCCCCTCCTAGTGCATGGAAACGACAAATCCTACAGGAATCACGATGTGTTACTCTCTCTTGAGAGGGTGGTCCCGTACTTCAGAAAATCCTCAGCTGCAGCCCCTTGTCCTCCAATGTTAATTATGGTAAATCGAGTGATGCATGATGTTGGCACTAGTTACCTTCTTTGAGCGAACCCGGGATAAGACATCTCGAACTCATTCTGGACGTCAAAATGGAGCGGCGACGGACCTATTACCTGCCATGTCCGTATGTCATTTAAAAAAGTGGAAACCCTAACCCTGGTTGTAGTTGCGGTTATACCACGTTATTGATGGTCCGAGACTTTGTGCGCAATACCTATCGTACTCTGAGACTCTTCAAGAACATAATTAGCTGTGCCCACTGGCAGGCGCAATACAAAGAAAGACAGAGCACTCAGCTCCTAGTTTTTTTTGTCATGCCAAGGCTATAACCAATCGAAGGGTTGCCGCAGCGTGGAATTGATAGAGGGCGAACCGGCAGCCCGAGTCCAAGAATGGATCTTTTTAAAACTCATACAAGTGAAAATTGCGTGCCATACTTGAGCGTAGCATACCTTGAGAAAAGCAGAACACAAATTATCACTCAGAATTAGCTTTTGCCCAAAACCATTCCGCCCCATCTCCCCAACTCCCCGCTCGAAACCGAAATGTTTGTAGAGTGTAGGAACGTGTTCCGTAGCGTACGATGTAAGCACTGTAATATCAATCACTCATACGTTAGAGAGACACGAAGGTTGCCCCAAGATCCCCTCGTATCTCCAAATAGAAGATAAGAATTAAGCCTGATTGGAGGTAGTACTAGAACTACACGTAATTCGTGCAGCGGTGGGTACTTGTAGGCCTGTGTAACTTTCTTGTGCAACCCTAAACCTGGCCGATCCCTAACCCTGACCATAAACGCGCTAGTAAGCCAGCGGCGGCGGCCTAGGGTTTGCGAGCGGCTGCGGTCACAAACCGTCACCCGCACGCACCCACAATCCCTATCCTATTTGTTTCCCTGCCTGCCTTTGGCTGTGGTCGCCGCCTGTATAGAAGGGTCTTATTTTTGTATTTAGGAGTAATTATGTAAGTTTAGTAGACGAACACCACAAAATTCGCGAACATTGCTAACGTGAAATATATGTACAAAGTACCTAAGATGTGGAGTACAAAGCACTCTCTCGTTCACTTAACTAGTACACTCTCCCGCGACAAGTGTTGAGGTTCCAAGTGATTAATACAACTTCTCCGTTTGGTGGTCGGCCGTCTTACGAACCCCATCAATGCGTACTGTCGCACAGGACATGTGACTACATGTATTATCCACAGGACCTATGGCGACGAATAGGTGGCATGACAACCTATTCTCAAGCCTGTCGTATAGAGCTCGCTACACACTCTAGTACTCCTATCAATACCATCATCGTCTCTTCTCTTATCGATTAAATTGGTCTCACTATAGCTATTGGAACACGCGCGCACTACCTCACAGTACCAGCACCTAGCCTGAATTACATGTATTCCGGCCAGCTTTCAACCTTCTGAAGCTCATGTGGACCAAACGATGTAAGTGCTGTCAGCAAGTGCTACTCGTTCTGCTATTATGCGAGGCCACAATAAATATACTCCACAGCGCTAACTATTGATTCGTCCTTGCCGGAGTTTTTGCCCTGTCTGACCCGAATCTTGAAGTAGGCTAATATAGCAGAAAATCAGACAATATACCAAGGTTAAACCCGCCGCGAATCAGCTTTTTACTCAAACCTAATCAGAAATCAGACGGAATAAAATTTCCAGTAAGTGTATGCGGTCGGTCACACACTATCACTCGGACCTTGGTTCTTGGCGCCAAGTCTTTACCCCCACCTCACCTGTTAACCCCCCCTTCAATTTTTCAAAGTAAACCCGGAGGGGGAAGAAAAGACCCTGAAAGGTCTTCGCCTCGATTAATCACTCTTTTTGTGCGTAAAAGTGCGCACTTATCAGTTCCCACGACGCCTTCGACAACTGTATGCATGTTGTGTAACATGCAGGCGATTTCAAACAAGGCGGAGGGCGGAGCCTCTTCCACGTCAACAGCCACTAATGCGCAGATAGAATGGCTATAGATGTATGAGTACGTATCTACTTATCTACCAGCATGAGCGGATGAAATGAGCTCACGAGCGAGCGACAGCCATTGAAAATGAATTGATAAGTTAACATGCGCAGTAAATACCCCACAAAGTCCCCTCATGACTTCGTTTCGCATTATCTACAATTTCTCGAGCTTACCCGGTTCCTGCTTGCATGCATATGCGTATGCTTAGCCTATAACGATGCAATAAACGTGACATACCATTGGATATAGGTGAGCGAGATGTCAATCTTGATGATTTGAATGCTGACGACCACCGAAGTCATGTGATCGGCACCCCCGGTCGGGCCAATGATTTGGATAACACACTCCATCAATAATTCAATGGCCTAGGGCTTCGATAGTTCCATAATCAAGATATATATCTGCGTACTGCGCCTGTTATCTACATGTAGTCAAGCCTACCTGCGAAATCACACAACTCTCTATCCAGCAAGGCCTTTCCATCCCTTCACAACTCAAAGAAATCAATCTACATATTGCTCAAGCAAATAAGAACGTGTCAATTAAAAGTCGATAGAGTTCTCTCACTATCCATCCGTCAATATGAAGATGCATATGATCCCCAACCGCCGCGACCCACCCCCCTACAGCTCAACTGACCCGCTTCAAGCGACGAATGGTATCACCAACGATAGGTATACATACTTAAACAAGTACAATTTTAGCGAAATCCCCACAGTCATAGTAAATCTCATCCGCTCGTATATCAAGCTCAAGGTCGGTCACTGGAGCCTCCTCTGGTGGAACAGGATTGCTGATTATACATTTTAGACCAAAAAGAGAAGGATACCGCCATCCGCAGAGGAGCTGGAGCGCATAGCGCGGGGATACGTTGTTACTACAGGTCTTGATAGATTCTTCCCTCCAGTAGAGACACGTTTGAGGGAATTAGCGACTAGAGCAGCCACGCTGGCAAAGAAATCGTCACGCCAGGAAAGTCTTTCCGGGCCTAAGCAGGTCAAAGATCTCATGACGCTCGGGCTCTACCAGACAGTGATATATCTCGGTAACCCCCACTCAATGAAACCTCCTTTTCCATAATTCGGTAGCCGCCTTGTATTTCTCGCTGACACAATCTCGCCTATTCAAGATGACAGCGGCTCGATGAACAACGGCAGCCGAATCCATGATATGAAAAAGGTCGTCAAGCGCATCGTCAATATCGCCACCAAAATCGATCCTGAAGGCATCAGCATACGATTCATGAACGCCAGGGACGATAGCAGACACGACCATATCTGCAGGACGAGTGAATCGCGAGAGATCATGAGAAAGGTGACATTTGGCGGGCTGACGCCACTGGGCGAGATGCTGAGGAAGAAGATACTGAATCCCATGGTTTACGACGCGGTGAGAAGTAACAATATGACAAGACCGCTTTTGGTCAGCGTAATTACAGATGGAAAGGTAGGAACATTCATTTCCTACCTTGTATTGCCGGTCTCCAGATAAATTCCTGAGAATGGTTGTGCGTGTTTGTGGCCGTCGTGTATTAAGGGAATATTTTTATTGATTGGTTTTAGCCATACAAGGAGCGTGTAGACACATTCAAGGAGGAAATCCTCGAATGCAGGAGATTTCTATTGAGGAAAGGATTTCCGGAGAACGGTAGGTTATATGGGCCCTAAAGATACTCCATCTCCTCTTATTTTATCACTGACAGCGTTTCGTCTAACCAGCCGTTCTGTTCCAGATCAGCCAGATAGGCGACTCAGAAGACGCTGCAAAGTTTATTAAAGGGCTCGATAGAGAGAGGGATCTTAGGAGCATTCTATATTGCACATCACGTATCTCACCTAAATCCCGCAGTAGTATTTGTGAAGCATAGCGCTAATGGCCCTCTTCGTGTAGAAACACTCGATGTGCAATTGTCTTATTATCGGAGGAGGAAGAGGGACATGGAGAAGTGGGTATGTTGTTCGTCGTCACTGAGCGATAATTCGAGGTTACTGGTTATTGTCATAGAATATACTAACACGATACCAGCTACTAAAGACCCTTATATACCCGATGAACGCATATGGAGATAGAAGGAACGCCAATTAAGCTAACCACAAAGTAGAAAACAAGGGGATAAGGTTTTCTTTGGGTGCGAATCCGATTCTCTGGCATCCCATTTTTCGGAGATAGCATTTCTAAATTTCTTAGTAAGAAAGCAAGATTTTAGATTTCCTTCAAATAGTGTTTCCAGTTGAGTTCTCGTTCTCTAGTGGCCGTCGGTGATAAATTAGATCATCCTAGGAGTTCGGCCATTAACACCTAGGCATGAATGGTGCCCGAAGTGCATCATAATGTGTCACTCGGTCATAGCTTAAGCATCATCCTCTAGGGGGAAGGTTTTTTTTGTTTTTGTTTTTGTTTAACTTATTAATTGCATTAGACACAAAGTTATGTAAAGAGAGTTGAAGTATGATAGTTATATCTATTCAATATATAGCACCTAGCCCTGCTTAAAAGATATAGGAGAATGAATCGATTGACGCAGGGATCGATTCCCCCATATGAAGAAGTAGCTAGAGCACGCAGAGGATTCAAGCTGAAGCGGATCCGTTGGGATAGTCTTATCCACAACTGTTGTTAATCCTGTGAAAGAATCAAGGTACTATATCGGAAATAGGCTAAAATTGTGGAAATGCATGAGGCAGTGACCAATGATCAGAAAAGCAGGATATTCTGTTGCCAAGTACACTAAGGTGGGAGAAGCGGCTTGGCAAGGCTGTGGATTCTCGCACGCAAATGACGGATGTATGAAATGATATAGACATGGTGTAAACACATAGAGAATCTAGTTAGAATACTCTTGAATTGGTCTATGGCGCCAGATTTTATCCACCTACACTCCGAGTGCACTCGGGAGTGCATCATATGATAGCACTCGGTAATCCTGCCTGTCGCTAGTGTTGGAATTGCGTTGCGAGCCTAGGAGCAATGTCTTAATACTCATACAAGTGTCAGTATATACTTATGTCAATATGTCCTATATAGACTGTTCCAAGCACAATATCTTTGTATAAATAAGGGCTTGATATGCCCCCTGTATTATAGTTAAGCAAGTCAATTAAGAAAGTCAAAGTCTTCCGCATTTATCATTCTTTATTACTTAAGTATTTATTTAAACAGCTAGTCATGTTAATTTTTGGTTTCCGAGCCTCGAGGTTCGGGTGCCTTCCGGCATCGCAAAGCTTGAGTGTCCTGAGAGGGCGGGTAGGGCACTGCTCCCAGGTTTGAAGCTATTTCAGAATCGTATACTCGAGGCTGTTGCTTGTCCCTGGAACCCCTCGCCTACCTAGGACTATAATGAAGTGTACTTTATTAAATATAGTGGTATCGCGAATGGAATAAGAGCCAGGGCTATACCAGGTTACTCAATGTATCGCTTTTCTTTCAATTAGAAGTAACATATTGCCCCAATAACTTGTAATATGCATATAGATATACCCGGCTCGCATGTGGTTTAACCAGACAGGGCCAGGCCATGTAAACGACACTTATACATGTTTCTCAATCATATACCAAACTAAGCTCAATAGCGAAAAAAAGAAAAGAAAAGAAAATATCTCGCTCGCTAGCACCACGGACATAAACGCAGTCGCTCTGGCCCAATTTCTTTGGTTTATGTCTGACCCGGCGTCTAGGAGAGTTGTACGGTATCTGTGTGGCCATTACAAGCGGTGCTGTTCAGTGCAGTATTTCCTTTATTGTTCGATCGCGAGACCGCGGCACCGCTGCGCAAGAGCCACTCCACCGCGCCAGTGTTTCCGTTCCGTTCTGCAAGTACCAGGGCATTTGAGCCTTGTTTGTCCTGGAACATGGTATTCGCGCCTCGATCAGATAGTAGTGCCATAATCTCTACATGCCCCTTGGCTGCTGCTCCCAGGAAAGCTGTCTTATTAAGCCTGAGCAGGCCATACTCGTACTCGAACTCGAACTCTAGCTCAGCTCCGCCATGATCGAGTAGAATACGAACGACATCGAGGTGTCCTTCAAGCGCAGCGATGAGAACAGCGCTACCACCACACCTCTCACGAGCATTGATCTCAGCTCCGTGCGCCAGAAGGATTGAAACTACCTCGGGGTGGCCAAATCTCGCCGCAAGTATAAGAGGAGTGCTCTGTTCGTATATCCTTATATCGACTGAAGCGCCTCGTCGTATCAACAGCGAAACTGTTTCAGGATAGCCATGATAGCTTGCAAGCGCCAGGGGGGTTTCGCCGTCCTTCGTTCTTGCATCGATCATTGCTCCTCCGTCAAGCAGTAGTTCGACAATGGCTGTATACCCTTTTCGTGCGGCGAGGTGGAGAATAGCTTTACCATCCCTGCTCAGGGAGTGGGGGTCTGCTCCTAAACTCAATAGGAGTTCCGCCGTCTCAACATGTCCATTTAATGATGAAAGAGCCAGGGCAGTGCCCTGCCTGCCTAGCATAGGTTCCAAAGCTGCCCCACACCCCACAAGTCTAGAGACGATTTCAGTTTGGCCACTCATGGCGGCAAGATGGAGTGCACTTGCACCTTGCGTGGTTCTCGATTCGATATTCACTCCAAGCGACAGAAGAACATCAACAATTTCACTCCAGCCATGAGCAGCAGCGATATGGAGAGTATTTGCACCTCCGATGTTGACCTGTTCGAGGTCTGCACCATATGCTAGAAGCGTCATAAGGATCTCTAGGTATCCACGACTAGCAGCCTTCAAAAGTGGCTTTATGACCCCACGTCGCTCGTCCTCCATTTTCGCCCCCTGCTTCAGCAGGAGCATAACTGCAGCTGCCTGATTGCTATCGACGGCAATCCCTAGACAGGTCAGCCGTTTTCTTAGGACTACTTCTGGGTTTGCACCAGCCCTAAGTAGAGATTCCATGATATCAACTTGTCCCGCCTCTGAGGCTCTATGTAGCGGGGTTTCGTTCTCTGCTGTCTGTGCCTCTAAATCCGCACCGCGGCTCACTAAGAGATCGACAGTAGCAATATCATTACACTGTATAGCACAATGCAAGGGAGACACGCCCTGTTCTTGCTGAGCGTTTATATGTGCTCCACGATCTAACAGCACTTTGACCGTCTCAACACCTCCGCTTGACGCTGCTAGAATAAGGGCGGTACTCCCATCATTCGATCTCACTTCTAGAAACGCCCCTCGGTCCAAAAGTAATTCAGTCATTCTTTTATCCCCCTCTCGTGCTGCAACCAACAGAGCAGTTTCCCCATCCTTCTGTCTGGCCTCAAGATTTGCTCCTCGGCCTAATAGTAGCGTTACCATTCCTATATCCCTCTTTCTTGCGGCAATTATCAGAGCGGTGGATCTGTCCTTATTACCCTCCTCCATACAAACACCATGGTCCAGTAGGAGCGTAACCATATGAATGTTTCCCTCCTCTATGGCAAGTTGCAGAACAGTTTTCCCATCCTCTAGATTCACCTTCGGGTTGGCACCGTGGTACATGAGAATCTCAACGCTCGACAGCTTCCCAGCACGCACCGCAGCTAATAATGCAGTCTCGCCGGAATCATTTCTTTGTTCTATATCTGAACCGAGAGCCAAAAGCCTAGAAAGTGTCCTGACATCACCATCAAGTGCGGCCCCGATCAAGTCATTTACACCGGAATTCTCCATATGGCGATGTGGAACATGCTCGTTCTCCGTTTTGGTTTGTGAAATCTCACAAGCCGGTAGAAGTACCTGTGATAGGGCTTCTTCGGTATGAGAGGCGAGTATGGTCAAATCGGGAATTGTCCCATTTTCTTCAATTATCCAAGGATCTTGTAGAGCACTTGCTGCTGTAAGACGTTCTTCGGGGATTACACGCAAAAGTGACATAATAAGATCCATTGCCTTGCTGCTCGCTTGTGCCTGTTGAAGTTGTTTGATATGAAATGCAACATCTCCTAGAAAAAACATCCATAAGAGCTTAAAGTCAAAGATAGGCTCATTCGTCTCCATCAGTTTCTCATCGACGATGATACCCGAGATCGTTGTGATCGGAGTTGTATCCTCCATAGATGTCGAAATTTGGGAGAAGATAGGCGTGGATGTCAACATCTCATAAATGATGCATCCTAAAGCCCACATATCGATGGCGTTTGTGTATTTCTTCCGCGCTTTCCCTAAGCCCTGAAGTTCTGGCGCCATATAACATTGTGTTCCAACCTTCGTCCGCAGCTCTGTTTCCTTGTGGAACTTTGAACACCCGAAGTCTGCTATCTTTACCCGCACTGGAATCACTGAAGCCATCAAGATATTCTGTAGGGTAGCAATCGGATTGCATGAATTAGTCAAGCGGCCGATAACTGAGCGCTTAAGCGGTTCGAAACTAACCTGGGGTTTGAGGTCCCTATGGCATATATTGTTCATATGCAGATTACGAACACCTTCCAGCAGCTGCATCGTGATATATCGGGCATTATGTTTCATTGCCGGATCTTTGATGTACTGGCTCAAATCGCCGTACATGATGAACTCCGTCGCAATGTATAAGTTGTGCCTATCCTCAAACCATCCAAGAAATTGAACAAATAAGTCTGTATGCTGCGTAGAATTGCCACAAGGATCAGCGAACTGTTGCCCCACGTCCCTGCTATCATGTCAGGAAGAAAGCTCACATCGAGTGCCATGCTCAGGGCCATGAGCTCCGCCTTAGAGCTCACCCCGCTCACTCTATGAATTCTTTTTACGGCCCTACACTGGCCATCGGCACTCAGTTGTAGGGATACAACACCGTAGCCCCCAGAGCCCAGCTCTCTTGTCTCGCGCCACGGCTTCTTTACTTCTACAGCTCGGAGCGCACCGGACACCGGGGAGCTCTTGTATATAACCGTAGTGTGGACTACGGAGCTCCTACCTGGTGAGAACTCTGTCTGAAGCTTGTAGCGTTCGATTATGGTGTCGTCGATCGCGATACCAGCTGGGGACATGATGATCGGGGAGAGCAAGGTTCCTCGAGTATTCAGTATATACGGCGCTCAGATATTGTATAATGTGAAGTCGCGCTCTAGGTCACCCCGCCCATGGGGTACACGAAATCGATCACAATTTGTCTAGACTGTGCCGCAATGATGGGTTAGGGTTAGGGTTAGGGTTGTTGGTCTGACATACTACAAAATATAGGATTGCATACATATCCATTTCCACCTCCCCGAGGACCGCCCCAGTTCACTAAGTGGCAAAATACACCCATTCACGCTCAGTACGATCGATATTTAAACAGGAATGATACCAGTAAATGTCTTGCAATCTACATAACTTAGATTGCCTGATACCTGACCTATAAGGCAAGCATTCCATGAGCCTAGTACCAGCAACACAATGAAAATAAAGACAAGAACCAAATGTCTACATCAGTCCTTCAAAGTTTCAACTCTGCCCTCTCCGACCTCCCCACCTCGTTCAACATAGCCGTCACTCGTCAATTGGGTTTCAATGCTCAGTACTAGCAGGGTCGTTTAAGTCATGACATCGCGTTTTAGTGACTTTGCTCGATTACTACTTGCCTGTATTCAGGTTTAGAAAATGATGAACAACGGGCGGATAGCACGGCGTGTCGCGCTGGTTTAGAAAGTGGGGACGGGGTTGGGTATTGCAGTCGGCGGGGACGGGAGTAGGGCCGCGAGCGTGACAGACGTCACTGCAAGCAGGATGGAGCGAACCAGGGTGATTGACATCGAGTAGGTACCCATTTCAAGGTTGAACTCTCGTGTGATGTATGCTGCGCTGTATGATAAGATCTCCAGGGCCTGCCCGAGAAGAGTGAGTTGATAGTAGTTGCTGGTATAGGATAGGAGATTGAGGGTATAGGCCGAGTAGAGTAGCTTAAGCGCTGAGGAGTTGAGAGAATGATAGCTGGATCTACGAACTTAGCTACTAGGAAGTTTGCCGTACTTATACCATCATGCAGCCTACTAGCAAGGAACACTACAGGTCAAATCAGCTCTAGTCCACCGTTAGCAAACGCAGTATCTCAGTAGTGGTCATCCAAATACATACCATGAGGCTCAAAGTCTTCCCCTTCCCTTTCACATCCATCGCATCGCACGGTGCCAGTGAGCATAAATGTAGTTGCGGTAGTGGCGGTTAAGCCCGGCACAACGCGGCACAATGCGGCACCGCCCTGTTCGGTTCGTAACACAACGTCTTATCGATAAGCTCTTGCATGATCTCTGTGCGCTAAGATGGTGAGTTGAACATTGGTTCAACTTGCTTCATGTGAAACACACCTCCGACTAATCTTATCTGACTTTACACGAGTGCAATAGGTAATAAACACGCCAAGGGATTCATCAGATTCCATCCCTTCATTAACGGTAATCAGACTGAGCCAGAGTGAGGCCGGAGCCGGAGCCGGGAAGGAAATGATTGGTTCGCGGTTCCAGCTCCAACTCAGCTTTTCCAGCCGCGAAAAAGGGCGTTTGAAAAATTTAGAGAGAGAGTGAACCGGGGTATATCCCTGCAAGCGTAGAAGTGAATATAAAAAAAATTTGAGACCGTGTTCGAAACTCCGCTCCTGTTTTCATCAAGATGTCCCAAGAATTTCATTTTCCGATTGAACCTTCACTTTTGCGCGTTGCGCAACCCCTACTCCCGAGGCCGGCAGGAAGTAGTCAAGCCACTGCGCCGAGCACCCTCTCACAGCTGGACAACAGCAGTCAATATTCTAGCCAATCTGGAAGTAAAAGATGGACCAACGAGGGCATTGAACTTTTGATCGATTGGTTTGGGTCTGATTTGCGTAACCTTGAGCTGTACAAAACCAAAGCCAAGGATGCGTTAAGCAAAATATCCAAAGAGGTATTTGACGGGAAACGGTCTGCTAGAGCAATCAAAGGCAAATGAGATAGTTTGAAGGAAAAACACCGCGAGGCAAGAGCAAGGCTAGAGAGTACGGGAGAAGGTTAATTTGATTTGGTTGCCTTGCAGGCAGATAGACAGAAGTAGGAAGGAATTAGAACCGGTTGGTTGAGTACGATATGCCCGTACTTTAAGGAGTTGGAAGATGTCCTACAAAGTGATAAATCTTACACCCCACACTACGTATCAGAGAGCGGTGGGATAAACCATTTTCAGGTATTCAACGGAAGTACCAACCAACGATTGGAGTCCTCACAAATCCCAGACGATTACGAAGATCCCTTTAGCGAAACGGAAGGGTACGAATACGAGCATGGGATCCAGCCCCCGGCTGGTGGGCAGAAAAATCCACTAAAGAGAGGAGAACCTTCCGGTGAAGGTAGACAGGCTATTAAAAGAGGAAAAGCTTTCAGGAGAAGATTTAATCCGCGAGCAACAGGCGGCACGTCTTACCCTTGACAATCAGAGGTTTTTATACGAAAAGGAGAGGGACAAAGCAGATAGGAATTCTTGATTAGAAAAGAAGAGAATCGGCACGAGGAGGCTATGCGTCGGTTTGACCTCATGACCAAGAAGATGGAAATGGATGGGTTACGTTGGAAAAGGAATGAATAATGATTGTATTTAAACGCAATCTAGCTTTTCACAGAAAGATTTGTTCAAGTGATGCGAGCATGTGATTTAGTATGCTTTCCCGTAGCAATTCTCCAGTCTGCACCCTCCTTGCATTTTCTCCAGCTATTCGTTGCGTTCTCTCTATGTCACGACCTTCTCTTTCCACCATTCGTTGATGGATATCACTCATATGAATGTCCTCTTCAACATCCCAATCCAATTACTTTTCTTCGAGTAGAAAATTATGCAATATGCAGGCGGCTTCAAACTAGGCCACTACCTCTTGATGGCTACGATCGCCAGTAATGTGAATTGGAACAGATGTAACGGAAGGAAACTGCGCTTTTAGCATACCAAATACATGCTCTATTGTGATCCGTCTAGTAGAGCTCAAAATAGCGTTGAACAACCTGCAATCCGAATTTGCAGACCTTGGCTTCTTGAACGGAGGTACCATATGCTCGGTAGGAGTGTAAGCGGAATCTCCAAGTAAATATTCCCCATCGTTGAAAAAACTATCGGAGCGTTGAGACAACTGTGAATTGGCATATACTCTCGTATCATGAACAGCAGAGGCATCACCAGCCCGGATGTATAGTATTCTTTGATTATCATTGCAGACCACCATTGCGTTCAGAGCATAAGAAGCCTTCCTATTGTAATAGAAGAACCAATCCTTTAACGGGGCGTATTGAAGGGTGATGAAGGTGCCATCAACAAAGCCAACGCAATTGGAAAAGACACTCTTTGATGCAGCGCACACCCTTTGCTTATGCGCAATCTTTTCTTCAACGGTCGGCCATTTGATGAAATCACATCGCAGTTGATGAATTGCATGAACCACTCGTCTGCAAAAGCTTATGACCGTACCAGATCCAATTCCTAATGTGTCCCCAACCTGCTCAAGTGAACCACCTGCTAACTTGCTACCTAAATGGTACAGATAGGTAGCGAGTTGATAGATGACCTCGGTCTGAGGGGAGCATGGCGAATTATTTCTAAACACCAGGTTGTCTTTTATCAGAATCAACAGTTTCATGAACGCGCTTCGACTCATTCTAAAGGCTTTCTTAACCTTTCTCCCGCTCCGGAACCTTGGTTGATTGAACCAAACAGATAGGTTGATGATAGTGGGAATCATATTTCTTGGTTGCCAGTAACGGGTGAATTGAATATGGTCCAGAAGTTCTGCTGTAAAGCTGATGGTGACTTCGGGCGCTGTCTTAGTCCTGCCTGTAAAGGGTTGAACCTCCTCCTCACCCGCTGATTCAAAACCGGATATGAAGGACCAGTCATCGTAATCTAAACAGTCCTCCATCTCGTTGAATTCGTTCAAAATCATCTCATATTCAAGCAAGCGGGGAAGTGGTTTATAAATGCTGCTATCTTCCAACAGGATTTCAAAAGATCTAACGGATTCTAGCAGTTTCAAAATCCGCCCCCTATGTAAAAGCCGTGGCATTTGAAGTACAGATGGCTGCCGAGACCGCCAAACGAAACGCGGAAACGAAACCCCGAAACTAAACTCTGTGTACTTATAGAACCATTAGTCAAAGTACAATTGTGAATAGAATCAAATCCTACCTCTGCTAAAGAGCAAACGAAACGGGAAACGGCTGCGAAACGAATCAGTTGAGATAAACAGATCACTATATTGTAATTAGTGACTTGAACAGTAGAGATAGTTTGAGGGATTACTCACTGCACCCGGATAAACACCAAACGAAACAGCGAAACGAAACAGCGGAGATAATCAGGTTTCTATACAGTATTTAGTGACTTGAACCATTGAGATAGGGAAGAGATTGACTAACATGGACAGAACTGATTATGCAACAGGTGAGAGATGTTGATGGGGCAGCGGGTGACATGATGATGGTGGCTGGCTGGGTGAGAGATGGTGATGGGTCAAATGTGGTTTCTTGCTATACTACTAGTGCGTAGCACTAAAAACACTTTTGAACTTTTTTCCATCTGGGGTCGACAGGCTGGGGTCTCAGCTTGTAGCCGTGATTCGCCAAAAAGAATTACCTGGCCCTGGCTCTGGCTCAGTCTGATTACCGTTATTCAGTTACTCTTTGATAAATACAAACACAATGA
This sequence comes from Morchella importuna, assembly GCF_003444635.1. Classification (NCBI taxonomy): domain Eukaryota; kingdom Fungi; phylum Ascomycota; class Pezizomycetes; order Pezizales; family Morchellaceae; genus Morchella; species Morchella importuna. Next base: position 2,575,319 of record NW_025763399.1, on the reverse strand, counting down.
GTGATTAAAAAGATTCCGCCCCCCAAGTACTGCGAAAATAGTCGAGACTACTGGTAACAAAGATCTATTCGAACTGGAAGAATTAAACCAAGCAGCTAATAGTGTCATGACGGAACCCGAGAAGATGGAAGAACTGGAAGTTTCTTTAACCCGAAGCCATTGGGAAATCATGAGCAGTAATGAGTAGGGTTCGATGGGCATGGGCGTTGGCCTGCTCCAGATAAATATAAGTCTAAGCCCATTTATAATTAGTGTTTGGTACTCAGTACCGGACCCAGTCGCGGATCCACAGGAATGATCAAGGTTTATCATCTTGCAAGAAGATCATTACCTCCGGCTTTTTAAGGCAACCGTGTGTTATGGCTGTTTGGTTCAGGCAACCGTCCGTTACGCGTGTATGCTTCAGGCAACCGTCAGTTATGCCTTTTCGAAGTTAAAAGAAAACCGATATTTTCTTCCTACATGTACGTACATAGTTTCTACCATACAGTACCTAGGTTAAGCACCCTAACCTTCGAATCTTTACAGAAATACAAACCATTACAAAATCGGTACTAGTAGAGCGAGCACGATGGGGGATACAAGGTTTATCTCTTTCATATTCAATGACAATGACAATGAGCAGATCAGCAAGAAGCAATGGGAAGACGCGTATACCTCTTTCAAGGGCAATCCCTCCCAAATTTCAGGCTTCCTCGAGAACCGTGAGCTTTCGGGCTCGTTCATCGCCGGCTTTGAGGTCTACGGTCTGCGCATCGCAAGGTTTGTCCAACTGATTCCCCAGCATAGTAACCTAAAGGTGCGGAACAAAGAAAAGGAAGAGCTCGACTTGCAATTAGGAAAGCTCTTGGGAGGACATGTCATCAAGAAAATCATCATTCCACTGCTAGACCAGAGATATCAGCACCTACACACCCGCGATGCTTTGTTGGAGCTCCTGTTCTCGACTGTGTCACTCGCAGATAGAAGTATCTTTGATCAACTTGCATCAGGGCTTGGAAAGGCGCGAGCACTCCTTGGAAGGCTCATCTCAGATCAACGCAGTGACAATCTGATAGGAGACTGGATTAAGTGCGTTGGATCAAGCAAGGAAACAATGCAGGACTGGGTTGAAGTTTCGGTGGATCTCGCGAAGAACTGTGAGAGGGATCACCGGGTTTTGTCCGAGATGGAACGGTGGGACCTGCTCACCACTCTTAAACTTCATCTTCGGCAAGCCTACAATTCTGGAGCATCTTCTCAAAGAAAACACTCAGTTGGAACATTGCAGAGTGAATCACGAGCCTCCGGTAGCAGCAAAACTGTTGGTGTTAAGGGCCGTCGAGTGTCTTATACGCCCGCCGCTATTGCGCCAGGAATCTCGCAGGATTGTATTGCGTTGCTTAGCCAGCTTAAGATTGCCATCCCTTCCTCAGTGAGGGCTATACGTGATACCATTGTCCACATCGAAACAAAGGAGACCTTTCCCATTCTAGAGGCTTTATTGGGAAGCTTCTCCTGCCGTTTGTGCTTCATACGTGGTTACGGAAATACTTCGGAGGCTATTGTTTCCCCTGTTCACGCTGACTTCGAATCGCAAGAAGACGCGTTCGAATCTGATTCCTTTGAGGGATTGCTTGGTGGTGGTCTGGGAGTCTGGAAGATAGCTCTTTCGACACAGGCACTCAGAGACCTTAAACACTCAGGGCGGGAGGGTACGTTTTTCTAGAATATAAAATGTTAATAGGAATGACATGCTCACAAATACCGAAAAGGAAACATTAATCATATCAAGAAAAAGCTAGAAGCTCTAGCATCTGGTGATTGGGCTCGAGGTGCTGTTGCCGGGGAGGTTTCTAAAAACCATGGGGACCATCACTTCAGAGTTCCTGTGTATCAAGCGTTTTACGGGGCCAACGGGCGTATCCTGTGGCAGGTTGATGTCGGGTTTGACGAGAAGTGCAATGCAGATAGCCAGATCGTAAGAGGTTAGATTTTCCAGCGCACTCCTCATCTATATTATTTAAGCTGACAATGTAATTCCCAGTTTGGAGAATTGGGGACGTCAAAGAGGTTAGTTGAATCCCTGTTTCGGTTCACCTGAAGCCAGATCTAATAATTCACTCATAGATTAAAAATTCTCTGATTTCGGTATACCGCGCCCAGAAAGGTTTCTCGCTGACTCGGGCCGCGCGTTGCAAAACGAGACCGTTCGACAAACAGAAAAAGATAAAACTCCCAATCGTATTCGATGACATTAAACGGGAAGAACGGGATAAGACGGAGTCGATGGATGAACGATTACCAGAAGACATGCTCATCTCAGGTGGGTGTCATTAGAGCCCTATGTCCTCAGTACCTGTTGATCGCTAAAAAAGAAAAATTTGCCTTTTGGTAGGGAAATTCCATACACTCACCGTAAACGTTCTGGAAAGTATCCTCCGGGGCCAACCCCAGTCTGACTTCCCTTTCGATGTCACCGGGAAAGAAGTCGAGATAATCAAAAATAAGAACGCAACGTTTATCCTTGGGAGAAGCGGTACGGGAAAGACGTCGTGTTTGCTTTATAAACTAATGAGTAGATATCTGGCCCGCAATATTGGTCAGCCCGAGTCTCCAATGCGTCAGGTATAGAATTCCCACGTCTACCTTATGACCTAGCTTTCCGGTGGTGCGGGCGCTCAATTGCTGTTACTGATCCTCATGAATACGATTTGCAGCTACTACTCACTCGTTCTGAACCTCTCGCACGGAAGTTGGAAAGCGAAGTTCAACTATTGATAGATTCCCAGCTTCATCGAGTTAAGGCAGGATTCAATTATCTTGAGGATGGAGCAGATATCTCTCTCCAAATCCGGGACGGTATGGAAGAAGACACAACTGAAGACTTTTTCTCTCTGGAGAAGGAGAATTTCCCTCTTGTTTGCACATTTGGGCATTTCCTGAAACGCCTCGAAAATACGATCAGGTATACCCCCAACTAACCGGGATCCAACTTCATTTCTAACTCGATACAGAGGGAAAGACCGCAGGGCCGGAGTAACTGAGAGGTCAAGACGCTTGGTGGACTATGTTATATTCAAGGAATCTTATTGGGCACATTTTCCTGCGAGTATCAGGGGTGGACTAGAACCGGACTTGGTTTTCGCAGAGATAATGGGAATCATCAAAGGCGCCGCATCGGTTTCAACGGGTTTGAAACCACTTTCGAAAGAGGAGTACCGAACGATGAGCCCCAGACAGGCACCAACCTTTGCGAAGACATCTGATAGGGATACGGTCTACCGAATCTTTGAGCGCTATGAGAGTACGAAAGCGAATAACGGTGACTATGATGGAATTGACAGGGTTAGGGCTATAATAGGGGAGTTGGATGAAAATGTCTCACTCAGACGCAGGCTTGAGTCTATATTCGAGGAGGTATATGTTGATGGTATTAAGTCTGCGCGGACCCTTATCTCACCACGAATTCGAGAACTGATGTTTGGATGTAGAGGTGCAAGATCAACGGCCCCTAGAGATTGAGTTGCTCCTGAATCTTATTCAAAATCCTCGTGGAATTCATTTTGGTTCGTATCAATGTCGCATGTACCCCCATGATAAGGATATTGACATTTGAGGGGGGACAGCTGGGGACAGTGCACAGTGCATATCCAAGGATTCAACATTTCGATTTGCGAATCTAAAGGCATTATTCTTCAATCACTTTTCAGCGAGCCGATTCACCAGAATAGATCCTTCCGCAGCAAAGCCCGAGCTCTTCCCCTTGTCCCGCAACTTTCGTTCGCACCAGGGAATCTTATCACTTGCATCATTTGTGATGGAGCTACTGTGGAAAGGTGAGTTCACCCTGGATTTCTTCTCGGGGGTAATGTTGACGTGCTACGTATAAAGGCTTCCCGGGCATGGTAGACAAGCTACCACCAGAAATCGGCCAGTATCTAGGACCAAAACCTGTCATTTTTAGTATGTAACCTTGATTTCCCCTAACCTCCAATGTCCTGTTTACATAGTGTGGGATAGTTGGCTCGGATCTCGTTGAATTTCTCCAGATGGCGGGCAAGCGGACAGATGTTGGAAACCCAGCGGTAGAATCACCACAAAACGGAAGTCCAGCGAAACAAGTTAGCAACCAGCAGATCATTATCATAAGGGACCACCAAGGCCAAGAAGAACTCCAAAGCAAGCTCGGTGGTGGGAGCTTTGTGTTTACTGTACTCCAGAGTAAAGGGATGGAGTATGACGACGTGTTTCTTTACAACTTCTTCTCCTCTAGCCCCTGTTTGAAGGCGTTCCAGTCCCTGCAGGAATTGTTAGTTCCTGGTGCAAACCCATCGTATGGAGCAACTCACATGGTAAGTATTAAGTTCGTCAAGCTTTGTGGTCAGAATTAACATACGCTAACCGTCGCAAAAGAACATGTGCTCCGAACTGAAGGTAAATCCCGCCAATATAACCCAGCCCCCCCCCCCCCCCCCGGCCCAAGAAAGTAGTCTTTAATTTACTCACAATATACCTTATTAGAGCTTATACGTTGCAATCACCCGTCCTCGCAATCGCCTATGGATATTAGAGAGTGACCCAGGATTTATTCCAGAACTCTTTACGGAAAGAGTGCCCGTTCCACTAGTGGATATAAAGCCTTTCAAACCCGGAGAGGTGTGTTTCCAACAGTCTTCGTCATATATTAGGTCTAACAAAACTCCCTAGATACTATTCATGATGGAAGAGGTTCGCCCCACAACTGTCACGACTGAGAGAGAATGGATAGAGACTGGCGACCAATGTATGGACCGAGGCCTTTTTGAACAGGTAAGTGGTTCTCTCTGGATACCCCTGGTACGAGAGATATGTTGAACGCTGTCTAGGCACTTCGGTGTTATAACAATGCAGCTGATCGGCAAAAGATCACGCTGGCAAAGGCTTGTATTGCTGAACAGAAAGGAAAAGAATGTCAAGCACGAGGTGATGGCTTATCCCACACATACTTCCAGGATGGCATACTTCACACATACTTCCGGGATGCCAGTGATAACTTTCTTGAGCTCAATATGAAAGAAAGAGCGGCGAGCTGCCTGGAAGCCGACAGAGACTGGGAAGCTGCAGCACGTAAGATAACATTTCTAATTTCCGTGATCTCTAAAATAGCGCTAACTACAGATTGTAGGCCTGTACGGAGAAAGAGGTAAACACGAGAAGGCTGCTAGTTTGTTTGAGAAGGCGAGAATGTATGAAGAAGCAGCTGTCGAATACCATCTGACCAACAAAACGTTAAATGCACTTCAGTCGCTTCATAGAGGGAAGCTGTATGAAAGACTAGTTGAAGATGTGTCCAAGTATGAATCTATGCACCCCTGGGCCAACTAGGTTACCGGGCTAATACAGGCAGATACCGGCACAAAATCGGAGACGGGGATAGGAAGTCTTACGCTCGTGAATGCAATATGCTCTTGAGACGAAAAGAAACGCCACCTTGCATTCGACCATCTCTGCGGGAGCTCGCCTTCAATATGTTCAACACCGATTTGGAAAAAGAAGAATTCCTTGCAGAATACGAATACAAGGTGGAGCTGTTGGAATTCTATCTCAAAAGGGGAAGACTCCTAGATGCTTTCCTTTACTCCACCAATACAGGGGTTATAGATACCGCATTAAACCTAATGATCGACCGGGTGGAGAAAAATGGCAATTTATGGGAATGGCGTGACCTGAGGGATATTTTCAGCCATTCAGAAATAGGTAGAGTACTTTGCCAAATATCAACAGCTTCCGCTACAGGTGTAGACCTAAGCTGCGAGAAGCGCTTCTCGGGAAAGAGCTGGAGTCGCCCATGGGAAGATGTGGCTACAGTAGCCGGGCAGTACTTCAAGACCGGTAATAAGTTAGGCCGGCGTACCATTAAAGAGGATTGGATAAGGGATTATATGGATACCACAGTAAGATACCTTAAAGTCCAGCTTTATACCTATAACAATACTGACTCGACCTTTTCCGTAGGTTTCGATCAATGTTCCCTACTTCCTGAAATTCAAAGAGGATTTTGATTTAGGCGGTCTCCCAATCGATTATATCTCTGGGCTGCAAGAAATGATCGAGGAGGTTAAGTCGGGGGGTAAAGATCTTTCGAAAGGAACACTTTGCGCTCTCGGTTTGCTACACAATCCGGGTAAGAGCAAACCATATATAACGCTGAAGTGGTCACCTCTGTTGCAGGGTGCCAGAAGGGCAAAGATGTTTGAGTTCGATGAAATGGTGAAGGCCGTATTAGACTATCTCTCGGGGCAAATAAACTTAGCCTGCTCTCCGATTCAAGAGAGAGCGCTGGTATCATGGAAAGGTCTTTTAAAACAGGAGAAATGTCGTTCCTGCGTGAACCAATGTAGGCCTCTCCCATCAACTATGAAATAAATCTTTATTAACTTCTTTAGTCGGATGGGATCGGCCTGAGAAGGTAGGATTTCGTGGGCCGAAATGCTCGCACACTGCTATCCCGAGAGTTCAGTTCGAGAGATCCGTGCAGGTTAGTATAAACCCCGCGCGAACGGAAATCAGCCGTCAAGGCTGTACCTAGCTATAAGGTTCACAACTAATGCGATCTTTAGGGACTCCTATCAACCATCACCTTCTTCATTAAGCTACCTGAAGGGTACTTTACGTTGCAAGGTATGACCTCCGTAAAAGAAGATATTGTATCGATAGCTTACTAATAACATAGATGAACTGCTAAATATTCTATTCACCAAATTGACTTACCATTCTTCTTTTTTCGAGGCTTCTGGGGCAATCGCTAGCGTACGTGATTGGCTACGCACAGCCGAAGCCTCGGATGTCCTAGACAAGCTTCAAGACCGTTTCCTTCATCGCTGGGCGGTTACAATACATTTAGATATTGGAAGCAAATATGATTTCGTATCGCTATTGGGAAACTACCAGCCTGCTAGATGCCTAGGTAGGCCAGACCATATACTAGACTTCTACCATTTGTGACGCGATTCAGTGTGGAATCTAATCCGGGACACCAGACTTTGAACAGTATGTCCTTAATGAGGCCTTGACTAGCCGGCCTTCTACGAACACATCAAAAAGCAAGCAAGGGGGTCAGAAGCGCCAGGAAGCAGCAATCAAGAGTTGGGGCGATATTTTTGGTTCTCTGGCTTATCCTGGTGTTAAGAGTGGGAACCACTCCCGGGCACCAGAGCGACCACAAGACTTCGTATACCATACCTTGATCCAATACCACTCCCTTCACCGGTGGGAAAACTCGTCCCAACGCATTTCTGTGGGAAAAACGGTACATATCCCTCTGTCCGCCCATAATGAATGTGATATGCTAAAGGCCAATTATGTGTTCTAGTCCGAGAAGATGGATAGTTTACTCCAATCGTTATCCGACCTGAACACGCTCACACAATGCTTGTCGTTCTACCACGAGTCGGTAATCACAATATACGAGGAGATGTTGACATTTCTGGTAACGAAGCTCATTTCTCCAATACTTTCCATATAACGATGGCTCATTTTGTTAACACTTCTCTGGGAATCACCAGCTTTTTTCAATCAAAAAGACAGACGTTGTTATCCCGGAATCGTGGGTTGAGCTCCATTTACCCCAATGGGAAACATCCTTGAGGACCTGCACTGAAATTGAGCAACTTTGCTATCAACGGATACTTTTACGAGTGCTTTTGAGCTTTTGTGACTGGATAATCAAGCTTGAAAGTGCGTCTCAGGCTAGTAAATCGGGAGAATCGAGGATCTTAGCTCGTCGAAGTGTCGACCTTCTAGTTGTCTCCCTTATAAATATCGGGACAGCCGGAGCATTGCCGGTCGGATATAAGGATATGTGGTCGAAAGTACAAAAGGTATATATCTCATCAAGGACATCAGTACTCTTCGTTTCGTTAATATTTTATAGGCCTTTAGCTTTCAGACGCTCGGAACGAGCGGAATCCCAGGCGTACGACCAAAAGACCTCGTCAAACCCCTCACTCGAGCCTTCAAGCACTATAATGGAAAGGATGAGATCCTGATCTATGTACGAGAGGGCAGAACCTCCCGGCATGTAGAGGCATGGCGTGGCACCGGTGCCCAGTTCCGATCCATGCCGATACGCCAAAGCCCGCCAGATCGGCCGAGCGGGAGTGCTTGTGAGATTGACAGCATCTACCTTATCCAGGCCTGGTATCGAAGACAAAAAACCAACCTTGAGAAACACAACTCGCACCTGAGAAGTCCCACCGGACAAGGCGTCAAACATCTCTACACATTTTGCAAATCCCACGAAGCCGAATTTTCCTCGCATCGGATGTTTCTCGAGTTTGTCGCCGTCATTATGGTTGAGGGACTGGAGCTATATCTGGCTGTGAACGTGCTTCTCTCGCAGATACGCGGGATGAAAAAGATTCGCGTCGCGCGTAAATTTGAGGAAAAGGCACACAGGGAAATCAACTCCTACGAGACCAAAGTACAAGCCTGGTCCGATATTTTCTCCCTTGATATGCCCATCACGCTCACTCTCGAGGCGAGCGCCTGTCAGAAGATTCTTAAAAAGGAACTGGCACTCTGCAAGGAGCTTGGGGGAAAGGTTCCCGACTCCATACGATGGCTCCAGAAGCCATTCAGTGTACCGGTCCCGGCGCAGAAGGCTGACCCAGTCAAGGACCGGTCCAAACCTGTGCAGATTGAAAAGGAAAAAATCACACCGCCGGAGGTTGTGGCGAAAGAAAAGACAGATAACGTACCGTCCGCTGGGTCATTGATGCAGTGGACGGGTAAGGTGGGGAGAATACTAAAGGGGAAAGATCAGGAGATGGAAAGTGAATATGATTTGAGCAGGCAGAAGAACAAACGTCATGGCCGCCGAGACTCTCAAACAAGCTATAGCACTCCGCCAGCCCAACCTGGGCCCAGCACGGAACCAATGGGCAGCGGTGGTGGTGGTGATGGTGGTGGTGGTGTGATGAAATCCAAATCAGTCGAAGTAACTGATCCAAGAGATCGACTAGACCAAGACATCGCGGTTCAGCCGATCCCCCCCGATCAACAGCCGGCTATGCCAATCCCCACTTATCAACAACCAGCTATGCCGCTCCTCACTCATCAACAGCCGGCATATACAGCACAAAGGGATGTTGCAGAGAAGACGTTAGTAAAGAAAGCGTGGTCGGACGTAGCAAAACTAGATGTATTGGAGGGTACGAGTCTAAGTCCTATTGCGCCGGAATATGTACCGCCAGAAGAGTACCGCCTCCCCGGCGCGTTCGATGACGACGACGACAGCTGGTAACTATAGCGAGGTTGCAGCAGCTACATGGTAGATGTAAGCTCGAATTGAAAAAGGAGGCCCTCGTTAGATGGGTGATTATAAATATATGTGGGGCCAAACACATGTATGCATTATACTACAATTATATTCTCTATTGTACTCATACCATGCATCGATATATCGCTCTCGTGGCTACATGTGTATACAAGTATAGATATAGCTCCCCATATACAAACTCCGAAGCATATGGACCGCGTATTCAAGCTACATAGTGTCGTCGCCTGTGGCAGGCCCTGGGTTCGTAAGATGCAACAGCCGGGAAGGTGCATCATATGGCATCACTCGCTGCCAAGACACAAATATACGGGAGGCCCCTTGTGTGTGTTGAATTAGGGGTTGCAAGCTAATGGTAGATATGTATATGCCTATACCTAGCTAGCATCCTCTGGCTTGTAAACTCGTTAGAATATTAGTTATATTTACATGCGTTAACCAAGGAACGGGGTATGGTAATGATAGACTGGTATTCCCTCAAAGAACAACTCTATCTACATAGGCATGAGTAATATGACGCGACCGGCCCACCAGAATAGTATATCAATCCATTAACAACAATCACGAGATGGGTTCATGACAACGATGCATCATGAATTGTCACTCGGGATCGCGAGTGCTATTTCATGATTCTGTATCCGAGTGATATATTATGATGATATTATGGCACAGCTAGTTAACTGGTATAACAGGAACGTCAGGAACGCGTAAAATACTCTGATAGACGCCATCGAAAGACAGAATCTAAACTCTTTACCCCCACCTTCACGGGTATTCGTGCAGTCATACTCACCCAACGATATATGATCTTGAGCTATCATAACACCTCAGGCGTCTCCTTGGGCAAGAGCCCCTACATTCCAGGTGCTCCGACTCTGATAGAACTCTATGCTAGATATCTGTATATTACGACGATACTAAGCCAGCTCTTTATCCGCGGCTCGGGGCTGTTTCGTGTCCTTATTATTCTTGCATCAGCAGTACTGTGGACCCGAGTTGGAATAAATTTTAGATATCGCATAATGGACCTACAATTTATAGTTGCTCATGATAACCAGTGGCCCACCAATAGGCTCGACCAATCAGGATCACTGCTGCTCAACAAGGGCCGGCAGCGTAGCGGTGAGCGATTGAAGCCCTGATCTGATCGGCCCTAAAAAGTTAGTAGTAATGGCACCCGTGCATTTCGAGGGCCGAATCAGAGCTCGCTTAGGCGGGCTGAGCTAGATGCATGGCTACTCCATCTCGACCGCGCGCTGTGTCGATATGGCTTAACCCGAGTGCTGCCAACATGAGAGTAGAGAGCAGAGTATGGTTATGTATCGCGTAACACAAGACAAGCCACAGAGCTGAAGTGACACTCGTCCAATGGCACGACAACACAGGGCGCCACACGAATAAGCAACCCTGCGGTGCTCAGGCCCCGATGCTGTGCTACGTTGGTAACGTTACATCGTGTAACCTTGTGCGCCATTGGTCCAGCGTGTGTGTGTGTGTTGGAACTGCTGAAGAACGGGACTGCCCGTGGGAAAAGAAAAGAACAGCTGTAGAGTGGAGTATTTATATCATGTCGCCCTTTGAATTGAAAATCACCACACCCTTGACAAAAAGGTGTACATACATATATCTCGTACATCCTACCCCCGCCATGATCGACCCCGGAAAGGTAACCTACAAAGGCGAGAAAGGGGACGTCATCTGCCGGCCCAGCCACTGGTCCGACGTCGCCATGTTCTTCCTCGCCAACTACGCCCTGCATGCGTTCACCGTCCTCACGGACCCCGGCAGTGGAGCGTTCATCACAATGTGCGACTGCGTTCGCGCCATCCTGCTGCCCTACACCGGGTCGGTCAAGGCGCTGATCTACATCTCTGAGTTTGCGATCGGGGGGAAGACGACGCTGGAGAGGGCAAAGCGGGCACGGGCGCTGTGTATGGTTGTCCCGACGTCTGTGGAGTTTGGGAGGTAGGTGATATCGAGCCTTTATCACGAGTTGAGTGACAGAACGTATTATAATATCGAAATTGCCACAAACATCATACCCCGCCTCCATTCCTACCTGGAGTCGAGTTGCCAGATTCACCCAGGAGATCCTCCATGTGATATAGATAGAGAAAATAGTCTCCCATGTCTAACAATCACCCTTTGATATAGCCTCGGTCCATTCTCACCCGACTACTTCAACATCCACGGCCAGCACCCCATCCCCGTCCTGCGCTTCTCCAACCCCTTCAGCAAAGGCTACTGGTCCTCCCGCGGCCGCCACAGCATCATCGGCCGCCACACCCGCCGCGACGACCTCATCGTCGCCACCGTGCCCCCCAGCTTCAGCGTGCAGCCCATCCTCGACGAGAGCCAATACGACTACGAGATCGCATCCAACTACAGCATCCTCAAGACCTTCGCAGCCATCGTGCAGATCGTCTATGGCTGCTACGAGCTCTACGAGGCGCGCGGAATGCAGGTCGACAGCTTTGGCTACGCCGCCTACTCGCTCACCGTCATCCCGTACGTGTTCATGTCGTTCCTGAACCTGGTCGCGTCCATGTGCCGCCCCAGCTACCCGAGCCGCTACCTCGTCTACTACCGCGGGCCGTACGAGGGCTGCCAGACGTCGTGGCACGAGAAGGAGGCGCTGCAGAACCTCGAGTCGGAGGTGGCCGGCGCCGTGGGCTACGCGTATGGGCTGTCGTGCGAGGGCGGGTATCCGGACATCACGAGCACGGACTCGGTGCCCATCAATGTGCTGATCTTCGTCCTGCTGCTGGCGCCGTACATCCTCATCTACGTCCTGACGGGATATAATCAGGGACATAGCACGCTGACGCAGCGGACGTGGCTCATGTGCTCGCTGGTGCTGGGGCAGCTGTTTACGGTTGTGGCGCAGCATATGATATATCCGATACAGAGGTGGTTCTTTGTGCGCCTGCATTGCTCGCTGGATGATAATTTGGTGTATGCGGGGATCTCGGTTGTGCTGTCGGCGCCGACGGTGGGCGCGTTTGTGCAGGTGGCGTATATGATCTTTCAGGACGATGTGTGCAGGAAGATATGACACGCGTATGAGGTATCTCGACGGTATGCTACTCGGTATCCTCTGGGTTTCTGGTTTGGGCATTGCCAATTTGTAGACTGTAAAATGTTAGGTTTTAGTGCCATGACCCATTATATATACACTCCTAAATTCTGTTCACGCCTCCTCCGAGGCCTAGATAGAATTCCACCTAGCTAGAGGAAAGAATTCGTCAATGCAGGACATCAACGATCAAGACATGTAGAACATGCAGTACAGTGCATCAACGGCGTTGTTGGTAGAAGAAGGCTTTAGTTTATTCCTGTAATAAATAATTTCGCTGTATCTCATCCCATCTTTCATATGTCATGTTAGAGTTCCATCTATAGACTAGTCTGTCTTCTATGTATTCGTTTTGAACACTAGGACTGTCCGATTTATTACCTTACACAAGTAGAATAAGAGTTTCGGAATGCCTCCAATTATTGGCGGCGAAAGCCACAGTATTCCAGATTTGCCACACGGCTAGTACGTTCCCCGCAAGGAATAATCGTTGAGCTCGGTATCTGGTCAATGAATTGCCAAATCGATCTGATTACACATACTGTAACCTACCAGATTTAGGGGCACTCCCGGTCGGGTAGATAGCACCAAGACCGAATACAGCCATCGAACGATAGTTATAAGCACTCGTGATATCTTATCGCATGTTCAGTACTCCCCTAGCCCTCCTCTCAAAAGAAGATACCAGCACACCCGATGACGGAAACCTTACTCCTATCGTGGCCTACTCTTCAATCTCCCGCCGACCTGCACGCAACGGAATCGACAACACTGATAGCGCTCTCTTCCCGACGGTATGGGTACGGAGGTTGGATCACAGGCGCTCACTCGCGCCAAGACTTTAGCATGGCTGCGACTCCAGCGCTGGCCTCTCGATAATTAATTGCGTGTGCACACCACCACTTCCGCGACCAGGAGGTCTTGCTTCTGCTGAGAATCTCTCCCATGTAAATGTAGTACTTCCCACCTTTCTAGTAGTAGTTGGCACTACGTTTAGCCATCAGCAGTAGTTGGCTATGGCTGCGCTGCTATAGTTGATTATTTTTTTTAGTAGTGGTCTATTTGGTATCTCAGTTGCTGTTCCACGCAACTCGTAAGAGTGATTGCTGCGCTCGGTCAGTTTTGTTATAGTACTTCCCACATCCAGTACTTGACTCATGGTTCAGATGCTGGGGCATTTACCGATGCATTCTGGCATTCGTATATCGATGTACATATTTGTTGCTTCATTTAACGATGCGTTTTCCGGTTTAATTACTAACTCAGTGGTGCACCTTCGGTGTCTGGTTCCCATATAATATTTCTATTTGTATGTAAGAGTAGTACACCATTTCAACACACGTTATTTGGAATGACTTTACCGTAATAAATTTAGGTTTTTTTTTTTGGGGGGGGGGTATACATTTCCCTGATGCATTAAAGCCCATAGCAGATAAACTCGGTATATCAAATAATAGTTCGTGATACCAGCGTCCCCTTTCCTCCTCTCCCGTAGCTCTTACAATTTAGTAATCACCAACTATCACTCGCGCTAACACCTCTATCCGCCACCGTCAAGCACTCCTAATCACCTCCACCCACGCAGAGTGCTGTCTTGCTCAAATACTCTTGCTTAGTTCCCAGATGATATCGCCTGTCCTACCTGTTTCAAACGCACTCGCCTACACCAAAGGCCAGTTCTACACTGTTAATCATACAATATCACTCGGGACAGCCCCGCTGCATACAGTTCTGCAAACAGGATCATGCCGGCCGTTTTGCCCTCTCCCCACCTAGCTAGAATGCCTTCAGATTAGCGAGATTCTACCTCGCTCTTCATTCACCTGGTAGGCTTGGTGTTATCGAGGTAGAAGAACGCGGTAAGTATTCTCGTATGATGGGATGGCGCTGTGGGTAGCTCCTGACTCGGAGGAGAGTCGAATAGTACCGATAGGTACGCAGCAATATAAGTAATTGCACACGCGATCCACCGAAATCGTTCAAGTCGGATAAGCTGGTCGCTGTAATATTAGTGTCGGACAAGAATGAAAAAGCAATTTTTCCGAATCAAAGAGGGCGCAATCTCAGATAATCTTAGAGCGGTGATATGAAGAGGCCTTGACAAGCGAGACTTCTAGTAGCTCCCTCGCAGGCCCAACGTCCTAATCTATTAACCGACGTGGAGGGGTAAATGAGCGCCTATAATACTGGCCTAAAAGCTTCCGGACGGTTTGGGAAGCATGTTCTCCGGTCTCTCATACAAACGGGCCACGAAGCCTGCTGTTGTTGGCGTGGTAATCTTGTACAATACGTCTCACAGTTAGCCGTGGTCGGAGATGTAGATAATTCTAGAATTGATGGAGGTTCTGTACCTGAAGTTAAATAGGCCGCCATGCCACCAGGGACACACGCGAGTAGGAGATAATAACCCCTCCACAAAAAAAAAAAAAAAAAAAAAAAACAGTTGGAGCGAAGGGTCCGGTAAAGGTTGCGCACAGGATATCACTCGCAAGGTGTTGATCGATGAACAAATCATTTAGGACTAGCCTCATGCTAGTCGGGTCTTGGCTAGGATGGGATTGGGCACATCGAGGAAGCTTTGATCACTGATAGTGATTATGGACCTAGGCTCGCCCCCAACCTCTTATGAGACTATTGTGGACCCGCTGCTGAGTGGATTGTACATCGAATGAGACATTGGATGGTAAGCTGTGGCTCTGTGGCGGTACACATAATGATTGCAGCCACTACATAACTTGCTTTGTGTAACCACTGCGCGGCATTTCTACAGCCTTGTGATCAAGAGGCTGAAAGATTTGTGTATTCATCCTAACTTTGCGATCGCCAGAAACCCCAAACAATAAATCTCAAATTATATCAAGCTCTCGAAATTCAAAGTCTTCCTCCCTACTGTTACCGATATAAGCCGCTAGTACTATAGCTATATATAGTGGTGCTTTCGAAATGTCTCTCTGGAACTTCACGCTCCTGATTCTTGGCTGCTGCCTACTGCTCTTCGCAAGCGACTCACAGCCGAGATTCTTGGCTGGCGTCCTGTTCTTCACGGCAACTCTGGGCATAGCACTGCAAGAATTTGATCTGTCTCTGACGTCTAGATGGATCGGCACTACACTCTACATCATCTTGAACATAGTTGCGGCCGCACTATCGCCGCTCCAGTACTTCCTGCCCAGGTCAAAACCACGGTCCAAAGTCAACCCTGGCATCCTCGTCCACCATCCGGATGTAGAGCAGAAGGTGGATATAAGTGTGGAGTGGGTTGAACATGAAAGACTGCTTTTTAAAGGGATGGTGTTTGTTGACTATCACATATAGCATCGTAGCGGTACATGGGCTAGGATCGAACCCCGACTGGGCTTGGACCCACGAAGAGACTGGAGCGATGTGGCTGAAGCACTTCCTACCTAAAGCGTGTCCTAGAGCCCGTATAATGGCTTTCAATCACAACTCTGCGTGGGACATCAATGCCCCGGTCAAGTCGGTGGATGTCTGTGGTCAGCAGCTTCTTGATGCTCTCAATACATCTCGTGCGGTACGTACTAGGATTGAAGAGATCTCCAAGGCTACC
This sequence comes from Morchella importuna, assembly GCF_003444635.1. Taxonomy (NCBI): domain Eukaryota; kingdom Fungi; phylum Ascomycota; class Pezizomycetes; order Pezizales; family Morchellaceae; genus Morchella; species Morchella importuna. Next base: position 2,559,377 of record NW_025763399.1, on the reverse strand, counting down.
CGAAAGGTTGGTTGTAGGTTCTAACTTGTTGTATAGGAAACGGATCGTCCGATCATATTTATCGGGCATAGTTTTGGGGGTATAATAATCAAAAAGGTTCCTGTCTCTCCCGGCGGGACCTGCGGGACGTACCTGGGATCTAACAATATCTAGGCATTGGTTATCGCAGGACAGAAAAGTTTTGATAGTCGCTACGTAGCTCTCAAGAAGTCGATGCTGGGCGCGATATTTTTGGGAGTACCTCACGATGGTTCTCGGCTCACGTTAATTGGGAAACTGATATCTTATAGTAGCTATTGGCTTGGCTCGAGCACAGAGCTCCTCGAGGCGCTAGAGCCTGGGGCAAAGTCTCTTAGAGAGCTTAACGACTCATTTCTCAAGGGATATGGGCGGTATGATTTGGTAGGCTTTTTTGAAACGTTCAAGTCGGGCATATGGGGTGTGCCTTTGCTGCTGGTAGGTTTTCGTACTCTCTTCTTGCGGGACAGCTTTAGTAATGACATATTAGGCAGCCGATAAAGACGCGTGTGGCTTTAGTGGGAAACCGAATATTGCATTGGATTCCGATCATATTGGGATGAACAAGTTCAGATCCGAGACAGAGCATAATTACTTGCTGGTACTTACGGAAATCAAGAGAATGGTGGAAAAGGTTCAGCAAGGTTCGTGAAGAAGTTCCGGAGGAGAAGCATGTATCACAGAGCACCTGTAGCTTGACTATATTCCTCCTGAATTTATTTCATCAAATATCCTCCTCGAATGTGTGAGACTAACAGCTGGATTTTTGTAGAGCAGTCAAAGGTTCTAAACTATGAGCAAAACAGTACATCCCAAGTACCCACTTAAGGCGGGTTGCTCGTAAACTAAATTCCATTGAACAGAATGTTTGCAAACCCTCTTCTTCCACCAATTAGAAGACCGTCGAGAGGCAATTGAACAGTCGGATGAATCCACACACCAATGGATAAGCTCAGATACCACGTTTCAGGACTGGGTAGATAAAAAGCACCAGCTGATTTGGATCTCCGGAAAGCCTGGAGCTGGTAAATCCACACTCTCCAAATACCTCGTGGACCATGTAATGCAACGCGAGGGACGCTACAATAAACCGGGCACAGCAATTGCAACCTTCTTCTTCAACGACCGAGGCAGTGAGCTTGAAAAATCTAGACGAGGTTTCCTTCAATCGCTTGTTTACCAGATATTACAACAAATACCCCGCTTATTTAAACATATCATTCCTGAATATCGAAGTAGGAATTCGGAGACTACCTCGTCTAAATATCCTCTGAGCTTTCTCGAAAAAGCTCTTCTTGCGATGATAGGGGACCCCGAGGCGAAATCGATCCTCTTTGTAATTGATGCTCTCGACGAGTGTGACAAGACGGAGAAAGAGTGGCTTTTGAAGTTGATTTTCAAGAGCCTTGGAGAGCACCCATCACAACCTCACATATTCATCACCAGTCGTGAAGATTCGACTATACAACGCTACTTGAAAGGTTACCGGTACCCTACGATAAAGTTGGATGTTGTCAACAAGAACGATATCCAAGCGTACGCAGGCATCGAGCTACAATGTCTTTTCGAAGATCCGGACTACCAGGCTGATGACATTAAAGATCTCAAGGAGACCGTGATAGGTCGGTCACAAGGAGTATTTCTCTGGGTAACTCTCGTTATAAGAGAGCTCAAAGAACAAATGGATGATGGGGGCACTGTTCTTGAATTGAAAGAGACACTCGATGCTATTCCAAACAATTTGCTCGGCTTTTACGATCGAATCTTTAAGAAATTGGATGCTGAAACGAAGGGCGAAGCATGGAGAATACTTGTGTGGGTTCTATTCGGAGAACGGCCCCTCACGGTGGCGGACTTCCGTTACGCTGTTGCTGTCGGTTCACCAACACGCAATTTCGACTCACTGGCTTCAATGCGCGGCTTCATCAAGACACCAACCCAAATGGAGAAGCAAGTACGTAAGATCTGTGGAGGGTTACTAGAATTCAAGATACGTACAGGAACACCGGAAGACCTCGATGGAAGCAATAAATCTATTCAACTGATCCATCAGTCGGTAAAAGACTTTCTTCTGAATAAGGAGGTTTCTGCTACCTCATCGTTCTGGATCGTCCCGTCCGAGGCTCATAACCATCTGGCACGAGTCTGCCTTACTTATGTGACCTTTCCTGAAATTGCGGAATTCCCCCTTAGCTATCCCCAATTATCCCGCGGAGAGCCTAATCGGCCTTTTCTGGAGTACGCAACGATATACTGGACTCATCATGTATCACTTGCGGTATGTGAAACAGTCGGTGGAAGGCAAATGGAGAAATTTAAATGGCCTGAAACCAATAAGTTTAACACATGGAGGGAGAACCTACGTCTGTTGACTTTTGGTCGCATGAGCTTCAAGACACCATTGGCTGTCGCATCCGAAACCGGCTTACTCGATGATTTCCAGCACTTCTTAGCTCTTGAGACTGAATCAGACCCTGATCACCAGCGTCAGGTACTTGGAGAAGCTCTGATTGGAGCATCCTTCGGGGGCCAGGAGAAGTGTGTTGAATTACTTCTCACAAAAGGCACCGATGCGAATTTTAGCACTGAGCGACGCGGGGGCCCTTTGCATGCTGCATCGGGAAGAGGACACGAAAAGATATTGCAAATGCTCCTACAAGGCGATATTGACGTTAATCTTCGAGGAAGAAAGGACGAGACCGCTTTGCAACTAGCGGCTGAAAGAGGTCACGAGCGTATTGTAAAGATGCTTCTTGATCATGGTGCCGACGTAAACATTCAGGGCAGAAGGTCTAATACAGCTTTACAAGCGGCAGCCATTGAAGGCCATGACAGGATCGTTCAATTGCTCATCGAACACGGCGCAGATGTGAACCTCGAAGGCGGGGAATTCGGGAGTGCTTTGCAAGCAGCCGCTGCGAGAGGACATGTCAAGACTGTCATGTTACTTCTCGAGGGCAAAGCCGACGTGAACATACGGAGCGAAAATTATAAAAGTGCCTTGCAAGCAGCGGCGGAAAGGGGCGACGGGAAGGTTGCGCGGCTACTTCTTCAGAAGGGCGCTGATGTTAATCTCGACAGTTTTGAACACGGAAGTGCCTTGCAGTTGGCTGCCGCTGGAGGCCATGAGAACATTGTTCGACTACTTCTTACCAAGGATGTTGATATAGGTCTAAAGGGTGGAAAATACGGAACCGCGTTACAAGCAGCGGCAGCGGGAGGTCATGAAAAAATTGCTTTGTTACTTCTCGCCAAAGGCTTTGACATAAACCTCGAAGATTCGAATTACGGAAGCGCTCTACAGTTAGCAGCTGCCCAAGGCCATGAGTCAGTGGCGCGATTACTCCTTGATAAGGGCTTTGATGTCAATATTAAAGGTGGGGATTATGGAAACGCCCTACAAGCGGCTGCAGCTGGGGGGTATACCAACATTGTCAAGATGTTTCTTGTAAACGGTGCTGAGGTGAATCTCGAGGGTGGGGATTTTGGGAGTGCTTTACAAGCAGCAGCCGCGGAGGGCCACGAGGAGATTGTTCGTATGCTCTTAGAGCACGGTGCTGATACGGACATGGAGGGAGGATTTTTCGGGAGTGCGTTACAAGCTGCAGCCGCAGAAGGCTACGAGGAGATTGTGCGATTCCTTCTGGAGAAAGACGGTAATGTGAATATAGTGGGAGGTGAACGGTACGGAAGTGCCTTACACTCAGCTGCTGAGAGAGGGCACGAGAGTATTGTCTTCTTGTTACTGAAGAAGAACGCGAATGTAAACCTTATAGGAGGAGAATTTGGAACACCGCTGCAAGCAGCAATCATGGGGGGTCATGAGCAAATTGTCTACATGTTACTCAGGGAGGGTGCAGACCCGAATCTTCAAACCGAACAACAAAAATATAAAAGCCCTTTACAAGCAGCAGCGGAGAAAGGCCACGAGTTTACTGTCAAGATGCTTCTCGACAACGGTGCTGATGTCAATTTGGAGGGTGGTACTTACGGGAACGCCTTGCAAGCAGCGGCCGAGAGAGGCAACGAAACTATCATGCGGCTTCTTCTCGAAAAAGGTGCTGATGTCAACCTGAAAGGGGGAACCTATGGAAGCTCTCTGCAGGCAGCAGCAATAAGCAGGAACGGTTTAGTTATAGTACAGATGCTTCTAGCCAAGGGTGCCGATGTGAATACTACAGGTGGAACTTATGGAAGCGCCTTACAAGCAGCGGTTGTGAGGGGGAACGAGAGTGTTGTTCGGATTCTCTTACAGAATGACGCTGATGTCAACCAGAAGGAGGGTTTCTATGGAAGTGCTTTACACGCCGCAGCTATCCATGATTATACGGACATTGCGCAGTTGATAATAGATCAGGGTGTGGATGTGAATATCTCAAACGAAGAATATGGAACTCCTTTGCAAGCTGCGGTCGAGAGAGGGAACGACAAATTTGTACAACTGCTTGTGGAGAATGGCGCACAATTGCTGGATGGAAGGAATTGATTGCTATAAGTCAATTCCCAACGTTAGCACCGCCAAACAATAACAAACGATGGATATCTGGACTCATTTACCAGTTGTATATGTACTTAGAATCGCTTTCACGGCATGTTGTCAATGAGTGGGTAAAAGAGTAGTTTTTTTGTATCTGTTGCCACTTTTCGCGCCTGCCATAAATCTACATGGTATAAACACATATTCATTTGAACATTAAAGCTATATTCTTCCCATTCTTGAGGACCGACATATCCCAATAAAAACAGGAACTTCTATAGTATTAACATCCAAAGACGAACCGGCCATGCGCGCCACGATGAATTGAGTCTCATCCCGTCTGGTATCAATCACTCAAGCCTAAGGGAACAAATAGATGACCGGCGCGCCCACCATACTACACATCCCCCTACTCATAAGATCGTATATATGGAGTTAAGTATATGGTCTTGATCCCCCCTGGATGGCCGAGTGGGTAGGATTCCAGGTGGCCGAGTTCTCCCGATGAGGAAATTTCCGAGGGTGGGCGAGGTCGCAGGTTCGAATCCTGTAGGGGGCGGTGACCCAGGGGATATTAATCGTGGGTTCTTTTCCTGGCTTGGCATGTGGGATGGTTTCTGCTCCTGGGGAGAGTTTTCCATGTACCCGGCGCCCAAATAGGGCATGCGGACTGGTGATGGAGTGTGACTAGGTATGAGTGCTGGCCTTGAACCGGTTGGGGTATTCCACATCCTGCTGAAAGGGGCGACTAGTAGGCATAAAGGGTGAAACCCTGTACTTGTACTGTAGATTGAGTGCTCCGCCATAACCGACAGGTTGCATGCGGGTATGAATTAAACAAAAAAAAAAAAAAAAAAAAAATGTGGTCTTGATCTAGGAGTCTTGGCGCAAAGAATCCTAATGCAACCGCCAAGATCTAGAATTATCACAAACAAACACAAGAAGCGGGGCCCCAGCTACTCACAAAACAACATACATAGATATTTGCACTCGCAACAGGTGAACACAGAAGTTAGGTCATACGTGTACCTGCAGAATTAGCCTGGCAACCCGCTCGGTGCATAGTTTATACTTGTTTATTTGTTCATTGGGCCTGCATCCTGTAGGCGTAGGTACAGCGCCATGCCATAAGTCATGGGAAGGCGCGAAGTCGCAACGCCTGAACACAAAATCTTTCACCACCACCGATGGCGCCCAGAGACCATGTACCCCGCCAGACAGCTAGGAGGGAATGACCAGCCTCCCTGCTGTGGCAAAAAACCGGAGTCTTACAACTCTGGTTGGAGGGGAATAGGGTAGATGTTCTGGAGGACTGGCTTGCCTATTCCATCTCATTGAACATGTTTGGGTACACCTCAAGAAGCTTTACCATCAACAGTACCCCCATTTGGCATATGGTACTGGATCACCTTAAGTATTAAAGCCCCTCATGGAGGAAGGTCTAATTCATTGCTGGGAACTGTTACCTGATGATTTCTTTGGTAGCTAGTTGAGAGCATGCCTAGGAGAATAGAGCTGTTATAAAGGCAAGGGGTTAGTACACAAGATATTAAATGTCAAATTATTTTTATTTAGCTACTATTTAACAACTGTACAAAAAACCAGCTCTCCAAAGGATCAATTGTGGTTGCTGGGTGGGTAGTCGTGGTGGCCTGGGAGGTTGCTACGCCGCGCCTTCCCATGATTTATGGCCTAGAACTATACAACATCCAAGCTCCCCTGTCGTGTACCGAGAGGCCTTGAAGGATTGGTTGATTTTGTATGGGAAACGCCCATGGCAACCAAAAGCAGCCAATGAATTTTGGCCTTGGCCTCAAAATTTATATGGAGGAAAAAAAAATACCGAGACCCTTTATCTATCTTCACTTAAAAATTCAAATATTTTCCTAAAAATGCGGAAGAAATAACCACTCAATAGCCCTTGCTCACAGGCTCACCTGAGTACTGATTCGAAGCTTTCAAAGAAGTTTTGGTGAAGTTCGAAAAGAACAGGGGTGGAAAATCGGTTGAGGAGGTTGCGCTGCAAAACTGTCCAAGTGCCTACTTGGCTGCCAAGGGTTATTTTAATTATATCAGCCCAATCAGATTTAAAGATATCGAAGGTTTTCTGGTAGAAAGTGATGGGGAAATACCGAGACTTCTATCAGACCTTTGTGCCAAGGATTTAGTAACAGGCCTAAGTGGAATTTTACTGGTTTGTGGCGGCTGTGAATGCGGAGGGATCCCAAATTAAAGCTTTTAAGATCGGGAGCCATGATGTGTAGATTATTCGTTCGATCACTTTAAATCCTAGATTGTCTAATCAGCTCTTCATCAGGCAGTATCAGCCGCGTAAAATAAAGACGGTTATGTATGCTGGTATTTAAAACGGACTCTTATCCCCCCAAGTTGGACTCCATCAACAGAGTTCCTACCATCCAAGCAATCGACCATCTTTACAGCCAAGAAAAACTATCAGAGCAAGAGGGAATATGTGGGATCTCACTCTTCTGTTACTCGGCAGCTTCTTATGCGTCACCTGCCCCTCTCAGCCGAGGCTTTGGGCGGCGTTCTAATCGCTACAGCAGCCTTGGGGATGTCTTTGGAAAAGTTCGATCTGTCATCTATACCTTGGTGTGTCCTGTCCTTTACATATATTTCTCTCCACATTTTTGCACTTGTTCTTTCGCCGCTACAAATCCTCTGGATAAAGTCCAAACCGTTAGCTCAGAGCTCGACAGGCATTGACATCCACCACCAACCGAAGGAAGATGAAGGAAAGGCTTTGGTGGAGTAAGTCCACATTCCTCCCTCGATGAGGTCCCGTTGTACTAATATCGCGGAGTATTATTGCCGTACACGGGCTGGGTTCTAACTCCGACTGGGCTTGGCGACATGAACAGACCGGAGCCATGTGGTTGAGAGACTTTCTCCCTCAGTCCTTCCCCCAAGCGCGTATAATGGCTTTCGATCATAGTTCTGCATGGAGTATGGATGCTCCGGTAAAGTCTGTGGAGGTCTGTGGAGAACAGCTTTTACATGTCCTAAATACCAGGCGTGATACCGCAGAAGTTAGTCGTCACATCACTGTCATATCACTCTTTGTTTGGATGTGACCTAATATTTATAGGAAATGAAACGGCCAATAATATTTATTGAACATAGCTTTGGTGGTATAATAATCAAAAAGGTACGACCTCTGAAGTTTCTATGCCTGCTCAGTAGAGCGCGTAGGCCAGAACGTCGAAGCTGGTCTACCCTCCTCTGTTGATCGCCCCTGAGATGTATTCCAATTAACCGAGAAGCTGAGCGGCATGCATGGCTAGCAAATGAGGACTAAATAGCTTCCTTTACTATCAATTAAATTCCTCACTAACATCTTCCAATCAGGCATTGGTAACCGCTGGCAGAAAGAACGACGATCCTCTCTTTCAATCGATAGAGAAATCAATGCTCGGTGCAATCTTTCTTGGTGTGCCCCACGACGGATCACGCCTCACCTCCGTAGGGAAACTCATATCCTACACCACTTATTGGCTCGGATCTAGCACACAATTACTCGAATCTCTACAGCCAGGGGATGAGTCCCTCAGAGAACTCAATATTTCGTTTCTCCAGGGATACGGCAGGCGAGATCTCATAAATTTTTTTCGAAATGCAAATGACAGGAGTCGGGCACTTCCCGTTGCTGCTAGTAAGATTCAAAATCTCTCCTGGACGTGAAATATTGGTTGTTAATTGACCTTATACCAGGCGGTAGACAAGAATTCCAGCACCTTTGCCAGCACGGCAAGCTTGCCTTTAGAAGCCAACCATGTTGGAATGAATAAATATGCCACGCCACAAGATGAGAACTACAAATTAGTATTGAGAGAGATCAAGAGGATGGTGGGCAATATCCAAAGCGGTTAGTTAGAAGCCCTTATTAGGTCAACCTTCAGTAATGTTTGCTGACTTGTGCTTGGCTTCAGAACCCTTCTACATAACGCCCGAGTATAAAGATTGCTTGAAAACCCTTGATTATCCAGGTTCGGGAAATCGCCGTGCGGCGATTGAAAAATCCCACAAATCTACCCTGGGCTGGTTAGACACAGACCCCGCTATTTCCGGCTGGTTTAAATCCAAAACTCATTTCGTATGGGTCTTGGGAAAGGCTGGGTCGGGGAAGTCGACACTCTCGAAACACACCCTTGGGTGCTTGAACAAATCGACTCAGCATTTGACTAAAAAGCCAGGTGAAGCGACCTCAGTTTTTTCTTCAGCGACCGAGGCGGCGATCTAGATGAGCCAGAGGCAGGGTGTTTGCGCTCACTTCAACATCAACTCTTGGAACAAATACCGGCATTGTCTGAGCACATCCTTCCTGAGTACGAACTTGGGAAAGCGCAGAATGCGGAAGTAATATGGCATACTGAGGATATCAAAGAGATACTCATCTCGATGATTGAAAGTTCCCATGTGAGCTCAATTCGAATAGTTATAGGTACCTTACAAGAATCCCGCGCAAAGATTATACCCTCAAACTGATATGTAACAGATGCCATAGATGAATGTCAGAATACATCCAAGTTCACACTCTTGGACTTTATCCATTACAAACTTTCGAAGCTTGAGTTAACTCCTCGAATGTTTCTCACGAGTCGGCACGATGACAGATTTAGTAGATACATGAAGCTCTTCTCCATTATAAAGCTCGAAAAAAAGAACGATCCAGATATTAATAGCTACATCAACAGTGAAATTGTGAGCCTAGGCCTTGATCATCCCCTGAAGGACGTAAATGGGCTTGCGAGATCAATTGTTGAGCGTGCCCAAGGGGTCTTCCTTTGGGCAAGGCTTGTCTTGACCGAGCTGAGAGACATGGCACATGGCAGCACCTTCCCGGAACTAGAACGAGTTTTAAGTGAAATCCCGGAAGATCTTAAGGGCGTCTATGATCGGATATTTTACGAGCTGGAAAAAGAAGAAGGACAGAGATGAAACCAAAAAAGTACTACAATGGGCCCTACTAGCTAAAAGACCCTCACACTTTCCGAATTACGCTGGGCGCTTGCCATCGACTCCTCAACTAGTTATGCTCCTCTGGAGTCCACCCGTGACTGTGGCTCAGGCTCTATCCCCGAACTGAGCCAAATGGAGGCGCGTATAAGGAGATTATCCGGCGGGCTTGTTGAGGTTGTCACATTCGAATTTATAGAGACTGGTATAATTCAACTCATCCATCAGTCAGTAAAGGAGTATTTCATTGCAACCGATGAAACCAACCCAACGCCGCGGATCGACCCTCGTCAGGCCCAAAGATATCTCGCCCGTGTGTGTATTACCGCCGTAACATATCCCGACTTTACCGCTTGTTATAAGCAGAGCCTTACTCAATTCTTAGAATATGCGACACAACATTGGCCAAGGCATGCATCATTGGCGGACGTGGAAGGAAGTCGTCAGCTGGCCGCATTCAACTGGCCCGAGTCAATGAAGTTTGTAGCATGGCCTGACGCTGCGGAGGATCTAGCGTGGAATCAAAGACGGTTGAGTCGATTGTTACCTCAATATATACCAGAGATTCTAATTGGCAACATTTCAATTGCGGAACTCGAATCTGTTAGGGCTACAGCGTACCCACTAGCTATTTGCTTACGCGAGGGGATGACTTCCGACATTGAGTATTTTTTACAGGCGTCAGCATCGGACGTTGATTACTATTTTAATTCGTCGCAGCTCGATCGCAAAGAGACCCTTTCAAAAACCACTGCTGTAGCGATCGCTACAGGCCACGAACAAGCTGTTCTTCATCTCATTAAGCATGGCGCCGACCCGGATTACAAGATCGATTGTAGTAGACTCAATCTCTTAGCGCTGGCAGCTGCGTATTGCCGGGGTTCTATAATAAAACTACTCCTTGACAATGGCACAAAACCCAATTCCCACTGTTATCACCATATGTTAATTGCTATTCGGGTGGGAAGTCTGGCAACAGTGAAGGCTCTTATCGATAATGGCGCCGATTGTAATTTGCGAGGCACCGAAGAGCTTTGGGTGCTGCGCGACGACCTGACGTCCGGGACACACGGAAGCATCCGCCTCGTGCGCAACCAAAGCCCACTTCAGCACGCGATACTATGCATGATGCATGATGGGGGCCGTAGTGAGCAGCTCGTCCATCTTCTTCTCGATAATGGTGCCAAGGTCAAAGGCCTATTCCCCTTCCCATTATTCATTAGTTCCCCCCAAAGATTGGCTAAGTGCAGTGGGTTGCCGGAACCTAAGCATGGCTGTGGCTCATTAGGGGAAACACCGTTGCATATCGCAGCAGTAGGTGGGTATACTGGAATCATGCGACGGCTTATTGCTCTTGGAGCCAATGTAAACGCCCTTGCTTACCCGGTCATACATTATGGTGTAACCCCGTTGGAGGCCGCGGCTTTTCATGGGCAAATGGCAGCGGTACAACTACTCCTTTACCACGGCGCCGATGTGGCGTCAATGGGACCTGAGTATAATGGGAGCGCTGTGCACGCAGCCGCAGAGGGCGGGCATGTGGGGGTATTGCGACAATTTCTCCCCCTGTTTGCAGCCAGCGTGAGCTCTATCGTTGGAGAGGAGCATCCTCTGTATTTGGCGGCATTTTACAATCATAGGGACTGCATAACCGAGATTGTGAAGCAAGGTAGTTTTGGCGTCATCTTCTGGAACAGGTGTGGCCAATTTTATATGGCCGAGCGCCACATGAAGTACTTCGACTGGGAGTCATGGATGGGTCACACTTGGGTAGCAGATCCCCTCACAGAGGGGAGGAAAGCAGCCGCTTGCGCTCTCATCACAGTAAGGCGGTATCGGGGATGATAGAAAGACCGTGCGAAATGTTTGGGTGTACAGATACAAATCAGGAATTGATTTTCGAGAGAGAGCATCGTCACGTGCAATACTGCGGCACCCCTGAGATGAGACTATACCTACAGGAACCTCTCCGCACATTCTGCAACTTTCTACGCGATGACGAGGGCGGTGATTCCCAAAAAGCGGGTTATTACAGATCACCTTTATGTTACGTGCCCCAACACGAAAGAAGTACGGAATTTTGTGACCGAAGCTGGCGCCCCTCGTCATGGGAGGAGTTACCCTCCTGGAAAAATTATCAAGCGCCGTCGGAACTCTTCTGGAGTACTGTGCACCGCCCCATTAGCACTTTGAGCCAATCCCCAGATTCTGAAACAAAATTTGATTTTACCATCGGTAGCGAGGAAGGCTACTCCACCTCTAATTCTTCGGATGAGGACGATCTTGATGCGAAAGAATAGATTTGACTTGTTTCCAGGGCTAGAGGGCCGTAGTTAAAAGCAAAGATTGATTTATTTGCATGTTTATCTGATTCGTTTCCTGTGTGGAAATAACACTCTAGTGATATATGGCCAGCGAAGAAGCCATGATGCCTTTTTTTTCTTTTCCTTTCCAATTGTTTTTCCTGATGCCTTTTCGTGATCTATAGCTTGTCTGATTCATTTCTGGTGCGGAAATACACCTGCATAAGTATACCCAGGACCCAGTGAATTTTTGATCATATGTTATCACTCGACACCCGAGTGATAAGGTATGATCATGACAAGCCGGCTGAATATCGGTGTACCTAGGTAGAAACTCAAATTTTGGGGTGTACAGACTTAATCTCAGCACAACCTTTTGGCTTAAGGTTAGGAATACATCCTTTTGTCACCAGGGACCCAAAAACAAAACCGCAAAATCTTCTGCTCTATGACCGCCTAAGTGCACTATCATGATTGACGGAAGGGACACGAGATTACTCATCAAACATATCAGGAAGTCATCCTTGAACACCCACCGTGTCTACGTACGCCCATTGATACAAGTATCATACATTACTTACACCTAGTACATCTATACCTAAACTATCCAACCTCTCTCTACCCAAGCCTCCTATTCATCATATCCGCCATTCCTTGTCTCCACTAACCTTCACATCTACTTCTACTACCTCGCCTCACTATCCACGACAACACCGGCGCGGGCGGGAGGAATACCAGTGCCCAACGTACTAACTCGTGAGTAAGAATTTCTCCTCGATTTACCAAGCCCCGCACGCGCCATATCCCTCGAACACATGCATGGACTGAATGATTGCAAGTACAGCAAACAATACATGGGAGGTTCTTGATAGGTGACTCAGCTCCATCCGCAGTTGCTATTAGAGTCTTTCATTATCCTAATAATATTGGTAGGCACGATACCGTGCGAACCACAATCCCCCAAAAATATCACCCCCTGAAACATTGTTCTAGCATCCTATCCCATATAGGAGCAAAATAGAATGAAAGATTGAATGAATGTAGAAGTCATATAAATCATGTCTAGAGAATCGGCCACCTACCAGACCCAAACCGCACATAGAGAGTTGGAAGCGACGAATCGAGCAGGAAGGGTTGAGTTATGGCTTCTGAGCCAGAAAACTAAAATTAAGCATGAAAGTCCATCTCGTTGTGTATTCCAAGGAACATATTGAGTTTAAATTCTTGTCTCGGAGTTGACTTCCCGTGTTTTGATTGGACCCTCAGAGGCATTTTCTCCAGAGGAGACTATTTTCGCGTGGATGCCGAGTGATATCCTGTGATTCCCAGCCTGTTTCGCTATGTAGTCCTTCCCTTCTATCTTCATATTCCAACCACCAGGCCGATGAATAATACGAAAACTTACAATTATAGACTCCTTTATGATCAATAACATATCGTAGGATTGTGCTAGGGCCTTTGTTATCGAGTGAGATCCTGTCATTGCAGCTTTACTTACCGGTGTTTTTTATCCAGTGATCTTATCTATGAATTTAGAAGGGACTGCTGGCTGACTTAATCAAATTCTACCGGCGCTGATACTTCATCTATTGGGATATTCTTACTTAGTTCGGGTTTGAAGGCAGCTTGAACGTATGTAACCGCGAAGGTTCTGTCTGGAGGAATGGCAGCGTCGCAACCACAATCCCCACCAATTGTATTTTGGTTGCAAATCGGAATTTGGCCAAATTACGGTTTGGGTATCCAAACAGTCAAAAATCCGCCAAATCCCAATCGTGTCCAGGATCATGATTTGGGTCGTTGCAACCATTATTTGCCTGTTCCAAACGGAGCCTTAGGTGTCTGGAACCTTTGTGGGGGGGGGGGGGGTGTAGGTGTTATCTTATCTCATCTTATCATGATGGATGCTGATCTCTTGGCAACCCGAACACTGCGCCAAACCACGAAGACAATCACCTCCCAAGTACTCGTCAGAGCCTACCAATGGTTACATGCCTCCATGGTCAATTGGAAATATTGGGATGGGCGCAGCTTTCGTTCGGACAACAGAGCAAGAAGGAACGCCAGAGATTACATGTCCTTCCATTACCCAGGATGAGGGTCGAGCTGCAGCTGTAAATCCCGAGAGATTTGCTATTTACTACATGTATTTGCTCTAATGAACAGTCTTCGTCATGTACCAGGTTTTTGATGCGGGACATGCCCTAGAATGGGTTGAGATCTGCGAAGGACGCGTATGCGTTCTTCCTGTGTTGTGCCAGAGCCATCCTGCTTAAAAGACCCTGACTCCTGGCCCGCGGTAGAGATGAGATTGCGGAAACAACAGTGATAACGCCATATCTGGAGATAAAACGACATCAACCCGAAACTCGCGCCATTCCCATAACCCAACCTCCGCTATAAGATGACACTCAGCCCCTTTACCTCTCTATTTCGTTTCTATGACTTCACTCTTAAATAACCTCTAACACTACGCACTCTAGGCGTATCTACTTTCCACTTCATGAGCTTCGTTATCACCCAGAAACCCAAAATCAGATCAAATGGCATCCAAGGGCTAAGAGATTCATTCTGCAGAAATTATCTCCCCGCGCCTACGATAAATTTCATAGTGGATCGCGCCATCGCGGACCATTCACCTTTACCTATACTATCTCTTGAATCGGAAATAGTTCACTCGGATCCGAAAGAAGCTCCACTGTCAGAGCCAATCGGAGATGAATATCGTCATGGAGTCTACAGATGAACTTCAGATAGTCACCGTTAAAATGTTCATTTCATTCGACCGTACAGTAAAGGAAAACCAGTGAGTCGTTATAAGGAAATTTCCAACCACCAAAACATGAAGTTACCCCCGACAGCGATCAACGAAAAGAAACACTGGTAATGAACATTGTTCAAAGAAAAACCAGACCTCGTGTTACTCCCAAAACTTAGAAGTAACGGTAAACACCCTAGGTCTTGCAGACATTATACTCGCATTTTCCAGCGCAGCACTTTCCGTTGCAGATAACCTGCCCATAGGGACACTTCTTCTTGCACACGCCGTAGTCGCATGTCTCGTCACTCTTGCAGCAATCCTTTCCGCAGATTGTTTGGCCGTAGTCGCAGTGTTTCTTGGGAACACATTTGTAGTCTTTACACTCCTCGTCTTTCTTGCAACAATCCTTTCCGCAGATTGTTTGGCCGTAGTCGCAGTGTTTCTTGGGAACGCATTTGTTGTCTTCGCACTTCTCGTCGGGCTTGCAGCAATCCTTTCCGCAGATTGTTTGGCCGTGGTCGCAGTGTTTCTTGGGAACGCATTTTTTGTCTTCGCACTTCTCGTCTTTCTTGCAACAGAACTTGCCACAGACAGTCTCTCCACCGTAGGTATCGCACTTTGGTGGCTTGGGAACGCATTTGTTGTTTTCGCACTTCTCGTCGGGCTTGCAGCACATGTATCCACATTTCTGATCGTACGGGCAAGATTGCCTTTTTTCTGTGGATGGAAATCAAGATCAGTATTTCCCACGGTATAGTGCGAACTGAAAGTTACTTACCAAGACCTCCTTCGTTGCCGACGCTCAAGGCTTGGGTGGTGTAGATTCCGATGAGGAAAAAAAGTAGGAAGTAGGAGAAGAAAGAGTACCGGGCCATCTTGAATGTCTCTGTGGTTGTTGAAGTTGTAGATGTTGTTTCTGGAATACTCAGTTGAGGGCTGGTTGTCTGGATATCAATTGAGGGCGCTCGAGGACCGGGTCTTTATATTATTTCTCACGACTATCAAGGTGGATATTCTATGGTATGAGTATATTCTAGGGACCACGCGCACGGTCAACTACGTCGGGATCACTAGAAGCTCGATCTCTATCGGGTGGGGCGACAATTCACGATAGTTGCGGCTGATTCCTGTCGGTACATTTCTACTCCACACCACTAGTGGAAACACGAAAATAGCCTCGTACTAGTGAACCAATCAGATTTAGGCTTCTCGAGGCACCCGAAATTTGGACTCAAGGTTAATCGACATCATACATGCTATCCAGGCGAATTCTCTCATTGAAGAACTTCCGTATAGTTTTCCTTTCACCATTTAGAAGAATACGTCGAGGATTGAATTCTAATTTCAATGAACGTCACTAGATCAGGAAAAACTATTCTAATTGGTAGCACACTGCTTGCTCGATGCAATATGGAAAGCTGCGATGGGCCTTCACTCATCGCATCGTATCACTCACTGTCAAAGCTCAATGGCGCTACACGTTTGCATTAAGCTCTTTTTATGACGTGTCCAGCTTACCTTCAGTTCCTTTGTCTGTAGCCTCCAATGGCTAGACATATCGCCCGCGAAGAAATAAAACTACCTCCCAGTAAGCCTAAAACAATTACTACTAGCTAATGATGTCTCTCAGAGGATCTTATGTGGTACAAAGGAGGCCTTTCGAGTGTTCCATCCATCTTGACACGATCATCATGTGCACCAGAGTGATGCTTTGTGAAGTAAGTTCAGCTTGTGGGCATATCACATGTAGTGCAGTCTATTTCTAATTAATCATGGTAGGGCGTTTTTATCGTATTGATAGGACCCGTTTCATGGTAAAAAGCTTCACGGGTTTCCTATATTGGTCTTAGCTATCACATGAGCCAACTAATACTACTAATATTCGAGAAACCTTGCTTCCTCTCCGCGCGATGCTCACCATCACTCAAGCTTTGCCTTGAATACCCACAACACTTTTTTTTCTCTCTCAGCTGTCGTACTACTATCTTAGAAAATAGTGCCTCTTGTTGCACTTTTACACGGGAAGCAAAGGACACTTTGATGCACCCAAAACGACAACCCAATTGCAATACTACGAGGATGATATGATTACATTTACCTCAACTCGCATCTGTTTGGGTGTGCCAGGTTGCTCCATGGAACTAAAAAGTACTTGAAATTCTGTATCTCCTGGCAGAAAGCCACAGATGGGAATCGACCGTTTTATTCTCGCGGCGGGCAATAGGTAACAGAAAATGCAGCTCTGAGGTGTGTTTTTTTTTTACTGACTATCCGGTAGATCTATAGAGAAATTTCATATGAGCGGGTTGCATTTTCGGGTACCAAATACCTGCTGTCGCGAGTGCGATCTCTGTAAACCTCATATTAGTACTCGGGTTACGTTCTCGGACGTAAATATTAAGGTAGTAGGGCACTTTTACTTGATTTGTAGTCGTGTAATAGCTCAAACGGATTACTCCGTACGGAACCTCTGAGGTGGTTTCGTTCATCATTCGCTTACCCCCGTATTTTGGTACACCTCCATCCAATGGCCAATGAGACCTATGTACAACCACATAGCCACTTCTATGCTAAATTTAAGCTTCTATTGAGATCAGGCGAGGTACCGCTGGCACACTACCGTCGATCGCGAGATAATCCCGAGGAAGTTGAATACTCATCTTCCCCCGCGATTCAACAGGTACCGAACGGTAAGGTGATTGGGCGCACACCGCTAGACGTATCTTCGCAAAGGCATATACTATCATATCCACTGCTCGCATCTTTAGAAAACACTACTAAATCAGTGTTATATACACTCGGGGTCTACCTCTAGCATTTACTATCCTCCAGTACTTGTAGTTATATTCGGTAAGTTGAAGATTTAGTATGTCCAGAATAATCACTTTTGTCGCTCAGTAATCAATTTGACAAATTCAAGCGAACTCTATTAATCTTGTCAAGATATAGTGGGCTTCTTTGAAGAATGCACTAGTATCGTATACTTTTGCACTTTGTAGAAAATATTGCTTGGTGGAGTAATACGGACCTGAATGGTTGTAGGTGTGTTACTATTGATAGCAACTATTGCATCTTGGCACCTGCTTCTCCACAATCTATCTAATGTTGAGGCCTGCGTTGGCGATCTTTACACATCCACACTAGAGTGTTAAAAATCTAATTAGGTGAGAACTAAGGTGAGTTCCCCCGAAGACAGCCCCATGCCCACCTAGACGTATCGTGGGATTTTCTTTGTCCTTTTTGTCTATTTGTGGACCTGTTTAAGGTTAAATTTTGATTTTAACAGTATCAAGCTAACTCCCAAGCGTGGTCTAACATGTATTTTAAGACCCATCTTCATATACGTGTCGATACGGACGCCTGCATAGGTTAATCTTTTAATACATTCAGCAAACTGACGGTTGATCTGCTTTTGTGCAACAATTTACCGTCAGTCAGCCTTCGATCACCCAATCATCTCTAACAGACTCCTCGATATGGCCGTTTGTAAAAGCCATAGGATGAACTCAGGAACAATAGGCGAGACTACTGTTGTTTGCCACGAGCGAGTGATAATATGTGATGCACTAAAACATTGATTGTTCCGATACGTGAATACGAGTCTTTCTTTCACATTTGGCAATGTATATGATATATTATTAGTGCCTGGCTCGATTCCGATTCCGATTCCAGTCTGAATCGTTCAAAACCCACCATGGGTCCGTGAGTGATGACGGATAGGCACCTTCACTTAAAGTTGATAGTGCACGTATATGTGGTTTTGACGAAGGATATCAACGATCGCATACAGAGGAATTATTCCAAATCATTGCTCCATCTCTCACGCCACTAGGACAACTAATCCTTTAGACCTATCCTTGCATGTTCATATCACCTTAACATCGGGAGTGAGTTGTTCAACTTTACAAACTTGGTCATTTATATTTCACTGGCTAAGACAAATTCCTGCTCCTTGGCCTGGGCCTAGAAGGTTCTATAATCCTGGGATGGGTCGATACTTGGGTCAAGGAAACTTGCCTACCAATTCATCCGTGATCTCGCATTTTGTGGGAACCGTCCGTATAATACTCATATGATCGTTTCCTCCGAGCATGAGGGTCAAAGCTTCAGGCTGACTATTCCCTATCCATATTAAGAGAGGAAGGGTTATTACCCTTTGTAGGGCTGACATCACCAAGATGCATAGTAACTCCGAACCCCCATGCCCAGTACTGTACTAACCTCTTCGGAATCTCAATCAATAGTAATAATTGTTTAGGCAAGGCTGATCCATGGTTGGTTTGTACCACTGGGAGCCACGTGATCTCGGGGTACACGACCGAATGAATGGATCTTGTCAGAAATAAGAATGTGGGTGTTGCTACATTCCTCCAGCTAATAGTGACTAGATTATTATACATAATATTTCTTACTTAAGCGGGTTAATAAATTACTTGAGTACGGTTTCTACCTTGATTCCCTGGTACTGCATGTGCGCTTCGATTGCAACCCTCCCGAAGAAGGCATTATAAACGACAGAAGTCCAAAGAGTGCACTCTTGTGCTCGTGTTGCACTGCACCGCACACGGGAGTTCAAAAACAACCCCGCTCGAAAGAAAGCAAAAGAAAATACTCCGCCGCCAAATAATATCAATCGATCGCCGGTACAGTATATGTTCCGTGGAATTTTTTTTTTTTTTTTTTTTTTTTTTTCGTTTAATTTTGCATGTGGAAATATTTTTCCCCATACCCTGAAAAGAAAATCTGTACCTACTCCCCTTGCATGCATGCATGTATAACAAGCTTTTACGAGACTATATGAGAAGGGCAATAAGATACATATTTGACTTGTCTCTACACCCTTTATAAGCCTTAGTTTTGTATTACGACTTGAAACAGGCACTTCAATGGTATTCGAATGCAGGATTTCTTCTCGAGTACGGGCTACATGACCAGAGTGCTACTAGCCCGCTGGTATACTGCACTTCATGACACAGTAAGATCGATACAAAAGTAACGTGGTATGGCTGGCTCGTTGTGCCATAGGGAACGAAACGGCGATCTGGTGATATGTTCCCTAAATAATTCCCGTCATAATGAGAATGACATAATAGCAGATAGGTAGGTACAAAAGTCTTCCTGCATGTCCATGACTACATCGAGAAAATTAGGTTGGTTCCGTCTCGTCTTGTTTCATGCTACGGTAACCTTCCTACTTCAAGATTTCGCTCCATCCTTAGTATCAGGTTTCAGCGAGCTCCTTAAGCTTGAGATGCTAGGAAAACCAGGAATTAATAATCTCATAATCATGAATTAAAGAAAGAAATTTGGGTTTAGCCCGCCTTATCTGTCCTCTATATGACATAATTCATGGTGTGAAAAAGATTCGGCCGGATATAAACCCCCACAAAAGTTGCAGGCAGTACCATAGAACCCTCTTTCTGTTCCCTGCACACATAATCCATGCAAGGCTTGACAAACAACTTATCAATCTTCATTGTAATAAGTTGGCATTGCCGGCACTTTCTATAGAAGCAATGTTTTTGAACAGATTAATTGATTCCTTCCTATGCGTAATATCAGACTTGACGATCGGTCTCTAAATCCCTCTTTTACATATCTAGCATTCAACAAACTATAAACAGCTCTAATAGAGAGCTCCCAAACCTCTCATGAATTTGGAAGACAAAAGGTCTCTAGGATTTTTAACGTTCGAAAAAGTTACACGTGTAGTTTCTTCAAAGCTAAATATAAATTAACAACTCAGTCAGGATTATTTTACACAGTCTGAGAAAACATGTAGATAGAAGGCTTATTTACGTAAAGTTCTGGATAAGGTTACTGCAAGAGTTACATAGCACTAGTTTTATGCTTATACTCTTCCTATTATTTGGAGATCTCTCAAATAGGTACTATAACGTATTGTGGGGTGATAAAAGTTCTCGTGATTTTGTACGTCGATGTATCATAACTCCACAACTACAAAAGATATTCAGGAGATAGCTACATGATTGGAGAGCTTAAGATTGATAGGAACATACCTCTTAGGTATAAATTCCAATTGCCGACTTTGTGGATTGGTCTTTTGGCAATCCCCCTGCTGGTTGCTATGCGAAAATCACGAGAACTTTTGTCACCCCACAATACCTAAATTGGTTTGCAATTTTTCGTGCTTAATTCCTGCCCGTATAAAGAATTACAGGAAACGACCCTAACCACAGATCAGCAGACAATTCTTCACCATTCATTTAGTCGGCGCAGGAAGATCTCCGACTCCATTCTGTTTTGAATCTCGATGCCCTCTTTTCGTACTAAAACAACTCATTAATCATTGATATTTGAGCTATGAGTGGGCAAATTATGCCCCAACACATGTGGGTTAGGGGCCGAACCTTAAAATCGAACGTTAAGTAAATAATACACCATATCACTCTTATATTTTGATTCAGTGAGCATTGAGCTCTATCTGCATCAGAGCTCAATTAATGGTCAATCAATTCCCAAAAAGTACTGTGTGTATGAGTCGTATCGACCCCAGCGTTTCCGGAGCATGGAGTTCTTAAGTGATATAGAGGCAGTCATCATTCAAGCTTGGCTTTACTCTTTCTGATTCCTGTGGATAGCCTACTATAATGGTCAGACTCCTCGGGTCTAGGGTCTCACACCAATAAGCCCATAGACTATGTCAGATTTATTTCCCTCGGATTGGTACCCATGTACGTATATGCACGATCTACCCATCTTCCACTTGCGACTCGAGAACTGCCATTTTTCAGCCCTGAATCAACATGAAGCCCAGCTATTACCAAACTAATTACTCGCTTTAATATGCCTTTAAAACTACATTTCCTCGAATCCGCCCATGGCCATCAATCCCACTCATCAACCAGTGATCATTGTGTAATTTGTATCAGGGAAACATCCAAAGATTTACAGTTGGCCTGCATAGATCAAACTAAGTCGTTAGTTCCTGACATAATTGCATATCAGCCCACCAACCAACGAATGTCCCAGCCAGAATAAAGTGCACTTTATCGTACACCATTCCCGATCTTACCCCTAGACGTGCATACGGGCCTACGGAAGTGTAAAAGTGGGCCATCCAAACAAACTCGTTTTCAGGGCTGGATTTGTTTGTCTGCTAAATTAAGCACATGGTTATATCACATTTGCACTTTGGGTTCTCTCCAGGAGATCGATGGTGTAGGTTTTGGTAGAGTAGTGCAACGGCCTATTTTCCAGTCGCGATTGGTGTAGAAGAAGAGTGGGTACAAGGTTCTATGGTTGTAGTGAGACAGAAGTGCCTTTTAAGTGTGGTGCGGTAGTTCCCGCTGAGGAGTTCTGCAACTCGACATGGTCGACTTCCATCGGGAGGTTTCCCGGGACGTGGAAAAGAAGGTTAAAAGAAAGTAGTGCTAGACAGGGCAGAAAATTGTCGTACGGTGATGCAAACCTGCTATCATTAATTTCACTTCATAGCTCAGGGCTGAGAGCTTCCCATTCCCGCGGCCCATGTGCGATAAACTTCCAAAATGCGTGATATTCACTAAAGATATGATATTGGGATGCCTGTCTCGCTGTCTGCCTGCGCATCGATGCTCGTACTCCTACATTATATTATTGAGCTGAGTTGTCGATGGTAACTATCCCTTGGACGGATGAAACTCTCAAATTCGCAGCCTGGACCGTGCACGCACTTAGTCAGGTAATATTGCTGCTTTTTATTTGCGGTAATAATAATAAAACCAATCAAAAATCAACGCCAGTTACCAGATATGGCTAGTATCAGCTGAAAGAGGAAGGCTGCGAATTTGAGAGTTTCATCCGTCCAAGGGATAGTACTAGGAATTTCAGTAGTCTGCTGATGCCGAGCAGTGTGTTAAAGAGTACTACTAGTGCAGCTCTTTATCATGATTACTTAATAATGCTAATGATTCTCGTCTAGAGATAGACCCACTGTAACTAAACATACGCTCTTGCACTCTCAAGACTACCGACCGCATCAAAACATGAAGCTATGTACTTTCTCACCGCTCGCGTCACTCAGTTTGACTGTATGACTTTCTCATCCCCTCCCGGTGTGGTGCTTCGTCGATATGCTCCATGATCTTCACAAATGGAATGGTTGACCCCTAGCCGATGATGTTCTGTACACCAGATAGATAAATGCTCCGGTCAATGATAGTACTGGAGGAAATCATTACCCTGCGCCAGTTGAACCGAACCCCCCCCCCGACCACCTGGGGATATGGTTATGAACGGTATGAACCTTGTTCGGTGAATGGTATCTAGATCAATCAGCTGGATTATCCGCTGATATCAGATAAGCACGCTGAAGCCAGGAATATCATGTTCTGCCCGATTTGTGTACGTAGCAATGCTAGAGATACCTTATCTGTATTTTTCGAGTTAATATATCCCATATTTCTTTCTCTATCTCCCAGCTCTGCTCAGAGTATCGACCGTACATGATGTAAAGTTCTCTCTCTTTGTCCTCGTGGTGCGAATTGATGACATCTTCACAGCTTAAATGACTCTTCGCCATCAAAATCAGGGATCTCTACAAATCCCGAAACATGCCTAAGTTTTACCAAGGCTCAGCTCGTCGAAGAGGTAGTAGCAACACCTAATAACGATAGTATCAAGGATAACCCTTTTCTGCAAGAAAGAGAACTCCGCATTTCTGGTGGGAAAAACCTTCCTGACCTTGCGCGCTGAATACGTGATAGCACTAGGCAATGATAGTTTCGGGGGAAATCTTTGCACACGGGTCGTCGAGCCTACTCGGCCATGCTCTCATCCCCGGCCGACTCCCATCATTTCAGAGGAGCTTTGTTTTAGTATTATTTTAACGAGGAAGCATTGAAACCCGCTCATGTCAGATAATGTTGGGGCAGAGCATGTACTCACTTTGGCATGGGAAAAACGATATTTACTCACCATGACGAACTGATTCCTTATAATTAGCAATACGCCGTTACTATCGAACTATTCTACCGAAGCCTGGTCTGTGAACTCTAGCCCTTAGCTTTCCCTTGATAAATACACATATATGGCTGCGAGCCACAAAACAAAAGTAATCGTCAGCCTAGGTTTCAAAAACACCCATACTATGCCTGAAAGTCCCCGGATCAGAGTACTTCAACTAAATATTTTCAATCGCCCTAGCTCCAGCTAGAGAATACTGCAACAACTGAGCAAAACTTAGATTCGGACATGTACGTATGTACACTGAGTTCGATATAAACGGATATTCCTTACACTAACCTCTCTGATAATAATCGAACCAGTCCCTCCCCACAGTCTAATCAAGGAACCCAAGTCTGTCTCCAGCGCAGCTATCGAGTCGATTATACACTCAATAATGATATCGTGCTCATATGTCATGCCCAAAACATCATTTTCAATTTTTGTCTCATGGTCTTGATCTATCGGCAACTAGTGGCATCCCATGCCTTAGTGTGCTTTATTACTCGAGAATTTTATGTAGAAAGACCGCAGAATCGAAGCCCGACGGGCTCTTTGTATTTTTTTTATTGAGGTTAGCTGTTTATGTGTTTAGGACAGGAATGTTGTGCGCGCTGCTATGAAAAATAAGCCACTGATCAGACTCCTCCCTCCAACCCTCATACTATCTCGCGGAAAGCAAAATTGAAGTCAAGGTTCCTTAATAGAGAAAAGCTCAATCAAATAACTGTGAAAAAGATGTCCATGGGAGCCATAACAGGACACCCAGGATTCAGTGATACTCTCTGGCGGGGAATTGAACCCCGGTCACTCGCGGTTCATGAAATGACAAGCGAGTATACTAACCACTATACTACCAAAGATGTTATTGTAAGGTATATAGATTCAGAATTTGTTACCACCTAATAATCTCATTTAAAAGCGCTAAAGCGAAAAAAAGCGGGAAAGTGGGAAAGTAAAAAAAACTAAAAACCCCGTACAATATGTTGCGCGAAACCGTAGGGGCCGGGCGTGTCAACTTCACCAAAAAAAATATTGTTGCCACTTTCCAGGGCAGGGAGGAAGGATGGGCGTTGTGTTGCTAGTAAGCGATGTTGTTGGAGTTTAGGTCAATGATAGCGGATTGCCCTGGGGCTTGCACAACAGTAACGAGTATGGTCGTGTTCGGAAACACTATGAAGCTACGAGTAGTGGTTGCAGCATACCTCAAATCAAGTTACGTAAACCATCACAAGAAAACAAGAAATATCGTTGTAGGTTGTTTTTAGGGTAGAATTAAGTGCTGAGTAAGCTCTGTCTTGAATCCAGGGTTCCGGCTGTTGAGTTATTGTAGGGTTACAAAATTAACCGGTCACTCACGACAATTAACGTCGAACCCAACTCCAGCTGTAGGTTTGAATAACTCAACAACTAGCTATAGAAGAGCAATTAAGTAATTCTCACTCCCATAAATGAAGTTAGATACTTGCCAGGAATAAGTCTATCCTTTTGACCTTGAAGGTCTCAATGTGAAATTTCTTCGTAGGATAGATGTGGTTGCTATGAGGGTGCCAGTGATCGATTAATTTTAAAACCGTACGCGTACAAGGCCAAAAGATTTTGTTATTGATAAAATTAATGTTTCAATTGCCATGAGTATAATATAAGCTGTATTTAAGAGATTCGACATTACTAAATGTACACGATTACGGCTCTTATACTGCTTGCTTGTCGAACTAGTATTAAAAAGGCTCGAGCTTAATTTGACTATTAATGAAGGTTAATGATGGTAAAATTGGATGATATCGAAGAAAACTAACCCAATCTCCTTTCCTTTGGTAAAATGAATCTTGCAAGCTTGCGCCCTCCTTTTCATGTGCGCAATAACTAAACACTTGTTAATAAATTCGTGTCATTTAAAAAAGAGTTACTAGTTATCCTACCTGCCTAAAGTCTATTCCCTCGCATTTCCACATCAGTCTGAAGATCGGGTGATAGGGGCGATTTCTGTTCAACTCTCCAGGCCATAGTGATAGAGTAGTAGAGACGGTATTGATACAGAAAGCTAAAAGGTTATATATTGAGCACAACCAGATACTAATTAGTATATAGTGTGGTAATATTAGCTTTCAATATGTAGATGTAGACGGTAGCCGCCACCGCTGGGGTAGATGAATCCAGTTTAGCAGAGTTTCGAGCCACAGCTAGGTTAGCTATGTATGCTGCTGCTACAAGATACAGAGGGAAAGGACAAATACCACCACGATTGCGAGAAAACTGTGCTCCCCCCATTCATGTTTGGAAGCAATGCTTGAATCCACCATTTGTTGGGCACTGGGCCACCAATGGCGGTTGAATCACCCCTACTCGCCTGTTAGTTTATAGCGGAGCCTAGTAGTGGTGCATCCTCTGCTGCTCTGTCAGCTAGGGTAGATACATCCTCCGCTCCTCCGTCAGCTAAGGCGGAGGATGAGCTGGCAACAGGTGAGTCTTCATTCTCTGACGGTTTTTTATTGGCTGGTATCGTAGGGTTTAAAGTTTCTTCTGGTGTATGTTGGGGACGTTGGGATGTTTGGTTCGATGGAGCTGGTGGTATCATAGGGCTTTTTTAAGTTTCCTCGGTGTAGGAGATGTCATCGTGGGGTTTGTTAAAGTTTCTTCTGGTGTATGTTGGGGACATCGGAGTCCCCCCGTCCGACGGAGCCGGTATTCATTGTGAGGTTCTTCAGATGGAAAGTTTGGTATAAGGATGTTATGTGGTTCTTCAGATGAAGAGCTTGGTAGGAGGGATGTTTTGTGGTTCTTCAGATGGAATGCTGGGTAGAAGGAATGTTGAAGGTTCTCACGAACAGGCAACGCTTCAAGAGTCAGCTATATGTAGCACCACACATATATGAACCGATGAACTCAGAAAAGCAGATAAATAATAACAAAACGAAATTGATAGATGCTAACGAAACGAGTCGTGTATATTTCACAATTATTATCGTACACGTAGCTATTAAGTTTTATTTTGTTTACTCCCTGAGAATCCTGGGACTGATGTAGCACTAGTGGCTTTTGGTGCAAGGATTAGCTAGTGGCTCTACCAAGCGTAGAAACGCATTAATTACAGTACGAAATACATTACCCACAAAATGAAAGGTAGAAAAAGGTATAGAAGGTATATGAACATAGGATGTTGTCGGGAAACTTATCCTGGAATGTATTTCCCGATGCTTTTATATTGATACACTGATGCCTTCAAGTCTCCCACGCTACTTGCTTGGCACGACTATACTAGAAATATATAGCCCTTGGATATTACTTATTTATAGCAGATTATGTCGTAGGTTATATACCTTAGCGCCGAAACGCATACAATTTTGAGCCT
The DNA here is from genome assembly GCF_003444635.1 of Morchella importuna. NCBI lineage: Eukaryota > Fungi > Ascomycota > Pezizomycetes > Pezizales > Morchellaceae > Morchella > Morchella importuna. Next base: position 2,532,543 of record NW_025763399.1, on the reverse strand, counting down.
TTTATATTGCTTATTTGATGCTTACTATATAAGCAAGATTTGAGCGTTTTCCCATGTTTTGGTCTTATTCTCGTTTAATTGTATTGTAAGACTACGTTTTGGAAAATCCATAGCGCTAGATATTGATTAGTAATATCAATAAGTCAAATCCCGAAGTAATGATTTTTTAACCATTAATTTTTTGAAAACCTGATCCAGGAATCAGGCGTACTAAATAACCATGAAATAAGCCCTATTCCGGGAACAAGGCTTACACCGAATTTTTGCTTATTAAATGTTGATTTTTAGATAAGACTAAGAGCCTAAATATGATTATTACTTTTTTGAGCGTCATCTAGTACGAATAAGCAATAGCACTGTTTACTCTTGATTTGGTATATTATATCTTATTAATCTATATTTACTATATATATATACTAGTACTAGTACATGAGTATAATACCCCGTTTAGCTACGGTTTCCTTCAAGTTGCTTCTACTAGTAGCTCCTCCGTGTCCGTGTCCTCCACCTCCAAATCCTCTTCTGTGCCGTCCGTAGATTACACACTTCCTGTAGCCTTGAGTACGGTGTCGACGGTATATTGCTAGTGGTGGCGTGCTACTACTAGGCTCAGAGGAGGTGGTATCTAGTGCTACTACTAGTACATCAGCCAAATCATCAACCTTCCTAGGAATAGAGTGTATGTCGTCATCTACTGCATCAATTGGGCATCAAAGGGTAGATTCCCGGGCCGTTCTCGATTCCGTGCTCGATTCTGTGCTCGATTCCGTGCCTAAATCTCACCCTGAGCAAAGTAAGCAAAGATGCGCTGGCAGCAGAATTACGTGCTAGACAGAGGACACCAAATTACGTACTAGCAGGAGGCTTTTGAGCAGCATGTTGACGATTGATTGGCCGGTAACCTGGAGGTGTATCGAGATAGAGATACTAGTAAAGATAGAGATGGAGGTGGAGGTACTAGAGGTGGAGGTAGACTCGGAGGTGGCCCGGGAGGTGGAGGTGGAAGGTGGGGTGTCGCTGGAAGTGTAATTTGGCCTGTGCCAAGCAAGCCAGAGTTGCTTATTGAGCTCTATATAAGCCTAATCGTCAGTATCAGCACCAAACACCGATTATACCGTCAGTATTGCGTATATGGTGCTTAGGTGTATCGGTATTTGAGCATTTGTGCCTGATATTGCTTATTTGATGCTCAAGTGTATCGGTACTATCTAAGCCTAATCGTCGATATCGGCATCAAATATCCATCAATCTACTTATTCCTGAATAAGATGCATCGAGAATAAGGCGTAATTAAGACATTAAACCTTATTGACGGATTAGGGTTAGTATTTTTGGTAACCCTAAACCTAAGCACAGCATTACCGAATTAAAAAGCATCAAATTGACCCTATTTTGGGAAAAGCAATAGCAGCTAATATTACTAATCCAGATAAACGCTTAGTTTAACCTCCTTTGGTAAATAATGTATGTAATATGCTTAATTAAGACTCTCTGTACGTAATAAGGCTCAAAATTTTATGCATTTCGACGTTAAGGTAATCATAATAGGAAACAAAACCATAGTGCGCTAACAAGCAGAGGTTCGGGATCCATTCGTACCCCCTACTCTTTTTTCTCCCACTGCCAGGAAGCCCAGGAATATACTCTGTTTCCCTTCAATTACATATATATACTGGCGCACCTTCTAATGTATTTACTAGTTCATTTCTCTATGCATTTTTCCATAGAAAAATAGTACCTCGCGAGTCGATCTCCATTTCCCAACAACCTTAAGCATTTACCGATGCATTTCCATACCTCTTAGAGTGGGGTATAAGTAAATCCGGGGATCAAATTATTGTATCAGGGTATTAATTTTTATAAGTTCTACTACAAATGTATACAGAGCTAATCTTCTAACTGTATTTTTCTTATCTATATCTAACCCTAAAGATATATTTAAAATTTATAAAATGAACTCAGTTCTAATAACCAATTATCACGTAAATGCCTCAAATAGAATTTCTACTAGACCATGTTCAAAATACGAACGGTATAACATGTCCGACTTAGCCATACTACTTAACATGTTTGAGAGATCATGCTCAGGCCAGGTCACTTTCGGTACTGTGTCATATTTCGCATGGCTCAACAACAGCTGAACGGTTCTTTTCTCTCCGGCTACCACAGCATTCGAAATTACTCTTGACATTTCTGTGGCTTCAATGCTACTACCCCTCTTTATCAAGAGGTCGACCACTTCAAACCTCCCCAGAGCTGCAGCGTAATACAGCGCAGTCCATCTAGGATATTTCAGACATCTTGTCGCGATATCTGCTCCTTTTTCCAGCAGGATACTGGCTGTTTGATGGTCGCCTGTAATTGATGCACACAGGAGTGGGGTCCATCCCTCTGCATTCCTAGCCTCAATATCGGCTCCATTCTCCAGAAGTAGCTTAACTATGTCCCAATTCCCGAGAAGGGTGGCCGAGTGGAGTGCAGTCATTCCATCTTCGTCCGTCCTGTTGACATGGATCTTTGCCCCCTGCGCGAGGAGTTTGAGTATTAGAGACTTGCGGCCGCGCGCCGAGGCCCAGTGCAAGATAGTACGCCCCGTTAGACGTAGTCTCGTGCGTAAACATATGATCGTATCAACTGCCATTATTAAGACAAGTGGCGACAGAAGGTTGAAAGGACGTAACCCGTTCGGTAGAGAGAATTAAGGGATCTTATGTCCAGGAGCTTTGCAATTTTAATGATGAGCGAGTTTGGTAAATCGAGGAACTCGGTAGGGTGATGTCCTTGGAGATGGCGTTTTGCCCGGGCCTTAAAAGGGTGGCGTAATCTTCCCAACACTTTTCGCGATTGTGTTTTTAGCATTTTATGGGATTAGATGCAGTAATTTGTTCGGAAATGATTTTTTTGGAAGCGATATTATCTGAAGCTGGGAGTACATATAGGTACTACATGTACATACTTATACTGTATGAGACAAACCCGCCCTAGCACGATTGCGCGCAAGTACTATTAGCGCATGACTTGCTTTTGTAGGTTTGTACCCCATTGATTACATACTTTCTTTCACATTCAACTAGAAAGATTTGATTCTACGAGAGATCAACTCTAGCTCTGGTCCCTCCGCTTAGGATAGTGCGGCATTGAAAGTATAGCCCATGTTACCAGTAAAGCCATAAATCTTGCTCTATCTACTGTGTATATATGGCAGCCTTAGGGCCTGGTTATTAATGATTATCGATGAAGGGATAATCCAGCATGCATATTCCCTTATCTCCTTTCATTACCCGGTTCTCTATTTCCCGGAATATCAGAAACAGAGGGGTCAGCTGTGAAACCGTTTAGTTCGCTATAAATGATGATTATTCAGCGAGCCAGATTCAGTTTTGCGAGCCTGGGAGCTTTTTCCGGACGTTACGTATGTCATAGTCTCTGTCGTAGTGTCATTCCTTGGCATATATATCCTGGTATAAGACCTTATCTCTATTGAACTGTAGCCAACCAAACGACGAGGGGATCCGGGAGGAGGGGAGTTGTGCTTTAAAGCCCCTACTAGTTCCGCGCAGTGCTACTAGTTAAAAGGTCAGAATTACATGTACTCGTTTACCACGAAAAGAACCAGAAAATGCAAGTGGCGGAAACAGAGATATGTAGTTTGTATGAGAGATCACTGCCACCCCATACAAATAATCCTTGCCCTGAGCAACTCCATTTTCTAGTTCTTTTTGTGGTAAACAAGTATATAAGAAATATAGTCATTTATAGGCAAACCACAAAGTAATAATTGCGTGTACATATAACTCGCGTAAGGTGGCTCCATGTACAGTACTATAAACATACATCTGGGGCCAAGCCAGCTTGCTGGTATCCAGTTCTTGTGTATTCGTATCTCTTTCCCTACTAGGACTAGGGTTCGTAACGATCATAAATTATCACTCGTCCCATACCAAGCTTTTCTGAACACGATTGCACTCACCATATGGATGAGGCTTAAAGATCTTGGCACATGCATCCCAGACATCCCACGCAATAATGGAGGAGGTGGCAACGTATCTTAGAGGATGGGAGATAAATCGGGAGAAAGAGAAGGAGGGACTCCTCTTCTCTTTCCTCTCTAAGGCTCTAGTCTCGAATAAAATCCACAATTCGATTCTTCTACATCTGGGTATTCTCGGAAACTTTCCACCACGGTCCCCGCCACTCGTCAGCAAAAGAATCCTCACTCAAAATGACAATCTTCTCCAAAATCACATCGGGAGGCCTGACTACCGAAACCTCCGCCCCACAGCAGAATCGCGCCGAGTCACGGCATCACGTTAGGAATGTGGGCATATAGGAATATGGCTATGCGTAAGAGGGAACTGCTGCAGAGGGAACTGCTGCAGAGGTTACTTGATGAATCTAGAAAACATGAAGGAAAAGACACGGATAAAGCACAACTCCTCTTGGACCTCGTCACTCAATTCGTCTTTGTCGAGCCAAAAGCTGAATCCGTACGTCCCCCTTTCCATACTCCCTTTGCCTAACACAAAGTGATACTAAGGCGTTGATTAGATCGCCGCCGGGTATACGGATAACAGCTCTCTCATCCTGCTTTTCGGTCTTCGGGTGCCGGTGACTCCCGGCCAACGACCTTTCGCTCGGAGCCTCAATCGGCCGGTAGAACTGCTCTTGGACGTTCCGCCTCTGTTGTGTAAGTTCAACCTTGACCCTGCGCTTCTCATGTTCAGTTCTAATTTAACCCTTATAGAGATAAATATGAGATATTTCGACAAGGCAGATTATGACGACGGAGCATCGTGCCGAATTCGGGTCGATTATATGATAAGCGCTTGCAAACTGAGTTATCTCGGAACTTTTGCAGCCTCCGATACCGACAGACAGAGTACTATACTACCCCTCGAAGTGTCTAGCGCTAACCCGAATCGCCCCCTCCCTCTAATCGTCTATACTGAAATGGATCAGTCTGTTGAAATTGAGGACCAAAAGAGGGCGGATATCGAGGGTGGTTGCGTCCGCCGCCTTCGCATAACCGGAAAAGCCAATTGGGCATTTGGCTACGATGGGTGGAAAGGCTCAGGTGTTGGGACAGTTCTCATAGCTATTGGGGCAAAGAACCCAACCATGTTTAGTCAAGCGCGTAATCAACTCTTAACGTACTTAGGAATCATGAAGAAACTCCGCCACCAAGAGAATAAAACGAACGAACACGTCCAAGGATTTTATTCCGATGGTTGCAGGTATATCTCAGCTTCATTAGTCACGGTAACTACCTGTTATGGGATTGCATTTGAACGCACGTAGGTACGTACTGCTTCGCCCCTACCGGCCACGATAACAATGTATACGAATCGGCGACGTACGACTACAGGTTCCCGGAGGAGAGGAGGATCATCTTCAGTTGGATTATTGACTTACTTTCAAGTGCAGCAAGATTAAGCCCTCATACTACCCCAACTAAGGCAGGGAACAGGATACCGAGTTGCTCGACTTTCAAAACAAAGTCTTCTTACATCTCTATAAACTTGATACTGATGATACTGATCCCCAGGATCTTGGCGTAGACCTGGATCACACTCAGATGGAGCTTGATGAGTTTTAGTAATCTACTAGACTGGTTCGGTTACCTTTGCAGCTTCGGCGCCTAATCTTTAGGCGCGGCGCATACTTCACTATCTCGTGTAAACGGACCAATATAAGGACACGGTTTAAGCCACGTCCCTAAAGACAGCTATACAGCGAGAGGTATTGTTATTGTAGAAACAAGGGTGTAAAACAGGTTTTCTATGGCTACTCCTCCCATATTTCTACCGCCAGCTGTACTATCGTTAGACATACTAGCTATAGGGATCACTTAAGTAGAGTAGCCACCAAGGACTCTTCCTTCAATACATCATCAATCATACTCGTAACTAAAAGTTATCCCTACTTGAACCAAAATGATTTGGTGGTGACTTTTTCGCAGTTTAAAAAACTTAAACAATATACTTATTATAACCACTATAGTGCCAAAGATTGATAGCACCTAAAACCAATGATTTAAAAGCCAATGTTATCCGCCAAATTGCTGACTTGAACACCCGTTGCGCATGCATCCCGCGAAACCTCAGACCGCCCGCCCGCACTTCCCCGACAAGTACAGTAGGTACATGGTGGGCCAATTTCCGAAGGTCTTACCCCGCGCCCATCTGCTAGGTTATGCTCAAATATCACATTTATTCCTCTATTGCATTTTGCCTCCAGATCCCATCCCCGACTCCCCAACTATGCCACCTTCCGACCAGCACCAACATCCATACCAGTACTCCATCAATTCCAACTCTCGCTCTACCGCGCTTTTGGCTTTTCTTTTTTTTTCTTCTTTTCCTTTTGTTTACCCTCTGATCTCCTCCAGCTCACTTCATTTCATTCCATACAGATCTTAGCTTTCCTTCCCCTCCCGCCCATGCAGCTTGTAAGTATGCGCATGTTTATAAATATACCTTTATGCCCGCTTGTTCATCTACACCCCTGAACCGTTCTATATAGAACATGTAAAGATTAACTACACCGGCCAAGTGCTTATATAGAGGTCAGGCCTTATAATATGATTGGTGTAGGTACATATATACCTTATGGTAAGAACAATTTTAATGCCATCTACAATATTGCTCAAATGACCCCTGTACCCGCAAGCCGGTGACGATCCAGTGAAATCAAAAAAAAAGATGAGGCCGGCCGCGGTCTACAAGAGGTTTCTGCCGTATATCGATAGTACTTATATATACCCATGTGCTGTCTCTTTTCCTAGCTACATACCCAGCTAGGAGCGAAACAAGGTAGTTTCACACTAGGCCCATCCATATAATTATAAATCTACTACGCTGTGTCTACATGTAGCTACTTCAGCGTAGATCCAACCCTCTCCCACCATTAAATTCTATATATAAAGAGAAAAAAACAAAAAATGGTGGTCATAGCCACCACCCGCTATCTCCCAGCCTAGGTGTCACAAACACCAGACTTCGGCCAGAGTCCAGACCAAAAAAGATTTCTTTTCAAGCCCCACCACCGCAAATTAACACCACACATCAAACACCTCCAAGACTAAGTAGCAAGTCCAATTAATTATGATACCAATCCGTCGGCCGCGCGCCGCCAAGGCCACACAACCGCATGTATGCGCCCCACATGTGAAGCGGCCCATCCCGGTCTCAGATACAATGGCGAACCCCGGATTTGCGTTACTCTAGAAAGGCCCATGTCGATAGTGATCTCCGCGGATTTAGAGCTATGCAGACCGGCGCCACACCCTCACCAGCCGGCCAGCCAGCCGGTTGTTCGTGATATCCATAGTATATCGCTCACATATATATCCACACTCCGATCTACGCGCATGCCCTATATAACATCCAAGCTATGTATGTATGTATGTAACCCAGAACCCGCCCCGGCCCGGCCCCACCAACCCCAGTAATTATAACTTACTCTATATACCGCGGTGACTATTATAATTAGCTCCACTGCTCCTCCACAACTGCGGAGCTCACAAGGTCCACGCTACGCCCAACACACACCCTGTCCCGCACCAGGAGGTATGCGGTGTGCTGTCTGGATCATGGCGTAGCACTCGCCCCCGGCCCAACCGCCGCCGCCGCCGCCGCGCCCATGCATGGTTGACAATGTCGATATCGAGCTGGATATATATATATATATATATAGGCCATCCCCCCCTGGATCGTAGATCTTGCCTGACTGAAGCCATGGCAGTGGGTCTGGCGGGTTTCGGAATATATACTGTAGCTTATAGTGGAACATAACGAACGGTGCATAGAGTACTATGGATTGTAACTCACTGCATGATACACTCGATCGAGCCAGCCATACAACCAAGTACGATGCAGGCAGGGGATACTACGAGCTCCACTGCCGCTGTGTGTTGTGTTGTAATACCGTGCCCACCCAGCCTACAGAGGCGGTGGAACTAGTTGTGGTTGTAGCTGTATCTCGATGTCCATTCATGGTAATGATGATGCAATGGAGATTTGACATTGTGGTTGCGTTTTGCGGATGTGGTGTCGTGATATGATGGGGTTAGTTGCATGGGCTAATTGAATTAGGATGTGTTTAACCAGGTTGTTGGGTTTTAAATGATGCCGCGAGTTTGTTGCTGTTCTTTGGGTTTTTCCGGGGGTCAAGTTGCTGGCTGGATGTTGATGTTGATGCCCGCAGCCGCACCTGTGGTGGTGGTAATAACAGCAGTAAGTGAGTCCCTCGAACTAACCAACGAGCAAGAGCACACACACTACACTACACATCTGACAAAAACTCCCCAACAGCCACACAGCCACCAAGCCACCAACACGCACCCCACAGTGACAGATAGAAACATGGATAAAACGACCACCGCAGTCTTTGGCAATTACCGCATATGTGCTTTTTAAAAATACGGAGATAGAGCGGTATATGTTTCTCACAATTGCAATACTGTACTCGTGCGGTATGTAATCGGATTTACCCACCGTTTCTGATACTGTATGTATGTAGTACACCAGCCTACTTGGCTACCCGCTCCCCCATCCCATCCTATCCCAGCCCATCCCATCCCTCCATCCCGCCGTCCTGCCCATCTCACATCCACCCCACCCGCCATCCCGCCCATCCCATATCCACACCGGCACCACATGCATCCATAACAAACCGAACCACAATCACAAACAATCACTCGGTGCGCCCCCCCCCCCCCCCCCCCTTTTCCCTCTTTCCCTCTCGATCTCGATCTCCCCACTTCCACTCTCGATCTCCCCCTCTTGATCTCTATATATCTACATATAGCTATATGGCTATATGTATATACGTATGTATGTATGTAGAATCCCACTCACGTGCCGTGCCTGTAGCTAGCTATGTAGCTACCCGGCCGCTGTACGTATACTATCGATATACAATACCTCTAATACTACACACAACCAGCTAACTAGCTATCCAGCTATGTACGACCATGGCAGTCATGCAGTGCATACCGCGGCATTATATGGCAATGGCAACGAAGCAAACTGGTAACCACCATGGCACCTTGCAATACAGACCAGACGGACCAGACAGGCCAGTCAGGCCAGTCAGAACTACAATACCTAGCCCAACGCCGTAGTCCATCACAGTCCATCACTCACCCTTCGCCCCACCAGATATCACCATCACGAACAAACACACACATCAAAAAGGCACAAGCACATCAAAAGTTCAGACCCAAATCCATTTATTTCATCTCTCAACCCCTCTCAACCCCTCAAACCACAAACCACAACTCACAAACAAAAAGAACAAAAACGCAACAAAAACTACAGCAAGCTAATAATACAATCCATGCAATCCTCTTGTACCCCTCCCCGCCTTCATCTTCACCCCAATTGTCCTCAACTTTGATCCTACCCTAGACCTTTCCTCATGTTCATCTCCATCTCCATCATCCCCATCATCCCCAACCCAATCATCTCAGTCTCATCATTCATAACCCCCCCCCCCCCCCCCCCCGCGCGGGGCCACCACCACAATCACAAAATAGAAAAAATGGAAACTGGATAAAACGGACTGCAGTGCGAGAAAAAAACAGAACAAGAACAATGACAAAAAGCCGACCGACCGACCCGTTCAATACCACTATAGATAGATAGATAGGAAAAAGAACACGATATTGTGGAACACAGAGTACACAAAGGAGACTGACTACACGGACACTCACTCACACTCAGCACAGAAGACTCAAGAAGAAAAAAAATCAATATAACAACCAAAAGAAAAGTCGAAAGCGACACAAGTCCACAAAAAAAAAAAAAAAAAACTAATTGTCTTTAAAAAAAAAAAAGAAAAAAAAAAGAAACTACAGAAAAGAACGACCCCCCCTACAAAACCCAAAACACACTACACTACCTCCCCACCTCCGCCCCCACCACATCCCTATACCTCCCCGCCAACCCCGGCCACCACTCCCGCCCCCTCTCCAACACCTCCAACACCAAATCCACCTCCGCCCTCCCACCCCTCCCCTCCCGGCACCCAACGGCCAGCATGCGCCCCGCCACAAACAGCACCCCACACAAAAACGGGTTCGCCAGCGCCCCGCCCTCCTCCGTCGCGCAATTGACCAGCATCTTCAGCCCCGCCATGATATTGCCCACGGCCGCCTGCGCGGCCTCGGAGCCCGGCTCGTGCAGCAGGATCGTGCACACGTGCAGCAGCAGGTTGAGCTGCGCAACGTGCGTGAGCTCGCTGCTGGGCAGGTTTGCGATGGAGCGGTACTGCCGGGGCAGCGACAGCCGGAAGCGCGCGAGTGTTGTTTCGAGCGCGTCGAACTGCGTGCGTGTGGGCGGGTGCGGGGAGTGTGTGTGCGCGATGATGTGGCCGAGGAGGATGCACAGCTTGCGGATGTAGTGGTAGGGGCTTCTTGGTGGCGCTGAGGCCGGCGTCGGCGTGATGAGGTCCGAGAGCTGGTGTGCAAACGGCTCAATCACAATGTGCGACATTTGCTGCAAAACACACACACAAATCCAGTCAGTAAATCATTACCACCACCACCAACTCATCACTCACTCAGGGGAAAAAAACATACCTCAATCTCGCCGCTCTGGAAAACAGCCTCGTCCACCGGAAAGTTGACACAAAACACCCTCTCATCCACAACCGTCGGCCACCCGGGCGCCCACGAAACAAGCCTATCCAGCACAAACACGGCCCACACGGCCCTGCGCTGCTCCTCCAGCTCCTGCTCGCTCCTCGCCAGCGGGCCCACGCCCGCGCGCCCGCTGCGCCGCGGCGAGTCAATCTCGTGCAGCCCGAGCGGCGTGCACATGCGGTAGGCCTTTGCCAGGTAGACCCACAGCTCGGCCATCTCGGCGGTGACGAGGCAGTACAGGCAGATGTAGACGGCCGCCTGCACGTTCAGGAGCGTAAAGTTGCCGCGCGCGACGGCGTTGTCGAAGCCACGCTTTGCGGCGGCGGCCCACGGCGCGGACAGCGCCGACACGCCCGACGACGGGTTGATGTGCGCTGCGAGCGAGGCGAGTATGTACGAGAGCGGGTTGGGCCGCGAGAGGGGGCCCCCGGCGGCGATGTCGGCCATGATGGCGGCGCGGTACAGACACGGCATGAATGGGTGGATCTGCTCAAAGAAGGTCTCGACGAGCTCTGTGAGTGCCGCCGGCGAGGGGAAGTCCGCGTCCGGGGTGTCGCTCTCGACGGTGGCGGGCTCGGGCCATACCAGCTCGCTGTCGCTGCCGGCAAAGGGCGAGGCCTGCAGAAAGTGCGCCGTGAACAGGTTGGCCGACGACAGCGGGGCCTCGGTGGAGCGCGGACGCTTCGCGGGGGGCTCGTGTGAGTGGCGCTGGTTCCCGTTTGTTGGTGCGAGCTGCGCGCTCGGGCTCGGGCTGGGGCGTGTCGCCGGGGGAGAGGACGAGCCGTGGTTGATGGCCGTGAAGGTGTTCTGCGACGAGGTGGGCGCGGAGAGCAGCGGCGGCGTTGAGGGCGGCTGCGCGGTGCGAGGGGAGGGCCCGTGGATGACGAGCGGGTGTGCCTCCTCGACGTTCGTGTTGACGGCCGGCGGTACGGGCCACCGGTTCGCGTTTGAGCTCGGGGTTGAATTGTTTGTTTCTGTTCCTGTTAGACCCCCACTCTCTACACTGAGAAATGGAAGAAACACTTACTACTAGCGTGGAAGGACGACGAGGACGAGTGGATCTTTGTCACGGTGGACAGCCCCCCCGTCGAGTACACGCACCGTCTCTCGAGCCTGTCACAGGCACTACACGTGGGTTTCCCGCCCTGCAATCATTGACATTAGCATTCATTACATTTGCACGCCAGCGAGAACAGACGCGCGACTCACATCACACTTGCGCTTCCTCGAGCGACACGACAGACACGCCTGGTTGCGCTCGAGGACCTTCTTTGTCTGCGGGGTGGCCGCGGCGGCGGCGGTAGCGGCGGTGGCCGCGGGAGTCGAAGCGGTCGTCGTGGCGGTGTTGTTAGCGGCCGCGGACGAGGTGCTTGACGAGGCCGAGGTCGTCGACGAGTTTGAGGATGTTGTCGTTGTGGTTGACGAGGTTGAGGCGGTCTCGAGGGGGCGCTTGGCGGGGATCGAGGAGGGGGTCGGCGCGCTGCTGACGGCGATGGAGTTTAACAGCGGGGGGGGAGTGGACGGACTGGCGGCCATGATGGTGGTGGTGGTGGATGTGTATATGTGTATTTGTATATGTGTATACTGCAATACAAGAGGGATCGAGAAGGGCAATGATCAGAGTGCGTGTTATATAGCACCTAACCTACAGTAGAGTATTCTATGTGCAGTAGAAACGGGGGGGGGGGGGGGGGAGTGCTGTGTTGTGAACGTGTAAGTAGTAGTAGTAGTAGTGGTGTGGTGCTGTGCGTCGAGACGTGGGGTTGTGGTGGAGGAAGGAGAGCCTGTTACTTTAAGACACGGAGTGAGCACAGTGCAGCGTGACGGGCTCGGGCAATGGGACGTGATGCGTGTTGTGGGCGTGATAACGTGTGTATGTGTGGAAGGGGTATATGTGTGGTAGTAGTAGTGGTATATGTGTAGTAGTAGATAGAAGCAGAAGCAGCAACAGCCAGCAATTGCCAATAAGACGGGGATGGGGACGGGGAACGAGGAACGGGGTGTGGTTTTGTGGTTGTGGTGTGGAGTGGTGGGTGGGTGGGTGGTGGAGAGGGAACAGTACACACACGCTAGGAAGAGAGACGGGCAGAACGGTCACCGACCACCACCGAGAGAGGCGACCGAGCAGAATGGGGAGTGGGGGGGGGGGGGAGAAGATCGCGATAGATCTGGGGGGCTTGTGTGGCTATGGGGAAGTGGAGTGGGGGGGGGGGGATTATAATACCGTAGAAGACACAAGCAACGAGGCGAAGGAGAGAGAGAGAGCGAGAATGCTATTAACGTGAAGAAGAGAGGATGTCGAGATGTAGAGAAGAAGGGGGGTGAAAGGACGGTTGAAGAAGAGAGAAAGGAAGGAGAGAAGGGAAAGAGAAGAGAAGAGAGGAAGAGATAGAGAAATAGAAGGGGAGAGAGGGGGGGTGGCAGAGGACGCACACGTAGAATGGGCAAAGACAGACACACTCTCCCAAAGCGAGCGGGGGGGAGGGCGGAAAAAGAGCGGCCGGGCGTGGGTTGGGTGGGCGTGCCCTTCCAAAGGGCGGAGCAGCTAAGCCAAGCTGACCATAGAGAAGCATGCATGTGCGGCGAAGCCGTAGACCGACTGGGTAAGGCGCGTAGACCGGGGGTGGGTGTGGTGGCCATGGCCCATGATGATGATGGTGATGGGTGGCATTGGTTAGATACTCATTTTATTATTATTGTTGGGGACGGTCGGTAAAAGAAAAAACCCCATATGCGCGGGTATGGGAATAAATAAATATATATAGAGAGAGAGGGAATAGGAACATTGTGTCGTTGCAATAAGAAAAGAGAGGGAAGAACTAGAAGGGTATGTATCGTTTATTGCCTCAAGGCGACAAAGGTGCTCCTCCTCCTCCTCCTCCTCCTCCTAGCTAGATGCTCACGACTACGACTACGACTACGACTACGACTACAGACAGCTCCGACATACACACCTCATTCTTCCACCTCTCGTCGTCATCATCGTCATCATTCAGGCCTGCGTCTTTTCTTTCTTTCTATTTGCATGTAGGTACTCTAGGTACATGTGCTTGTATCTGTTGCTGTATTCTCTCTGCTAGACTTTGGTAGTGTATGATGTATGTTCTACTCTGTCCTACTCTGTCCTTCTCCTTCTCCTCCTCCTCCTCCTCCTCCAGCTCCCTCTCTCACTCACTCCCTCCCTCCCTCTCCCTCCTATGCTATGCGCACTTTCTGTATGTGCCTGCTGTGCCTGGGGTACATATCCACCTAATACTATACTCCATCCACCCTCTCCACCCACCCCCCCCCCGCTTCATCACCCCCCCCCCCCCCAAAGCTCAGATGCGGCGTCCACAACGTACCAACCCCATCACAGCAAACGACGCCCACCACGCCCACAGCCAACACTCCAACCAACACCCGACACTGTCTGTCTCTCTCTCTCCACCCCGTCATCTCTCTCTTTCCTTGTCCATGCACCCCCCCCCCCCCCCCAGCCTTCTTTCCCCAACCCTCGGGAACAAACAAACAACCGCCCTCACCCCCCCCCCCCTTGAGCCCTCCAACCGCACATCATGAAACGGGCGCGCCCACTCTCTTACTCTTGCTCTCCCTTCCTTTCCCTCACTCGCCTCACCTCACCTCACCCACCCACCCACCCACCCACACACTCTCACACACTCACCCATCCATCCACCCATTATTAGCAACAACCACACGCCCCAGCCCACTCACCCACTCACCCCACCCACTCCACGGCGCCACCGCCCCGCGCCCCGGCGGGTTCCTTCCCCTTCCCTTCCCTTCCCTTCCCTTCCCTTCCCTCCCCTTCTGCACCCACCAACCCCCCAACACAACCAACCAGACACAACACCCCCCCATTGCCGCGGCAACACATGACGTGCCCTCTCTCACTTCCCCTCTGTCCTCTGCCCTCTCTTCCCCCTTCTCCCCCGGCCTTCCTTCCACTCCCTCATGCCAAGCCCGCTAGCCGAGCGAATCCCGCCGGAGGCCCCGCGGGAGATCGACACGTTGCTGCTACCTACTCTCACCTGGGGCCTGGAGCGCTCGCTGCAGGTAGGGTGTGAGATGGGTGCGAACTCAAGGGGAATTGAAGTGCGGTGATTGGGTGGGTGGGTGGGTGGGTTTGGGAATTGGCCCGCCGGCGCTGCGTGGTCGGGTCGGCGTGCAGGCAGGCAGGTGTGCGCGTTCTAGTACTTCTGGTACGCGGAATGGTCCTGGTCCTGGCCCTGGGATCGGCCGGCTATCGTGCGCGAGCTGAGAACTGTAGAGTAGAGTACGCAGATATCCTGTCTGTCCGGCCAGTGAGTTCACGCGGGGTGGTCTAAAGCACATAGGTACTGTCCCACCCCCGGCGGCCCCCGGAGGGGGTGTACCTTCCGCTGTAGAGTAGAGAAGATAGGTCTTGAGGCTCCCCGATCTCGTGCAGGTATTGTGGTGTAGGTACCGGCTGGCCTTGGTCTCGTGGTGTGTGTGTGTGTGTGCGGACGCTGGACTGGCTGCTGGACCGTCACTATATGCAGGTAGTATAGATATAGATACAGATATAGAAATGGGACTACCGGCCCTGTTGGTGTTTATTTCCTTCCCGTCTTGGTAAATATATATCCTACTATCTGCAATATCTAGCGGCCCGGTGTTTTTTTTGTCTTTCCCCCCCATTCTTATTATCGTATCTACAATATCCAGCGGCCTCCTCCTCCTAACTCCAGCTACCTGTCCGCTCCAGTGGTAAATAGTGGTAGAGTGTCTATCAACTCATACTTAACAAGTTCGGTTTATATGTGCGTCCCCGGCGCGCGGATCACTAGTGGTCCATTCTTGCCGTGAGTATCGAGCATGCAGACACTGCACCTACAGACGGTAAAAAAAAAATAGAATAATGTAGCCGCTGGAGTACGAGTATCGGCGGCCCCGGCGTGCCCCTGCTTTTGGTGTTATGTTAGCGACTGGGCCGGGCGTCCGTCCGCTATCTGCTGAGAGTCCTCTACGAGGGGGGTTTAACATGAGGTTTTATGATTAGATGAACGGGTATGGGTGTGATCAGATAGGTGGATGTAGCAGGGTAGTGAATGCGGAGTGCGGAAGATACAGTATTCAGATCTGAATGGCTATCCCAACGTCCACCACATCCCCCCCCCCCCCCCCTCTCTCACCAACGAATCCTCCACACCCGCACACCCACACACCCCATACCCAGCCCCACATCCCCACACCCCTCGCCCTCCCCTACCTCCCCCCCCCCCCCCACCACCATCAAACACTCTAAACCGCACCGCACGAAACCGAGTGACACCCCATGACGCCCCTAAACTAATCCCTACACGCGCACACCCAAAAGCCGGACTACAGACAAGACGAGCCCACACCCCACCCACTACAACGGCGTGGGGGATGGCAGCTAGGTATGGGTAAACTGAATGCTGCTACTGTACTAGTAGAGACATGTGTAGGGGGTGGCCTGGCTGTGCATGCGGCGAGAGGGCACTGTGCTGCGGTTAGTTTAGTGGGGCCGGGGGTGGTTTTTGGGCCTCTGTCTTTTGTTTTTATTCGTGGGGGTGGTGTGTGGACGAGTGGATGAGTGGTGTGGGGATGGGCGGTGTCTTCACTTTAGAAGCCGGTGGCACATATAAAACGCTGCTGCTCTCCAACCTAAGCGGCAATCAACTACAACAACAGAACAGAGCCCCACCCCCCCGGGGCACACATAGAGATTAGATCCACCCTTCCCGCCGCAAGGTTAGATCCCCCCACATCCCGTATCCGACCCGCAACGGGCTATCATCCACCCCCCAGCAGCCATCCCACAAGCCACGGTAGTGCAGTCGGTTAGCATACCTCCCAAAAGTCAGCCCGTAGGTGCCACTGTTGTGAAGGGGAGACTGGGGTTCGAATCCTCATCGAGGCGTTATTCAATTTTTTTTTTTTTTTTGGCGGGGGGGTGCGGGAGTGGAGGGAATGGAGGGGGGGCTCTTCTTGGTGGTGGTGTGGTGGGTTAGGTTTTGTTGTTGAGTATATGGTGAGTTAGGTTTTGTGTTTTTGGGGGTTGGGGGTTGGGGGTTGGTGGGCTGGTGGGCTGGTGTGGGTATGGGGGTGTCTGCTTGGTGTTATATGAAGCTCTTGGAGGCGGTGAGGGTTTCTAGCTAGGAAACAAGTGCTATGGTACATGTACATCATCCAAGGGTAGAGTTTTATTATTGCTGTCTCTAAGAGACCACTATTCGCAATTGGCCCAGCCAGTTAATGAGAGTTTTTGATATAACCTTTACCTCTTGAATGCCATATCTAACGGTCCATGGATGTTCACGACTAGCGAGTATCCGTCCGTGAATGTTGGTGTGGGTTAGGGTTAGCAACTCTTACGATCACTCGGTTTTACTAGCAAATGTTACTATTAATAGTACGCAGTCTCAAGACAGGCTTAAGACCAACCCACCACGCAACAGCCACCCGCTGTCACAACCCATTCCACAACGTCGAACTCTAGCGAACGTTTGAATTCCTCATTTCTTGTTTTTTTATCCCTTGCCATTTTTTTTTTTTTCCAAGTAGAAGTAGAGTACTTCTTGTTTGGCCGCCCCGTCACCATGGATAAATTGTTACTTGACAGGGATCGATATATATCCTGGCCAGGATGGGGATCATCACCAGATTTACGTCACAGCTTCATGATCACCGCGAAACAAAACCAGTTTCTGGCGGGGAGGGAGAGATGTGTTAAAAGAGCTAACTGTGCCGTGGCGGATACTGGTCCTTCTTCTGCATCGCCGTTTCGCAAAACTCGCACTTCGAAATTCGAGTACACACATCACGATAGTAACTAGTACGTACCACCACCGCCATACCATCACAGCAACCAATATCTCCACCGCAACGCAACCATGGGGATGACCAAAACCAGCACCTTCACG
This sequence comes from Morchella importuna, assembly GCF_003444635.1. NCBI lineage: Eukaryota > Fungi > Ascomycota > Pezizomycetes > Pezizales > Morchellaceae > Morchella > Morchella importuna. Next base: position 2,514,984 of record NW_025763399.1, on the reverse strand, counting down.
CCCACGCAGCACGTCTCCCTCGTGACGCTCCTCTGCCCCGACTACGCCCCCGCACTCTCCTTCTACGCCGGCCTGCTCAACTTCACGATCCAGGAGGACACCGAGCACGACGACGACCCCTCGAAGCGGTTCATCGTGCTCACGCCGCCCAAGCTGTGCCAGCTCGCGCCGCAGATGGGCCTGCTCGTCAAGAAGGCGAGCACCAAGCGCGAGCGCAAGGCCGTCGGAAACCAGGCCGGCGACGGCGTGTTCATGTTCCTCGAGGTCGACAACTTTGACGAGGCGTATGGGAAGATGAAGGGGATGGGGATCGAGTTTGATGACGAGGAGCCGCGGCAGGAGAAGTTTGGGAAGGCGTCGGTGTTTAGCGATCCGTTTGGGAATAGGATCAATTTGGTGGATAGGCCGTGTAAGAGGATTGGGAGCCTGTATGCGCAGGATTGGGAGGCGTTGTACTCGTGAGTGGTGGTACTGTTGCGGTTTGGAGGTATGTGGCTAGGTTTGTGATTTGATTAGTGCGATGTCTTTGAGTGGATTGTAGCTGATTGTGGTAGGATTGCGGTTGGGTTGGGGTTTTTAGATGATTCGTAATTGGGGAGGTTTTCTAGAGTTGGGGTTGGCATAATGATGGTAATGGTCTTTTTTTGCAAGTGAGAGATCGAGATGATATCTTACTCCTTACTCTGTACTTTACTACTTTACTGTATTGTATTTGAATGTTATAAATATTTTTATTATCTATCCGAGAGACATAACCGCATGGACACACAAAAAGACACCCTAACCCACCAACCAACGCCGCAACCATAGCTTCGCGGTTCCCTTATGAGTTTTTTCAAAAGGGGAAACCGATTAAGACGGTCATTTTCCCAATTGAGAAAAAAAATCGGGTGGACAGCGGGCCTGGGGTGGTGTTGCAGCTGAGTCCTTGCTGAAGCAAGGACGGAAGCATGCAAGTTATCGCCGTAGCTTTAAGGCTTCATGCGATCAATGAATTAAGCAAAAAAAAAGCATGCAAGTTGAGAATCAAAAGAGAACGAGAGAAGTGGATAAAAATTGGCCGTGGGTCTGAGAAAACTTGACTTATGGGCTCAAACCTAACAATCCCAAACCAGGCAACCGATCCACCCAAAAGCTTCTCCTACTGATAGAGAATGTTTAAAGAGTGAATATTATATTTCTCAGAAGTTTCTTCAGCAAGTAGGAGGCTCGACATCAAGTAGGTTGAAACGTAAAGTTTTAAGATACTATAAAAAAGATTAAGCGAAGACTTGTAAATCATTTGTTCTGACACCACCGCCAGAATCTTTACACATAATAGTCTATCTACAGCGCCATGCCATAAGTCATGGGAAGGCGCGAGGTCGCAACGCCTGAACACAAAATCTTTCACCACCACCGATGGCGCCCAGAGACCATGTACCCCGCCAGACAGCTAGGAGGGAATGACCAGCCTCCTTGCTGTGGCAAAAAACCGGAGTCTTACAGCTCTGGTTGGAGGAGAATAGGGTAGATGTTCTGGAGGACTGGCTTGCCTATTCCATCCCATTGAACATGTTTGGGTACACATCAAGAAGCTTTACCATCAACAGTACCCTCATTTGGCATATGGTGCTAGATCACTTTAAGTATTAAAGCCCCTCGTGGAGGAAGGTTTAATTCATTGCTGGGAACTGTTACCTGATGATTGATTTGATAGCTAGTTGAGAGCATGCCTAGGAGAATAGAGCTGTTATAAAGGCAAGGGGCTGGTATACAAGATATTAAATGTCCAATTATCTTTATTTAGCTACTATTGAACAACTATACAAAAAAACAGCTCTCCAAAGGATCAATTGTGGTTGCTGGGTGGGTAGTCGTGGTGGCCCGGGAGGTTGCTACGCCGCGCCTTCCCATGATTTATGGCCTAGAACTATACCTATTCCTACTTATTTCCCATATCTGGAGGTTGTGTAGAAATTGATGTTTGTTAGGTTTCCTTTTCGCTGGTTGTTGCGTTGCGTCCCGGCCCTTCACCGACCATAAGTCATCAGACCCGCGTTCACATACTGCCAAGTTTCGATAGGCTCGGCGCGGATAAGATCGAGTGATGAATGGCGAAGCCTAAGTATATTAATTGCCTATTATTCCACTCAGTTAGTATACGGTTATGGAGTATACGCATATCAGCATCCTGGGGAGGGTTTAATAGTGGATCGTTGGGGTCCTTTTTCTATGATTATGATAGAAGGTTACTGAGTATATAATTATGAAGGGCTGCTAGCAACTCCAATTCCACTTTAAGACTGACAAACTTGCGCGAGGATGGGCATCTCTTAAACCATTGAACTGTTGGAGATAAGAACAAATGATCCAGACTCTATATGCGTGCGTCGCAATCATTTACCCAAATCATTTCAACACCGATAAGATCCTATCTTATCATGGCTCCTTACACGCAGTCGCGTATACTTACACACGCGGCATTGCGTACGCGCGCCTAGCCTGGCTCACAGCTCCTCACTCGGCATCATCTTGGAATACACTCGACCGACACATCACGCCTTCCTCTTCCCCAAGGCACCGGAGTGGACAATTCCAAGTCCTGAACAATTGCATAAAGTCATCGTCACAAAACGACCTAGTACCTCTGAACAATGACCAACATAGATCACGGCCGGGACCAAGTCACTACGTCCCTCCATAAGGTCAATGATAGTGACCACTCCCTTCAGGACGCAATGCAACTAAGAGTCAAAAAAACAAATACTAGGCCGTCCTTTCCACTACCAAGAGACAGTGGTCTTGTGTTTCATGCTCTCGGCAATCGTGGCATCATGAGTTCTGCTCAAACATTCCAGTTGTTCACCGGCCGGAGAAACCCAAAAATACAGAATGTAGAAACGTGACAACTTAACGTCCCGCAAGGCGTCTTTCCTCCAAAGACCGAGGTTGCTGGTGATAATTCGGCACATTGAAGAAACATCTAGATAATTATTTCTAATGGGAGCTTATGGCCCATCGTTGTTAATGCCCAGGCCTCGGTTTCTCCGGAAATATGTGGAAAGAATTTGGTAACAAAAGTGATGTTGTCTTTCCGGACTTTTTTTTCGTGACTCGCGTGTTGATCAAAACGCCGAGAGAAAACCTAATAGCCTTATTGTAGAATATCTACGGGAGCGTGACTACTAGTAACAAGGCAGATGGATCTGCAGAACTCGCGCTGCGGGCAGACCCCTGCGCATGAACGAGGTCTCTGGGGGGAAACATTCCAATGACCCAAATATACTTATTCCGAACTTTTTAGAAACATTTAGAAAAGCCACGCAGAAAAGAAAAGAAAAATCAAGAAAAACACATTATACATACTCTACTAGTTCTCTCCGAGTCACTTTCCGTGACTCATTCAGCGACACCGGAGGACTTAGCATGAAGTTGCAATAAGGTAAACGTGGCAGTACAATAGGAACCGCGGTTTCGCTCCTTGTCCCCCGGGGATTTGCATACCAGGTAACTTTTACCCCTCGATCGATCCCCTCCCCCCTACATGGCAAATAACAGGAGCGAGAAAAAAAAACGTCCGCTTAACAAGCGGCGCCAAGTGTCCTACCGGCCCTGATCCCTAACCCATCTTGGCATTGTTACTCCGGCTTGTGGCCCGTCATGATGGGGAAGAAGCGGACATATGTACTTGCAAGGCACAATATCTACAGAGAAAACCAGTCAACTTTACATTCCATGATCTCATTCCTAATAAAGTGTGTAGAGGCTAATGGACTATTGATAGTTGACGTTGCATTAGCCCGCTTTGGGAACATAAACAAATTTATGTTTCAAGTACTAGGGAGCTAGTTGGCCACACGGAGCAACCAGAAATAAAATAGTAGTTTTTTTCCTCGGGAGGAATTTTATGAGTAGTGAGCTGTGTGGCTCACGGTATCCCTAAATAGCTATCAATCAAGGCATATATTCCCCCAAAATCTCATAATAGTTACATAAGATATGTACCTGTAGGGATTCTCCCTTCGCACAGCCCAGGCCTAACGAGTGATATTCCGTGTTTTTCCCCACGCAGAACCTCACCTCACGTGGGAATTGTGTAGAGCCTCCATTCCACGTGTGAAACATGCATCGCCCAGACCTCTCGTAATTAGGCCGGAGCCTCATCACCACAGCTCGTCAATTCAAGCGGTCCTTAAACATGGCACAAATGCCAAGCATTGCGTGCGGCTCCTTTCCTGCTTAGAAACCCAGGACTGGTTGCAAAAATAGATTGAGTAGTTAAGATCGATATTAATCAGAACCCTAAACCACGCACGAGTGACTTTGATCTGTTTCGCGGGCCCTCGGATCATTGGCAGGAGAATCTACATGTACTTACTTGTTTACCACGAAAAGAACCAGAAAATGCAGTTGCTCAAGGCAAGGATTATTTGTATGGAGTGGCGGTGATCTCTCAAACAAACTATCCCTGTTTCCGTCACTTGCATTTTCTGGTTCTTTTCGTGGTAAACGAGTAGTAACCAAATGCATATGGTTTTTCATTTCAGATGTCTGAGCGCTCATAAAAAAAAGTAGGTACTGTACTTTTACAAGAGATCACACAGCGCCACTGCGTGCGCAATAGTACTTATGCGCACATAAAATATCAAGGACTGAAATCAAAATAAAATGAAACCTACTTCGCTTGGGAAAAACATAATACTAAAAAAAAAAATACGTCCGGCCCCGCTTTGCGATTTTGGCATCATGCCCGAAGCCACGGTTGATGTCCCCCGCACTTTGCATGCGTAAATTTATGTCGAGCTTGCTGGAGCATATGTACGTATATGCCGGTGCGGACGGTACCTGCAGCGGTTGCCTTAAGGCTACCATTAATTAAGCTGCTTGCTGCTGTTGCTGCTGGAGGAAGATCATTGACGTGCATGGTACAAATTTAATCGAACCTATTGTACCACAACACAAGTGGCGAATTCCCCAAAAACGACCTCGGGGGTTTTGACGAATGACAAGCTTTCGGCCCACCACCACCACCACCATCTCTAGTTCGCACAGAGGTTTTGGGAAGGTTGCCCTGCTCGCGGAGCATGAGAATCCCAATGTTTCTTTCTTTATACATTTCAATACGACGTATTCGAAATATCCCATCAAGTCTTTAGGAATGTGATGGTCCGAGTGGGGCCCCAGGGGGGTATTCGTAAGTATAGACATAACTGAAACCTGCACTTGATAGAATATTAATTATTTATATGATGGCATTGATTAGAATTTGTTCCCTTTTGATCACGGGATATAAATGTGCCAGCTAGGGGGTGGACATATTAATAGATCCCGTGGATATTTGTGAAAGTAACTGACTGATAATGAGTGGGGAGAGGAGTTCAAGAGAGATACGGGGCGGCATAACTCGGAGGGGCCCGGCTCCCCACCCAGGAGCACATTTTAGGCTTTCTATGGAGCGCAGCATATTAGAAAGCGTCATAGCATAGGATAGAAGATGTAAATAAAACCTAGAGCCACAAAAATAGAATTGTACTACACAAACATACAAGGTCAAGTAAACATTGTTTTGTTCCAGGAAACATACATGTATCTTTGGTACTTACCCTAGGTGACTTTCCGCTCAGCTGGGTCCCATCAGGTCCCATTGTGAATGATCCCTCCGCCCCACTCTCCCTGCCCACCCTCACCCCATTTATTCCCGAGTAAATAGGTACATCCCTTACGAACATTTGGGTCGCCAGATTTCGTTTCGTTTCGGTGATCGATCCTGATTGAATAACCCAGTAAGCACCCTGCCGATCAAACTTTGTATATGTTAGCGAGCCCAGGACCAAGGTATCAGCGTCACGGGGGTATTATTTGGCCGCCCTCGTCTAATGATCACAGTCACGTCTGTAGGTAGCGGATCTTTTCAGCAGGAAATCCAAGTAAACTGCACGAACCAATGAAAATTTTCGATCTCTATGCTGCGGTTGTATTACTGATTTTCAGCAATTCAAAGGATCAGTCGTTACTTACGTAAATTATCCTGTAGTATCAATAGGTGGATTCTTCTCCATTGTAGTCATAGAATGACATACCGGAACAGTAGGTCACGGTATAGTATAGTCACTTTCTATCCACTTGATACCGATAAAGTATAGAAGAAAACACCTAAGGTAATCGGCTTCTCCTTCCCGGCCCGTATAATACCTAGAGAATGCGGGGAATAGGGCTTACGGCACTGTAATAATCGAGATGTACTCATATCCTACATCACGATTCAGCCGCAGGAGAGGAGAATTAAACAGGATCGTTTCATGTATAATACTATAGTACAGTGCAGAAGATTGTTAAGTGTATTTCGGCCTTATCGTATCATGCAGAGTAAGGAACCCGACTAGCTAACTAAGGACGGGAATCCAACCCTCAACCGTAGAGAGATCTTACCCAGATCCGTCAGGTTCGAAAGCTGTCACCGTCATATCGTTGAATTCCTGCACTTGTGTCAACGACTAAGTGCAATTTCCCCGACGCATAGGCGCAGTCAGTCACAGATCTTCCCGCTAGGAAAGAAAGCAAGATCTTAGTAGCAGATCCTCGCCACTTTAGACTTGTCGAATCTAGACCTCGGGATTTGGAGAAGGAAAGACATGTGCGATTATAGTCATTAGATGGGGTTGTTTTCATATGATACGGCTTCCAAGGTATTGGGGCCATATATCGTCGGTCCTGCAGCACTGCTTTTGCTTACAGGAATTGAGTTTACCGGCGAGCTAGCCCTTGCGAGCTGAAGCTATCCCATCATCACTGCAGCGGCGGTTGAAAAGCCCTCTCGGCTTGTCTCCGTGGTTCACTGTTGTGAGTTTTCTTACCAAGAAAGAAAAACAGGTTTTTTAGCCGTCTCGCCAAATTTCAGCTTTGCGTCTAAGCATTGGAGTATCTAAGCAAGAATCGCGGAAAAACCGTTAATCCGGGCTCTACTGCGGTTGAAGATGACTGTTGGGAACGGTTTAGGGCCAGTAGTAACGTTGAATTGAGCTTAGTGCTGACCATAGCAACGGAATAATTATCGCGGCAGCCAACCACAAGTTTTTCCGGTACTGTTGCAGGGGCATCACGTGTTTTGTGGCGCATGCTCTGCTTGTGGCATATTAGAGATTATGTGGACTGGACTGCATGCTGACAGTCTGAGTCTGACCAATATTGAAGGCCCTAGAGTTCGCAGTTGAGAGCACTAGTATGTAGCTGCGGTCCTCCTTCCTGGATGAGGTTCCCGGAATGAACGCAATGAGCACTTGGAGGAGAGGTGATGTATCGGGATCTCTTTAACTGGTCAACCACAGTGGTAAACCGGGCACAAGGCAGACACTGCCCACGGATGAGCATATGAGAAGCACATACATTGATACAACATTATCATCACAGTGTAGTGAGATTGAAGAGAAGCAGTAGCTTGATCATGGTTTCCATCCCGGCATGGCTTTGTACATCGCCCTGTCGTGATATCATGATCATGATGTGTGATTATATTATGAAGGTTGTAGTTGAGATAATAGCAATTGTAGTACCGTGATCATGAATCGGTCAGTGGTCGGTTCGGCGCATAAGGAGAATAAGAAAAAACTGGATCTTTACGCGCAAAGCTGAGGCTTACCCAACACGATCACTATCAACCATCATCCCCCCCTTAGTCGCTCGGTCGCTTGTCGGCATTCAAATTTCCACATTTCCACACTTTCACCTTAGCGAAAGGAGCGATGGTCTGGATCATGACAGGCGAGCATCGTGTCAGGGTTAGGTGATGATCGCAATATGGCATGGAGCCTAGCGTGGCCAAGGGAACGCGGCGGCCACGAGGGGTTTCCCCCCTGATTTCGCGGGGGTTACAGGAGATGAAACACGATGTAGCAGATCTATCATCTCGTGGTGCACACTAGGCACCAGCGTGGTACGTTATGTATGCAGGTTTGATAACTTTTGGTTAAATTATTGAGAGGTGACGATCTTGGCCCGTATTGGCAGGGAATGTGCATAGGTGTAGCTGTCGTGACTCAATGAATTCTGGTTGACCAAGGCCGTGACATATCAATGCAGATGACTTATTAGCAAGCAAGAAAGATATAATTGACCCGGGCGAAAGGGGAGATACGGAGTCGTAATTTTATGAGTAGGTTTGTAATTGATCATAAGATCGTATGAACCTTCGTGCATGAATGTGTATTATGTGCCTAGTTCACCTATACGTATTCTGAATTACTCTGCAATTGGCCTTGAAACCATTCGATCAAACACCATTGATGGAAATAAACATATTTCTTCTGACTCAAAGCTCGACCAAAAGCTCTTCATCTCCTCCTTCTTGCCTTGCAATCCTGCCATCGCCGAATGCCGACAGGCAGCAACAACAATAATGATAATAATAACTAGTCACGGTACATACATACGTTGATTGCATGAAAAAGATCACTGGTTAGGCAGTGGCTCATCGGAGACGAACATTCCTCAACAATTATATGAGCATGTTTGAGATTAACTGTTTGAAATATTTTTGCAAATAGTGATCGTCGGAGTGAGGGGTTGACATCGTGTACCTGCATTTGCAATAGCCGTGTTATTCAGTGCACTAGCTGCAGCCCTACCGTGATGCAGGTCCGCGAGATGTGTGTTGAGGGTCAACGGCACTAGAGATATCGTGTCCTAAACTTTCTTGCACCGATACGAATATACGAGTTGGGCAAGGAGCTGGGGTCGAATTCTTCAATCTGACCGTTAGTGTATACGTGTGATTATACTTAGCTCAGAAATAGCTTTCTCCTCGTTTTTGATTCTCATTGTCGTGAATAGCTTCAGCACGCTCAGATCAGTACAAAGCTGAACAATATGCCGCGGACGATTGACTCAATTGAATTCCATCGTCAAGGGAAAGAAACAAAAACAAGACATATCGATACCTCGCGCCCTCGGTTAGCATAGTTTAGCTCCGTTTCCCCTTAATTTTGGCTTTTTGGGGGCAAGTTGTGGTGAGCACTACTCATGTTTGTGTGTAAGCCCCAGGAATCTAGTGATGGGGTAAGAATTCATGGCAGGATCGAGAAATTAAGCCACGGTTGATATCCAAGGAAAGAGAGAAGTGAAAGTAGCGGGGCCGGTAGTGGGGCATGAATAGGCGCGCGATGGACGGCATATGGAAAAGTGCATTTACCGTAGATGCATATCGCGAATAATCTGGTTTGGTTTCTTTTTTACTGCGGTTCGACGTTCTTCATGCTCTTACATACGCTGGTGATGCCCTAGTAGTGGTGAGCGAACCACCGGAAACGTAGCGCGCCCCGAAGGTCATCTATTAACAAGCGGGCCTGTAACAGACGCCCTCTACCTCATCTGACATGTTTCTTCAGCGGAGGTTTGGTTACTTTGTGACAGAAAGAAAAATGCTTGGTGGGTTATGGATTGGAGGGTTGGAGGGGCGGGAGGGGGGCTTGAAAGAAGGAAGAGTTAACGGTCGGGACAAGATGATCTGCCCTCTGCCACCACCACCCCGGAATTCGGAACACTGCGACGGAGTACTGGGGAGAAACATATGCCATTATAGACAATCGTATTTCTCAACAAAAGGCCTAGGTTTATTTTTCACTCATCTTTGTTATTTTCGGTATCTTTTAGCTAGCAGCCAGCCCACAAAAGGTGGTTTACCGGCAATAATTCATGCTGCGGACGATAACCGTAGCCTTATTAGGTGTTTTTGTCCAATAGGAGCCCTGCGCAGGGGACCGCAAAAGACCCCATTACGGTGATAAAATATTATTAGCGGACCCCAGTTAGGTGGGATGGCTTCAGCCTCACGATGGCTCGCTCGCGAGATCAGATCTGTGGCTGTGGGGGTTGATTGGCTGGTTAAAAAAGGTATCTCCTGGGAACAAGAAGGCAGCCTTGTAGTGACCGCGATTCGCCTCACCTAAAAATTACACCCCTAACCCGGGACCTCTAGTTTTCACCTAAGCTATCTACATCCAAACCAATACCGTCTACATCTTGAGCTGAGGATAATCACCCTGACCCTACGAGACATTTTATGTCTATTATCATAGACACATGGGTGTAGTAGGCTTAACCGAGTTTTTTTTTTTTTTTCCTTTGCCCACCCACCTCTAGCTCTCACTCCCTCCTCCCCGCCCATCGCACCCTTTCGATGTACCCCTGGATAGTACCTGCATCCACACGAATTTCCTGGTTCACGCTTTATCTCTTCGGCTGAGGTTGTTGCAACACCGCAACCAGCTGAACACCCGCAGCCTCACGTCTCTCTCCACCAAGTAGTTTGTGAGTGAGCCAGACCTCGTGCATTCCAGATATGCATGCAGCATACCTGACTTTTCTCGGTCTTCCGATATTTCTTGATTTTGATAACCTTAGGGCGAAGATGAAATCTAGTGCGCTATTCTATCAATGAACGCACTGATGATCATTCTTCTAATTTCATGACGTCGTGGAGTTTTGTTTTTTACCATTCGCATTTTGGGCATTTCCATTGTCGTGACGATGCTATTGATATTTGTGTCTAGTGCTAGGAGTAAGTATAATATATCAGGCATATCGGCCGGGGTGGTGATTATCACAGACAGGATGGTATTAGGTGTGACATGTATGTAGGTTGGATGGAAGTTGTGAGCGACGGTAGTCAGATTAAGTCTGGACCCTGCCGTTTCTATGGGACGGGAACATTAAGGGTCCATCCCAACCTAACGGTAACACAGGAGCTAGCGACAGCAGCTCAACGGCCTCTCTCTCACTCTCACTTACTGCACTCTCTTACTCCTGCCCTCGATACTGCATCTCCCCCCCTCCCCCCCCCCCTCTGACCCCACTACCACTACCACTGACCTGGAAACCCCACCATCACCACACTCACTCCCTCACTCCTGGGGACTTACCGATGACTATGTCTTGGAGTCACCCACTGGTGGTGATATTCTTCCTTGGTAGGCTGTGTGCTAGCTGCGGGAGTCGAAACAGTCAGTGCACCAAGCAATTACTTGATCCTCCCTGTTATGCAAGTATGTCTCGCTTTACTCTTCAACGGTGCATCTATATAACTATCAGATCACTCCCCCTCCTTCCGGATCATTCATTCAGTTCATACATTCAGTTCATTCATTCAGTTCATACATTCAGTTCATACATTCAGATCTACTTACCTACAGCCCTAGAGTTACAACAATCTCAACAGTACTCTCTTAATATATCAATCAATTCAGGTTCACCACTTCATATTCTATCAACACACTCAATCCCCAGCGTTTTCTATATATTCGACTGAATTCCTGATATCTATCAACTTCACACCACAACAACCACAACACTCACCTCAATCCGCCAGACCAGGCAACTAGCAACTTTTTCCCACGACTAAACCCCCCACAACACTTCAAGATGTGCATGAGAGTTGTTGAGCGTTACGCAGTTTGCAAGTGCGTCTACTTCACTCACGGAGTCGACCAATGCGGAGCTTATGGCCGCCGCGGACACATGGTACAAGACAGGGTAGTCCTCGTGGGACACACCTGCCCCGCTCACTCCAACATGGGATTTTCTTCAGGAGGTTCATATAGCCACCAGCACTCAAATCGGAGTTCTTGCAGTGGATCTTCCTCCTCATCATCATCACGGAGCAGTGGTTCAAGACCCGAGGTCGGGTTTCCATACAGCTCCGGCGATGCCCGCATCTTCCGCCGGTGAACGGTCCAATTCCCAGCAACAGCAACAGCAGCAGCAGCAGAGCAGAGAGGCTCCTGCGGGGCCAGCGATTGAAGCACTGCAGCAGCGGCAAGAGGCGGCGCGCTTGGGGAGGAAGCAGGAAGATGAGGGGAGGACTAGGAGGGGGCTTCTGTTGACGGAAGGGAATATCACATTTTACTGGAGAAACTACGCATAAAAATGGGAAAACGGAAAACTAAAAGGAGGGGGGGGGAAAGGCGCCATTCCATTTACTATTTTTTATTATTATTCTTTTTTTTTATTACGACGACACTTGAGCTTTATGAACGACGGGGGGCAGCACTACAACGTATGGATACTATTCCGTTGTAGTGCTGGCCAATGGCACCGGCCGGCAATCGGGTTCTCGGATTCCTATTCTTTTTTTTCACTGTCTCATCCTTCTACCACCATCTTTCGACCCTAGGATACCTTCATGTACGGCGCCGTATGCTGAAGATTAACCTGCGGAGTCGGCTATTGATCAACGTGGAAGATGAGAGAGCAAAGAACGGATTCCAGGACTCTTGATTTGTCTTGAGCCCTTGTACTAGCTACTAATGGTACGAGATACGATATTTATGTACTTTTACTACACTTTTTCATCATTTTTGTTCTGTTTTTTTTTTTTTGTCTTTTTTTTTATTTACATTGCAAGCGGGATCCCGGGAGTTTGGTTTTTGTTTTTTTCTTCATAGCGGTGTTTCTTTTGCTTTTTTTTCTTTTTTCGCATTGCAGCAGGGCGGGTACGAGTATGTTGGTAGATCTGGAACGGGTTTGGTGGGGGAGAGGGGGTGGGGGGGGGGGGGAAGGCTGTACTACTATTTAAAGGGCGCTGGTTTAGGCCGCTAATATTCAATTAAATTCAAGATATTGAACTCACTCTTCTTCTCTCTCTCTCAAAAGTACCGGCTTAACATCATGATGACATTCCTCATTCCTCTCCTTGGTCTTCTCCTTGTGTAACCCTGAGGCTACTAGTCACCTCACAACCCTAAACCTTAAAAAGAGAGCAAGACGTCTTACGCATAAGTTATGCTTCTTTTTTCGGCGCGGGCTATGCTAGCTAACTCGCGCTCCGACGGTCCAACCTATTCTCCTCATCCCTCTCTTTCATAATCGTCCCCCCTCTGCTTAATTTACATACATACATGCCCCGACTATGACTGACTGCTGTCTAGCTAGCTAGCTCCTTTTTTGAACAAACAGTCATATCATAACGACGGCCACCTGCCTGGCTATGTAACTACGTCGTTGACTGTCCTCGTGCTCAAGAGGGTTTATGCAACTGCTTCGGGCCCCCGGGGCAAGGCATGTGCCAATGGCATGTTGAACAAGTACTGGCAACTCCAGTCCAACCGATCAACTCCAATCCAAGCTACACGTATACCATATCGTGAGCGACCAGGAGTTCCGGATCCGGGGATCACATATGTTGAGGCTCTATAATAATCATTACGAGGGTTAGGGGTAGGTAGTACAATACTGAAACACACGATAGATCTAAGGCATATCGAAAGCTTATGCGCCTGCGCACCTTTTCTCTGCTACTCCCCCACCCCTCCAAGGCCGTTTTGTGTGGCTTGAATGTTCCGTTGTGGTGGATCCGAGTAAGGCATGGTTGGAGGCTAGGGCATGGGTATATGGGATGTTTCGGAGGATTTGTGTGGGGATGGAGGGGCATTGAACCGGGGTTCTTGGGCTATAAATTTATAACGGCTCTTTTTTTCCCCATCATCTATCCTGCAGGATCCGGATGTGGTGGCTGGTGGAGAATGTGGAACCGGTTGGCGATACACCGTGCCGATTCTTGTGTTGAGGTCTGGCTATAGCTATAGATCTAGGGTTGATATGGTTATAATATCTACAAGCTAACTAGCACATGCAACCAAATCATTGGCTAGCTATTAATCCAGGCAATAATCAACTGAATATTTACTGAATAAGATAAATACACACGGTTAGGCGAGTTATTCGACATGAGCCACACTCAATCACAGTGTGTCGGAGCAGCAGCAGCAGTAGGCTAACAGTTGGATTCCGGTACGGTACGATGAGGAAAGAAGTGTGCTTCTACACATGCGGGACGTTCCGAGTTATCTGATCAACCTGACCAGGTTACCGGAATTAATCAACGTCAGGCCTAGGACAATAGATCTATATTGTCGACTAACTCGCCCAATCTCACTCTTTAGTAGAGAGGAAAGAAGGCGCATGCCCTGCGGATGTATTTATCTACCATGGCACTAAGAGATTTTATGGTGGGCATTGTGACCCTGGATCCATGGAGTTGACGTTAGTTGACAGAATGGCTAACCATGGGATGAGATGGGGGACATCGTTTGACGTTCGGTACTTGGCCGGGGTGTGGCCTATTTTTAGAGCTTTTGCCTAACGATCTCGGAGAATTTACAGTCACGTGCAGCGCGGTGTGGGTGCTAGCTCTAGACCTATGGCTCATGACCGACAGCGGTGTAGTGCCGGCCGGACAATATCTAAGGCCGACGGCCTCTAACTTGAGGTGATCTTTACGATCTGGGTAGTTGGTGGTGTAATTATATCCCCTAATCGAATTAGTCGTTAGGCAGAGATCTGTATTGTATTAGTTAAGTATAGATCCGGGTGCACTTTGTAGCTGTAAAGTGCGGTGATTCATATGAATTGCATATGGCCAGAGTGCTACCTGCTTTAGTCGATCCATATTGATTATATCACTATCAACACCAGCTACGTATACATGTAGTACTGCTAAGTGCGGCTGAGAGAGAAGAAGTGCTCCTAGATTTGTAAGTATGCGCCGCTTCGCATAAATTGAGTTCCGCTCTTCCTCTGCAGTACCTCTGCACCTATCCACCTCCTGTTGCTTCGCTTTACATCGCGGGTCTCGGGCGTGACATACAGTCCCCCATCCCAGCACCGATCCCTCGACGGCCCGCCGAGTCCTAGTCCCTGAACCACACAACCACCCAGCCCCAACTCTTCCTCTGAGCATAGCTAGAATGAAGCGGTGGGGCTTAGCAGTGGACCAGAATTTATATAAATGTACATAACATGCCTCTGGCTAGTCTAGACTACCGTAAAATAATCGCATCGAGTAGTAGCTGCCGCGTGCATTAGCGTCAAATCTTATGCTGCATGATATAGCTATTAATAGTAGCACCTCGTGGTTGTGGGTTAGGGTTCAGTCTTGGCAACGCTGTTTTGATAATGTCTCCGGCTCGCGTGGGAGAAGACTAATGCATCTTGCGTGCCTGCCTTGCCTTGCGGTCGATCCTTCAGGCGGGGGTGTGTTTCAGGTGGTGTTGGTGATGTTTTGTAACTACAGTCACTCACGGGGTGAAGGCGGATCCTGTCTGATGGCGGTCAGGGATTTGAGGCCAATAAAAGAGTTAGGTTTTGGACGCCAAGGGCAAATTACTGCAAACAAAACCATCAGACAGGATCCGCCGTCAGTAGGTGAGCGACTGTACATGTATATAATATACTTAGTAGATATTTATGCCTGGGTGAGTCACGGCGAATAAATGGGGCTTTCTAATCAGAAGGGATCGACCTCAGTGTGACTCGACTAGTGGAGATGTGCTATTAGCTTATAATAGGTGGAGCAGTTAAATATTCGAATTTCTTGGTAGGGGACCCGGATTGATGGGTCATACTTACTGAATTACTGTCTTGCGCCGTGGTTATCAGGCGCTGGATGCGCTATATGCGTGAAAGAGAATATTTTCATCGTTCAATCTGAGCTGATATATAATGCACAAAAGATGTTGACGGTTCGATCCCATGAATTGAAGGGGGAGCAGTCGATGGCTTTATAAACCAGTTGTGTGCGAACATTCCGGATCCTGCAAACATCTCTTCTTTTATAGTGAGTAACTCTCTCAATTATGAGTACATAGCTAGTTCAATTTGAGCATCGGTAGTTACACAACTATGTCAATACTGGGGTTTTGGAAGAATGTATAGGGGTTTAGTCCTGTATTTAGAATTTTTGTAGCGGAAACCTACAAACCAATGACAAGTGTAATTAAGGTGTTTTGTGTTCCAACAGCTATCACAAGACCGAGATATTGAATGAAGAGAAAGATGCTGTATATTGACAGGACTACTAGAGTTCCTTCTAGCTTTATACGACCTGATCAAGGACATGTTGTCACGCCACATATTCCTTGCCATAAGTCCACAGTTATTATACGTAACTAATAGTCACGTGTGCCGTACTGTTTCAATTGCGAGTTGTGCTAGTACAAGGCTCGGGCATTAAGTGAGTGAACTAAATGGGGTGTTGACTGGTGTGGATCCGTTCACTCACTTAATCCCAGAACCTTGTACATACGTACATGTAGTTATTGGACTTGACCAATATGGTTTATCTGTGTGGTAACCAATTAGTTATAAACTAGCGCTTCAGTTTTGAATTCGTAGTAACCTGTGGTCAGAGCTGCAGCGCGTTTGTCGCGCTTAAATGCATTAAGATCCGCACCTGACCAAAAGTTGAACTCGTGTAGATCTAGAGGTTACGTACACTCTTTAATTATCTCCGAACTTGGCTCTAGATTTGAACACATGGAATACATTGGACTTCCCATATCCAACGAAGAAATTATCCTCATCTCTAGTAATCATGCAATGTGCTGCGATTGAAAATGGTAAGATCATGTATGAAATGGCGCACAGAATTAAAAGAAAGCTCAATGTAGACAGTAGATACACTCATGAACATCATGGCAAGTCATTAACTCGTTTCCACGAAAAATCACTGTTTGCGCTCCTCGCAATACTTTCTCTCCTCCTTCTCGAGACTCAGGGTCTGTCTTTCAACAATCTCGCGCACTTGCTCAACCTCCTTGGTAACGTGGTTCATCTCCGCTAGCTTCTCGATCACCTTAACCTCAAGAGCCAAGACTGCTTTCAGTTGATTAGGGAGCCACTAGCTTACTGTTAGTATTGTAGGATTACAATATGGAGCGATAGGGTACTTACCCTAACAATAGGACTGCCTCCTGTTGCGGTCGGGTGATTGGTCTTCTTGAGAATATACTCGCGGGTGAAGCACCAATGACGCCACCTAAAGTCGCGCACTTGATCGATACAAAGAAGGTACAAAACTAGTATTATTAGCCACAAGTGCTTGATCAAAACCATAAAAGAAATGCGTACCCGCGGATTGAGGATCGCGTAAAGAGAAATCCTGGATGCCGACTGCAGCCGCAGATTCTTTTACCCACTCGAGAAAATCGCGATGGTTTCCGGGACGGTACTTGCGGAAGTCTTTGAGAATTTCCGTCAATGGTGTGTCGGGCATGCTGATCTCGAGTAGGTTATCGCATAGCGGGACCTATATTTAAAGTTAATTACTAAGACAGTCGCTGTTGGTGGGTGCTAAATACTCACCATACTGTCATTGGCCCCAGACTCGCCGCGGAAACTGAGGGGTTTGTCAGAAACGCCTTCGTAAATGACGCCCTTTGGAAACATAGATTGAGACGCGATCCCGAATATGAATCTGTCCTTCATTAGTATCAAACATCAAAGATTTCTAATGTTGAACTTACGTGCGGAAGCTATTGTAGTCGCCTGGCTTCGATTTCCCCCACATTTCTGGAGACGGTTAGAAAAGCTCACAACTGCGAAACTGCACCGGGGCACTTCACCTACTTTCCATCGTGGCATTAATCTTGCGTAGGGTAGCTAGCACTTGCTTGAGTCCATCTCTGAAGGCTCCGTGGTTCCCTTCTCCCTGGCAAGCCCGGATAGCCTTTACAGCACCATCGATGAGCCCACCGCTATGCTGTACCATGTCGACGTGGACAAGAATAAATCCAGCTTCGGAGGATGTACGGTCAAGTCCATGCTCAAAGGCGCGTATGATTGCAATGTTATCATAGTTCAGGCCCTCATCTGGGTTTAGGAGACGGTAGTTGAAGAGCGCATAGGATCCGGCATACTCCATGAAAGGTTGAAAACCTAGAAACAACATTAGACCTAACATCAAGCCATAAATAATCAGATCATGATTGAAGTATGAGTACCGGTTCTGTAACGGAGTACAAGTTAGTAATTATTACCAAGTATGGACGCACAGGTACCCAGGTACACTTACAAATCTGCAACCTTGACGATAGGCAAACTGATACATTTCGGAAGTACATCCCGTGCGAGTCCATAATCTCCATCCTTGAGATACTTGTGATGGCATGGCTCAAGCAAGTATGCACTAGCCAGGAATGAGTAGTCTCTGTACAAAGCATTCAGTACTACCTGATTATCTTTATACTTTTCGACAGCGTCGATAAGATTCGGGAACGACTCGTGAACAACATCACCCAGACGGCCCTGTGCGAGAAGGCCCGGGGTTCCGTCCCTCTTCCTTACAGGGAGCTGTTGTAGGATATCCTCAAGGGCCGCGAATTCCGATGGAAGTTCAATAAGGGGTTCCTATCAAATGAGATGTGAGTACGGATATGTCCTCGAGGACAATATCAAAAAGAAATATAGATGAATATCAAAAAAGAGATAGAGATGGAAACTACCTGTCTAGGAAGAAATCCACGAGTTGTGCTGACCATGAATGGAGGGAGAGAGGTGTCATCAGGGAAAGTATCTTCAAGAAGAGACTTGAATTCTTTCACCGGAACTTGTGTTCGAGCTGGCATAATTGGGGTCAATTTGAAGATTTGAAGATTTGAGTAGAGAATTTAGTATGATGAGAGAACGACTCACTAGGCACGCCTCAGGCTTATAAGGACAAAGAATGAAGCTAGTTGGCTGATAGGAATAATACTATAAAATAAATCACACGACATCGTTAGGGAACTACGGTTAAAACCGGGCCAACATTTTGAAGTCGGGCCAATATTTTCATAGTCGGGCCAATATTTTGGTGATGATTTTAATTAATTCTTGTTGGTAGCTTATTTTAGTTGGGTAACAGAATCTCTAGTTTCGCTAAGCACGTCACGATTTGTAGGCCCGAGGTTCATCAAAGAGGGTTAGGGGAGACCTTAGCGTTGTAAGGGTCGGCATTCCAGCCAGTCACTTGTAGGATCAATTAATTTCGAGGCACAAATAAGGTTAGCCTCGTATCCCTAGAAGCTGTCACGAAGGTCAATCAAGGTTTGCGTGACGGCTGCCGTGGCTTTTGAAAACGCACCTGAATGGTGGGGATAGCCTTTGAGACTAAAAGTAGGTATTCCCTCTACACAACAAATGCCGAAACCAAAGATAAGCAGATGGGACAAAAGGAAGAAATATCCGGGTGAATCAAGGGACCCGAGCAGTGTCACCTCAAACCAGGCCCCTATTGGCGGGCCCTATCGATGATGAGGAGGTGGCCGGAGGGGACTGCAATACAATCTATAGTTAGGGGGTTCATATCTAGTTCTTATCCTCCAAAGTATTTTGGACCAGTGATAACAGTGTGATGCTCTACTGTAGAACCATGGAATAGAACACGTCAAACATTAAGAAGAGACCTTCTAAACAGAACATCACTGAAGTATTCGGGTTTAGGTATTTGTTCATTGTATTTGGGAAGTTCGTCGCGAAAAGGCTAGAAACGGGTTTTCGCGGAAATTTGTCAGCATTCACTACAACTTCACCTCTTCAAGAGTATAAGAACGTTTTTGATGGCGAGATTGACTGATTCTTAAACGTTGACTGTATTGAAGAACCCCAGCTGACGATAGTTGTAACAAATAATCGGTGAGTCTGTCATCTTGGCCCTCCATGATTTAAGCCTTTCTTCACTAGACGCCAAGGTAATAGTTGTATCTGTGCATTTATCCCTATTTCCAGGTTGCCTTCTCATTTGGTTTAATAACATGACTGAGTTTAGAGGGTGTTTTGCCGGGAGGGCTGCATCAAAAGTGTAAGACAGTGCAAGCCATAAAATCGAAGGTGGCCCATAATCCGGAGAAGTAGAAAAAATGTCGGTGAAGATAGTAGATTATAGGGCGTTTATATACACCACTTTATTATCTTCGTTATTTTCTGATGCAACTTGCTGGGCTCTCCCAATCTTAACTAATTCATTGCTCATAGCCAAAGTACCAAATCTCTTCTCATCTTTCAGGTTTCTCGCACAACATCGAGGTTTCATAACCACGATAATAAAGAATGTTCTTATCACATTTAACATGCATCAGTTTTCAGTGCTCCGTACTTTATAATATATCCTTAGAGATTACTCACCCCGGAAAATGCCTCTCTGATAGCACCTGCAACTAAACCTCTCGGCGACATTGGCCTATGACCGCTAGCCTCCATGATATATCCCAATTCCGGATCAGCGACTTGTTTACATTTCCATCCTGTTGTAACCCCTCGCCTATTCATTGCTTTGCGTAACCGTCGGCATCCATCTTGGTCATCCCATGAGGGCCCCCACGTGATCTTAAAGTCGCTAAAGAGGAGTCTTGAGCGTGTAAGGCAGCTAACTTCAAGTACAGCCATAGGCTCATCTTCTGTGGTTGGAAATGAAGGTCGAATTCCAGGGTCTTCGGTGGATTTAGCTGTTGTGAAAGGCATTGGATCATGAAGCCGGCTCATAGCATTAGACGCCGGGGGTAATATTAGGGTGATCGGAGAATCCATTTGAGAGGGAGTATTGGAAGTAGCTGCGGTGCTCTCCGCCTCTGCCATCTGGTCTCCCCAATATTCTTGATTTTGAAAATGGGTGATAATATCAAGTTCATGCTTGGAGCCAGGGGGTGTAGTAATACTAGGAAAGACGGGGCCCTCAGAGGCAGTTTTTTGCTCCGATTGGGTCGTTACAGTTGTGCTAGCTGGAACTAACCACTCAAAATCTTCGTAGCTGGTGATCGCTTCGAGTGGTGGCCTGGTTGTGTTTTGATATATTGGATCCGATCTAAATCGTCCATCTGGCTGCGGTATTGGAAGAAGTCCGGGTGTATAAGCTGCCGTTGGCACGAGGTCTTGGGAAACTTCTAAATATACTCCCGGCTCTTTTGGTGAGGGACTGAAAGCAGGTGTCGGTCTAGGAGCATATTCAGTGACAGTAACAGTCACTATCAAAGTTTTGATGTCAATAGACGTTAATACAATTTCTTTACTGGAGATATACGCACCTGTTGTCGTCACACGCTCACCACAACCCCATCCCTCCTCCACGGCGCACCGAAGGAGCGGGCCCCCTAAAAGGTTCAGCCCGGTCAGAAACTTCATTATGAAGCCAAAGAGTTAGAAAGACGGTGAAGGATATATATACTCCCATCCCAGCCATAATCAATCCAGGTGCACCATTCATCAGGAAGCCTGCAGCGGTAGGGCTCCATAAGGTCGGCACCATCAGGGGATGAGCAGACACGGCTGACGAGTGCAGAGACTAGAAATATATATTTTTTCATTGTAGTGCCAGAGTTGAAAGTAAGAGTTTATTTCGCATAGGCTTTGCAACGCATAATCTTTCAGATGAAGAATGACGCCAAACAAGGATTGATGACGTGTCCCTGAATTGGAAGCATTGATAAAAGGACACGGTTCGGGTTGATTTTCTGTGATAACACGTAATGTTCTCGCTCCTCTGTCTCTTAAATTCCTCCCTTCCTCTTTAATTTACTATTCTGATATTTTTAAAATCTTCATGCTACCTATCGAGATTCAGGAACAACTCCCTGACCTCTTCGATATAACATATTAGGATCAATTTTGCCTTGAACGTGTACGTTTGAAAACTAGATCACGATGTCCATAAACAGTGATCTTCTCAACCCGATTTTGCGAGGCCAAACGGCTCCGGACAAAACCCAATTCATATACACTACGGTTGGACAAAGTGTTGTTGTGATAGCGCAAAATGTATTTCCGAGCCTAAGTCTCCCAGATCACAATCTTATCACTTACAATTGTGTCTCGCTAGACAGAAGAAAAATCTCAAGTCACATTATGGTTCTATTTTGGATAATTCTTGCAACCAAGCTCAAATCACGATTGAAGCCGAAAAAACGTATTGCGCCTTGGATTTATAAATGAACCAATATTTGACCCAAGTTAAGAACCATCCGAGTGATGTCTTGTGAATATTATATCCGCAAGTAATCCGCATTCGGCGCTTTCTTGGCAATTCCCAAGCCTGATGTGACTACATGCTAGTGCCAAGCCTGCACAGTGGGGAACATGCCATCGCGAGAATCGTAAAGCCGTGCAAGATGGCTTCACAAAATGGCGTTCCGATTCAGGCCAACCACATCACATCGACCCTGCAAGCCTCAAAACGCCAAAAAGCCATCACAGCTTTTGTTTGCACCGTGGAGGTAAACGCGGGAAGGAATACGCTCTCTCCATATAAGGCTGAACATCCATAGAGTTTCTCAGCCCCCTCCACCAGCAAAAAGAGCATCTGCGGCCCACATCAACTCTTCCGGCTTAATGCGGTCGCATTCACTCATTCAGCAACCCGATCGGGTTTCTGTCAGCAAAATCTTTGCTGGCGATGGTTACGCTAAATGTTCAGCTGTTTAGGTGGCACCCAAAAGGTACCAACTTGGTTCCTGTCACAATGAGCGCAACCTCGTCTATTAACGGCCGAGGTGCATAACTAATGCATATATGATCCGATCCTATTTAGAGTTTCAGGGCTACCAAAAAAAAAATCGCCGACTGCATGTGTGGGCCGAGCTTTGGTTCTTCGCGCAGCTGAAGAAACTCGTGTTTGACATCCTCAAATCTCCACCAACATCTATAATGAGCCGAAGCCACGTCATATCGTGGATATATCTGAAGACCCGAAGAACCTTTATCAAAGCTTGACTTCACAAACGGTTCAAAATAGGGGCTGATGTATTGGGTCACAAATGTCTATTGATGGGGAGAAAGATCAACGTCACTGGACATTTATTTATGCTCTTGTGAAATTTCTTTTTCTCCCCTTCAACGGTCATTTGAGACTATTCATCATCTCCTCTTTTGATTTCGTTGTGGGGTCTGGATTTGGGTGAGTTTCTCGGTCTTTGAGGATATCCAGCTAAGTAAAGTAGTAGCTTCGCCCAATTCTGGTTTAGTTAAAGGTGCATGTATGTATTACTGGTGAGTGTAGCGCGACTCTAGCTAGCGGCTCTTTGGGATCTGACTGACCAGAGATGGACTGTTTAAGTATTTACCAGAATAATCAAGGCATAAGGCATCGCTCTATTTGTAATGTTGTGATCGGATGCGGACCAATTCGAGGCCACGACGGGGTAACCATTGCCCGTCGCCTTTGATCACTCGGCCGTATCTCGGGCTCGCTTAGTGATTGATGGAAACCCAACCAACCACCGCAAACAAGGTTTCCATGGGATATATCGCCGGAAACAGTCCGAAGAGAAGCAACTTGAAGAAAGACTGATATTTGCAAGGTGGATTGTAAGCAAAAGCCTAATCGACCTTGCATATATAAATACGGTTATGCTGCGCCTTCTTGTACCTCGCCTTTCAGTGGGGAAACAACTCATCCACCTTTCACCACGCAAAAAACTCAATATTTCAACTCGAACAATGACTACCAATATCACTGATCTATTCACCGACGAAGCCTCAAATGGCATCCTCGACCTATGGTTTGCAGACGCAGGGCCTTACCCTACCCATGAGCAAGCAATGCGCTGGTTCAAAGCCGACGAAGGATTCGACGAAGAGATACGGTATATTTTTCCTCCCCATTATCATTACCCCCGCATGCGCACCCGATATATATTAACCCTACCGCAGCACTAAATTCGGCCCCCTCCTCACGCAAATAACCTCAACCCCACCCTCCACTATTCTCTCTCTCGCCACTACCCCGCACCGCGCCCTCTCCCTCGTCCTCCTCCTCGATCAATTCCCACGCAACCTCTTCCGCGGCGATCTCTCCGCGCACGTCTATACCACTACCGACCCCCTCGCTATCGCCGTTGCCAACCACTCCATCGCGCATAACCTGGACCTCGGCCCCAACGACGAATGGCGCGCCCTCCTCTCGCGGCGAATGTGGTTCTGGCTGCCCTTCACGCACTCGGAGGACCCGGCGCTGCATGTGCGGGCCCAGAAGGAGTTTGCGAAGCCAGTGCTAGAGTTGATTGGGGATGGGGAGGGGAAGGAGATGGCAGCGATGCTGGTCAAGTCAGGGGCTGAACATCTGGAGGTTGTGGAAAAGTTCGGGAGGTATCCGTACAGGAATAAGGTTCTTGGGAGGGAGAGTACGGAGGAGGAGAAGAAGTGGCTAGAGAACCCAGTAGATTGGGCGAGGTGAGGGGGGTGTGCGGGACGGGTGAGACGTCGTGATGCGGGTTTGGGGGGGGGGGGGTGTCGTGTGATGGGCGGTGATGCGGAGTGCGGAGTGCGGATACACACATGTTTACAGATATGCCTTCAGATGAGCGGGTGTAACCCTTAAACCTTAAACCTACCGTCCAGTTGTTTATCTCTTAACAATACCCGTGCAGTTTACAAGCATCTAATAGGTTGCCCACTCAAGTCCAAAATCAATTGTTCAACAACGGTTATGTGCTCTGGAATGCTAGCTTCAGAAGTGAAACACTCAAATTGATAGACCCCAAAGAAAAGCAAAAACATTCAATACTCCGGCCCATTGCACACTGAAAACTATCTGTTTTTCCATGATCTCACTACCTTTTCATTCATTTGAGCTCGTACTCTATATCTAGCACCCACCGTTAGCAAAAGTTGCATTTAAATCTCCAGAGTAGCACTAATCAACTTACCCCAATTCTCATCTCCCTCCACCTCTACCAGCTCCACCATATCCTCCACATCCTCCACCTCCGTCTCCCCCATATCCACCATATCCTTAGCCTTCCCCCCCTTTCCCGGCCTCGGCGTATACATACTCAAATACCCCCTACTCCTCCTACACCTACACCCCCTCCCCTCCCCGCCACTGCCCCCCGGCCCACACCGACTCGCAAACCCCCTCGGACACGCCCTCTCCCCATACACCCTCCCACTACACGTACACACCCACGTGGCCTCCTTCCGCATCTCCGGCGGGGCCGGCACACACTCAAAGTCGAACATGGGCGGGCAGTCGGGCTGCTTCGGGTACGAGCACGAACACTCGGTAGTAATGTAGTCGCTACAGTACTTTCTTGTGCCTGTCGGGCAGGTGGCTGTTGCGGGTGTCATGGCGTAGCATTCGCAGGAGGAGGTGGCGGCGGGGGGCGTGCCGGAGCGGAAGCAGAAGTAGGTCCACGGGGATGGGCAGGTATAGAGTTGGGTGGTGTGTGTGGTGATGAGGAGGGTGGCGGTGAGGGCGAGGGGGAGGGCGGGGGTGCTGGTGGCGGGGGTGGTGAGGAGGAGGAAGGGGAGGAGGGGGTGGAGGGTGTGGAGGGTGTGCATGGTTGGTGGGTGGAAATGTGCTGATGGGTAAATATAAGTGGGTAGATATAGTAGTAGATACTGGTCTTATGGGTTTCGAAATATCAGTTTGACCGAGAGGTTGAGATTTAAACAACGGGTATGGCAAAGAAGGGAGATACTGGTTAGGCACCCCAGATATATAGATTCCCCTCCTCCCCCAGCCCGATGCCGTGCCAGAGTGACATGTTGGCAGCAGTGACAGGTATGTTTCAGCCTAGCAGGAATTCCACTGAGGCCCAACCAACAAGGTGTTGTTGTTCTCGCCAATGATAGGAATGCATGCCTTTTTTTTCCTTTTGAAACGTGCATATGCACATGCACGGTACCCGTCATTGCAGGCCAGTGATAAACTAACGAAAAGCAATAAACTGAGGAAAAGCAATCTATTCAACTGATTGCAGAAATGTGGTTATGCAGGTAGTAGTTGTTCCATTATGATTACAAGATTCTAAGCCTTGCCTCTACAAAGGTAGATATTTCCCAACTTTCTTCCAGAGATCGCACCGCTTTTTCAGCATTGTCAACGAGTCCTCCGCGAAACCGTCAGCTTGCACGATCCACTCCTTCCCGCTCTTCACCTCTGGCCACGCTACTACGCTGTCGTTTGTGAGCTTGTTTGCGTTCGGGTTTCCAGTTTCGATGAATGAAGCATACGCTCCCGCATAGCCTTGGTATAGGAAGCGCTGTGTGGTTTGCAGCGAGTTGACAGTATTCCACTGGATCATTATTAGCTTGAAAGTTCACAGAATAGAGTGTGGTGCTCTCTTACATATCCGACATCACTGGCATGTTTAGCAGGCGAGATGGTGTATTCGCCAACATATCCTGCCTTCTTGCTGGCAGTCGAGATCCAGTATCCTGGGCAAGCGAGAACAACATCGCGATACACATAACCAGCTATGTGCCAAGGCCAGTTAGCTTGAGAATTTTACTAGTTTGGATGTCTTATTACCTCTGTCCTGCTGTGTGGTATAAACAGTGCTGCCATTCGTTGTCGCTGGGGGATACAGTGCCTTCACCTCCGTGACATGCTGCTCTTTCAAACCGGGCAAGAAGCCGTCCAGCCAAAACCTAAACCCTTCTTCTGTTGAATTCCACGCCGCTGTCCCACTTGTGCCTGTAGAAGCAGCCTTGTTTAACGCCGAAGAGACAAAGGTCGACCCCTCAAATCTATTGTACATCCCAATCGCATAGTCCGAGTTAACCCTTCCCTTCTCCGTTGCGGAGGACAAACTCTCCCTGAGAAACTCTCCGTCAATGACCGGTGCCCATGTGTAGCTTGATGTAGTGGTCGTATGCATCGCGTTGATAATCTGATTCGCATCTCTAATCTTCTGCACATCAACCTCCTTCAAGCACTTCAACGAGTCATCCGCCGTCGCGCACCCCGTCAAGTTTGCCAAAGTGCTGTAAATCTCCTCTGCCTCCGGTGCATCATAGCGGTAGTTGCGTGGCCAGAATGGAGAAGATGCGATAGCCTTTGTAAAGAGCTTTGGGCTGGTATTACCACCGTTTGCAAGAACCTGGGCAACAACGGAACCACCGCCGGCGCTCTGTCCCCAAACGGTGACGTTTTTGGGGTCGCCGCCAAACTTGGAGATGTACTTGTTGACCCATTTCAGGGCTGCCTGTTGGTCGAGGAGTCTGCAGTTCAGGTGGTGTCAGTGAGGTTGTATGATGGGGATGTGGGGGGATAGCTAGGGTTATCACGAACCCTGGGTTTAGGTCCGATGTGGGGGATTCCTTGATTTTCTTGCCGGGAAGGAGGCCGAACGCATTTGTCTGCACGTGCGCGTTAATATAAGCATTGTACCAACCGAAGATTCATGCAGTTAGAGAGTGTGAAATACCCGGTAATTAGGATAAACCGCAATGTAGTTTGTCGACTCGGAAACATTGAGGACCGGATACGAAGACGGCGGCAGCGTCAGTCCGGCTGCTCCCTGAATGAAACCACCGCCATAAAAGCTAATATAAAATCTTAATGTCGCCATACAACTATTCTTCAAGTGGCGTACTACTCACAACATCATGACCGGCTTCTTCGGTGCACCTTCAGTCCATGGGCGGGAGTAAAGTGTCAGATACAAACAATCCTCCGACCCATTGACAGTTCTCTGCGGGCACATATCATACTGTATATAACGACTTAGCTTCAGCTCATATCACATATACTATATCTAAAAGATAAGACAAACCGGTATATCAGCATCGTAAACCCCGTCAAAGGTCCCCACAGGCTGCGGTCCCCTAAACCGGTTCTCTCCAACAGGAGGCGCCGCGAACGGAATCCTTCGAAAATACGAGATGTTGTACGCTTCATTGTACTTTCCCTGAAGCGAAACATAATCCAACGTCACCAATGGATCCTCGTACGCCGTCGCAAGAAACGGCAAAACCGCCGCGACCAAGAAGCTTTTGAACAGCATTATTGGCAATCGTCGTGGGAACTGTTATGTTGCTCGTTGGAAAAACCTCACATTGGGGTTCATATGGCTGCCTTTTAAGCAATACTCCGCCCTAGTCAGAGGTTCCTCCCTTTTTTTTTTATCCATCAAGTGAACCCCGGAATATCTCTCCCCGCGGGGTAGTAACCGAAGTATGGGGAAATTGTGCACTATATAAATCCCTACCCATCCCCGGATATTATGGCAAGAAGCTTTCCAGATATTAAGCACTACTATCGAAAGTGGTTAAAGGGGGATATATAAACGGTTATATTGCATATTGGTTAGTGATTCGGGCGAAAAGAATGCGTGAAGATTCTCCCCCTTGCGCCCCGAATATCAATGCTTAATTCAGCCTCGGGCAACATAACACCGACGATCTCCGGTTATGCGATGGATTTAGGGGGAGTATGCTAAACTTGATGTTCCGTTCTTCCGTACGTTTGTTATGACGCAGGTACAGCCCGGTTGCATTGATCGTATATTCGACTTGCAGAGGTCGACGGTATCACCTTAGAAGGTCAGTCGTTTTTCTTCTTATCTTCCTTGGTTTGTGTTTAAAAGCGAAGAAAACACAGCGATGAATATAGACGTACTAATGATCAATGATTTTCTATTTCGAAGACTTTACGATAGGTTTCTAAACGTTATAGTGCATCAATATATTGTGACTACGAGGATATAATCTAGCTTCCGTAACTGGAGGCGGAATCTAATGACTAGAAACGTCGGCACCCAGGTTTTCGGTATTCGTTTTACTTTAAGACTGTTGCGTCTAGTTAAACAACAGTGAGTTCAAAAACGTTGACGTGAATCTCTATATTATAATACATACCTGATGGCTTATGTGCCCCTCGACTTATATTGTGGAGACTTCATCTCTTCCATCACCGTTACAGCACTAATAGAAGGTGCCCGATCGCAAGCCGGAATCAGTAATGATCAAAGAGTAATCGAATAATGTCCTTGAGAAACCGAAGATTGTGTGTGGTAGGTACTTTTATTTGACGGTAGCAGCGTACGGCGTGCCATTTTCAAGGCCTTCATAATTGGGTCTGTTACGTATACGTATACTACATACCTGCAGCACGTATCTTCTTAGAATAAAGCCAAAATGAGCTTGTTATCTAAGTCCAAGGCCGGAACCACAGGCCGCCGGTCGTTTTTCGGGCTGCTTTCACACCACAGTCTAGAAAAAAACACAAGTAGCCTCAAAATTCCATGTCCCAGCTCTTATACCGTCACCAGATTCTCTCTATATTCAGCCTATATTTGCTAAATTCCGATAACTATTAATATATTTTCACCGCTACACAAAAGCCCTTGCTAGAAAAAGGTTTAAGTTGATATCCGGCCATGGCTTATCACTCGATTGACAGGAGACCGAGTGACTCGCGTCGATTTTGTGTATGAGGCAAGTCTAGTATAGTAATCCGTAGAAGCTTTAGGGGTTTTCGGATTATATCAACAGACTATCATATTACATAGAAGATATAGATCTAAATATGATACGCAGATCAAGGCCCGGTTTTCGATTAGTCTTATTGGTGCTAGTATACACATTATATACTCCAGAACTTTCAAGCTTGGTTTGCTGAAACAGCGGTACAGTGCAATCTCAATAGTAATATATGGCGGGCGTCATCTAGCGCGGTACTATCGAGGATATACTTGTATCAAAGCCAGTTGACCCATCCTGATAATCGAAGAATTAAGAAAAGAATGAAGCAAAAAGGAAAGTAATGATGAGTTCAGTGCTCAGGATTCCCGCATGGTCACCCGCTGCAGTACTGGCTGAGCAATACGAGGCTTGTGTATGGCAGAGCAAACGGGATGCCCAATTTTCATCGTTCTATGACTGAACACGTTGATCACTCGGTTTTTCGAAAATTTCTTCATACGATATCACTCGGTATTGAAGGAAATCTGTTTTTCCTTGGATTTTCTGGATCAAGTCTTATGGTTTCATGCCCGCAAAGAAGAAGTCTCATCGGTCTCAGGATAGCCTTAAATTGATTTCTATTATACCTATAATCCCAAAATCGCCGGTCTCAATAAAAAGACTACAAATTGCAGTGCACTGTGCCTTCAAGTTTCAATAGTAGTTCTGATCAAATAGCACTGATATTTAATACTGTAATAACACATCAGAGGTTTTGGTGTAAAGTTTATATATTGGTAACGCACATATTATTAATCTCCAATATCAATAATTGTAGTCCTGCATCGTTCACTCACCAACGTAATTAGTCAGGAATACAGTACCTATATTATACTCAGTATCGATATCGAATGAGGAATATGGAGTAGATATATGTATTTATACATTCACCGGTAATTCTTGCCTACTGATCTCTGCAGCGTGTATCAGTGCGCCCCACCTTTCTCCAGTCCCAATCTCTGCCCGAAAGTCTCTCACCCCAACGCCCGGCGGGTCCGGGACCGGGCGTCTCTCGGTCGCGGATTTCGGCAGTCTACAGGGCCAATTAGCCCCGGAGATGCCTAGAATTTGGTGGCGCTGGTGTATCCATGCTAGTTCGTTTGTGTGGCTTTTCGGGCCGGGGAGGGCGCATTCATCGGTTATCACTCGGTTTTGCGTTGTGCCAAGAATAGGGCGTAGTGAAGTTTAGGGCACAATCCGAGCCCGACCTCTGGGATTTTAACCGGAGCTATATACCTCGACGCGGCTTGCATGTCTAAAGACTTAGGAAGCTCCGTGCATTAATGCGGTAAGCCCGGACTCGGGCTCGAGCTTTTTGTAAGAGTGGAGGGCAGTGGCATTCTAGCTACACAAACCCCACTTTTCCACCGGTGGCTTCCGAAGCCATTCATACAGAGAGTCGGCGATAATAATGTCGACGGTCCATTCAGTGCTATGGCCTACAGTTGGAGGTTGGGGGGAGGGCCTTTGGTTCTATGGGGGGTATGGCGATTTACCCCTTGACAGAAACAAGCTCTGGCTGGCTTGAAACGAGGCGCCTTTTCCACGTCACTTTAAGATCTAAAGTGGCGTGATATAGAGCTCGATAAAGAAGCTTTATCTTCTTGCATCATGGCGTATCACAAGCTTTAACTTTGGTCTAGATATCTCTGGTTGGTTTTATTACTAACTGGCAGAATTTAAATAAATTTGGGCAAGCTGCAGTACTAGCAGCTGCAGGGGGAGAACTCGGAATGAGGGCAATTATGTGGTGGAGTCTAGACCTTTTCTGATTGGTACAAAGGGGATAAAGAGAAAATTTGAGGCCATTTTACAAGCGTTTGGTAGCTTTTGAGTGGCAAATTGCAATTTGATTACTATTCTGTAAAATCGACCATTGACAAAAATCTCTCAACTTAATAATCAAAATCTGAGGAAAAGAAGCGAATAAGTTGTTCTTCCAGCATAACCAGTCGAGCACTTATTGGCTCCCTCCGTAAATACTAGTTTACTTTCTGGAGAGTCATCCTCGTGCACCTGGTCTCTAGGCCACAACTCATGAGCCTAATTGACCAATACCCTCTTAGATAACGTTAACTCCGGGCTTAGATAAACATCTTTATTATCTAGAACGTGAAGGTAAAACCTTTTATTATCAATCAAAAGGACTTCCAAACTGGCCCTTGAGTGGGAGGTCTTTGCGAGCTATCAGTACATATATAGAATCAAAGCTAAACTACTTGCGTGTTAATTAAGTAGTCGGATATTGTTGCAACCAAATGCTTACAAAAAGTTCCGACTTGTAACGACTGAGTACTGTCTCGGAGAAATCCCCCACACTTTGGGGACTTTTTAAAGTCTTGGTAGTCGATTTTAGCTGGCAAGGAGCTACAGACATTGTTGCTACATATATTTCATGGGACTGGGGAACTCGAAGAGAATGAATTATATGTACCTACACTCTATGTACATGTATGCACTCTAGATCTTGCTAGGCCAGCATTGGCGGCGACAGGCGACGGGACACCCCGTAGATATTAAGGCGACGCATACATCAGGGTTAGGGCAAACATAGCTCGTAGAAATCATATGACAAGATCACAACCCAATAACCCCATCCACACATTCCGTCGACGCTTAAAGGTTTAAAGAAACATCCAATCAACCATTTTCAGTTTACTCCATTACTAGATTTGACTTGGGATCTGCTATAAGCCTGAAGTTTGTTCTTGATTCTTCCTGAACTACTTATGATAATGCTAATGATAGCTAGGCATGGAGGTAGCTACATCTCTAGCGATGGAAATAGAGCTGGCTCGAGCTCTAGCTACGACGATCTTGAGCTTAGCTTAAAAATTTGCTCGAGCTCCCTCGGCGGCTATAGGAGCTTCCAGGCCAGGCTCATGACCCCCACGAGTTAGCTCGAGCCGGCGGCCGTGCCCGTGCCTATCATTGAGGTTCATTATAGGGGTACCCTGGTCATGATAATACCTTCTCAGGGACGAAATTCGTTGACTATGCTCGGCAATCGTCTCCTACAAAAAACCAGCGGGTTCCTTAGCTTCGATCCCTAGAGTAAAAACCCCAAATAGAAATTGATACATACAGTATTCAAGGAAAAGCCTTTCTCTTTGGCCGCTTACATGCTCGCAGTCCTTTCACCAGAGCATGCGACCTGCTACGAGATGGAATTTATTTCTCTCATGATGCGTTGTTTTGTGTTTGGGAGCTATGGTCGTTCATGTTACATCACTCGGGCCAACCGACCAACGCCCCGGGGAACCTTTCGTTGTCAAACCACCCAGCTCAGAGATGCCGAGAGGTTTGCGGTTTGCCCGCCACTCATTTATTTCAGTCGATGTAAAAAAAAAGCGAGGAGGCCAGCTATGTAAGTTCACGGTTCTCTTGGATCCAGTCTTTAACCTTGGAGCTAATAGATTCAGAAAGCTGCATAACTCTGAAAAAGTTTTCATAAAATGTGGGTGGTTACACCTTAGAGAGTATGTATATACATATTCCACGGCGAACCTTACCTCTCACCAGAGCTGCTCTACGTACGATACCGCTCGAGGTCCGTTGTGCGGTCTACAGAGGAACACATGTGTTATTCTCTACACCCCAGTTTGGGTCCGTGCGGTTGAGATTGGGTTTTGAGGTGTTTCGCGAAATTAAAGTAGGTAGGGCTAAAACTAACCCAATTAGGTCCTGCCAGGGCCAGGTACTCTACGTACCCCACCAAATGTTTCCGTCATAACCTTGCATGGTGGCGGTGTAAGGATATGAATTCCTAGGATGAACCATTTCATGATGTTTCAAAACATTTGTTTGCATTTAAATTTGCCCACCCGAATCTAACCCATGAGACGGTTTGCAGACTAAATAGTAAGGTGATATTATTTTATACAGGCATAACTTATAAGCTAAAAATGAAAACCAGAACCCCTCCCAGAAATACTGAATCAAGCAATTTAGTTGGTAAGACCGATGGTGATACCGAGGTGCTCGCCAGCAAGGATAGCACCCTTCTCTCCGATGACCAGAGCGGTTGAGTAGGTGTTGCTTCCAACTATAATTGAAGAAACTTGTTAGCATCTCAAAAACACCAAAGATGATTGGGGGATAATTACCATTTCCAGGAGCGATGGACAAATCGATAACCTTCAAGTTCTCGACCCCGTGAACGTTCAATTTGGCGTCAACCACACCACCCTCCTCACGGGGCTTCATGGCATTGGTACCAAGAGAGTGCCATGTTGTTCCAATGTTTTCCCTCATCCACTGCTCAACCGCCTTATCGTCCTCCTCAGAGTAGACAAGGTTTTCAATTGGCTTCTTCTTGTCAAGAGGCTCGCTGGTGACCTCGTTCTGTGCTGCAACGTTTCCAGAGACAACCACACCAGCAGTGACGCCCTTATCTCCCTGAAGCTCCCTAGAAGTATCGATATCGATCTCGACAGCACGTGCAGGGGATGTAGCAGAGAACTTGGGGTGTAGTGCGACAACCTCTCCACGATAGCAGGGCATGCGACGAACGAGCTCACGACCAAGCTTGTAACCCCAGATGTTAGGGCCAAGATCGGCGGGGTGGGACAAGTATGCTGGGTCAAAGTCGGCCTCAACGTACGGATCAGCGCTGGTGATGTGGATAGAACCGCGACTCGCGGGGTACTCCAGGTAAGTACCAATGGTAACGTATTTACCGCCTGGGAGCAGGGAGTGGTCGCCAAGGAAGGCATTTACAAGCCCAGCGAACATAACTGGCTTGTCCGGTGCATCCTTGAAGTACTCATTCCAGAACTTCCTGAATTCTGGTCCCATAGCTTCAATCTCCTCCTCGGAGGGACGGAGCTTGCCACCAGCATCGATGAAGTTTGTTGTGTAAATACCCTTAGCCTCTTCCAAATCTTTCAGTCCCTGAGCGTGGACCTCTGGGATTCCGCGCAAGAAGTCATCGTGAGTCTTTGTTTCAGGAGCAACCCTGTAGGCGGGGAGAATGAGGTTGTGGTCCTGGTAGTTTTCTCCAACTCCGGGAAGGTCAACCTTGCACTCGACACCGGCCTTCTCAAGTATCTCACGAGCACCAACACCAGACCGTTCTAAGACGGTGGGGGACCCAAGGGAACCGGCTGACACAACGACAAGCTTCCTTGCTGTAACAGATTGGGGGACTGGCTTGGGAGCGCCCTCTGCCGGGGGTGAAAATGGTACATATTCAACACCGGTGGCCTTTCCGTTCTCAATAACAACTTTAGAAACCTTTGAATCACACAAAAGGTGAAGGTTACTGTTCTTTTCCATTACAGGGTGGACATAGTTGTGCGCAGTGTCACTTCGGAGACCGGTCTTAGGGTTAATCCATTTTCCCCAACGCTCGAAAGCGTGAGCACTCTCGAGATCCTGGATATCATCGACAACTTTGTAGCCCATGTCTTGAGCGGCTTGTAGGAATTCCTCGGTGTTAGGGGCGGGAGAAGCTCCATGGCAAACGGCGAGGGGCCCGTCGAAACCGTGGATCTTTGGGTCAGGGTTCTCGAGGTTGTAGGACTCCATCTTCTTAAGGAGAGGAATCAAATCATCCGCTGACCAACCTTCAGTCTTCCAGTCATCATAGTCGCTATTGATTGAAAAGTTAGCCAGGAGCCCTCAGTCATCTAATTGAGGGGATGGAGTAAATACGATTTGCTAGCTCTGGTGTACATCATGAAGTTGATGGAGGAACCACCACCCAACATGTTTCCAGTGGGAACAATTGGTGAGCGGCCACCGAGGAGCTCAGAATGGCGTCCCGCATAGAACTTTGCTGTAGTGGATGTGGGCGCAAGATGGGAGAGAAACATAGCGGGTTGCCTGACCTGAGGGTCATTGAGATTGTTCTTTCCACCCTCAACAATGAGGATTTCAAGGTTGGGATCGGCTTGAGCGAGTCTTCCAGCGACAATACAACCAGCAGCTCCACCTGTTATGTTGAATGTTGGTCAGTAAAACTAGAAGCTAAAATGAAGAAATTGAGGAGCAACGAACCTCCAACAACGATAACATCAACTTCTTTTGGGGGAGACATAATTTATGATAAAGTAGTAGAGGAGGAAAGACTTCTAAGTGTTGTAGTATGGGATGGAACTTGATGAGGAGTGTATACCGATTCTTGAGGAAGACTTCGACCATCTTATATAGTGATATTTTACCCCAGGCAATCTATTCTGACCCTCCGAGGGGGCCACGTGGAAATGAGATACTTCAGGTAGGTCAGCCTATCGCTTTTTTGGCGATCATATCTCGATTCCCGAGGGGTGGTGGCGCCCAACACGGCAACTCCAGACAGCTCATTCATGCACCTGTACGGGGTGGCCTTACAAATGGCTCCTCTGAACCTTTCAAACACGTTTGAGGAGAGAGAATCGCCCGAACACGGTATATTCCGATCAGCTATCTCCTTGGTAGTCTATTGCATGTTCTGAGAAAACTAGGTAGAATGGCAGGTAACTCAGACCTCCGAAACTTGCAAAGATATCGCCAAACAGACCAATTACTCCTACCCCTCCTAACTTCTCCCCTCATCCTTGGCCAGTCAAAGACAATTGTTATAGCTGTCTCAAGATTCATATTTGAGAGGGGTTGTATACATGTATGCAATAACTGAACACATGGATGTCAATTGCGCAGCTGTTGAGCAATTGATGTCTCCATAGTACTCTACATAGAGTGCGTGGAGGCTGCGTGTGTGAGGTACATGAGTACACAAGCTCTGACCTCCCGCCTCTTACTGGCATTTCGACTGTTGCGCATGGCTAGCCCACCACATGGCCTCCATGGTGCCCCTAACTCTAACCACTTAAAACCTGTCCCAATCGAATCAAGGAGGAACTACACTTTCAGGGCCGCAAAAAGTGGAGAATTAAGACATCGCGGGTGCAACGGCCGCTAATTGTGCTCTCAAATCTCTTACCCCAAAACGACTATGATTGCAGTTTTCAAAGGAAAATTTACCCTAATAAGCAAAAAGTCCCCCAAAACCCTATTTTATGCACCGGAACTAGAGCCCCAATTTGAGATGGAAAGATATGCTTCCGCAGGTCCATAGGGAACCATCCCATCAAGAATTCGTCGGGATGCAAAGTGTGTGCGTCGTGCAGGGAACAGAGAGAGGAAAGCAGCCCGCATATGGAAGGATCAAAACGCCCACCTGCCGCCGGGTAGTGGAAGTCCCTTGACGAAGCAATAATGGAGACCCACTACTAGCTAGTACTAGAACGGTAGTAGTACCACCACCACTACCACCATCTGGCGGACTTATCCTAGTAACTTTTTCAACGGTAGGTGGATCCAGATGTGGTTAGCCGCCAGACCTTGCACTGCAACGCCTACATGATACATAAATTATTCGCTTTACAAGGAAGTCCAGGAGTAATCTATGTACGTGCGTAGGTACAGATGCAACTTTCTCTGCTGCTTTGTATTCGGTCTGTCGTCCAATCGCTATGACCATTAGACGAATAGCCGATTTTACCGCGCGTACAGGTATAACTTATGTGGTGTGCATGAAGGGCAAAGGGTTAAAAAAAAACCTCTGTAGACATCAAGTATTCTTAGAACCTGCCAGATTTTCCGGAGCCTCGATTAATGAAACTACAAGGAAACACGGAAAGCCAGAGCAGAATTTTCTGCTCAACCCTTCAAAACATCTCCTTTGACGATCATTTTCCGAAAACTCTCAATCTTACGCCCCCAAATTTTCATGTGCATTGTGAATTGAGGTAAATAATAGCCTAAGAGAACCGTGCATTCTGTGAAGAGTACGTGGCATTGTAGCCCACGCTCCCCCATAGCTAGAAAGTACAAATAACGATCCGGATTTAAAAGATAGAACGAGATGACAAGGTGGCGTGCACGTGATTAACGCCATGCGTGGAGAATAATGTACTCTATATACATACATGTATGTAGGTACCATGGGCGATAGTGGCAGGTTATCTACCTCGTGGTAGTAAAAGCACAACATTGGGCGAAGCTTTTAGAAAAGCCACCCGATATCGGTTGGCTGCATCATATTAATAGTCGCGTTATTATGCTTATATGCCTTACATAGAGGTCATTAATATCGGTACATAGACGTAACCAATCCACTTTACGACTTAACTTTATTACCGGCACTACATCTACGATATTACACTTATGTTCTATTGATTATGACGTCCTCTTGATAGAGCAATAAGGCTATTGATTGAACGAATGACAGAGCGCGTCGCATATTATAGATCAACGTTTGAAGAATGTATATACGTACATGTAGTCATCAACAATTCGGTATCCTTCCAGGAGGATCTTTTTTCAATCTGCGCGTGCAGCACCCCGCGTTACTCTAAATACAATTTCTCCCGCAACAGTGTGAATATATGTAACTCCTTGGTTACAAATACACCGCCAGAAGTATATAATGACGACTCTATCGTCTCCCCTCATTCCACAACCAGGAAAGAAACCACCCAGAATAAAAATACAAATACACCACACCGGGTCATAAAAATGTGAAAACATCCCAGAGGAAGAAGCGACAAAGAACCACCCTTTTTTGGCCTATATACTATTGAAGTTAAGATAAGTTATGTTTTATATAAAGAAAAGAAGATAAGAGATTAATATTTCTAATGAGTGAGGGAACACAGAACACGCTAAATAAAAAGTTGACAAAGGAAAAGTTCATTAAAGATTATCCGCCGGGGCGCGGGTATTAGCCCTTTAAACTGGTATTTGCCTTTCGGGGTTCGAAGACTGTAATTATTCATCGTCGCGAATTAGCTGATGGCCATGTGCACCCCTAGAGAACCTCCCAGACCGTCTCTTCTATAAATCCCGCGAGTTACGGTGCTGTGCCATTTACATATATGGGGAGCGGGATCGGAATAGAGGGGTCTGGGGGGCGGACAGGAGGAAGAAAGTGATAGGAGTATAATCATACCTCATGGTAACCAGGCGGATAACTAGCCGTAACAGCAACCTCATTTCTACCATTTCCCCAAGTGCCATCCTTGAGAGGGCGCTCATCATTATCTCCACCTCGCGAGCCTTGGCTGTGGTTGTCCTCATCGAGCTCACCGACGGTCGACTGTACGATAACGTCCTTCTGGGTGTGAATGACGATGGATGGCTTAGTGTGATTGCTGGCAAGAGTTCCACCACCGTGATGTGCGTTGCTGCTGCTGAGCTCAATGTCTTGCTTATCACGTGCGATTTTGGTAATGAGGTCGGCCATAGACATTTCAATATTAAGTTTTACGGTGTAGGCGAGAGGGTGAAGTTGGATATACCTATGATATTATTAGTAAGGGTCGAAATCAGATATACATGACGGAAGGGCCACTGCGAGGAAATGGGAATCGACATACACAGCGCCATTCTTGAGCGACATAAGTCCAATAATCAAAGCATCCATAGTCAAAGAAACCATCACAATCTTGACGTTGAATTGCACAAGTTTATCATACTTGGTCAATCCCTGTGAAACAAGACGGGCCTTCACGACTCTAATAAAGTACCAGTTCAGTGTCGCATCGATGAGCAGGATGATGATTTTCTCTATCCTGTCCCAAACTGCGTTGATATCAATATATCTACCATTTGTTAGTACAGACGAATAATTGCCATTTCCATTGGTGCGGTTGGAATTACCTTTGGGATACTTGTAGCTTTGCCGGAATCCAGATACAGAACACCGTGATGTTGACAAATGTGACCGCCAACGCTGTACCCCATTTGATCCGCGCCGCTTTCTTTTTATCTGACATCACGATGGACACTCGATTAATGATGATTTGCATGAGTAGCTGCAGCTCAAACACCCATAGCGAGAGTAATACAAATGCATATGGTAAACTATATGCACGCCACAGTCAGCTTTATACTCAACCAATAACAAACCGACCAACAGGAAGAAGAGGACGTACGTAAACTGCACAACACCACTTAGAAACAAGTACCCCTGTACCGTGATTGCCGCATTCGCTAGAAGCTCTCCCCAGATCATGTAGATATATGCCGACTTCGCCGGGTTACGGGAGCGCATAGTCTGCTTGATTGCGTTCCATGTCGTCAAAAAACCAAAACCGAGTGTGAATCCGAAGGCAATGGATGAAACTTTGATATCGGAGATACTGTGCGACATTATGAACTATTCTTTGTTGATGAAAAGAAGTTCGGAACTATTATATGGAACTCAAGGTACTAGCCGAGCTGCTGATGTATGAATGGGACGTCGAATAAAATCCAGCAACAGATAGCGAGTACTGGGTGGCGGCGAGTATGTATCTATCTATAAATTATATAGATGACTCGAGTCGATACTGAGATAGGGTGAGGCGATGGGAGCAGCAGCTAAGTAGTAGACTATGATCGAACTAAACCCACAATGCGATGGGAGCTGTAGCTAACATCAAAGAACACGATAGTTAGCCCAAGGTCCCCGGAAATCATCAATCCCCATCTCTAGCTACCGGTATACCTCGCTAGCGGTGAATCCCTTACCAATGTATGGATAGATAGAGCGATGCTGTCCGTGGCCGGGGTACTAATCTAGTATGTAGAATAGTAATATCTAATCGTGCAACCCGTATAATCTTTAACGTTAACCTAGATCAAATTGGCCTGTCGTCTGGCTGCCTGCCTCTGTTGAATTATTCGCGAAAGAAAAAGTGCTCCGATTTTTTGAGAGAGAACCGGGCATTCGGGCAAGCTAAGTATCAATCCTAATGTCCACCGTGCGTTCATATGAACCCGGGGCCTGGCAAAACCCACCCACCCACTACCATCCCCCATATCCGCCCATCGCCCACACATCGCCCACACATCGCCCATGTCCAAGCCTGCATGTGTCATCCTTCTAGTCTCACTTTCCTCCGCTCCCAAGGTTAGAATAGGGAAGAGCATCTCAGATCTCACCCTTCCCCCCTACAACCTGTCAGGGCAGTGGCAAGGGCTAGGGTAGAGTGTTTACGGGTTTGCCCAGCTAGAAAATCTGCCGAATATTTGCTAATACTATAGATACTTAGTAGTTTTCCCATGCGGATAAGATAGACAGGACGTACTCAAGAAGATAGCTACTCATTTACCTCAGATAAATCCAGCATTGCACTAATCCTACCCTCCTTCCTCCTACCTTCCATTCCATAGGGAAAAGCAAAAACGTAACAATCTCGCAACAGTACAGGGTAAACTTGAAGCTAAAACTTCTTTGGTGGTGATCTCCTTCGACTCTAGCGGTTGTTTTGACATCCTTGAGGTTCCAAAATGGGATGAGAGCCCGCTCTTTCCTGGTGCGTGCTGCAGTGAAAGCCAACCGTTACATGTCATTAATGCGCACAAGCTTTGCCTACATACCAATGGAACTCCTACCTATTGTTTAGAGCAGGTAGTATGTATTGACGCATATGATAGGCAGCCGGTCCGGTGGGGATTCGATTGCACTCTGGCAGTTACTTAGGCAGCGGTCAAAAGTCTGGGGTGTGCAACGAGCCAAGGTACAGAGGTAGGTACCGCACTCTACATACCGACACCCACGTAGGCCCCGGCCAGCTAATCAATCTGTCAAATTGAATTGAATAATTGAGCTTTTGCAGCCATTCCCTCACCCAGCAAAATAACTTCCCTGGGGAGTTATTTCTTGACGATTTACCCGTGATGTGGGCGAAACTTGGTTCTGGGTGCTCGAGAGGCGACTTTTCAAAGCCACACAAAGAATATGCGAACTCGGTAACCGCACACCCATGCTCCCCGTCTAGTTATTGGCGAGTGGTGGTTAGTGAGTAGTTTATGAAGATTGAGGTCTATGCCAAGGACCACAAGCCTTGAAGTTCACCTTAAACAACAACTGAAGTTGTTGATGGTCGTCGTCGTGGTTTGAATCAGTTCAATCTTTTTTTTCTTTTTCATAATTGAAAACGGATGACCTCCCCGAGACCTGATATGATCGATTTCAGCATATGTATGGAATAACTCGAGACAATCTGACTTGCGCCTTCATCGAAATTTTTTATTTTTTCCTACACAGATCATGAATTCTGTCAGGCCGCTTCACTCGATGTGGCGGAGTACAGGATCCTAGGACGGAGTGTTGGGTGTGATTGTCTGTCTCAATGTTTCGCCAAGTAGGCCAAAGCACCCTGACCACTGGGCAAGATCTGAGGGTAGGAGTGTATTTACAGCGAGAGGTAAAATTATTGGAGAAGCAGGGGTCTAAAAACAGGGTTTCTGTGGCTGGGCAAGCCAATAGGACTCCTCCCATATTTCTACCGCAAGCTGTAACTACCGACTTCATTTTGATCACCACGCCACAGAGCAGTTAAAATGGTTAAAACGGGAATTATTTTGCTCCACTCTAGTTGCCTGATAAATTGGGCAAAGTAAAGGAGAATTCCCGTGGTTAACCGTCGAGTCCACTGTTTCCCGTGCAAACATATATATTATGAAGAGGGGATTTCCGTAAGCACGAAAGATTTTCTTCTGGTAGGCATTCAAAAG
Organism: Morchella importuna; assembly: GCF_003444635.1. NCBI lineage: Eukaryota > Fungi > Ascomycota > Pezizomycetes > Pezizales > Morchellaceae > Morchella > Morchella importuna. The sequence continues at coordinate 2,473,530 of NW_025763399.1, read as the reverse complement.
GGGTCTTCCGTGTTATGCATGAAAAGTCTCTGCTATTGGTAGTGGCAACTAGCCACATACCTAACATCTTACGTGTGAAACCTCGATGATCTGAGCGAGTCATCATATTGAACTTGAGAGGTCACAATAATTTTGAGGCGCGCGATGGCGCTTCATCAATATCTTAATAGACGCTTGTATAGGTACTTTAGTGGGGCTTTCGATCAAAATAGTAAGACAGTATGTTACAAAACGTGTTTTAATCTTCGATTTGCCATGATGAATAGGTACATGTACTCTATTGTTGCAGCTGTGCAAAGGCCCCAGCGTGCATAGTGCGGTCCAAAAAGTGAAAAGCAGACGAGACATCACTTCTAGAGTATGTCTCGTACATATGATATAATTAAAAAACATTTTGAAGGGTAGATATGATACATTGCGGTTGAGTGGCCATAGCTGTGAAGTAGTAGGAAGTAGTACAAAGATCCATATAAAATATGTAGATTCCGAGTGATAACTTATGACGGTGAACCATCACATCATCGCACATCATAACCAAATCTTAACCAAATCCTACAATTACGGCCATGATCTGCATACATAGAACAATTGCAATCAATCTAGATGCCAGCACGGGTGCGGGTATTAACGCCATACCCGGTTCTCCAACAACAATTAACCCTTTACAAGACACTTCAAAATGGTCATTTTAATATAATTACTCGGAAATCTCCTATATCTCCTTGCGCGCCCAGGAGATAGGGCTCCTTCCAGAACATCGGTTAACAAGGCTAGTGATTAATGTTGACTTGTAGACTTGACTGCCTACACAGAGCAAGTCGACTAGAGTACCTACAATGGCACTGCTCTACACGTCAGCAAGACCCTCACCCCCGGCGCATGCATATGTCAAGAAAGGACATATAGGGTAAGTAATATATTATCAACCCTCAACCCAACCACTTTCAACGTCTTCCCCGGAGATCGGTACTGTTTATGTCAACCTTTTCAATTCTTCACCGACCCCAGGCAACAGTTATAAGCGACCTAGCCAACTATATCGATTGAGTGTTTAGTATTTCCTCTTACCATGCATTAAGCAGCCTTCCCATGTAATAGTAGATTGTAGAGTTTTACCAAAAGAAGACTAGAAAATCGGAGGAGGTTTCGATGCTGTGCCACTTGTGTGCGCCAGGGAAGTATAGTACGCCTGCGCTGCTCCCATTAGAAGTCCCCTCATATCAGGATTCCCAAACCTGCCTTCTAGCGCCGCGACGCGTTTGAGGTTCTGAAGATACATGTATTTACGGATATAACCGCAGATAGGAAGGTAATCATAACCGACGGCGGTCATGAAGAGGTGGTAGTTGGCAGCAGTCGCGTACACCTTCTATCATTCTGCAGTTTGAAAACCTGTTTTCGCATATGCCATATTACCGTTACCGCAGGTAAACCAAGATTAAACCCAGTTTGACGGGATTGAACAGAGTTCTCGGAAGTTGTCCTGCCTCTTACCTATTTTCTGGAATCCTAGGCAATAGATATCGAGTTATATGTCATTTATATCAACTGTGATTCAAGTCTCTTGTTTACCGACTATACTACCTTCCAGAAGGGACGTACTTTCCTCTATTAATTCAAGGCAGCGATGTACATATATGCCTTGGTACCAGACGAATTTAATTGTGTTAACAGTCTTGAAAACGATCACCATAGAACTGTTTGGTACACCAGGGACACCCTTACCCACCAGCCAGGTTGATACACATCCCTACAATAGCCCTACCACGGATTCCAGCCCGCGGTAAGACATGAAAACCGCCTGCTCTTTCCTTTACGACTTAGGGTTCGGATACGTAAGCGAGACACCGAGGGGGGAGGGAAAATAAAATTATCGCCGTCACTTGGCTGTGTATGATTATGGAGAAGAAGAACCGGAGCCTCAAGAAATTAATTTTTGCGAAAGATTTCGTTTGATTGCTTGCATTTGTGGCCCGTGGGCGCCGCGATTGCACCGGTTTAGGTATTAGTTGATTCATAACGTAGATTATAAACGTCGAGGACTATTTATAAAGAAGTACTCCCGAAATCAATTTGTTTTGATAGATTAGATTTAAACAGGGCTCTTCATTTGATACTCAGCAACTAATAGGTGGAGCATATCATATCTGATCTTTAATCGATAGTAGCTCCAGAAGTAGGTAAGTTCTAGGCCATAAATCATGGGAAGGCGCGGCGTAGCAACCTCCCGGGCCACCACAACTACCCACCCAGCAACCACAATTGATCCTTTGGAGAGCTGGTTTTTTGCACAGTTGTTAAATAGTAGCTAAATAAAAATAATTTGACATTTAATATCTTGTGTACTAACCCCTTGCCTTTTATAACAGCTCTATTCTCCTAGGCATGCTCTCAACTAGCTACCAAAGAAATCATCAGGTAACAGTTCCCAGCAATGAATTAGACCTTCCTCCACGAGGGGCTTTAATACTTAAGGTGATCCAGTACCATATGCCAAATGGGGGTACTGTTGATGGTAAAGCTTCTTGAGGTGTACCCAAACATGTTCAATGGGATGGAATAGGCAAGCCAGTCCTCCAGAACATCTACCCTATTCCCCTCCAACCAGAGTTGTAAGACTCCGGTTTTTTGCCACAGCAGGGAGGCTGGTCATTCCCTCCTAGCTGTCTGGTGGGATACATGGTCTCTGGGCGCCATCGGTGGTGGTGAAAGATTTTGTGTTCAGGCGTTGCGACCTCGCGCCTTCCCATGACTTATGGCATGGCGCTGTACATACCCCTACCATCCCGTACCCTCAGACAGTCAGGCTCCTGGGAGCGACGGCTACCTCCAAACAGCCACATCTAGAGGATTGGTCATATGCACACCACCTTGTGGCTTGTAGATATTGCTGTCGCGCAAAAATTGTTCTTGACCGACGGCCTCGGAACCTCCCGGCATTAGACCCACAACGGCCGGCCCGGAAGCATAGATCCTTCCTCGGATATGATAAATATGTACCGAGTGATGTTTCGTGATAAGCTAGGCTACAGCACACTGATTAGAAGAAAAACATTTACAGGAGGTGAAACATGATGAGTGGGGCGTGGGTTTGGTGTGATGTCTACCTGGGTTTGAAAACGAAGAACTCCCGTAAATACCTTATAAATCCCAAAACACTGTCTCTCTGTTTCCATTAGGTTTTGAACTCTATCCCCCGTCCAACCAAAATATTTTCAGAGTTTTGGGTTAAAAGCCAAGGCATCGCAATTAAGCCCGACCGGCATTTCCCTAGTGCCCTCATAACCCCACAAGAATCCACTGATTCTGGGTTAGTGCTTGCCCATCGGCAATCAACCACGGTAGGTGTAGTATAGAGTATACTCTAGCGACTGCTCTGTGCTTTGAAACAGCGCTATCTCACGGCAACCCATAATCGTACGTAGATGACTTCTTGGGGCGTTTCGCGATCGATGTGGTAAGTATTTCTACTAAGGGAATACACCGATGGGTCTTGAGTAGGTAGACCGTGAACTTTTTAGGTATTTATGGTAGTCAATCTCCGGCTTGTATATAAGTATGTTTAGACTAAACGTACCGATAAGCCTAAATATTGACGGCGGAACCTTAAACCTAAACCGAAAGCCCAAACCCGAATCATTTTGATATAGTGAATTCTCACGACTGCTCTATGGTGAAGATCGCCAATTCATTGTAGACGATCCAATCCCTCTCATCCAACGATCCGGACGATCAAGAAGCCCTTTCTACCATCTGAATTCATCCGATCTCTATTCTAAGCGCCGATTCTCATTGTCACTTAAGAGTACTGGTTATCTTAGACATCAAGAAAGCAACAATATGACGGTCGGAATGATGATCAGTTCAAATGTTCTCGCAGATGACCGGCAGCTTCCATCTGCTTTGAAGCATGCTTCGGCACATGAGCATATCATTCTGTTTCATCCAGTAGCTCTTTTTTCGATAGGTCCATATAGGCCGCGATGGGTTGATGAGCAGTCAAAGACATGCAGGATGGCATGGGCACAGATACAATTAGAGTATAGGAAAAGAAGCAAGAAAAAAAGAAAAAAAAAGAACCACAGAAAAGAAGTGAGTGGTGTGCATGTGCCCGTGGGTGTGGAGTGCTACTCTAGTAGAGTAGAGTAAGTGCTTGCTTCTGCAGAGCAAGATTCCTTCCTGGGCGACGGCCCATTATGTCTTTCATTCGGTGGAGAGACGAAAGAACCCAACTGATCGAAGGTTTACGGCCGCAGCTAGAACAACATTATAGTCTGAACCAATTTCACTTGATAATAAGAAACGGAGGAAGTGTTTAATTAGCCTGCACGGTAGAAACACAAACAACTTTGAAGTGATATGAAAGTGGGATGGGGGTGCAGAAGGTTTGACGTTGATGACATCGCTGGATGTGAAAGCATTCGTTGGTTTTTTGGTTGTCGCACTAGCATTGCAACCAGAAACCATAACATAATGTACTCTATGTAATGTTCTCAGTCGCACAACAAACAAACACACAGTTCTAGATAATCATATTTCATCTCTCAATGCGAAATAGTGGATTAAACAAGCTTTTCATGGAAGCGCTCTAAATTGTCTAAAACATAAACTTGATGTACCTAGAGTAGTATCTCTGCATGTACCAGTTCACTAGCTAGCATTTACTCTAAGAGAATTCTACAACCGATATCGGTCAATGCTTAAAACCCAAAGCCCCCATTTTCCTAATGATTATCACGAAAGTCACTTCTGGTTGCAGTATGCGGTGCTGATACATTGGCCGCCGGCCGCCATACACTAACTCCAACTAAGTCTTCCCCGTGAGATAACCCAGTAGAATGGTAAATGCTGATCACTTCCTACTTGTATGTCTCATCAGACCACCACAACCAGCCCCTTCTCCGGCTCTCTACCCAGTCGCGACTGTTAACCGTGAGCACACAACCCGGAAGAGATTGAACCCAACAATGGGGAAGAAAGGTTAATAGGACTTTCCGAAATCCCATAGGTGTGGTTTATTGGATTAGTAATCCGCAGGGTTAGCAAGTAACATGACTTGGAATTGGGGCATATCTCCGGAATACTCGTCCCCACATATATGGGACGACAACAATTTGGTGTCACTACCTAATTCTCCCTTCACCCGCAAAGCCACTGCATTTAGATCCATTATTCCGCCGTCAGGTCACTTGTGGTATTACGCAAGTAAATCAAAACCGTCGTGTCAACCGAAATGTCTAACTCGTCGGGGGAGACTGAAAACGACGAGATGTTTTGAATTATATTAGCAGCGGCTCTTGCTCTAGTAATCAGTTATTAAGTAAAGCTAGTCTATACTTACTTTTTTTTGACAGCACCTGCCGTTAGTTAGCCAGGGGCGAGTGATTCGTCGTGATCTGTTGCAGCACACATGAAGATGTATGTATATATTCTTTGTCACATGTAGCTGTAGACTACATGGTATCAACGGTACGTACATACGGCAAAGACGGCTTTACTTGATTTTAACGGAACAAGCACAAGGATATTAAACAAGTGCTGTAACAATACCCAGGAGTTCTCTTCCTACGCTGAATCCTCATGATGCTCACCTACTTCAGACTACTAGACTCAACTAACCCCTAGACCGTTATATCGGGTCGATTTGAGTTATATCTCATGGTATGTACTCGGGGAATGCAATAAGAACCCGGGTATGGGAACTATAAGCAGGGATTTAACTCGCAGTAATTACAAAATTAAAACAGGCGCGAATAAGAGATCGTTACCACAAAAAGTTAAGTCCCGGTTCTTCTTGCCTACCCCAAGTATTGACAGTACAAGTAAGTGCATGAAATTACTACAGGAGCTTATACTATATACTTTCCTTTGCTAGACCCTTTTGGCTTCGATTTTCCTCATTCGCGCCTTGATGGGTAGTGGTAATTATATCACTACGAATGGGATCTCATACCGGGACCAAGAGTGGGGGGGAGTAGCACGGACGAGGCGTGATCATGAACCTGATAACGATGATCTCTCTTGATGGTCTAAATTCCTAGTTTAAGGCAGCTGGAGCTTGATCATAGGCTTTGAACTCGACAATTTAATTAAAGCCGGAATTATCCGATTATTTGATAAGATCTGGATTTCACAAAACAAATATTGAGAAATTGTGCTAATAATATGTAAGAGTAGGACAGCGAAAAAGAGCTATAGGGGAGTAATAAGGGGCAGCATGGAATTGCACTAATTGTACAGCGGTGGGTAATAAGTCATCGGACGACCTAGCCACAATTTTTCCTGCAAACGCGTATTTTGGTGGCGTTCCGTCTGATGACTTATTACCCACCGCTGTACAGATAACGTGGGAAGCTTTCCAAAAAGTCAATGATCTTCTAGTAAGAGATTTCGAGCTTGAATATCGACCTATTCCACTTGATGAGAACGTGGGGGGTATCGATATATCCGGCTACTCGATCAAGTATTGGCAAAGTCTACTAGTCAACTGAGAGAAAGTGGCTGGAATTTTTAATCTACGAAAGCTTATATTACTGCAAGAAAAGAACTTCATTACTCTCTGGCCACTTATAGGCGAGCAAATGCCCCTTACTCTCGAGCGAGGTACGTATGTACTTCGGTACCAATAAGGATCAGACTCAGATCTTCAGTACGAAGACCATTAATTGACAGCTACTAGTACCTAGCTGTTAACTGCAGAGATATCATATCACGGCTATTCACTAAGCTAGAATCTATCTGTGATAGATTAGGTATAGAGGAGTTAAAGATTAGTTACCAGCACAATTCTAACACCACCTTCGGGTTTTGGCATATACAGGTTATTCTTTCATCTTTTTGGACCCTATCATGCATACGGAAAGGTAAGGTGCACCGATATGGAGAATTTGAAACCGAGAACAGGACCGCATAATCTACTCCCGTCACTTTGCATGTGCAGTTTATCCGCTACTCACACTGGTCAACACGTATCAGTCGTGTCGATCGCGAGTAAGAAAGGGAGTTAGGAGCTTCAGTGTCAGTGTCAGTGCCAGTGCACAGAGGTGTTGCAATGATTAATTTGCTCATGGTCATGGTCATGATCACGATCGAACCCGCCACCTCGTCGGTAAAATTCACTCCCCCAGTAGGTAGAAAGTTGATCATGAAACGTCACTCGAAACCCGGTCAACCGGCAGTTGCGCAAAGCACGGACTCTGATATACGCGTATATATCCAAGTGTTCGGGGCTTTACGGTTCGGATTCAAGGATATGTTCTCGCACAACGATCATTGCCCGACTGGCCGGCTTTATCCTAAACCCAAGCTATGCCGGCCTTCCTTTACCATCGCAGTGTAGTTGTATACTGATACAAGTAGCCAACAGCGACACGTGGGTTTTAAAAGTCCCCTTTCTTATTTCTTATTATATTCCTCAAGCCTAGCTATAGCCCTTCGAATCAATCAATAGCAGTTCCCCCCTTTTCCTTCGACCAGTTATGGGCATGTGCATACCCTCCCCGAGCTTACGCCAGATCAACAAAGACGCAAAATTGTGATCCCACATATCCATCTCCTGAGATTTCTTGCCGGTAACTATGCATTTTGTGTCCCTAATAGATGGGCGATAACAGGCCAGCTCGGTTGCTTAAGTTGCCAACTTTGTCAACAATCCACCAGAGAGTCGAAGAAAAACTATCACCTGAGTTCCAGTAGATTTCTTTGGATTTAGATTCACGAGACTATTTTAATTCTGTGCTAAGTATTTTAGATCATCAACCTTAGTAGCTCCTATCTGTCTACCGAACCGACGACCACAGAAGTGTAAGCGGCAGAGCTTGAGGGACTTCTTCTTATGCATGTAAGGGCTTGTCAGAATTCTAGAGAGTTGAGAGAAGAGAAGTGTTGCTATAAGTTCTAAACTTCTGATAATATGATAGGATACACAGTCATTATAGGCGTCTTCATAGTGTCGATAAACTCAGACGCCTCTCCGGCTCCTAGCTCTGCGTTGCGTTTTCCAGTTTCGAGGATTGTTCTCTTGTTTTTGAACCGTCTTTTCTTGTCCTGATATTGAATTCTCTTATTTCCACTAATACCTAGAGTCCTAATCTCTAGACGACTTGTCTCGAGCCTAACACTACATGATTAATTCTCTACCAAATATACTACCGTATATTAGGGACATAGACTACTTTAACTCCATTGGTCACAACTGATAGTGGCTGCTGCTAATAAGAGAATATTAGAATGCTCACAGCCCCATTTGAGGATCTTATTCTATTGCTATTCGCATTGATTTGTATCAGCTAAACCTAGATTAATGCGTACTCCTTGTCGACAACAACACCAGACTCTGTACCTATTACGACAGATACCTGTTCAGCCAATTCTCATAAACACTTGATCAATATCTGAATAGCTGTAGATTGTTAAATTCTATCCTATCAGTCCGATGGTCGGCCTTGTAGTCGAGTGTCAGAATTTCGTTTTTCCTGGTAACCATGACAACCCTAACCTTGAATATCTGAAGATCGAGTGATTCCTGATGACGATAATTTCTGATAACTACCAAAGTCAAAACGCGTCTTGCAACTCTCAAATACCACAGATTATCTCAGAGGACACTATGTATACGTGTTGGATCCGTGTTTCTGTTTGCGTGGGTTAATATATTGCGGAATGCGAGGGTTAGGGTTTTGTTTGTATTGTCAGCACACCTATCACGTAAGGTAGGTGTGAGAAGGTTGGGTGATTTGTCTTCTTATACCTTGTACGCGTACTTTTCGATTTGATATGAATCAAGGCGTAAACTCAAGATAGCTCGATGTATTGTAACTGGGACGCGTGTAATGGTGGGTTAATTCAAAGATATAAACGCCGCTGCAGTCATAATAGAGGACACTCAAACCACCATGGGAGCTTCCGGATTTATTACATATCATATTAGAGCGGGTTAAGTGACTCATTCTAGAAGCCAAGGGCTCGAGCTGAGTCTTAGCGAAAGATATCACAAGAAGGAAAGAATTACGAAAAAGAATTAAAAAGGGCAGCATCTTTGTTTCTATCGAAACTAAGTACCGAAAGAATATGAATCTAGACGTCTGTACACGTGTCGGTATCGGGCTCTCGGATATCATGTCTCATCACTCGAGCGCCCCCTTACATACCAACTAGATCATATGGAATCACTCTTAAGATCTTTCATGTGTTGCCATAACAACGCATATATATGCGCTTAAAGGTAGCGGATCGCGACGAAATATCAATGGCTTATAACTTTGTGACAAAAAATCGTACAAAAAAAGCGTAATGATAGAACTCTAGTACTAGTGATGAAATACAGTTCTATCATTGTAGAATTTTAATATCTGTCTGGGTTGTAAAGCCTTAGGAAGTTGAAATTGTGTATTTTTGTATGTAAAATGCGCCAAGACTGAACAAAGTGGAACAGAATTATACCCATTTATACCCCCAGGAAAGCAAGCCTGACTGATCCGTTGCAGTAATGCAGCAGAATGGCTAGAAATGGGCCCTCTTATTGGCCCATGAGGCCCTATTGCAGCCACAATTGTTCCACTTCCGTATGCCGCCATATCACCTTTAAGAGTGTGCGCACCATATCACAACCAACTCTTATTAAAAAGCTTAAAGCGCGTTTATTAATGTTTTTATCGACATGCTGTTGCGCTTTGTCAGGATCAGTGCATGCAATTAAGGAAGTACAAGTAATCAATCAAGTTGTCAGGGTCAATTGGCGATGTGGTCACGACGTCATGATCCGATAAAACTATACGTATCATTATAAGTATATACGTAGTACTTGGCCCATAGATTAAAGAAATTAGGTACAGCCATTCAGCAAAAGTGTTCGTAATATGGTTTTAATGTCAGTGCTCAGTGTGGCGCACCCGTAATACGGATCTTATTAAAGTTGAGGTTCAAAACAACGAAAAATATATAATATAGTTTGTGACTATATATAAATAGAAGATAGGTCATTGATCTTATTCTTCATTAATTTGGGCGCCATTGGTCACTGGGAAAGTCTTCTCTTGGGGGGTTCTTGATGGTCCGCCGCGGTTACATATGGAGAAATGTCTCACTCCGAAATCGGAATCACGAACACTTTTGCAGAGTGGCTGTATGTAATTGGGATATTCGATCCCAATTTTGCAACCCTACAGTTTACGGATACCCTCGTCTATCCTAAACCCCACAGCGAATGAGTGGAATACAAGGCTAAGATTTAGAGTTTTGTTTTACTCTTGGGGGCTGGGGGCATATGTAAGTGCGTGCTTTAGTATCCAGGCACAATATTAGGCAATTCCGAAGTTCCGGCTTACTTGTTCGGTTTTTAAGCGGCAAGAGTAGGAGCGGAATAACTTGAAGCCCCCGATTTGTAACAGATGGGCGTAGGCTCTGTAACAAGTACATATCGTGAATCAAAGCTGCGTTTCTAGAAACGCCATTTTCAAAGTTTCTACTACTTGCTTTGTTAAACTGACATGCTCATTATATAATTTCCGATGCGAGAACTACAGAAGTGTTCAGTCATAGAACGATGAAAATTGGGCATCCCGTCAGCTCTGCCTTACACAAGAATCGTATCGCCAGGTTAGTACCGCAGTGAGTGATCATGTGGGAATCCCTGGTACTGAACTCGCCCCATTTTGCGTCTCTTTTGGTTACGCATCAGCTGCCAGAGTCTTGGGCTCAGTTAGGTTTGACGTTGCCGGTACCGTTGATCTGTGGTATTTATCCATGAATTATCACTCGGACTATCATAAAAGGTAATCGACGCCTTTGCTCATAGAATGTAGGTTTAAGGAGTGCATAGAGAAGCGGCGCTCAACATCATAACCTTAGCTCTGCACCGTTAGGAGTGCGCAATTACAAACCACCACAAGTGAATGGGTTTATACGTACTAATGTCTTGCATGCCATCCGTTCGAATTCTCATTATGCAGATATAGACTAAATCTTATGTCTCCATGTCATCCGTGTATCCACCTATGCTCCTCTAGTCTCCTAGTTTTCATAGGGCTTTACATCAAGATGACCATTTTTCGCGATAACTTTGTCAAGTAGGAAGTAATTGCTAGCTTATCCTGATAACAAGAGCGGCCAAAACAAAATCCCCCTTGGCAGGTCCATCTTGCTACAAAATGTTCAGCCTTCCCCAGCCACTCATTCCACCTCTTCGAAACTTTGTAACGCTGCTTCCGGGTAGCACAACCAATCCTACTTCGATGAGTTAGAATAAAAAGGTGCAGCCTTAGACCCTCCTTAATTGACACGGAGAGGCGTAAAGACTCTTGACGCTAGCTAGTTGACTGAGTGAGCTTGATTATATGTTCACAAAGCACGGGAAGGCTTAAAGCGCAAACGCAGCGTCGATTCAACAAGTATGCAATGGCGCCTACAACCCCAATGTTGACCTCACCACAACCTCGCAGAGATATTACATATTATACCATCACCTCCCTCCCGCCCTCCTTTCGAATTTATATTAATACCACAACCCCCCCCCCCCCCGGGGGCCCAATCCAGCACCACAAGACGTCACGTCACGTCACGTCACCCCAAACCCACACTCACCGCCACACCGCCCCCCGGAGAGACGTAAACAAAAGCCATGTAAGACAGCCCAGACCAGCCCGCCCAAGAAGGCAACTTCCAACGTCTTGTGTGACATGCCGTTCGTTGATCCAAATCAGTGCGGTACTATGATCGACATCTACGTAACCCTAACCCACCACATGCGCGCAGCGCAAACATACCCGCGCAAACATACCCGCGCAAACATACCCGCTGCTCATGAATGGGTTGACCTACCTACTACACCCCCCTCCATCTATAAACCACCACCCATCTACATGCTCAGAACCCCAATCCTATCACGCACACCAAGCCCAGCTTCCCACCCTCTCCTCCTTCCTTCCACCTCCCTCCGTCCATCATACAACCACAACACCCACCATCCCCACCATCCCCACCATCCCCGCCACTACCCCTACACAACACCACCAGTGCCAGACACCACCAGTGCCGGACTCCGACCCTACACGCGGGACTCGGCAATCAGACACTGCAGCTACCCAAACCCAGGGACCACCTGGTTAGCTGGTTAGTTGGGCCGAGTGATATTCTGTGCTTCGCAGCGCAGAACCTATACTTTAGATATCTTTGGTGTGACATGTTCAGTAACGACTGGCGCCGCTATAAATTACCAGATTACACGAACACTTTCTAGTGGATACGGACAGAGGAGATTAGAGTAGAGTAGAGTTTCGGATGGGACGAAAGTATTCGAATAATATTCGAGAGCGGTGCATGCCCAAAGCCAGCATACAATCCAAAACCTAGGGAGTATACTAATCACACCCAGTGCGCCCTCACACCCACTACAAAGCACCTATCCACGACCCTCACCTCACCCTCAGCACTTCTAACCGCCGCCCTCACAACCCTGCACCGCACCCCAGAATACCCCCCTACCATAGCATCGCACCAACCCCTGCAGTCGATCTACCACCGGCAAAACTTCCCTGTCGCTGCCACTGTCAGAGGCAGAACCATGGCCAGCTAATAAGTACTACTAGTAGTAGTAGTAGTAGAGTACGTCACCCACAATTGCAAGGCAATGTTTCAAGTGCAGTGTTCCAGTGTTCCAGATAAGATATAATGTATATTTTTTCCATCATGTTTTGTTTTTGCTAAACAGCCTCTCGTAGCTATGGGAAACTAACTAAAAATATTTGTATACCGCTCACTCGCCCGCCCGCCCCCGCTCCGCGCACAGCAAAACACATAAAAAAAAGAAAGACTCCCCCTAGTATATCATGGCATAAAAGAGAAAAGTAGTAGTAAAAAAAATGACAAAGAAAAAATGTCGGAAACACACGCCTGGAGTATCCAGCTAGCTAGCTCCACCATGGCATATATCCCCCCCCCATCGAGTAGACAAACACAACCCCCTTCCAAAATCATGAAACATGGTTCCTGCCCAATTAAATGTCTATAAAGAAGAAAGCCCACCAAATGCGTGGAGCTAATATCAAGAATCGGAATCGACCGTCTATTTTCCGCTACCGTTGTAGATCAAGGTGTTGGGGCTGTTGGCACCAGCATCGGTGACAACTCCCTTGATGGCATTCTTCTTGATCCAATCAGTGACCTCAGTAGACCCCGAAAGTCCCTTAGCGGCAATGGCGTATGCGGCAAGACCGGCAACGTGGGGAGAAGCCATTGAAGTTCCAGAGATGGTGTTGACGGCGGTGGTTGATCCGATCCAGGTGGAGACGATATCAGTTCCAGGAGCGAATACATCAACGAATGATCCGAAGTTGGAGTATTCAGCCCTGGCGTCGCCGATCTGGGTAGCACCAACTGTGATAGCGGACTTCTCGGAAGCGGGGGAGCTGTTAGAGGCATCGACGTTCTCGTTTCCGGCGGCGACAACGAAAGTGACACCAGAGTCAACAGCTGCAGCGACAGCCTTGTTCAGGGCAGCAGAGACAGTACCACCGAGTGACATGTTGGCAACAGACTTGTCAGATTTGCCCTTTGACTTCGCATCTGATGTAACCCATTCAACACCCTCGATGACACCAGCGTTTGTACCAGACCCGTCACTTCCAAGCACCTTCACAGCAACCAAGCTGACCCCCTTTGCTACACCGTACGTGACACTGCCAATAGTTCCAGCGACGTGAGTTCCGTGACCGACACCATCCTCGTTCTTGTCGTCAGCAGAGTTGAAACCCCAAGTTGCGCGGCCTTCGAATTCGACGTGGTCAACGTTGATACCGGTGTCAATAACGTATGCTGTAACACCCTCGCCGGCAGAGGAGTCGTAGAAGTAGTTGGTAAGACTGGCGTTCTTGCCGCTCTTCTGGGAGATACGGGCAATTCCCCATGACGGAACCTTAGTCTGAGTGAGGAGGGATTTGGCGACCATGATCTGGTCCTCTTCGACAAAATCAACCTATAAATGGAAAAAAGAATGGTTAGGGCTTGTTCAATATACGGATTTACAAAGTGCTACTGACCTCAGTGCTGTTCTTGATCTGATCAATGGTGCTGGAATCGAAAGCACCAGAATAAGCCTTGAAGCCACCGATAGCATACTGCTTCTTGAGGCCGACCAATGAGGCATCATCACGGCGGACCAAACGGTTTCTGTGGAGGTGGTTGGTAGTTGCAATGTGTGCAGTGATCACATCATCTGCGGTGTCATCCTTGAAGACGACAATATAGTTATCTGAAACTGCCTCTCCAGCGCGGGCAATGGAAATGAGATTGTCCCCCAAAGGTGTAGGTGCTGCAGTTGCATAAAAGGGGAGAAGAGCTGCGGAAAGTGCCGCGAGTGAGGAAATGAAATGCATCTTGAAAGTAGACTAAAAGGGCGGTTTTTGAAAGGTAAGATTTGTAAAAAGAAACGGAAAAAAGAAGGATTTAAATGATTGTGTGTGTGGTAAAGCTGCCGGCAAGCTGTGTTTCTAAGTGAGAGTGAAAGAGTGACTGAATGTGAATGCGCTGTGATGAGGAAAAAAAAAAAAAGGACACTAGAACGGAGGGAGCCAGCACGCTTTATACAAACGGATTGACCTCCTGAAGTTTCACTGTCTTAGTGTTCCCCACATGTCCGGGAGCAGGCCGAAGCTGTTCCTCGATATTAACAATAACGCTACTCGGTTTATTGCCCGATCCATTGGGTACTACTGGAATTAAGGCCCTGCCGTGCTAATAGTTTATTTGACTCTTGGCAATGTTGGCAATATTGGCAACGCCTATCCCCATTGATTCTTAATTGAAGCAACTATTTTCACCTCACTCCTATTCGTTGTTTTCCTATCTACTGCAATCTCATCATTCTGGCGGTACCCCGTTTTTGTTTCAATCGTCATCCGGCTCCAGTACGGAGAGATAACTCAATTGGTCCAGCCTCGAGATATCAATTAAGGTTTAATCTCTGTACCAGGTCCAAGATTGAGCTCTACACCTGTATGTGGGCGCGGCATCCAGTAAAAGCCATCAAAAGCCACCTCCCACATTGATGGTTAGTTGACAGCAGCGCGAGGTCCCGCCCGAAAGCATATCGTGAGAAATTTCTATATTATCACGTCACTGTGAGACTCTGCTGCGTATATTCTATCTTGAGCTCTGAACTGACATGCCATAGACTCTTTGACGCTGTGCGGGTCTATGTGTAACGGAGAAACCGTATTTTTGCTAGCGCATGGGAGAGGGCCCTTGCTAGTGCAGTAGCTCTAAAGGCTAGAGCAAGTACCTGCATATAGGGCAGGGGTACGCGATATGCACCCTTTTCGTTCCTCACCACCCCCGTGTTTGGGCTTTAAGGTCGTAAATCCTCGACTTCAACGGTTACAAACTACATGTAGCTGTACTAGATTACAAGTTGTAAGCCTCCATCTACTTGACAGCCAATGTATCTTCGTCAGACTAAGGGGAGCGGGAAGAGGAGGCGAGGCCATGGTAGAGTACCTGCCACTTGGGGGGCTTCCGCTGTATCAAATCTCCTCCCTTTTCGACTACCTTCTCTTGCCACAGGTACGTACTAGCCATTCGATTGCCACCCTTCGTTCTTCTAAATGTCGGCCTAAAAGCCAAGCGGTTAGCTCAGCGAACCGGAAGCAAGAATAAGGGAAAGACAGTTTCAGATCCAACCGTTGAACCTAGCTTCCACCCAACCCCGCCCACCCAACGTCGGGCCGTTTCATGACAAACGAGATTCTCCAGCTCTACCAATCGCTGTTCCTCCAGTAGTGAACACGCGAAGTATCACTAGCAGATGGCGGAAGCTGAAGGGGCTTGAATAAATCTCAGGGTGTGGCCAATAATAGGCTTTCTCGCTTCCTGGGGGATCGGCGTAAAACATGGACTCGGGATCGACATGTCTTAGCTGGCAGGGTATTGGCCGTTCCTCTTCTCTTCTTTAGGAAGCCAGATCTCGGAACAGGGGGAATTTAAACATCGATGATCCTGCTGCAAAGCTTAAAGGGTGTTTCAATTGGGAGGTGGTTGAGATTGAGCTCGGAGGTGTGGAAGATGTGGAAGGTGCGTGTTGTGTGTGTGCCTGCCTGCGCATTGATGAGGGTGTGTTTCCTAGCGAACCATTGGTGAGAGTTAACCGTACCTAGGGTACTTTGGGAGAATCGGGGAAACCGGAGGAGATGTTACCCATAGATCCTGTACGGAAAGCAGTTGTATCGACTGCCGCTACAGCTACCGGCTGTCAAAAAGTCTCCGGTTTAGGGGTGTATCAGATCACGGTATATTAACACGGATCACATTGAGAGCCATAAAGCCTCAAATTACACCACCATATTGACCACTCGGCTGCGGCTCCTCATGTACCCATGTGATGCCGGCTATCTGTATCTCTGGGAGATTTCCGAAAACGTTATAATCCTTTTTATTGATCGCTGGTCTTAAGATTGGGCTTACTATGAAATGAGCTCTCGATGTTTGTAAACAATAGAAGTATGAAAATCCTTCCTGCATAAGGCTGGTGGTCAATCATACCGAGTCACTCGGAATTGATCCTTTGTTGCAACGGCAATTCCAGCAGCGTCTACGGTTTTGTTTGTCACGGAGGCAACAGAGAAGCGCAAATTGGGTTGTGTTGATCGGTCTCTTGGCCGAGTCGAGATGAAACGTGCTCTTTACTAGCTGAGTAGCTTTGTGGTAAGGATTTGATTGCTTAGCGGCGTCGATAATTTATCAGCGCAATGCTTGTTTGAGACTTTGGATAGAGGTATAGGAGTAGAGCTCATAAGTGACGGTCTGAACTAATCTAGATTCCAGTAGAGCGGATGATGATGAATATGATCAGATAGGACGAAGAGATAAGATGAAATCAAAGACATGAGGTTCCGATGATAGGTGTCCACTCGGGTCGGTCTGTACACCTATGTACTACCAAAAGCTCTTCTTCGGGCCGTACACCTTCGGGCCGGCTCAACCAGGACAGAAAATATCATCGGCCGACCGGCATAAGCCCACAGCACCTATCATCCGTTTTCTAAGAATGGTCGTCTATCATAAGAACATGCATGAACTCCGATATCCCCTCGTTCAAGCTACCATGTAATCGCACTCCCCCGAAACTCTATCCAGGCCGACAACCCACCTCTCCACCATCCCCATCGACCTCTGTGGCACAAATCTACGGAACCCTACATGAATTCCCAAAGCTTCTCCCGCCAAGCTGCAGGCATGGCATGTGTGCCTGCATGAACAGAGAAACCAGATTCCCATCATGTATCACACAGCACCTGTACCCAGGTCCAGAGAATCATCTTGTTCTACCTGCGGTCAACCAAACATTCCCCCAATGCCCCCACTAACTAGTAGTTTTATCCTTCCTATCATTTCCGCGCCTCAGGAAGTTGAGACGAGTGAGCAGCTATGCTTCGAAGCGCTCCCCCGTATCACTGCCATTAAGCTCCACTCTGTACCCCCCGATCCCATTCGCCACATATCCACTCCTGAGCTCATCATACGACCGATCCTTCATACACATCTACCCGAGCCAGCACTTCGGCCACATCCGACCATCCGTCGAGAAGGGCCATAACAAGGCTGCATATATGTGTCTGTTCCTACCTCCCCTCCCCTCAAATATCCAGCGCACGGTGGTACTAGCGCATACGAATGCGTAATAATTCTCCGCAACAGCTATACCTGCATCTATCTGGGGGGGTAGTAGTGGAGGGTCGTACCTACCTGCCTTCTCCTGGAAACAGCACCTGTTTCATATAGATCCCTGGTGGTGGTGGATGGGTATATCCATGTCCATCGTTGTGGTGGGGCTGGGTAAATTGTATTTAGAGTAGCTGTGGCTAGTGCGGGTCTGCGGCGCGTTTAATTGCGCATGATGGGATCGATTGTTTACGCGCTTTACTTTGCATGGGGGGACGTTCGTTCTGTAGGAATTCCTTGTTTGTAGGTACGGTATGTAGAGTGCGTGTTCTCTTCAAGATATACGCGCATGCGGCGTGTACCGCCCGCTATGCATCCCAGGCCCTTCACTGAGTTCACTCCACTCCACTCCACTCCTGCATACAATGAAAACTACACTCTAACGAGCTTCTAAGTATACCCTAAGCGCACCTCTAAGCGCCCGACCACCAATCATCCCATGCTATCAAATGTGCCATTGATCTCCACCCCCCCCCCCCCCAGCGCACCGTGCCGGGCAATACCCACCCCGCCACTGGCAGAACCCACTTCCTACCGCGGGTATCTAAACCCACAAACTAGCACTTCATCCGGGCGGGTGGATGTCCAGGCAATACATGCGGCCGGACGGCGGCGGTGCGGCGTATATACTAGAGCACCCCGGCCCGGGAGATTCTCGCCCGATATGCTGCGCCGCTTAATTAGTTATCGCAGTAGACCAAATAGTATAGTAAACCAATAGTGGATCATTCGGCCAGACGGGCACCGATGACCATCAAATCTCACCAGCCACAAGTATGGCGATCTGCTGAAAAACGTGATTGTATAGCTGGCGGGCGCTAGCTGGGCGTGGTTGTCACGGCCACCCGAGTGAGAACTCATGACTCGTGACGCCGCGGGCGTCACATAACCTAAAACCACACATCTGACAACACAGGCACTGCGGATAACCCCACCAAGGTACTAGGTGTTCAATCGCGCGCGTCATCTAAACCGCTTGACTTATCCCGTAAAGACTTACAACACTTGTCATATTACCTATAATTAAACAAAATATTAACTAATTGCCTACGGTTACAGCCTTAACTACCACTGATTTCAATTCCATTGTTCTGACTTCAACTACAAGTAGTTACTCCCACCATCCAATCCAACCCCTTTCTCAAAGGGGGAAGAGGGGGGTAAAGCAACCTGCCCCGATAAGTGGTTCCGAGTTAGACGCCCAGCTGAGGTGGGTGCAGCGGGTGTGGGAGAGTTACATGATGGCATTTATGGTCTTGACTTCCGAGGAAATATGTTTATTGTGGTAGCATGTATGCAAACAAAAATATAATATCTACAGAGTACATTCTAGCAACACATATCTTCAAATCCCTCCAAAGGCTTCAAAATCCCAGCCAACAGTCCAAATGGAAGAAAGATAAAATAAATCAATATATTATCACATTCATGACAAGGGAAATGAAGAGGAAAAAAAAAAATGCAAAGCTATGCAATGCAATATGCAGTATATGTCCACCCATAATAATAATAATCCCAGAAACAACGAAATCGAAGAAAAGAAACTGAAAAGGAAAAATAGAAAATAGAAAAATAGAAAATAGAAAAATAGAAAACATCAATCCGTCAAAATATCATGTCGTATAACCATCATGACCCTTATGAAACCAAACCAGCAAACCAAAGCGTCAACCCGATTAAACCCCCAGTTGCACCCATGAAAATAAAAACCCCTTATCCGATATGGGAAATAAAAGAACCGTGACCCGATACCAAACCAAACTCCTCTGCATACATAACTCAGTATTTCTTGTACTTGTCTTCGACCCTGCGCTTCTGTTCCGGATCCATGGCATTTGTAACTCCCAACAAAGCCCGAGAAGCCGCTTCGGTAGCCCCGATCATTGGCCTAATAATTGCGACTGGCGCTGCTCTCATGACTGCTTTGGCCGCTCCCTATGAATCGAAAAAATTAGCATTCGGCCAAATATACTAAACAAAATATAAGGTCCATTTAGAGGGGTGGGACTAACCTGGGCGCTTCCAGTATCCGCGATATCACCGGGTACATTCATTATAGCGTCCCTTGCGCTTCCAAAGTTTCTCTTCAGACTATCGCCAGCCCCACGAAGCCCTGCGATAACTCCCATTGGTTGGTCTGCATATAAACTGATAACCTTTCGCTCTCCTACACCACTGTTACCGCTACTAGGGAACACTGTATCCTCATCAGAGTCACTAGTGGTACCGATGTAGTCGGAATCTCCGTCGCCGTGATGATGGTGATGGTGCTGTTCATGAGTCGGGGCGAGAAACTCTTCGGCGTCTTGGAGGACATTCTGGGTTCCAACGGCAAGTTTTGCACCGAGACGGACGAGCTCACCGGTGGTTGTCTTTGTGAAGCTCACAATTCCTCTTTGGACAGCGCGAACAATCCGCCCATCCTTTTTGTACTCTCGTATTGGTACCGAGACAAGGTTTTTCACACCACCTCCAATGTTGACTAGACTGCGGACAGGCGCAACACCAGCGAGAACATCCCCAAGCTGAGTCCTTTGAACATCTGGCATCCAGGTGTCGTTCAACATCTTTGACATCTTTGTGAAGCCAGTGATACCATAAAGGATACAGTGGCGAAGTACCATATCAGCTTCTTCGAGGATGAAAAAGTTCATAAATTCAGTGGTTCTACCAGAGCGTAGACCAGCGTAATCGACCTTTTTAGGCTTGTAATCAAGTTTTACGCGGACTGAGTTGACCTCTACACGCTGAAGGAATGGTTCGTCGGTCGAAGCGCCAGGCGCGTCCGCTGTACTATCCTTGAATTCAAAGAATCTTGTCAGGAAATCTAAAGTATCTTGATCAACATGCAGTCGCAGAGGCAGAACCGTGACCTAAAAAACCATCAGTAATTTTCATTCACAAAGGAAGCAAACCCAAACATACCCTCAGAACAATTTCACTAGCTGCAAGATGTGGCACTGGCTTCACGCTCATAATCTCCAAATGAAGCATGTTGCTTCCTGTCTCCCTTTTCCCGGCATCCTGCATATAAGTGACAAACTTTTTCCAAGTACTTGTAGGAACGAGATCGAAGATTTCGAAATCTTTCACTCGTAGATCCACGCTGCTCTGGGTTTCACCTGAATCTGGGGGGAATAACAGGACGTCGGCACAGATCCCCTTCAACTCGATTTGAAGTTTGTGCATTTTGCTTCTTGCGAGTTTGTGATTCCTAGACTTCACACCCACGAACGCCGAGGTTCCCGAACGACTGGTAGGGCGAGACGGGTCATCGGTGACCGAGCTAGGCGCAAATGATGTTTCGCTCATTTGATCGTCAAAGATTGCTTTCGATAGTTCCTTTGGATCCTTGTTTCCAGGTATTCCGATATAAATCGAATTAAAAAGAATGTCGCCAATCACACTTCCTTCGTCGTCGTCAACGTCGAATGCCACCTTGCGATTTCTCCTCTCGGCTGCTTTGCTTTCCACTTTCTTGACTGCTTGACTGATTGCGTCTCTTGTACCTGGCCAATCATACCCGTCGTGGAGGTTCCAAATGACATGCACGTCTCGCACCTTAATCCTCAGAGGGAAATATGGAGTCACACGCGAGTGCTCAGACGGGACATATTCGTTCCGAGAAGAGTCCCACTTGTATATCGCCTCCAAATTAGTCTTTCTCGCATTAGTAGGGCGCTGAACGTGGTGAAAATGATCATCTAGAATTGCCAGATCCCCGTCTTCGAGGACATGTACTTGCTCCGTGAAAGACGCCAACATGCCCTTATCACCAGCTCCAAGCGGCTTGCGCGGGCCTGGGGCGATGCTGCCTAGGTCGTCGTCGAGCATGCTGTTTGCGAGCTCGTCCTTTGTATGTGCTGATTCCCGCATATTTACAGAAGACGTAGGTTGATGGCCACCATAATAGCTCTCAACAAAAGTTAGATTCATCGGAACATCGTCGTGAACCAAGTCCCCATCATCTTCGTCGTCTGATGAGAATACTGGATCCATTGGGCCTGCTTTCAGCCGTGAAGGTTGGGCAAATGCATCCTCAGTCATAGATTTAAAGACATCCAGAGGCATTATTTCTGTCCGGTATTTTATTTCATCCCCCTCTGGCATCGGTGGCTTCAATCCATTGACAATCCCCAACAAGGTTTGTGTAGAATCGGCGCAAGATTCAATGATTAACAAGTCATCCCTCACCTCCACGTCAATCGCCTTTTCGCCTTTCCGTTCGGCATCTACAATCTGAAGCAGGACATCTGCCGCAGAGATGCTAATCACCGATACATAGCCCTGAATTGAAAGGCGATCAACCAGCCGGTTGACTTTGGCTTTTCGCCGCCTAGGATCTGGTCTGTCTGATAGATTCAGGCCTGAAGTATCATCAATAAGCATAACAAATGCCTTGTTAACTTCCAAGGCGACTTGAAGCCTTCCTCTCCTCGGCAGTGTAGCGTTGATTCTTGACTCCGAAAGAACGATTAGTCCCCTGCTTTTTAGGCCCAATGGATTCAGTCCAAGAACACAATCCCGCATAACGACGTCAACTCCCCACGGCGGTTTGTCTTCATCCCGGGAGCTTTTTTGAGCAAGATTAATGACGCTATGAGTCATCTCCGCCACCAACTCCTCGGTTGTCACCTTTTGCGGAGTATCCATCAAGGACATCAAAGTCTCAACCCGGTACTCCAGCCTGATATTCCAGAGCTTGACTTTGACAACCGGCTCCGGTTCGTCGCCCACGACCCTGACCATCAACATAGATTTACCTTCCTCGCTCTTATCCAGCATATTCCGCTGCAAAACTTCACCCAGCAATTCCTCTGATCCATTTCGCCGGACTTTAATCTTGCTAACAGCGAGCGCAAACAAACTAGGAAGAGAGACATGGGCGACGCCAAAATCACCCATATCAACTTCAAGGTTGCCAACACAACCACCAACTTCGATCCTACCATGAAAGGAATCGATATGGAGTAGCGTCAGTAGTCCAGGGCGTTCTTCTTGAGTAACGAAATCCGTCGCGGTAAGAACCTTGATCATGTCTTCTCCCACTTGTTGCAATCTTTCAATCACCCCGAGATCGTCAATGGTTGCCTTGATACCACCTATCCCGATCCTGAGCATAGTGCCCTGTTGACGCTGCCGAATTAGAGTATCGATAATGATATCGTCGTCTTCCACAACATGTTGATCCTTGCTAGGCGTTAACAGTGCCAATAGTATTGCCAAATCTTCTTGTTCCGGCCTATTCAAGAATTCGACTCTGGTATTCTCGACTATGAGACTAGTTTCAACCTGTTGTCGTCCATTATCCCACGGTAGGTCAGGTCCATAGACCCCAATTTTGTCTAATTGAACGATGATACTGCCATTTTCACTCCTGATCTTTAGTGGGGATGTTTCGAGGCCGACTTTCCCAGTACTACCCACAATTTCTACCTTCAGTCCTCCAATCTGGCAATGCACTTTCACATCACTCTTCTTCGGTTCTGGTAGCTCTGTCTCGTTCGCTCCCCACCTCCGAAGCGTATCAGGAGATCTGCCTTTCGTAATTGTGACCGTGGAGGCTGTCGTAGACGTGGAGGCTAAAACACCTCCGACACCCCCGAAAGCTCCAAGGGTGTCCTCCAACCTTTTAAGGTCAAAATGTAGCTTGACCGGGAGCGTCGTGACGTTTATTCTCTTCTTTGTTGGACTCTGAGAAATTATGAATGAAACATCATTTTCGGGAAACGTGACGGAGGAATTATGTGATCCGCGCTTTCGTGAGGATTTGGCTGATGGTGGCTGAATGAAGGAGAGTATATCTTCCTTTCCATCTCCTAAGAAGAACCCTTTTATGTCGATCTTCGAGGTTGTTATGTTCTGTCCAAGATTGCTATGAGCAACTTTAATCTCGCGCAAGAGGCATTCAACAACGGTTCCGCTGTTGTCATTGTGAACCAATTCATCTTCCCCTTCCTCCTCTTCATTGCGTACAACGAGACCCGACAACTGATCTACAAGTTTCAATGCTATCTCTTCCACCAAAATTTCTAAATTTGGACCAGCTGTCTCTGTTGCGTTTGTTGTAGTGTCACCTGATCCACGTTTTCCTTTCAAGTCTCCTGAGCCCTCGGAAAGCGCCCCAGTAACGGATTCAATAACCATTCCTAGAATCCTAGCGGTAGAAAAATCCACAGCACCACCTATTTTACCGATACTAATCTCAACATCGGGTTTTTCTTGCGAGTGATCGGTGGTGCTTTGGGGCGTTTTTTTATCCACGATCTTTATCATTGTTTGGCGTCTTGATCGCGGGGGAGAGGCAGACTTTGGCGGCGAGGCGATATTCCGTTTCGAAGCATACATAGAAAAGGCGCCTGGAACATGTGGATAATGATTGTCTTCCGTTTCGTTGCTTCCGGAATTATTAGAAGCCCCTGCTTCAGCATGATGGGCACCGGAGCTTCGGGATTCCTCTGCCGAAAGAGATGGAATAAAAACTTCGATCTTATCCAAACCGAAAATATTCTTCCTTATCCTCCTTCCAACCTTCAAATTTTCACCGCAAGGTTCCTCCATGGTCCTGATAGAGGTTCCCGCCCTTGAAGCTGCTACATCGCCAATCAATGCATCTAAACGGGCGTCCATTTCGTCTGCATCAACCTCCTCCTCATCTGCCTCGTCCTTCAATCGACCCTCCTCTTCATCCTTTCTATCCGACTCGTTGAATACCCCACTAGTAGCCGAAAGATATAAACTCCCCGCTTCGCTATGGGTAAACAGCGTAGATTCGCTGAGCATACGGCTTGCTTCTGCATCCATCTCATCTCCAGATTCACTATCCTCAGTTTCATTCGGGGATGACTCTGGGGTTTGCTTGTGCAGCACCAAGGATTTCGCCATAGGTGAAGGCGGACTGTCAGATGGTAATGGTTGGTCCGCGGCTTCTGTTGAAGGGATGTGCACCGAGGTTGATGTCGAGCGATCATAGAATGATCCCGATTGTGAGCGGGCATGTGTTGAAGAGGATAATGGTGAAGATTCATAAAATGATGCCGATTGAGATCGGGCATGGAGTGATCCAGGTGGTGAACCGGTACGGGAGAAAGAAGGCGGTAGGCGGGCACGAATCGAAGAAGACGACGACGACGACTCCGCGGGAGGAAACATGCTTGGCGCAAAAGCAGCCCCTCCTTCATCTTCGCTGTCTTCATCGTCGTCATAATTTATGGGCTGTCTCGTGAGGGAACCGGAGGAGGTATGAACCCGACTTGAAGCAGCAAATGGCGATGGCGCAAATGCCAGGACTTCATCATCGGACGAGGAATCTTCAAAGTCAGCAAATCTATCACTTCCGGAGAAGTTATTTTCATCAAAATTCCCATCTACATGCACACCTTCATCCTCAGATACATGTGATTCTAAAGATTTTTCCACTGTAGGTGGGGCTTCTTCATGAAGCGGTGATTGTGGGGGTCGATCTCGAATAGTGTTTGTTGAAGTCGCCATACTATGAAAGCTCCCAGCCTGTGTCAACGTATCTCTACTGGTCGCCATGTTGCTCGATGCCATTTTTTCAGTCAAAACTTCTGAAGCTTCACCAAAAATAGTACTGGCCGCGGGCGGACTTGGGGGCTCGAACAACGAAGCATCGGAAGTGATATATGCTTTGATTCTATCGAGAGTAATACGCCGCTTTCCCTCCTTGTGGCGCATGCCCGGTTCTCCGGCAGGTGTGACTGAATTTGTGGTGACACCCTCCACATCAACATCTTCGACCTCTAAATCCAGCATAATCTTCTCGCCTCCGTGTTCCTCAGGCGCGGTACTCTCCAGTGAGATGACTACCCCCCGTATCTTGATCCTCAGCCTGTCGCCGATTCCTTTGAACAGAGTTGCCAGTATTTTTGGCAGACCAACGTTTGTCCCTACGCCTAGTTCTTCATCATCATCGTCATCATCCGATGACGAAGCTGTACCAGCCACTGAATGCGTTGACGCGGTCATGTTATCTCGGTCCCGGTAAAGAGAATGTAGCAATTGGTCCTTCTCGCGCTGGGGTTGCGACTGCAAAAATGACTGAGCAAGATCCTCAGCTGTAGTGGGCAATTCATTGTTAGACTCCTCGTCTTCAGAATCGACATCAGGGCTGTTATCGGGGTTTTGCTGGCTTCCTGGGGAGGGTGGGGGAGATGGCTGTGCTATAGGAGCGATCGTAACGGACACTCTTATGTCGGAGAGAAGTATCTCTATTGATCCAGATAGTAGGAAATTCGCAGGAAGACTTAAAGTTAGTGTACCGATTACGGCATGTGTGAGTGCCACTCGAGGAGGAAGTGGAATCTTCATCAGCTGCTTAAGTTTCTGGAAGCGAAGTCAGTCACAAAATGGGGCTAGAGAAATATCCGGGCGATACGTACATCGACTTTAATTCCGACATCTTTGAGCGTAAGAACTGAATTACGGCCCACTGAACCCTCGAGATTTGATAGGTCGCCTAGAGTGCGTTCTTCAAGGAGGTCAAAGTGATTCAAAACATAACGAACAATCTTCTTCTCCCACTGAGCTGGAAGATAGCTCGGTAGGGAAAACATTTTGGGTTCGAGCTTGGATCTATTACAGAGCGGGGTTATGTATGGGTGGAGATATTAAAGCCAGGGTTGTGTGGCTAGACGGGAAGCCCCCCAGGATAGATCGTAGATGTAGTTATAGATATGGAGAGATTTGTTGTAAATAGAATGAGGGGCGGGCCGGAAGGGGGTGGAGAGGGGCTGGTGGGGGGAAGGGACGGGGGGGAGAAAGAGTGAAGAGGGAGGAGGAAGAAGAGCTCGACGTGGTGTAGGTATTAGCTTCCTAGCTAATATGAGGGCCACAACCTCGATACGGTGATTAGCGAATGTGATCAGCGGAAGTTTGTGCACAGCAACGGTGACGCAGGGGAGCTGCTGTCACTAGAGCTAGTGGATAAGAACAGTGTCGAGAAAGAAAGTAGAAGGGGTGGGTATCCTGATATCTACATGTGCGGGCTCGTGAGATATATTCTACACTCAAATATTTACCCTCCACTGCTTATCTTTTTATCTCTTCTTAAGGTTGCGCCTCCCAACGATCGATGACTACCACTGTCGGTGGCGATGTTCAGTGGCCCAGTTTGGCAACAAAACCAGCGCTAGAGAAGTACATACATCTCTCACTGTTTTGCTAGAGTAACCGTAGAAGCAACATCGACATCAACACGCGCACCATGGATAATGTAGTTAGCGTAGTGGAAGGTAAGTCTCGTGCCAGGTGACGGGTGTGACCTATGCCGAGTCGGAGTCAGCCTTCTGATACAGGAGGCCGATACAGTACCGGTGCTATTGTTTCATTCATTCTAGAGTCCATAAATGTACTTTACACTTACATGTAAGATGTATTTACAGTGCCGTATCTCTTCTTGATGCCATCACATATCCGATAGGTTCATCTCTACATGTACCTACATAAGTGATGCGATCTTTACAACTAGCCGTGCCTACACTATTTTCTTCCTATCTATCATCGTACTCTAAACCTCCAATAGACTATAGGTACGAATATCTTCTTGTGCATTTCCTTCCACTGTCCAGGTTCTGTTTCACGCGTTGCGGCTCTCGTGTAACGACTTAAGCCAACCGAATATCTCGATACCCCGTGACACGTGCATCATCACACCCCTAGCCCTGGTCGCGATCGCCAAATTCCAAACCTCCCCATCAAAGGGCTGGAATCCTTCTTTACCCAAACATCCATCGACGTGATTGTGCAGCTGCATTTTGCTCCCTTTCGCCCTCGTTGCGTAGCCCCACCCACACACCATCTATTCAGCTTCATCTGCTACTGGCTGTTCATTCTCCTGCTTGTTGGCCTTGCTGAACCCGACAGGTTCTCCCGGGGTTTCGTGAAAAACACCCACGCGAGGTCTCTTCTTTGAATCCTCCTCCATCCGTATCTTCAAACCATGGAGCCTCCTCCAACCCCCCCCCTATTTCGCCTCCCCTCGAATTCAAATCCTTCGGCTTCCTTATTCTCTCCACCCGCTGGAAACGTTCCCAGCAATGGCCTCTTTTCCTCCTCTTCCACACCTCAGCAACAACGTTCTAGTACCACTCCCGCGACTCTGTTTGCCGGCTCTACCCCGGGTTTCAAAATGAGCCAGAAAAGTAACGGGATGGGATTATTTGATTCACCAGATGCCACGCCAAAGTTTCCTCTCGGCGGTACTGGCAAACACGTCACTGGGGATTCCTCAAAGTTTGGCGCGCGCGCGGGGCGTGAAAGCAGAATCGGGGGCAAATACATGTCGCCCACTGATGGCGACGACGAAGAAGAAGATGGAACACAGATTTTCGAAGACAGTCAGGACGAGGGCTCTTACCAGGAATATGACACTCACCAAGAATTTGATGACGAGGATGACATGGACGAAACAGGGATCTTTGACGACGAAGACGAGGAGGTGGAACAGGAGACAGAGACAGAAGGCGAAGGATCTTTTGATCTTCTTCAGAGCAGAACCAACGGGGATAGCCCGAGAACGATATTGGGAGCGGGAGATTTGATTAAGCCAGGAATTGTATCCGAACCTGGGCCTCTAATTATCAATACGGAGGATGTAATGCAGAGGTTATTCCTGGAAATGGAACCTCCCGGGTCAGCGCTTTCCCAGCCAACAGGATATGATTCTGAAGAGGAAGATCTGGATATGGAACTGGATCGCCCCTCCCCGCCTTCCCCAGAAGAAAAGCAACAATTATTGACGACTTGTTCAAAGGAGTGGCTCGAAATATTTGCCCAGCAGCTTCCAAAGAATGACACCAAGTCACGGCTTTATAAAGCATACTATCTTGTTTCTCTTCTTCTCCCTTTGCACCACTCCCGCGCCAATGTCCCTGAGACATTGCGAAAATGGCTCTACACGCACAAGCAGAATCCATCACGACAGCAACTACACTCTCTTAAATCTTTCCACCCGAACTGTGTCTTTAGCCCAAACTACTGGGATTTCATCCACCGCCTCATCCTCCGTGGAGAAGTTCAAGAAGTGCATGACATTATGCGTACCACAGACTGGGATCAGCTCTGTGTCGACGCACCCATCACCAAAGCCCCTAAGTTTAATACCAGCTCTGGCCAATCTGTTCCTGCTATCGAGAAACGATATACCCGTGGAGAAATTGATACTATCAAGGCTGCCACCGCTACTTGTATGAAGTTGCTTAAAGCATGCCCCGGATTAGCACGCTCAAGCTATGCACCAAGCGAAACAGGCTTTTTCCCCAAGACCGCAAAGCATCACGGCACACCTGCCGCCTGGCGGATATGGCAAGGCAGCGTTTTTTCCGCTTGCGAGGAGCTCCGAGGGAGGAATACCGATGCCGAAGACTCTGTTTTTGATGATACGGATGATAGTTACTACAACAACTACCATCCCCGGAATGGGCTAGGTTCATTCGGCCTTACCATTGCTAGCGGAAAACCTAAAGAGAAGGCGCCACTACCTCAAGATGTAGCTCGTGGATTTAGGCAAATCTACGAAGTCATGCGTGGGGACCGGGATGCTGTCATATCAAGCACCGATAAGTGGGAAGAAGCAGTAGTTGGTCTCATGTTCTGGAACCCCGCAGGTTCAGCCAATAAGGGCGACTATGACGATTCAGTCGACGAAGAAGACTCTGATACGGAAGGAGGAGACCTCCAGCATGTGGACCGTAACCGCCGAGAAAGGGAATTAGTCAGGCTGTCAAGAACTATTGAGTCTCTCATGGAAGACATGCCAATTGATCCGACATCTGATTTGGATATTACAGTCGGCGGAATTATGACTGGTGATCCGACGGCTGTAACAGATTTTCTTCCTACTTTCTCGCTACTTGCTGCCTCGGCGGCTGTAGAAATTTGTGGGTGGGCCGGGTCCATTCTCCGAAATCCCATAAATGAAGGTGCCCTTGAGAAGAGAAGGGGTGGTGGCATGATGGATGCCTTTAATGAGGATGATGATGCGGTCTTTGGGTCAATTGGTCGGGTAGTATCGGAAGGGGACAAAGCCGATGGTGTGCTCAGGGAGTATGCGGCGGGACTATTTGGCATCGAATGGCTGGATGAGAATGCGAAGTTTGAAGGGTGGGAGGCTGGTGTTGGCATATTAGAGAGAGTCAAAGGAGGGAAAGAACTGGCTGGAAAGGCACGTGAATCGCCGTCGAAACCGATTTAGAAGCATAGCTGACTTGTATATCTAGTTACTTACCCAGCTTGAACTCAACTCGAAGGACAGGGTGCAAAAGTTGTTGCAGCACTGTAACGAGAAAAATCTCACCGATGAAGCCTCAGATATCGCAGCAGTAAGTGCCTCTACCACATTTTAGTTATCTATGCTAATATACTTTGTTAGTCATTCGCCGGTCGCCTCGTCACTTCTGCCACCTCATACGGTGACTCTCTTTACTTCTATTCCCTATCTTCCTATCATCGCCCCTCAATTCACAACCTACTCACCAAACTTCTTTCCTCTTCCCTCCTCATCTCTAGCGCCTTCCCCCCGGATTCAACCATTGATGATACCTTCAAAAAACTTTTATCCTCCCCCAAATCCACCTCCTCCCAGATCTTGCGCTTCGAGCTCTCCGGATATGCCACCCTTAGAAACTTCTACGCTCTCCGTGATGCTGGAAAGTTCGCTCCTGCTGTCTCTGCACTCGTTGCTACCATCAAATCTGCTGGCGAGAAGCTCGACGGGGGCGTCCTGGACCCTGAATGGGAGTGCGCAGTGGAAGAATGGACTCTCGGAGCGCTCCTCGGTGAACTTATCCCGTTCCTTGGGAGCGCGAAGCGCTGCATCACCGTGCGCGAGTGCATGGATGTTATGAAGGTTCTTACGGACTTTGAACTTGTTGGAGGTGAAACCATGCGCCGCGCCGATGAGTTCCTGAAGAGAGCCATTACGGCCAAAAAGGACATTGCTTCTCTGGCGAATGGCGGAGCTAGTAGCGGGAGGAACAGCATAATCAAATCGAGTTCGTGGGAGGAGGTGAGGAAGGCGATTGATGAGGGGGTTCTTTTGAATGGAATCGATATGGACGCTGTTGAGAGATCGTGGGACTGGAGAGATGGCGTTGTGGGAGATGGGAAGAAGGGTGGACTTGAGGAAATCATCCGCGTGGTTAGGCTGAGGCTCAGCCGAGAGGTCGCGAGGGCGTGGTTGGAAAGTGAAGATTAGAAAAATGTAATATTAGTAGTTGAAACTGGTTGAGTACTAGAGAGGGTAATATTACTTGTTGGAATGGAGATTTTGTATTTTTTTTTTTTTTTCCTGCTTTTTTCTTTTGTTACTACGTTTTTTTTTTTTTATCTTTTTTATTTTTGTTCTTCTACAATTCTTACGATATGTATGATCTCTTTTGTGCTCCTGTTTTCTTCCACCAGTTAATTACTATCCATGAAGCTGTACGTGAATTATGTAGGTGTGGGTTTGGGATACACTTCAATGGGATACATGAGAATTGGGAACTGCACGCATGCAATACTGGAAAGATGGGCGGAATTGCTGCTACTATAACAACATGCCGCTGTAGTGACGGCATACATACATACGTGGTTTAAGATTCTCGGTATTCTCGCATACTAAAACCTATCACTCATTAATTGGAATATGGAGTATTAGTTCATGTCATGGGCCATCACTCGGCTTCTCGGTGGGTATTGCACTGCTCTATTAATTGTAAACTCCCCTGGATCTATTCGGCCCTAGTAGACATTGCATGTACAGCCGCATTTGAAAAGTATTGGCACCTCCGAGCCAAACTCACGAGGCAGTCCTTTCTGCTTTTCAATTCTCATATTCGAGACAATTGCCAGAGAGAGCTGCAATGTCTCTATTGCGGTCATACCTATCAATAAGTTGAGTATGCGCGAGTGCCATGGTTTTTGGTGGGCCACAATTTATGAACGACTCAATATAGTAGGGTGCCAATACTTTTCGAATGCGGCTGTACGTAGGTATAAGTGTGAAACCCATGGTATTATGATTCAGGCTAACAGTTTTCAAAAAAAAATTTCAGAATCTCAGGCTTAGCAGGGCTCATAAGTTCGGGTATCTTGATTCTATTCGATGAACACCGAAAAGGGGCGCCGGGCCGGTTCGACTATGAAACATGTTCTATTGCTCGTAGGGAGCTCCCTTTTACGCTCTTTTGTCCACTCATTGGGGTGGTTATCAATTGAATTAAGCTTTTCTTAATGCACACCCTCTCAAAACTAATGGGAATTTTGCAGGTATTTGCTACCGTAAGACGAAACACCTGTGTATTTTGAAAACGAATAAATAAAAGGAAAATTCGATAGAACCCGGCTCTGAATACCGAGTGATATTATATGACGAGTACACCGGATCACATATGTAACTGCATAAACAATAGATCTTTATTCGTCACCATACGTATTCCTACACCCGTGGATATTCTTTTACTAAATATAACTTGCTGTATCCCTGTACTCTCTCTGACCTGACGTTTTACATACATGCCTTGAACAACTGAAATTCTCTACTAAAGCACTTTACTTTATTATCCTACCCCTCCATAGGCCAGCCACCGCCGCAGGAAAACTACCGGCACTCGCGATTCATCGGAATCCAATCGCTGGTAGTCACCTTCTTCAGACTACTCTACGCAACCTTATGCCCACTACATGTACTTAATATACAGCCCGTTCGGGAACAGGCCAAACAGAGTTTACAGGGATGGAGGCTTTATTTCGATGCCCATTCTATCACGCTTACATCCCTGTAAACTCCGTTTATCTCGCTACTGAGCGGGCCGTGATTCTGACCATGAGAGAATGAAGACTGCGTCTGAAACTTTCTTTGATATCAGGGATGAGTTCTGAGAATAGAAGGGCGGTAGGAGAAATCTACATGCATACATGGGTTTTGGTGTTCCAAAGCTAGCGCTAGTGGTATACTAGACCCCCGACCTACATGCATCTCCATTCTCTATTTTCAACTTCTGTACAAAACTTGAGATCCCCCAAGGAATCTATCTGAGATTTCCACTCAAGGCCGACTTTCAAACAGGCTCAAGGCCCTAGAGATGCCCACGGGATATATTTGATACAGATTCTTTGGCCGTCTGAGGTTACTATGGTTAGTATGTGATAATCTATCTCCTGGTAGGTCACACGAACAGGCTTTGTGGACTTGGATACAGTCTTCGCGACGTGCATACAGTATCTCTTACCCTGGTTTTTATTTCTTGTGATGTAAATGACAACTCTTTTGGTGCGAGCCAATCGTAGGAGATCTGAGACAAAAGATAGAGTGCTTGATAACCAAAGAAAGACAATCTACCGGGTGTGAGCAATTTTTGGCCTTAAAGCAAGGAAAAGTAATCTACTACCTATTCAGATGCCTTGGGCGTCTCAAGGCTGTACTCCCTACTGGGGTGAAACAAGCACTCCCCTACAACGCGGGGATATCTCAAGATATTTGTTTTTCCTCATACGTGGACCACAACATTCTGAGAGCATTAACCACACTGTTGATTTCGCTGGGGTGGGGATTAGATATATCATTTAAAATCTGACATGGGCACTGTTTAAAAGCAATATCCATCTCCTTCGCAGTATCAGGCTACCCATTTATACTGCCGTCTGTTATCAAACAAAAGACAAGTGGTTGTCTTGGCTTTCCACCTAGGTCTATCGGCATGTATTTATAATGACAAACTTAGGGCACACAGCAATTAATTGTGCCAGAGCTAGAGGGCTGGAGCTGGTATCGAGTGATGGTATATGACCCATCTCTGGACAGGGGGTGGTACATCGACTCTTAGGCAACTCCATAAATCGCGCCAACATCAACCACCAATAACGGACTGAAGATTATACACGCATATTATTAACCGCGGGAGTACATATGTGTGGCGTTGGTCTGATTTACTCTGCCCTTAGTAAAACTGCCAAGTCTCGATTTCAAGCCCTTAAATCTGCCGCGAGTGTCATTCCTACGGCCTTTGCCGCGGGTTAGGCCTGGTTAGATATCTGTACGCCAGAAACTCAGCCGCACGATGTACCCTCGGTCAGAGTTGGGATAATTGCTATAAAATAACTTTTTAAGTATGACGTTTCAACCAACATCGGTTGAAATTAAGATATTCTTCATACGGCACAATAGGCAGTTCAAGCTCTCCCAGCAGGAAAAAAAAGTATTGATCTGTAGGTACAAGCAAAATTGCACCTTAGCCCGTGGTGCAAATCGAACTTCTCCCCGCCAACCGACCCGCATTTTACCACCTCATAAAAGAAAGTCATTGGTAGGCTCCACTGCGTTCCACTCTCCGCTTTTGCTAACGGCGACTTGGTTGGCTCTCCAACAAACTACCTATTACTCTGACATTATTATTATTACCATCGCTATTTTCAGCTAGTTCCTTGCATTATCTCAGCCGGCCAGCCTTATTCATTTCTTCACTTAGAATCCCAGAATATCCACTCATGTAGATCTTACGATCGAGGCTTGATTGCGCCAAGTAGCCTTTAACTGGGTCATCACGAGGGATCACTCGTTCGGAGTTCAAGCTGATAACTAACCCAATCAGGAATTTTGTAGTCCAGACTCTAGAATGGATACAGAACCGGTAAAGCGTCGGTGGTAGAGTACGCCCCCTTGTGTCGATCAGCAGTGGTTCGTTGATTATCATTGCTCGCTGGCTCTGCAGATGTCTCGCCTACCAAACCAAACTTTACTCTAGATACTAACGAGTACATATGTAGTTATGTGCCTTGCCTACTTTGCTCACGTAGACTTATGGCATTTTTTGGGATGAATCCGTCCCTGGCTCCATCTGGGTAACTACTCTAGAGTAGAACGTCGCGTGCTACTTCGGGACCACACAGGAACTCTACCGCTTGAACTCTTCATCCACGCCCAGCTCTCACTGGTTCGCCATCGTCACAAGATCAAGCAATAAAGTGCAGATGCGGGCTTTACTCAGCTTACCTACGAGTCTGGAGTATTGTACGTGGACCCGTACTTAAGTAGAGTAGCTCTGGATAAAGAGCCAGATGGTCCGATCACCGGCCAGTAGAGGAATCGGAGCAGCGACAAAAAGCGCATTCAAAAATTTAATCCTGCCCGGACCTGTTGAGTTGGCGAATTAAGAATCGTCATTTATCCCTTTCGCGTCGGCGGGAGTCGACATGTCAGTTTTTTTTTGTCATCCTTGTGGGGTAGTGTGCTTGGCCATGTCTCACCAGTCAGGGCGTTTTTGTTTTTTCTCCTGCACAGTACTTTAAAGCAACTCAGTTAGGGTTACCCGGAAGGAACATCTTCCCCTCACCACAACTTCCATGCATCACATCAGGGTTCAAGTCGGTGAGCGGCGTAGAATATTGCTCTTGAAGCTAGTTCAGGTGCTAGATGTTGCCCCTCTTCCCTACTAGGAAGTAGGATGACACCAAATACCTAGGAGGAAGGAAACAAAAGGAGATGGGGAATGAGAATAGGGATAGTTGCCCTTTGCCAGTGGAGTGGAAGAACACAGATCCGAATTACATTTGAAGGGTTCAAAACCGCCACGGAGTCCGTTGTCGCGGCGGCGCTGCCCCCTATCGACCGAACCGGCGGCTTTCGAATCAAAACCTCGGTAACGGTTATCCTTGATTTTCCGTAGATCTCGTTCGCGTTTGCCCCAGGAAGGAGATCCAATCGGAGGGACGAAGATTCTCCTTTCTTGCAAAGTCTGATTCGCACGTGATGTCTCTGGTTTTGTAATTTTTGAAGCTCTTGGCAGGGTCCTCTGAGCAGGGGCCTTAGCTGGGCAGGGTTCTTGCCTAGCAACAGCTATTCTACAGAAACGGTGGGGTTAGACCTTCCCCCTGGCCGTGCAGTGCATAGCATATTGAACATCAAGCATTAAACGTTCGACCGGTGTGAAAATTTTTCAAGAATGCCCAATCATGAAATTTTTTCACCTGCAGCTTTCAAAAGCTTTGGTGATCGTGGGGTAATGCAATTAATGAAAGGACCGACGGGAGTTTGAAAGCTGTTGACTTTATAATTTAGGCAGCTTGGTTATCAAACTTTCCATTGGCGGTTTATCGCCGGTCTTTTTTGTTTGGATTCAATATATATTCTTTCTCTTGAAGGCATTGTACATGATGACACGCAGGACAAAAAGACCCTTTTCCGTGTTTCTGTGACAACCATAGGGAGTCTGAATCTAACTGCCGGATAGATGCACTGGGAAGTACTGGCTAGCACTACACTTGAGTACTGGCTCACCTAGCTAGGTACCGCCTTGTTACAGAAGATCTAGCTTCAGAAATTAAACTCTTGGTCACAACCGTGCGAAACATCTTTGTATACCAGTAATCCCAGAACGCTGGGTCCGGGTAGCCCGCCGAGAGAGAAAAAAGAGTGGTTGGCATATGTGGGCGCCTGCAAATGTCCACGAGGGTATTAGTACTCAAGAGTACCTGCTCTACGTTCGGTCCCCAACAATTATCCGTCTCAATTCGATTGCTAACCGTCTGTGCCTTGTCATCAGAGAATTCTTCCTGCCAACCAATGAGTGGGTCTGTTCGAAAGAATACATTGCCATTTCCGGGGAAGGCGAAGAGGGGGGGGTCTCTCGTGACATCGTGAAATTTGCAACCTACCGGAAAATGTTGGTGTTTGACTCTTATAGAATCTAGTTCTACGACCAGATTTGAAAGCCAAAAAAAATCAAGGCACGCAATGGATGACAGTATATAAAGCTGAGAAAACAACGTCACGAGGCTGTAGACGGTAGTAACTGCTTCATTAGAAAGGTCCGAGTGAGGACGTACAGGGCGGGCCGACCCGAGTGATTGGACCCAGATCGATATAATCCAGAGTCGTGTCTCTCGTCGACCTTTTGTCATCTTCATTCCAGAACAAACTCTAGGATTTGGGATAATAAAAATAAATAATTAATAGACAATATTGTAAATACGGGGATATATCACGTGGTTCAGGGATTGAGCTGTCTAGCATACATGTAGCTGCTAACTAGGGTTCAATTGTTGTTGCGCTCGAGCTTTTGAGTACGGAAAAGTCCCGAATGGGCTGGGCGCGTGAATGCACTTGCCCCCGTGACAGTAGATTTTTACTACTCTCGAGTGGATGAGGCTCATTGAATTGATGGGGAGTGCCAACATGTTATGTATATTCCATTGCACATAATAGTGATATTCTGCCTGCACACACTGAATTCAGCCGCATGTGGAGGAGGCTAATAAGACGCAGGGTGGGAGAGAGAAAAAAAAAATACCACAACCGTGCTGGGAAAGTTATGTAGGCATGTACTGTCTGGGTTCATAAGGTCATGCCTGCCTCCCCCGCATTTCATTTTCTTAGTCTAGCCTTAGTCGCCTTCCACCACCACACCACCCACCACCTTGTCACACTTCCCTTGCTCCTCCCGGCTGCCATTTGGTACATAAGTGTCTCTTCGCCCCCTCCCCTCCCCCCATCATTCATCGTGGACGGTTAAACTTTTTTTTGCTACCTTGCTACCTTGCTTGAACACTCATCACAACACGTCTCATTGCAACATTTATCGCTGGAATTTTAGTGTAAGAGTGAAATATATAGATGGACATTATGTCGAACATCCAGGCCCTCGGTGCAGGCTCTACAACATCCTTCCGTGAGCTTCTCCGGAAATTCAGACAAGAGCAGAAAGGCGGCTCTTTCATTGCTTGGAGCTGGTTTAATAGTAAGTAACAAAAAAAGACAAATTAAAGGGAAAGGGAGGGGGGAAAAAAAAGAAAAAAAAGACAAATGCTAACTGGGAAAAAAAAAGATTCTACAGAGGACCTCCCCTCCACATGCACAGCAAACTGGTGGGAAAGTACCACCGATCTCCAAAGTGAAAAAGCCGCCCAGCCCACAACCGCAACCGCTTGGGAATGTGGAGAAGCGGAATGTGACACCTGCAGCACCGATGAAGACGACGATGCAGCCTCCACACACTCCCATTGGCTCGGTTGCTACGACGGCCAAGAAGTCCAAGACAACGCCTCATTCAGCTCCGCATCACACGACGAGGGATATGAGTACTCAGATGACGATTCGGACGCGGTCTCAGTCTCCTCCGCATCATCGACCTATTCTGATGACTATGACGAACTCGATTTCGGATGGGAGAAGAAGCAGGAACGAAAGGAGGAGGAGTACCTGCCTGCGCTCGGCTGGTGGAAAGTTTACCGTTCGGGTTGGTGGGAGAACTCAGAGGGTGCGGTGCTTTCATTTGAGGAGGATTACGTTGGGTATCGGTTTTCAGCGCTGCTGCCGATCATTTCAGAGGAGCGGGAGGAGAGCTCCTGGCCCTGAGTGAACTGCAATAAGGAAGAAAATTTGACCGAAAAAGAAATTCGAAAAAAAATATTTTTTTTATTTTTTTTACCGACAGACTGCAAAGATCGATTTCATGGGATGGGCTGCCCATCAACCCGAAACTGATAAAAAAATTCACGGACCGCAGGAACATCCCACCACACACCACTGAACAAACCCGTCGCCACTGAACCACCGCCCCTGGTTCCTGGCTAATTTCCGAATGGGTAAAACGGCTGTGGCCACCTCGCCCCGATCAATGGTGAGGGAGGGCAGAAAATAAGAGAAAGGGCGAGGGTTACCTGCGCGCAGCCGGCTATTTAGGCGCCCCGCCGGCGTAAAGTTCAGTCCCTGCGTGTGCGACCCGGACGGAAAGGTCCTACGAAAACAAGGTACCGAAAACCGAGGGCCTGGAAAGCTTTACATACGGTAGTAACGATGGAGACTCCGAATGCGAGCATGTTGGCTGCATGTATGGGAAGTTGAGAGAGACGGATGTAGAGTGATGGCAGAGATTCAGCGTTCGTGCTGATATGGGCCTTTTCTTTCTTTTTATTTTTCTTGTTTCTTCATTTCCGAGCAATTGTAACTGAACTTGACTCACCTTGTTTCTCCTCTGCTGAGATTCTTTTCTGTCTTTGTTTCTTCTCTCAATGTTTGTACTCAATTAGTTAGTTAGCTTACCAGAGCCGAAACATCTTCGCTCCTCCTTTGTAATCAATAATGGTCTTGCAAAACCTGCTTCCAGAAGAACTCAATCAACCTGATTCTGATTAGATTGACACCTACCGTCCGCCCGTCTGTACGCGTCACATCTACTTTATTCCTAGCCCATTGCATTCCATTCCCACATCGCAACACCGGCCCGGCCGGATTATCTCCTCGCCCTACCTCCCTCCCCCTTCCCCTGCGTCTTTCCATGTCGTTTCATGGACGGTGATCCTTGTGGTTGCTGCTATAATCCCTGTAAACACTCTGGACTTGGCCTTGAATGTGTCCTGCTCTACGGGGGTCTGGGGGGGCCTGGATGGGTAGATAGAGTGGGTACATATCTAGATAGGGCTTTGACACCGCGCATGTGGCAGTGATCAAGGCCAAGGTGGTAAACAAATTTTCTTTTGTTTTTTTCCCACATTTTTTTCTTTTTGGCGCAGTGCATGGTGGGGGATGCGATGGGGGTGGGACGGCGCGGACGGACGACGTCGGCGAGGCTTGTTACAGATCTCTCTAGACCACATGGACGGGTGGATGGGTGGATGGGTGGACATTGGGTGGTGGGAAGAAAAGGAATGTTTAGAGTATCGTACCTACATACATAGAACATAGATCCCGCGGAAGCAAGTTGAGTTGTTTCATGATCTCATGTATCCGACCCGAGGGCACGGAAGCGGAGATGTCGTGAGCCGTTTTATTTTAGCGTGAAGAGGGAGGCAGTGGGGGGCGGAGGTAGGAAGGCGGTGTGTTTATAAGCACAGCTCAGGATGCGTGTTTGGCATGCACATGCTATTGCTGTATATGTACTCTAGGTGCTTGCATGGAAAGCTAGAGGGCGGATGTTGCTAAGGATGGCTGGAGAATGTTCGGATCCGTGCTTAGTTAGTGGGAGAAGAGGGAGGAAGGATGGAAGGGTCGAAGGCGAGGGAAGATGAGGTTCAATTATATATAATTAGTAGTAGATTAAGATTGTAAATGGGATAGTCCGCGCGTATAGAGTGGTTATAATTATTAATTACTTGTGTAATAATTGAATATGGTTAGTAAGATTAAATCATGAATTCGCACTCGATAGCGTTGCGCACTGACGTCTGATTGATTGGTTGATTGATTGATTGATATTTCCGTTAACACTGACGTCGTCCGATAAGATAATAATAGTGACAAAACATCGGCTTTCGCCATAAGTCCTCCTACCCATCGATTATTCTACCTGTAGTAGTAATCAAATCGATGCTTAATAATATATAAGAGATATCCAGGTAGCACCTACCTTCCCTACTCTAAACTGATCTTATACACTAACCCTCTTCCTTTTACGAGCAGTATTGTTACAATAATCCATCCCGTCGATAAACACGCACCCTTCTCTATCAAGGGATATCAACAATTTTGCTGCTGCATAGTGTTTGTACTTCATCGCTATATCTAGCAGCGTGTTCCCCTCTCTATCCTGCATTTCTAGATCAACACCCTCTGCCAGTATCATTATTAGATCCAACGGTATCATTAACAATACGTCTTCCGGGTTTACCATCTTTAGTAAATCGGCCAGTGGCGTTAGGCCGTCAACATCCCAGATATTAGTATCTGCACCACTGTTAATGAGTAGAGTGATCATGTCTAGCCTCAACTCCTTAACTGCGAGGTGAAGTGCTGTTACCCCCCAGATGTCCTGGGCGTTGACGTCGACACCAAGGGTGATGAAGATTTCTAATCGTTTTATGTCAAGTACACGGACGGCGAGATGTATGTATGTTTGATTTTTGTATCGTGACCTAAAGTGGGGATTGGCGAGAGCAAAGTGCAGAAGTGGTGTAGTGAAGTAACTAAAGAGGAATGCTATATCTATAAACGTATACCCTCTGGGAGTTGTACCACTTGGGTCTGCACCTCGGTCAAGAAGAAGTTGGATTAGTGATCCAGGTTTTCCAAAGGACACAGCTTGGTGCAAAACAGTCACTCCTTCTTGGTTAAACTCATTGATATCAGCGCCGTTATCCAGAACAACCCGGATGCAGTCTTCGTTTCCAAACTCCACCGCTATATTGAGTAGATTGCACCCGCCATACTTGCTGATAAAGTCGATATCCATTCCTTCCAACAACCGCTGAAGTAGCAGCTCTTCCCTGTCTGATTGGAAAACCTCAAAGTTGACTATGTTATCAAAAACGGTGTTTCCATCATTGTCCCTAATTCTAACATCTGCGCCGCAGTC
The DNA here is from genome assembly GCF_003444635.1 of Morchella importuna. Lineage (NCBI taxonomy): Eukaryota > Fungi > Ascomycota > Pezizomycetes > Pezizales > Morchellaceae > Morchella > Morchella importuna. Next base: position 2,432,533 of record NW_025763399.1, on the reverse strand, counting down.
CAGCAGTGCCCACGCAATTCGAGTCGTATCTCGTGGCCACTGAACCAGTAGACAATGAAGTGGTGTTTTCCCCGTCGAATCCATTACATCAACCGCCGCTCCTCTTGATAGCAACAAATCAACCATCTCTTTATAACCGACTATTACAGCATCGTGCAGAGCCGTGCACCCAAGGATATCCGCATCATTAATCTTCAAACCTTGCTCCAGGAACCGGGTAGCCATCTCCACATCTTGGAAAAGCACCGCCATATGCAGAGCCGTCTGTGATAAGCTGCTTCGATAATCTAGTTTCAACCGTCTAAGGATCATCATCGATATGGGGTCACAATCCCCATGCGTAAACTCCCTCATCTCAATCGGAGTCCATCCCCTCGAATCTGCAACATTGCAATCCGCCCCCGCGTCAAGCAGGACCCTAACGATATTCGGGTCCTTCTGTATTGCCGCTAGATGAAGCACCCCCAGTCCAGCATTATCTTGAGTATCAATCTTGCAACCTTGCTCGATCAAGCGCGTCATGACATCTACATGGCCCTCCCAGATGGCATGAAAGAGCGCCGTCCACCCACGGATATCCTTAACATCCAACTCCGTGCTCGACTCCAGCATCATCTCCAAATGCCTATGATGCCCCTGCCGCGCCGCCTCATGGAGCGGCGTGCACAGGTCGAATGCGTCCTGGACAATGAGCTTCCGGGCATCCAGCTCCAGCAGGGTTTCGATAGTACTATCTATGAAAATAGGGTGTACCGGTGGTCTGAACATTACAGGGCCTGAGCTGCTCCCCCGCACGGCAAAGTTTTTGCTATTCTCCATGATCATGGCCATGAGCTCGCGGTTTCGGGTCAGGGTTGCCCAGTAGAAGGCGAGCTTTCTATAGCGCGGCAAGAGGGCGTTACGGTAGAACATTCCGACTAGAAGCTCACAGAAGGAGCGGCTGACAGATAGGAGTGTTTTGAGATCTGAAAAGCAAAGGTTCTCGGCGATGATGATAATTAGTTCGTAGGGAAGAGGCGTACGTGATCTAGAAGGACTTATATTAGGCATTCGGGGTGCAATGCACTTCCGTGGTTACAAGGGTTTAGGAGGTGTAGATATATCGAACAAGACGATGATAAATCTAGTTCAGTGAACATGCAGTAAAAACATCGGGTCTTGAACTGTTGGAGAGTGATAGGTGATAGAGGTTGTGATGTCGTGTCCGATTAACAGCGGGTCAGGGTAATCCATAAAACCTGGCCTTTCTGCTAGCTACGTGAGAATTACATGAAACGTAAAGTAGAAGTACATACCTACTACATGTAAGCACACAGTATAACTTACGGTGATTGGAGTCTGTATGTTCTTAGGCGCTAATATAAGAGCACTCCGTGACTTATGTGGCGAAAATGATATAAATATGTATATGGGACTCCCCATTTAGATCCAACTCTCCCTAGACCCTGTATATGTCGCCTCTGGTTTAAGATTGAAACATATATGGGATTTTTCCCTCATATAACTTGTTTTTACTTGTGAATATGGTCCCTGAAGGCAATGAATCACTTATTGAAAACATTCGTCAACTTACTCACGATCCATCACTCGATTGTGTCATCAACCACATTTCGTCATTTACTATATCTATATACGCCCCCGCAACCATATCAAATATTTACACAACCCAATCTAAATAAAATTCCTTCTATAAACATGGAGAACCAAGGAGATCTTTAAACTACACTAACACTCACGGCGCTTTAGGTCTGATGATCGTACCCAGCAGAAACACAAAACTTTTGAAGAGGTTCGAATTGATACAAGTCACATGCACAGTGCTTCATCTTCACGGCTATATCTAAAAAGATCATAGTGATACCCAGCTAATATATAATAGTGTTAGCAATAAACCGAATCTTGATGTAGTAACAACGCTGCCCACCATTACATGGCTAAACACTGGTATCTTGAAAACAGATATAGAGGGAGGGATACTCCACCAAGTATGAAGACAAATATATATAAAATTGAAGGACAATAAAGTGCCACTCATTTGCGCTTTAATAGTTTTACCAGTCGCCTCGTCCGTACCTGATCGACGTGGGAAGGCTCTCCGGCTTTGGGTTTCCGGGATAATGCAATATCATACGCTGTGCGCCCAGTTGAAGGGATCACCATAGTCCTATCTGCCTTAAACCCGACAAGAATCCGGCAAGCGCTCAGTGCTTTCTTAATATCTTTTAGCCTTGCCGCGATATGCAGCGCCGTGACCCCCGCGTGGTTCTTTGCATTCACGTTCGCGCCAGACCACAGCAACAGGCGTGTTATAAAGTCCCAGCCGCTCTGCACCGCATAATGCAAGGGCGTGCACCCATCGAGATCTTTCGAATTGACATTGTCCCTGCACTCTCGGACAAGGGTCATTGCTCTCGTTCGCCCCTCAAAGTCATCGGTCATCTTGAAGTGCTCCCTATTAATGCACGCAAGATGCAGCAGATTCCGGCAGCACTGGTCAGTACCCGGAAGACCCATCTCGTTACTCGGGAGTGCTACCTTGTAGACAATTTCTGGGGGCCTTCCGTGCGTGTCCTGCAGCTGCACTAGAGGTGCTGCGGTCGCTATCATGTTTACGATTTTGCTGTTGCCTTCGAGAGCCGCGGAAAGAAGAATTGTGGGCTTGCGGTCGGAGCCAATGGGTACGAAAAGCTCGACCTGGCCTGCGCTGGGGAGGTTATCCACAGTATGGCTTTTCATGTAGAGAGAGGCTCCTGCGCGATTGTTCTTGGTGCCTGTGAGAAGGTGGAGGGGCGCACCCACATTGATGAGATTTCTGAGTGTGCCAGGATTCAGGGTGAGAGAAGCGCATGCGAGAGTGTCGACGACATTTAGATAGGGATTGTTGTCTAGGAATCTCTTGTAGAGGGGCACGATGAAAAGATGGTAGAATCGGCGGTTTGTCCGGATTAGATTGTAAAGGGCATCGTAGGAAAGGAATGGAGCAAGACAAACGAGGATGTCGTTTGGTAGCTGATCGACAAGAGGGAAGAAATCAACGGGATCTTCAATCGGTTTGCGCTGGCCTGTGAAGACCTTCCGAATTCTCTCCTTGAGTTGCATCTTCTTTCGACAGGTGGTTAGTCGGGGTGAGTACTTTCATTTTGAATTGCAGCACTTAAGTACTTTGAATCACCAAGGGCTAGATCTGACCTAGGGTACGTATACCCTCTGAAAGATGCGAGGTGTCCTATATATGGATCCTAAAATAGCAGTCATTACATGTGAGGTACGCTATATTTTATCCTGCTTGTTGCTATTATGACCGAAACGCGGCTTCATACGGTACACTACTGCCATCGATATCTACATATAGTACAGCCGTACGTATGTAGCCCGGAAGATCCACATGAGATCATCGAGCATCACTCGTTTATTCTGAGCGGAAATACGTACAAGTAACGTGCGTAGCAGCTAGTAGACTAACCCGTTTAAATAGAGGGTCCTGGGTCGATTACATGATGTGCTCTATACAAAGAAGATGAGTAACAATCAAATCGGGGGGAGTACTGATTGACAAAGTGCTTGTTGCGGGTAGATACGGGATGGGCAGAACCCGCCAGGTGGTAAAGTTTCTTGCTTTAAAACTTTCAGAAAGATAAAGAAGAAGGGAAGTGGGGCGGTGGGGGGGGGGGGGGGGGGGGGTTCGCAGCTCCTCTGAAGTTCGTACGTACATCACACTACTGCCTACAGGTTACAGGCTGTCCTTATATTATACTTCCAGGTGGTGTTTAGGGGCGTTCTTTAGGGCGGATGGAGTAATGATAAATTGTTCGAGAAGCGAGCGGAGCTGCTTCGATATCGACTATCGGCACGCGGTGGCGGTAGTCTTTCTAGTTCAAATATTAGGTGAGGGGCTCGTTTTCTAGCTTAAGGCGTTGTACTAGTAGGAACGGAATTATCCAAAGGGTCACTTATGTGCACGTGGAGAGGACAAGTTGCGGTCTAAAAAAATGGGTTACCTGTCGTTGGGTAAGTTACATGTCAGTTAACCAAATGTGGTTGGGTTGAAGTGATGTTGCAGCAACGGGAAACAAAAAGTAGGGTCGACCCGTTGTCAAACGCCCCCCCTCCCAAAAAAAACAACAATGCGCAGCCGAGTGATATCTCATGCGAAAAGCCGAGTGATCTCCCGTGTTCAGTCATAGAACGATGAAAATTGGGCATCCCGTCCGCTCTGCCATACACAAACCTCGTATCGCCCAGTCAGTACTGCAGTGGGTGACCATGCGGGAATCCTGGGTACTGAACTCTTTTGTGTTTTTTGGTGGTTGGTGGTTGGGGTGGGAGGTAAACGAAAAGTTGTAGCAGTGGTGGGGTTGTGGTTGGGAGTGTGGTGGTAACCGAGCTAGGCGTCTTAATGCTGATAGATCATAGAGCTCGAGCGACTCTGCATAGAGCAACCATGAGACGAATATCTTCTTAAAGGTGAAAGCTATTGATTGGCCTCTTGTAGATACTAGAGAAATTGTTGTGCACTATTTCCAAGTTGTTCTGGCGGGCTGTAGACTATCCCATCAACCGTAGCAACCGAGTTAAGGACCCGATTGGGTCCCACTTGAAATAAAGTGACCTTTCTTAAATTCACAGCAACACCAGCTTCGTGAGTACTATATTAGGAGCTCTTATTGGGATCGGTTGATAAACTTTCCCGCTTCTTTGTTATTAGTGAACAGGGCTGGATTATATCGTTTTTGTGTTTTTATCGAGGTTAGAGTTGCAAAGTACCCAATTGGAACCCCAGGCTTCTACGGTTCATGGGATAAAGATTTTACACTGAACCGTAATTTGCACGCGGGTATGACTGTGGATGGTGGTAATATAATGCGCATGCCTTATAGCTCATAGGCCGTGGATTACTAGATATTATAGTGAGTGCTAGACAGTTTATGCCAGCTGTTTTTGTATAAAATGCTAGGAATGTGGATTGAATTTCTCGTCCAGTAAACATCTCGGGTCAATGATCACAGCCGCAGAAAACGGTCAATTCAAAGCCAATGATATTTACCCATCCCCGCCCTACCCCACTACACCCCCTTCTTCCCCTCCGTCGGCCCCGCCACCGCCACATCCGCATAAACATCAAACCTCCTCTGCCTCGTCACGGGAATGCCCCTACGCACCTCCACCACCCTCTCCGGCGCCAGCTCCCACTCCACATACCCCTCACCCTCCTCCATCCCCGCCACCACCTCTCCATTCGGATCAACAACCATGCTGTGCCCCCACGCCGTGTACCCCGCCTCCTCGCTGCGCGCAGGACTGCACATCCCCACCCACACCTGGTTATCCACGGCCCTGGCCCTTGCCAGCAGCTCCCAGTGCAGCGGCCCCGTCGTCATGTTGAACGCCCCCGGGTACAGCATCGCGAACGCGCCCTGGCGCGCCGCCATCATCGCCAGCTCGGGGAAACGCACATCGTAGCAGATGCCGACGCCGATGCGCCCGTACGGCGTGTCGATGAGGGTTGGCGTGGCGCCGGCGGAGAGAACCTCGCTCTCAATGAACCGGATCTTGCCGGGGATGTCGATGTCGAAGAGGTGGATCTTGCGGTGGGCGGCGAGCAGTGCGCCGGTGGGGGAGAAGGTGAGGGAGGTGTTGTAGAGGGCGTCGGTGGCCGGTTCGTGCTCGGGGATGGACCCGCCGATGAGGTAGATGTTGTTTTCGCGCGCGGCGGTGGAGAGGGCGGTGTAGGAGGGGGTGAGGGAGTCCGGGTAGGTGGTGTCGCCGTGGGGGATGGGCTCGGCGTAGCTACGGAAGTAGGAGGTGCCGTAGGGGGAGTTGAAGCATTCGGGGAGGACGACGATGTTGGCGCCGCGGGCGGCGGCGGCGGCGACCTGCTTGCGTGCGTTGGCGAGGTTGGCGGCTTTGTCGTTGCCTGTGGGTGTGGGTGTGGGGGGTTAGTCTTGTCTTGTGCCTGACTGGTAGTGAGTGGGATTGCTGCTACGGATTACTGCTACTGACCGCTTGCGAGCTGGAGCAGGGCCAGTTTGCAGGGCTTCTTGAGCGGCGATGGGGGCGGTGCGGTGGACATTGTTCTTGTGGCGGCGATGGGACTGGTGATTGTAGATTTTACGGCGGAGAAGAGCTGCCGCAACATTCGTATATATTATATGTGCGAGATTGCGGGCAATTGGCGTCGAGTATGACCGGAGTTGCAAAGTGTCGATCGTCGGGTTTGAGGGTGAGGTTGATTGATAGCCGGGGTTAGGGTTTCGTTAACCGCAACCCCACCTACCCGTTCTGTGCTAAGCGTGCGGGTGCTAATGGTGCAGTACTAATGGGGCGTGCTGCTAGGCTCTAGCCCAGTACGGCGTCAATCAATACTGCAGCCCTTATCGCCGGCCGAAGGTCAGAGTGTTGGGTACAGTAATAATCTGTGTACTAGGAGAGCGCAAATATTGGCTAAGCTATATATGTCCTTCGTGTGCAGCAAGGGGTGGATGATTATCGCCTAGTTGAGCACACGCAGTCGAAATGTCCGATTTTCTGATAGACTACCCAGCAACAGTTTCTTCAGGTGTAGTGTACTGGCTTTTGGGCGGATTTTGAATATAGTTGTAATTAACGGTACTAGAATCGAATAGCAGCATGCAGTCGATACTGACCGTAATATGTGCAGAAATACCTGCTATGCTAATAAAGCATCAGTTTATTTCTCAAGGACACCTTTCTCTACCCAGGAACTGAACGTAACCAGCTAGCTGTTTAGACACGAATCTCTGGCCAGCTGGACTATGGGTTGAGTGATAACGTATACTGGAATATCGAATCTCTGGAGCCTAGGAAATTAAGCCCTACCAGAGCTCAGTCTTTGCGGACGCGAGTGAGAAGTCGTGAGACAGCACTCTGATTGTCAGCTCTTACTCGCCAAATTTTATATGTAGCGGTGGCGAGATTCCAGAAAGTGTGGGGAAGAGAACAGACACTAGATGAGGGCGTATGAGAGCTTGATGGGTGGATAGAGCTGGAGATCGTGGGGTGTAGTAAATTAACCACCTAGCCGGTAAAGTCTAGCTACCACATCACCTAGTTTCTAACGTGCCCGGGTCCCAGATGGTGTAGCTACATGTACGTACATATGTACTCTACGTAGAGTATCTCTTGAGATTTTCATAGCTGGCTCTTTCAATGCTTGCTGAGGCGACGTCGTCCTAGCCTAACCGGCACAATCTGGCGTAGTGGATCCGGACGGCTTTCTTTCTTTCTTTCTTTCTTTCTTTCTTTCCCTCTTTCTTTCCCTCTTTCTTTTCTTCTTTCCTTCCTACATGTATTTACTTGACTCTACAACACTACATAGTATAGCAGTTGGATGGAGATGAGATACTTCTGGCCATGAGCCTCACTCTTATAGTACCTGCCAATGCCAACCTCTATGCCTGAGTTCTATCCAACTAGCTGCATGCATATGCGCATGTAGTACTGGCAATGAAGTCGTCGAGGGCATATCTTATTTGGTACCAGCTAATCGAGTAAGTACCCTCGTTCTCGCAAAAAACCACTTAAATACTAACTACCAGGCATATGATAGGAACGCGATGATTTGGGCTTGATGGTACTGGTTAAAACAGAGAGTTTATTTGTCTCATTATACCTTTAACTATACGAATTAAGCACAGACCAAGAGACAGAATCTCACGGTTAGTGGGTCCCTTTTGATTTTGTCACTTGCCCGAATCGTTGTGGTGATATGTGGTATGGACACTGCAGATTGGTCTCTGGATATTCGATAGCGCTGGTTACGTTCGCAGTGGATCGAGCTAGACTTTTTGGTGAACTGGCCACTAGGTGAGTTGGGGTCGCCGAAGAAACCGACCCTTGTCCACGATAGCGGGTCCCCGCTGTATTACAGTTAATTACACCTCGCTATGGCGGAACTCGGTGTGCCGGATCCCTTGCTATCCCGTATGAATTCCCCGAGAAAGTTTTCTACTACAAAATCAATTTGCTATCCCGGATTTCTTGGGAATATTGCTATCTCGTACAAGATTTGGTGAATCTTGGCCATCCGGTATAGCGAGGTGCGACTGTATTGTCACCGCCAAGATATAAAGTGACAAGTCAACCGTGCACAGAGACATGCGTTTTGGGGAGCTGCGAAAGTTCGTTGGCGCAGGGGTATTCTCTACCAAAACTTGCATATTGACTGTCTCTGGTTGGCCCTCAAATACTGAGGTAGGCTGTTCTTGTGGCTTTTTAAACATCGGCCTATTTACTCTGATTGGGTATCTTGGTTTCGACTGTGTGCCAACGAGCACAAAATACGCGCAGCAGATACCGTCCTATGTGGACGTATGGGAAATAGGCTCGAGCCCGGACTCTCTCTTAAAGGACTTTCATCCACACCACAGCTGAGTACCCCGCAACACCTATCTTTCAATTACTTTTAAGCAGGCGAGTCTGTTCTGTCACCGGGAGATAGCTTTGTCAAAGAATCCACCGAGGTAAGATCATATATTTATAGTCAAATAAATAATTAATCTATTTCTAACGCCTTATTTCGACATCTCCAGATAGACGTAGCGCCCAGATCAGAACCCTTCCTTCCCAACCACGGAAACCTGCGTCTGTTGAGGTTGAGTTACAACTGAGGCACATCGCGAGATCGGACTTTCGTAAGTGGAGATGTATTGGTTCGAATCTGCAAGTTCATTCCGTAACATTTTTTCTGCCAGATTCAGGGCATGATAATTTAAGCCCGATTGAATATTTCAGCTCCACCCCCGGAACAAAATTCAATCGAAACTACCACACATAAAGCCACATCCGCGAAATGGGAAACTATCGATGCTATGTTTTCCTTGCTTTCGTCTTCCTGTGGGATCTCTGCTCGGCCATTTCTAATAGCACTCAATTCGAACCAATATTCGTTCCGGAACCTAGAGGCCGAGGAACGATGGGTATTTTCTGGAGTTGTGTAATCACTCTTTGTCTTTGTGTGTGGACCTCAGTTCATCCCGACGTTATCCCGAATCCAACAACATGGAGAGTCACAATTAATAAGATTATATGGATGTTTATCGCACTCCTTGCTCCCGAGTTGATTGTTGGGCAGGCCTACGAACAGAAGAAACAGGCTAAACTTGTCCACAACACTTGGTGCGCACACTTTAACATCAAACCAGGAAGCCCCGAGGATAAGATGGGAATTGAGGGGGCTTTTTTCGTCGTGATGGGGGGTTTTGTGGTTAATGAAGATCCAGAAGCGGGGGAGGATAGCGAGAAAGATAATTTCACATGGCACCGCAGTCTTACCTCTAAGGGCTTCCTAAATTACTTGTCGAAGAATCAAATCCCATTGGATGCTATCAACAAGAGGGTGATTGTGGATAAAGGTAAAGCCGATATCGTTGCAAAGTTCCTTGTTTGTCTTCAAGCACTTTGGATGGTCATACAGGCCTCTGCGCGTAAAGCCAGCGGCTTGCCGATTACAGTGCTCGAACTGCATGTAGTCATACAAGTGATGTTTGTGTTGATAACCTATACTCAATGGGGCTACAAACCCTTAAATGCTAATGAACCCATAATACTAAGTATAGAAGGCGAAATTGGGGTAACTTCGGCGCGTACTTTCCGAAAAGTTGGAAAAAATGAAAATTCGTTTTTGGAAATTTTGGACTCTATCGAGGCCAACTGGGAGCGTTCTCCCAGTAACGGCTGGGTGGTGATAGGCGCAGCTGTCATCACAGGCGTTGCTCATGCGAGTGCTTGGAACTATCCGTTCCCTACACATATCGAGAAAGTAATGTGGAGGGTATCATCCATCGCTCTCGCTGCACCGTCCATGTATTTTTCCGTGAGCGTTGTTTCGGAAACGGTGCGCAAAGTCACTAGAAAGTACTCTCGGGTGGACGAATTAGACACCGGAAAGGGCTCTTGGGAGGACAGTACCCTCTATTCAATCCTTACAGTAGCCTTCTTCCTCACCTCTGTACCCCTTTACATCTTGAGTATCATCTTTATAACGGTGGAGGCGTTTATAAGCCTGCGGAAGGTTCCTTTGAGGACCTACGATTCTGTTCAGTGGATGGATTATTGGCCTCATGTTTAGCATTTTATGTTGTGTATCATGTTTTGGTTTGCGTTTATTCCCCTTACTTGTTTCGCTCCATCTACATAGCTGGTCATGTTTCTTTATTCAGTTTTGTTGTTTTCTTGTGTATGCTGAGCACCGGAACCCACATAGTGGGTGGGGATTTCCGCTGTTGGTGGAGCGCGGGGCCCACGCGGGGGGGGGGGGGTTCTTCTTCTACTATCTGACTGGTTTCTTTTGTTTTTACAATTTCTTTGGGACGCATATATATACCTGGTGATGGAGATATATACAGCCTTTCTTTTATATAGTTTTCTTACAATTCGCGATGTAGTTGGTCATGGTGTTTTACTGCAGTCACGGGTATGCATATCTTCATTGATAGACTTTGTGCAGTGGCGATACAATACCGTATGTATGTTGCTTCATTGTAACGGCGAATGGTCAATGATCATTTGCTTAGCTATAGCAGGGGGGTATATAGATCCACTATACTCTACAGGGCGTTCATTAAATGGTCAGATATCATTGCAACTAAATCCTTACTAAGAATTCCAACCATTTAATGAACGCATGAGTACTTGTATATGCATATATATACTCTACATACATGTGCATACAGTCACCCTCCGTACGTGTTATAACGAACCTGCATATATACCCCAAACCCCCCCGTTCGATACAGCAGATTATTCGGTACAGCAGGTATACGTAAGATTTTATCATTTTCTATGTGAAATTCAGATTCGCATCAATCACCAAGGACCTGCTCATTCGTTATAGCGGATTTGCAAGTGGTTTTTTTTCTTTTTTCCTTTTCCTTTTGGCATTCGAATTCGGTATATATAGCGGAGGGTAATCAAGTGTATATGGTTCACTGTATTCTCGTAATTAAATATTGCAATTGGGGTGTGGGGTATTGAACTAGTGATATGTAGGTGGGTGGGTAGGTGTAACTAGTTAGTGTGTGGTGGGCCGGTTAACGTTCAATTGTGGGGCGCTGTTAATTAGAAGATTGAAATGTATTTAGATATGTGGAGAGGAATAATGCAATATGGGGCGGGGGGGCGGGGGTTCAACGTTTGTATGTAGGTTGGGGGGGTGCCGGTGCTAGTTGTGCGCTGGGAGGCCCACGTCGCTAGATAGCTAGCTATATGTAGGTATACAGTCTATCTCCCGCTATAGCTATATACATTACCAAATGCCAATAAAGCCACAAATCTGCCATTGCAAACGGGCTTTGGTGGTCCGAATTTCAACTTCACATCATATTGAAAATGGTGGTGTTTTTATCTGCTGTACCGGTCGGTCGCGAGTGGTCTGCTGTGTCGAACCAGGGGTTTTTGGAATATGCAGGTTCCTTAGAGTGGAGGGAGACTGTATATATATGTAAATTTATAAAGCAGGGAGCTACCTACTTGTATGTAGGCAGAGTTTATTATTATGGCTACATGATATAGCAATTTACTGATTCTATTAGCTAGTAAGTGGACCGCTTAAGCTTGACATGGGTACGATATTGGGTTTGGTACTTTTTGCCTCGTTGACAGCTGCAGCTGGGGAGGGATATATTAGTTGCTCGGCATTTAGTTAGGTTCATATATATACAGCTCGAGGCAGGCCTTTGGGTAGGTATCGTCATGGTCAGTCAGCCCAAGCTGGCCCGTGGTGTGTGTCAATAGGGGCGCATATATGGTGGAACATGCGATATTGTCCTCATGCACCGAGTGAGATTCCATGCATGAGATTGTTGTCACCCGCGTGCGTAGTAGTAGCAATTACTGTTGGAGGAGCCCCCTAGCTAGATAGCTGGGAGTCACTTATATCCTAATATAAGGCCGGAGAGTTAGTTACCCTTAGCCAAGATTGATTCTGTGGGGGTTCTTTGAACTGAGGTCTCAGCTGGGCCATTAGTTCACATGATCTGAGATCTAGAGACAAGCATATATATATATATATCGAGATCAATGTGCTGTGCGATGTGACGCGCGGAGCATCCCTAGCGAAGCTTCTTCAAACTGCACTTCTAATTAATAGCTAGCGCTCGACTAAGTAGCCACGTACTACTACGTACTCAACTCGCCACTTTTAAGGGTCGAAACATCATCTCAAACTGTTAATCCCTAATTGGCAGCCAGATCTAGGCAATGCAGCACTTCCTGCAGCTGCCATCGTTTGATCTAGAAACGTTAGCTCTTGCTACTACTCCATCTTCGCGACCGGTAACAGACGGGATATACACGTATCCTAACTCACACGGCCATATCTCCTCTACTCTGTTGTGTTGGTTACACGCGGCCTCTCTTGGCACCGCTCTCTTGTGCGAGAGCTGTGTTGCACCAGAAATAGAACAGGGGTTGGTAGGGTCAATCATCGAGTGCGCAACTATCCTTGACCCATCTCAGCCGTCCATTAATTGTGCGTGCATATGTACATACTCTCTATCAATCTCATAGGCTACCACAGATTCGCCCCCCCCCCCCACCAGAGAGAGGCCAATGTCTCAGACATTCAGCCCCAGACAGAAATTGTCAACATTTAAGAGCAGAGCTGCGGGGCCTTTAGCACCCAACCTCTATTAAATATAATATCACCAGCTAGCTAGCTTATATAGAACATATATATATATAAGCCATGGTCCGCGAACACCGCCGACTGTCCTCCCTCAACTTCCTCTCGGGCCCATTCCGCAGACTGCGCAACAGATCTGCCTCCACCCCCCCACGCCACGGCACACCCCTCTTGACACTCCCCGATGCGCTCCTCACCGCCATAGCCACCATCCTCGACGACCCCCTCGACATCTCGCACTTCCTCCTCTCCAACCGGCGCCTCTCTGCCCTCCTCACGCCCCTCCTCTACGACGCCGCCTTCCTCATAAACCCCTACACCCGCCTCGCCGCCTCGGCCCTCTGCCGCGCCGCCAAACTCGGCCATGTCACCGTCGTGCAGCACCTCCTCGACCGCGGCGTCAGCATGACCGACCCCACCCCCTGGACCGGCATTGACCACCCCCTCCACACCGCCGCGCGCGACGGCCAGCTCGCCGTCGTCGAGACGCTCCTCATGCACGAAGACGCAGCCGCCGCATGCCGCATCACAGACTCACACGGCTACACGCCCTTCCACCTGGCCGCCCTCAACGGCTTCGCAAGCGTCACAAAGCTCTTCCTCTCCCCGCCCATAAACACACCCGTCGACCTCCGCTCCGACCCGGCCACAACCCAGCACGGCGCCACAGCACTCCACTACGCCGCATCATGGGGCCACGACAACGTCGTCAAGCTGCTCCTCCGCTCCGGCGCGGACCCCGCGTCCACCACGTCCGACGGCGCAGCGCACACACCACTACAATGGGCGCTGCAGAACTTCTGCAATATGGCCCCGCTGGACCCGATCGACCCCGCGGAGACCATCATCGCGCTCCTCGCTGCACGGCCGGAAATGATAAACACGCCCAACGCGGCGAGCGGCCGCCCGCTGCTCCATTTCGCGGCGACAAGCGGCGACTACTCCCCGCAGCGCCGCTTCGGCGAGCACTACTCGCAGATCCGCGTGTCACCCACGTTTGCGCGCAGCGCCGCCGCCGCCGCACTCCCGCGTGACGCGCGGGGGAGGCGGGAGGCCGCAAAGGAGCTTCACAAGCGTGTTATCGCGCTACTGCTCGCCAACGGCGCTGCCATCAACGCTGTCGACCGCGAGGGGAAGACGGCGCTGTTCCACGCGGCCGAGCACGGCGAGGAGCATTTTGTGCGGAACTTTGCTGAGCTTGGTGCGGACGTTGGGGTGGTGAGTGCGGCGGGGGAGACGGCGCTGGAGATGGTTGTGGCAAGGAGGATGGGCGGGGAGGGGTGGGAGATGGTGGAGGCGTTGTTGGATCATGGGGGGTTGTGGAGTTGGGGAATGGGGGTAGGTTGGCGGGGGAGGTGGGGGAGAGGGAGAGGGGGGAGTTGGGGCGGTTCGTGAGGGCGCATGAGGCGAGGATGAGGAGGGGGTAGGTGGGCTGGGGGAAGATGGAGAAGGTGTTTAGGTCTATGATGTAGTTTTCTGTTTGGATAGTTAGCGGCGCGCATGACAGCTGTTCTAAAAAGTGGTAAAACCGATCCTTGACCTTAACCACATATATAGGAGCAGGCACACTTATGTTACTTGACAGGTAAAGTCGTTTTTGGCAAAGGGAATCATGAACCACAGTCGAATCTCGCTATAAGGGTAACATCTATAAGGGTAATCGCCCTATAAGGGTACGGTTTTGCGGTCCAAAAAATTTGTATGTAAAAAAAAAATAAGGGTAAATGACCAATACTTGCTAACCTTGCTATAAGGATATTCTTAGACAATTGAGGTTTTTTTTTCTTTCGGTGTGTACCCTTATAGAAAAAGGTAAGGTTAGGGCCAAATCTCCATACAAGTCGCAAGTCTCCATTAATTCATAGTCCCTCAATCCATTATTGAACCGGAAATCGACTAAATAAACCTAACCCTGATTTTCCATAAGGGTAACTATGTACATACGCTCTCTCTATAGTTAAGGGTAGGCTGCGACCCAATTTTTTTTTTCGAAATTCCCGTACCCTTATAACGAGATTCGACTGTATACGCACAAACATGACAAAAGCTATTTACCAAAAAAAATAAAAAATAAAAAAATAAAAAAAATAAATAAAAATAACGTCAGATACGGATATGCAAAAAAAAAAGAAAAAGACATAAACAAAATGATAAGATCCCCAACTAAGATGTACCCAGATCCAGACAAGATGGCCACTCACGACCACCACCACCACCACCACCACCACCACCACCACCAACGCTGCCCCGAATTCGAAAGAAAGGAAGCGTAGAGGTAGTTTTATAGTCATACGTTAATTGAAGATGGGCCACAGGCTATTTCAACTTTGTATACGTACGTATACCTGTTTGGACAAGTACACGGTACCAAGCTCGCCAGGTGAAGCACCGGTCGTGAGCGGACAAGATTTGTGAAAAACAGAAAAACCTATATATGATAACACCTTATAAATAGCTAAACATACCGCGGTTAATTACATGTAATTACATCCTCAACACATCGCGACCCAAGTACATGTACGTTGGCAAGGGTCAATGATTATAACTTATTTTGTTCGATGCATCCGGGCCAGAGTCAGCATCAATCTCATCCTATGTGCAATTAACGTAATTGCTGCCATCCCGGCGATTCAAAAGCCTATGAGATCTTATGCATGATAAGGCATTCCTAGTCACGAAGCTTCCCGAAACACAAGCTTTTCGCACAGATTGTTTGGGCACGTGCGCACTATGATTGATGGCGAAACAACAAAGTCCCAACCGTAACGGAAACACCTCTTAATTGCCTGACCTGTGATACTGTAAACTACATAATTATATTACAGCGCCGGTTCACCTCAACTAATTCGAGAAACAGCCTAAAATTGGCGTGTATAACCAAACATCCGCCACAGGAGTCTTTTATTGGTTTCGACCCCGTATAAACCTTTGCAGGTCGGATGTCAGCTTTAATTGATTAGGGATCCATTCGAGACCCAGGCGGGTGTGTAATACCCAGCATACTGCGCGTAATACTCAGTCTTCTGGGATCGTGTACATGTAACGTGACTGACCGACACCGTCACCGTGCAAGGATGCTCACCGGCCGCGGCCGGTAGACAGTCGACGCTGATTGGCTTCAGCGACTGCCAGTGACCACCGATTGATTGCCCACCGACTTCTCGCAGAACCCACTCCACTTCTTCTTCTCCTTCTTCTACCCCAAGATGGCCGCTGGCTTTCCAGCTCCAGCTCCAGCTCTCCCCACAAATTCCACACCGCACGCAAAATGCCACTCACCGCCCTCGCCGCCGAGCTCCTCCTCCTAATCGCCGACGAGCTCTCCCTCCACGACGTCTCCTCCCTCCTCCGCGCAAACCACCACCTCAACACCCTCCTCACCCCGCACCTCTATACCCGCGCCAAAACCCTCCTAGTCCCTCTCCCTTCCCGTGGCGGCCAAGACCTCGAGCTCGAACCACTTCTCAATAACCTCGCCCGTCTCGGTCGCATCCGCTCCGTCACACACATCCTCAATGCCGGCGCATCGGCTACCACTGGCTCCCCACCCGCACTCTACACCGCCGCCGAAGCCGGCCAGGAGGATATAGTGAGCCTCATGATCGCGTACCACATGGAAAGAACCCAGGGTGTAGCCGTCTGCCGCGTTGCGTGCCAGAGGTACAATTCTGGCCGCAGCCCGCTGCACATTGCCGCACAGTGTGGCCACGACGCCACAGTCCGCGTGCTGCTCGAGGCGGACTTCAGCGTGATGGAGCAGACCGAGGACGGGGCGACGCCGCTGGTGCTGGCTGTCACGAACGCCCGTGTGCAGGTGGTGCGGACGCTGCTTGAGTATGGAGCATCGCCGAATGTGGATGTGGGCGGGTTGTCGGTTTCCGCGGCGAGGAGGAAGCCATTGATCCACTGGGTTGTGAAGAACGCGTTTGTCTTGAAGGTTCTGCGAGGGTCTGATCTACTGCCCATACTACGCCTGCTACTCGACTACGGGGCTGACGTTCTCTCGCGTGACGGGTACCGCGCCACGCCGCTTCACATTGCCGCCAGGAGCGGGGATGGTATAGAGCTGAGGCTACTTCTGCAGTCAACCCCGGAGAGCAAGAAGGCGGGTGGGAAGCTGGTGCATAGTCAGATAGTGGCGCTACTGATTGAAAGGGGTGCGGACGTCAATGCGAGGGATCAGGGGGGGAGGACGCCGCTGCACAATGCGGCGGAGTTTCAGGATGTGGAGATGGTGAGGACGTTGTTGGAGGCGGGGCGAAGAGGGAGGTGGCGAATGGGGCGGGGAAGACGCCAGTGTGGTTGGCGAGTGCGAATGACTGGCCGAGGGGGTCGGGAGAGATTGTGAAGTTGTTGGAGGATTGGTCGATTGGGCCTGACAAGTATTAGCTTG
This sequence comes from Morchella importuna, assembly GCF_003444635.1. Classification (NCBI taxonomy): domain Eukaryota; kingdom Fungi; phylum Ascomycota; class Pezizomycetes; order Pezizales; family Morchellaceae; genus Morchella; species Morchella importuna. The sequence goes on along the minus strand of NW_025763399.1, from coordinate 2,415,500 downwards.
TATATGGGAATATCTCTAGAGACATGTGTAGGATATTTTTTGAGGGTCTGGCACCCTCTAAAAAAAAGCATCTCGATCAAGTAAGCGTTCATGACAATGTAGGGCTTGTGAAGTAGTATGCGAGGTTTATGGATGATCACCTCTATCTGTTGATCAGGTCGCGAATTTATCAGAGATGGAATCGAATCGAATTGTATGGATTGAAGAAGTAACGAGGGAAGGATGAACAGGCTCCTTTTATAACCAACAAAGTTGTGATAAACACGCATCATCACACTCGTTGTCTTGACACAGTACTGATATAACAGATAGCAAAGACCGTAAAAACAAAACCATCCTCAATGAAGAAGAGGGAGAGGGGGGGAGGAACAGAGGGGGAGAGGGAGAGGGGGGAAGAGGAAGAGGAAGAGGAAGAGAGAGAGAGAGAGAGAGAGAGAGAGAGAGAAGAATGACCTCGCTCCCACAAACACTCAAACCCCCCAATTAAATTACAGCATATCCTTCATCCCACTGAACCAGTGTTCCTATACTCTGTCCCCTCACCAAACACGATTACCACAATCTATCTAGCTACATGCAGCCAGAATCCAACCCCTCCCCCCCCCCCAGACCGCACTCACGCCGTCGATCATATTGTTCGATACACTACGTGCACATTCTACTGCACGCGAGTGATGCGACGTGATGAGAGTAGCACAGTCTAGGCGCTAGTGTTAGTGGATGCCAAGAGTAATTATAAATGTAGCGCTGCTACCAATGATTCTCTAATAATTGGCGTGCTCGGCGATCGGTGTGAGAACTACATACATTTTCGAACATTGTTTTGTTCAACGTGTAGAATCACTCGAGTCGTAAACACAATACATATGTACTTGTAACCGTCTTCTTTCACGCACGTACGTACATGCAGTGGGGCAAACCGCCTTTGTTACCTTATGTACTTTGTCTGGCCGGCCCATGGTTAATTTGCTATGTACGTACCTGATCCACCAAATTACAAGTAAATAGAGACCCCCGAATCACTAGCTAGCTAGCTAAGGCAAGCCCGCGAAATACCACCCACATCGTAGAAAGCCCACGGCCAATTCCTTGGCGCCCAATAATGAAATCGTCAAAGAGGCCCACCGCACACCCACCGCCCTTCCAGAACACTCAGCCAACAAAGAAACCCCCCTTCCCGCCCCAAAATAAATAACACGCACCCACCCGCCCGCCTACCATGCCCCTCCATTCCCACCCCCACTGCAGGCACGCATACGCTTTCCCGCAGCAGCAGCACATAATGCCGCGCACATTCTTCACCATCCCCTTCACCTCCTACACGCCCACCAGCGCCTGGACCTCCTTCCTCACGCACCTCTCCCAACCCCACCTCACACACACGCCCCTGCACCTCATCCCGCAACCCATCTCCTCTCGCGACGACGCCGACAAGCTCTTCTGGACCACCCTCTACACCACCAAAGCCCTCAGCAGCGACATCTCCTCGCCCACGCGGGCACACCTGCGCGACTGGAAATGCACACTCACGCTTGCGACCGCGCTGTCCATGCTCGTGGACCAGGGCACGCTCACGGTGTTCATCGGGCCGAACTGGAGCAGCGGCGAGCGGGCGGAGGCGCAGCGCGCGGGCGGCAGCGCGGCGGGGAGGGTGTGGTGGCACTGTGTGGTTGCGTATTGGCGCGATGGCGTGTGGGGGGTCTATGACCCGAGTTTTGCGGGGGGGAGGGCGGGCTGAGGGGTATGGAGGGGATGAGGTTGTTTAGGGATATGTTGGAGGTGATGAGGGAGGATGGGTTGGTGGTTGATGAGGTGTGGGTCGGGGGCGGGGGGAATGAGGGGGGCGAGTGTGCGGAGATGAGTCGGCGATGGGTGCAGGAGGAGGTGGTGGTGAAGAGGGGGGTGGAGCTGGGGAGGTGGGAGGGGAGGGTGGGGTGGGTGAGGGTTTATGATATATAGATATTGTGGAGTTGTAGTGGTGGATTGATATATTGCGGGGTTGTGCAAATAGAGAGAAATGATAGAAATGGAATAGAGGGAAATGATAGAAATGCGGGTTTATTGGCAGCCAATTAGCGTGCTTGGCGCTTACCCAGTACATACTAGTAGTGCACTCTCTTGTGGATTTGGTGATTCGTCAGTTTGGCAAACAACGGCCCAAACGCACTTGGAAGTGATACTCGGGTCCCCAAGGCACCAAGCGTGTAGCATGTGATTAAGACTCACAAAGTGATACCCGAAACACATGTCGAGGACAATACTATGGAGTGCCTGAGTAAGTGGTTACCTATTCTACAGATGGGCATTTAACATTGATACAGCAGAAACACGGTTTTAATTGTGGAGAACTTTAGTGGTATTGTTATTGCAAGTTACAATGTAAAGATAGAATTCACCATATGGCTCTTTAAGCAAGCCCTTGGTCACCAAAGAAACACACAGCACAAATCCACAAACGTGAAGCAAATAAACAGTATATTCAAAGCGCGGTCCCATCCCCCGCCTCAATTACGCAACCACGCGCTCCTAAAGTACAACCCCCCCCTCTCTCTCCCCCCCTCCCAACTCACCCCCGCACACACAAAACACACAACACACAACACCTACAACTTCGCCTTCGTCTTCTGCGCATTCTTCAACACCACCTGCCCGCCCACCACCGTCGTTAACAACCACACCCACCCCGTCAGCGCGCTCAAAGGGAACCCAATCCTTACCTCAGCCTTCGTCGCCTTCATCACATCGCCCTTCACCTTCAGCTTCCCGCCCATAAACAGCTTCTGCGCCGCCGCCTTCCCGTCCACAAGCTTCTGGAAGTCCTCATCGCTCAGACTCAGCACCACGTCCGGCTTCGCGCCCTCCGGCGCGAGCCCCTTCCCCACCGTCCCCGTCTTCTTGAGGTCGATGTACCACGACTCGCTCGCCTTGGCGGCGTTGGTCAGCGTGAAGGCGAAGATGGCGCTGCCCTTCTTGATTGCGTCCTTCTTGGCGGGCTCGGAGGCGAGGGAGGTAGCGATGAGGTCGAAGGCGACGGAGGAGGGGAAGGCGTCTGCATGTGCGGAGGGAGGGGTTAGTCGGTGGTGGCTCACTCAGGCAATGTGGTCTTTTGGAGCTGAGACATAGCTCGCAGAGGGGCAAACATACCTGATTTAAGCGACATGGTTGGAGCGTTATGGTACGTGAAGGAGTAAAAAAAAGTGGAAATGAAGACGTTCAGTGAAGGGATAGGAGAGGAGCTGGGTCGGTGACTTGACTTTGCTGGTGGAGAGAAAGGGCCTGTGGGGTGTGTGGAGGATTGGGACAGGCTCGCGGGTTTATGTACGGTGCGGACCGAAACGGTTGGTTTGTGTTCCCCCGACCGATGAAGTCACAAACCCATGCATGTGAAAGCTCGGTACGCGCTTCCCTCCACCATCACCCACCACTATTGATAAGTAAGCTTAGAGGGCTGGGATGGCAAGGTGGCGTGGCCGAGTGGTCTAAGGCGCTACGTTTAGGCATTGTCAAAACCGTAGTTCGAAAGAGCGCGAGTTCGAATCTCGCCGCCATCATCTCTTTTTTATTTTCCTTTTCTTGTGTTTGTTGGGAGGGGCTTACTTTTTGGACCTTTTTCTTTCTTCATGTGTAGACAGACCGGCCGGGCATGCCGAACCCGCGCACGCGACCCCACGCAAGCAGGGATGGAAACTGAAACCGACATGTCAGTTAGTGACTAAACAGCATGTGAACCCAACACCGAACCGCCGCAACCCATGTGATAAGTACATACATACTCATCCGAGTGAGAACCCGTGCATGTATGTATCTTTCGGGCATGCAGCGATAATCCATACTATTTTTCATGCAAGCCGGTATAACCTACACCACCTAGTATGTGCGTGCCGTTCCCGGTTTAAGATCCGTCTAGATCTATAGTATTCCCGCTCTATATACGGAGGTTGCCAACTAAGTGGCTGGTTAATTCGCGTCAGAAGAAACGTCGACATGGCCCCGTAGCATGATCGAGACTGGGAATCTAATTACTGTAAGCCCCACTCGGGAGTGGGGAGTGTGAGGGGGGGAAGAGTGCAGTAAGATCGATAAAGTTCGGGCTGCAGCTAGATGCCCCGCAGTCGGCATGCTCTGCGCGTGTATAGAGCAGGACCGCTAGGTAGTGGTTACATGTAGCGGTACATACATGTAGTTGGGCCGGTGTGCGCATGCGGGAGAGGCGACATGGGCGGAGTGGCCAGGGGGGGGGGGGGGGTGTGAGCTAGTGGGGTAGATATGTCCTTTCAGCCTGACCGACCTTCAAGACACACCCAGTAGACAACATCATGGCGGGGAAATACGGGCCAGTACATGTACTCTACATGTAGTTACGTCCAACCATCCGTAGCCCGCCCACCTATGTAACTCTCCCCCAGTCCTCTTCACCAGGTACTGTCGTTCACAGGGTATATATTGATGGACACTACTAGGTGTTGACGTACAAGCTAAATTTTAAAAAAGACAATCCGTCAACACCCAGTGTCCGCCAATACCCCGTGAACGACAGTACCACCCCTCCCCCAAAAAAAGCAAAACCACCACCAGCCCCCACCCACTTCCCCATTCCATCCGCACCACGCATCACTCAGGCCCCGAGTGACAGTCCATGACGCAAAACAGCCACCAAATGTCGTGCTACACCACCATGGAGTCCGCCCCCACTCTTGCGTGCTCAGGGCGGGTGAATGAGTCATGGCCCACGCCAGACTATATGTTAAGAATGGTTTGGGTTTTTTGGTTTGGTTTGATTTGGTTGAGGACTTCCATTACTTGCATTCATTGCTATCGGTATTTCCATATCCATATCCATATCCGTCCGCATCATTAAGCTACAGTATCACCGCATAACCGCAACCAGCTAACCAACTATGTATACACTCCTCCCCCTTTCCCCCCTTTCCTCCTCCTTCTCCTCCCCTCCCCCCTTATATAGTTGGCGTCGTAAACTGCCTCTGATCCGTCACCACCAGCCCGGCCACACTCGCACTCGTCAACGTACTAATCGCCCCCGCGACCAGCGCACTCAACGCCAACCTACTCACGTCGCCCGCCCTCGACGGCGCCACCTGACTCAGCACGCCAATCTGCGTTCCCAAACTACCGATATTCGCAAACCCGCACAGCGCATACGTCGCAATGAGTCTCGAGCGGTCACTCAAGGTCTCAAACTCGGGCTCCTGCTGCAGCCGCGTGTACGCCACAAACTCGTTGGCAATGAGCTTGGTCCCAATGAGTTGCGCGACCTTGTACAGGTCGCCATCGCGCGACACACCCAGCAGGAAGGCGATGGGGTAGCAGATGTATCCCACGATTAGCTCCACGGTGAGCGGGGGGTCATTGATGTTTAGGTAACGGCCCCACCATGTCAGCAGGCCGTTACACAGCCCGAGCAGCGCAAGAATGCACAGCAGCGTGCTCATAATCATTCCCGCGATCTTCAACCCCAGCCACGCGCCATTGGCGAAAGCGTGGAGTGCGTTCGCGGGCTTCTCCTCGGAGGCGTCCTGCGGGACGACGACGCGGCCGGCGGTGAGTGATTCTTCGGTCTCGGGGTAGCGCAGCTTGGAGACGGCGAGGGAGGCCGGAATGGACATGACACAGGAGGAGATGAGCGCCTGCGGGTTGATGCCCATGCCGATGTAGGCGACGAGGACGGAGCCGGCGATGGTGGCGAAGCCGGAGGTCATCACTTGGTGGATCTCGGCGAGGGTCAGGTGTGGGACAAAGGGGCGGATGAGCATGGCCGACTCGCCCTGGCCGATGAAGGGGGAGGCGGCGGCGACGACGGCTTCGGCGCCCGAGACTTGCATGGACCAGAAGAAGAAGACGGCAAATTTCCCAATGAACCATTGCAGGATGCCCCAGTAGTACAGCTGATCGTTGCGGGTTTGTTGGTTAGTGGGCACGACATGGAGAGAGAGATAGGATCGTAGGGGGAAGGGGGGCTCACCAGCTGCACCAAGGCCACGAAAAAGATAATCGCCGGCAAAACACTGATAAAGAACATACCCAATTGCGAGATCTCTGTACTCGTCAAGAAGGCCACCCCATCCTTCGCAAAGCTCAACAGGCTCTCGGCCAGCCCCGATATGAAGTGGAAGATGTCATAGCCTACACCGGTGCGGAGGACAAACAGCGCAATGATGAACTGCATCAGCATGCCCACGAGGACGGTGTGCCACTTGACATGCGCCCGGTGCTTGCTCGTCGCCCAGAGCACGCCCACAAACACCAGCATGCCAAACAGCGACACGGCGCGGTTGTCGCGCGTGTTGTTGAGCGACTCGGGGGAGGCGAAGGCGCCGATGAGGTACACGCCGATGACGAGTACCGCCGACAGCGGCGTGCGCAGCTGGGACGGGACAAACGTGACAAAGCGCACGGCGGTGTGCTTCCAGAGGGTCTGTATGGGCTTGAAGAAGAGGCTGACAGGGAGGTAGATGGTGAGGATGCGCAGGGCGATGCACAACCAGAAGAGGAAGGGGACGACCCAGTTCTTGTCGGCGCGGTGGAGCACCAGTGATGCGATCCACCATCTTTACGATCGTGGCAGGATATTAGGGCTCATGCTTCTTTCCCCGGCCAAAAAATTGTAGAAGGGAGGGGAGTTACCCAGTGAAAAGACAAAAGATAAACGCATGCACAAACACCCGATACTTCCTATATAACCCTCCACTACCACTGCCTGCACCACCGCTGCCTGCACCGGCGCTGCGGACGCTGGCGCCACTACCGCTTCGGCTCCCTTTCTCGATATCGCCGGATATGGGCGCGCTCTTCATGGCGTGCCCGCTCTCGATGTCGGCGGGCTCATTTGCGGCGGTGGTGGTGGGGGAGGATGAGGAGGGTCGGAGATGTTGAGCGCTGGGTCGGGGTGCGACATTGCGGCAACAACAAAGGAGGAGGGGGGGGAGGTGGTGTTGTTGGGAGGGGGGTATATATTAATGCGGTGGGATGAACGACAAGAGAAGAAGGGAAAAAAACCAGAACGAGGGCGAGGGGAAGGGGGGGATATATCTATGTTATAGTGGAGACAGAGTAATCCCCGAAACCTGTCTGGCCGTTATATCGATTTTTTTTTTCTCGCTCTCTTTCTATTAATTGGGTCCCCACTCAACTACCAGCGCAGCTAGAAGAGATTGGCCAAAGTGCTTGCTTGCTTGGTAACTTAGCGCGGCGCCGGCCGGATTAGTTACTTGATTAGCTCGAGTCGACCCCTACTGTCGTCTCTGCTTTGATAAATACCTAGCAAGTGAGATTCCTAGATAGATACCTACCAGCTCGATAGGTAAACAGTTTCAAACAAACCGATTGGCAGCGTGCGTTGGTTGGTAATAAAAGGGCTCCCAACTAATCTGGCTACCGTCCCACTGTGCTGATAGAGCATAATGGGGGAAGTATAGATATCTAACTGCACCACCTTCCTCTCTCGGGGAATTAACATGCCAGGGGATGGGGGAAGGCCCATGCCAACTCTAATCCTCGGATAATTTTCGCCACTGGGGTATCAAGGTTGTACGTAGAAGAGTAGGCAGAGGGTCCCGCCTAGAATTCCGGTGTGCTTATCTCTACTATGTAGCACTGTTAATTATCATATCCACTCTACGCGTCGTAAGTAGATATCAATATTAGTACAGCGAGAGGTAGAAACAGGGGTCTAAAAACAGGGTTTCTGTGGCTGGGCAAGCCAATAGGACTCCTCCCATATTTCTACAATAATCTTACCGCAAGCTGTATTTGGTGTTTAGTACAGTAAGGCATTGCGTGTTCCAATGGCTCTGAAGGATTACCAGGACTACTAGGGTTTCTCGTTTTATACGGCATTGTTGAGGACAGGTTATCACGCCACCTATTCTTTGCCATAAGTCCACAGTTGTAGCATACGTATCTAACAGTATACGTAGTGATAAATAGGCGGATCAAATAGATACCAGATTTTTTTAATATAGATCGATGCTTTCCTCTACTCTAGCCAGAGTGGTACGTGGGGGGATAGCTATCAGCAGAATCAGCATATTCTGGAATGCATGTTACTCGTAATTAATAGATAGATATCGATATCAGTGTCGCGTGCGCCGACCTCTAGCTTCTCAGCTAGCTACCTTGGTAGCTAGGCCACCATAATATATCAACACCTCAATATCCACTCTCTTCTGCTCGTCCAGATAAGCTCTCCTCCCAATTTCCACCACACGTTTCAACCGCCAGGAAGGAAGGTCTCCCTCTCTCTCTCGATCTCTCCCTATCATTATTAACCGCGGCATCACAGGTGACAAGTCCAGCCATTCCATTCGGACTGCATGGTCAGTCTTGTCAGCTCCGAGCAAGAGGCAAGATGACGCGCCAAGACTGTCCGAAAGAGGAAGGTTGCCCGCTCTGGAAGGTGTGTAACCAAAACCCTGTCTGTAAGCAGGCATCGTATCGTGTATCGTGATCACCGTCCCGAAGATTGGTAGCGCTTTGGAGGAGGGTAGATACAAGGCTCTGGGATTAAGTGAGTGAACGGATCCTCACCAGTCAACACCCCATTTAGTTCATTCACTTAATGCCAGAGCCTTGTACAGTAGGTACTATCGGGTTCCGGATTGTGGAAGAGCCTGGTATGCGTGCGGGTAGAAGAGTAGTGGTCTGATTTTATTTATTTATTGGGTTGCGGTTCGTTGGTATGGTGATAAGTGGACTGTTGGTATTTGGTACCTATTTGTGAGTGTAATATCGGTGGAGGAATGATTGTAATTCTGTAGTTATCAGGAACTAGCTACGGTATCGGATGAATCTGAATATACTGCTAGCTAGCTATGCGGTTATATATAAGTATCATACCGCCTTAGCAGAAACTGAAATATCTACGGCCAGGCTGGTACCTACACACCTCAGGGAATTCAAGGCACGCATGTATATGAGACTCGCAGAGCAACATGACAGGCCCAAGCCTCCGCGCAGTTCCGAGTGGGCGCAGAAAATCCCCGGAAACCCCGATGGCCCTCCTTCCCCACAAATTACCCCACAAAAAAGAAATAAAAAAGTTGCGCGCCCCTTAGAGTAGCCTGTATGGAGTGAATAGCATGTGGCCCGAGTTTTTGTTACGTACTCGCAGAGAGGTTCGATGCATGGAATATACCTGCCGGCTAGGCTTCATCTGGGGTTGCATCGAAGTGGAAGGTAGGTGAGGTGAGGATTCGCGGGGTTGTGGGGTCGTGGTGCGAGATATCAGTACCTTCGTTCTGTAGGAGAAGAAGCCTAAGGAACAAGCAGCATGCTGTGCCAAATACTGCGCCGGGATATAACGTGAAGGTATAAATAAAGAAAGGCTCCCATCTCTACATGTATGTAACATGCTTCTTTGCATGTCATGAAGCTTAAGCTTAAGCTCTTTCATTCCATCATGCGGGCAGTACCGACATCATCACCAACCACGGGGTCCACCGCCCGGCTCTTTGTTCGTAATATGTGCACCTACTCTACTTGATTCACTGGGAGGGCATGTATGTAAAGTAGGGTAGGGTAAAGTATAGCGGTCTAGGGTGATCCGCACATATGAAGTCCTTGAACCGTAGTACCTACTTCTTGAACCTGTAAATACTTGACCGTGGCCGCCGAACCAAACAGCCAACGTCCCCTCCTCCCAAAAGCCAAAACAACCACGACCATGTCCACCACCGACATCGAATCCACCGTCGCCACCCAGCTCGAGGCCTACCATGCGTCCCGCGCCGCTCTCATAGCCCAAGAGAAGGCACTCCGTCACGGTCAGTAACGTTCCTCATGTTGCTGTCCTCGCCTGATCCGGGATCTGACTGACTGACTGACTGACTGGCGTGACGTCATACCTGGCAGACTATGCGTTCCGCCAACGCCTCTCGGAGACTGCCAAGAGGGCCTCAAACATCGTGGGCAACATCCGCCACTACGAGGCCGCAACAGTGTGGACGAAGGAGGTGGAGGACGACGAGGGCGATGTGTACCCCGGCATGATGTTCACGCTGGCAAAGGACCGCATGGAGAGCACAAGGCTATGGAAAATTGTCAAGAGAATGCCGAAGGGCTGTTTGCTCCATGCGCATCTGGAGGCCATGGTCGATAGTGAGCTTTCCTCTGTGTGCTGCTTGTATGTACATGTGAGGTAGTGTTCCTCAACTCACTGTAAACGATACTAGTGGATTGGCTGTTGAACCTCGCGTTGGAGACGCCGGGGCTGCATATCTTCTCAGATATACCGCTGGTTTCGCCAGAGGCGTTGAGGATTGCTACGATACAGTTTCAGTATTCGCCGGAACCCCCGGCTGTAGCTACATCACTATATTCATCGGCGTATGTTGCGAATGGGTTCGTTCCCATTACCGAGGCCGCGGATACGTTCCCAGCGAACCTCCTCATGGGATCCGAGGGCACAGGCACAACTTCGAGAGAGGCGTTCCTGGAATGGCTTATCGACCGCACCACAATCACAGCTGAAGAGAGCTTAAAGCATCATGAAGGGATCAATATGGTCTGGCGAAAGTTTCAGGGCATATTCAGAATAATCTCGGGCATAGTCTACTACGAGCCAGTATATCGAGCATTTGTCCTCCTCCCACCCGCCCCCCCCCCCCCCCCTCTCCCATACCCACCCCGCAAGAACAAGCTCTAATGATTGCAACGAAAAAAAAAATAGGTCCGTCATATTCTCCACCATTTGCATCTGGATAATGTTCTCTGGGTGGACATGCGGGCAGCCTATGCCATGACCTTCCGCGCGGCAAACACAGGAGAAATCCTCCCCCGCACTGATGTCATCCGCGCGTTTTCCGAGGAGGTGGAGCGGTATAAGAAGTCTCCGGAAGGGGCGGGTTTCTGGGGCGCGCGTATGATATGGACCACCATCAGGAGCTTCGACAATGAGACGATTAGAGCCAGCATGAAGGAATGCGTTGAAGCCAAAAAGCTCTATCCCCATGCCATCGCGGGTACATCCCCCAAGCTTACTTTTTCTCACATACTCAATTTCGCTAACACTTTCAAGGCTTTGACTTGGTCGGCCAAGAAGACCTCGGCCGCCCGCACAAGGAGCTTATCCCCGAGATCCTCTGGTTCCGTGAGTATTGCCGCCAGGAAGCGGTTGATATACCATTTTTCTTCCATGCCGGCGAAACGCTCGGCGATGGCAACGCCACCGACGAAAACCTATTTGATGCTATTCTCCTCGGGACCAAACGCATTGGCCACGGGTTTTCGCTTTACAAGCATCCACACCTGCTAAGGCTTTGTCGTGAACGTAAAATCTGCCTTGAAGTGTGCCCAGTCTCGAATGAGATCCTGCGACTGACATCCAGCATTCTGTCGCACTCACTTCCGGCGCTCCTGGCGCATGGGGTGCCTGTAACCTTGAACAACGATGATCCGGGAATTCTTGGGCAGAAGACGACGGCGAGTATGACGCATGACCATTGGCAGGTGTTGCAAGCGTTTGACAATGTTGGGCTGGAGGGCCTGGGGGATCTGGCAGAGACGACTGTGAGATATGCAGCATTCGAGGGCGTGGATGTGGGCGTGGAGGAGGGTGTGAGGGAGGAGAGGATGAAGATGTGGAAATCGGATTGGGAGAAGTTCTGTGAATGGGTTGTGGCAGACTTTGGAGAGTGGGAGGAAGGAGAGGGGGCTTAGTGCATGATGAATATAGCGTACAACTCACGGCGCGCATAACCGAGGAGATATAACTATTATATCGGACGTAGGAGTAATCGTTTTCTAGCATTGTATTAGTATTATAAGGACTAGGGCTGGTGGTTTACACCTAAGAGCCCACTTCGGGTGGCCAGCTAGTTTGGTTTACGATTGGTACCATTTATCGAGAATAGCATTGCTGAACTTAAAAAAAAGAGTAGACATCCTCTATGATCTGAAATATCAGGTTTCATTTGGTGTATCGGTTTTACATGTAATTATGAATGAATATTTTGGCTCAGTCGACGATCCTGGGGACGTTCAGGCCTTTCGAGTGGTGGTCCCTAAGCTACATATATTCGATAGCATATTTTGTGAAGTATCGTCATATAGGCGTTAAAACATGTATGTATGTCTGCCAATATACTAATGGAACTAGGGATTTCTTTTTGGAGCGGGGGTCTTTACAGCAACTAAAATTGCTGTGATCTCTTATTACATCTGTCCCTAAACACAGCTTGAAAGTCATGCAGTATCACTCGCTTCTATTATATATGGATATGGACGGAAGTCGGAGTATCGGAGCTCCTGAAGATAATACTCCTACCATCATAGACAGCGGTAACTTTCCTTGTATAAAGTGGTCCTTCCATAGAATGATCTTTGGTAATAACCCTTGACAGTGTGCGTGTACAGAGAAAATCTTCACATGGTAAAGGGTGGGTGTGACATCCTTAAGGCAACTCAAGGATTAAAATATATCGAAACTTGAAGGCTTTCATACCCTGTATATTATCCGGTATGTCCTTATCATAGTAGGAAGTGGTGGCATATCTATCGGCAGGCCAACTTGCATATACTACGCAGAATTTAACGGAGCAGGACGAGAACTGGCCTAACCCTTGCTGTGCTTAGAATCGCTTTACATTCTGATATATGGGTCCTATCACAATGCGTAAGAGGAGCTACCAAGAGGTTAGAAGCCACAATCTGGCTCAGTATATGTGTATGTATATTACACCTAGGCAAATGGGGAGAAACTATTAGTAAGCTTATACACCATATTGTTTCATGCATCCCACTTACATTAATGTTTAGTTTTTTTGCGGAAGTCGTCCATCCAGGCGATTAATCAGCGCTGCAGCCCGAATTTGATTCAAGAGAGGTAGTCATAACTGCGTTTTGATAGAGTCTGTATTTAGCTCAATCTTATGTCCTGGTCCATGAAGATCTTTCATTCTAATATTGTAAAATACATTTTCGTCATTTATCATAACATCTCACTCGACATCTGGCTTCTTAGCGCCGGAAGAGGTAAAATGGCTTTATGTTAGAGAAACTGACTTGAAGCACCACCGATACCACATCGTTATGGCGACTCCAATCGGGAAGCCGATTCTTTGATCGGTCTCAACATACAGTGTTGCATTTCCACGGCTGAACTGAGGTGTGGATATCGGGAAATAGATTAGGCATGAGACCAACACCATTTCCAATCCAAGAACTTAAGCTTCATTTTACCGGTTTGTTTTGTCAGGTTTTGTCCAAAGGCAAAGTCGGTTTCGGCAGCTTGAACTTTGTTCTTGACTTAATATCGCCGTTATAGCGTCTCGAGCCCAATTGACTACGCCAGAATATGGTGTATCCATAAAAGCGAACCTGCATGGAGCACCAACCAAGGCAGAAACTCTGGAATACACCGGTCCCTGTAGCAATGTGGTCCTTTGTTACGGGACGGACAACGAAATAATTAATCTTGGACCCGCGGCCCGCACTCAGGCAGTCATACGTATCTAATCTCACTCACTCCATGCAACGGCACATTTTGAGACTGCTTTGATCAGTCAGTAGAGGAAGAGATTGCCCTGTCTTAAAGCATAGGTGCTATTGCAACACAGCTGAATGCTTATCACACCGTCCAGGAGCCTATCATGAACTATCACGCAGGTCTCGGCTTGTTGCGGCTCAATCACCCCTAACCTCTAGCGCTGATCCGATAGCCCCACTACCAGCGCCAAGGCGTTTCAACAATCTAGCCAACCAAACGGGAATCACACGACGCACGCGATTCCCCTAAGTTCAACTGTACGCGACAAAGCAGGTGTCCGACGTCAACCTCCGGACAGAACTTCCTCCAAGTGTTAGACCAGATTTCTCGAACGCGATAAGACATCAGCCCCTCGCTTCGATGAGCGTTGGTTACGTAAATTCGGAGAGCGGGGGAATGATTGTGGGAGATGAGTGAGATGGAGAGGAAAGGATTTAAGGATGCTGTTCGCCCCGAGGTGGGAAAAGAAAGTTCTTCCATCAGTTATCTCGTAAATTTCTTTAGCATATCCTCGTGATTACCTTTATCTCAACTTCTGCAAGACTTCACTTAACGCCACCATCACCGCCGCCTTTCTCTCCAGTATTCAACAATGACAACTCCATCCACAATCGATCCCAAGTTCTTACCCTCAAAGGACCAACTTGGTGTTGTAGGTGTTGGCTTCTCTGGAGGACAGGTATGTACACCATGCGATTCTAGACTGCACCCCCACTAATATCACATAGACCAAACCAGGTGTCGATGCGGCCCCCGCAGCACTGATTGAGGCAGGACTTCTAGATTCACTTTCTAATGAGCTCGGATACACCATCCATCATGACGGAAAGGTTCACAACTACACTGAATACATCCCACCTTCAGATCCGCCTCTTCAAACAGGTGGCGCACGTGCACCAATGCTAAAGGCTCTCACTGTATCAAACGTCACTAAGGCCATTGCAGACCAAGTATATGAACATGCTTCACAGGGGCGCCTAGTCCTTACACTCGGTGGTGACCATTCTATTGCAATCGGTACCATCGCCGGCACAGCGAAGGCTGTTCGAGAGCGTCTTGGCCGTGAGATGGCCGTGATATGGATCGATGCGCACGCTGATATCAATACACCGGAATCATCAGGATCCGGTAACATTCACGGTATGCCGGTATCCTACCTGACCGGTCTTTCGAAAGCACCCAAAGAAAACCCCGAGGTGTTTGGGTGGATGAAAGATGAAAACAGGATCAATGTATCAAAGCTTGTATATATTGGCCTGCGTGACGTCGATATTCCAGAAAAGAAAATCCTCAGGGAGAACGGAATAAAGGCATTCAGTATGCATGATGTTGATAAGTATGGCATTGGTAGAGTGATGGAGATGGCGTTGGAGCACCTCAACTGTGGACCAGGGCAGGAGGGTATGCCGATTCATTTAAGCTTTGATGTGGATGCGTTAGATCCGCAAGTGTAAGTCTCTCAACCTATTTAACTATGGGCACTCTTACTAATAGATCGAATAGTGCACCAAGTACAGGTACTCCTGTTCGTGGCGGTTTGACACTGAGGGAAGGAGATTTCATATGCGAATGCATTCACGAAACCGGGTGCCTAGTAGCCATGGACCTTGTGAGTTTGCCCTGTGTCTTTGGAAAAAAAGGAGAGAGAGAGAGGGTTGCTAATTATTTCGCTTCCGTAGGTCGAGGTCAACACCATAGTGGAGGGAGTGGAGCACGACAGTTTTGGATCGATGGAAACAGTCAGGGCGGGATGCAGCCTGGTTCGGTGTGCGCTCGGTGAGAGTTTGCTGTAGACCAAGCCAGTCTTGTTGCTTTATGATTTTGGTTCTGTGCGGACTGTATTTTATCTCTGTACAATCAGTAGAAATGTAGACCAGTCCTAGAGCTCTAGAATAGAAACTATGTTGATATTTAACTAGAGTAGCCATTGGGAAATATCGAACCTCAACTTCCTGAAGTGATGGGCCTGGGGAAATGTCTAGGCATTTCCATTATTCACTCTATACGTAGATCATTTCCTTTCTGCGTTAATGACGGGCCGGGCCGGTTTGGCTAGATGCCATAGTATTTCTGCAGAGTTTTATCTTATATCGGAAGGATGCAGGGCGAGATTGCATGTAAGAGTAACTAATTCTTCCGTGAGGTGCGTTATGTGGACATTAACCGCTGAAGTGCTTATGGTACAGTAATCTTTTGAAGACTGTCCTCATGCCATACAATATCGCCAATTTGGCAGAGAATCCCATCATTGCCACTTGTCGATAACCCACTCGACGGCTCGATCAAGCTTCTTCTCCGCCGGGGTAACCCACGTCTTTCCCGCGCTCACGGTATCGGTACCCACGCGAGATTTCAAACACAAGCTTGCATATGTCACCCCTCCAGTACACAGCCACCCTCCCCTACGGGAACTCGGCAGCCTGACATTCTCGCTTCGTCCGGGGCAGGAACGGAAATGAAGCCTCGATTGTCGTCCCAATACTCCATATCTACGTGGACGGGAGTGCTTTAGGAGGTTGGGTCGAAAGCGAAAGCTTAAGGGGCGTGTAGAACTATATAAACAAAATGCATGCAAGTGATTGAAGGTATAATTTTCTAGGTTTAGAGGTACATATATTGTGATCCTGGGCTGCCTCCTTGAGACCCCTAACCCCGGGGATACGGGTTCTCGGTATTGCCGTCCAGGAAGGATTATTATGGACTCCTGACCCCAAATACAGTGCACTGAGCATGCAGCAAGGGGGAATGGACTACCAGCTGTACCGAGCGTCGTGGGCCGGATGTCAAGCTGTCACAAGCCCGAGCTAGACTTGTCTTATTTGGCGAAAATGAAATCCTCGGGCCTAGGAAGGTTTCCCAGTATTCAAATCGGGGAGACTGGGCTGGACCATCAGTTATTGCGGTTACGTGCACATGATTTTCTTCAGAAAGAGGAACATACCCATATTTCCGAGCTGCCCGAGGCAGCCCATATTAACAGTCAATTGCTCATCAAACATGAATAGAGGTAAATCTAAAGTCTAGGTAGCCTCAGGCTCTGTTCGGACCGCAGTGGACAATAGTATCCGAAGGACAGTAAAAATACGTACCGGAACCATTCAAAAGAAGAGTTTGCTTGAGGGATTTATATTTACTCAACGAGATAAGGTGATGTGAGGTATTATTTTGCGCACGAGTAAAACCTTATTTTGGCCAAGCCTGGGGAAGATAATAGCGGGCACGTGTTAGCACAAGATTTTTAGTTTCTCCCTCTCCACACTGGAATCGATTGACAAATTTGACATTAGTTTCTGGGCAAGTGGAGCCCGCCGAGTGATAAGTCGTGAACACCATATTCACATTCCCCATAATTACATTATCATTAGACTAACGAAAGTTCTATCAAAACTCTCCAGCTATACCTGCTGCTTTCTCTCCGTCTCCTGACTCCCCTTGTTACTACTCCCAATACCCTCCTCCTCGTCCTCCTCTAGGGCAAGGCCCAGCACCCTAAACTCAATTTCATCAATCTCACTTGTCTGTCTTCTCGCCGATCGGTTCACCGAGAACCAATACGGACTCGCACGGGACGCCGAGTCTGCAGATGCTGTAGTGTGCTTGGCGGCTTGCGCTTTGATGAGACGGTACATGACTGGCGCGTTTGCGACACAGCAGGCTACTAGCATCTCGATGGATGCGAACTATAGAGAAAATGATTTGTAAATGAGGGTTGGGGGTACGCGCGAAAGGAATAGGGAACATACAAGTGTGCGCCAGCGCTGGATTGCGTGGTTTTCCATCACGAATGGAAGCCGGAATATGCTGACTAGGATGACGAAGAAACCAAGCGAGAAGAGCGCATAGAGTTGGATTTTTCTGTTGCGCATTAGATTTGTAGACTAGGAATGGAAATCCTATGATAAGAGCTTGGGTGGGGAAATACCGTTTTCGTGGGAGACTGGTGTGGAAGACCATGGGAAGGGGATAGAGTATTAGGACTAAGTCTGTTGCGATATTGCATGCTCCGGTTGTGTATAGCTGGGCTTCGGCGAATGTACATGCTCCTGTGGATTAATTCGAGTTATTAGTTCAGACGCATAGTGATTGAATGGGGTTGATTGAGAGATAACATACTGCCTGGATTTGGAATAACTTGCCCTAGGTGGAGTTAGTATGTGCGGTGATTCAGAAGAGCCAACAGTTGAATTAAATGTACTTACAATAGCTGTTGTTTCGAGATATCAGAACCAGAAAAAGCCAGTTTAATAAACCAAGAAAGTGCGGAATGATGAACTTACTGATTAAATGGCCGGCACTCCAATAGAGTCGACACCATCACCGCCGCAAATGTCAGGAATAAAAGTACCCATATATACTTGATATACTTCCTATACACCTCCAACAGCTGAACGATCCTTGAGTACAGCGCCAGTATACATGCTTTCATCGACCAAATACTACTTCCGTCAGCAATTGCTTGAAGTCCAATCCCCAGCCTAGGACTCCATACATACAACGCAGCATAACAGGACCTAGCCACCAACGCCATTTTACTCCCCATCTCTCTCCTTTCCACTTCTTGTTTTCGCAACCCGTTCCTCGCCCACTCCTCCACATTATTCGTATCCCACACCAACACCAAATGAATCACCACCGTCCTCACAACTAGTATCCCGAGGGCCCCTAGCATCCAGTAATCATCGTGCCTCCATTTCTTCTCTCTTGCCCAGGTTGCAGACAGTCGTATTGTGATGATCAGAAAACAGATTGTGTAGAAGACATAGCCTACTACTAGCGTGGTGAGATCGGAGAGCATTTGGCGGTGGCATGATAATTGAAGAAGTGGGGAGTTGTCGCGGTTTTAAACTTGCGGATGAAGCGGGACGGACAGCATATTGCAGGGAAAGGGACCCTGGCATGGCGTATGCATCCACCGATGTCATACCCGAGTGGGGCCGGGTAAGGATTAGACGGTAGACTCATTTGAGTGGGTTAGAGGCGGTAAGCCCTCACACTAATCAAAATAAAGCGAGTAAAGGGAGTTTCTCCCTCTCTCTCTAAAGGTACATGTACTTTTATTTACCCCGGAACTATATGTATCATAGGGCGATAAATATATCGAATTGAAAGACACTCTTCATGCATGCCCATGACACATTACTGATGACATGCATCCTCCGGGGCGCATGGATCGCGATGATTACCCCGGCCCGGGTCCTTTTGTTTTTGCTCTAGAGCGTTCGGGAAAATGTCTTAAGCTTAATTAGAATACGTATATACGTGTGGGGGAGGGGGAGCAGCTATATGTCCGAGTTATATAAAGGTGAGGCTCCTCAATGTTTGCTTTCCGGTGTGAGCCAATGAAATAATTGACTGAAGTGGTGTGTACAAGGTTGGGTCGTCCTCTACTCCATCTTGCACCATACGTTGTATGCCGATATATACCCATTCCCAGAGGTCGTGGTGGTATGTAACCATTTCTCTACACCAGGACCCGGAGGGTTCTGGCATGCTTCATACACCATTTCTTTCCCTCTCTCGCCTGGTTGCTATGCCGAAGTTGGAGTTATTGCTCAGTCCCTAGGCGTGCTTACTGAACCCACACGTACACCGTAGTACCAGTTTCAATAGACCAGCCCGGGCCCGAAACACGTTTAGACTGTCCCAAGCCCATCAAACCCTTACAACCGGGGCCTGGCCTGGCCCATATATACATGTATATACGGGCCTAACCCCGGAATTCTTTGATCATGATAATTCATACGATTCTAAGAAAAATATATTTGACTGTTTATTGCGATATTAAAATCCCATATTTATCCAAAGATTTGCTTTTTCATAGAGAGAAATGAGGATTGAAGATGATGGATATTCTTAAAATATGCACCATTTCGGCCCATATAAATTAGCCCGGGCCTCAATCGCCTTAAGACCCGGCCTGGCCCGGCCTCAGACACCCTGGCCCAAGCCTGGCCATGGCCTAGAAGGCCGAATCCCGGGCCGGTCCATATAACCTGAGGCCTATCAAACCTCTGCACCGTACCAACCATGACTACATGTATGTATACCACACCAGAAAAAACATCGTAGGGCCTAATACTACAGGTGGGATAGGTTTTATGTTTGGTTTAGGACATACAAGTTAATTTCATTGAATGAATATATTGTTCACCGGAGGTTAATTTGTTAACGCAGCGCAACTTGTATGCCTCTAGCTTTAATTGCGGATTTCTGTCTCGACCTCCTCGACTAGATCTCGGGGGTTAAGAGCTCTATAAAGATTTCCTATATACGGAGCTGCCGGAATTAAAGAATATGTAGTACGGCTCGTCTACTTTAGGGATATCAACACTTATTCCACGGCGGGAGCTTAAGACTCATGGTGGCATATCTAGACTAAACTCACCCGCAACCCGCTCACGAACGACTATCCACAAACCAAACCCAAACAAGCACCTGTTTATCTCTACTTTTAACTATATACACCCCCCCCCCCCCTTTTTTCTTCCTCCACCCCTCCCTCACCGGCCCTCCCTGCCTATTCATACCTCTCCTCCAACCCCATAAACTTCTCATACACCTCCCGCGGACTCAACACCCACTTCCCCTTCTCCCCCACCACACACTCCACCGCCGCCGTGCCCCCCTCCAGATCCTTCTCCCCCACAACAATAATATAATTATACCCCTTCACCCTCGCCGCCTTCACCTTCTTCGCCAGCGAATTCCCACTCTCGTCCACATCCACCGCAAACGTCCTTCTCCCCATCGGCGCCGCCCCTACCCCTACCCCCACCCCCTCACCAACACCGGCAACAACCCCCCGCACCTCCCTTGCATACGCAAGCAGCTTCTCGCTATTCGCCACAGGCAGCACCACCGCCTGCCTCGGCGCCAGCCAGAACGGCCACCGTCCGCCATAGTGCTCCATCAGCAGCGCCATGAAGCGCTCAAAGCTGCCCAGCACCGCGCGGTGTATAATCACCGGCGTCACCAACCCGCTCGTCTCGAGCTCCTTGGGATCCGTGGGGGCCTCGCCGCGCGCCTCGGCTTCGGGCGCGGGCGCAAGATAGGATAGTCCGAAGCGCTGCGGGAGCTGGAAGTCCAGCTGGATGGTGGCCGTCTGGTGCTGCTTTCCGTCTGAGTCGGTGACGAGAACGTCGATCTTTGGGCCGTAGAAGGCGCCGTCGCCGGGGGAGAGGGTCCACGGGGTGCCGGAGGCGTTGAGCGCCTGCGTTAGTGCGTCTTCGGCGCGGTTCCATTCGGCGGGGGTGCCGATGTGGTGGACGGGGCGGGTGGAGAGGACGAGCTTGTATTGGGGTAGGTGTAGAACGGTGTAGACGGTGTTGATGAGGCGCAGGGTCGCGAGGATCTCGGTGGAGATTTGCGACGGGCGGCAGAAGATGTGCGCGTCGTCTTGGTGGAATTTGCGCACGCGGGTGAGGCCGCTGAGGGCGCCGGAGAGCTCGTTTCTAAACAGGCTTGTGTGTTAGTCCACCATTGTCTCCACTCCCGGGGCATATGTAGTGATAGGTAGGGCATACCTGTGCAGCGGCGCAAAGTCCGCATACCGTACCGGCAGATCCCTAAAGCTCCTGGTAGCACCCGCATGTTTAAACAGCAAGCAATGCCCTGGGCAATTCATTGGCTTGAGCCCATACTCCCCCTCTCCCTCCTCCACCTCCTCCGCCGGATCCTTCTCCCCGCGTGCAGAAACAGAAAACATATCGTCCTTGTAGTTCTCCCAGTGGCCGCTCGTCTCCCACAGCGAGCGCTTGTAGATAGTGGGCGTGATGACCTCCTCGTAGCCATAGACGGCGTACTGCGCGCGCAGGAAGGACTGTAGCTTGTTGAAGATGCGGGCGCCATTGGGCAGGAAGAGGGGTGAGCCTGGGGAGGCACCATGGGTAATGAGGAGCTCTTGGGAGGTGGCGATGGCGCGGTGGTCGTTGGGCGCACTGGTGGTGGGGGGAGTGGTGCTAGACGGGGCGGTGGGCGCCGGGGGTGTGCAGGAGCCGCAGAATCGGTGGAGATGCGGGCGCGGGTGGGGGAGAGTGGTTCTGGCGGTGAACCGGGGGAGGGGCGAACCCGTCCGGAGGAAGGAGAGGTGCGGGCGCATTGCGGGTGTGTAGATGTTCCGGCGCCGGAGATAGGTTTGATTTGTCGGGGATCTTGAATTTGCTGGGGTGGACCTGGGCCTGGCAGAGCCGCAGCTTTGGGGGTGGTGGGGCCCTGCGGTAGGGTAAGTAACGAGTGATAATTGGGGTGAAAGGTATATACTGAGACGAAGGATACCAGGCCTCTTCGACTTTGTGTTGATTCCCAAACAATGGGACATATTTCTGGTAAACCTGTCTTATTGATGGTCTTTTTTTTTTTTTTTTTTTCACAATCAAAGTGACTGGCACTAAGCCGATTGCCATAACTGTAAGGTTGCATGCAATTAATGAATTAAACAAACTGGCACTAAGCCGTATCGTGGCCGAGTGATAGCCTGTGATCGCTTGTCCCTCTAGTTAGCTATAGTGCTATTGTTTTAAATCCCATTGTCGGCCTCATAAGCTCACAAAGGGAACACACATGGGTAGGGGCTCAACAGCCAGGGTACGGCTAAAACGGACAGAGAAGAGTACCACGAACATACCCCGAGGCATTTCGGAGGTGCTCGGTATCTCTTGACGGTGCCATGTTAAACCTTCATATATATTACCGCCGGTGTAGGATCTGCCCGCGGAAGAAACAAGCACGAGGTCTTTCGAATTGTATCTGTTTGAATTTGGCAGATAAGTATTAGCGGTGAGGTATATATTCCTGATAACAAGTTTGTGGTAGAAGAAGGGAGCATGCGAGATACTGTTGCCTGAACTTCGTTGATGAAAGTTATGTGCCATAGCATACATAGAGCTGTAGACATATACTTCCATGGGGGCATGAGACGCTCTTTACACAGGTCGCCAGCTATCCTTTGGAAACTGCACCGCCACCTATGTATAGACCTTCCCACACCCCCGTAGTATGCGTGTGCGTGTGCGTGTGCGTCTTTTGTAGAATTGTTGCCGTATTATAGTTTGTGCTCTATCCGCCCTCGATCATTCTGATACCTTGAGAGGTGCTTTGGTGATCTGCGCAGGCATCCGTCGAGTGAGGTCCCATGAGAAACATATATTGCCAGTGTTGTGCGTTTCACCCGGTAAACGAATTACCTACTATGCCAAGTAGATGTAACCAGCGACACCTCCAAGCTTAAGATGTTCCTGCATGCCTGCTTAACCGAACCCATTATATTCCCCTCGTCAAATCAGTTTCTTTGTTTCCCAGCTATCGATAAGCAGATAAGCGCAACAAGTCAACCAAGCATTTCGAACACGATCAGCACGAAACCAAGCTTAGCAGCGCCGTTCCTAACAACCAAAGTCAGTAACGTCAATCACTAAAGATCTGCAAAGTCCCTGGCCAATGACAGGCATGCAGGATGTGGCGCTGAAGCCCCACCCAACTTGGCAACGCCACAAGCGCCAGCACAGCACGTCACTAGCACGGTGGGCCAAAGAGGACAAGCAAGACAGCAGGAGAGAGGGCAGCCAACAATGCATAATAGAAAAGGCTGTCTCTTCCTCTCTCTGCCACACACACCACACACCTTGACACCTCCCCCGCAATCCCGCAATTCCCCCCCCCAGAAACATAGACAATGGCCCGCAGAGCCATCACCAGCGATGCTCCCGCCCAGCGCGGTACTCCCGCGCCAGAGATAAAAGCAGATACCACGGACACGAGCTCAACAGCTAGTCGGGCTTCCACAGCACCTAAACCGTCGCGCAAGCGCCGTCCTCGAAACCGCTCGACCGCCTCGACCGCCTCAACAGCTACCAACGGCTCGACTACCCCCGTGCCCAGGACTCCTACCCTCAAGCAGCACACCGCTAGTACGAACGATAGTAGCTATGATCCCCTCACGGAGGCTGTAATTAGCGCCTTTGCTACCTTTGGTGAACTCTTCCTCTCCCTAATCACCTTCCTTCGCGATAGCCTAACTACCACGCTGCGCCTGCTGCGAACGCCGCTCTCCCTCCTCCTCGGACTGTACCTTCTCGCCGTCACCGCCGCATACTGCTACCGCGCCCTGTCGATACCTATTACGCGCGCGCTCCTCCCGCTATGCAACATACCGGGGGTCTCGCTGCTAGATATACCGTTGTGTAACAATGCATATACCGCGACCCCGACGCGCACGTCGAGAACGGACTTTAAGGCCCTGGTCGACCTGCAGACTTCCTTCGAGGACATCATTGAGAAAGCAGCCAGCGGCTCAGGCTTGGGTAATGACCTGAAGAAGTCGGAGTTCGCAGTGTCGGACTTGAATACGCTGGTCCGCAGTTCAACACTCGAGTGCCGGTCTTGCTCCTTCTTCCCCCGCCCCGCAACCCACCGCTAACAGAAACAGAGATGAGCTCTCCATCCGCCTCGAAGACTTCATCACAGGCGCCAAGCGCACCTCCAAAGATCTCACACGCTTCAGCTCCAGAGTCTCCGGCGTTGTCGACTCCATCATTTCCATCGACACCTTCGCTCTCCGCACGCTCTCCGCCGCCCGCGCAATCGAGCTCTCTGCAACCCCACATAACCCCGTGGTCCAATACGCACTTGCGCCGTTCCGGCGCTTCACAGCAATGGCGGACGCAGAGGCGTCTGTCATGGACACCTTTATAAAGGCGGGCAATGTCATGGAGGAGAACATCAGGAGGTTGGTGTTTCAGGCCAAAGGGTTGTTGGAGGATCTGGAGACGATGGAAGAAAAGTTGAGAGTCATACATGAGGTTGTGGCGAGGGAGGGGAATGTTGTTAATGAGGCATATGACGATGTGGTATGTCTCCCTTAATACCCACACCTCTCACCTCCGTACCGGGCGCTGACAGAAAATAGCTATCTCAACTATGGACGCTCCTCGGCGGCAACCGCAGCGTCCTCGGCCGCTACGAGTCGCAACTGGCACTCCTCAACGACCTCGCCGGCTATCGTGGAAAAGCGATGGCGCATGTGCGTGTGTCGCTAATGCGGTTGGAGAAGATGCAGACGGACCTGGAGGATCTGAGAGAACATATGGCGAGGCCCGGGGTGCTGGCGGAGGCAGGAATGGAGGGGCTGCCGTTGGAGGTGCAGATGGAGACGATTAGAAGGGGTGTGGAGAGGTTGAAGAGCAGTATGGAGAGGGCGAAGGGGGTGACGGATAGGTAGATTTCCCTCTCCTGTGTTTCTGATTTACCGTTTCGGAGGGTCTGCTGTAAGCGGGGCCTGGGTGGCCGAAAGAGCGGGGGTGCGGGAAAGCGTGGGTTGGCTAATAGTGGGTATGTAGGCAACATGAGAGTATGCTAGCGCAGCATACCGAGAGTACCATTGGGATAGAACAGATGCTGGACGGATGAGCTCTCAGAGGAGATATGTTGTTTTGAGGGGATTTGCAGGGTTTTTCTCTTGTTTCCTGGACTGGGTTGGAATCGGGGCTGTTATTATTGGGCTGAGATGGGATATCTTTTCTGTTTTTGCTTCTTTCGTGTATTTTTATTATTGCTCTCGTTTTTTTGTTTTTTTTTAATCGTTTTTATTGGTTTTTATTGTGTCTGGTCTTTGGTTTCCGGTGTCTTATTTGTAAAAGTGTGTAAAGCAGTAAAAGTGTGTACATGGCGCAACCGGAAAATAAACATTCTGTTTACTATGTAATTAGCTGGTCTGATTAGTTAGAAACGGGGTCATGAACCATCACTCGCCGCCTGCGTGGAAACATGCCCATATGATCATTGACTCCGAGTGACGGGCTTGGCATTGCATCATTGAAATTGGTGGAGTGGGCGGTGGGGACACAACGTAAAGCTCAGATGTTACCAGGCTAGTGGTGATCCGATTCGTATATCTGAAGTCTGGATTGGTGTCGAAAATGTCGCTCGGGCTGTTCTGCTCTGTCGCTCGGCTGGTTGGAGAATGGAAGTACATGTAGTGATGGTTGATGATGGGGATTAAGCGGTCGTGACAGCTCAACTTATAGGGCCTCGAAACTAACACATATCCTGAACCGCTTACAGCCACATAAGATTTGCAACGTGTTTGGACATCTAGCCCAGATAATCCGTCCCGCCAGGATGGTGGCTCTGCGCTGAGAAGCCGGGAACGGGACGCCAGTACTCCACACTAGCGGGCAACCACATTTGGGGGAGTTGCATGGTGGCCCGAGCTAGGGTAAAGACATCGTTACCGCTACCGTCTCCCAGCGATAATGCCGTTGAAGCAACGTCGCTGGATCAATTGCAACAGCACCAGCACCACATATAGGCTAGA
Source organism: Morchella importuna (assembly GCF_003444635.1). NCBI lineage: Eukaryota > Fungi > Ascomycota > Pezizomycetes > Pezizales > Morchellaceae > Morchella > Morchella importuna. Next base: position 2,389,689 of record NW_025763399.1, on the reverse strand, counting down.
GACGCTTGGGAGCGGTATGCCTGAGGATTGTGAATTGACCACAGAAGCTGAAATGACGAGAATCGAGCGGCATCTAAGTGCGAAGACTTAGGTTGGACGCCTCTCGGAATTTCCCTGGACAGCACGGTGGCTCAAATACATTCGAGGAACCCCACACACCGCCCGCCGCACGCAGTGAGATACCGTTCGGGACAATCAATTCACAATTAGGAGCGTTTGGCTTCGTCTTCCAGTACGAGAGCAATCATTGAGATCTGAGTATTTTCCCGTGCAAGATTTGAAATACATTTGGCCTCGTGGTACATAACAGAAAGCATGGCAAGAAGTCCTTTCCCCAATATATCCCCTACAAAAGTCCTGGAACAAAATGGACACTCCTACCATTCGCTGCCCACCCACGTGATCGGACTTGATGTTTGCGATCTAGGCCGATAAAAAGGAGTTTGATAGATGTTATGGGTCCCACTAGTAGTGCTTAAATAAGCGTCGAATTACCACTTTAGCTCTCCCAACTTACTACGATACACTACTCCCCACACACACTCGAACATCATATATCTTTGAAAAGCAGCAGAGTATACGAAGAGTGCATGCTCGAGTTTGGAAGAGGGAGTACACTGGTGGAAAGTCATTATTATTACAGCTAGTTAAGGGGAATGGAGGGGTTCAACGGGGGTAGCTAAGGGTTTCTGTTTGTAAGCCAAAGGCTTTAGGGGGGCTGGGGGACCGGCGGAAGAATTCATTCGATCTTGATTCATGGAGGATATGAAGGAGGCTTTGGGATTTAACTAACTCTTCATTTACTATCTTACACCGTATTCCTTACGTATTGATTTGAATAGATCTCTCGGCTTTAACTGAAAGATCAAACTGTACCGTTCATCGTATCAACCACGTCTATAATTTGGTGAGAGAAACTGCGTAAAGAAGGCTCGCAAAGCCTGTATGATTTATATAACGATTGAGTCAATCCCCATCGTTCAACATGCACTGCGAACAGTACGGGGCGGTCCTTTTGTTCCCACTTTGCCTTTCATTAATAGTTGAAACAAGTATCGTTTACGAACTCCAGGCTAGTACGACCTACGAAAGCGACATCTCAATCTTAGACAAAAACGCAACAACAATATAACATCTACAAGAAACCTAAACCCAAGCCTGATGATCTAGTCATACTCTGTCCAGTCGTGCATGATCGGACTTGAGTTAGCAGTAGAACTACTAAAACGGCGTCGATCGAGCTATTGGAGACGCTACTAGTGTCAATTCAGGAAGACTTTCGCCGTTGTGTTTCTAATAACTGATTCCATTGTAACCATTCCTGCTCCATATATCACCAATCTTATATTTACAGCGCTAGTTTACATAGCAACCCCCATCATGTTCCTTTTACGTGAAATAACAACCGGGCGTAACCGTCAAGTCGACAATTGATCTCTGAATATATAGTTGATTCAGTTCTAACTATTCGAGCAACGATTTCACCATGTACACCCAATATCAGTTTTGCTGAATTCGTTGCCATGGCAATCAGCGTGCTCTCTTTAATGAGATAGTCAACGGATCACCCGACTGCCACTCAACAGGTCTCTATTAAACTTACCATCAGCAATTAGTATTTAATAGCTGATTTAGTCATAACCATCCTCCAGGCACAGCGCCGTGCGTAGTCGGCCCGAGTCTCTCTTACCGGTTGCCATAACAACCAGCATCGCTCCAGCCCAACCACCAACGGCGCCTTAGCCAGCCCATCCACGAATCCCCCCACCAGAGAACATTTCCAACAGACCTACCCACAGCTAGCCGTCTGAGTACTTCGTTACTCTCCCCCCCCCCCCCCCCCCTTCCCCGCGCCGCACCACCCATCATATATCGACTTACGGACTCCCGCGCCCGTCGTTTTGGCCTAGCAAACTAGCCGAGTGATACACCATGACGCACTCTCTGCACCCCCCCCCCCGGGGCGGGGGCCAATACGCGCATTAAGGGCAACTAGACTAATATCTACCAGCCAATCAACCCATGAAGAAAGAAGTGTTTTAACCCAACTCCCAGCATATATCTTACCAACCGGCAGGTCTCCTCCGACTATGATAGGCACTTCTAGACACACATATGGGCACACAGCTACCAGATACCAACCCCGTGTATGCGGCTGTGGCGCTCCGTCAATCGATAATGCTAGACTTATATATATACCGGACTCACGTATCTAGCCATGGTAGGTATCCGGAGTCGAGACTGAGTACCAGGCTCCGATCACCGCCTAGTCATATAACGAAACTAAGTACCTACACTCTACTACACACAGCAGAGCCTATATATCGCCGGGCACTGTACTAAACGAGCTCTATATAGCCTGGGTCATTCAAAAGCCTCACCCAGTGCTACCTCGTATCTAGTGATCCGGTTGCTATGGAGATGGGAGAGATACGACCGTCTCCAGCTATAATTAAAGTCTCCTAATTAAGCCAGGGAAATCATTTCACCTAGGGTCATGCGTATTCAGCGGCGGCAGGACAAGCCGGCCGGCTCTTGGATAGGTTGTGTGAACCTAACCCTGATTGCAACATATATCAAACTGATTGGGCCCTCTATAGACTAGAGCTCTCAGGTGTATGTAGCTTCGGGAAACATTGGATCGAACATCGCCACCTCTCCTGGGCTCATGCAGATTTTTTGGGTACTAGCTGTTGATTTCATGCCGTTATCCCATGAACCGTAGAAGCCTGAGGTCCCAATTGGGTACTTTGCAACTCTAACCTCGATAAAAACACAAAAACTATATAATCCAGCCCTGTTCACTAATAACAAAGAAGCGGGAAAGTTTATCAACCGATCCCAATAAGAACTCCTAATATAGTACTCACGAAGCTGGTGTTGCTGTGAATTTAAGAAAGGTCACTTTATTTCAAGTGGGACCCAATCGGGTCCTTAACTCGGTTGCTACGGTTGATGGGATATCAGATCAAGGATACAACGAGAGGAAAAGTACGTCTATAAGTGTATATTTCAGTTCGTTTTACAGAGCTTCCCCGGTTAGCTGATCGGGACTTTATATCGTGCATGAGAACGTGCCAAAGGAACAAAAAAAAAAGCATAAAACACAAACGCAAACGAAGACGAAGAAAAAAAAACAGGAAAGAGACATCCATTAGTACCCACCAACCCATACCACCCAGCACTCGCCATCGCCATCGCCACCACCAAAGCCCAATCCAAGCCAAATCAAGAAAAACACAACCCCGCGCCCCCCCCCCCCCCGCTTTCCCCAAGTCTCACCTTACTTACTCCTCCTCCTCCTCCTCCTCCTCCTCCTGCATCTCCTCCGCACTCATCGCCTTCTCAATGACCCTCAGCGTCCCCCTCAACGGCAGCCCCACCACATTATCAAACGTGCCCTCGATCCTCTTCACCAGAATGCTGCCCGTCCCTTGTATCGCATAACCCCCTGCCTTATCCGCCCCCTCCCGCGTCTTCACATACGCCTCCAACAGGTCGTCCGTCACCATCTTGTCAAACTCCACCACCGTCTCCTCCACATGGCTCTCCTGCGCATACCCTGGGTGCACCACCGTCTCCAGCGGCACCATTGCCACGACCGCCGTGTACCTATCCCCTCACATCCTCAATCAGCACAGTCACCCCCATCCCAAAAGGCAGAAAGAACAACTACTCACACTTTATGCGGCATCCCATCCCTCAGCGTCTTCAGCATTGCCAGATGCCCCTCCTCGCTCCGCGGCTTCTCCATGATCTCGCCATCATACGTGACAATGACCGTGTCAGCCGCAATGACGATCGCCGGCTCGCCCAGCGCCTCGTTGTCGATCTCAGTCTTGTACACGTCCGCACACTTGTTTGTTGCCGTGGCGAGCACGTACTCGAAGGGCGTATAGTGCGACTTGTCGAGGTTCTCGGCGAACCTGGAGGGGATGACCTCGATGTCTGTTAGGCCGATCTACGGGCTGTTAGTTTCTAGTTTGTGGGCCCTGCGTGGGAGGATAGGGGGAAAGGGGAGGTACTTGGGAGAGGAGCTGCTTGCGGCGCGGGCTGGCAGAGGCGAGGATCACGCGCTTGCCGCGGAGCGCGTTGAGCGCAGGGAGGGAGAGGGGCGCGCGGGGCCGCGGCGACTTGGTGCGGGTGTAGGGTGGGGGTGCGGTGCTGCTGGGGGCGGAGGCGCTGTCAGGGAGGCGGATGGCGCCTGGGGTCGGGTTGTCGCCGCCGAGGAGGGTGTTGTAGAGCCACGATGCCATTGTTGTTTGTGGGCGGTGAGTTTGGGGTTTGGGTTCGGGTTCGGGTTTGGGTGCTAAGGTTGAGCGTGGGTTCGGTGATAGGGGTACGGTGAGGTGTGGGTGTGTGGAGTGGAGCTTGGGAGGTTTTTCCGCGTCAGCTTGAACAGCTCAGGGTCGTTGCTGTGGTGATGGTGATGGGTGTGTTGGCTGGGCGGCAGGGGTGGAGGGCGTTTAGTAAACTACAATTGATGGTGGGGATTATTATTATTTAGTTGGAAAAAGAAATATAGGGAGGACCCAAATCGGGGGACGGTGCTGCTACTCTACTGCGACAGCGGGATTGGGGTGTGGTGCCGGAGTTAGGGGGTTGCTTGGTAATGAGATGTCGATGTGAAATCAGTTTCGCCATTTCTCACCGGGCTACATACTGTAGAGAGACAGAGCACTCAGTATTGCTCGAGATCGCGCCATTGGAATGTAGAGTAACGGCGGGAGGCGCTGCCCCTGCGCCGTGGAAAGTGCACGGCTACGATCTTTGGCTTTCGAATGATGGTTACATACCATATAATAGCTGTCCTTAGAATACCGACGGAGTGTCCTTTCGAAAGCTGGCCAGCTGAACCCACAGGGCCTCAAAAACACTATCATCTTGGAGATGCACATGTATCTATATATGGCTGGACGATAATATATTCTCGCAGAGCTTTCTTTTATCCACTGGACCATGTTTTAGAGGAAGAACCGCGGTTAATCTCCAAAGCGAGTGATAACAGGTGTCTCGCTAGTAATGCTGTCCCTTTTGAGACTAGAGTAGAATAGTAAACGTGTCATGAATTGGGACCACGTTTATTAGAGACCACATCCTAGGGACGTCCTCTCGACCAATTGATAGTGTGTTTACTCTACTCTATCTCTAGATCTGTTGCCTTGCATCTTCATACTCGATCAGTATTCATCCGCAGCGCTGCCCCGGCCCCTGACACTGCCTCGGATCTAAAACGCTATTAAGTCTGCTTATAAATGTGCAACACCAAGATGCCATCGTGTGTGGAATTTACAGGCCACTCAATGATTCTAAGCAAGTGTCCGTAGGACCACGAGGAGAAGAAGAAAAAGAAGAAGAAGAAGAACAAGTAGGAGGCGGAGGACGAGGTTTCTGCATCTCGGCCAACCTCTGCAATTGCCAAAAGGAAAGAAACCCTTCAAGATCTCAGGCTCCACAGCGGGTCTTCCGTCAATCGGACGTGTTCCGGCAACAACAACTAGCGTCACAAGCGCTCTGTATGCCGAGGCACCAAGGTTCCCTCTCCACCACTAGTACTACTTTCTCCCCTAACCCTTCCTTGGTTTAATTCGTTCCTGATTTCTAATGGTGGGCCCTACAGCCTGACGACAGAACACCGCAGAACGAAATCCCACCCAGCTGGGAAAGGTGTGACGTTGCCATGATTCTGCCCTACTCTAAAAAAAATGCAATTTCAAGCTGCTCCCCCAGGTGGGCTTTGTTGCAAACCCGCCAACCTTCGGGGGTAGAGGGCAGATGGAAGGGCATGGCATGGCATGGCATCCCATCCCATCCCATCCCACCCCCCGCCATGGAACCAGCTAGCTTGTCGCTGCTGAATTGAGGTGGACGGAGCATCTATCTTTCCGAGCCTTACAAATTGAAACTACTTCATCTTCTTCTTCATGGGCCGATAGCTAGATATAAAGCAACCCCCTTCTCAGTCCCCACCGATATCCCACCTCCAATTCCATCCGATACACACAGCAATCCACCCAATTACCTCCAACCAACAGCACCCAAAGCCCCCCCCAATTTATAACATCCACAATGGTTCAAAACAAAGCCATCGTCTTCAAGTCCGTCCCACACGGGTACCCCAACTCCGACAACCTACGCCTCGAAACCCTCTCCGTCGACCTCGATGCCGTCCCCGCCGGCGGCATGATCCTGAAGAACGGAGTCGTCTCCTTCGACCCCTACATGCGCGGCCGCATGCGCCCCGCCGAGACCAAGTCCTACTCCGCCGCCTTCGCCCTCAACGCCCCGATCGACAGCGCCGGCGTCTCAAAGGTCGTAAAGTCCGACTCACCGGACTTTAAGGTGGGCGACATCGTCACTGGGCATGTCGGGATGGAGGAGTACGCCGTTGTGCCAAAGGAGAGGCTCGGCGGTTTCAAGGTCCTGGATAACAAAGAGGGACTTCCGCCCAGCTACTACCTTGGTATCTTGGGCATGCCCGGATTGACCGCCTAGTGAGTATTTTCCACCCTCTTCACCACCGGTGCGTTCGCATCTGAAGCCAATGGTAATTAAACTAACATACACATCCCCCAGCTCCTCGTTCTACGAGATCGGCAAGCCCAAGAAGGGCGAAACCATCTTCGTCTCCGCCGCCTCTGGCGCCGTCGGCGCCATCGTCGGCCAGCTCGCCAAGCGCGAAGGCCTTCGCGTCGTCGGATCCGCCGGCACCGACGAGAAGGTCGCCTTCCTCAAGTCCGAACTCGGCTTCGACGCCGCCTTCAACTACAAGACGGAGTCGCCCTCCGCGGCGCTCAAGAAGCACGCGCCCGAGGGCATCGACATCTACTACGACAATGTCGGCGGCGAGACGCTCGACGCGGCGCTGGACGCCGCAAAGGACTTTGCGCGCTTCATCGAGTGCGGAATGATCTCGCAGTATAATCTAAAGAGCAAGGACGAGATATATGGGCTCAAGAACACTATGCAGATTGTGGCCAAGAGGTTGACGATTAGGGGGTTCATCGTGGGCGATAAGGACTTCGGCCCGAAGTATTCGAAGGAGCACCAGGAGAATATTAGGAAGTGGCTGGTGAACAAGGAGTTTGTGTATCGCGAGACGGTGACGGAGGGGTTGGAGAATGCCGTGGACGGGTTTGTGGGGATGCTGAAGGGGGAGAACTTTGGGAAGGCTTCGTTGAAGGTATTTTGCTTCCTCCCCACCTGACCCTGATATCAATTCAAATACTGTAGATCATATGAATAGTCCGCTGACATGATAATAGATCGCCGATCTCGAGTAGGTTGCATCCTTTTGTTAAATCCCACCATTGTATAGTACAAGGAGTTAGGTTATAGGGTGGGGGTGGGGGATCTTGCTTTTGGGGAACTGTTATTTCTAACACGAGTGCTGTTGTTGATAGCCACGCCGGCGAGAGTAAGCTGTAAGATGCACGTTGTAGTTCTGTATCATTATTAGGAAAAAACGAAAGTTGAGAAGGGAACCCTGCTGGATAGGATAGCGAGGGGCGGGCGGGGACGGAGAGGCAATGGGAGGGGGGATTTACGATACCTGATCTGAGAATTGAAAGAGAATTGAAATAAATGACAAACGAATTGAAACTTCTAATGATGACTTACAACATGTGGGACCAATGATTACCGCGCCGGTAAACTGATAAAAAGCCATACTGCCCCGATTAGTAACCCCCTTGACAAACCTTGGCAAACCTATCTCACGTCGCACCTACCCCGCACACAGCCAGAGAATAAAAATACGTAAACAAAGAGCTTGTGCAAGCGTACTTGGTCTAACGGTTATGATTTTCGCTTCCCAAGCGGGAGAACGGGGTTCGACTCCCCGAGTACGCATCTCATCTACCTCCCCATCCGTAGAGAATATGTCTGGGGAGGAGATTGACCCCCTTTGCCTTATCGGTTTTTTTTCTTTCTCTTTTTTCTCTGTTTTTTTGGTTGGTAGCGATGTATGCAAGGGGCCGTCTCGTGGATTCACTACATGTCCATATGATGAATGGTGGGGGCCGGTCCATCCTGTACTGGTCTGAGCTAAGCTAGGGTGTATACCAGCTATAGGGGCAACGTGCATGGAAACAATCATTCTGGAAAAGGACCTTTTATTTTCACGTTGGACTGGACGGGAGATAGAGGCAGCATCAATATTGGCGTGACTTTTAGATACATGTATGTAGCGTAGCTATAGTCCACGAGGACGACGGGTGTCTTTGTGTCATTGCCTGGATCCGAGGACGATGGTACAGAAGGACGAGGATCAGCCTCGAGGACTTGCTCAAGGGATTGGCTCTATTATTGCTGTTGTGCGGTGTGTGTTTCAGAAGGACATTTATTCTGTTCTCGCTGAATCTCTAGCTCTGCAGGTGGGTTGCGAACCATTGTAGTTGACGCAGGTCATTCACCAAGTATCTATCTACCGTCCTGGCTGGCTATAGTTGACGAATATATATATATGGGTAAGAACAGGAATTGAAGATTAACTAACTAACTGGGTGTTCTTTATATATGATCCATATTATTGCCCGGAATTCTAGTACTATAGCTACCGGCGCAGCTTGGATGGCGCACCGCATGGGCTGGGGCGGGATGGGATGGGTTGGTTTGAAGAGTATCGTTTTGTCCACAGGTGTGCGTCTTTTAACGGTATCACGATCATTGATAGCAACCGACCTAAGTAGCTGGCCTCAACTGTCAATGATTAAAAGGCTCATAACGCTCACATGGACGGGCCAAGCTTGAAGGCCGCGCTTGATACCAGGCTCTAGCTCTGTTTTGTATTTCCGGAGAGCTGAAAAGCCTAATCTTGCTTTCAATTTACTTTTGCTTTTTGAAATATCTGAAAAGGGATATCTAGTACAGGCCTTCCAATGATCGAGCCGCCTGCACAGTCTTTACAATAACAGAAAACCGGGAATATAAGCCTCCCTGGTTACTCTACTTATCAGGCATGACGATAGAGTATAACCTGCTAGACCGTACTCTCGCACTCACCGCGGCCCAAGACTCGAGCTTCTCTCTGCCTACTGTATGTTTACCATATCCCCCTACATACGCACCAGGATGACGTTATCATCCAAGCGAACCCTCTACCTCTATGTACCAGTGAGTGCCCATTCACATCTTGGCGTCTACGATTCCAATCATCCAGTAGATACGCACAACCCCGAAAGGGCCATCCCTACTAACCCACCAAACCTTACCCCACATAGGGCTGTCTTCCCGACCGATCAGTCCATCCCTGTCCCACCACGCCTTAGCACGGCACACTCCAACCCCCTACCCCGGAGATCAAGTTGTCCCTGCAGTGCATTGCATTGCAGCGACTCAGTATGTGCAACATCACCACCTCAGGTACTTTTCTTCGGAGCCTACCGAACACGCCCATGGCCCCCGAGGGAGGTACTGGGCAGGAGGCATAGGTACAAATAGCCCCCTCCCCTCCGATCATTGCCCCAACACACCTCTCCCATCATTGACCGTGCAGAGTACCTTCAATGGCACCACCACGCCCCACTGCCCGCCTCCTCACCCTCGCAGCCCTCACCGCCCTCACCGCGGCCACCAGCAGCACCCCCGACTGCCGCTGCTTCCCCACAGACCCCTGCTGGCCCTCCCCCGCCGACTGGGCCGCCCTTAACACCACCGTCTCGGGCCGCCTCGTCGCCACCGTCCCCATCGGGTCCGTCTGCCACGCGCCTAATTATGACGCGGAAAAATGCAAGGCCCTGCAAGGCACCTGGCACGACCCGGCCGCCCACGACGAGTCCTCGTCATCCATCATGGCGCCCGTGTGGGCGGCGCAGAGCTGCGACCCCTTCACGGACCCGAGCACGCCGTGCGAGTTGGGCAACTATGTGCGGTATGCCATCAATGTGACGGAGCCCGCAGATATCGCGGCGGGCATTGCGTTCGCGAAGGAGCACAATGTAAGGCTGGTGGTGCGGAACACGGGGCACGACTATCTGGGCAAGTCGACAGGTGCGGGGGCCCTCGCAGTGTGGACTCACCATCTGAAGAACATCACGTACATCCCGGCCTATAGTGGGGCGGCGAACTGGACGGGGGCGGCGATGAAGTTAGGAGCGGGTGTGCAGGGGTTTGAGGCGTATCGGGCGGCGGATTCGTATGGTATGAGTGTGGTGGGGGGCGAGTGCGATACGGTGGGTATTGCGGGCGGGTATACGCAGGGGGGTGGACACAGCGCGTTGATGTCGAGGTATGGGCTCGCGGCGGACCAGGTGCTTGAGTGGGAGGTTGTGACGGCGGACGGGAAGCACCGCGTGGCGAATCGGAAGAAGAACAGTGATCTGTATTGGGCGCTGAGCGGCGGCGGTGGAGGCACATATGGTGTGGTGACGTCCATGACGGTGAAGGCGCATCCGGATGTGGTGACTTCGGCCGCGAGATTGACGTTTACGCATGATGGGAGTGCGGAGATGGTAGAGAAGTGGTATGACGCCTTGGATTTCTTCCATCAGATGACGCCGTTGTATACAGACCGCGGGGCCTTCAGTGTCAACGTGTATTTTACGGGATCTTTTTCTCTGGGCCCATGGTTTGGGCCCGGCCTCACAAAGGCCGAGAGTGAGGAGCTTTTGGCACCGCTGGTCGCGAAGCTGGATGAGCTGGAGCTACCATACACGTACAATATGACTGAGTTCCCGTCGTATCTGTCTGCGTTCAACGACATGTTTGACTACATTTCAGTTGGTATCGCGCAGTACGGTGGCCGCCTCATTCCCCGAAAGACTGTGCTGGAGAACCGTGAGGGACTGAACAAGGCGATTCGTGGGATCGTTGATACCGGGTCATTGATCTTCGAGGTCACCACCCATCCGACATTGGAGGTTGCTGGGTATCCTAACAACGCGGTGCTCCCGGCGTGGAGAGACAATGAGTTGAATATCGTTGTCACCATGTAAGCATTGGCCCTATCTCAAACATGCAGAGCTAGATATACTAACAATTGTGATAGTCCCTGGAACGACACGGCACCAATGTCGAAAGCCTATGCCGACCAAAAGACCATCACCAACGTGTGGGACGCCGCGCTCCGCGAGATTGCCCCAGACTCGGGCGTGTACATGAACGAGGCCGACCCATATGAGCCAAACTTCCAGAAGGAGTTCTTTGGCGTGAACTATGACCGCCTGCTCAAGATCAAGGACAAGTATGATCCGGAGCACATCTTCTACGCGATCACTGCGGTTGGTAGCGACAGGTGGATGGTGGAGGATAGCGGCAGGCTGTGCAGAAGTGGGTGATTCTCTTTTCTTTCTTTCTCTGGGTTCGAACTGATGGATTAGGCGGGGTGGGGATGCATGATGAGTTGTAGGAGATGGGGGCTAGCTTTCTTTCCCTCTTTAATATATAGTGGATTGTTAAGCAATGTAGAAGAAGAAGCGGTGGGCGTTTAATATGTGCGGTTAGCTGCAGTATAAGTATATCATGTTTAGACACTCACCCATAATCGAAAATATTCACCGAGAAACCCGCTGCACATGCAGAGTCAATCAGGCATCCGAACATGAGACAGCCGACCAGCGGTAAATGAGTAATTTAGGTACACATAAATAGATGATACCGCGCGGGCGGAAACTAAGCATCGATCCATCTCAGCAGCCAGCATTAATAAACAGCAGAAAAACCGACCAACATTTAGAAATGCAAAGGTACATACACTAGTGACGTGAGTCGAATTAACTTACATGTAATCAATATACATATATGCGGAGTGCATGTAGTTGGGAAGTCTAGATCTAGATGTTGTGATAGTAAGGGGACATCCCCTCGTTTCTTATTCTCCACTCTAATAGACACCTAAGCTATTACTCACAACGTGGCTCTAGCTCTCCGCTCTCCGCTTGCATCTATTACCAGCCAAAAATAAGGGTTCTTACCCACCCCGTGCTGAGATATACACCCGAGTGACACCCTATGAACGTAACACAGCTCCATGCACATAGCCAGCATGTCTCACCTCCCCACCCTAGACAGACAAACAGACAAACATGTGACGCAACCACCACCCACTGGTTGCCTGAAGAAGCGGCTGCCTGGAGCCCATTCACACCCACTTATACGTATGTGGTCGAGGGAGTCTTCTTTATCACCTCCACCACCACCACTCCACCACCACCACTCCACCACTCCACCACTCCACGCAACGTATAACACAGATCCTAACTACACAGCTATCCCCATAATCACAGTAATAAGAATATTCACAATGGGGTAAGCCATCCCCGCCGCAAGGACCCTACGTAACTACATGTACCTACAACTAACCCACTCACCCCCTCCCAGCAACGGCCAGTTCAAGCTCTACTTCCCCTCCCACGCCATGCCGTTCATCATCCCCAACGCCGAGATCCCCGTGTGTCCCCCTCCCCCTCCCCTCCCCCTCCCTCTCCCCACACTAACACCCCCTAGAACATCGTCGCCATGATAAACCTCATGCTCAAAGACATGGAGACCAAAGGCGTAACCAAAGCCGGCGGCTTCACCTTCCCCGCCTCCGATGGCTTCGGCGCAACAATAAGCATCGAGATGCCCACCCCCGGCGACTGGATCCTCGTCGACACCTACTACTCAACCGTCATCCACCAGGCCGTTGCGAAGAGCACGGTGAGGGGCTCAGGCACGTATATGGTCCTGCCGATGAAGGATGCGGGGCTCAGTGCGGCGGATTTGAAGGCTGCGTGTGCGAAGGCCGCAGCGGGGGCTAAGGCCGCGGCGGAGCTGGTATCGCCGCCGCGGTATGAGGCGATGCCGACGGCGAGTGCGGTGGTGGCGAGGGCGGTAGTGGCGGCGAGGGCGTTGAAGTAGGCGAAAATGTAGGGGTGCGGCGTGGTGGGGTGGTGGTGCGTGGCGGTTAGGTGATGGGGGTGGTGCGGGGGTGGTGCGGCCTTCCCCGCCCGGTGTTTTGTTTTGGTGTTTTGTCTTGAGGTTTGGGTTGGGTGATATTTTGTGCTTTTGGCTATTTATTGTTTCTTCATTCTTATTTACGGTTATCATGTTATTCTTATCCTATCCCTATCGTACACGACCCATATATGTTTTTCGCACAAAACCACTTCTCATAAATCCACAAGTGAAGTGCACTACCACCTAAAACCGCAATACGAAGTGCTACCGCCTGATCCCCCCGCACCGCCCGTCCACAGCCCCTCATGCATTGCCCGTGAAGTGCAGATAAGCCCTCGCTTAACCCCCACCCCACCCAACCGTTGATCTGCACTTCCGCAACCAACACAGCCCCGGTTCCTGCCACTGTGTAGTAGTACAATGTCGTGGTTAGTAATCATTGACCTTGCTGGTACACTGCTGCCTTGTGCGTGTGCTGGGGTCATGGATATCAGTTATGAGTAACTCGGCGAGCGATATAAACCCGCCAAACTCGCAGTTCACACTACAGTATTTAATTCTCCTCAAGAGCCAAGTAAGAGAATCAAGAAACAGCTCCGCACGCGAGATCTATAACCACCGTACAATAACCATGGGGTACACCCACCCCACCCCACCCCACCCCCACAGTCCTAGCTAACGTACACCTCCAGAAACGCTCAAATCAAGCTCCTCTTCCCCGGCCACGACATCCCCTTCACCGTCCCGTTCCATCACTCCTCCGTACTCGCCCCCCCCCCCCCCCTCTCTTCTCCCCTTCTCTCCACCCGCACTGACACCACCACCACATAGGAACTCAGCGACAAGATCAACAGGATCCTCGCGGACCTCGGCCCCAGCACCAACCTGAAAAAGGGCGAGTGGCTCCTGGCAGACGTGGCGGGCGCAGAGCTGCTGCATAATACGTGTTTGGCGAGGGTGAAGAGTGATAGGACGTATCTGGTGGTGGATATAAAGGAGGCGGGGAAGGTGAAGGTGGCCGGGGCGGCGACGGCGACAGGGACGGAGGTGGCAACGGGAGAGGCGGTGGGGAAGGGGGTCGGGCCGCCGCCAGGGTATGAGGGGTAGAGTGGGTGTGCGTGGGGGAATGGAGGGGGTCCTGTGCATGCTTATGCTTAGTTGCTGAAATTGATCGTTGTCCACGGCGTAATTGTTTGATAAGATGTAATTTAGCTTGGGAGTAGATGGTTGAACCTGGCCCGTGAGAGGTTAGTATGCTTTTCGGTGTTTGTGAAGCTGGGTTGACAGGCCAGTAAGGCTAAGCCTGGAGAGGCCGCTGGCTCATTGAATTGACGTCTGTAGAATATGGTTTCAGCCTAAAAAGGTACATACATGTATGTAGGGCTGATTCAGTGTTGTAGGTTTTCGAAGGTTAGCTGGTAATCTCTTTCCCTAGACATAACGTGTATGTAGCTTTCATTATAATCGAGTAAAACCGCCCCCAACCAACGCCCCCACCCCAATTCAGTCTGGTGAAACTTTCTATAGCTAAGCGAACAGAAGCCGTCCTTTTCAACTGAACACAATAACCTCATATTAATGAAAACTATGAAGGTACAGTGGATAGTTTCGTTGACTTACGGCACGTGATCGAGTGATTATCTATGATTCTAATTACCAGTTCTAGTTTCCAGGTGCAGCAACTACAACCAGGCGCGAGGAGTGGTTCTTTCAATAATTAACATAACCTGTCCTAGATATTATTGGGTACCAATTCATAAGTGCGACTTACTAAGTGTGACATATCAAACAGAGAACCTTTCGTTTTGAAAGTCCTGACCTTTTTTTCTCCCGTGAAGGAAAGAGCTGAAAAATAAAACGTTGCAGCGCAGGTAGAGTGGCTATGTAAGATAGTTGTGGGGAATGCGATGACATGTGGTGCTTATGACGAATGACAGATCACAATGGTCACGGTGTCCTCGCTAGTTAGATTTGCCTACGGCTACATTCCTTTATGTCTCTCTTTCTTTCTTTCATCTGTTCATCATCAGTATAATCATTCGAGATTTGTTTTACTTTTAATAACTGGTCTCGAGCCGAGGATTCCTCCTGTCATTCACATGGGACCAAAATCTATTCTGAACTCCTAGTTCGATCCAAAAGGTTGACGACAATATATTTGCCAAGGTTGCAGTCTACAATGACAGATGTCTAGAACCCGCTTAATATTATAGCAATTCACCTTCCTAAACCTCCTAAAGGTAAAGCAGGTATTTGCTCTAGTGCTCTTCCGCTAACCTTCAGGATACTCATATAACCTTGGCTAAGGCTTATGTGTGTTTTCATCTAGAGATAGAAATAGGCCTTTGGTTGGGCCTGCATGCCCCGGCTAGTGAGGTCTTGGAATATTTGAGGCTCGGGCCTTATGCGCATACCCGGACCGGCCTTGCAATGCTTGCAACATCCTCAAATACTATGTTACTCTACGAGAGAAACTCTCAAGAAATATCGGACTAAGCTCCGCTCTTGTAAACCTGGATTCGACATCTCGATTGTTGGTTCCGCTGCTTTCTTTTCTTTCATGGTGCGCTAATAGTCCATCCAGCTGCCGATCGTTAGTCACCGATCGTCATAGCTTCAATCAGGCAGTCACACGGGTCGGCGAGTGAGTGATCAGTCGCTAACAAAACGCACGAGCCGACTAAAAGCTGAGTACAAGTCGCAAGATAGTGCTAGGCACAGCCCGTGAGACACTAGGTAGACAGAAGCTACCACATACAAACCGTTCTATTCTCTAGATAGCGTGATAATTCTGCATCACTTGTAATTATTCGTTAGGGCTGAACCTGCGCTTCCTTCCACCATCAGAGGTATTCTGTGCTCGCACTCATGGCGCATCGAGGGCCAGTGGGACCTACCAGCCTTCGGGGTATATTTTCGCGTACCGCCCCTCTCCACTGCATACTTTTTAGACGCGAGCCTCTTCCATTAATGGTTTGGGTTGGGCGCACGCTTCACATCTCAGACTTCTCATTTAGACACTTATATATTATGGAAGAAATAACATGTCACATCGCGTGATCTCGGGATTTCGAAACTAGATTTAATATGCCATCGAGGCTGAGGGAGAAGCATCACTACGGCAACACCTTTGCTTCCAGAACATAGAGAGTGTTAGCGCAGTGCGATACCAGGAGGCAACCACCAGTCTACGCGATCTAGATGACCTCAAGTCTTTAATTCCATCGGCGGGTGTTTGCTCATATACTGTAGCTTGACGCTTTCTTTGCCGAGAATGTCATCGCACTTTGATATCACCTCTAACTTAAATAAGCTTGGCTTACGATAGATAACTTGGTGAGTCGATTGGAGAGGAGTTGGCTCGAGTCTTGCTTTATTCAATTTAGATCCAAGTACAGGTATAAATACGTCGGCCTATAGATAACACACCGTCCTATTAATGGATCTATTCTCATTCTGTGCAAAATATCATTGTATTCGATGTCCTCTTCAAAGGCAGAGCTCATTTCTTGGATACATGAATCTCTTACATAATCTATGTCTCACGAGCAGTATTGTAGTGACAAGTACGTGTATAATATGGCTAATTTCATCTAATACGCAACTTAACCAAACTCGTTACACTTTACAGCACAAGCTCCTGTGTCTATTCGCAAGTCCCAAATCCAAGTGTGACTATAATGATAGTGAGCATACCCACCCTCTACCTGTTTCTAGGGCCTATCATAGATAACTCGCATGTTAGTAGGGCTCGTCATCATAAGGTCCATAGCTATATAGTCTAGTCGCCGCTCTCAGGGTGATGATCATTCACCTAAATTCCGTTTAAAAAAAGCGAGCCGGTGAGACCGCACCAATGAGTGCCATACGGCCGTTGCCGTATACCTACATCTTTAGAGGTTCTGAGTTGAATATGTCCACTATACACTTTGCCTATCACTAGTTAATACCGTCATCTCCACAAAAACCTCACGGCAATCACAGTATCTCTCACTAAACTAACATGACTTTTTCAAACTAGCACGCTAACGACGATAGGTATTTACTACTTTACACTCTCTACAAATTAAGGGCTTGTGGTATCATCCCACACACATCGTTCTCCGTACGATGATCAGTAGTCAAAATAAGCTAAATAGAGGGATGCATAACAACGAGGATATATATATGGTACACTAAAACACGCTCGGCAGGCCACTACTCCGGCGGCGGAGGTACAAGGTATTTAAGTATCAGGAGCACTGCGATCCGAGTGAGTTGACACTCAGCTTCCCCGCCACAAAAGCTGCTCTGTGCGAAAAGCTGCTCAGTGTCACATGTGTCGGGCGTGAAGTACCGGATCTCCCCGACTGTTGCGTACTTTTTTCTCTCGGTTGCGCTTTTTTCTTTCCTTTTTCTCTTTTCTTCTTTTTTTCAATCTTTGCTTTTTTGGTGGGGTGGTTGGTTTGGTTCACTGACGATGATTCAGATTTCACACTAAAGTGCGAGTATGCGCGCGAGCGCAAGAAGCGAGGTAAAGCTTCTCGAAAGGATATCCAGCAGCAACAGGCTGCGGCCGCTGCAGCAGCGCAACAGATGGACAATTCCTCGCCAACGGACATGCGTCGGGCGTCTTCCGACCTGCCGCCGCCGCCCCGGCCTGGTAGCAGCAACGTTCGCAAGCAATCGTCATCCGCGGCAGCACTAGAACGTCGCTCGGTGATCTCCACGACATGTCGCAGCATCAAATGCAACCACCACCACCTCCCCCACAGCAACAACATCACCACCACCACCTTCCCACTCCTGAATCCCCATCACTACAACTGTCGCACGATGGCGTTCCCTCGGGTATGCCCATGCATTTCGATCGTATGTCCCCATTCCAACATCAATCGCCGAACGGCGCCGGGGCGCCATCACGAATGATGCCGGGGCAGTCGGCGCATGGGGGTATATCGCAGCCAGGGTCTGCCACGGCGAATGGATTTCCGGTGAATGAGTTTGTGCTATCACCCCAGGGTCACCGAGTCACGCGATGAATTTTTCAACAAGTGCTGCGTCACCATTGTCAGGGTTTTTGGGTGGGCACTCGCCTGAGGATGGATCGCCGTCATGCTCTCTATGCCCTCGCCTCCGACGCAGTCATATTCAGCTGGTATAAGGTATCCGTCTTGTTGCCGCTACTACCACACATAACACAGATTATCCCACCATTGCTTGCGTGTGACCTGTGGATCTGTACTTTACGAATCCTACGACTGCGTTCTTCCAGCCAGCTTCCCCATATGTGCTAACCCATATCTTCCGGAAGCGCTCGTCCTCCACCCCCACAACCCACGACAGACCTCCCCCGCTCTCCTTTGCGCCATGCTCTGGGTCGCTGCACAGACATGCGATGCCCCTTTCCTCGCTGCCTCCCCTGCTGCACGAGGAAGAGTGTGCCAGAAGCTTCTTGAGATATGCATTAGCCTTCTTCGGCCGCTTGTACATGTCAACTTGACACAGCCTGCACCCACGGACACCACCCCTCTGGAGAATCTGAGAACGGCTCCGCAGGTGTTGGCCTTGGTGGACTTGGAGGTGCACCTGGCGGTGGCCGGGAAGGTGTAGGTGCGGCGGGAACCCTGGACGATGTGCTCACATATGCGCATCTCGGTATTGTGATTTCAGCGAGCGAATTCAAGAGCGCATCACTACGATGGTGGCACTCAGCATGGACACTGGCGAGGGAATTGAAGCTGAACCGCGAACTCCCCGCCGAAAGTCTGGTTGACCAGATGGCGAGGACGACATGGATGGGCATCACTCGCCCTCTGATACAGGCCCGGGAAGCGTCCACTCACATCACACGGTCAGCAATGGCCGCATGTCTGTCAGCGAGGAGGATAAGGAGGAGCGCAGGCGGACATGGTGGCTGCTCTATGTGGTAGATCGCCACCTTGCTCTATGCTACAACCGCCCCATTGCGCTCTTAGATGTAGAGGTGCGAGAACCTTTACCTGCCTATGGACGATATTGCTTGGCAGAATGGAGACTTTTATACTCACGACCCTCACAACATGTACGCGCAGCACCCGTCCTCTCCGTCACATAGCGGTCTAGCGCATCGCCGTCTCGGGCCGTCGAACTTTGAGGTCACGGGAACAGGCTTATTCGAGTTTTTTTTACCGCTTATGACGATTCTTGGGGAAATAGTGGACCTCCACCATGCCAGGAATCGTCCCAAGTTTGGTGTGAGGCAGGCTGGTGCTGAGGGTACCGGTTCCTTTGGCGGAGGCTACGATGAGCTGGTACAGCAGATCACCCAGCAGTTGGATACGTATTCGCGCAGCCTGCAGGAGTTTGAATCGGCCAACAGTTCGGCGATCAAGGAACGGACTGAAGGCGGGATTAGTGAGGAGGGGCCCAAAAGAGGGGAATAAGCAGCTTTCGGAGGCCGACATCCAGCTGAAGATTGTTGTGTCATACGGGACTCACGTAATGCATGTACTCCACATCCTCCTCTCTGGCAAGTGGGATCCTATCAGCATGCTTGACGATGACGACCTCTGGATCTCTTCGCAATCAATTTATCAGCTCCACCGCACATGCTGTTTCGGCCGCTGAAGCTATCAGCAACATTCTCGAGTACGACCCGGACCTAAGCTTCATCCCGTACTTCTTTGGGATTTACCTGCTGCAGGGTAGCTTTTTGCTGCTCCTGATCGCCGATAAGCTGCAGGGTGAGGCGTCGGGTGCTGTCGTCACTGCTTGTGAAACAATCGTTAGGGCGCATGAAGTTTGTGTGGTAACACTAAATACAGAGTATCAGGTATGTACCTATTCCCTCACCTTTATATCCGAAAAGCTTGTTTTCTGACATATCAAATAGAGAAACTTCCGAAAGGTTCATGCGAAGCGCATTAAGTCAGGTGCGCGGCAGAGGCGCACCAGAGGATATGGAGGAGCAGAAGCAGAAGAGGCGGGAGGTGCTACAGCTTTACAGATGGTGCGGAGATGGAACCGGACTCGCGCTTTGAAAGCAGAAATGGATTCTACGACCCTTCTCTTCACAGACGACTACTACCATTGGACGAACAAGGACAAGAAAGAAGCAGAGGAAAACGACAACGATATCAACTGAATATGACTACTATCTGACATGTATAAAAGACGCACGAGTCGGTGTAACAAAGCAGAAGCGGCAGTACGGAACGAAAAAGGATACCCACGGTTTTTGTTTGGTTTTTGTTAATGGCGCGAAATTTTTAAGGAGTGCAATGGGGGGTCCGGGGGGGGGGGGGGGAGGGCAAAAAGAGAGAAAGAAAAAAAATATCGGTGTTGTTTAATTTGAGCATAGGTGGTGGTTGGAGCTCGGGGGAACAGATCTGGACATCTTCCTTTTTTTTTTTTTTTTTTGATCTCTTGGTGTTTTGAATTCTTTCCTTGTGTTTTGTCTTTTTATCTTTGCTTTTTATTTACTTTGTGGGCGTTAGAGTACTTAACCGCAGGCTGCGTGTTCAGGCTGGTGCTGAAATGGGTGGCTTTTGGGTTCGTTTATTTTTCTTCCTTGACGTTTACTGGCCGGAAACGTGGAATTTAGCGGTTTCTGGCTTTTCTCGATATCACTGTCTTATTAGGAGCCTTATTTTCTTTTCCTCATTGTCAATTGATCCATACTTACATCTCCCTTTCTTACCTTCTATAAGTTGATCCTTTCCGGGAAAGGTTTCAATTAACTTCTCTCCCCCAAAAACTTTCTTGTTTACTCTTTCTGTTTTTATACATGTGCAGATTGGTTAGCTGCCCTTTTTGATTAAAATATAATACAATAGTGCAGGAAACAAAAAAAAAACAGTTTGAAAGAACAACGAGTCCCAATATGCATATTTCGTTATATTGTTATCGCCGCCTCAGCTTCTTTCTTATCTCCCTCGCTACGTCACAACCAGACAGAGAAGCGAGCGAGCGAGCACCAGGGACAAATCGGGTGATCCCGTTGAAACATAGTCTATAGAGTGTACTGCCCCGGTTTTTGTTTTTTTTCTGTATACCGGAATATCTTTAGACCGGGGAAGGCGCCGGGGGGGCATGCGATATGTTCATTGTTGACAGGCCAAACCCGTTTTCTTCGGAAACGAGTATTCACATGGATATCTTTTCCTTTGCCTTCTCCGAAATCCGGACCAACACCCACCCCCCCTTCCCCCTCCCTTTTTCTGCGTGTTTTTATTTTATTGTCTTATTTGGAATAAAGCACTCTAGTCTCACTCGTCGCAATCGAGGCACCGATGTACGTCGGTGAAGATCGTCGTGCTTAAGAGAAAGAAAAAATAAAGCGATTTCTGCGTGTCACAGAGAAGCACTCAATCTCAAGGCTACAGGTTTAATATATCTCTTCTATGCATCTATGCACCATCAGAATCAGAATCGGGAAGAAGACCCTCCTTGACTTTGAGGTACCGCAGGGGTTCGATTTTTCCGATCTTTTTTTGTTTCGCTGATCGAGTCCAAGTGTGGATATGTAGGTACATATTTTACCTGGGATAAAAGCGAAGCGAAGAGGGAGGAATTAAATACGAAGAGGAAGAGAAGGAAGAAGCAATGGGTACTAGGGATCGAATGGGAAACGCCCATCTTGCAGCTTTCGTATATTGCGACGAGGTACGTTCGAGGTACCAAGAGTCAATCATCCCCTACCTACTCTATTTTACCCTCACTTTATTATTCTACTTACCCCGCGCCCCACATCCTTCCCACCCTCACATCCTCTCTCCACTAGACCAAGACAAAAAAACGTTTGGAGGTCGGTCAGGTCTTGCGGGGTGAGCGCGGCAGAGAACAGCTAACCGAGATATGCAGTGTGTTGTGCAGGGTCTCGGGTGAATTGTCGCCGAAAAGAAAAAAGAAAAATACTCTTACTAGTCACCACGAGCGAGAAAAAGCAAAAAAAAGAAGAAAAGTTCTGTCGCGCATGACATGATCTGACCGGGGAGAGAGAGAGAGGGTTAGTGTGCTGTTGTTGTCTAAGGCACACCTGGGAGAGTAAAGTGTGTTGATTCCCAGGCACAGGGCGGACAAATTGCCCTTTTGAAAACGAAGAGGAGGAGCTGGGATATGTCTTTGGCTGGTTGTTGAGCCTTTCCTGGTGCTTGGGATTTGGTGATGATCCCCCTAGGTATGCCTGGTTCGCGAAGCTGATTGTCTCTGGAATACCCATGCAGCACCAGCGGAGACGACTCAGTGAGTTGTTCAGCAAGCAAGCCGATAGGTCCTCGATACGAATAAACCCTCGAGTCTCTGATCCATGACCTAGGGTGAAAGAAAAAAAAAAAAAATTGAAGAGAAAAAGATTCTAGAAAGAAAGAAAAAACGGCAGAGCTCCCCTCTCCCGGAGTGAGACACTTCATCACTGAAACCAACCTTCTGTTCCTCCAGCGCATCGCATTATTGGATTGCAAAATGAAGATGTTCCTGCCGGTTAGTTAATCCCGGCCACCGCCGCCGTTGTTTCCTGGAGGACAGACAGGGGTTAGCTAGTGCCATACAACCAACACAGCTGCTAGTCTACTACTAAAGTCGTCCCAAAGTGGAACATCCTAATAATTGGATAACCCTAACCCATTAGTGATCTCCGTCACTCAGGGTCACTCACCCCATTGTTGCTGGACTATTATGGCTAACAATAAAGACTGCGGAGATAAACGCCAGTGAGGATGGTTTAACAGAAGTCTAGGTAGGACTCTAGATAGTAGCTCCAGGCACATTGTGACACTGTCGTCTAATTCTAGATAATGACAGTCCGGCTCAACATGCGTCGGACAGACAGAGTTGAGGACATGCTGGTTCTGGTCATTCATTGAGCTGCTGGCCTCATGCTCACAACACGGCCAATTAACTATAAGCCTACTACATCATAACACATCATATTGCGGGCGGTATCCAGGCCTACATTGAATAGAACGCTGAAGTTCAGCGTATGTGAGTTTTACGACCCGAAATTCAGTCATATACGTTCCCGTCCAATACACCGTATTTCGATGTCTAGGCAACTAATCATCGGTCAATTCAACCCGCCGATATCCAGGCTAGCCAACAAAAACTAATCTCACACCATATCGCAGTATCAAAACAAACCAACCGATATCCAGACTAGTACAAAACAAACCCACATCCCCCACATTGAGTCTACCAACCAGCTACATCTCTAACTGCCGGGTATATAGTCTCGTTCCCAGACTATTTTCGCTGCCGCACCTCGTGGGGAGTGTGCAGAAAACTTCAAATCAAAACAGCGCCTCTAGGCACGAGACTAACCGCAGGGTATGGGTATCCATCATATCAGAAATTAAGAAAGTCTATTCTCGCCTGACCTGACGCACAGGGGCGGCCTACCTTGGACCCAACGTTTACCGGGTTTTCGAGTGTTATGCTGTCAATGAAACTAGTGCACTACATGAAACCGGGGAACAGGGGGGGGACTATTCGTTGGTACCTACAGTGCAGCTGCGAATACGGTATAGATCGGCACGACAGGCTAGAGGACCAGGGGGATGTTAAGCTTACTTGGTTAAATAGAAACAATGGACCTTTTATATACAGCCGGTGGTGGGGTTTTCATTGGAGCGGGATTCCAGAATTGCCTGTTTGCATGGAGCTAGTTAGTGTCCAATTACAGAGAAGCATAACGGCTTTTAAGGGAGGGTCGCTTGAACAAAGTAAGGGCCGTGCACATACGCTTCCTACAACCCTAAGCTCCCGCCTAAATGCACAGAAAATCCGGCCAGTCTCGAATCGAACATTAGGGCCGGCAATGAACTTGGGAACACTACGCCTGTTGGGTTTAAAGACTTCAATTGAGGGGAATAGATCTCATAAACCAGCTTAGCTTAAAGATACACGTACGTAACCCTAGTGTGAGAGTGGTGGCGGCTTGTCCGTGCGAGAGATGAACGTTATAATACAAGAAGTGATGAATGCTGTGCATATTTTTAAGAGTAGACTGGGCCAACAGGTCAAAACGTGGGTCATTGCCACATATGCAGTAGTCGAGTAAACCTGAATTCACAATGCCACTCCATTCGTATGCGTACATATATGCATGTAGGCCGCCACGATCTTATGCAGCGCCACTTGATACACCCCCTCATAACTAACATGTTTCTGGAAGGGCATATGTCTCTCTATAATTTATCCTACAAGCAGGTATGCGCATTGCCATGATCCAGCAGAGTTCCAAAGGACAAGTACTGGAACTTGAGGGACGGTGAAGATTTAAGCTTAAACCTTAAACTTTAAAATGCGCCACCTAACCCCACCTATTCTATGCATGTACATGTAGCTAGATATGTGGCTACATGTATGAGAAAATGCCTACACGCACGTAGCAGGCCTGAACCCCACCACCACCACCGTCATTTTATGCATAGACAACCACCATCTCCACCACTGTCGATCACCTTGTACATCTTCCAAGATCTGCCATTATCCTCTCTCTCACGGATTTCTATCTCCCGACCAATACATTCCGACCAAATCGCCACGATCTTCAACAATTAGGTGCATCCCCTAGTTCCTGCCTACATTGATGACCTTGATGATCGCTGATACAGCCACCTCAATTAATTACGCCTACCCACCTAGCTAGCTAGCTACCCAGCCTAGCCTACTAATCCAGAAAATCACTAGGTCATCTCAACAACCCTTCTGCGGCACGAGACTAAGAGCCAACTTCAACGCTTACTACTCGCCGCGTCGAATCAGACCTCAATACAGAAATTCCAACCACCGGATAGGCCAAGTTCGCTGCGCGGCTTTGGTTTTCCCGGTGGGTTAATCATGGATTATCACTCGGTCGCGCACATATATACCAAAATCACACTTTGTTTGTTTAATTCATTAATTTATCAAAATCACACAAAGGATACCACAACCACAGAACAATCCCAAATTTATATTAATATCTCACAATCACCCGAACAACAGGATAACAACAAGAAGAAACGGTAACCACCAACATAACCTCCAATATAACATTACTTTTGAGCTGACTCATTCTATGCATTCAATAGCTTGAGAAAAAGAAAGAATCCAAAACTCACCTTTTACATCCGCATTGCATACCCGGTATATCTATCAACTTATTAGATAATAAGAAATACAAGCCAAGCAGTCCGGTCGGCGAAAGTAACTACAGGATTTTCCACATACACGATACTTACTACATGTACCCAAAACTTGTTCACCTACGACGTACAAATATGGTATCAGCCCACAAAGGAGCTAGCTAGCTATCACAGACAGGCAGACATCAACCTCTTATTATACACAGCACTTTGACCTTGGATAAATCCTATGTAAGTTGAAGGGTGTGGTGCTGCTAAGATAGAACAGTGTATTCTGTTCATAGGTATATGTGAAAATCAAATAAGTAATTCGGAAAAAAGAAAGAGAAAAAAAGAGAGAAAAAATATGAAGATAAGGGAGGGGGGAATTTATCCCTTGAACCGTAATGTAGGGCACGCATACGGGAGCAACAACGACAGAAACCATCACGGTGTTTGTGTGTGATGAATTTATACTTTGCAACAACAGACATGCACCCAAATATTGCGTTTAACAGATCACACAGTTCCCACTTTGCGTTAGGTTCCTCTAATTACAATTTTACCTGACGGTTTAAGGGATAAGATGTCGACGTGGCGGTAGCGGTAACTTCCCGCTGCAGGAGGAATTCACCCTGCCTATATACCACCCAAGCAAGTCCCATTGACAACATCGTGGTGTGGCGTGGTGGCGTGGTAATAATAATCTACCAACGGGTGGAAGCAGTGATGAGAATGCCCAACATGGTCTCTTGAGGGATGATATAGGATCACGGGATATCACTCGCTCGCTCTGTCGGTTGCCAAGAACGCCGATCGAGAGACGGTGGCTCGAGTGATACGATGAAGTATCTCTGAAGTAGTAAAGAATCAACAAGCAATATATAAGAGGCCAGTTACACAATACGATACGATAAGATACGATACGATACGATACGATACGTCTAAGAGGTTTCCATAAATAAAAATAAAAAATAAAAAATGATGATATCCTTACCCCTTACCCCCCCCCCCCCCCGGGCCCCCCGCCTTACCCATCGTGCACCCCATATCTGCCCCTGCCCCCGCCGAATAAGATAAACCAAAAACAGAAAAAAAACAAAAAAAAGAATAACTTTTAATATAGCACGCAATCCGCATCAACAAAAACTGGCTACATAGCTAGGTAACATACATGTACATGTAGCCGGCGTGATCTACTTAGTACTTTCAAAAATCATCATACGACCCTTACGTTAGTTATAGTACCCGCGCGTTCATAAAATACACCCGCCGCCCTGCGCCCGCCCCCAAAAAGAACCACACTGCACCACACCGCGCCGCGCCGCCGTCGCCACCGTCTAAACGACGAAAAACCGAAAGGATAAATAGAGATAAAAGAACCCAAAAAAGAGAGGAAAAGATAAAAAAAAAGAATACTCAGAGAGAAAAAAGAAGAAAAAAGCTAAGAATATGCAGCGGGCCCCCACCGAGTCATCTAATTACAGCAGTTGCATCGATCACCCCTCCCCCCAAAAGAAAAAACCCCGCTCGCTGACTGCCTTTACGCCTGCTCCACCTTCACCTTCTTGGCCCTCCCCACACTCCCCGTCGCCGCCGCCTTCTTCCTCTTCATCCCCCTCCCCCCACCTCCTGCGCCGCCGCAACCTCCACCGTCCTCCTCCTCCCCCTCTTCCCCTTGCCCAGCGCCGCCGCGGCCCCCAGCGTCGTAACCTGCTCAAACTCGCCCTCCGCAGGCGTCAACACGCCCTCTGACCCGGGCGCCGTCGTCCCCTCCGTCATATCCGCCACCTCCTCCAGCTCCCTCGCCGCCGCCGCCTTCGCCGCCGCCTCCGCCTCCTGGATACGGATCACCTCGCTGATCTGCGTCCACTCGCGCTCCATGTCCTCGCACACGCGGCGGCTCTCCTCGTCGCCGGCGTGGTACTCGATGCAGCTCTCGCACTTGATGTAGAACGCCTGACTACTCGGCTCCAGCCCCAGGTTCTCATACTCGACGAGCGACTCGCCGAGAAGGTCGATCTTGTCAAAGTCGATGCAGTCCTCGCAGTACGCGCTCTGGCACCACCGGCAGCGGAAGAGCATCCCGCCCGCGTTGGTGGTCTTCTGTGAGCAGTCGGCGCACTGGTGCTGCGGGCAGTAGAACTGGCCCATCTTTGACTTGCTGCGCAGCTGGAACTCGCGCGTGAGGCAGCCGTAGTGGTAGGTGCGCGGGCACCCCGAGCACAGCGTGAGCTCGCCGCCGTCGTAGCAGATCTGGCAGTAGTCTTGGTGGTCCATTGCGCGGCGCTTGCGCTTTGGCGGCTCCGCGAGCCGTGGGTCTTTTCCGCTGAGGGTTGCGACGGCCTCCCAGGCGTTGTTGCCAATCGTCTCTTTGAGCACCGGGTGGCCGTCCACCATCACCACGCGCTCCATGCCCAGGCGGCGCGACTCGCGCGTCCATTCAGCTGAGATCTCGTGGTTGCTGTCGCGCTGTGTGTTGCGAACGTGGTTCTTGCCCTCAAACACTCGCGTCTCGACTTTCTCCATCTCCGAGAGCCAGCGCTTCTCCTCCTCCTCGTTGTCGGCTGCCTCCTGCGCGGTCTCCTCGTGCTGCAGCTTCTGAGAGTACTCGGTGCACTTCTTGATCGTGGTTGCCCAGTCCCACTTGAGCATCTCAGTCGGGTCGATCTCCTCGCGCGCGATGGCCCGCGAGCCGGAGCGCACAAGACTCATGAGCTGCGAGGTCGTCAGGTTCGGCATGTTGTCCTCTGCGCTCGACGCGGCGTTGACTGAAGAGGTTGACGTGTGGATGTCGCGCATCGACTCTGTCACCTTCGCGGACAGGTACAGCTTCTTGCGGATCCGCCCCATCATCTGCTCCTCCACCGTGCCCTGCGTGATGAGCCGGTACACGGTCACCTCCTGCGTCTGCCCGATCCGGTGCGCGCGCGCCTGCGCCTGCAGGTCTGCCTGCGGGTTCCAGTCGCTGTCTAGCATAACCACATTACTTGCACTTGCCAAGTTGATACCCAGCCCGCCGGCGCGCGTCGAGATTAGCATCACCTTGTAGTCTGCCGTGCGTCATGGTTAGTCACTCGTCGTCCCTCACACCACGTGACCGGGGGAGGGGTGGGGGGGGTGAGGGATTGGAAAAATATACCAGGATCGTTATTAAACAGCCTGATAGCAAGATTGCGGCGGGCACGCGCAGTCATGCCGTCGAGGCGGCCGTACTTGAACTTTGTGCCGTCGCCGCCCTTGAGCTGCATGAGGTCCTCGCAGATGTCGAGCATCTTAGTGAAGCCGGAGAAGAGGAGGACCTTTTGGCCGCGCCTGAGACAGAGCTCGTCGATCAGCTTGTCAAGCAGGATGAACTTTGACGACGCCAGGATGACGTGCGGGCCATTGATAGGCGGTGACGGTTCTGCATTTGGGAGCAGGTACGGGTGGGAACAGCACTAGAAATCATCAGAATCAGTAATAGCCCCCCTACAAACCAAAAAAAGAGACCCATGAAACACACCTTCCGCAGCTGCATCAACAGATTCATCAACTTCTGCCACTGCGTCCCCTGCTTCTCCTTAATCGCCTTCTCCACAATCATCCTCGTCTCCCCCCACTGCTCATCCCCCACGCCCAGATTCTCCAGATCCCTATCCGCCACAATCCCCTCCTTCCCACGGTGGTGGTCATCCGCCTCCTTCTCCTCCTCAACCGCCTTCTCCTTCGCCTCGCGAAACACCTGCTCCAGCACACCCTTATCCAGCCTCGTCAGCAGCCTCTTATACCAAAACCGCTGCATCGGCACAAGCGGCAGATACAATATCACCTCCGTCTTCTTCGGCAGCCCCAGGTTCACGCCCTTACTCTCCTTCATGCGCCGCAGCATGATCAGCTCCAGCAGCCGGCGCGCATTGTCCATCACCTTGAGATCATTCTTGCCCGCCGTCAGGTCAAACGCGTCGGAGAAGACTTTGCTCGTGTTGACGTTGAACACCTCGGGGAACAGCCAGTGGATCAGCGCCCACAGCTCCGTGAGATTGTTCTGCAGCGGCGTCCCCGTGAGGATTAGCCTATACTCGGCGCTGAGGCCCTGCAGCGCGGAGGCGACGTTGGTCTTTTCGTTCTTGATCTTGTGGCCCTCGTCGAGGACGACGTAGCGCCAGACGAATGCGCGGCGGAACCACTGCTTCTCGCGCTCAAACACCTCATAACTAGTAATAACCACGTCGTAGCCGCGGTCACTGTTTGCATCATCATCAGCGTCAAGGCCAAAGGTTTCGCCGGTTTCGGCAACCTTCTTGAGGCGGTCGCGCTCCTCGGCGGGCCCATGCAGGCGCAGGACGCGCAGGTGCGGGGTCCACTTTTTGCATTCGGATACCCAGGAGGAGACGACGGAGAGGGGGCAGACGACGAGGAAGGGGCGCTGCTGGTCGGCGGGGCAGGGGTGGAAGGTGGTCAGGTATGAAAATAAGGAGAGCGTCTGCAGGGTCTTTCCGAGCCCCATTTCGTCGCCGAGGATGCCGGAGGAGCCGTTGTTGTACAGCCAGACGAGGAAAGAGAGCCCGGAGAGCTGGTAGCCTTTCATGGTGGCGGTGACACTGCGGCGGCGGTTAGCATATCCGGCGGTACATGCAATATAATTGGCAAAAGTAGGAATGAATTCGACTTACTTGGGAGGCTGCTTCTCGAGAAGCTTGTAGGGGACGGCACGGAGTTCCGTTGGTGGTGGTGCTGCGGTAGGCTCGGAGCCCGCGGCTTTGACTTCGGCCCCGACTTCGGTGGTGACCTCGGGCTTGTCCTCGACCTGGATTTCAGTCCTGGATTCCGGCTTGGCCTCCGCATCTCCGAACCCAGCTTCGGCCGCGGGCTTATCTTCGCCTCCCCTAACCTCAACCTCGGCCTTAACCTCAACCCCAGCCTCAGCCTTCACCTCCGGCGTCAGCAGCAGGCCATTAGCATTAGCATTAGCATTAGCACTCGCCGCCTCCACCTTCTCACTCCTGGCCGCATACTTCGCCCTCAGCTTCGCAATATAATTACTCTCCGGCAGCAGCGCCTCAAACAAATGCCCATACTCGAGCAAAAAGCGCTCCCTCTTCCTCCCCGTCTCCTCCATCCCCCTGCGGATCTGCCCCCGAATCGTCCCCTTCTCCTCCTCCACCCACGCCCCGTCATCCTCCTCCTCCTCTCCACCGCCACCGCCTCCGCCCCCCTCTTTCACAGAACACTTGACGCCCGCCTTGCTGCACCCGGAGCACCGCGGCTTCTTGCGGTCGCACCGCCGCCGGCTCGCGCGGCACGCCATACACGCCTTCCCCGGCGGCAGCCGCTTCCCCTTCGCGACGCGCTGCACCGCGGGCCCCGCCGCCGACGCCCGCGGCCGCTTCTTGTGGCCTAGCGCGGCGTCTGTCGAGACATAGTCCTTGAGCCCCTCTGGCTGTCCCAGTGCCGCGCGGGGCCGCAGCGAGCGCGTCCCGTTTGCGCCGCGCTCGGGGAGCGGGGTGGCGGGTGCTGCATCCTCCTCCTCCTCTTCCTCTTCTTCTTCTTCCTCGGGCTCGGGGTCGTCGTGCGAGTATTCGCCGTCTTCGTCGGCGGGGTCGACGTCGGAGGAGGTGGAGGAGTCGCCGGCGGTGTCGGCGTAGGAGGAGAGGTTGCTGCGGGGGCGGAGGGAGCGGTCTTTTCGCGGTGAGGGGGCGGCGGCGGCGGGGGTTTTGGGTTTGCGGGTGGCGGGGGAGGAGGTGGTGGTGGATTTTTGACGGGCCATTGTGGTGGTGTGGGTGGTGATGGGGGGTTGGGGTCGGGGTGGGGGGGTGTCTTCGTCGCTGAGGATTATGGGGTTTGTATTACTATTAGTTTCTGTGCTCCTCTTGGCCTTCTTATTCTTGTTTTCGTGCTTCGTTCCTGGCAGCGGGCGTTTGCGTTTGCGTTCCGCGTCTGCGTGTGCGTCTGCCGCGGCGGCAGTGATGGATGGAAATGTCGATGGATGTTCGAGTGATGATGATGATGATGGGGGGTATGCGCGACGTGATGATGATGGAATCGACGACGCGGGAGAGGAGGCCAAGGAGGCGTGAGGGTGAGGGCGAGGGCGAGGGCGAGGGCGAGGGCGAGGGTGGTGAGGATGTCTTTGTGGTGCACGTGTTGTGGCAGCAGAAGAAGAGGTTGGAGAAGCCACAGACTCGGTCAGCGGCGAGGTGTCTACAGCACAGGCACTAGCACGAGCACGTGGAGGAGGCACAAGAAAGGAAGAAGGAGAAGAAGAAGAAGAAGAAGAGGAAGGGAAAGAGGAAGGAGGAGGAGGAGGAGGAGGAGGAGGAGAATAGGAATAGTGAAAGGAAGAAGAAGCAGAAGCAGCAGCAGCAGCAGCAGAAGAAGAAGAAGAAGAAGAAGAAGAAGAAGAAGAAGAAGGCTTTGTCATCGTGGTCAGGGGGAGGAGGGGAGGCGTCGCGCTAGGCCAGGATAGGTGAGGCGTGGGGACAATCGTCCTCTTTCTACTGCTGCAATTCTGAAGAGTGGAGCCGGAGCCAGAGCCAGAGCTGTTCGGCGGCAGAGGGGGGGGCGAGTCTGGGATCACAATTGGGGCCATTTGCGCGCGGTGGGGAGGCATCTTTCTTCTGAGCGATCGTACTGCGTCCCTGAGAAGAAGAAGAAGAAGAAGAAGAAGAAGAAGAAGAAGAAGAAGAAAATAGTACTAATTGGAACTGCACTGCACTGGGCTGGGCTGTACTTGTGGTTGAGAATTAAAGACAAACACAAAGAAACTTTTACTCTCTTGCAGTCGATGGACTTAATTCTGGGCATGGACAACTACATGGGGGAGAGAAGATCTGGCTCTAGCAATCAATTGCAAGGTATGTAGGTAAGGTAGAGTATTGAAGGTAAGGTCAGGTCAGGTCAGGTTTGTTTGTTTGCCCCATGTCTCGCCGCTGCTAGCTGCAAACTGCCCTTGTCATTCATTCCTCTTCTTCTTCTTATTCCTTTCCTCCTCCTCCTCCTCCTCTTCTTCTTCTCCCCCCGCCCATTCTCCTCCTCCTCCTCCTCCTCGGCCCAGGTAGGTGCTTTTCCACGGCTGGGTACATGTACATAACCCTCCATTTATGATGTAGGTAGAATATCCACTTGCCTGGTTGGCTACGGACATACTTCCCTCACTCGCCCCTCGCCCCTCCCCTCTCCCCCCGATCTCGCCTACCTCGCCTATTGATATCGATCACCTACAGCACACCACCCCTCCCCCATGCGGTGCAAATAAGCATACCCAGATTAGAGTTTGTAAGGTAGGTATTGCTCACTCACTCAGCCAGACTGGGGGGAGGGGGGGCACGAGCCATAGGTTCGTTCGACTCACGGGATGGCTTGTTGTTGTCGTCGGTCCAGCAATTTGCACTTTTTTTTTTTTTTTTTCTCTTTCCCAGCACCACAATCCCCCCCCCCCCCCCCAACCTCCTTCCCGTGTGTTGTGTGCGTGTGTGTTGTGTTGGTTGTTGGGAGTGGTCGCATCTCACTCACATTTTGCTGTGCTTCGGGCCGGCCCGTGAACCTGCAGCGCCGAGGAATTCCACAAATGAGAAACTGGGAAACCAAGCACTGGAGTCCAGGGGGGTTGTTTGACAAGATATCAAAAAATAAGCGCGTAGATAGATAGACGTTAGAATGATATGATCGATAGTCAGAAACAGAGACAGAGAGCCTGCGTCCCTTATCGATACATTGTTCCACAGACATGGTACATACATAGAGCGTAAACAAAGTTATTTCCCGTGAAACACAACACAGACCCTGTCCGCTGTCTCTCCAGCCCACGGAGCAACAACAACCCCAACCCCAACCCCAACCCCAACCCCGGCCAAAACCAACCCGAAACCCTCAAACGAAACCTAATAACCCAACTGATGACGTTAGGGATTACTAATATAGATATTATCCCTGCCATCACCCGGCGTCCTCCCACACCCCCCGATATATCGACCACAGCTACATAAAGCTCGACAAGAGCTCATCCTGCAAATCCTCACAAACCCCCACACCCCACAACCACAATGCTCTCACGATCCACCCTCATAACAACCCTCCTCACATTTGCCCTCATCGCGTCTAGCTTCACGTTCTACACGCACCTACGACGCGATGGCCAACCCCCCTCTGCCCTCCCTGACTTAGAGCACAACAACACTAACAGCAACAAAACAAAAGTGCCCCTTGAAATCCACATCATGAGCAAATGCCCTGACGCGCGTGACTGCGTCGAGCTCCTGGTCGCACCAGCACTGAAAAACGTATCTGACATTGTCGACTTCCGCATGAGCTTCATTGGGCGGTACGTATCCTCTATCCCCCGGCTCACTCATAGCGACGGGTTGGGGACGCCGTGGTAGATAGAGTAGTTGATACAGAAGCTGACTCCCCCGGCTCCTGTATTGACCGCTATTCCTCCCAGTGCGCCCTCATTCCCCTCCGCCTGAGAAAGAGCGGTGGCCATCCCCACTCCCGACTAACACATTCCCAATGATGTCCAGACGTCTCCAGGACGGTACAACAGCGTGTATGCATGGCCCTTCCGAGTGCCTCGGAAACAGCATCCACCTTTGTGCTGCTCATCTCTACCCCGACACCTACCTCCCCTTCTCTCTCTGCCTGCTGCACGACTATGCGCGCCTCCCTGCTCAGGACTTTATCGAGTCGTGCGCGTCAAAGCACGACATTTCGTTCGACAAGGTCAACGAGTGCATCTCGTCACTCGATCCGGACGGTGGTATGGCCATGCTCGCGAGCAGTGTTGAGCGCAGCCGGAGAGCGGGGGTAGCGACGAGCTGCACCGTGAGGGTTGAAGAGAAGGTGTGGTGTGTAAGGGATGGTGGGAGGTGGAGGGACTGTGATGGCGGGAGTGGGGTGGATGATTTGGTGCGTGAGGTAAAGGAGCGTTACCGTAAGGGTAGTGTTGTGGTTGTGGAGAGCGCGGGGGAGGAGGAGGGATATGAGGCGGAGAAGCCAGGGATGGTGGGACAGGAGAGGAAGAGTTTGAGGCAGATGATTGATGAGAGGATCGTCTGGAGAGGTTAAGCAGATATGTGTTGTGGTTTTTGACGTTGACGTCACTCGTTTTTAGAAGCAATTAGTATTAGCAGCAGCAGTAGTATCAATGATCATTATGACATAAAAACTTGATTAGTATTTCCACAGATGCAGATTAGCGAGGGCTTGGCTTACATGTAGCCGAATATGGGTTTCCAAATAAACTAAAAGCCCGGCATCATCTGCTTGTGCCAAGCTTCAATATCCTTGAACCCTTGACTGCTCTAGACCGAAGTGATTTGCAGCAAATGGAGGCTTGACACTCCCATGCAGGGGGCGGCCCCCACGGTCCTGCAGAATCGTCTTTCAAAAACCACCAGTAACGGCCCTTTCTTTTTCCACATGGATCGACGGACGTTTCCGGGCTGTTTGTGAACGAGTTCTTTCTGTCTGAGGCTGTCTGTATCGGTCTCGAGAAGATTTTCTCGCTCTTTTACGCCTCTGCTACTTGGTGAGAGGAATGATGATGGTTGGGATTGAACGGGTCACAGAAGCTTAATTTATAGGTCTCGAAGCGAACACATATGCTTCACTGATTACAACCACGTAACTTTTGGAACGTGTTTTAACACGTACCTGGCCAGCTGGTCGTCGTTGGAGATCTAGAAACACGCCTCTCCAAGAGGTCATTCTTACTTCAATCAACTTCAGCTTGAACCAATATCATGGACGCTTTACCCCATGTTTTATATCACTGGGCCGCCAAGTTGAAGTACTGTCGTTCACGGGGTATTGGCGGACACTGGGTGTTGACGGATTGCAGGCAAAACTTGGCTTGGCTGTCTCTTTTTTGGTTTGTTCGTCAACACCCAGTGCCCGTCAATACCCCGTGAACGACAGTACATCACATCATATTCACACGTTACGTAGGCCCGCCAGCCCAAGTAATCATCTCTTGGGTGCCCAGTCGGCTCTCAACCAGGTGTCGGGCCTTATTTTTATGCTTCTACCAAGAGTTTGAATCCCCTTACTACATACTGATCTATTCCTTATAGTGGCTTCTGCGTCTTATCCTGTACTATTAAAATTCGGCGGATAATAATTAGTCGTCCTCCCCAATACGGGGTAGTAATCTATCGTTCCCTATTTACTATCTTTCTATCCTAGCTATAGGAGTTTTATCTAGCGGGAGGTACATACCAGATCTATTCAATTATGGAACCAGCTCGATCTCAGGCCCAGAGCTTATACCAGCTATCTCTGCTTTGGTATTCGGCCATATATCTAGGAATTGGTGTATCACGACGCCGGGCAGAGTAAACATCAAGTCGGGGCTGAAAAGACAAAGACGGGCAATAGTAAGTTTAACCCAAGACCTTCGCTCAGCAGCAGCATATATGTTTCTTCTCTGATCCCGGTTTCCTCAAAGACAGTGATGCAATATCCGTAGTATCGACACCATGATGTATCCAAACACGATTCACGCTGGCCGGGGCATCTTCCGACCGTCAGGCCATAACGTAGCCAGGTAGTGGCACCGTTGGGTTTCTCAGGAAAGGCGATTATGAATTGACATGCCGGCCGGCCACAGGTGCATATCTGCCAATAACGTACTACGATTAATGTATTTATCATGTTATTGTTCCCCGATTCACCTCTAGCTCTAGGCCAAGCTTCTCAATACCTCATGAATGAGGAAGATTGAAAAGATGGCCACGGACGTGGACAAGTGGCATCAATGCTATTCACGTGTTTTGTGCGTGAATGCCCTCGTGGAGCTCTCGTCAGTACTAAGTTCAATCGAGAGAGGGGTAGTCCCAGGACAAATACTTCCTTTATCAAAGTTTTAAGCAGTATCGGTTGGGGTTTTCGTCCTCGAGAGGGGCGCGTACGTTGGGGGAAGAGACATTTCTCCCCAACCCACACCGAAAGATATTCTACAAAGAGGAACTTCTTTTCTTCTAAATGCTCTACGCACGAAATTGAGTGATATTCTGTGATGCGCGTATGGCAATCATTCCCTACTCGAGTGAGGTCTTGTTGCCGTCTGTGGCGTTTGAGTGATACCAGCCACCTATCGATTGAGCGCTAGCCTCACTTGAGTAAAAGTATTCCCCGGTCGCGGGCCAGTGAGACATGCAGACCCAGACCTCCTATTATGTAAAGCATGTCTCCCCAACGATAGAGCGTGACTTAGCACTACATGAATCTTAGGCAGCAGGCTCAGCTGTGCTACCGTTCCCGTGCAGCATCTCGATAGATAAATTAGCTAGCCTCCAGAGATAAAAATTACTTGTATGGGAAACCTCTGATGCAGATCGATGCCATTCAACCAATCACTCTAGAATCCCTGGCCCTTACCAAACTCAAGTTGTGGCTGAATCATGAATCTTCCAGGGAGGTTCTGTGGCAGGAAACAACAGTGCCTAACCTGCCGGCCAATTTTTCGAGTTTTGGCGGGTAGATGATAGATCCGCAATATGTCATAATATAGGGCTCCCCATCACATCACTACATGTACCTACTCTGTTTGGAGGGAGCTGTGGCCAGGGATTTCACCCCATACCCCTATGATTGGGTACATGTAGTTTCCCCATCACAGCTTCTAACTACAAGCTAAAATGCACAGGGCCTAAGATTTGGGCGTGACTGCATAGTGCAACATATGTTTGCGAAGGTCCTCGAATTCCACAACCTAAAAGTCCAGTCAGGTAAAGCGATACCCACTAAGGAGCGCTGAAGTTCTTTGCCCGAGCCCAGGAGGTGCAAAATGCTAATACCTATATCACCACTTCGTGTGGGTTTGGGGGGGGGGGGGGGTGGAATGTCAAGCTAATTGTTGCGGTTTCTAGGCGCAGAATATAAGGTGTCTTAGACATGTATGCATGGGTGGGGGACAGTTTGACTGGTTAACACCTATAGTCGCTCACCTACTGACGGCGGATCCTGTCTGATGGTTCTGTTTGCAGTAATTTGCCCTTGGCGTCCAAAATCTAACTCTTTTATTGGCCTCAAATCCCTGACCGCCATCAGACAGGATCCGCCTTCACCCCGTGAGTGACTATATCCACACCCACAACCCAATAATACGGGTCCGGGGGATACCGTCCGTTGAAGGTTTCGCGAGGCACTGGCTTGGCATTCACGGGAGGATGTATAAATTCTCGTGAGCATACCGCACAGTTAATAGCAATTACCAGCAGCGGTCCCCTGGCCAGACGGTACCTGACACCAATTATCAAAAAATTTCAGCAAGGCACGATTAGGAAGAACAGTCCTACAAAACATTCATCCCTTTGTCCGTGCTCCCGCTATTCATAGTAGTGCCAACCAAACAGCCGACTTATATATATCGTCTAGACAGATTAACGTACTTTTACAATCGTCGATAAGAGATCCATGAACCAAACACAAAACAGCAACATCACCTCAATCTATCCTGCTGCCACCGGTGGAGCTCATCGAAACCACGAAACTATAGCCATGAAGCCACGGCTAAGCACAAGTGACATAATCACCATAGTTGTTGGCACTATTACTATCGTCATTGCTCTAGTCGCTGTTGCTGTTCAGATCTAGGAATGTTATAATAAGAGCACAAAGGTAAATATATTGAAATAGTAGAAAATTACTAGGATTCTATGCGGATCATGATTCTTACAGAATAGGCTTGGCGCGTCTGTAAACGATTGGCAATTGGAGAGACAATCAATTGAACCATTTCGCTGCCCTCTATGATTAATTCTACATTTATAACGACATCTAACCACGCCCTGTGAACATAACTCCAAACTGCTCTTAATAATAATACCGAAACTGACACGTACCACGTTACTCCAGGATTCCGACAGGCTCCAGAACCAGAACCAGAACCAGAGCTCGCCTCTGGCTTCGACTACCAAAACTAGCCAATGCTTACAAACAATACCTGGCCAACAACCACCCACACCATCACCGTCTGTTCATACTTATATGTCGTCTTCTTCCCATACATTTACACCTTGTCCATGCACTCCCACCACTCCCTGCTCTTTTAATATGCGGGATGTCCCAATAGCACAGCAATAACTAGCCACCGCGAGGAATAAGTGTTTGAAGTGCCCATTACATCATGGGGTCGGCACCAAAAGTAACACTAAAAAATGCCCCGTGGCAACGACTGCTTTAACGACTATTTTCACGACCTTTTATTATTCGAACGCCTGAGTACTCCCTTAAAAGTAAAGTCTACAGATTAATCACCTGAGTGTATATGTATACCTACGCAATGCAATCATCACTAGCTATAGGTCAGATACTGAACTTATTTATATGCTCTATCTGATCTGTTTGCAAGCACATGTACCTAGGCGCTTTGGAGCATCTTTTCGGGTTATTTCTTTATGTAATGTTTGAGTGATATTTGATTTATGGTGCATGTTGTCAGCGGGGATGTTTTTTGGAGTTAATGTTGAGGGAGACGGAGGTTGGGGGTAGTCTTATGAAAAGCAAAATTAAGGAGCTGCTTGGGGTGGCTGAGATTTTGGGTCTTATTCAACTATCCTTGAACTGGTTCCGTTATTTTCTGTCGGCGCTGTGTATTGGATGTGTATTTTGGATCTCTTATATATCAAGTCTCGAGCTCAGGATAGAAGGGTACATGTATGGAGTGGTTAACATGAGGTACCGCATAATTATATATAATCCGCCATCAAGATTTAGAACCCGGTACACCCTCGCGTGGAAGAAAGGGGTGGTATCACTTTATATATGGGTGTAATGTTTAAATCCAATATGTGTTTGTGCTTCCAGACTGGGGTATTAGAACACTCTAACTTTCAAAATACTCCATCAATAAGGGAGAGAATGTTCGTTCTGCGCCAGGTTGATAGAGGTAATAATTGGATTTTCCTTTCCGCAGTGGTCAATCATTTCAACTTCGATCTAGGCAGCGTGCATGGCTGGTTCTAGCATGCTGCTTCCCCACAACTGTCACATGTGGTTTTTAGGTGCGGAATACTGTAATTATTCCCCAACTATCCGACACGATGAGTAGCTAATAGAACTGTATATACTAAAAATAGGTGGTAATAATAAGTTTTAGACTCTCCTAATGAGATATTCTAAACCCTAACTCTGGAGAATAACTCTTGACAATAATATAAAAATTCATGTCACATATAAACCTATATAAAAATAATACAACCCGGAGATTCGAATTCAAGTACTCCCAGGACCGAAATTACAACATTAAATCCTGATGAAATTAATAAGTTAAAAAAAAAAAAAAAGATCATCACATCCCGCGGGTGCCCGAGTGATCGGTTGTGAGATTAGTCATCGTTCACGATTGATCACTCGTGCTAGAGATCGATCGACGGAGAGTTGCTTCTTCGGTAAAACGGATGAAACGAGCTGTACCACCACAAGATCAGAGGGGAGGGGACTCATGTGTGGGTAAGATGAATTTTTTTCCGACATGGCAGAGCAGCTCAAAGTATCCAGAAATGTTGGACAGTCGATCATTACTGCATTTAAGTTTCCAGACCAACAGCTTATTAGGATAGATCTCCAACGCGGGGAGATTGTTTTTCCGGCAGTGGAGGTAGCGTCGTCGGTAAAGATACAAGTAATGATCGATTACTTAACCCCCTCCGTCCGTGGTTAATCACTCCAACCTCTATCTTTGACTCCGCTCTAAATCGATTAATATACATATGTAGTTATAATGATGGTTTAGGGCCCGTTTAACAGCTTAAGGCGTTGCTATGCATGGACCTACATTCTAAAATTAAATGTTACTCATATGACCATGTGAAGCGGGTAAAGCTAGTGTGGCCCATGAGCTGGCTCGAGTTGAGTCAGGCAGTGAGCTCGAGCCGGTGGCCGTGGTCAATGATCGATACAACAGGAAATCATTCTGCCAAGACCAGGAATTGGCGATGGAAGATCAAGACCAAAGAGCAGGAAAAATAACTAGCTACATGGAGCTTTTTTCTGCAATTTGAGGGGTTAGATTCCTCAGGAAGACGATAAGTCTATGTTTAAAGTTCCCACAACTTCTCGGAGCATATCAAACTATACATAAATTAGGCTCGGGTTCTCTGTGTGGTAGGGCTCGTTGCGAATGAGCCGAAAGCTCGAGCCCAAAGCCCGGGCCGGCTCGGCTCATAGATCACAGTAGGTCATAAGGCACTTTCTAAAAAAGTTGATTACTGCCATTTCTGGCAAGTCAAGTCAACAGCCCATGTGGTTGGGTTGCATGCAGGTAGAGTGGTCGAGGCTATGTAGGCGAGGCAGCTTTCTATTTTAGTAATCAATTGGGAAGATCGATGGCCATTGCTTTCAACCTTTCAATAAAATAGTCACGCCGTGGTAGAAGATGGATTATCACTTAAGCTATCGAGAAAATGCTGAAACACCCCCCCCCCCCCCCGGGGGCCCGGGGGGGGGGGGGGAAGCAAATTCGCCGGTGCGCCTTTACCCGTACGTTATCTCTCATCAAATAATAGATCTCTCATAAAATCCGATTCCTCTGTTATAGAGGGCCAGCGTCGATAGCTGCAGCTTAAGGGATACAAATTGTAACTTATACAGCCGCTCACCTGCATCATGCAGCCAAAGTAGCCATGTTTAGCTACCCGAAGCAACCATCCAACCTCATCCAAAAAATTCCAAAGTTTCAAGGACAGTTGGAAATTATCTCAAGACAGAGCCCAGAGAACTCTAGAATTTTAAGTCCATTCTTCAGGTGTGTGAGATCTAAATTTTAAGGTCATGATTTGAGTATTTCTGGTTTTGTATGGTGTTCCCATACAAATTTTGTGTTGCAACGGCAACGAAAATTTACCAAAACTTCTGTATATACCCCGAGTGTACATACATACTACTGACTTCAATACACCCAACCGTCCAGTCTCGGGCTAGCCAAGACTGAATCGTGACCAGATGTGCAGTCTACTTATCTTGCACTAGTCTACAGTCTACCAGCTACGGTCTAACTATGGATTGCATTCAGGGTTGGGTTGTTACCTAAGTCGCGTTCTTGCTATGTTAAGGCGGCCTCAACTTGAGCTCACAGGCAATGCACCGCAGTCAAAGTGAACTGAGTCAATATCAAAGTAGTTCCACATTATACTCTTCAAACTTCACAAGGATGGAGATTCATTTAATCACCATGATCATCATAATAAACAATATTACTGAACTCCTTTACCCAATCCATGATGCAGTCCATGCATAGTCCGGTAGTCCGCGTCCTCCGGAAAATTTTCGCAGTCGACTGTCAACCGTCCTGGCTTGGCACAGTCGACCACAGTTGACTGCGTTGCTGTAACATACTAAAGGTTCTCCTAGATCCTATCCAACGGTAAAAGACTACAATACCACAACCACCAGCGTGCGCACGCAAATCCTCGTATTATCCCTATCCTCGAGGCTTCCATTGCATTAGAGGAAAGCAGTTGACCCATGCAGCTAACAACGTTGCGTCTGTTCCTTTTCACTTTGAAATGGAAAAACGGGGATCAAATGAAAGCCTCTATTATATTCAATCCATTCAGTAATAGTAGGCTGCGCAGACGGATACCTAGCTGGCTCCTACCGGTACAAGTTACGGTCTAGCCCTACTAGTGCCAAGCTTGCCCGCGGAACCCTGGGAGGGCTGTACAGGGCACGGGCCTAGTTGGCTTGATCGTTGATCTACAATACCGTGTTATCATAGCTACAGTAGCAAAAATCGGGATGAAATTACTACGGTGGGACTGCCGCATTTTGGGGAGGTACAGTAATGCTGCCGCATTTGTAAGAATGCTAGGGTAGAGATGGCATTTGATTTAGAAATGCCGTATTCCTGCGGCATTCACTTTCCTGCCCAAATTCTATGCCTTCTAACTGCGCATTTTATCTCCATTGAAGCATCTCAACTTCACATTAAATTATCACCAAGATTTCGAACACAATAACCCAATTCATCAATAGGTCCATGAATTTACGTCCCTCGTCAATGGGCTACAAAGACTTAGGGAATACTTTCGAAAAATATTTTTTTAGTTCTATGTGCCCTTATTTTATACTGGTCTGATACTTAATTGAGCGACGAAGATATAATCGATGGTGATATTAATGGCGATAATGATGATCGTGAGTCGTGATGATCACCACTCTAAACTAGGTCTTGCTGATGGGTACGAGACTAGGACGAGCCTAGCTTGCTGCTAGTATGTACGCGTAGGAGTGCGGACTACGTACCAAAAGTGTGGCCGCATCATGATCACCTATCCGCAGTGTAAGTTATAGCATTGCTTGGGCATTTATAGAATAGAGCAGTCTTTTAAATGCCGCTTTACAACCGCATTTGAAATGCCGCAGTGCTGCCATAGCACTGCGGTAGTAATTTCACCTCGATTTTTGCTACTGTACCCACATGAATGTAGCTAGGGATGATATTTAATCGTCCCGGATCCGCTCACCAGCATCCCACTCACTCTGTAAACCCCATACATCCAGGAGTCTAGATTGCAAAATTTACGATACGTTAACCTGAAATTCTCAGATCAACATCTTCTAGCAAAATATCGAGTATACGTATATACACCAATATCAGAAACAGCCTCAATCTACAATTCACTCGTAATGGATTCGAATATAAGCATGGGAGAGATGATTGCAATGATAGTGAACTTTATCAACATCATGATCAGTGTCACCGCCGCCGTTCTTCAATACTGCGAATACCGCTTGAAAAAGAATGTGACTACTACACGTATATGTTTGCCTTTATGGTTGGATCTCCTACTGTGTTAAAATTATGCCGGATTGAGTATATATATGTACTAACAGGCAACGGTTTCATTAGGAAATATACAGGCGTAGGGAGGAGTCAGAACCAACAACCCCCCACATAAGTACCCCGCGGCCATCACTATCGACGACGATGACAAAGACGACGACAGGTCCCCTTGCAATTGTCTCTCAAATTAACCCGCCTATATCGTCCTCGCACGCGGGTAATCCTCGCAGCCCCTCACCGACGCCATCTGCTCCTAAAGAAAGGCTAGCCAATGCCAGGTCAAACAATCAATAAAATATGGATCAGGCCACATATCGTGAGTAATTATCTAGTTTTCATCGCCATTGAGAATCCTTTTAAATTTTGTCTGTCAACAGAAATAGGAACAACGCAATCCCGCGCAGCTTAACTTGAGGAACCTCTTTTACGGCAGGCTGGAGGCCTCGAGACCTAGGGTAAAAATAAAAAAAACATCTGGAGCCAGTTCCTACGATGGAAACACCAGTTAGAGAGAGGAAACAGCGATGCACAAAGCGAACCGAGAGAGTTGGGGATAATTAGGGTTAGGGGTGTTTTCGGAGGTGTTTGGTCAGCCACCATGGCCTCCAGATAGACAAAATCTGCGAGTAGCTAGTAATGTATCTAGAGAAGGTATTCGAGTACTCAGAATTAATTTCAGCATTACTCTAAGTTGTGATGCAGAAGCTGGGTTTAGGAAAATATAAAGATAATAAAAGCATGGATCGAAGA
This sequence comes from Morchella importuna, assembly GCF_003444635.1. Classification (NCBI taxonomy): domain Eukaryota; kingdom Fungi; phylum Ascomycota; class Pezizomycetes; order Pezizales; family Morchellaceae; genus Morchella; species Morchella importuna. The sequence continues at coordinate 2,346,228 of NW_025763399.1, read as the reverse complement.
TGAGAGATTTATTGAGTTGGGGGCTTTCTCATGGGTTTAATGGGGTTTAAGTTTTTTTTTAATATTAACAACTCAATATTGTAATAAGTAATTTTCCAAACAAATCCTTATGATCTTTTTTTATGTGTTATCTTCTGATTGTTTAAGCTACAACCCGCATGAAACATTAATAGCAGAAACAGTTAAGTAGCTCCATCTATGCTTTCCCGAAATTACGTATAGCCACATTTAGCCAACTAAACAAGCTCCATGTAAGTATAAGTATCTAATAAGTGTCAATGATTATTACGACACCCTCTACGTGCTCCCACCCTTCACCATAGCCGCCAACACCGCCGCCCCCAGAATGCCCCCATCCCGCGCCTCCACCAGCGTCACTGTCGCCCCCTCCTCACTGCCCCGCATCCTCCTCACAATCTCCCTCATAAAGCCCTCGCAGCGCTCCTTGAACCCCGGGTATTTCTCCAGTATAGTCCCCGTGTACCCCACGACGATATCCACGCCATCTTCCAGCTCATCGTTCACGCCCAACACGCCCACTGTCGCTGCCGCAACAAGCGCTGCCGCCCGCGTGCTGATCGTGGTACACACGCGCTTAAACACCGCCGCCGTCTCTAAGCCGAGGCCCCACCCGCCGTCGGCACTGAAATAGTCGGCCAGCAGCGCCAGGGCATCCGAGTCGGTGGATGCGGCCTCGACATCACCGCACAGCTTCGTGTCCACCCCGTACTCGTGGTACATCCCCGCGGGCAGGGAGTGCTGCGTAAACACGTCCAGCCCAACCAGCCGCACAAGCTCGCCCAAGTACCTGCCACCCACCATTTCCTCGAGCGGCTGGAAGCCCGGTTTCTCGTTTCTCGCGTCGAGGTGCCTGTCCCAGTCCGTCACGTAGGGCTGCAGCGGCGGTGCAGTGCCATTGATACTCCACTCTGTGTTCAGCAGTATACCACCCGCGTTCCCGCCGGACGGCTTCTTGGCGGGGTGTAGCTTCCCGATGGGACACATGCATGTTGCGTTTGTGCCAGTTCCTGCAATAATGCCAGCGGCAGTCTTGGAGTGCGGGGTGGTGTGCGCATAGGCGGCAGATAGCAGCGTTGCGACAGAGTCATTCGTGATAGAGACGATCTTTATCGCGGGCTCTCCCGCCGCCGAGGTCTGCGCATATGCGGTTGTGAGAAGCGCGGCGAGGTCGTTGGTGTTTGTGAATGTGAAGCCCTTCCCCATCGGCATCAACAGCGCCGACGTGTGCGACGTCTGCTCCATCGGGAAGCTAAACGTGATACCGAGCTCCATCACCTCCGCCGTTGTTGACGTCTCGCGGAGGACATCGCGGATGCGCTCCGAGACCCAGTGGAAGAGGTCCTCAGCGGTGCTGGATTTGAGGTGCTCCGGGATGTTCCAGCTGCCTTGCGTGGGAATGCACAGTCTCTCACCGCCCGTATCGAGAGAGCTCCTACCAAAGAGCTCGACGACCCCGACACGCAGATTAGTCCCGCCGAGATCGAGAGCGAGGAACTGGCCCGTCTCATCACCGCTAGGGAGCACGCGCACGGGCGTGGGCAGGAACTGCGATGTCGAGGTGAGGGCGAGGTCATGGAATGTGGCTTCGAAGTCTTTGGCGAGCTGGGGGAGGTTCTTGAGTGGTGCTTCAAGCTGCTGGAGGAACTGCAGCAGCTCTGCATCTGAGGAGGGGGCAGCGGAGGGAGCGGGAGTAGGAATTGCAGACGGCGCCATGAGAGGAATAATGAAGCTGGTGGAAATGGGGGGCTATTTATCGATGTCTGTCCCTGTCGTGTGAAGTCGCGTGCCGGCACCCCTGCGGTTGCCTATCGGGAGGGATCGCCGGTGATGTGCTACAGGGATTCAAGTGCTTCTTTCTTGGCTAACACATCACGTGTGCTCGATTGAGATATTGCCTGTTCTGCGCCCCGAGTGACAGCTGAGAATTCCCAGACAACCCAGAACATTGTCAGCAGATAAACTGTGTCGATATACACAGCTTAGCTTAAACCCCATACGTAGAACCCACGGGTGTTTCCCGGGAAACCTTATATTGTCCGCGAAGTGCTAAAGCCCTCAAATCCATCAACGGTAGTCAGAGGTCTAGGACTTTCGGGTTACAGCTTGAGGATAAAAAAAAAATCGCTGGATTGAAAAGCTAGAGTTCTTTAACAGTACTATACTAGCTGGTTGAATTAGTACTAGACTTGTTGAAATCCCCGATTAAAAAACCACCCCGTACCAAATCCTATTGCTCCGGCTTGATCCCAGCATCTCAAACGGGCTCCCTGCTGGACGGAAAGCTGGGATGGAGTTGGAAACACCTTTTGTCGGCCAACCAATCAAATTGCTTCTAACTCTGGCCCTGGCCCGGTTCTGGCCCAGTCTGACTACCGTTATTAGCTATCTACTAAGGTTCATCGTGATATTTGTCAAAAAGAACTCACACATAAATCCAATTGAACCAATAGGAAAAGAAGACCGAAAGACAGGTGCAAACCCCCTCTCACTCCAAGCCACACAGAGCATTAATAATTATCCGATATCAACACGTGCAGACATCCAAAGTGCTGGGTGGAGTTGGTTGTTGGCGTGGGATTCTACTACTGGCGTGGGTGATGTGGTGAGGTTCTTCGCCCTGTTGCGTGTTGCTTGTGACTGTGACCGGGGGTAGTATGCTTACTTCTCTTGTGTGTTGGCTTGTAGGTGAGGTTTGGGGATGGGGATGGGGCACTTCGTGGAAGGTGGCCTTGGTGATGGTACCGGTGTCCACAGCGTAGCTTAAGTACGTGTCACCTTTATGATCTGTATGTGTAGTAATAGGCACGTACGTTCCTTCGCCATAGAATCATCCATCCTGTTACCCACACATTGAGTCTTCACACAAACCAAACCAACCCACCCAGCCCACCACCGACCTTCCCAGCAATAAAAATATCTACCCCAGCGTCCCATTGGACAACTACTATTCCCAATACAAGCGCCGATCGCGACCTAATTCGCCTAATTCGCCAAATCCCCTAACCCTGCCTGCCGCCAATCGTGTGTGGCCGAGTGATACATGGGGTATCACTCGATGCAGTATGATCCCTGCGCTGATTCGTCCAGTAGTATCCGCTGGTGAATGTCCCTCCCGCGGCACATGTACAGGACAGGACCATCAACCCTATATAACTTCGGGAATCCCGCATCCCGCCTAGCTACTTTGCGGGAACCAGCTTGCATGTTTTATATGCTATCCATGGTCTGTTTGTCCAGAAGCCATGGTAGTGTAGTCGGTTAGCATACCTCTTAGAAAGTCAGCCTGTAGGTTTATAGCTGTGAGAGAGGAGACTGGGGTTCAAATCCCCATCGAGGCATCATTCATATTTTTTTTTTTTAATTTGGGGGAGGGGGCTCTTCGTCAGGGGATCTGGAAGAGACAAGAGTAGATGGAACATATTGTTAGCCACGTGAAGCTAGACTAAGAACTCTGTACATCACTTAAAGTTGTTTAAGGCGTATATACATTCACTCTAGGCGTGTGTCGCCTGCTACTAGAACGAACTGCCGTTGTATATCATGGAATTCGTGATCACAAGGTATCACTCGATACCATACCCTACATAATCAAAGATCCGCATCCTACCTAAACTTATCGTATAATGCCCCACCGTTTGATCTGATTCTAAAAAATTCCTTAGTTTCACTTACAGTCTCATTTAGTGTTTTCCGGGGTGGGTATGAGACTATGTTTCGCTTTAGCTCCGTACCTTCACGTGCACGAGCAATGCGTCATGAAAGCTCACTCGATAGAAATCCCCGTGAAGTTGGGTCCAATCTCAACTACATGTAGCTGACATCCCTACCGACCGATTCTGAACAGTACTGCTACCCGACGGGTCCAACTCGGAGATCTCGTATTTGACCGTCTGATAACTCGGCTTCGCAACAAATGACAGTAGCAGCACTAGGTCTAGTAATCAATACCCTCCTCAAGCCACATCTCCAACTATTCCCCCACGCCAATCAGAACACAAATACTTACCGTACCGCAACCAAGGCCCCAAAATGGCCCCCAAACCCCACGTTCAGCCCCATGGGGTGGTTGTGCCCAGTCCTTCTCTGATTGGCTCCCGCTAGACGAGCCGCTGCCGTGTGACTTCAAGAAACCTCCGCGCAGTCGCCTGCAGGATATGATATAAGAAGGCATATAAGAATCCACCTACCCCACCTTTTTACAAGGGAGCAATTAACGTCAATCTGGCTCGAACTAGCCACTACATACCTACTATTTTCAAATGGCAGACAGGCACAAACTTACCTGGGACGTGGGCCCGACGATCTCGGCGAAACCGCTGCCGGACGGGGTTGAGAGGATGTTTATTCCATCGCCGGACGGGATGCTGGAGATTTTGGTGGCTCTTCCGGCGAGCACGGGCTCTGGGTCGGGGGAGGAGAGACCGCCACTGCTGTTTGTTCATGGAGGTGAGTGTCTGCATTGGTATTTTGAAAACAAACATCTAGATTTCTCAGTCAGCTAGCTTGAATATCACGGTGTAATTGGTATTGATGCTGACCTCTTTGATATAACACCAGGGTTTGGTAGTGCTACCTGCTACATAAATTTTCTCCCCTTCTTCGCCTCCCACGGCCACCCAGCCTACAGCCTCTCCCTCCGCGGCCACGGTGCTTCCCATCACCCCGGGTTCTGGAAACTATACTGGACCAGTACGTTCTCCCCCCGGCTGTACCCCTCCCTCCCTCCAATCCCTCCACACCCCCTTCTAACCCTCCGCAGCCAAACATACCCTCGCCCTCGACATCGCCACCGCAATCACGCACATCCGCCACCTTCACAACATCACCTACCCCAGCACCCCCACCCCCAACCGCCAAAACGGCGTAATCCTCTGCGGCCACTCCTCCGGCGGCGGCCTCTCGCAATACCTCATTTCCCGCTCCCTCGAGACCGTCGGCGGTCTCATCACCCTCGCCGCCGTTCCCGGCTTCGGCTCCTATGGCGTGTACTACAACTGGTTCGTCATGGACCCGTGGTTCGCAGTGCGCATGTACTTCCGAGACCTCTTCCACCCGCGCTCGCCGCTGTCGTCCACCACACTTGTGCATCGGGCGTTTCTTGGCGCGGGCTGCCCGACGGAGCTGGTGAAGGAGGTGGAGGAGGATATGGCAGAGACGGAGAGTATGATGTGGCCGCTGGGGATGATGATGCAGTTTGTGGATCCACGGAGGGTGGTGGGGGGTGTGGCGCCGGCGTTGAGGTGTGGGAGGAAGGTGCTGGTGGTGGCCGGGAGCGAGGATAGACTGATGGGAGTGAGGATCATGGCGCAGTTGGCGGCGTGGTATAGGAGTGCGTTGGAGTGTGTGTCAGGGAGGGTGGAGGAGGGGACGGATGTGGTGAGGTTTGAAGAGGTGAAGGGGAGTGGGCATCATTTGATGAGGGATGTGGCGTGGAGGGAGTGTGCGGGGGTTATGTTGGAGTGGTTGCAGAAGTAGGGTGGTTGGATTTCAATGATTGGACCGATGTAGCCGGGCCTAGCGAAGATGTTAAATATAATAAATATAATAAATAAAATTGGTACAGAAAGAAATGTTCCTCAATAATATAGCTCCTGATATGTACTGGTACGCGAGGACAGATCTAGATGACATAGGATACAAATCGATGCGGATGTATATGTACATCTACATACTACACCCCGAGAGCTTGGTACCTACCCCAACTTTATAATTACCTGATACATGTATGTGCGGACCTGTCAATAGCATGTAGAGTACCTTTTACGACATCTGCAGGGAACCTTCATTTTGTAATATATGTCTTGGCGCACAGCTGCTCACTCGGCTCCTCTAGTTGGGCAGCCACCACGAACATTTTACTTATTTAAAAATACTATTAGTTAATTGAGTACATAATTACTTAATTAAATGAGTAGGGCAGAAAAACAAGAAACAGAGAAATGTATATACACAAAAGAAAAAAATCGAAGCCGCATCGAGAACTGTGTGTATGTTGTGTATGAGAGAGAGAGAGAGATACATATGGGGTCCCTTAGTAGTAATACGTTAAATTAGCAAGCTCAAGCCGTATATATATAATATCTATTTCTGCGGCCCTCCCCTGCTCCCCACTACAGTTAAACGCCCCTCCCCGCTATAATTAACTTTCTATAAATGTAGAACAGCATCTTTATCTCAAAATACGGTTCCCTTCCCGTAAATGTGGAACAGCAACCCCACCTCAAAATACGGCCGCATTGCTTGCACCATCTCCCCATCAGGGCATGTCTGCATTATCTTCCCCTATATGACAACCGTATGCCCACATGTGGGAAAGGCCTTGTTCAAGAGGTCAACCTCCTTCTGGCCCGGGTCGCCGGTACCACTCAGACAGACAGCCAGACTGGCTATGCCGGAACTACCGAAGACCTTGCAGAGTGGTCTGTTTGGATCGCGGCTGGGGATGTCGAGCATGTTGGGGAAGACCTCAGAGCGGGGTCTAGTCAGGCATTCTTGGAGGAAATTACTGGCGGCGGCGGAGAAGTCGGACATTGGGATGGTTTCTTGTGTGGGCCGTTTTCCGCAGAGGAAGGTGGTTTGGCGGCCAGTTTCGTCAGGTGGGGTGATATTGGCCAGCGTGGGATAGGCGGTGAATGTGATAGTGAGGAGGAGGATGATGAGGGTGTTGAGGAGAGGAATATGCATGGTGGTGAGTTTGTGGTGGTTATGTGGTTTTTTTGGTTACGTTGGAACTAGGGTGGTGTAGAAGGGCTGGAGAGATGGACTGTGGAGATGAGTCTGTGGTGAAGTTGGTCCTGAGTGCCGTATGTACAGCTTGGGAGACTAGCTTCTGGATTGATATGATGGTGGAGTCTAATGTTGGCCTGGTATATGCATGTACGGTACATGTACCGGGATAGCGAGTTGTTTTTATAAATACACATAAGAAGGCGCGCCGCTCATGGACCATTGTATTGTTTGTTTCGGATGCGTAACACTCCTAGTGAATTTTTCTATACGCGGGGACCCGTTTCAATCGTATGCACCACTGACCGTGGTAACTGGTACGTGGGATGCATCCAATACAATGGATTGATTAATCGATAACCGATTGATTGTTTTCAGCCCAGAGGCTATGGCCAATGGAGATATACGCAGTAGCTATAGGTATAGATGGACCAAGCTCTTGTAGTGACGTTACAGATCTGAAAGCTTATAACTAGGGTGTTTTAGGTTTTGGAGACCTAGCATTTGGTAGCGCTAGTCAGTAACTAAATGGAGGAAGGTGGACAGCGGAGTGATCTTGAAAGACGTCAATCAAACAACCAAAAAACCAAACAACTGAATGATCTTGAAAGAGAAAAGACTCACAAGCACGTAGAAATTAAACTCGGATGCGTCCCGGTATTGGCACGGTATTAGACTAATTTTAGTGCGTAGAGGGTGAAATTTTTGTTAATGTAATATGGTTAAATTCGAGCTGATTGCTATGAAGTATATATGGATAGCAGGAAGATTCACCTAGCCGGGTTACGTAGATATAACGCTTATATAATTATACGTAGCTGTCTGGTTTATCTGTTCTATTCGTATCCCATGAACCGTAGAAGCCTGAGGTTCCAATTGGGTACTTTGCAACTCTAACCTCGATAAAAACACAAAAACGATATAATCCAGCCCTGTTCACTAATAACAAAGAAGCGGGAAAGTTTATCAACCGATCCCAATAAGAGCTCCTAATATAGTACTCACGAAGCTGGTGTTGCTGTGAATTTAAGAAAGGTCACTTTATTTCAAGTGGGACCCAATCGGGTCCTTAACTCGGTTGCTACGGTTGATGGGATAGCGCTAAGTGTTCCTTCCCCACGATCGAATACAGTGTTGATAACGTGTAATGACTACATGTAACCAGATCACCTGCAATACCAATATCATCCCAGCACAGGGGTCACATATATACACATGTAGACACATACTGTGGTTCTTTAGCTAAATGTAGGCCTATAACTAGTGGAACGTTTCTTTCTGGGCAAACTGTGAGGATACAAGACTGTCGATAATGGTTACTTATAGTCAATAGTTAGAAACACATACAATTAATGAAGTAATCAATCATCAATAGTACTTGGAAACACTGGAGGACTTCCCGTAGGCTATAGAAGCTGTTCTATTCCTATTTTTTTTTCTATTCGATAGGATAGAAGCAACCAAAAACAAAAGTGGTTTCCCGTAGGTAAACAAAGATCTCTGTTCTATTCGATCACTAGTCCAGTTGTGGAAGGTGCAGGGATTGGATTTGTTGCAACGAGCAATAGACATCATATAGAAGGAGCAGAGCAGATAGAACCCACCCCCTCGAGGGAGGGTCCTAACGATAGACAACTGGCTGATAGAAACCCCATGTTCCATCCGTTGCAACCTCGAATAGAACCTAAATAGCAATAGAACAGCTTCTATCGCCTACGGGGAGCCCTCCACTGTATACATAGCTAGAGAGAACACTAATGATCAGCACTTTACAAGTAGAACGGATGTACTCTTCCTCTAGCTCTGTTGTGATTTATGTGAAGACCAGCCACAACCGTTACCTAGCCACAGCAGAGGGAGCTTGAATTTAACGAGTGGTCCGTATTCACATGAATGCAAGCCAGACACCAAAAAGGCAATTTTGCTTTGAATTAAGCTGGCATTCCCTTATGATTCAATTTAGCCTATGTACCCAAAAACGGTCCATCTCTGCTCCTTCCTTGTCCCAGCATACCACACGTACGGCCTCTAGGTGTTACATATTTGGGGGGGGGGGGGGTCCGCCGAGGACTTTCGAACTGCATACAGGGTCTTCCCTAGCTGTAGATCTATACTTATGTATACTTGGAGACCCGGATCTACCACGGATGTACACACTCTACTCTACATGCTCTCCATTCCAGAGAGCTAGCTAGCTTCTCCATCCATCCATCCATCCATCCATCCGGCTAAACCTAATTCCATAACCCGGCTCCAAAAATCGAAAACCCAGGGTATGCAGCTAGCTAGCTATGACTGGTAGGCATCGGTTCTGCGGAACTACTATAGAGATAGGAAAAGCCCGGCAAGCTTTATAACCTCTGATCAAGCAACAGCTTAAATAGTGATGGGCCGCACGAAACAAGCTAGACGACGACACGAGACTAGAGGGTATTCTTAGTTTCGTCTTAAATTATTGACCTTTGGTTTCGGTAGTTTCGTAGTATCATAATACGGGGTTTTACTCTTTTGTTTTGTCTGGTAGCTAGTTAATTATAAGTCTCGTGATGGAGAGATATAGATCAACCTCAGACGGTGCAATACATTGTCCCGGCCGTCCTTCCGTCCCACAAAGCTGGAGATACGGCATCTTCAGAAAGGAGTCATACAGGAGGGATCTGTGACTACCAGCTTGAAATTATGGGGGAGCGAAAATTGCATACGTGCCCGAGTACCGGCTTGCAAGTCACTCACTGGACCCAGGCCAACCCGTGCCACAACTCCATACATGTAGGTACGTATACAGAAACCGGGGAATGTCGTATACATGTCCCACCCCAGATCTCCTCACGCCCACAATCTGCACACTAACCCCCGAGATCTCTCCGGATAACTGGGTACCAAAGGAAGCCTCCCCCCCCCCCAACGAACAACCTCTCCAGGATGTTGTCTTCCCGTGCGTATCACGAGCGTATCAAACGTATATCAAAAGGGCCATTCCACATACGCAAGGGCCACTACAAACCTGGAAATCGTGTTAGCTAGCTCTTGGGCGGCCTACAAAACCTAAACATACCTCGGCTCACCTTCACCGGGTACCCAAAATATATATTCTCAAAGTCCGCCATATCCGGAAGGAAGAGAGAGGGTTCACATCCCGTATTAAAACAACGTCCCCCACGGCCGGATCGGCTCTTGGGTTGTCACCGTCGCACAAGATGACCTCAGCTACTCTACTCAAGTGCGTGTATGTGCCGATATACCTGTGGGGGCCGCGTGTGGAGTGATAGCACAATATGAAGGAGCAGCTAACATAGCTGCAAGTTCCTATAGATAAACCATTCCAACAACCCGACCACCTTCGCTATCCCCAATTCCATCTATAATTATTAAAAAAAAAAAAAAAAAAAAAAAAAAAAAAAACACCGCAAAACCTACCAGCTACCTCCATAAACCCTCATATCATCTTAGTTTTGCGTCATGCCGCCGGGCCAGCAACCGGCAATCACAAAAAATCTCCGCTAGCTCGTGGCCATCCCGATCATAAAACAGTTATTACCAGGAGAGTACATACCGGCCAGCCAGTTAGGTTACGGGTGAGTGACTACATGTACCTGAGTCAACGCTAGCTGGGATACCCCCAACTCACTGCAGCCCGGTTCTTTAATCCGAGCCTGACGTTGTGGCGCGTGGGATGTACTCCAGGGGGGAAGATCGAAGGGGGAGGTATTAGGAGAGACGAGAAGAAGAATGATCTGGGGACCGGGGCCCTGCGTGTGAGACTTGGGGAGATATAGCGATTTGGGGGGGGGGGGGGGGTGTTTCAGAGCTTAAGGTGATCCAGCGGGTGAGAGGGGTAGTTCGAGCATACCGGTACTGCCGATTATTAGATTATTGGGGATGTCTCATACGGAAGTGGAATTTGGAAAGAAGAGATAGTCTGGAAGTCTTTAAGAGGCGTTCTAATAGGTGTACGAGAGCATGCATGCTTATGATCACTTACTCGAAGCATTTATACTCCATAACTTATAGTTATGGGTGAGTCGATACTGGTGAATTAATTTATTGGTATGTACCCAACATCATAACCTCAATTCCAATATCGTGGTACTATATGTATACAGAATACAGATGTGCAGGTTTTACTGATACTTGCAATTGCAGTGTGTATACTCATAACCCGCGAGGAGAAGAGTAACTCATATTCCACGCCTCACGCTCGTGCTCTACCGCTGCAGATATCAAGAATACTCCTCACGCATATATTCATTTTCCACCCTCCTAAAAATCTCCTTAGCCCGCCCAAAAAAAAAAAATTACATATAAAAAAAAAAACAAGCAAAAATATATAACCACCACATAGCATTAGGACTCAGATTCAGATCGATGCAGGGATATGCCCGGTGTTCTAGATAGGTCACCTAATAATCACTCAGCAATCCCAAGCCCCCACCTAAACTCTTTTCTTCCTCCCGCGTGCGCGCACGCGCACCTCACCTATATCAGAACACAGAACATCATAATAACGCAACGCACGCTCTCCTGACATGTATTCGATATGTCTGTGCTCCCGATCTCGAGGAACATATTTTCGGCGGCTCTGGCTCTTGGCTGGGGGGAAAAAACGGGATGGGCTCAATTGAATCAGACGCTCCTAATAAGTCAAATATCATGCCTGGTGATGAACTCAATATCGATAATTGATCACCAACCATCTACATACATATGACCTAGCAAACCGTTTCATCCCGCAGAGCAAAGCTGTGGGGGTCACCCTTCCCCCTTCCCAGCCAAAAGTAGGTACCAGAACCCCGAAACAAGTTCAAACAACCACCGAGACAGGCGCAGAAAACAACCTCCCGCGTGGTCATATCTAAGCTCTAAACTCCAACGAGAGTATTATCAACTGCTCTGCATATCCATCTGTTTCTGCCCCGCGCTGTTATACCCACCCAGGGTGTTGGTTCCCCCTCCTGTTCCTGTTCCTGTTCCTGTTCCTGTTCCTCCCGTCTCAGAGAGTACATAGATGACCGATGGTGGGAATACCTACATCTAGCTGTAGAACCTTGTGTGTGTCTAAGTACCTACCTCCATGTCCCAAAACGGCGCAAATATTCCCCGCGATGCACGACGATGACGTTGCAGGGCGTATGTCACACACAATTTAGAAATTCGAAATATTCTTCTTTTCTGTCTCAGTCTCTCAGGTTTTAAGATGGAATCTCCGGCGGATGTCCCACCCACCCTCTCTCCACCCCATCCCCTTTATTTCCGTTATATATGGAGTATGGAGGTTACTCTACGCAGAGCAGAGATCCTGAGGCTGGGTGTGGATTAATTGGATAGGTACCTTGACTGCAGTGGTTGGGGCGCGCGCCACCTTGTTTCGTCTTTGTTCGCTGCGTCGTTGTGATTATATGTGCATACATGTAGTTAGCAAAAATAGCGGAGGCTAGATAGATGGCTCAGTGCAGTCTTCCTTCCCTGTGCTCACATGTATTTGGTTCGCGCCAAGGAATAGTAGCATACTGATATCCCTCCATGAGTTGAGCTGAGCCATGAATTCATGGATCTCTGTGTACGGATCAATGGAAATATTTAGAGGTATGCCGGAGGGGCGATAGAAAAAGAACCGTTTGTAATGTTATGAGGGCCACGTACGGATATACGGATATCTGGTCATAAAATCACGCCCATCGCAGTTTCGGAATTAGGGTCTAGTCTGAGAGAGATATAATTAGTCAAGAGATACGTTATCTTGGTTTATGATAGCTGCTAGGTATTTGCTTGAATACACAGTATACGTGCAAGGTAGTTTTATAATTAACTATCAATCTGATATTATAATCGAGAAGATATATCGGCCAGATAAAATAAAGCCTCTGATAGAAAAATGTTTACAAAGGAAATTTAGGGAGGAAAGTCGATCCTAGATGTCCTTCCCATCCGTGCAGCGCAGCAGAATCACAGATTTAGTTTTAGCTAAATGTGAAATATCCCCCGTGAATAACGCAAGGAAACTAAAACACACACACAAAAAAAAAGAAGAAAAGCGAACGCCCAGCCCAACCCAGCTCCAAAAATCCAAAAATCCCACCCAACAAACAAATGAAAAAGCAGCAGCCGGTAATCGCCGTGGTTCCCTCCCAAAATTTCCCGCCTCTTCCCCCGTCATAATATTGTTGTAAAGTCCAGCTCTGGATCCTAACTATCCCGATATCCTCCGAATTCCCGATTCCTTTTTCTCCCTCCCAAAACAGCCGTGACAATCGTCTAAATCAAACAAAGCCGACTCTGGCTCATGTTCGTAGTAGCTCTCCCTCTCGCCTCCGCATCCCATGTAGTATTCCACAATTTGTAAATTTCTCGCTGTCGATTCCCAGGCCTAGGCCGTTGCCACAGCTAGAGATTGGAAAGGATCTTGATGTATTCAAATAGCCATCTGGATATTGGTAGGGGTATCCAACAGCTAGTGAAGACGGGAGAAAACCAGGGTACCGGCAGCAATCTGACGGCCAGCTCTGTGAGTTGGTTGTCAGTTCGATCTCGAGAAACTGTAGTTCTATGGGATCGAAGTAACGTACGATTTGTGGTACTGGTTTAGCGTTTATGGCCTCCTCTTCAGGTTGTTGAACCGATTTTGACGACATACAGCCCATTTTTTCTGTGATAGTGGGAGGTGATGAGAAGATTTTGTTTTTCGGTTTCCACTTATATTTGGAGACTGGTTCAGTTGAGAGGTATTTAGAGGTGGAAGTTATATATTACTCTCGGCTTAAGTAATAATGAAATGAGGGTTGTCTGTATGAATGAATGTGTGATGGATAAATGCTTGCTCAAGAATGAAGAGAATTTTCCCAGTCCTTATATATCCACAGCAGTGACTAAAAGTGGGAATGAGGGATCAGGAAAAGAAAGACAAGGCTGCAGGTCCATGCAAACACCGTGGGGTAAAACCAGACGCAGTACGCACCGCGCTCGTAGGCTTAGGGCGGTTCCTCCTGCCCTCCGAAATGCGTAAAGCCGTGTGTGGAGGTGGTGTGCACCCCTTACATGCCGCTGGAATGTCACCCAGAAACACTGGAAGGGGTCAAGGCCGGGTCAAAACCCGCCCTTAGTGTCTTTAGGACGATTGGCCGAAGGTTCACAGCTGGGTGCCTTCTAGATCAGACTGTTGAGTGAATAGCCAGACGCGATTAAATTCATCTATAGTTTGCGTGGTCCGTGTTTTCAATGGCTAAAATAAGAGGGAAACCAATGTACACATCTAGAGCAGTCAACAGTTAATTGATAGTCTCACTTATCTCGAACACCGCTTCGTTGTGAACCCTGTACCTATATATTAAGAAAATGTTAGTGTGGTTACTTCTAGAGATATAGTATCTGCCGTGGCTTGAGATCGAATGCACTTTTGAGGCGTATGCATACAATGTCTCAGATCCCATCGCCAAGGGAATTGCCGTATTCATGAATTAATGGAAGCTTTCCAACCAGGTACCTTTTCCCTCCGCATTCAGCAAAAGGAATCTACACTAAACTATAGGCAATGGTCAGCCTTCAATTTCGTCTACCTTCTCTAAATCATTGGGGAGGTCCCCTCATGCCAGCCACTGGCAGTCCTCCCAACCGATTCAAGAGATTCATGCAAGCCCAGAGAAACTTGAGACCACCCCGTTCGTCCGTCCAGAACTAATATCTTTAGGGTAATTTGGTAAAGGCTATGTAATATTGGAATTATATAGTGATATCTACACTGTACAGAGTAAGCGTCGGTGGTTCGCGCCTACCCCCCAATCCAATAGCCCTGAACTCAGTAATCAGGACCAACATTCGCATGTGAGTTCTCTAGTAAAACGAACAATCTCGCTACCTCTTTGAGACCTTTCAATATACTCAATTGAGATAAATAACAGAAGGATGGATATTCTCCCTTGTAGATTATGCAATCGCCTAACAAATTGAGAGGCGTTCGCCTCGATATCCCCCTGTTGTCATTCTTACCCATGGGTTGACGCGAAAATCTCCCGCCCCTTGTTCAGGCGATCTGTATTTGAGTTGTCGTCCTCCGGCCGGCCACTCAAGTCTAATTCCAGGAATAATCCATTCTAGGCAAACGTCAAATTCATCCTCCGAAGTCTCCACACGGCTTCTCGAGAGGCGCTGCCACCAAAAACTAGCAAGTGCTCCAACCATGCAAGATTAGGCAGGCCGCTTATAACTTTGGCTAAGCAAAAAGAAGATAATACCCCAGGCTGGGCACAATCTTCGATAGATCTGCCTCAACGTCATCCCCTACTGCCGTGGTCATTGTTTATCACTAGGTTTGCAAATAGAGTAAAACATTCTATATACAGATTATCGCCGACTACACCGTCCTACCCCGGCTGCAATGATGCGGCTTTGTGCGTTCGGTTCCTCCCGTACTAATGGTAACCGTCATAGCTTCTGAAGATGCCCAGTATCCGATCTGGGTCCCAGTTATCGGGAATTTTAAACTAGCCTGCACAGAAGTGCAACCGTGATATTTGTCAATAGGCCTCGGGGTCATCACACAGGAAAGGTGGGGAGTGCGACAGAGGCAGTGGGAGGAAGGGGGTGCCTATTCGAGTCGATTCAGAAATATGGTATTGTCTCTCAATAGTAGGATCCATTTCTAAGCCGAGTTGATATCGGGTCCTTACTTCGGTCTTTTGTAGCCAAATTTCTGAAGCTAATATAAAACACATAAATAAAAAAAGGACTAATACTCACGCGTTAATTAAGTCCTGAGAATTCTTGGTAGCAACGACCTCACAAAATTTCTCAGGACTTAATTAACGCGCGAGTAAGCTATTAAGGAAAAAAAGAGAAAAAATCCTGCATAACGACAGACTTCTCCGAGTCTAACTGTTGGAAACCGGATAGGTAAGTTGAAAATTTAGGAAGCAATTTTGGAAATTTGGGTTCTACCTTACCTTAATGCTATTGTTTTATTTCGGGTAGTCTTTGAAGTGAAAACTTTTCAGCCTTACAAATGCATCGAACCCGAATTTGCTCAATGTCACACCTCGTCCTGAATCTTTCCAGCCAGTCCAAGCAAGATCCTACGGTTCAACGATCAATAACGTGTCAGCGTTATCGGACAGATTCCCTGCACGTGGGCGAGAGCGCCATTTGAGTTGCAGCAAAAGAAGCGAACTCCAAAACCAGACCTCGTCTCCGGGTTTTCTCGCGAGGTGAAACAAGCTTAAGGTGGAGAAGAAAAAGCGAAAACACCGCGGACTCGCCAGAGAAGCAAAGTGATGTCTAGAAAAAGAAACTTAAAAGTGACAAGATGCTCTAGAACTCACCGGACTAGGATAATCGCATCGGTTCACAAACACTGTTCCCGCCTCGACCTGTTCCGCGAGTTTTTGCCCGGTCTCAACGTCCTTCGTCCAGATGCTCGCCGTGAGACCAAAGTCCGAGTCATTCATCAAACTCACAGCTTCATCGTCACCAGAGACTTTTGTGACAGGAATAATGGGCCCAAACGTCTCTTCTGTCAAGACTCTCATTTTGTGACTGCAATCTGCTAAAATCTCCGGCCTGACGAAAGTCTCTCCAAGCTTTGACCCCTCAGAATAAACGTTTGGCGTCAAATTCCTAGCACCTTTGTCTTCGGCGTCTTTCACTTGCTCGGCTATAGTCCGGGCAGATTTGGCGGATACAACGGGGCCTAGATGGGTTGTTTTGTCTAAGGGATCACCTAGCTTATATCCGTTAAGCACCCCTACCAGCTTCTCCAAGAACTCTTCATATATACTCTCGTGAACATAGACCCGCTCTATGGAGCAGCAACTTTGCCCAGAATTGAAAACTGCGCCGTCAACTATCTCTTCAGCGGCCCATGCGATATCCACATCCGGACGGACATAGGCTGGGTCGTTCCCACCAAGTTCCAATCCAACTGGAACAACTCTAGACGCAGCAGCTTTCTGCACCGCTATACCTCCGGCCACAGATCCGGTAAATGCAATGGACCTTACGTCAGGTTCCCTGATAAGCGCTTCAAGGGTGGCATTGTTCCCGCAATGGACAGTCTGCAAGACGTTTTCCGGTAGACCAGCTTCGGCAAAAATAGAGACCATATGCTCGGCGATCGTTGGGGTCTGTGGCGACGGCTTCAAGAGAAGAGTATTTCCAGCCAGAATTGCCGGGATCAAGGAGTTTATCAGAATGAGGTACGGGTACTATAGTACGGTTAGCTCTCAAATAGTCACCATGCCGTGGAGAGTATTTAAAGAAAAGATGGTGAAGTACATTCCAAGCGAAGATAATCAGAACCTATGGTCATATCAGTTTAGTCTTACTTTGTCTTCCCGTATAACACATGATATTCAAATAATGCCTACCGGTCCTAGAGGCTCCTTTCTGATAAATCTCTTAAACCCTTCTTGAGCTTCTCCTGGTGAGTCGCTTAGGACTTCATCCGAGACCTTTAGTAGGTATTGAGCTCGCATGACCGCTGTGGCGATCTCTTTTCCAGTATAAGCAATCGGCCTTCCCATCTGTTCAGTGAGCTCCTTTGCCAATTCATCTGTCTTGCTTAAGAGGATATCAAGTGCTTTTCGCACGATTTCTTGACGCTTTGCAAGTGGGTGCGTTTTCTGGAAGGTAGAAAAGGCCTTTTTGGATGCCGATAAAAGGGATGGAATTTCTGAGATTGATAAGCCCTGCCGAGTAAGCATTGGTTTGCCGGTTATCGGAGAGATGGTTGTGATTGTTTCTTGGGCCATCTTATCTAAATCCTGTTACTCACGAGTTAGTGTGGGCCTCTGTGAGATGGGTCTCATGAAGGAAGAATAAAGGAAAGTATCATGTACATATAACGAACCTTTTTCGAAACAAAATCGGGTGCTATTGAGATACTCACCGAAGTGGGGTTGAGTTGAGTTGAGTTGAGGTTACGCCACATTGATCCCTACCTCTGATCGTCATGCATCAGAGCATTTCTTGCCCAGCCTCGGCTGTTTTGAGGACCGTGGCTCAGGTGGCTCACCACACAAAACTAGCAAACTGTACTCGGGGCAGGCAAGAAGAACCTAAAAATGCAAGCTGCAAGTAGGGGCTCAATTTGGTGTAGCTTTTCGCCAGCTGCGAATCAGAGGTCGTTAATTTTCAGGTACGTTCTTCTTACCTGCCCCGAGTACCTACACGACTCAAGAATTTAAATAATTATTCTGCCATGGACCCTCTTACTGCTTAGGCGGCCAGCGCCTCCAATGATAATATTGCTCATAGATACATACATGTAACTAACCGATAATTGTAGCACAACGCTTCAACAACGAATAACGGTACATGTATGTACATGTAGTATCAAGGTTTCGATGTTAAGGTGGGTCTACCTTAGACTACAGCTGTACATACACGTACCTTGTTACTTACAACATAGAGTACATATGCGCCTTCAAATCCCAATCCAACCGGTACCAGTTTCAGTATCAGTCATATGTACATACATGTACTCATAACGATCGTTAACCTATAACGGCCTTTTTTACCCTTATTGAACCAAAACTTGAAACTTTACTTTGAAATAATTAACCTTTATGAAAAGACTCCAGTTCAAAATCCTGATTATCTGATTGGCTGATGGGAGAATCTACACCAATCAGGTTAACTACCGGGGGATTAACCTAGAGACTGTTCGCAAAGCGCAAATATATATTACCTACATGTATGTATGATTCCTTCTATCAACACAGCTTCTAACACAGATAATTGTGCAAATTCTATTGTAAATATATCAGGAGCCCCCTATATCCTATGCAATTAATGAATTAAACAAAAAAAAAAAGCCCCCTATATCCTGTTTGCTAAATGAATCATGGAGTATCACTCGATATGATTTCTCATATTGAGAGAGGTTTTTTTTTTTTGTTGTTTTAACTCATTAATTGCATCGAGAAGGTGATTGATTTGATTTATTGATTGATAATTTGACCGTGGGTAAGATGCACTGTATTGCATACATAATCTCTGGGTTTTTAAAATCTAGGGCTGATCTAATTTGAAACTCTGTAGGGTTTTAGAATAGGAGCCTGATTGATGGCGTGTTGAGAGCTTTGGTCACCTGTAGACAACGTTTTTAATAAGTTCGAATATAAGCCATGCAACCAACCTAGTAACTACATGTACATTTAGATCAACTATTACTCCTCCTACTCTACATCTAATATGATGCTCCGCTTCAGTACGGTTTTATAAAATTAATATTGATCATAACTGAGAAGGCTATAGAAGTCTACAGCTAGCCACGAACAAAAACAGCACATTGGATAAGATACCCTGGAGTTGGGTAGTTCTAGATTCCATGGATAACAGAGGCTTCAGTCTCATTGGGCCTTTTCTCGTATGACTCATAACAGTATACGTACCGAGTGCATGTCATCAGTAGCTACATACGACCTATTCATACAATGGGAATTACATTCAAAGAACCTCTCATCTTAAATTCGGGTGTCATGCGGATACTTGCTCTTTTAGCTTACCAGATCCTTGTGGCACCGAACGAGTCCGTAGTATTCCTATGCTCAGATACACCATAGACAGACACCATATACAGATAGACACCATATACAAATTTGCGGCGGAGGCAGCGGCCATTGAACAAAGAGCCACTCGACGGTCCTCGAGGCTCTTTTATCAAGACAGTAGCGACAGAGATGTGGGGAGAGGGGCTCGAACAGTCATATCCGTTATTGAATGGGATTTGAATTTCTAACTATGGTTCAAAACACTTTTCTAGAGTACATCTTCCGAGGTGGAACCAGAAAGCTATGAGCAAAAAAGCGTGCAAGCATTAGCTAACAAGAAAGAACAGCCATCAGGAAAGGTAACCCCATGTTCTTTCCTTTTCCCTTTTTTGTTTGAAAAAAGGAAAGAAAAAAACTAAAACCCTGTAAAGAAAACATAAATTCAAACAACTCCATACCCAGTTTAACCGTACCGAATCATTTACTCCATCACCATTCATTTCGAGCTACGGAATACAGATACGGTGATTTCTCATCAGAAATTTCATCGTATGAGTCATTCCTTCGGAACTCATCAAGTTTAGGCATTGCTTTCATAATCTTGATGGTTGCTTCCAGCAAGGTTGAGCCCCTCAATACTCAAATGCACCCCCCGGCTCTTACTCCTTGTTGTAGCGAAATTTGAAATTCCATTTCCATTTCAGCTTCCTGAGCAGCTCCCAACGCCGTATCGAGTGAGTTCATCAGGAGCCACGAGGTTTCGGGTAGCTCATTGCAATCTCTTTGCTGCTGTTTTTGAAGATCGGAAGAATCGATAGTAGTAATAGACGGAGATGTTGGGGTGATTGGGGTTGGTACGGACGAAACCGTCGTCGAGGAATTGGAAGATTCAAGGTCAGAATCATCAAGAGAAAAACACGAAGTAGATGACGAGGAAGAGGATAAAGAGATTCCTAAGTCATTTGCCTCTTGCAGACCTTGGGGTAATTGACATGAACCAGGGGTGGTAGTTTGTGATTGAATGGGAATAGGGTGTTGTGCATTTGGCTCGCATAAGAACGGAACAGTGGTTTTGACGGCCGAAACGCTGCTTGTGATTGAGCGCACATGATCGGCAGATGCTTCATCTAGATCCTCCTCCGCGTCGGAGTCTACATCCGAGTCATCGTCCGAGTCGTCCTCGTATTCATCATCTCCATCATCTTCAGAGTCTTCCTCTTCGGATTCTTCTTCGGAATCTTCCTCGTCAAAATCAGAGTCGCTTTCCTCAACTTCGTCTTCAGACTCACCCTCTTTTTCCCACCACTCCAACTCCCTAGGAACGTTGCCTTGACTGCTTTCCTCCGATTGGTAATTTGTTCCCTGCTGCGAACATTTCGCTCCCACTCTTGCTTCATCCTCTTCATCCTCAGACATGGGCGGAGCACCATCATAGAACACGTTTTCAGGTACACGAACTGGCGAAAACTTCCCCTTCCATTCCCTCCATAAAAATGGGTTTCCTTCCCCTAGTATCCTTTGGGTCTCGTGCATAGCGTTGTAGCAACCGGCTCGAGAACCGTCAACGTCTGTTACCACGATAGTGGGTATACTGGGTAGCGGTGTCACTGCAGGACACGGATGGTGAGGGATCGGACATACAGTTGCCGGAACTGAGATAAGAAACGATGGCTGTATAAATCATGGGTCAATTTGGAGATTCTCACATTAACTAGAAAGGGTACAAACCAGCCTGCCACGAAGATTGATATATATTCGGGAATAATACTCACAAATAAGGACCTGTGTAGGCCAGTATTTGTTAAGGCTAGGTATAAATTCCTTGAAGGGGCCAGGTTAGTATTTTTTTTCTCCTCTTTTCTTTTACTATTTCTTTTACGATGTAGAGAACATACAGATAGATTGCTGATAAATGCCCCTTCGTATGATAGGAGCCCTTTAGTGGTGGGCATAGAGGTGGAAACAGCAGTGTAGTAGTAACCGACGGAAGAATAATCTATCAACCGCTCCCATGGACTGATGATAACTGGAGAAAGAGAAGACTCCGACCCATTTTCGCGGAGGTATGAGGGGATAAAGCGCCCCATTTCTCCAACGAGAGAGGCAGCGCCCTGTTTGAATCGCCGAAAATATCCTTGGCTATATGGGATATTTTGGGTTGGAATAGCCTCAGGCAAAGAGGAGAGTTCGATGTCTATCATGGTGGTGCGTGGTGAATGCAATGATGCAGGCAAGCGGCCTAGCGGTTTCGATAATGCCAAGAGACGAATCTCCGCTGAAGAAACAAGATGGGAAACTATGGCTGTTGTGCTGTATGCAGGGAGGGAGCGGTGAAGAGGGGGAAGAGGATGGGAATAGGAGCGTAGCTAGATGTTGGATAAAAGAATTTTGAGAGGTCACAGTTGATAGAATGGGTATGTTGAAAAAATGTTTGTTTCAAGCTGTGCAACCAAAGGGTTCGTGAAAGCTAGTCAATCGGTAACAATTGCTCTCTCTCTTGGGAGCCTCCCAGGTACAAAAAATCCTGAGTTAAAAATCCGCCTTGATAGAAAACTGCTGTAGAGTGGTAATCCGCCATTGTGGGAGGTAAAAATAAAGAGACTAATGATGGGAAATCAAAAGCCCCTTAAATCTGGAGAGAAAGGGCCCCAGCCATGATCTTATATTTTTTAGTGATTTTGTTCTGGTTCTTCCTGCTGCTGCTGCTGTGTGTGGGAGTATTCTTGGTAGAGTTTTGTGCTGTGCAGGCCATCGATATTGTTAGGTTTAGTGGGGCTTTCGAGTTCCTTCACGATCAAAGGAGATGAAGATGAACGAGGGGAGATGGGGGGCTTTGAGGTTGTTATTCAACCAGCCAAGTTTAGGAACAAGGCAGGGCAAGATCAAGTTTGTCAGCCCTAACTCCGGGAGCTCCCGTGCCCCAGTTACCCCTGATCAATCAGCCGGGTGTTCAAAAATGGATTTTTCCCCGAGCCCCTCACTCACGGTACCTAGCTGCCCACATCTCACTTTCTTGGTTGTGGTATTTAGCACGTCATTTGTGAGAAGAGATGGGACAGCCAGTAGAATAAACATGCGGAAGTGGGGTAGATGCACTACGAGGTTGCCCTATCTACTTGCTTACAAGCATATGAACCAGAAAATGCAAATGTCTATTTTGTACGGCAGATCCGCGCCACTCCATACAAATAATCCTTGACTCTCGAACTCGCATTTTCTGGTTCATATGCTGGTAAGCAAGTACATACTCTACAAACATGGAGGGGAAACAGATCTTAACCCCTCACCCTTCTTTCACTTTCTATGCGGGTTCTATAGCTATGGAACCTTCGCCAATAATTCTGTGTCATCTATACTGCAAGCCATAGTAATCAGGACATCGGCTTCTGGGTAATTTACTACTCTACCTCGGTAACCACATTAGCCATTCTCCAACTAGATCTACCGTGGCTTCGGGCACAACACAGTTGCAAATTAGTAGTATCGAAACTTGGATTAATATTCATAGATTGCCGGTACATACATAATTACTACATCCCCTCCTCCTCCGTCTGGGTATGTTTTATCTCCCTCACTGTTTCCTTCGCTCTATTCGTTCCCCATCTGTTCAGTTCCCATTCGCGATCTCCAGCAAGTTCATCGCCAAAATGTCCCATACCGCGATGTCTGCCCGCCTGGCCGGTAAAACGATATTGGTTACTGGTGCATCATCCGGGATCGGTCGATCAGTCGCTATCGAGTTTTCTCGTACTTCTCCAGATATAAAACTTATTTTGGCTGCTCGACGTGAAGAAAACCTAAAGGAACTTGCCAAGCTCCTCGAGAGTGAAAGCGGAGGGAAGACAAAAGTCCTACCTTTCAAGCTGGATATTTCTTCCTCGAGTGACGTGAACGGATTTGTAGATAGGCTCCCAGAGGAGTGGAGGGATATTGACATTTTGGTGAATAATGCGTATGATTTCCCTTTAGAGAGGAATGTATATGGGCTAACTTAATCTTCAGTGGGCTCGTGAAAGGCGTCGACAAGGTTGGGGAAATCGCTGAAGATGATATTAATATCATGCTGTCAACCAATGTGACCGGTCTCATTAATGTAGCAGGTTCTCTTTCATCCCGAGCTGAATACCTATTGACACATCAACCAGATGACCCAAAAGATTCTTCCCATTTTTCATACTCGTGGTGGACGCGGCGATGTAATCAATGTTGGATCTATCGCTGGTAGAGAACCCTACGCAGGTGGGAGCATCTACTGCGCGAGCAAAGCTGCCGTCCGTAGTTTTACGGACAGCCTTAGGAAGGAATTGATTGCTACCAGGATCAGAGTGATCGAGATCGACCCGGGTCAAGTTGAGACAGTAGATCTCCAATCCTGCCCTCCGTATCTGTTAATTCGCTAACATAGCCACAGGAATTTTCGGTCGTGAGATTTAGAGGTGACAAATCAAAAGCTGATGCGGTTTATGCGTATGTTAATTACCTTTGCCATGCCTGGTACTTTGCTTGGCTGACCAAGAAATTATAGTGGTTGTGAGCCACTCACACCAGAAGATATCGCAGAGATTGTGGTATTTGCTGCTGGACGGCGTGAGAATGTCGTATTGGCCGATACTCTAGTATTTCCAAGCCATCAAGCAGGCGCAGGTGCTTTGTACAAGAAAACTGGCTAAAGGAAGCTGATATATTATAATCAAATCAAAAAGTGGAAGGGATACATGTGCCTGTTTCCTTGTATGTAATTACAACGCGTGCTGTGTTACAACTAACTACAATACTACTCTACAGTACTTGTATTGTACATGTACCTGTTTCAAGAGCTATCATAAAGTACACAATCAATTAACGTATTATACCCGTCATCAATTTGATTTAATTACATGCGGTATACTCGTAATTTTTTTGCGTTTCCGGACTGGACTAGGTCCGCATATGGGCGTAAATCGTGCTTGACAACCATATTTTGGTGGTATGCGGACCCAGTCCAGTCCGGAAACGCAAAAAAATTACGAGTATGTACTTCATATATCATATAGAGCACTATAGCGGGTACTGCGGTTGGTACGCGAGATGTCAGCTGCAGCAGCTGGCGATTTCTGTCCCTTAACCATGGAACGATGTTAGGTCAGCAAAAAACCTCTGTACCATAGTTTGAGATGCTAGTTATAGTAAGAAACAAAAAAAGCTTGATATTTTATAGATAGGGTTAGGTCTATACTGGAAGGGAAGAGCCCTATGTTACTGAAAAAGTGTGAGTGTACTACTACGTTGCTGTCCTAGCCTTTGGAATCACTATAGCTCATGTGCATACATGTATGTAACCCTTTTTTATAGTATTTATTTCGAGGCCATGTACGCCCGGCCCCAGGTTATAATTACTATAGCACTTTACGCTAGTGGAATAGTAACAATTGACGATCCGTGTATATGTATGTACTACTACAAAAGCGCTGCTATCCTGTCAGTCTTGAAACCTCCGGAAGTGCAGATTTAATTCCGCGTCTGAGCTGATACCGGACCAAAGCTACATGTGGCCGGATACAGTAGAGATAGTATGTATAGTTCTTGGACGTAAATCATCGTTGCGAAGCAAAACCACACCAAAAAACGCCAAAACCAGCCATTTTCAAATAGCCCCAGAGCCCACCATTTTAAGATATAACTTATACCAATCAGTAAAAGATAACTTGATACTTAGGAGAATCATCTGGCAGTACTAAATTCCAAAAATAATCATTGTATCATGGATGGTAGAGCATTTTGTTCAGTTGTTCTCAGAAAATGTGTACTAGGCTATAGCCCGAATACTCATGTATCTTTTTTTTTATTATTTTTATTTTATATCATATGAATTGATTCTAGGTACAATAACTGCATGCAGGCATAGCCTATGGCATAAAAACCTATCCCCAATGCCAGTTCCCCCTGTTATAGTAGCTGAATACTCATGTATCACTGTTCTGTACTATATAATATTACGCCTAGTAATGTGTAGTATACGTATGCGTACTAAAAACCACACCTGAGTTTGGTTCCCGTTCCGTATAAATATGAATGCTAGCTGCATGTACCAGCATGTAAGAAGTACCAGAATACATGTAAATACATATAATTATGCGCCTAGACTTTGGAGAACAGGCAAAACTGCTTTTTTCCAATCTTAACTTACTATACGGACTGCATGTAACTTGAGATACCGACCAGACCATGTAAATGTGGGACTGGCCATCCTTACAAGTACATGTATATATGCCACATTTATATTTGTATTTACCACGTCACCGTTTCACTTGAGAAACTACATGTAACATGTTAGCCGGGCCAAGATTGATTTTGCAGTGTGTCAAACTGTCATTTATTCCTACGTGTACTTGGGGTACTCTACAGCTACATGTATTATCCTCAAAATATCTAAGAGATTCATCATAATATTCCTGCATTAGAACCGCGTCCAGTCCCGCCCGAGCTTTAATCGACCAGCTGCAGTCTGGATAGTACAGAGCTACTCATTAACGTGCACGCATGTTACGTAGCTACCGGCGTATTAACCTTTCGGAGAATTCAAACGTCGTGAACCCAGAGACCTTATTTTATTGCCAGGATTGATTGAAGGGATATATACCGACCATGCACTCATTATCACACAAAATGGTATGTACTCGATGTTTCAAGTTCTATTTACGTTTGGGACTTGCGCAGTCGCCGGTCTATGTAGTACTAGTACTATAAACACATAAACTAATGATGAGACATTATATCAGCTGCAGCCGGCTCGAATGTCGTTACCTGCATGGCTCAGAATCTTTGCAAAGCTTAAGCAGAGGGGCGACCAAAAGTCCATTAGAATTGTCAAAATTGTGAACCTTCTAGCGGTTTTCGCGGACGAAGGATTGGGATTAGATATATTGCTTGGTGAAGCTCCCGAATTCTGCAATTTGGGTTCGAATACACCCCTTGGAAATGACCACGAGGAACTGGAATTTGTTCGACGCAACTCAGAGTGGCCTGCCGTTTTCAAAACCCTTACACATCTCCCATTCATCCATATCGGCGGTGCATACAACGATAGGGTCGATAAAATTACAATACGCCTACAACGACCTTTTCGACACTACCTTCAACATCGCATCCAAGAGAACCCCCTCGAAGATGCTTATTGGACTATAATGTCCGTCCTCTTACTGGATAGATATACGCCATCCCGGATAATTGTGCAGTGCCGTTTTATTGGCCCCATCAATCTCAGCAGCGAGATAAGATCGCTCCAGCGGCATGTATTAGAAAATCTTTCCAAAATTCCTAATGTTTTAATTTTGGAGAAAAACAATATTTTGCCTCTCAGGCCATCGGCAAGACTATCTTGCATTCTCTACTTCATTTCCTGGTCCCAGTTTCGTATGGATGATGGGATAATTACGAAAGAATATATAAAAGGAACACTATCAACCACCGAATCCCTCTTAGAAAGGCTCTTCGGTGACTATCTATTAGACCCGCTACTAAAGTCCATTTCAAAACTCCATGGATACTGCTTGTTCGATGAGCTCTCGCGAGATATGGGTTTGCGTAGACAATACTGGAACTGGGTTGCATCTGCAGCAGATATCCTTAGTATTTTGGAAAACCTTAACGAAAATCGCGGGGCTGTTATGGCGTCGCTCTTACCTCCAAATGCTATTGACACATTGCTCGACATGGTATTTTGTTTTGTCGACTCTGTATCCAACGGGCTTAGGTGGGCCTACAATAGTGGGGTACATCCAAGTCATCTTGGTGAAAACAAGGAAGAAAAAATTCAGGCAAATCGACTTAAAGGAGAAATCCTCGAAGAAGCGCATAGCCTCAAAATGTTTACTATGATATCGCTCACTTTATACACAAGTGACAGCGAATATCTCAGTGCTGTGGCTACATCACAGAACTTTCATTGTTACAGGGCTCTCTGCAGCCTCGACGAGGAGATACACGAGTACCAGAGGAAATGCCTACCTTTCATAATACACAGATTTCCTATTGTACTTTCACTGGAATTCTTGGTTTCTTTTTTTTCGACGGCGTCTTCTAGCCCAGGATATCAACGTCGGTTTACTCCTGTAGGTTTCGGTGGCTATTACGATGTAATGAAGGAGTTATTCCGTGCTCGGGATAAAAACATCTATCAATGCTACGAACCTTACCACACTGTGATGGATGAGGCTACCGTAAATGGTATCGCACCTTTGCTCTACAAGCTCGCCAAATATAGCAAAAGATATCCAGATTCTACTTACTTTGAACAAGCGGAATCTATCGCGGCGCATAACTTTCTTGCCGGAAGAAGTT
Source organism: Morchella importuna (assembly GCF_003444635.1). Classification (NCBI taxonomy): domain Eukaryota; kingdom Fungi; phylum Ascomycota; class Pezizomycetes; order Pezizales; family Morchellaceae; genus Morchella; species Morchella importuna. The sequence goes on along the minus strand of NW_025763399.1, from coordinate 2,318,683 downwards.
TCCATACCTGGTCTCTCACAGAGCTACATAGAGGGCATAAGATTTTTTCTCAAAGCTTCAAAACATTATGTCAACTGTACTGTAAGGCACAAATGTTCCGTGAGGCTGGAGTACTGGCAAGTACATATCTTGCATTTTTTCGGATGTCAAGCCCTCCTATAGATTTAATAGGATGGGGTATTCATGAGTGTATCAGGACTCTTTTAATGTGCTTGGATAATTTAGGATACATGTCACCTTTCGACTGTTCAGTGGTGAGAGAGCACGTTAACCACCTTTACACCAATTCGAGGCTACAGGATACATTGGATATTGACGTTCGATTGGCTTTTTTGATAACCTGGGTACATACCGTTGATTCCGACGAGTCTGAAGGAGAAGTAAATACCTTACTTTGGGAGCCGGGTTCAGAAAACATTGGAGATACTCCCATAGAGAGTCTTATTGAAAAACAAATATATGCATGGATGGATCTAGTCACCGAAGATCATGAATTCCGCGAGGCGCGGCGGCAACTGGTGAGGTCTTCGTCTCTGGATGCTGCTGACCGCATATCTAAGGCCAATCGTCGATTGGGTTTTCAGAAGGAGAACCTCTTAAAAGAAGGTTTCAGCTCCCTTTTCTATCCCCATAGACGATTCCGTATAGATTGAAAGCTTATGATGTGAACTCTTAGGAGAATTCCCTCTTTGTCTCCTGTTAAGCTGTTTAGAATATACCGAAGAGCGTTCCCAGCTGGATTCATGGATTACGGCTTACCTCTTGCAAGAACAGTTATGAATAGGTTTTCCAAGTTCGTCGGTTTCATTCTGGTATGTGCTATTAACAACATCCCTCAGAGGTGACCCCAGGGAAACAACTCTTTTTCTTATACGCTATGTAGAGTGTTGATAATTCTTTTAGGAGAAGCCTTTGAATAGGGACACCCCATTAATTTTCGTTTTCTTCATTCCGCCTGCCCTACTAACCCTGATATCGATTAAACCAAACTCGGCACATAGATGACGCATACATGTAGTCACTAAAGAGAAGCTAGCTATGATAACAAAGATGGAAATTAATTTTCTTCAAATTGATACAACCTCACGGTATTCACACTATGTATTTTGGCTTACCAAGTACCCAAATTCGATAATGCCTTGATGAATATCTGATACACGTATCAAGTCTATGTAAATAGACTCTAACTCAATGGATACTCGCATATCTTTGCGGTCTGTCCAGCCCTCCGCATAAACTTAATGCATATTTAGCTTTAATTAACATGGCCGGCCCCGCTTTTGTGATTGCAACTAGCTAGTGCTTGGAAACTATACCGAGACTAAATTAAAACCACACCGTCACTAAAGTAGTAATATAAAGCTGTCCAGATCAATCTTTTTCGGTACCCTTACATTAGCGAGCAGAGTCGCCAGCTATGTCAGCTAGCAAGCAGAATAATCCCGGATTCCCAGAGTACATATATTCATTCGAGCCTACTTTCTAGTTCAAGTACTCATGAGAATCTAGAAGAACACCATCCGCCGCTACAGCCAGCCAGTTAGTTTGTTAGTTGATCTACTTACCATTGCCGTTGGTTAGTATAATGAATATTATCAGGCAGGTTCGGCCACTCCAGTATATGATTATTAAGCTGGGATTTTCCCGTGACTCAGAGAACTTAAGCTAGATTAAGGTGGGTTTGGGTGGATCCGAAAAACTGGAAAAGTGATCATTTACCCTCCCGGGAACGATATATAAGTGGGACCGATGTCGTTCGGCTAGGTCCGACACTTACTCAGTCTCGTAACTATACCCCACAAGTACCTTCCTGCTCGTCTTAATGCCTGGTGCATTAATCTTCCGGCACATTATGGGGGGGTATACCGACACCCGCTAGCTCAATATCCAGGTAAAAAAGGTCCACCAACCGGAGGGACAGCTCTCCTGCCAGTCCGCCCTTTCCGGTAGAAGGGCTGGGTAGGAGCCTAGGAAACACCCCCATACTGGCGGGCGGCATCACAAATTATCACTCGCAGTATCAACATGATACACCCTACAGCTAGACAATCCAAAACCATATGGCTGATGCGACGCGTTCTCTATTTGGTTGAATTCGTATAATCAGTTTATTTCGTAGGTTTATAACTCATCTCTACACCACAACTAACACTGATCCGGATCTAATAAACAAAATTCTCCTAGTACTGCAAAACAATATCTTGACACGCCTCTAGCTCTATCCCTTAAGCTTTTACCAAAGCAGTCCTTGGTTTGGCATTACATCAAGCAATACCTCCAAATATTTCTTTCCTTTATCACCGTCCAGATGCCTCGCATATAGGTAGCATCTTTGTCCCTTCCAATTTTTATTTGACGCCACCAGCTCACACAGTTCTGGCACCACCCTCACATGTACCTTGAACGTCTTCTCGGCGTCATAAACAAGCAGCACCGCTCCCCCCATCGATTCCTGCATCCTCACAATAAACCTCTCCTTGGGCCCCCTCCTCGCTACGCTTGTCAGGAACCCCCGGTCGGGAAATGGGTTTAACATGAGGTATGCTTTCTGGCCATCTCCTTCTTCTAAACGCACAAGGTCCCGTTGCGATAAGTATTCATTTGCTATCCCCATATCGCTCTTAGAGTCTATAAGAGGGAACACAATGAAGTTTGTCGAACGCGGGGGCGGGGAGGTGGAAATGCAGGTACAGAGCCCCTGATGTGTGTCCCTGTGTGACTTCTGGCAGCCCTGTGAGCAGTAGTAGACGATACCACACCCACCGCATAGCAAAAACGCAGGTTTGACGCACGATACGCGTGCGCATTTCTGGCTCCTGCTAAGGCGCTCGACGGCCTTGTGCGAGAGGGGATCCATGGGAAGTATAAACGACGCCACAAAGTCCTTTTCATACACCTTGTCCCGTGCCCGATCAAACATCTCCTCGCAGCCTGGTGGAAGCCGGTGCGAGTTATAGACTAGCTGGCGAAGCAGCAGATGATTATTCGCCACTGTGCCCTCTCTGATCTGCGATATTGCACCGTCATTCTTTATGGTGTGCGACAACCACTTGAGTGATGGAGAGTTTGGGTCTGCATGTTCTGTAGTCTCATGGGCAAAGAGAACAAAGAGAATCGGGAGTTTAGGATCAAGGGCCGTGCACCTGGCGTCGACAATACGAAGCGCGATACCAGAGTCCATCTGGGGATCCTGCAAGGTTATTTTATAGCGGCCGCTATCAAAGCAGCTCGCCATAGCCATGAGCATTTGACAGGCATCATGATAGAATTTGTAGTCGTGCAGCTTACTAACTCTCCCAGTCCTACCCGCTATCTTCTCCATCTGCCCAACGTTGAAATTCTTTGAAAACGCTTCACACATTGGGCCGCTTCCTGGTGGGGATCTACGGTGATCTGGACCGCTTCTGCCCGTCCAGGGGGGGAGGGACTCATATTTGGTCTCAGATCGCGGAAGTACGGTGGAGAGGCGCTGGGAGTCTGAGAGGAGGAGTTTTAGGCGGCGTTCGAGTTCTGCAATGTTGGATGGGGAATTGGAGGAGAAAATCCTCTTGTCGAGATTGACAGAAAACCCAGAGAAAATCTCGAGGAGCGTTCTGGATGTGGCCGATTCAATGAACTCGACTGTATACGGTGGTAATGGTGGCGGTGTTAGGGTTGTCATTCTAAGTCGTGAGGATGAGTATTTATGTTAAAAAAATGGATATTTATATGTCAAATGTTGGTATTGGAGATGTTTTAGGAGTTCGAAGCTATTTTGAATAGCTTGGATGGAGATGACGATGAGTATGAGGTATTGGAGTGTCGGGATGCCTGGGAAATATTATGTAGGTGACTGAATTATGTAGATATATGTACATGTAGTTACCTATTCGACCTGTGAAAACGAAAAGGTGTTATGGTCGTAAATACATACATGTAGGTTTTTTACGACCACATGCTAGTCGCTTAAACAGGATTTCAGGCACCCCGCCATATTGGCAGCTACATTACTACCGGTCTTAGGTTCTCAGCTAATCACATGTACAATACATACATGTCCGTTCGATCATTGGTCCAGCAACCCCGCGAGTTTAGATCAGTACGCGGTAGGTACTTGTGGTACCTACAACACCTTTAGCTATGTATTAATCTTGTCCCACATCTGTCGTAGTACTCGTCATTGTCAGTTCACGATAACCACCACTCCGCCAATGTCAAGAATGCCTTCAAAAGTGAGAACGATCTTCCACGTCGACCCCACCACAGACGTTTGTTCACCATACACTATTTTCTCTACCCTGACTGCAGCTCATGCCACTACTATAGCCGCCCGCTGGCGCAGGAAAACGATAGCCCTTCGCACCAAATGCCTTTCTCGTGCATGGGCCGCCGCGAATGGCTCTGTAAACAAAACAATTCTTGAGCGCCGTCCGAGACTGAGTGATGCAATACTCAAGGATAGGCCGATCTCAGAGTTGATAATGGACGAGCTTTTGTATGCTTGTATCAACTTAGAGCAGCTAGCCACCAATCCCGCGACAATATTGAACTTTGTTTGTTCACGCGCAGTGTGTCATCCGAGTGCATTTGGGAGAGAGGATTATAGATGCATTGTAAGGCCTATATTGGAATTATTTGGTGTGGTTAACGGGAACCGTCGGAAGAAGGGAAAGGTGGAGGTTGTCGTTATCATGGGTGACGAGACCGAATATGGGGTTTTGAAGACATATGCCGAAGAGTCGAGGGAGTATACTGAGGGTGTCAGGAAGATGTTAATTGCCCCTGTGGAGGTTGCTGGGGTGTATCTGATGAGATGGCAGAAGACTATTTTAGAATTCTGTCTTGCACTTGTCAAAGATATAATTTCCCCTATCGATCCCAAGAAAGACCCTCCCATCACTACAACTTCGGCCACTAGTACAACATCGAAGCTCCTCGAAAATGTACCTAACTACTCTCTCGTTGAGGGGGGCTTTGATTCGTACTCTGCCTCCATACTCCTTAGACCCTACACGCTCCCACCTATCACCAGTATTGCAGATGCGTACTACCTTGCCGTCTCTCACCTCCGCGCCGCTGAAGACCATTTGGGTCTCCTGCACACAAACTCAAACTATTTTATCGCTCATGTTACAGATCAGCTCACCCATAAGCTAGAGAACACACCGGCGAGGTCGCCTCTCGCTATCCACGACGCTCTCCATCAGGTCCTATACAATGCTAATGCTTTATCTCTCATCTGGGGTCAGGTTTGCCTTGCCCTTGAAGATGCTGGGATAGATAACGAGTCCAACGCTGAGCTTGCCAACACTATCAACCCCCTTCTCGCCTTCCTCGAAGGCCTTGCAAGGTCCGCACTTAAACTCCACTTTCTCACCGCCAGAGAAAGCAAGACCGAGAATGCAGTTAATCACCTTCTAATGTGTCTCGATCCCACTATTCCCTCTACCTACTCCAACTGGCTCACGCTTCCTAGAATTGCAGTAGAGATCGAGCATCTTCTCGCGGACACCCCGCTGCTAAAGCCCCACGTCGACCCATATGTAATGAGTATTCTCTCCAGTGTTGCTGCTATCTGTGAGATTCGCGAAGCCGCATGTCGGGTGGGTCCCTCCACGATAGAGGATAATCAAGCTAGTGCCAAGTTCGGAGAGACACTACAAGAGCTCTCACAGCTCTGGGAAAAGGTTGAGTTTGGTTCTTTCAGCGACGTATCAGTGCTACAGGAATCGACGGCCGGCGACTGGCTTAAAATGTTCTGGGGCCGCGTCAGTACGGAGTTTGAGAAGCTCAGCGGGAAGACTATTGAAGCGTGGATCATAAACAAGCAGGGACGTATTGTAGACAGGAGAAAGAAAGGGAAATGGCATTGGCAGGGTAATGTATGGATGTCAGAGAAACTAGAATATATCGAAGAATATAAGAAGGCAGAGGGGAAATTACCGGAACTCGTTGGGATCGCGGAATGGGACGATGTGGGCGGGTATGGGGAGGTTGGTTTCACATATCTTTTGTTATTATAATATTACTAGTAGGGATCTAGCTGCTAACGGAATATCAGCCGAGCCCTGTGCTTACGAATGGGGGAAATTTTTCAAAAATGATAGAAACTTCTAATAATCAGGGAGAGGGAGGGGTTAGTAAACATGCATCTCCAAATTGCTGCAACTCGATCATTGACACTGTGACTGGCAACATTATCTAGGATGCCAAACGCACAACCCCGGGCGCAAAACCAGATTCAAGTAAGAAAATATCAGTAACTAAGCGCATGTATAATTCAATAATGCATTTATCCAACGGTACTCCGGTGCCGTGGAAAGACTTCGTGCACCTCATGACGAATCTAGGATTCACCATGGAACATAAAGGAGGGAACTTGGTTAGATTAATTCCAGCTACCAAATGGGATGAAGCAATGGTCGTAAAGAGACCACACCCAGAGACGACGATGCAGAGCTTGGAGTGTGTATTTACTTGGACAAGGCTAGAACAGTGTTATGGGTGGAAGGTTGGGATATTTGAGAAGCATCCGGGTACTACTGAGGTTAAGGTCGTAGGTTAGTTGGGTAATTGTACATTAAGGCCACATATTTCTACTCAATTATAGTATTAATTATTTAATACTGGGTGTGGCTAGGAGGCGCGCCGAGTTGGAACTTCAATGTTCCCCAGGAAGCCACATCAATTGATCAATAGAAACGAGGGAGGGCTATTATAATATAGTTTACCAAAGAAGTGTCATTTTCCGAACAGGTTTATGAGGCCATTCACTACTGTAAACTTTCACTATATGATTATTAATCTGCAACTTTTACAAAAACCGTAGGACGTACTAGTTCTAATGTGATTCAGGTATATCGGCGAATTTTATTTTCCACGCATGGTGCATGGCATTAAAAGATTGTTAATACTACTCCACCATATAAATGGTCGGGACATTTGTCATAAATGAGGAAATCATCAAAACGGATTGGAAATTCAGTGCGGAAGGAGACATTTAGGATTATAAGCCGGAAATAATAACGTTACATACAAGGCAGATAGTTTTGATCGATAGAACTGACGGAAAGGGAACAAAACGAAAACAAGCACAAACAAAACGTGTAGTAACCACCCCAAAAATAAAAATAAAAAAATTGAGAAAATAAATGAATAAAATTCGGTTCATAAAAGGGACCCCTGGGGACCTAACCTCTCTCTCTATAGGCCTTACTAATGTACTTGATGTAGATTCCTTATCTCTTGCCTCGTCACGCTTTCTCAATCGTGGCTTGGCAAGAGAAATGGAACCGGAATTTTTTGAGCATCAGTAGTGGGGTAGATGGAATTCATAGAAGCAAAAACGCATGAACGTAAGAATGTAGACTTAGATGAACCGAAAAATCAACAGTAAACCCGCAAATGAGACAAAAAAACAAAAAACAAGTATAGAACCAAACATGAGGCCGTGACAATTTTGTAGAAACAAGGACACTCTTACCACTACCCGCCCCCCAACCATTCTACCAAAATCAAACATTCCCGGCGATTATCGTACTACTCAAAACTTGGCAAATCCCTTCATCTACTCGCCCGAAAATAAAGTCTGTTGATATTTTGCGTGACAATCACACCTAAAATATCAACAAACTTTATTTTTGGTGAGTATAACTAGGTTCCCGTTCATAGGACGTAAGGAAAGAGGGCACTATGTCAAAATATTAGAAAACTTGAGCTCATTCGGCTGGAGTGCTATTCGTATAAACTTACCCAATGGCTAGTACGGCTGTCAATCCAATCAGAGCCTTAATCTTGACCTTTTCCCTCTTCAATTCCTCCTCTATGGCCAATCTGGACTTTTTGGCACTATGCTTCAAGTCATCATCGTCCTCAACATCATCCTCATCTTTATCCCCAATGGTAGCGATCTCCTCGGCTTTACGCTTAGTCCCTGGAGTCTTTGGAGCATCAGGGGTATCAAGTTTGCGTGCCTCGTCAACCATTTCCTGTGCTTTGGCAATCATTTTTTTCACGTCTTTCACGTCATTAGAATTATCAGGCAATGAAATTTCGCCGTCTTCGGTTGCTGGCAACTCGAGTTTAACGTGGGTTGTGTGCACTTCGACATCGCCTTTCGTCTCAACCTCTTCGTCGACCTCAACGCGAATTTTTGGTTCGCTTTTAGCCTCACGTTTTGTCTCGATCTTCGCCTCGCTTGTCGTTTCACTTTCCGCTTCACTTCTCGGCTCGCTTTTCAGGTCATTCTTCACAGGGGTTGTCAAGGCACTGTTGGCCTTGGTGCCGTTTGTGAGGGCGGGAACGGTCTCAGTGGTTGTGACAGTTGTGGTCTCGGTAGTTGTGAGAATGACAGATTCCTCGTCGGTTTCAGTGATCGGTGCAACTGACTTCTTTAGAGGACTATCCTTGGCAGCGGCCGCCTTGGAAGATCTTGTCTTCCGTGGTGTGCTGGTGCCTAGACGTTTACTAGGGGAAGCAGACCGGGTAGATCGCCTGCGGGTAGCTGGCGCAGTGCTGGAAGCAACTGAACCAGCATCGGATTCGGCGGGTTTGAAATATGGTGGAGGAGGAGTAATGTTGCGCTTACGGTGATCAGAGGGCACAACTGCTTCGTTGTCAAGCAAAGCTTCGATCCATACTCGCATACCATAGCTATTGAGTGGAGTGTCAGTGACGAACAATCATGATGTGACCATTTTAACATACTCGTCGGCCAGTGTCAAAGCTATTGGGGCAATTAGCAACAAACACATTGTCAAGTACAGTTATGATCAATTACCGTCAGTAGGGTGCACCCAAAGGTTTCCAGCAGTTTCCTCGTTTGAGGTCTGCGCAAAGTGATCCCTTACGTACTGTCTCTCAAGGTCCTCCTCCTTTTTCTTTGCCCAAGGAAATGAAGCCTTGAACCTAATGCACACCAAACAAGTCTGTCAGCTTCCAATAATATAAGCTCCAACGAATGACAAAGTTTTATTCGCCAGCTCTTTCACCGGACTTCCGCGGTACTTGATTGACCAGAACCGGAAAACGACCTAAATGGCCAAGAAATAGACGGAGAAAATTGCCGAAACGAAATTCAGAAGAGAAAAAAAACTGACATTCCAGTAGAGCTCACAAATCCATCTTGGCTCCTTCGCATCAAAAAATAGGATTCTGGTGCGGAGTTTCCGAAGATCTCGGAGCCATCCAGGGGTTGCGGGAGCGGTGCGCGTAGGTGCACATAGCTAAAAAGGTTCGCGTCGTTGGGAGATTTGGTTCCCAGATTTGTTTGGCCGAGGCGACGCATCTCGACGAGTTCGTTGTCTGTGGATGGGGGGTCAGCAGCAGTGGATGATTGATCGTTGTGGTGACGACGCGATGACGGGAGCGCGCTGGGGCGCAAAGGGGAAGTTTGGGGGGAGGTACATGGAGGGATATTAGAACCCTCGAGCATGGGGTTATGTCGAGAAGGCAAAGAGCGCTTCATGATCTTTACTGAGGCGGCAGGCATAGCTGACTGGAATTGTAAAGAAGAAATATAGTTTATGGCGGTTCTGAAGAAGTATGTGTGTGAGAATGGTGAAATGAGAGAGGGGAGTCGTGTGGGAGGGTAAGTAAGTGAGTAAGGCTCAATAAGTGGAGTAATAGAGGTTTAGCGGGAAATAGAAGTTAGTTAGGGTTAGGTTGCGTGTGAGGTCGCTAGGGTAACAACAAGTGGCAGCTTTTTTTTTTTGATTAATGTGTTAGCAGGGCCAACAGTTTTAAGAGGAGCCAGGAAGGTTGAGGAAGAAGATTGAGATTGATGAGGAAGAGATGAATTGTGACGAGAACTTGTAGGAGTTAAGAATACCGGGAAACACGAGAGATATTCAATAACGTTCCCTTTTCCCCGCACTCTCTGTTTGGGTATAATCTGTACTAAGTAATACTACCCGTACAGAGAGGATAAGTATGGAATCGATAACGGTGGTTCGGTAGAATAATTGTGATCAAATGCAGAACAACTGGCAGGGAAACGCTGGATGATGCAAGTGGGTATGTATGCCAGGGGGTTGGATCCATTAGTAGAGTACTGTTCCCACACAGCATTTCAGTATGAATACTACTTTGCATTGTAGATAGTAATATTGGGTTAGGGCTTTCTTAATACCCCCCCGAAGGTTGGATAGAAACTCTCCAATACCATGATATTTTTACAACCCAATATCAATCCCTCGAGTAGGTACATGAAGGTACTGAGTAAAGAATAAAACGTTAGTCTGAACAAGTTCCAAAGGCTGCATGACTATGACTTCTCTTCGTGTACTAGTAACATGTGTCCAACAACACGCGCTGATAGGTGATAGGTACAATTCTCCACATACTAGAAGTAAGCGATTGGAAAGGGTATCTCTAGCACTCCTTCAACCGTCCACCATATGTGGTCAAATTCACAATCAACCCTCGTGGGGGAAGTTCCCGCAATTGGATCATTTTACTCTTACTCTAGCCACAATTTAGGCGTAAACACACGTCCAAGACCCTAGAGAGATTGCCAGGGTCGAAAGGTGACAAAGGGGGGAAAGAGGGACGTTCGCTACATGCAATACCTGAGATGAAAGTGAGAGGAGTGAAAGAAATACATAACGGCTACACTGCTAGTAGTATATCATGTCCATTATTAACTACCGAGCGATCATGTATCTACTGCCACCTGCTATTTGCAGAACATATCGCTTTCTATCCCGTGTATTGTATAAATTGTGGACCGTCTCCGAAAGCTGACCACACCCTTGACCCCCTGAACAGCACAATCTTGAAGTTCATACCCCGCCAACGACTCAGGTGTTCTCTCCTTCTCCCCTCCATCCTCCCTAGCAACACACACAACATTCGAGTCTTGTGAACATCAAATCCTTCAAATAAGTTAATACAATGGCTTCTCATGCTGATGATGAATTGGTACCCTCCACCACCGAAGGGTAAGTTCTATCTGGTTGAACTTTGGCATCCCATTGTTTCTCCCCGCATGACTGGGCGGGGTTCGTCCCCAAACTCTGACCAACGAAGCTGACGAGTTGGTTTGTATTATAGGTACAAGGTTGGAGAGAAGAAATCTGTCGATGAGTACAACAAGCTAGGTTAGCTGATTTCTTTATATTGTCACTACCTTTGATGTAGTGCTTTTCATCTTTCATGGTTGATGTAAGGCTCTGCTGGGAGAGCTTTAAGCTAATTAGTTTTCTACAATCATAAAGATGCTGAAGATGAATCTCTTGCTCGCTGGAAACAGTCCCTGGGTATCGGAGCCTCCTCTGCTGGTTCCATCGGTGAACCCGGCGATATGCGTAAGGTAGCTCATCAACACCTTATTCCACCACATCCGTCAGGACTGATGAACGATATCACAGGTTGTTATTCTTGAGCTCTCGCTTCTGATTACTGGGCGTCCGGATGTCGTTATCGACCTCAGTGCTCTTGGTGCCGTTGCGACTCTAAAGGAGAAGCCTTTCACCATCAAGGAAGGGAGTGAGTACAAGATGAGAGTCAAGTTCAGAGTTCAGCACGAAGTTATCTCTGGCCTGAGATACCTTCAACTTGTCAAGAGGAAGGGCATCAAGGTCGATAAGTCAGACGAAATGATGGTGAGTTCTCGAAAATGGGAAGAGAATGGTTAGGGCTAGGTGTTCGTTGAACCGGTGTGCTGATTAATGCGCAGGGGAGCTACGGGCCGAATACTGCAGAAAATCCGTGCTATGAGAAGATTTGTAAGAACACAAATATATTTTACAATTGTACAAATACTAATTCAACCTTATTCTAGTTGCTCCCGAGGAAGCCCCATCAGGCATGCTGTACCGTGGACACTACGATGCCCTGAGCAAGTTCATGGACGACGATCATAACACCCATTTGGAGTTTAACTGGAGCTTCAACATTTCTAAGACTTGGGAATAAATTTCCGCCCTCTCTCTGCCAATTATTTTTGTTTCTCGGGCAGTAGTCTAGTTGTACCTAGCTAGTCAGCACAGTATGACTCTTAATGGGCGCTCATCCTGCTTTTCGATGTACTTTTCTCTTCGTTGTTGAATCCTTTTTTTTTCTACCGTCGGTTTTTCAAATATCATGAAGCGCATTTCTTGTCTGAGCGTAGGTTGAGGGCACAATAAGGACATTTATTTAGGAGTATTTTCTGAAATGTATTCGTGTGAAAGCGGATTTAAGTAGTCTGGTTGGAATGAAACATGGAAAAATATGGATAAATTCGAAAGTTGTACCCTTACTTTTATGTTATGAATTCACATGCTACACTTAGTTACTATCGGCTCTCAACTCTACATATGAGGGGTAAGGGCCCTTTATCCCAGTGTTGTGAGGTCACCATGTGGCAACCCAACCATCTAGAAATGTACCTGACTGTTATTTGCAGCACACTACCGCAAGAGCCGCAGATGGATTACAGTCAGCTGGTAAGTCTGAACACACTTGTCTCTCTTTCTCCCGCCTTTCCCAAACAACAAAGACTCAGAACTAATAACGGACCCCCAGCGGGTTTTATCTTGCCTACTCGAGTATAATATATCCTGTCTGGTTCGATTTCCCTCGTACGTGGATTTCGGAGGTCCTCAGCTATTAATCTGCAGCCCACACATGGCCGTCGGGTACAACCTTCTCCAGGGCTTTTCACCCCCGTGATAAAGACCGAAAACCGGGTCACGAGGGCAAATGCACCTGGGGTTGCCGGCTATTCCCCCGCATTTGACGCTTGACGTAGGCATTCATGCCTGTTCTTCTTCCTTTTGCTTCTGATTTTACCTTTGCGTAAATGCGGGCCCGGAGGTGAAAATCATCGATTTTAGTGTAAGTTGACACGTCCGCTTGGATTCTTCCGCTCCCTGAGACATATCCCGTTGGCTGTATCCTATATAGTTCCATTCTATTGTTCCGTTCTGGTGATCCCTTTTTTCCTATTCGGCCCCGCACGGCGCGCGACGTACTCCACACTCAGCTTTGAGGTCACGCTACACATTTAGTTATTTCCTTCCATAGAACTTTCAAAGCCATATTTAAGCAGTCTTCCTGGGGTTTTCTTCCTCAAGCTGTTCGCTCTCTCTCTTTCTTTTTTTCCTCGCTGGTCTTGTTGCCCCTGTCTGGTTGAGCTTGTTTGTGATTTGATATTCCCATCCACGGCCTTTCAAACAAACCACCATGGTTCTTATCGAATATCTTTTTGCCGCCTCCCTCTTGGGGGCCAACGGTGTGTCTGCGTATGCCGTACCACCCACCCCCAATCAAACTCCCCTTGGGCCTGAGTCCAAGAGATTCTCAAAGATTTCCGAGCATACGTCTCTAGTCCCCCATAATGACAACCTCGACAAATGGATCACAGAAGAATCTGAATTCGCATGGGAGTATCTTTTCGATAATGTTGCGCCTTACGGTAAGAATACGGAAGGCGCAGCGCCGGGTACTGTCATCGCTTCTCCGTCCAAATCCTATCCGGACTACTTTTACCAGTGGGTTCGTGATGCGGCTATCACGATGAAGGGAGTCGTGAATGCGTATGCAAAAACAGATTTCCAGGATCTCAGGGATACGGTGGAGCTATACTTGGAGATTCAAGAAAACATCCAAAGTACAGCCAATCCGAGTGGTGGGTACAGTTCTGGCGGTCTAGGGGAGCCTAAATTTATGGTTAACGGCGAGCCATTCACCCGGTTAGTATTAACTCTCCTTGGAATGGTGGTGTTTATTCTTTCTCCTTCTCTTTTTTCTTCTTTCCCCACCCTTCCCGAAAATAGCTAACACCACCTCGATAGGCCATGGTCGCGCCCGCAGAGGGATGGTCCGGCACTCAGAATTCTTACTCTGACCAGTTATATCAAGACTCTCAACGAGACGGAACCGGAGCTTGTGACCGAGGAATGGTTGACGAAATTGTATGACCCAACGAAGCCTAATTTCTCCATAATCAAGGCCGATCTCGAGTATATTGCGCGCACATGGAACGAACAAGGCTTCGATTTATGGGAAGAAACCATGGACCTTCATTTCTTCACCGCACTAGTTCAACATAAAGCGCTCGTAGAAGGGCGTGATCTGGCGAGACTACTTAATGATCAGAAAGGCGCGGCCTGGTATGATCGCCAGCAATCTACGCTGAAGGGTTTCCTGAAAGACCAGTTCTGGAGTAAGGAAAAGGGGCATCTTCTTGCATATCTAAACACCCCACACAGGACAGGGCTGGATTGCAGTTTGATGTTAGGTGCAATTCATGGTGGCCAGAGCGATCTTTTCCCGGCGTGGAGCGATGAAGTGCTGGTTAGTATGCAGATGTTGATTAACGATATGGAGAAACGACATTCGATCAACCGTCAGGTACCACCGTATTATAAAGAGGAAGAGAGGTTGAGAGGCGTTGGGATTGGAAGGTATCCTGAGGATATATACGATGGCGTCGGTTTCTCTGGAGGACACCCATGGTAAGCATCATTCATTTTGTTTCCGTCACCAATGAGCTCATTCCAAGACTAAAAAACAAACAAAATTGCAGGTTCCTTTGCACATCAAGTGTCTCAGAAATTCTCTATACCGCTATTGAACATTTTGTGAAGCAAGAAAGCTTCGAAATCACCCCCATAAACCTCCCATTCTTTAATAGAATGCATCCCAATGGCAAGGCTGAAGTCGGAATCGTCACGGTAGACGACTTGATTTTCCACAAGTATCTTCGCTCAATGTTCACCTATGCCGATAGTTTCCTGAATGTTATTCGGTGGCATGCCACAGCAGACGGGAGGCTGAGTGAGCAGTTCGACGGAAGAACTGGATTCCAGAGGGGCGCGCACGATTTGACATGGAGTTATGGATCATTCTTGGAGGCCGTTGAGAAAAGGAAGAGTGCAAAGTTAACGATGTTGAACAAAGTAGATAAGTTGTAGAAGTGTGAGATTGAGAGGTGCTTGAGCAGGCGGGGGGTCTTTGCTTACGGGTGTAGGCTTTTTCTTTCTTTTTTTGTATTTCAAGCCGCGGGGTTGAGCTTTTACAAGGTTCTGGTTGTAGACGGACAGCGGTGATCGCCGGATTCTTGGCTGTTTTCTGTCTGTTTTTTTCTTTTCCGCGCAAACCCATACAATTTGTAGAGAACTTGATTTTTTCCCGCGGGAATGTTGTTAGAGGGGGTAAAATGGAAAGCACGGTGAGAGACGATGGATTGTTTTATTATTATTATACTCATGCTTGTGTTATCAATACATTCTTAAAGTAGAGCTTACGGGAGCTCCCACAACCGACGATCGAGGGTTTTACCTTGTCGATAAGAGGCTTTTGATTGGATCGTTTTTGTGGCGAATTGGCAAATGTGATAAATGTGATAAACCTTGAAAACACAGGAAAGACGATCAAAAAGGGGTAACTGCTACAAATAGATGAGTGGGGAATGTTTGCGTGTAATGCTGTATAATGCTTCGTATGCATGCGTCCATGCCAAGACTCCTTCGTGTTTTAAGACTTTCGAGGTTCGATAGCGGAACGTTTCAATTGCTGGCATGATAAGGGTCCTCCTGGCTACATGTAGCTACTGAAGCCTGTACTCTTCACACCAGTCTCTTCACAACCCACTCGTTTTAGCTTGAGGGCCCTGACGTTCTCCTCGATCATTTTTCAAAGTTTATTCTAAGGTCTTTCATACTAATCAGTGGTTCTGCTACAAATCTGAATTCTAACTTTCCTTCTTTCTTTTCCTCTAACCCAACACCCTCGTTTTGTTTGTGTAAAGAACCAAAAAGCCACAGTATCCACGATGCCAGCTGAAAAATGTTAGTTTTTCACCCAACCCACCACTCCTCGCTATCGCACCCTCTTTCCTGCCGATAACAACTCGTTACTCTGGAGATAAGCTTTGACTAACACTAATCTAAAGACGGAGCTATCCTGGATGCTGGATCGAGTGGTACTCGCATTCATATCTACCGCTGGGACGACCCCGAGAAGGCCCGTAAAAAGGCAACTAAAGACCAGCTCTCAGGTCTCCCCGAGATCATAACAAGTAAAAAATGGGCAAAAAAGATACACCCCGGTATTCCCCCAAACCATCGCTGCAATGCCGTTGGCAAACAAAATTCTAATCCGATTCTATCACAGGTATCTCGACATTCGGCGATCACCCTGAAGATGTTGGTCCTGATCACCTCGCAAAACTCTTTGGGCATGCATTGGAGCACATCCCAAAGGATTCAATAGCGGAAACGCCACTCTTTTTGTTAGCAACAGCGGGAATGCGGCTGCTTCCTGACATGCAGCGCCGGAGGTTGTTAGATGAGATCTGCACGTATGCGCGGCGCAACACAGAATTCCTGCTACCCGACTGTGGTGTGCATATACAGGTTATTTCCGGTGAGACCGAAGGCCTGTATGGATGGATTGCCGCGAACTATCTATTGGGCGGATTTGACGACCCTTCAAAGCATGCACATGGAAAAGGACATCATACCTATGGGTTTTTGGATATGGGGGGTGCTAGCGCGCAGATTGCGTTTGCACCGAATGCGACGGAAGCGGCGAAGCATGCGGAAGATCTGACTTTACTAAGGATGAGGACATTAGATGGAACGCCTATGGAGTTTGGAGTTTTTGTTACAACATGGCTTGGGTTTGGAGTCAATCAAGCCCGGATACGATATGTGGATAGTCTTTTACTGTCAAGCGGTGGGAATGGCGTCACAGAGTTACCGGATCCCTGTTTACCTGTCGGATTAAAGCTCACATTAGATGGGAAGGAGATCGACACCCAAGACTTGAAGGCTTTAGAGGAGGAGCACCTGGTGGGAACCGGCAAATTCGAGGAATGTCTCTCTCAAACCTATCCTCTGCTCGCGAAGGATGGACCATGTTCGGAGGTTTCATGTTTGCTCACAGGCAAACATGCCCCTGCAATAGATTTTGATATCAATCACTTCGTGGGCGTATCAGAATATTGGCACACCACTCACGAAATCTTTGAAATCGACTTTAAAACAAAGTCTTACGATCTCGCAACGTACCAAGCCCGAGTCAAGGAATTCTGCAGCCAGGATTGGCCCCATATTGAAGACCTCATAGAGGAGCATAAATGGGGTAAAAAGGTAGATGAAGAAACCGCCGCGGCAGTTTGCTTCAAAGCGTCATGGCTCATTAATGTCCTGCACACTGGCATTGGAATCCCGCGGGTCGGGCTAGAACCAACTGGCAGCTCAAAGCATAATGTAACAGAGGTTATCGATGCCGCTAAAGACAAAGGCTTCATCAACCCATTCCAAGCCGTTGATAAAATTGGAGATGTGGAGGTCTCGTGGACATTAGGCAAAATAATTCTGTATGTTTCTAGCAAGGTTCCCCCCAAGGATAACACTGTAATGGCAGTTGGTTTTGGAAGCAATACTCCCCCCAGTGTCAATGGTCTGCCTAGTGACTTTGAGTTTGCCTCTTCGGAGGCAGAAAATTCACCATACCATCTCCCGCAGCCGGGTCAGGCAGGCAATAGCGGTAACACAAACAACAGCATGGACAGCGAGGGCGATTCGTCTCACTGGCACGACAATCTTTGGAATGAAGGCGACAAAGTTCCACGTCGAATTCCTGGAATTGTACTATTCCTGCTTATCTTCTGTATAGCAGGATTTCTCCTCCTAGGTCGAGAGCGCAGGGGGAAGATCTGGCGTAGCATTATCGTTTCAGGCAAGAACAGCAAGAGAAAAATTCTTGGACCCAACGGTGGGATTATATATGAGCGAGTGATGGAAGAAGGTCATGATGCTAGCGGGGCGGAATTTGAACTGGGAAGTGTTTCATCCTCATCTGACGAGGAGGAGATTGGCTGGAAGGGCAAAAGCGGAATGTATGATCCCCCATTGGGAAGTGCTGGTGTGAATGCTATAAGATCGGGTATGGGATCGAGGATAGGGAGTAGAGAGAGGCTACAAGTTTCCAGCAGGAGCAGGAACGTCTCGCCGAGTAGAAGTGGAATACCGAGGACCAGAAGCCCCTTGCCGCCGCGCAATTAGATTATCCACTTGGTTTTTTTTTTTCTCCTTTTCCCCCCTGCTTTTTCTTTTGTTTTATACATGGTTCGTTTGCATCAGGCAAGTTTTGGGGTCATTATTCTTGTTCTCTCTTTCTTTGGAGATAGGAGTTTCCTTTGTTATTTCCAGCACTCTCCCACTCGTAGGTGGGGATTTTGCTTTTTCATCACTTTAACCGTTTAGTATTCTTGATGGGTTCTTTCCTTTTCTCTTCAACTTGGGATGTATAAAATTCATGGCTTGGTTTTGACTAAAGTGTAAAGAATAAATTTATGTAGAGCTCAGTATAGTTACCTATTACGTCTTAATTTCGAATCGAAGATTTACCAAAACCTTTGAACACTGAAGACCAGAAGTGTACTCACAGTATAACCAAAGACTCTCACCCTTTCTCTAATTTTATATAGTCAATACGATACTCCCACTAAGCAGAGTAGAAATAAAATACCATGTAATGAACTAACCATTAAGCAACTCCGAACACCTATATCCGTCTACCCTTGTGCAATCTACTCATCGTCCCTCTCAAGAAATGTAGGGTCATACTCAATCTTCTTTTCAAACTTTACCCACCAGTCCTGGAAGCTCTTGAGCGGGACTACATCCCCGCTCGCGCTTCCTGTCGCAAAGCTCGACAAGAAATTGAACGCATTTTTTATGATTCTCCTGGCGAGTACCGTCGTCGGCGGCGGGCCCGTAGAACTCTTCACCACCAGCGCGCCTTCGAGCGCTGCTACCTGCGCCTGCACGCTCTCCAGAGGCTCCACTGAGATCCCCAGTATTGCCTCACCATCGCCGACTGCAAGCGCCGCGGCATCGTCCATCATACCATCCGCACCCTCGGTGCCTTGAGCTGCGCCCGCCGTAGATCGAAGCCGGAAGATGGCGCTCGGCTTCGAGAGCGAGATCGCGCCGAGGAGTTGGAAGGGTTTGTTGGGGAATTGGATGTGGACTGTCGCACCGTGGGTTGGAGGTAAGAGTGCGGCAGCCTCTGGAAGTAGGAAAACAACGAGGTGATTGATCGTGGAGGGTGAGGGGAGATGAAAAATAAATTGCGTGTCGGAAACGGCTTGGATGTTGGTTTGGACTGGGAGTTGTCGTCAGTTCAACTGGTGGGAAGAGGAGGAGGGGGAGGATGGGGAGGTGTACCTGCGCGGCCGGCGCAGATGGCTCCGAACATTGTGGGTTTGCCTTAGTAGACAATGTTGCGCTGCGCTAGTTGTGTTGTTGTTGCAGTGTTTAAGGGCGTGCTTGAGACTTGAGGTTGTTTGATTTGTGGTTGTGGTGCTGGTGTGCTGGTGTGCTGGTGTGCTGGTGTGCTGGATCGATGCGGAAAGAACGTCATCGATGATCGATGATGGAAGCTTATAGATATACCCCCGCCAGTGTGCAGGTTGTTTCTGCACTGACGAATATATACTTTACTACTATCTACATGTAGTCACTCTATGTTGTGGCAAGCTGGAAGATCTTCAGGCCCTTTGATTTTTCTTGGCCCAAACTCTCGTGTGACGAACGTAGAAAAGAAAGTAGGTTCGTGGTGTGTCATAATGTGTCACTCGGCCTTGGCAACAGCTGACGTCACGAAGCTTAACTGTCCAAAGATTATTTAGGCTGCGCATGGTATCAACGGCCGTTCGATTTCGCTGCCAGGCGAGCTTCCGTTCGGGTGTCACGAACGGACTACTAGTGCTTTATGATTTTTTAAAGAGGATCTTGGTCTCAACGGTTCCGTTGTATGGTGACATGTTGCGTGGTTGTCATGAACCAGTCGCGGTTCACTGGGGAAAAGGACCTCTAGAGGTCCTTTCACACTTTACATACAGTTGACCGTTAACAGTTAGGCTCCGTTCCTATACTGAACGGTTGGTCGTTGCCAAATACCCTCTGAACGGTCATCGGCCGCTCAACGGCCTCTTGAGCCCTTGGACGGACGAATACTATGTAACGGCCGTTGATACCATGCGGAGCCTTAGGCCCTGTTCGGTTGCAACAAATTGCAATCTGTGGATCATGAAAAGAATTGATTTGAATTATTGCCGTTCCATGGGTTTCAAACAAAACTGGCAATTTTGGTTGAGCCTATTTTTTACCTCTATCTCGCCCCTCATCGCTTCTTGTCCTCAATACAATAATGGGTGTCACAACTCCATCACCATCACTCCAATTTCAATTTTTTGTTAAATATGAGATCTATTGATAGGAAAGATCATAGCTGCCCAAAAATCAAAAATTAAATTTTTTTTGTTGTGGTGGCTTTGTATGTGGCACTTGTTTAGTCCATGCGAAACCATCTGAAATTTGCCTCCTGAGGTGAAGTTCAAATTATGGCCCTTTTGTGGTTTCACTCGGTTTTGGAGGGTAAGAAGAGGTGGTTACCGAACGCCTCTGGTCCTATCCTATGGATTGAGCCAATAATTGTTGCAACCAAACAGGGCCTTATTTGACCCCCATTTCATAGAATCCGTGTAATTTTATAAAAAGCAGGAATTCCTCGCCCATTAATTAGGTCCTGGGAATTCTTGGTTACAATGACTTCACAAAATTTCTCAGGACTTAATTAACGCGCGAGTAAACCCCTACAATGATTAGCCCAAGTGACAGATAAAGCATAGGTGGGTGATACTAGCAAAGACGCAAAGTCCCCGGGCCCCGTGAGTCTCAACCTCAGTCCTCCCACCATGATGCTAGAAAATATCCTACATGTGACCCGAGGACTTTGCATCTTTGCTAGTACAGGGTAGAAGGAGGAAGGAAACATCTTAAATTCAGCCCACTCAAGTCTCAACACTATTCTCGCTCCCTTCTGCATACATGTGGCTACCCATAACTATAATACAAATGCAATCCGTTATCCAACCCCATTTAGCCTGCTTAAATCTAGCATCACACCAGCGAGAAAAGAAAAAAAAAAGGAAGGGGAAAGATATAAAAAAGGCACAAGGGAAAAGGAATTCTGTTATAAGCTTCCATAGAACGAATCGCCAGGATCTTTCAGGAAACTGGCAACATCCTCAGCCATTTGGCGCATAAACGCCTCATCAGGCTCAAGATCCACTCCTCCGTCGAGTCCGTATTCTCCTTCATGATGTTGTTGCTGAATAGCCTCTGCATCTTCATCATCCCCAGTAAGATCTACCATCTCTCTCTGTGTATTCTGCAGCATCTGATTTGATTGCTGTTGAAGCGCTAGTCCCTCCATACCATGCTCGATACCACCCCTTTCTAGTGAAAAACTGGGAGGAACCGAAGTAGTCAAGACATCATTTCTCTTGCCGGTTCTACACCATCCACGACTAGAAGCCGCCCCAGCATTTCCCATCTCATTCATTTGGGTTGCAACCTCGTCCCAGGTACCACTCTGTAAGGTTTGCTGAAAGTGTTCTCTGCCCTTGAGGAACGGTATCAACAGCGAGGATTCATACCACCTCCCCTTGATGTCTTCAAGTTTTATAGTATGGGCTGCGTGAACCAATTTCCAAGTCGAGAGAATAGGTTGAGGTGAGGTGGGCATAGACGTGACCCGATTCCGAAGAGTAGTCTCCCTAATTAATCTCTGTGGTAACCAATCCGGGAGCAGTGGCGATGGTGCTTCGCCGGCGCGGTATGAAAGAAGCATGTATACGTCACCAACTACAGCGACATCTGTAGATTTACTCCTCGTATTACTCGGCGAAGGCTGTAACCGCACGTCTTGGATACTTGAAATCACCATAATCTCCAATCCAGACGTAGGAGCAGATGGATTCAGCCTTTTCAACCGTACAGCGTCACCGATGTAGAGTTTTTCGGCCCCATAAAATACTCCGGCGTAGTAGCTGCAACCGCCATACTCAACCCTGTCAACTAGATTGAAAGAAGAATCAATGTCCCTGGATTTCATAATGCTCGCATCAACTTCGAGGCCACGGACGCCGTGAAATTGCTCCCACACCACATCGTCATATGACTGGATATTCCGTAGGGGTATGTTATTCAAGTCGGGTGTACTCCACGCCAACCAGGGTCTAAGACTGGCCACAGTAATTCCGGGATAAGGTGTTGACATTGCAGCATCAAGCGGGGATTTCAATACCTGAACAGTATAGCTTTGCTGCGGCTGAGAGTTATTTGTTACTTGTAAAGGCCCGGCTTCGGGCCCTGACACAATTATACCAAGAGACCAAGCTTCAGTGCATTGACACCAAACAAGCTCTCCAGGTCGAAATATATATGGACCACCCAGAGCATAAGAAATCCTTTCCGGGGTAGTAGGCAATTGCTCCAGAAAGTAAAAAGGAAAAGGCGGCGGCGTGGGAAGTATAGGCGCTGCGGGTGCGGTAGATGTCGTAGATGCAGTGGGCGCAGTAGGCGCAGTGGGCGCAGTGGGCGCAGTGGGCGCAGTGGGCGCAGTGGGCGCAGTGGGTGCAGGTGCTGCAGGTGCTGCAATTGGAGTAGAAGAGCGAGAGTTGGCTGCTGTAGATAGCGAGCGTCGAGTAGCAACAGCTGGCGTAGTTGTGTTTTTCCTCGTCGTAGTAGTCGAGGCTGATGCGAGCTTCGATCTTGTAGCTGGAACATTATGAGCTGTTGCTGCAGGCTTTTCCTTCACAACAACAGCAACGGCGGTATTCCTCGGTGGGGTTGGTGAACTTGGGGCCTCTGGCGTGTCGGGGGCAGCTCGACCGCTACAGACGCGGCATTTACAGTTTTCTGGATTCTTACTCGGATCTGTTGCCAACCAGACAAAATGTGGCTGAAAGTCTGCAGCAGATCTATAGCGCTTTCTAGGCCCTTTGGGATGGCCATAGAGGTAAGTATCGATTCGAGCTTTACCTTCCGTACCCTTTAGATGTCAGTCAGAAAAGTCGAATATAGGGAATACTATTCATTAGTAAACTTACAGGGCCTGGTTGTTTGACATGTTCATATAACCTGTAATTCTCGGGGAGACTCGTGAGGCATATCTTCTTGTTCTTGTATTGTTTGTACATCTCTGGGTCCTTGGACTCTACGAGCCACCCCGCCATCTTACATAACCAGCTGATTTCCTTCTTACTGTACGGTTCGATTGGCCGTAGGTAGTCCTGATTGCCCTTCTCATCTGGCGTCACGTCAAGCATCTCTTCCGTCGGGCCGTTTACACCATCTTGCCAGGTTGTTGTCCCATCCGACCAGTCTAGAGACAAGATTAATGCAGGTGGGTCATCCATCTTCACGATCGTGACTTCGTGAATCGTGAAAGGAGAAGGGAAGGAAGATATCCCTCTCTATCTGGGGCGATACAGTTCTGGGGAGCTCCGAGGAAATCAGAAGCACGATAGCGGGATATATTTCGTGAGGGAGACAGTTACCTTCTCCCCCTACCCGCTGTATGTTGGTGTTGCTTTCTTCTACCCGTGCTGTTGAGTGACTCAGCTAGTTATGAGATGGAAAGTCGAACGTCTGCTTGCTGGGGTCGGTGTTTCCTTGAGCCTAGCAATTAGGACAGGTGTGCTCGGATTCTAGAACGCGAAAGTTTAGTTTGAGGTTTGTGGGATTTACGCATTGGCAGAGCCGCAAAGGATACTCCCATAAAGGGTTAGCGCTAATTAGTAATCTGCATGCTGTCAGCTATTGCCCCCAACACTGAAAATAAACATGTTAAGGCCTGGCGAGCTCAGCCAATGGCAAAGTCACTGGGCCGAACCTGTAAGTCTTGTTCTTACTCTACAGTCGTCTCTGGGTCAACGACGAAACCAGTCCGATGGCGAATAGGCCAATCGAAGCCAACAAAAGCCAACAGAAGCGCTCCGACCCCTTTGCTTTGACTGACTATCAGCCCCAAAAGTAGTCATTCGTCATCGAGCCGGTTTCGTCGTTGACCCAGAGACGACTGTACTCTAGGACAGCTCATAGATCCCACAACGGAGCACCACACGCACGAGCAACTGACCTACCAGTTTATGAATGCAATGAATTTTACTAAAGCAATACGATACTCTAGAATTTCTAGATTACATTGCACAATACATATCGACGGGTGAGTTAAATGTAAGTAGATACTGTTTTCTCAAAAATACTAACTGAATTGAAGAGTTCGGCTCATGTGCTATGAAAAAAGCATATCAAATTTCGCCTGCCCCACGGATATAGCAACCCTACCGAACGATAGATACATAGGATAACCTCCTCACTAGCTGGCGTGCTCAAAATCGTATCTGCTTCCCCCGATTGTAGTTCCCCAAAGTGGCAATTCTCGTTCAATGTTGATAGAGTAGAGTAGAATAGATACACATGCTGGATGCATATATGCCCAGGCGCTGGCCAAGGGCCGTGCGTGAACACGCATATGGGTTTCGGATCGCAACGTGGCCCTCATGATCAATAAATAAATACATGTACTCTCGTAGAAATATATGTATGCAAGGACCAATATTCTATCGTCGCCTATATCGCATCGAATCGCGCAATGTATTCTAAGATTCCTTGATCGTGGTGCATATGTCCTTTGGTGAATTATGAAATACATGTAGTTTATAATCACCGTGAGAATCATCTAATGATACATGTTGTTATTTTGGTACTCTGGATTATATACATATAGTATATGTATGTTGTAGTGTTAGCTACCTACTTACGTAGGAGATTAAAAATCTCGTGATCGCCTCCTGTAGATTTGTCGACGAGTGATGTTTTATGATGTAGGGGATGAGACCCTTAACCTGCCTAAGAAGGCCGGATGTTGCCGATGTGCCGATGCAGCAGGGTTTCCCCGGAGGTGGGGAGCACAACGTTAACCATGGCTAACTTCACACCCATGCCTTTTTCAACGTGAGTATGATTGGTCCCCGCCGAGACCTCGAGTGACAGGAGATCTGGAGTTCTACATGATCAGATAATACCAATGCAGTAATTTAAGCTACGGTTCCTCTCCTAAGTACTTCCATGCGGTGAAAATATAGCTGTATACTCTACTCCAGCACTTGTATCCGATCCAGACTCGACACGGGAATCTGGCAGGGGAAGTTAAATCAGTTTACATTTGAATCCGGGAGTTTGGTTCTTATCTTACAATGGGGGAAAATATGTCGAAGTGAGCCACACAGATGGGAGCTAGAAGTTACACAGTGGTCCTAGCTGTGTAGGGAAACCTAAAGGATTTCAGTGCGGAAATACTTTGTGCGGTGGGGGTGAGGGGTAAGAGGGCATGCAATCCTAAGATACATGGTCTTATCTTAGAAATATCGTGAGAACTGATCACTAAGCAATAAGTCAAAAAGTGTCCCTATGATGTTGATCTGCGGCACCGGCAGGATGAAAAGAATGTAAGATTTCCTAAATGCACTGGGCCCAGGAGTCTCTCAATATCATGGCTTGTGATGGGACCATTATATCCGAGAAGAATTGATAGAATGAAAATACATCAGCACATGCAGTCTAGTAGAGAGCAAAAGCTCTAAGCTGTCCAACCCTTTTCTTTAAGATCTAAAGTGACTTCTATATTTGTATTTGCTAACATTCCGAATGCCGTTGGTACCTCGGGTTAACTGCGCGAAGCAAGTATTACCATTCTAGAGTACTCTACTCCTCTGCATGAGTGTATGCAGCTGAAACCCACCGACCTCGCTTTCCCACCTTCTTGTCATGTCCTACCCCGAAGTAATGTGGTAGCTACATGTGGTATATCTTTACTTGAGGTATAATAACAGCCGGAATTGCAAGTCACACGCGCAAGACTCATCATGATATCAATTCGAATCCTAGACCTTTTATCTAGATATGAAATCTTTTCGAGACATAAAGATATGGGAAGAAAATGAAAGGTGCGACCGAACAAACTTTTATCATCTCACTTGGCTTGCAAAAATCCACCTTATTAATGCTCCACTACACAAAACCCTTTAAACTTTCACGCCAGGTGCCCAGCTTGAAAATACGATGCGTATTACTCTACATGTACATACTCCGCTTACAAGATACTCTCTCGAGTACTCTAGTAGGCCTAGATGCATCTCTATTCTGATGGACTACATGTAGAGTACATGTACTCTACATACCAACGCCCCTCGAGCAACGTCTAGAGTACCTTCGGTGGAAAAGCCTGGAGATCACTAAATTACTAGAGATTTGAAGTTTTCCAAAGAGGATTCGGTAGTTCCACATCCGAACATACTTGATTTGGTTATGTACTTTAGAATTGAGTACGCATCAAAAAAAAATCGGTCACGAAGGTCTGACTGATATATAGCTGTGTATTCTACGGTTCGATCCCAACGCAAAGTAAATCCCGATTGGTAGAGGATTGTCTTCGTAAAATACAGGTGTAGGGGGTTTCGGGGGATAAATTATTGAAAATTTGTCAATAAAGAATTCATACACATAAATTCGCATGATGGGCCCGGAAGCGGCTGGGATTCCGAGAGAGCATCTACACAAGATCCTGCACGCCCCGCTGCGCATATATTACTTGAGTAATATGAAATAGGAAGCAAGCCCAGTAGTACCCCGCAGCCATTAGTAGAGGTGTCTTCTTTGGCGAGCTGCAGCCATCTCTATCCTGAGATTTTTTCGAGACACTCCTGATTCTACTTCCATCCGACCCGCACACTCTAGCCCTCCAGGGTTGCGTGTGCGTGGAAATATGCTATATACAACCCGCACTTCTCCTGTAATCCCATTTTTTTTGTATTAGAACCGTTCAATCGTACCATTTAAACTGACTTGTAGGCGAAGAGGAGGAAGCAACTGAGATACTCAAAGGCTATATCCATATAACGATGTCAAGCTGTGATACATCCCACGCAGCAGCTCTTGACATCGAAAATACCACGATGGCTGAGCGTACACCTCTGCTGTTAGCTCCGGCGAACACATACACCTCTGTTTCACAGGAGCATTCCCAAGAGGATTCTGATGTTTTGTTCCCAATAATAAGCAAAGTCGTTAGCGTTGGTGCATTAGGAGTAGAGTCTCAGCCTCTCCCTGTTCTGGGCATTCATTTAGATTCAGAGGATGGACTGGATCTAAAGGAGGACGACGTATCAACGTTAAATGGAACTGCTTTTCATGGAGGAATATCAAAACGAAAGTTTTGGATCATCTTTACAGGTTCGTAAACTCCACTTATTTTCTTCTAAACCTGGTTAAACCACTAATATTTATGTAGGGATTCTTATTGCCAATTTTGTATGTGATCTCCAAGCCCGTAGTGAACTCTATCGACGACGAAATTTTAATACTAGCTGTATCACACTCTAGGTGGCAGCCGCCGACTCGACAATAATGGCCTCAACACATACATCAATAACATCTGCGTTTAATTCTTCGAATGCTGCCTCCTGGTTATCGACATCCTTCATGCTAACGTCGACATCATTCCAGCCACTGTATGGCCGGATATCTGATACTATTGGAAGAAAAATCCCTTTCGTATTTTCGTGCTTTGTGTTCACAGTCGCTACCGCATGGTGTGCACTAGCTGGAAGTATGGGAAGCTTTATTGCTGCTAGAGCAGTATGCGGTATTGGTGCTGGGGGGATGTTGACAATGGGTTAGTAGGGTCAGAAGGAGCATAAAATAACAACAGCTAATTAAGCTCTATAGGTGCGATTGTCTTAAGTGATATCTTACCAATTGAAATCAGAGGAAACTACCAGAGCATTAATAATCTCGCATACGGAACGGGCTCAGCGTAAGCAGATCCAAATTTGCTTGAAGCGGTATGCAAAACTTATAATTGGAATAGATTAGGAGCGGCGGTCGGAGGATTCTTAGCGGATTCAATAGGCTGGCGATGGGAATTCGGTGTAGGTTTTTTTTCTTAGCTGCAAAATGCCTCTGGCGGCCAGAGATTGCTGATTAAGTGATGAGAAAATCACATAGATTCAAGTGCCATTTGGTATATTCTGTATGGTTGTATGTATGTGGACAATTCCAAGTCCAGAAGAACTGGGTAATACCATCGAAATGGGTACATGGGAAAGGTTTAGTGAGTTCGATTTGGCTGGTTCTCTTTACTTGGTAAGATTAACTTTCTGGTTGCTTAAATAATACCAATTGACAAAACCCTGCAGACAACGAGTGTTGGTTGTTTGATTTTGGGCATGAGTCTCGGAGGCAACATCTTTCCTTGGACTCACCCTATTGTCATTGTATCCTTAATCATGAGTTTCGTTCTCGGAAACCTACTATTGAGAGTGGAGAAAGTAGCGAAATCGCCAGTAATGCCTCTGGAGCTTGTCTGGGGTAAACCACGCGGAAATCTTATTTTCAACAATTTCTTTGCTGCCGTTACTATAAACACAGTAAGATCTTCATAGAATCTCACTCGAACAACGATCTAATTTCTTGGCCCCTTCAGGTATTCTTCAATCTGCCGCTATATTTTCAGACAGTCCTCCTGGAATCTGCTACAGCCGCAGGTACACGTCTTCTTGTTCCTAGTCTGGCAGGAACCACATCGGCGGTTGCGGCAGGAATAATAATCACCCAAACAGGCCGCTTGAAGCCTATTATTTTCATAGGTTCCATTCTAGTAATCGTTGGGGCAATTTCTTTATGTTGCATGGATCGATTCTTTGCTGGGTGGGTCTACTTTCTATTTCTTGTCCCGACCAACTTGGGTGTAGGGTTCGTTTTTCCGTCGACGTTGATGAGTGTTCTTGCGACCTCGTCCCAAAACGATCAAGCAGTAGCAACTAGCACCTTGATTTTATGGCGTTGTTTGGGAAGCGTTATTGGTGTGGCAAGCAGTAGTTTAATAGTCCAAAACTTCCTCCTTTATTTTTTGGAAAGAAGAATCATAGGGGAAGGGAAAAGGGAAGTGATAGAGAAGGTTAGAAAAAGTGTCACAGCTATTTTCGATTTACCAAAGGAGACTCAAGACCAAGGTTAGTTTGTGCTTTAGCAATCAACTTCGGGGAAATACTAGGTCGAAAGATATTAACATCTAGAGGATTTAGTCATTAGCTCATACGATTCATCACTTCGATTGTGCTTCCTGTGGAGTGTTTTCACTGCAGTCATAGCATTTGTGCTTATAGCAGGGATTCAACTCCCATCGTTGCGGAGCTTACCTACAGTCAAAGATATCGAGAATGAGTGCAGTAGAAAAACAGGGGATGACTATCAGAAGCTAGATGACTGATAATAACGATAGTCGTAATGAGGGTATTTAAGGGAGGAGGGATAGCGTAATTCGATGAAATCGGCGAAGCTAGGTGTAATTTCGCGCTTTGGATAAAGATTTGCGATAGAACGAAGTGTTTCGGGTAGAGAAAAATTCAAAAAAGTTCTTCCCTTTAATTTATTTATTGTTCATCTTTTTTTTTTCTTTCTCTTTTTTTACAGAGGTACTTAAGCAGATAATTTATACTCCCATCGTAGGCTACTTTTTGAATTAACTTGACGCTATACCAAGGGATTTGTAATAGTGCCCGTTGGTAGTCTAAACGCCCAAACTTGTATTGAACGGTAGAAGAGCACGATGTCACGGACGTTTTTACCCAAATGAATGCCACAGCGGGCAACATCTCCTAAGTGACATAGCTGCAGTTTTACGCCGGTGACTGGCAAGGTACCGACTCAAAGCTAGAGTGCTTTATTGAACCTCTAGCTAATGACTTCGACCCTCGAGCTCCGACCTTATAAACTTGGATTCTTCCTATAGCTAGCAAAGACGCAAACACTCCGGGA
This sequence comes from Morchella importuna, assembly GCF_003444635.1. NCBI lineage: Eukaryota > Fungi > Ascomycota > Pezizomycetes > Pezizales > Morchellaceae > Morchella > Morchella importuna. The sequence continues at coordinate 2,289,035 of NW_025763399.1, read as the reverse complement.
CCCGTGATTCTTAACCTTAGTCCTCCCACCATGATGCCAGAAAATAAACTAGACCCGACCCGAGAATTTTGCGTTTTTGCTAGCAGATTTGTGACCTGCAAGCTTCCAACTCGCAAGATGTAAAGCAAGTTGCTGAATTGTGTCTGGTGTTCCCGGCACATTTTTGACAGTAGTGGTTCCGGATGGGGAGATTCAAAAAGTCTTTCCCGCTGTGGCATTCATTTAGGTAAGAAAATCCGTTGCATATCCCTTCGTGCGTTTTCATGACCGGAGCTAGTAGGCAGCTTTTACTCGGTAGTACACCTAACCCTCACTCCGTGAACCTCTTTTGCTGTGAAGTCACCTTCTGTGAAGTCACCTTCTGGGAAGTCACCTTCTGTGAAGTCACCTTCTGTGAAGTCACCTTCTGTGAAGTCACCTTCTGTGAAGTCACCTTCTGTGAAGTCACCTTCTGTGAAGTCACCTTCTGTGATCTCTCTTACACTTATTCTAATGTCTCTACAGTCTGTAGGTAGCTAGATTTTCTGAATGTCACCACGCCGTCGTGGGCCTAATATGTCTCCCTTCTTGCTCTAACGAACGAAGGGATGTAACTGCATCTAGGAGTCCTTACCATTATAGGAAATGATGTGTTACCAAATAATCCCTAAACCGCCCCGCTTGGGTTTGGGCCAGTAGGCAGGTCTACAGACTCTATTACTACCAAAATATTAACCTTTATCACACCGGTCTTGTAATTCTTCGCCGCCACCCTGTTCTATCAACCCACCGTTAGGCAATTAACCGCTGTTGAACAATAGATTTTCAAAGTATCTTACTCTCTACTAAGGAAAGGAAGACAATGACCAACAACTTATCGTTTCTCGAAATCTGTACTCCAGCGTTCATTAAATGGTTGGATATCGTTGCAATCAAATCCCTACTTAGAATTCCGGCCAGTTAATGAACGCATGAGTAACTGCACCTGTTATCCGTAGCCAGTCAATTGGCTGAAAATGACCATGCTTTGTGTTACAGGCATGCCAAGCATTTACGGGAACAAGGGAAAGGCGAGTAGACACACCCCAATACCCCCACACACTAAACACCACTATCAACTCTGGTTCGCACCCACGAGGTATGGTGCGTTCAATACTTGACCAAACACGGAGCCGCGGTTTTCCTAGTAAAAAAACACGTTTTCGACCCCAATAATAACCCCTGGAGCGCCAAACCACCAGAACGGGTTGCTATTGACCCGATGGATATATAAGGGTCAACTGGAGGCAATCTGATCGAAGATAGGACCATTCGGAGAGGATCGGTGCAAGCTATCAGCCGGATGAGTACCTATTGGCGGTACTGGTAGGAATGAGAAGACTGTGCTATATGGGGAAGTGATACAGGAAAAGTCCTGGGTAGGGAGTCTTGTTGCCCAGTACTTATGACTAGTCGATGCTGACGATTATTCCCCAGACGCCCCAATGGCTGGGAAAATGTTAATGGAAACATGCATACGAATGGGTAAATGGTTGAGGGGTTTTAATTAACTTAGGAGTTTGGGTTACGGACTTAGGAGTTAAAAGTTCTTAGTTGTTTTCAGGGTTTTGGGCAGGCCCCAAGCGAGAGATATAAATACTGTGTCATCCACTGACTAGCCAAAACATCATAGGCGAAATCAGAAAATTAATAATATAAAATCATTGATATGTGAGTTACAACTCTATTTGACTTTACAATTCTTCCTACTTCAACCTATCGTGACTTCGTACTACCTGAACTACTTCGTCGAGGAATGTAATAGAGCCATTTTAACTGTCTGGTGTGTGAGTATACACAGGGACCGGTTACATGCTGAGAGTTGTTGTTAGAAGCCAGTTGCATAGTGACATGGAAGCACCGGCAGTATGGTTAGCTACCAGCTGTCAGAGTAACTACATTCTGAACGCTAGGAAGAGGATCTATTCATGGGAGTAATGACTGATGAGTTTATTATCCCCAATGGCTAGAAGGCCAGCCAGTGTAATGGGGACAGCCTTTCCACGTATCGCTAGAATCCGATAGAAAGATGTGGCCTTGCAAGATAGAAATCAGGTTTAGATTATTTCAAAGATTCTTTCGCAAAAACTCAATAATCTTTAAGGGCTCTGCTACCGAGTAGGAAATTACTTGGTAGCTCTGATGAAGACTGGAGAATCTGGATAGTTGGGCAGGGAGGATCCTGAGTACTTATACTCCAAAAGATTCCGTTCCGCTGCTCCTACTTCATTACTAAGTTCTGGTGACGTCTTCAAGCGGAAGGGAAGCAATACCACCGCTACCCCACTTCTCTCTAAGTGTTAGCGGGTGCTTCCGGTTCCGAAGGCAACCACCCTTAGTCAAAGCCTTTGTAACACCTGCAGCCTTTGTTGTCACACAACTGGGGCCTGCAAAAATGAGCTGTCGCTCGGGTGTAAGCTTAATCATTGCTGTAGAGTATTCGCTTATTGTAGACTTTCCAGGCATAGTCCCTTCCACTACCGGCGGACTTCCAATTCTCAGAGTATGTAGAGGATCGCCGAGCACTCAGAGCTTCACTCTGGCTGGCCTTCTAATCATTGGCGATGCATAGGCTCGTCAGTCATTGCTACCATGAATAGATCCTCTTCCTAGCGCTCAGAATGTAGTTACTCTGACAGATGGTAGCTAACCACACTGCCTGTACTTGCATGTCACTGTGCTACTGTCTTCTAACAATAACTCTCAGCATGTAACCGGGCCCTGTGTGTACCCATACACCAGGCAGTTGAAATGGCTCCGTTACAAACAGAATCTTTACTAGCGAGGAGACCCCGTAAAGTTATTAAGTTTCTAGACTACAAATAACGATCAAACAAATAAACTCTATCCTTCCATCGAACGAGCACAATCATAACTCGTCGTTCCCTTTTTACCATTTCTACCTGATCGAAGTCACGGTCATACACCATCATAGCACCCACGTTACAGAATGATGCTATTGAGAGGAATATTGATAATGATGTAATTATTGAAGACACCATAGAGAGATCTCCTATCAATAGAATGGAGGGCACCAGAGAAAAGTGTCAATGAGCAGTGGGCATAAGATGGAGGGGTAGAGCACGAAAGAACAATGGATGCTAGAATGAATAACCAAAAGATGATAACCTGAGTAGTACATAGAGTGTAATAAACATTCTTCTACACTAAAAAATACCGCCAGTAGAAACAGAGATGGGGGATGAGTTTCTATGGGCAACCGTCGAGATGTAATCCTAAAAGAACAAAGTGCAATAGTCAGAGGATGAGTTTTTATGGGCAACCGACGAGAAAGAAAAAAGTGCAATAGTCAGAGGATAAGTTTTTATTGGCAAAGGACGAGAAAGAAAGAAGTATGAAATGGTCAAACGGCGAGATTTTATGGGCAAACAACGTTGTTTGATGTTCAAAATACACAAATTAAAGACAGGACAGAGCGATGATTCATAGTCAATTGGTTGTAAGACGTTATCAGATGACCTTGATTGGTCAATATACGAACATATTGATAGAAAGTACCACTTCAGTTGGCACTGTACGAACTCGTTATGAGACATCGAGACGACATCTTGGAGCGAAAAGACGTGATTTGCGTATTGAGTCCGTCTTTTGACAAAAAGATTCAGGGCGGTCGTCGCGTGATGCCCAGGCGTCCATCTACAGGTAAACAAAAGTCTTGGGGCATCTGGGGCATCTGGAGCATCTGGAGCATCTCGGGCGCCCAGCTGCCCCAAGATGACATGTCATTTTTTGTAGATGGAGACATCAAAATGGATTTTGATTCTCTGGTGACTCAGGAGATACTTTACAGAAATTGTTAAGCTTACTGATGTTGAATAATCTGCAACTTGATTTCTATCTTGCACAGCTGAATCTATTCTATTTGATTCTAGCGATATATAGAAAGGGCTGCCCCCGTTACTGTAACAGAGCCACAGTAGGGCTGTTACAAAAGTACCTGTTCTACCAGTCAAGCCATACGACCCTAGGGTAATCACCGCTTGTTCTTCATCGATGGGTGAAGATAAGGGCAGATGACCCCTACCTCTATTGGTATGAAGGGTAGGGATCCTGGCGAGCAAGAAGTCTTATAAGTCAAGCTAGGCGACTGGAGCAAAACTAGAGCAGAAGGACGAGCATGCCGAATACGGAAGGGTAACCCCAAACATAAGTTACCCTACCTTCGAAGTCAACCTTTGAGGTGCAATAACTTAGCAACCGATGCTCGGAAAATATGCTTTACCACGTCAGAAAGGATCCTGACGATGCTCCAGTCCATTTGGGGTAGTTGAATGAACGGATTGCGGAGTTGAGGAAACACTGCAAAATAAACACGTTTTAGACCCCAAAAATAACCCCCGGAGCGTCGAACCGCCGGAACCCTCCTGTTTCAGCCCGGTGCACCTTTGAGGGGGAGTAGGAGTACGACCCAAGCTACTAAAAGCAAACCTCGCTTTACAAAACACCAAATCTGTTCTAAAACAAATTGAATAAGCAATTGCTATCTGGTCGGTTGTTTCCGCTAGTTCTTAGGATCCCGACCAGCTCTTGGCAGAGATTGCGTGATTTGACTCGGGTGGAAGTTCGTCCGAGGTGTGGCAGCAACTCCTCTCGCCCCTCATAGAAAAAAGTCGCGGTGTCCCCGGACTAGGGAGGAAGGGACGGCCTAGAGAGGAAAAGCGGGAAAAAAGGATCGGAACTTCGATAAAAGTACTCGGTTGCCCCCAGTTTGAACTCGGGGAGTGATGGAATCTTTACTAGCGAGGAGACCCCTTAAAGTTATCTAAGTTTCTAGACTACAAATACGATCAAACAAATAAACTCCATCTTTCGATCGAACGAGCCGAATAATAACCCATCGTTCCCTGTTTACCATTTCTATTTTGATCGAAGTCACGGTCGTGCCCATCCTAGCACCCCCGTTACAGTATAACTTTAAGCTCCTCGCTTAAAGAACACCACGAAAGGAAAAAAAATCTACCTGAACATCTGGGACCACTCTCAACGCTGAAATAACCAAGCAGTTAGCTTTCTTTTATCCAGCTCGGGCTGGCATGGGAGAGGCTAACACGTTACTATGGTCTCCACTGTATTCGTCAAAAGGGTTATAGCGCCCACATCCGCTTAAAGGGTTATAGCGCCCACATTCGCTCAAAGGGATATAGCGCCCAGCTTCGCTCGAAAGGAGACCACATCTAGAATCGCTCCTAGAAAATCCTGATAGCCCGATTGATCAGAGGACCCCATTCCCCATCTGGGCCCCAGTCCCAACCAAAGTCAATGTCCCTCCGTCCACGATGACGGCAGGAAGAGTCCGGAAGAGGAGGATAACTGGCTTTCCTCTCGCGCCACCATGCCTCGTAATGCGCTTCGAGTGCCTGTTTCTGTCTCTCATTCCGCTCTTCTTGTGCCACTCTCTGCCGCATGCACTCCGCTCCCCTCCCATCTCGCTCAATCTCCTCCCGCATCCACCGCACCTGTTCCCGTTTCTCCCTCGCTGCCGCACGGATACGAGCCTGACCAACACTCCTGTCCCCTTGTTGGAAGAAGGGATAAGGACGATGGAAATCCTCCCGAGTCAGAAACGGAACCTGGTTGAAATGGCCGTCGAAGGTCGAGGTCTCCAAACCTCGAGGAACAGCTTGTCTGTGGAAACATTAGCGGGGGTAAGAGGAGGTTACAAGCCCCACTGAACCATGCCTACCTGACAGCACTCCGTGATCGGACAGGTTTCCAAGAAACTCTCCGAGCATATACAGAGTTACCACCATCCAACTCTAGGAGATCGGTAATAACCGGACATGTTGAGGATCTAAGCCTCGTCTCCCGGCGAGATCGACGAGTGTTAGATAAAAGCACTTGTACGATAGACGAATTGACCGCGATGTAACGGAGCCATTTCAACTGTCTGGTGTATGAGTACACACAGGGCCCGGTTACATGCTGAGAGTTATTGTTAGAAGCCAGTTGCACAGTGACATGCAAGTACCGGCAGTGTGGTTAGCTACCAGCTGTCAGAGTAACTACATTCTGAGCGCTAGGAAGAGGATCTACTCATGGGAGCAATGACTGACAAGCCTATGCCTCGCCAATGATTAGAAGGCCAGCCAGAGTGAGGCTCTGAGTGCTCGGCGATCCTCTACATCCTCTGAGCATGATAAGTCCGCCCGTAGTGGCAGGGACTATGCCTGGGAAAGTCTACAATAAGTGAAGAGCTCTACAGCAACGATTAAGCTTACACCTGAGCGGCAGCTCATTCATGCAGGCCCCAGTTGTGTGGCAACAAAGGCTACAGGTGTTACAAAGGCTTTGACTAAGGGTGGTTGCCTTCGGAACCGGAAGCACTCGCTGATGCTTAGAGAGAAGCGGGGTAGCGATGGTATTGCTTCCCTTCCGTTAGGAGGCAGCACTGGAACTTAGTAAGGAAGTAGGAGCAGAGAAAAGAGTCCTCTGGAGTATAAGTACTCAAGATCATTCCCGCCCAACTGTCCAGATCCTCATCTTCATCTTTATTTAGAATTATCGGTAGCAGAGCCCTTAAAGATTATTGAGTTCTAGCGATAGTATCTTTGAATAAATCTGCACCTGATTGCTATCTTGCACGGCCGCATCTATTCTATTGGATTCTAGCGATACATAGATAGGCTGCCCCCGTTACAGATAATCTTTAGTGCTCAAATCACCCTCAGATTATTCTTCCTCCTATAACATGTCCGCCCTCCCGGCTCCCCAAGTGCCTCTTCAGATTGAATGGCAACCGGCAGCCTCAGAATTTCAAGAGGGTCAGACACAGTTGATCCACAAGCCCAGGACGGCGCTCCAGTCCTACATCCCCGGATGTGAGCCCACCTGGCAAGATACTGATAAAGTCACCCTACAGGACTTTTTTGCGGAGTTACAGCGCTACCTTAAGCACAGCCTGCAACAGGAAGTCATCAAGGCCGGCAATGCACTAGCCTTAGTGCAAGAAAGACAAGAAGCTGAGGCGGTCCTGCTCCGGAATGCCTTCGGCTATATGCAAGAACAAGTCTCCTCAGTCCAGGCACAACTCCAGAGTTATGCTCAGAGAGATGACTTAGGAGCAGATGAGATGGAGGACATTGAATGGACAAACCCGGCGATGCCCCCAAACTTCCTGGAGGATATTCAGAGAGCCATCAATGAAGGAAGGCTCTCCATCGCCAGAATGCCCACACCAGCACCTGTCCCCAACCCCGCACCTCCACAGGACTCCAGGGCCTCGTCCAGAGCGGCCCTGAGAACCTTCCACCAAAGGGTGAATCCCTTTGCAGCGTTTCCGGTCAGGTCCAGCAGGCAGAGAACTCTTCCTCTGATGATGCCATCGGCCATTCGAGGCTCACCCCTCCCTCCTCAAAGAGCCCCAGCAAGCCCCTTGGCAGGTGGCCTAGCCAGGCCCCCCCGACAGCCGATAGGAGACGATGACTACTACTCCCAGACACCGGTTAGAGGTGGTCCCTCTGGGCTTCCTCCAGCCTGGGTTCGCCAGGGGTTATCCCCAGAATCCCACAGGTGCTCACCACCCCCGGAGTCACCTAGGAGGAACCTCCAGCCAGAAGGAAACCCTGGTGGAGAAGACCAGAACCCAGGACCAGCGGGTAATGGTGGAGGAGATGGAATTGTCCCCCCGGTTGGTGGCGCTCCCAACCCAGGAGGAGACTCAGATAGTTCAGACTCGGAGCCTGAGGATTGTGACAGAAGAGGATGGCGGAGGTACTTTAGGAAGAAGTTGGAAAAGCAACAGAAAGAACTCCTGGCCTCCATGGCCCAGTTCATGAGACCTCCGGCCCCCTCATACCCCTCCGCCGCCTCCAGGGCCCGAGAACCTAAGGCACCCCCTCCGGCGAAGTTCAATGGTAAAGCAGATAATGTGGAAACCTTCATCCGGTAATGTGAGAATGTCTTCTCCATTGAAAGCCGGTCCTTTACCTCTGAAGAGGTTAGGATTCGTTACCCTGGCAACCTGATGGAAGGAGATGCTCCGGTCAAATGATATGAAGCCTACCACAACTCCATTGACCAAGCTTCTGCCAACCGGATAGCTGGGATGCCTGTGGTGTTGGATGAGAGATGGAAGCGCTGGAATTCCTTTGTGGATGCTCTCAGAGCAGCCTTTGGTGAAGCCATCTCTAGGGATGATGCGGTAGCCCAATGGAATACCCTCACCCACACAGCTAAGGGAGGAATCGACTCCTTCCTGAATAGTATTATTCAACTGATGTGGAAGACTGGCTATGAGGGTCAGTTAGTGGATGATAAGATCCTTAGTTCTCTCCTTCCGGATCTAGGCATGAGTTGGGCTCTCTTTACCCCCAAGCCAAAGTCCTTGATGGAGCGGATAGCTGCTCTGAGAGAGCTAGGAAACACCCATGAAAGGTACCAAACGGTAGTAGCTGAGAAAGCACCCGCCAGGACCAAGAAAGATCCCCTTGCTGAGAAGGAACGGCTACCTAAGAGGAAAAGAGAAGCTTCAAGCTCCTCCAAACCTCAGAAGGAAACCAGTTCCAAAGACAGAGCGGTGGAACTGAAGGGTATCCCGGGGAATATTCTAGAAGAAAGAAGGAAAGCAGAAGTATGCTTGAAGGTATGACCTTCCGGTACTCCCTATTGGTAGAGTGCATAGACTGACTTGTACAATAGTGCGGCAAGTCCAGACACAAATGGACCGACTGTTGGTCCAGGGAACCTACTGTAGTCCGAGTGGCAGCAGTGAGGGTACAAAAGCGGAAACGAGGAAATGGCAAGACCAATCCTCAGAAGAAAGCTAAAGTGGCTGCGGTTGTAGCAGAGGAACCACTTGTTGTACTCCCAGAGGTGACAGGAGATTTCGTCTTTCAGCCTGAGCAAGACTCGGACAATGAAATCATCTGGTAGAAAGTGTGTCTGTCTAAGAGTCTATGTTTACTAGTTTTCTTTTGGGTCTTGTTTCTTTGTTTCTCTTGAATAAAATTTTGTGTTTTCCGCCTATTTGATTGTTTCTAAGCACTCTGAGGATGGGTTTATGACCCGAAACAGCTGGTCTGTAAGTGCTTTGTCAAAATTACATTTGCTACAAGACACTTCCAAAACCGCTACCAGACTACCACACAAATACTTGCTTTATCATCACTTGTGAATAGAACCAAAGGATCTTTTTGATCTTAGTAGTGCCCGCAACTGTTAAGCAATGGAGAAAAGACAAAGAGAATCAAGCCCAGAACCCGCACAGAAGCGAAGAAGGTTAGAAGAGAAGCTTCCATCCTTACCAGTACATGGCAAGAGGCCAATACTGAAAGCAGGACTGTCATGGACGGTCAAGAATAAAGTTGAAGATGCCCAAGGGACATTCCTCTTTGACACCGGTTGTACAGGAGCAATCCTCAACCAGAGTTTTGTCAGGAAGCATGGAGTTCCCTTAGTGCGGCGAGATCAACCCCTGACAATGTATGATGCTCAAGGAGATGTCATGATGGGCGGAGGAGAGTATTACACTCACCCAGTCCACATGAGCATGGGAGATCACAAGGAGACCCTCCGATGGGAGGTGGCTACTTTGGAAGAAGGAATATCAGGTTACCTGCCAATTGCATGGGCAAGGAAGCATAACCCGGATATCAATTAGGAACTCAATACCATAAGCTGGAGAAGTGACTACTGCAAGCAGAACTGTCTCCCAGCGGCAATCAAGTTTGAACTCATCTCTTCATACGAAATGATGGAAGAAGAAGATGTAGTGTATCAACTGGCTGCCTCAGTATGGCATGATGAGGATGGAGGGGATATCGCTGAGAGGATACCTCTCCGCTATAGGGAATGGGCTGATGTATTCAGTCAAGAGAAAATACAGGAGCTGCCTCCGCACTCTCGGAATGATTTGAAGATCAATCTCTTGCCTGGTACCGCTCCCCCATTTGGCCCGCTATACCCATGTTCCGCTCCTGAGTTGAAGGCCCTCCGCGAGTACCTAGATAAAGAATTATCTTTGGGGAAGATCTCCAGATCAAACAGCCCAGCAGCGGCGCCCATATTGTTCATACCTGAGAAGGATGGGACATGGCAAATTTGGTTGACTACAGAGGTTTGAACAAGGTAACTGTCAAGGACAAGTACCCGCTGCCTATCATGAGCGAGCTCAGGGATAGGTTGTTCAAGGCCAAGATCTTCACAAAGATAGACCTGAAGAATGGCTTCAATTTGATCAGGATAGCAGAAGGGCATGAATGGAAAACCGCTTTCAGAACCCGCTATGGACTGTATCAGTATAATGTGATGCCATTTGGTCTATGCAACGCCCCTTCCGCCTTCCAGGCAATGATCAATGATGTGCTAAAGGAACTACTGGATGAAGGAGTGGTTGTCTATATCGACGACATCCTCATCTACTCAGAGACTGAGGAAGAGCATGAAAGACTGGTTGAGAAGGTCTTACAGAAGCTCAGAGAAGCAAAACTGTGAGCCTCCATCAGCAAGACATCCTTCCATGTCCGAGAAGTAGAATACCTGGGCTATCACATCTCGGAAAAGGGAGTATCTATGTCAGAGGACAAGGTGGAGGCGGTTCAGGAATGGCCAGTACCCCGAAATATTAAGGGAGTGCAAGGCTTTCTGGGATTTGCAAACTTCTATCGCCGCTTCATTGAAGGCTTCAGTAAAGTGTGCAAACCTCTGACCGACCTCTTGCAAAATGACAAGAAATGGTATTGGACCGCAGCCTGTGAACAAGCATTTGAGGAACTCAAGAGGCTATTCACAAGCGCTCCAATCCTTCTCCATTTTGACCCTAGCAGAAGAACTGTGGTTGAAACTGATGCCAGCGACTTTGCCAAAGGAGCGGTGCTCTCTCAGTATGGGGAAGATGGGAAACTACACCTGGTAGCTTTCTATTCTAAGAAGTTCTCCCCGGCTGAGATCAACTACGACATTCATGACAAGGAAATGGGAGCTATTGTAGCCTCTTTCCGGGAATGGGAGTATATGCTCAAGAGTTGTGAGCATGAGATTACGGTTTTCACAGACCACAAAAAACTTAGAGTACTTCCACTCTACCAAGGTTCTCACTAGGCGGCAAGCTAGATGGTCTGAGGATCTAGCAGGCTATAATTTTAAAGTTGTCTACAGACCGGGAGAAAAGAATGGCAAACCTGATGTGCTATCTAGGCGTTGGGACCACCGCCCTGAAGAGGGGAGTGAAACCCTGCGGCCAGAGCCACAGATGTTTTTTAGGCCAGGTCAATTGGTTTTGGATCCTGTTAAGCTAGCGGCTGTCAGGGTGAATCAATTGCAGAATACATTCTTAGAGCGCCTATCTGCGGCAGCTAAAGAGGATGGAATCTGGCAGGAACTGCACCGCTCCCTGGTTGAAAGGAAACCAAACCTGGACCAGAACTTGTCTGTCAAGGACGGCCTCATCTTCTATAAGAATCGATGGTATATTCCCAAAGACAAGAAGCTGCAGATGGATATCCTGACCGATACCCATGATTCTAAAGTGGCAGGCCATTTCGGCCAGTTCAAGACATTAGAGCGGGTGAAAAATAACTTCTTTTGGCCCAACATGGATAAGGATGTTGAGGAATATGTCCGGAGCTGTGATAGCTGCCAGAGGAATAAGACCTCAAGACATAAGAAGTTCGGTATGCTCCAACCACTGGAGATACCTTATCGGCCATCGACTTCTATCTCCATGGACTTCATTGTGGGATTACCGGAGTCAGATGGGTTTACAAAGATCTGGGTAATAGTGGACCGCTTCTCAAAGATGGCACATTACATCCCACTTCCTACACTCAATAAAACGGAAGATCTGGCTAAGTTGTTCTTGAAGGAAGTCTGGAAACTCCATGGGTTACCTGATGACATAGTCTCGGACAGAGATAGCAGGTTCATTTCTCACTTTTGGCAATCTCTCATGAGCCTCCTCAATGTGAAGCTAAAGATGTCCACTTCTTTCCACCCCCAAACGGACGGCCAGACAGAAAAAGTTAATCAGACCCTGGAACATTACTTGCGGAGTTATTGTTCATATCAACAGGATGACTGGGCGGACCTCTTGCCTTTGGCAGAGTATGCATACAACTCGGCGGTCTCTGAGTCTACCAAAGTATCGGCTTTCTATGCCAACTATGGATATGAACCCAGGACCAATTGGCCGGCCCCAAAGGAAGGTGTTGAATGGAACAATCCAGCAAGCGAGGTCATGGTATCTCAATGGGAATCTATCTGGCAGGCTATGAATGTAAGCTTGGGAAGGGCTAGACTGAGGATGGCCCGGTGGTATGATGCACATGCCCTGGCACCGCCTGAAATTAAGCCCGGAGATGAAGTTATGCTAGACCGGCGCAATGTGCAAACTGAGCGACCATTGGGAAAATTGGATCAAAAGAAGATGGGACCCTTCAAGGTCTTAGAAGCTATTGGTACCCGTGCCTACAAGCTCTCTCTTCCCCCTCAAATGGGAATCCACCCTGTCTTCCATGTCTCTCTCCTGGAACCCTACAGATCGCCATTAGACCCTGAGAGAAGAGTTCCTCCACCGGAACCTGAGGAAATTGCAGGATAACAGAACTGGATCGTCCGGGAAGTAGCCGATAGCCGAGTCAATAAGAAGAAGAGAAGGGAGGAATACTTGGTGTTATGGGAAGGTTATGAGAATGAGGATGCTACATGGGAACCCTGGGAGCATCTCAGAAAGAGTGCTGAAGAAGCCCTCCGAGATTTCCATATGAGGTATCCCAAGAAGCCCAGAGACAAGAGGGCTCAAGGCCAGTAGCATCTCCTTTAGATTCTCGTCCCCTTCCACACCAAAGGAGTTTCTTTGTCACATAGTATAGCAATAGATACAGATTATAGATCTCGGAGACCAAGATCCTGGAAGAGGGGAGTAGTGTAACGGAGCCATTTCAACTGTCTGGTTTATGAGTACACACAAGGCCCGGTTACACGCTGAGAGTTATTGTTAGAAACCAGTTGCACAGTGACATGCAAGTACAGGCAGTGTGGTTAGCTACCATCTGTCAGAGTAACTACATTCTGAGCGCTAGGAAGAGGATCTATTCATGGTAGCAATGACTGACGAGCCTATGCCTCGCCAATGATTAGAAGGCCAGCCAGAGTGAAGCTCTGAGTGTTCGGCGATCCTGTACATCCTCTGAGCATTGGAAGTCCGCCGGTAACGGAAGGGATTATGCCTGGGAAGCCTACAATAAGCGAAAGCTCTACAGCAATGATCAAGCTTACACCTGAGCGGCAGCTCATTCATGCAGGCCCCAGTTGTGTGGCAACAAAGGCTGCAGGTGTTACAAAGGTTTTGACTAAGGGTGGTTGCCTTCAGAACCGGAAGCACTCGCTGGCGCTTAGAGAGAAGCGGGGTAGCGATGGTATTGCTTCCCTTCCGCTAGAAGGCAGCACCGGAACGTAGTAAGGAAGTAGGAGCAGAGAATAGAATCCTTTGTAGTATAAGTACTCAGGATCATTCCCGCCCAACTGTCCTGAATCTTCATCTCCTATTATCGGAAGCAGAGCCCTTAAAGATTATTGAGTTCTAGCGATAGTATCTTTGAATAAAATCTGCACCTGATTTCTATCTTGCACGGCCGCATCTATTCTATTCGATTCTAGCGATACATAGATAGGCTGCCCCCATTACATTACTACGTCTTCGCTTCGATTGTATTCCTTGTCACTATAGTCCCTACGTCCATAGACCCCCGTTACAGCGGTGTATCAATTTTGCCTTGGAGATTGGTAGTTTTGCTCGTTTGAGGTTGACTTTGAGGGTTCTTGGTTCGCGATAGTTGGTGATTGGGGTGGAGTTCCATTCCTCCAGCATGCGTTTGGTGATGAGATCGTTTTGTATCCATCTTTCTCTGCGGTTTCCTGGTTCCTGGAAGGGAAGCATGAGTGTTGCGACTCGGTGGAGTCCCGTGCCTTTGGTGTTTTTTGTTTTGCTGGGGAGGAGTTGGATAAGTTCTTCATTGAGGGGATGGTTAGCTGGATAGCAGAGAATCCGTGTGCCATATTTCGGGTCTTGTGGGTGAGGAGGTGTTCCAGTGGGAGGAGTGCTGCCTCCTTGAGTAGTTTTTCGGTTTTTGTCTCGCGGGGCAGGCCAGTTAGAACCCTGGCTTCTTCGTTGTAGAGTGGGTGCATGTAACGGAGCCATTTCAACTGTCTGCTGTATGAGTACACACAGGGCCCGGTTACATGCTGAGAGTTATTGTTAGAAGCCAGTTGCACAGTGATATGCAAGTACCGGCAGTGTGGTTAGCTACCAGCTGTCAGAGTAACTACATTCTGAGCGCTAGGAAGAGGATCTACTCATGGGAGCAATGACTGACGAGTCTGGGCCTCGCCAATGATTAGAAGGCCAGCCAGAGTGAAGCTCTGAGTGCTCGGCGATCCTCTACATCCTCTGAGCATTAGAAGTCCGCCGGTAGTGGTAGGGACTATGCCCGGGAAGTCTACAATAAGCGAAAGCTCTACAGCAGTGATTAAGCTTACACCTGAGCGGCAGCTCATTCATGCAGGTCCCAGTTGTGTGGCAACCAAGACTGCAGGTGTTGCAAAGGCTTTGACTAAGGGTGGTTGCCTTCGGAACCGGAAGCACTCGCTGACGCTTAGAGAGAAGCAGGGTAGCGATGGTATTGCTTCCTTTCTGCTAGAAGGCAGCACCGGAACTTAGTAAGGAAGGAGGAGCAGAGAATAGAGTCCTTTGGAGTATAAGTACTCAGGAACATTCCCGCCCAACTGTCCTGATCCTCATCTTTATCATTATCGGTAGCAGAGCCCTTAAAGATTATTGAGTTCTGGCGATAGTATCTTTGAATAAATCTGCACCTGATTTCTATCTTGCAAGGCCGCACCTATTCTATTGGATTCTAGCGATACATAGATAGTCTGCCCCCGTTACACCAGTCCAGTAGGTTTGTTTTGGCTGCGAATTGTAGTATAAGGTCTATGTTTAGGTTCGTGAAGAGCCAGTTCTCCCAAGTATGTGGTCCCGGGATTTTATCCATCAGTGGCCTTCGGATTTGTGTCCATCGGGGGCATTCGACTATGGTGTGTTTCGAAGATTGTTCTGAGCCGCATTGGCAGGGCTCGGGTTCTGTATATGCTGCATGTCTGTCTAGTCTGGTGACCTGACATCGTATGCGGTGTATCAGTTTTGCCTTGGAGATTGGGAGTTTTGCTCGTTTGAGGTTGACTTTGAGGGTTCCTGGTTCGTGGTAATTGGTGATTGGGGTGGAGTTCCATTCCTCCAGCATGCGCTTGGTGATGAGATCGTTTTGTATCCATCTTTCTCTACGGTTTCCTGGTTCCTGGAAGGGAAGCATGAGTGTTGCGACTCGGTGGAGTCCCGTGCCTTTGGTGTTCTTTGTCTTGCTGCGGAGGAGTTGGATGAGTTCTTTGTTGAGGGGGTGGTCAGCCGGGTAGCAAAGAATTCGAGTGCCGTATTTACGTGTCTTTTGGGTGAGGAGTTGTTCCAATGGTGGGAGTGCTGCCTCTTTGAGTAGTTTTGCGGTTTTTGTCCCGCGGGGCAGGCCGGTTATGACCCTGCCTGCTTGGTTGTATAGTGGTTGGAGTGATCTTAGAACGTGGTCCGCTCCTGTCCACCATGCTTCTGATCCCCATAGGATTGTAGGGAGGAGGCCTTGGACGACAAGATGGTGTATGGTTTTAACTGTTGATCCAGGGAGGTGTGCTATATTCCTGATTTGCCCTAGTACTCGGAGGCCTTTGGCAATGGTTTCTTCGATGTGTGGTCGGAAGGAGAGGGTTGAGTCTAGCCATATTCCAACGTATTTGAGCCTGTCTTTGAGGTAGATTTCCTCATTTGCGATTATGACTGGGTGTTTTGGTGTGGGGAGCTTCGATGTTGTGGGTTTGAAGAAGATGAGATCGGATTTCTGTGGTTCATATTTGATGTTGAGGGGTGTTGCCTTTTTTACCCTATCAGCCATTCTTTCGTTTAGCCTTTTAGTGGCGTAGAGAGGTGTCTTTGCGATTTGAACGAGCGCGTCATCATCGATATAGGTAGTGTTGAGTTCTTTGTTGGAGTTGCTGGGGTCTGTTATGACTCCTGCGTATATCATGAATAGGACTGGGGATAGGGGGGATCCTTGGGGCAGTCCTGAGTTGTATGATTGTGGGGTTTCCAGTTCATGATTGAACTGGAATTGGAAAGTTCGGTTGGTATTGAATTCCTTGCACCAGTTGGTTAGGTAGGCCGGGAATTTTTGTTGGGTCATGATTTCTGCGAGTAAAAGGTGGTCCACGCAGTTGAAGGCTCCTTGTATATCATTTGTGAGGAGGGCTGGTCTGTCTGGGGTAGTTCCTGTGATTTGTTTGATTAGGAGGTTTTGTTGAATGGGTGTGAGGGTGCGGAGTAGGGCATCGATCGCTGAGATTGTTGGTCTGCCTCCGAATTGGTCTTTGGTGAGGGTTTCCAGGATGGATCCTGCTGTGCATAGTCTTGTTGCCACTATTTTTTCCAGTACCTTCCTGAAGCATTGCAATAGGGAAATTGGTCGGTAGGCTTTGGCCGATGAATAGTCGGGTTTTCCTAGTTTTGGGATTGGTACACATTTTGCCACTTTCCATCGGTCTGGTTGGACTCCATGGCGGAGCATGGCTGTGAACATGTCTTGAAATAGTTGAGTGTTTGCTTTGATTGTGGCCTGGATGAATGGGTATGGGATGCCGTCGGGGCCGGTGGCCGAGTGTGTTGGACATGATTTGATTGCGGATGTGATTTCTTCTGGTGTAACTTCTTGGAAAGTGTCACTAAGATCAAAGGATGGGGGTCTGATGTGGAGTGGGGGGTTGTTGGGGGACGTCCAATTTGTGGGGAAGAGTTGGGCTCTTAGAGCTTGGCACTTCCCCGCAAACGTTTCTTCACCTTGTATGGTTGGGATTGTAACATCCCTTCTTCTTCCTGCATTGACTAGTTTCCATATGGTGCTTCCTTTAGCCTCTGCGAGTTCCTTCTCCCTTTGTTCTGCTTTGGCTTTGCGGATCAGTGATGTCCATTTCCTGTTCGTTTTCCTGAGTGTTTCTCTGTCCTCATCTTTTTGGGTTTTCCTGGCTTTCCTTTCCGCTATGTTGAGGGTTGTTTTGAGCTTTTTCAGCTCCGGGGTCCACCATTTTTTGGATTTGATGTATCCTTGTCTCCATGGGGTGACTTGATCTATTAGGTTATCTATATGTTCAAGTATGAAGTCGACTGATTGCTTTGTATGATTCTGGGATTCCCACGCCTCGGGGGGGAATTGGAGGCCTGAGATGTTTTCTTCCAGTTTTTCCCAGTTCGTTCGGTGCCATAGTCTTCTGGGTATGTGGGGGGGTTTTTCTATCCGTAATTGTACTATGGTTTTCCCATGATCGGAGCCTGCGCCGTGGCAGTCGATGTTCCAGCGGACGTCATGGTCCAGGATAGGTCCTTTGATCAGGGTCAGGTCGATGATGGTTGCTCTGTTGTTGTTTCTGGGGAAGTGTGTGAATTCGCCCGGTTCGTTGAGTAGGGATAGCTTTTGTCGATCGATCTATCTTTTGAGCTTCTTGGATCCAGATTTGTCTGTTCTGATTGTGTTGGTATAGTCATGGGATCTGTGTCCATACCAGAGTTGATGGTGGCTATTGAAGTCTCCCATGACGAGGCAGTTTTGGATGGTGATTATCTGGCGGGAGATTTCTGTGAAGGGTCCGCTTCGCCCTGGTGAGTATATGTTGAAGATTTGTGTCTTTTGGTTCTGGATTTCCACCGTGACGGAGATGATGAAGTTATTGTGTGTGTAATGGTGTTTTGGTTTTAGGTTGGCGTGTTTTCTGATATATGTGGCGGCTTTGGTGCCCTTATTGCTGGCCGTGAATAGATAGAAAAGAGGGGATTCCGGTGGGTGGCCGTCCTTGTTGTTCCATGGTTCCTGTAACAAAAGAAAAAGTATGTTGTGGTCCTGTTCTGCTTCCTCCACTACTGACTTTGTTGTGAGCTCATTTTTCGCACAGTTCAGTTGCCGTGCGCTAGCCGTGGTTCTTTTGATGTGACTCATTGGGTGTTATCCATGGCTGCGTCTTCTTGTGGGGGGTCTTGGGCCGGGATAACTACGGGAATTGGTAGCGGGCTTGGGTTTGTGTCCGGTCCGAGTCTGTTTGTGATTCGGACTTTGGTTCGTTCTGGGCAGTTGGCGTCTGTTGCTTTGTGGAGAGCCTTGCAATGGTAGCATCGGATGGGTGTGTGTGAGCATCTAAGGCCTCCGGCGCATTCTGTGCATGGGTGGTCCTTGGTTTGGTGTTCCTCGGCACAGTGTCCGCATCTTCCGTTGGTGTGGGAGCAGCGTTCTTGCCTATGTCCGTATTCAAGGCATTTGGCGCATTGGGTTTCTGGGTTTGCAGGGAGGTAGCTGTCAATTTTGCACTTTCTGTCGAAGAGGGTGAGGTACCGGAGGCCGAGGTTTTCTTTGGTAAATTGTCCGGGGAGGGCGATGATCATGGAGGAGTGGGATTTCCCAATTCTGACTTCTGGTTTTGATAACCATCTCGGGATTTGTGCCAGTTCGAAGGTGTTGCCGTAATTGTTTCTGAGTTCCGAGGCCAGAAATTGTCCTGCATCATATGCTTCCCCTATGGAGGTAGGGATGCCATGGAGAATGAATTTCGACCATCTGGAGTTAACCCGGATGTCGACGAAGGATACTTTTAGTTCGTTTAGGGCGGTTTCAATTTCCTTTTTATATTCTAGGATCTTTGTTGCTGGGGTTGCGAATTTTGATTCCAGGATTATGTTGTTTTGGTTGTTTTCCGGGCGGCGATTAGTTGACAGTCGGGGTCCTGGATTTTTGCGTTTATTTTGGCTCTGATGTCCGATGGGGTGACTGAGGGTTCTTTGCTTGTTTCGATTACAATTTCCCGGTTGAGTTTGGTGATTTCAGGTTTGAAAAGGGGGTCTGCTTTGGGTTTGTTTTTCTTCTTGTTGGTGACGGTCGTAAATTCGAGATTCGTGTTTCCTGCCGCGGCGGACGCATAAGATTTTAGTGCCGGTGGAGTCAGTGCTTTCCCTTTTCGCTGTTGGGGGTGGTTGGGGTGGTTGGGGTTGTTGGCGGGTGTGGTGGGGGCAGTGATGGTGGCAGCAGCAACGGCGGCAATTGCGGAGGTTTTTCCTTCAGTGACAGCTTGGTTGCTGGGCCTGTTGACGGAGAGGTTGGTGAGCTGTTGTTGGAGGCGGTGGAGTTTTTCGAAAGTTTTGTCCTGGTTTTTTGTCATTTCAAACATTTGTTTACCCAGGATATCGACGGTGTGTTTGAGGGATTCGTTTTGGACGGATAGGACTTCGATGGTAGCTTTTAAGCCCTTGTTGATTTTCTCAGTTGTTTGGTTGATAGGTTCGAGCGCTACGGTGAGGGCGTTTCTGACTACCCAGGATACGTAGTTTAGGTCCATTCTGGCGTGGGTTTCATCAGGGACGATGCTGGGGTGGATGTAGTCGTATTTTGGTGCGTATGGTTCATTGTATTGGGTGCGTTTGGCGAAGATAGAAAAAGGTTTGTTGTCGAGTTGGGTTTGTTCCACTGTGGTGGACTGTGTTTGTTGGGTTGATTGGGTGTCAGGGAAGCGGGGGGGTGCCGGTGTTCCTGGTGGGGGGGCTCCTGCGAACCAGGAGCTCAAGGAGGCTTGTTGGGACATTACTGATGTTCCAGTTCGGGTTGGGTTGGGAAAGACTTCTGATAAGGTTCTCTTTCTTCCCGCGATGTTTGGTGGGTTGGGTGGGTTTGGTGAGGCCAGGTTGTTGTTTTTCGCTGCGGTCGCGAGGCTTAAGCGAGGGTTTGAGTAGGTGAGGGTTCACAACTCAGGAACTAGAGCGTGAATAACTCCGCGTACGAACAGATGTGCGATAAGATACCAATAGATTACAGAGTCTATTGACATACAGGATCGTGTTCGAGTAAAAGTTTTCTCGAAAGTGCAGGCCAAAAGTTTTGTTGTTCGAAAGTTTTGGTGTTGCGAGGGTAAGTACAGGAGGTTGCGTGAAGAAAAGAGGAAAGGAAGGAAAACATTAAAAGGCACGAGACAACGCCCTCTTATATATACAACTCCTGGTCCATTGCTGACTAATGCCCCGCGTAACAGAAACTGAAAGAACATAACTGAAACCCCATTACCAATCCTAATTCAACTGCGCGATACCTCCTCCTTATGATCCAATCTATCGCCTTAGCCCAATTGTAATACTGCCGTTACACTGGAAGCACCCACTGACGTTTAGAGAGAAGTGGGGTATCAGTGATATTGCTTCTCTTCTGCAAGAAGCCATCGCCGGAACTTAGTAAGGAAGTAGAAGCAGAGAATGGAGTCCTTTGGAGTATAGGTATTCAGGATCCTTCCCGCCCAACTACCCGATTTCTCCAGTTTTCACCAGAGTTATCAAGTACTCCATTGGGTAGCAGAGCCCTCAAAGATTAATGAGTTCTAGCGATAGTATCTTTGAACAACCTGCAACCTGATTTTCTATCTTGCACAGCCACATCTATTCTATTGGATTCTAGCGTTATATAAAAAGACTGTCCCCGTAACAGTAATAGAAATTACAACTTTAGCTGTCAGGACTTTGAGATGAACTCATTATGAGACGTCGAGATGAAGTCTTGGAACGAAACAATGTGATTTGCATCTTGAGTATGTATTTTGATGAAAGATGCAGGGCTCTCGTCACGGGGCGCCCAGGCCTCGGTCTACAGGTAAGCAAAAGTCTTGGGGCATCTGGGGCATCTGGGGCCCCCAGGCGTCACAAGACGAGACCCCATTTTTTGCTGATATAAAAGGTAAAATCCATACTTATATATACATAAATACTCTAGACCCGTCATGAGAGCTGACATATATGACTTATTACACGTATAATACTACATGTAGTTATACATACATAACTTAAACTAACTTGTAGGGTGCATGCATAGTATTACGCACAATTGGACTCGATCAATCCCTAATACTATTGTCGTTTACCTTTTGGTCTTACTAAACCCCATATATAATTGCTTGAGGCGAGGAGCTTTGTCTAGCATATTTCGAGCCGCATTCATGTCCTTGCTTGACTTAAGGACCTCGAGACATGGTCGCGATCTGCCTCGCCGAGTACACTGGTTTTAGGTTTACTGTCCAATTAAAGACTAGTTATTACCACTACCAGGGGCCAGGATAGTACACTAGTCGTAGTGTTGTAAGGTACGTATATATATGTGGTTGTAAGAGCTCGATTAAAATTCTTACCGCGCGCTAACTTAAAATATATACCAGATAGGATTTCTAGAAAAGCAGCAGCAGCAGTAGGTAAAGTCTACGCATGTGAGTCAGCATATGATTATAATTAGAGGAGGTGGAATATACCCCTTCCATGCACGTACACGGTCAGGCTCAATCAAAAAGGCCGACTTGGAGCTGCGCATGCATATAAGTGCAGCAGGTATGATATTTTGAGGATATACCCTCACGCTGGGACTACCCTTAGTTCGTGGCGAGCAGTATTAAAAGGCTTAATTCACCCTTAGAGTCCACTGTATTATATCTGCTGTATACGGCTAGTAGTCGGCCTTTTGATCGGGCTGGCCTGACCGTTGAAGGGATAACCCTCGACGTCATTCATACTACATCACTCGCACATTACTAAGCATTTATTGAGCACCTGTGTCTATTGTGGCGCGAAATCACCTATTCAGGATAAATTCTTCCAAAATCTGTACGGTCTACACTAGTTAGCTATTAATAGTGAGTATATTTATCTGGTAGATATCTGTGATCTAACCTCACTCCTCTCGGACATCTAGTCCATTGTCTGCCTTAGCTCAATTTTAGCTCATGGCCAGTTGAAGTTAACTTCTGCAATCAGGACCTTTCCTCAGTCATGAATAGACCCGTTTAGTAACCCCCTCCCCATTTTTTTTTTCTCTTTTCATCAGTTAATGCCCATTTTGAGAGTCAGTTGATTTCCCCAGGGTTGAACTGTATCTATCGTTTGGTTATACGTTAAGGTTAGGTAAAACCAGCGAATCGGGTTGCAGCCGTAGTACACGTATCTAACTCTGGAAACTGAACCGCAATTGGCGTATTTTTTTTTTTTTTTTTTTGGGGGGGGGGTTAATTCATTATTTGCATACAAACTGGCACTCTTTAGATACTAAACTCTGCTTGACTTTTGCTTATAGGGTAGGGCGGCCTTGTAGTGAAATTTATGTAGGACGGCGATCCCTCAAGGAATTGAACTGGGACGAAAAGTCTCGGAATCAATCAATTAAAAAACACTAGAAGAATATTATGTCCTAGGTTATATTGTTTGTACTCACCTTGCCAGAATTAAATTGCCGCTTACCAAGCAAAACTTGGTAGAAAATGCTCTTAAACTGAGTGAAAGTATTAGATAAGCGGCAATTTAATGTTGGCAAGGTGAGTACTTTCGATGTATGAATGGTCGTTTCAGGTGAGTATTAAAATGAATTTGCAGTTTGTTTGAAAATTATTTTTGACCTTACTGAATTAATTACATGCATGTAGGGTGGGGGTTGTTTCTGATAGAGGTGAATAGATTCTATCTTACTCATTCAAAAATTTTAGAACTGCCACTCCAAACTCTAAACCATCATGTTTATTGTTGACTCTAGACATCATCTCCTCAAACATATCCTGAGAAATTAAGCCGACGGATTTCCTCAATTGCAGAATTTCACTGACAATTTCACTGTTGTATTCAGGGTGACCTTGCACTGTGATAAGACGCTTTGGTGCGTACATGCCGTGGATTTCGCACACGGGTGTAGATCCAAGAAGTTGGACCCCTTCGGGTAGTTCAGTTACAATGTCTCTATGCATCTGATGTAGATTCTGTTTTGAATTAGTGAACTGATGATGCATCATTTATAGGTTGTTTTAAGAGAACTGCGAAGTAGTCCTAGGAAAACTTTACCAAAGTATCTCTCCCACTAAATATTATTTTCCCGAGGGGTGATAGCTGCATCGGTAGAACTGAAGCCTCCCAGCCTTGCGCGCCCCGATCCACCTTAACACCGAGTGCGCGTGCAACAATCTGGTGTCCAAAACATATGCCTATGATACGGACACGAGTTTGTTCTATGAGAACCATACGGGTGAACTCAACAAGCTTGATGATCCACGGTGCATTATCGAATGCAGACGAGGCTATATAAACACCGCTATAATTAGTACTGGATTCTTCAAAGGATGTACTCGCGCGTTAATTAAGTCCTGAGAAATTTTGTGAGGTCGTTGCTACCAAGAATTCTCAGAACTTAACGCGTGAGTAGGATGTATGAGATAGTGGGTGACATACCCGATCCGCTCATTAAGATCGCATCTATATCATCCAAAGACGGGTACTGCTCAAGCTTCTGAACATCCCACTTGGTGACTTCGAGACTGGGGAATTCTGGTGTAGCGAGCTTTGCCACACTAGCTTCGAGAAATCTTGTGAAAAGACTCCCATAATTGCCATATTTAGCAGCAGCTCTTTCTGGCGGATAGCCTGTTTCAAGGACGGCGATTCTGAGGGATGCTTTTGCATTCATGGTAAATTAAATATTCCCTGCGAAAGTAGATCTTTTTTTTGGTATTTTATGAAGGAGAAAGGAAGGAGGTTTATCAGTTCTTATCCCTTAGTGTAATCCTTGAGTGGGGGAAACCTTGACACGGAGTGCTGCGACATTGATTTTGCTTACTAACACATACAAATTACGTGCTAAGAGTGGTCTAGGACAAGGAAAAGTACTTTTTTTGACCATACAAGCGACATTGTCCCAGCAAAAATATTTTTATAACTCAACAACGAAGAATGATTTCAAAAGTCGGAGCAGATAGAATGATAGAGCAGGTAAAACTGAGTAGATCCATCTAATAAAATTAAAATTATGTGTGGTGGTTGATGAGCTATAAGCGGTCAAAGTTGAGGTGTCCAAACTACTAGCAATGTCGTATATTATATTGCTCACGTGCTTTTGGAGCTAGAGGTGCTCAAAGATCCGCTACCTCTCACCACTCTCCACGTGACCAAGTTAATAAGCGACTTTGCTAGTACTCCGTGACAAGGCTTCCCCCACCTAGCCGTATCTATCCTTCGTGACCTGGCACTATCTAAGAAGACTAAACCGGTCAAGCATAGCTTCTCATAAATAATCCTCCGATAGACCTAACCTTGACCGCGTAAACCTTGATTGTCAAAAGAATGCATTTAGTATCATTTGAATATAAGGTAACCGTTCGTTCTTCACGCAAGAAGTCACCGTTAGGTACATGTAGACAGAGCAAGTAGTAAAAAAACCCAAAAAGTATCGATGATAGAGATTTTTTATTTATTTTTCATTATGAAAGGAATGTGCATAGTTAAAGTCACTACAAGATAGACTTATGTGAAGACTACATCCCTCCGTTCGTCAGAGCAAAAAGGGAGACATATTAGGCCCACGACGGCGTGGTGATATTCAGAAAATCTACTCGGGCGTTCATTAAATGGTCGGATATCGTTGCAACTAAGAATTCCGACCATTTAAACGCGTGAGTAGCTACCTACAGATTCATGTGGAGACACCAGAATAGGTATCGGAGGGGTCACAGAAGGTGACTTCACAGCAAAAGAGGTTCACGAGGTGAGAGTTAGGTTTAGGTGTACTCGGGTATGGGAGAAAGAACCAGAAAATGCAATAGGTTTATTTGTATGGCAGAGCGGCGCCACTCCATACAAACAATCCCTGTATCGTCACTTGGTTCTTATTCCTGTACCCGAGTACTACCGAGTAAAAGTTGCCTACTAGCTCCCGGTCGTGAAAACGCACGAAGTGATATGTGCCAAGGAATGACCGCCAGGGATTACGCCGGAAAATGATGGATTTTAGCTGAATAATCATTGAACTAAATTTAGATAGGTAACTTTGTACCATTCCACCCGCGACCCCCTCTGTCTCAATATTCGGGGCACTGACTACTCCAGAAGCCACAGTGAAAACCGGAGGTTATGACGATACAGTCGCACCTCGCTATGCCGGATGGCCAAGATTCACCAAATCTTGTACGGGATAGCAAATATTCCCAAGAAATTCGGGATAGCAAATTGATTTTGCAGTAGAAAAATAGAATTCTCAAGAAATTTCATACGGGACAGCAAGGGATTCGGGATATTGAGTTCCGCCATAGCGAGGCGCAACTGTATATGTAAACATTTTTTTCTCTAGAATGTTCTTTTATCGACCCCCATCTCAACAAAAGGAAAGAAAAGTAACTAGTATGGGACAATGATTGGTGGGGGGTTGATAAACGATAAGAAAATCAGGAGCGGCCAGAATTGTGGTGACAGCTTAAGAGATAACGAGGTACGAATAAAGTAGGTTCTGCGCATGCAGGCGGGCTGGAGAGCCTCCCTCCCTGGACTGTTTGAAGTGTTCAAACTTCAAACATCTACGAACATAGAATCCTGTAGTTTGAAGTTTACAATACAAGGTAGCCTGTAGATCATGGACAGTGGGGACTTATGTGTTGATGACTGGCTTTCAAATTTTGGGCTCAGAATCCGAACACACTTACAATCCACTAATTATTCCTGCACTGAAAATGCCAGATATATCTTTACCAAAACTCAAAATATCTCAACGAATGAAAAGCGATGTTGGAGGAAAGGAATGTTCTTTAAGCTATTTTTTACAGACCTGTCCTCCACACAAACAACGACTCATTACGTATGCTTTCTGCGAAGAAGCCAACATCATCAATGTAGTCTTTTCAGACTCTCCACTAAGCTTCTGATCTCATCTACCCCCTTTGATAAACCATCGGTCTTCTTCCCAACTCCATCGACAACCCTTTCAGCATCCCTGTCTGTCAATTCTAAGAATCTTTCGACAAAATCACCATCAACGAATCTAAAAGGTTCCTCGGAGCTACGGTTAGGCGACCAGTAAGCTCGAAATTTATTGAAATCCAGATCGCCAACACCGCTGATAACTTTTGCCATGTTTGATTGCAGCTGCATTAATAGGTCCAAGTACTCCGAATCGATCTCTCCCAGGAGGTATATCGACCCATCGACCTATATAAAAGACATCATAAGCTACAATGTAACAGTAAATGAACCGACTGGATGGGTTACCGTTGCACAATATGCCTTTGGCTGGACTACACTTCCAGGCAATACATTTTCGTCCACTGCTAGTGAAGAAGGGTTAATAATAATACTCCGGTGATTGAGAAAGTGAATGGCGTTAACGGCTCACCTTTCCTAATCCGGTTGACCATCTCTCCAATCCTAATGTCTCCAACTAACTGAAGACGTTTTTGGTCTTCATCTGTCACCCCATTGACATCTCTTCTCCAAATAGACATATTTCCCTCTGCGTCCCCACAAATAATTGTCTCTTTGTCCCATAACTCGATTGCCGTTGTCCACAAGGTCTGATAATTCCGTGCAACTTCGTCAAGTTTGTAATCTGTGCCGTTCTGGCTCGAATATTCTAAGAGTGAGGGGCCTTTCATAAGATCCCCAACAGCTATCATATTATCGCGAACCCCTAAATCAATAGGCTCGCTGTGTGTACGGTAGCTGGCAATCTTTACGATTTTAGGCTTCAAGCTGAGTGGGGACTCCCAGGAGTACATTTCAACCTATATGTATAAATTAGCATTTGCTTCGAATGTTTTAGATCGCTACAAATTGCGCAAGCGGCGCACCGTTCTATTCAAGGCCGCAACAATCTTGCCATTCACCAGCTCAAGCCCTTTGCAAGAGCCTCGAACAACCAACTCAGCCGCTAGCTTGAGTTTCCTATCGTCACTCAGTTCAAAAACGAGGATTCTTCCCCGAGCAGTCTCATCTTTGGATTCTTCTTGAAATCCAGTACCCACAATAAACCTTTCCGAAAATGTTTCATCGCCATTGGAGAGATTAGCACACATGATACTCTCTATCAGCTCTGCCTCCTGAAGTTCGTAAGAATCTATCATGGTAAACGTGATACCATCGACAACTCTGACATAACATCTAAATTGCTCGTCACCAGTTGTCAAATCTTGATATAAATTGATCGTGAGAACCCCAAATACGTCTCGAGTCTTTAAGTGCGCCACGCGTCGGACGACATCGCCAGTTGGAAGATTTCTTACGTGCGTGGACCGTGTAAAATCGAGAACAGCAAGTTTAAGGTCGTCTTCAGTGGCCACAGCAACAGAATTAGGGAACCCATGAGCATTGAAAGGAGTCACATGGGTTGTCTTGTCTGCTGTAACTGCTGAGTATGCAATCCTTCCCTCCAGCCCATAAATGAGACTTGGGTGATCACAGGTTGCAAAAACATTCACAAGACCATTCCCAAGGGGTATTGGTTGGAAATAAACTGATTGCGTACCCAAAACTATGCTTTTTTTCTGTGAAAGCAAGAAGCTTTCTTCATGTACTGAAAAGGTAAATAAGGTTCCATCACCCATTGCCACCAACAATGTCGGTGGCTGGTCCTGAAGAATCCTCGCAAGTAACAGTGATCTCGGAATAGCAGCATTCTCTGTTCTTACTAAAATATCCTCGGAGAGTGTCTCCAAGCCTGGAAGGGTGAGGATCGAGACAGCTGATGTTGTCCATTGCCCAACAGCACATATTGTAGAGGATGATATAGGAATAGTGAGACATGATATTTCATTAGAGAATGAGCGCGTGCCGATCTCTTTGAGATTGGCCTTGAGATCGACGGCAAAGAGCGTCGAACCATTGATAACATAAATTAAAGTATCCTCATTTGCGCTTGCCATGTTAATTATGCCTTTGCCGCGCAGGTCCAGCTGGGACGCAACTTCTCCAGATCCCGTATTGATTAATCGTGCACTGGAAGGGGTAACCTGGAGCAGTTTGCCATCGACGACATTTCCAGCAATAAGGGTTCTCTCATCGAGGGAAAACGCCCCAAAACGTTCCAGCTCCTCCGGGTCATCATCCTGATGAAACTGGAATACTCTAGTTTCATCAATGAATGATACTACTAGGATATCATCAAATCTGAAGATGTGTTAACTGTGCCCAATCAAATAGAATTCTTGACCTACTGATTTCCCGGAGTAGATTTTAGCCCCCATAATCCCCTAATGCCCACCATTTCTCCAAGAATACCAAGATCCTCCATTCCAACCCCGCTCTTGACACTCCGCAATGACCCTTGTTTGAAACCACCACTGCATGATACAATTCTCATATGTCCAGATGAATATTGCTGTTGGTTTTCAGAACCCGAATAATTCATATCAGCGACCCTGAAATCTGTGATAGGTGCTAGGTTGGTGAAAGTCTCGATGACCTGCACCTTCGGTTCCTCGGAAGATAATCGAACAAGTTGAGAATCACCGCTGTGAGATCCCACATATAAGTGGCCATTATCTAGGTATACTAATCGGCTTGGTACCGAAGTCTGTCTCGATCAGCAGCGAAAGCAAAGTATTCTCAAGAGAGCTGCCTTACCTGCCCAATCTCTTCCACCTTTATACCATGTACCCTACCGCGCAGGAGCTCTATAAATAGTATATGCAGTTTCCCATCTTCATCTCCAAGTAAATACCTTTGGGTATCAATTACTCCCCAAGTTACAAATGAACGAACTTGATGCAAAATATGTTTCAGGGGGGTTTCGTTTTCGGAATTGAAGTAACAGAACATCTGCGTCCCAATTACTAGTAGTCCACCAACTGGTCCTGGTACTGGAATCAACATCGTGGGTTCGGCGTCCAGAGATGTTGCTTTCATACGCCATTCTTTAAATTCTGTCCCGTTATGGGTGACTTCGTAAGTTTTCATATGTACTTCTCCTGGATGGGCAGAATTGTATAGTATTGCTAACACGGGATTTGCTGTATCATGAAGAAAAGCCATATCGACAACATCCAATTCTGAAAATCTAATCGGAGTAGCCGTATCA
The DNA here is from genome assembly GCF_003444635.1 of Morchella importuna. Classification (NCBI taxonomy): domain Eukaryota; kingdom Fungi; phylum Ascomycota; class Pezizomycetes; order Pezizales; family Morchellaceae; genus Morchella; species Morchella importuna. The sequence continues at coordinate 2,260,086 of NW_025763399.1, read as the reverse complement.
AAATCCTTAGACGATTCAACCACACTGGATTTAGTTTGTTTTTTATTCATCTTTTTTGGTGATTGTATTAAAGGTATGGAAAGGAATGTTCCTTGATAGACGTGTAGCCCCAAAAGCCTTCCCGCGGGATCTGCTAAGTATAGAGGCCCACATCGGGCATTTCGGAGGAACTTGTCCGAAACATCGCAGGCAGCTTGCTCATTTCTGACCCGTTTTTGAACAGGATCCCAAGAGACCGTGAGGTAGTTGCTATTGTCTGAAGCTACAAACAGATGATCTGTGGGAGAATCCACTGGGCGCAATGTAAGTAGTGCGGTTATTCGCCCATAGACTTGGAACTGTGACTTGAGGGAAAGTCCGTCCCCTTCGAAGGAATATATTTCTATGCGTGAGGACTTTCTACTCGAAGATTAGTATGGTTCCTGGTCTGGTTTTAAGAGCGGAGGCTTGAAGGATTCCATACGCAACAATCAAGGACTGCTCCTCCGAGGATATGAAGTTTGATTTGACCGCATGTCTTACGCTGCTGGCCTTGTGGATGGATGCCAGATATGCCATTGTGAAAGTCAAGGGAATTAGGAGAGAAACCCAGAAATCCAGTTAAATAAGGCTCTAGGGATGTTAATGGATGGTGGGGTAGAAGCAAGTCTAACACAATGAGAGTATCGCCATGACGACGGTGATGTACGTACCTGTGTCTACTGAACACTACCTACATGGCAATTTCCGGGCCTCGCTTGTCTGCGAATGCTAAACTCCGTTACATCCGCCCACACCATTGGCGATCACGACCAGAAAAACGTATGGTGTCTGAGAAGTGCCGAAACAAATTCTGAATTCCGCAAACGAAGCTGTTCATAGAGCAAGCTGGGAACGTCACGGAATAAGTCTAAAGCGGAGTCGCTTGAGCCACTAATCCTCTATTAAACCACTCTCCGTTAAAACCATACTTAGATAGAGTACTCTACGATAAGGACATTACTTTTCCGAAAGCGGCAGTGAAGATAATCACTACATGTATTTGCTGGAATAAGTGTACATATCTGGCTGGGTTCAATTTAATAAGAAGGATTATTCTCTGTACCATTGCAGCGTGTTTTCCAAATTACACTCCAATGAGCTGTAATAGTTTCCAAATTACTCATGTATCTATATACTGCGGCATGATGCCATGTTCAAGTGTCTTCTTCTCCTTCTCTCCCGCCTAACCACCTATAAACAACGGAAAAATCTTTACCTCTACAATGATCGTCATTCTCAACACTTTCGTAAACCGTTCTCGCTTTCACTCCTAGTTCAAGCCTAGCCCCGACTTCCTCGGCAGCCTTGATGGCAAGCTTTAGATCTTTTTTCATTAAGGAGACTCCGAATCCTCCTTGAAATCCCCGAATCGCTATATCGACAGGATTATTAACCTCACTGCTCCAGCATCTTCCTGAAGAGACATTAATCAAATCTTTCAAAACCTTTTTATCCAGACCTAAGCTGATACCGAGGTTCATGGCCTCAGCGGTAGCTATGTTGCTGATTGCAAGGAGATAGTTGTTAGATAATTTCCCCGCCAATCCCGAGCCAGGCGGGCCACAGTGCAGAATGCGATTTCCCATAAGTGATAATAACGGGGTTACAATTGGGAAAGTTGAAGCATGCGATCCGACCATGAACGTCAGTGTGCCGGCCTGAGCGCCTACGACTCCTCCAGAAACAGGTGCATCAACAAAATCGGCGCAGAAGGAGGAAGAATCGCGAACAGCCTTCCCGACCTCAAGAGAAGTCGCAATGTCAATGGTTGAACAGTCAACAAAAAGCTTCGTGTTATTGGATCTACCAGCTAAGTTGGAAGATAGAATTGTATCGAAAACGGACTTGACATGTTGAGGCTCAGGCAACATCGTAATAACCGTGTCCTATGGATAGGGTGTTAGCGGCATGAAAGTAACTATTCCGTTGTAATTTGAGTGAAGAGTTATCTCGGTATATATTCAGAGGATTGGCTTTGATGTGTAGTAAATAAATCATGAATAGAGACTCCAGAACGAAGTCTCCGACTTAGAAATGTCATTTACGGAACATACTCATCACACGAGACAAATGAGTGGGGTGGAACTGGCAGAAAATAAATAGGAAACTAATGATTAGGACTTACGCTAGTATTAACGACCTCTTTTATATCGTTGGCCACGGTAAGACCACCCTTGGAAGCAAGATCTGGTTCCTGACAGAACCTTTGCATCGAACTCCGATTGATATCGAAAATGACCAGGGTGTCTTCAGCGGGTATCTTAGCTCGGAGGTTTTTCGCCATTGGGTACCCCATTTGACCTAAACCGATAAAACCCCATGATGCTTGTCGATTGATTGAAGTTGAGAAGGAGCGGTGAAGAAAACGAGAAAATTTACAAGGAAAAGAGGGAGGGGGAAGAAATTTCATGTTCGTCAAGGGTTGGGGTGATAGCCTTGCTGCGCAGTGAAAGTGTAGGGTAGGGCATTGTGACTTCGATCGAGAGTGAGATTTAGTAGGATTTATAGTTCTCCGGGGCACTTGAGCCCCTAACAAGGGAATGGGGGTTAAGTGGTTGAACCCATCATGATGTAACTCGGGAAGCGATGATAATTTAAAGTTATTATTCATCAGTAGGAGAATTACTAGTGAAAGTTCTCCGGTGGACCGAGACTTGGCAGTGAAAGAGAGTTATTATACCTAATATCAGTAGCCGCGATTGGCCGCAGCTTGAGCTATCACTCGCCTCACGGCACGGGTTATACTGGATGTTAGAGAGTTCCGGCAAACCTCAAATCCTGTATTACTAGTAATGCCGACCAGAATTTTGGTCAAGCATAGGTTAAATAAAGCGTAGGTTAAATAATGGAGAGTATTTCTAGCGAACTGTATATTATGGTTGTTACAGGGGTGGAGTAGAACCGACCAAAGCCAGAGATAATTGGAGAGCCTGCAATGCAGACCTACATTGTCGCATCTAATTGCGGTCATGCTCAGCAACTTTCTTACTGTATATGATGGCAGAGTGTAAATCCACTGGAGTTCCAAATGGTCAATGTGGAAACATGAAATCTCCATCCATCAAGACATTCTAAGTGTAACAGAGCCACATCAGCAATCCGTGCATGTCTTCAGGAGACACCGGAGGCTTGGGAGACAACCCACCAACTTTAATTCTCTGGAGGTCATTGGCCCGTTCGGGTGCGCTTTGGGCCTTCCCTAATGCTCGAAAGGCTCTCGCGATATTCAAGTACGCCCTCTTGTCACTCTCTGAAGCCTGCATTCATTATACCTACCGGCGGTTATACTCTCGACGCCTCGCAACGCCGCTACGATGGCCTCCTGTGAATTTTAAATCCTCTGGGAGGCTCGATATCACTACACCGTATCTCGAGAGATCCTCTGGGGTGCGATTCTTGCCTACAGCTCCCCGAACGGGTTTCTTCATCCAGTGTAGTATCGCAAAACCTCAAGGGGTTGTCTCAGCCTACTAGAAAACCTTTTAAAAGTCTTACCGAGCCTCACACTTATTACCACTAGATGATTGGAGTGAGTCAGGAGCCCAACTCATCCTCTCACACTCTCTGCCAAGGACTTATCAGGCCATTCAGTGGTCTCCTGGTGCTATTCCTCACCCTAGACTATCTCTCATTCTCTCCAGAGGGCCCAACAATCCGTCCTGCATTATCATTAGCTAGTTAAATTCGTGCCCCACTGTTATGGTCACTAGTTGTAACGGAGCCATTTCAACTGTCTGGTTTATGAGTACACACAAGGCCCGGTTACACGCTGAGAGTTATTGTTAGAAACCAGTTGCACAGTGACATGCAAGTACCGGCAGTGTGGTTAGCTACCAGCTGTCAGAGTAACTACATTCTGAGTGCTAGGAAGAGGATCTACTCATGGGAGCAATGACTGACGAGTCTGTGCCTCGCCAATGATTAGAAGGCCAGCCAGAGTGAAGCTCTGAGCACTGGACAATCCTCTACATCCTCTGAGCATTGGAAGTCCGCCGGTAGTGGAAAGGGACTATGCCTGGGAAGTCTACAATAAGCGAAAGCTCTACAGTAATGATTAAGCTTACACTTGAGCGGCAGCTCATTCATGCAGGCCACAGTTGTGTGGCAACCAAGGCTGCAGGTGTTACAAAGGCCTTGACTAAGGGTGGTTGCCTTCGGAACTGGAAGCACTCGCTGACGTTTAGAGAGAAGCGGGGTAGCGATGGTATTGCTTCCCTTCCGCTAGAAGGGTGGCACCGGAACTTAGTAAGGAAGTAGGAGCATAGAATAGAATCCTTTGGAGTATAAGTACTCAGGATCATTCCCGCCCAACTGTCCTAATTCTCCACCATCATCGGTAGCAGAGCCCTTAAAGATTATTGAGTTCTAGCGATAGTATCTTTGAATCAATCTGCACCTGATTTCTATCTTGCACGGCTGCATCTATTCTATTGGATTCTAGCGATACATAGGCTGCCCCCGTTACAGATAATCTTTAGTGCTCAAATCATCTTCAGATTATTCTTCCTCCTACACCATGTCCGCCCTCCCGGCTCCCCAAGTGCCTCTTCAGATTGAATGGCAACCGGCAGCCTTAGAATTCCAAGAGGGTCGGACACAGTTGATCCACAAGCCCAGGACAGCGCTCCAGTCCTACATCCCCGGATGTGAGCCCACCTGGCAAGACACCAATGAAGTCACCTTACAGGACTTCTTTGAAGAATCGCAGCGCTACCTAAAGCTGTAACGGGGGTCGATGGACGTAGGGACTATAGTGCCAAGGTGTAACGGAGCCATTTCAACTGTCTGGTGTATGAGTACACACCGGGCCCGGTTACATGCTGAGAGTTATTGTTAGAAGCCAGTTGCACAGTGACATGCAAGTACCGGCAGTGTGGTTAGCTACCAACTGTCAGAGTAACTACATTCTGAGCGCTAGGAAGAGGATCTACTCATGGGAGCAATGACTGACGAGTCTGTGCCTCGCCAATGATTAGAAGGCTAGCCAGAGTGAAGCTCTGAGTGCTCAGCGATCCTCCACATCCTCTGAGCATTGGAAGTCCGCCAGCAGTGGAAGAGACTATGCCTGGGAAGTCTACAATAAGCGGAAGCTCTACAGCAATGATTAAGCTTACACCTGAGCGGCAGCTCATTCATGCAGGCCCCTAGTTGTGTGGCAACAAAGGCTGCAGGTGTTACAAAGGCTTTGACTAAGGGTGGTTGCCTTCGGAATCGGAAGCACTCGCTGACGCTTAGAGAGAAGCGGGGTAGCGATGGTATTGCTTCCCTTCCACTAGGAGGCAGCACCGGAACTTAGTAAGGAAGTAGGAGCAGAGAATAGAATCCTTTGGAGTATAAGTACTCAGGATCATTCCCGCCCAACTGACCTGATCCTCATCTTCGAGTAGACCATTATCGGTAGCAGAGCCCTTAAAGATTATTGAGTTCTAGCGATAGTATCTTTGAATAAATCTGCACCTGATTTCTATCTTGCACGGCCACATCTTTCTATCGGATTCTAGCGATACGTGGAAAGACTGTCCCCGTTACAGATAATCTTTAGTGCTCAAATCACCTTCAGATTATTCTTTCCTCTCACAACATGTCCGCCCTCCCGGCTCCCCAAGCGCCTCTTCAGATTGAATGGCAACCGGCAGCTTTAGAATTCCAAGAGGGACAGACACAGTTGATCCACAAGCCCAGGACGGCGCTCCAGTCCTACATCCCCGGATATGAGCCCACCTGGCAAGATACCGACGAAGTCACCCTACAGGACTTCTTTGCGGAATTGCAGCGCTACCTGAAGCACAGCCTGCAACAGGAAGTCATCAAGGCCGGCAATGCGCTAGCCTTGGTGCAAGAAAGACAAGAAGCTGAGGCAGTCCTGCTCCGGAACGCCTTCGGCTATATGCAAGAACAAGTCTCCTCAGTCCAGGCACAACTCCAGAGTTATGCTCAGAGAGATGACTTAGGAGCGGATGAGATGGAGGACATTGAATGGACAAACCCGGCGATGCCCCCTAACTTCCTGGAAGACATCCAGAGAGCCATTAATGAAGGAAGGCTCTCCATCGCCAGGATGCCTACACCAGCACCTGTCCCCAATCCCGCACCTCCGCAAAACTCCAGGGCCTCATCCAGAGCGGCCCTGAGAACCTTCCACCAAAGGGTGAACCCCTTTGCAGCGTTTCCAGTCAGGTCTATCAGGCAGAGGACACTTCCCCTGATGATGCCAGCGGCCATTGGAGGCTCACCTTTACCTCCTCAGAGAGCCCCATCGAGCCCGCTGGCAGGCGGCCTAGCAAGGCCCCCCCGACAACCTATAGGAGACGACGATTACTACTCCCAGACACCGGTCAGGAGTGGTCCCTCCGGGCTCCCTCCAGCCTGGGTTCGCCAGGGGTTATCCCCAGAATCCCACAGAGGCTCACCACCCCCGGAGTCACCTAGGAGGAACCTCCAGCCAGAAGGAAACCCTGGTGGAGAAAACCAGAACCCAGAACCAGCGGGTAATGGTGGAGGAGATGGAATTGTCCCCCCAGTTGGCGGCGCTCCCAACCCAGGAGGGGACTCAGACAGTTCAGACTCGGAGCCTGAGGATGGTGACAGGAGAGGATGGCGAAGGTACCTCAGGAAGAAGTTGGAGAGGCAACAGAAAGAACTCCTGACCTCCATGGCACAGTTCATGAGACCTCCGGCCCCCTCACACCCCTCCGCTGCCTCTAGGGCCCGAGAACCCAAAGCACCCCCTCCGGCCAAGTTCAATGGCAAAGCAGACAACGTGGAGACCTTCATCCGGCAATGTGAGAACGTCTTCTCCATTGAGGGCCAGTTCTTTACCTCTGAAGAGGTCAGGATCCGATATGCTGGCAACCTGATGGAAGGAGATGCTCCGGTCAAGTGGTATGAAGCTTACCACAACTCTATCGACCAAGCTTCTGCCAACCGGGTAGCTGGGATGCCTGTGGTGTTGGATGAGAGATGGAAGCGCTGGGATTCCTTTGTGGATGCTCTCAGAGCAGCCTTTGGTGAAGCCATCTCTAGGGATGATGCGGTAGCCCAATGGAACACCCTTACCCACACAGCTAAGGGAGGAATAGACTCCTTCCTGAATAGCATTATTCAGCTGATGTGGAAGACTGGCTACGAGGGTCAGTTAGTGGATGATAAGATCCTTAGTTCCCTCCTTCCGGACCTAGGCATGAGTTGGGCTCTCTTTACCCCCAAGCCCAAGTCCTTGATGGAGCGGATAGCTGCTCTAAGAGAGCTAGGACACACCCATGAGAGGTACCAGACGGTAGCCGCTGAGAAAGCACCCGCCAGGACCAAGAGAGATCCCCCTGCTGAGAAGGAACGGCATCCCAAGAGGAACAGAGAAGCTGCAAGCTCCTCCAAACCTCAGAAGGAAACCAGTTCCAAGGACAAAGCGGTGGAGCTGAAGGGTATCCCGGGGGATATCCTAGAAGAAAGAAGGAAAGCAGAAGTATGCTTGAAGGTATGACCTTCCGGTACTCCCTATTGGTAGAGTACATAGACTGACTTGTGCAATAGTGCGGCAAGTCCAGACACAAATGGACCGACTGTTGGTCCAGGGAACCTACTGTAGTCCGAGTGGCAGCAGTGAGGGTACAAAAGCGGAAACGAGGAAATGGCAAGACCAATCCTCAGAAGAAAGCTAAAGTGGCTGCGGTTGTAGCAGAGGAACCACTTGTTGTACTCCCAGAGGTGACAGAAGATTTCGTCTTTCAGCCTGAGCAAGACTCGGACGATGAAATCATCTGGTAGAAATGTCTGTTTAGAGTCTATGTTTACTAGTTTTCTTTTTGGGTCTCGATTTCTTTGTTTCTCTTGAATAAATTTTTGTGTTTTTTCGCCTATTTGATTGTTTCCAAGCACTCTGAGGATGGGTTTATGACCCGAAACAGCTGGTCTGTAAGTGCTCTGCCAAAGTTACATTTGCTACAAGACACTTCCAGCCCGCTACCAGACTTCCACACAATACACTTGCTATATTATTGCTTGGGAATAGAACCAAAGGATCTTTTGATCTTAGTAGTGCCCGCAGCTATTAGCAATGGAGAAAAGACAAAGAGAATCAAGCCCAGAACCCGCACAGAAGCGAAGAAGAATGGAACAGAAGCTTCCATCCTTACCAGTACATGGCAAGAGGCCAATACTGAAAGCAGAACTGTCATGGACGGTCAAGAACAAAGTTGAAGACGCCCAAGGGACATTCCTCTTTGACACTGGTTGTACAGGAGCAATCCTCAACCAGAGTTTTGTCAGGGAGCATGGAGTTCCCTTAGTGCGGCGAGATCAACCTCTGACAATGTATGATGCTCAAGGAGATGTCATGATGGGCGGAGGAGAGTATTACACTCACCCAGTCCACATGAACATGGGAGATCATAAGGAGACACTCCGATGGGAAGTGGCTACTTTGGAAGAAGGAATATCAGGTTACCTGCCAATTGCATGGGCAAGGAAGCACAACCCGGATATCAATTGGGAACTCAATACCATAAGCTGGCGAAGTGACTACTGCAAGCAGAACTGTCTCCCAGCAGCGATCAAGTTTGAACTCATCTCTTCATACCAACTGATGGAAGAAGAAGATGTAGTGTATCAACTGGCCGCTTCAGTATGGCATGATGAGGATGGAGGAGATATCTCTGAAAGGATACCTCTCCGCTATAGGGAATGGGCCGACGTATTCAGTCAAGAGAAGATACAGGAGCTGCCTCCACACTCCCGAAATGATCTGAAGATCAACCTCTTGCCTGGTACCGCTCCCCCATTTGGCCCACTATACCCATGTTCCGCTCCAGAGCTGAAAGCCCTCCGAGAGTACCTGGACAAAGAGTTGTCTTTAGGAAAGATCTCTAGATCTAGCAGCCCAGCAGCGGCGCCCATATTGTTCATACCTAAGAAGGATGGGACATGGCGAATTTGTGTTGATTACAGAGGGTTGAACAAGGTCACTGTCAAGGACAAGTATCCGCTGCCTATCATGAGTGAGCTCAGGGATAGGTTGTTCAAAGCCAAGATCTTCACAAAGATAGACCTGAAGAATGGCTTCAACTTGATCAGGATAGCAGAAGGTCATGAGTGGAAAACCGCTTTCAGAACCCGCTATGGACTGTATCAGTACAATGTGATGCCATTCGGTCTATGCAACGCCCCTTCCGCCTTCCAGGCAATGATCAATGATGTGCTAAAGGAACTACTGGATGAAGGAGTGGTTGTCTATATCGACGACATCCTCATCTACTCAGAGACTGAGGAAGAGCATGAAAGGCTGGTTGAGAAGGTTCTACAGAAGCTCAGAGAAGCAAAACTGTGTGCCTCCATCAGCAAGACATCCTTCCATGTCCGAGAAGTAGAATATCTTGGCTACCACATCTCGGAAAGGGGAGTATCTATGTCAGAGGACAAGGTAGAGGCGGTTCAGGAATGGCCAGTACCCCGAAATATTAAGGGAGTGCAAGGTTTCCTGGGATTTGCAAACTTCTATCGCCGCTTTATTGAAGGCTTCAGTAAAGTTTGCAAACCATTGACCGACCTCTTGCAAAATGACAAGAAATGGTATTGGACCGCAGCCTGTGAACAAGCATTTGAGGAACTCAAGAGGCTATTCACAAGCGCTCCAATCCTTCTCCATTTTGACCCTAGCAGAAGAACTGTGGTCGAAACTGATGCCAGTGACTTTGCCAAAGGAGCGGTGCTCTCTCAGTATGGGGAAGATGGGAAACTACACCCGGTAGCTTTCTATTCTAAGAAGTTCTCCCCGGCTGAGATCAACTATGACATTCATGATAAGGAAATGGGAGCTATTGTAGCATCTTTCCGGGAATGGGAGCATATGCTCAAGAGTTGCGAGCAGGAGATCACGGTTTTCACAGACCACAAGAATTTAGAGTACTTCAACTCTACCAAGGTTCTCACTAGGCGGCAAGCTAGATGGTCTGAGGACCTAGCAGGCTACAATTTCAAAGTTGTCTACAGACCGGGAGAAAGGAATGGCAAACCTGATGTGCTATCAAGGCGTTGGGATCACCGCCCTGAAGAGGGGAGTGAAACCTTGCGGCCGGAGCCACAGATGTTTTTTAGGCCAGGACAATTGGTTTTGGATCCTGTTAAGCTAGCGGCTGTCAGGGTGAATCAATTGCAGAACACATTCTTAGAGCGCCTATGTATGGCAGCTAAAGAGGATGGAATCTGGCAGGAACTGCACCGCTCCCTGGTTGAAAGGAAACCAAACTTGGACCAGAACTTGTCTGTCAAGGACGGCCTCATCTTCTACAAGAATTGATGGTATATTCCCAAAGACAAGAAGCTCCAGATGAATATCCTGACCGATACCCATGACTCTAAAGTGGCGGGCCATTTCGGTCAGTTCAAGACATTAGAGCGGGTAAAAAACAACTTCTTTTGGCCCAACATGGATAAAGATGTTGAGGAATATGTCCGGAGCTGTGATAGCTGCCAGAGGAATAAGACCTCAAGACATAAGAAGTTTGGTATGCTCCAACCACTGGAGATACCTTATCGGCCATGGACTTCCATCTCTATGGACTTTATTGTGGGATTACCGGAATCCAATGGGTTTACAAAGATCTGGGTAATAGTGGACCGCTTCTCAAAGATGGCACATTACATCCCACTTCCTACACTCAACAAAACGGAAGATTTGGCTAAGTTGTTCTTGAAGGAAGTCTGGAGACTCCATGGGTTACCTGATGACATAGTCTTGGACAGAGATAGCAGGTTCATTTCTCATTTTTGGCAATCTCTCATGAGCCTCCTCAATGTGAAGCTGAAGATGTCCACTTCTTTCCATCCCCAAACGGACGGCCAAACAGAAAGAGTTAACCAGACCCTGGAGCATTACTTGCGGAGTTATTGTTCATATCAACAGGATGACTGGGCAGACCTCTTGCCTTTGGCAGAGTATGCATATAACTCGGCGGTTTCTGAGTCTACCAAAGTATCGGCTTTCTATGCCAACTATGGATATGAACCCAGAACCAACTGGCCGGCCCCAAAGGAAGGTGTTGAATGGAACAATCCAGCAAGCGAGGTCATGGTATCTCAATGGGAATCTATCTGGCAGGCTATGAATGTAAGCTTGGGAAGGGCTAGACTGAGGATGGCCCGGTGGTATGATGCACATGCCCTGGCACCGCCTGAAATTAAGCCCGGAGATGAAGTTATGCTAGACCGGCGCAATGTGCAAACTGAGCGACCATTGGGAAAATTGGATCAAAAGAAGATGGGACCCTTCAAGGTCTTAGAAGCTATTGGTACCCGTGCCTACAAGCTCTCTCTTCCCCCTCAAATGGGAATCCACCCTGTCTTCCATGTCTCTCTCCTGGAACCCTACAGATCGCCATTAGACCCTGAGAGAAGAGTTCCTCCACCGGAACCTGAGGAAATTGCAGGATAACAGAACTGGATCGTCCGGGAAGTAGCCGATAGCCGAGTCAATAAGAAGAAGAGAAGGGAGGAATACTTGGTGTTATGGGAAGGTTATGAGAATGAGGATGCTACATGGGAACCCTGGGAGCATCTCAGAAAGAGTGCTGAAGAAGCCCTCCGAGATTTCCATATGAGGTATCCCAAGAAGCCCAGAGACAAGAGGGCTCAAGGCCAGTAGCATCTCCTTTAGATTCTCGTCCCCTTCCACACCAAAGGAGTTTCTTTGTCACATAGTATAGCAATAGATACAGATTATAGATCTCGGAGACCAAGATCCTGGAAGAGGGGAGTAGTGTAACGGAGCCATTTCAACTGTCTGGTGTATGAGTACACACAGGGCCCGGTTACATGCTGAGAGTTATTGTTAGAAGCCAGTTGCACAGTGACATGCAAGTACCGGCAGTGTGGTTAGCTACCAACTGTCAGAGTAACTACATTCTGAGCGCTAGGAAGAGGATCTACTCATGGGAGCAATGACTGACGAGTCTGTGCCTCGCCAATGATTAGAAGGCTAGCCAGAGTGAAGCTCTGAGTGCTCAGCGATCCTCCACATCCTCTGAGCATTGGAAGTCCGCCAGCAGTGGAAGAGACTATGCCTGGGAAGTCTACAATAAGCGGAAGCTCTACAGCAATGATTAAGCTTACACCTGAGCGGCAGCTCATTCATGCAGGCCCCTAGTTGTGTGGCAACAAAGGCTGCAGGTGTTACAAAGGCTTTGACTAAGGGTGGTTGCCTTCGGAATCGGAAGCACTCGCTGACGCTTAGAGAGAAGCGGGGTAGCCATGGTATTGCTTCCCTTCCACGAAGAGGCAGCACCGGAACTTAGTAAGGAAGTAGGAGCAGAGAATAGAATCCTTTGGAGTATAAGTACTCAGGATCATTCCCGCCCAACTGACCTGATCCTCATCTTCGAGTAGACCATTATCGGTAGCAGAGCCCTTAAAGATTATTGAGTTCTAGCGATAGTATCTTTGAATAAATCTGCACCTGATTTCTATCTTGCACGGCCGCATCTATTCTATTGGATTCTAGCGATACATAGATAGGCTGCCCCCGTTACACAAGGAATACAACCAAGGCGAGAACGTGGCAATAGGTATTCAAGACTGTGGGCTATGGAGTGGCTCTACCTAGTATGACAAACTAGTTGAACCCTATGATGAGGCATAGAACAAAAGTAGTATTCGTGGATTAGGTACACGAAGTTGCGTGAGGAGAAGAGGAAAGGAAGGAAAACATGAAAAGGCACGGGACAACGCCCCCTTATATATCCAACTCCTAGTCCATTGATGACTAATACCCCGCGTAACGGAAACTGAAAGTACATAACAGAAAGCCCATTACAAATCAGAGTTCAACCGCGCAATATCTCTTCTTCACAATCCAATCTATCATCTTAGCCGAAATACAATATTGCCGTTACAGATCACGCCCCCCTCTAAGGCCTACCTCCTGGTAGGCTTAGGTTTCCGTGGATAGCGTTCATGGAACCGTCGAACAATATCAGGTGAATGCTCAAGGTCCGATAGCGGTTGCCAAGAGGCATCATCGTATCCAGTATATCATACCAGATACTCAAAGCCACCCTTTCGTTTCCTAGAGTCCACAATATCCTCGACTTCCCATTCTTCCTCTCCTTCGATCTCAACCGGAGGTGGTGGTGACTGTTGTTGTCCAGGTAATGGGTTACCCACTTCAGGTGACAACAATGAAACGTGGAATACTGGATGGATCTTCATGGAGCGGGGAAGTTCTAGCTCATAAGCATAGGGGTTGACGATTCGTTTGATGCTATAAGGACCAATCCGTTTCCAATCAAACTTCTTGGAGGGTCGCCTTGTTAGAACATGACGGGTCGACAAGAATACTTTATCTCCTATATGATAACGAGGGGCAGGAGAACGATTTAGGTTAGCCGACTCCTCTTGTATTCTTTGTGACCGAAACATTTCGCTCTTCAGAAACTCCACCATGTCCTTCATCTCTTTTGCGATGCTGTTGGCCTGATCTTCCACCGTCGTCCTACCATGTTCCAAGGGGCCAAAAGTCATTCTTGGATATCTTCCCGAATTGGCATAGAAGGGAGAGACTCTTGTTGTTTCCGAAACATGATTATTTGTTGCAAACTCGGCCATTGCTAATAGCCGGACCCAATCGTCTTGCTGATAAGAGACATAACTTCGAAGATACTGTTCCATTACGGCATTGATCCTTTCGGTTTGTCCATCGGTCTGAGGATGAAAGGTGGTGGAGAATCGTGGGGCTATTTCCAGGCGTTTGCAAAGTGATTTCCAAAATTCCGCAACGAATTGTGTTCCTCTATCGGACACGACAGTGTCAGGTAGCCTATGTAGATTCCACACATTATCGATATACAACATCGCTACCTTCCTCGAATCCACCTCTTTAGTCGTTGGTATCAGATGTCGCATTTTGGTTAATCTATCAACAACAACTAGGATCGCATTATATCCCTCACTCTAAGGGAGGTCAGTGACAAAATCCATCGAAACATCCGTCCATGGTCCATCAGGTATTGGCATTGGGCGAAGTACTCCATAAAGTGAATTGCGCGGTGCCTTGCTACGGACACATACATTGCAATTCCTAACATACCGATCGACATACTTCCGCATTTGTGGCCAATAATATTCCCGGCTTAGGAGTTCCAAAGTTTTCGCTCTACCCGTGTAACGGGGGTGCTAGGATGATACACGACCGTGACTTCGATCTGACATAGAAAGGGTAAACGGGCAACGATGGATTCATTGGGCTCGTTCGATCGAAAGATGGAGTTTATTTGTTTGATCGTATTTGTAGTCTAAAAACTTAATAACTTTAAGGGGTCTCCTCGCTAGTAAAGATTCCATGACTCCCCGAGTTCAAACTGGGGGCAACCGAGTACTTTTATCGAAGTTCCGCCCCTTTTTTCCCGCTTTTTCTCCCTAGACCGTTTGTTTTTTTCCCCTAGTCCGGGGACACCGCGACTTTTTCTATGAGGGGCGAGAGGAGTTGCTGCCACACCTCGGACGAACTTCCGCCCGAGTCAAATCAAGCAATCTCTGCCAAGAGCTGGTCGGGATCCTAAGAACTAGCGGAAACAACCGACCAGATAGCAATTGCTTATTCAATTTGTTTTAGAACAGATTTGGTGTTTTTGTAAAGCGAGGTTTGCTTTTAGTAGCTTGGGTCGTACTCCTACTCCCCCTCAAAGGTGCTCCGGGCTGAAACAGGAGGGTTCCGGCGGTTCGACGCTCCGGGGGTTATTTTTGGGGTCTAAAACGTGTTTATTTTGCAGTGTTTCCTCAACTCCGCAATCCGTTCATTCAACTACCCCAAATGGACCGGAGCATCGTCAGGATCCTTTCTGACGTGGTAAAGCATATTTTCCGAGCATCGGTTGCTAAGTTATTGCACCTCAAAGGTTGACTTCCAAGGTAGGGTAACTTATGTTTGGGGTTACCCTTCCGTATTCGGCATGCTCGTCCTTCTGCTCTAGTTTTGGTCCAGTCGCCTAGCTTGACTTATAAGACTTCTTGCTCGCCAGGATCCCTACCCTTCATACCAACAGAGGTAGGGGTCATCTGCCCTTATCTTCACCCATCGATGAAGAACAAGCGGTGATTACCCTAGGGTCGTATTGCTTGACTGGTAGAACAGGTACTTTTGTAACAGCCCTACTGTGGCTCTGTTACAACCCGGATGACCTGCTGATACTTTATCGTGATGTTCTTGTAGGAGCCTCAGCCGGAGGTCATTATCATTGGGTACATAGAGTGCGCCTCGATAAAGTAGCCGACCGTTGTTGTCTTCCGTACATTCGGCGAGTGAAATTTTATTAGAATGATGAACGTCACTCCGAAGCATAGCGTGGATTTCGTTTGGAAAACTATCAACTTGGTAAGCTTTTGAAAATAACTCCTCCACAGTGGACATTCCTTCAGCGGATTCATTTGATAAAGAACCCGCGAACAAACTTAGCTTTGCGTCCAAATTCTTTCTTTTCAGAACCACTTGGCTCTGATGCATCAACCGTTCATCCCCCTCTTTAGGTAGGTCACCTGACCTTCTAGTTAGTGCATCCGGTTTTGCTCCTTGTTTCCCCGGTCGAAATTGTATAACGAAATCGAAACGTAAAAGAAATTCAGACCAACGAGCTTGCCGACAATTTAACAGTTTTGTCGTCATAAAATATTCCAGGTTCCGGTGATCGCTGAGAACTTCAATAGGGAATTGTGCTCCTTCTAGATGATGTCACCACTCTTCGAAACATCGTACGATTGCTAGAAGTTCTTTATCATAGATCTCATAGTTACATTCCGCAGGGGAATGTTTCTTAGAAAAAAAAGCTACCGGATGTAAAACTCCTTCATCATCACGTTGTGATAGAATCCCTGCCGAAACATAGTCGGATGCATCGGTTTCCACTATAATCTTTCGATTCGGATCGAAATGGACTAGTATAGGTGCCGTTGTAAACATCTTCTTCAAGGTTTGAAATGCTTCCTCCGTTTCATCCGTCCATTCGAATTTAACATTTTTCTTCGTTAGAGCTGTAAGCGGGGCGACAATCTTTGAATATCCTAAAATAAACCGTCGATAAAAATTTGCAAACCCCAAAAATACTTGAACATCATGAAGATTTGTCGGTGTAGACCATTCTAGAATATCAATAACTTTCTTTGGATCCATTCTATTGCCATTTGGGGTGAGGATTAGGCCGAGATATTTCGTTTCTTGAACCATAAATTCACATTTTTCGGGTTTGAGGTGGACATGATTCTCATCAAGTATCCTTAAAATCTTTTGAATATGGTCCTTGTGCTCTGTAAGGGATTCGGAATAGATGAGAATGTCGTCTAAATAGGCCGTCACAAATTGATCGAGATAGGGGCGCAGGATGTCATTGATCCAGTGTTGAAATGTAGCCGGAGCATTCGCTAATCCAAAAGGCATTACCGTATATTCAAAGTGTCCATATCGAGTCCGGAATGCTGTTTTCCATTCATCCCCCTGCGCTATCCTGATTTGATTGTATCCCCAACGTAAATCCAGTTTAGTATAATGTTTTGCTTTCGACAATTTGGTCAAGGTTTCCTTCAATAACGGTAATGGGTATCGGTTCTTAATCATGATTGCATTGAGGCCCCGATAGTCGACACATAAACGAAGAGTTCCATCAGCTTTCTTGACAAATAGGATAGGTGCCCCCGCTGGTGATTCACTATGACGGATAATTCCCTTAGGTAGGTTCTCTTGAAGGTAGTCCCAAAGTGCCTTCAACTCTGTTTGGGATAAAGCATATATTGGTCCCCATGGTGGTTGTTTGCTTTCTTCTAATACTATCTTCATATCATGGAACGGTCGATGTGGCGGAAGCGCTGAAGCATCATATTCTTCAAACATGTGGATATAGCGGTGGAACTCCTTCGCTATTAGTTGTTTAACATCGATAGTAGGTCTTTCGGTCGCTGAGACGGTAACGGTATGAGTTTCAGGTAGGGGAATTGATATACCATGAACCGTAATTGCAGTTCCACTAAGCGAGCAATGTTGACAGCAGCTTTGAGAGTCGAAGATAAGCAAATTTTCATTTGGTCGAATCGTAACATCATGGCGTCGCATCCAAGGTATCCCCATCACAATCGGATAGTGTCCCAACTTTGTTACAAAACATGACGCAGTCTCTCGATGGCCATGAATGTCTAGCGAGACATCAACAATATGAGTAATTTTCCCTGACTTGATAGGTCTGCCGTCTATAACGTCCACATGCCGGGGCATTTTGAGTGGGGTCATGGTGAGATTGTTGTGGCGTGCAAAAGATTCATCGATGAAAGCATATCCCGAGGCTCCGGTATCAATAAGGGCGTAGGTGGGTACGAAAGTATTTTTATTCTGTGAAATTGAACAAGTTACTGTAACGGGGACAGTCTTTCCACGTATCGCTAGAATCCGATAGAAAGATGTGGCCGTGCAAGATAGAAATCAGGTGCAGATTTATTCAAAGATACTATCGCTTAGAACTCAATAATCTTTAAGGGCTCTGCTACCGATAAAATGGTCTACTCGAAGATGAGGATCAGGTCAGTTGGGCGGGAATGATCCTGAGTACTTATACTCCAAAGGATTCTATTCTCTGCTCCTACTTCCTTACTAAGTTCCGGTGCTGCCTCTTCGTGGAAGGGAAGCAATACCATGGCTACCCCGCTTCTCTCTAAGCGTCAGCGAGTGCTTCCGATTCCGAAGGCAACCACCCTTAGTCAAAGCCTTTGTAACACCTGCAGCCTTTGTTGCCACACAACTAGGGGCCTGCATGAATGAGCTGCCGCTCAGGTGTAAGCTTAATCATTGCTGTAGAGCTTCCGCTTATTGTAGACTTCCCAGGCATAGTCTCTTCCACTACTGGCGGACTTCCAATGCTTAGAGGATGTGGAGGATCGCTGAGCACTCAGAGCTTCACTCTGGCTAGCCTTCTAATCATTGGCGAGGCGCAGACTCGTCAGTCATTGCTCCCATGAGTAGATCCTCTTCCTAGCGCTCAGATGTAGTTACTCTGACAGTTGGTAGCTAACCACACTGCCGGTACTTGCATGTCACTGTGCAACTGGCTTCTAACAATAACTCTCAGCATGTAACCGGGCCCTGTGTGTACTCATACACCAGACAGTTGAAATGGCTCCGTTACACTACTCCCCTCTTCCAGGATCTTGGTCTCCGAGATCTATAATCTGTATCTATTTATCTATGCAATACTATATGACAAGAAAACTCCTTTGGTGTGGAAGGGGACGAGAATGTTAAAGGAAATGCTACTGGCCTAGAGCCCTCTTATCTCTGGGCTTCTTAGGGTACCTCATATGGAAATCCCAGAGGGCTTCTTCAGCACTCTTCCTGAAATGTTCCCAGGGTTCCCATGTAGCGTCCTCATTCTCATATCCTTCCCACAGCACCAGGTATTCCACCCTTCTCCTCTTCTTATTGACTCGGCTATCAGCTACTTCCCGGACGATCCAGTTTTGTTCTCCTGTAATCTCCTCAGGTTCCGGTGGGGGAACTCTTCTCTCAGGATCTATTGGTGCTCTATAGGGTTCTAGGAGAGAGACATGGAAGACAGGGTGGATTCCCATTTGCGGGGGAAGAGAGAGCTTGTAGGCACGGGTACCAATAGCTTCTAAGACCTTGAAGGGTCCCATCTTCTTCTGATCCAATTTTCCCAATGGCCGCTTTGTTTGCACATTGCGCCGGTCTAACATAACTTCATCTCCAGGCTTGATTTCAGGGGGTGCCAGGGCATGTGCATCATACCACCGGGCCATCCTTAGTCTAGCCTTTCCCAAGCTTGCGTTCATAGCCTGCCAGATAGATTCCCATTGAGATACCATGACCTCGCTTGCTGGATTATTCCATTCAACACCTTCTTTTGGGGCCGGCCAGTTGGTTCTGGGTTCATATCCATAGTTGGCATAGAAAGCCGATACTTTGGTAGATTCAGAAACCGCCGAGTTATATGCATACTCTGCCAAAGGCAAGAGGTCTGCCCAGTCATCCTGTTGATATGAACAATAACTCCGCAAGTAATGCTCCAGGGTCTGGTTAACTCTTTCTGTTTGGCCGTCCGTTTGGGGATGGAAAGAAGTGGACATCTTCAGCTTCACATTGAGGAGGCTCATGAGAGATTGCCAAAAATGAGAAATGAACCTGCTATCTCTGTCCGAGACTATGTCATCAGGTAACCCATGGAGTCTCCAGACTTCCTTCAAGAACAACTTAGCCAAATCTTCCGTTTTGTTGAGTGTAGGAAGTGGGATGTAATGTGCCATCTTTGAGAAGCGGTCCACTATTACCCAGATCTTTGTAAACCCATTGGATTCCGGTAATCCCACAATAAAGTCCATAGAGATGGAAGTCCATGGCCGATAAGGTATCTCCAGTGGTTGGAGCATACCGAACTTCTTATGTCTTGAGGTCTTATTCCTCTGGCAGCTGTCGCAGCTCCGGACATATTCCTCAACATCTTTATCCATGTTGGGCCAAAAGAAGTTGTTTTTTACCCGCTCTAATGTCTTGAACTGACCGAAATGGCCCGCCACTTTAGAGTCATGGGTATCGGTCAGGATATTCATCTGGAGCTTCTTGTCTTTGGGAATATACCATCAATTCTTGTAGAAGATGAGGCCGTCCTTGACAGACAAGTTCTGGTCCAAGTTTGGTTTCCTTTCAACCAGGGAGCGGTGCAGTTCCTGCCAGATTCCATCCTCTTTAGCTGCCATACATAGGCGCTCTGAGAATGTGTTCTGCAATTGATTCACCCTGACAGCCGCTAGCTTAACAGGATCCAAAACCAATTGTCCTGGCCTAAAAAACATCTGTGGCTCCGGCCGCAAGGTTTCACTCCCCTCTTCAGGGCGGTGATCCCAACGCCTTGATAGCACATCAGGTTTGCCATTCCTTTCTCCCGGTCTGTAGACAACTTTGAAATTGTAGCCTGCTAGGTCCTCAGACCATCTAGCTTGCCGCCTAGTGAGAACCTTGGTAGAGTTGAAGTATTCTAAATTCTTGTGGTCTGTGAAAACCGTGATCTCCTGCTCGCAACTCTTGAGCATATGCTCCCATTCCCGGAAAGATGCTACAATAGCTCCCATTTCCTTATCATGAATGTCATAGTTGATCTCAGCCGGGGAGAACTTCTTAGAATAGAAAGCTACCGGGTGTAGTTTCCCATCTTCCCCATACTGAGAGAGCACCGCTCCTTTGGCAAAGTCACTGGCATCAGTTTCGACCACAGTTCTTCTGCTAGGGTCAAAATGGAGAAGGATTGGAGCGCTTGTGAATAGCCTCTTGAGTTCCTCAAATGCTTGTTCACAGGCTGCGGTCCAATACCATTTCTTGTCATTTTGCAAGAGGTCGGTCAATGGTTTGCAAACTTTACTGAAGCCTTCAATAAAGCGGCGATAGAAGTTTGCAAATCCCAGGAAACCTTGCACTCCCTTAATATTTCGGGGTACTGGCCATTCCTGAACCGCCTCTACCTTGTCCTCTGACATAGATACTCCCCTTTCCGAGATGTGGTAGCCAAGATATTCTACTTCTCGGACATGGAAGGATGTCTTGCTGATGGAGGCACACAGTTTTGCTTCTCTGAGCTTCTGTAGAACCTTCTCAACCAGCCTTTCATGCTCTTCCTCAGTCTCTGAGTAGATGAGGATGTCGTCGATATAGACAACCACTCCTTCATCCAGTAGTTCCTTTAGCACATCATTGATCATTGCCTGGAAGGCGGAAGGGGCGTTGCATAGACCGAATGGCATCACATTGTACTGATACAGTCCATAGCGGGTTCTGAAAGCGGTTTTCCACTCATGACCTTCTGCTATCCTGATCAAGTTGAAGCCATTCTTCAGGTCTATCTTTGTGAAGATCTTGGCTTTGAACAACCTATCCCTGAGCTCACTCATGATAGGCAGCGGATACTTGTCCTTGACAGTGACCTTGTTCAACCCTCTGTAATCAACACAAATTCGCCATGTCCCATCCTTCTTAGGTATGAACAATATGGGCGCCGCTGCTGGGCTGCTAGATCTAGAGATCTTTCCTAAAGACAACTCTTTGTCCAGGTACTCTCGGAGGGCTTTCAGCTCTGGAGCGGAACATGGGTATAGTGGGCCAAATGGGGGAGCGGTACCAGGCAAGAGGTTGATCTTCAGATCATTTCGGGAGTGTGGAGGCAGCTCCTGTATCTTCTCTTGACTGAATACGTCGGCCCATTCCCTATAGCGGAGAGGTATCCTTTCAGAGATATCTCCTCCATCCTCATCATGCCATACTGAAGCGGCCAGTTGATACACTACATCTTCTTCTTCCATCAGTTGGTATGAAGAGATGAGTTCAAACTTGATCGCTGCTGGGAGACAGTTCTGCTTGCAGTAGTCACTTCGCCAGCTTATGGTATTGAGTTCCCAATTGATATCCGGGTTGTGCTTCCTTGCCCATGCAATTGGCAGGTAACCTGATATTCCTTCTTCCAAAGTAGCCACTTCCCATCGGAGTGTCTCCTTATGATCTCCCATGTTCATGTGGACTGGGTGAGTGTAATACTCTCCTCCGCCCATCATGACATCTCCTTGAGCATCATACATTGTCAGAGGTTGATCTCGCCGCACTAAGGGAACTCCATGCTCCCTGACAAAACTCTGGTTGAGGATTGCTCCTGTACAACCAGTGTCAAAGAGGAATGTCCCTTGGGCGTCTTCAACTTTGTTCTTGACCGTCCATGACAGTTCTGCTTTCAGTATTGGCCTCTTGCCATGTACTGGTAAGGATGGAAGCTTCTGTTCCATTCTTCTTCGCTTCTGTGCGGGTTCTGGGCTTGATTCTCTTTGTCTTTTCTCCATTGCTAATAGCTGCGGGCACTACTAAGATCAAAAGATCCTTTGGTTCTATTCCCAAGCAATAATATAGCAAGTGTATTGTGTGGAAGTCTGGTAGCGGGCTGGAAGTGTCTTGTAGCAAATGTAACTTTGGCAGAGCACTTACAGACCAGCTGTTTCGGGTCATAAACCCATCCTCAGAGTGCTTGGAAACAATCAAATAGGCGAAAAAACACAAAAATTTATTCAAGAGAAACAAAGAAATCGAGACCCAAAAGAAAACTAGTAAACATAGACTCTAAACAGACATTTCTACCAGATGATTTCATCGTCCGAGTCTTGCTCAGGCTGAAAGACGAAATCTTCTGTCACCTCTGGGAGTACAACAAGTGGTTCCTCTGCTACAACCGCAGCCACTTTAGCTTTCTTCTGAGGATTGGTCTTGCCATTTCCTCGTTTCCGCTTTTGTACCCTCACTGCTGCCACTCGGACTACAGTAGGTTCCCTGGACCAACAGTCGGTCCATTTGTGTCTGGACTTGCCGCACTATTGCACAAGTCAGTCTATGTACTCTACCAATAGGGAGTACCGGAAGGTCATACCTTCAAGCATACTTCTGCTTTCCTTCTTTCTTCTAGGATATCCCCCGGGATACCCTTCAGCTCCACCGCTTTGTCCTTGGAACTGGTTTCCTTCTGAGGTTTGGAGGAGCTTGCAGCTTCTCTGTTCCTCTTGGGATGCCGTTCCTTCTCAGCAGGGGGATCTCTCTTGGTCCTGGCGGGTGCTTTCTCAGCGGCTACCGTCTGGTACCTCTCATGGGTGTGTCCTAGCTCTCTTAGAGCAGCTATCCGCTCCATCAAGGACTTGGGCTTGGGGGTAAAGAGAGCCCAACTCATGCCTAGGTCCGGAAGGAGGGAACTAAGGATCTTATCATCCACTAACTGACCCTCGTAGCCAGTCTTCCACATCAGCTGAATAATGCTATTCAGGAAGGAGTCTATTCCTCCCTTAGCTGTGTGGGTAAGGGTGTTCCATTGGGCTACCGCATCATCCCTAGAGATGGCTTCACCAAAGGCTGCTCTGAGAGCATCCACAAAGGAATCCCAGCGCTTCCATCTCTCATCCAACACCACAGGCATCCCAGCTACCCGGTTGGCAGAAGCTTGGTCGATAGAGTTGTGGTAAGCTTCATACCACTTGACCGGAGCATCTCCTTCCATCAGGTTGCCAGCATATCGGATCCTGACCTCTTCAGAGGTAAAGGACTGGCCCTCAATGGAGAAGACGTTCTCACATTGCCGGATGAAGGTCTCCACGTTGTCTGCTTTGCCATTGAACTTGGCCGGAGGGGGTGCTTTGGGTTCTCGGGCCCTAGAGGCAGCGGAGGGGTGTGAGGGGGCCGGAGGTCTCATGAACTGTGCCATGGAGGCCAGGAGTTCTTTCTGTTGCCTCTCCAACTTCTTCCTGAGGTACCTTCGCCATCCTCTCCTGTCACCATCCTCAGGCTCCGAGTCTGAACTGTCTGAGTCCCCTCCTGGGTTGGGAGCGCCGCCAACTGGGGGGACAATTCCATCTCCTCCACCATTACCCGCTGGTTCTGGGTTCTGGTTTTCTCCACCAGGGTTTCCTTCTGGCTGGAGGTTCCTCCTAGGTGACTCCGGGGGTGGTGAGCCTCTGTGGGATTCTGGGGATAACCCCTGGCGAACCCAGGCTGGAGGGAGCCCGGAGGGACCACTCCTGACCGGTGTCTGGGAGTAGTAATCGTCGTCTCCTATAGGTTGTCGGGGGGCCTTGCTAGGCCGCCTGCCAACGGGCTTGATGGGGCTCTCTGAGGAGGTAAAGGTGAGCCTCCAATGGCCGCTGGCATCATCAGGGGAAGTGTCCTCTGCCTGATAGACCTGACTGGAAACGCTGCAAAGGGGTTCACCCTTTGGTGGAAGGTTCTCAGGGCCGCTCTGGATGAGGCCCTGGAGTTTTGCGGAGGTGCGGGATTGGGGACAGGTGCTGGTGTAGGCATCCTGGCGATGGAGAGCCTTCCTTCATTAATGGCTCTCTGGATGTCTTCCAGGAAGTTAGGGGGCATCGCCGGGCTTGTCCACTCAATATCCTCCATCTCGTCCGTTCCTAAATCATCCCTCTGAGCATAACTCTGGAGTTGTGCCTGTACTGAGGAGACTTGTTCCTGCATGTAGCCAAAGGCATTCCGGAGCAGGACTGCCTCAGCTTCTTGTCTTTCTTGCACCAAGCTAGCGCATTGCCGGCCTTGATGACTTCCTGTTGCAGGCTGTGCTTCAGGTAGCGCTGCAATTCCGCAAAGAAGTCCTGTAGGGTGACTTCGTCGGTATCTTGCCAGGTGGGCTCACATCCGGGGATGTAGGACTGGAGCGCCGTCCTGGGCTTGTGGATCAACTGTGTCTGTCCCTCTTGGAATTCTAAAGCTGCCGGTTTCCATTCAATCTGAAGAGGCGCTTGGGGAGCCGGGAGGGCGGACATGTTGTGAGAGGAAAGAATAATCTGAAGGTGATTTGAGCACTAAAGATTATCTGTAACGGGGACAGTCTTTCCACGTATCGCTAGAATTCGATAGAAAGATGTGGCCGTGCAAGATAGAAATCAGGTGCAGATTTATTCAAAGATACTATCGCTTAGAACTCAATAATCTTTAAGGGCTCTGCTACCGATAAAATGGTCTACTCGAAGATGAGGATCAGGTCAGTTGGGCGGGAATGATCCTGAGTACTTATACTCCAAAGGATTCTATTCTCTGCTCCTACTTCCTTACTAAGTTCCGGTGCTGCCTCCTAGTGGAAGGGAAGCAATACCATCGCTACCCCGCTTCTCTCTAAGCGTCAGCGAGTGCTTCCGATTCCGAAGGCAACCACCCTTAGTCAAAGCCTTTGTAACACCTGCAGCCTTTGTTGCCACACAACTAGGGGCCTGCATGAATGAGCTGCCGCTCAGGTGTAAGCTTAATCATTGCTGTAGAGCTTCCGCTTATTGTAGACTTCCCAGGCATAGTCTCTTCCACTACTGGCGGACTTCCAATGCTCAGAGGATGTGGAGGATCGCTGAGCACTCAGAGCTTCACTCTGGCTAGCCTTCTAATCATTGGCGAGGCGCAGACTCGTCAGTCATTGCTCCCATGAGTAGATCCTCTTCCTAGCGCTCAGAATGTAGTTACTCTGACAGTTGGTAGCTAACCACACTGCCGGTACTTGCATGTCACTGTGCAACTGGCTTCTAACAATAACTCTCAGCATGTAACCGGGCCCTGTGTGTACTCATATACCAGACAGTTGAAATGGCTCCGTTACAGTTACTACAAATTGATTCCCATCCATTTCCTCCTCTGATACCGAAAAACCAGAAATATGCATTTCAGAAAAATCCTTAAATGGTCCCCGGACTAAGCCACTTAGTGCAGGGACAAATCCTTTGCCGACTCGTTATCGCTTCCATCATTTTCCTCTACTCTCAATGCCGCTCCTCTCATCACCGGTCTTCTTGGTTGATTTCCGGTTGCCCTTGCTTGGGGGCAATCTCTAACCATGTGTCCGACTCCTCCGCAATAGAAACATCGGCCCTCAGCTAAGCGGGCATTTCTCTCAGTAGGGGTGGGGCGACGACGTCCCCCAGACAAATCCATCGGTACATCACCTCCCGGGCGGAATGAGGGATGGTTCTCAGGGGTAGGTGCATTGACAGCTGGGGCGGCAGCACGAGGAGTAGGGGCAGGATTCCCTGGTGGGGGGCGAGGGGTCGGAGCAGCAGTAGCATTCCAAGGCTTTTTATTTCCTCGCTTAGCTTCTGCCGCTCGACGTGGATTATCTAACCGTTGCAAGAGTGTCGCACATGCATCTACCATCGCAGGAGTTTCATGGTGTATCATTGATTCATCGAGTTCCACATTAATGCCCTCCATCAAAGCCTCAATCCGAGAGACTTCATCCATCCCTGACTCGGCAGCATACCGTTGGAATTCGGCAAAGTAATCAGCAAAGGTTCGGTTTCGTTGACGGATATTCCTAAGGTTCCTCCTAGCCGTGCGCATCCGATCAGGGTCCCCGAAAGCAGTATCTAAGATTTCATAAAACCGTAACATGGAAGGCAAACCGATGCCTTCTTCTCCAACGTATTGTAAGAATTGATTAGCGGCAACACCCTCCAGTCGACTGAATGCATAGGATAACTTGGACTGTAGTGTGGGGAAGCGGTCGGCATTTCCCAATAGCTTAATCCTCATCTGTTGCTTGAACAGGTGTAATCTTTCTCGATCGCGGTCTCCCCTAAACACTTCGGGATCTGGGAGCTTCTCCGACCGTTGGGTAGGAGCCACAACGGGTGGTATTGGGGGCGCAGGTGGGGCATCATCGCCCCCAATCGGTTCTTCATCAGGGGCAACTACCTCAACAGCAACCCGCTGGGTTCGAGCAGCCGCAAGATCTCGTTCGAACATCTCCCTTGCATTTCCAGCCTCTCTCTCCACCTCTTGTAAGTCCGTTGCATACTGCGCGAGACCATGTTGGGCCCTTTGAAGGAGCGCATAAGCTTCTATCCCGACAGTATTATCGACCTGTGGTTGTTCTTGAAAGAAGGTTTGAAGGGTGTCGCTTAGTTGTTGGTAATCAATAGGAACGTGTTCCGACATTGTAGGCTATAGTGTTGTATTGGTTGGTGATAGATGGACGCAACTTGGTGTAACGGGGGTCGATGGACGTAGGGACTATGGTGCCAAGGAATACAACCGAGGCGAGAACGTGGCAATAGGTATTCAAGACTATGGGCTATGGAGTGGCTCTACCTAGTATGACAAACTAGTTGAACCCTATGATGAGGCGTAGAACAAAAGTAGTATTCGTGGATTAGGTACACGAAGTTGCGTGAGGAGAAGAGGAAAGGAAGGAAAACATGAAAAGGCACGAGACAACGCCCCCTTATATATCCAACTCCTAGTCCATTGATGACTAATACCCCGCGTAATGGAAACTGAAAGTACATAACAGAAAGCCCATGACAAATCAGAGTTCAACCGCGCAATATCTCCTCTTCACAATCTAATCTATCATCTTAGCCGAAATACAATATTGCCGTTACACAAACAAAAAAACTCCATCTTTCGATCGAACAAGCCCAATGATAACCCATCGTTCCCTGTTTTACTATTTCTATTTTGATCGAAGTCACGGTCGTGCCCCATCCTAGCACCCCCATTATAGTATAACTTTAAGCTCCTCGCTTAAAGAACCCCACGAAAGGAAAAAATCTACCTGAACATCTGGGACCACTCTCAATGCTGAACTAACCAAGTAGTTAGCTTTCTTTTATTCAGCTCGGGCTGGCATGGGAGAGGCTAACACGTTACTATCATCAGCAAACCTGTAGCCTTCGCCAGACGCCCGGGGCGCTCAGGGCGCTCAGGGCGCTCGGTAGGTAAACTACCTCTCCAGAGATACCGCCAGTGCTCCTGGCGAGGTCTGGCGCACATTATTCCGCCCCAGCGCACACTAGTCCGCACAACGGGCCCCGACACTAAATAATAGCGCCCGGTGTAACTAGGACGTCACTCTACCCGCCAGAGAATGCCAGTTGCACGGTTGGATATCCTGACTGCTCCTGGAGCACTCTTCACTGCTCCAGCGGGCTCTGGGGATAGAATGATTGCCCTGACTCCCCCTGACGTTGCCGGATGGGGTGCTTTGAAATCTGGCTCATGCCCGACGTACCGATTCCTACATGTCGGCGCCCCGTTCTCTCTAGGCATACACCTCTCCGCCGTTCCGGCCTCTGGTATTCACAATTCCCCCATGAGATTACAAAAACATCACTCGCACGACGATCTCTACTGTCTCCAGAGCACTCGCGACTGCACTTTGAGAATTGGTGTATTCAACATCGTGATCCTCTGCCTAATACTAAATACAATACGCCATTTAACACCCTAACTAACCCTAATACAATATACGAATCAGAAGAAATCCCCCACTATCTCCCTTAGCACTCGTGATTGTTCTACACATCCTCCTCCCCCCCCCCCCTTCTTAATCCCCCGCTACAGGTAATTCCGGCTCTTCTTCTTCCTCCTCCCCCTCCTCTTCGGTGTCAATGCCGCGAATTCGGGCATTAATCACTTCGTCCTGGGCGCTGTCGGAATCAACCCGACCTCCTGGAGCACTCGTGGGTGTTCTCCGAGCATCTCGGAATGCGGCAAGATCCGCAGCCAGAGCTTCATCGTCCTCGCTAGAACCCTCCTCCGGTATAATCTCAATCGTTACCCCTTTTTTATCTCGTATCTATTAGGGTTAGCATTTAGAATACCACTCGCATTACCGGCATCTAGAAGTATCATACCTTTTCTCGAAGGTTATCTTTGATTACCTCCAAGGTTGCCTCCTGGTTCTGTTTACTTCTCCCCTTCCAAGTGTTGCTCATCCTGTTGAACGTTTCTACTCGTGTTTGGATGTCAGCTTGGCAATCCCGTATAGCCCTAGGAGCATCCGTCATTGCTCCCAAGGCACTCGCCATATCAATGAGGGCATCGGGCCATACTTACTCACAACACTCTCATTCTGCGACTGAAAATTATCAGGCTTCACGTAACTCCCTGTTGACCACGCCCGAATGCCGTGCCAGATTGCCGTCGATATCAGGCAAATAAGGGTAGGGGTTATCCGCTCTAGAAATTCGGGATCCCTAACCCCTCGCATTCTTACCCCATCAAAGTATTTAAAATACAATATATCGATAATTTCCGGAGCCAGGAAGCGCAGTCGGTAGGTCTAGAATCTGTTACCGGCTATCCCGAGTGCTCTCTGGGCATCCACTGGCATCATACCTCGTAATGCTGTTGGGGGCTCAAGAAACGATCATTCTTCAAAAGGTATTCCACTTGAGCCACCCTCGCCTCAGGCCCCACAAAATTTCCAAGCCCGTATATCGTAGAGTCCGCCAGTCGCCCTTTCACCTCGTGCATCAAGTGGGAACGGACACGGGAGTGCAGACTTCTGACCTATCATTCTCAATTATGCTTCCAGAGCACTCGTAATCCTTTTGGGGGCACTCACCTGTTTAATAACGACCTCATCAAGGTCTACTCTACACCCCACTCGGCGACTAGCAGTTGCCCACATGCTCACTACTAGTACCGAAAGTCTTGCCTCAGGTGGAAAGGGCTCATGTAGAAGAGTATGCTCCCCGATTAACACGCTACACTCCTTCTCAATCCTCTGAGCCTGCACTGACAGCACATTTGCACTCCTAGAGTTAGGGACCACAGACCTCTGAGTCAATTGGCTCGAAGGAATGTCGCCAGTGTTCTCAAAGACGTCGTGAGTGTCCTCCGGAATACTAACCTCGCTTCCCGGAATCAAAATACCCTCGCTTTCCGGCATCGGAGTACTCTCGTCCCCCCCCCTAGATGAGGAAAGGTACTCGATTTCGTAGACTCTTCGCGATCTACCTTGACCGTGAAGTTGGCTTGAAGGAATCTGACGACTGCTCACAGAGTTCTCGCCAATTACCTCGCTAGGCGGTGAAGAACGATATGTCCGGTAAGTGGGGGAGGACTCCCCGTATCGAGAGCGCATCGAGGAAAAATCAATATGGCGCGTAGAAGAGGTATACTCATGAGCATAAACAGGTGCAGAGGGCCTAGACTGTGAGGGTGTTGGGGGTGCTCTCTGGGATGCCGGGAGTACTCTCTGGGATGCATTCTGGCTGGGTGCTGAAGTGGGTGCTGCTCTCCCTTGACCTTGTTTACGTATTACTTTCGCGCCCGGTCGAGTTCCCCTCTGAATCGTTAGCCACTAATACTTACATGTTAAAAAGCATCAATGAGCGAGATAGAGTCGAACCTGTACCACGTCCACCGGCACGTTGGAAGAAGCAATGACCTCCGCTACCGCGCCAGTTGGTTTCCTCCGAGCATTGCCCAGTGCTCTGGCAGTAGTCGGCTGAACTGTATGAGGTCTCTTTCCGACAGTCTGAGACTTCTGGGGGTAAGATGGGGGGGGGCTTGAGGTTCATCCTCCGGTTCATCCTCATCCTCCTTAGAGCTCTCGTGGTCATTCTCCGGAGCATCATCATAGTCTGAGTGGCTAGTATCAACTATTTCTTCCACCTCTGGCGCCTCAATTGCCTCTGGCGCCTCAATTGCCTCAGGCTCCTCCTGCGCTTCAAAATTATCAGTATGATCCTCGGGGAGATGAAATTCTACCCTCCTAGGACTGCTCCCCCCAGTGGGGGTTTCGGAGGAACGGAGAAGACCTTTCCGAGGTATTTGAGCGGCGGTGGTCGATTGACTACTCCGAGTGCGGGCTGGCAGTGGAGTCAATGTTCGGTAAGATATTTCAGACTCGTCAGTCAGTAAATCTTCATGTTCTTCAGGTCGTTTTGGGAGTCGTGGGCGCTTTGGGGCAAGGGGTGCTGAACCGGAGGAGCGCTTGGTGGGAGCCATTCTGATGACTGGCAGGAATATCCGCAGTGCTCTAGGAGCACTCGCGATATCTTCGATTAGAAATCAATTCTTGGCGAGAAAATTTGCGCCGCTAATCAAGAAAAATTTGCACCGCTAATCCTCTTACGGCAGGGATCATCCTATGTTACCACAATTTCTGCACTCAACCGCATCATTTATCATCACTCGTTTTACTGCACTTTCTGAAGCGGTACCGAGTGCTCTGAGAGCAATCTAGGAGTTTGATTCGACTTTGAAATAAAAGCAATGCAATTACTACCTGGAATAATCTAATCTAATCTAATCTAATCTAATCCTATCCGATATAACCCATCCATTGATATACTCTTGCAAGACAAAGGGAAATCCAAAACACCAAATCGTACCGCACCTCAATAGCTATCGCGAGTGCTCAGGGAGTAATCCTAACAACTATTAAAAGGTTAGTGACAATTCCGCAGGAAGGGAAGTTCGAGATTATACCAAAGGGAACTAATGATGCCCACCACCATCACCACCATCACCACCACCACCATCACCACCGCCTCCAGCTGGCCCACCACCACCATCACCACCGCCTCCAGCTGGCCCACCACCACCACCACCACCGCCTCCAGCTGGTCCTCCACCACCACCGCCGCCCGGAGGAGGAGGAGGTCCGCCCGGAGGCGGTGGAGGTCCTAGACCACCACCACCACCACCACCACCACCACCACCACCACCTCCACCACCACCTCCAGCACCAGCAGCCGCGAGTGCGTCAGCAGCTCTCTTGGCTGCTATCCGGCAGGTGTCCAGATCGTCCCCTGTAAGAAGTTTGGGTCAGCAACCCCGACACCCAAAGGATACTTCCTAAGGTATTTGGGGTCTAAATCGTCGATAGCATCCTGCTGTCTATCGCGACGCCTAACAAGAGTCTGAATTAGCCTTTGATTACTGGCATCAGTTCTAGGCATATATACCCTCAGTCCTTTGGCAGTTATCCGGTGCTTTCCCTCCTCGTAATCCGAATCCTCTGCAGGAATATCGATCATGCTATAATCATCTTCCTCAACGTGAGGGAAAGCCGGGTTCAACGGGGGGATTCCGCACCACCCAGGTTAGCACCCGCGCCTGCTCTGTGGAGGACCGCCAATATCCTCCGAGGCCTGGCATTGCTGTTCTTCAACCAACCTTCGAGCTCCTCTGAATCGGTAATTTGTACCTCCACCGGCTGAACAGGAGGAACAGCTGCCGGGGGGACATTCTCAATTGCCCCCCAGATAGTCCTGACTGCTCTGCCGGGTGCGGTGTGCTTCAGGATCAAGTTGCATAGCTCGGGGAAAGTTATCTTGGTCAAAATTCCGATGAACGAAGGTTCGTTCAGGGGATCATTCCAGTCATAAGTAGGTGGTGGGACGAGCATAAAGAATGCCCCTAGAGCATCGGGGTCTACCACGGTAACCATTATGGAAGGTCGCACGAGTTCCGGAGGTACTGCACGCTCTTTCCCTTTGCGAGAGCGTCTTCCGGCTGCCTGACCACCGCCGTCATCATCATCATCACTATCACCGGCAGCCTCTTTGAACTGACGGTCTCCCTGTCCCCTTGATAACCTATCCTTCATACCAACATCTGCGATGAGCCACTGTAGAGCACTCGCCAGTGCTCTACGGGCATCGGAGTCACCCCCAGTCCAAATTGGCAGAAAACCGTTGAGGGAGGGCAAGTTCATCAAGTAAAGGCATAGGGCATTGAACGCAGCCATACCGGACGTGCTTTTATTGACCCAACCCACATTTTGCATTTCCGCCTTTAGGCTGTTGCTGATGCTGGTGTACACTCTAGGTAGGTTGAGTAGACCTAAAGTCACCTCCGCTTCGCTTGCTTGAGTCACCTCGAATGCGGTCGAGCTCGGGGATGTCTCTTGAATACCCGGGGATGTCTCTTGAACACCCGGGGACGCCTCTTGGACAATCGGCGATGGCTCGGGTCTAATTAGTCTCTGTCGTACTGGTGAGGGGTGGTCTATTAGTTCGGACGGGCTTGCACTAGAAAATAACCGAGAGGGGCGTCGGGGCTTGAATGTAGGGGTCTCCGGTGCAAGAACCTTCGGTGGAGCACTGACGGGTGCTGGTGAGGGAGTAGTAGAGCCTGCTGGGCCTGTTGAGCGGCCTGTTGCTGGGCCTGTTGCTGCTGGGCCTGTTGAGCGGACTGCACTAGACTTGGACCGAGTGAGAACTTGACTTGGGACTATGGTCTTCCGGGCAACGTTCTTGCAAGAAATAGACAACTCGGGGGTTGTGCGGAAGGACACAATAGCGGTTAAACTATCAAGTCGTCAACCTGATTTCGAGTCGGAGAGAATTCAAAGAATTTAGACGAGAGACGAAAGCGGGAAAGCTAGGTTCTAATGTCTATATTATATGTATCGCTTGATTGACAAAGTCAGAAGAAAGAGAAAAACAGCCCGATATTTATACAAGAACCGTGTCCCTTCCAACCGAGAAAGAAAAGAGAACTAAACAGGTGGGAAAGCCATTTGACCCTGAGAAACTGCCAAGAAGTATGGAAACAGATAGAAAAGTGTCGGTTGCGTAAGTGTCCGATCACGTACATAAGTATATGACTCAATGTTCCAACATAGGAAAGTAATACCCGAGATGACAACCCATATGTAAAGTAGAAACGTAATAGAAACCCAAAAGAAAATAGTTAACGGTATAAACCCTGTATTCCTTATCAAATGATTCGTAATGAAATGTATGGAGATAGACAGATATTAACGAAGTAAATGAAAGAAACAAAGTTCACCGTAAATTCCAACACCCCTTCACACTTGGTACCGAATATAGAGGTGCACAAGTGGTCGTGAGTTTGTTTCACAAGTCCTTTGGTGCAAATGTCTGCTAGATTTTCCGCAGTAGAAACGTACATGAGGTTAATCGAACCATTCTGAACGCATTCACGAGAGAAGTGGTAAGCGATATCGATGTGTTTCGTCTTGTCGTTAAGCTTCGGATTGTTGGCGACATCGATGGCGGAGTTACTGTCACAGAATACGGCTTGTGGAGTATCGTCCTTGAGGAGTTCCTTGAGGCCTCGAGTTAACCAAAGGTGATGTTTGGTGGTCATAGCCAGTGCCATGTACTCGGCTTCGCAAGTAGAGGTAGCAACTGAGCGTTGTTTTCGAGAGCGCCAGGAAATGGTGGAGTCACCAAGTTGGAAAAGATATCCAGAAAAGCTTCGTCGTGTATCGTAACAGTTTCCGTAGGATGAGTCGCTGTATGCCGAAAGCTTGAGGTCAGAACCAAATGGAAATAGGAGTGCCTTTTCTTTGGTCTTTTGAAGGTAGCGGAGTACTCGTTTAGCGGCGGACATATGTGCAATAGAAGGATTGGAGTTAAACTGAGAGAGGTGAGTTATTGTATACGCTAGGTCAGGTCTTGTCGCAGTAACCAGATACATGAGAGATCCGATGATTTGTTGATAGGCAGTTGCATCGGCCTTGTCGTCTTCGTCACTAGTCGCAATCAATCGGTGGTTAGGATCGATAGGAGTGGAGACGGGCTTGCAATCTTGCATCGAGAATCGGTTCAGAATCTTGTTGATGAATGCTGTCTGCGAGAGAGTGATACCGGCATTGGTATAGTCAATTTGGATGCCGAGGAGATAGTTGAGAAGTCCCATATCATTAACCTTAAATTCGGTTTTCAAGAGGGAAACTGTCTGTTCTTCTAAGTCGCTAGGAGGTCCAAAGAGAGTAATATCGTCCACGTAAATAGCTATAATTAGTTTACCTGAGTCATGGACAAGAACACAGGGATCAAAGGCAGTAATAGCAAAACCATAGGGGATAAGGTATTCAACCAGCCGAAAGTACCATTCCCTTGGTGATTGCTTCAAACCGTATATACATCGTTTCAATCGCGCAACCTTACCTTCTAACCGGCTGCCTTCCGGTAGTTGCATATACACCTCTTCTTTCAAGATACCATATAGGAAAGCGGTTTTGACATCGAGTTGTCTGACACGCCATCCTTTGCAAGCAGCAATGGCAAGAAGTAAACGGAGAGAGTCGAAACGTACAACCGGTGAAAAGATCTCGTCGTAGTTCATCCCTTGAACTTGAGAAAAGCCTTTGGCGACAAGTCTAGCCTTGTAACGTTCTACTTCTCTTTTAGCGTTGCCTTTAACCTTAAACACCCATCGACAATCCACAACCTTTCGGTTGGGTTTGTCAACAACTTCCCAAACTTCATTCTCTTTAAGTGACTTTAGTTCCTCGTTCATTGCCTTTTTCCATTCAGGCCAGTCCGGTGAGGATTTGGCTTCACGATATGATTTAGGCTCCGATACTTCTAGGATACTAATGAGTGTCTCTTCTCGTTCCGATTCTTGTGGAGGAGCTTCCAGCATTAGCTGGTCGCTTTGGGTGGAGGACGAAGAGGTATCAGGTGACCGTTAACTGGCGTCAGTCATTTGTTGATCGCTGGATGCGAGAGGTGG
This sequence comes from Morchella importuna, assembly GCF_003444635.1. Classification (NCBI taxonomy): domain Eukaryota; kingdom Fungi; phylum Ascomycota; class Pezizomycetes; order Pezizales; family Morchellaceae; genus Morchella; species Morchella importuna. The sequence continues at coordinate 2,225,297 of NW_025763399.1, read as the reverse complement.
TGGTGAGGGAGCCCTTGTTAGAGGAGCTTTCCACCATTCGCCAGGAGGGTTGATAGCTGTGCCTGTTCGTAGTCTCGTCCTTGGAGGACTGGGTCGAAAAGAGTCGTGAAAAGAGATGATTGTTTCGTTTCTGGGATAGTTATGTTGAGGAGGGAGTGAAGGTGATGAGGAGGAGGAAGATCCGTTTGATTGTACGGAGTCTTGATGTTGTTGCTGCTGTTGCATTGAGGAGAAACCGGAGAAGAGTTCCTGGTTTATTTCTGACTTGGTATTTGACTGAGTGGAGGATGTATTAGAAGGTGGTGAGAATAGAGCATCGTTCTTGCGTTCTTCGTCCAACTGATGGTTCATGAGTGCAGTAACGATAGGATGACCCCTTTGATACCAGTCAGCTGCTGTCTCGGGGTTCCTATTAATCCAAGCTATCCACATGTCCGAAGTTGGGAAACCTTCTTTGTTGAGATTATAAGAAAGGCTTGTGGAGGGCTGAAATGCTTGAGGGTCGTTAAACTGAGTTGAAGACGAAGATGATGAGAGGGGTTCAGGAACTGAAGGTACCCCTTCTGTCGCAAGAGGAGGGAAAAAGACATCGTAAGAGACGACTGTTCGTTTTTCTGAAGGAAGGAATACTCTATAATGGCGATCGGTTGCTGTATATCCTATGAAAATACCTTTCATAGCCCTGGGAGATAGCTTGCTTCCTGCGGGACGTTTGTCCTCCGGGATATGCACGTAGCACTCTCGACCAAAAGGCTGAAGGTGGTGGATCGATGGTTTCTTACCGAGGAAGGCCTCATAAGGAGTTTGATCCTTGACTGACTTATGAGGTTGGCGGTTCTTGAGGTAGACGAAGGTGGAGACTGCTTCTGCCCATAGTCGCTTATCATTGAGAGGAAGCAACATGGTCCTAACTGTTTCACCCATTGTTCGGTTAAGTCTTTCAGCAACACCATTGGACTCCGGAAAGTAAGGAGGGGTTAACTCGTAAACGATTCCCTTAGAAGCAAAGAATTCTTATAGCTTTCCATTGACGTACTCTCCTCCATTATCTGTCCTAAAACGTTTGACCGGCAAGCCATATTGGAGTTCCATCTCAGTCACGAAATCTTCAATAGCCTTAGCTGCATCGGATTTCTTCTTGAGAAAACGAACCCATGAGATTCTGGTCTTATCGTCAACGAAGGAAATGTAGTAGAGGGAGTTTGCGTAAGAAGGAACGGGAAAAGGTCCACATAAGTCAGAATGAATGAGTTCCAACTTGGTTTCCGCTCGAGTATTAGTAGATAGTGGTGTATGGTGTGTAGACTTAGCGAGTGAACAGGTTGAACAGTGAAAGGAATCAGGGGCAGGAGGGATGATAGTGGCGTCAGCGTAAAGGTTTTTAGCTTTCTTAATAGAAGATGGAGCTAGGTGTCCTAGAGCTGAGTGCCAGAAGTCATATGTGAGAAAAGCAGAGTCGGTAACCTCAGGGATCTTAAATAAAGAACCGTCAAATGATGCTTCGAAAATCGTTTTATTCCCTTTAACAATAGAAATGAAATCCTCCTCTCCCACCATAGTATACCCTTTTTCGCTAATTTTCCTCCAGGAAAGTAAAGGTCGCTCAAGATCAGGAACATAAAGAACATCGGAAACATGAAAAGAAGAAACAGATCCATCCCTAAGTACACAGTCCATCACCACAGTTCCCTTTCCCTTAACAGACATGGAGTCCTTAGACGAGGATCTCACAAATCCGGAACATTTCTCGAGGTGTTCGAAACGCCCTAGGGAGGGACACATGTGAGAGGTTGCTCCTGTGTCAAAATAGAATGAAGTGTTTTTTACCTTTCCGTTGCCCGAGTCTGTCGTGACCATAGCGGAGTCTCTTTCTTTTCCTTTGTCCGAAGACTTCTGTTCCTCTTGGTGCTTCTTGAGCTTGAAGCATTGGTTCCACGTATGTCCTAGATGTTTGCCTGGGTTGTGTTTAACACACCAGGTACATTCTTTCTGCTTCTGTTGACGAGATGCAGATTGAGAGGAAGAGGAGGGCTGACGAGGAGGCCTGGCATTCCTTCTTTGTGTTGTAAGGAGAGCCGTTTGAGGAGGAGAGGAGACAGAGGAGGGAGGTTGCTCGTGGTCCAAATCTAAGAGACGTTGTTTGACTTCGGCAAAAGTGAAATCATCTTTTGTAGACAGGTTATCTACAACGTTCTTCTGATGTCGGACGAGAAAACCTAGGAGGAAATCGCGCTTTGCTTTGTCTTCATCCAGGAATTTGGAGAAGAGTTGGCGATAGGTGTCGGATGAGGATTTAGCCAGCTGATTAAGGCGTAGCCATTCCTGTTCGAAGGATGCGATGAATGTAGAGATGGGTTTTTCTGGATCGTAGGAGGAGGGAAGTGAGACCAAGGACATGATCTGGGAAACGAGTGCGAAAGCAGTGTCTCGGTAGAATTCGCCACGCAGAGACTCCCACATCCTATGGGGGTGGTCAAGCTCGACAATTTTCTCCAAAATGTCCTGAGATACCACCTGGATGTAGACAGCTGCTGCTTGATGGCATAGCGATTCATATGCGGATTTTTCGGCGTCGTCTGCGTCATCAGAGGGTTCCGCTCCATCAACAACTATTTCATAGACTTTCATGCCTTTCCATACGAGCTTCATTGAAGCTGCCCATATATTGTAGTTCGATTGTCCGGTTAGAACACGGATGTTATCGAGCTTAATTGTGATGGGTTTGTCGTCTTTGACGCGGGTGGAGAAGGAGAGAGAAGACTTTTTGGGTGATTCTTTTCCTTTGGCAGACATGTTTGAAGAGTTGGATGAGGTAGGAAGGGAGTAGAGGACGGACGAAGATAAGCCGAAGGGGATTCTTGAATTTCTGATATCGATGGATCAGGATGATTGGTGTCTAAAAGAACACCGGGCTCATAACCTGCAAGAAATAGACAACTCGGGGGTTGTGCGGAAGGACACAATAGCGGTTAAACTATCAAGTCGTCAACCTGATTTCGAGTCGGAGAGAATTCAAAGAATTTAGACGAGAGACGAAAGCGGGAAAGCTAGGTTCTAATGTCTATATTATATGTATCGCTTGATTGACAAAGTCAGAAGAAAGAGAAAAACAGCCCGATATTTATACAAGAACCGTGTCCCTTCCAACCGAGAAAGAAAAGAGAACTAAACAGGTGGGAAAGCCATTTGACCCTGAGAAACTGCCAAGAAGTATGGAAACAGATAGAAAAGTGTCGGTTGCGTAAGTGTCCGATCACGTACATAAGTATATGACTCAATGTTCCAACATAGGAAAGTAATACCCGAGATGACAACCCATATGTAAAGTAGAAACGTAATAGAAACCCAAAAGAAAATAGTTAACGGTATAAACCCTGTATTCCTTATCAAATGACCCGTAATGAAATGTATGGAGATAGACAGATATTAACGAAGTAAATGAAAGAAACAAAGTTCACCGTAAATTCCAACAGTTCTTTTGTGGAGCACTAGCGGGTGCTGGTGGGGTAGCACTAACCATAAGTACGGTCGTCCGTACAAGGGCCTCTGGTGAAGCACTGCTGCGTGCTGAGGAAGCAGTGGAGACTGCTGCTAGTGGGCCTGTTGTTGGACCTGTTGCTGGGTCTTGATCGTCACTTATGTATGGTTCAGAGGGTTCGGAACTAAAGTCGGGAAAGGAGTCGGAATCAGTTAGGGTTGCTCCCCAGTTACTCGGGAAGATCCCTTCAGTGTCCGATGGAGCTAGGTTAGTATTTGGCGGAGTCCGGGTTTCAGTCCGGATTGGTGGAGGTACAGGGTTTTGTTTTCAGCTCTTGTTGATCGGGGTGAACCCGGAAAGCACTGGCGACTGCTTAGGGGGTGTTTCTGGTATCTCCTCCGGGATAGGCTTGACAGTTTTGCGGGACGATTTGTGACCTGAGGAAGTTCGGTGTTTCTTATGTTTTCGGGACGATTTGTGTTTCTTGGTTTTTCGGTGGGTCTTTTCGTTATCGTCTTCGTCTATGTCACGCAAGCGCTTCTTATTGGGAAGTTGATTTATGTTCTGTGAGCTACCGGGAGTGCTCTGAGCGGTGTTTGGAGTCTGATAATGTTAATGTATCACTGTGGTGAGTATGGTTCTAAAATTAATTGGATTAGGAGAGAGAAATACCATCTTATTTATAAAGATTGCAAAGATTAAATGGCTTGAAAACGGAGGAACTTGAAGGATGAGATTTCAACAGGTAATGTTGAAAGCAATGGAAAACTTGAAGTGATAGGTAGAGGAGAACTTGAAGGTGGTTAGGAACTTCTCACGAACTTGAAGGAAGGGAGGGGTGCTCTTATACCGAGTACGATCAGCTTTTTTCTTGAGCTTATCACGCTTCCGAGAGCACCCACGAATGCTCTAGAAGCACTCGAGGGTGCTCGTACTCAATGTTTGCTTCAATATATGACGTTGATCTAAATGCTCCAGGCGCACTCGGGGATGCTCTGACGGTACCAATGGTGACGTCGATAACATTCTGGTGTTGGGGTTGGTGCTTGTGTTCTTGTTGGTGTTGGTACTCTGTCCTCTAGGAAGCTGATTCGGAGAGAATGTATTCTTTGAGCTCGTAGTCGATATTAGTGTTGAATTTGGCGCTGAGAACACTGTCTCGATCTGAAGAGACTCCGCGAGTGCTCAGGGAGAGAGTGCAGATGCTCAGGGCGATAGAATCTAGCATAACTGGCCGCCTGATTGGGGTGGTGGGTGTTTCTTCGTGTTGGTGTTGATGTTTGTATTAGGTTGGTGATGTATGACATCAGACTCGTATTGAAAATCAGCCTTGCCGACCGGGGTGCAGGTGAGAGGAGCCTCATTGGCTGACAAATCAAATCATTCGAGCACTCTGCAGCAGCACCTGCAGGAAAGAGCCTCCTCGGCCTTGGCAGGAACCAAATTTTTAGAGCACTCAGGAGTGCTTTGCTAGCATCATGAGACTTCAATGAAATCGTCTTGCCCCTTTTGCAGCAAGCGGTACAGCTCCTCCGCGAACTTCGATAAACATCTTCGAACTACACATCCATTTGAAGCAGATGAATGGCTGGGAAACCAATTTTTACTCCTGGAGCGCGATCAAGAGGCACCCGATGACACTCACGACAGCCCGGAAGGCATTCACGATTCCTATTCAGATGCCCATGACGACTCGGATAGTTCGGAGAGCAACAGTATCAATTATCATGACCAAGATCCCGATAATAATTCAGATCTGGAATCCGAATCATATTTTATGATGGAAGAGACAGATGGAGATGCAAATAGGCATGAGGCAGCGACAACGATTTACGAGGGTGCTGGGGAGCGTCTCTACCGCTCGGAGGACTACGACGAATGCTCACAAAACCTTCTCCGATACCCGTGGCACCCATTCAACTCAGCATACGAGTTTAGAATGGCACGTTATTTCATACTGTCGAAGGCCTCACAAGGAAATATCGACAGTTTCTTTCTACACGCTCCGTCAAGCAGTGGCGAATGCTCCTACAGGACTGGGCGAGGTTTTATAAAAAGGTTGGACGAAATGAATGACATATTGGGAAAGGCGAGCTGGCATCATTCGGAGGTGGATATTGGGGGAGAGAAAATCCCTTACTATTACCGGGATCCAATGGTAATTGTGCGATATCTTCTAGGCCAACGGGCCTTTCGGGAGTCATTGGTGTACGCGCCAGTGGTAGAGCATAATGAATCTGGCGAGAGAATGTACGGGGAAATGCATACGGGAGATTTGTGGTGGGAGACGCAGGTCTGGTAAGCCTCACAAGTGCTCTAGAGGCAGTCCCTAATGCTTTCTGGACAGAATACCTTACCGGAGGGGTCGACTGTGGTACCAATTATATGCGCGTCAGATGGCACACATTTGACAAATTTTAGTGGGGACAAGAAAGCCTGGCCAATCTATCTTACCATCGGGAACATCAAGTCATCGGTCCGGAGCAAGCCCACCGGGCATTCGTTAATTCTCCTAGGGCTACTGCCAGTCCCACCTAAGCTCGGGAAGAACTCACTCGCTAATTCCGCTTTACGACGTCAGAGTCAAATGGCGCTGCATCGCGCCCTTGGGGAGATCTTTCAGAGCATTCGGGAGTGCTCTCAGGAAGGTGAGCTAATCGCATGCGCCGACGGGTACGAACGTCTATGCTTTCCGGTGTTGTCGGGTTGGATCGCTGATCAACCTGAGCATTCAAACTTACAAAATATTAGTACTAGCTCTTGTCCAAGATGCGAGGTGGAATTCCACAGTCTTGGGAGCACTCGCCGGAGCCCTACGCGCGATCACGAGGATTACCGGGAGAGGGTAAAGCTATTCAGGGAGAACCCGGGAAACCTGGGACCGGTGGAATACCTTGTCGCGAGATCAGTAAAGACACTCTTCAATGCTTTCTGGGGTATGCCGAGGGTTAATCCATACGATCTCAACAAACCGGACATTCTGCACAATATATACCTAGGGATGTTGAAGCACATGATGGAGTGGGTTCAGGCTTTCTTGAAGAAGCACAATCGATTGGAGGAATTTGACAAAGCTTGGGCCTCGATTGCGCCTTACCCTGGACTGGCAGTACCGAACAAGGCATATCGTGCCACAACCCAATGGCAAGGGAAGGAGATGAGAAATCTGGGGCGGGTCGTTCTTGGAGCACTCGCGGCTGCTTTGAGAAACCCGGGGGTGGCTGTCAGGGGCGACTTCGCAAAGGCATTGAAATGTGTACGAGGCTTAATCGACTTCCACTTAATGGCGCAGTATGGGAGTCATAAGACGAGCACACTGAATTATATGGAGAGCTATCTCGAGGATTTCCATAAGCACAAGGATATCTTTTTAGAATTCCGGGCGTACAAGAGGACGGTTAAGGATGCGAGAGATCGGACAAAAGCTGTGAAGACCTCAGGCTCCCAGAGCGCTCAGCGAGGTTTGGAGGAGATTCGCGAGATACGGGAAAGGTCTCACTTCAACTCCATCAAATTGTACGTGTTAACGCACTATCGGGAACATGTCGAGCGCTTTGGGAGCATTCCCCAGTGCTCCACCGACATCAGCGAACTCGCCCATGTACGTCAGATAAAAGAGGCATACGGAGCATCCAACAAGGTCGATGCTGCAACGCAGATACTGGACTATGGGGGGCGGCGGTTGGCGTTAGAGATTCGAATGCTGAATCTGAAAGACATTGTTGGAGGTCCTGAGAGCACTGACGACATCCTTTGGAGCCATCGAGATAACCTGAAGGAGTTACTTGAGATTTTTAAAATCGAAGACCGGAAAAAAACACCAAATGAACGATCCATAGTAGAAGGCCGACTGCCTCTAAGGCGTCTTTGCAACCCCTCCACGAAATCGGAAAGACTTTTCAATATTGCGGATGGACTGCAAATAAGCCATACCACGTTATATCGCCTGATGAAGGAGTATGCAGAGGATGCGGGATGCTCTCAAAGCTTTGCCGGAAACTCTGAGAGCATTTTAGAGCGCCGGGTGGAGATGTTCACATGTTTGCAGGTTCCGATACCAATCTTCCAAAGACCTGAGGTGTACGAGGTTCACAATATCAGGTGTACGGGAAACGCGGCTTTTAGGAAAGGGAAAATAAGAAAGGATTGGGTATGGGTGTCAGTAGCGTCCTCAGAGGAGTGGGGAGTGTTTCGGGGACGCTTACCAGGACGTGTCGAGGCTTTGTTCAAGCTGCGGGACAGTGGGGGGCGAGCACATAGACTATGTATAGTGGAGCTACTCGAGGCAAAGGATCGTGGTATCGCTGATAGCTCACATGGGCTCCTGAAGGTTTGTAGGAGGAGGAGGAAGAGGATGTGGGTCGTTAATATTCGGAGTATATTGGGAATGGCCCATTTGTTTGAGGTGGAGACTGGTAATTGGTTGGTAAATACTAGGATAGACTTGCGTACGTGGAATGAATTTAGTTGAATACTTGTAAAGCCGTGAGGGCATTCTTGAGTGCTCTAGGAACGTTAGACCCAATTGGACTCTCTAATTCAAAATTCGTGTCGTTCTGCTATGCATGCGGATTGGAAGAAGGAGGTAAAGTTTCGGCCGCTCAGTATCTGAGTCTGGCTATCCAGCAAGCTCGCTCCAGGATGTCAATGCCAGTCCATGTTTGCTGCTTATGCATGGACATTGAGCTTTTCAGACGAGCCGTACCATGGCCTCAACCTCAAGGCTAATTATGCCTTTCACGAATCGACAGAATCATACACGTCCGTCAAAGGTTGGGTAGTCGTCACCAGTATACAGGACAGTGCTCGTATCAGTATCCCGCGACTGACCGTACAGCGGCGTTGAGGATACCCACGTTAGATATCTTTTGAGGGACTGGTGCGGCCTTCCTATCCTTTGAGGACGGTGTATCAATACAAAGGAGCCCAAATGAGGGTTGCCTCACCTTGAGTGGGTATGACGAATGCCTCAGCTCTGTGAGCATTGGTGAGTGCTCTGGGAGCACTCGCGGAAGCCCTCGTGGGAGCGTTCGCGGGAGCATTCGCGGGAGCATTCGCGGTGCGTGAGAGCATTTGCGGTGCCTGTAACGGGGGTGCTAGGATGATACACGACCGTGACTTCGATCTGACATAGAAAGGGTAAACGGGCAACGATGGATTCCTTGGGCTCGTTCGATCGGAAGATGGAGTTTATTTGTTTGATCGTATTTGTAGTCTAAAAACTTAATAACTTTAAGGGGTCTCCTCGCTAGTAAAGATTCCATCCCTCCCCGAGTTCAAACTGGGGGGCAACCGAGTACTTTTATCGAAGTTCCGCTTTTTTTTTCTCCCTAGACCCTTCTGTTTTTCCCCCTAGTCCGGGGACACCGCGACTTTTTTCTATGAGGGGCGAGAGGAGTTGCTGCCACCCCTCGGACGAACTTCCGCCCGAGTCAAATCACGCAATCTCTGCCAAGAGCTGGTCGGGATCCTAAGAACTAGCGGAAACAACCGACCAGATAGCAATTGCTTATTCAATTTGTTTTAGAACAGATTTGGTGTTTTTGTAAAGCGAGGTTTGCTTTTAGTAGCTTGGGTCGTACTCCTACTCCCCCTCAAAGGTGCTCCGGGCTGAAACAGGAGGGTTCCGGCGGTTCGACGCTCCGGGGGTTATTTTTGGGGTCTAAAACGGGTTTATTTTGCAGTGTTTCCTCAACTCCGCAATCCGTTCATTCAACCACCCCAAATGGACCGGAGCATCGTCAGGATCCTTCCTGACGTGGTAAAGCATATTTTCCGAGCATCGGTTGCTAAGTTATTGCACCTCAAAGGTTGACTTCCAAGGTAGGGTAACTTATGTTTGGGGTTACCCTTCCGTATTTGGCATGCTCGTCCTTCTGCTCTAGTTTTGGTCCAGTCGCCTAGCTTGACTTATAAGACTTCTTGCTCGCCAGGATCCCTACCCTTCATACCAATAGAGGTAGGGGTCATCTGCCCTTATCTTCACCCATCGTGAAGAACAAGTGGTGATTACCCTAGGGTCGTATGGCTTGACTGGTAGAACAGTTACTTTTGTAACAGCCCTACTGTGGCTCTGTTACACTACCCCCCTCTCCGGTAGACTCGTCCCGAGTCGAACCTAGGGTTTTTGGTATGGTACATTATGCGCATACAAGAAAATGTAGCTCTAATAACGATTCCATACTGACTTTATGTACCGGGGACAGCCTTTCCACGTATCGCTAGGATCCGGTAGAAAAGGTGTGGCCGTGCAAGATGGAAAATCAAAAATCGGATAGTTGGGCGAGAAGGATCCTGAGTACTTCTACTCCAAAGGATTCCATTCTCTGCTCCTACTTCCTTACTAAGTTCTGGTGATTCCTTCAAGTGGAAGGGAAGCACTACCACCGCTACCCCGCTTCTCTCTAAGCGTTAGCGGGTGCTTCCTGTTCCAAAGGCAACCACCCTTAGTCAACGCCTTTGTAACACCTGCAGTCTTGGTTGTCGCATAACGGGGACCTGCATGAATGAGCTACCGCTCAGGCGTAAGCTTAATCATTGCTGTAGAGCTCTTCACTTATTGTAGACTTTCCCAGGCATAGTCCCTGCCACTACGGGCGGACTTATCATGCTCGGAGGATGTAGAGGATCGCTGAGCACTCAGAGCTTCACTCTGGCCGGCCTTCTAATCATTGGCGAGGCATAGACTCGTCAGTCATTGCTCCCATGAATAGATCCTCTTCCTAGCGCTCAGAATGTAGTTACTCTGACAGCTGGTAGCTAACCACACTGCCGGTACTTGCATGTCACTGTGCAACTGGCTTCTATCAATAACTCTCAGCATGTAACCGGGCCCTGTGTGTACTCATACACCAGACAGTTGAAATGGCTCCGTTACACTCTATTTTCCGCATCCATTTCTATTAACAAAGGAAAACCTCAAGTGAAAAACGTGTATCCCAACAAAGGGAGACCCGTTTTCTCCACGCTTGTCCCAGAACACTCCGTGCCTCGGTTTCCTTCACTTTCCTGTATTGCTTCCCAGGGAAACATCGGCATCCGAACACTGTCAGACCGATGGGAAAAAACGCCGTATTTTGAGGATTTCTAAAGTTTCACCCATGAGCCCTGTGATTTTCCGGGATACTTCGGATGGAACTCTCGGAGCGTCTCGTCTGTCGTTCCTTGCAACATTTTGTAAGGTTCCCGGAAGTCTTCTGAGCGATGCTCTCCCAGGTAATCCGATATTGCATGAACTTCTCCCCCACGATCATCCTTGAACCTCATCCGGAGGTGGAATCGCTATAGCTCGTTGATGATCCTTTGACTCCCAATACGGTTCCAGCAGAGATATATGGAAAACATCATGAATGTTCTACTGAGAGGGTAGATTCAGCCTGTAGGACGTGACACCAAGTTTCCCGACAACCATTTCTTTCGCTGTGCTTGCGCCGCGCTGGGCGCGTCGAAGTTTTCTAGTTTCCGTTTAGGTGAGGGCCAAGTGGAATCTGGTTGAAACCCATAGTTCGCGTAGAACGGCAATACTTTGGTTGACTTTTGGGTGGCCGTGTTGTAGGCTTACTCGCAAATGGGAGTATTCTTGCCCCATCGTCCTGCTGATAGAAGCAATAGTTTCTGAGATATTGTTCTAGCGTTTGGTTGACTCTCTCAGTTTGTCCGTCAGTTTGAGGACGATCTCTTCCAAATCTAGAGTCCCGATCGGAGATAATTTCCTCAGGAAATTCATGCAGTCGGCATATCTCCCATAGGAAGGTTTGAGCAAGCTCTTGAATGGTTGTTTTGGTCTCGAGCGGAATGAATTGGGACATTTTGGTGAAAACGGTCAACGATAACCCAGATATGGGTATAGCCCTCAGATTCAGTCAGGCTTGCGATAAAGTCCATTGAAATGGAGCTCCAAGGCATAGAGGGGACCTCTAAAGATTGCAACGTCCCATACTTCTTGTGTGTTGAGGCCTTAACGCGTTGACATGTATCGCAACTCCGAACGTATTCTTCCACATTGTTGTCCATCTTTAGCCAAAGGAGAGTGCCTGAAGGCGTTCTGCCGTTTTGAATTGTTCAAAGTGACCAGCAGTCTTCGAATTATGTAGGGCGCTCAGGATCTTGAGCTCCAGTTCTCGATGATTTGGAATGTACCACTTTTCCTTATAGAAGACGTCTCCATCCTTTAAAGTGAGGTCTCGGTTCACCAGATTCCCGGAGGTGTTCTCAATGGCTTTTCTCAAGGAAAGGTACCCTGGATCTAAGGCTGCTCGAGCCTAGATTTCATCCGGGAGCACCGGTGTGAGTTTTGCAGACTTGGGCTGCTCTTGTCCATGCTGAGTTGATCATAACGATCGGGTATTGGACAGAACCCATTATGAGTTGTCCTGGCTTAAACAAGCGAATTTCAGGGTCTTGATGAGCCTTACCCCCCTCTTTAAGGGCGTGGTCCCAACGCCGCGACAAGATGTCTGCTCTGGCGTTTTAGTTTTCCAGGGCGGTATACAATTTTGAAGCCAAACACTGCGAGGTAGGCCGCCCCTCGAGCTTATCTCGGTTTCAGTGCCTTTTGCTCTGTCGGATTCCGGGGATAAACCCTTGGCAAACCCAGGCTGGAGGAAGCCCAGAGTGTAACGGGGTAAAGAGAGCACAACTCGTGCCTAGGTCCGGAAGGAGGGAACTGAGGATCTTATCATTCACTAACTGACCCTCATAGCCAGTCTTCCACATCAGCTGAATAATGCTATTCGGGAGGAGTCTGTTCCTCCCTTGGCTGCGTGTGTGAGGTTATTCCATTAGGCTACCGCATCATCCCTAGAGATGGCTTCGCCAAAGGCTTCTGTGAGAGCATCCACAAAGGAATCTCAGCGCTTCCATCTCTCATCTCACACCACAGACATCCCAGCTATCTGGTTGGCAGAAGATATCGGATCCTAACCTCTTCGGAGGTAAAAGACTGGCTTTCAATGGAGAAGACATTCTCACATTGCCCGATGAAGGTCCGCACATTATTTGCTTTGCCATTGAACTTGGCCAGAGGGGGTGTCTTTGGTTCTCGGCCACTGGAGGCAGTGGAGGGGAGTGAGGGGGGGCCGGAGGTCTCATGAACTGGGCTATGGAGGCCAGAGCTCTCTCTCTCTGCTGCTTCTCCAGCATCTTCCTGAGGTATCTCCGCCATCCTCACCTTTCTCCATCCTCATGCTCCGAATCTGAACTATCTGAGTTCTCTCTCTCCTGTGTTGGAAAGCGCCACCAACCGGGGGGACTATTCCATCTCCTCCACTATTACCCGCTGGTTCTGGGTTCTGGTTTTTTCCACCGAGGTTTCCCTCCGGCTGGAGGTTCCTCCTGGGTGACTTCGCTCGTTGAAGCATGACACAATGGCACCTAACTCCTTGTCGTGAACTTCATAATTCCGTTCGGCTCGCGAATTCCCTTTTTGGAGTAAAGGACTCCTGGATGGCACTTATTGTCATCTCAGTGGAATTGGGACCATATGTTAGATTTTGGCGGAGTTGGAGGCATCGGTCTCAACCTTGGTGGCTAGCTCAGCATCAAAGAGGGCTAATACGGGGGCGGATTGGGACGCCTCTTTCAGGACTTCGAACGCACGCACGCCTTCCTCAAACCAGGTCAATTCGGTGTCCTTGTCTCTTCCGACGGTTAATCTCGGGTTCGGTTAGAGCCGGACCGAACTCCTGCTACGGGTAACCACGTTGATCCTCGGAACTTGGATAGGAGTTCGCTTATAAAAGCGGGGTACCCGTCGAACTTGGGAGGGTAAGAATCCATTCCCTCTATCCATTCCACAAAAATTCGATTTTTTCCACACACAAAACCAAATTTATTACCTCTTCTCAGCAACAATGCTTTTCTTTATTCTATTCCTCTCTTTGTTCATCGCGGTCAATTCGTCTATCGTACAAGCGCTTTTATCTAACGCTAGTCGATCTCGCCGGGAGACGAGGCTTAGATCCTCAAGATGTCCGGTTATTACCGATCTCCTAAAGTTGGATGGTGGTAACTCTGTATATGCTCGGAGAGTTACTCGGAAACCTGTCCGATCACGGAGTGCTGTGAGGTAGGCATGGTTTAGTGGGGCTTGTAACCTCCTCTTACTCCCGCTAATGTTTCCACAGACAAGCTGTTCCTCGAGGTTTGGAGACCTCGACCTTCGACGGCCATTTCAACCAGGTTCCGTTTCTGACTCGGGAGGATTTCCATCGTCCTTATCCCTTCTTCCAACAAGGGGACAGGAGTGTTGGTCAGGCTCGTGTCCGTGCAGCAGCAAGGGAGAAACGGGAACAGGTGCGGTGGATGCGGGAGGAGATTGAGCGAGATGGGAGGGGAGCGGAGTGGATGCGGCAGAGAGTGGCACAAGAAGAGCGGAATGAGAGACAGAAACTGGCACTCGAAGCGCATTACGAGGCATGGTGGCGCCAGAAGAAAGCCAGTTATCCTCCTCTTCCGGACCCTGCCTGTCGTCATCGTGGACGGAGGGACATTGACTGTGGTTGGGACTGGGGCCCAGATGGGAAATGGGGTCCTCTGACCAATGGGGCTATCAGGATTTTCTAGGAGCGGTCCTAGATGTGGTCTCCTTTCGAGCGAAGCTGGGCGCTATATCCCTTTGAGCGAATGTGGGCGCTATAACCCTTTGACGGATACAGTGGAGACCATAGTAACGTGTTCGCCTCTCCCATGCCAGCCCGAGCTGAATAAAAAAAAAGCTAACTGCTTGGTTATTTCAGTGTTGAGAGTGGTCCCAGATGTTCCGGTAAAATTTTTTCCTTTCGTCGGGGTTCTTTAAGCGAGGAGCTTAAAGTTATACTGTAACGGGGGTGCTAGGATGATACACGACCGTGACTTCGATCTGACATAGAAAGGGTAAACGGGCAACGATGGATTCATTGGGCTCGTTCGATCGAAAGATGGAGTTTATTTGTTTGATCGTATTTGTAGTCTAAAAACTTAATAACTTTAAGGGGTCTCCTCGCTAGTAAAGATTCCATCCCTCCCCGAGTTCAAACTGGGGGGCAACCGAGTACTTTTATCGAAGTTCCGCTTTTTTTTTCTCCCTAGACCCCTTCCGTTTTTCCCCCTAGTCCGGGGACACCGCGACTTTTTTCTATGAGGGGCGAGAGGAGTTGCTGCCACCCCTCGGACGAACTTCCGCCCGAGTCAAATCACGCAATCTCTGCCAAGAGCTGGTCGGGATCCTAAGAACTAGCGGAAACAACCGACCAGATAGCAATTGCTTATTCAATTTGTTTTAGAACAGATTTGGTGTTTTTGTAAAGCGAGGTTTGCTTTTAGTAGCTTGGGTCGTACTCCTACTCCCCCTCAAAGGTGCTCCGGGCTGAAACAGGAGGGTTCCGGCGGTTCGACGCTCCGGGGGTTATTTTTGGGGTCTAAAACGGGTTTATTTTGCAGTGTTTCCTCAACTCCGCAATCCGTTCATTCAACTACCCCAAATGGACCGGAGCATCGTCAGGATCCTTTCTGACGTGGTAAAGCATATTTTCCGAGCATCGGTTGCTAAGTTATTGCACCTCAAAGGTTGACTTCCAATGTAGGGTAACTTATGTTTGGGGTTACCCTTCCGTATTTGGCATGCTCGTCCTTCTGCTCTAGTTTTGGTCCAGTCGCCTAGCTTGACTTATAAGACTTCTTGCTCGCCAGGATCCCTACCCTTCATACCAATAGAGGTAGGGGTCATCTGCCCTTATCTTCACCCATCGATGAAGAACAAGTGGTGATTACCCTAGGGTCGTATGGCTTGACTGGTAGAACAGTTACTTTTGTAACAGCCCTACTGTGGCTCTGTTACAGTGCCGTGAGAGCATTCGCCGTGCCGTGAGAGCATTCGTCGTGCCGTGAGAGCATTCAAGAAAACTGTGAGAGCATTGGGAAGTGCTCGCGTGTACTACTGATGTAATCAAAAGAAGCAAAAGTTCCTAGGTGCTGTGGGCGGAGTCACTCCATCCTAGCGTCTCCGGAGGGGGAGGGAATCTCATGGCGGCCCAGGCGACCAGAGCATTGGCGAGTGCCCTCCGGACGTGAGCCATATCTCCTGGCGGTCCCAGAGAGTGGGACGGTCCTGCGGCGGAGCCTGGCGCGAAGGTTGTACTCTGGCGGTGCCGGACGCGCTGGGCGCTCGTGGCGCAGAATGCCCGCCAGGACGTAGGGGCTGCGCCCTGGGTAATAGGCGAGCTTGCTGATGATGGTCTCCACTGTATCCGTCAAAGGGTTATAGCGCCCACATTCGCTTAAAAGGTTATAGCGCCCACATTCGCTCAAAGGGATATAGCACCCAGCTTCACTCGAAAGGAGACCACATCTAGGATCGCTCCTAGAAAATCCTGATAGCCCCATTGATCAGAGGACCCCATTTCCCATCTGGGCCCCAGTCCCAACCAAAGTCAATGTCCCTCCGTCCACGATGACGGCAGGAAGAGTCTGGAAGAGGAGGATAACTGGCTTTCCTCTGGCGCCACCATGCCTCCTAATACGCTTCGAGTGCCAGTTTCTGTCTCTCATTTGCCTCCTCTTGGGCCACTTTCCGCCGCATCGACTCCGCTCCCCTCCCATCTCGTGCAATCTCATTACGCATCCACCGCACCTGTTCCTGTTTCTCCCTCATTGCCGCACGGACACGAGCCTGACCAACACTTCTGTCCCCTGGTTGGAAAAAGGGATAAGGACGACGGTAATCCTCCCAAGTCAGAAAAGGTACCTGGTTGAAATGGCCATCGAAGGTCGAAGTCTCCAAACCCCTAGGAACAGCATGCCTGTGGAACATTAGCGGGAGTAAGAAGAGCTTACACGACTCACTGGATCCTGCCTACCTCATAGTACTCCGTGATCGGACGTCTTTACGAGCAACTCTACGAGCGTAGACAGAGTTACCACCATCCAACTCTAGGAGATCGGTAATGACCGGACAAATTGAGGATCTAAGCCTTGTCTCCCACCGAGATCGACTAGCATTAGATAAAAATGCTTGTACGATAGAAGAATTGACCTCGATGAAAAAGGAGAGCAATAGAATAAAGAAAAACATTATTGCTGAAAGGAGATGATAAATTTGGTGTTGGGTGTGGAAAGATCGAACTCCCTGGAGTGTAAAAAGAATAGAGGGAAAGGAATTCTTACCCTCCCTGATTCGACGGATACCCCGCTTTTATAAGCGAACTCCTACTCCAGATCCGAGAATCAACGTGGTTAGCCGAAGCAGGTGTTCGGTCCGGTTTTAATCGAACCCGACATTAACCGTTGGAAGAGACAAGGACACCAGGCGTACCTGGTCTGAGGAATGCGAGCGTGCATACGAAGTCCTGAAAGAGGCGTTCCAATCCGCCCCCGTATTAGCCCACTTTGATGCTGAGCTAGCCACGAAGGTTGAGACCGATGCCTCCAACCTCGTCAAATCTAGCATACTGTCCCAATTCCATTGAGATGACAATAAGTGCCATCCAGGAGTCTTTTACTCAAAAAAGGAAGTCGCGAGCCGAACGGAATTATGACGTTCACGACGAGGAGTTAGGTGCCATTGTGTCATGCTTCAATGAGCAAAGTTACCCAGGAGGAACCTCCAGCCGGAGGGAAACCCCGATCGAAAAAACCAGAACCCAGAACCAGCGGGTAATGGTGGAGGAGATGGAATAGTCCCCCCGGTTGGTGGCGCTCCCAACACAGGAGAGCACTCAGATGGTTCAGATTCGGAGCATGAGGATGGAGATAGGAGAGGATGGCAGAAATACCTCAGGAAGATGCTGGAGAAGCAGCAGAGAGAGAGAGCCCTGGCCTCCATAGCCCAGTTCCTGAGACCTCCGGCCCCCCTCAAAACCCCTCCACTGCCTCCAGTGGCCGAGAACCAAAGACACCTCCCTCCGGCCAAGTTCAATGGCAAAGCAAACAATGTGCGGACCTTCATCGGGCCATGTGAGAATATCTTCTCCATTGAAAGCCAGTCCTTTACCTCCGAAGAGGTTAGGATCCGATATGCTAGTAACCTGATGGAAGGAGATGCCCCGGGCAAGTAGTATGAGGCTTACCACAACTCCATTGACCAAGCTTCTGCCAACCAGATAGCTGGGATGTCTGTGGTGTGAGATGAGAGATGGAAGCGCTGGGATTCCTTTGTGGATTCTCTCAGAGCAGTCTTTGGCAAAGCCATCTCTAGGGATGATGCCGTAGCCCAATGGAATGGCCTCACCCACACAGCCAAGGCGGGAATAGACTCCTTCCCAAATAGCATTATTCAGCTGATGTGGAAGACTGGCTATGAGGGTCAGTTAGTGAATGATAAAATCCTCAGTTCCCTCCTTCCGGACCTAGGCATGAGCTGTGCCCTCTTTACCCCCGTTGCACCTCTGGGCTTCCTCCAGCCCGGGTTTGCCAAGGGGTTATCCCCGGAATCCCACAGAGGCACTGAAACCGAGACAAGCTCGATGGGCGGCTAACCTCACGGAGTTTGACTTCAAGGTTGTATACCGCCCTGCAAAACTAAAACGCCAAAGCAGACATCTTGTTGCGGCGTTGAGACCACGCCCTTATAGAGGGGGGTAAGGCTCATCAAGACCATGAAATTCGCTTGTTTAAGCCAGGACAACTTATAATGTGTTCTGTCCAATACCTGATCGTTATGATCAGCTCAGCATGGGCAAGAGCAGCCCAAGTCTGCAAAACTCACACCGGTGCTCCTGGATGAAATCGGGGCTCGAGCAGCATTAGATCCAGTGTACCTTTTCTTGAGAAAAGCCATTGAGAACACCTCTGGGAATCTGGTGAACCGAGACCTCACTTTAAAGGACGGAGACGTTTTCTATAAGGAAAAGTGGTACATTACAAATCATCGAGAACTGGAGCTCAAGATCCTGAGCGCCCTACATGATTCGAAGACTGATGGTCACTTTGGACAATTCAAAATGGCAGAACACCTTCAGGCACTCTCCTTTGGCTAAAGATGGATAACAATGTGAAAGAATACGCTCGGAGTTGCGATGCATGTCAACGCGTTAAGGCCTCAACACACAAGAAGTATGGGACGTTGCAACCTTTCGAGGTCCCCTCTATGCCTTGGAGCTCCATCTAAATGGACTTTATCGTGAGCCTGCCTGAATCTGAGGGGTATACCCGTATCTGGGTTATTATTGACCGTTTCAACAAAATATCCCACTTCATTCCGCTCAAGACCAAATCAACCATCCAAGAGCTTGCTCAAATCTTCCTACGGGAGATATGGCAACTGCATGGATTTCCTGAGGAGATTATCTCCGATCGGGACTCTAGATTTGAAACAGATCGTCCTCAAACTGACGGGCAAACTGAGAATAGTCAACCGAACGCTAGAACAATATCTCAGAAACTATTGCTTCTATCAGCAGGACGATGGGGCAAGAATACTCCCACTTGCGAGTAAGCCTACAACACGGCCACCCAAAAGTCAACCAAAGTATCGCCGTTCTACGCGAACTATGGGTTTCAACCAGATTCCACTTGGCCCTCACCTAAATGGAAACTAGAAAACTTCGACGCGTCCAGCGCGGCGCAAGAACAGCGGAAGAAATGGTATGATCAGAAACATGACTGCTCCAGAACTGAAGGTCAGGGACGAGGTGATGATGGACCGACGCAACATCTTTAAACAAGCGATCATCAAATAAGCTAGATCACCATAAAACCGGGTCCCTTTGAGGTTGTCGGGAAACTTGGCGTCACGTCCTACAGGCTGAATCTACCCTCTCAGTGGAACTTTCATGATGTCTTCCATATATCTCTGCTGGAACCGTATTGGGAGTCAAAAGACCCTCAACGAGCTATAGTGCTTCCACCTCCGGATGAGGTTCAAGGCTGATCGTGGGGGAGAAGTTCGTGCAATATCGGATTACCTGGGAGAGCTATCGCTCAGAAGACTTCAGGGAGCCGTACATAATGTTGCAAGGAACGGCAGACGAGATACTCCGAGAGTTCCATCTGAAGTATCCCGGAAAATCACGGGACTCATGGGTGAAACTTTAGAAACCCTCAAAATACGCGTTTTTTCCCATCGGTCTGACAGTGTTCGGATGCCGTTGTTTCCCTGGGAAGCAATACAGGAAAGTGAAGGAAACCGAGGCAACGGAGTGTTCTGGGACAAGCGTGGAGAAAACGGGTCTCCCTTTGTTGGGATACACGTTTTCACTTGAGGTTTCCTTTGTTAATAGAAATTGATGCGGAAAATAGAGTGTAACGGAGCCATTTCAACCGTCTGGTGTATGAGTATACACGGGGTCCGGTTACATGCTGAGAGTTATTGATAGAAGCCAGTTGCACAGTGACATGCAAGTACCGGCAGTGTGGTTAGCTACCAGCTGTCAGAGTAACTACATTCTGAGCACTAGGAAGAGGATCTATTCATGGGAGCAATGACTGACAAGCCTATGCCTCGCCAATGATTAGAAGGCCAGCCAGAGTGAGGCTCTGAGTGCTCGGCGATCCTCTACATCCTCTGAGCATGATAAGTCCGCCCGTAGTGGCAGGGACTATGCCTGGGAAAGTCTACAATAAGTGAAGAGCTCTACAGTAATGGTTAAGTTTACGCCTGAGTGGTAGCTCATTCATGCAGGTCCCGGTTGTGCGACAACCAAGACTGCAGGTGTTACAAAGGCTTTGACTAAGGGTGGTTGCCTTCGGAACAGGAAGCACCCGCTAACGCTTAGAGAGAAGCGGGGTAGTGGTGGTATTGCTTCCCTTCCACTTGAAGGAATCACCAGAACTTATTAAGGAAGTAGGAGCAGGGAATGGAATTCTTTAGAGTATAAGTACTCAGGATCCTTCTCGACTAACTATCCAATTTCCTGATTTCCATCTTGCACGGCCACACCTTTTCTATCGGATCCTAGCGATACGTGGAAAGGCTGTCCCCGGTACATAAAGTCAGTATGGAATCGTTATTAGAGCTACATTTTCTTGTATGCGCATAATGTACCATACCAAAAACCCTAGGTTCGACTCGGGACGAGTCTACCGGAGAGGGGGGTAGTGTAACAGAGCCACAGTAGGGCTGTTACAAAAGTAACTGTTCTACCAGTCAAGCCATACGACCCTAGGGCAACCACAGCTTGTTCTTCATCGATGGGTGAAGACAAGGGCAGGTGAGCCCCTACCTCTATTGGTATGAAGTGTAGAGATCCTGGCGAGCAAAAAGTCTTACAAGTCAAGCTAGGCGACTAGACCAAAACTAGAGCAGAAGGACGAGCATGCCAAATAAAAGAAGGGTAACCCCAAACATAAGTTACCCTACCTTGGAAGTCAACCTTTGAGGCGCAATAACTTAGCAACCGATGCTCGGAAAATATGCTTTACCACGTCAGAAAGGATCCTGACGATGCTCCAGTCCATTTGGGGTAGTTGAATGAACGGATTGCGGAGTTGAGGAAACACTGCAAAATAAACACGTTTTAGACCCCAAAAATAACCCCCGGAGCGTCGAACCGCCGGAACCCTCCTGTTTCAGCCCGGTGCACCTTTGAGGGGGAGTAGGAGTACGACCCAAGCTACTAAAAGCAAACCTCGCTTTACAAAACACCAAATCTGTTCTAAAACAAATTGAATAAGCAATTGCTATCTGGTCGGTTGTTTCCGCTAGTTCTTAGGATCCCGACCAGCTCTTGGCAGAGATTGCGTGATTTGACTCGGGCGGAAGTTCGTCCGAGGTGTGGCAGCAACTCCTCTCGCCCCTCATAGAAAAAAGTCGCAGTGTCCCCGAACTAGGGAGGGATGGACGGCCTAGAGAGCAAAAGCGGGAAAAAAGGGGCGGAACTTCGATAAAAAGTGCTCGGTTGCCCCCAGTTTGAACTCGGGGAGTCATGGAATCTTTACTAGCGAGGAGACCCCTTAAAGTTATTAAGTTTCTAGACTACAAATATCATCAAACAAATAAACTCCATCTTTCGATCGAACAAGCCCAATGATAACCCATCGCTCCCCGTTTTACCATTTCTATTTTGATCGAAGTCACGGTCATGCCCCATACTAGCACCACCGTTACACTCAGCATGTAACCGGACCCTGTGTATACTCATACACCAGACAATTGAAATGGCTCCGTTACACTACTCCCCCCTTCCAGGATCTTGGTCTCCAAAATCTAAAATCTGTATCTATTTAATATTTGCAATACTATATGACAAGAAAACTCCTTTTGGTGTTGAAGGAGACGAGAATCTGAAGGAAATGCTACTGGCTCAGAGCCCTCTTATCTCTGGGCTTTTTAGGATACCTCATATGGAAATCCCGGAGGGTTTCTTCAGCACTTTTCCTGAGATGTTCCCAGGGTTCCCATGTAGCATCCTCATTCTCATAACCTTCCCATAGCACCAGGTATTCCACCCTTCTCCTCTTCTTATTGACTCGGCTATCAGCTACCTCCCGGACGATCCAGTTCTGTTCTCCTGCAATTTCCTCAGGTTCCGGTGGGGGAACTCTTCCCTCACGGTCTGCTGGCGCTCTATAGGGTTCTAGGAGAGAGACATGGAAGACAGGATGGAATCCCATTTGCGGGGGAAGAGAGAGCTTGTAGGCACGGGTACCAATAGCTTCTAAGACCTTGAAGGGTCCCATTTTCTTCTGATCCAATTTTCCCAAAGGCCGCTTTGTTTGCACATTGCGCCGGTCTAGCATAACTTCATCTCCAGGCTTGATTTCAGGCGGTGCCAGGGCATGTGAATCATACCACCGGGCCATCCTTAGTCTAGCCTTTCCCAAGCTTGCATTCATAGCCTGCCAGATAGATTCCCATTGAGATACCATGACTTCGCTTGCTGGATTGTTCCATTCAACACATTCCTTTGGGGCCGGCAAGTTGGTTCTGGGTTCATAACCATAGTTGGCATAGAAAGCCGATACTTTGGTAGACTCAGAGACCGCCCAGTTGTATGCATACTCTGCCAAAGGCAAGAGGTCCGCCCAGTCATCCTGTTGGTATGAACAATAACTCCGCAGGTAATGTTCCAGGGTCTGATTAACTTTTTCTGTCTGGCCGTCCGTTTGGGGATGGAAAGAAGTGGACATCTTCAGCTTCACATTGAGGAGGCTCATGAGAGATTGCCAAAAGTGAGAGATGAACCTGCTATCCCTGTCCTAGACTATGTCATCAGGTAACCCATGGAGTCTCCAGACTTCCTTCAAGAACAACTTAGCCAAATCTTCCGTTTTATTGAGTGTAGGAAGTGGGATGTAATGTGCCATCTTTGAGAACTGGTCCACTATTACCCAGATCTTTGTAAACCCATTTGACTCCGGTAATCCCACAATGAAGTCCATAGAGATGGAAGTCGATGGCCGATAAGGTATCTCCAGTGGTTGGAGCATACCAAACTTCTTGTGTCTTGAGGTCTTATTCCTCTGGCAGCTGTCACAGTTCCGGACATATTCCTCAACATCCTTATCCATGTTGGGCCAAAAGAAGTTATTTTTCACCCGCTCTAGTGTCTTGAACTGACCGAAATGGCCTGCCACTTTAGAGTCATGGGTATCGGTCAGGATATCCATCTGGAGCTTCTTGTCTTTGGGAATGTACCATCGATTCTTATAGAAGATGAGGCCGTCCTTGACAGACAAGTTCTGGTCCAGGTTTGGTTTCCTTTCAACCAGGGATTGGTGCAGTTCCTGCCAGATTCCATCCTCTTTAGCTGCCGCAGATAGGCGCTCCAAAAATGTATTCTGCAATTGATTCACCCTTACAGCCGCTAGCTTAACAGGATCCAAAACCAATTGACCTGGCCTAAAAAACATCTGTGGCTCTGGCCGCAGGGTTTCACTCCCCTCTTCAGGGCGGTGGTCCCAACGCCTAGATAGCACATCAGGTTTGCCATTCTTTTCTCCCGGTCTGTAGACAACTTTAAAATTGTAGCCTGCTAGATCCTCAGACCATCTAGCTTGCCGCCTAGTGAGAACCTTGGTAGAGTGGAAGTACTCTAAGTTTTTTGTGGTCTGTGAAAACCGTAATCTCATGCTCACAACTCTTGAGCATATGCTCCCATTCCCGGAAAGAGGCTACAATAGCTCCCATTTCCTTATCATGAATATCCTAGTTGATCTCAGCCGGAGAGAATTTCTTAGAATAGAATGCTACCGGGTGTAGTTTCCCATCTTCCCCATACTGAGAGAGCACCGCTCCTTTGGCAAAGTCGCTGGCATCAGTTTCAACCACAGTTCTTGTGCTAGGGTCAAAATGGAGAAGGATTGGAGCGCTTGTGAATAGCCTCTTGAGTTCCTCAAATGCTTGTTCACAGGCTGCGGTCCAATACCATTTCTTGTCATTTTGCAAGAGGTCGGTCAGAGGTTTGCACACTTTACTGAAGCCTTCAATGAAGCGGCGATAGAAGTTTGCAAATCCCAGAAAGCCTTGCACTCCCTTAATATTTCGGGGTACTGGCCATTCCTGAACCGCCTCCACCTTGTCCTCTGACATAGATACTCCCTTTTCCGAGATGTGATAGCCCAGGTATTCTACTTCTCGGACATGGAAGGATGTCTTGCTGATGGAGGCTCACAGTTTTGCTTCTCTGAGCTTCTGTAAGACCTTCTCAACCAGTCTTTCATGCTCTTCCTCAGTCTCTGAGTAGATGAGGATGTCGTCGATATAGACAACCACTCCTTCATCCAGTAGTTCCTTTAGCACATCATTGATCATTGCCTGGAAGGCGGAAGGGGCATTGCATAGACCAAATGGCATCACATTATACTGATACAGTCCATAGCGGGTTCTGAAAGCGGTTTTCCATTCATGCCCTTCTGCTATCCTGATCAAATTGAAGCCATTCTTCAGGTCTATCTTTGTGAAGATCTTGGCCTTGAACAACCTATCCCTGAGCTCGCTCATGATAGGCAGCGGGTACTTGTCCTTGACAGTTACCTTGTTCAAACCTCTGTAGTCAACACAAATCCGCCATGTCCCATCCTTCTTAGGTATGCACAATATGGGTGCCGCTGCTGGGCTGTTAGATCTGGAGATCTTTCCCAAAGACAACTCTTTGTCTAGGTACTCCCGGAGGGCCTTCAACTCTGGAGCGGAACATGGGTATAGCGGGCCAAATGGGGGAGCGGTACCAGGCAAGAGGTTGATCTTCAAATCATTTCGGGAGTGCGGAGGCAGCTCCTGTATCTTCTCTTGACTGAATACATCAGCCCATTCCCTATAGCGAAGAGGTATACTTTCAGCGATATCTCCTCCATCTTCATCATGCCATACTGAAGCGGCCAGTTGATATACTACATCTTCCTCTTCCATCAGCTGGTATGAAGAGATGAGTTCAAACTTGATCGCTGCTGGGAGACAATTCTGCTTGCAGTAGTCACTTCACCAGCTTATGGTATTGAGTTCCCAATTAATATCCGGGTTGTGCTTCCTTGCCGATGCAATTGGCAGGTAACCTGATATTCCTTCTTCCAAAGTAGCCACCTCCCATCGGAGCGTCTCCTTGTGATCTCCCATGCTCATGTGGACTGGGTGAGTGTAATACTCGCCTCCGCCCATCATGCCATCTCCTTGAGCATCATATATTGTCAGAGGTTGATCTCGCCGCACTAAGGGAACACCATGCTTCCTGACAAAACTCTTGTTGAGGATTGCTCCTGTACAACCAGTGTCAAAGAGGAATGTCCCTTGGGCGTCTTCAACTTGGTTCTTGACCGTCCATGACAGTCCTGCTTTCAGTATTGGCCTCTTGCCATGTACTGGTAAGGATGGAAGCTTCTCTTCTAACCTTCTTCGCTTCTGTGCGGGTTCTGGGCTTGATTCTCTTTGTCTTTTCTCCATTGCTTAACAGTTGCGGGCACTACTAAGATCAAAAAGATCCTTTGGTTCTATTCACAAGTGATGATAAAGCAAGTATTTGTGTGGTAGTCTGGTAGCGGTTTTGGAAGTGTCTTGTAGCAAATGTAATTTTGACAAAGCACTTACAGACCAGCTGTTTCGGGTCATAAACCCATCCTCAGAGTGCTTAGAAACAATCAAATAGGCGGAAAACACAAAATTTTATTCAAGAGAAACAAAGAAACAAGACCCAAAAGAAAACTAGTAAACATAGACTCTTAGACAGACACACTTTCTACCAGATGATTTCATTGTCCGAGTCTTGCTCAGGCTGAAAGACGAAATCTCCTGTAACCTCGGGGAGTACAACAAGTGGTTCTTCTGCTACAACCGCAGCCACTTTAGCTTTCTTCTGAGGATTGGGCTTGCCATTTCCTCTCTTCCGCTTTTGTACCGTTACTGCTGCCACTCGGACTACAGTAGGTTCCCTGGACCAACAATCGGTCCATTTGTGTCTGGACTTGCCGCACTATTGTACAAGTCAGTCTATGCACTCTACCAATAGGGAGTACCGGAAGGTCATACCTTCAAGCATACTTCTGCTTTCCTTCTTTCTTCTAGAATATTCCCCGGGATACCCTTCAGTTCCACCGCTCTTTCTTTGGAACTAGCTTCCTTCTAAGGTTTGGAGGAGCTTGCAGCTTCTCTCTTCCTCTTGGAATGCCTTTCCTTCTCAGCAGGAGGATCTTTCTTGGTCCTGGCGGGTGCTTTTTCAGCTACTACCGTCTGGTACCTCCCATGGGTGTGTCCTAGCTCTCTCAGAGCAGCTATCCGCTCCATCAAGGATTTTGGCTTGGGGGTAAAGAGAGCTCAACTCATGCCTAGGTCCGGAAGGAGGGAACTAAGGATCTTATCATCCACTAACTGACGCTCATAGCCAGTCTTCCACATCAGCTGAATAATGCTATTCAGGGAGTAGTCTATTCCTCCCTTAGCTGTGTGGGTAAGGGTAATCCATTGGGCTACCGCATCATCCCTGGAGATGGCTTCGCCAAAGGCTGCTCTGAGAGCATCCCCAAAGGAATCGCAGCGCTTTCATCTCTCATCCAATACCACAGGCATCCCAGCTATCCGGTTGGCAGAAGCTTGGTCAATGGAGTTGTGGCAGGCTTCATATCACTTGACTGGAGCATCCCCATCCATCAGGTTGCCAGCATAACGGATACTAACCTCTTCGGAGTTAAAGGACTGGCTTTCAATGGAGAAGACGTTCTCACATTGCCGGATGAAGGTCTCTAGATTATCTGCTTTGCCATTGAATTTGGCCGGAGGGGGTGCCTTGGGTTCTCATGCCCTGGAGGCAGCGGAGGGGTGTGATGGGGCCGGAGGTCTCATGAACTGGGCCATGGAGGCCAGAAGCTCCTTCTGCTGCTTCTCTAACTTCTTTCTGAGGTATCTCCGCCATCCTCTTCTGTCTCCATCCTCAGGTTCCGAGTCTGAACTGTCTGAGTCCCCTCCTGGGTTGGGAGCGCCGACAACCGGGGGTGGTGAGCCTCTGTGGGATTCTGGGGATAATCCTGGATGCACCCAGGCTGGTGGAAGCCCAGAGGGACCACTTCTAACCGGTGTCTGGGAGTAGTAGTCGTCATCTCCTATCGGTTGTCGGGGGGGCCTAGCTAGGCCACCTGCCAGCGGGCTTGCTGGAGCTCTCTGAGGAGGCAGAGGAGAACCTCCAATGGCCGATGGCATCATCAGGGGAAGAGTTCTCTGCCTGATGGACCTGACTGGAAATGCTGGAAAGGGGTTCACCCTTTGGTGGAAGGTTCTCAGGCCTGCTCTGGATGAGGCCCTGGAGTTCTGCGAAGGTGCGGGATTGGGGACAGGTGCTGGTGTCCGCATCCGGGCGATGGAGAGCCTTCCTTCATTGATCGCTCTTTGGATGTCCTTAAGGAAGTTAGGGGGCATCGCCGGGCTTGTCCACTCAATGTCCTCCATCTCATCTGCTCCTAAGTCATCTCTCTGGGTATAACTCTGGAGTTGTGCCTGGACCGAGGAGACTTGTTGTTGCATATAGCCAAAGGCATCCCTGAGCAGGACTGCCTCAGCTTCTTGTCTTTCTTACACCAAGGTTAGCGCATTGCCGGCCTTGATGACTTCCTGTTGCAGGCTGTGCTTTAGGTAGCGCTGCAATTCTTCAAAGAAGTCCTGTAAGGTGACTTGATCGGTGTCTTGCCAGGTGGGCTCACATCCGGGGATGTAGGACTGGAGCGCCGTCCTGGGCTTGTAGATCAACTGTGTCTGACCCTCTTGGAATTCTAAGGCTGCCAGTTGCCATTCAATCTGAAGAGGCACTTGGGGAGCTGGGAGGGCGGACATGTTGTAGGAGGAAGAATAATCTGAAGGTGATTTGAGCACTAAAGATTATCTGTAACGGGGGCAGCCTATCTATGTATCGCTAGAATCCAATAGAATAGATGCGGCTGTGCAAGATAGAAATGAGGTGCAGATTTATTCAAAGATACTATCGCTAGAGCTCAATACTCTTTAAGGGCTCTGCTACCGATAATAGGAGGTCATTCCAATGAATATGAGGATCAGGACAGTTGGGCGGCAATGATCCTGAGTACTTATACTCCAAAGGATTCTATTCTCTGCCATACTTCCTTACTAAGTTCCGGTGCTGCTTTCTAGCAGAAGGGAAGCAATACCATGGCTACCCCGCTTCTCTCTAAGCGTCAGCGAGTGCTTCCGGTTCCGAAAGCAATCACCCTTGGTCAAAGCCTTTGTAACACCTGCAGCCTTTGTTGCCACACAACTGGGGCCTGCAAAAATGAGCTGTCGCTCGGGTGTAAGCTTAATCATTGCTGTAGAGTATTCGCTTATTGTAGACTTCCCAGGCATAGTCCCTTCCATTACCGGCGGGCTTCCAATGCTCAGAGAATGTAGAGGATCGCCGAGCACTCAGAGCTTCACTCTGGCTGGCCTTCTAATCATTGACGAGGTACAGACTCGTCAGTCATTGCTCCCATGAGTAGATACTCTTCCTAGTGCTCAGAATGTAGTTACTCTGACAGCTGGTAGCTAACCACACTGCCGGTACTTGCATGTCACTGTGCAAGTGGCTCCTAACAATAACTCTCAGCATGTAACCGGACTCCGTGTGTACTCATATACCAGACCGTTGAAATGGCTCCGTTACAGCCGGTAGTGGAAGGGACTCTGCCTGGGAAGCTTACAATAAGCGAAAGCTCTACAACAATGATTAAGCTTACACCTGAGCGGCAGCTCATTCATGCAGGCCCCAGTTGTGTGGCAACAAAGGCTGCAGGTGTTACAAAGGCTTTGACTAAGGGTGGTTGCCTTCGGAACCGGAAGCACTCGCTAACGCTTAGATAGAATCGGGGTAGTGATGGTATTGCTTCGATTCCGCCAAGAAGTAATCGCCGGAACTGAATAAGCAAGTAGGAGCAGAGAATAGAATCCTTTGGAGTATAAGTACTCAGGATCATTCCCGGCCAACTGTCCTGATCCTCATCTCCGGTTATCGGTAGCAGAGCCCTTAAAGATTATTGAGTTCTAGCGATAGTATCTTTGAATAAATCTGCACCTGATTTCTATCTTGCACGGCCGCATCTATTCTATTGGATTCTAGCGATACATAGATAGGCTGCCCCCACTACACAGAGGATATAGGGGATCGCCGAGCACTCAGAGCTTCACTCTGGCTGGCCTTCTAATCATTGGCGAGGCATAGACTCGTCAGTCATCGCTCCCATGAGTAAATCCTCTTCCTAGCGCTCAGAATTTAGTTACTCTGGCAGCTGGTAGCTAACCACACTGCCGGTACTTGCATGTCACTGGGCAACTGGCTTCTAACAATATCTTTTAGCATGTAACCGGGCCATGTTTGTGCTTATACATCAGACAGTTGAAATAGCTCTGTTACAACAGTACATCATTGAAATAATAGTAATATTCAATCAACAAATATATTTTTCAAATTATAATATACTATAGAATCATATAGCACCACTGTTACATTATAATAAATATGTATACTGAAAAAAAATATAGTCATCTTGGAGGGATAACATTTTTTTTAAAGCAGTTGTACTAGGCTGTAGCGAAAAGTGACCAGAATCTGATAAGACAAACACACGTATTCACCACAACATTTACTTATCAGATTCTGATCACTTACCCTCTACACCCGGTACTATGCTAAATCCTATAATAATTTATTACCATGGTACCAATAACATCCCTCTTTTTCGCACTCTATGTATCCCTTAGCTGTTTCTTTCTTTTTTTTTTTATTTAATCCATTAATTGCATGCAGACCTTCAAGTTAGTCTATGGCCATGGCAATTATCCCTTGGCTGTAAAAACAAGAAAAGAAAATTTAAACTACAGTCGTAACATTCAAACGTATCTAACAACATATGAGGGTAGTTTTAAGCCACTAGTCATTATTATATCGGTTTGAATACATGTAACTATAATACCTATAGCTAATCTGCATGTAGTACTGTGAAACGTGACCACGATCTTATCCTTACCGAACTTGAATCTTTATTTCCCATATTTTCGTACTAAATTTTAGTTAATTGATAAATGGGCGCGGTCATATGCATGGCCGGTAAGACGCCATTGACCCTATATAAAAGTGCATTGATCATAATTATAAAGCAAAAAGAGGGGGAAAACGGTGAGTTGATCATGAGAAATCACTCGTTTGCTTCCTGGCCTAACTGCATGTACGCATGCTATATCCAGGCACCGTACGTACACCTCTTCATCTAGTAACGTGGATTAAAAGATGTCTCCGGCTAGACGCGATCGAATTAGAGTTTATTGCTATAGCTCTAAATTCAAATATAGCGCAAACGTTTACAATAGTCAGGTGTAAATAGCCGCGATCATGATCATATCATACAATCTCGCAATTGCAGCGCCGTGAAAAAATATTCTTCTATAATCTAATATGTAATACACTTATAAATACAGAAACTGACAAAAAGAAGGGGCCTCCGGCCCCAAGAGGCTAGTATTTGCAGAGAAATCTTTAAAATCCAAAGCCCTAAACACATCTCTAATTCAGCGCGTGTATGGTCGCCATATGTGTGCGTAGCTCCGATATGATAACGACCGCTGAGAAAAATTCAGTCTCCTAATCTCTCTGTCTCCGCGTGTATACCAAGTATATATATAGTTGATGCTCTCGGGCCCCAATCATTAACTCTGCGACTCCCCAGGGCGTGTCTTATTTACTTCGATTTCAACTTAATTGCATATTATTATTGATCATGCGAACGGCGAAAAGACCAACCAGAAAGTTAACTATATACCTACAGTGATTAGATATATAAGCAATAAAGTGTATACAAACGTATTGCTTATGCCAGCCTAGCGTTAAGCCTTCGTTCCAGATATATCTAGAGATGATCGTTCTTAACACCAAAATTCATGTTATCAACCAATCAATCAATTATCGACACCAATATATACGGTAGTATTACTATTGGCTAGTGTGATAGACTACTACGCTAACTATTTGTACTTCGATTCAAATCATATAAGGCGTACAAATAGGTAGGTAGGCCTAGTTAGATCTCGAGTAACTATGTACCTACATATGGTCACGTGGATAGCCTAGGCCGAGTATATATACAAGCTTAATTATAAGGCCTGTCCTCAGGTAGAAATTCCAGATCAGCTGCTAACCTGAAATGATAAACGGAGTGCCATATTCATAAGTATGTATCCTTTAAACCGTCAGTTAAATGCTAACCCCAGAGAAAAGAAAATTTAGTGTAGCTTTACTAACAGATCTTCTTATCTTTCTTATTATATAATAAATCTTCCACACAACTGAACCCCTATATCGATCATCGGGGTCGGCAACTGACGGTTTAAGGGATAGTACATGTACCTACATACTTACTACGCACGTACATTGTATCAAAAGTTGGATCACTTACAATTGAACCGAGGCATGCATTATATTCTATAGTAAATGTTAGAACATACAGTACCGTACTCGCGACCAGCAACAAGAACCCGAATATGCAGCTGCAAGTCTTTGGTGTATTTCCGGCCTCTACTCCAATGGAAATTGCAGATTAGGACGTGCATTTTCGGGTTCTTGTTGCTGGTCGCGAGTATATATACGCATGCGCTAAGTAATATTAGCTGACCCCCACGCCGATTACTGATAGACCAGACTACGATATGTCGCTATCGGTATGCAAAAGTTCTGGCAAATTGCAGCCAAATACCCATGTTTAGCCTTAGACAAAAAAAAAACTCAACTCTTGCACGAACATTGTAAACTGCCTCAAAAGATCCCGGGATTTCAAAACAATGTTTTTAGATGTGTGATATACTTTTCAAAAGTGGTGGTTCAGGTGTTGCTTTTTAATAATTACCAAAACTTTAATATCGCGGTGGGCTATGGGATTCGAGGGACATTTCACAACCAGAATCTACGTACATACCTACAGCAAGTATGTACATGTAGGTATGTACCGGTCTAAGCGAAGTTTAATACCTAACCAAAAATTCCAATAAATTAGTCCCTGCGATGTGTTGTCAGATATTTCCAGGTTGTTATGCACTTTCGATAACCAGCTGCTGCCACTAGAATAGTAGATAAATTTGCAAATTTGTATTGGAGTATTGTGTAGAATTTTAACATCTATTAAGTATATAATTATAACCTGCATATGCAATGTGCTTTTATAGTCCTCTGATTGGCTCATTGAGAGAGGTTTTGTTTCACTTGAAACATGTTGTGTTGGATATTAACATATGGTATTAATTGTGGCTGTTAAAGGGATATACTTGCAGCTTGAACTGCTGATATATGGGGGATATCAGAAAAGGCAAATATCGACCAGAGCAGATCTAGATATAGTGATGGACTTTGCCTGCCAGGCAAATAGAGAAAAATAAGCCTGTATATTGGACTGATTGATACACATACTCGCCAAAAAATAAAGTCTGGGGGTGAATCAAGTATCTGGCCGAATGGCTGCGTTGCAACGGTACTTATTTCACCGCCAGACTTTATTTTTTGGCGAGTATAGTACCGGCCGAAGGCCGGAAACTACTTGTAGAATATATGTGCCTACCTGCCTAGAGTACATGTACAATAGGTAATAACTCTTTATATAGTTCTAGGCAAGGATCTTTGGGTTTCAGAAAATCGTTGGCCCGTTCGTCGGATACTGATCAGTGAATGACACACGTAGGGTATGTAGCTACTTCACACCGATGCAAGGAAATGTTGTGGAATCACCACTACATCGGACCAGACTCTGACCATTGATCGTCACTTGATTCGAATTCCATAATACCGTGTTCGTCCCGAACGCTCAAATGATACCAGGCATGTAGAGTACCCGAAAACCAGAACCCAGTCATTCCTCTTGCACCTAGGGCTTCTTCGGAACCAGCCAGGATCGCTGCCGCACGGCTTGTAATTTCAGCGGCAACCGCGCAACCGTCCCGATACTTAGGGAGAGCGTGATTCTTTATTCCACAGATCCCATAACCGAGTTTGAATAAAGTATAAAAGAATTTATATGTACATATTTGTCTTTACACAAAAAAGACTTGGTTGATTTTCCCAGCTCACCGACTGCGCCACAGGTATTCGATAGGCACTAGAAAAGAAGTACCGCAGAAACTCGCCAACTTGATTATCTCCGTGCAGGGATTTCTTCATTGATGATTGGCTGAAAGGCAGAGATCAGCTTCAGATATTTCCTCTACAAGTTAGTTTTTGGTCAGATCCGCTAGCAAAGTTCGTGAGTTTTTGCGGTACTAGAAAAGAAGGGGCATTCATGTGGAAGTTCACGTGGGCCACAAGAAAGTTTGCTCCAGAGTCCTACTAGCGCAGCATAAGTCCTAATGTACGCGTGTCCGAATGAAGGCGCACCCACAGCCGCCGCCGTCCAGAGTAAACCCGCATCATGCTGCCTCGGCAATGTGATTCACAGGTTAAGTGGACACATTGAGATTCGAGTACCGCCATAACACGAAAAATTGGCTAGCTTCCAGAGATCAAAATTACTTGTGTGGGAAACTTCTGATGCAGATCGATGCCATTCAACCAATCACTCGAGCGATAATCCCTGGCCGGAGATAGCCAATTTTTCGAGTTTTGGCGGTAGAGTGCTATTAACCCTATGAATCTATGGCTCGAGAAGATATAGTGGGTAGGTGTGTACTCGTTTACCACGAAAAGAACCAGAAAATGCAAGTGACGGAAACAGGGATAGTTTGTATGAGAGATCACCGCCACTCCATACAAATAATCCTTGCCCTGAGCAACTGCATTTTCTGGTTCTTTTCGTGGTAAACAAGTAAACTTCAGCGTTTGCAGCCAATCAATCTATAGAAATTAGGAGATCTACTCCCATAATGGTACTAGCGCCTAGCCCAACGGTGGAATTTTCTCTAATTCCCATACAAAAAAGTTCCTCTGAAGTTGACACACCCACCCTATGCCTTCTCGCGTCATAGGTCCACAGCATTCAACCAAAGTATGTGCTCCTCGGCTCCCAGGTCTCTGGAGTAGGTACATAGGTCCAGTCGAAGTTTATAGATACTCTGCAAAACGCAAGAAAGAGAGCGAAAAAGAGCTCTCCATGGCCAGAACACACCTCATTTCTAGGATTATGCTCTATTCTGGAAAGGCAGCCGCGTGGTCTAGACCGTGCCCCATAAACTAGGTATCTAGGGCTCCTAGGCTGACTTCCCCAGATACGAGCCAGAATACCCAATAGCGTTGAAGGATCTACAAATACCGGTGCGGTGCTAGTAAACATATCGACTACTCATGATGAGTCTCAGGTAATGTACTTCACTGGGTATACTTCTTCTCCCGCCTCCAGGGATATATGACCCGGAGTTGATGGGTAGAGCATTGCCACGAGAATCGGTAAAATGAGACAGCCATTCCAGTGGCTGAGGTTACGGACGTGTTTCTGAACCACCCCCACGTTCCGCTATTGCGTGTGGGAAGCTCGATCTTGACTATTCTGGGGCATTGGATTCGACAAATTCGCTGCAGCTGGATCTTCTCGAAAAACGTGTGCATTACATTCCTGGATTGAGATGTAACCAAATTGTCGGATTCTACGTCAGCAAAGATGATGTATATGGTGCGCCCACGCATAAAGGTAGCGGATCACGACGAAATCTCAAAAGCCTAAGGCTTTGCAACGAAAAATGGTAAAAAAAAAGCGGAAAGATGGAACTCTAGTTCAAGAGATGAAGTTTAGTTCTATCTTGCAGATTTTTGATATCTGTCTGGGTTGAAAAGCCTTAGCAAGTTGAAATTGTGGATTTTTGTATGTAAAATGCGCCAAGACTGAACAAAGTTGAACAGTATTATACCCATTTATACCCCCAGAAAAGCAAACCTAACTGATCCGCCCTCTTATTGGCCCATGAGGCCCTATTGCAGCCACTTCCGTATGCCACCATATCACCTTTATGAGTGTGTGCACCATACTCGGGGCAGGCAAAAAGTACCGGACAATGCAAGTTTTGTCTCTGGGCTTTTTTTGCAGTGGTTCACGCCTAGCACGCGCGCCCATTGGTGAACCAAAAACCTGCATTGTCCGGTACTTTTTACCTGCCCCGAGTAGAGTACCTACATGTACCTATGCACATCTCACTCTACCTACTTAAATACATGTATGTATGCAAATATAAAAGTGCAAAGACCACATGAATATCCTATCCACATACCTCCACTAACACGGTAATAGTAAGTACATCTCTAGGCGTTGTATGGAAGTACCCAAGGCACATACTTGGCTGGCCTTGACTGGGATGGGAAACTGAACGCCCGATTTTGATATTATGTAGGAGTTATTTCAGTCATATTGATGTTTACGATGAAGTGAATTCCCAACTTGTGATCTGGAGATTATGCAACGGGTACATACATTAATGCGCCATGCCATAAAAATGCCATGAGATTCCCCCTCTTAAATGTACACGGAATGTATGCAAATAAAGCAGAGAGGGTAGAAGCAGGAATCGTGAAGAATTAAAGTTAAAGAACCCCATTATTGCCAGTGTTCAGATCTTTCCAGATTACATCAGTCAGGAGAGGAAGCTAAACTCGTTTGCCCTCATAACTGCGGGAGACGGCTATCCTTCCGTTCATCCTTGCAAAGTTGACACGGTCCAAAGTCAGCGAAACAGAATAAGGGGTTTATCCCGTAGGAGTGGGTTGACGTGTGCATTGCCCGTCTTGACTACGGTACTTTTGGGTCTTCTTTCCTCCCTACATGTACGTACCTAATTCTACTCTTGAGTAGCCTGTAATGTACCTAGATAGTAGAGTACACTATGTAGAGTGTAGCATATACCTACTTTTGGATGGATACAACCGTGAGGATTTACGTTCCTAACAAATTGGTCAGAGCGTGAACCCTCCACTAGACCCGGCGTCACATCACCTTACCCGCTATCGGTAAGTCCCCTTTGGTTGAAACACACTTTGGTAGCGCGCTAGTTTACGCGAAGGAAAGTGGTATCGGTTACATCCGCCCGTTAGACCGTAACTGGTTACTGCATTGACAGAGTGCTAAGCCAACTTCACTCAACATCCTGTTTAGCGCGTATTAAGGGTCTCTGACTAGGCAACTGAAATACTCTAGGTAGAGTATGTATTCCTAAACTAACACGTGCTAGAGCATTCTACATTAATGCCCAGTAAGAAAATGTATACGTAGGTATAGGATGTACCTATATGTACTCTAGATTTATAGTAGAGCAGAGTACGTAGATGGTTGTGTTCATGTAAAGTGGGATGAGCCAGCCGAAGCCACAGCTCCTGTTTGGCCGTGCAGGAAGTACCTAGAGCGCTCTGCCATGCAGATGACCCCAGAACATCGCAGGCAACATGCCGGTAATACGCAACGGGTGCACCTTGGACTCGGGATTCAACTAGGTATCAGAGCTCTCGAACGGCTACTTGTACTCTACTCTAGGATATTCTAGGTAGAGGTTAGGGATATGGTAGTACATACACATATAGTAGAGCAAATACTCATCTGTGGCTATATTGTAAGTATGTAATAACCTGTAGTATTCTACTCTAGAGTATGATACATATTACCGCTTGCACTGTCGTATGTATGTATGTATGCACTCTGCTCTACTCGTTGATGCATGAGTATAAGGGAAGTTAGCGTATAACCCATGTATAGACGAGTAGAGCAGAGCACTGGCTTACTCTCATTGTCCTCGAGTGCTCTCGTTTTGTTTTCGGACGCTATCCGCTCTAGTTTATAGTGTTTACTGGGCGGGGTCAGTTATTTTCGAGTTGGAACGCGTGGGATGGTACATGTATATGCGTATGTTAAGAACGCCGGCATGAACGCCCTAAGCACTCTAGATTAACATTATCATAGAAATAAATAGTATACCTTACATACATTTGTGAGGGAATTGGAGATGATGCGTACTCTACCGGTATATTGCTTGGGACAGGACACATGGTATCGGTGGGTCCATGGTTCACTTCGAGTAACATATTGCCCCAAAATGGTCACCTTTCCCGCTTCTTCCTGGCACTGTTCACCATGTACTCTTCCATGCTGGGAAGGAAGCAACGATCTTGGATCGAACCAGCACAGCGAAGCAGAGGGGTACATGATACCACATCGAGAAAGATCATGTAGGGGAGTCTGGGAGTGTACTATTTACAATAGGCAGAGTATGTGAAGTTCACGCATGCATGTGCGGGTTGCGCCGGCCTTGAAATTGATTTTTTTTCCGTCAATTAAGAGAGAGATCTATGTACTTTACTCTACCTAGCGTTGACACTGTCAACGACATGGGAATGGAGTTTTCGCTTGGAAGATTTGGGGGGTGGGCCCATTACTCTGGCTCACTTATTCCATTGGCTTCATTATGAATCCCTGCGCTGTGGACAGAGGGAAAGAGCACTACTACATGTACCGCCTATTGACCCGCACTTTACTCTACTACTCGTAAACGAGTACTAGCATACATACATACCTCGTACATACATCATGTATCTACACACCATGTACTGTAGAGTACGGTACACCTCCAAAATACCATAACCTGTCGCCTTTTCTCATACAGCCAAGTTCCATACTTAGCAGGCTGCACCTTCTCAACAGCCGACACGCGGTTGGAGCTATGTCTTTTCTGGGCTTCGGTTTGGTTTTTTTTTTGTCGTCCTGCCTACAGTGTGGGAATCATCTCTCTCTTGTCTCCCCGGAAGGTGATGGCCCGTACGCAACTAAAGTACCAGCAGTCCCCCCCTCTCTTTCTCCTCTTTCCCTCCTACTTATCCACACGCAGGCATCAAGCGCCAATAGCGTCTCTCTTCTTCCTCACTCATACCTCTCCTCCCTCCTCTCCCTCTCTTTTTCTCTCTTTTTCTCTCTTTTTCTCTTTTTCTCTCTATCATCTCGCTACTGCCCTCAATCCCTTCCATTAGTCGTTCCCGCACCCGCCGCCTATCCTCTAGTTTCCGTCAACACTGACGTCGACACGGTAAACCCTGAGTGGCTGGTCGATAGATAGCATTGGAGCTTTTAGCTTTCCCAAATCCCCGGTCGCACCACCCTCCCTCGCCGCTCCAGCGAGAAATTACAAACAGTCGCTAAGCGACGCGCCCAAGCACCACAAAACTCACGCGGGTCGGATAGGAACAGGGGAACGAAGAAAAAAACCCATCGTAGGTCCCTTCCTGCCTATATTACCAACTCACCTACTCCCTCTTCCACCCTCTTGACCCAGCACCCGCCTTCCCCCGTCTCCCATTATAATTCATACTCTCCTGTCCCCCCAACCCTATTCCTGATCTTATTTCTTTCTTCAAACTATTTGGAAGACCATAAATCCGGAGAGATCCACTTCTTGTCTTGCTTTAGCCAGAGTCTTACTTTTATCGCCACAGCCGTTCGAAGCGAATTGAATCGAGTGGCTACCACACGCTTGTTCGTCTGAACATTGGTTGCCAACCCTTATTTAATTCCCCACACCCCTCTTTAACACCTCCTCTGCCCAATTTCAAGTGTTGAAATCAACGACCACAACCGAACTCACCAACACTAACTGACCCCGGCCCCATCCCACCGACGACTAACCCTCTTTCAGGAGTTTAAAGAAATCCAAACATTACCTATCCAAGATGGTTGGCACCAGTTCCATTGGGGACGAGAAGTCCATTAGGAAACGGTTTACAGCCTCTATCAAGCGAGTCATGAGTCTCAACAAGTCCGGGAGACCACCAGTTGCCGCAAAGGAGACACCTCCTATCAGCCCAACCGTTGCCCCCAGCAGCGCTGCTGCTACCACTCCTGCTGCTGCTGCTGCTGCTCCTGCTGCTACTACTCCTGCTGCTACTACTACTACGGCTACACCTCCAGCAGCACCTGCAATTCGGTATTTATTAACTGCCATCGGCTCTAAATTAATGTAACTAACACTTGATAGGGGTACTGCTCCCACCACAGTCCAGCCGAAGCCGAAGCCGAAGTCTAGACAGGCACCGAAGAGCTCTCAACCAGCACCCCGTCAATTGACCACTAAGGAGCGTGCTCAGGAATTGTTCAAGAAACACGGGTTAGAGATCAATGTTGATTGGCCTTTGTCTAATGCGCCCCCCGGAGAGCGCGTCCAGAAGGACATTCGTATGAGAGTTCACCGTAGCTGTCATAAGTGCGGTACTACTTACACTGGTGCTGATAAGGTCTGCTGTTCATGCGGCCATAAGAGATGCACCAAATGCCCGCGGAACCCGTAAGATCATCCCAGAATTCGTTTTATCCAACATTTGTTATTCTTGGAGGGCTTTAACTGATTCCTTTGGGCATATAGTGTCAAGAAACCCAAGGATAAGGGCAAGGGCAAGGAAAAGATTGGTGACAAAATCACTCGCAAGAAGAAGAAGGATTACATTTCAGGCCTCACGCTTCCAAGCCGTACTGGTGGACAAGATCTCGTCCGCAAAGCACCACGGCAAAGAATCCATCGCACCTGTCACAGGTGCCAGACTGATTTCGCTGGGGAGAAAGTTTGCAAAAAATGCAACCACAACCGTTGCAAGAAGTGTCCTCGTGAACCGTTGGTACCCTGCAAACCTTTTGTTTATTACATCATACTAAACATCCATAATTTAGATTCAAGAAGAACAAGCCACCTGGATACTACGACGGGTGTGACCCTAGTGATAGCGAACGGGACGAGCCACTTCCAGGTCGCCCGAAACTCGTTTACAAGAAGCCCCGCCGCCGTGTGCACTGGACCTGTACCAAGTGCAATTCGACCTTCAGTACTGGAGCTAAGATCTGCGAAGGTTGTGGTAGTCAAAAGAAAGACACAGGCGTCCGCGATCCGTAAGTTGCCAATTCAATTCTTTGTATCATGTGATGACACTAACACTCCGTTTAGTCCCAAGAAGTCTAAATATAAACCTTCTGCTGAGGACCTTGAGCGGCTTGAACAACGCCTCAAGCAGGCAACTCTTTCCGACTGATCTGGCATGAGAAAGTTCAAGTAGCGGCTCAAGAATTGTGTCTTTTTGCTAATGTCTTGGTCGATTACTCTTTTGCGAGCGTTTTTTTATTTTTCCGTTTTCATTACGATTTTTATCCTTCACTTTACTTCATGGCCATATGCGTTTTATCAACAGAAATTCCAGACATTGATAGGATTCTTCGGCCGAGAATGGAGTAGCTCTTTATGAAGCGTCTGTCAACACCACATGAAAAGAGCATTTCGAAGCTTGTTTTCCGTATTATACCGTTTCCTTTTGCTTGGCTGCTCTTTCTCTCATTTACCGTCGCGTTATGCACATCCAGGTTGTTACCTCCAACGTTTCCTTTTTTCTTCCTTTTTTCTACCTCGCTCGTGGCCTGGACCATTGTGATTGTCCACCGTTTTCTTTTTCTGCGTTGTGAACTTTAATCACTTAGTTCATAACTGCAAGGTCTTGGTGTTCAAGTACTTTCTACACGGTCTTGATATTTCCCATCTCGAGTTGTTTATTTACGGACATATTGTTTTCCCGTTTATTATCTGTATGGTTTCTCATCCGTCTTGTTGTGCGCTATATCCCTTCATTTATGGATCACGATTATTGTTCATGATATTATGAAATGTGAAGCGCTGACCTCTACATGATCACATACTCAGTAAATAATTGCCCCCCTATAGCATGTGAAGTTAGTCTTGTTTGATGTGGCCTACCTAGAAGACCAGATCGATTTGATATTTAGTAGGCCATATAGAAGAATCTATAAAGACTGGCCTATTCGCATGCCTATTCTAGTTATTATTTACAAAATACCTCAAGTATACGAACCCTGGTTTGTGTCCTTCATAGGATACAAGTAACTTCGAAAAATCCAGAGTACAATCAGGCTTGTACGTCTATGTAGCATACTGGTCTGTCACTCATGTATACCAACAGACTAATCC
Organism: Morchella importuna; assembly: GCF_003444635.1. NCBI lineage: Eukaryota > Fungi > Ascomycota > Pezizomycetes > Pezizales > Morchellaceae > Morchella > Morchella importuna. Next base: position 2,184,546 of record NW_025763399.1, on the reverse strand, counting down.
ACGGGCCTCGAATGCTTGACTAGTCGTAAACTATATTGGGGAATCTCTGAGTGCAAATTAATCATCGAAGTGCTGTATCGAGGAGTTGCCTTGTACTTAGGTCATTCCCGGGGAATTCTTTGAAGGGCTCATTTAAAGTTGGGGCGTGAAACTGACCTATCGGAAAATTTAGCATACATGTGCACTATTCCCGAGGTTGTGGGAATGCCCAAAAATCCCGGTCCTGTTGCATTTTGTTCTCTATCAGATACATGTATATTAGAATGATACTTATTTCCCCAATTTCCTAACTATGGTAATCGTCCTAATAGTAGATTTTCAATGGTGCTTGGCAGGAACTGAAGAGGAACCTGCTTACTCTAAACTAGCCTATATCATTAATCCCCATCTCATTTATAACTTAACCCTTCACCCCAATATCTGGAGAGCAAGCTTAGATAATCTAATTTCCTCTCACCATAGAACCCTTAACTCCATGGCACATGCCTCCACGATACCTAGAGTACTCCCATCCCCGTTCCTCCCTCACCGCTTACTCTGCTCTACTTTGTTCTCCTATAGTGGTGGCGTTAGCGGCGGTCAAGCATGCAAGAGTTTTCGAATACTCGTATTTCTCTGACGTTTGTGGACGCGACTGATATTGCATGCCATACAAAAATACGCCAAGCTCATGGTTTTGGGTGTATGCAATAATGGCCCAGTTCAAAAACGTCAGCGAAATACTAGTAGAGTAACGGCTGTGGGTTATCTTTACAGTGGCCATACTTTTTTAGATCCTAGATCCTCTGCTGAATCGATTTTTTTTTATATCCTTATTTTCTTGGGCCGGCTGGCTGGGTCGTGGACTTGCCCACGTAGTCTCCTCTATGTAGAGAAAGCACACGAGGACAACCTCCGCTCCGTGAAAAACGAGAATGTGACGATGCAGATCACACAGTTGAGGTAGAGTGATCATGGTGCAGATGTGTGGCTCAGACAGCCACAAACCCCCGCAAAAGCTAATATCTTGATTTTGATGTGTGTGTATGTGTGTGTTGGAAACAGAGTGAACTACAATAAGTGGGTACTTTACCCGGAAGGAGAAGTTTGCTTTAACGCAAGGCTTTTGAGTGCTGGATTCGTACACCGTTAATTTTGGGCGTAGTGGAGCTTCTCTTCTAGTGACCATCTGGTGGTCGGTGGGTACATACATGTACTTACTTCGGTAGGAGGGAGGTATGCTAGGGACGCTGGGAGGAAGGGGGTGGGGGATCACTATCAGATCAAATAGCGAGAGTCGTGGGTCGGTCCGAATGTGATGTGGAGTTTTTATGGAGTGTGGTAGGACAAAGATTCATGGTTCAGGACTTTTTTTTTTTTTTCTTCGCAGGAAAAGTAAAAAAAAAAAAAAAAAAATAGGTATGTAGTTGTGTCTGTTTCACCCCCATCCCATCATCTGCAGGCGAGTGAGTGAGGAGGAGGAGCTCGAGGTTTCGGGTGTGTTTCTTTGTTTGTCCATGCGAAAGTGCCCGAATTTAGTCAACTCACTGGGCATATATATTGATTGGACTGATGGGGTTGACAGCCTTACACACGAGTGGTTTCAGCTTAAAGCATCTGGAATGTGGTGAATGGCGCTGCGAGCCTTGCTAATGGTGTGGTCGAGGGAAGTGAGCGAGTGACAATCTGTGATACTCGTGAGGGGAAGTCTTGTGGTTGCAATTGATGAGCACTATCTATAACTTCCGTTCCCATAATCATTAATCCCCGCTGACTGGGTCCAGGTCCGGAGTCGAATTACTGGATTATCATCATCGCCGAGTTGACGAATGACATCTCCTCCCCAATATAATTTCTGAGATTAAGCTTAATACGAAATGGCAAATGGTAGCCAGTCGATTTCGATCTTGCAGCGATAAGAGGGGTTTTCATTTTAACCACTCGGATATGAGGGTTGTCACATCATACCCTACTCTAATATCATCGACTTCCTCATATTTCGGCAGCCATCCAGTCAGGCTTTTTGAACCACGACCACAGGTTACAATACTGGATATCAACACCGGCGGTATACTTTCCCCCTTCTTTCTCTCGGAGAGTTCCTCGACTTCAAGACATCCATTACGTACTCGCGTGGCCCTGAATGCTCCTGATATCTCCGGCGCGAGCAATTTTCTATTGACTGTAGAGCAGAATTTCCGCTAATTAAAACGTCCACATACGCTTATCAAGGATCAAATCTCATATGATCACTCTCAGACGGGATATAGAGAGCTAGTTATTGGAGATTTTAATCAAAGAATCGTTTGAAACACCCGCAATTCGTTCGAGAATTACCGCCCGGTCTTGGTTCTGATCAAAACCCATAACTTGGAGGGAAAGCAAGTTAAACTTGTTGCATGTCATATCGTGTGCGGAAGAAACCCACAAGCTTCGATCACCTCATCACCAGCAGCCAGGTTGAGAACCAAGCCAGCGGATGTCGGAATGTGGTTAAGCAAACCTTAAGCCACCGAGGCGTTTCCGTTCCGGGAGTAGTTGTCGGCAAATAGAGTTTGTGAAGGCCTGGGCTGAGCCTAGACCCTTTTCCTGACTATCTCTCAAGATTTGTCCAGTCAGTCACCATCAGTGGCTTAATATAGCAATGCTTGTGACCAGTTGGGCGTGCGTCCCTCCTTGGTGTTGATGAACACACGGCGGGACAAGACATAACAAGACAAGACAAGCACTTGAGGGGCCTTGAGCCGGCTCGGCTGCTACGAGTGAATCCGGGTTGGTTATTATGGTATGTATGCACACAGTACATGTATGTAGGGTTGAAATATTCTAGTATACGGGTTGGCCCCGAGTACTAAAGAAAACTACTGTAAGAGGTTTTCCGAGAGGGCCCTGGCCATGGTAGTGCAAGGGAAATCTTAGGCGTCTTCTTTGGTGATAGGTATGTAATCATTTGTCAGTGATACCACTGTCAATGATAGAATATGCAGCAAAAGTTTGAGTGGCGCATTATTTGGTTCATGGAATGTCACTCTGGTCCCATTACAATATTGTTGTTATTGTTAATTCATCGATTGTACGCAACCCTAAGGTTATGGCAATATCTAACATTTTACCTCTAGAGCTTCCCTCCATCCACCACAATCTCAACATAAGGAAATGGGAAACAAATTTGGCCATGCCTCTCCTCCTCCCATTTTCTCTTCTCTTGCTATGATATAACTGTATGCCTGTTCTCTTTTTATAACTCAATAGGCTGTGTAGAAGTTGTAAACCTCCTAGAAGGCGTGGTAGCGACAAGAGTAATTATAGTTTATCTGCCTAGGGTTACAACAATCGGGACTCGAGGCGGTATGTGTGCTGCTTCGTACCCACTGCAAATAACTAGAGAATCCTGTACAACCAGGTTCGGGAAGCCGCCTTGTATCATGAGTAGTTCAGCTAGGTTATAAAGAATAGAGAGAACAAGTTCCAGTCTCCCACTCCTCCACTTGGATCTAGCAAACAAACCTTTGATCATCATGCGATTTTCGATAAAAGAACTATCAGGGGCCTTTCCCTCAAGCCTATGCATTAGCACGCTCGTTTTGACTGTGCCGAAACGCAAAAGTGTCTATTTTAGGGAGATTAGTAAAGGACGTGTATCCATTGTTTACTCCATATTCAAGGCCAGTGATAGTGATCGACGTCGTTGTTGCGCGAGGACCAGAATTTTGGAGGCGGGCCGGTCTAAATGAATATGGGACTTTTATCGGAGTGGGATACATAAAATCACTCTGCGTCTGAACCACAGTATGGCTTATCCAGTGAATCTAATAAGGATAGTTATGTACTACTCTACATATCACCATAAATAGAAGTGCATGTAGGTAAGATACTTTACCAAGTTACAACTTGTATGTACCTATAGATTCTACATTCAACTGTGCCGCTATTCCCTACCCCTCCCCTCAAAATCATAATTAGCCAACGTTAGACCCCAAGCCATGCCACGAGGGTAAACAATTTAAGGCGTTCTGGCCAACTAAATGGTCACCAATGAGTCTAGCCTAGCTGTAATTGTGACTTCAATATCTGGTTTTCGAACCTTGGGAAGCAACAGATTTGGGTTTCTAGAATCCGTGCTGAGAGGCGCTCCGCACTCCGATTCCTCCCTGTACTAACAAGTGTAAGTATATAGATGTACATGTAGACATGTACAGCCGCATTCGAAAAGTACTGGCACCCTACTATATTGAGTCGTTCATGAATTATAGCCCACCAAAATCCATGGCACTCGCGCATACTCAACTTATTGATAGGTATGACCGCAATAGAGTCATGGCAGCTCTCTCTGGCAATTGTCTCGAATATGAGGGTTGAAAAGCAGAAAGGACTGCCTCGTGAGTTTGGCTCGGAGGTGCCAATACTTTTCAAATGCGGCTGTACAGCGCCATTCTAATTGGGATCGAGTTATAAGAGGAATCTCCCACGTTCCTAATTTAAACCCACACATTGCCATCTACTCTGCGGCATGGTCTTGAGCTAGCTCAAGTGATGAACCTAATTCCAATAGTTTAATACTTATACTTTAGATTTAAAGTGATGTATTATCTTGTCCCGTCCATGATGCACACCCTAAACAACTATGGTGGGCGAAAACAGAACCAGCTTCTAAGAGGTACCGGCCCACAGAATCTACCCCCTTCTAGCGGTACACCAAGTCAACTATCGTACCAGAAACCAGGTGCGGGACTGAGGGAAACCCACTCGTCGCACTAAAGTTACAGCCAGCATTACTGCAGCTCGATGGCATCACGGCAGTCATCCCACCCACGTTTCCGGTACAGTGTTTGAGTGCCGTCCGCGGGGAATCTACAACAATAACCTTGCAAACTTCAAAGGCTCGGCCCAAAGCGCAAAATCTAATACTTTTAGTCACTTGCTTTTTACCCGCGATCTTATTTTCTTAGAGGAGTAAGGTGTTGGTACTTGAGTGTAATGGCGGAACGACATTATATGCATGTATGCACCTCTTGGCCGTCGGGACGGGATTGGGTAGGAAGAGTTCTGTGGAGCAAAGCTTGGCAGACCGGGCGGAATATCTCGCGATTGATTACATACAGGCGCCCAGCAACCTATATGCATGAGTGAAGTTTCGTTCACAAGATATCACTCACCACGTTTCCAAGATTAGATGGCCAACATCCGAAAGTATATTCAACAGTCCTAACTCACTAACTACATACATATGTTTATACACATAAAAGTATCGGAGTTGAGGTTATTTAGATGACACAGCTAACCAAGAAGGTTCTTATTACGGTAGCGAAAAAAAAGTGTTAGAGGTCAAGACGATCAAGTCCGTTGGAAGATTTTTTATTGGCGTCGAGGGATGGTATATTCTTGGGGCTTATTAATTATAAAACATCAAGAAAGGAGGAGTAGGAAAAGGGAAACGAAAGAGGAAGAGGAAGAGGAAGAGAGGGTAAAAAGAAAGAAAAAAGAAAAAGGGTAAGGAGACGTAAAGCCATAGACCATGGGTAGTATGGGGGATGAGGATACATTTGCGATATGCAGTAGAAGTGGAGTCCCGTAACGCATAGGAGATGAGTGACCGATAGAGTGGTATTGTAACAAGGAAAGAAGAAAAACTTGAAAGAGGGGGGGAAGGTAGAAGATAAAAACAATGAATTACTGAACGATGGACGTCGTCGAAGATGTAAAGATTATTTTCCACATCTTTGCCTTTTCCGTTTTTCCCTCAACATCTACCTCGACGCCTTTCAACATTTTCCCCTTCCGCGATACCATGCAGCGACCAACATCGAAAGCAATAAAAACAAAACCCCAAGCAAAGCCCAGATACCACCCATCATAGGAAAAAAAAAAAAAAATGACACAGGCGAAGAAAAGGAGTGGTTGAAATGCGTACAAGTATAAACTTAAAGTGATAGCAAAAATAATATTGAAAAAAAAAAAAAACATTAATCGCGATACGCAAATATCCTTGTTCGCGCCTTGTCATCCAGAATAGAGAAAAGAAAGAAAGAAAGAATAAGTAATATAGAAACCACAAAGGAGAAATGACATACTCTGGAGGGGTCTTATCCAAGGGAGTACCAAGTTTTGTAAGAGGTATTCCGATACCATCCCACTCATCTTCCATCTATTGAAATGCCAAAGGAATGTATTCTCCTAGCACTTGCATTCCTGGACACCGATTTCCAGTCTAAAATCCCACAGAATCACTCGACAACGGACATCCGTTGATCAGATCACAAGATGACACAACTCCCACAGCATCCTGCACCTTTGTCGTCTTTTTCGCTGTTGTAGTTTCCGCCGCCACCCATTCCACCGCCACCGCTACTGTTCATACCTTGCCCACCACCGGGTGAGTTTGAACCACCAGCTTGCTCCTTGTTGTAGCGGCGGATCTCACGGACAAGATTGTAAAATGCTTCATCAACATTGATCCGCGATTTCGCCGATGTCTCGATGAAACGGCATGAGAAATGGCGAGCGAGGTCTCGTCCCTCTGAAGATCAAGTCAGCGAATTGAAAACCCTCGAAATAAGATCGTATGATATTGACTTTGACATACCTTGCTGACTAACAGCACGCTCATTATCAAGATCGCACTTGTTTCCGACAACAATCACTGGGAAGTAGTCTTTATCCTTCACTCGTAGAATCTGTTGTTGGAATGTGGCAATCTCCTCGAAACTGGTTCGGCTTGTGATAGAGTAAACTAAAAGAAATCCTTCTCCCGTGCGCATGTACTGTTCGCGCATAGCTGAGTATTCCTCCTGACCAGCCGTATCCAGAACATCGAGTAAGGCAACTTCATCGTCGATTACGCACTGTTTACGGTAGGAATCTATTACCAAAGTCAGTACTTATAGTTGAGGTTGGGGAATAACATGTTGCCCCAGGCAACGGGGCCACTTGTGTTTACCTTCGATTGTAGGATCATACTCATCCACGAAGTGACTCTGAATCAGCTGGATAGTTAAGCATGACTTTCCTACACCTCCTCCACCTACAACCACCAACTTATATTCACGTAAAAACTGTGCGGTCTAAAACTATGGTTAGCATGATAGAACATATGTGCGTACAATCAAGGCATTACGGGTGTGGTGACGTGACATGTGAGAGGCAGTGGACGATAATGTGTGATTCGGTATTGGAAAGGGGCGAACTCACGGGCGACATGGTTAGACTAAAATCAACAACAATGATGGGATAAATAAAGCTGAATTAATTTTTGTCCTTCTTGGTGAGAGTGTATCGGACTATGATGAGTGAGGCTTGTTGAGGATGAGAAGCTTAGGAATGAAGCAGAAGAAGTCCGAGTTGTGTTCAGAATGGATGTGACGGCGGCTCTAGAAAGGGTGAGGAAGGATTCCATCAGCACGGCATTTTTGAATGCAAGGTAAAACCACGCGCCTCAATCGTGGGACAAGAACTTACTTTCAGCCCGTTGGCTCGCGTGTGATGCGACGGAGGTTCGCTTCGGGAAAGATCCGACTTTACAATGCTATCCGAAAATAAAGAAAGACTCACGTTTAATCCTTTAGAAGACGGAAAGTCCACTATCTATCGAAACAGAGAAGAAGGTGGTTGAAGCGAAGCGGGCGGGAGGGAGCAGCAACAGTCGAGGAGAAGAGGGTGAGTGATGGGGGGGAACAACTCGGGTTCTCCGTATGAAGGGAATAAGAAGGGGTGCGCTTAAGGTGGAAGGCGATGGCAGGGATTGGGCGTCTCGGTAGCCTTTCTTTTTCTTATTTTGTTTTTAGTATAGAAAGAAAGCACGGGACGACGATGTAAGAGCCGGCCGACCCTAGGACAAACAATAGCAGCGAATAACCAACGGCACGGGCAGCTCCTGCGGGTGCGGGATAGGGAAGAAGGGGAGTGTAGGGAGAGGCGAGACGAGACGAGGCAAGAGGCTGGAAAGTCGTGGAAAGGGTCTCTTGAGAAGCGTTGTGGGGGAGGGAGTTAAAGGAAGGTTTTACTGAAGGGCATGTATAAAATAGATAGATGGCTTACACAAGTCAAGTAAGGCGTCTAAAAGGAACAAACAAATAATTATCCTATTGTCAAGCTGAGCGAGTCCGTTGAATTCACCGAATACCAAGAATAGGCGTGAGATGGGGGAGTGGGGTTAGGGGAGGTACAAGTAATCTAGACGTGAAAAGGAGGCTGGGCTGGATGGACGAACAAGAAACAGAGGCAGGTGAGTGGTGGAGAAAGACGTAGTGGCTCGGAAAACGGCCCCTCAAGAGGGTTAGAGCGAGGGCAGCGGAGATGAACAAATTCAAACTCTACATAATAATTTACTTATTTGTAATTTGGGATAAAGTGCCTTCTCCTCTGAAGATAGACATCACCAAAAATTGCTTGATTGCTACTCTACCTCAGCTACACTGCTACCGTACCTACTTTAGTCTCCAGGTACCTGCTCTGCACCTTCTCTAGTTAACTCTAGCTTTTGGCGCAGCTCAATGATGGCAGCTTAGCTAGGCTGGTAGGATCTACGCCTGCAGGGGAGAAAAGGTTGCTATTGGCTCGCCCCGCTGGTGCTTTCGGTAAAAGGTAAGAAAACATTCCAGCGAAACCAAAAACGACCAAGGCCATGTATGTAGTGTACACTCGACTTCAGAAATGAGTCGGGAGATAGAAAGAGCCCCGTCATGAGGGGTTTCAAAGATAGACATGCTATTGCTGTGCTAAAAGCGAGTTTGTCCCACAGTTGTGCGCTTTCTGGGATGTGGGTCTCAACATTGGAGGCGCGAAAACATGGGAAATGCATTTTCTCATGATACCTGCTGTCGAGCTGACGAAATCAACTTTTACCCTCAATCGAGACAGGCATGCATAAGTTGCAACCATCTACCGCAAGATTTGGAGCGTAAAGCCCGGGCGTTAGAGAAGATCCTAGTATGTAAAAAGCACCAATTATTGCTCGAACTGTGGCGAATCCTTCAGTTTTTGGTGAGAGAAACTTACCAGGATCTTATTTAACACCCGGGTGCAACGCCCCAACTTTTGCGGTACTCTAGAAAGACACTATCAACACTCCTCATTGGCTTCGTCCAAGAGGCGAGCTGCCAAAGCACATGGCCAGTGATTTCGAATTAGGAATTACCCGAATATTAAAAACGCCATTTTACCTCATTCCGAGATCCCGGCCTTCTCGAAGAATCTTTGCGTGCTTCGAAGAATGTTCTTTGTCGTTGCTTCCTTATATCAAAGTTTAAGATACATGGCTAGGCCTCATGTTGTTCGAAGAGCCGGGTGTGGCACATATGGTAATAATCCAGTCCTGCTGGAACTGGTTAGTGGGGAATTAGTTGATCTGAAGGCCTATTCTTGAATAAGATGTATCTAGTTGAAATCACGCAAGTGTTCATGGATGGAAGGATACTACATAACTCACCGTGATATTTGAGGATGGAGATTTGCCTATTAATAGGGAAGGTCTTGGATTTTAAAACGCCAGCACCGAGGATTATTAGATTGGACGTTCGAGGACTGAGACACGTGTGTATCCCTATCGTGGTGGTACTCTAATGTACCTACAGTACTCGTAGCTTTATAGCGTTTCCGAACATGACCAATATTGCATGACATACGAAAAAGCGCCAAATCCACCTTTTTGTATGTCATGCAATATTGGTCGTGTTCGGAAATGCTATAAAGCTACGAGTAGGTACTAGTACATACATGTAGGTATGTAACTAAGCGCGGAATCGGGGCTGGTCCGGCTGGGGGAGCCGCTGCGTCAGTGTGAGGGGTTACCAAGAACAAAGGCGTTGTTCATCTCAACATCCCACGCGAACTTGAGTTCGAAATACCGTCCCCAACAGCTCTACCGCAGTACTCCAACTCACACACAGATAATCCAACCATGGTATTTATTGAACCCCTAATAACACCTCACACTCTGTGGTATATACTGATACAGTAGTTCATTTTTTTGTAGTTTAGAAACGCGAAAAAAGATGCACAGAAGGCGGAGGAGTACGCGAAGGAAGGGGATTATGGTACGTCATCGGAATTCTAATTTGCTTAACTTTTGCCGTCAATTGTTCTTCAAGCTTTCTATCTGTAAGGCTACATACTAAAAAAATGCTTAATAGGCTCCATTTTCTCGGTCTCTGGGTATGTGAAAGCAATGCATCTGTTTTGAAGAAGTAACCCCGCAGTGCAGTGGCTGATGGACTGGCGAACAGACCTGTCGTGGTGGCTGAAAACATGATAGGATGTGCCATGTATGAGCTGGTGTGTATTAGAAGTTATCGTACAAGCTCTATCTGTGGCTAATTTGGTTGCAATAGGTCCGAGTCGGTCACGATTCGTTGGTTGGAGAAGTCATTCGAATTGAGGCAGACAAAGCTACTATTCAGGTTTATGAAGAAACAGGTACCAAATACTGTAGAAAGGAGGCGACGGGGGAAGCTTACTAACTCTACTTTAGCTGGTGTGACTGTGGGTGATCCAGTTTTGCGAACCGGGAAGCCTCTTTCAGTCGAGCTTGGCCCAGGGTTGATGGAGACTATTTACGATGGAATCCAACGCCCTCTCAAGACCATCAACGAGATTTCGAACAGTATTTACATTCCCCGCGGTATCGCGACCCCCGCACTTGATGTAAGAAGAAGCTGGGATTTTACCCCTGCGAAGCTTAAGGTCGGAGATCACATTACCGGCGGAGACATATTCGGTAGCGTTTATGAGAATTCGCTTTTAGATGACCATAAAATTATGTTACCTCCTCGTGCTAGGGGAACTATCACTCACATTGCCGAGAAAGGATCCTACACTTTGGAAGACAAGGTTTTAGAGGTTGAATTTGAGGGGAAAACACAAAGCTTCACCATGATGCATACATGGCCTGTCCGTGTTCCTAGACCTGTTACTGAGAGACTTTCAGCGGACTATCCGCTATTGACTGGACAGAGGGTGTTGGATGCCTTGTTCCCTTGTGTGCAAGGTGGTACCACTGCTATACCAGGCGCTTTCGGATGTGGAAAGACTGTCATTTCTCAAGCATTGTCTAAGTTCTCTAATTCCGACTGTATCATTTACGTTGGATGCGGTGAACGTGGTAACGAAATGGCCGAAGTGTTGATGGATTTCCCAGAGGTATGTTCTTGATCAAACTAAAGTATGAGGGGTGCAGCACTGATAAATATAGCTTTCTATCGAAATCAACGGACGTAAAGAGCCTATCATGAAACGTACTACCCTAGTCGCAAACACCTCCAATATGCCCGTAGCAGCCCGTGAAGCCTCTATCTACACTGGTATCACACTTGCCGAGTATTTCCGTGACCAAGGCAAAGACGTTGCTATGATGGCCGATTCCTCTTCCCGTTGGGCTGAGGCTCTTCGTGAAATCTCTGGGCGTTTGGGTGAGATGCCTGCCGATCAAGGATTTCCGGCCTACCTTGGTGCCAAGCTCGCCAGTTTCTACGAGCGTGCGGGTAAGGTGACAGCTCTTGGTAGCCCCGGGCGAGTTGGAAGTGTCAGTATCGTTGGTGCTGTGTCGCCGCCTGGTGGTGATTTTGCTGATCCTGTTACTTCTTCTACTTTGGGTATTGGTATGTTAACCTCTCATTGTTACCCCTTGCCATTTTCATTTCGGCGTGGGAGAGGCGTTGCTTTGGGCACACGATATACGGATCAATTCACCGAAATATTTTGAATTACTAAACTTGTAGAGATCATCACTGATATTCCTTTCTCGCGATTATAGTACAGGTGTTTTGGGGTCTTGACAAGAAATTGGCTCAACGAAAGCATTTCCCCAGTATCAACACATCTCTTAGTTACAGCAAGTACACCAATGTGTTGGATAAATATTATTCAAAGAACTACCCTGAATTCCCTGTGCTTCGTGATCGCATCAAGCAACTGTACGTCGCTACCCCCCCCCCCTCTTTAGTTGAAAATGAAATATAGATATTCTAACAAATACCACCCACCCACAGTCTTTCCGACAGCGAAGACCTTGACCAGGTCGTACAGCTTGTTGGTAAATCTGCGCTGTCAGACCCCGACAAGATTACGCTGGATGTTAGCTCTTTGATCAAAGAAGATTTCCTTCAACAGAATGGGTACTCCAAGCACGACCAGTACTGTCCTGTATGGAAGACTCTGTGGATGATGAAAGCTATGATGGCGTTTTATGATGAGTCTCAGAAGGCTGTTCAGGCTGGTGTCCAATGGAGTAAGATCCGTGAGGCCACTGCAGATGTGCAGCATCAGCTTAGATCAATGAAGTTCGAGGTAAGCCTTTTTCCACACTCCTGCCACGCCATACCTAGTTAGCGGGGAGGCGATACAGTTCACTGATGCTGAATGATTGGTTCCTTTCAGATCCCAGATGATGGTGAAAAGGCGATCACTGAGCGCTATGAGAAGCTTTATAACGACATGATGGAGAAGTTTGCTAGCGTTGCTGATGAATAGACGGGTCTTCCTATACCATATATCCCTAAAAGGGCGTCCGTGGACATGATCCCCTGTATCTAAGTTTTTTTCCCTGCACTTTTGTTTTTTTTGCCTGCCAGTAATGTCACTACGGTTGCATGAGCGAGGTTGTTTTATCGTGGTCATACATTTAAGAATTAAATTTTACCATCCTATTTGCAGCTACTACACGGAGTGAGTCTGTGCGATTAGCCTCCCGTCACCTAATTTAATGTTGTTGGTGAGGAGACTCATTCGTCGTCCAAATTATTCGAAGTTGATGCAACGGGATATAACATAAATCTCTTGGCTCATGTATTTGTGTAAAAAAAGGTGGATAGCGTACAAGAAACCAGCCCCTAGTATGCACTGGCTGATACGGAAATAAGAACGGGAAACCAAATCCGAATTATTCTTGGATTTTGAGCCATTCCCTCACAAAAAAAAAACAACCTATTTAACACGGACACAGATATATGGAACTTCAACATCTTCACCTGTCTCATCATCAACGCAAACCTCCAGAATAAGGTTCTTGGTATGCGGTGGTACAGGCTTCTTAGAAACCTCTTCAACTAGTTTTCTCATCCTACGTGAAGTTTTGAAGCGGTCAGTAATTGTGGAATGATATAATGGAGGAGGAAGGGGGGATAATGAATTACTTTAAATGCAACCTATCCGCAAGCTTCTTTTGCGGAAAGAAGCTTCCGTAGAGCAAGCTAACTCCACAACTAACCATGGAGCAAACCAGGCCTTTCTCTTTCATACCGTCAAGAAGTTCCTGCAGCGTGATTTCGTGGTCAAAGTCGAATCTGTCCCAAATCTTGTCGAAAGTTACTTCACCCTTGGGTCCCAAGTACGAGCCCTTAGGACTGGCAACTGGTTCACCAAATCCGATGAAGGGCAGCGCCAAGTTGATAAAGGCATTCTTATAGTCTTCGAGCTTGTTCTTGCCATCAATGACCTTGTATAGCTCAAGACAGACGAGACCAGTCACAAGAGATGTAGTTGTCGCTATTCCTTATTAGTTTTAATCGTTCAATGTCCGGGGTGGGGAAGGTACTCACCAATAGCAGGGATGATCTTTCCTGCAATACCTTTGGTCTTGTGCTTGTCCGCAGGGGTGATTGAATAATTAAGGGCTCTGAGGTTGGACGCAGCAGTAATAAAATCCATATGATGATTTGTGTCGTCATCTTTCTCAAAGTCTACTTTGGTAAGCCTGTACCCTGCCATCGCACTAGGAGCTGGCAAGCTCTGCACAAGTGTCTGCATCTCATCCTCATCGTCAAACCTTTGGGCAGTGGCATTCGGGTCTGGTTCAGCATCGCTGGCTTGGATTTTCACCCCAGATGAGGGAGTAAAGTCGGGGACCATCATTTGATCGATCACCTTTTTGTAAAACTCGTCATCAAGGTTTCCCTTAATTCCATAATTAAAGGCATGCAGATTAGCTGCAGCCTTAACGAACACTGCATGAGTCTCATTCTCCCAGTCAAAAGTCAAAGCATCCGGAGCTCTTTTAGGCCCGCTCCAGAAACGAGTACCTGTGGATGTTTCCGAATCCTTGGGGAAGTTGAAAAGTAACTGCTGAATGTTGTTATTGTACTGCTTTTCAAACTCAAGTCTTGCCCATGCGACACATTCCTCGAATGTGATGGGCTTGGAAAGCACCAAGTAATCTCGGATAGTTTCCAAGATCTGTTTCTGGTTTCCTGAGTGTTTGAGAGTAGCTTCCAGAAAGTTGGGCTGTGAAAGATAAAGATTGACATTCTCTGCAGGTTGAACAAAGTAGGATTCAAATAGTTCACGAGCCCAAGCAATGGTGTGCTCAATTTTGTTAGGGAAACTTCGGAGGGTGCACATGGGGAAAGACTGTTCTGGAGGGTCTTGGGAGTTGGAATAACTCTCAGTAAGTCCCGGAATGACAACTTGAGTGTTACCCTTGGTTCCAAGAGTACCACTCTCCAAGAGTGGCTTCTTGAAGAAAACACATCTGCGGTCGACATATGTTCGGGCCTCGACGTTATCAAGAGCGTTGGTTACACCGTCGAGGGCTTCCCAAAAGTCCTCGTTAAACACGTTTTCAGTATCAGGCCCCACGCGATCCTTCAAGGTGGTAATTTTTCCATTCAATTGAGGGTTCATAGCCTGGACGGCTTCGGCAGCACAGTCACTCTTTAACTTCCCAACATCCTTAGGTCTGAAGAGAAACTGCCTATTTAGGTTGCTCTTCTCGATTGAGTCCATATCAGTCACTGAAATTTGGCCATTGGGGCCAGTAGCAAGCCCGAGCATAGCCCAGTTCTTAAGCATCTCACAACCGATGGCGCCAGCACCAACAAGGAACTGCTTCATGTTTGAAATCTTGTCTTGGAACTGCGTTCCAAAGACCGCAATCTGCCCGTCATAACGTGTGCCTAAAGGTTTGCAGAGCTCTTCCGAACGCTGTGTGGAACTTGGCAAACTTTCAAGAGAGTCGAAGTATAGATGCTGTACCAATGGACCAAATTTTCCAGACAGGCCTTTGACAACTTCTTGAGCTGCCCAGCCTCCGAAAACTGAACACATTGGAGCAAGATCTCCACGAGCTTGGAATGATAGTTCGTTGATGAGATCTTCGCTCAATTCGGGTTTTTCCTCTCCATATGTTTCCGCAATTGCGGTTGCGTATTTAAACACCTCCGCCGCATCCTCTTTGTTCATAGGTCTAGGAAGAGTATTATGTTCCGTAGAAAATGCGTGGAGAGCTTGGAAACCAACATGGAGCTGAAGAGGTCGATCGAACTTTGCGTAGTCTGAAACAAGGAACTCCGGTTTTTTGAGTTGCTCGGCCTGCGACTGGAAATTGATGATTTTAGGTGCTTTGACTTGAGTGAAGAGTCCACCACGCAGATATGTACCATATTGCGAAACATCACCGATAGAAAATGTATAAGGCCCTGTGAAGTTTTGGCGAGATTAGGGACCCAATTTTAACTTGGTGTGGGGGCTTTAACAGATCATGAAACCTACCCTTTACTTCAACCTTGAACTCAACGCCATTCAAGTCCTCCATTCCCTCGACTTCGCTGAACATAACATGATCTCCATCCTCAAATCCATGTCTAGTCTCATCTAGTGCAGTAACAAGTCCTGAGCTATCAATTCCCGCCACAATTCCGCTCAGCGGATTTTCACCATTCGGATCGACAACCACAAAGCCTTCTCCAAAATCGCAAAAGATATTACCAAACAACCCTCTAACTTCAGCTGAGATGTACGGAATCTTGTTCTTATGACAGAATTCATTGACCTTTAATTGAATTTCAAGTGGAGCCTCGGTGATAACCACAGTCTTAAATCTAGAGAGCGACTCGACATCTTCGAAAAGGTTCTTCTGGTGAACCGAGACAGGTGTGTATGCATTGAGCTCGCCTAGGCGTGGGGAAGTGACTTCATCACGCCGTTTACCAACGTCGATCTCTTGGAGGAAATACTGGGACGAGAGGTCTGCGATTTCAACAGGGTTAGGATCGTATAGGGTTAGTGATTTAACACCGGCCAAGCAAATGTTCTTGGCTATGGAGGATCTCAAGTCAGTATGCAATCGAAAGAGGGGGGGGGGGGGGGGAGCCCAATAAAACAGCTGCGGGGTAGTAGCTGAAAATCATGGACTCTAAAAATGACGAAGAAGCTCACCAATCTCGACACCTAGCCCCTTCATCCCAATGATGAGAACATCCGACTGGCTCATGCGCTTCATAGCCTCATGGCCGAGAACGTAGCTATCGAATGTTAGACGGAACCTTTTCAAAAGACCGTCAACTCCAGGAAGAGCACAAGGAATACCTACAGTTGACGACTGTATAGGCCCTCATCGATGGTCCCAACTGCAGAATCTGCAGGGGGATCTATCTGCATCTTTGAGGAGTCCTACAGTTGATGGAGATGACCGATTAGCTATTTGTTTCTCACCAAACACCCATTAATGCTGTGGATATGATTCAAAGAAGCTTACCGTCATGACTAGTTTATCAGGACGAACTGATAGTTCGGTTGAGGGCTTTCTTTTCGACAGTTTGGACGGAGGTCAGTGGATACCTGGTGCTCTTCCGGGAATGAAGTTCGAAGCGTTATGCGTAGGATGGGTTGTGGTTGATGGAGTTGATGAGTAGAGAGGGCGGAAGATGAAAGGATAGATACCAGCCGTATATTTGTAAGAGCAAGGTGGATAGGCGAAGAATGGCGGAGAAGGGTTGCTTGTGGAAGAGGTAGCCTTAGGTGGTAGGGACAGGATCGTCACGACGAGGCGGGGCTATCCTGCCTAGGTACATGTAGCCCACCTTAGTATCTTGAGCCTATACGTAACAACGGTAACAAAACAAATAAATGGACATCATTACAAACACAACTGTACTTAACTTACAAGACTCGTGGCCCTAATAAATTTGGCGTGGGATCATTGGACACGCGAATAATACTTGACTCAGAATCAATCAACGAAAGAAAATTATCATTATCACAGAACTACATCATATCAAAAATAACGGGAAAGACAAATAATAAACTAGGTAGAATCAGATCTTAGTTACCACATGTAAAACCCCCATAATCCTAGCAAAAATAGGCAAAAAAATATTAATAAGGTTCGGATCCGCAAGCCAGAAAAGAAAAGAAAATTAACTAAAGCCAGAAACCTCCTTGATATCATATCATTACAATCGTGAGAACGCCCTCATTCATTATTTAAAACCCCTCCCCCGCTACTGGATAGTTGATATACAGAGATCAGAGAAAGGTGGAGAGCCAGAAAAGCTAATACCCCAACAAGGCTTGTATGCCTGGTCTTCGTACCAACGATGTGATTAATACCTTTTGTACGCATTTAGTCTAACGTTTGAACTTTATGGTCTCCCTTCACAACACTGGCATAGCTTGGTGGCTCGCCATGCTGCATGCCACTGCTTCCCTCACCCGGTCCAAATGCCGGGGTCTCTGGGGGAGTCTGTTGCTCATGTTGTGAGTATTTCTGGGGCTGTCTAGCTCCAGCATTCACTAGAGCTCCACCAGTGCGATTTGGCTGCGCATGCTGGAAGGTATTGTACTGTGGCTGAGAATAGTGGTGCGGCTGCTGCTGTACGTAAGATGGGTGGTGTTGGCCCTGTGGTTGTGCTGGATAGTAGTGACCACCGTGCGTGGAGTGCCCTTCTTGTGCGACGGCAAAGGAGTCATACTGCTCGGGATATTTCATGATGATGTACCACGCGTGAATGAGGCCAGGAATCTATTCCTACGTTTAGCTTGGGTTCCTAGGAACGTTAGGGACAAGTGAGAAGCCATGACGTACAAATCCAAAGATACAAAGAGTGATATTGATAATACTGTCTGCAGAACAGATGCCCCGTTTAACCCATACTGTTGATTCCCGTACATTAGTGATCAGAGCTGGGAGGAAAGAGGTATAACGGCTTACCAGGTAGAGGTGGGAACAAGATGGCCAGAAGTCCGAGAAAGAAGTCCGAGGAACACATTTCAAAGTGCAATGTTTGGTGATGGCTCGTTCTAAAGAGATAAAGGGGGCGAGTTCACGGAAGCTTAAAGACGATGGTTGTAAGTGTCAATAAAGGGTGTGGAGGGGGAGATACGAGACCAAAACTGTGTTCAGTTAAAGGGCTTAAGGGCCACAGAGAATGGTAACGCAAGGGAGAAGTTGTCGTCAGCCCATCCTAGCCTTGATGTTGCCCCGCGTCACACAACTGGCTCAAAATCGAGGCGGAGCAGCCATCGCAAAATGCGTCATGCTACCTACTCTATTTAGTGTCTCATCCGATTACCGAGGGCCTAGTGCCCTAATCGCTGCCCCTGGAGCTCAAGACCGATGATGATGATCGCTTTCAAGAAGCTGCCATGTATATATATTCCGTTAAAAATAATTGAAATGTTTGAGGGTTTTCTTCTCCCGTGTAATATTAGGTTGTGTTTGTCTAAAGTCATCCACATTCCATGCAGGTACACACACGGGTTGCCAGTAGCATATCACGTGATATCATGGAATATCACTCGGCCGACTAGTTTCTGGGCAAATACATATATTTTTATTTTATTAATTCATTAATTGCATGCGCAAATACATATATTGTGGGTGTCAGAGCAAGCCAAATAACCAAAGCAAACACAGGCTGGACACGAGACTAACTATCACCCTTCTCAAGAGCTTAACACTTGCACCCCTTATTTACTTCAACCAGCGTCCCATCTTTAACCCAATGCGAGATTCGAGTCTGTGTTTACACTGACTATGGATCAGCCCTAAAACTCATGAATAAAAACAAGCTTTTAACGTTACTATACTTGGCTCGACCCTTGACAGATCGGTCGATACAGTCGAACCAGGAAAAGAACAACACTTATCCAAATTACGGCACTAGTAACCATTCTAAGCTGCATTTATAAAAAGTTCCTACGAAGGCCGATATCAAATATTCTTGCAGCTAACTCGATTAAGCCGATCACTGGTAGGAGGTCCTTGTAGTGCTGGATATGTAAAGAATGGTTTGATATGAGTATATACGTATCTGGATGAAGCCTACGCTCCCCGACATGACCTTGGTGTTTTGAAGATTAGTGACAGTTAAGCGCAGCCAGCTTAATAGGATTGCACCGGAACCTACAAGTTCTGTGGCCAGGCTTTGATCTTTTCTTTCGGCATTAGCGTTGGCTGCCTCTGTAGGGGCACTAGCTACGAGCTCGTCTTATTGCAAAGAGCTATGTTTTTGGATGAACTCCCTAGTTACTATCGTCCTATCTCGTACCTTAAGGATACCTAGTTTCCATCTCCGGCTCGCCAATATACCACTTTCCAGGGTGAAAACGGCGAAAGCCACTGCCACTTGTGATAGTCCTGTTCCTGGTGTACTGTTCCTAGGGTTTAGTTAGGTGTGGGAGTTAGACTTGTATACCCCATAAGACTTTAGGATCTAAAACTAAAATCATTCCGTGAGTATAGAGCTGTTTACGAAGAGCTAATGAAATTTCAACACATTCCCCGCGTATGCCTAGCCAACCGGTGGTGGGAAATTCGAGCTTAAGCTAACTAGAAATATTCCCATACATGTACCTAGATGCACCCCACTTATACCAGCAGACACCCCCCCCCCCCCCAAACCCATACGTACAGGTACCCCTCTCTTACAACTCCAAGAGCTGTACGTACCAAAAGCTCTATAAAGACCCAGCACAACTTTAAAATGCTCGGTGCGGGCGAACCCCCATACCTCTCTCTTCCTCTTACTTCTTATCTTTTACCTCTTATTCTTATGCATATGTACAACTTATCAGTACCGCCACAAATTAAGGTCTATAGAGGCCCGCCCACCGCCAGCTCCTCTGATATGCCACGACAGGACGTGGTGTATGGGGCATGCTATGTACATGAGTAGCTTGGTCAAGTCATCCAGGCCAGCAATCGAGCCTTACCTATTCTCGCCAGCTACTACATTCGTTCCAAGTCCGTATCCTTCCTCTGCTCTCGCAGCAAGAGCTCTATAAACCCACCAACAAACCCCGCATCTACACCGTCCCTATATGTAGACATAGAGCTACCATAGCTCATACACCTATACATTCCACAATCAGGTCAAGTCACGGGTGAAAGGGGACATTGGCATCACAATCTCTCACTCGCACCAAACACCACTCACTCGTACCACCAAAGCTTGTGAATATACGTCTCATCCCATTCCACTACTACCTAACCACACCACCTGTAACTACTGCCCCCTTGGCATCTCAGCTAGGTCCATCTACACAACCCAACCGCGTCCACGCCCCAGTCTCAACAAGTCCCCATGAACTTTTTGTTTACTTTTGGAAAAGCACAGAAGAAAAACACAGATATAGTAGTAGTAAAGCGGCAATCGAAAGAAAGCGTAAAAATAAAAGAGCACCACAGAACCAACCCCCCACCCACCCCACCTTCTAAAAAACCATAGAAGCAAGAAAAGAAAGAGAGAAAAAAGAATCAACGTAAAAAAAAAGCCCATAACGCCAATCCCCCTCTGGCCTCCAATACCCCCTTTACCCCCCTACCCCTACCCCTCCCCTCCCCCCCTCTTCCCCCACCCCCCATCCCACTACTGGAACCTCATAGCCACAATCCTCTCCGCCACCTGATCCGGCGTCAACAGTCCCACCTCCGTAATAAACGCATCGATAAACTGCGGCTCCGTATAATCCACAAACCCCAGCTCCGTCTGCGGCATGGGCCCGTCAAAGCCCGCCGGCGGATCAAAGTTGATGACGTCCTGCTCGATCGGGATGTCAAACTGGTCGAGCGGGAAGTTGTCAACGAACTTGTGTGTCTCGGTGGCCACGTAGACTTTTCTGTGGTACTTTTTGGCGGCGAGTGCGATTTGGTGCGTGCCCATCTACAGAGAGAGGGGGGGGGGGGGGTTAGTATGTATATAAGATTGAGAGTGGGTATGGGAATAGAGGGAGTACGGGGGTTGGGATTGGGATGTGGGTATGTGGATATGTGTGTAATTGGGCACGAGTATGCACATGTGTAGTCAGGAACGAGGATGTGTAATTGAGAATGAGTGCGTGTGTGTGTGTGATTGGGAATAAATATGTGTAATTGAGAACAGGTATATGTGCAATTGGGAACAAGTATGTGTGCAAGTGGGAACGAATATATGTGCAACTGGGAACAGGTGTGTGCAATTAGGAGTATGTGTACAATTGAGAACGAGCGTATGTGCGAGTGAGATACGGGTATGTGAGCATGTGTGGGGGGGTTGGGATATGAGTATGCGTGGGATGGAGAGAGTACGTGCAGAAGTTTTGAGATTCACTTTCAGGCAAGCGGAAGAATGGGAAAAGCAACTTACAACATTGATAATAGAAGCATCCGCAAAGATACTCTCTGCCCCAATCAGCACAGAGCGGCACTTCTTCATAGCATAAGCCACGGCATTATCATCAATGACAGCTACAGGAACACCAAGCGCCCTAAGCTCCACCGCCAGCTTCGTCCCCTGACAGCTCGGCCTCGTCTCCGTCACAATGACCTTAAACCTCACGTTCCTCTGCGCCGCCAACTTCAAAATGCCCACCGCACACCTTGAATACCCATGGACCATGACCACCTCCCCATCCCTCAGCATTCCCACGCCCAGCGCTGCAATCTTAAACCTCGCCTCCCTCGCACTCTGAGCAAACAGATGTCCGTTCTCCTGGAGCTTCTTCTTGAAGGCACCGAAATCGCGGGGGTCGTCGTGGGTGTGGGCGGAGATGAACTTGGTGAACATGGCACAACCGGCCGTGAGGGAGATGCTGTTGGGCACGGAGGCGATGAGCGCCTTGCTGCCAATCTCGATGGAGGAGAGGAGCTCGTGGATGGTGGTGGCCTTGGAGGCGTCGCAGAGCGCAGAGAGGGACTCCATGGCGGCGATGGGCATGGATTTGGTGCTGTCCTCTGAGAGAAGGCGGGAGTAGTAGCTACGGATGTCGAATTGTCCCATGGCGGTGCTGTAGACGATCCCCGGGGCGGGGGAGGTGTCTGTGGAGGGGTGAGTGAGCGAGGAGTTGCGGGCACGGCGGTCGTGGGCTGGATGGACGTTGAACATGGTGGGTAGTTGGGTATTGAGGGGATGGAAATATAGAGATGTGGATGTATAAATGGAGAGTTTATGGAGATGGGGAATTTATGAGATTGGGGGGTTTATGGAGATGGATAGATGAGGTCGTAGATGTAGAGAGAGATGGGGATGTGGACAGATGGGATGCAGATGGAACACAATGCAAGCAGAGAAACATGCACAGATAGAATGAGAGACAGAAACGAAGATGACAGAGTGAGATGCTGTGATGTTGATGATGATGATGATGACGATGACGATGAGAACTTACAAGGAAAGGGTTCCGGCATGACGGGCGGGATAGAAGGACAGCTGGAGCTATCTGGCGGGTACGGGCGGGCTACAGCTACTGTGGCCGGATGTCTAGCAGAATAGAATGGCACTGGGGGCTCGCGTCGCAAGCTTTGCAGAGGAAGTTAGCATTCGATCATTACCACCCCCATCCCACTCATCCATCCCATCCCGCACCCAGCCCGTCATCCATAAACCAGCAAAAGACAGTATATAACAACCTATTACAGGACAAGACAGCACTATCACAACCGCTGTGGCTGCTGCGAATAAACGAGGTATATGTGAGCGAGCGAGCGAGCGAGTGAGTGTCGGTGTCGGTGACGATGTTGCAGTCAGTGGTCTCCCCTCTGCCGCGCCATATTAATAAAAAGTTGCCCCTCTCCCCAAAGCGTGCTAGCGCGGGGCAACAAACACGACACAAGCATTTGCGACCGACCGCCGCACTTTTGTTTTTTTTTGGGGTGTTGTGTGTGTGTGTGTGCCAGCGCATCACGGGCGGGAGGGAAAGTACGGGGAGAGGAGATGATTTGTAGAGTACCTAGCTCTCTGCTATTGAGATTGATACTGCTACTGCTGCGACTAGGTACAATAGTTGACTGCCTATCAGTGTTGACTGAGATTGTTACTGCTATTCGCTGCTGCTACTAAGCTCTTGCTCCACAGCCAACCGCGTGTCTGCCCGTCTTTGTCAGTGCCGTCACACAGCTGTGAGTATCACCACGGAGAGCACAGCTACACGAGCACACACAGCACTCCACACAGCACTCCACACAGCAGCATCCACCACCCAGCCAGAGCTACATCCACCCGTCGTACACAAACCACACCCTCACCACACAGCTCTCTCCCCCATCCCATCCCATCCCATCCCATCCCATCCCACCACACATCCACACATCCACACATCCACACATCCACACATCCACCACTCCTCCATACCACTCCCCCAATCCAATCCCCCATTCCACTACATCCCCCACAATGTCGGAAGAAATCCAGCGAATCCTCTTCCTCGCGCCCAAAGTGCACATCTACGCCGTCCCACCGCTCACCTCCAACACCGGCCACAAAGCCGCAACATGGAACGTCGACCAGCCCAACAGCCTCATCTTCACCGCCCGCATCCGCATCATCGAGACGGCCACACTCTCCGCCGACGGCGCCGAGAACGAAAACGTCCGCACCGACGTGCGCCTCGAGGACCCCAAAACAGGCGACCTCTTTGCTAACTGCCCCTACGAAGTAACCTCCCCCCCCCCCCCCAACCCTCTCCCTTTCCCCCCCACCGCCCCCACACCGCAGCTGCTGACGCAGCAACCAGGGCGCCCACTGCGTCGAGCAAGTCACCGACAGCTCCCGCTTCTTTGCCGTCCGCGTCGTCGACAGCGGCCGCAAAGCCATGCTCGGCATCGGCTTCGAGGAGCGCAGCGAGGCCTTCGATTTCGGCGTCAGCCTGCAGGAGATACGGCGGCACGCCGAGAGCGCTGCCAGCGGCGGTGCTGGTGCTGGAAAGCGCGGGAAGAAGACGGATGAGGCGGCGGCCGCGGCGGAGAAGAAGAAGGACTATAGTCTGAAGGAGGGCGAGACGATCAATATCACCATTGGGGTATGTCTATACAAGTGTCTGAGAGGTCAATTGAGGGAGGAATGTGTTGTGCTGATCTAGTTGGTTGGGGTGCGAACAGAACAAAGGTCGCCGCCGAGCACCCTCATCGCCGAAAACGTCTTCCGACAGCGGCGGCGGCGGCAGTGGTGGGGCGCTGCCGTTCCTGCCGCCGCCGCCGAGCGCGGAGGATGTGAAGCGCAACCGCATGAGCCAGCATGGGCTGGAGGACTTTAGCAAGATTGGGTTTGACGGGAAGCTGGGATTTGACGATGATGCGTTTGGGGACTTTGTCTGATGGTGGATAGGGTGGGATAGGTTATGTATGTTTTTCTTTTACTTAGCTGTGCATGTATGAAGTGTTGTAGGTAGGCAGGTAGGGAGGGAGGTAGGGAGAGATAAAAAAAAGATAGTAGGGCGTTTTGTTTCTTTTCTCTTTTTTTTTGATTTTTGGTGGTGGGGTTTGATGGATGTAGGTGGGTGGATATGTGGATTTGGTGTGGTAGAGGGATTGTGGGTTGTGAAGCTCTGATGGAGGAGCTGGAGGCTATGGTGGTCATGGTTGTGGAAGCTGGGGGGTGTGCATCATGAAGTGTCACTCGGCTGTGGATTGTTCCTCATAGGCTATATTTTCTCTCTCTCATTTCTTTCTTTCTCTTCTCACATTCTCTTATGGGTCGGATCTTTTTTGGAGTTTATTATTTCTTTCTCTTTCTTTCATTGCTCCTACTCTTGGACTACTCTACTCCGCTCTTTCAGTCAGATCTTGCTTGCTTGCTTGCTTGATTGCTTGCCTACACTCATGCACTCCGGACGGGGACCTGTCTGTACATATGCCATCAACAGCCACACATGACCCAGACCCATGGCCAACGTCCAGCACACCACAGGACAGGACAGGACAGGACAGGACAGACAGGGCCAACTCTACTCCACTCTCCTCAATACTCTTACACTCAACACCTCTCACACTCACTAAATCCCATTAGGTATCACTCTAAGCATAACTTTCCACTACCTACATACACACACCGTCCCCCAGTGAAGAACCTCTAGCTCTCTATCTAGCCTTAAAGATGATATTATCAATAATCCTCACCGGCGCCTCTCCCTCCCCCGTCGGCATCATCCTCACGGCCCCACTCAGTATGGCGCCCCCCCTCCCATCCAGCGTCTGCAGCTCCTGCAGCTCCTCGCCATCCGTCAAGCTAACATACTCGATCCTCACCTCCACGCCCTCCTCCCTGCCCACCCCCCGCAACACCTCCTCCGCCGCGCCCAGCACCACCGCCCGCTCCGTCGCACCACCCATATACGCCCCCTCCGCCGCCCTCAGCGCTCTATACAGCCCGCCCGCCACGGCCCGCCGCTTCTCGCCCAGATACACATTGCGACTACTCATCGCGAGCCCGTCTTCCCCCTCGCGCACCGTCTCGCACACGCGGATCTCCACGGGCATGCACAGGTCCCTCACCAGGCGCTTCAGCACGACCGTCTGCTGCACGTCCTTCTGGCCAAAATATGCCGCGTCGGGCTGCACCGCGTTGAACAGCTTTGTGCACACTGTCGCCACGCCGCGGAAGAAGTGCGGGCGGGTGACGCCCTCAAGCTGCTCGCCGAGGCCGACGACCGTCACGAAGGCGCCGCGCTGCTTGTCCTGCTCGAGCGGGATGCCGCCGGGGTAGAGCTCTGCCACGGCGGGGAGGAAGAGGGCCTCGATTCGGCCGGCGCCCTCAGGGAGGCTGGCGTTGAGGGCTTCGAGTTGCGCGATGTCGGTGCTGAGGGTGCGCGGGTACTGGGCGAGGTCCTCGTGCGGCGCGAATTGGGCTGGGTTGATGAAGATGGAGACGCAGACGGCGGGGTGGGCGGTTGCGGCGGCGCGGATGAGGGAGAGGTGGCCGGCGTGTAGGGCGCCCATGGTGGGGACGAAGCCGACGGTGCGGGAGGCTAGGAGTTGGGTGTGGCGCCAGGCGCGGAGTGAGGTGATTGTGGTGTGGATTTGGAGCGGGGGGGTGGTGGGGGGGAGGGAGCTGGTGGGATGCGGGGCGGTGGCCATGGCTGTGAGTGAGTGGGGGGTGAGTAGGTGTTTGGTGGAGAAGAGGAAGAGGGGGAGAGGGAGAGGGAGAGGGAGAGAAAAGGGAGGGGTGGGATCGGATTGGATTGGATTTAGTGGGGGAGGAGGGAATGGGTTGAGGTACTTCGTACTAGACGGCGGAGCGTGAGCATGCTCATGTCTGTCTAGGTGCGAGAAGTGGGAGAGAGGGGTGGTTTTGTAGAGTAAAAAGCTGTGAGGGTTTACGTAAGGTCCGGAGGAAACAAGCAACTGCTAGGTAAGAACCGCACAATTGCAGTCTGCTGGCCTGCAAGAGAGAAAGTGAAGGAGTGGACAAGCAAAGAACGAATTCTTTCTACAGACAGAAGGATGAGAAGAAGGAGAAGAAGAAGACGAGATGAGGATCTCTCGATATGGCGGGCTGCAGTACATATGACACAGATCACTAATCGTCCGATGTGCGGGTCATACCGTGCGACATGTCAAGCCGAACCGAGGCTGAGGACCGCCGGAGGGAAGGTGGAGCCGAGGTGTAGAGAGACACAGGTGAGTCTTTCTCTGGTCTCTAAGGATATTCCAGTGGGGTAGATATTTGGTTTATATCGGGCACCATGCATCTAGGGGTTGTTGCCTCGGCGTCTGTTGACTACTGACGTGCGACTATCCAGCGAGTGATGGTGAGTGATGCTGTGTGGCTACTTAAAGATGGAGCACTTTACCAGTTCGGTAGGTATGCTCAACTGGCTGGGTAAAAGGGTGTCTCTGAAGCTCCAATAGTGAGTAATGGTGCCCGGTGTGTTTATCTTCCCTCCTGCTTAGTGCTGTGACGTTCTTGTCGCTTGAGATGTGCGAGTGAGAGCACATGATGCAGATATCGTGTGATTGCAGACACCGCCAGGGTCGTACCACTAAATGTATGTATTCGTCTTTCATCTTGACACTTCCGTAGTGAGGTGTAGTACTTCTAAACAGTTATCGACACCATCAGCGACGAAACAGAGAATCAGGAGCCGTTGGGTGAATGGTGTCTTGGGAGCTTTGAGTGCCTTGTTTCGTGGCTGTTTGGGTGTTGAGGGCTAGCTGGACTTGAGAGAATGAGGATGAGGTAGGATTGCGTAGTGTAAAAGATTCGAGAGAGTGGTAGGAGCTAATCTGATAGCTGTCTGTAGTTGTGCCTCCGGTAATCGTGCTGGATGGTCAGATTTGATGCTCACTGTGACGGAGGCTCAATAGATAATATTAGGACGTATGGTTCTTTTACGAAGGAGGACAAAAGCCCGTCTACTTATACACATAAAGGTGACACGTCTAGTTAGGCTAGACTGAGGACACCGCTACTAAGACCACTTTCTATTCCCTCTGGGGTGCTTCTCCGTTCTTTGAGAATGGCCATCTCTGCGTTAGCCTCTATACTCTACCCCAAGCCAAGTTCCAATTAACAGTGCTCAAAGGCTCATACCCAACGTAGCCAGAGGATGCCTCTTTTTGAGGCTTCTACTATTGCTGGGAGAGGTTTCTCTATATAATACTTCTTGATTTCTACCATACCATACCCTACATACTATCTAGTCCTATCCGAATCAGACCATATTCCATCTTTACATTTTTTTCGTTACTTTACCGCGAATAAACGGGCTTTGGTAGCTTATTGATTTACGCTGTATGTGTACATGTAGTTCGTACCTATAATATGATGCAGGTACATATAAGTAGTAGGTTCGAAATAAAAGGTCAAGAGGAGTACATGTATGGGACTCGTTTGCTAGAGATGTGGCGGGCCCGCATTCCGTTACCTGGGCGGGCCGAAGCTAGCTGTGCTGTTTTTACGTAAACATCAAACTTTCCGCTGCATGAGTGATATCTCATGACTCGACTCGACATCTGCTTCTTTCAACGGTCCGTACCAATCCAATCCCTTCCCCCCCCCCCCCAACTCACTTACCACAACAACCCAAACCCGTAAACCCCCAAGACAGAAAAAGATAATGGCAACAATTAGCAATATGTTTATCTTATATACATACAAAGAGAAGGCCAGGCCAACGCACAAAAAGGAAAGAAAAAAGAAAAGAAAGGAAGGGGGAGGAAAAGAGAAAAGAAGAAAACAAAAAAAGGGAATCATTTCGCCAACCCCAGTAACGCTCCTCTATATAAAATACACAATTTTCTAATTAACCCGGTCATCTACTCCTGCGGCGGATGCAGCGCGCCGCCAAACACGTCCCCATCCCTCGCCAGCTTCTCCCTCTCCAACCTCCTCTTCTTCGCCTTCCGCTCCTCCTCCGCCGCGCCCGCCTCATAATTCCCCTCCCTCTCCCTCTCTCCCTTCCTCCCCGCCCCACTCCCACTCCCACTCCCACTCCCATTCCCATTCCCATTCCCATTCCCATTCGCCTTCCTGTCCCGATTCGTCACATGGTACAACTTCTTATCCACCCTCGTCACCTCCTTCACCAGCCCCTTATCCAGACTTGCCAACACCGACGTCGCCACCCCATTCTGCGGCAACTGCAGACACAACCCCGGATACGGATTCGGCGTGTCCCTCGTGATGCTCCCGGACAGATGCCGCTCCGCACACTCTCCCACCACCTTCAACAGCTTCCTCTTCGTCGCCTCTGCCGCCGCATTCCCCTCGGGAAACTTGACATCCAGATACATCTCCGCCAACGCTCTATCCGCAGCCAGGAACGCCGCAAAGCTGATCTGCGGCGGCGTGTACAGGAAATACACATCCGTCAGCAGCGCCGTACTCGTCAATATCGCCCTCGCCTCCCCATGCGCCCTTCCAATCCGCGCAACCACCTCATTGGCGCCCGCCCCGCCGACCAACTCCTCCAGCCGGCGCTTGGCGTCCTCGGCTTCGCCGGGCAGGCGCGCGGGCGAGGCGTAGGTGCCCTGGTGCATTGCGTTGAGCTCGAGGAAGATGCCCTCGAGGCCGCGGAAGGGGTGCCAGATCTGGAATGCCCAGCGGAGGCCCATTGCGATCTTGAACTCGGGCGAGAGCAGGTCGTCTTTTGTGATTGTTGTGCCGGCGGTGAGTGCCGTGGCGATGAAGCGGTCGATGGGCGTGTAGTAGTTTTCGGTCTTGGTGGCGAGGTAGAGGATGGGGAGGAGGAGCTTCTTGGGGTGTAGGGTGAGTGTGCTGGTGGTGAGGTAGAGGCGGTGGAGGAAGGTGAGTGCGGTCGCCTGTTTTTGTGTTGGCTCACTATGGACCTATCCCCTCTATGACCGACAGCTCAGCCCGCCCGGGAGAGCCGGAGGGGAGAGCTGGAGGGGGAGGGAGGGAGAAGGAGACCCACCTTGACCGCGCTCGGAAACTTAAAATGATCCGATAGCTGCATGCACTTGACACAATAGTACGCCACAAGCTTCAACTCCTCCTCCGCCGTCGGGCAATCAATCTCCTCCTCCTCTGCGTCATTGTCGTCGCGGTCAGCGTCACTGCCGGTGGCGGCGCGCGCGGCCCTGATGGAGGCCGTGATCTTCTCTGCGGCGGCGCGGTTCGTGGCATGGCGCAGGTCCGAGAGCTGCTGGGGCGTGTACGTGAAGAGACGGTACTGCGTCGAGGTCGTGTAGATTGTGTCTTCCATTGTTAATTGTTGTTTTTGTGGTTGTGGGTGGTGCCGCTGCAGCTGGGGGGGGGAGCTGTGAGTGGGCGCATATAAATATATACATACAGCGAGTGAGTGCACCAACAGATCCAGGGATTCGCGCCTCTCTCTCTCTCCCGTCCGGGTAACCCGTCCACACCCTCCCTCCACCCCGCCAAGCCGCGCTCTCCTCAGCAGTATAAATACCACCCACAACCCCCCATCTCCCAACTTCTTTCCTCAGAAATCATTGGGTCCAATCTAGACAGTGCAAAGCCATTGCAATACCCGCCTCGCACAGGTTTCTTCTGCTGCAAGGCGGGGCCAGTTGCCGGCGATGTGATCTTGAGAACCCGTAGAGGAACTACAGGGTCACTTTTAAGAACTGGCCGGGCCTTTTGGTGGCCTGGAATCAGTGTCAGAGGTGACCGACATACATATCGGTTTTGGGGGCTCTTTTGGTTGTTCTTGCTGTAGAGAGCGAGAGTGGTAGAAACAGAGAGAGAGAGAGAGTCCATGGGACGGTAAACTAGAGACTGCCCGCTTTTTTTGCTCTTTTTTTTTTTTTGCATGAGAAGCATGAGCGTGAGATTCAGATCCTCGCCATCCATGTAAACCTTTTTTTAAAGTAAAAAAAAAAAAAAAAAAAAAAAAAATCTCTGCACGACCTCACGTGAACACCCGTCGACGTCCATCTCGTCGAAACTCCGAGCGAGAAACGTGAACGGGCATCTACGATGATTTCCGTCCCTAAAGGCCCAATTGCAACCCAAAGCCTCACTCTACGAAAGCAAAACTTTACGGAAAGTAAAATCTTTACCAGAGCACACCAATTGGTCACATATATCAAATCATGGCCCACCCATCCATCCATCCATCCATCCATTCACTCCCATTGAAGTCACTCCTACTCCCAATTGCAAGTCAAAGTGAAAAAAAAAAAGAAAGAAAAAAAAAAGTTACACGCCCAAAAAACGCCTCCCAAATTTTTCCCCAAGAAAAAAACAACAACAGATGAATTATATACCCCCGCGGGGGGCAGCAGCTCTTGATTTTCCGAGCCCGCTTTTTATATGAACACAGTCCAGTCCAGCGCGGTGCGCATGGCAAGAAATGCCATGCGGCCAACCGAGTCGACTCCCTCAGGGTCCTGTTTTCTCTACCACGGCTTCTGCTCCGCTATTACCATGACCCCCGTCAGCAATCGCAATTGCATTTCATGAGTTAAAAAGAAGAGAGAGAAGAGGGGAGAACATACACTGCTGCGTCATCAAGATGCCAAACCTCTTCTTCAACGTGACTCTGTGTCTTTATTTCCCACCCACGCCGTTAGCCAATTGCCCCCTTGCATTAAACCCTGCATCGAAGCAAGACACACAAAAAAGGGAATTGAGAGAGAGAGAGAAAAAAAAAAGCACAGGTATCAGAAGGAACAATTGGATATATTTTTTATGTTTTGCGTCGTCATCACGACCACTATTATGGCCGCTCCGAACGCTTCACAAGGTCTCATCATATAAAGCCTTTCTCTCTCTCTCCAACACAACACAAAAAACGTAAAGAGGGGGGGTAGCATACCGAGAGTACTTATCGTCCGGCGAGAACCTCGCGGGGTGTGCGCTCTTTGTGACAGCACCTGAGGGGGTGATCTTCTTGAGGGTGTAGATGCGGTTTCCCGCGGCGTCGAGGGTGTACATCAAATGCATCTTGATTGATGGTGGCGGTGGAGGATTGGTAGATGTACTTTGGTTTGGTTGGGGTTGGTTGGTTGGTTGGAAATTGGGGGATGGACGACTTGTGCGTGAAATTTTTAGATATGGTTTTGTGCCGGGTAATGTGCCTTGGCAGAGGAGCGGGATAGCCCGTTGCATGGGTGGTCACTCGCTCGTTTTAGGCACCCCATTTAATTGTGGATTCAGGTATTCTTTTTTTGTTTTTGTTTTTGTACACTTTGTTATTCCCGAGGAAATAAAAAAGGAGACTACCACTGAAATAACTACCCATACCCTACGCTCATTGTCGAAAGTAAAAAAAAAAAAACATTTCAAACTAAAAAAGATAGGAAACCAGTAAAGAAAAGCCACTAAATAGAAAATAACACCCAAGCTCTAATCAAACTCATCCTCACTCTCCTTATCCGGAGAATCCAACTGGAGATAGAAAGAGCATTGAACACCCTACTTAAAATCAGCAATCCAGTCTTTATTCCATCAGAATTAGGGGCACTCACAGTAACGCTATCGATCCAGATGATCCCATTACTCATGGTGTGTACCTTTGCCTCTAGATGCATCCCAACAAAGCAATACTGTAAAACCTCCATCTCCAGCCAGATCTCAAACTCATCCAAATCGGTGTCTGGCCATTCAGTTTCCTCCGGGCCCTCAGGGCACCACACCTTTACCAGAAGCTTCCCGAGCGCATTGAGCCCCACAGGTTCATATTTCTTTTTAGATATATCCACGGCGATCGGCTCATCAATATCGGGCCTTGGTTTGATGACACCCTCATCGATGTCCTTCTGAATATGTTCTGGGAGTGGTTTCTTTACACCACTCGTCCCCGCAAACACAATCCCAATGACCTCCAAGGAGAGATATTCCGCTTTGAGAAGCTTCATCCTGGGCCCCGTCTCTATCTGCAACGCAGCGCCACGTTTCTCGAGGCAAGCTTTGACGATCTGAACGGCCTCGAAATCTGTGAGTCCGATATCGGAGTGGGCACCGCCACTCCAGGTGAGCGATTCATCCTTAATGCCTGAATAGTATCCATCATAAAGGGTGGAGCAAGCCATGTTGAATTTTCCTGGCAAACGCGCGGAAACTTGACGGCAGAGAATTAGCTCTTTCTCACCAAGTTCGGTGATTGCAATCGCAGAACGGATGGATTCATTGTGCTCTGGAGCTACGTTGTGGTAGATGATCTAGAGTTTATTAGTACTTACTTGCTTGCAAGCTATATAATAGGCAATGGGGCTACTAATGCTACTCACGTAGTTGAGAAAGTTTCTGACCACTTTCGCACTCAGCTCCAAATCCTCGAATCTCATGTACCCTAGCACATAAGGAACCCTATGGCTAAGAAAACCCTTAACAACATATTCAAAGTCAATCTCCCATTCCGAGTCCTCGTCATCTTTGTCCACAAATTCAGTCGCTGCCATGGCTTGTATGGTCTCTGCGTCAAGGCCATCGACATTTTTAGGATCGACACCCCCAGAGTAAGCTTTGGGACCAGTAGAGACACCACCAAGATTGAGGTATGAAGTGAAGATTTGGAGGCGGACGGGGTCAAATTTGCGCTTGGCGCGGTATCGTTGAATACAAGTCTCAATACGCTCAGCGAAAGACTTAGAGCTATGGGATGTTAGTCGAGTACTTGAGATTTTGTGTGGAGATACTTACGGGCTGTAAAGATCATTTTCAAGAGACACAATCTCAGGTGGGAAAGGCCCATCGACAATATTGTCTATGAGGGTCAGTGCCTGTATTTAGATGAAGGTTTCAATGATAGAATGACACAAACCTTCAAACCCGGTTGGAGGAGGCTATATAGTAATTAGCATAGGTGCAAAAGCTCCACGCAATTCATCATACAAACTTACATTTTTCCTAGCACTTTTTGGCTTTCTCTTCTTCTTCTTCTTTTTCTTGGGGGCATCCTCCTCTAGAACCTGTGTAGCATTGTTTGCATCATCATCTTCTCCTACATCAACAACTCCATTCTCTTTGTCGTCGTGGCCCTCAGGGCCCTGCCATTGCTCTTCAACTGTTGGCTTGGGACCGTTGGCGGCTATGTTGACACCATCAGCCAATTCTTCAGCTATAGCAGTTAGATTCCCATTTTTAGTTGAAGCGTTTAGAGCTGACGCTGCAGTATCCTCGAGAGGCATGATTGTGGTTTCGAGAAAGAAGAATGGGATGTTGCTCTCTGTTGGTGGGTTTAGTAGGTTTGTGGTACTTTAAGTAGCAAGTGAGGGTTGGGCGAGGAGGTAAACAAATCTAAGCAGCTGGAGAACCAGAAAAGTGAACACCATTATCCGGTTCACGCTACGATATTTATTCACACTATTCCCACGGGATGCCTAACTTCAACACCAAGGATATTTTTTTTCCCCACAAACATGATGTTACGCAGTGCAGGAAAGATAATGTTGGATGCCCTGCCAAGACGCATTTCTTCGTTTACGCCCCACCTACCATGTTACACCGTGACAGCGTTAACTGCCAATCCTGCTCTAAATGCTTTATTACTTGCCCGTGGATATGAAGCTCAGGCCAGCGACACTTTTTATGTGGGATGCCTGGATGAAGGCCGCCGATAGGTGTGTTTGCTCGTGATTTTGTAGTGGGATAGCGCTTCATGCACGTTGCTGCGCTAGTGGAGGGGTAGCTGTTAAACCCCTCGCCCACATTCCGAATTCCGAATTTCTGGGCAGTCCGGTCTGGGGTAGAACTCCCATAAATACCCAAATTTCCCGGCTTTTTCTTGTACTTACATGACATATACATCAGTTCATACAACTACATCTACAAGATACCAGATACCAGACACTAGAATCTTTCAATATGGCTACTTCTGTTGAGGGACTCAAAGCTTCAGACCTTAAGGCGTTTGACCTGGCGGCTGCCGGACAGTAAGTGATGATAATTTCTGTCAGCGTATTTTACTTCCCAAGTTCTCTGTTTTTCCACGCGCTCTGGGTATCAACCATACCTGAACACTAAGCCTTAGCTCACAGGACGTCATTTATACCCTTCTCCACTCTGGAATCATATCCACCTCAAAACTATGAAACTCCCAACTTTTCTCGTCTATAACAGCTAACATGGACAACAGCGATGGTGTTCTTTCAGATGAATCCGGTGCTCTGGTTATCAAGCCATGTACCGCCCGTGAAGTCTCTTTCTACGAGTCCGCTGCCACACACCCTGAGCTCGCCATATGGATGCCTACCTTCTTCGGCACTCTCGAACTCTCCGACTCTATCCCTGACCCTGACGGCATAACCCCATCCAACAACCGTAGCAAGTCCATCGTCCTCCAGAACACTACCCACGGCTTCATTAAGCCTTGCGTGCTGGATATCAAACTCGGTGCTCAGCTCTGGGACAATGACGCTCCCCAGGACAAGCGGGTCCGTCTAGACGCTGTGAGCGAGAAAACAACCTCAAAGAGCCTAGGCATGAGGATTGCAGGTATGAAGGTGTGGAAGAAGGCCACCGAGGGATCTGAAGTCAAGAGATACTACAGAGTTTACGATAAACAATACGGCAGGACCTACACGGCCGAGACCGTCATCGAAGCTATCCAGGAGTACTTTGATAGCGACATCTCAAAATCCCAGATGCGGCTTCTCGCGAAGAGATTTAAAGAAAAGGTAGCGGAGATCCAAGCTGTGTTGGAAGGTATAGAGAGTAGGATGTACTCTGCATCGTTGCTCTTTGTGTATGAAGGTGATGGGGCGGCTTTGGATGAGGCGTTGAAGGAAGAGGAGGAAAACGCGAAAAAACCACCAAAGACCCAGGAAGAGCTGGATCAGGAAGAGGAGGATGAAGTGGAAACCAAGGAAAAGAAGATCGAAGTTTTGAAATTGATTGATTTCGCTCATGCGACCTGGACTCCTGGTGAAGGGCCCGACGAGAATGCCCTGCAGGGAGTCCGGAGTGTCGTTAAGTTGTTGGGAGAACTTGCGGAGAAATAAATTCACGCGTTTTTGACACCTTTAACTGGTCGTTGAAGATACGTCTTCAATTACATTCGCTTGGTTTATTCTATTTATCAGGTGTTTTATAGCTTTGTCAAATTGCGGTAGTGAATGTATGATTTAGAATCTAGGCGTCTTTGCTTCGGATTTATCATCACTAATAATAGCACATGTTGTGATTTGAAATCCAGGTAGTGCGTAGGTAGGCCGGACCTTTTGTCATGCTTTTGGGCCGCCCCCTTCTCTTAGGCCGTCTATCACGGCACTATTAGTAAGTAGTTATACATAATTTAAATCTAGTAGAGAGTGAGTACAACTCGCAGCCCTGGGGTGCGGGTCGTCCACTATATCATGAGCGTACATGTATTTATAGAGATAGGTTCTTGCAGAAACCTTTCTAGCGTTGAAGATAACCTCCTATATTCGAAATCCCCTTCGATGGGTTTCAATGGTTTTCTTACCTGTTCGTCGGTCTCCTTTTGCCTTTCTCGGGGGACTTGTCAGACATCATATCGTTCCTCTTGTGTCTGTCGTTATTTGCGGTGGTAGGTGGGGGGGCACGCCAAAAAAGATTGATCCTGTCGAGTTGCGGTGACATATATCCTCCCCTTACTGCGGGACTACAGTCCTCTAGTTCTTAAACTATGATAGATCTGTTCAGTTTATGATACATCGTAACTCTCCGGCCTCCTGCGTCTCGTGGTACTAGGTGAATGTTAAACATTACCGTAGCTGTAATTAGGACTGCGCACTATTACGAGAACCACAATCAATTAATTCACGGATTATCACTCGACATGAACAGGTGCATGTATGGAGGACTGCCACCACAACGCTCTCCTGCTAAAGCTGAAATGTGAGTCACTGTACTTCTCATCAACCATTGTAGACTACTCACGCCATCAAAATTAATGAATTAAGCCAAAAAAATATTCACGCCATCAATCGCCCACACATTTATGCTTTTAAATTTCTCAATCATGGCTCTACTGCCGTGTTCGTTCATAGAATGTTGAAAACTGGGCATCCCGTCCGCTCTGCCATACATAATCAACATATCGCCTAGTTAGTACTGCAGTGGGTGACCATGTGGGAATCCTGGGTAACGAACTCAATTATCTCTTTTTAAAAATCAAATCGAACAAGCTTACAGAGATCGAGGGTTGATAAAATTAGTCCGCATATAAACTAGCTAGCTCCAGTGGCTGCAAGAAAATCAATACGCAAATAATGATTAAGAAAGATCTGTCCATGGCCATGGGATATTCCACCACACTCCAGAATATATTCAATCCCTTGAGGCATCGATGACACGTAGCTAACAAATCCTCCCCTCAGAGCTCAAAGTAAACGATCTTTGGCTACACTCGCCCCTTCTCTCTACATATCCTCTATAAAGAAAAACAAAAAGAAAAAGATGGTTAATTAATTAATGATGTTCAGCAGTAGGAGTGATCCAACACAGCAAGTTTTGAAGGGGAAGAAATGGATTACAAAAAGGAAGGGAAAAAAGAAAAAAAACCACCGTCTCCGACTCCAAGCCCGTCTCCAACTCCGTCCTCAAGCCAACCCCCCCCAAAAAAAAATCCCCGCAGAATACTAAGGAATGTATACAAAACCAAGACTTAAGACCGCAGTCAACAGTAAGTGGTATTGAACTTTAAAGGCCCGTAAAACTAAAAACAGCAAACGCAAAGCAAAAACACCTATTCTCCTGTTACATGCCCTAAACAAACAAATAAAATTCCAAACACACTGACAAAAGAATAAACAGAAACAAGAAATGAAAAAGCTGTAAGCTGCAAGCTGCACGTCACCTAAAAGCGCGATGTCAATGATCCAATGACCGAATTCACAAAGTGGGGGGTTTCTGCCCCCAAAGGATATAATAACGAACGGGAATTAGGAGATACACAGGTTAAAGTTATAAATAAGAAAGTGAAAATGCTTAAAAAGCTCAAAGATAAACTCCCCCCTCCCCCACATACAGGTATATTTTTTTATACGCCAACTACAATTCCCACACTCTAATACTGATAGGGATGAATAGGAATGGCCCTTTTACCCGCGTCGAGGTCCTGCTCATCCATCACTTTAGGTACCATCTGTGGTTTTCCATGGACTCTCACACGGTATAAACATGTGTAATCCGGGTGACCCCAATTATTGATAACCTTGAAGACAACGAGCTGAGTAGTAATGTTCAAGTTGACCAAATCAACAGGAAGATCCCAGGTTTGGATCCTCGGATTTCCCGAGTTGATATCGTACTTGAACACACCCAGCTTGACGAACTTGTCGTACAAGGTCCCACTAGGTCCTGGAGGCGATGATGTGCTGTCGCGGTCCCATAGCCTGTCTTTTGACCACTCAATTTCATTCAACGCCCTTGCCGCAGCTTTCTCTGCTCTCTCTCTGGTCTCAGCATCCTCAAACTGAGCCCAAAACTCGATTTTTCGAGGCGCAGATGAGATATCAACCGCATGGGATTTCGGGATATGTTCGACTGAGATCTGAGTAGCAAAAATAGGTAACGCAAGCCTGACGCCAATATTACCTTGGTCACCAGGGAAGGGCCAGCACTGGCCGACGTCGCTCGTAGGAGTGATTGCAACTGTAGGCTGTGCGATAACACCGCGTCGTTTACCAAAAACAGCGTAGAACCAACGGTTTTTGTTACTTGACCATTCAAATGTTGGTGATGTTGCCCAAGGGGAAATTTTTCCCCCAGTAAGAAGGGAGGCATAGTCTGGTACGCTAAGTGAAGGGACCTCGGCATCGGAACTGAAACCTGAGGTAGGGGAAGCGGAACCCTCCTTAGGCGCGAAGTGTGGGCTTTGGTTGATATACTTTCGAACAGCACTATCAACAACAAGTGGCGACTTTTTGATTGCATCTTCGACAAGAGTTGGAAGGACAGAGTCTTGGTTAAGCCTCTCCATGAATTCTTTCTCAATCTTTGGCCAAAACACGTTGACGGCCCAATCTCCATTCTCTCTGACTTTCTGATCGATCAATTGGGTGACAGTCCCCTTACTCAACAACACTTGATCTTTGTACTGGTCATATGTGAGACCTGTGTGTTCATCAATAAGACCTCTTAGTCTTTTCTCATTCTTTTCTAGGAAGTCATTCCAATCAGGGTCTCGCTGAAGAGTTTCCCTGTCGGTCTCGGCGAACCCCGTAGGTCCGTCTGATGGATATGTCTGCTTAATCAACTTCTGCAAGGCTTTCTCAAAGTCGGGTGGAAACGTATAAGTTCCGTCGCCCTTCACATCAAATACCATTTTGTCTGGAAGAGCATCTTTGATCGAGCCCATTGAAGAATCCTGCTGGTTTCTGAGTAATCTGAGCATTCTTTTTTGATTCTCGAAATCACTTTCGATCTGCGCTCGGAACCCTTCAAAAGCTTTGATGCTGTCATCCAGTTCCTCCAACCTTTTTCGCGCATCCGCAACGGCCTTTCCACTTTCTTGCCCATCTTCTTCAAGGCTATTAACCTTCCCCTCGAGAACTTCGACTTCCTTTCGCATTGTGTCCTGGAATTCGAGCTGCTCCCTAGATGCATGGTACCCGAACTCTTGGATTACCTTTTCAATTGCGTACATCCGAACCTGAACGTCTTCCCAATTTGTTGGTGGGGCCAAGGGGCGCTGATAAGTGAAATGTGTTCCACGTAAATTTCGAAAGTCAATATCAAAAAGATGATAAACACCCCATAAATATACCGAGACAAGTATTACCGAGACGAATACTGTCGAAAGAATAGCCATCGTACGTCGGTACAACCACCAATCCCAGTGATAGAAGAATAAGCCTAAACCCCAAGTGTCAGGTCTTCCAGGGGCGCACCAGCGGCTACCACCCCCTCTACAAGAATGGGAAGTAACTGTTCTGCAAGTTCGAGTTGTTTCGACATTCTCTCATTCAGGTATTCATTCCTTGCATATCTCTCTTCGTCGTCGTCGTCGTCCTCCTCCTCCTCCTCCTCCTCCTCCTTATCGCTCTCGCCCTCACTACCCGACCCATAAATCTCTGATGGATCATTCTGAGAGTAATCGTCGTAGTACTCTTGATCCATTTCCTCCGGGAGACCCTGTTCGCTTGGCGTTTTGTGTTTGGATGTAGGTTCTTGGCTGAATTTTCCTGAACGTTTGGAGCCAGCTGCAGAACCAGCATCGCTCTGTCGTGTACTCCCTTTTGCTGGTGTAGCAAGCCAGTGATCAACCGGTTCGTCGTCCTCATCAGTTGCGGACCCATCTGACGGGAGGTCGGCCAAATTTTGGGTGAACTTTCGACCAAGAGCAAGGCCAACGTCATCTTCGGAGGCATAGGAGCGACTCATTCCCTGAGTAGTATCGAAACCGATAGAATACGAATGATCAGAGATTTCTGTGTAGCCAACTATATCAGTGACTACAAAAGATGATAGAAATATGGCCCATAGAAAGATAAATGAATATTGGGATGGTAAACCCTCTTACGCAAACTGGAGGGGAACTGCAGGAACATACCAGATTGCTGCCTCGGACTTCTTCTGCGTGGCGGCGGCGGCATGGCAGTAGACACTGCAGTCGGAGCTGTTCGTTCCTCGCTCGCGGCACTACAATGACCATTTCTTAGTGACCTTGTTTCTTGCTGCACTCGTGCAATCTCCGTCGCTTTCTGCGATCCTTTATCCACTACAGTCTTGTCAGGGTCAAACCTTCTACAGTCCTCTGGCTCCACAGTGCCTGGCTCTCTCGCAGCTCTCTCCCTCTCTATTTCCTCCGCTCTCATTCTAGCCTGTGATGCATCCTGCTGCTGTTTCAGCGCAACAGACAAGGGAACTTTTGTTTCCGCCAACTGCGGCGGTTTGGGCATATTGCTGAATTGCGACCCATAGGAATAGTTATTCCTGGTTGCGACGAACGGGAGCTGCTCTTTCTCCCCGAGTCCGAGCGATTTCCGACCCGTTGACCGTCGCCGGTTGACGGAGGGTGGTGTTGCGGTAAACATGCTTGATACGACGAGCGAGCGAGCTAGTTAGCACGGTAGAAAAGGCGGGGCAAATGCGCCGGCGCAAACAAGCGGATGTACACTAATGTTGGCAGGCCTTTAACGGATAGGATAGGGGCCTGTAACTAACTGGAAATAAAAAGTGTTGAAGGGTTTCTAGAGGATGCTGGCAGGATAGAGTGTAGATATAAAGAGGAGTATGTGATGTAACGCGTACCAGACAAGCAATAGAGCTGCAGGAAGATGATGGCGGGGTGGTGGCTGTAGGTAGGAGAGTTTGCGGTTATAGTATTTGAGGTTTGGGGGGGGGGGGGTTGTTTTCTTTGTCTGGTAGAAAACAGGCGGGGGGCAGCAGCAAACTATCGGGGCATTGTCTGCCGTGTCCAGCTAACGGGGTGGTGGAGAAGGATGAGAAGGGAGCGAGAACGATTACCCCCAGGATTGATTGTGGTGCGGTAGAGAAAGAGATGGGTGGGTTATTGACCAATTGGGAGTTCCTTATAGGTGATAGATGGGCCCGAATCGATGAATGGGGTGGTTGGGGGTAGCGTGGCTTGATCAACGGACGGAGATGGATGGGAGTGTTGTATTCGATGTGTGGGATGAGCTTCCAAAGAAAGCTATATTCTGACGCTGCTTATTGTTGGCGTTTTGTCCTCGAATTACTTTTCTACAATTTTGTGGAATTTCCTTTGGGGCGATGAAGGGTAAAGGCACGAACAGAAAACGAGGACCCTAAATCACGAGGAGACGTGGTTGTCAAGGCCAAGCCTTTCGCAACCGCCCGCCCTATCTGGACAGGCGCCAGTCTTGGCACTCCCCCAGACCAAATACCAACTGGGCATCGTAGTGTGTGCTGTTCGACCTTCTTGATGGTCAAGTCAACCTTTCTGGTAAACAAAGGGTCCTTCTTACATATATCCCCATCCTTACACACCCCTCACAAAACAACCATTCGCCCTCAAGAAAAACAATGCCATCTATTTTCTCGGCCAGTCAAAGGGCCTTGTGGTCCCTGGGCGCTGTTGGAATAGTGATAGTGAGTAGTTCCCCACAGGCCCACCCGTACCCGACACCTCTCCGTCCTACCCGTTCCCAGGCCTATCAAACCAAACGTGCCCTATACTACAAGATGATTATCCAGCTCCCCCCCCCCTCTCTACCCCTAATGCTACATGTACCTACCACATGTGCCCTACTACAATGCCCCAGAGCTAGCCAGAAAAAAAAGAAAAGAAAACATACCATATAGGTTTATTTCGTCCCTGCTTGCCCGTCGTAGTCCTATATATCCAGCAAGAGCGAGAGAGAGCTATTTTTGTTTAACCCAATACTCCCGGGCCCGTCCGTAAAAACGAGATCCCGTTTTAGCCCCTCCCCCACTACTCTATGGAGGCTATATCTACAAAAACTAGTCATCTTGATCATCCACCCCTCTACCCCTCCTCCATCCAATTCATCCATAACTCATCCCATTTCCCCTCTCTGGAAAACCCCGCCATATAATCTACTACAACCCTTTGTATTCCGTAGACACACACAATCTCCTATCCCATTGTCTTGTCTGCTGTCACTTGTAGACTAACGTTCCATCCCCTCAACTGCTTCATTGATCTATTAGCTCGCCTTTGTCTTTAGTCGGCGTCCATCCACTCCTACCACCCACCCTACAAACTCTCCGTTACCGGGCAACATGACTGGAACCATCCTGATCACGGGGTAATCGTTTTTTCTGTCATGTCATCCGAACTGTTTAGAGCATCCTAGCTAACAATGTATATTTTTTCTTGAAGAGGAACGGGCTACATCGGCTCCTTTACCAGCCTGGAGCTCCTCATCGCGGGCTACAACGTCATTATCGTCGACAACCTCTACAACTCGTCTGAGGAGGTCCTGAACCGCATCCAGCTCATCTGTGGTCGCAAGCCCGTCTTCTACAATGTCGATGTCACGGACCAGCAGGCGCTGGATGCCGTGTTCAAGAAACACCCCGAGATCGACTCGGTGATCCATTTTGCGGCACTGAAGGCATGTTCTACCTTTACTATTCCCCTGGTTTTTGCCCCGGACACCTGCCTCTTGTGCTATATTGTATACAATATTGTTGATGCTGACACACCTAAAGGCAGTTGGTGAATCCACTCAGAAACCAGTAGAGTACTACCGCATAAACGTCGGCGGTGCCGTGGCCCTCCTCGGCGCCATGCAGGCCAACGGCGTCAAATCCATTGTCTTCTCCTCTTCGGCCACTGTCTATGGCGACGCCACACTGCACGAGGGCATGATTCCGATTCCCGAGCACTGCCCTATCGGCCCCACGAACCCGTATGGCCGCACAAAGATGATGGCGGAAATGAGTATGTAACCTCTTTGTTCTACACCCACTACCCTAATCCTAACACTACAACATAGTAATTGAGGACCACGTTGAGGCGCATCCTGGGTGGAATGCTGCGCTTTTGAGATATTTTAACCCTGCTGGCGCGCATCCATCTGGTATCATGGGAGAGGACCCATTGGGCGACCCGTACAACCTTCTTCCGCTGTTGGGACAGGTTGCGGTCGGGCGCCGTGAGAAGCTTATGGTCTACGGAACTGGTAGGTTTACCTCTAAAACGGTGACCGAAATTTTCCAACTAATAACGGCCAGACTACGGCTCTCATGATGGCACCGCCATCCGCGACTATATCCATGTCATCGACCTGGCCAAGGGCCACATTGCGGCATTGGCAAAGTTGAAGAAAGACAACCCTGGCTGCCGTGCATGGAACTTGGGCACCGGAAAGGGCTCAACGGTCTTTGATATGATCAAGGCCTTCTCAGCAGCTGTTGGGCGGGACCTCAAGTATGAGACGGCGGAGAGAAGAAAGGGCGATGTGCTGGATCTGACAGCGGTGCCGAAGAGGGCGAATGAGGAGCTCGGTTGGAAGGCAGAGATAACGCTGGAGCAGGCGTGTGTGGACCTATGGCGCTGGTACGTTATCCTGCCTAATTGATTTGTGTAGATTGAATACTGACGAACCGCAGGGTGTCAAATAACCCACAGGGATACCGCCAGCCGCCGCCACAGGAACTGCTGGACGCATTGAAGAAACAAAATTAAGCTAGGGCCTGGGGTTTGAGTTACATGTAGTTTTCTTGTGAGCTGGCGAGCATCAATAGACTTGGCCGTGATTTTTAAACATTCTTAGGCAGTTCCGCCTTTTGAAAAGAGAGCCAAACAAAATGTGACTTTAGTGCCTGGGATAAGATGAGACATTGCTTTGAAAGGTGAAACAGGTGGGTGTTGTAAAGTAGGTATTATGTATTATTTTGTGTACGATCGGCGTGCTCTCCGACTGGTGGTGGATCGCCCAGATGTGGCTGCGGGAACTGCCGTTATGTTATCGATTGTGAAAGTCTTAAATAATCTTGACTCTTAACACTTCTTGAGTCTTGAGTATTTAGCTTTGGTGTCTGTTGGGTTGGATTGGATTGGATTGAGGGAGCTAGCTGCTGGCCCTCGATACATGTATATACCACTAGAGCTGTAGAGTGCTGTAGCTGTGTAATAGTGATAAGTGCGTGTATTCCAAGACCGAGGCTCACATACTGCTTTACTTGTATTAGTTATCGTGCCTGCGCAACCCCCACCAAGCCAACTCCGAACACTAG
Source organism: Morchella importuna (assembly GCF_003444635.1). NCBI lineage: Eukaryota > Fungi > Ascomycota > Pezizomycetes > Pezizales > Morchellaceae > Morchella > Morchella importuna. Next base: position 2,140,582 of record NW_025763399.1, on the reverse strand, counting down.
CCCCTACACGACAATTAATCCTAGTACCGAATTCCGTCATCATCCCCACCCATTAGCTGCACCCGCCAAAACACCACTCATCCATCCGAATACAATCATCCCGTATGGATAGATGCCTATAGATGGGGGTAAACTCGGCCGATATGTCGGCCGTATATAGCAGGGTTACAAATACGAATGTCATACAGACCTAACTCCATCCCTCTTACAAACGAGAACGGCTATTTGTAAAGCTTTGTTGGCTAGCCAATCAATCAGGAAAGCTGTCAATCAGCATAAATCTCAGCGAATATAAGAACACGTCTCTGGTACTTAAACCTTCCAATGTCTCTTCGTTTTGCACTCCCTATTATACTCCGCTCCTCATCAGTTTCCCATATATCACGGACATCATCAGTACTACTACCGCTCCTTCGCATCTCTCCAAAACCTCACCAGCTCTCCCAGATACCTATACAAATCCGCACAATGTCTACCTCCATCCCAACAACTCAGACTGCTGTTCAAATCAACTCCCACGGCGGCCCCGAGGTCGTCGAAATCAACACATCCGCCCCAGTCCCCACCCCGTCTCCCACTGAGCTCCTCATCAAGAATGAATTCGCTGGCATTAATTACATTGACACGGTGCGTCCCTTCTCTACCTCCACGAATCCCATACCATAACTAACCCAGTAGCAGTACTTCCGCAGCGGCCTTTACCCCGTTCCCAAGTTCCCTTACACTCTCGGCCGTGAAGCCGAAGGCACCATCGTTTCCGTCGGCGCCGAAGTAAAAGACTTCAAGGTCGGCGACCGCATCGCCTACCTTGCCGCTGATACACAGGCCGAATATACTGTCGCTGCGCCTCTACATGCCACGCACATCCCCGAAAGCCTTGCTCCGGGTCTTGCCGCAGCCTCGATGATTCAAGGCCTTACAGCGCTAACGCTCGTACGTGAGAGTTACGAGGTCAAGAAGGTATATGCTTCCTTCGATTGCCTAGACCTCGCTCGCAGTAGGATGCTAACGGTAATTCTCAGGGCGACTACATCCTTGTCCATGCTGCGGCCGGCGGTGTTGGACTCTGGCTCTGCCAAATCCTCCGTATCATTGGCGCACACACGATTGCGACAGCATCTACGACTGAGAAGTTGGAGCTTGCCAAGGAGAATGGCGCGGAACACTTGATCAACTACAGCAGCGAGGACTGGGTCGCGCAGACATTGAAGATCACCGAGGGGAAGGGAGTTGCCGCGGTATTTGATGGCGTTGGAAAAAGCACTTTTGAAGGCGATCTTCAGGTGCTTGCCAGGAAAGGATCATTAGTGTCGTTTGGTAATGCGAGTGGTGCGGTACCGCCATTTGCAATTGCGAGGTTGTCGGCGAAGAACTTGAAAGTTTTGAGGCCACAGCTATTTGGATATATCGGTATGTTTCCTTCCTTCCGCCGGCGGTAATGTGTGAGATCGGACTGGACTGACTCCAATGAAACAGCAACGAGAGAGGAGTTTGATACATACACACAGGAGATTTTCGGGTGGATTAAAGAGGGTAAGGTAGATGTTAGAATCCACAAGGTGTACCCTTTGAGGGATGTGAGGAAAGCCCAGGAAGACATCGAGAGCAGGAAGACGACGGGTAAGTTGATTCTTAAGATCTAAGTTTTCTCGCTAGTAATTATTAGCGAGTGATACCTTATGATCAGTAATAAAACCCAATGCTTGGCAAGTTGCCAAGTTTGCAAGAATAAGCCCATCTTGTGATAATTCTCTTCGTTCCATTTACCAGACGACCAGAGAGTTTTTAAATAAGGTGGAAGAGATCCGAACTGCTATTTAATAGTATGAATACTTGTGACTGTGTAATGCAATGGTGAACTCATCTCAATATTCCTGGTCCCCCATGATAAGGAAATAAAGCTCTCAAAATACCTCGTATATCAATACGTTCATATGATTAATTTGTTAAAACTGAAATTAGAAATAGAAAAGCACATACCATAAGGGGCAAAACCACAATCTTTTCGTTTCCGCATAATTATTCTCCACCAGATACAAATAATCAAAAAAGAATGAAAAGCGACTGACCGCGGTGTGTTTGTTCGGGGGTGCTGAGCGAGGGAGACTATGATAGCCCTTATGTTGTTACAGCTGCCAACTTTGCCAAGTATCCTGTGGCTTGCGTGCGAGGCTCGCCTGATGTTACCATGTCTTATGTTAGCAGCACCTAAGCAATAGATTAAAGGGACACTACATGTATTTAGACATGATACTACATGTAGTGTCTTTATGATTCGGCAACATATTGTCTCAAATGGAACACAAAAAACTGACAAGGCGGATAGAAAGTATCGGGCAAAATCATCATTGAAAGGTGTCGAGAAAAGGCGTCAAAATTTCATAAATAAACACAGTTTCAATCGCAGGTCTCTATCTAGATGAGCTTGCTAGGCTTGTGGTTTTTAGGAAGTTAGGAGAGTAGGGGATCTAGAGAGGGAGAAACCTTGGAGGGCTGTGAGGTCATGGGGCGGTTGGTAATTGCGGGTTGAGAAGTCTTCGGGAGCTTGGCGAAGCGGGAAGAACCCCCGAGCGAGCCGGAAGTATTAATATTGAGAGGCTAAGGGGGGGAGAAACCTCAAGTTAGATGAAGAAAGTGGGGATTAGGGGGTTGAGGGAGTTCAGGATGTTTATGGAGTCGATATCTTAGGAGCTCGGGCAGTTGGGTATCTGGAGGAAGAAAATCGAGTTGGAAGAAGAGTTGGAAGAAGAGTTGGAAGTTGGGAAACAAGAAAATAAAGACAACAAGCCGCGCCAATGTTGGCGCCCCTAAGACTACTTTACGGGGTTGACGTAAATCTCATAGTTGCTCAGGCGCCGGGCTACATACAATTAAGGAATTATCAATCAATATATCAATAGTTGCTCAGGCGCGTGTCGATAGGAAGGATGCATCGTTCTGGCCGAGTGATACTCTATGAACATACTCGTCCTATTAACCCTGAGCTGAAGACTGAAGGGGAGCTAGGGTTGAAGAAATGTGGCAGGTTTTGATAGTTCTCACCTTGTATTTCAAAGATGGCTGTTGGAAGTACTGTCTATAGAGTGGTGCTGTTATCATCAACGGCCTCTCGTACAGTCTTCACAAACACCCGATTAATTGCAAAGGCACGCCATGCTGACTTGATTACCACTGCCCACAAGCAAGTACAGGAGCCCACAACATCAATTCGCACAATATCAACCAGGGCACAATTCCTAGGTTCATGAACAGTTTTATAACCTAACTAGCCGAGTGATATTATATGATCGATATTTCACTCAACCCCTACCCAAGTCTGGTATCGAAAGACTCAAGGGAAGTATTGATCGTCAGTTCTCATGACGTTGGCAAACAAGTCGTCGGTATCGCAGCTAGGTGTTTAAGGTCAAACGTAGGGTAGGATCTAGAATATTTAGAGTATATTTTTATGATAATCATATATATATATCGTGAGCCGAGGCGCTGCGCTCAGCTGTATGGATAGTCAGAGCCCACCGTACCTGATCCTCCTGCCCAGAAACCCGTCCGCACTACATCCACCCCAGTGTAGGAAAGAAACTTAATACCTACCTGCAACATGACAGGATCATCTCCCTTTCCCAGTGGTCTTCGTCACTGTGGGGTATGCTCTCGTAGTTGGTAGACCACCTGGATCCAGTTTTTCGCCGCACAATATACCTCATTTATAAAGCCCCAACCACACTAGTGTTATTGCAGCCATTGCTTACATGTGGCTCCTAAAGCCCCGAAGGGGCGAAGTGGAAGCGATGTCCCCCTAGCTTGTCGGTTGAGTAGAGCTCCAGTAATTGATATGCTACCTAGCCACTTCATAATCCAACCCAACTCCACTTCCAGAACCACATCATAATTCTCCCTAACATACGCCCTTAGCTCTATACTGCCCTCCTCGGTACCTTAGAATACTGGTCCCAAGCTGCTACAAATTAGATGGGCTTTGTTATAGTGTACCCACGCACAGGTCGAGCGGTCTAGAAAGAAAAAAAAAGCAACAGAACTCCTCGACACGACACTGGTGGCGTTTTCATTAATAGACTGGGTAGTGGGCTGGCTGTTGCAATATTGTAAGTGATAGATTGGGCTACACCTCTGGGGCGGAATAAGAAGATTGAGTGTATACTTCTTTGGATATTGTTAATATTGAGGGTAGTGAGGTACGTAACCTATCCATCCATGGCTATCGGAAGAATTTGTCCATGCCGTGATATTAACAGGAGGGATGAAACAGGCCATTGAATATATCTTGGTCACTGAGCTGGCGAGGGTGCTTCCTAAAAAGTCAAGAACTACGTGTACCGGCCAGCTACGATTGAGATCAACTAGACCTCAATGATCATCATTATATCGTAAGAGCGGAGCTTATATGATGTGGGGGCGATGTCCGGGACCGAGAAAATCTTGACTCGGAGGTTCAATATCCCTGTATTTTGGCGAGACCGGCATGGTCTGGCCTGGATACTTACGGATGAGGATCAAACGAATACCACTTTTCCGCTGGATGTAGTATTCGCCATGAGCACATGCCATTTGATTTAATTACGCTATTAGAGAAAAATATATATGGCCATATATAAACAGGGGTTCTGGAGCTTGTTCTGAGCTATTCCTCGGAGCGGATGATATATAGCTAGCCAGCTGGCTATATATAGCTGCGATCAATCGCGTCACCGATAATCTACAAACCGGCAATCAGCCCGTCAGAAACATGCAGCAATCCCACATTCATATCTGTCCCCTTATTCAAGTCCCAATGCCCCTCGCGTCCTAAAACCCGACTTTTCCGATATTCCTGTAACCACGATCATTGACCCTCTGCAAAGTCTTGGCTGCTGGCTGAGTGAGGCTCGGGGAAATTTTACTCACACCGCAACAACGGCGACAAACTTACCCCCACCACGGACAGACATCTCACCACCGCACAACCCCCAACTAACTCAATTAACAATGCGACACCCCGCGCAACGTCTCCACTTCTGTCCGAGCACTAACACGCTCCTCGTTGCGCTCGGCGGCATCTTGCAGTGCTTCTCCGGTACTACCGGCGCCCTGATGACGTCGTGGAGCGCGCCGCAGCTCGCGGTACGCACCACGAAGAAGGAGAAGCGTGCGCAGGAGGAGCAGGAGAAGAAGGCGCAAGAGGAGGGGGGAGAGAAGAAGGCACAGGAGGAGGAGGGGAAGAAGGACGACGAGAAGAAGGACGAGGAGAAGAAGGAGAAGGAGAGCTCGCCGAGCAAGAAGCGCAAAGTCGACACGGCGGAGGAGGAGCCAGCCTGGGTGCGGACATCGATGCTGGGCGTGGGTGCGCCACGTGGGGATGGCGAGGGTACGGGCAATAGCATCACGAGGATGTTGACGGTGCAGGAAGGGAGGTATCTTGTTGTCGTGACGAACGAGGACAAGACGCTGCGGGTATTTGAGATTGCGGCGGGCGGCGCGGAGTTGAAGGTTCTGAGTGAGCGGTATGCACATGTATATGATATACATGATATATCCCTACCCACTACGGAGAGAGAGAAAGAGAGAGGAATACTGATTAATATACCGCCGCCAGCGCAATGCCCAAGCGCCTCTGCGCAATCGCCACGGCCGACTCTGAGAACACAATTCTCCTCGCCGACAAGTTTGGCGACGTCTACTCCGTTCCACTTCTCCCAGCGCCCGAAGAGCTCGCAGCCCTCACCCCCACCGCCGCCGTCTCCACCGTCGCCCCCACTGCTGCGCAGCTCGCAAAAGCAGAGCGCGACCGCCTCGCCGCCGAGAAGCGCAAGCGCACCGAGATCTCGCTCGACCTCCCCTTCACGCACACGCTCCTCCTCGGCCACGTCTCCATGCTTGTCGACATCGCCTCTGTGACTGTTCCAGGCCCACAAGACACCAAGCCACGCACCTATGTCCTTACCGCAGACAGGGACGAGCACATCCGTGTCTCGCGGTACCCGCAGGGTCATGTTATCGAGGGCTTCTGTCTCGGCCACGAGAGCTTCGTGAGCAAGCTGCTGATCCCCACCTGGGACACACACACACTCGTGTCGGGCGGCGGCGACGACTTCCTCCTGGTATGGGACTGGTGCTCTAGGAAAGTGCTGCAGCGGATCGAAGTCGGGGACTTGGTCGCCGGCGTTATCGGCCGCAAGGTCGCGGGCGGTAAACTAGACCAGGCCGAGGCCGAGGCCGATAGGGTGTTTAAAGTGACCGTCGTGGGCCTCTGGGAGGTTCCATCGCTGCGGCAGGTGCTGGTCGCATTCGAGAGGTAAGTTTCCCCACGCCCGTTCACAAAACCCGCACAATGTGGCTAACGGGGACCCCAAAAAAGTGTACCGGCCATCTTCGTCTTCACGCACGACGAGGCCACCAGCAACCTCGCACACCCCATCACCATCGCACTCACAGGCAACCCACTTGACCTCGCGGTCGATCCTGCTGGTCCCGCGTTCTGGGTTTCTGTGGTCCTGGCGACCGCCGAAGGACCGGGGATCGAGCAGTTCATGCATGCGGGCTCGCAACAGTGGGTCAGCACAAGCTCCTCCGAGGCACTGGCGTCCATTGCGGCCGAGACGGCGAAGGTTGGGTTCGCGGGCGATGAGAAGGTGCTGAATGAAGGGCTGCTGTATGCGGTTGGACTGCTGAGGAAGGGGACGGGGAGGCCGGAGCGGGAGGAGTAGTAGAGATGGAATGGTGGAGCTGTAGATGGGACGGGGGGGTTTATCCAAAAGTTTACGTTTCTTTCTTCTTTTTTTTTTCCCGTTTTGCGGCCGGGAGGGGGAGTTGCATGTAGCTAGCTATGTAACTGGATCACTACTTTAGATGGAGGGTTTGTTTTTGTTCCCTTCTGATGATTATGGTGATGATGTTGCCTCGACTCCCCCGTTAATTACAAGCTCAACCCTGCTCTGGCCTGGCCTGTACGGTCTTGTAGTTACTACATGTGTATTGTAAGCAAGTCCACAACCTCTGTCGGCCGAGGATCTCACTATCAAAACCCCAAAAACCTCCACCCCAAAGGTACATGCCGTTTCTAAATATATCTCTCCCTCCCTCTCCCCACTCTTCGTCCCTCCCTACTCTAATCCATCACCACCACCACCACCACCACCATCATGTACCAAATGCAACGCACCTTCCCGATCTCGCCACACCCGCCAATCGGCAGGTAGGTACCCGTGCGAGAAAGGGGGGCACCGCCGCGGCCGGCATTTTCCTTTTCTTTCCGTCTGGATTCCCGGGAGTTATGCCGGCCGCAGATGGGATGGAAGGATGGAAGGGATGCTTTCTCCGGTTTGGGGAGAGGGGCCGGGGCGGGAGGTGCCCAATTGTAATGCATGTCGCGATTCGCACTTTGGATTATTCCCCGGGACGGGAGGTGGAGGGAACATGCAAGATAAACCCCCCGGTAGAGGTGGCGGTGGTGGATAGAGTTTATTCAGACTGACAGAGGTTGGTAATGGATGGCATGGATGCAATTTTTTTTACGTTTACTCTATAGCTACTACAGTACTCGATATAGTGGCCATATTCTCGATTAAAGTAGGAAAATGCTACTATCGAGACCCTTACTGCGGGTACTAGCTGTACTGTCTAGGCCGGTTATGTAGCTGTAAATGTACTTCATAAAAGTACAGACATTTATCTACATGTATCTCCCCCACCCTACGATGGAGTGATAGAATACATGTAGTCGCCGAGTCTGTGCACGTGAAGGGCATACATAAAATTGTAGATGGAAACTTCCGGGAAAGCCTAGATACTATAACCCCACCCCCCAATTGGTCAATCCCCATGGGGGAGGTTTCCCCTATTAATTACTATCACACATGTCCCCAATCTACCCCAGAGCCTAGGCAGGCGGGTAGGCAGGCATGCGCAGCTACAGGTACATGCAGCAATATCTAAAAGGGAGGCTTACCTTTGTGTTATTAAAACATTGTTAATCCAGTTGGCCACTCTCTATATTAGGATCATGGCATCTCACCCGGGAGGGCTGGGGAGATGGTATGCGCGCTGATCAGTGCCATATCGGGCCTAGAGTATAAATTTATTGTTAATAAAGAGCCAAGTAACATACTCTAGCTTCGTATTGCGTGTTTTTTTTTTTTTTTTTTTTCAGCTCGTACTTTAGTCCGTGATCTCCTTCCTGCGGTTGCGATCAGACTTCCTTCTTCCTTTTCTATAATATAAATATATCTTTCGTCTACTAGTAGTAGCTAGGCAGCTCTCTAGAAAAGTATTTTTGCTGCCTCCTTTTAACTAATGGTTTATATTACTGCTGGATCGAGTTAGGGTCGAACGCAGTAGCCTGTTTCGCTTCTTTATAAACCCGAGACCAGGGCAAGGGTAGGGGGGTACGTTACGTAGGGTAGGGGAGTTTCGGGCCCGTGACGACTACCTAGAACTATGTACTACTCTACTGTATGGTGTAGGTTAGTACTCTATGCACTCTACTTTACGTGACAGATCGGATCTCAATAGATTTCGAGTAAACCTGCCTACCTGCCTAGTGGGAAAGTTTTGTGTGGCTCGCACTTTGGCCCCACGGGTAAATAAGTTCCTAGACATGTGAAATATTGGCGAGAGAAAAAAGCATTGCTCTTGGGAGGGAGAGACAGTTCCATAATAATAGCCATGCTGATATTCTCTATAGCGCGTGTATATATATAGAAGATAGTGTATTATCGCAGATTAAGCTCCCAAAAGTTGGTACCACTTAACCTTGGTGGCTGGGCCTAGGGCAAACCTTAGGATCTACCCTTTTTTTTTACTCTGGCCGCAAGTAATTATTGTAAAGGTTAATAGATGTAGTTAGATGTCACTACATGTAGTCAGGTGACTGCGCGCATCCATCAACGTCAAAGTAGAAAATCGTGGGGGTCGCATCGGCCCAGATCCTTCCAGACTCCATAACCGTATCCTCGGGCGACAAGCATGTTTGTTGCTCTACCAGCGCAAACAAGTGTCTGTGTTTTGTCGCCGTGCTGGGCCCCATCTCAACGCTCACGTTCATGCACAACCTCCTACCTATACCGCCAGAAGCGCTATGGTCTCGAAAATACTTCACACACATCGACAACCCTCAGTGTGCTTTAACTTCATGTAGTTATACTAGAGCGCTTGTAAGTTAATGTAGGCAAAAAGGAAAACGAGTTTTTTTGCGATGGGAAACATTAATTTACTGCGGCAGTTGAGAATAGAAACCCACCATTGAAAATAGGGTGTCCGCGCCTCAGCAGCACCGCCGAGACATGCGTGGTTCTTCGGAGAATTATCTATCCAAGCCTCCCCTGGCTCCTCGCTGCTTGGGAGAGGGAGAGGATGTTGCTGCTAATCTCATCTACAACGATAATTGAGCGATGGGATGAAACCGGGGTTGGAGGAGAAAAAGGGAGGGATGGGGGATTCAGCGCGTGCTTGTGGTCTAGTTGATTCTCCATCGAGTTTCAAACCTAAGATCAGTGATGATAGGTTAAAGACAACACGTGAGGCTCCAGCATTCCACGGTAGATCGATCTATAGCAGAGAGTTCTCTGTGTAAAGTCGGCATCTAGCTAGAAGAGATGCTCATCAAAAAACGTGATGAGATGGGAAGGAATACAGGTCATAAAGAAAGTTCACCGTTGGATGTGGAATGCACATACGTATTGCTATTGATAGGGAAACATTTGTCGACCGTTAACTCAATCAACCCTGCAATAACATCAGCGGCACTGGTGCGGGTTGGGATCGATTTACCGTGCACCCCCCCCCCCCCAAACCCCTTTCCATTCTTTCCTTCAACATGATCTCAGATCTTCTTCCTTCCATCCCTCCTTCCAGTCAGCTTCTACGGGAGAAGAGTAGAAAAATTAAAAAACTGACAACTGATTAAGTTTGTTGAACGCCCGGTGTTCCTTTCACCTTACATCAGCAGGTGCCTACTTGCATTCAGCCCTTTTCTGTAGGTCATTTATATAAAGTACGGATGTTTCTATCTTAGTGAGGTCCACGTTATTTCGGTATTAAATCTCCTTCACACATAATACGACGTTTTTACAGGCAGGTATATGTAGGCCTGGCAGGAGGGACCTGGCCTGGTACCCTACCGTCATACGCCCAACCCTTACCCGGCAATACTTGCTCTCGTGGTTGGTCTGGGGTGCCATCTAATCTGGCAGCCATCTAGGCACCGCCTCACGTCCATTCATCCCCCCACACCCGTCACGGCATGGGGAGCACAGACAAATCATGTTTCGCACAGCCATTTGCTCCTAATCCCGACATAGCGGTTCTCCGCATCAAGCCTCACTTGCAAGCAACCAATTCAACAAGTTGTGCTTGAGTTCAGGGCGCAGATCTAAAAAAGAATGTTGGGATGAGTTGGGTTGGGATAAGCTCTCTTGACGTACCCAGTACTGTACTTTAGGGTAACAGTAATGATGGTCTAGAGACATCATCATATCTACATAATTTAGTTCATCGGGTAAGTACAGCTGTCACCACCTCTCGAACCCTCGCAGCACTACTCTACTCTAGTCAATACCCTACTAAGTTGGAGCAACAGCAGACATGCCATTGGACTCCTGGTAATAGCGATTATTTGCTTTTACGGTCAGCAATTCTTTTTTGCAATTCGGGATCATCCAGTCTAGTAGTGGAGATCGAAAGCGCTTAGAGGAACAAGGCTTTCGTTAGAGAATTGTTCTCTGCATAGACGCGCGACCCCCTCAATCTAGAATATTGCGTTTTAGGGAGAGGCTTGTAGTACCTAACTGTTACATGACTTTGCCAAACAACGTTTGATTTCCAAGAGTTTTAATTTTTCATAACTTTTATAATTGTTCGAAACCTGGGGTCACAAAGACGTTGGGCTGGCTCTTGAGAGCCTATGACCGCTACCACCACTACCACCATTGAGGAAAAGAAAAGAAAGACAAAAGCGTAATGCCCAAGCACGGCACAACTTTCGTCTCTTCTAAAAGAATCATCCTTTCATGGTGAGTTTGCAAGGCACCCCTACGAGTAGAAGAGAGGGATGGGATGGGATGGCCATGGGGGAGGGGGGAAGGTAGGGGTATGTAGTAAGTAGCAGCAAGCTAGACAGAACGTCCCGGTGGATTCTGTCACTCAACTGGAACCCCATATCTACCTAGGATATCCACCTCCTACATACATACTCCATACTCCTCCTGCCTCCACCCCTACTACCCTACCTGGGATTTCATTTTCTCAGCTGCTCTTTCGCTTCTGTTGGAGAACTTGCACTCACTGGACCAATACTTCTGGACCATTCTTCCCGGCAACTTTTGGCTTTTCCTTGCAAATCCGTGTTCGCTTCTGCAGTGTAAAATTCTACCTAGATAACACCCTCACTAGCATCCCAAAAAAACTTCCGAGGCTAGACAAAACAGTTCAACCATTTTTTGATACTGCATACCATACATACAATACATATACAACCTCCAACCCCCAACCTCCAAAGCAAAATCCGAAAACCCCCCCCAACTACTTTATCATCCGTCATTTTGCCAAAGAAAAAAAAAAAAAGCTCAATCCATTTCCAGCTCCAAGCTCGCTCATTGTCTTTCTCAGAAAGGAATATCTTCAGTTGTCTCTGAGTCGAGACCCAGGGTCTGTGCTTGTGTTATAATTGGAAGTGACAGCGGCCCGAGTACCAGCATAGAGAGAGAAAACGGAGAGAACTGCGTACGAGGAAAGATTGTGTGTGGGTGTGTGTTGGATTAAGAACTTGACATTCCACAGATTTGACAAAATTCCAAGGACCAAGGAAAAGAACCCAGGACACGGCCGTATGACGCCACGTTATTGAACGGGTTCGACAGTATCATATTCATATTTCCCCATATCTCTTCTCTTGTCTTCGCGGCGGTGGGTGTCAATCATACTTCTGGTCTAGATAAAGCCGAAGATCGAGTAGAAGCAAGGACGACACTACTGATCGCGTGTGGGCAAAGCAACTCTCTCCCTTGCATCGTGCTTGCTGCTGCACAAGACAGGAAAAGCATAACTACCATACATACATACATCCCATACATACATACACACGCGAGCTCTGTGCCCTTTGCAAGCAGAAGAGTCCCAGTCGACCCCCATTCACCCTAGAAAGAAAGCAAAACCACTCATCGATTCTCTTTTTTTTCCCCAGCTGGTTACGCTCCTCCGGCCCAGCTACTCTCGCAATAAAGAAAGAAGAAAAAACCGCCATCACGTCGGTCGCTACGCTTTCTCAACCAGGTCTTCTTCCATTCGGCGCCGATTCATCCTCGCGCCGACTAAGCACAAAGAAGACGAATCGTCAAAGGCAACTCGGCCGTGGTGCGGCGGTGGCAGGTGTGAAGAGAGAGGCAGGATTGATGGCTGCAGATGAGACGGCGGTGGTCAATCGGCCGAAGCGTGTGCGGACAGGTAATTTACCTCATCTCATCCATCCTAATGTTTCCTTCTTTTTTTTTTTTTTTTTTTGGCCCTTGGTTGAAGATTGTTGCCCTACCGGCTACTTTGAACAACGAACTAACCGACCATTGTTTTACGTGCAGGATGGTATGATCTGCAATCTTAAATCCTACTGATTTTTAAAACAAATATTCACCTTGGAAGATCTTACTGATGAGACGTTTTTATTACGCGCATTTAGCCTCACTTGCAGGTCCGTATTTCTCCAAATCCATTCCTTTGCAATTTTTACGTAATTTTCCTTTTAGTAGGATGATATATAGCTAACAAATAATACAAAAATTAGAGAACGTCATCTGAAATGTTTGAGATCCCCCTTTATTTTAGTCTCCCTTTAGTTGGTTACTAATATTCATTTCCCATCTTCATAGGTGATGAAGCAACTCCAGACTGTCAGGTAAGTAAATTATTCCGATATGGTGATAGGATTATCACTGATGCAATTACTCTAGAATTGCCGAAAGTCAAGTCGGATATGCAAGCGTGGTGTGCGGCTCAACTTCATCGATATTCAAACGGAGCAACCCCCGGTAGTGCCCATCTCACATGAGTGGAAGGGTAAGAAATGATTCTTTCATTGATAGGTCGGGAGTTGTGACTGACCCGGAGGTTTTCTTAGTCCATTTCCAAGATGAGTCCAGAGATATTGCGTCGGAGTATGCTGGTGGTATTTCTCGATATGCTGCTGTTTCTCATGCTCCTGCCCCAAAGACTACTAGGAATTCACCGCCCACACCGCGGTCTACGGCAAAGATCAGCTCTGCTCCATCCGCGGTACATAATACTTTACCTCCGATTCTACCATTGTTACCTACTCCAATGCATATGGGGGAAAGCAACAACAATCGTGAAGAGGTAAATAATCATGCTCACCGGCAATCATATAATCCAAATAATTATGCGCCGCCCCCACCGCCGCCCCCACCACCGCCGCCGCCGCCATCATCTGCAACCATGAGTTCAGAACACAATCTGAGTCCACCACCACCACAGAAGGAGGTTCGAAGCCATTTGAACGATAAGGAAGAGACATTATTCATGCAGGTATTCGTAGAAGAAGTGGGCATATGGATGGATAGTCTTGATCCACATAAACATGTAAAACTCCAATGACCTTAGTGTTATTTTTTTTCTTCTTTGCTGATGATATCCGGAATCAGTTTTCCCGCCTTTTACCATTTTCATCACTCAGTGAACCCATGCTTCTTAACGCTTTCCTAGCATGTGGGGCTCGTCATCTCACATTAGTCAATCCTGCGTATCACGAAGACAAGGCACTTAATTATTACGATACGGCTACCCGCCTTCTTCTTAATTCCCTACAGAATCCCAATCGCGATACAGAAATGTGCGCAACAACAGCAGTCATCCTTAATGTCTATGAGATCATGTCTGAAAGAGCCACTCAACGAATGAACCACATTGCAGGAGCGCGTGCTCTCTTGAAAGAATGTGGATGGAATGCTAGGACAAAGGGCATTGGTGGTGCTTGTTTTTGGCTGAATGTGTCTATGGAGTTACTCAGTTGCTTGCACTTCAACTGGGCAGTCGCATGGGAGCCTGATGAATGGGGTGTTGATATGGACTTCAGCCGGGATTCCGAGCCTGGGAAGGAAGAAATATGGGCGTATCGAATCACCTACATTCTGGCCAAGATTGCAAACTTCAGGGCTGCTGCCAATACTGCGAACCAACAGGAGGTCAATTACTCGGATATGTATCTTGGTGAGACGACGCAAAAGCGATATCAAGAATGGAAGCGCCTGAGAGACTTATGCGATGCTTGGAATGATCGTTGCCCGCGCAATATGCACCCACTGGCGTACCTTCACTCTTACCAGACCTCCGCAAAGTCCGCCTTCCCAGAGGTCTGGCTCATCAAGAGATCAGCCATAGTAGCACGTCTCTTCTACCATACAGCTATGGTTTTATTAGCCCAGCTCAACCCGTGGATGACCAGGATGTCTGAGGAAATGCATGACACCGTGATGTCGCACTCTCACCAGATCTGCGGCATTGCAGCGCACGTGAAGGACCGAGGTGTTGCAAGTGTTGCCCTGCGATCATTGGCCATTGCCGCAGAGTGCCTCACAGTTCGTCGGGAGCAGGAAGAGATCCTTGTGATCTTCCAGAAAATTACGAAAGAGACGGGATGGAGGGTTGGTTTCGTGTACAAAGAACTGAAGATCAAGTGGGGCTGGGAAGCCCCTGATCCTCCACCACAGCCAACATCTCTGCTGCAATCGGCTATGCTCCATCAAAATCCTCCCCCATCTACGCAGTATAACCAGTACCAGCGGCAGCAGCAGCAGCAGCAGCAGCAGCAGCAGCAAGCCCCACCCCCAAGGAAGTTGCCGCACTTAGTGAATCCGTTGATTTCTGCAACGCACTTTTCGTCGGACTCGCATCCGTACCATCCGCATTATGTTTCGGCACCCCCGCAACAGGTTGATCGTCATCATGGCCATTATATGTGACTGGAGTCTCTTCAACTCCAGGTACGCTAGCTAGAAGCACACTCAAAACGTGGAGTTGTGGAACGTCAATTCACAAATTGTATCATATCCTCCTTCAATTCTTCTCTGGGAGGCATAATCGGGAGGTCTTTTGTTGATTAGGAATGTGGTTCCGTGGATCTAGGTACTCTACTTGCTTTTTTTATTTCCTTATTCGTTTTTCATTCTTGGTATTTCTACATCAATTTGTGGGTTTGCGGTGGCGCTTGATAAATGACGTCTTCATGGGTCTTTGATGTTTCTTGGTTGTCTTTTTATTCAATCATTATTTTTTTTTCCTTCTTCAGATCGATGTCTTGTTCTTTTTATTTTTATTTTGGTTGTGTTATTAAAAATAAAGTTTACTTTCCTTTGTCACTTTTTGGGGAGGGTTTTTCTTCTTTCATATCTGATTTCTGAGCGAGGAAAAACGGTACATGTGGGCATATTGTCTAGACTAAATTTGTTTAATGGGTTATTTCACACGAATATATTTACTATCATGGTGCCAATCGCACCGGCCGAACAGAAGTCAACTATCCAAAGGTATTAGCAACGGGGCGACTATGGAGGGCGGCTGGGTGACATTGATGGCTTGATGAACCTTTCTTGTGAGGGAATTTTTCCTTTATATCTATTTTTTTTTTTTTTTTTTTTTTTGCATCATCACTATCTTATTTTTCTCTACAGCGGTTCTGTGTTGCACGACATATTTCACATAGTTTAGATATTGCATCCATCCCTTCAGCATTCCTCTCGCTCACTGATCACTACTCACTGCATAAGAATTTAATTGTTCGCTTGCAGACACCCGTGATCCAAAACACTGGTCGGAAAATCTGACACAGCACTCTTCCCAGTGATATCTCGATGCGGGTAGCAATCGATCGATACATGTAACAACCTCGGGGGCGGCGGAGGAGAAGGAGGATTGGGAGGGGGGGACCAAGTTTCGGGTGAAATAACAATAATAAGGAGAACAATGAGCAGATGAGGACCGCCGAGAAAAGAATTCTAGAATAGAGTACCTACTGCATACCACCTACATATCTACTACCTACTTTACAACACCTACTACAAACCTCAATAATACCCACCCCCGTGAAACAGATGTTTCCGAAACGTTACCCTTTTTTTCTTTGACCAAGGTAGGTAGGTACTTAGGTCGAGTATTTAGGGTAGGGTAGGTTCTGTTGCTACTCTGGCTGCAGGGGTTCCTTTAACCTACATGTATGCAGCAACAGGTTCCTGTCACGGCAAAACCTTCGAGCGCTCGGGGCGGCCCAAACTCCTGGAAACATCACCTGCATGGAGATCTAGATATCGGCTAGTGCCCCTCGGCTGGAGTTATCCATGTCCTGTTTTTTTTTTGTGAGTCCGGGGCTTTGCCCGTGGGTGCTTTTTTCTTTGGCGTTGCAGCCGTTCGGCAAATTGCTTACTGATCATCAAGCTGGGGTTGCTAGGTACGTAATGAGGGGGGCTAGGGTTAAAGAGGGAAGGTGTTCTCGAACCCTGAAGACGCGGGATAATCGTTTCCTCTTTTGGGGAGGTGGTGGGCGAGTGATGCCTGGTGAAGTACGATCTTTTTTTTTTGTTTAATTCATTAATTGCATGCAGAAGTACGATCATTGATATGCCTTTAGTGGTTTGTGAGAAGAAGGTTTCGTAAAGCCAATGAAGGCTTGGCAAGATATAAAAGAATGGTAGCAGTGCGGGTCTAGTGTTTGGCTTTAGCTGTGCTCCAAGATCCCGCCCTGAGGGACTTATTAAAGCGCACTCAGTGAGAGAAGAACGATCCAACCTCTAGATTTGTAGCTTTCTCTAATCAACGACTACCTGTATTCATCCCCGGCTTTTTTTCTTTTTTTCTTCTTTTTTTTTGGCCGCATTAATATCGTTAACGATTAGCCACTCCTGGTTCAATATAAGTAAAAAAGAGCACCCTCCAGTAAATACACCTACATGGTAGTCAATATACATCGTTAGCTTTGAGAGCAGAGTCAAATCAAAAACCAGTAAATTTATCTCTTCATATGTATCAAAAACAGCCCAGAAGATGGGGTGAATCCACTAAATAGACGCGATTTTTTATCCATGTGTCGTCTAGAGTGCACAGGAACATGTGCCTGGGAAATATATGGTAGAAACCCCACCCTACAGTGGTATGAAAGGGATCAAGGATAGATATCATCCCGCCTAGTTTTGCCTGAGGGCTTCGTCGTGAAAGACGTCATAGGCGTTGGAAAGAACTCAAATGTGTGTGGGGACGTTGAGAGTTAGCTTTGTTATTGGAAAGGATGTATCGTGGAGCGGAAAGACACCGGTGTAGCCATCATAGACCGATGGTAAAGGTATCAACGGGATACTTCCAAAGAGGACACGTGGGAGGCGTCACCTTATGTCTTTCCCCCTACGGTACTACATACCCCCGTAGTTTAATCTAAGGGCGAAGGTCTTATATACCACGGATCTTAGTATTTTAGGACTCGAATACCATCAACCTTTTTTTTTTAACGGACTCAGATACCATGTACCACTATTGATATTACTTTACATGAACGCTCTTTTAAATCTAGCTGTATATGACTGCGATTGATCTCTGCAGTTTACTTAATCATGTACTTGACGGCAAGTGGTTTTTTGTGCCCGGGTTGAACATGATTGTGCTTGTTGTTGATTAGGCTATTGTACTAATTAATTCTCCTCCATGGATCCGGTCGCTCTTGCCGCTACAACAATAGCTATAGCTTCTCTACCAGTACGATCCTATTTCCTTATTTTAAAAATGTCAAAAGTAGAGAACAGCTGCCCTTCTGTGGGAGCGCTGCCAAAGGGATTATTAACGAGACTGGTCATGGCTGTTGGTTTAGTTCACGGCACTCACAGGATATTTATTGGTCTCAAGACTACAGCATCTGTCATTTACTGCAATGGTATATTTGTCATTTCTATATGAACATTTAAAAGTGTTGAGGCCGGTGGATGGTATCCGAGTCCATTTTATCAAAACCCGTAGTATATAAGACCTTCACCCTTAATCTAAACGACGAGTTCAATTTAGTTAAACCACATATATAGCATTGGTTAAGCCACATATAGTGGTCAATCAAACCACAAATGGCATTTATTTTAGTTGAACCACTCTGGCACGGTGGCGGTTCGTAAACCATAGGGACGTTCTACATGTAGTGCTATATACATTATATAACAAGGGCCATTTCCTAATACGATTACTCTCACGGTGGAGCTCTCTAGACGCGTAATAGTTTAAATACATCCCCTGCCCACTAATACAACTAATTTTATATAGGGGTTTGTCTCTGTGGGACAAAAAACCTGATGGGAGCTTCATGCCCCCCTTTTAAGTATTGTTTTCCTGTCGTGCTTATGGTGTAGCTGACGTATGGCTCCCGTTTTACAGATATCAAGTTACACATCCAATTAGTATTAGTAAATTAAGTTCCAATAGCTAGAGTGACCGTACCCAGCTTAAACGCATAGAGCATATAGGAATACCCCAGCACAAAGCCCTCCTTTTGCTGTATATATTATAGTCAGCTGTCTCTAGTTATAAAAGCATAAACCAACTAATCTAAGTTCAGGAGCTAGTTGTTTAGTAGAGTTTGTAGAGGGTTTGTAAATCGAATATCGAGTGATATTTCATGATTATAATACCCTTTGTGTGTCGCCAACCGCCGCCTGGTTCGTTCCCGGGAGGCTAGGAATTTTTTCGTTGTCTCTTGTCTAAATTTCTTCGTTTTATCTACCTAGGTCCAGTTGATAGGTCTATATTAGTTCTTGTCGCGTCCGCGGATTTTAGTTATACTTGTTGACGCTCGCTGCTCCCATTCATATAGCTAGGGGCACTGTACCAGTATTATCAAGTCTTGAATTGGTACTCAATTCATCTCGCTTTCCAACTATACACTTATCTATCTGCCTTCATCACCGACTTGAGTTGCAGCTTATAGATCTTAGAACGTCTAAAGCTCGGCCTAGTGCGCCGGTCGGCCACACTACCAAAAGTCATACCAAACTATAAATAGCCCCATGGCCCGAATAGATGCGGGAATAACTGATCTTTACGCGCTTCAAGGATCCAAGGTCTTTATACACTCTACGGCGCTATTCCCAGCTCCCAAGAACTAGAACCAAAGCCAAAACCAGTGCATCTGTAGCAATGTATTATATTAAAGCCCCAGACCCCAAATACGAGCCAGTTTACGAGCTTTGGAGCATCCTATGAAAGAGCTAAACGATTTCCTCCAATACATCACCCGCGAGAAACTCCTATTCTACCCCACGCCGAGCTCCAAGTCGTGGCTACTCTCCATCCCCTATGATCATGACCTTACTCTCTATAGCTCTAGTAGCCCGGACACTGTAGCCGTATACATTTCCGCAAGTATACCAGTAGCTGTTATTATATTCTTTGCTGCGCGCCCGACTAACTCAGTAGGTGGGGTTAACGAGAAAGATTTAATTAGCCAGTTAGATAAAGTCCCACCCAGAGAAATCTTATCTAAATCAAACACCAATCCGTCAGGTTGGCTTTAATTAGACATGTATAGCCTTATTTTATTGTTTCAAATTCAGTAGTTCATGAATTATCACTCGGTTACAGTAATCCTAGTTGATGTGAATTCTATATGGCCTCTGAGTCGACATCTAGGTTCACATGTGTTCGTCACTGGTAAATATAACTACAGTACCAGTAATGGATGGATGTTCCTCTATGCCAAGAGTTACACGGCCGGGTGTGTAAAGGCCCCTCTGTGTATCGTATAGTTGTCACTCATGCAACAAAATCTCACATACCTTGTACCTACGAAAAATAGTTCAAAAAGACGAGACTGATGGATATTAGAAGGATAGAGGTAATATGATGAAGCATTTAGCTACATGACATGTCTAACTTCGCTATCTTGTGAAGCTACATGTAGATACGAAACATACTATCCGAGATTTTCGAACATCGGTTGCGGCAGGCCGTCAGCAACGTCTCACAAACAGAGAAATTTTAGTAGAAGTTTGCGTGGGGATTATCGATGTGTGTTGCAACATGGGGGGGGGGGGGGCGCCCGGGGTACTTAGATTACGTACACCAACAAGTGGGGTAGATAGCTCGTGGAACTTTTTCTACGCTACACACCCGCCTGTGGCTTCTGTAGAGTCTATGGTATCCTGGCACCAACGGTGCATAGATGTATTGAGTACCAAGGTCGCTGTTCCCCCCATTCTTATCAGCGCATTGTAATCGAAAACCCAGTGACTCCTTGTCTAATCTTATTCTTTCCTGATCCCGATCCCATTCCCTTGCTACTCACTCGATCCTACGAGCCATGATTTGTATGTTATGTTTCCTTGTTGACGGTGACTTCGGCACGGGTGCATGGAATCCACAGGTGACGAACATTCCTAATCGAAACTCAACCAGTCCCAATGTGACATCTAAAGTAAATAAAAAAGCAATCTTGAATTGATAGTAGTATGTGTCAGTTACCACCACAACAACTACATACGTATCTAGTAGCTCATATAGGTGGGTTTAAAAACAATGCTTGATTCTTCCTAGATTTATGCAGTTTGATACGCACCAGCACTGCCAACAGATCGCCCACACTTATATATATCCAGAAACCACCACCCTCTCGGTTCTAAAACCGGTGAAATGGCAAAAAAAAAAAGAAGAGGAGGAGGAGGAGGAGGAGGAGGAGGAAGAAAGGGGAAAAAAGGGGGAGGGGGGAGGAAAGAACTATAAAGTGGTGAAAGGGGGAGAAAGAAAAAAAGCAGAAGAAACGTACTTAAAACGTAAATATAGATAAAATACCAACGCCTGTCAGAGTATTACACAAAAAAAGCAAAGAAAAAGCTTCAACATATCACCAAGTTTAACCTTCATAAAGCTGGCCATAAGCTGAGTTATGTATGTGCGAATATTGACTAGACAGTCTCATTCATACATAAGGCTCTGACCCATCTTTTCACTGGAATCTAACAACCTATAGTGTCCCATAACAAAGGTCAGTCCCTACGCATCTGTAAAGCCGACCCAAAGATCCTAAATACGGGAAACATACGAGTATTGCTTTGTCAATACACACTCTCCACCTTTCTCCATGTCTACGTTATAAACATAAAAATATCCATCACTAGTGACGACCATAATCTGCGGACTAGTGCTGCTCAAAGCCACGACGCTTCTCACACCAGCATTTGGTAACTTCACAAACGCAAAATCTCGGCTTGGTTCCCACATCTCTGTCACAGCATGTGGCAGGTAGCCGCCCGCTGCACCGGCAATCGTGCGACCAATGTGCTGTGACGACCTTCGGATCATTGATCCAAATGTTCCTGACCCATTCCGGCGTCTTGACTCCATATAATGTTCAAAACCAGCTCCAGCAGCCCCTGCATGGTTTGAAGGAGAAGAGCCTACTGAGCCTGTTGGCGAGATACCTCCTCCAGAGTCAATGCTACGACTTGAGGATGCACCTTCAGAAATCATACCCCCAAGACGGAATATGTGTACTGTTTCTGTCGCCGATGAAACACAGAGTAGTGTAGACATAAGATTGAATGACATGGAGTAGATCCGCGATGGATATGTCCCACGCCGGAATTGAAATACTTTCTGTGCCGCAGGAACCGCGAATACTCGGATAATAGTGCCTTTATCGGAGGCAGTAGCTAATAACGTACCTTCACTATTAAGAGCTACGGCAGAGAGCGGGGATTTGTGAGCTTCGATCACGTTCACAGCTTCGAGTTTAAGGGCATCAAAAAGAAGGACATCCCCAGAGGGTGGAGGAGCTGCATTAGAATTTGTGGGAGCATGGGAAGGTGGTGCGAATGGTGTTGAAGTAGAAGTGGGGCGGGGGTAGGCGATATAGCACCTATCAGATGAGGGCGAGAGTGCACAGATGGCTAATAAGGAGCACAACGTATTAATAACAAAGCTTCCCCCAAAAAAAACAGGATACTAGTCCTACCATTGGGATTAGACGAAGTCTCTATGGTGTGTAGAAGCTTCATATTACTGATGTCATAGACA
This sequence comes from Morchella importuna, assembly GCF_003444635.1. Classification (NCBI taxonomy): domain Eukaryota; kingdom Fungi; phylum Ascomycota; class Pezizomycetes; order Pezizales; family Morchellaceae; genus Morchella; species Morchella importuna. Next base: position 2,118,553 of record NW_025763399.1, on the reverse strand, counting down.
TAAATCTGCTCTTCAAGAACCACAATCAAACGCTTCCGGTTCAGTTTGACGGCCAATATGGAAGTCGGGAACGTCAGTTCGCAGATTGTCGATTGCCTCTGGGAGCGTGTCAGATATGCATTGGTAGAAACTGGGAGTTGTGAAGAGAAACCCCAGAACCAACCTTGGTATTGGTGATGACCAGCCGGCGAGGCGACAAGATAAGAGCTACCAAAGAGGTTGCGAAAAGCATCTCTATAATAGAGATGTCACCTTCCTTTTGCTCATAGACTTTACCAAACGGCTCACAGTTGTATATCCGGTATCCGGTTCGAGTACCAACAGCAAGACATGAGAAGTCTTGGTTGAAAGTGACGAAGTTCATGGTATTAGGAAGCGAAGAAGCCAGTGCTATTACAGTGTAGTGATAGTAGTCCAAATATGTGGATCCACAGGAGAATAAGACTCTTTAGAAGATTGATAATAGCTGGGATGTGGTTTATTTGAACTGTTGATGATGTCGATCGGTGACGGTAGTGAGGGATGGTGGTAGGAAGTTGGAGGTGATGATGATGGGTGTCTCGCATGGAGGGGAGGCTGACAGTGTATTCTATGTAGATCTAACTCGAAGAGGAAAGGCGTCCGGGCAATGATCTGCACACGCCCGACTCCTCGTTACCATCCAGACGTTGGTCTTATTGACTTCGTCTATTTGAAAACCACGATACCTGCTGGGTTCGGATTTGTTCTATTAAACACAAATCACTCGAATCTACACAGTTTCCATTCGAAATACAAATTACAAAACACCTAGAGCCTATAACTACATGTAGCGGAATGCAGACTAGGCGCCCTAGCTGGAGATGCATGTAGTACATACATGTAGGTACATGTATAATAGAGGGACTGCTACGGTAGTAGCTCAGTAATCCAGTAGGGACTCTTCAATTTTAGCTGGGTTTTGTACATGGCGAAATTGTAATGCGAATTCACACAATCGTCCTGTGGCGTGTGAAGATGGCCTGGTTACTGAAATCATTCAAGGTTAAGAAGAGCACAGTATGTAGATATATACATAAGTTCAACATGTATCTAGCAAAGAATTACATGTATTCCTGTAAGTATGCACATGAAGTACTTAGTAGTCGATACCCTACATATCTCGGCCCATGGAGTCTAGATTTCGGCCTACAATGTATCTTCGAGAAAGCATGGCTACATGCAGTAATCCCTTTTACTACACTTGGCGCGGTTTTGTATGATATGCAATAATAGTCTGTTTTTAAAACGTTAAGTCTTTACGACAGTAATTGCGAGTAGAGTGCATACGTGTCTCTTGTCACTTAGCGTACCGGTACCTACATGTAGAGTACTCTAAAGAACGCCTACGAACGATCTTCTGGGGCGCTTTCGTCTCCAGATACATGTACATGTATGTACGACCCGGTAACTTCCATTGCCTTTACCTTCACAGCAGCCACTAGAAAGCCGTTGACACTTCAGGTTTCATCTGCCGGGAGTTAAGGCCTTGTGATCTGAGCCGGAAAGTTAGATGTTGCTCGGCTCGGGTACGTCTATGCAGTTAGGACGGGAACTACAGAGTTTTGTGGTATATGCACAATTTTTAGAGATTTTTGGGCATAAGGTACAGACTTAGTAGTGTATATCCGAGGATAGAGAGCGTGGGTAGAGTTGATGGGCTCTACTTCTACTCTACGTATAGGTACATATGTATTTTACCATACTGCTTACCTCTTGACAGAAGGCCCATGCCGAGAAGACGAGACGATTAGCTGTGGTTGTTGTAGACATGCATGGGGCGGGTACTCGAGGTCAGCGATGGCCATGGAGGTGAAGATAAGGATCGAAGCATCTGGCATCTGGGCCCTGAATAAGTGTGCAAGGAGGCTGAACGGTGAGGCTAGCCACCCCAGGGAAAGTCCCGGCAGCCGCCCATGCATGGGACCCCTCAGCGAAAGCCACCACCCGCACAAGAACTTAAACACAGACCAAAAGTCACGATACCGTTGAAAATGTCGATTTATAACCACCACAAGCTCCTCTACACCACGAACCTTTCACATCCCCATCAGTAGTCGACATGGAACCTCCTACGAAGAAGAAAGATGGCCCAAAATCAGAGAAGGAGAAGAGAGACGGCGCAATTATGGGTGTATGAATATTTTTTCCCTTCATTTCCAGTTTATAATTTCCCCACTTCACCCCCTGGAGCCAGAATCAACCTCTGCTTTCGTACCACAGTGATTTCTGTTGCTGAACACCATGAGATAGACAAATAACAGTTCCATCGTCAGCAAAAGAAGTGTCGAGAGACTTTACTCAAAGCCGGATGAACACCAATTTCTGCGTTATTTTGTCAAAAAGCCGCAGAGGAGATCCCCTCTAATAAATAGGGGTTACTGGCTACGTATGCGTGCTGTAGAATATGTGGTGCATTCTTTCCTTTCCGAGGAACCTTTTGACCGCAGGACAAAGAAGGTCGTTATAAATCTAGGATGCGGATAGTAAGTTTTTATTTCCCCCATTTTATCAGTATTGAACTGCCTCGTCGCCCAATACATTAACCTTCTTTACAACTGGCAGTGACCCGTTACCTTTCCAGTGTATTTCAGAAGCAAAGAATGTCTGTGGCGATATCCTATACATCGATATCGACTACCCAGACTTGATTGGAAAGAAAGTGCAAACACTTTGCGAAACCCCGCAGCTAGTAGCCCTCCTTACAGAACCCAAGGTCCATGACCCACCAGTGAACCATGTGCACTATTCCAGCTCAGAATATCTCGCCATTGGCTGTGACCTCCGAGATTTGAAGACACTTCAAGCCATCTTTGACGGTCAGGGAATCACTAAGAGTGCACTTTTCTTCACTGCGGAGGTTTCTTTAGCCTATATGGACAGAGAATCCGTGGATGCACTCGTAGCTTGGATTGCTACCCTTCCAGATGGTAACTCTACTTCCCCTGAATTTATGCGTGTGGAGTCTCGTAGATTTGTGGTTACTTATATCATTTACAGCACGCTTCTCCATACTGGAGCAATTTCTTCCCTCTGGAGATACCCACCCATTTGCACGCACTATGCAGAGGCATTTCAACTCTCTACCCACGCCTCTCAAATCGATTCTTTCATATCCAACCCTTGCCAACCAAGTAGCTAGATATTCAGATCGTGGATGGGGTTCAGTCGATGCAGTCGACCTCCTTGCATTCTGGAGCAGCATGGTCACGGAGGAGGAAAGAAAGTACCTAGAATCTATAGAACTATTCGACGAGTGGGAAGAGTTTTTCCTATTTTGCCAGCATTACTTCATTCTCTACGCCTGGACAGGGGAGAACCCATACGGCCCACTTAGAAAAGAAGGAATGAGATGGATAGGGGGGGAATATTGCTATTTCCCTGACCATAGGCCCCAATACATGCGCTCCCAAAGCTCGGAAGAATCGCGGGTTGAGGAAGGGCTTGATGCGGAATATACTGGGTCTCCGTTATTGAAACGGTGGTTTGGTGCGGCTGCAGAGTGGGGAGGGGGCAAGCTGGTTTACCATGGAGGACTTGGGACAAAAACCAGGATGGGATCTTCTTTGCTTATTGCGGAGGAGCATGAGAAGAACCATAAATGCTCAATCAGCGCAAGCCCAGGACCCGGCGCACGCATGTGTCATACGTTGACCCAGGTTTCTCCCGGAAAGCTATTGCTGGTCGGAGGGAGGACATCACCAGGTCAATCACTAAGCGACGTATGGTTACTTGAGGCAGGGTCTTGGAAAAAAGTACAGAGCCTACCAAGTGGAAGATTCAGACACTCTGCCACTGCAATTGGTAATGGTAAAGTCCTTATCTGTGGCGGTAAGCGGGACAACGAAATTATAGACGAGTGGTTGATATGGAGCGAGTGCGATGGATGGAAGAGGGCCAAAGTCGAGGCAGACAGAAAGCCTTCTCCCAGATTTGGGGCTGTGCTATGCTGGACCGACAAATCATATGGCATATTGAGCGGAGGAATGGATTCCAAAGGACAGGTTCTGGGTGACATGTGGAGACTGGAGATTACCAAAGGCAGTGATACATATACGCTTGTGGTATCGTGGAGCTTCGTCAACCTACTTTCGACAAGGAGCTTGCTGAGGCGGTTTGGGGCACGTGCTGTGTACTTGGGTGCTGGGAGGGTTCTGGTTATCGGAGGTGTGTCGGGAGGTGCACTAATAAAAAGCGAGGATGAGATGGTCGAGATTCACTGTGAGAAGGTTACAGTTAGGGCCATTGACGTTGAATACACCCATGAAGATGGCAGGCTACCGCTGTTGATCGGCCATGATGTTGTGCTTGCTGGTAAAGACAAGGTTTGCGTCATCGGTGGTGGAGGTGTCTGCTTCAGTTTTGGTGGGTGCTTCAATGAGGGAATGTGGACTCTACACGCATTCAAAGACGGGGAAGTAGAAAGCGATTGGAAGATCCTAGAAGAAGGTGAACTACTAGAAAAGAAGAAACGGAGACAAACCTTTCCCTTTGAGGAGAGGAGTGTCATAACACCTAGGCCCAAGACCTCGCAGGCGATGGACATAAAAAGAATGAAAGTTAAAACAGCTGAAGATTTTGAGAGGATTAGAGAAGCGGGAGAGCCCGTGATTATGGAAGGATTGAACATTGGAGAATGTGTCAAGAATTGGTGCCCTGCGTATCTTAAGGAGAAACTTGGAAACGAACGCGAGGTTAGTGAAGGTTCTAATTCTCTTAAGAATTCTACTCACAGATACTAGGTCATCGTGCACTCCGCTCAATCCCAATTCATGTCTTTCCAATCCAAAAACTTCAGTTACAAAACCATGCCATTTGAAGAATTCATAGACATTGCTTTCGACCCCAATGCCCATGAATATCTCTACCTTCGGTCCCTCTCTGCCACCAACCCAACATCGGAACCCGCAAACATATCCAAAGACTTCCCGGAGATAGCTGCCGACTTCTCAATACCTTCAGAGCTTGGTTTCGTCAAAGCCAATGAACACAGCTCACCGTTCCGTATCTCAAGCAAGGAAGTGGGTATGTGGCTTCACTTCGATGTCATGGCCAACGTTCTCTGTCACATTCGAGGGACGAAGAGATTTCGTGTCTATCCGCCTACAGATGTAACGCGTCTCTCCTTTCCCCCAGGGGCATCTTCCTCCACTATCAACCCTTTCACCGAGGGTGATATAGATGATACCTACCCTCAGGAAGCAGTGCTACAACCTGGTGACGTGCTATACCTCCCAGAGTTATGGCCCCATGCAGCACTACCGCTGGAGCCATGCATAGCTATCAATGTGTTCTTTAGGGGCTTGAAGAGTGGGTATGGCATTGGGAAAGATGTGTATGGGAACAGAGACTTAGCGGCATATGAAAAGGGCAGAGGGTTAGTCGGAAGGATTGCAAGGGAATTTGAGGGGCTTCCCGAGACGGCCAGAAGGTTCTATATGGAAAGGCTGGTTGAGGAGTTGGCTGATGTTGCGAGGGATTAGCTTGTTTTGTTTTTGTTTCTGTTATAGTTTCCTAGGGGGTGAATTGGAGTCTTTAATTGCGCGGGAAACTCTCAAAGGGTCAGGATGTCTACATAATGGGGTATTGGTGGTCCCTTTATCATTGGCATTTTGTCTTGGATCAAACTGAACATACTTATGGCCTGTGAGGCTTCACAGCAAATAGAATTAGGTTATGCATAGTCTCGTGCCCATCCCAACGAGCCTAGGATGAACGATATTAAAGGTAAAGGTGGATTCCCATAATGCAGAGCTGTAGTTTGAGACTCTATTACTCCAGCCATGGACGTGTAAACTCATGTAGTCAGCGACGCAAGGAAGCTCGGGGTGAACATTCACATTGAAATACTCATTCTTGAACCTGAGACAGAGAAGACGCGTGCCCACCAATTATACATGCCCGAAACCACAAAGTGTGGATCGGTACCAGAAAGCTTGCTATGCATGAGTGGGTGCCTAAATCCGCAGGCCTTTTTCTTTTTTTCGGTCACGATCAAATGTTTCAAGATTTCAATTTTTGTGTTATTAAGCAGGAAAACACTAACAAGAAAATTACACAACGCCATCCATGGCGAACATGGCCAAAGAAGAAATCCCAATTAAAATACAGACGCCAGCGTACGCACCGGTGTTCCCACGCAGAAAACAAGGTTGATATCAATCAACTCATCTATAAAAATATGCATAGGCGGCTCAAAAGCCAAACCTATCACTCCCATTCTTTAAGGTGCAACGCGACTACTGTTCCCCAGGTCGCTTCGAATTACAAGAGACGATCTTGACTTTTTCTGCCGTAACGCTGGGGTTTGTCCCTTGCTGCTGAAATTTGAATGTGACATCCTTTATCAAAAAGGTCCAAACTTCGTCACAGAAGCGGTACGTGTCCAAGTGGCCCTGGGTTCGCAGACACTATTTAGCTCCCTTGTCTCCGCACTTTCGAGGGCCATAAACAAACCTTAAATGTCAAATTTGCCTTGACTTTATCAGCCAAAACCTCAGTAATGGTGCGATCAAAGTTAGATAAGATCTTCATAGCAAGCTGGGGCGCGATGCGACCCTCACTAATGAGGTCGTCCAGAGCATCGGTGAGTGACATGCCGATGCTACCCGAATAGTGTTAGTAAAGCCCTCATGAAGTGACATCCCGGGCCGGGGACTGAAAGACTATCAACCTGGAACGTCGGTAGAGCTCATAATATGTTTGGTTGTTCATGGCGGCTCAGTTGTTTGGGGTGAAGATGTTGTATTTATGCACAAACGAGGGGCTTAAGAAGGAAGGAAAGAAGTCAGCGAGCTGGGACAGCTGTGCCAAGCAAATCCGCGCCAAGCATTCATAGCTCTCCTCTGTGTCATGTCAGTCATCAGTACCTACATGTAATCAAAAATGCGGTTTTTAATTACTACGTAATTCACTATTACTCCAGATCTGACTGAGCTCCTTAGACAATATGATAGTAGTCTCCTGGAAACCAATTCGCACAAGTACATGTAGGTATTGGGATCCCTCACTCCACTCATTTACTAGAGAAGAGAACCTTACGTAGGTACAGCCGAGTGATTCTCTATGAGCTTGTTAGGTACCTGCCTTGGCTCGAAGGGCCCCGCATACCCTAAATGAAATGCATCGTTAAATCAATTTATTTACCCTGTTTATCAGTTTATTAAACGGACAAGACCATAATTAGGATCCTTAGTCTTAAGATCGTCACACATTTTTTGCCCCGCCAAGAATAATACGCGATGACGGTATAGCACACGCATACGAAGCATGTAGGCGCCAGGAACGGCGCCGGCTTCAATACCTACTTAATACCAACATATTGTACCCTTCCTTCCCTTCTCTTAGTCGCAGTACTTTATTTTGTGAGATGGGGGGCGCACATTACTCAGAAGAATTCCCACTATTGGCCGGGGTCGGCCTATATGCCTCTGATATATCTGGCGACGGAAACTGTTTATTCCACGCGCTCAGCGACCAGGTTCGTACACACCCCTCTGGGGTCAATTGATCAATATATATAGACCTATCACTTTGAGACGTCATATTCTAACTTTTTCCATAGATATACGGTCATGAGAGTAACCATGTAGAGATCCGCGAGAGGGTGGTGGAACGCAAGTGAGCCCCAGTTCAACTTTCTTGAACTAACGTAATAATTCGGTTTCCATTACTCTAGATATGAGGACACATGCAGAATACTTCAAATTATTCCTTGATGTCGATACAGCCCGCAGAGCACCCAAAAGAAAGGCCCATACCGCAGGGTCCACCGTTGGGCCCACCGAGGATGCCATAGACAAGGCTTTCGCCCAACATCTCAAAACCATGTCTCAGCCAGGTGTCTACGGGGACAATATGGAGATTAGTGCTTTCGCACGAGAGTACAACTGCGATGTCAAAATCTACCAACGAGAGTTTGCATACGTCGTATCGGGCGGCGGCGACGGGTCCAAGAAAACGGCGCACATAGCGTATCATGTAAGCTTTTGTCCCCATATACTTAAACTTTTACAAAAAAAGATTCATCTTCCGTTGCCATTTTGATTACTAGACATGGGAACATTACTCGTCGATTCGAAACCGTGACGGCCCTCGCACGGGCCCTCCAAATGTCACTCCAGTGCCTTTAACTGAAGAGGGTAGAAGAGAACAGGAACGGAAGCTTGGAGAAACGTCGTATGTGCTCCCGTGGATGGAAGGGGTGGTTGCTTCGAGTCTACCGTATATTGTCGACCCAGGAAAGATACGTCATGTGTTAGAGAAATGCAAGGGGAATGTCGACGAAGCGGTTTCCCAGTTGTTGGATGAGAACGAAGCAGAGAAGCCTAAATCAACGTTTAGAAGGGAGGATGTCTCAAGGCCAATTTCTCCAAAGTCTACGGAGGAAGATATAGAGGATGGGATAGTAGTGTTGGGAGAAAAAGAAGCTGTGGAAAATGTCGAGGGGCTCAAGGACGAACCGGGCGTAAAAAGGTTAACAAAGAAGGAGGCTATCCGCCCAAAAAGATCTCCTATTCGTTTAAACGGCGATGAGGAGAAGAAGACGCTCAAAAATGATATTCCAAATGACCCGATCTCAGCAAACGAACCACAAACGCAACCCCCCACCCAAAAGCCAAGGCGCGATACCAAACGTGAAAAGAAGCTAAAACAGAAAGAAGCCAAGAAGCTTAGGGATAGGGAGAGGGCTGCTAATAAAAATAAAGAAACCGAGGGGGCTACAACCACTATTACTGTTGGAATCAAGGAGCTGCATGTTTGATTTAAGGGCATGCAGACAATGAGGTAGCCTATGATATAATAAATACCAATAAACACTTTAACGCAAACTTTTGTTTGATGGAATCTCGTTCATTGATGAAATTATTTAACGAATTCTCAAAACAAAAAGCACTTCAAACGAGGCCTCTTGAAAGCCCCTCATCCCTAATGCTCCGCGAAGAAGCAACCAGCCCCACACCTTCTTTTAAGCCCTGTGTTTTTCGATAGCGGACTATATTTGTAAAAACAAATTAGACTTTATTGCGTGTGTAAGTAGTATTCTGGGATGTTTATCACCTTAATTGCAGATGGGTTGGCACCGACAACTTCTGCAACCTTCTCGCCCTTCATGAAAAGGAAGAAAGTAGGCATAGCACGAACGCCGAGCTCCGACGCGACCGACGGTACTTGATCGACGTCAACTTTACAGAAATCTACCTCGGGGTAGTCCTGAGAGAAGGCGACGATTTTCGGGGCAATCATCCTGCAAGGGCCTGGACCAAAGGATATATCAGCATACTACAGAAAATAGTAGAACATTGACGGTGGGAGTGAGTACTCACCGCACCATGTGGCATAACAGTCAAGAACGACGAGTTTGTCACAATCGATGGCACTCTTGAATTCTTCGTGACTTCATCCATCCATCGGAGTCAGCATACCGAAGTGGACATCAAACTAGGGTAAAGTAGGAGCATCTCCCATGTGGGGAAGCTGTTTGAAGAGATTTAGGAACTTACGAGCTGAGTTCTTTGACCATTTTGACAGATGATGACTGAAAGAATCGTTGGGATTGAAGTGGGGCTGTGGTTGTGATGGATAGACGGGAGAGCGGGGTTGAAGGGGAAACCAGGGGCCTTGATATTCTGGTGGAGGAAGGTAAGAGATGAAGCAACTTTTGTTGATTTGCTAGTACCACTTTAATGGGGTGGTGAGTAGGACCACGAAGAAGAGAACGGTGGCTATTTATTTAACACGAGGGTCTGTCAGTAAAGGCGTGCGCCGAAACGTGGTTTGTTCCTTCTACACAAGGATGGGTTTTGACTCGGAATCCTTGGCTTGGTTTTACTTTACGAGAGGCTATGTGTACTTACAAGTGCATTGAGGGATGGGCAGAGATAGATAGAAGGAGCAGGTAAATTCCGCAATAGATGGCTGCCCTGAGAATTAGAAATCACCAAGAACACTGATTAACAATTTGAGGTTCAAAGGCGGAAAGATTTTAAAAGAATTAACTGCATGTATGTACCTACTCGTAGCTTCATAGCGTTTCCGAACACGACCAATATTGCATGACATACAAAAAGGTAGATTTGGCGCTTTTTTGTATGGTATGCAAGAGCAGTCGTGTTCGGAAACGTCATGAATCTACGAGTATGTGACCACGATGTCTCGGACTCAGCCCGTAACTAGAATTGTACACTTTGCAAGTCACACTGCGGTTTGCTACACCTAAGGCTGGGCTCCGATAATATGTCAGCGATGACGCCATCAGCCTCGGCGACCAAGCGATACCGCCAAGCCTCTTACCAGATCTCTGCAGCTGCACAGGTAGATGCCTGGGACCAACTCAATTAAGCGCCGATTATGCTGCTTTTTGAGGCAAAACGCCATGTTTTCAGCTTACTGCGTGTTAATGATGGGTGCATTGCTTGAGCTGCTTATCGGTTTCCTTCAAAACGGCACATGCATGCAGACAGCTTCCCTACTACGAATATTCACATCAATGAGTCCTAGAGTAGACTAACATAGGAACATAAGCGACGGCCCTGGTTAAGGATGTAAATGGGGACCAATACAGACGTGGATCGGAGCTTTCACTATCCCCATGGTCTCTTTATTGATAATGTACTCGTAATTTCATAGCGTTTCCGAACATGACCAATATTGGATAACAAAAAGGTGGATTTGGCGCTTTTTTGTATGGTATGCAATAGCAGTCGTGTCATGAATTTACGAGTAGGTAGTCGTTCTACCCAGATGGCGAGTCTCACAGGCATCACCTGCACATGCTGTGTTATGATGCCTTTCGCTGTATGCACCGCAAAACCATACCATTTTAAAACCGGACCGAACGCGCGTTGAGCCTCAATCGCACCGTCCCAGTGCGTAATCCTCAATTGCCTTGACCGGTACAGAGGTTACAGCTTTCCAGTCGACTCAGTTCGGCCCGGGAGCCTTTGTATTTACAAAGACTCGAGCTTCAAATTCCGATTGTCTAATTACCGCACGGGACTGGAAAATCGAGTCGGATTTTCCTGCGCAAAGGTTCCCAGGCTGAAATCTTTTGATATACTCAATCTAATTCTATTTCCTTATTTTCGTGCGTGCGCGCTACTCTGCGAGAGTAACAGATATATGTGTGAGGCGCACAAGTCACGTGTCTGATTTGTTCCCAGATTCAGCGGTTCCTACATACAAACCCATACTGTGCTGAAATCTGTTGTGAGATACATGCATGCACATCTGAGCGAGTGATATCTGATGATTGATCTCATTTTATTGATACCTACCAAGTATAATCCAAGATAGAGGAGTGTAAAATACATGTAAGTACATGCTGTATCTACCAACCGCGAGATCTACAACTACATATACCGTAGGATCTCGAGTTATTCGGGGGGTTGCCAAGGCAAAAAGCTGAGGATCTTCACCTTTAGAGGCAACGATCCTCAAGAAAACAGCGCTCTTCTGCAGGATCTAAACTAAATGTGGTTTAGCAGGTGGCCTTGGCAACCCCCAGAGATTTTACGGTATGTACTCTAGGTACAGTACCCTTTTGATCATGAGTTCTCGGCATACCCGGCCCACATACTAGCGATGCCAGAAACATTATTGATCATGTGACCCTCGTATTGGTGTGAAGCTTTGGATTTGTGAAGGCAACCAATCACATGATCAATAATGTTTCCGGCACCGCTAGTACATGTAAGTATATGTACACAGGCCTACTCTACATAGAGTACAACCCCAACGCATTCCATATATGCTCTACACCTGTTGGTTATCTTCGAGATAGCTAGGGGTAGAATCCATACATATAGACCAGCTTGCCTATCAGTGAGTGTTGCCCGCTATTTTGCCCGCTACCCCCAGGATGCAACGGTTGCCACCCACCAAAGTTTGGTGGACGCTCGCTGATGGGCAAGCTGGTCTACTCGTGCGTCTTCGCCAAGGATTTTAACGTGACTGAGAGATCAAGGCATTTGACCAATTGGAATACCAAAATCCCTTTCTTCACCGAGTCAGGTGAAAATTCTTGGCGAAGACGCGCGAGTATACTGAGACGTGCAACTTGAATGTGTCTGTTGGAGCTGCACCTAGAGTTTCTGGAGAGGGGAAACCCCGCATTTGATGGTGTCTAGATTCATCTAGCCATCCGTGAGGTTCCAATGAACTGAGTAGAGTTATCTACCGCCAAAACTCGAAAAATTGGCTATCTCCGGCCAGGGATTATCACTCGAGTGATTGGTTGAATGGCATTGATCTGCATCGGAAGTTTCCCATACAAGTAATTTTGATCTCTGGAAGCTAGCCAATTTTTCGAGTTATGGCGGTATGTGGTTCGATTTGAGCTACGCCTCAATGTTCTGTGCCTATGCATGTCAATGTCGATCATACATGGAGAAGCGCAAATACTCGCTTGGACCTTCCCCGCCTGCCGAGACAGCAGCACAACCACATGTCCATCTGGAAACCATCCTAATCCGTGGTTAAAAATCTGGCAGTAAATATCTCAAGAGATGGTGGAGATAGCTTTGGCAACAGAAATCCCCAGACAAATTTGTATGGGATTGACACTCTTCTAGGTCTGACACGGTACCCGGTCTAAAACGTTACTCTACATCTTCCACTCTCTGTTCAAAAATCGTATCAGAAGGTCATGCCTACTAGTAATAGGTTCTTAGTCTTGGTCACATTGTATCACTCGAAAGCCCCAATCATACATTAAGCAGGGTCGATCGCCCGTCTCGCACTGGAGCTCGAGGCTGGGGTTGTTACATCTGAACAATAATCCATCCTAGCTACCGACATATAATTCAAGAGCCCTCTACTTATATTATATTTACAGGCATATAAAGGTAAATATTGGTAGCACAATTAAAGCGCCATTCACATCACGCTTTGTTCCTTAGATAGTTGGTCGTCGTAAATACATAGTAAAGTTAATTCTCTCTGGGGCCCGGGGATATAAATCGCCCCGCCCATGACCACGACGTACTAGGGTGTAGCGAAAAGTGATCAGAATCTGATAAGACAAATACACCTATTCACCATAACATTCACTTATCAGATTCTGATCACTTACCCTCAACACCCGGTACATGGCTACAACCGGTACGTGGTAGTAAATTGATTCAGGCGCGCGGGGAACCGGACTATCATATTCTCATGTACCTTGGTATATATTTTTGACTAACTTTTCTATTAGACTACCTTGAACTACAATAATATTGTCGGGTTACGCACCAACGACAACCACCAACCATCAAAGTAGGTATATTTCGACAGTCACAATAGATATGAGAAAGATGATTCTATATCTATGAATCTAGAGAGTTAGAGAACTATATATAGTACTCTTGTCCATGGCCGGAATGAAATGGATTGAGAATCGTGTCTGGTTGCTATGCAGGGTGCGTAGTTATTTTTTGTAACCTGGCAATATATATGTAGAGCACAGTACTACGAAGAAAAAAACAGGGTAAAAATCACTATATGTATATGTAAGTACATGTATTATTGCAAAATTTAGTGAATGATACGGATTTAAACCGGCATTATAAACAGAATACCGCACAAATACCTTTCATTGCTTCATTACTAGCACATTGACGGTAAGTAGTACGTAGTATTAAGACATCAGGTATAATTGCGCGGTATGCACGTTTTAGTTTTAGGCCGCGTTAATTGGGGACGGCCGTTACAATTGAAACCCGAAAACGCCGCTTTGAGAAAAGTTGAAATGTTTGGTATGCGACTTTTCAGTACGTATACTAGTTGTAGCTAGTTTTACTAAACTTGTAGTTTAAAGATTTTCAGTACTCTGCAGGTTACTAACGGGCCGGGATTGTTGCTTAACTCAATTTGTAAGGTACATACATGCACATATATGTACTACTTCTCGATCCAATTGCAAATGGACTCTGATTAATTGTAATATCTTCACCAGCTCATGATCATCCGTCGAATTAAGGTGGAATGTAAGGATATGTAGTATTAATATATTAGGACACTTTATCCTTAAGTATGAGATCTCGAGAGGACACTCGGCATTGTATAAGTAACATATGGAAACCAGATTAACTGGTATATCCTTCTCAGAGACGGGACTCTTTCCGTCTCATCAGTCAAGCTTAAGTCATTATCAACTATACGTGGCTTTCACGGAACATTAAGTGGTAGTATCTAACACGAGTAAGAACATGTACAGCCACTCAGCAAAAGTGTTCGTGATATAGTTTTAATGTCAGTGCGCAGTGTGGCGCACCCGTAATACTGATGTTATTAAAGTTGAGATTCAAAATAACGAAAAATATATAATATAGTTTGTGAATATATATAAAAAGATAGGCCATTGATCTTATTCTTCATTAATTTGGGCGCCATTGGTCACTGGGAAAGTCTTCTCTTTGGGGGTTCTTGATGGTCCGCCGCGGTTACATATGGAGAAATGTCTCACTCCGAAATCGGAATCACGAACACTTTTGCAGAGTGGCTGTACATATCAGTAGCGTACTTATATATACATGTAAGAGTATTTTATCTATCAGATACTCTCTTTAATCGGCCGTGCGAGTTTTGATTGTGGAAAATCTATTGCAGTTTTTTAGAGTTAGGGATATCGATTCAACTAAAGGGATTGTACATGTCCGACTTATGGCCAGGTATAAATACATGTACTTAATTACATGTACATACACCGAGTCCTAGAAAATTATGGCATGGACTACATGTAATATATCACCATATACAGGACATATTCTGTCTGGATGAAGCTTAATTATGCTTTTGGGTTTAGACCAATCAACGCCTCCCCGTCATTTTAGTTCAAGTATGTAGATTTATGTCAACGCTAATTGTATACATATATATATCAAATTCTTTTAATTCTAAAAGCCACAGTAAGTCGAGGCGAATAGTCTTTAACTAATAAGTAATTTATTCACAGAGGCACGCTTTTTGGCCCCCATGAAAATGACCAGCATCTATTGGCCATGCATGGCAGACTAGCTAATTATGAAACATGTCTAAGACAATCGATTTTAGTAGGTGTTTCTGGATTGGATACATGTTAGTTGATGTCAACTGAGCGAAGGCTGCCCTAATGGCACATGGCTAGAGCGGTGCATTTTTGTATTCGTAATACCCTATCGTCGTTCCCATTCCTTCTAGGTATAAAACAGGGAAGAATCCAGACGGAACAAAAAATCCAGATGAAGTGAAGAATCTAGATAGAGTGAAGAACAAAGTAATTTATTATGTACATACTAATATAGCGATACGTACGTTAATGGCAAGTGTAGGTACATGTACCCACATACACGCACCTACAACGATCACTTACACATATATATCTCATTTCTGTTAGAATAGAATATAGTAGTAATTAAATCCATGTAGTTATGTAGTTTATATAAAGTCGTTTCCCCGTACATATTTGTTATTATAAATAGTCTAGATCATCTCTGGCCACGGCCATAAAACACTCAAAACACCCGGCCGTGCTTGACTTGTTCCTGTGCAATTGGTTAATTGCCATGAAGCCCTGTAAGCCACTAGCTCTCACATTGATAAGACTTATGAGCGTTAAATCCTGCTCGAGTGCAACTCCAGCGTGTGGTCAATAGGATTTAACTAGCGCCTCGACCCAATCATACACATGTAAGATGGACGACAGGGGACTTGCAGTAAGAGCCCACTCTAAGAACCTGATACTTTCGATCGTTACTGCAACTCGCTCAATGATGCGTGGACAAGCTCAAGAGAGCGGTAGTCACAGTTCAAGACTAAGGTTTAGTTTGCATCAAAAGGAATTGACACAATAAAAAAAACATTAATTCGAGTAGACCGAGCTGGAACTTTT
This sequence comes from Morchella importuna, assembly GCF_003444635.1. Taxonomy (NCBI): domain Eukaryota; kingdom Fungi; phylum Ascomycota; class Pezizomycetes; order Pezizales; family Morchellaceae; genus Morchella; species Morchella importuna. The sequence goes on along the minus strand of NW_025763399.1, from coordinate 2,102,685 downwards.
AGTAGCCCTTATCTACATGATATATGAAACGTTACTAGTATGTGTAGTACATGTACTTATATATCTACTCTATCCCATGAACCGTAGAAGCCTGGGGTTCCAATTGGGTACTTTGCAACTCTAACCTCGATAAAAACACAAAAACGATATAATCCAGCCCTGTTCACTAATAACAAATAAGCGGGAAAGTTTATCAACCGATCCCAATAAGAGCTCCTAATATAGTACTCACGAAGCTGGTGTTGCTGTGAATTTAAGAAAGGTCACTTTATTTCAAGTGGGACCCAATCGGGTCCTTAACTCGGTTGCTACGGTTGATGGGATATCCTTCTATTCTATTTTTAAGTAACGAAGTGATAGGGAAGAAAACAATTGTGTTACACTTTATAGTCTATTAACAAACCGTAATTGTATCATCTATCAATCTATAGGTATCTAATCCTCGGAATTTTGTCATTCGACTTGCCTCCCGCCATTCAGCCCCCTCGATTCCCACACACCCCTAATACCAGATACTTCTTGTCCTGTGATGTGGGATCATTTCTTCCTTATTTCTCTCCATCTCCTTGGCCGTGTCATAAAGATAGAAATCAATAAGGATGGCATTGATGTGGTTTCCTGCCTCCGGATGCATCTTCTGTATCTGGCGTCTAATCAACTCCACGCACCAGATACTGGTACCACGTAATTGAACCTCCCATGGATGTCCTGTATCCAAGAGCTTTTTGGCTTTGATATGAGCCTCAAGAGGGGGTGAGTAGAGAAGGCAACCGAGGGCGTGAAGGATTACGGGAACACGGTAATCAGCAAACATGGTGATCGAGTCAATGTCAGTGAAATGGCCGTAGGATTTTTTGTTGAAACAGGCCCAAATATCTGTGACTCATTGGTTATGATAAACTCGATACACTATATTTTTCGCTGAGTCATACCTGCTGCTAGAATCTGTGCTCGTTTGTAAATGTTCACTCGACGCCCTTCAAACTTGTGCTCATCTCGGAAGCACGTAAACTCATCGCTGAGAAGGACTACGAGGGCGGCGGCAGAGCCATTCGCTTCTTTAACACAGTTGGAAAATCTTCCATCATATCTCTGTCAGGTCAGTATAGACCTTATGTTCTAGATTAGAAGAGGAGGAGCTACTTCACAAAGCACCTCGCCAGCCTCTCGAAGGCACTCTATTCGCTCTTGAAGCAGAGGGATTTGTTCGTCTGTGGCAGATCGAAAGACATGAGCGAGAAGATCGTCGGAGCAGATAGTAGGATCGACCCAGAAGTATGGACATGTTATCGGAATTCCTGGAATTGCGGGTGTTTATCATATCAGCCAAAATGTTAAACATGTGGACAAGTGTTCACATCATACTACAAGTGCTCGTAAACAACTACATGTAGATAATATATACAAACCAAAAGATAGAGCTACAATCTCCGACCGCGAGCTGTCGAGGGGGCGAATCGAGGTTCTAAGCTCTCGGTAACGAAAAATCGAAGACAAACCTTCGTCCAAAGCTCTTCGCAATAAGGCGACCAGACTCCAATAACCAGTGTACCTCTTCCCCCCATAGTCGACTGAGAATCTTTTTTCATCCTCCAGCCCACTCCAGAAGCTAAAGTTTAACACATCCATGGTGAAGATGAAGTTCAACGTATCCTCATTTTTCTCCTGGGGGTGTAATTCCTGTTCAGACCACGTTGAGGTTCCGTATGCCTTTTTTTGCATTGCATTGTAAATTGTCTCCGCTGCTTGCATGACGCAGTCTCGGTCTAGTGCAACATCGATTGAGTTATCGAAGATGTATAGGGCGCTTTCAAGAACTTTTGTGGTAGGATGAGCTTTTGTTTCCGACGGGTCCAAACCCAAAGCTTTGCGCATGAAGGCGAGAAGGTCCTGGTCAACATCATCGTCGCCCATTGTTGAAAATTTTTCAGGGGTGTAAATAAGTAGTTGAAGTGAGACTCTTTGTTGCTATCAATTACTCGTTTTTAAAGGGGAGGACAAGGCAGGTACCAAAAGATCAACCTGACTTGGAATTTGCCATGCACGCCAAGCTCAAAGCTAATGCACAAACGATTTCAGTGGGGAAAAGGAAAGAAACTGCACGATGGGAGTTGAGGGTATGAGTCTCAGGACAGTAAAGACTTTTTTTTATATAACACACTCAACTGTAGTTACATTGTTGTGCACCTACAATTTCCACATGCATTTCTTTCTTTCGAGCTCTCTTTTTGTTTGAAATAGTAGAATTTCTGGGATCACTAGTCTGCTTTATCCACAGTACCCTCTTCGTTAAATACGGAAGGTGCACTACATACCTACTACAGTCTACAGCTGTATTATCCCCGCAAAACGAGTTCAAGCGGACTTCTCCGGTTTTCCGAACACTCGTCACGTCTCTCTAGGTATCCTGGTTACATCTACAGAGCCTCCTCGATCCTAGTCGCGCCGCGCTCCCTTGAGTTTTAGTCCCTGCTCAGTCATTCACTCTCGATCTCTCAACCAACCGAACTCAAAATTTATCGCTATAAACTCTCCTTTCCTAGCTGGGTGTGCTATCCTGTCCGGATCTATCTACACCACCTCCACCTCCACCTCGAACGCCGCAACACCACTATTCATCACGGAAGGGGTGGGAAAGAAACAACCCTGTTCTCGTCCCATCTATCCAAGCAGTTATGGGACGCGATACGAACCCACGGAAGTCACTCGGCTCGCTGCACGGAAGGATCAAAGAGGTACGCACAGAACATGGGGGCAAACGGCGAATTGTTTCTTGCTTGCTTTCGAGTGAACAGTCTGTAGAGTAGAACCGCTACTAACGCAAAATACGGGAGGCAGGCACGGGTCCTTATGGTCGGTGCTGGGGGTATTGGATGTGAGCTCCTCAAAAACTTGGTTCTTACGGGATTTGGAGAGATCCACATTGTCGATCTGGATACGATAGATCTTAGCAATCTCAACAGGCAGTTCCTCTTTGGGATGCAGCACATAAAAAAGTCGAAAGCAATGGTACGTGCATTTCCAGGGTACTAGTGTAACGCCTAGCTAACGGTACAAATAGGTCGCAAAAGAGACGGCTGGGAAATTCAATCCCAATGTCAAGCTAGAAGCACACCATGCGAACATCAAGGATCACAATTTTAACGTCAAGTGGTTCAAAACTTTCGATGTCGTTTTCAATGCGCTAGATAATCTGGATGCAAGAAGGCATGTTAACAAAATGTGTCTCGCAGCTGATGTTCCGCTCATCGAGAGCGGAACCACAGGCTTTAATGGCCAGGTACAGGTTATCAAACAAAGAACAACCGAGTGCTACGACTGCACCCATAAACCAATTCCCAAGAGCTTCCCAGTTTGCACAATCCGAAGCACGCCTAGCCAGCCCATTCACTGCATCGTTTGGGCTAAAAGTTATCTTTTTGTGTATGTGCAAGCTTCCCCAGAGTTGGTATCCCCATAAAGCTAACTTTTGAAAAGTGAAATTTTTGGAACTTCTGAAGAAAGCTCACCAGAGGTCGATCCAAGTGAGAATGACGAGAATGGTATTTTTACTTATTTTTTTGCCCCTAAACTCTTGCTATGGCAAGGAGCCTTATACCATTACAATCAACTTTGAAGATCTATAAGCATAGTAAAGTTCCACGGCCATCGGACCAAGTCGTATCTTTCTTTTCATATGAAAACCATTATCATTCTGTTTCTTCAAAACCTTGTCAGCTGATCCTGGTACTGTTATAGCCGGTGAAATAGCCAACCTCAAACGTGAAGCTGAGGAATTGAAGAATATCCGAGAAAAAATGGCCTCTCCTGATTTTGCTGCCACTATCTTCGGCAAGGTCTTTGCAGCCGACATTGATCGTCTCCGATCGATGGAAGATATGTGGAAATCTCGCAAGCTTCCCAAGGCTCTCGACTATGCACAAATATCTGAGGAGGCCGAGAAGATCGATAATAGTGTTGCGAAAAATGACCAAAAAGTCTGGACGCTAGCTGAAAACTACGTAGTCTTTGCAGATAGGTAGGGTTTAGCCTGTTGATCATTCTTTTATTGGCAAGGAAGGGGACTCTTTCTAGTGTTGAATGGTATCTGACACAGCTAGAATAGTCTTCAGAGATTAGCTAAGAGGATGCTAGAACTGAAGGCATCTGTGAAGGATGGCGAGGCAGCTCCAATTTTAGCATTTGACAAGGATGATGAAGACACACTGGACTTTGTCGCTGCAAGCGCAAATTTAAGGAGTTTGATCTTTGGGATTGATTCAAAATCGAAATTTGATATTAAACGTATGTGTTGTTTTGCCGTTTGTTTTAAACGAGAAGGAAGATAGTAAACCTCAGATGGTACGTGTGCTAACGGGTAACAGAAATGGCGGGAAATATCATCCCGGCTATTGCAACAACAAACGCTATAACTGCTGGTCTATGTGTACTACAGGCTTTTAAAGTGCTTCGCGAGGACTACAAAACAGCAAGAATGGTATTTCTCTCCCGCTCTGCCGACCGTGCATTCAGTAGCGAGAAACTTTCCCCCCCAAACCCCAATTGCGAAGTCTGTAGTGTGACCAGGATTACCATTGAAGCAGACGTTTCCCGCGCTACAATCGGTGATCTTGTCGACAAGGTTCTCCGTGAACAGCTTGGCTACGGTGAGGAGCTATCTCTACTAACTAAGGAGCTTCTCTACGATGCCGATTATGACGATAACAAAGACACACCTTTGTCAGAGATTGGTTTTGGAGAGGAAACTTTCGTTACTATTGTTGACGATGATGAGGAGGAGCCAAGGATTAACCTAGTAATTGTTGTGACCAACACCGCCCTTCCAGCTGACGGTGAACCCATCACGGTTCCGGAAAAATTCGAAATCCCGAGAAAGCTAAAGGCTATACCGGCAGGAAACGGGGGTGGAACAAATGGTCTCGCCAATGGTCTCAAACGGAGCCACGAAGATCTTATTCTCGCTGCTGGCGGTGAAGGGGCAAATGGGAATGGGAACGAACCCGAACAAAAGAAGAGAAAGGTAGATGTCATCGTGGAGAACAGGGACGTCAATGTGAAGCGTGCTAAGGTTTTCGAGGAGAAAAAGGATGATGATATTATCGTTTTGGATGATGATGGGTTCATCACTATTGATTAGAGCTGATTAGACTCGATATCTTTCCTTTGAACTGTATCGTTTCCTTTGTTGGTAAATCTCACTGGCACTATACTACCAAAGTAAGTTTTATTCATTCTTTTTTATGACTATTTTTCTTCTTTAGCTATTGGGAAATGCTTTGGGGGACGATCATGTGTGGGTTGCTTTTTTACCCACTGGAGTAGCATAGGGACCCTTGGTTATGAAATCTGTTTTGTTTTCTTATCTTTGTCAACCTTTTTTTTTTTCTCTTCCGACCAACTGGAATAATTTTAAAGGTTTTTTTTCTTCATATATTTTAGCAACGGGCAGGAATGAATGCGCCGGGAAAATACGCATCAATTGTGGCTTTGGATTGTGGCGAGTGGGAGAAGGGGCGCGGATTCATTTATAAAAGCAGGAACAAAGTGTACAATAATCACCTAGCATTTATCAAAAGCCATGGACAGATGATAATGAACACGCTTCGAGAATAACAAAGGCTTTCCACGCTCAACTACTGGCATCACATCTATCCGATTGTATCTCACCTCCAATATCCTAACCCCATTTCCTCATACCCTCCTCACTATCTACTCTTGTCTTGAATGAGACCCGGGTGGACTTAAGAATTTCGTTCTCCAAGAGGCTCAGCCTATATTTCGAAATACGCTATCGTGAAGTAAAACTAACTTAACGAGAAACTCTATTAAGTAAGTAGGCCCTGTAAATTAAATTCGCCACCGCTATAGTACTAAGCTATATATCGCCGTTGATGCTGTAATTATAGACGCGGTTATCGGATAGCTGAAAAAACTAGAGATATATAAGTTCGTACAATTCTAAACTCCAGCATTTTTCGGCGCATCTCTGTTCATACATGTATGTTACATACATGTAGTGTATTTCATCCCGGGAAAATCTCTCCCAAATCGCCCCTGAACCATTCTTATTCATTACGCTAGTGTTTTTGTCATTCACACTCATTGCCAGCATCTAGAAGGTTGAAAGTCCTCCATCGACAACTACCTCACTGCCATTTGAGTACTCATTTGTCAGCAGAAACAGTGCCGCATGTGCCACATCTTCCGAAGCCCCAAAACGCTTCATGGGTATCTGACTCCATGCTATTTCTGAAGCTTCCTTTGACATTGCTGTTGGGTACCATTAGCAGTTCATTACCAACCAATCTGATGAGAAAGGAACAGGAGGAACATAAGGGTAGAGAACCATCCGTCATGTCCGTTTTTATATATCCAGGAAGAATAGCATTGACGCGGATTTTGTGGGCGCCGTACTCATCTGCGAGAGCTTTTGTGAGGCCTTCAGGAAGTTCATTAATTTTCTGGTATGTGCGTGGGTGTGGGAAAGGTATGGGCATATGTACCAAGAACACCGGCTTTGCTGGCAGCGTATGCAGCGGACCCCTTACCACCCTTATGGGAGCCTAGAACCGAGGATATGTTGATAATTTTACCTATCGGACATCAATAAAACCAATGTCTATCAGGATTGGTAGAAAAAGAGGCCACTACCTCCCTTCCGCCGCACCATATTCTTCAATACAGCCCTGCAGCCGTATATGCTACCCAATAGGTTCGTATTGACCACTTCGTCAATCGTATCATACTTCATTGCTATCAGCAACGAGTTATGCGTAATTCCAGCGGCGTTTACGAGGATATCTAGGTCTGTCTACACTAAATTACCCTTAATTCAATACCATCTTAGAAAATTGGAGGTGAACCAACATAACCCTTCTTAACTTCATCCCAGAAACTACGTTCCTTGACATCACCGGCAAGAACTCCATGTTTCTCAGCACCCCCCGGCATCGCAAGTTCATGCTGGACTTTTGAGAGTGTGGCAGAATCACGGCCAACGAGTATGCAAGAACAACCAGCACTAGCAAGTGCTTTTGCGATAGAAAGTCCGATGCCGCGAGTGCCGCCGGTTATTAGTGCGCGCTGGTTAAGGAGTGGTAGTGCTGAATCTGCTACCTGATGGATGCCATGGGAAAATGTCCGGTGGAACTGCGGGGTCCAGTAAAGAAGTCCCAACCCCCGAACTGAGTGGAGGAGTGCTGATGGTAATTGATACATTTCTCTTGGTCGCGAGTGAGATAAGACTGAGTTGGCGGACTGGATCGATAATTATTGATATCTGATATTGATACATGAGGTTAGGGCAGCTACATGTAGTTGCCTAGTGTAAGCTAGATACATATATAGGTAGACCTTGGCGGGATGCAAAATCATCAAACCCATACCCATCAAATTGCAAAGTTAACATAATATACCCGGCCGTCACGGTGTAGGTATTAAAAGTTTAGCACGGTTGTTTACAAGAGGTTCCCTTTCCGTTGGCGAACAGAGTTAAGACTACATACATGCAATAAGAATCAGGTTTTAAACTGACGGTTTGACGGCTTGGCTATCTAGCTTTTCGGCCAAAGGAGTCGACTGTGATTTTACCATGTAGCAAGGCATATTATTAATAATAATATAGAGACGTGGACGTGTCACTAAAGAGTTCATAACCACGCGCGGGTGCCCTTTTAAACCTCTCCCCCGGAAGTAAGGGGCCACAGCGAGGAATGGAAGCTCCGCGCAACAGCTCATTATTATAGGCATCAATGATACCGGTATATAGGGTGTATCATCTGGTTGAATATCATTGGGGCACTGGGCGAGTGATAATTCATGCTACACTTTGATATTTGAAACAGTGCGAAAACTCATGAAAGAAGAGTCAGTACATGCAAAGCAGATAACCTAATTTATTCGCTTAAGTGTTGGCTTTAGTATTCACGATGGGAGAAACATCTGTGCTTAATCAAGGTGAGTCAATGGGTTGTTAGTGAGTCAACTTACATGATAGGCTACATGTGGTATGCCGAGCACCATCTTTCTAAATGTCCCTCCAAATATCTTGATCTACGGCATTGTACGGAGGATTGGATTGATACAGCGTTATAATTCTCGTGGGGGACTTGTGAACTCTTAAATTACTGCGGCATTGTATTCCTTTAATGTCTATCCTATCTAGAGTATGTACGAATTGAAGAGGAGTCCAAGCAAAGTGAGTGTGGGGTACATACATATACATACGTGCGTAAATTTAGAGCAATCAAGTGGGAAAATGACCAAGCACTCTCTCATGAGACAATCCCCGAGCAAGGGTCAGCTCTTGTAGTCCAATCGAAATTCTGCCACCTACGCTAATTACCCAATTCGGTTTCAATATGGCCTAAGGCTTCGTTTGAAACTTAACAGATCGGTAAACAAATAAAGTTTTCTTCCTCTCCTTACTGGGCGTCAATTTCCTGCAGAACGATAGAGTTGAGTTGAGGGAGAAAGCCGTTATTCCGGGTGTTTAGGGGGGTTACAAATTGCATGTAGCTAGTACCAAACGGCCAGCCAGCATGGGCGCGTGGAAGAAAGGATCGTGGGAATGGAGAAAGAGGTTCATATCGCTGCTGTTGTTGTTGTCCTGTAACCCTGGCTCCTCTTCACCTTAAGCTTCTCCCCCAAGCGCTCACTTTAAGTAACCCCCAGTCACATCAATAATCTTCCTTTGCCCACTTTACCAGCCTAGCCGCATTTTGATTGTGGTACTACTATCTTAAGACTCACCATCTGTAACAATTTATCCCGTCACGAGATTTGGCGAGCAACAGGTAAATATGTACATGTACTGCGGCTAGATAGAATGCGATCTGCTTGCTTGCTCCACTTCCTTCAAATCAGGCGTTCAGCAGTGGATATTCAACTGTATTATCTGCTCCTCTAATCTACCGTCCTAGCAGCCAGTTGTACCCAGCTTAGCAAGCTTGCTAAAGTAACGTTAGAGGGGGCCGTCCCGCCCACAGGAAAATATAAATAAAAATAGTGAAGAGCCGCTATTTTCGCGATCCGTGACTTTGTATTTTCACCGTCTCCCACCATCCGAGAGCCTCCCTCCGAAAGCCGTTGACTGAGCCTTTATCATCAACTGCTTCGTTTCCCCCGAGATACAGATCCTCTGTCACTATATGTCACCACCCCCTCTACATACAACACATCATCATCATCGACTCTCCCACTCGACGCTACCGGCACAGGACAGATATGGATACCCCATTAGGGCGATTACGAGAAATGTTCGCAGGGCGCGATGCTGAGAGCATAGCACGAGCCTTACTACGAGCACAAGGAGACGTCGAGGCAGCTACCGATATGATTCTTGCTGAAATGGACGAAGAGGAATCAGTGCGATTACTCGAGCAACAGCAACAGGAAGTAGAACAACGACAACGACAACGACGACAGCAGCAACACCATGACCGGATTCCCGCTCCCCTTGTCCTCAAACCGGGTGCTCAAGCGGCGAACCCCCCTATATTACGTCCGCAGCTCCTCTCGCCCTCCTCATCGGCTGATTCATTCGGTGCACTAACAATATCAGATCATGATGATGATGTAGTATACAACGATTGGGTCGACGATGACGATACTGATGGAGAAGATGTGCCTGATATGCCCATTGAGCAGCACCGCCGTCACCAGCCCCAACTACAACATCAACCTGAGGAGAATCCTCTGCCACTCAACCATCAAGTCGATGAGTATCTAGCTGGTGTGCTCACAATATTTCCCGACGCATGCCCGGAACATATACATAAGCTCTATAAAGAGAACGTCGCTTTACAGGGCCCAAGAATTACGGATTTTATAGCAAATAAGTTAGCCGAAGACGGATATCCGCGTATTGAGCAGGAGCCAAAGCCGGGGCTTAAAAGGAAACGCTCAGTAGCAGAGGAGGAGATTGAGAAAAACTACGAAGCTGAAGATAGAGAGAGAGAGACAAACGAGTACTCAGATTTGGTGTAAGCACTGCCTTTCTATCTACCTATCTACCCCGCCTACTCACGTGACTACTGGTAAGGCTGAAATTATGATCGTATTAACTTGAGCTTCTCTGCAGTAGGCTACTATTAAGGCAGGAGTTTCCCACGATGCCAGTTGCGTATATCAATAAAATCGTCACCCAGAAGCGTAATTTTTTGGCGGCGGCTTATGCGGCGTTGTTGGAAACTGAGCGCACATACGATTCAACCAATCCAAAACCTTATAAGAAGTTGAACCAGCCTAGAAAAGTGGATAACTTGGATGGGCGGGAGAAGATGGGGAAAATGTGGACAAAGGTCACGGATGAGTTAGAGTGGTCGAGGGACAAAGCTAGACAAGCGAAGCGTATGTTTTCTTCTCCCTTGCCCTTCCCCATAACCGTTACAGTGGAGCTGATTACCGATTAGTAAAGAAGCAGACGGAGAACGACGCGAAAATTGCTGCCGAGATGAATGAGAAAGAATATGAAGCAAATAATATGCTCATGGAGTGTGCCTGTTGCTTTGGGGATTACCCTTTTGACAGAATGACGCACTGCAATGAATTGCACTTCTTCTGTCTGGACTGCGCCAGAAAAAATGCCGAGAACGAGATTGGGAATGGGCGATATAAGCTATTGTGTATGGACGGTTCCGGTTGTAAGACTGAGTTTTCGAGGTCGGAGATATTACGGTTCCTCGACGAGAAGACTTTAGAGGCGTTGGCTAAGATTGAGCAAGAAGACGCATTGAGGATTGCTGAGATTGATGGATTTGTTTCCTGTCCATTTTGCGATTGGGGAGCAATTTGTGCGCCAGCGGAGGTTGATAGGGTGTTCACGTGTCAGAAAGAAGGATGTAAGAAAATTGATTCTTTCATTTTTTGTCTGGATTCCTTTGCTAATTCAGCGGAAAAGGCGAGAAGAGCAGCTGTAGATTTTGCAAGCAAATCTCCCACATACCGAAAACGTGTGAGGAGTTCGCAAAGGAAAATAAGCTTTCTGTCAGACACACCGTTGAAGAGGCAATGACCGAGGCGATGGTCAGAAAGTGCAAGTGAGTACCTTGAGAGCTGAAACAAGCGGGTTTAGTGCTGATAGAAATAGCAAATGCTCTTATCCATACATCAAAGAGTACGGATGCAACAAAATCCATTGCAACCGCTGCAACACCTTACAGTGGTATGTATATGCTTATTCCGACATTTGGGGGAGTTCACTACTAAAGCCAGTCCCCGTATTTAGCTACATCTGCTCTGAGACCATCAAAAACTATGATCACTTCAACGATCCGGCTCGTGGTGGAAAGCCTGGCAACTGTCCTCTTTTTGACAATACCGACCAGCGTCACGAGCAAGAAGTCCAGGCAGCCGCCAAAAAAGCGGTCGAAAAGCTCAAAGAAACCGATCCTGATCTCAATGAAGAAGATCTCCAGATAGAAGTATCGGATTCCGTAAAGAAGGCTGAACAAGCTCGGGTTGCCCAGTTTCAGGCCGCAAACCCTGGTGTTGCATACCGGCAACCTGCGCAGCCTGCACGACCTGCACAAGCAGCCGGCCTTGCTGCCTACGTTCCAGATGTAGCTCATCGCCGAGGCCCACTGGCTCAAAGGATCCGAGAACATATGCGTAACGGACTTGGTGTAGCGGCACACCAGGCTCAACAGGTACTTTTGGCCCAGCAACAGGTGTTACAAGCCCAGCAGCAGCAGCAGCAGCAGCAAGCCCAGCAGCAAGCCCAGCAGCAAGCCCAGCAGCAACAGGCACTACAAGTCCAGCAGCAACAGGCACTACAAGTCCAGCAGCAACAAGCATTACAAGCCCAACAGGGGCCTCAAGCTCAGCAATTACTACTACAGCGAGCCCAGCATGCCCAACTAGCGGCACGTGCTGCGGCCGGGGCTATTCCACCTGCGAACCAGAATCCCGTGGCTTATTACGACCCTCACATCTACGGCCAGGCACAGCCGCAAGCGCAATATCGCGGGTTTCCGAAACCAGATCTTCTACAACAGCAACAAGTGCAGCAACAAGCGCAGGAACGAGCGCAGCAATTAGAAGCACAACAACAACAAGCCCAATACCGCAGTGTACTTCATCGACGGCCTCAGGCCCCGAATCCGGCCGCGGCGGCGGCCATAATAGGGATGGGTGGAAGGTTGAATCGGGCTGATCAATATATGCAATATGCGATTAATGCACCACAGGCAGTAAATGGACAGGCAGTTAATGGGCGGGGTGCACGGCCGCCGAGGAGATGATACAATCATACCGCCCAATAAAGCTCATATTTACGCAATAACGAGAATCTCCTAGCACCATCACACTACCTCCATCACACTATTAACACCATTACTTATTACTACTAAAAGTGTAGTTTCCTTCTGACGATTTTTGCCTGTAGAAACTACAGCAAAGCTTGAGAATAAAATCACCATACAATTTAAATCACTTCATCAATTCCTCTTACCGTATTATAGTTTCATGAAAGGCTTACTTCATCACTTTACTACTAATTTCTTGTTCAATATTTGCGTTGGTTGTCTTTTGTACTTTTTCTTTCAGTTTCTTTCGGGAACGACTTGGTCTTTTTCATTTTTCATTTTCATTTTTCTATTGGTTTTATGGGCTCGGGTGATGGTGTTTTTGTCTGTAGGTATCATTTGGATAGTTTGTTCATTCAACCTTCTCTATACGGGATCTTATTCCCTTGCCACGAAGATGAATTTATTTGGACTTGGATTTGGGCTGGGTGTCTTTTTTGTTTTGATAGGGGAGGCGGGGTGGAGGGCGCGGGTGTTTTAGTGGCCACTAGCCTCGTGTAGACCCGTCGTGAACGGACATACAAACGCGTGACGTCATACCAAGCAACCACTTAAGGCGTGCATACATTCATGTCTGTATCAGGCTACTCTGGACCGTTATCTAAGCGAATAAATAGTCCCCGCATTCTTTGTGGTCGCCTAGCTTCTCGGCATGACTCTACCTCGCTAGTTCGTTTTAATACATGTACCTACCGCTGTGCACCTACTCACTCAGCTGAGAGCACTAAGCAGTAACAATACAATACCAACACCAACACCAGTACAAATACAAATAACAAAATACCCCCGCCAAGATGCCGCCACGACGAGCATCACGGTCCTCATCAGGCGGCCACCAGGCAGTCTTATCATTCAAGACCCCCTCCAAGATTGTAAAAAGCACCACCCACCTCCCAGTAGCGAAGAAAGACGCCGCAGCAAGCCCCAAGAAGCGGGCATCCACCTCCATCTCTATCCCCGCCGCCTCCACCTCCCCCACCTCCTCACCCCTCGTTGACGAAGCCACTCTTTCTCCTACTACCACTAGAGAAGTAGTCACCAACGAGGCCCTCGCGGAGTACTACAAGACCCACATCCTCGGTACCCGCCGCTCGCAGCCCCTCCATCAGGAGGACATGAGCCTGCAGGATAAGGTGCTGAGGCACTGGGACATGAGTAGCCAATATGGGCCGTGCATGGGTATTAGTCGGCTGGAGAGGTGGAAGAGGGCCGAGAGGATGGGGTTACGGCCGCCGGTGTTGGTGAAGGTTGTTTGTGAGGGGTTGGAGGATGGCGGGAAGGCGTGGCTGGAGGAGGCGTTGAGTTTGAGGGGGTTGTGTAGATTGTGAGTTGTACTGGGGCTTGGGGGAGGGGGGAGGGGAACTTGGAGGGGACTCGGAGGGGGGAGGTAAAAGTTTGGGTTTTTTTCTCTCTTTTTTTTCTTGTTTCGTTTCTTTGGGGGTTCTCTTTGTTTGTTTGCTGGGAAGGGGATATACGTGCTATTTTTTCTTCTGGACATGATTTGACGCTTCGGGATATCATTAGGCAGTTAGTTAGGACTTGGGATTGCAATGAATAAAGGGGTTTTTCTACTCTATCTAGATGATCTTTTCTTATTCTTTTCTTTCTCTTTTACTTCTCATGTTCTCGTAGAGTTTGTAAAAATTGTCTTCTCCATCACACATGTATTCTCAGATCTACACATGTACAGTATATGTAGTATTCCATAAGTACAGTAACATACATATCGCACCCGCTGCCACAGAAAACAATCAAAAACCGGACCGCTGGTTCGCGCACTTAATCATGTTCCATCACTCGACGCCCAGATACTAGCTAGGCTCCTGGCTGATTGTTTATTACATCATCTATTGGCTAGGCTCTTAGTCTTGATTCCTGTTAGGTTTAGCATTGAAATCCCGATTAAGACACAGCGTGCCCATCACGTCCACTACTCTAACTCCGCTGCTTGATCCTCCTGTGCCCTTGGATCCACTATGCATATATGATGGTCCCCGTCTGTAGTAATTTGCCATGCATTACGGAGAGTGTAGGCTGCGCTCCCGTATGGATCAAAGAGGGTTACTACTACATGTAGTCTACAGGCTCAGGTACGAGATGTATCTCATCCATTCTTCCACAAGAGCATGCGCACCTCTCTAGGTAAAATCCCACTTATGCTTGGTATGTATATATCGGTATCATTCCCGAGCTAAACGCTTCAGGTGCTGGACCTCAGATCATGGTATCTATGAAGTGGATGCGCAGAAACTTCCTCAGCGACCCAGCGCAGCTCCAAAAGTTTTGTCTAGGTGGTATGTGCACTCCCTCCAATAAGAGACGTATCTACCCCTGCGCACCATCTTGGCACGCGTAGCGATCTACCATCTCCATTGGCCACACCGACTCAGAGCGGTGTATATAGTACAACTGGGCTTTGATAGGGTGGTTGAATAGTTACACTCGGCTCTGGAGTAGATATCGTCGCTGGCAGAATTGGGTGGGTTGTTGCACTTATTGCAGTCATGGGCGGTCACTCGCTGCTTGGAAGCTATGTATTACATGTACTTGCTTACCAGCATATGAACCAGAAAATGCGAGTTCGAGAGTCAAGGATTATTTGTATGGAGTGGCGCCGATCTGCCATACAAAATAGACATTTGCATTTTCTGGTTCATATGCTTGTAAGCAAGTAGTTACATGTAGCTACAACTTACGGCTACATATGGAGGTGTATGTTTTCCTATCAAGACCAGCTAGCTCACTTATGCATTTGTTTTGACATCTGGCCGTGCCTCCCTACATACCCACTATTCCCCCGTCGCGTCCGGATTTCCAGAATCCGGAATCTGCAGAAGGACGAAATTAAATCGCACCGATCATTGACCCCACCCCACCACAACTACACCATATCACCACTACATCACCAATAACACCCTGGAGAAAACGAACATCATGTCTCGCCTCCACCGCCACCACCCGAAACCACTTTACACCCGCAGAAGATCATCCACAGCTCCGGGATAGCGGTCCGGCACACTAACAGGGTCCAACTCACAAGCCGTACCACAGATACCCCGCCAATCCTTATCCGTTCCGGCCGGTATTCTACTTGAGCCCATACATACGTACATACGTACCGGGCCGTATCAGGCTGGCTGGGCAGTGACTCCCACAGGAACGACAAGAAACCTAGATACCACGCCGCAAACATCCTTCTCGCTAAACTTACAGCTATAGGTATGATTTCCTATCTCACAGGCTTCTCATCGTAATCACTGCCTACTGCGGGGTAGAGGATGCGAAAAGGAATGTATGTGTCAATAAATTAACTTCAGCTGGCCGGATTACTCAACAGCATACAAATATACAGAAAGAGAGAGACGGAACTACAAAAGAAAGCAGTAAAATTGTTTTTAGCTGTACTCTCCTCGGTTCTGCTCTGTTTCGATGATCCTTCTCTCACGGCGTTTTTGGGGCTTGCAACAGACCAGCTGGAAAGCGACTAGTTCAGGGCAGAGGATTTACTGAGTGTTTTACTTAAGCTTTTTCGGATCCTTTACGCGAGTCAAGAGGCGCCGGGTAAGGGGGCAATGACTCCGGAGACTCCCCACCTCGACTATGTAGTTCTAGTTCAGGACGGCAAGGCAGTCTTTTTTTGGCGACTGTATTTATATTTTATTTTTATATATACTTTTTCCTGGTTGAAAAAAAAAAAGCCATTTTAAGTGACTCGATTATGCCCGTGTGCTTAATCCACAGGTTGATCAAGTCTAGAGTAACGATGCTCTAGGCAAAGGAGTGATCACGGTCCGACAACACATCAGAGGCCACAGTCTTATCTGAATTCTGCTAATTAAGACTCTTTAGAAGCAGTCTCTAGATATCAGTCACGAGTCCATTGAGTACATAAAAGCACCAAATTTCTGGGCATCAATGACCATCTGAATATACCGCCGTCAGTTGGTGAAAATTCCGAGCCGGTCCGTCCTGCCCTACCTCGCTGGCGTCGACATTAGAGTAGAAATTCTAAGAGAACCCTGGGCCCGTGGTTTCCTTTCCACAACCGGCAAGGTTCAACCAACCTAGACAGGTACCATCGTGCAAAACCCAGGTCAGCAGGTGCTGTAACGTAGGTGAGTAAAATTATGTAGAGACTAGAGTAAGTACGTAGGTTGATTGAGGCGGTTTTCTTATCGTGAAAAAATATTTTTTATCTCTTTCCACCTCATCTTTCCACCCCTGTTTTAAGCAACCCGTTACTGGATTACCGAAGGTACGGGAATTTTACTGGCCACTCAGAGATTCTTCCGAGTGTGCCAAGAGCGGAGTATGCATATGTATAGTGCCCCCCCTGAAAAGAGAAAAAGAGAGATGAGTGATCGGAGCATAGTGCTCCGCAGTTACTCTGCTTTTTCATAGAACTGCACTGTTGGGTTAGCTAGCTGCAATTAACCGAGACTGAACCACAGAGATGCAGCTGCTTTGAAATCACATCTGGTTAGATTGGATCAATTGGGCTGTCAGATACAAGAAGCGGCAAGCTTTGTCTTATCATGAGAGGCTTTTCTTAATATATAGAAAAACCCTCTTGTGGAACTCAAGGCAGAGGGAATTCGAAAGAGATAAAAAAAATATTAATCCCTCTTCCCAGCATTGACTGTAACAGCAGCGGCCGAAAGGATCCAATCTTATCGTCGACGAATTCGAAGCTGAAAAGATATCCACACGACGGACCAGGACAATATTTCCAAACCAAAATGAGTTTGTTTGGCGGCCGAGGCCCAACGCTCCATATTGAACTTGAAAGCATACCGCCGGTCTACCACAAGCAGCCAGTGTGCCATGCCACAACCCCAGGATACACCGAGACGGACCCGGACGAATTGAGGAAATTGTGCGGTCCCAGTACAAGTGGTTTTCAGACTCCAAAGACGGAGCCAACGACCCCAAGCGCTTTGGAGAACAGTAGACCCCCGAGTCCACAGCAGAATGAAACGACTGCAACTACGGATGGGGTGCAAGCTGTGGGTTTGATGCCTAGTGTGAACAGGTGAGCCATTCTGATATACAGCTTCAATAATTGCAATTGAATGCCCATGCCAATTGCAAACCCCTCCGTGCGACGTGGCATTGAAGCTTTCCCTATTATTCAGATGCATGTATCTAACCAATATGTAAACAAAAATAGTCCTTCGATAAACCGCTGGCGTCTCCTCGCAGCTTGCATGCTCATCTTCACCAACGGGGTCAGCGACGCTGCACCCGGAGCCTTAATCCCCTATATGGAGAAGCACTACAGCATCGGCTATGCAGTTGTGTCTCTTATTTTCCTGGCGAACGCAGTTGGCTTCGTCACGGCAGCCTTCATCTCGCAAGCAATTTACTCCAGGATCGGGAGGGCGCGGACGCTGCTTATTGGGGTGCTGCTGCTTGCCGTCGCCTTCTTGGCTATCTCTTGTGCCCCGCCTTGGGGCGTGGTCGTGGCTAGCTACTTCTTGATAGGTGCGGGTATGGCGTTTGTAAGAATCCCTATCCGGTTGGAGGTGGTGGGGAATGTGGTGGAATGGTTCAAGAAGCTAATCTCCGGCGGTGGCCGGCGGGCTTGATAGATGCTGGCGCAATGCAATGTTTTCTGCTCGAGTCTGCAGAACAGTACGACACTATTTGGATATGTCCATGGTATGGTGATCTGCCGCACCGACCCACTTTTGTATGCGTGCTCCGGCGAAGAAACTAAATTCGCTTTATATATATAGGCTCATATGGCGTCGGCGGAACGATATCACCGCTGATGGCCACCGCAATGGCGTCGAGAGGGGTCAAGTGGTCACACTTCTACTTGATCCTTCTCGGCCTCTCGGTGGTAAACGCTATCTTCGTCCCTTCGGTTTTCAGGGGGAGTGAGAAGGACAGCCCCATCCCCGTGGCGGCCCAGATTGGAGGTAGTGCTATGTCGAAGAGAGAGGTTTTAAAGAAGAGTATGAAGAATAAATATGCCTTATTAACGTCGCTGTTTATTTTTGCGTACCAGGTAAATATTATAATACCTCAGATCAGCTGATCAATTGAACAGTCGGAGCTGACTAGTGAATGATGAATGAATGGAATAGGGAGCTGAAGTTGCAATTGGGGGCTGGACCGTGTCCTTCCTGATCGCATCAAGAAACGGAGATCCTGCTGAAGTGGGTTATGTCGTCTCTGGTTTTTGGGCAGGTACTACCACCCTCTACCCCTTTCAGATATATTGGGGGGAAATTAACGCTCTTTTTCGAAAAGGTATCACACTCGGCCGCTTCGCCCTCTCCCCCGTGTGCCACCGCTTTGGCGAAAAGCGATCAGTCTACTGCCTTATCCTTGGCTCGGCGCTCTTCCAGGTCCTCGTCTGGACGGTTCCCAGCATCATATCCAATGCCGTGTTTGTCACCATCGTCGGGATCCTTTTGGGACCCATATATCCGTGCACCATGACGATCGTCACACGGCTGATCGATAGCCACTTACTTGTCACCTCCCTATCGCTCATATCTGCTATTGGATCATCCGGCGGTGCGGTTGCGCCATTCACGACGGGACTGTTGGCGAGTCGCTTTGGGGCGTGGGTGCTCCATCCGGTCAGTATTGGGCTGTTTGTCTTTATGGAGGGTATTTGGTGGACGTTACCGACAGTTAGAAAACGGTCAGAGTAGTAGGGTTATTTTCCTTTTGTTTTATGAGTCTTTCTTTTCTTTTTTTCTGAGGGTTTGGGGGATTCACTCATGCTGTGCAAGGCTTCTTTTGTTTGTTTGGTTTTGTTTGTTTTGTTTGGCTTATGATATAGGGTGGGATTATGAAAGTGTACACGGAGAGAGGGCATAGCTCTGTATGCGGAACATGCGTAGTAGATACCATTTGGGAGTTTAAAATTGAGGGTTATAATAAGAAAAATTCATCCAAATGCGGTTGTGCCGAGATCTGTTGTTGGTTGAGCGAGTGATAACGTATGATTAGCCAACAAGGTCTTGACGAAGGTTAAGCATCCCGTACTGTAAGCCAGGGCCTGTGTACCAAGCTTTATATCAGAGTTGTTCCTGTATTATGTACAATATGTACGAAGCCAGAATACGTAGCCGATCTCAGCCCTACGGTCTATTCTGTTGTCTTGATACCGGGGCGGCCAGCCGGTGGCTGTTCTCGTGGAGAACAGGTGTATGTAGCTTCCAGACCGACTTGGTCTAGAATGATTGGTCCAAAAGGGATCGAAGCCCAGACTCTTTCTGTAGTTGTCGTCCTCACCAGCCTCATGTCGTAGGCCATCCACCATTCGAATTGAGCTCACGGGAGGTACCTACATGATGCGTATTGACTCTTTCCCGATGACTGCCCAGGTGACACCTGAATGCTTGTACCTACATATGTAGAGTAACTGCCATGATACTTTTCAGCCACAAAAGCAGGGGGAGTTGTACTCGCGGCCAGCAACAAGAACCCGAATATGCAGCTGCAAGTCTTTGGTGTATTTTCGACTTCTACTCCAATGGAAACTGCAGATTATGACGTGCATTTTCGGGTTCTTGTTGCTGGTCGCGAGTAGAGTCGAGCTGAAGTTGGACGCCATCCGTACTCGCTGATCGGGACGGTTCGCTGCGTGGGGAAGAGTCAGTATGATGAAGAGGTTTGGAGCCTCTTCACTTACTTATACATGTAATGACGACACATATTACTACTCTATGTGCTTTAGTTAGGCATGCAGTATGTTGACACCTTGACTAAGCCCGCCTTACACTCTGTGATCGCAATTAAAGATAGAGCACGGCTACGGCTGTATATACGTATCTTGTACCTACATATCTGTCACTTCCAGTTTGGGCGTCCCGGAGAGTGCTGTTTCCTGTCTCTCGTTAATTTTAAATTATCGATTGATCACGCGCAGAGACAGTTGCACGGATTTAGACTCTGGCTGGGCTGGCTCGAACCAAAACCAAACCGATAAGTGTGCGTGACCAGGACATGTATGTACTATGTACTTTATCAATAGACACTGGCAGGCTGTGGATACTGAAAGTATTTTTTCAGCTATCCCGAGTGCAATTCGGCTCCGACAACAGCAGAAGGGGGCAGGTACACACTTCTAAGGTGGTAGAGTAAGAACTACATGTACCTGCTCGTGTCAGATCGGTACCGATCCCGTGCCAAGGCAAATACCCACTTCCCACCTGTTGGCTCGGCGTGTGGTATTTAGGGGCAAGACAGCTCTGGAACCGAATGCACTCGAGAAGGGAGTGATCGAGGGAGGCACGGCTAGATCCAAGCGAATAATAAAACGATACCCGTCCCGGTTCGGTTAAAACTTAAGATTCAAGGCTCGATTATGGGATTGGTCGGGCTAGCTGTAGGTAAGCAGAGTACAGTAGAGACCTAAATATATCGATTCTCTGCCCTTTTCTCTTATCTGTATGAGATCTATTGGTGCTCTGTGTGCGTGCGGGGGTTTCCTTTCCTTTCGATCGATTTTTCTTATTCTATTTGGCTTTTTTGGTGCGAGTCATTGGCTCTCACTCGGACGGATACTGCTAGCGGGCCGGGTTCCCTCCAATCACTTCGCCGAGATGTTTACCGCGCGAACCACAGCCTGTCTGAAACAAAATTCCCGGGCCTGGCGTTTGGGCTGGCCTACCTGCCCAGGTATTTGGCCCACAGGTATGTAGGTAGGTAGGGTAGAACACTTACCACCGGTATGCGCACATGAACTGGGCCTATCACCGAGCTTGGTTCGTCCATTCATCGGCGTAACAAACAGGAAGGGTATCCAGAAAGCTCCCAGGTTATTATCCACCGCCGGCCGACTGGGTCAGCCACCGTGTTCACAGGTACATGGCTTCGGAGACCGATACTTATGCTTCCGTCAAGGAGGGAGGTTTGGACCGCTTTCCCCTAAACCAGTAGTACAAGGAAGGAGTAACTTCTTTAACTATACCTACTTGCGAGGGGCATCATCACATGATTGCACCAGGGTCTTTATCTATCTATTACTTGCCCAGAGTAAAACCTACCCCACACACCCCACACTCGCCCGCTCAGGAACACGTCAACCCACAGGAGGTTTCGATGGTTGGATAAGAAAGGGTCCTCTGTGCAGCAGCAGTTAATTTTGATAGTGAGCACCGCTGCAGAGGCACCTGTTACCCTACTTCTGCCGCGGTGTGCAGTGTCTCACTGGCCTGTGATCAAACCATGCCTGCCAGGCCATGCCCTCCACTGGTGTTTTGAAACACTTCGCATCAAGCCTCACAAAGCCACTCGGACACTAATGTGAGATGTGTGTCGGTCTCCGAAGTCAGGAACGCGGTGGCTGGCTAGCTGGCTGGCCGAATGACCTGTAAAGCCTCTGCTACCACTGTAGGTTAACAAAGTACCTTCTGACAGTGTTGCGATTGCTGCTGTTGGTGAGGTTTGGTCAGTCGGTAAGCGTTGTGTCTCGCGTGCTCTTGGCAGAAACAGCAGTCGCGCGTGTCCGAAAATAGTACATAGCAATCTTTCCAAACGCACTCTACAGTGTCGCACTCTACTCTACCCTTTGAGGCCGTTTTCAGCAAGTACAGTAAGTTGACAAGGCGGTCTTTTCTTCTCGGTATTCTCAGTAACCGGGTACACAGAGTTGCTAGAGTATGATGCTCTACCACATGTAACCTTTAGTTGGTACTTGCTAACCCAGGCTCGCTCTAATCTCCGTGATCAGGGTCGCTCTTGAGGGCCGAAGAACTCGTACTAACACAAATCCTCATCTCGGCAGTTGGTAAAATTTTCCTAGTTAGACGCGCCCCTAAGGCAAGTGTCAGGATCTGAGGAAAGGATGGCTCTTTCACTTGGAACGCTCTTGCAGATGGGAAAATCAATCTGGTTGTTGCGGCTGTCGGCCGCCCGCCAGATTGGGAGCGGTTGACTCAAGGGAGAAGAGGTTGACTGGGTCAGCGGATTTATTTGAGCTCGGACCCTGAAATAGCGTTCATAGAACCCGTTGCAGCTCGCGTGTTGTTGGGTGTGGGGGCCAGACATGGGTTTGTGGGCCTTGGCAAGCTGTGGTGTTCAATCAGAGGAGAGCATCCACTGGAACTGTCTGGCAGAGCAGGCAACAAAATTTTTTTCTCACACCTTTTTATTCCACAGTCGCACAAAGAAAGAGAGGTTTTTCTGGAAACTGGTTTCTCCGGCACAAACACTGCGGGTATGTGGTATCCACGTCGCACCGAGCAAGCAACATGACGGGCCGTCAGACAGACAGACATGCAGCCTCTCCTTCCTCTCGCGCCGAAGATGTTCGTTCTACGGGATCGGAATCGATTCGGATGCAGGCTGCGACTATCATACATAGAGTAACCTACCAAGTAGCTACGTAGGAGGGTATTTATTCGCACTTGGGAAAGGTCCCAGCTGAATGGGGCCGCCACAACGGCCAGCCACAAGCGAGCAGCACTATGCACGGCAGGACTTTGACGAGGGACCGATGCGGTAACAAGGCCTGCCTATCAATTCCAGGGATTGTTTCAAGCAGGGAAATTTATAGTTGTGGATGAGGTGTAGGAGTACTCTAGACAGAGGAGGGGAAGGAGCAGCAGCAGCAGTAACAACAAGAGAGGAGTAAACACATCATCAAGGGGGTCCAACCAGCAAAGCAAGCAAGGCAAGGCAGCGTTCGTTGTTCCAACATTAGGACGTCGTCGAACGGACGACGATGATAGCACTGTACTGGTGATGATGACGAGCAGGTGGACAGTGGAGGTACTTTCACCTGCCTGGTAGAGTACATACATGTAGAGTACCTCCTAACTCTACATACCGTACTCTACGTTACCTACATGTACATACTACATGCCTGCCTTCCACCCTTCCCTTACTCCGTTCAGCAAGTCGCACTTCAGAAATCCTCCTTAACCCCCTCCCCTGTCTGTTCCCTCACGTTACGCAACATGTGGGCTGCAAAACGGGGGGACGAATCTACATTTCAGGCTTGTTCCTGGGACGTTTAACGCCATCATCTATGGGACACTGGGCAGCCATCATCATCATCGCTGTACTAGATAAATAGAATTGCGTGCATTCGATTGATTGATTCGATTCTGGAACCTGCTCTTTACATGTATTTATTGAGCCCGTCAGCAGAGGGCGTCACAGTTCGGGAAATGTTTCTAATTCTCGTCTCACGCTTCTTTTTTTCTTCTTTTGATATAGTACTGCAATAGTATGTAGCAATTACATGTAGTTACTTTTTGTAACTCTTACTTTGCCCTCAAGTCTTTTTCTTACTCCCGTTTTCTTTCGTTTTTTCCCTTACTATTTTCTCTCCAGTTTCTGCGTCTTGGGCCTTGGTTTTCCCGTGTCTCCCCATCACGCTGCTGACCCAGGTAGGTAGGTATGAGATAATTTTGTTCCGCACTTCCTTCCACTTCCCTTCCTTTGAGTGAATGATCCCTCACCCCAGTTGCCTGTCCCAGTCACCAACCACATCGAGCACACACACCCCTCGTATTTTTGTGCGCGAGTCTCTGGAATATGTACATGTACCTTATGTGCACTCTTTAGTCCAATCCACCCTCCTACCCGTAGTCTCGTAAACCCGTAGAACCGTAGACCACAGTCCGCCCACCCACAATTGGTTTATTCCCTCTCGGCCAACAATTTCTCTCAATCTCTCTTTCTCCCCTCAAACTCTCCACTTTCCACTACCTACACCCCCCCCCCCCCCAACCCATTTCCGCTTCACTACCATACCCCTTGCAATTACCACTGAACCAATCATTCCTGCCTGCAATCGTATCAATTTATGACTTGTTGTCTCCGCGACGACAGCTGTACCATCGCTCCTCGCTTCTCCTTCCATGCTCCCCGGTAACCATCCTCCAGCGAGTCCTACCTATCGCTCTCCTACAACAGCAGCAGCAGAACCACCATCACACTCGTACCTATTCAACCTGCCGACCTGAACCCACCTCTTACTTCAGCCTCGTCATCCCCCATCACCTTCTCCCCCCCCCAGAAAAAAGATATTAACAATCACATTCATCAGCACCCCCTCAATCCCCCAAAATTTCGCGCGTAAACGGCCGCAAGCAGTGGTGGAGGCTCTGGTGTGGTAAAGACATGGCTCTCTGGCCATTTAGGAAACGTCGAAAGACGAAGACGGCGGAGGGAAAGAACTCAGTCGCACAGCAGCACCAGGAACCACCCACCGTGGAGCGCAAGCTCTCGCTGGTGAGGAAAGCTTCAGCTCGTCAGAATCCCCGTCGTTCAGCTAGTCGTCGTAGGGTCGTCGCCGCCGCCGTTGCTTCTCCCGCAGATGCTCGGGAGTTGCAGTCCTATGTCTCTGCGGCACCCCCCGTGCTTGACCATCTCTTGCTTCCGAATCGCAATTCCTCGGACCCCATGGACACCAACTTCCAGTTGGATCCTAACTTTCAGCCACAGAAACGGACCCACGAGGGAGGATTCTCGTCGTACTTTGTGGAGATCGATCGCCCCATGACTAGCTCATCAACGTCTTCGGCCCGTCCCCACAAACAGACCAGCATTGTTCGCAGATTTAGCAAGCGAGGCCGCGAGTCGAAACAAGCGCATACACAGCCACCTCCTTCCGCGTACATCCAACAGTTGGCCCGAACCGCTTCGAAGCGTGACGGTAAGCGCATGAGAAGTTTCAACAGTTTTGAATATGACCGGCCTATGTCGCAATCCTCATTACCTCGTCAATCGCTCAGTTCTTCTCTTTCTTCAGTTTCTTCAATGAGGGCCTACAGGATCCGTAGTTTTGAGTTATTCACGCCCAGGCCCCGCCTCCGTTACGAGAGCGGGTTTGGAACTTCACCAGATGGCAAGCAACAGGAACACTCCCCAACCACGATACCAAATCGATCGAACTCTCGATCAAATCACGAATATAGACACAGGACTGGGACCGACAGCCGTGGAAATGTTAGGGCTAGGGTGGATGAATTGGCCGATGACATGGATGCGAAGGAACTTAGGGAGGCTATGGATAGGGATAGGAGGCGGAGGGAAAGGAGGAGATTGCAAGAGCAGGAAAGGCTGCAAAAGAAGTTGGAAAGGAAGCAGAAGCAGAGGCAACTGGAACAGGGCAACATCGGTATGGGCATGGAGATGGACGTGGACCAAGATATGGATAGGGATTACCAATACAATCTCGAGCGGAATCAGGGGATGTTTGTAGCACAGCCTGAGAGGCAGATGGGAGAGAGTTCTCGGGCTGCTGAAGCCTATGGAGGTTTCAGTCCTGTGCACAACCCATATCCGTTTCCCGAAACTGAAGGCGTTGTTGCTCGTCAGCCGAGAGACTCTAGGACAACGATAGAATCCACTACTCCCATCTCTTGGTTGAATGACGCATCGGCTGAGGATATCAATAAGGGTGTTCGTCTATCTGGAAGAACTGATATGATAACGCCAGTGTCGATGGACTCCGCAGAGTACACATCTGAGTCTCCTACATTTGACACTGCTAAGCAGATCAATGTTACGTCACACAGTCATGCACAGATTTCGCCGATCCCCTCACGGAATAACTCAAAGGCAGAGAGAAACCCCAAGATTCAGGTCGATTCCCCAACAACACCCAACGATCAATTGACCGAGGAAGACGAAATACGTGGAAAAAAGTCAGCATGGACATCTTTCATCAAAAAAGCGACGGCTGCTAGAATACAGAAGGAGCAGGACATTCGGGTTGGTCAATCAACGATGGTACATGGTTCTGACGAAGAGGCAGAAGGACTTGGTAGTGTATCAGAGCCTGTAAGGCGGGATTTCTACGAAGTGGAACAACTAAGGCGCCGCGAAGGCCAGACACCTGGGAGACACATACAGGATGAGATTGCCTTTGCGATGACTGCATTGGAGACAGGACATGTCCGAGGAAAGGATGAGATAGAGGATGAACAACGAGACCACTTCTCGCCCACGCCTCCCTCATACCCGAACTACGGTCGCCCCTCCAGCTCCAAGAGCTCACTCGTGGCCGCCCCTCTCCGTTCTCCCGCTAACCCAAGGAACTCTTCCCACTCGGCCACTCCAGAACTGAACGAAGACTCCCCCACGATACCTCCCCAGGGTCGCACATCATCCCAGCAATCCCACTTCCGGCCATCATCTCACAGATATTCACCCTCCATGCGTTACTCCTCTGGTGCTGCGTCCCCGGAAAACGGCCCACGTTCATTCGTGTCCACTTCACTCGCATCAATCGACTCAGAGGGGTCGTGGCTTTCTGGCAAGATGACGAACCCCCGCCAGTCAATCCACCAGATTAGCCCGTTGCGTACAAGCGCAACATCGCTCCGCCGCCGTTACAAGGAATTCGACGACGGGGCTAGCTTTGAGGGTGACGACTACTTCAGTGGCGTGGAACCACGCCGACCAAAGGGTCAGAATGCGGAGGAGTATGTTTATGCACCACGAATGGAGCTGAGCGACGAGAGCGAGGACGACGACAATGCATCTATCAATAGCGAAGCAGAGCAGAAGATGTGGAGAGAAGGCCCCGCGAAGAAGGTCGTCCCTCAGGAGATCCCAGTGCTGCCACGGGTCGGTGCATTGAAGGGCCAGGGACGGCCTGGCCCAGTGAGAATGGTTAGCAGTACCGACGGCGAAGAAGTGTTCATGACGCCGCTGGAGCACCCACACGAGAGAACAGTCTTTTCGACGCCCATGGAACATCCGGCCGCTAGGAAGAGTACCGTAGCCGAGATTGTGGGTCCGGGAAGGCCGTAAAAGGGCCTCTTATATTTATTGTTTTTGGATGTTTTTAAGAAAATATCTGTCCGCTCATTCTCTTTTCCTTTTGTCTTTGAGAGCCAGATGTGTGTCGAAGTTTACTAACTACTTACTGCCTACGCAACCCCCTCAAGTATTATTTCTTTTGTGGTAGAACTGTGTGTCTTTCTTTTGTCAGGTCAGGGTGGATATCCGTCCCTTAAATAGGATTGCTTTTTAAGAGTTGTGTGCTGTGTGTGCTCGATTTCTTTTGTCTACTGTATGAATTTTTTTACTTCTTATGTATAGGCGGGTTATATCACCATTATTGACGGTGGTGATTGATTTCTGTCTGTTAGGGCGTGCGAGTGTGTGGGGTCAAATGGGATGGTTTGGGCTGGCTAGCTGGGCACCGGGTTTTTTTTTCTTATTCATTTTTTTTGCTCTTTTTTCCTTCATATTTTTATAGCTGGGTCTGTTTCTTGTTTTTTTTCCCCTCTTTCATCATGGTCAGCATCACTAAAAGGTCGAGGGGGGGGCTACGGAGCATTTCTTATGAGTTTTTGGTGGGGGTTTGTCTTATTATTCTACTACTTCTATTATTATTACTACTACTATTACTATTCTGTTATTTATTCTTGGGAAAGCTTTATTTTATTCTTTTTCAACTGTTAAATATCAACTTCTTTCCTCTTTCTTTCCTCTTTTAACTTTGGCAAGGTACCTGTGTTTAATCCGAATTTCTCCGTGTTTTTTTTTACCTGTTAGTTTCTGGGTGGACTTCTCGGTTTTCTTTCATAGGCTGGCTTTCTTTTTACACTGGATTTCGCAAAATAAATGGGAGTAGGCTAGAACCTTGTTTGTGCTCATAAGAAATAAAATAATATGACCCATCGTAACACAAGTGCCTTTACAAGTGTCGCGCCTGTGTATAGAAGAAACGATCACAACATATCACTCGCACGGGATCATTACACCGATTGCTGAACCCTCGTAGGCATTCACCATCTCCAGGTCCCCAAGTATCCTCTATCTCAAGCCGTCGGCATTTCTCTCTAAAGTTCTTTGAGCCGCTAAGTCTTATCAAACTCATATTATGGAGGGTCGAACGGAGAGCTCCTATTGGCCTCAACTAGAAACTACGAACATGTTCAGTTTTGAAATTTTCTCTCCACCCCTCTCACTCACCCCTGCCCCTTCACCCACCCACTGAACCGTTTCACCAATTGACTCGTCCACACGCTAGCTTCAAACCTGCCGAAGATCGAGAGAGAGAGGGATATTGCAGATCCATCTTCCCCCAACCCAGTGCTGCCGTAGGCCATGTTCGAGTCCCACGCACCCACGCTGGTGAGGCCCACTGGAGCCAAGCCATGGAGAGACTATTCTCACCATCGTAAACATTAGCATCGAACCGACGCTGACCTCCATGCGAATTCTGCCCTCTCTCTCTCTGGGCCAATCGTGTTGTTTACACCGGGGTGGTGTCAAGATGGTGCTAGATCCCTGCGATTCGTGGCTTGATGACTGACGATAGTCCTCGCTGTCTTTCTGGGGGTCGGAGGGAAGTCCCGGTGGCTTGGTTAGAGATTTGTGGGATGGGTTAGCCTTTCTGGGACCGGCGGTTGATGGGGCCTCTAGGAGCACTCGAGGCAAGTGCAGAAAAGTAGACCATGTGGCAGCGGTAACAGGGGACGATAGACGAGGATATTAGTTCTGCGCTCGGGAGGGAAGGTAGGGAGAGAGAAACGGTGGTTGGGAGATGGTGGAGATACATTTAGTAATCTAGTGATGGGAACCACAAGAGGAGTGATGTTTGATTCGGTGGAGTTCTAAGTACCAGACCAAGCTTCGCTGGGCAGGCGTATACTGAGTCTCACTATCAAGCCATTCATCTACAATATTAAGGTCCAAGCATACATGTACATACAGTACATGAAGTACTTAACGCATAATACGAAGGCTTCGTGTGTTGAAATTATACGTAATTTCATAAGAACACAGTTTCAACGGTGGGAAATTAGTTCCATTTTGCATCCTCCAATGAGAAATCTTCACGTGAAAAAGGCACTTACCAGGGACAGTTTACTGTGTTATCAGACCAATTTTGCTGTTTTATGAGCCCACAGGCTAGGCGTAATGGGGACCAATTCACTCGTGGAAGGCAAAACAACCCGAGTCTGAGAAAACAGAGGATCCCGGTTCCTTACAGCTGTCCAACTGCTCAGAACCAAATCGGCGGGATTGGCCGGATATCTATGCATGCTTCTTATCGGCCGGCCTCATAGACGCTAATGCATCAACGGGACAGAGCCGGCTCAAGCTTTTGACTTGGCCATCAACCCAACCAGGTTAGAGTACCAGGCTACGACACCAGTCCATGTACCTACATCATCATGCCTGCTCTATCTCTGCCTCCCTTTATCACCTGAAGTCAGACTTTGTTGATGAGCACGCAGTGTACCTGCAGTGTTAGCGACAAGCCATCACTGATAATCATCTAGGAAGCTAGAGTCGTTTACGGGCAGTCGAAGATTACGAACAGGGGCTACAACTATGATATCCGGGAAACAGTCCAAGCTGCCAAGTCTCCAGACTTGTTTCGATTCTTATTGGTCCAATATTTTTTGTCTTTCTACGGTATTATTCGAATATTTCTAAACGATTATCTCATCGTCCATTTGATACTGGAGTTTTTGGGTGTATTCCTCGCCACAGGAAAGCTCAAACTCTATGTTGATAGCGGATTTATTAACAGCAGCCCTTCTTTGAGCTCTACGGAAAACAACCAACATATCTCGACGGACAGTAGGGCATGTCCAAGGTCCAATCAGAAGGTCCCAGTTGTGATTTACGAGGTTTCAGTATCAAAAAGGAATACATTGTTAGGTTTAGGGTTCTTGGCATTCAGGGTCAGGGTTATGATGGTTCGGGCATCGAGTGATATTACGTGCCTGCATTTCTGCAGCTAGGATCGCAACCGGCTCAATTGGCGCTCAGCACATCAAATCAAAACACAAGCAAATAGTCTCACAACCTGAACAGAAAGAAAAAAAATATTCTCGAAATTTAGCGAGAAGAGGTAGGCTTTACTCGGGAGGCTCTAGTGGGAGTTTTGGGCTGCTCATATTTTTTTAATTAATTAAGGTACTCAGTCGATCCGTTGAATGGCTCCTACTTAATATCTGCTCGAAAGGATTCGACTTCTATTCCGTACCAAAGGCCTTATTTTCTCATTCTAATTTTGGTCAGTTATATGGGAATTAATAGTCTACAAAGAATGGTAAAACATTACGATGCCACAGATCTTTTTGTACGTATATACATATCTAGGGTGCCGCATCCAAATAAAATACCAAGTAGTTAAAATGTCTGAATTCTACAGATGCAGTTTTTTTCTCTATTCTTTATTAGTTGCATAGGTTGGGGCTTTTTGGAAAAAATACTGAGTCCATTATGATTTTGACTTTTAAATCCAGGCTTGGACGATTTCTAAAGAAATGTTGTAGTACAGTTGGGGCAAATTTCTAGGGTATGGTACACTATAGTACACAGAGCCCCAAGAAAAGAACAGAAGCCGTATTTTAGGCTAATATACTCTCCCCGGCCACATGCACGGACATTCCTTCCTCATTGCTCGCTACAGTACACCCGTTCCCTCAAAGCGGTCGTTCTGGTTCGATGAACTTGGGTCCAGCATGAGGGGCGGGACAACTTAGGCTTGCATCCACATGAATCTTCAAGACTCAAGCTCTGTCTATATCAGAGTTAGAATCATGAGTTTTTCCAATTTGACTCACGAGAAATCACTCGGATAATGATGAGTGATGGCCCATGAGAGATTCGCGTGAATGGAGGCATAGATCTTGAGAAGGAGAAATAACTCGTCCAGAGAACAATTATCGACAGTATCGGGTTGGAGAGAATAGTGGCGGGAATGTATAGGCATCAAAGAATTAACATGAGCCTTGCACTGTTGCTGGGGGTGCTGGTGATGGGCCCGGGGAGGGGGATGGAGGAGTGAATATATTGGTTATCCTATCCGATTTAGAAAAGTGATAAATAGTCCCCCGAGCAGATATAGCTGGCCGTTACTCCGTAATCGTGCCCCGGGAGTGCTAACGAAAGATCTAAGCTAGCAAAACAGCCCAGTGAATTCTCGCCATCTAACCTCCTAAATTCTACCGTTAATCATAGCTAGCCCCCCCTCCCCATACATCCCTAGTTCTAAAAGAGTCTCGGGCCGATATTCCCAAGCTAGCCCAGTCCCGAATACCCAATGCCCAGCTAGTACGTAGTCACTATGCCTAGCTTTTGCGTTTTCCAGGACCTGATTCTCGTGCATGGATGGTACTGATAACGTCTATAAAAAATGCCTTTTTTTGCATTCTCCACATTCCCTAACTTACCACCCCACCCACTCACTCCTCATCATCCGATCCCGGCGGCATCTTCCCCACCGTCGACTCCTCCTCACTCTCCTCACTATCCTCGAGCTCCTCCTCCTTCGGGAACTGCTTCGGCCTGCCCACCCCACCACCACAATCAGCACCCCATCCCCCACTCCCCACAAAGAAGAGCAAAAAACTTACCAATACCCCTCCTTCCTCCACTCCCTCTCACCCCTCACCACATTCACAATCTCTCCACCGAGCTTATTCTCCCGCTCCCCAAACGCGCCCGTATCCACCACCACATAGCCCCCGCGCTTGAGCCACACCTTTCCGCGGAACATGGTCGGCAGCTCGGCGAGAATCTCGGTCTTGGCATCGGTGGGCGTGAGAAGGCGGTAGATGTTGTTGCCGGCGGAGGTGATGATGCGGCAGATGATGTGCCCGGGTGGGAGGGTGTCGGGTGGCGTGGTGGTGAGTGCGTCGATGGCGGTGAGGGCGCGGCGGGAGGCGGCGGCGCGCGGCATTGTAGGTGGGTGGGTTGGTTGGTTGGCGGGTAGGGTAGTGTTGGGGTTGGAGCTGGTGTCGGGGTTGATGGTTAAGTTGGAGGTAGGATCCTGGCGGTGCCAAGATTGAAATATGATCATTGATCATGGTGAGGTTTGCTTGGCAGGGACACATGCACACTCCATCATTGACCCTCTGAGCCGGCCGGTTCAACCATAGAAACCGGAAAAGGCTCTGAGAAAGTCGAATTTAACTAAGCTTGAAGCAGGCCATCTCATATCATTTCTGAACTTTCTCCCCCGGCACATCCCCGGTATAGAATGAGATATAGGATACATAGGTCTGGAATTACCCTCCACCGCTCCCCTAGCTCATCTGCTCTCCAGATAGATACATGCAGTTATTATATATCCTCTCCCGTTAGACCCCACCGGCAACGGACAAGCGACAACAGCCCCCAGCAATGAATATCCCGATTTCATGATATCGTAAATACATAAACACATCCTTTCCTTCCCATGCCTCCTTCCCTTCCATCCATCCACCCGTCCTTCCTTCCCATCCTTCCCTCCTACCGCCCCGAACATGCGCGTGCGATTAATATCCATCCATCCACCCCATCCAAAGAAGAAGGAAGGAAAAAAGGAGAAAGAATCCAAAAAAACGGAAAAAAAAGAAACAGAACCAAAAACCAAAACCAAAACCACCTGGGCACTACAGCTATAGCAGTAGCTGGCTAGTAGATATCAAACAAACCGCCGCCGCCGCCGCCGCCGCCGTGAAACAAGACAAGACAAGCACTATCCACTATCACTACGTACGTAATAAAAAAAACCAATTGACCAGAAAGAAGAAGAAGGGTGATGAATATAGAGAAGATAGTGAAGGAAACGTCATAAAATAAAGTAAAAACAACTCCAAGCCCAGGATATAGAAAAAAAGGAATAGAATAAAACAAAAGAAATACCCGCACAGGAGGTTTGGGGGGAAGGGGGGAGGCATATGCCAGATGCAATATAGACAACATAACCCATACTCAAAAAAAAAGACCAACCAACCACTCGAAAACAAGAACTATAGAAGAACAAAAAGGAGGGAATACACATGTGTTTAGACACAAACACAAACACAAACACAAACACAAAAATGCTACAATTGCCGCGATAGCAGTAGTAGTTAAAAACCCCAACTAGTGAATAAAAAAAAAGAAAAGAAAAGAAAGTAGTCAAAGTAAAAACCAGGGGGAAAAACTCTACTTATCCTCATCATCGTCATCACTCAACTTCTTAATCTTTATCCTGCCCATCCACGCCATGGCACCATCTTTCTTCTTAGGCTTTTCCACCCCCGCCTCTTTATACCAGCGCAGCCGCAGCACTTCATCGTCTCGTGCCGCAATCACAAAAATCGCAACCTGCACCACCAAACACTGTTAACAATCTCCCACCTTCCCTTCAGAATAAAAGACACATACCCCGACAGCATTCCAGAAATCTAGCGTGACGTCCGAAAAGTCCACAACAAGCAGCGTTCGCGTTGGCGCCTGGCGGTTGCGGGCGTCGAGGGTGATGAGCGCAACGACGCACCCAGCAACGGCCATGCCGTACACGGTGGAGGGGAGTCCGGACTCAACGTCATGACCGGCGGCGATTAGACGGGCTTCTTCGGCGCGGTATTCGGCGGCAAGGTCATGAAGTTTCTGTTATATAGTGTTAGCGATATATATCCCAGTCCCCGCAGGAGAAAAGAAGCTACCTTATCCATCCTCTGCTCGCAATGTTCAGCGCCCCGCTCTTGCGACGACGAGATCGCGATCATCGGCTCTATATGTTTATTATCTGCCACAACCACCCATTAGCCCTCCTACCCCCAAAATACAGAAATAACCTCTCAAAACATACCCAAAGCCGCATCCTCCACTGCCCAACAAATATATCTCCTCAGCACACTCAAAATGCGCCCTTCAACCTCCCGTCTCGTCTCCAACTTGCCCCTCACTCCCGCACCCAGATTAACCATCGCCTGGAACGCCGCCGTCGCCGCAAACGTGCCCTCCGGCGACAATCCCTCAATGACGGCCGAAGCATCCGGCTCCTCCTGAAATAGATTATCGGGCATAGTTGCGAAATCCACCTGCCAGTGAGCGGGCATCAGCGGCTCGAGCCCGCGCCGCCGGATGCGCTGGAACAGTGTCGCCTCGTCATTGCTGAAGCCCTCACGGCGGAGCTCATCCGTTTCCTGCTCGGACGTTGTGCTGACGACCGAGGAGTCGTCTTCGACAGGGAGGGAGAGCCGCGAGCGGCGCTTTGGCTTTGCAGGTGCGGGGGAAAGAAGGGTGAGTGTTGTAATGGACTCGGTGATTGATGTTGCGGGCGTGGGGAGCTGCTGCTTGGGGGGGGTGCGGGATTCGGACTTGACGGCTGGCGGTGTAGTGGTGGAGGGGTTGCGGGGGGCGCGGACAAGCGGGGAACGAGTGTTAGCGGGGGGCCCGAGGGAGTGTCGGGTGCGTTTGCGGAGGTGGGGGGTGGTGGAGGTATAGCTATCGGAGGTGCGGGGACGCTTGGGGCGTGTAGTGGTTGTGGCGGGGGTGCTGGCACGGCTAGTAGGCTCACTTTTGATGTGGACTTTGGGGTCCTTGTCTGATGGAGATGATGATGTTGTTGTTGTAGTGGGTGTATGTGTAGGTGTAGATGTAGATGTAGATTTAGTTGCAGCAACAGTAGACTCCTTCGACTTGCTAGTAGTAGTAGCAGTGGTTGTGGTTTTGTCCTGTGCCGGCTTCTCGCCCACGGGCGCCGCTCGGTCTGACCCGGCGGTGGTGGTTGTCGTTGTCGCTGTCACCTCGATAGCACGCACCTCTACGGGAGCCGCGGTGGGCTTTTTCCGGGAGAACATTGCAGCCCACATCGTGTTTGCCTGTTTGCCTGTGAGGGAGGGGGGTGCTTGCAGCAGGTGTGATGCAGTTTTTTTTTTTTTTTGGGGGGGGGTGTTCAGTCGTGATGCTGCAATGCGCGTGTGTAAGGGAAGTGGTAGCGGAGGAGAAGTAGAGGATGTAGATGCCGTGGATGCTGCTGGTAAGTATGGATAGATGAGGAGGGATGGGGGGATGTAGACAGTCCGTCAGTCAGTCTCCGTCGTGGTTGTGGATGAATGTGGTTGTGGGTGGTGGTGTTGACGAATAGGATATGGATATGGATGTGGATGTGGATGTGGGTGTGATGTAGAGGGCTGTGATGATGTGGGGAATGGCTTCTTCCTGGGTGACTGATATTATTCCTAGCTTAGTTGCTGTGATACCGCCCACATATGTGTGATACAATGCTCTGCTGCTGCCTCTGCTGCTGCTGCCTCTGCTGCTGCTGCATTCACACTCACTCGGGGTCGGTTTGTGGAGATTGGTGCTTTGAATGGGTATGGATATGGATTATGGATATGGATATGGAATGAGGCTCTCTCTCCCAGGACTTTCTCTTTTCCTAGAAACCAAGCAAGCACGGGATCAAGAGCGGAAATTCGAGGAAACGAAGCAATTTATCTATCTACCCTCTCTGCTCCTCATAGCCGCTGAGGCTTCGGAACATGCAGATCAAACCATCTACCACTGGCTGGCTGTTGTTGGTCTGTCTGCTCGGGAAACAAAGGGAAGGGTAAAAGAAAAATGGATCTGGACCGCAAACAGCACTCGATCTGTGGATCTACATCACATCAATGTCCACAAGAACCAACCGGCTCTAATATTAAATGATTGTTTTTGATTAATAGCTGTCCCCATTGCCATAGAAGCTGTTGCAGTGGGAATGTAACAGGGTATCATTCTAGAGAGAGAGTATCCCAAGTCGCTCTCCTCCTCTTTCACTCTCCCCTCTTCTGCACGAAAAAACCAGCACCAGATCGAACCGATTCTCGGCGTGCAGATACACAGTCGACGTGGCCCAGGTCCCTGCCAAGATGCCAGCAAGATGGGCCCCAGGATGGATGGATGGGTGGATGGGGGCAATTGACGGTTGACGGACTGACTGAGTTAGAGACACCGACACCGGCACCAGGCCCTGCGTGAGATTGATTGAGCAATCCCAATCAGCGCTGATGTCAACTGCCAGCGTCTACTCCAAGATCCAGGCTATCAAGAGGCATCCACAGAGCACGATGCAAATGCTTGTCATGACTTCTACATATTTCCATCCTGTCGTGAATCTCCGGGGTGGGAGTGGACAGGGATGCCTGCTACTAATCTGCGCTTACTTAATGTCTTTCTTGGGGCCTCGTACTTTACATGTAGCCTAAGGCCTGACAGTCGACAATAGCTCCGAGAAGCTCTCACTCAGCTTCTCTCATCTCCAATCCACCGCCATCATGGACATTATCAGATCCACATACTCATTCGCATTCTCCTCGCACTCACGACTATCCCGATGGCTTCTCTGCCCACTACTATTCGCAGAGGCCTTCCTCTGCACCCTCATAATCAAAAAGGTCCCATGTAAGCAATCAACCGGCGACAGAAGCAAGTGAAACCTGGCCTCCACTAACACTTCCTCGCCCCACCAGACACCGAAATTGACTGGAAGGCCTACATGGAGCAAGTCGCGCAGTACCAGGCCGGCGAGCGCGACTACGCCCTCATCAAGGGCGGCACTGGCCCCCTCGTCTACCCAGCGGGCCACGTCTACATATACTCGTTCTTGTCCGACCTCACCCACCAGGGGGCGGACATCGTGGCGGCGCAGTACCTGTTCATGGGCCTGTACCTCGCGACGCTGGCAATGGTGTTCATGGTGTACCGCGAAGCTAGAGTAATGTCATCTGTACCTAAGAAACCCGCATTAATAAAAAACACAATAATAACCAGAGAGCAAGCAATTCTTGTGTGAAAAAACTTCCAGGCGCCCGTCTACATCCTCCCGCTGCTAGCACTCTCAAAGCGCCTGCACAGCATCTACCTCCTCCGCCTCTTCAACGACCCGTTCTCCATCTTCCTCCTCTTCGCCGCCATATACTGCTGGCAGAAGCGCCAGTGGACCCTCGGGTCCGTGGCCTACTCGCTCAGCGTCGGCGTCAAGATGAACACCCTCCTCGCGCTCCCGGCCGTCGCCGTCATATATCTGCTCGCCTGCGGCAGGGACAAGGCCATCAAGCAGGCTGTGATCATGGCGCAGATCCAATTCCTCCTCGGAACACCGTTCCTGGGCTCCGCGCCGAAGAGCTACATCACTAAGGCTTTCGAGTTCTCGAGACAGTTCATGTTCAAGTGGACTGTGAATTGGCGCTTCGTTGGCGAGAAGACATTCCTATCGCGGGAATT
The DNA here is from genome assembly GCF_003444635.1 of Morchella importuna. Taxonomy (NCBI): domain Eukaryota; kingdom Fungi; phylum Ascomycota; class Pezizomycetes; order Pezizales; family Morchellaceae; genus Morchella; species Morchella importuna. The sequence continues at coordinate 2,065,462 of NW_025763399.1, read as the reverse complement.
CTCGCTCGGCCTGTTGGCGGTGCACGCAGTGCTCTTGTTCGGCTTCATCGTCACCCGCTGGAAGAAGTAATACCCCCCCCCCCCCCGCGGACCTCCGCTCCCACACCCCACTGTCTAGACGGAAACTAACCTCGTCCTAGACCCTCGCAGCGTAGCTTCACCTCCTTCCTATCCCTCCTCCTCGACCCCGCCACGGGCCTCGAAGACCACCAAATCTCGCAGCGCGTCAGCCCGCGGTACATACTCACCTCCGTGCTCACGGCCAACGCGATCGGCATGCTGTGTGCGCGCTCGCTGCACTACCAGTTCTACAGCTGGCTCGCCTGGGGGGCGCCGTATCTGCTGTGGAGGAGCGGGCTGGGCCCGCTCTGGGTCGCCGGGCTGTGGGCGGCGCAGGAGTGGGCGTGGAATGTGTATCCGAGCACGAATGAGAGCTCGGGGGCGGTGGTGGGGGTGCTGGCGCTGATGGTGGTGGGGAGTTGGTGGGGGAGCAGGGGGGAGGTGGAGGAAGGGGTGGATCAGCTGGAGGAGGATGAGGAGAGTGGGAGTGAGGATGAGGGTGCGGGTGCGGAGGGGAGGAAGACGAAGTAGGTGGGAGGGTTGGGGGCGGGGCGGGTAGAGAAGGTGTGCCGGTTGAGTGCTGGTTTTGCGAATTTTAGGTAGACTACTCGTGCGTTAACTAATTCCTGAGAAACTTTGTGAGGTTGTTGCTACCACGACTTCTTAGGACTTAATTAATGCGGGGATGACGAAAGGAAAAAGGGAAAGGGACCGTGAGTATATCCGGACTACAATTAACTAAGTGTCCATCTCAAGGCGAACTGATCGAGGATGAGTCTCGAGTTGCGAGTGATATTTCATGATGCCGAGATACTGGCATTTTCGACTTGCCCTTTAGCTTCGTCGTGGCGAGCCGGCTGTGTATGTAGATTCTGTGCAAGAGGAGTGTTTGGCATAGAAGCTTCGGAGGGTGGGATTCCGTGCATGTAGCTGTGACCTACTCCGGGGCGGAAGCCAAGGTCTGTTTCGTGTGAGATCATAAGGTATCACTCGAGTTGAGGAATAGCTGTTGTGTGCGCATGTTCTAGTTTATTGGCTAGAGAACACACAAGTAATGTAACCTATCAGCGTGGGACTGTGCGTGCTTACTTTCTGGCTCGAGTGGATGGAGGGAGATGTCCTGTTTTATGCGTTGCAGTTGCTGGGGTCTGGATCTTTATCCGGGAAGCTGTTCTCCGTATTCCAGAACATATTTCTAGGGAACGGAGTCGGGGTAATAGTGTATCATGGCCGTGGACATACCCCGATCTCATCTCATTACCACCTTATTCTTCTGCTTCAGCGCTGAAAGAAACAGGATGCGGTTTATCTCTACCTATAAAACGCAACCCACCGTACCCCCCCCCCCCCAAATAGTATGGTGCGCAACATATCGTAGTGCCTCGAAATTTTGGTGCCGATGTTAAGAAGCTTTTACCCGAGGTCCAGCTACTGGTTATCGGTAAGATTAAGATCAAGGGGGCAAGGGAAAACAGTAAGTGAAATCTTAAACCCAAGCTGTAAAACCCCCTACCATATATACCATTGATCGATCCTGTGGAAAGCTAGCTAGCCACTTTTGCAAGTTTCGTTCCAGGCTGCGTTGTAGCAAAATGGCGGAATAGGCGGGAGGTATTTAGACCCACAGCTTTAATATATAATGGTTGCCTGAGTGGCTGCTGGTTGGCTGGCCAAGGACTAATTCGGAAGTTAGCTTAATGATAATGCTGCTACACATAACTGGGGCGAAAGTCGGAAAGGAACACCTTTGCCTCTTTTCAATAGACCGTTTGCGCATTCCTCGGTGATCACTAGGGATGTTTGATATTTTGTTGTTGCCTCGAATGCTGGATACTCTCTAGGAATGGGATGCTTACTCGTTAAAAGCCTGAGGGCGGAATTGCATAATACACGGATGGAACATGGGCATGGTGTGCTCAGCTCCGGAGGTAGACCTGACTTCTTAAGCATGACCCAGGTTAGGATAGGCTATTCCTGAGGGATTGCCCTTAAAGACATTCTGTCAAGATGCAGAGGGTAGTAGTAACCAGGGCGCCAAATCTATGTCATCTACAGATCTAGCTCGGATATCCAGAATACTTCTATTGGTATACGTATGTAGCTAGCTTGTAGCTGGGCTTAATTTGACATGATAATCAGTAGTAACGCTCGCAGATGGTATCATCAAAACATGGTCTAGACCGCATAAAAACATGAAAGAAATACATGCACCATATATGCTAAAGTACAGACTGAGAATTAGTACCCCTGACAATGCAAACCGTTATGAATGAGAGTCTACTGTATAGGTATATAATCGCGGGACCCCGAAAGTGTACAGATCGATGCAGCCTAAGTCATATCCAACACATGGAAGAAAAAAACCAAACAAAAAAACATAAAAATAAAAAGCATCCCAAATACCCCACCGCCCAAGAAACGTCTACAAGAAATACTCCACAACGGCCCCCTTGTCCTGTTGCGCTGCCGCGTCTCTTTGCTCACTGTTCTCTGGCGCTGCTTCAAACACATTAAAGAATCTCTCTCCCTTGTCATTAACCTCCAAGACACTAGCCATATTCCCGCACCGGTAGCAGTAGTTGGGTGCACTCCATACGGTAGATAATCGATCTTCGTACAGTACTTGGTATCCTTCTTGACACAGTTGGTGTGCTCGGAGGATGTGCGATTGATTGTTGACTTCTAAGAACTTTTTGACCACCTGGGCGCCGAAGGTGTACCCGGCTCCGCGCGGGGAGAGCGAGAACTCGTCGCGTTCTGGGTCGGGGTCGGACCAGACGAGGTCGGCCATGGGACCCTCGTGGGGGATCTCGCGGAACCGGTCTATTACTTTGATTTGATCGATTGAGTGGATGGAGGGGGATAATCCTAGTGGGGAGTGTCAGCGCCGGTAGAAGGGAGTGTAGTCAAGGGGGTCTTGGAAGGCGGACCTCCGTGGACACAGAAGATGTCGTCGTTTATAACGACACTCAGCGTCAGGAAATCAAACATGTCCGTAAAGTGATGCCACACGCTAGCATTCCCGTACTTTCTTGAACACTCGGTGTAGAACCCATAGCTCTGCGTGACACCTCGACTTTCATGGTTTCCGCGAATAAGGTGTACCCGTGTTGGCCACCGCAGTTTTAAACACACTAGTAGCGATATGGTCTCGACTGAGAACAGCCCACGATCGACATAGTCACCCAAGAACAGGTAGTTCGTATCTGGACAGAAGCCACCAATCTTGAATATCTCGAGCATGTCGAAGAACTGCCCGTGAATATCGCCAACGACAGTGACTGGGGCGAGTATGTGCACGACATTGGATTCGCGCATGAGCTGCTCCTTGAGTTTGTTACATATCGCCTCTATTACAGATTCCGCGAGGAGCTCTTTTTTGTAGAGGCGCTCGATGCACTCATCGAGGTCGACTGAGACTAGTGTTGCTGTCAGTCGTGCTAAGCTTTGGGGCAAGTCGATCGGAGTGCATATGTACCGGGTAGTCCAGGCATTTGCTTGTGCAGCTGCAGCTATGGTAAGATGGATTTTATGGTGGTGTTGGTCAAGGTTGCGAGCTTGTGTGATGGGAACAAGGGGAAGAGAAGACAGGCAGCAAATGGTTCATGTTCATCTAGGTCAACGCATATGAAAACCAAAGACGCGAAGGAGCACGTGTCTAATGTGATGAAGGAGATTATTCGAGGGTTGTGATGATTTCTAAGCCCTGGGAACCTTTCTAATTACAGTGGCTCGTGATAATCGCACTCTCTCTTGCCCCCACGATATGATGGACGTTGAGAGTTGCCATTTTGGGCATTGGTTTGGCTGCGTTGGGAATCGGCCCCGCAATTACATAGCCAAGGGCAGAGCGGCTCTCTCAAACTCCTCCTCAGCTCTCAACACCAACCCTCCATCAAACATCGAACATATGAAATAAGAAGCACCATTCCATTTCAGCCATTTCAGCCAAACTTTTATCATCACCCATTCCTACTATATTCTCTCTGGAGAGATCTGACGGAATTACTCCGTCGATGCCACTGCTAAAACTGTGTTCAGGCAGTAAAAACAGTCATCACAGCTCAAGAGAGCTTTATGTTTGCCTCCCCGCCAACTAAACAATCCCTGCTAATAGGTTTCCTAATATCCAAATTTCTTGTCTCTTTTGTCAGCGTGGTTGTAAATTCAATCTCATCTATTCAACTCTCTGTCCATTCGTTGTATCCGTTCCATACCTGTTCCCATTTTCCTTTTTCTATTATCGTTTCATTATAATCCTCACTTGAGACAAACATCGCGGGGTTCAGATAGATGAGCACAGACAAATCCACTAAAAAAACATACCTCTTGATGGTCTCTTCCCCCCATGAAACATGATACCTGCTTCAGTGCACTATTCCCTCTTAATAAGGTTTTCTTTGTTTTCTCTGAACTGGTCAAATTACAAATGCCCCTGTCAATAACGCTCGTGAAAAAGTCCATCACTCTGTACCCCACTTGACATAGTTCATCTTGATGTCTGGTATTCAATTGTCTTGGCAGAACCTTAACGCGACCTCAATCTGACAGGAATAGTTCAATTCGGCAACCGAAAAAACCCCATCTCACCAGTTATCAGTTTCCCAAGACTCTCACTCGTCACCTCCTTCCTTCTCTGTGTCCCTCCATATTTTTGCCTCCCTCGCCTCACCCATAATTTCTTTACCATCCCGTTCTTTCTAGTAGCTCCCACTCACCGACCGTTCCCACTCCTTGAATATGAACAGTGCACCTTTTTAAGTCCTATCGAATATCGCCGATTTTTTCGTTTCTCCCGTGCTCATAGCTTGGCCAAAGCTTATTGAAGGTGGGCTGTGGGGCGGTCATTTGTTTTTTACTCATCTCCCCTGGTCCAACCAGTCCACATTCCATTTCCATCGACAATCGTGTTCCTCGAACAACTGCTCGACCCCCCATTCTCGTTTAGGCCTACGACTCCTAGTTCCCTTAGACTCACATTCCTTCTACAAAATATCGAATATTCAATCAAGCTCCTGCGATGAACTCACAACCTCATCAAAGGCAGTTCGCGCACCAGTATACGGGCCCAGCTTACCCTCAACAGCAACAACATCTGCAAAACCCTCAGACACAACCTGCGCCAGAGCCTTGCTATAATTGTGGTTCCCCTCAGCATGTTGCTCAACACTGTCGCGAAGCTAGAAGGGCCGTTCCTGCGTTCGTACCAACCCTTAACTGACCACCGTGGAGCTTTCTTTGCTGATCAAATTTTTTTTCAGTGGGTCGCTTAATCAAGCTCCGCGTCCTCAACGAGGCGCTATTCAAAAAAGAAATAATAAACCTGTCGTTACGCGTTTCGCTCCTCCGCCAAATTATGCCAACGGTTACCCACAGCAGCCTTCCTATCCACAAACCGGGCCTTATCAACCTCCAGCACAAATAGGTCCTTACCAGCCGCCGCATCTTCAACAGCAGCAGCAGCAGCAGCAGCCGGTACAGCAATGGCATCAGCAAGCAACTCCCCAGGGGTATCCTCCAACGCAACCATGGCAACAGCCTTACGGTGCTGCTCCAGTTGTTCCGCCGCCACAGGCCCCCGCTTATGGCCCACACCAGCCTGTCTCTAACTATGGCTACAACCAACCAACGCAACCAGCGCAGCCAGCTTACCCTCGACAGCATAATCAACCACCATATGGTGGTTATACTCCACAGAGTAACTATACGGCACAAGTGCAAGCACCCCAGCCGGCGCATCCCCACTATAACCCCCCACACCAGGCACATCCTCCAGGCCCCTACCCTCCGCATCAAAATTACCAGCAATATCCGCAGCAACCGCCAGTTCAGCCACCATATACACCCGCCACCGCATCTTTCTCGCAGACCCAACATCACGGCCATGGACCGCAGAATCAATTTCCGCAAACACCTGCAGCAAATGGTGTTGCACCCGCACAGCAGCAACCTCCACCCCCGAAACCACCTCCTTGCTTCCCAAGCCTGGATAAAAATGCGGCTACGTCTTCAAAAAATGGTGTTATAAGTATGCCCCCATCATCTTTGTTTATCAAGATAACAATCTCTAACATCTTCTGTACTTTAAGTTTGGAGACCTGCACAGCCAACCGAAACACCACTAGACCCAATCTTTCAAGAAACTGAAGAGCAAGGTAATGATAAAAAAACTAAAGAGAGTGCCCTCACGAAATACTTTGATCCCAAGGGTAGGAGAATCAATAGGGACTTTTATGGGGAGGGCAGCGAGATCATGAAAGATCCCATCTGGGAGAGCGTTAGAACTGGAGGAAGCATGCTTGCACAACCATTAGAATGGGAGCTACCAGATGAACCAGAGGAGGAGGTTAAGGTGGAAACTGAGGCCGAGAATGCACAAGAAGAAAAGCCAATCGAGGTGCGATTCGAGGACACAGATGAGCCCGTTGAAAGTGAAGACGCAGTCGAAAAGAAAACACATACTGCCGGAGATGCTTCTGACTCGAAAAATCCTCGGACCCGACAACCGATTACGACCTCGTTGGCGAACAACACAAGCCACACAGGCCGTCATGAAGGGATCAATAATCTTGGCAACAGCGGGGTTCGTGGTAGAACAAATGGCATAAATCAAGGAGGAAAACGCAAAAGTCGAAGTCCGCTGGATAATAGGTTCGTTGTTATCTTACTGTTTAACCCACAAGGTTGGACTTATTCCAGGACTTCTCTAACGAAATGTATAGCCGACCTCAAAAACAGCGCGTTCGCGATACAACAGCTAAGCCTCTTCCACAACCTTCCCATCACCCATTGCCGCCTAAACCTGTTACTGCTCCACCGCCAGCACAACACTTCAACCAGAGCCGTCCACAGAATACAATGGTCAATCGCCGCGGTGGACACAAATCGCAACGTGCTCACCCATATGCGAGAAGAAGTGCCAGTCCGGTCCGACATTTCTTGGTGGATACACAAAGTCAACAGAGAGGTGGTTATAGGGGCGGGGGGAACCGAAAACAGCAGGGCGTTCCGAATACTTAGATGATGCATATATTGGCGAATTATTCCGAGAATCGTTGGACAATTGAGAGGTATGCATTTAGGCGTAAAGCTAAGTATGGAAATGACAGTTTCAGACGTAGTTTTTCCGTTAATTGTTTATATTTCCTTGCGTTACCGGATGGTGTCGGCTCATGATTAGATCGGTGAAAAACGGTAGGTGTTACAATTATTATTTCTTATAAACATTCCCATTAGTCCGGCACTAGTATCACTGTAATCAACTCTCCCTGCCTGCTTTGATATTTTTGAGGTTACATTCCTGCAGCAGTCTTTAATCTTTTTTCTCTCTGGTTCTGGTTATCTATCTCATTTTTGTTTATATTCTTCTCTTCCTGCCATCCATTTTTCCACTGTTATCTAGGTTTCTGTCTCATATTGTACTTTCCACCTCGTATTAAACACCTCTCATACTAAATTCTCCCTTTATCTTTTGACATTTTTGATTCCCACACACACACCCTGTTTCAGTATCTCTGATATCCCGACCTACACCTCACATCATGCCGATCGATATCTCGATGATATAAGTCAATCCCTACCTAACACAGTCCCTTGCTTACTACCTTCGGCATTTACTCCACCTTCCCCTCTAATCCCAATCCCCCCCATCCGACCTGATGCTAAACTCCAGGAGAAAAAAGCGAACGTTGACGACAACTATCCAAGAAAAAGTTGAAGTTAAAGTAGTTTTGCAAAGTTATAGTGGCGCCCCGTAACCTTGCAGGTGCCTCAGGCGTAGAAACTAACACACTCTATGTAATATGACTGGGCACTGCGGGCTAACGCTCATGAGCTGAGCTGCAACTGTAGCTAGCTAGTTAGCACTCTCCACACCCCTTCCTTATTATCCTCTTCATCTAAATGACGTGGCTAGACATATCATTCCTCGATGAAAAATAGTCCTTAAATGTACCATATCTAAGAAAAATGAAGTCAAATGGTACTGATATATTACAGCCCAGACAAATTCAAACTCAAAGAGCCAGCTGATTTAAAAACTTTAATCCCTCCTGTAGGCTTCATGTTCACCGATGATTGTTTCCTGGCGAGTGATAATGTATGAATCGGTCCCGGTGCCAAGACTGAAATTCTAGACGCCTGAAGCTATGTTAATTAGGACCCCCTTGGCTACAGTACTAAAATTGATTTTGAGCGCCAAAATATGTTACGACAATCTCTTCATATCTCATTCTGTTTTATAAGTAATCCTTGGCCATGACTTAAAAACAGGTTAGAGCTATGTATTTACTTCCGAACAGCACTGAACGTCTACCCCATCCGCCTCTCCCACATCGTAGTGCGGTGCCTATCAAGGATACAGATAGGAAATTCTTCTTGCTATTATATCCCAGGCGGTAATGTTCCCCCGCATGCTGAGACATAAAACCATAGTATCTATATGACATAAGATCATTTCCTAGCTACTAGCTCTGTAGGTAGCTCATCGGCCCCAAAGCCTCTAGGTCTTGAGACTTTACTCCTTTTGTTGTGTAGGCCCGTTAAAGTTGTTAATACGTTGAGGTGCAGTTGGGGACACCTATACCTGGAGTGTTCACTCTTCGAGAATGATCTTGCTAGGGCGTGCTAGATAGAATCGAGTCATAAATTATCACTCGATGAATCTTGGCACTTATACAGTAGTTGGAGACGTGTGATGGCGGTTAAAAGATTAATATAGCGAAGGATTGACCACAGGAGTGTGTTCTACATTAGGAGACGATAGATGGGATGGTGGTGGTGGCTAGTGGTGGTTGATCGGAATGAAAGGATAGATATTGGTTTTTTTTTACCACACACATGTATTGAAATTGAACTAACGCGGTCTCCTTTCATCCACAGCTCACCAACTTGCAAACCGTCGTGATCGGTACCAAAGCTAATAAAACTTGTCTCAGCCCTCTGATCACTGGCAGTATGCATGGCTCAACAAGCCCTATAGCTTTTCGCCTGTCTCCTGGCCTCAAGGCCAAGCACGCCACTGGTCTACAGTGGCTAAGATATCTGAAAGCCAGTGAATAATTATAACCCAACACCTCAACTTTTACTATCTCTTGTGCCATTATTCAATGCCTATTATAGTAATAGCATTCTTGATATCTCAGTCCAGGAGTGAATAGCCTTTCTGCCTCGTCCTGAGTAGCGTTTTGGAACACTGCCCACCTCATTGGTAGCTGAAGGCTGCATTTCACTTGTGAAGGAAAGTCTGTTCGTGCCACCACCAGAGTGGTAACTGAGAGACCCTGGTCTCTGATCTGAGGACGGATGCAGTTACCACCGCGCCGGGGTACGGTCCTAAGTTCCCAATACTGACCTGTTAGTAGCATCCCATCCTCATCCTCTCCCCTCCACTCCACTCTCCGGCACATCTCATAACCACACATGACAAATCATTTCACTAGTTCCTGATAATTGCACTCTAGTTACCGCCGCCGTGATGATAGAAAAACAAGCAAATCGCCATAAGAAGCTGCGAAAAAAAACTACATATGCGCCCCTTACTCTCCACAATAGCAGCTTATTGATACTTACAGGTACTCATTTCTAAGTAAAGTATAGAGGATATCTTTCACTGCCCCTTTCCCAACTCCGCTGTTTTGTCTTTACCACAAACGCCCCCAACGCACGATTAAACCCAAACCCTAGTTAGATATACTGATGTTACTCTTTCTCTCTCTCTCCACCCCTCTCTCTATGACTGCAAACCCAACAGCTGGTTAAGTGGCAACTGCTCTTCCTTCTTAAGCGTTGTGTAGATGCTCTGGAAATCACCGAGGTTGGTGGTGGACAGCTCACGGAAGAAACTTGTCAAGTAGGCCTGTGTATGCTATGTTAGCTAACAGCACAGGAGTACTTCTGGTGTATGGCGACTCACGTATGTTTCGTCATTTGCCTGTCTTGAGACGCGGCCGGATCCGCTTCCTCCGAGAGCCATGAGTTCTTCGGTGGAGATGCCTGGTATGTTTAAGCTAGCTGGCATATCTTCCCAGCCCTCGCCCTCGTCCTCGCTATCTGACTCGGCCGCCAATTGGCTATTGTTATAGTATGACTTGGCTGCATCGCCCATTGTCGACCCAAGCTCTAGGACCAAGAGCTTCACGATTTTGAGAGGTACCGGGATCATTGTAAATCGGTCAGGATCTGCGCGCAAGAAAAGTGAAAGTTAGCCAAATTGTTCAATGAAATGCAGCGAGTCAAGACATGACTGGAGAGCCTAATGAACTTTGTTTCGCTTTGGATCTCGTCATTATTCGGTTGCTTTCGGGGACGATCAAATCACCCTTAACCATAATCTGCGAGAGCCTAGGATCCTGTAGGCGGTATAGAAATGATAGTGCGATGACACTAGAATTTTAATATTAGTACCTGCTTATATATCGAATATAGAAAGAGCATACTTTTGTCGAATCTCTTCGTAGCCTGAGAAACTGCTAGAGTTCTCCAACCATGCTCCGAGCACGATCTGTAGTCCGTTTACATCACCAATAGTCAACCCAGCTAGGAAGTCTACGACGTCCTTTGCTTGTTTAAGCACAAGACGAGCAAAGACGAGGATAAGACTCTTTAGAGTAGTCAGCATCTTCACAACCAGGAGAGAATAATAAACGGTGTATCAAACCTGGATAAAGGGTGGTGACTGCGCAGTAGCCAAACGTTCCGCAACGGCCCTGAGCAAGCTCGCTAGGAATGGTCCAAGGTGCTCACTGGCTTTCTCGACAACTTCTGCAGCCAACCCACCCACTTCTAGCGCAGAATTGTCTGGGATGTCTGGCCTCAGCAATCTATCAATAATGACCAGTGTCACCTCCAAACCACTCTTTCCATCAGCATCGTGCCACTGGATCAATTGATTCAGATCATGCTTGACAATGCTTCCCAGAGCCTCGCATCCACTCTGCAAAACGTCACTTTCCTCACACTGAATTAAAATTCTTTGAAGCCTCGGTACTACCGTTGCAACAAAACCATTCGGTAGAGGCTCAGATCCGCTCCGCGCGAGCACAGCCAAGACGTCAGCTGCGAGATCCATCAAGGGATGGTTCTTCCCATCCATCCCCACATCTAGTGCTGCTGATATGAATGGGAGCATCATTTCACAGAGCGGTACGAAGCTCTCATATAGCTCCTCAGCAATATCTTGAAACAAGTCCTGGACCAAACTCTGCAAGTGCATGCTCGTTGGGCCATTGTGAGCAATAGCAAAGATTAACTCAACGACCCGGACGTTAGGATCAATGGCAATGGAATAATTAAGGCCAACTGCACCGCGTAAGGCCTCCATTAACTCTGCCAGTACATCTTGGCTGTCTTCGGCTTCATCATGTGGTTTGTGGGCGAGGAAAGACCGGACTGAGCCAATAATACTAGCTTGGTATGGTCGAATTATCTCGAGATCAACAATCTCGCAGTATCTATTTCCGTTAGAGCGAGTAAAGCAATAAATAATCACAATAACCTACTTCTGAAGGACTTTTATGCATGAGATTTTTACGATATCTGATGGGTCGGTGGTTGATGCCCGGATAGTTTGATCAATTAATTCGGTCACCCGGGGCCCGACGGTTTCGGGGGCTGCCTTGGTTAATGTTCCAGCAAGATAGTAACCTCGAGCTCTGAGGAACTGCTCCTCCTCAAGGTTGCTGCCAATGGCAGATACTACGTATTCCAACAGATTTGAGGCGATGCTGGGGTTGATCTTTCGATTAATTTCAGCAAACTCACTGAGAAGCTCATCCCAGATGAACAAAGCTGCCTCTTTGATTTGACGGGTACTTATGACAGACTTCGTTAGTAAAGCTATATAATCAATCGAGCTGATTGCATGACAAACCTCTCCCCAGATTTGAATATCTGCTGTGTATACTCCCACAATGCGGCTTCTGTCTGTTGCTGGAATGATTCTCCAAGCTTGAGTATTAAATCACCTGACGCACTCCTAGGGGTGTAATTCGCCGAAATTGAAGTCTCCTCGCACAGGAAAACGTTCAAATCAACCTCCCACATGCCCTCATCCTCGCTCGCAACCTGACTCAGTGCAACAGTAGCATTCACCATTTGGACCAATGGCGAACCCGTTCCACCCCCAGCACTCACACGTGCCAGCTCATCCCTCACAGCCTTGTTTTTTAAGCAAGTCTGAATGAAATCCAGTTGTTCCAGAACCAAAAGATCCAAACTATACGGCAAGCTGTCTAGATCAACAAGTTTCCCTTCGGTCTCATTTATCACAAAGTCACGGACATAGCGATCCTTGACAATATTAAGCTCCTGCCAAGTAACCGCAAATATTTGACCCAAGAATGGAGCAAGGAGTGAGCCAAACACTTTGCGGATCTGCATGATGGTCCGGATAATCTGGATGCGGAGAGTCACAACACCGTCGAAAGTAATATCGTCGGTCTCCGGGAAAGAGCCAGAAAGAGTATTGACAAAGAATGGGACCCAGAGATCGAGAATCTCCTTTGCGAAATCATTAACGGCGTTTGGGTGGTCCTCTTTCACCATCTCTAGCATCTCAATGCAGGCAAAGAACACATGCACGGCCAATGCACGGATAGAGTAGTTCCTTGACTGATGTGTAGCAACGCCGTAGACGACCGAGATAAGGGCTTTGGCGGTTGAGAAGAACTGTTCATCCGAGAATCCATCGTTGATAAGATCTACAAAGCTATGTGTAAGCTTCCAAACTACCCGCGTGGAATTCGTCGCACTGGAAAAACTCACCACTGAGCACACGCAAAGCTCCATGAACCTGTGATTCACTCCCCTCAGAGATCAGTTTCAATAGGTCCTGCACCAATGTCGGCCACTCCTCCGGAAAATCTGTCCTCAATTGATCGATTAACCACCAGACGCACACACACACACACACACTTCGTCCCAATGCACCAATTCCACTACTGATCACGAACCTTGACTCGCGATCTTGCTGACGACGTATGAAGCAGCCGCTCTAATCTTCCTCTGCTCGTCCGTAACAAGACCCAGCAGTGCGACCCTCATCTGGGCCTTGACATCGTCCCTGACCAGCTGTCCCTTGAACTCCTCAAAGCTTGGGCTCCAGCAGTGCTGGACATAGCGCTTCAGAATCAATAGGGCCGCCTGGCGAGCAGTCATATCGAGCTGCTGCGCAGACGCAATGTTCATGAGGGCAACAGGCAAGGCTAGCCACTACATCAGTATCCGCAAAGGTGCACAGCATCCCAAAGGGAAATTGAGGTCGAAAACGAACCATCATTGGCGTACAACGCGGTAATCTGGGTTTCCGCATTCCGCCGAGGGCCCTCGGCGGTAGACTGGAGTTCGCCCAGAAGACGAAGAATCCTGGTGTTTCGTGGGTCAGCAGTTACATCAGACTATGGATATTCAGATGCAAAGGAGAAAGAAAACTCACTCCTGCTCCATATTTGGTATTAGTTAATACTTTCTTCCTAAGCACTTTTTTTATTTCTTTTTGTTTTCCTTTCGTTCCTGTGATCTCTGCTGATTCAAGGTTGGTGGTGGGGCAGGGTAAGGTAAGGCGACGAGGGTATAAAAAGGAAGGAAGAAGAACCAGGACGCAGGTCAGGGCCAAGATTGTGACAAGAAGACGGTAAGTTGGGTGGTGGCTGCCGTGTCCAGAAATAAATCTAACGCATTCCGCGCACGCAAAAGAATGAGCGCTCAGAGTCCGTAACCAAACGGGTGTGCGGGGGTGCGGGACCCCTCCGCCAAGACCTACCCAAAATGTAACGTGCCTCGCGTTGTTAACCTTCTCTGCTGTTACTCTACCTAGCTCTCCGCACAACGACAACAATTGTAACCTGAGCTCTCATATCAACCATCAAAAAACAAATAAAGATAATCAAAGAAAAAAATAAAAAATGGCCCTTCCGCGGATACATATGCAAACAAAACACCCCCTTAGATGCTGTCGTCGCCGTCGCTGTCGCCGGAAATAGTCGGCTTCCTAACACTGCTCTCCAAGTGTCATTTTCAGAGACGCAGGGCACCTCGGAATCTTCCGCAACCAGGTTGAAATAGATTGATAGAGCAGCTGCCGGAAGAACGGGTCCAATCAAGAGGGCAGAATGACTCGCGGGACTGTGCAGTCATGTGGTTACTGTGCTGTACAATAAGGTAGGTACAAGAAGTAAGGTACAATTTTTTTTTATCACTGCAGGAGCGGGCCATCATGTATGTGGGGACCTATCTGGATGGTTGGTGGTGCCAATGATCGCTCAGGCGACAAAATGGGGTGTCTGGTTGAACCTCCGTCCTGCAGCAACTACAACATCGACAGTGCAGTGGGTTTCGTTTCTGGATATAGCCCTTTGTTTCTAGCTGCTTCTGCAGAAACTGTGTGTTTCTGCGTTTTACTTCTGAGGAAATGGCATCACAACTCAGGGCCATAGGAAAGAAGACCCAAGTATCCAGCCAGCTAGCTATGGCTGCACGAATCACACAACATCACTCGTCTCCACCAACACCATCCATCACTCGCCCCTCCATCACTCGCCCCTCCTTCACTAGACCTCACTTGACCCAAACACTCGTCTTGGCCCCAAGGTCTACTACTAGTACTCTTACCGTCCTATCGCCGCCATCCCGCTCCCATACCGGCCACTGGTACACTCCCCAGTGCCCCATCATGACCCTAAAGTCAAAAACCCCCAACGCACAAAATATCTAAGGCTAAGTTGGCCGGCCGGGGTTCAAACAACATAGCCTAACTAGCCAAGTAGGACGTATTAGGACATTCTCGGATGTTATTCACAGCTTGCAACCGACTCGGATCCCGGGGGTCCTTATCATGATCAGTATATCTCTACAAATGGGGAGATTTATATAAATTTAGAGGGAAAGAATAATAATTCCCTATAATAGTACTTTACAGAATGGTAGAATAATCTTACTTCTAAGCTATCTCACAAGAATGTCCCCACCCCCGTAGTATGTACAAATAACCTTAGTTTAGAATAAACCACAAGGCTTGGCCCAGAATAAACTACACCAGCGTAGAAAATTACTTAGTAAGGCGTAGTTTAAACGAAACTATGTTGAAACTAAGATGGAGTTTAACCGTAGTTTATTTGAAACTACACCTATGTTTGATTGAGACTACAGCTGAGTTTAAGCGACACTACCTTATAGTTTGATAAATGTTTATAATAAACTACAGATTAGTTTTATAGTAAACGGCGTTTCTCGAGGTTTTCGCGAAGGTTAAGCTCGTTTAATTTAAACTATATGTACTAGTCGACTAGACTACAAAATGGTTTAAATGTAGTTTCAATTAAACTGGAAATTTCGTGAAAAACTCCATACATTTAGTTTAATATAAACTACGAAAGAGTTTACACATTATTATTTGATATGGACCCCTCCCGACGTCTCCTATAAATCCTCCAGGTATCGGCTGAATTTGTTAATGTAATTCCTGCGCTATTATAACAGTGAATATGTGAAACACAGTTTTCTCAAAACATATTTTCCGCGCATAAGTTTAGAACAGATTCAAGCCCACATTCTAGACAGACAACTACATAGTCTAGTGTTCCGTTATTCCCGAAACACAGCGGACCCGGAACTCCTCGAGTGGAGCTATGTGCGGGCTCGGCCTGTCCACAGTCCACTCGAACCGCCCACCTCACCCTTCCCTTCCACTAGCGGTCACATTCTAGGCTTGGAAAATCCTGCCACCTGTTATATATTCCCACCTCTTCCCATCTCATCGTCTAACTTTCTGTCTTTCCTCTCCTTCAGCGGGAGGGCAGGACCTGAGTTGAACCCCCCCCCCCCCCTCCTCTCTCTGTCTCTCCAACGGTTTTCCCCCATTCCATTTTCTGGGCAGTGGGTACCGCAAAGCTACAGTTCCAGGGCCGTGTGGTGGGCTAGACTTTCCGGGGGGTTAGAAGAGGGAGCTAAGGGGGGGGGGGGGGGCCGGAATACCTTCTCTTTTGTAGCTAGATCAGACGGTAATATAACATGTAGTTCCTTTATCATTTGCGGGCCGGGCAGTTCGTGTTTCTAGATAGTGTATTTTAAATCTATATCGGGGGGGGGTTTGAGAAATTATTCCTTCATGATCACCCCATGTAACGCGTTTTTTCTTTCTTTTCCCTCGCCGTTCTGCCTTCGAACCTTGCCCGCCCACTGATCTCAGTTAATTGCGGTTACTGTACTTATCGATAAGCACCCCTGTCTATTTATTAAAGGGCATGTTTTTTGATCATTACCACCAACCACGGCCCATCCAGCTAGCTGGCCAGGTGCTAAGTACATACATGTACTCCAGTAGCCAGTGTCCAGCGCATGCCACAACCATCGTCATCAACCCCAGCTAGGGAGGCTATATACACTCAATCACTACATGTACACATTATATACCAATGCTGTACATACTGTGGGCGCTCTCAGGCTGGGTGTTTGAATATATCCCGCTGTTCTAGTCCGGCCTGGTTCTAGTCGATGGAGCAGCTAGAATAAGCCGTCGGGATATACTCTACAGTGCCTAATATATCTGCACCGGAGGTCATCTTAGCCTCCTAGAGGCAGGGTCATGGGGTCTCACTCGGGACGAAATCGGCCATTCCCCACCACCAATAACGGAACAACTATTGTAATGTAACCGCCAACAAACGGATAAAAAAAAGCAACATATAGCTGATGTAATGCATTCAGAACCTATATATGCATGTGGTTATAAATAAAAACTATAAAAAAGACTACGGAAGAGAGAGAGAGAGAAACAAGAGAGAGAGAAAAAAACCACTAATAATGCCATGCTATAATTGTAAATACAAAGCGGCCCTCTAACCCACGGGCAAAGGAAGGACCATGAAGAAGTACAAAAGAGAACCACATCAAAAAGAATAAGAAGCAAAGAACCACACACCACAAAAAGAAGGAAAAAAAGAAGGGAAAAAAAAAGTGAAACAAACGCCGCACCAAACCCAAAGAACACCCCCGGCCACTCTAAAGCTTAACCCTATCCCCCTGCACCCCCTGCGACCCCGCCGCCCCCCCTTCCGTCACCCTCCTCACACTCCCCGCGCCCGCCTCGGCCCTCTCCCCAGGCCCCGGCCCCGCCCTCTGCAGCCTCGCCGTCAACAACCAATGAATCTGCATCCTCATGCCATTAATCGCCGCCCTCATCCCCGCCATCTCCTCCTTCGTCCTCAGCGTCTCATTCATCAGCAGCATACTCTGCTTAATCTCCATCTCGCCCAGACTGGCGCTCAGCCTCTCGACATCGCCGCGCAGATGCTCCTGCTCCGTCAGCAGCTGTATCGTCTGGTCGTCGTACACGGGGCCGTCGTCGTCGCGCCCGGGCGGCAGCAGGATGTCGATCTTTTTGCGCAGCGCACGGTTCTCGAGCTCCAGCGTCTCGAGGCGCGCCGTGTGGGCGGCGAGCACGGGGCGGAGCAGCGTGAATGCGCAGAGGGAGGTGTGGGCGGGGAGGTCGCGGCGCGCGCCGGCCCATGGGCAGCCGATGGTGCTGGCGGGGCAGAGCGTGGGTGCGGAGGGGCAGGCGGCGGTGTGGGCGGTGATGGTGGCGCGCGTTTGTTCGGTGGTGCAGTAGGGGCATTCGGCGAGGATCTGAGGGCAGTGAGATTCGTGCACCTGTGTGGGGGGGGGGGGGGGGGGGATTGCGGGGTTAGCTTTTTCTGTCTTAGAGCGGGGGTGGGGGGAGGGGGAGGGGGAGGGGGAGGAACCTCCATATCGATCCTCCTGAAGCTCTCAAAGCAGTACGCACACTCGAGCACCTGGTGCATGCAGTCCTCCTCGGCGGCGTCTTTCCTCAGCACAAGGTCATCACAGCCGCTACACTTGACCTCGACGAAGCCGCAAGCGTCGCGGAGGTGACCGGCGAGGAGGTAGCGCGCGCAGGTTGTCGGGCAGCCGAGCTCGGCGTTGGGGCAGAGGACGAGCAGGTCGTTGACGAGACTGGCAACCATGATTGGGGCGGGCGAGACGCCGTCGGGCGTCAATGGCTTGCGGTCGACGGGGCATGAGGCCGAGTGCTCGAGTGAGGAGGCGATGCAGGGCGCACAGAAGGTGTGGCGGCAGTTTGTGGTGACGGGGTCGAGGAGGGGCGAGTGGCAGATGGGGCATTGGAGGTTGTCGTCTGTGGGGGTGAGGTAGGTGAGGTTGTGGAGGTCGAGGGTTGAGACGGAGGTTGAGGATGGAGGATGTGATGATGTGGAGGGGGAAGTTGTTGTTGATGTGGTGGTGGTGGTGGTGGTGGAGGTGGAGGATGTGGTGTTGGTGGTGTTGGTGGGGGTTGTCATTGGGGGCGGGCGGTGATCAGTGGAGTAGTGTGGCGGGCGAGGGCGAGGGCGAGGGCGAGGGCGGGTGAAAGTATAGCGGGTTTGGCTATAGGTGCGGGTGCGGTACTACTCGGGTATGTCTGTTGTGTGTCTGTCGGTGAGGGTGAGGGTGAGGTGATGTGAGGGGTGTGTGTGTGTGTGTGTGTGTGTGTGCGAGAGAGGCTGTGAGGTGTCAAGCACTTCTCTCTAGCTCTAGCTCTTCTCTCACCCGCCCTCACTCTTCCCCACAAGACATCCCCATTCGCTCTTCTCTCCAGCACAAGCTGCCAGTAGTGGGCCACGGGCCCGCATACATAACTCAATCATAGGGTATGCAATGCATGCGTTCCAATCCAGTCCAGTCCAGTCCAGTCCAGTCCAGTCCATGCTCAGTAGCCACACACATCCACACTCGCGATAGAGATAGCAGATAGATTATGTAGATAGACACCGGACGCTGATCAAACAAGACCAAAAACAGGGACTCGGGAACCTCTAGCTCTTCCATGCACGCCCCTCCCTCCCTCCCTCCCTCCTTTCTTCCATCCATCCATTGAAGCCGGAATAATCCTTTGCGGGGTGCGGGATCATATCATGTGGCTCCTCGTGCATAAACCAGGAAAAAATAAGATTATCCTCTACCAATATACGGCTGCAGAGTATGTATGTAGAGCATTTGTATTTATCGTAGACTAGACTAGACTAGCTATGTAGCTACTCTACATGATGACATTGGTTCTGAAAAGAAAATCACTCACTCACTCACTCACTCACTCAGTACTCACGATGATATGATGCCGCGAACTGATTTCATATTTATGCTAGTGCCTACATCGCCAATTGATAGACAGCTAGCAATGTAGCCCCGGGCCACAGACACCCACAACCCCAGATTTCACAACAGCCCAATTAAACCACAAAACCAACGTTTCATAAAGCATTGACTCGACAATTTAAATAATGACAGCTCGTGGCCGACAAGACAGGACAGGACATACAATAATATTACTTTAATGCAATGCATGCACCACACACGTCAGATGCCGACCGACGACCGGGGCTAGAATACGGTGCAAGTGTTCTTCTGGGACAATAATACTAATAGAGTACGTACGCAGAGTAGGGTGTGAAACTCCCCCAGACGTAGAGTAGAGCAGATAGGCCAATGGTCAAATTACATGAAATTGTATCTGCTTGGTCCCCTCTCCCTCCCCCGCGGTCATCGCAATGCAGTGCAGTGCAGTGAAGTGAAGTGCAATGTAGATCACTCACTCTCACTCACATGTTTCGCAATGAATAATTTATCCAATGGGGAATTTTATGAGACATTTGGGATTCGTGAATCTCTTTTTCTTGTTTCCTGCCATGCCCGGCTGGCAATCTCCAGATAGATCAAGGCCTGGAGCTAGGACTCTCTGCAATGCAATACATATTCTATTTACCCCGGCCATGCTATGTTTCCCCAAGGTTAATGCAATCAATCAAGCACCAATACCAATATCAATTTACGAATGGAAATATAGATTAGGGCGGGCAGAGTGCAGGGTGAGAATGAGAGAGAGAGAGTGCAAATATTATATTAGCCATGTAGACTTTACCTCATCCAGCCATCTCACTCTCACTCGCACTCGCACCTCTCGCATCTAACTGGTTCTGCTCTGCTCTGTTCAGACCTCCGCTGCAGCACAGACACCGGCATACCCATGCATACTCTACCATCAACACCCCTACCCACGTACGCATCCCCGACCACAACCTCCGACCTCCACCGCTGCAACCATCTCCCGCCAACCAACCACTTACCACTTACCACTCACCACTCATCACCCACCACCACCACCACCACCACCACCACCACCACTCACTCACCACCCACTACTATCACCACACTATCACTATCATACACTCACACTCACTCACCCACCAGCAGCAGCAAGCATGGCAAGCACCACCGCCGATCGCCTCACGCTCCTCCAAGACCACATCCGGCAGACACTACACTCCCGCGCCGGCGCTGCCCGCACCCCCGAGTCCGACGCCGACATCGCCCGCAGCCTCAGCACGCTCCACGCGGGCATCGAGCAGCTCGAGAAGGAGCAGCAGCAGCTCGAGGAACATGGGGACTCGTTCGTCTCTCCCTCTCCCCCGCCCTCTCCCCTCCCCTCCCCGCGCCCCCTTCCCCTCCAAGCTACCATCCTACGTCACTACAGGGGGGAAAACATACTGACGCCATGCACACAGAACCTCCCAAGTGCTCCGCGAGCGCGAAGACATCCTAATCAAGCTCCGCACGCAACACCACGACCTTCACTCCCTCTTCACACACCCGCCCTCCCCCTCCCCGCCGTCCCCCGCCCCCGCCCCCGCCCCCGCCCCCACCACCTCCATCGCGCCCCTCCGGCGCTCCCCCAGCGCCGACACGGCCGCGCGCGAAGCGCTCATGGGCGCGCGCGAGACGCCCTCCTCGCTGCGCAAGACGGTGCGCTTCAGCGACCTCGACGACAACACGCAGGTGCTGCAGCTGCACCAGCGGGTGCTCGAGGAGCAGGACGAGGACCTCGACCGGCTGTCGGCGAGCATCAGGAACCAGCGCGAGCTGAGTATCCAGATTGGCGATGAGCTGGAGGGCCATGTGCAGCTGCTGGACGGGGTGGATGAGCTGGTGGAGCGCCACACGGAGCGACTGGGCGGCGCGAGGAGGCGGCTGGGCGGCGTGGTGGAGAGGGGGGTGAAGGAGAATGGGAGCTTGGTGGTGATTGTGGTGTTGATTGTGGTGTTGGTGGTGTTGATTGCTGTGTTGAAGTGGTAGGTGGCTCTTTTCCTGGGGGGTTGGAGGGGGAGTGGGTTTGGATGGATTCATGGATGGATTGCTGACTTTAGAGTGGATGTAGATACTTTTACCTGGGGTTTTTATTTTTTATTTTTTTTCCTTTTCTCTCCTGGAGTTTTGGGTACAGGGTCCTCTTTTTTTCTCTCTTCTTACTTCTTCTACTTTTTTTTCTTCTTGCTTTTTGAATAAAAATCATAGGTGCGGACTTTGAGTTACTTTAAGCTTTAAATCGGGAGTTTTTCTTTTCTTTTTGATATATATTATATATTCGCGCAGATTGGCCCTCTCTCTCTTTTCAGTCACTAGAAATCATTTCCCTCCTTCGCTATCACTTCTACTCACGTATTGATTGATTGAGACTCTTCGACATTTAAGTTAACGCTCGAGAGTAGGTAGCTTATATGTTGAAAGCAAAAAAAAAAAAAAAAAAAAAAAAAAAAAGCACAAGTGAGTTTTTTTTTACTTTGATATGATTGATTTGATAATTCATTAATTGTATGCAGCCCCCGTAAGCTATGATAATTTTTTTACTTTGATATATATCTACTCTATATGCGGAATTTGGAATGTTTGCCAACGATTCAATTTCCATATACAAAATACAAATACACCCAACCAGGTCCCCCATCCATCCATCCAGTCGCATCCAGTCCAGTCTGGTCCCAAAAAGGACACACACAAAAAAGGGAGCCCAACCAAATCAATGAACCTTACTTTTCGATACAAACCACCACCACTAGAGTAAATACATCCTACTTGACATATGCAAATAATACAACCATACGAAAAAAGGAAAAAGGAAAAATGTCACATTATGCAAATTACTTTAAATCTACGAGTCGCGCTTGGGCTTCGGCGTGGTGCGCTTCTGCAGCTCGGAGATTTCTTCGTGGACACCGTTGATCTCGTCGCGCTGGGCCTTGACCTACAGCCACACACACACTGTTAGCCACTCGTGGTTGTTCTCTTGTCACCTCCGCACAAGAGAAGAGGGGGGGGAGGAGGGGAGGAGGGGACGACATACAAAAGCCTCAGCATCCGACGCTAGCTCCTCGTGCCAGCGAGGTTCCTCGGTGGAGTTCTTGGAGTGCTTGCGGAGCACCGAGTCTTTTCCCTTTTGGAGGACCTGTTGGGTTGTTGCGGTGGTGCGTTAGCACTTCTTACTGCTACTTACTGCTACTTAATTGCTTCGCTACATCGTCATCGTCATCGTCATCATCATCATCATGAGTTGCTGCCCATGATCGTTGTTTGGCAGGTACATGATGGGGTGGAAAACGT
Organism: Morchella importuna; assembly: GCF_003444635.1. Classification (NCBI taxonomy): domain Eukaryota; kingdom Fungi; phylum Ascomycota; class Pezizomycetes; order Pezizales; family Morchellaceae; genus Morchella; species Morchella importuna. The sequence goes on along the minus strand of NW_025763399.1, from coordinate 2,042,962 downwards.
GACATTGACAGTGACATATATGGCGCAATGCCCGCCTCAACACCCCCCCCCAAAAGCCCCTTATCGTGCTATCGAGCGATAAATACTTTGGTGGGGTTTTAAATTGGGCGTGGTTGCGTTGGGTATCTCTAGCTACGACAGACAAGGGACAACAACAACCCCACGGGACTCCATTGAACTAGCTCACTAGCTAGGGGAGACAACAACAACATGATGATGATGATGATGATGATGAGAAGAAGAGGAGAGGAGGAGGGGTGGAAAGTACCTCTGGATCGTTACCGTGACGGGTGGATGTGCTGTGGTCGCTCATGGCGCGGAGTGCAGCCACGGAGGTTGTGCGTGGGAGGAGAGCTGCGCTGCTGCGTGCGGCGATTGAGCTTCGGAGGAGGAGGAGTGATGCTGACATTTTTTTGTTATTTGTTATTTGTTATTTGTTTTTTGGTGAGTTGTTTGGGGTGAGTTGTTTGGTGAGTTGATTGATTGAAGATAGAGATCGAGTTTTAATTGATCGATAAAGCAGCTGGGGGGGGTCCGATGTTTCAATTGCGTTGTTGTTTGTTTTAATTGTTTTTGCTGGCAATAATATAAAAAAATAGACGAGAATGAGGAGAAGAGGGAGAGGGTTCAGTTCAGCGGAAAATAAAGAAGAGAGACTAGAGGGGGGAAATTGAAGATGAAGCTGTTGATATTTGGATCGCAAGATGCATTACGTCACAGTTGCACCGTCGTCATTGAAGTCTCTCCTTCCCCCGTTTCTCATTCCCCCGTTTCTCAACGGCCCGCTATTTTCGCTTTCATTCATTCACTTGTTCATTCTAGCTAGCTTAACCTTATGTCCGAGGAAAGGGGGGGGAGGAGACCGAGGTTACGGGTTTTTCAGGGCGGGCGAGTGCGTGCTGTTCCTTTGTTCTTTAGGCGGGTAGATACTTCATTCTTACTCAACTCCTTTGATGTCAAGAAGTTGCTAGACCTTGGTCTTGGTCTTGGTCTTGGTCCTGACGTGAGCGGGCAGCAACAACAACCTGGATGGATGGATTGATCATTGATGGGTGTGAGCTTATCCGTTTTGGGCCAATCTTGTTTTTTGGAGCTTTGCTTGCTTGCTTGCAGCTTTCGGTTACTAAGCAATCATTGACCAACCAACCAACCAACCAACCAACCAACCAGCTCTTGTTCTTGGCTGGCTGAGCTACGTTGAGGGACGCCCACTTCCCTCTTCACTCCGGACTCAGTCCAGAGCCCTCAGTTGAGGTAGAGTAGGAGGCTTGGTTTCTTTAAACCCTTGCAGCCTACCTCCTGCTTACTTACCTGCGTCCACCACCACCTAAAAAAACAAAACGGGACTTCATTTCGATCCAAGCATCATCACTGGGCCCTATCGGGGAATTAGGGAAGGGATCTGCATGGTTGGTGGTAACATATTAAGTTAACCCTCCCACGTTATTAACTTAATTGGTATCGGTAGCTGCCTGCTCTGCCCCCCCTCCCTCATCTTCGCCGCAGCGTGCGTTGCGCTGCGTCGGTACATACATTATGTACTCTATGTACTGCGGCGTAAGCAGTGTAGAAATTGAGATGTAGCATAGGTGTAGTTAGGTAGAGATACGTAGGTGGTGCATCTCTCCTCTTCCTTCACTTTATTTTACTCTGCTTCCCCGCTGCGGTCAGGATGGGGTAAGTACTCTAGAGTGGGGAGAAGGGAAAGTTGTTGAGGGAAGGGAAGCGATCGAAATGTGGAGAGACTAAGCAGCTAGCAGCTCAGACTGTCAGTGCGGGCGCCGGGACGAGACGAGCCATAACATAACGCCTCACTCAACCCAACTCACCACCTACCTCTCCCTCTCCACCCCCGCAGAATTGGGGTTGGGGGCCAAAGAAAGAAGCTGTGTGGAATAGGGTGTGGAAGGAATTAATTCCGGGCTCAGTCAGGCCTGGGGGGGAGTGTTTTTTACTTTTTTGTTCGTTTTTTTTAATTGCACATTTAGACATTGACTTATTAAGACTTGCATGGTGCTGGGGGTGTTTAAAGTAGATGTTTCTTTTCTTTTCTCTTCTCGCGCGTCTTCCCCAAGCTCAGTTCTTCACTTAACTCAGCGCGCGCGCGCGCGAGCAAGCAGCCGATGCGTGGGGGGCTTTAGTGGAGTGAATTAAAGTGAATGGAATGTGGATGGGGGTGGGATCATGTAAAGTAGGCAAAAGATTGCAGCCGGGACTGGGAACTGGGAACTTGGCTGGCGCTTTTCTGCATCCATCTATTTTTTTTCCTCTTTCTGTGTTCAGTCTGTACGATGATGCTGGTGATAAATCCGCCCAGAGAGAGAGGGTGGTGGTGTGCTATCGGTCGTTAAGGAAGATCGTGAAGAGAACAATAGCTAGACGGATGAATGCCTCTCTCACACCCCCTACCTAATTCTACCTAGAGTAACACCATCATGGGGGTAACAGAAATAGTGGAGGGAGGGGAGCGAATAGAGAAGAGGGGAGGGATGAAACGTTCGAAAAACCAAAACTCAGCAGGGCTTCGAAACAACCGATATAGAAGCAGTAATAATAACTTCCTGTACTATGTACCTACGTATATCTCCGAAAGTAATAAAAATTGATGGGGTGTACCGTCCAGTGTAGTACGTACCTACCGGCGGTAGACAGCCTGCACAGTCCTGTCTGTCTGTCCAAACGGTTGAGAAGAAAGAAGCTTGAGGTGTACCTTCCCTCGAGGTTCAGTTCGGAATCGGTAAGTAAGGGTAGCTACAGTAGTAGTAGAGCGACCCTTGAGCGAGCTGTTTTGCGCAAGGGTTACTTACATACGGCCGACCGACTCAGCTTGCGTGCGCGCGCGGCGGTCGGTGATGATTGATGGTGATGGTGATGGTGATCGGAAATCTGCCAATTCTCACGATGGGTCTCTCCACCGTAACACAGTACCTACCTAGGTGGGCCGGGACGCCCACGCCTTATTTGCATACATTAATACTTTGCTGAGTTAATGGTGGATGTCCACTGCACCGGACCGAAAATAGAGCAACAGGAAAAAGAAAGGGAAAAAACGAGGTGGGAAAAAAGGGTGCCAAACAAACACAATCCTCAACGGGAAAAACGCTTCTCCGCCCCTGCCCTGTCTGATATGTGCGGTGATAATCGTCGGTGATATCCAGCTCTCGCTAAAGGTACATGTAGATAGCTAGTAGGGTGTAGTCGGGACTCGGTGTGGAAGGTGGTGGTGTTTGTGTCTCTGTGTCTCTGTGTGTCTCTCTTGTCTCAACTCCACACATGAATGGTTTCAACACACAACATTACTGAACTGAACTGAGCTCAAGCCCTTCCAACCTAGCTACCTACATTTCGTTTGACAAGAAGGACGAGAGAGGATAGAACAGGTGATCTCTTTTCTTCTGTGTGACCGCAGGAACAGGAACAACCCACAATAACAACCACAAAAAAGATCCACATGCTTTAAGTGAAAGCGCTCAGTCCTTACTCTCAGTCCCCTCCTGTCTCGAGGATCAAGTATGCGAGCCGATGGATTGAGGGATGGATGTATGGATAGATGGGCAGCTGTCGTCCGTGCACAGACAGGACTGTAGAGGGTAACAGAGTACCACAAGATCAAGATCATCGTGAGAACCGACCTACAGACCGACAGACCGACAGACCGACAGACCAAACGTAAAGAAGGAATGTAATAAGACAAAGACCCAACTGAGCTTCTTAGGTAAACCAATCCAACTCGAATCAGTTCCACTAATTAACCCAACCAACAAATCTCCTCCTCATATCCCCCTAACTACCATACCAGAAATGGGTTGAGTTATGTGCTCTATGTAGCTAAGTAGACCATCAATTCATCATCATAATCACCATTTTGAAAACCAATCGGTCGGGAAAAAACACAGAGACGAATGATGAATGCTTTGGAGAGGAAATGACTGTCTGCTGTGACGATATTAGCCATTTCCCCACTTGCGCCCGTGGCGCTTCTCAAATACCGGTAATCACCCCTCGACTGAGACCTTGCTTCCCTTTCTTCCCGAGACAGCTCTCCTCCCAACAATTTACAAATTACAACACCCAAAAGGCAAAGCAAGTAGGCAAGCAATAGGAATGGATCAAGCGGAATGCAACAATGATTTACACTCAAGAATCAGTACATATCCATTCAATGAGCTAATACACAAGATATCGTGGTGTATAAAAGAGTAGAACTAATAAAAACAGTAAGGAAAGAAGAAACTAGTTAGTAGTAGAAGTAGCAGAAAACCAACCCCAAAATGATTTTTTTCAAAGATCTTTAAACAAGAAAAAAAGAATTTGAAGAAAATTGACAAGAGAAAAGAAAGATGAGAAAGAAGATGCAAAGAACCTAAAAACACAAAGCACCCGCCATACCAAGTAGTTCAACAAAGATATACACCGCTTATTGCAGCAAAGTCAAGTACAAGCCCAAACTTTGACACCGTAACAAATAACAAAAAACCTGACAAGCACCCCCAGAAAGAGCCCCATATCGTTAAACAACCCAAAAATCCCCGCACCGGTGACCGCCCAAGTCCGCCAACCGTTAGACAAAAGAACTCCCAAGACTTAAGAGATATGCGAACATAGACCCCAAGAAAAAAAAAACAGAAAGCCGCACACAAAAACTATGTATAGGTGAGATATTTATAAGGCCGTCCAATATTTTCACTTTTTTTTCCCCTTTCTCCTTTAATGATCCTTAAGCTGGAAACCCAAATAAAAACACAACCCACCGCACCGTTAATATAAAACCCACATAAAAAGAAACTCACACAATAACACCATCCCAGAGTTATTTTGACACCCAAAAAGTACAATGTTAAACACCAACATTCTATAGACATAGCGAGAATGTGATCGCTAATAAAAGAGGAGGAGGAGGTTTGAGATTCGCGTATTGAGGATGTTGAGATGATTGATTTATTGTATTGTATTCGCTCGATGTAGGTTTTATTACGGTGGTGGGGCCAAGGATCGAGGATGGTGGGGTTTACCATACCCTCCTTGCCAGATTAGAGGTAGGATGAGGCATCCTGCTAGGTGATGCAAGAGGGGGAGATGCGACTCGCAGACCAGTGTTGGGGTTGACAATGGGGATGGCGTTGCGCTGTCTTGGAGGCAGCGCAGCGGGAGCTTGATATTTCATATGCATATTGGGGTTGAACATGTTCGCATATGTGGCAGCGTGAGGGTAAGCAGTCGAAGGCTGTACTTGGTGTTGTAGTGGGGATGACTGAGGTGATCCGCTCGAGTTTGATGAACGATCTGAACCCGAGAAGTCCATCATTTGACGCTGCAAGTAAATGAAATAAGTATGCGTAAATAAGAGCTCCAGACAAAAGGCCTCATACTTCTTCTTCAGTACACAGCTCTGGGATGAATGCAAAATCATCCTCCATCTCGAAGGATCTCCCTGCCTCGAACTTCTCAATGAAAGTTGGGACTGCGGGGATGTCTGTCAGCTCCTCCTTCGGCCTCATCATCTGAAAAGACTTGGTAGAAGAAGGACGGTGGGGGTTCCTACGCGAGCGGTTGCCCGAGGAAGCTGTAGAAGGATGGTGTTGAAAGTGGTAACCGAAAGAAGACATTGTTAAAAGATAAAGGTTTTTGTAGGTTTATTACGGTTTGAGTATTTTGGAAGAAGTAGTAGTAGTAATAGTAATAGTAGAAGTAGAAGAGATTATCGGAACAAGAGAAAGCGGCTGAGCAGGACTATGTAAACAAAGCGAGATGGTAGTAGTAGTACTGTGGTAGCAGTAGATATGAGGATAATGTTATCTGAAGAGGCGGTACAGGAGGTGGTATGGATGCAAGGCAACGAGTCAGAGAGATGGGAAAGACGATTGTGGATGGGGTAGAAGATGAAGGAGGGTGGCGATGATTAGATTATAACAACAATGCTGTATCGCACGGATACTTGTGTATCGATTTAAATGCCTGGTGGATAGATAGCTCGTGTGCTTAAAGAAGAAGAGGGGTGCGGGATGGAGGAGAAATAAGAAGCAGAAGGAGGGAGGGTTGTGGCGGGTGGATGGTGGGTGTGAGAGGGGAGGGAGACGGGTGGGCAGACTGCAGCACCGAAAGTGAACAAGGGAAGGGGGGCAAGAAGAGCAAAGACACTGGGACTGGGGGAACGGCCAGACCAGGAGGTAAAGGGCCATGGAATAAAAAAAGGGGTGGCGACATGTGTGCGAGCAAAGCGAGTGGGTCACTCCCGCTCTGGGAATAGTCCGGCGAAGCGCTGGTCGTACTCTTCATGAAGAGACCCTCAACTGCTCTCACTCTCTCACACAGCCTAAAAAAAAAGGAAAGATCCTCCATCATAAAAATACAAATAAGAAGAAACCGACTGCCCAGACCAGGAATATTTAACCAATTAAATTTAATCATGGATGGTGAAGAAAAAAAGGAAGATCCAACCTCTAGGAACATGGGTAATTGGGGCTTGGTTGGTTCAACTGCGCCTGAAGGGTAGTTAAGCCCCACCACCACCGTTAACCCAGTCGATAACCCACCTGCCCCCCCTTCATCCAAATCCACCAATCACACATCATTCCCAATACCCCAGCCGTTTTTGTTTTCCTCCTCTGGTTGCTGCTTCGGGTCAGCAGGGGAATGTTGATCCACGGACCACTCAGAACAGAGGCAGTTAGAGGCGGGACGGTCTCGCCATCGACCTGCTGCAGGTGCCGTGTCGCATTCGCATGCATCATTTTAATTTCGGTCTTCGCGCTTGCTGTGCCTCGCGTGGTCGCACTGGTGCTTATCTGGTTAGATTTTTGCTGTCCCGGTCAGCTTCTGCATGGGTTTGTGCTCCTTCAGCCTCGAACGGATTCTGTGGTACCGATCGGGTAATTTTCTTTGAGAATTCTCGAATTTACTATTGGCCAGAAGTTACCTAGGCTGGCGTTTAGCCCTGTTTGACGTGTTGTCCGCTCATCACCAGGAACAAAAAGAGAAAGGAAAGGAAATAAACGTCACAGGGCCTAGGGCAGATGGAGGGGTTGGTCCCGGACCACCCTGGGGGGTTCTTCTAGTCTTTAGAGATCTTCTTCAGAGACCCTATCGACAGAGTCCCCCACCCCCTCACTCCCCTCCTCTCCCCGATCGGAAAATCTATCGAAAAACGTCTAGAAAGAATGGAACCACCACCAGCGTTGGAACATGTAAAATGTGGGGTTGATTTTCTACCGCCTGATATGTTGATTAAGACAGACTACGACATTCCTCTTGCCTTAATCATCCGAGTAAGCTGGTCTTTGCAGTTCTTCTCCGCAGTTGCAGTAAACGACTCCCAGGCCTCATAAAGAGATATGATCTCCTGGGTGCAATCTATAATGGCCTCCATGTCCACCTTCGATTCAGCATACCATTCTATTATTTTTCCGATGCGACTCTGTGGTCCCTGACCGCTCGCCCCAAGGCTGCCGTTGCCATTACTCCCACTGCCGTTACCAGAATTTGCCGCCACAACCGCAGCAGCGGCTGCAGACGTTGCGGCAGCATGTAGACTGGCTTGAGACAGCGAGGGCTTCAGTACCACAGACAGGAATATTGCAGTAAGTGCAATGATGTGCGGGGGATATAACAGCGGCAAATCGGTCAAGCAGGAATCATTAATAACCTGCCAGGACATATTGTTTTCCTCAGTCGTCAAATTCATGACAGGTGTAAGGTCCTGTAGCGTACGATATGGGTGATGGACTATAAGATACGAGTTCATCTCGGATATGAGATAGAACTCGCATTCGGCGAGTTTTGCTGTATCAGAGGGCATAACGTCTATTCGTTCAGCGGGGTACAGGGATTTGGAAGAGGGGGTTTCTTGCCGATCAAAGCTCATGGGGAAGCGAAGGGAAGGGATGGATGAAGCTCACCTGGCCAACATGTTCTTGCTTCACTGACAACGATTCTGATGTGTTGAGGACATTCTTCCATCTTCAAGGCGAGGTACAAGCATGTCGCCATAACCAGATATGGATTGGTATCCCTTATTGGTACCTTGGTGTAAAATCGACGAATATATAATTGGGCAGTCGCGAGCGCCTGCTGTCTCGTCTGCATGCGCCGTCCAAGGCGAACTATCTCTGTTTCGTACAAGCAACGGGATTAGGAAACAGAGCATGAAGCAAGATGAGCAAAACCGAGGGTCGCGTGAACGTTCTACGTACGTGAATTGAAGTAGATGCTCAGATGCTTCAAGTCGGGTAAGGGAAACAGTCGAACACTCTCCCCATCCTGGGCATCAAGTGCACTGCGTATCTCAGCCAGTTTCGGGCGCGACATTTGCCAGTGCAGGCGCTGTGATGAAGTCCAATAATTTGCAGCCATTGCTGATGCTATTTCTCACAATATGGCAGAGAAATGATATTTGTCTTTTCTTTTTTTGAATAAGGATTGTAAAGACGAGTTTCTCTCGATTGAGGATGGAATTAGCGGTGACTCGAGGAAGATGACGACGATGAATCGGTTGTAGTGAATCTCTGAAGAGCTGTTGTGGACCAGCTGAGCCGGGGGTTGCACGTAGTAAGGATAACAATAAGACCAGGTACCTATTGGATGAGGCTCAATCAAGCTGAGCTAGGCAGAGTAAGGGACTGTAAGGCAGCAAAGAGGAGAAATTTGGGGTGAAAGCTTAAAGCACCAGTCCCGCCGCTTTTCTGTGCTCTGCTGAGTTAAAACATGGTTCTGGTTGCCGGAGTCCCGGATGTTATCAAGACCGCTGCCAAGATGACCCGTCGAGAACCTGTACTAGGGTGTAGTGAAAAGTGATCAGAATCTGATAAGACAAATACACCGATTCACCGTAACATTCACTTATCAGATTCTGATCACTTACCCTCAACACCCGTACTTCTGTTTAAGGCTTTATCGTGTGTGACCCATCATGCGTATGTGACGTCTTTAGACATACCCCTCTTGACCTGTGGACTTTTCACTTAACAGTTGACCCCCTTAGATAAACCCTGGACACAAACTTTTATCCTGATTGCGATTTCAGATTCTGTATTCACGGCCCTTTCCCTAGTTACATCTATGTCATGATAGACAGCAAAAACATACCAACAAACCCCTTTGTCAACTTTTGAAGACGGCTTCCTCAGATGGAGGAGCGGGAGAGCCAAAAGGCTCGCGACAAACGATTGCTACAACTCTTCAAGAACTTGGATACACGCAATGAGGGGCATCTGGATCTTGAGGGGCTGAGACGAGGACTGCAGAGAATCAATCACCGTATGTCGAACACCTCCCCCCTGCGTTCCTCCCGATACTCCCAAGGTCTATTATCACAACAACGAAGGTAAATCAATCGCGAAAGTTCCTCTAAACCCATTTTCTCTGCAGCTCTGAAAGACGCCGAACATTTACTACACGATATTCTTGCAGCAGTCGATACCTCCAAGGATGGCCTCATTCAATATTCCGAATTCAAGCATTTCTTTGAAGGCGCCGACAGAGAGTTGTGGAGAATATTTCATTCGGTGGATGTGGATAAGAATGGAAATATAGACAAAGGAGAACTAAAAGCCGCGTTGATTCGCGCTGGAATTGCAGTCGATCCTAATCGACTGGAAGAATTTTTCGAGTCAATGGATAGGAATAACGACGGCGTAATATCTTTTGAAGAGTGGAGGTATGATCGCTGGCATCCTCAAACCTCTGCCCGGGGAAGGGGAACTCCGATGTGCACTTTGGGTTTTGCACCTGAGGTGGTCGCTGACATATCAAAAGAGATTTCTTAATGTTTATGCCGAAGGAAGCCACATTGCACACGATCTATTCGTATTATCTTTCAACTGTTAGCGTTAATCCGGAGGGTGATGTCAATCTGAGTGATGAGATCAATCTCAAAGGCTTAGGTAAATCGGTTTCATCATTAAATCCAAGCCCGCCGCTCTGCATGTTATCCCTGCGTGTCCCATATTCGTTACGAGTTATCGATAACTGTATTCTAACCTCAATTGATCAAATAGGTTACTTTCTTGCCGGAGGTGTCGCTGGGGTAATATCTAGAACTGCAACAGCGCCATTTGATCGTATAAGAGTATACTTAATAGCCCAGACCGCTCCTAAAGTAAAGCATGCAGCAGTTGAAGCAGTGAAAGGCGGTGAACCATTACAGGCGGCAAAAAAAGTATCAGGACCACTCAGGGAATCTATCAGGACATTGTGGAGAGCCGGTGGCGTGAGATCATTCTTTGCAGGTTAGTATCTGAAACGTTCCCGGGTATTCAAAATCCTAACAATAGGAATAGGGAATGGATTAAATGTTGTAAAGGTGTTGCCTGAGTCTGCAATCAAGTTTGGCTCGTTTGAGGTGCGAACGACCATCAATTCCTCCGGTTTATATCTAAATCCTGACAAGAGAAAAAGGCAGCAAAAAGGACTCTTGCGAGATTGGAGGGCGCAGAAGATGCCAGTCAAATATCACCAATGGCTCGATTTCTTGCTGGAGGTATTGGAGGGGTTGTTTCTCAGTGCGTTAGCATCATCCCATTTGAATAGGAAGCATCATTTCTAATATATCGTGCAGATTTTCTATATACCCCATAGATACATTGAAATTGTAAGTCTAGCTCTCCTTTGCCTCAGACGTACATATGCGACGTACAATATGAAACTAACGTATATGCTGTATAGTCGCATGCAATGTGAAACTGTGCAGAATGGCTCCATGGGCAACAAGCTAATAGCAGAAACCTTTCAAAAAACCTGGAAAGCCGGCGGACCCAGTGCCTTCTACAGAGGTTTAACTCTAGCTCTGGTCGGGATTTTTCCATACTCGGCCATCGACCTCGGTACATTTGAGTACATGAAGCGTACCTACATTAAGCGCAAGGCAAAAAAGTTAAAATGCAATGAAAAGGACGTGGAGGTACCGAATTGGTTGGTTCTTGGAATCGGAGCCACAAGCGGGAGTGTGGGGGCGACGAGTGTATATCCAATCAATGTGTTGAGAACGAGACTGCAGGCACAGGGAACAGCGCAGCATCCCCAGACTTACACTGGTATGTGGGATGTTGGGATGAAAACATACAATGCCGAAGGCTTTCGGGGAATGTTCAGGGGCTTGACGCCGAATCTTCTGAAGGTGATACCGGCAGTGTCGATTGTAAGTTCCATATTTCTTCGTCATATGATATCTTGCATAATAACACGTCTAACCTTGTACGCAGTCATACCTTGTATATGAAAACTCCAAAACGGCGCTAGGCTTGAGCTGAGACGTTTAAGCATGTACCTCTTGTTTTTTGTTTGTGTTCAGCGTATACATTAGATCTATATGAAGACTATGATGATTATCTTTTACTACACGGCATTTCACAGAACGATTATGACATAGTTGTCATGCGCAATCCTTACACAATTTTCTCATTTCTTTGATTTTACGAATATTCAACTATGGAATTGATCATCTAAGGGAGCTTCTATCGTCAAACTACCAGTTTTGACTTTGCTTTACTTTCTTCAATCCAAATATTGAAGGTAAAAGCGCCTTCTCTGATAGTTCGTATTCCAGTGATTTTCTCGCAATCGGGAGCGGAAACTACGGACTTTTTGGAATTATTCGAGACCGGCTGCCTTTCACAAGGCATCCAAGTATCCGTATACTATGTTGAAAGTCAGCAAAGTAATTCTTTGATATTTAGAGACTGGGATAACATTTACATTATTTGGGGCCGCCTGGTCGTCGTTCAGTTCAATTGCCAGGCCGAAGGTTGAGTCCTCGGGAATTTTCCCAAGGCTTATGTTCGAGTATTTCAATTTAACCAGGCATGTCTGAAATTCTCTCTCCAGATTTGCAAGCGCTTGCCTAGAAGGGGGCACTTCGGCACCGGGTTGCAGCATAGGTGCGTTGTATTTAACATCAATATCGGAGGTTAAGGGAAATCTAGACATGTCGAATATAAATCTTTCCAGCGATATGTCGTTTGGGGAGAGAATTACTAGTGCAACTCGTCTTACGCAGTTCTAAGAATTAAGTCAGTTTGTAATCATGGTTGCACACCAAGGGAAAGATATGGCACCGAGTAAAGTCACAGAGTAATAGTAATTACCTTCAGTAGTTCTTCTGAAAGTGCCATGATGGCATCGCGTATCCATTTGATGACTTGCGGATGCCTACAAGTATGAGTTCCTATATTATAATTGTTTGTAACGTGGAAGAGCTCTTTTGGGTATATTCCACGGTTGTAAATGATCTGGTGAATCGCGACCTCGAGGAAATGGCAGAGCGTATAAGTGAAGTTCTCAAAGGTCGCCAGTGACTCTTTTTCTTTGCGGGTGAAAGTAGATGATCCATCTTCTTGTTGCAGCGACATCGTGGGGGTTGGTTTCTTTTTTTGTGTTTTTCGAGCCTTTCTTTGTTTTTTTCGAGATATTCAAGAGTTCCAGAGCGCCGTTGGAGTTCATGTCAGATGGGATCCGGAGGGGAAGACGCGACCACCCGCGCTTGTGCTCGCCAAGACACTAGAGCACGCGGAACAGATATTCGTTCCGTGGATCGGGAGACCAGGGTTTAACATAAGAAATTTCGGAGACGCCTAGATCTTGCAGGAGACAAGAGATAGCAGTGCTCCCTGGTTGATTACCCATCCCCATGATTAATTGGGTGTCAGGCCGCACAGTTTAAGGGGGCTCCGTGCTCCCAAAAACACAGACCAACGAGCGGACAATGTGTTTTCCGTGGATTAATGAATTTGCAGGCATTGCATAGTTCTCTAGATGGAGTGCCAAAGCTTTGATTCTGACATGATCCGTGTACGTATAAGCGGGGGTGCAAATTCTTTGTGAATGTAGCCTTCTTTTAAACTCTAACTTGGACTTGCTGACAAGACATCTGGCTCCGAGTGATGTCTCATGACGCAGACTCAATATCGAGGGGTTTTAAACGCGTCTATGACAGCCTTTCTACAATCGCCGGTCGCGGGGATAACCACCTTCGAAATAGTATCACGTCGGAAGCTGTTTCCGCATCGTCTGAACTGTGGGTAGTCGAGCAGTCTCATCCAATACATGATATAGATAAGAGAATAGCTCTGGTGATGATGTTACTCGTCGTCTCCCTCGCGTTGGCAACAGAGATTTAAAAGCAAAAAAGCTTTTGATTCGCTCTATGTGATATCTTGAAAATTTATCGACATAACACGATCTAGGGGCATTGAAGTTTTAGGATCAGTCTGGTGATCGAGCCTTTGACTCTCCTAAACATTTTGATAAGGCTTTTACATACTATGCCAAGTACATGCAATTATTTTATATTATTTCAGGTTTAACATCAGGAATAGACTTGATTTGCAATCTACAGATGTGGTGTGCTGTCGCTGATCCCAGTCATAGGATGGCCCGGGATGAGTGATTCCGAGTGATAACCTATGATGAAATGTGATGGGGACTTTTCTTTTGTGATGTAGTTCGAGTGTAAAGACGATTATTTAAAGGTCTTCTAATTTTTTATATTAGTACTTATATATGGGAGGGTTTAGGGGCCCTTTGGGGCTGGAAAGACTACATGTACACTTACTGTACTTCCATGTGCTTACAAATAGATACGGGTCGTCATCTCCAAATGACGGCTATACGCAGACGTGAGCTGGTATATTCTGGATGCTTGTCAGATAAACAGCCCAAGAACAAAGGCGTGAGTGGACCATCTACGAGTGATAACGTATGATTCACACATGATCAAGAATCTATAACCATTTATTAGGTGATCAGCTAGCCAGTGGTGCTGGAATTGTAATAGAGTGCGGTGCTTGTAGTGCTGTATGTACATTTGTGTACATGTAAGTAATGAAAGTCGTGGAATACCACGGATTACCCACTGGTTGAATTCAACAACTAGGATGCTGTGCTTTTCCCCACGCCAGGCCCGAAAAATCTTAGTGCAAAAGTAAATATTAGAGTACACGTGGCTCCGCCAATCCCAAATCTGTTAGACGTCCATCAATTCTACTGTCACTTGGTTTAGGACTCGGATGTTCTACGGTTCTGGGAGCAAAAACACATCATGTCCAACGTTATGAACCTCATGTGCCTTAAAGATCTGTGGTGCTCTATTCTCGTATCGATCCCCTACTGTACTTAGCAGTAAGCTTCCCGCTGGAAGTATGTAAGCAGGAGGTTGGGGACGAGCTTAATGGCACTCCTAAGATCATTCTAGGGCTAGCCATGCGTAATGGCTTTGACTGATCTTGCTATCAGCTAGGAAAGGGTAAGTAATGGGCTGGGTACGAGACTAGGAAAGGGTATACCATCCCTTAAGGCTTAAGCCGTCAGACCTGATCTCAATCGTGTTACTTAAACTTAATAGGGAAGTTGTGATACAAACATTGTAGAGAAGTGAAATGGCAAGGTGATATATTGGATTAGAGAAGAACGACTTGCGGCGAGAATAAGTTTCCGCCAAGCTTGTACGTGAAGGTGCGGTTGCAAGATGGCGGAGACCTATTCCATAGCAAGTACATGTAGGGTGAAATCGTGAGGGACTATACGTTCCTATAGTTTTTTTTAATATCAGAACTTCCTCATCAGATTGAGTAACATGATTGAGATCAAGCCTGACCGCTTAATCAAGGGATATTGGTTATAGGTTCTGTAGACTCGCAAATATCAGGAACAAAACTCACCTTGTAACGGTCGTTCCTCCTCGGGAGCCTAATTCACGAAGAGTTTAGCCTAAGTTTTTACAGTTGCTTGCTACGCACGATAATATTAAGAGGCGCTAAGTAGGAGCTCCCCAGATCCCAGGCCAGCAGGCTTGTATGGTCTCATGTGTTGTTCTTGGTTTCCCCAGATATTGATTTGGAAGGGAGTATGTCCTGATAGTCCTCTGTAGAAATTTACTTGGAATGAGTGGTTCATGGGATATCTTTTTCAATTATCAACAAATTGCGTGTACTCTCACTTGTCGTGATGTATCTAGAAGATCTCAAAACAGTTATATTTGAGACGATCACGTGAAACCAAACACATCACGTGATAGAAAACTGAACCAGAGAAAATGAGTAAGCTGGCCATCTGAAGCTGGCATATCAGCCACCTCCACCCTGCTCCAATCCCAGAGAGGCCCCCCACCAGAAGTGCCGCAGCCTGTTGATACCCCTCCTTTACCGACCTCAACAGAATAGTTTCACCCGTGATTTTGTCTACTCATCTCGCGAGCTCTCAGTTTGTTAGTAAACTTATTCAGGGCGGGTCTCCTTTGGTGGTGTTTTTCCCTGCTACTTTTTTCTTTGTTTCGTTGAGGCGGAACCCGACACGCGCTCAGCTAAGGAGTGGGAACCTCGTCATAGCCTGAACCTTTGACAGGGGAACTTCACACCACCCCCCGACAACAGTCAGAAGACAGATACAGCGATCGTTAGGTCAAGTTCGAATTCTGCTAGATTTGGTTTTGTCTTATCACAGCTATGGCGGATAAGCTTCTGCAGGATGTCTATCGCAAGATAGAGCGTGAGAAGGTCCTGATGAACGGTGCTCGCGCTATGCGTAGCTCTACCGACAATGCAGCCGTTCAACAGCGACTCGATAGTCAGATCCGTGAATCACAAAGGAACTTGAGTTATCTAGAGGATCGTTATACTGAGCTGCAGAACCGGGTTATGCAGACGGGTATGGAAGGGATGAGTATGAATGATGGAGGTGCGCAATATTCTTTTTTCTCTCGCACAGGGCAAGTACTTATGTTGAAAAGGAAATTATGGGGGGTACCAACAACCTCTGGCTCCCCCGAATCCACCGTTTGCTAGCCAACAACCGAGAACTAAAACAAACTACTCGAAACTTGGTATGACCTTTACTGGAAGCTATGTACCTAGATCATTTTCTGATTTTCTTGACAGATCTCATCAAATATGATACTCCACATCTTGGGCCCCGCATTCAATTGATGTTATCGCAATTAGAATTCAAACTAAGCGTGGAGAAACAGTATAAAGAAGGAATTGAAAAAATGGTAAAGCTTTATCAGCTTGAAGGAGATCGTAAAAGCAGACAAGATGCCGAGAGCAAACGGATAGAAAGTGCCCAGAAAATCCAGTTGTTGAAACAGGCGTTGAAGCGATACGAAGATCTTCACGTTGATATGGATTTTGGCGACGAGGCAGATGGTATGTATCGATGCCGATGCATATCGGAACAACGGAATGCTGATTGGTGCAGATGACAGTATAAATGCTCCTAATATCCGCCGCCCTCTTACTGGTCGCCTGAGAATCCGTGTTCTCGCTGTGAAGGACGTTGACCATGCGACCACTTCACGATTCGCCAGAGGACCTGAAACCTTTGTGATAATTAAAGTTGAAGATGTTGTACGTGTTAGAACAAAGTCGACCAGGAACGACAAGTGGCTTGACGAAAACCATGATATTGATGTGGACAAAGCCAATGAGGTCGAGATGACAATTTACGACAAGCCAGCAGATCATCCGATGCCGATTGGTCTGTTGTGGATCCGGATATCCGATATTGCTGAGGACTTGAGAAGAAAAAAAGTAGAGCAAGAAATCTCCGGCTCTGGGTGGGTGAGTGCGGAAACGATGGAAAACAGCGGACCCAGGCCGAACGAGAGTCAATACGCGTCCAACACCGGAGGACTTCCTGGCCCTGCAGCTGCAGGAGCTGGGGGAGCCGGATTATATGCCAACACTACAGGGCGTCCTCAACCAACTCAGCAACCCGGAGAAGTGTGTATTGATGCATGGTTTGCATTGGAACCTGTTGGACAAGTTCACCTCTCATTAAGCTTTGGTAAAATACCCTAAAGTAATCGATTTTCTTTATAATTGCTAACTTTCATAGCCAAATTTAACCAGAACAAGCGTCCGCTGGATCTTGGACTTGGAAGAAAAGGTGCTGTTCGTGCGCGCAAAGAAGAGGTTCACGAAATGTATGGCCATAAGTTTGTGCAACAGCAGTTCTACAACATCATGCGTTGTGCGCTTTGCAGCGATTTTCTCAAGTATTCGACAGGTATGCAATGTTCGGATTGCAAGTACACTTGCCACAAAAAGTGCTATCCAAAGGTCGTCACAAAGTGCATATCAAAGTCAAATACCGAGTCCGACCCAGAGGAAGAGAAACTCAATCATCGTATCCCACACAGATTCGAGCCTATGACTAACATGGGCGCCAATTGGTGCTGTCACTGTGGTTACATGCTACCTGTTGGGAAAAAGAATTCGCGCAAATGCTCAGGTAGTCTACTTTCCAATCCCATAAATTTATCAAACGCTAATGCCGAAAAGAATGCGCTCTCACTTGTCACGCTCAGTGTGCGCATCTGGTTCCTGATTTCTGTGGTATGTCCATGGAAGTCGCGAATCAAATCCTCTATGAGATGAAAAAAATGAGAAAGAAGTCAACTTTGATGGACAATACCAAGCCCCCATCATCGCCATTGGCCCAGAGACCACAAAGCGACCCATATGGTGCTGGATTGGACTCAAGAAATTCAATCCAGAAAGAACCACAGCGTCAGAGTCAACCTGCATATGGTGCGCCATCTTCACCATCGGCCGTATCAGCAGCAACTGCTGCATACGGTGCTTCTCAATCACCAACCCGTTTATCACAGCAACAGCAAGCTTACCCGCAGCAGCAACAACAGCGTCCCCCGCAACAAAGGACAGATTCTACAACTGCGGCAGCTGCAGCGCTGGCTGCCCAGCGCCCACCGTCAGTTCCGTCATCCCCTGGTACATATGGAAGGCAATCTGCAGACTATTATAATCCACAAGCGTCTCGCATGTCAGGGGCTCCAGCGTCGCCGGTTGCCCAAAAGCCACCCATGAGTGAATTGCAAGGCTCGTATGGACAAAGCTCAGACTATCCAAATCCTTATGCCCAACAGGCCCAGCAGCCACAGGCGCCCCAAAAATCGTCACCGCCTCCATCACAATCTCCGTATGAGCACCAGGAACCTCCTATTCCGCATCAACAATCCTACCCCGAGCCCGTACCAGCCCAGCAGCAGCAGCAGCAGCAGCAGCAGCAGCAGCAGCAACAACAGCCGAAGCAACAGCAACAGCAACAGCAACAACAGCCGCAACAACCACAACAGGTACAACAGCCACCACAAACGCAGATCGCTACATTTCCACCAAAAGGTGCACCTCCTAGTGCTGCATCGCGGCCGCAAAAGATAGGGCTGGATCATTTCAACTTCCTTGCTGTTCTCGGGAAAGGTAATTTCGGTAAAGTGATGTTGGCGGAAACCAAAGGAACAAAGAAGCTGTATGCCATCAAGGTTTTGAAGAAGGAGTTTATCATTGAAAATGACGAAGTCGAAAGTACGAGATCCGAAAAGCGGGTTTTCTTGGTGGCCAATAAGGAGCGCCATCCTTTTCTACTCAATTTACATGCCTGCTTTCAGACCGAAACACGCGTATACTTCGTCATGGAATATATCAGTGGAGGAGATCTGATGCTGCATATCCAGAGAGAGCAATTTGGAGCAAAGAGGGCGCAGTACGTGTATTTTCCCTTATGCTATGTTAGGGTCACTGACATTTTTTTTCTTTTCCAGGTTTTACGCAGCTGAGGTTTGCTTGGCGTTGAAGTACTTCCATGAGAACGGAGTTATATACCGTGATTTGAAGCTCGATAATATTCTTCTTACACTTGATGGGCACATCAAGATTGCAGATTATGGGCTATGCAAGGAGAATATGTGGTACGGTTCTACCACAAGCACATTTTGTGGTACTCCTGAGTTTATGGCTCCCGAGATTCTTATGGACAAGCGCTACGGTCGTGCAGTTGATTGGTGGGCATTTGGGGTTTTGATCTACCAGATGTTGCTCCAGCAATCGCCATTCCGAGGCGAGGATGAAGATGAGATCTACGATGCCATTCTTGCTGATGAGCCGCTATATCCGATTCACATGCCGCGTGACTCAGTATCAATCCTGCAGAAACTGTTGACAAGGGAACCCGAGTTGCGTCTGGGTTCTGGCCCCACAGATGCACAGGAAATTATGTCTCACGCATTCTTCAACTCTGTGAATTGGGAGGATATTTACCATAAGAGAATACCGCCACCATTCAAACCTCAGATCACTTCTGCCACCGACACATCCAATTTCGACCAGGAGTTTACTAGTGTTACCCCTGTTTTGACACCTGTGCATTCTGGTAAGCCATTCAACTTCTTTGGCGGGGTGTTATGTTACTAACGTATTTGTTTAGTTCTCACTCAAGCTATGCAAGAGGAGTTCCGCGGGTTTTCTTACGTGCATGATTTTGTTTAATATAGCGAGTAAAAAGCGTCAATGGGGATAGGACTGCAAACCCGATATTCTTTAAAAGCAAGGGGAGAGTTCATTTGCATGTGATTTTTGATTCTTTTTCTTCGCATTTAAGGCGTTGTTTGCTACGCGGGGCAAAGACCTTCTGCATGGGCCGCTAGTTCGGATATTGCTGTAGGGCTGTATTATTGGGCAGTTGGGCGGTATAAGTGCTAGGGGAGGGAATGAGGATCATGTGTGATGAAAGTAACGGAGCATGATCAACGGAGGGTATGAATGATGTGTGGGTATGTGGGTGTGCGGGCAGGCACTTGTTTTCTTTTAACCCCTTTTCTATCCGCCTGTTAGTTTCTGGTATAACTCTATTTCACATTTTGTTTCCCCCCACCCCCCGACCCCCCCACCCCCCATCCACTTTCCACTTATCCTTACTTTATTTTTTCGTCACGCTGTAGCAATCGTTTCTTTTAGTGTTATCAAGTCGAATCTGTCCCCACTAAACTTAGTAGGCTATTTTTTCTTTCTTCATTATTGTGGTCATAACTAAAGTGGACTTATAATTCATCTTAAATATAAAGACACAATCTTTCAATATAAAAAATGGTCTATGGGTTTATACATCCGTTACATAAATAAGGGTAGTAAGCTAAGATTTCCTGGTCGAGCCATATTTCTTTAGAATGACTCACGAGAAATCACTCGAGTTGGGTGGTGAGTGATATCCCATGACATTTCGTATGGGCAAGGGGTTTGAGAAAGACAGAGATGAGATGCGCCTGAACAGGGGTGGCGTCTGAAAATGTGAAATTAATTGAAGTGGTCTTATGGACTTAATCATTACATGTAGTTGTACGTCTATTCCATATACATGTATGCATATGCGGTTGGAGTGGTCGAACGTAAAGTTAATGCCAAGAGAAAGGCCTTGGCATATTTTTAACACCTTTGCAAAGTTTATCTTGCCCCGGCTCTCGGGGATGTTCTCTCCAAAAACTCTCGTCGGATCCACAGCAACATTGTCCGGTCACATCAAGACCCCCGTACTTAATATGGCCAAGACCACCTGTGAGGTAGATACGAACGACTCTTGGACTATAAAGATGATTGTCACCACGATCGAAATCATTCACGATAAAATTAGTTGGATCAAGCAGGCCATTTCGACACCTTGGGTTTCAGAAGTCATCGAACTACTCTTTGACGAGCTTGACCTGCTCAAGGAATTATTCTTAATCATACAAAATATAAAAAAGGACAACCCCAAATTCCTGGGGCCACAAAACCTTGGATTCTCAATTATCAAATGCGGCGATTTACTGAAGGAGCTTGGTGGCGATTTTATAGACTCTTCCAATAATATTTTCGAATACATCACAAAAATCCAGAAGTATAGGGACGATCTCATACACATATTGTGTAACGAAGGCTTTCCAACAACAGCACCCAATGGGTACTCAAATTTGTTGATGCTGCTGACTGGAGTGGAAGATATTTCCGTGTACCAGGGCAGGTGATAGGGATAGCACTATACCGCTGGCCATGACCATGATTAAATAATCACACTACAAGAAATGAGGAACACCTATCGATGGTGAATTATGTATTGCAGATGAAGGGCGTCAATGTCTTAGTCAGAGACAATCATAGATCTGCTGGATGACTACGCAGGCGTTTCTGCCAAGATTGTTTATGATCAACTGCGCCGAGTGCTAGGGTATACAGAGGACACTTCATCTTGATTAACGATCTCATGAACAAGGAGGACTATTATGTTCACTGAAAGGGAGTCAAACAAGTATACGGGAGGCTGCATAGCCATCGATGATCATTACAAACCCATGGAATGATACCAATATACTGAATGTAATAAGTACAGGGACATGTATGAATAGTAGATCTGTTGATTTAGATCGACGCACCTCCGAACATAAAATTTCAAATTCAAACCACCAATCGAAACGATTTCTATTTTAGGAGCTTGAAGTGCTGATAAGTGTAAACCATGGTATTGATTTGTTTTTGGTCATGGCTTGATTTGAATT
Organism: Morchella importuna; assembly: GCF_003444635.1. Lineage (NCBI taxonomy): Eukaryota > Fungi > Ascomycota > Pezizomycetes > Pezizales > Morchellaceae > Morchella > Morchella importuna. Next base: position 2,021,652 of record NW_025763399.1, on the reverse strand, counting down.
GTCATGGATGTAACTATGTACGCTTGTTTCTTGGTTCTGAGTTACACTTAAGTTATAGTTTTTTGGTGAGCTTTGGGTACTCAAGCTCGTCCTACAACACGGATAACTACACAAAACTGGGGGCAATTTTGGAAGCAGAATAAATGTCCCTCCTATAACGATGGACACTAGCATGTGTGTCCTTTCTCCCTCTATTCATATGTAAACAAAGAAATATTGAATATATATCACTGACCAACCAAGTGCAGTTAAAGCCGAGTCATAACATATGACTGAATAGCGAAAATCTAGGGGCCTAACAGCATAGAGTGGATATGGGCCTCACGTGAAAAATTGGTCAGTGAATAATTTCGTAGCTTGAATCGCCCATGAAACTGCCATTCTTCGTTGTTTTTCTCTACATATTTCAACCAATCAGTTTATAGCTAAGAAGCAGAAATGCGAGTGCAGCCAGGTCTGCGTAGCAAAAACTTATCTTTGTCTCATTTGAAGCTTCCAAATGACCTCTTGGAGCTCTTTATCTCCAGCCTTTGCACTACAAGGAGATTGCCAAATATTTAGTAACAGATGTGGTTTGGTGCGACTAGTAGAGGTACATACATATGAATCCTATTTTGATTCTAGCAACCATCCATAAGCTTCAAATACTAAGGATCTATTTCAACGACCGTGCACAAGATTGGGATTGAAGTCGATACCCACAGATTCGTAGTGGGGTAGTTCGATCTCATCCTATCACTCGCCCACCGCCAAGCTTCCAGCGGCTCTGTGGAACCCTGATCTACACACCTACTAACTAAATCCCACCACATACAAATCCAACCTCACTCCACCGCGCGCGCACCATGGTCCGCTACAAAGCCCGCTACATCCTCTTCGACGTTCTGTACCCGAATGCGCCAAAGACTCTAGGTGCTGCCAGTACACATATCGAATTTTCCTCACCCAGCGACCCCTCTATAACATCGTCATACCTATCGGGACTGCTGCGCGATGGTCTCGCTCACCAATTTGGCGACTATGGGGCGGGTGTGGCGGGGAACCTTAGCGTGAAGTACTTTTCGCCAGCGACGTCGACAGGAATAGTCAGGGTGTCCAGAGATCACTATAGACTCGTGTGGACGGCGCTGTCGTTTATGAACGAGCTCAAGGGCGTCCCGGTGGTGATAAGGGTAGTGAGGGTGAGTGGCACCATCAAGAAGGCGGAGCAAGAGGCAATACGAAGAGCGAGGAAGGAGGTGAAGAGAGTGGGTGGGTCACTAGTTGACGTGGAGGATATTGTGGTTGAGGATGACGAGATGGAGGAGGATTGATAGGTGCGTCCATCAATCGGTTTAATCTTTGAGTGCGGGCGGTATCTTTTTTACTTTTCTTCAAAAGTTGCAAGGCGTTTGGATTCAATGGTGCTAAATTAGTTGTGGCATGTATTTTCCTCACCCTCATGCTAAGATTAGAACTATTGAGTATTTATTTCTCTTTCCTTTCTTCAGTGGATCCCTTCTACTGTAACATTGTCGGTATTACACTCATATGAGCAATGAAATTATACGCCGATTCGTCCCGTGCTATTAGCACGCCGGGACTGAGATATTACTTTGACTAAAGCTAGTTCCTTTCCAGCAAACCCAAACACAATTACCTACAATTTCCCATACCGCAACAAATACCTCCTCGAAAGCCCAGAAAAATCATGAGCTACAGCTTAACCCAAATATTCTTCTAATGTTGGAGGATCACAATCAAAAAATGTGGAAGTACTTGACCCATATAAGCAGATATGAAAATTTGTGAGAAGAACAGCTACCCTGTAGTGTGACCCAACATCGACATCCCCAAACAGCTGCTGAGTCGTCTTGAAGTCCAAAGCCGTCCATAAGCGTAGAACATCAGCAAATCCCCATTCAACGCATTCATGGCAAGATCTCATGGCCCTATTGAACATTTTTTGATCTTCAGTGATGTTTAGACTGCCGTAGGCCGTGATGAGGTTTTCAGTTATCGAGTAGTCTGAGTTTCCATACATGTAATAGCTTGGTGCATTATCCTCGCAGTGATCAAGTAGATGACTTTCACGCAGTAGCGTGCGGGGTGATCCATCCTCTGGTCCAAATAGATGATAAATCAAGCCATCAGGAGACTTTACAGCTTGGTACTTGTAGTTTTTCAAATGCATGTTCCTCCGATACTCTTCCCTTTCCCATTCAGCCTGTGGGCAAGCTCTTCGTATGGTGAAATCTATGAAGCCCCAGCACTTGTCGAGAGGTGAGCCTTTGGCATGAATCTTACTCGCGAACAGAGCCAGGCGGTCTTCGCTCAGGTGTCCAGATTCAAAGTCATCAAGAAGAAAATCCCAATGGTCCACGATATGCTGCAACGCCCAGTTCATAGCCTCAGAGATAAGGACGATATCATAACCAAATGTAAACTCCAATGTTTTCATTCTCGTAGGCCAGGCAAGCCTAGCACAGAGAAAGAAGAACGCCTCCTCCCTTGTAAATTCTAGACCCGTAGGGCCTATGATTTTCTCTGGCATTTCAAGAAGGATAGTAATCTATTTGATGCTATCAGCTGCAAGAAAGACATATTATTTATTCTGTTGGAACATACGGTACGAATGTTACCGGAAGTGAATCGTGTAAAATGCACGTATTCCTCATCCGTTAATGTTGAGAAATTGAGTTTGCCTCGGGGCATCCTATCACCGATGTCGTAAAATCTGAAGATGTCTAGCATGCATTGAAAAACGGCCCCCGGGGGCTGTCTTGCGAGAAATGCCCGGGTCTCTTCAGAGGGGTTATTTTGGGGAGGGTTCGACATGGTTGATGTGTTTGGTTGGGTTCTATATGAGGACGGAAGCTTAGGATAATGATCAGTGACATTACGTCATTAGCCGAACGACCTCACACTTATCGTAGAGACTCAGAAATACGCCTTGGGGAACATTGGATCCTGTGAGACATTGTCACTCGTTCCCCTAACCCTCATAGCAATCTGTTTAAGCTCCCTGCAGAAAAAACTGAACTGAATCACTTGCCACAAACTTTCGAGACTTTGTCTAACTATCCCTGAAGCTGTTAAGTGCATGCTGCAAGATGTCCTCGCTCTTAATGAAATTACAATACACAGCTCTATGGAGATACAAAATTTGGCAGCTTAAGATACATGCAGCTAGTACAGATAGTAAAGCCAAGCACGTTGCTATTGACATTGTATGAGGTTGAGATTGTGATATTCGACAGAACTGCCTTCCCGTCGGGTTAGACAAAGACCTCATGACCGACTTTGTACTACCGGAACTTTTCTTCTTCTAACTAAGTATACATGAGGTAAATATGTAGAAAGTCGAGCTAGACATTCAGGCTATGATGTTGAATTTAAGTCTTGCATGCACAATTTGAATTTGAAGACCATAGCCTCTAATTGGGCGAGTTTTCTATGATTCCCGGTTAGAAGAGGTGCATGCTGCGGGGAATATTGGGTGGAACTAGTGTTGATCGGTTTATTGGTGATATCCCCCACCAATACATCAATATGTTAGTAAGTCTACGAATCAAAGGAATAAAGTTCTGTCTTCGATAGATACGAGGTAGTAGAATATATTATCTCCAGTCACGGCCCCACGTCGTTCTACATCGAATGGTTATCGAAATAGTAGTCTGTGTATTTGATTGGCTACAATTTTGCCTACTGCGATGGTCACATAATATGTAGGTAGTTGAGTTTTCCAGCTGAAAGACCCTGCACCTTCTGCCGGCCGTGTTTATAATCGAAACCTGATCCCAGCTGCATGTTATCATAAGTGCACATATTCCACAGACTGAAGGAGTCCCTAGAGCCTGTCAGTCGTATTGACTTAGATGTGATTACGAGCTGCCGGCGGGAAAATGCACTGCGGATTAAAGCAGATAAGCTAAATTTAACGGTGAGCCCTATCAATTACATAAACAGGACGTCAAAAGTCCGGATTTGAATATCGAAATTGTTGGGGATCAGTAGCGCCGAGAATAAATTTGTTTCAGATTTTGTCATTCGAATCTACATATCAAATACGATGCTTTTACTGACGACCGCACTTATTTGAACAAAGTTACTCCAGGACCATAGCTTTCCAGACGAATATATAGAAATAAGAAACAAGAGAATACACCCGCCGTTACCCACCAAAACCCATCCTGTATAGAAAATTAAGCCCTTAACGTTACTACAAAAGCAGAGATAAATAATAAATAAACGAAATACAAACCCAAAATATCCCACCACCCGTTCCCGTCATCACAACACATTAGGCCATGGCGACAAAGAGTGGAATTCAGCGCTGCTTCGCGGGATAGTTTTGTGTGGTAGGTGGGTTGACTTTGCGCCGCCCGTGGGCGGCTTTCACTGGCCTCATAGTTCTTGTGGTGAGCCACGAGCCCTGAATAAGACGAAGGAATCTCTCTTACTCCCAATCTTTAGGAACTGTAAAGCCACTCGTCGCCCTTCCAATAGTTCCCACCTGAAATCCCATATCCTCAAGCCTTGTCTTGTTCAGAATTAACCTTCCATCAAACACAAACGCAGGTTTCTTCATGTGGTCATAAATCAGCTTATAATCTAACACAGTATCTCTAAACTCATCCCATTCTGTGCAAATAATGACAGCATCGGCATCGTCGCAGGCAGCATAGGCGTCTTTGGCGATTGAGACCTGCTTCTGTACTTCTGTAAGGTCGTCCATGACACCTGGTTCGGTAAGGTCAATCCAAATCTGTGATTCCTGAACTTTGGGGTCGTAAATGGCGATCTGAGCACCCTCCGTACGGAAGTGGTTTACTAGTGTGATTGCAGGAGACTCGCGGGTGTCACTGGTATCTTTCTTGAATGCAAACCCTAGGATCGCTATCTTCTTCCCGTAGATGGTGTTGAAAAAACTAGATATCACTCGATTTGAGAATCGCCGTTTCTGGTACTCGTTCATATCAACGACCTATCATAATCCCAGTCAGTCGTTAGTATGCAAGACTACTAATCCATGTTGCTGTAGTAACAGGGATGAGTAGGCATACCTGTTTCCAGTAAGCAGCGACCTCCGGAAGATGCAAGCTCTCACTCAGATACACCAAGTTAAGGATATCTTTCTGGAAGCAACTTCCTCCGAAACCGACACTAGCTTTGAGAAATTTTGGTCCAATTCTGGTATCTAGTCCGCATGCATAACTGACTTCTTCAATGTCTGCCCCGGTAGCCTCGCAGATCGCCGAGAGCGCATTGATTGACGAGATTCTCTGGGCGAGCAGAGCATTTGCCGCTAACTTTGAGAGTTCTGAGGACCAGAGGTTCATCGTGATGATCTGATCGCGTGCAACCCAAGATGCATAGACATCTGCCAAGGAAGCTGCAGCCGCGCGTCCGGATTCTGTTTTCAAGGATCCAATGAGCACTCTGTCAGGGTTCATTAAATCCGAGACAGCGGTCCCTTCAGCGAGAAACTCAGGATTGGAAAGAATATCAAATCGAATCCCGGCTTTGGAGTTTGCCTCGAGGATGTACCGCATGTTTTGCGCTGTTCGGCAAGGCACTGTGCTCTTTTCAACGACGATCTTGTCGCTCCGGGCGATCTGGGCAATGCGTCTTGTCGCACTCTCTACATAGCCAAGGTCGGCGGCATATCCAGCTCCCATTCCTTTAGTCTTAGTTGGAGTGTTCACCGATACGAAGATTAGGTCTGCATCGTGAATCGCTTTGTCGACATCAGTGGAAAAAAACAGGTTTCGTCCACGGCAGCTTTTCACAACCTCATCCAGTCCTGGCTCAGAAATGGGAAGATTATCGGAATTCCACGCATCGATACGGGCTTGATTGATATCGACAATCGTGACAATGATATCTGGATTTTTTGCTGCAATTATTGTACATGTAGGACCTCCTAATGCGGAAATCGAATAAGTACAAGTTTTCGGAGCATTCGCATTCCCGGCCGAGTTTGGTCACTTACCTACGTATCCAGCACCAATACAGCAAATCTTTTTGACTTTTATGTGAGGAATTGCTAGAGCCTCAGAGGTCCTAGTAGTTGAGGGGGAATTTCCTCTGGATGTATCGATTGAAGCGTCTGTATTGCCAATACAGGTTGAAGTCCCAGAATAATTGACTGCGTTCTTCATTTGAGTAATCGAGTAGGATATATATAAGTATGTACGAGATTTGCGAAAAGAACTACTAGCTGGAGATTAGCTATCCCGCAAGATAATGTAGAGTATTAAGCAATGATAGATGGGAGAACATAAGATGGGAGAACATACATGACGGACTGCAATAATATAACCAAGTATCGACTGATAAAGAAGTAAACTGAAAGTAAGTTGATGGATGTGTAGGTAGGTGAGAGGGAAACTTCGTTATTTAAAAGAAGATAAGGGGCTTAGAAATAGAGTTGAGTTTACGCACAGAGCACTAATGTGATAGCTGCATAAAATTCGATGGTAAGTGGGTTAAGGCGGTAGCTTGGTAGATATCAAGAATCTCGCAAACCCACTTAGGATACCCTACCGCCGGCGATAATGCCAAGGGGGGCTTGTGGAGCTTGGCCATTCAGGGATAGCCCAATGCTTCCGCCAGTACCTGCATAAGTGCTTTAAATCCTGCAATTGTTAAACTCACGAGGTACTGCCGAGTCCCGGATTACGTACCACTCCTGTCTCGTTACACTGCTGGGCAAGGGTATGTGCAAATGCCAATGCCAATTAATGAACACATAATCTGCCTGCTGCGGTTGTAGAGTAGGTACATATAGTTTAATAATCCGTATGGCCATGCGAAAATTCCATAGTCAACCGAGTTGGCTGTTGGGCAAACTGGGATGCGGGATACGAGTTAAGATGTCGGGGAGCCACGGATTGGAAACCATCGAATTGCTGTTTCACTAGGTACCACATACTTGGACCACTGACAGTTCTTTTCTGCGTGCTTTTATCCATCTGGAGCTGGTTCTTCCAGAATATTAAACAACGACCTCACTAGCAAGCATCAATAAATGGAGCAGGTGGGGTGCTCAGCTGAACCGAGGGAGAAACTCAATTAACTTCTCCCCTTGATGACGCCAGTTGTCTCATGGATACATGTTGAGCCCGCCAAGGTCGAGATCAAACGCCGGACCATCTAAACCCAAGGCTTCAAGCCAAATTTCCGCCCGGGATGAGCAACTTGGCCTGCCTGGACGGTAACTAAACGTCGTAACCATCTGCCCCTTAAGTGAACAAATGTCTTGGCACGTTATGACGGTCTCGAAGGCCCGTGATATTGTATGGAAGCTTTAATCTGTCGATGGAGGTACCATGATCGAACTGACCACTTGGGGACTCAGCCTGAGCTCAGCAAGATCGGATCTCCGGCCCCGGATCAGTAGCAAACTATCTCCGGATAGAATTTTTTTTTTTAGATGGGTACACATTAGTTATCCCAGTTGCCAAGGTACACACCAATGATTCCGAAGATTTAATCTCTAAAATAAATAAGCTTGGAGTGCTTGCATACAGAGCGGACAATCCCGCCAGCTAACCCGAGAGGACACTTGAGCATAAGCGAAGAAGTCTGATAGGGGCATCTTCGGGATAATGTCACCATCGACATCCTAGGGAAGCCTGATTCGTCAGATGTGATATGAGGATATTTCCTGCTAGAGAATGTAGGCGGACGACATGTTCTTAACAGGCCTAGTAAATTGTGTAGATTCACTGGCTGCTTAAAAGACCTTGCGTCGATTGATGGCGTGGGTCGATTTTGCTTACTCACAACTGTGAGTGATTGATTATGATTATATGAAGCTGGTAGCATTTGTTCTTGGGATGAAGGAAAGATTAGTATTGTATTTATTTCTTATAGATAGCTTTCTGGGAGCAAGCCCCAGAAAGGACCAGATCGCTATTATATCTGGAATCTCAGAAAGCTTATTACTAGCGTGATTCCATTTACTGTGCCCAAGACTCCATGTCCCCGTGTCGTGTCATCATTCAAGCACGCGGAGCTTAAGCTTTCTTTAGCTTGACAAGTAGGGGAAGCACACCTCGTCTCCAAACACACTGCATCTACATGTACTTGGCTACAAAGGTGTAGGGTGCCCCGAATCACGGACTATACATGATTTTGGTCAACAATACATCTTGGCCTACAGATTTACTTACCCCGCCAACTGTCAGAGCTGGGATTGACTTGTCCAAGGGCTGGCCTCGTATGGTCCACGAGATGAGGTGCATTGCTGCCTTATAGTGAGGTCTTCGAACTAGTGGTATCAAATCCCAAGCGATTAATTACGATCATGACGCCCGATGTTGGATAGTGCTACGGTCATGGCCAGTTGAGAGGCTGTATGTATGTTCTCCGAGAACTCTATCGGTGTCACCTGGACTTGATTAAGCATGAGCGCGAGATAACGATAGTATCGGACGGAGTCCAGAATCAACATCCCTGCAGGGGTGGGGTTCGCACGCTCTTTTGTGGAACTTAAGACCTCGCCGGGATGTTGCCTATGATCCAAAAGCACATCTCGAAAAGCACATCAATGCAATACCACTATATATATCACGAGGTAGAATATGACAAAGATGTTCCTCGACAGACATGTCACCAGACGACTTTCCATAACCACTCGGACTCCCCCTCACTTGGGCGGCCGGTGGCGGCTGGTGGGGGAGGGGTACAAAAAGCCACTTAAAACGTTGATCTTCTCTAATTTCCTACATTAACCGTCTGAGTGAGGGGGGGGGGGGGGGTCCGGGTGGCGAGGAAAAGCGTCAGCTTACTTCAGGCCTCGTGGAGGTCAAGGGAGAAGAACATTACAAATTCAAATATTTGACCCCGGGGAAGGGCTCATCGCTGGATGGATAGACTGGAGCGTCAAGGCAGTCGAGCTAAACATATACCCTTAAGAAAAGTACACTTGCCAATAGTTATCTTTATATAGTATTAATAGCTCAGAGATCTTATATATGGAAGGTCAAGCGGCGGGGTTGGAGGGCGGTGGGGTAGTTGATCTCAAATATCGGGCATCCCTTAGTCCCCTGGTAATATCGGAAGGCACCCTGCATGCTCGAATCTATGACTGCATGCACAATTTTGTACCTAAAGTTAAGGGTTACATGATTTAAAAAAAAAAAAAAATTCTCGAATCTATAAATCTTAGCATATCAAGCCAAGCCCTGTACCTTTCTCGGGACTCGCCGAGACTGGTATCGAAGTAATCACAGGCTATCACTCGGCCCGCTGCACCACCAATCGTTTTTTCTTTTTAGATATTTAGCTTTTCTTTTCTTTTTTTTTCCTTTTTGTTTAATTCATTAATTGCATACATTTAGCTTCTCAAATGATGTAAAACCCGTACAGGTAAACTGTGCGAACTTGTCATATCGAGAGGTGTTCTTATCATGTCGACACCTGTCTGATCCGTGACTATATAGCAAGTAGTTGGACTCTTTGTCGAGATTACTTAACTACATGTATGTACCTCGTACTACTTTTTCAATACCAACACCCCAAATCCACGTCCACGCCCAACCCTCACCACTCTGACAATACACTCGAACACATAAAAAACCAAAAGCCAAAAGGGCGGAAACTACAGCGCTCTGAGAAAGGAATATATATATATATATATAAAAGTCTAAGCCCATAACTACCATAAAAGCCCCCTCCAGCTACAAGAAGAAAAAAATGTACAACACAACGTTCAGGTCTATACACATTACCAACTCCACTGTCCATCAAGTACGCTGATTAAAAACAGAAAAAAGACAAAAGAAAGAGACGCTCCTACTTAATTAGCTACATAGTCCTATTTTATTTATCCTGAGTCAGTAATTTCGACCCTTCATTGCCTTCGTCCTCACTTTCCTCCTCCTCCTCCTCTTCGTCATCATCGTCCTCTTCCTCCTCACTCTCCTCATCCTCCTCCTCGCTTTCCTCCTCCTCGCTTTCCTCCTCCCCCCCTCAGTCTCCTCCTCACTCGCCTCCTCCTCACTCTCCTTAAAAAAGTCCTCCAACGTCTCCGGCTTCCCCTTAACCTGCACCTTCACCCCCTCCGGCCTCCACACCGGACTCTTCTCCGGCGTCGCCGCCATCCCCGGACTGACGCCTCCGCCAGCACTCTTCTTTATAGCGACCACCCCGCGCCTCTCCGCCTCGCCCTCCACCGGCGCCACGTCCCTAACACTCGGACTCGGCGCCCTGCTCTCGCTCACCCAGTCCTCGAGCGGCTCATACCCGCTGACGTCCTCGCCCTCGCCCACGACCATCGCCGCCGAGCCCACGATATACTTTTCGCGCCCCGTCGACGGCGACGGCGCCTGCGGCGTCGGCTTTGGCGCCAGGAGCAGTAGTGTTGCGAGCGGTGTTGAGGATGGCGTCGACAGGATGGACTTGTATAGCCGTGCCCGGTCGCGCAGGTCGTAGCTCAGATCGTAGCGCGCTAGCAGCGTGATATACGCAAACAGCAGCGCCACCGGATGCTTCTCCTCCCCTCCCCCTCCCCGTCCCCTCCTGCACCGGGGCACCCGACTGCGTACGGTCCAAGTAATGCGCATACACCTTCGCGGCCAACAACACAATCTGCAACTTCGCCGCCTCCCCCTCGAGCACAAACGTCTTCGCCAGCAGCCGTAGCGTATCCGCCGCGACATTATCGCCGCCATTGACGCCCGCAAACTCGCCCACGAGCCATATGATACTCGCGCGGGCGCTGGGATTGACGGCCGTATCGAGCGCCTTTGCAAGGCGCACAACGGTGCGCGCGTGCGCGGCCGGGTTCTGCAGGATGATGTGGCGGATGACGGTGAGGCTCTCAGCGACGAGCGTGCCGGTGCCGCTCTCGACCTGGCGCATGAGCAGCTTGAGGCAGCGTGCGGCGTTGCGGGTCTCGCTTTGCGCGCAGCGGCCAATAGCGCGGACGGCCTCGCGGACGAGGGCTGGGTCGTGGGTGTGCGCGAAGTATTCGAGTTCGCTGAGGATTAGGTTTTTAGTGCGGGTGGGGGTGTGTGGGAAGATTAGGGTGAGGAGCTCGAGCTTGAGTTTCCAGATGTGTGGGGGGTCGGAGGCGTGGACGAGGAAGTGGGTGGCGTAGGGGGTGAAGGGGTGTGGGGATTTGAGCGCGATGGAGACGATGTTGAGGAGGGCGATGTGCTGGATGTCGGTGGGGGCGCGGAGGAGGGAGATGAGCGGGCCGGCGACGGTGGGGAGGGAGGAGGCCGGGGCGAGGTGTGTGTAGAGGCGGGCGACGGCGACGATGACCTGGGGTGTGTTAGAGATATTGTATGTAGAGTAGGGGTAATGATCAATTGGGGGATAAATACAGCACTGTTCCGACTCTGTAGCAAGGGGATGCAGCCGCGGAGGAGAAGCTCAAGGTCCGCATCCGTGGCTGCGGCCGACACCTTCCCCTTCCTCCCCCTACGCACATCCTCATCCCCACTCTCATCCGAGTAGAACCCATCCCCATCCCCACCCCCCGCCTTCGCCCCCGCTCCCACCCCCGCGGCCTTCTTCACCCTCTTCTCCCTCGCCGGAAAGTTCGCCCTGGCATACCCCGTCAGCACCCGCAGCACCGCCAGCTGCCCCCACTCATCCATATCAATCAGCATCCTGGCAAGCGCCCTATAATGCCCATGCAGCATCTCCCACCTCCCCGGACACACGCCCTCCCACGCCACCACCGCCGCCCCGACCACATAAAAGCTACGATCGCCCAGCAGCACGCCCAGACACTCCTTCAGCGCCGGCAGCGTGCCCGTGTCCAGGCGATAGCACTTTGGAATCGCCACGGCGGCGGCCTTGCGCACGTAGGGCGACATGTCGGCTGCGCAGCGCTTTATCCCCAGCGCGACGATCTGGGAGATGACGGGGACGCGGATCCCGGCCATGACGCGGATGGCCATGGAGCGCACGAGCTGCGATTGGTCGGTGAGCGCCTTTTGGATGGTGTTGATGGAGAGTAGGGCGAGGTCGGGCTCGGACTCGGCGTAGCGGAGGAGGTAGATGTAGACGAGTTTTTTGATCTCGAGGTTGGGGGAGGCGACGTTTTTGACGACGTCGGCGAAGAAGGGGCTGCAGTCGGTGCCGTGGGACATCATCTGGGTGTGTTAGCTGTGTGTGTGTGTGGGAGGTGGGGATGAGATGGGGGAGAGGGAGAGGTACAGAGATGACTTTCCGCAGCCCGTCGAGGACCTCGCGGTCCATGCGGGAATTGAGCAGTTTCTTGGTCGCGGTGGGGGAGGGCGTGGGCGGCGGGTGGGAGGAGGCGGAGATGGAGGCGGATTGTGCGGCCTCGAGGGTGAGGTCGCGGGCGGTCTCGAGGAGGGTGGATATCCGGGAGAGGGATTCCATGGTGTGGTTCTAGGTGGGGGGGGGGAGTGAGTGGTGAGTGAGGGGGGAGTAGTGGGGTGAAGTCAAGTGAGTGTGGAAGTGGAGGAGGAGTGTCGTGAGAATTGTTGGTTGTGGTTGGTGGGGGGGGTTGGAGGTGGGAGTGGAAGTCTGTCTGTCTGTCTGTCTGTCTGTCTTCTTCTGTCTGTCTTCTTCTGTGAGGTGGAGTGGCTGGAACTGGGTTGCGGTGTGGCTTGTGCGGGGCGGGGATGCAGGGATGGCGTTGGTGGGGGCTTACGTCATTGGCCGGGGGAGCTCTTGCTGTAACAGTTTAGGGAAGAGGGTTTGACTGAGTACAGTACTTGTAGTACCGTGAGTACATGTACCGTACATGTACCGTACATGTATCCCGCTCGATTTATAAGTTGCAACATTTCTGTAGATACAGTCGCCTAGTGATCGGTCTGGACCGAAAAATGGTATTCTGATATCGATTATCACTATTGACATGCGGAATAAGGGTTAGGTTTTAGACCAGAGGCCGGAAAGAAAAGTAGCAAGCTAGGGCATAGACATGCGCGCGACTACTGAATTTATGTAAGGCCAGTCTTGTTCACGCTCTACTAGACAGAGCTCAATTAATTGATTTCACATATCTGTCGTGGTTGTGGAGTTGGATAATAATTTTCAAAAGTTGGGTTTTTGGTGAGAGGCTATTATTTCTTGGTTTGAAGTGCGCGAGGCCCAGAATATCGATTGTTTTATAGAGTATCTATTATGGTCCACCTAAATAATGTTATTCGGGTGGACCAACATACAGCGGAGCCCCGATAGTAGCATACTCTCGATAGTAGCATGTTGTTGGCCAATCCTGAACGGATCGGCACAGGCAAATTTGCTCTCGATACAAGCATATTCTCGATAGTGGCATAGGAATTTCCATTCCGGACCATATTATCGGGATTGCACTGTAGTATCGATACTTTTTCTCTCTATACCCAAGTGGTATTTCATTGACATTATTCCTCCAATACCGTGCCCGAGACGGTTACTGCGCTGCAATACGGCCCTATCTGCGTGTTCTGTCCTTCATCTGAATTATATTATTTGGATGGAACAAACACTGTGATACACCGTTAACGCTGACCTAAACAATTATCTAATTAGGAAAGTGATCAGAGCTGTTTATTACCTTGTTAGGAATGGAACAGGCTCTTCATCTCTTGGCACACCAAGCTTCCCGTGCGGTTGTTGTTCCCGCGCGGGTTGCACCCCAAGGGTGCACGCAATGCATGCAGTAATAATTTGGTGCGACCAAGTTCATCCAGTGTCTAAGATGCTTCATCTCATGTATCTACAACTACAAGATAAGAAACCTCGCTCTCTTCAGTCTATCACCGTTTCTATCGCCGGCCATCCGACTTACTACACCCTGGCGTGGCCCATGGAGCATGGGGTGGTTAGGTTAGGGTTAGCGCTGGGCTAGCCATTCTTGCAGCTCAGGCAGCTCCCCAGCACCTCCCCTCCGATATAAGTATTAAGCTCCCTCCCTGCCCCCCAATATCTCACTCCCCCTCCTCTCCCCGCACCTACCCACCCACCTATCACCGCACCGACCAGCCATGTCCCGCCCCGGCCCCAAGCCCGCCCTCGATAGCCCCACCATCAGCGAGCACCTCCTCGTCCACGAGCAGCTCCTCCGTCACCTCGTCAACAGTCTCGGAGCCAGCAGCACCACCAGCGAGGGCAGCTGCCTGAGCACCCTCCTGCACAAGCTGGACGAGCTCAACGCGCGCCGCCAGGGCCACTGCTGCTCCGTCTGCGCAAAGGCGTACAGCGACGCCAAGGGGCTGCGCCGGCACGTGCTGGGCGCGGCAGACAGCTACCATCGCGAGCTGGCGGATGCCCTCATGGCGCTGTGCTGCGCGCGCTGTGGCAGGCGGTTCTCGAGGAGGGAGCAGGTCACGAAGCATGAGGCTAATTGTGGTGAGTGGTTTTTTTCTTGTTGTTTTTTAATTGAGGAGTGGGGTGAAAGCCAACAGAGAGATATAAGGCAGGGCTGCGGGAGGGGTTTTGGCGGGGACGAAGAGGCCATGGACGGAGATGGAGGAGGGGGAGGGGGAGGGAGGGGAGGAGGAGGGGCGGGCTGGTACTACTATTGCTGTTGCTCCTATTGCTCCTATTGCTCCTATTGCTCCTGTCCCTGCTGCTACTACTGCTACTCTTCAACTTCCGCGTATCATGATGTTTGCGCCGCCGTCGCCTTATGCGGCGTACTTTACGAGAGCTGATCTTATGTAATTTGTGATCGAGGCAGGCTCTTTCTTTTGTTCTTTCCTTCTTTCTCTCTCAAGAGTTACGTATATACATATGTGGAAGCAGAATTTTGAGGCCACCGCCGAGGGAGGGAGGGGGGGAGGGCGGGCTCGCTCGTGTGTTTGAATATATCATATCATATTACTTTTCAATCATTTGTTTGAAATAATACTACATGTAGTAAAGCACTGCCAGTACCAGCGCTCTCAAACCAATTTAATGCGTACTACAAAACCCCACTAAACAAAGACACAGATTGCAATTAACTATTATGATAATATACCCAGGCCAAAGATCAAGAAAGGTGTATATGAGCCGAGGCCATTTTGATGTCCTGAATGGCATTTGCAAAACAGCCAGTGAAGAGTAGAACGGTAAGTAACATGTGAGGCCTAGGCGATTCTTTGGAACAGTTGCTTATTAGAGCTATGATATGCGGTTTCCCGAAGAGGGAAATGAATCGGCATAATTAAGCATATGTAGACTCCAAATGTACCTCGACACCTGTACTACATCTCGGTGTGGCTTCACGCATCGTGAGGGGTAATTTCTCTGTGCCCAGATTCCTGGTCTTTGTGGCCAGTTTCCTGGCTCTGGGGCCAGTTTAGTGGTCTTGCCCGGTTTAGTGGCCCTGCCCGCTTTACTGGCCTTGCCCGGTTAACTGGCTCTGTGCCCATGTTCTTGGTCGTTGTGCCAATGTTCCTGGCTTGATTGCTAATCCCTATGCACAGCCTGTTCATGCGCTTGACTAGAGTAGGTACATATTTGCGCCTGTATAGTACATGTAGTTAACATGGATTAGTTTATATAATTGATAAACAAATATTTTTACTATGAATCATATGCATCCTATATATCACCTAGCTATAGAAAAGAACGGAGGTTCATTTAGGTCTTTGAAGACCACTAGCTGCTAGTTAATTGGAAGCTGCCGGCCAAAGAACTATGGATGGCAGCTAATAGGCGTACAGTTTTTGTATCAATTAGTTTTTTGGTCTAAATAGCTCTAATCTGGCAGCGCGAGGGTGTTTCTACCAACGACTAGATGATGTGTGATGGTTGTTGTCTTTAATTTATCCCTTTATCCAGTACAAGGGAGGGCCTTAATTGTAAACACAATAATAATATTATTACTGAACCAGAAGCGGGGAGCCCCAGCCAGGCGGCATTGAAGCGTACCTGTACCTACATATATCTCGATAGCTACAAGTACGCACATATATACCTACCGTCGCTCTCCAACGACCTACCAACCCAGCGCGACCTCTCTCTCCCTCCGCCCCTTTAATATATCCCTTTCTTCAGCCAGCCAGCCAACCAGCTATCTCCCGCACCAAAAAATGCAAATCCGTACTGTTGACGGCGGAATACTCGACGCCGACGAGCAGCCCGAAGCAGTGGTGCGGGTCATGGGCGAAGACGGCGTCGTGATCATCTGCCAGCGCTCCAACATCACGGTCCGCATGAACTCACTCAACCGCGTGCAGGCACTGGAGTCCCGTGGGGATCTGGGATTCACAACCTTTGAGTTCATGGATAAGGAGATCTTTATGTCTTCGGTACGGTACAACACCTAGTAATGTCTTTTTTTTTTTTTTTTTTTTTTTAAAATCTCCCATATATCCCGCCCTGTATGTACTTGGGGGAGCGTAATTAACCTAGCTAGTAACATTTCCCATGGCGTGCGCAGGCCGTTGCAAAAATCCTCTTCCTCCTCCACGGCCAGTATAACATGGGGACTTCAAAACTGCTCATACCGGTCCCCCGGTTCGAGGACACTGCGGTGCGGAGCTACAATGCATATGTCGCGACGCTCTTCGGCGGCCCGCAGAACGGCCATGTCACGTTCCATCTGACCGTCGATACGGCCAGCCAGCAGCGCAAAATGGTTACTCTGAACGGTGGAGATATGTATGTCTAGTCCCCGTCCCCGTCCCCTCCCCCGTCCCCCTTCCCCCCCTCCCTCTCCCCCGCGCGCGGCGTAAATATCGATTTTGTTTTTTGTCAGTATACCAACATTATTGCTACCCCTCTTTTTTTTTAATTTTTCATTTTTTTTTTAGTCTCCTATGCACCGACAAGATACAGCGAACGATTCCGCAAACCCGCGCCGATACTGCGTTTGTGTCGGAGACTTTCTATTACCCGCCGCATCTGCCGAATGTACGGCTGGAGGAGAATTTGGTGGCTGACTACATGGTAAAGAGTGGAGGTGAGCTTCAGAAGGATCCTGTTAATGGTAATGTGGTTTGGAAGTATGATAATTTCATGATGAGGGAAAGAGGGAGTGCGAGTGCGAGTGTCAATGTTTATAGCAATCAATGGTAGATAAGGAAAATATATGGTGAGGATTGAGTTTTTTGTGTGCTTTTGGCACGCATGGTGTGGTGCGTAGGAAATGTGTAATTATAAAATAAATAGGCTTGGAGAAGGAGGGGAGTGGTGGAATGAAGTTGAGGTTTGTTGGGCTAGCTCTCTGAAAGATCAGGATGTGGATAAGGTTATAACGAGAAGAAGATAGCGTAGTAAGAAAAAGCAATCAAAGGAAATTGTCTTTCCAATTAGGTGCGAAACGTCAACGAGACTTTTTGCTTTTTTTATATAAGTGATCGTATCAGTAACCTGGAGGAAAGAATAGGATATGGCTAATTCATCGTAAAGACATCTCAGGAACCGCTCTCTTTATACCGGACGGAGGAGAATAAGATGCCAACCTTGGATCAAATTTGGGGGTAATGGGTGCAGGTAATGGGTGCAGGCAAGGCTCATGCTCCCCTGCATATGGTCATCTCAGACGGAACCTAAACAGCTACACTCGTTTCTGGGACAATGGCGAACCTAGCTGGTTCGAGTGAGCCAATCAATGCGGGTGCTATCTCCCAATTACATGTGGGCACTCAGGGAGCATCCTCAACTCTCTTACAACAGTGTTACCGTCTGCGAGATACTGCCCAAGCAACAGGAGCCTTAGGCACACAAACAATTAAGCAGCCATGATCTGGATCCTTATCCCCATATTCGTAGTACCGCTCGTCCTGCTCACCTGTGAGTATTCCATTCCCCATTGCACCCCACACCCTCTCCACCACCACCCTCTAATACTACTCGGATCTTCTACGGAAACAGTCTTCCTCGCACTCTCCTCCTGCCTCGGCGACCCTCTACGGCGTGGTAGTGGAAGAAGTGGAGGGCTCTTGAGGCCGTCATACGGACGCACGTACCTCAACTCCATCTCCAGCGGCGCCTGGGAGAACGTCGAGATGGACCGCATCGAGCGGGAGAGCGACGACGATGAGTTTGATCTGGAGGAGGGTAGGCATGAGGAGGAGGGCATGTTGTAGTTTTGCGTAGCATTTTCTTCTGTTTTTTCTCCTTTTTTTTTTTTACTATTCACGAGGACAGGGCGCTGTGTAGACGGCGCAGGGCATATTACATCGCTGGAGGGGGGCATGTAGCGAGACTTCTAGGGCCGCAATTGATGATGATGACATCTGCGGCGTGGTGTGTTGGGGTGAGAACAACCCTAACCCTCACAGTCGCTGCCAAGGCCAATTAAGGTTTTAAGCCGCAGCCCCGTTCAGGACTAGCGTGATTGTACCAACGTCGCGTCTCCCCGGAATTGGAGAACAACACCTCGAAGAAGAAGAAGAAGAAGAGTCTGTCTCTGCCATCCAGCCATCCTCCCTCTCCGCCATTCAACCATCATCAATTCTGTGTCTCCCATCCAACACCCCCCACTCAGTCTTTCTCTCCAGTTTCATCTCAGTCTGCATCATCCCAGCATTCCCAGCATCCACAGCAGCACCATGGCAGTCCCAGGCCTCCAGCTGGCAGATCTCTCCATCGGCCAATCCTTCCCAAACTTCTCTTCACAGTCCACAGATCCCCAGTCTGCCGAGCCCCCCACAGAAAAGATCCACGAGATTGGCAAATGCCGTGAATGGCGATTCGAGGTGGCCTTCAACACCACCGTAGAAGTCAAAGTAGCCCACCACCCTCCCACACCCCCCACACCCCCCCACACCCCCCCACAACCCCCACCTAGCAAGCTAACACCCGCCAACCTCAGCTCCTCAAAGGCACCGCCGAGATCTTCGGCACCGAGCTCCCCACCGGCCACAAATTCACCTTCACAGGCTGCAAATCCGCAATCTACACCTGGTCCGGCTGCACGCTCTCCGTCACGGGCACCCCCACCGTCGAATACACCTCTGAAGAGACGCCCATGACCTCCTACACCAACCTGCACTTCGCGCTCGAGAAACTGCGCGGCGCCGCCAGCGAGTTGCCGTCCAAGCAAGGGCCCCGCGTAATGATCATCGGCCCAGAGGACGCCGGCAAGACGTCGCTCGTCAAGATCCTGACCGCGTATGCAGTGCGCCAGGGGCGTATGCCGTGCGTGGTCAACCTCGACCCGAAGGAGGGGATGCTGTCGCTGCCGGGGACACTGTCGGCCACGAGCTTCTCGACCATCATGGACGTGGAGGAGCATTTCGGGAGCTCGCCGACGTCGGGGCCGTCGCCGGTGCCGGTGAAGCTGCCGCTCGTGTACTACTATGGGCTGGCGTCGCCGGAGGCGAATGCGCCGCTGTACCGCGCGCTCGTGTCGCGGATGGCACTGGCGGTGTCGTCACGGCTGAGTGAGGAGGACGGTAGCAGGGTTAGCGGATGCATCATTGACACCTCCGGTATAGCAAGCTACGACGTCATCTCCCATGCTGTGTCCGAGTTCAGCGTGGATACGCTCGTCGTGGTCGGTAGCGAGCGACTCTACAGCGATATGGTCAGACGCTTCGAGGGCCGCGAGGCCGCCAGCGGCGTCACGGTCGTCAAGCTCGCTAAATCCGGCGGGTGCGTCGACCGCGAAGAGGCGTTCCTGAAACAGGCGCGTGAGACCGCGATCCGCGAGTACTTCTTTGGCGAGCCGAAGCGGACGCTGAGTCCCTACACACTTACCGTGGGGCTAAATGAAGTGAACCTATGGCGGGTTGGCGAAGGTCTGTTCCTACTCCCGAATTGGTTATCTAAGAAGAGAAGCAACAAGTGAGCTAATGTATACAGCATCACCACTGATATCCGGCGTGCTCCCCATCGGAACCGAAGACACGCAGCCGCTGCTCGTCAAGACGACGCCCACGTCGCTGCTGCAGCATAGTGTTGCGGCCGTGCTGCACGCGGAGATGGGGGATGCCGTGGAGGTGCTTGCTGAGAGTAGTGTCATGGGGTTTGTGTATATGTAAGTTCCCCCTGGCTATAGTGTGGTACTGGGGGTGGTATGGGGGACTAAACTAATGGGAAAATAGAGCGAGCGTGGACGATCAGAAGCATTATATGAAAGTGCTGGCGCCGGTGCCGGGACGGCTGCCGCCGAAGCCGCTGGTGGTGAGTAGTTTTCCGGAGCCGACGGCGAGTTTGGTGGGGTAGTGGGGGGTGGGGAGTGGGGGGAGGTAGAGGGGCGGGGGTGGGTTAATGTAGAAATAGTTGTGGGATACCAGGAATATATTTTGTGATGAGGGTTATGGATTGTTCTTGAGAGCATGCAGTAGTTCGTAGGGTGTCTGTGTGTGAAAGGTTAAGTTGACTGCAGTATTATTGTGGGAGAGGGATTGCCAGGCTGCGTGCGGGTGGAGGGGATAGGTGGGGTGAGACGAGTGATAATTCATGGAGCTGTCCATATCTTGCCTAATTGTTTATCTAGCATTGAAAATCATTTTGTCCTTGGACTCAAATTCAACCAACTATTATTATTCTACTATACCAGACAGAGGTCGTGACCAAAGAATAGCGGGAAATGTGTAACTTGATCTCATTCCCGGGCCTTGAACTTAAAAGGTTCTCCGATACTACATGTCCCTGCATAGTGCATATAGGTTCTGGGACATTAGATTTTCACGGTATAATTAATTGCCTGTTCGTTGTCATAGGGGGTACTCGCATGTAAGTCCTGTGAGGAATTTTGTGAGGCCGCTGCTACCAGGAATTCCCAGGACTTCATTAATGCGTGAGTACATGTAGCTTTAGAGTGTATATCTAGTCACGTTTTGTCATCGATTCATTATTGGTTCTCTTTCTTCTTTGTTACACAACGCGGCCGCGC
Organism: Morchella importuna; assembly: GCF_003444635.1. Taxonomy (NCBI): domain Eukaryota; kingdom Fungi; phylum Ascomycota; class Pezizomycetes; order Pezizales; family Morchellaceae; genus Morchella; species Morchella importuna. Next base: position 2,000,915 of record NW_025763399.1, on the reverse strand, counting down.
CGGCCGTGGTTGGCTTTTGCACGATTAGGCTTTTCAGAACAGTTGACACATCCATTGTTGCGCTGTCACTTGAAATCGTATATTCTAGGGGGTAAAAGATTCTTGATATTTGTGCGGTTGGAGCTGTAGTTGGCTGTTGAAAATAGTATTATTGAAAGTAGTTTTGTTGGTGTGTACAGAGTGTGCGTCCCTTACCTCTCTAGTGCTTGTGCTAGCTATATAGCTGTGGTATCCGGCGGTGATGTAACAAACAACAACAAGTATAACTAACAACTACAACTGACAGAAACTGACAGCTGTTCTCATACTAATAATACAGCCACACTAGAGACTCCCCAGCGTTCTACTACGCACACAACCCCCAGCGTCCCATTACAATAACAAAATATTCTTTACTATCCCTAAGTAGTCTCACCTTATCCCGCCCCCCCCCCCCAAAACTCCACTCACCGACCACTGACCACTGCCGACCATCCCCCCACCCCCACTACCACCGACTCAAAAATGGACAACTACTACACCTCCTTCTTCGCCCGCGCCCACCCGCTCAAGGTCGAGTACACCACCCCCGAGAGCTGCCTCAACGACCTCAAGGGTAAAATCGGGAGCATGTTTGACCACGACACTAGTGGCAATCTGGACGGCGTCAGCTGGTGGCCCCTGAAGCCCTATGAGCGCCCGCTGAAGGAGGGTGAGGTGCGGCTGCGGTGGTCTTCGGTAAGTACCAGTGACATTACCCCCCTGGTGGGTTGTGAGGGCGCATGTGGGCTAATGAAGCGGCGGCGGCGGGTGAGTAGAAGTGCTGCAGCACCGAGCTGACGTGGATAGTGAGCCAGAGGTTTGTGGAGAGATATGAAGAGTGGCTGAAGGCTGTGGATGAGCCGACGTCGCCGGCGTTTGTGGGTGCTGGTGCGAAGGATGGTGATATTGCGGGTGTAAAGAGTGAGCATGAGGAGGGCGATGCGAAATAGCTACTGGGTTGTTTACTTGCGCTGGATAGCTGTGGATGTGGCATTTTATGGTTACGGTTCATGGGCCAGGGTCTGGCTCCTGCAGTTCGAACATGATAATAGCAATATTAGACTATCTAGCTCAATCATGAAATATCACTCGACCATACATGTTCGTTTGTAGTTGCTTGACTGGGCTGGCTGTAACGTGAGAAGAAGTCTCCTATAATTCATGGCGCATAAAACGATAATCAACAATCTTGAAGATCGATAACCAAAATCTTGAATCTTCCCACTATGACCACATGATGAGATAGTTATAGGAAAAACTGTCCTCCGAGGCATATACCAAGGAGGTTACAATTAGAGGATTATGGTCTTGGATTATCATAATGACCCTTATATACGCACCCACGGCTTACGGCGTACGAGCGCCTATGACACAAGATATTCCGCGGGCGGCACATGTTATGGTACCCGAAAGTAAAGTACTAGGGATACAAACCTTCGGGTGTGCTCTACACTCCCAGGCGGGCATGTTGGAGCACAACGGAGCTGGAGATCGATGGGGGTAATCAATATTAAGAACGTCCAAGAGGTGCCTATGTTACATCGAGTCATATTTCGTGATCCGGAACCTGAATTTAGGTAACAGCAGCGAGTAGGTAGATCATCTACCCTCGCACTCATCCTTTTCACGAGGCCAGAAACCGTGAGCATACGATTCTACTATCGTGAGATTCTCAATGGATTAAGGAGCATGCATATATCACCGAAAAATATGTGAGAAAACACAAAAGAGGTCCTACTCACACACACTACCACCGAATCTATTACTTAATCTCAACTCGTCAATATTGAACGTAAAAAACCAAAGTGAAAACAACTAACTCCAACAACAACCCAAACACAGTTTTCATAGTATGGTCAGTTAAGCGCTTCAAACAAACCGCGCTGATACATGCCGCCCCTCCATTTCACTGGTGTGTGCTCTCCCTCCCTGCCAAAAAAAAAGGGGGAAACTACGGCAAGTCCAAAAAAAAAAAAAAGGAAAAAATGACGAATGAACTTTTCTTGGTTCCTCCAACTATCCAAGTAACTCAACATCCAAACCAATGGCTCTCATGAACAAATTTACATTGGCGCTCTTCTGCGTCCCAATCTCCGCCGGAAGTGTTTTGGACGCCATTACGTTTTCCATTACACGGTCCCTGTGATTTATAGTCGCTCATTAGCCCCCCAACATTCAAATAAGCAAGAAAGAGAAGAAAGAACTTACTTCACAGCGCCCACAAGCATCTGCTGCTGTGGCATACTGGCCCCTACGGCCACACTTGCCAAAAACTGCCAAACATACACATCGTCGACGGCCATTCCATTTGGCGGGAAACATCCCATCCAGTGCCCTTGTAAGGTTTCAAAGAGGCGGTCATACATTGCTTGCCATTGAGCAAGTTCGTTCTCATTAGCCTTTCCAGATTGCTTGACAATCTCGGCTCTGGAGGAAAACATGGTGAGAAATGCGAGCCCGATTTTTGTCTTTGAGACTAGAACTACATCAACACGCTCCAAAAGGATTCCAAGAAGGCCAATGACGATTCTGAGTGGCGCTTCGTACACATAGGATATGAGGGATGGCAATACTGTCGAGGCAAAGAGATCGATTTCCTCGCGTGTTGCAGACGGAAGTGTTGTTTCATGAGGCTGATACACGCCGTTTTTGACAACGTCAAGGATGTCAAGATGGACCACAATCATCGTAAGCACTGTGACTCGTTGTTCTTCGTCCAGGTGTCTGAATATGCGTTGAATCGCACGCTTCATCTTTGTGTAGCTTAGAATTGCTATGAAAGGATGTGTTTGATTGCTGCTTGGATCGATAGGGCTCATAATCTTGAGTTCTTGCCAGAGCTTGCTTACGAGAAGTTGTCGCTTTGCTTCCCATTCAGTGTGGATATTTGTCTCTGGGGGTGGTGGAAGCTTTCCGCGGTCGCGTTCGTGGCATTCAAGGTTGAGAAGGGCGTTATAAACATTTTCAATGGTAAGAAGAAGTGTCTTTTTGCCTGCACCAGAAATTGTGGAGCGTTGGGTCTAAATATATTTTATTAGCATAGATTATCACTCGGTGGGGTAGGAAAGGGAGCAGTTATACCTTCCGGACCTGTTCGCCCACTCCAGTTTCATTCTTCTTGATATTGAGCATTGGACGTGGCGTCTTGACATTGCTGAAGCTGATCTTCCCTAAGCTGCCTTCCAATACTAACTGAGACGCCTTTGGCCTCGCCTTCGCTGCCGCAACAGCACGCTGAACCTGCTGCTCCATACGGTGGAGATGATTATCCTGACGCCGGTTTCCTCTCCCCTGTCGATATAGATATGTTTGAGCAAACTGATTTAATGGCTGGGTAGGGTTAGCTCTAGCACGGATCGCACTGTGCACGATATAATAAAAGTCCTCGTTTGCAGCGTCATCGGCATTGTTAATGGATACAAGTTGCTGTAGCTGGATCCTTGTAATGAAGTTTTTATCATTCGGTGTCATCAGTCCATTATAGCGAGCCAACTGCGCGATCTTGTGGTTACGTTTTAAGCGCTTTCTCTCGTCCTCCAGAAACCTTGTTCGTTCGATTTCAGACATATTTTGAAGTTGTGAAGCTGGGGCATGAGGTGCCATGCCATACACATTCCTTGGTTCCTGTAATTGTTCGTGCGGTGGCAATCTTGCCCCACCCGCTGGACCTACAGGGGTCGGAATTCCACGCAAATGATCTGGATGCTGTTGCTGCTGGTGAATCATCTGAGGAGCCTGCATATGTTGCTGTTGTTGCTGGCTCCCCCGTAGCATATTCTGCATTTGCATACTGAATCCTCCATGCTGTGGGATTTGGTGGAAATCGGGCTGTTGGTGAATATACTGGTGTACCTGCTGTGGCGGAGGACCCTGAAATACTGGCTGCGGCGCCATAACTAAGGGTTTCTGACTCATGAGAATCTCGGCCTCGACTTCATCAAGGGACATGTATTTCTTGACATTCTGTGTTGGAGCACGGGCGGAGGGGGTTTGCTCTCGGTGGATTTCTGCCGCTGGAGGTGGAGGGGGGGTTGAGGAGATGGTAGTGCCGCCCCATAGGGACATATCAGGGCGGAGAGCCGGGACATGAGCGGGTGGGAGGGCTTGTCGGGAAGGTTGCTGCTGCTGGGTAGAAGCAGAGTGAACTACCGATGGCTTCCGGGCGGAACGATTAAACACTTCGTGTTCTTCGTCCATTGCGTCCGCGACCTTTGCGGTTTGGCCATGAAAGTCGAAATCTTTGCCTGAATATATGATTCTGATTAATATATGGCCAAAGCCTCAGAATGACCTATTTAGAATGTACCAATCTTATCATCCCCACCACCGAAGGTTTCGTCGTTGAAAGCGTCATCTTTCTCATCCAGTGCGTCGCCGAGACCGTCGTATGTGTCTTCAAAGTCAATTCTGAAAGAATATAACGTTAGTATCTATCATTTAGCTTAGCCGACCTTTTACAGAATAAACATACCCGTCGTCATCGTCGTCGTCGTTCGGCCTAGAGGCAAAATGGTCTGGGATCTGGGAAAAGCCTGGGGCTGTCGCAGGATGTTGCCCACGATCCCGTAGGGGACCGGTGTCAAATCCAAAAAACGACATTCCGAGGGAAGGTCGATTGATATAAGGTATTGTAGAGCACCGGCAGGGTGAGTATGGGGTGTATTAAAACAATAGGGGGAAAGGGTATGAAGGATGGTGGGTTGTAAGTGATGAGAGTGTTAGTGTGGGGCAGAATTAAGTTGATACGTAGGCGGGGATCGCAGGTGGGGTGGGGTTGGTTGAGGTTGTGCGCCTGAGATTGAATGGTGGAACGGCGCCACCTGCACCAACAACGGTCGGAGCAGTGAGTTTGGCAAATCGAGACGATGATCTGGTCCGGCGCCAATTTTATGAAGGGCTGAATATAAATCCTCCTGTGGCATTATTATCACCATCGTCGAATCCTCAGCCCCGAGCACCAGCCAGACACTTCCCCAAAGAAGTTTAAGAAGGAGTAACTAGATCGGACACCTATTGGCTAACTAATTTTGTGAGCACCTTACTCGAGGGCTCATTTGTACTCATCAACTCATCTGCCATCCCAATCCCTTGAGCTCAGGGGAGTGCTCTATCCCTACATGTAGTTGTGCTGTTTCAATTTCGCCGCTGTCTCCAAATGACCCAAACACCCCCTAAACTCGTGGAAGATCCTTGTAGCTATTCGCATCTGCTTCGTAACCACTGCCCATCTCCCTTGCTTTCATTCACATAAAGCCAGCTCTCCTCCTGGTTCTCCATCTTTATTTCCTCCATTCAATCCATTTGGATGCGATACTTGCCATCGTAGCTTAGCATACCTTCGTCTCTACAGTTCAGACGTCACGGCTTTTTGATAACAGGTCATACCCTTAGCTGGCCACAACATGGCAGCATCCAACACACGGACCCTGCGGTTCGTTCTGCTGGCATTTTTCGTAGGTCCCGTTTGATCTTGAATTTCCAATCCACAAACAAACATCCGATCTAATCTCTCGCTTCCCACATAGACAATAGCCGTACTTTTCAAGGTCTACTCGTCAACCTATGTCTCTACCGCCAAAACTTCTATTATTCCTGTAGAGCAAATCATCTCACAACAAAACGGCTCTCCTAGCTCGCCTTCCACCGCCGATGGCGCAACCTCCCCAGGCTCGGTTTCCTCTGATCAGACACCCAACACATCCAACTCTCTCCCTCCCGCAGTACATTCTGGCGAACGTGCAAATGCGACTTTCATCACTCTCGCGCGGAATAACGACATCTGGGAGATTGCCAAATCCATCCGGCAGGTCGAGGACCGTTTCAACCGAAAATTCAATTACGACTGGGTCTTCCTGAACGACAAACCCTTCGATGCTCAATTCAAAAAGATTACTACTGCCCTGGTATCCGGCAATACGAAGTATGGATTGATTCCCAAGGAGCACTGGAGCTTCCCCGATTGGATCGACCAGGACAAAGCGAAGAAAGTCCGAGAGGATATGGTACGTTATTATCCCTATGGGCGGGATGGTACAATGCTGACCATTTTCGAATCAATAGGCGCAGCGTAAAATCATCTATGGTGATAGTGTCAGTTACCGTCACATGTGCCGTTTTGAATCCGGCTTCTTCTTTCACCATCCCCTTCTGCTTGACTACGAATACTACTGGCGCGTTGAGCCATCAATTGAGCTCTACTGTGATGTTGACTACGATGTATTCCGATTCATGCGCGACAACAAGAAAAAGTACGGGTTTGTGCTATCTCTGTATGAGTATGTGGAGACTATTCCCACACTCTGGGATAGTGTCAAAGCCTTTATGAAGGAGTATCCTCAGCATATACACAAAGACAACGCAATGGCCTTCTTGTCGGACGACGATGGCAACACGTACAACCATTGTCATTACTGGTCGAATTTTGAGGTCGGATCGCTGGACTTTTGGAGAGGGCAAGCATATACGGATTTTTTTAACAAATTGGACCATGATGGAGGGTTCTTTTATGAGAGATGGGGGGATGCCCCGGTGCATAGTATCGCGGCAGGGTTGTTGATGTCGAAGGATGAAATCCACTTTTTCAACGATATTGCGTATGTTTAAAGATCAAGCGTGGTTCTATAAGGTCAAACTAACAACTGGGTAGTTACTATCATGTCCCGTTTACTCATTGCCCCACCACGGAGAGCGACAGGATCAAACTCAAATGCACCTGCAACCCGAAGGATAACTTTGACTGGAAGGGTATATCATCCTGTTTGTTCATTTTGCCCAATTTCAATACTGACTTGTATGCTAGGATACTCCTGCACATCCCGTCACTTTGATGTCATGGGCTTGGAGAAGCCGGATGGCTATCAGAACCAAATGGACTAAATATATGACGCGTTTGAGGTAGTAGTGCAGTCAGTGTTAGGTTTTATAACGAATTTCTGGGTTTTTTTTATTTGGTTCTCAAGGCAAAAAAAAAATTGTTTAGGCAGGCGGGACCGCCAAGGTGGAATGGACTAAATATATGACGCGTTTGAGGTAGTAGTGCAGTCAGTGTTAGGTTTTATAACGAATTTCTGGGTTTTTTTTATTTGGTTCTCAAGGCAAAAAAAAAATTGTTTAGGCAGGCGGGACCGCCAAGGTGGGGCAGTTATCAAGGCATGAAACATGAAAAAGAAGGGAGTTTAGGTTTTTCTGGTTATGCTAACTGGAGGTGGGGTCGTTTGGAAATATACACTAGTGGGATGAAATCTATTACTTTTCTGCACATGGACATTAACCCTAAAACCGGTTCCATTCAATTCACGGTTCTACCTATTGATAGACTGATCAATTAGCATAATTTTACTTAGAACATCCGTGAGAATAGCCTGGAGCACACAAATGTAAGAGCAATTTTGCAGCATCATTGATGAAATATTGATCAATAGCAAATTCCCTTTTAAGGATGTGTATTATGCGCAATTGGCCGGGAGTGGCATTATATAGGAGAGTGAAACCACAGTTGAGTATGAGTTAACCATATAGTTGGAGCTTCAATGAGAAAAGCTACTGGATTAATAGTAGTGTCACTTCTCACTAGATAAAAGTACTGTACATGCCCGTCATGGAGGTTTATCTATTTTATGTAGGAAGCTATACCTATACCGCACCCGACTTCGGCTTCTTTGTACCATACTTTGACCTTGATGTTGTGCGGTTTCCCACGCCTCCCTATCCCATCATCAATATCTTGATCGCCAACTATAGGAGAATATAATAGGAACTTACCAAGTCAAGTGCTCCACGTATCAAGTGGTATTTCACACCTGGACAATCCTGGGATCTTCCACCGCGCACCAGCACCACCGAGTGCTGCTGTACATTGTGACCTAACCTCTCTCAGAATTGGCCATTTCTATATCTCTTCCCATAAATAATGGGGAAATCCAAGAGAAACCTACCTTCACCAGGTATATATGCCGTAACCACCTTATCATTACTCAACCTCACCCTCGCGACTTTCCGGTCCGCCGAATTGGGTTTTTTCGGGTTCATGACTGTGACCTTGAGACATACGCCCTTCATACATGGATTCCCCGTGGTAGACATGGCGGGGGAGACCGGTTTGCGCGCGGGCTGGGGCTTGCGCGCCCCTCGAATTACTTGGTTGAATGTCGCAGTGGCGGGAGCACTTGTGGAGAATGCACGAAAGGGCGCCGCCACCGGGCGATAGAGGAGAGAGCGGAGTGCGAACATTGCAGCCGTAGGGAATAGCTCGTAAGGGTTTTGACTTTCAATATCTATCTATCGAGAACAGAAGATCTCTAGTGGACTGAATTGAATGACAGGTAGGGTAACATTTAACCCTAACCCTATTTCATGTTTTATCACTCGTGCGAAAGTGAGCTAAGCTACATGGAGCTCACTCTAGAAAGATAGACCCTCGTAAGGAATACTACAGTGCTGGGAAGATAAGTGAAATTCAGCGGGATTCGTCTTACGGTAGTGGTTCGGCTTTTTCTTTCTCCCCCCTCCCCTTTTACAGTATCTATCATACTATAAAAGAATATGGCCTGAAAGTAAACCGGCCTACTCGAGACCGATTAGCCAAATAATGCGCGAGAAGCTAAGATAGCTCAACCCGCAATTGTAGGCCGGCCAGAGAAAGCTCAAATCGATATCATTAGGCCCCTCAAAAAAGAAAAGAAAAGAAAAGAAAAGAAAAGAAAAAACGGGCAGTAAATACACAAAAGGTAATGCTGTGTCCATTCACGGGCTACAGGTAAGGGGTGATCATGAGGGTAAAGCAGGCTAAGGGGAAATCTAACCCTGTAATCACAATCTACCACGAACTTACCCACTGGCCACCTTCTTGTTTCTGATAGTACAGTCTTTTTTGGGACAATGGCGAAACCTACATGTAGTCGGAGTAAATAGAAACTTCTCAGCAAACCATATATTTGATAAATAGTCGATCAAGGCGAAAGGCCGCTACGATTTTATTGATACTTGTTGGTTTTGTTGTCCCATCCGCAACCATCGAACTAGGTTTGCTATCGCTCAGAAAAGACTAGTGTAGTCCACGAGCTGGCTGCTCAAGGCGAGCAAAGACAACTCCTTCCAGGTGCTTCTACCTCATATGGTCCATGCCTTTTCTTGCTTGTATAAAGAGGGGCAGCGTCAGCTCGAGGTGCTCGAGCCACGCTTGAGACGACTACATGTACATCATGTAGTCGCAAGGCTATATGGAGCTAACCCGGTATCCTAATACAATGCCGCATCACTAGCGGTGTGAATTATATCCCGTATTGTACATTAAACGTTCATTGCAAGGGTATTTGAACCTTAATGTTCTGCCCCGTAATGATCAAGATAAAATTCCTCAATACAGCTGGGCGTGTAGAATGAATAAAATCGGGAAACTCAACTGATCAAAAATAAGCAGAGAAAATAGTATGTTTATCCTTAGACTGTAAGTTTCAACTTTCTACTTATCTGATTTTTTTTTTTTTTTTTTTTTCCTTAGGTTGGATAAATTATGCAAAATTGAGATGTGGTGCCCGGTACTTGATTTAAGGGCTGGGTGAAAGTACGTGGGGCTTTGCCCAGATTAATATGCTTTTGAATTCGTCCTGTAACCTCCACACCCTCTTTCACTACTACACACTGTCTTTACATCGAACCTCTTCTCAAAACCAATCTCAATCTCTCGTCAACCAGAATGGGGACTGAGGTGCAGCGGTTCCCAGAGGAATCTCCTTATGGAAAGTATCTCGTTAAAGACCTGGGAATCTTTTACGCCATCTCAATGACTGCTGGCTTGGCCAGAGTTGGAATAAGATGCTTCATCAATCGAAAGATTCATCTCGAGGAAGTGCTAATGATAGGCTGCATGCTCTTCTACACTGCTTACATGCTATGTGTGGCTGTCTACCTCGAGAAAGGGACAAATCTGATGAACACTGCCGAAGACTTTATCATGTTGATCAACCATGATGAAAGGTTTCGTGTCATAGGCAGCAAGGCAAGTTTGGCCTCATGGTATCTATATTGCATCTGCATCTGGGGATGCAAGTGCACTTGGTGGTGTGTAATGAGGAAATTTGCTATCATAAATGGTAAAAGAAGTCTGGCCGTCATCCTTGCTGGATGGTTTCTTCTTGTTACCTTCCTCGCAGCCATGATCACAATATCTGCTATTTGCACTCCGTTTACGGATTATTGGCAGATCAATCCACTGCCTGCTGTTCGTACGTTTCCATCCCTTTCTCCACATGAAGATATACTAACTATTAAAAAAAAAGGCGAATGCCATGATACATACCGCACGATGTTGATCGTTGGCTCTCTGAATATCGCATCAGATATTCCGCTGCTTGTGACCCCGATACCATTCGTCATGAAGCTGAGAGCTCCGATTCGCAGGAAAGCGGGATTGTACTTTCTCTTCGGGCTCGGACTCCTTGTGATTGGTGCTGCCTTTGGCCGCATGGCGGAAGTCACGTCGTTGAGATGCCTTGGATCAAGCACATTTTGGGCTCTTGTTGGTATGTTTGAATACCACCTTGAATGAGAAGTTGTTAAGTGAGGATAAACATTTGCACAAGTTCTAATTAAATTAAATCAACACAGAAACGACCTGCGCTTTCGTTATTGTCAACACCCCTGGAGTATTTCCCCTATCCCACAGCCCTGTTTCCTATAAATCACTAACATCAGCTCAGATTGCATCACTATTCAAATATATATCACGGAAAAAGCAGCTTAAACAGGATTTTGCGCGGAGGAGGCTTTTTCAAGCCGCCCACACTAGTGCCGACCCTTATCAAATGGGTCAAACCCCCCCAAATACCCTCGAGTCTCCCTACCGTCGTCACCATAGGCTGTCCGATCACAGTCTTCCGTATAATGATAGCGCTAGCGAAGAAGAGACCGCATCAATCACTGAGGCCAATATCATTAAAGACCTGACAAGCGTTACCATTATCAGTGCTGGAGTCGAAACTGGGAATGAAGAAAGTTTTGAAGACACCGATGATACATCAATTGGTACTGCCGACGGAACATCTCAGCATAGTAGCGGGAGCTCAGCACCTAACACTGCCATCGACTACGGAAGTATCTATTACCCCGATTCTCTTGAGACCGGTCAGGAAAGCGAAGGACACTCCATGCAGGACGATATGACTGCAGAGTCTGATTTGGGACAACTCTTCAGGAGTTCTGTCGATCTGGAACAAGGCCATATTCATGCTATCTAAGATACACATGGCCGAACAAACAAAACAAAGCAGGATTGAAGATATCTTAGGGTTGAGGAGGAACAAAAAGGTGGCTAGTAACGGGTATTAATTTTTCTTTTTCATGAGTATCAGGGCTGGGTAAAATTTCAGTATGGAGTCACAGATACGATCTAGCGACTCATTTGCTACTGAATATTCTTTTCTTTCGTGCCCGAGTAGCTGTGCTTCTATCTTATTGTAATGGTGGACTTCTGTTGTTTGGTCACGGGAAATCACTCGGCAGGGTTACTCACACGCAGTCAAGATAACGTTTTCATTCATGATCATATTTACTTTTTTTTGTGGAACCTTGGCTAGGAAGGGAGAATATGCACCTGAGTGTTCAAGTAATGCATTACTATACACAAAGTCATACATACTTCAGCAAGCTTATGTAAGTCCATGATCTTAATGCAATTAAAGGTTTCATTCGAGATTTCATGGCTTGTTAGCTAATTCCTGTATAATGTGCCATTTTGAAGTACGCAATTAGTGTGACACTATATGCATGCTCCCAACGAGGAGTGCAGCATAAAACAGCTACCTAGATCTCCAGGTAATATAAGTACTGACTGGGTTAACCCGTGCTCCATATGTATAGCACCGGTGCTTCGAGACTACATGTACATACATGTATACATACATATAGTGAGTTTAACCGAATAAGACACATATTCAGAGTAAGACTTTAGAAAGCCACCCACTTTATGTATATATTTTTATAGCACTGTACTCCTTGTATAATGTCACTACTTCACATGTAGCTGCAAATCATGCGAAGCAGAATAACCACAGCCAACGCTTTTGAGATTTCACCCTAACTATCACGTTATTTAACAATTAAGGTTCGGGTACAGAATGTACGTTGACTGCCTCCTCGGGCACAGAACTACGAGGGAGAACCAACCAGGACTTTTGTAGATTCTTGAGTATACGGACATAAAAGGACATCGTTTTCTAATTTAGCACATCGACTGTAGCTAGTGGCGTTATAAGAAGCTTAAGAAAAATATAGAGACATTCAAACAGTATTAGTACTAGTATGACGGCGTTTATCTTGTATTTTTTTCTCATTAATATAATTATATAAGGAACGATTGCAATTAGGTGAGCAAATAATTCAAGTTACATACCAAAATCAGTTTGCAAGTCGTGCCGAATGGCATAATTCAGCCTTACGGCTAGTCTTGTGCCCAGCCTGTGTTTGCTTTGATTGTAGCTGCACGCAGTGGCGACAGCAAAACAGTCTGGGAACGAGACTACCTTACGGTGATAGAAAAAGTGAGTGATATTTCATGTCCAGAATGTACCCGGTAGGATTCCTGCATATATAAACTTTTTTTAGATTCTAACGGTAGGTATATACCAATTTTCCAATCAAATGCCTCATGATCTAGTCTATGGATCCTTATAGGTGGGCTATCCTGAAAACCGATATCCTAGAATCGATTCTGGATCTAATCAGTGACGTGATCCAAAGTTCTACTACACCATAGGCAGGGTAATCCACCCATTCAACTGCATCGCTGACGCCTAAACCCTAACCCTACCACAAATGTTTCAGAAAAAAGAAAAAAAGCTTACCGTATCGAGATAGAGAGTTAGATACTTTGCCTAATTTCTAATCGGAGACTGTGTATTACCCAGTAGATAGGGCCCACCAAGCTCTACCACCACACCCGCGTGGAAGAGGAGAGAGCTCTTCATTAACCCAACCTTCACCGACGCTGTATGCAGAATCCCCCCACCCACAGCTGCACAGCACGTGCAGCCACTGATAGACCTCCACGCTTTTTTTCTCTGCTACTCTAACTGGCATAAATCTATAGTCGGAGCTCCCCAAGGGTCAATTGAACCCCTACCTACCTATCTACCTACTTCACTCTACTTTACCTGCTGCCTACATACATTGCCTTTGCCAGAGGATACCTACACACCCTATACAAAAGCTCTACGTGCCCAGAAACCGCAGAAATGCCTTACAATACCACGGCCATTCCGCCCGCCGAGGAGATCACAGGTCATCCGGCTCTGCCAGGTATTCATTGCATGCTGCAATCCGCTTCTTTCCCTCCCTCCCTCCCTCCCTTATGCCTGCCTACTGTACCCCCCTTAAGAGTGTCGGTCACAGGAATTAAACTAACATGACATGTGTCCGCCGCAGTCTCGCGCGTCAAGAAGATTATCCGCCTCGATGACGATGTCGCGGGGTGCTCCAACAGCGCCGCGTTCCTGGTCACTATCGCTGCTGTATATTTTTCGTCCCTGTGTGCCTGTGTGTATGCGACGGAGAGGCACTGACAATGATGGGGATGTACAGGAGATGTTCGTGCAGTACCTAGCCGAGCAGGGGCTTAAGATGACGCAAGGAGACCGCAAGCAGAGGAAGACGATGCAGTATAAGGACCTTGGTATGAGCCCCTCCTGTCCTATCACCTCCCCGCGCTACCGTCACTGACAATTAGAACAGCGAGTGCAGTGGCCCGTACCAACAACCTCGAGTTCCTCTCCGATACCATCCCGCAGACAGTGCCGTACAAGCAGGTGCGGGAGAAGAAAGCGGCAAAGACCTTGGAGAAGGAGAAGGGCCAGACCGTGTTACCTATTGGCGGCGTCGCCAATGGCAGGAGGAAGACGACGGGGACGACGGCGGCGTCCAAGAAGGTGACGCCGGAGATTGAGGCTATTGTGGATAGGGAGGTGGAGATGGAGGAGGCGGGGAGTAGTGGTGGCGGCACTGGCGGTGGTAGTGGGGGCGGTGGTGGGTTGGGTAGGTTTGCGTTTTCGGGGTGAGAGTGTTGAGGCTATATATGCTGCCCCTCCGTCCTGATCATCTCTTCATATTTTTCCTCCTCCTCCTCCTCCTCCTCATCATCATCATCATCATCGTCTGGGTTTAATTGATTCCTTTTGCTTCTTGGCGTTCTGTACAATAGGGTTTTAGCTTTTGCGAAATGGAGTTTTCACCACCATGCGTCCTTGCCCAATTTGGTTGATTCAATTGATAGCTAGAATACCATGTGCTGTATATTGATGGTGATTAGTAGTTGCTGTAGCACTAGTGAAGCACCACCGTACTGTAGATAAATGAATATGCCACCGACTGCTACTTGAATTTTCGTCAGCTCGAGACATAAATATAGTGACCGAGACCTAAGTCATAACCTTAGCCATTGTTCTTTGAGAAACTGTCATCATCGATAATAGTAGAGATACCACCTCAACCCCGATGTGATAGCTATATAAGCACTTTAGAGCCAATCATAAGCCCAGTACTTATACCCTACCCCCAATCTCCTGAAGGATCTTTGGTTTGGTGAATTGAGCCACATTACATCGTGTAACCCCCTCCCCTTTAAACAGTGCCAGTGGTAAAGACTACTACTCGTAGTTTCTGAGCCAAACTCAGAAGCTGGGAAAAGAATATGACTCACTGTGGTTTATTCCCATTGAAGCATATTTATCTCCATATCTCCGCACCCAGACCCTTCATCCTCTGGCACATGCACAACTATCAATAACAGTGGAAAATAGTTGAGAAGCGTAGAATCAATATCGGTATTGCTGGTTGGACCTGAAGCTTAGCAGTGTACGTTTGGAGCTGGCTTTGAAACGAAAGGTACCTACCTGTAGACTGGACGAGATTCTACAGCCGCTCTGCGTTTTCCAAGCGGCCACCAACAACCTACACCCTTTACCCTTTACGGTTTACCCTCTGTCCCTGGGACCGCTATCCCGGGCGGGGCCAGCTACAAACTTACATGTACCAAGCTACAGCATACACCCTGCCCCTACCACATCATCTCATTAGCATAAACCGCTCCACTAAACCTCAACCCCCCCTAGGTCCGAGCAGCCAATATAGCCCATCATAGCCCATCACTCGTTCTTGGCAACCCCCCCCCAAAAAAAAAAAAAAATAGCCATATCCTAACAGCGAAGCCCATGGTCCGGCTACTGTACCTACATGTACCTATCACTAAAAACCCAACAGTACATGTAGGCCTCCTAGAGCACTTGCCGCGCGTGCGGACGTCTACTATACTATAAAAGAACATGTACTGAAAAAAGTTTCGTTAAAATCTAACCCTGCACCTACTAAATGGCGCCCTCACCATTGAGTGGAATACAGCAGGCATCAATCTCATAGCTATGAGACGGAGTACTACACCTTGGCTCATAAAATCTCTTTATCTCTCTTAGTAGATCTTATCTGCAATCAATGACGGGGAGAGAGATCTTTAGAATCTGCTCTGGCAGCCAGCCACTGTACGAGCAACAGGCCGGTAGCATAGGGGGATAATGCGCTTCCATCGGGGTAGCCGTAGAAACAATTGCCGGAAGAGATGGGGGTTCGATCACACCCCCCCCCCCCTCCCCCCGGGGCGCTGTTGAATTTCTTCTAAGGAATATTTTTTGATTTTTTTTTTCTGCATACGGGGGATGTAGATAGGTGAAGTAATATAGTAATTTCCTTCTTGCTGTATATAATGTCTCATTCCGATAGTGAAGTATTCTCGTGCTCTATAATATGTTTTGTCCAACGGCTACGGGGCTAAATGTCTCTGATACACCTGACACCTGCCGTGCGCTATATCGTGAGTGAGTGATATTGTACTGGGTTGAAGTAGGTAGCATATATTAGCCGCTGGCGTCTTCACCAAGAGAGAGGAGGGTCTGTTAAGGTAGCTAGTATACAAGGTAAAGTGTACTAGCAGCTGGATTTGGGAGCTAGAGGGGAGGGAGGAAGTAGTTATTCCTGTTTGGGGGTTTAGTTGTGGTTATGTATGTGCTCGATTCATCGGATGTATTGAGGGGAGTGTTGTGTTAGATCGTAAGGTATTTGGCAGGCGGACATTGAGGGCCCGAATAAGCTCCACCCCCAAAATCCAATCGTAAGGTAGAAGGAAACAGTTGCGCTACAGCACAACATCCGCCATCACGAATCCTGCAACCCCCACAACCCCACAACCCCACCCTACACACCCAAAGCACCACATACATCTAACCCAAAGCAGCAATTTATTGTATTAGTTATCTAAAAACCAGCACCTCTACAAAAAACATCTCCCCCCCCCCCCTCCCCCGCGCAGCAGACCAGACCAGACCTCACATCCTCCTGATCTGCGTCTCATTCTCATACCTCTCCAAGCTGCCCATGTTCTCCCACCACTCAAACAGCATCGTGTTGCAGATGAGCTTAAACCACGGCGTGAAGCTCAGCTTCTCGTCCTTAAACATGGCCTTGAGCTCGTCGGCCCTCACGTACTTGTACGCCTGCACCTCGTTCGGGTTGATGTCGAGCGAGACCTGCGCTTTGATGAAGAGGATGTAGTCGACTTTTTTCACACACATATCTGCATTAGCACACCCTTCCCCTCTACGTAGAGTGGAGAAGAAACTCACTCTCATGCTCCCCCCACAGCCCATCACTCGGCGCCATATAGTGGATCCTGGTGAGGAAGCGGAACTGCTCCGGGAGGACCTGCGCGGCGGGGACGCCGAGCTCGTGGCCGAGCTTGCGCTGCGCGGCGCGCCGGACGCCCATTGTTGCGGCGGCGAGGTCGGCGCCGGTCTCGCCGGGGATGCCGAGCGGGTGGGAGCAGCAGGTGTTGGTCCACATGCCTAGCATAGTAGCCCATAGTCTGTTAGTTCAATTGCACATCTGGTGGTGGTGGTGGTGGGGCCCCGGGGGGGGGGGGGGTGAGGGGAGTGTACCAGGGAAGGTGATCTTCTCGTCGGCGCGTTGCTGAAGGAGGAGGCGGTTCTCGTCGTCGAAGAGGAAGACGCTGAAGGCGCGGTGGAGGAGGCCCTGTTCGATGTTTTTCATCAGGTGGCCTGTCTGTGGGTTAGCTGTCTGTGTGCATGGCGGGGAGGTTGGGGGGGGGGGGGGTGGGAGGAGGGGTGGGCAGGTAGGTAGGTACGTACAAACTTTCTTTGTGGCGCTGCCAATGGGCACGTCGTTCTCGTCGAGGACGATGCACACCTCGTCCATGAGGCGGACCTGCTCCTCGTCGTAGCCGTCGAGCTCGGAGGAGTTGCGGGCGGCGGTGGCGAGCGAGGTGTTGATGTCGGGGAAGAGGCGGAGGATGTTTTCGGCTGTGATGGCCGGGGGTGCGGTTGTGGTGGTGGTGGACATTGCTGCTTGTGGTGGGTTTGGTGATAGGTGAATTGTGAGTGGGGAGGGAGGTAGTTAGGGAGATAGTGAGGTAGAAAGGAAGGAGAGGGGAGAGGAGAGGAAGGAAGAGAAGAGAAGAGGGAGTTGGTGATAAAAGGGAAATTAGGAGGTGAGCGAGTAAGTGAGTGAGTGAGTGAGTGTAGACGCCTCACTCACGTGAACGGGGATTCGTTCTGTTGGGTGCTGGGCTGGCTGGGGAGAAAGGAAAGTGGGAGACGACTCGGCGCTGCAGGCACGGAAGTCTGCACTGTTGCGTTGTGCAGGGTTCAGTGAGAAGTGAGAAGCCTAAACCACAGCAGAAAAAGAGTGTGTGGCCCGTGCGGCTGCTCCCTGGGTTGGCTGGGTTAAAGGCGAGCGAGGCAGGAACCGAATGTGAGGGGGAATTGGCTGCAATTGAACTCAGAACAGATACCGATATTTTCTCATCAGTTTCACAGTAGAGATTCTCTAAATTAAAGAATAACTACTCTAGTAATTGCTATTCTCTATTCCTCATGTGAATAACTACCCCAACTATGCTTGGCGAGAAGCTGGCCCTGCAGCTGAGACACCCCCGTCCGACGTTGCGAATGTGAGGCAGCGTAACGTAACTGTCACCACCGACTGACGCTCTCTTGTTGCAGTAACACCCCCGAAAATATTACTACCAGGAGCACCCTGATTGGCCAGTATGTAGAGTAGGACAGGCAGATGATGTGCAGCCTTCCGCGAAAGCCTATTATCACGCGATGAATATCCCATCTTTTGGGTGCCGGTACATACATATGTAGTGGGGTCTTCCCGAGTAATTGTTCGGGTTGGGGTCCACACGAAAATTGGTCCCGTACTGGCAGCTGTAGGACGTAAAGTAGTGACTTTGTCCCAAGTCTCTGGTAATGGAATTAGTAGTTAGTTACTTGAGAGCTCTCAGGTACATACCGTGTGCCCACGATACCTAGTTCCACGCCGAGGTCTCCACACTGCACTCCATTCACTCTTCCCTCCCCCACCTCCCCCATCCTCACCCCCACGCCCGACCGAGTGACGCCCCATGCCGCACCGCACATTATCCACCTCCCCCCCCAATCAGCCACCTCCCCCCCCCCCCAAATCAGCCACCCGCCATGTCGAGTAATCACATCACACCGCATTCATCACGTGCCTGCCCACCCTCCCCCCTCCACCGAAATACTTGGCAACCAGCTACTTACCAGAGCCTCAACCCGTTCGTTTCAACTGGGTCGTGCCTAGAATAGCTCCCAACCAACACCCATACACACACATAGCACACAGCAGCAGCACACATACACCACCACCACCACCACCACCACATATGCCATGAGCGCACCATCACCACGCCTACGCCCGCAGCTGCGGCCCTCGCTGTCGTCGCGCCTGTCGATCGCCATCTCGACCCGCTCTGCCGACGAGGAGCGCGGCGCACATAGAAACCCCCACCAGCAGCAGGAGCACTTTGAGGAGATTGACGAGATACGCCGGTATGAGGTGAGTTTTTTTGTTAGGCGCTGTTTGTGGTGGGAATGGCGGTGGTGGGTAAAGTGGGGAAAGCTGACGGGACGGTGTGTGTGTGCCTGGGTAGGATTTTACGACAATAGGTACGTAGGAGAGTGCCTTGAGGCTGGCTGGCTGGCTGGCGCGCATTTGGGTTACTCGCTCTGGGTAGTTTTTGAATGACTGACTGACTGACGGCGGTGGTGGTTGTTGTTGGATAGACTGGGTGCAAGATGCAGCGCGGGCGCAACTGCGCCGACGGCGGCAGAAGGACGGCGGCTTCTTTGTGAGGGGGAGTGCGGAGGGGTGGCGGTGGAAGCTGCGGCAGAGCTATGAGGCCGGGCAGGCGTGGATTGTCATCTCGCTGATTGGTAGGGTGGTGCTGCTTCTGCTGCTGTTTTACTGCGTGGTTGGGAGGAGGGGGGGGAAGTGGAAGTGGAAGTGTGTGTGCTGATTGTGCGCGCGGGGCGCGGGGATAGGTGTTTGTATCGGCCTCAACGCCAGCTTCTTGAACATCATTACCGAGTGGCTGTCGGACATCCGCATGGGAAGGTGCACGACGGCCTTCTATCTGAACGAGAACTTTTGCTGCTGGGGGAGTGACGAAGGTTTGCTGCTGGCGCTTTGAATTGCTGCCCCTCCCGATTCTTGAAGCTGAAGCTGACAGCGATCTGATGTGCAGGATGCCCCGAATGGCAGCCCTGGAGTACGATATGGCCCTTCAACCACATCCTCTACATTCTCTTCTCCGTAGCTATCCCACCTCCTCCTCCACCACCTCCACCTCCGCACCACCACTAACCCCCCCACTTCCCCCGCGCAGGTCCTCTTCGCCTACACCAGCGCCATCCTCGTAAAGTCGTTCGCGCCCTACGCCGCCGGCTCCGGCATCTCCGAGATCAAGTGCATCCTCGCCGGCTTCGTCATGAAGGGCTTCCTCGGCGGCTGGACGCTCCTCATAAAGTCCATCGGCCTCCCGCTCGCCATCGCTTCGGGCCTCAGCGTCGGCAAGGAAGGGCCCAGCGTCCACTACGCCGTCTGCACTGGCAACGTCATCAGCAGGTTCTTCGCAAAGTACCGCCGCAACGCCGCAAAGATGCGCGAGATCCTCTCCGCCTGTGCCGCCGCCGGCGTCGCGGTCGCTTTCGGGTCGCCAATTGGCGGGGTTCTGTTCTCTCTTGAGGTTCGTCACTAGGTTGTGGAAAAACATGCAGAATGATCATTGACATGTATGTGGGGGGGGGTAGGAAATGTCGTCAAACTTCCCGCTAAAGACAATGTGGCGCTCGTACTTTTGCGCGCTCGTGGCGACGGCGGTGCTGGCGGCGATGAACCCGTTCCGGACGGGCCAGCTGGTCATGTTCCAGGTGTCGTACGACCGCGACTGGCACTTTTTCGAGGTTGTCTTTTTCGTGATTATCGGCGTGTTTGGCGGGCTCTATGGCGAGTTTGTCATTAAGTGGAACCTGCGCGCGCAGTCGTTCCGCAAGAGATACCTCAAGGAGTATGCCATCGCCGAGGTCACGTTCCTCGCTGGCGTCACGGCCGTCATCTGTTATGCGAATATGTTCTTGCGCATCGACATGACGGAGAGTATGGAGATATTGTTTCGTGAGTGTGAGGGCGGACACGACTATAACGGGCTTTGCGAGTATGTCCTTGCGCCCCCCCCCCCCCCTCATTCTCTCTCTCTGTCTGTCTGTGTTTGTTATCCCGGGATTCTTGTGCTGATTGATAGCAATGAAGGAGCGGCCGGAGATGGCACATGATTGTCTCGCTCACGATCGCCACGGTCATCAGGGTGTTCCTGGTCATCATCTCGTACGGGTGCAAAGTACCCGCCGGCATCTTCGTCCCCTCCATGGCCATCGGCGCCACATTCGGCCGCACCGTCGGCATCCTCGTCCAGGCGCTCCATGAGGCCGCGCCAAACTCTGCCTTCTTCTCCAGCTGCCAACCAGACATTCCCGTATGCCTCTCTACCCCCCCCCCCCCAACCTCCAGAATTGCTCTCTAACCCTACCCAGTGCATAACCCCCGGCACCTACGCCTTCCTCGGCGCCGCCGCCGCCCTCAGCGGGATAATGCACATCACCGTCTCCGTCGTCGTCATCATGTTCGAGCTCACGGGCGCCCTAACCTACATCCTCCCCACCATGATCGTCGTCGGCATCACCAAGGCCGTCTCCGACCGCTGCGGCAAAGGCGGAATCGCAGACAGAATGATATGGTTCAACGGCTTCCCCTTCCTCGACAACAAGGAGGAACACACCTTCAACGTCCCCGTCTCACACGTCATGAACACCGACCTAACAACCCTCCCCGCCACGGGCCTCACGCGCGCAAACGTTGAGGCCATCCTGACGTCGACAGAGTTCCAGGGATTCCCCGTCGTCACGCCGCAGGGCGCGCTGCAGCCGCTGCTGATGGGCTACATCAACCGCACGGAGCTGCGGTTCGCGCTGGACCGCGCGCCGCGCAGCGGCGCGGGGAGGTGCGTGTTTACGCCGCCGGAGAATGCGACTGGCTCTGCCAGCAGCGGCGGTGGAGGTGGTGGTGGTGGTGGTGGGAGTGGAGGAGCGGGGGGAGGAATAGGCGGGCTTGACTTCTCGCAGTTCGTGGACCCGACGCCGCTGTGTGTGCATCCGCGGCTGCCGTTGGAGACGGTGATGGAGATCTTCAAGAAGGTTGGTCCGCGGGTTGTGCTGGTTGAGCACCGGGGTAGGTTGTGCGGAGTGGTGACGAGGAAGGATGTGTTGCGGTTTCAGTTCGCTGTTGAGAATCGGGAGCATCCGAAGGATGATGCGGGGGAGGCGGAGCGGGAAGAGAGGTTGTGGGCGGTTGTGTGTCGGGTTGCGGCGTGGGTTGAGAGGCGGGTGTTTTTTTGGAGGGCGAGAGTGAGGGCGAGAGCGCATAGGGAGGTGCTGGTGGAGGGGGTGGGAGGGGAGGGGGAGGAGGCGGAGGTGGAGTTGAGGACGAGGTAGTGGTTGGGGGGGGTGTGTTTATTTGTTTGTGGTTTGTAGATATGTAGTTATTGAGCTATTCCTATGGTTTTGAGTGTTCTTTGCTGTTATTATTACTATTGCTGTGACTATTCTGGGTTGCTGTTACTACTATCATTACCGTTCTCGTCCTTGGCAATACCCCAATATCTACTAGCCATCCACCACCAATCCCAATCCCAAATTCACTACTACTATTCACAAAAATCGCAGCCACGAAGAAATAAAACGTTTTTGGCAAATAATTTATTTATCTAGCCCTCTAGTCTAGCAGTTGAGTCTAGCAAGTTTAGTTCTAGTCTAGGTTCTACTTTAATAAGCACTATATCTAGTTCAAGACTTCCTTCTTCTTCCCAAAGTCCTTCTCCTTCTGCGGTCTCTCGGCCACTTCCTTGACCGTGGCCTTGCCCTCAATGATCTCCTGGACAGTCTCGTGGATATCCTTGAAGTCATGGAATACCGTGAATGGGACCTTCTCCCGCTCGCAGTATGTGATCAAATCTATCCCCGCAAAATCAGCCACCCACAAAAAGATATAGAGGAAAGGAGGAGGGGGTGGCGAGAGGGAGGATGCAGACTAACCATGTCCAACCTTCGCAAACAACAAATCCGTCTCCCTGGCCGCACTCAAATCACTGACTCCATCCCCACAATAAAACATCACGGGCCGGTCCTCATCTGGCAGATCCTTATACGGCTTAATCGCCAAACTCTTGTCATGCCCAAAGTCGCTATCATCATGGTAGACAATCTCCCACCCCTTGCCGTCCTCGTGAATCTTGACCTGGTTGCTGATGATGGGGATCTTATCCGCCGTAGGACCGACAAGGTCCGTCAGCAGCGCGCGGATGATGGGCTCCATCCCACTCGAGAGCACAATCACGGGGATGTCCTGCGACAGACACCACGCGTAGAAGGTACTGAAGCCCGGGTCGAGCTTGATGTTGGCGCGGAGAAGCTCGATGCATTCCGGGAAGTTGGGCTTGTTGGCAGATACAGACTCGAGCATCTCGCGGAAGGCGTCGCGGAAGGTCACGCGGTGCTCGAGGATCTCGATATTACCGGCGCGGCGCTTTTCGTGCCCGTAGCCGACGTTGTCGGTCTAGGAGGTGGGTGAGATTGGGGTTGAGGGTATGGGGAGGGGAGTTTGCTTACGAGGTAGTCATTGCCTGATTGTGGGTGATTATGTTAGTTGGTGGCCTGAAACGGGGGGCGAAGTGGGACGTACTGTCTTTGAGAGTGATGGTTCCTGGAGGTACGATAAAGTCAGTTAGTTGGTCTATCTTTGATGCATTACTGAGAGTACTGAGATGAAGGACTACCGTCAAAGTCGGAGAAGACAATTGCCTTATGCTTAGGTGCCATATTGAATGATTGAATGTTGGTTAAACTAATTAATAGTTATCGTAGAAGAAGAGGCTGTAATGATGGTGCTGAGATGAAGTGATGGCTATAGCTTTCTTTAATAGCAGTATGATGAGGATAGCTGGCTAAATGAGCAGACACCGTATGATTTCTGGATGCTAACCAGGAAGAGGGGGAACAGGCCCGGAATAAATACCGGTACAAGAGGGGAAGAAGCATAATCCATGATGTCCAGCATCTGTCGATCATTTACAGGGAAAACCCTCTCTACTGGTAAGTTGAGAGTTCCAAGACGTTGACTTCAGCCACTGATATGATATCTTCTCTTCCGCAACGTCACGGGCAGGTATCTTGGATATTCCAAGTTCTGTTCTCACGCAAAAATGTTAAAGTGATACAGTCGCCAGTAGATACTCTTCTCGTAATGATGCAGAGTAGTAATTAATAAATGTGTCTATTTTCAGTTACAATCTTATTATTTTGTTACTGTTTACACCCGTAGGCAGTTGCCTCTCCCGAGTGCGTCATACGAGGGGTTCACTTTCCCCCACCACACAACCCCCCAGGAACAGCTAGATTGCCAAGCAACGCATCCGACAGTTCCCACTTCTGCCCAACACTGACCGAACGGATATACGGTGCGGCCCAACAATTGAACGAGGACCTCCCCGATCCCCCCGCAGACCGCCGCCTCCCCCTCCGCCAGTCAACCCGCCCTCACCCTCAATCTCTTACCTCCGCCTCGGCGACATGCGGCCGCTCTTGAGATCAATTCTACTCGCCCGGCCAACTGCCTCACCGTGCAACCTCCGCAGCATCCGGCAATTGCACTCCAATTCGTGCCTTTTTACAAAACCGACATGCACGCGAAACCCATTGCTACAACCTCGGCGACTGCAACTGAAGGGCCAGCAGATCAGATGGGTCTCATCCGGCGACAAAAACACCCCCGGCGACAGCAGCAACAGCAGTGCTACTGGAGGAGGGGCAGCTGGAAGTGAAGGTGGAGCCAATGATCGCTCTCCCCCTTCACCTTCACCTTCCTCAAAACCACACACGCCTCCAATATCCTCACTGCTGAGTCCGGTGTTCAAGAACCTACCCTCCCAGCAGGATCTTCGGCGCTCGGAGATGGCAAAGAAGTTTACAAAGGCCATGGAAGACCTCCAAATCGCTGTCTTCACCGCCGGCCAAAAACTCAATGTCCTAACCGGCTACTCAGAAATCGAAGCTCTCAAAAAGTCCATTGAAGCCCTAGGTATCTTCCCCCCTCCTCCTCCCTTCCCCTTCCCACACTAGGCACGCAAGAAAGACCACCCCCATCGCATCCAAAAGCCACCAAAAACAGTTCCTTCGCTAAACCCGTCCTCCTCTCCCCCTTTTTTCTTCCCACAAATAGAGGAAGCCGTCAAATCTTCGCGTCAAGCAGTCCGCAATGCAAAGGAAGAATACCAATCTGCCATCGCCCGCCGTTCTGCCAGCCAACGTGAAGTAAATGAGCTCCTCCAACGTAAGCACGCCTGGTCGCCGTCGGACCTCGAACGCTTCACCGAGCTATACCGCTCCGACCATGCGAACGAACAGGCTGAGGTAGCAGCACAGGAGCAGCTTGCTGTAGCAGAGAGCGTGGTGGACGATATGCAGGCGAAGTTAAGCAGGAGTATACTCTCGCGGTACCACGAGGAGCAAATCTGGAGCGACAAGATCCGCCGGGCAAGTACCTGGGTTACATGGGGTTTGATGGGCTTCAACGTGTTATTATTTGTGGTTGTTCAGCTATGGTTGGAGCCGTGGAAGAGAAAACGGTTGGTTGGGAGCTTCGAGGATAAGGTTAGGGATGTGATCCAGGAGGAGGGGCTCAGAAACGCATTGTTGAACCTACATGTTGAACCCGAGGAGGTTGTGCAACAAATCATGGAGATAGCCGGAGAGAGTGGCGTCGGTGCGGTTGACACGGCCATGGGAGCTGATACAGCGGCCGTGGTAGAGGGTGAGCCGGTGCTACTCGAGGAGGATATCGTCCATGATGCTGTCGCTTCTACTACAGCTACGGGAGAGGGTGAGGCAGTAGTAGAGGAGGTTGCGGCCTTGTTGCAGGACGAGCAAGAGAAGAAACCATTGTGGGAGAGAGACTTTATGACTGAGGTCAAAAAGCTATGGCAATACTGGAACGAAAAGCTGCACGGTCTGTTTAGCGACCAATCCATCGCACTGAAACAGGTGGAGTTTACCACTGCGCTGCTCGAGAGTGCTGCATTTGGAGCGTTTATAGCGATCTCGTTGCGGCAGATTGATTTCACGGGCAGGATTCTTGATAGTACGGCGTTCGGGGCCTTCATGGCAGCTATAGTGGGGCTATTTTTGAGGAGATAGAGAGGTTTCCTTTTTTCCTAATTGTACTTTGTTTTATTATTTGTTTCTTTACTACCTTCAATCTTTGCATCAATGTCTGATGAGGGACGGACGTACGGGCGGAGCGGGATGGAATACGGGAGTTTTGTTTTGTTGGCATGGTTGGTTGGATTGTTTTTCTGCATGGTGGAGAACGGAGACTAGGACCTGGATGAGTAGGCCTACGGGCTGGGTGTATATCACAAAAATTCTCCTTTATAAATTTCTTCTCCTGTACTGCTGACACCCCACTCTAGTTAGGCGTGTATATTATACGAAAGTACTATACTGTAAGCATAGCATTTGGTGGAAAGAGAAATCGATCATACTAGTGATGGTTTGGTGGTGGGAACTTGTGATTCAAGTTTATATCTCCATCGCGGTATATGGGGAGGAGGATAATTGATTTACTTGTATTCCTGCTATTTATGAAGGCAACCCACTAGCTCCGCGATGTCCTTCCCAGGTAACTTTTGGGGTGTCTTCTTGGCACGTCATCGTGCCACGTAAAGTTTCGCGGAACTATCCCTTGGACTATCAGTTTGGATCCCAATGGTGTAAAACAGCCAGATAAGAAAGTCGCTATATCAAAAGATGATCTGATTGAAGATTCAAAGAGCTCCTCATGACCTGCCTCAAGTTCTCGACATTTGGTAATAAATCCCGTATCTCTCATAGTATCATAACTACCATATGCAACAAATTAGCTTCATGTGGATCCGGGCTGATGGCCCAAACGATATCTTTCCCGTCTTAGGTATATCAATTAATAAAAGAATTGTAGTGAGCTTATGTTAGCATATACTCACAGATCGTCACTCGCTACTTAGCTCCCGGGTGGAGGGAGACAATACCAATGAAACCGCCGCAAGCACGTTTATATGCATACAACAACTTACTTTAAAGTAATCTAAACGGGAGGAATAGTATGGATTAATCTAGAAGCACACCGGCGTGCGCTTCTTGGGGGCACTAGCTTGGAACATGAAATATCACTCGCAGGACTTTTGGAAAGAGTTGTTACCTGAATCGACCAAATTGAATATATGTAATCGTCGGTGCATTTATATAACCAAGAGTCATGAAGAGCAGAGGTAAGTGGTAATTGTGTAATCTGTTCCGTTAGAATCTTCTGGCAATTTTTTCACATATCAGACAAGCTCACCTGCTAAATAGCTGGGAAATCTCGGTCGGTCTCAGCCGAAAGCGGTTGCTCGGGAGCAGTCAGCCCGGGTTGCTCTCGAAGAACTTTGGTGGTAAAATCCATATGAAAGTGCTAAATAGCTGTAGGTCCATCTATTGGACTCGAGTCAACTTGGATCCGTGACCTAAGTCTGTAAGGCTCGAGTCAAAACCTTTAGCTGCTTTATGGGCCACACTGTTCGCCCAAATATCAGTGCGCCAATTCAGTCCAGTCTCTAGAGGCAAGTCACAAGTACTTGATTAGCCGGATACGGGAACGGGCCTAGACTGCTGGGGCCACCAATCGACACCTTTTTTTTTATATATATATAAAAGGGAGGGTTGGATGAGTCTCTATCCTGACCGGGTCATTGACTTTAGCGTGGCCAATTCACCAAGCCAAATCCACGTTAATTCCTTGCTCCGCGGGAGTCCAGGCGCCAGTCTTGTGCTACTCATGTAGTTAATGGCGACGGATATGGGTTAAATCGCCGCAGACACTGGATCTGGAGAGGATATACGCACACATCAGGATAGGTGCATCCATGAGGTGCTGATGGCTCGAGACGAGAAGTGGAGATGGAATCGTATATGAGATGGGGCGCGGGGAGATGGGAGACGGGTATGTAGGGTGATGTGGTGGTGTGTTGCTGTGGTGTGTGTGGTGTGGCTATCGGATCACTCCCTCACATGTGTTTACAGGTCGTATATAGAGATTTCAGGTCTTATCATCACCACCAACGCTATTAGGTGCTTAAACTATAGTTTCACTATTGCAGCGAAAATCCTCAGTTTGAGTTTATTCCAGGTTGGTTTACTTCTTATTTCTCTAAAATACTCAGAAAATAATCCAAGGCATGATGCGATTCGAGTTTGTAATTTTCCAGGAGCTTTAGGCTCGGACAGACTCTTAGTCACAATATATCACTCGATGCGGTCCGCCTCTTGTGGGACTCTGGCTGTGAGGTGATCGGTATAAAATATGAGGTTGATGGATTTCGGTCAATGACTCGTTTAGATATATGGGAAGGAGGTTGACCTGGAACGGCACAGAGGGAATTCGGGTCAAAAAGAGATGATCACCGCGAGAACTCAAAGCTCACATTTTAGGAAGCTGGATTGTCGTGTAACTTCATGTTGCCTTGTGCCTTGAGCATTCGATATCATGGTGTATAAATCCCGATAAAAGTCCATACATGTAATTATATTACTCGCTCCTGACCTGAAGGAGAGAGGGCTAGCAATTCTCGAATCCCACTAGAGTACAGGGCTTTTATAACCCCAGCTCTCGTAAGATCCGGGGGGGGGGGGGGGGGTGGTCCTTGACGTACGCGTACTCATAATTTCATAGCGTTTGTGAACAGCTGGGTCTACACAGGCCAAAACCTGAAGCCTCATGCGGGATTTTGCGGGTATGCGCACCCAGTTGTGTTCACAAACGCTACATATGAAATTACGAGTACAATCCGCTGCATGACAAGGCTAGCGGATCAATGTCGTTTATTCAGCTTACGTTGGAAAACTGATAGGAAGCACTAGAATAAAAAGACCAAGGAAATGAAAGCGGAAAAGAGGAGCAGAAAGCTGTGTGCGTAGCTACCATACGATAGTGGACGTCGAAAGCACGTCCCAACCGTTTAACTGCACGCAAAAGGTTTCCTTTTACCTTGATTTTGGTTCAGTGTCAATGGCTACATGTGACTTTTGTAAAGTACCAATGCATCAATTTGCGTGAGTGTCGTATTTGGCAAATTCCATCGTATCCAGAACCATTATCTCGATAGTCCACTTTTTGAACTGGGTGTGAAAGCGAGAAAGCGTTTGTCGCGCGGCTCACATTTATCCCTACCTAGTGGCTAGTGTGCACGCCAAGACCTTGTTACTGCAACACGTCTTCCATCACGAAAACATTGACACCACTCAGCTACAGACATCAGATACCGAGTCGCTTTACACTTACACAAGAGCCCCTATCACTATATTCTTCTGACGCGTGAGTAAGCTCTAGACAAAAATCATCCTTTTCAAGGCGTCGATAAGCAGCTCTCTGACCATTTGGGTTAAATTTCTAGGTCTCCAACAGTCGCACGACGACCCCGTGAATTGCCCGGTCCACACAAAAGCAACCCGACCCCAACTCCACCATGACAGGAATGTTCGGCGGCGGCGGCAGTAACAACAGTAGCGGTGCTGGTGGCAGTGGCAGTGGCGGTTTCTCGTTCGCGAACACCGGTGCGGGAGCGGCAAACAACAGCCCCTTCGGTTCTCCCGCACCCCCAAAGACTGCTACTGGCGGTCTGTTTGGAGCCACACCAGCTAGTGGTACACAGAGCACCGGCTCCGGTCTATTTGGCGCCCAAAACAACGCCTCAGGGGCCTCTGCTACCCCATCTGGAGGATTATTTGGCGGTGGTGCGGGCGCGGCCAAGCCTTCCTTTGGGGGTACTGGCGCATTTGGCTCGCAGACTCCTGCTTCTGGTGGTGGATTATTTGGTGGGGCTTCCACCACGCCTGCCGGTGCTCCACCAACAGCTGTAAAAACGGGCTTGTTTGGTGGTGGTGGTGGTGGTCCTACTACTGCCGCGGGTGGGGGTGGGGGGTTGTTTGGTGGTGCTACACAGTCTAACACGACGGCGGCACCCAGCTCAGGTGGGCTTTTTGGCGGTCAACAGCAATCGGCTCCAAAGCCCTCAGGTGGACTCTTTGGAAGCGCCCCCGCTACAACTTCGGCTCCTGCTTCCGGAGGTCTCTTTGGAGGTACTTCGTCTGCTCCTAGCACAGGTGGACTGTTCGGCAATGCACAATCCAATGTGAGCTCTACCCCTGCTGGACCCCCCCCATCATCAGGAGGTCTATTTGGCGCCAAGCCCACAGAAACGAAGACCACTTCCGGAGGACTCTTTGGAAATGCAGCTGCCTCTACGACTCCAGCTACCAAGCCCCCTGGCGGTGGTCTATTCGGTAATACTCCTGCCGCATCAACCACACCTGCCGCTCCGGCGCCAACAACTGGCCAAACCGCGTCCTTGTTCCCCGCAGCCAGGCCGGCGGGCGCTCTTTTTGGCGGAGCTGCTGCCAGCAAGCCCGCTGAGACGCCAGCTACTTCTGCCCCTTCAGGTGGATTATTCGGCAACACCGCTACTAGCAGCGCAGCACCAGCCAGCTCCGCACCTACAGCCACATCTGGTGCGTCTACTGCACCAGCCAGCGGCGGTCTCTTCGGTGGAACAACTGCCTCAGCTGCCCCTTCTAGCGGTGGTCTTTTCGGTGGAACAACTGCCTCAGCTGCCCCTTCTGGCGGTGGTCTTTTCAGTGGAACTGCTGCCAACAAGCCCGCTGAGACGCCAGCTGCCTCTGCCGCTCCATCTCTAGGCGGACTTTTTGGTCCCAAGCCCACTACCTCCACCCCAGCTCCCGCCGCTTCTACTCCTACAACCTCTGGTGCACCCTCAGGTGGCCTCTTTGGAGGCGCCAGCGCTGCCACAACTCAGGCTGCCACTCCTGCTGCACAGACCCCAGCTGCTGCTGCCGGCGCCGCCCAGACCCCGGCCGCTGCTGCCCCCGCCGCATTCAGCGCTTCCATCGCCCCACCTCCACAGTCTCGCCTCAAGAACAAGTCCATGGAAGAGATAATAACCCGCTGGACCACCGACCTCGAAAAGTACAAAACCGAATTCACTACTCAAGCCGCCGAAGTCAAGAAGTGGGATGGTGTTCTCATCGAGAATGGTGATAAGATCATGACGCTCTTCACCGAGACGCTAGAGGCGGAAAAGACGCAGGGTCGCATGGACACCGTTCTGCAGCAGCTGGAGAGCGACCAGGAGGAGCTGGGGACGGCGCTCGATTACTACGAGGCGCAGATCAAGGATCTGTTTGAAGCACAGATGGGTGGTGTTGAGGGCATGCAGCCGGCTGACCAGGAGCGCGAGAAGGCATACCATCTGGCGGAGAAGCTGGATGACCAGCTACAGAGTATGGGCCAGGAGCTTTCGGGAATGATTAAGGATATTAATAAGGCTAGCACAACGATTAATAAGACTACGAATGCGGACGACCCAGTAGGTTTTCTCTTTTGCTTTTGGAATTATGAATGGAGCTAACGAGATTGTGAAAAATAGTTGTCGCAAATCGTCAAGATCCTCAACGACCATCTCAGCAGTCTGCAGTGGATCGACAGTCACACGACCACCATGGCGGAGAAGATTCAGGAGGCACAGAAAAAGACAAGAGACGCCGCGGGCGGGAACATGACTGGCGACGAGGATTTTTTCCTCAATGCTTCCTATAGAAGCATGAGGTAGAGAAAAAAAACATATCCATTTTTGTTTTCAGCATGGGAAGGGCGGGAAGGCCGGGGGCGGGGATGAATTTATGACATTGCTGCTGCTGCTGGTTCTTGTCTTTTTTTCTTTTTTTCTGGTAGTAGTTTCATGGTTGTTTTCTTGTTTGTGTTTTTTTTGAAAGTTCATAACTTGTAGTAGTACTATGGAAAAAAAATTGGCCAAAAGGTACTTCTTATCAATGGTTTGGACTGGGGAGAAGAGGCCCTTTTTATGGTTTCGGTGGATGTTGGGTGGGTGTTTCTTTGTTTGTGCAGTACTTACACTTGTTTTACATCCGAGCTCCGGTGTAAATTTTTATGAAAACATCTAGATACTAAAAACTCATTTAAAAGCAATTTCATATGTAATCGACTCTTCGTGTCCAGGATGCTGGAGCTGATGCACTTCCCACCGTCGGTTCGATTCTCTCGGGCCCTGTCGTACCTCTGCGGGCTTGGCTCATGAATGATCACTCACACCAACATTACTAACCCGTTGGCGTATGCGTCAAGAATTTTTTTGGCTAGAAAGTTAGTCGCATCTGTGATCAAAAATTCTGGGGTAGGTGAGGCTCCAAACTACGAGTGGATAGCTAGGTCATTTAGGAGACTATTTTTGTGCACAATTGTTCTCTCGAGTTTTCCCAGAGAAGAGATTATTCGATTAGCTGGTACTTTACACTACAGTATCTATTTCTAGTATCATTTTCATTTGAAAGATTGAATCGGTATCTATCTGCAGCTTGCATTCAGATCTTTCCCCCAGAACAACGTCATGTATCGCCGGTAAGTACCCGATGATCTTTAACGACGTGCAAACTCCGCAATACCATTTTCAAGCCGAATCTTTCAACTCACCTCTAATTGTACCTACAAAACAAACAGTGAGTCAGGTACCACTATCGCCCCGGTGCCTTTCGTCCGAATGAGCTCTATATATTCCCATCAGATAAGATAAGATCTCCCTGACCCCAACCAATCGTAACCCAGGATTACTAAGACGCCTCGAAACCGACCCGAACGTCAACCCGGCTTTCTCCCCCTCCAAACATTTTCACACCCAGTTCACGCAAAATCTCCCCTCTCCGGCACACCACAAGCATCACCACTCACCTCTCCCCCCCCCTCTACCACCAAACCTGAAAAACCAGTCATAATGAACTGCCTCAAGGTCGTCGCCCAGCGAGCAGCCACGCGCTCAATTGTGCCCCGCACCGCGGCGCTGTCGGCAAGGAGCATCTCAACCTTCGAAAGCAGCGATTACAAGTCCCCCTTTGCGGCCTCCGGAAAGAAGGACACCACCCGCATCCCCGACTTCTCGAAATACAAGGGTGGTAACCCTAATTCCAACAAGTTGTTTGGGTACTTCATGGTTGGTACTATGGGAGTGTTGTCGGCGGCGGGAGCGAAGGCTACTATCCAAGGTAGGTTGCCAGTTAAGCTTGTCGAGTTGGGGAGGGATAAGTTTGGTGTGGCGGCAAAGAAGCATTGGGGAACGGCAAGCGGAAGAAAACTGGGGACCAGGAAAGAAAGGAAGGAAAAGAGATCAATTTGCCGGAGGATGTATCTATGTTGATGATTATCGTCTGATAACTGACTGACGCTGTGCACCGGTAGATTTCCTGGTGAACATGGCTGCCTCGGCCGACGTTTTGGCCATGGCTAAGGTCGAAGTTGACCTCACTGCTATTCCCGAGGGCAAGAACGTACGACTTTCACCCCCACCAATGTCACTTAATTTCAATTCGAGTTAATCCGCGCTAAACGATGAAAAAAAAAAAAAAACTACAGGTCATTATTAAATGGCGAGGAAAGCCCATCTTTATCCGCCACCGAACACCCGACGAGATTGAGGAGGCCAACGCCGTCAAGATTGAGTCTCTGCGAGACCCCCAGACCGATGCGGAACGTGTCAAGCAGCCCGAGTGGCTCGTCATGTTGGGAATCTGCACCCACTTGGGTATGTTTTATCTATCCTATCACTCGGCCTTTTTCTTCCCCACTTTACCTCTCTGTGAGCTATGGACGGTTTATTGATAATCCGGGTTTGTAGGTTGTGTGCCCATTGGTGAGGCTGGTGACTTTGGTGGTTGGTTCTGCCCTTGCCACGGTTCCCACTACGATATCTCTGGCCGTATAAGGCGTGGTCCTGCACCACTCAACCTTGAGATTCCAGAATACGAGTATGTTCTTTCACCCCTTTCAATGCTGGACCGAAGCTAATCAATATTTCTTTTTCTCTTATTAGCTTCCCTGAGGAGGGCAAGCTTGTCATCGGTTAAAACAATTAGTACCAAGGATACCATTCGGATAAAAGGCGACCGGGGAGTCAGGGACGAAAAACGGACGGATGTAAATCGAGAACAATGCGGTTTGTGAGGTTTCTGTAGGTTAGTTTGGGGCGGTTGCGGCGGGATATACTAGAAGCGGTAACACAGTAGAGTCCCTTTTTTGTTTTTTCTTGTAGAAAGCAATTCAATCTTTTTTCTCTTATGTCACCTGGACAAAACACCCGAGCCAAGCCAATCCCTACGACGAGTCGACTACTGTAGCTTCTACGGAAAACACCAGATTCAACCATAGTAATCAAGAGCCTTTCCCCTCTACGTCTACAACAATCACGGGAACGGATACAACGAACATTCACGACACATGAGAAGCAGAAGCCAGGAAAAAAGTACAGCGACTCTCTCACACAACATATATCTAGACACAAATCAGGGTAAAATAAGGACGTCAGAATCAAAGCCACCAAAATTACCATTCTCAAACGATGCACTCCCGATGCAAGAAACAAAAAACAAAAAGACATGAAGGGCTATGCTGAAAAGGGTTGCTGCTTTGTCGTTCGTCGAATGGCAATTAGAAGGTATGTACAGCATGATTTTATTCGAGCTAATTTTTTGGAATTCTTTGCGTCCGCGCTGTATATTCTTCTTTTCCACCTTGTTTTTCGGCTGTCGGCTGCGTCTAAAGGAAATAATCCGGTGTGCCTGTATCATTAGGTATTAGCTTGTGTTCATTCTGTTTAGGGATTTCGGGACATACGCCTCGAAACCATTGGTTCGCCTGCTCTTGGGCAAGGATCAAACTGTAGGCTATATCCAGTGTCAGCATAATTTTTTGCAAAGATGATTGGCCAAGGAGGAACCAACAAGGTATATTTGAGATGCTCGTCAATCTCCATGATCGCCGCCTGGTTACCACACCTATAACAGTAGTTGGGCGCTAGACAGTGTAATGCCGTCAGTAAATCACCTTTGGGCTATGGTAAAACAGTCTCACCGGAGAAGATTGTAACAACGTTACGATCTTGCGACCAATTATAACCCTCCATTACCAACTGATGCGCCCTCGCTACCAAAGTGAGGCCATTATTATGATTAAACGCTTCAGAGATATCCTGCCCAAATGTGTAACCAGCTCCTCTAGGGGATATTCCCCAACCACAGCGGTCATCTGGGTCAGACCAAAGCAAGTCGCACATAGGCCCTTCGTGGGGCACTTCTTGAATGCGGTCCAGCGCACGAATATTGTCAAGGGTATCAATGCTAGGAGATAAACCTCCGTGGAGACAGAAAATTTGATTATCAATCAAGGCGGTCAGGGGGAGAAAATCAAACAAATCTGTGAAGAGTCTTGGTTCCTCATGTAAGCTTGATGTAGGATGTAGAACTCGGGAAGCTTAGGGGCCTTACTTCCAGACATTGGCGTTTCCGTATTTGCGCAAGCACTCGTCATAGAAACCGTACACCTGCGTAATCTGCCTCGATTCGTGATTACCTCGCAAGATAGTAATTCTCTGCGGGTATCTAATCTTTAAGGCGACAAGTAGAGTGACTGTCTCCACTGAATAGTATCCACGATCAACATAGTCACCCATGAAAAGGTAGTTGGTGTCGGGGTTGGGCCCGCCGATCCGGAATAACTCCATCAAGTCATGGAATTGACCGTGGATATCACCACACACCGTTACAGGGCACCTCTGATGGGTTCGGTTAGCATGTAGAAGGGTTCCTACAGGGTATGGAGAGAAAGCGTACCACTGGCTGAACGTTCGACTCCTCTTGAAGAATCTCTCTAGCCTGCTCAATACGTTAGCGAGCTGAGCCTCAACCAGCAATATAAGCTCCTCCCCATTTTTCCACGTGCATCCCCAGGGTCCCACCACTCTGATTCACTACCGAACGTTTAGCGAGTTTTGATAACGTACCTTTTCGCAAAGCCTTTGCACATCCATCTCGCTCAGTTGCTTACACTGCATCAAGGTCTCGATCCATCCGTCCAACTGTCCAAACGAAGAGGAGGATTCGGCAACAGGTATGGCGGGGGCCGGTGGGGATTTCCCGACATCTTCCATTTTGGTGTCCATTTTGAGTATGTATCAAAGGGTTGGGCTGTGAAGGTTTGGTCCTGTTCGTTGTTTACGAGCAGTTGATGGAGGAGGATAGGTCTCGTCGGTCGCGTGGGGTTGGTGGTTGTAAATGGGGGGTAATCAAGGATCTTGTAACGATGAAAGGAAGCCCACCACACTTTCTATGGAACAGGGTGTTTTTAGTAGGGGGGGGGTTTAAAATGGAGGAACGAACTTTTGTGAGAGACTATGGATAGGAGCAGTAGTAGTTGGGGGCACGGAAAGGTAATCGGAAGCAGGATAGCTGTGGAGGGGTGAGGGGTATTGTTGACGTTGGGGGGTGAGGGCGGATGGAGATGTAGCTAGGGGCAAGCGAGATCTCCTGCTGGTGTGGCAGTGAGCAGCGCAGAACGCGCCACAACCTCAAACGTCGTCGCTTTTCCAAGGACCTTTGGGCGTAGTATATCATTTCCCCACAAATTCAGACATCACCAATCGAAAATAAAGTAACATGGATATCGAGCTTAGTGCTCCAGAAAACGCTTTTAGGTGCATTTAATCCCGCTGGTAACTGTGAAATCCCCGCCCGGCACGGGACCAAGACTTCAACAATGTCCAGCTCAGGACTATACACAACATGTCTAAGGTCTCTACCTTGGATTCCTCACTCAGTTATGTACGAGGTAGATAAGGCCACGATAAGGATACAATCATTATCTTCCCATTACTTGATACGCACCCTGTACAATCAATTCATACCTTCCTTAGGGCCCAAAAGCATGGTACCAAAAGTATGTGCCACAGTCCTCAGGTACCATATCTTTTGCATTTTCGTGGAATAATTTCATCCGATGACGTTGAATCTTCTGCACACGCTTCCCCTTCCTCAGAGGCAAGGGACGTGAGTTTGCACTTCGCTAATTCGTTATGCCGCATGCAGCAACGTGGTAATTGGATCAAGATCCTGATTCAGTAAAGCCACCGGCAAGGGACTTGATCGTGGAAAAACCGATTTTTGATATGCCTTCGATATCTATATTGCGTTCCCATCATGCGTAAGAGGCAGGTAGCCTTAACAGAAATTTTACATTTGGTGAGACTTGAGATCTACATGTAGATAAGTCGATCCCACCCCAGGAATAAAACAGCTGAGCTCGAAGCTTGATCTCTTGAGATCATGTCAGCAATCACAGATTCAAACCTGGTCAGAGCCCTGAAAAGCGTCTAGAATATTCTTGGAGTACGAGCTTTAAATATGTACTCAATGGCATGAAAGAATACGGGCCCTCAGTCTCTGAATACCCCGGACCCTCTCTCTTAAATGGGCAATCTGAAGGACGGCATGATGCTTAAGTTCCAATTCCAAGCAGTCAAATGACAGGCCCCAAAGCGGTTCGACAGATCAAGGGCCCATCAATTCAAAACCAAACAAATGCCGGTATCCATTCGGATAAACCTATTCGGTACATACATAGAATCCCGGCCCTCTCCAACTACATGTAGTTTAAGCTTAAAATGCCAAGCACCCCTCAGGTCTAAACATAGTTACATAACTTGTGGTACGTGCGCTTCCTTATCGATGTGAAACCTCCAACAACTAGAAACTCCTCATGTCGTGAGGTACGATCAGAAGTTGTGGAAAATATCGAAATATCGAGGCGGTTCTTTTGAGAATTAAAGGCGCTAGCGATCTCGGATCCGCCCGGTGGGATCAACGGCATGTTGTTAGAGCAGCGGGTATTAACGCCTCACTCTAGCTGCTACTACTACTACTCTAAATTCTTGGGCCCAGCGCACTTCGCACTTCGCACTTCACTACCCTGCACGAATAACATCGAAATTGAAATACCGATGGAGATTGAAATTAATCTATTCTGATCGTATATACGCGACAAGACAGGTCCAAGTAAACATAAAAATTCGCACCAAGCCTTCTTATTATTGCTCTACTCCCATGCCCTGAACTTGTCCCCCCACCACCATACCCCACCAAAAGACGCGACGTACGACATCACCTGTAGATCTCAAAGAATGCGGATATATTGTGGAGGACTCGAGGGCCGTGCGTGCAAAAGCGCGCAAAGAACTGCGAGTCACACACCCCCCGCGACTTCAATTGGACCCGCATTCATAGCATTCCTACTAATCAACTCCACATATCGATCTTCCCTACACCCGCATAGTTCAGAGGCTAGGATTCCAGTGCATAATAATCCTCCTTGCGCACACCTTCCTGGCCAGTAAAAGTGCGTACAATGCCTTTGGGGCACGGACTTGACGTCAATCTACCCCGATCTTGGTTATGATATTCCTTAGTTTATGATCTGATTTCCTTGTCCCATCGTGACTGGATCAAAACACAGGGGTCAGTTGTGGGGATTCTCTACGAGACTGCGTGCCGGAGAAGACTTGTGTTCCTCTCTTTTGTGTCCGGGGTGCCGCTGTAAAGAACCGTGTTACTGGAAATTAGTTTGGTAGGACAATATCGGACCAAAGGGCACACTGGCATTGTGTCCGAGCTTTGTGAGAACTGATCGTAGAAACATCGGACGGGCGCATCACAGCGGGGCAATAGATATGAATAGCTGTTCTATCAATCAAGTGATGTTTTTCTCCCGCAAGGACCTAAGTGAGTATTGTAGGGAACTTATCACAAATTAAGTAGAACAACCTGTTGTTCCGAAAAACAAAGAATTTACAAGGACTACATAACTACCGGGGCCAACCAATTGAAGAAGCAAATATTGAATTCAAAATCGGCAGATAACATCGAGAGCTCAGCATCTGAAAAGAAATCCCCACTTTGTTCAAGGATATATAGTAATACTCAGGCCCAAATTGCATGCCTGCGAAACTGATCAAAATGTATTTCTTGAGATTGGAAGGAGATTTCGTACGAAGCCTCAAGTGAAAGTCCCATATCAACCTATATCTGCCACGAGGCAGATGGTGTCATAAAAATAAAGGTGGGGGAAACAGGAAAAAAGAAAAAAAAATATCAGAGTACAAAAAAAGAAACAAACTCCTTCGACCATACACGTCGTTATTCAGAACCGAAACGAGTGACGCCACGCCCATTGTCCAGACAGTAAAAAAAAAATACCTTAAAAAGGGAAGTGCGGGGCAAATAAAAGGAAATAAACAGGCACAAACAGGAAGAAAAAGAAACGATTGCGTAGAAAAACAAATGCTATCGTGTGACCATTTTCAAATCCAAGCCGTGAAACCGAGAAGAAAAGGGAAAAGGAAAGAAACCCCCAGAAGCTAAGCCAAGCTGTCATAGAATCAAACAAAAGAAAAAAAGAATTACAAGAAGAAGGTAGTAAAGGGAAGATACTATATTATTTATGTTAATCCCGGTCTTATCGCCCAAATTTAAGACGCAGGGCAAGTCCGGATCCGCTAACGGCAGTCAGTTTTGTCGAGTGTATGGTCGGTTCATAGTCGCAACTTCTCGGGCAATATGGTGCCATTCTAGCTCGCGTTTAGAACCGTGTCGGTTTTTGAATGGCATCGTCTCTTCGAATTTAAGTAGCTCATACATAAAACGTAGATGTGGCTGGATGATAACATTGAGACGGCGTGCCCGTACATAACAACTATTGCCATTATGTTAGTGATTATCCTGTACTTTAGAACCACAGGAACTTACTATGCCCGAGGAAGTGAAAGTTTAAGTGCCCGCATAACCTCAGCAATGCAGATAGTTGCGGAGCGGGAAACACCGACCCGGCAGTGAACAAGAATTGGTTCATTCGTACGACGCCCCTCGTCTGGAATAAGATATTAGCCATAGCACTCCAATAAGCCAAACAGCATAGACTTGCCAATAAAATCCAAACAGTTCCTAAATTGTGATTCTAGAGGATCACATCCGTTATCCTGCAAGTCCCTAACAACCATTGCTTTTTCTTTGTTGAAGGTATGTCTCTCTTTGTCAGTCCACGAGAGCTCCTCTCCAATACTCAAGACACGCTTGATCCCCAGAGCAGCGAGCATCTGGGGGTTATTGGCATGTTGCAAGTTTCCTAAGTACATGTAGGGCAGAACACGGCTGGGTAGTGATCCATCTAGACGATGAATCCATTCTGGGGGTGTCAAAGCTGTATAGTTCAGACAGTACCCATTGGTTTCGGCCGCAGCTTCAAGAATTCGGTTCTCGATATGTCTGAGAAATTGAAGATCCCTATCATAGGCAAAGAAGTTGCGGCCTTTGGTGGTGTGCATAGTGACCCATGCTGCGTGCGCAGGAAGTCCTTCAGCGTACATGAGATATGCCAAAGCTAATAGAGAGGTCTCCGTATATCCATCAGTGCAATGAATAAGTATTTTTCGAGGCTCTCGTGGAGTAGTCATAGGATGGTCACCGTCATCGTCGTGATCTTCATCTGCTTGACTCCCGTTTGCAAGAGAGTGGATGAGGCGACAGGTGTCAATTATACCATCGATCTCAGCTGTCGAATATCTCGGTGCGTATTGCATAGTACCAGATCCTGGAAATACGAGTACCTGCGTCGTTTCTGTGCTCTCCATAACCTGATGCAAATCCCCGAGAGTTTCTACTGAAGGCATCGCTGCTTGATCACTGGCCTCAATAAGAAGGTTATAACGGGGCGTATCATCTCTAGAAGGCACTCCAGCATCCGCTGTTGGCCCTAGCCAAACATTCTTGGAAAACTCTGTTGCTTTAGACATCGTGCACATTTCCACTCGTTCCCAATGGCCTGAAAAGTCATTATATGCTCACTGTGTTCTTTAGAGAAGGTTGGCTTACAAAAATCGATAACTTGTCCTGTCAAACGACCATTGGAATCGGTAGTAACAATCTCTGGGAAGAATTTCTCAAACATGGAGAATGGACCTGATAATATCAACATATGATTGTTTAAAATAATGACTGGCATCAATTGTCTTACTTTTGATAATGAACGTGCTGTATATTGGGAACTCGCGATTAGAGCTCCCTTGGAACTGTGCTCTGTAATAGAGCTGAGCTGCTGAGATGCGCTTTGCAATTTTTAGAACCTCCGCCTGACCAGCCTCGTCCTCTTCCCCATAGACGATAATATCGGATAAACAGGCGAACTTTGCAACCTGTATATGGAAATTTCGAACACTGAACCCTTCTTTTGGGTCGATATTAAGAAAGGCATTCTCAGTCAAGCTTGGGTGAAGTATCTCTTCTGGCGCAATTGAACCCTTCAATCTTGAATGTGTCTGGTCTCCAACTTTTACCACAACGACACCGCGGTAGCAAGTGGGGGCCCTTCGCATTGCCCTTTTCCGGGCAAAAAAGAAAGCTAATTGTATGCTGTTATCTTGATGAAGTCCATGAGCCCAAGGAAATATATCATTGATGTTGGGCAACGGCTGTCTTGAAGTAAAGTTCAGGGAGGCCGCAACTCCAGCAGCATCAATAGCACGAACTGGTGGAGAGCTATTAACGGATGGGTAGTCGTCTGCTGGGTATAGCAATGAGCTCATGCAGCCATTCGCTTCTTCAGAGTTCTCAGAACGAGGAGAAGCCGGGGGTGTAACAGGATTTGAATAGTTTGGTCCCACGGTTGGCATGTGTTTATTCGGGATTGAAATTGGGGTAGTTGAAGATACCCCGGGCACTGAGAGAGGCTGAGTTGATGCAGTGGTTGAAGGCATCGGTGGAGGGGTGGGAGTGTCTCTTGGTGGTCGAATGAGCACAGCAGCCATTGTAGCTGCTACTGGTGATGAGAGTCTGAAGATCAGTAAAGTTGTGAAATCCAAGTGTGCTAATTGTGTAAACCTTGAAGTTTTCACGGCGATCTCTCTTTCTCTGCCGGAGGGTTACCACTATATCGGGCTATTGGGGTGCACCGGTTATAAGATTATTACAGGAAGTGGTGACGGTGGGGTGTACTGCAACAAAGAGTCGAGGATATTTAATTATAGTAGGGCGAAGAGGGAGCTTCAGTGATAGATGATGTAGCGGTTTGGAGAAGGAGGGGGGAAGGAGGGTAGGGGGACAGTGATTAAGAGACAGAAGGCAGTGGTCCAAGGGATAGGGTAAGATACATGGCGGGAGATACTTTCAGGTAGGTAAAAATACATACATTACATACATATACAGCAAATGATACCGGGTGTGTGTTTGAGAGTCACAGAGATGCAACGCAGCCTGCGGCACTACAAGTATGGCTGTATTTACTAGCTGTAAGGACTAGGATTAGGTCAAACGGTCAACTTCAGAGCTGCGTAGGTACTACTGCGACACAATCTTGTGTCTGGACCAGAAGCTGCTGAGCTGACTCAAATAAAGTCAA
Organism: Morchella importuna; assembly: GCF_003444635.1. NCBI lineage: Eukaryota > Fungi > Ascomycota > Pezizomycetes > Pezizales > Morchellaceae > Morchella > Morchella importuna. Next base: position 1,959,056 of record NW_025763399.1, on the reverse strand, counting down.
GTTCCTGAGACCTCATGTAGCTATGCATTCAAATTAATGGAGCTCTATATCTAGAACACGCAACTCGTTTTATACCCAGAAAACAGATACTCTAGAACACGCACATGTATTGTGTGTATTGCTACATAGAGTCTTGTATGTGCTCACTGGCAGAAAGAGTCTCCATTGATTGATAAACTGGTGGTGCATCTGGGCGAATGCCGACTTGCCTGCCTGACGTCCCCACCCACACCAGCAAATCCCCATTGCGATTGTCCGTCTGTTGCTTTCACTCAACTCCCACCAACCCACCTTCTCTATCGTCGCTAACCATACCCACCACCACCTACACCACCCACCAAACCAATGCTGGCCACCCCCTTCCCAAATATTCAGCCTGCGTGTCCCACGCGAAAATCGCCCTTATCTCCTTTACCATTGGCCAACCATGCCAGTGGTGTTTCGGTTGTCTGGTCTTCCCTAGCAACCCGCACCTATCTCTCTTATCGCATCCGGAAAGCAATCGCCGCACGCGTCAAGCGGGTGGGTCTATCGCAAACACAAAATACCTGCCCCCTGTATGTCAACCGGTTATTTTTTTGCTTTTTCCAATCTCTCAAATTGCACCTTGGCACACCTTTCTAGATTAAATTCCCTAGCTTTGGTGATCCATTAACGCCGCTTTTGCTTGTGACGTGACGAAAACGATTCGAGAATCGATTGTTTCTGAATCAATCGGGACGAGTTTATTAGAACAACATCAAAACAGCACATTAGACGCTCATGATCGGTACACAAAGTATCGGTAGTACCGCAAGTATAAGATTGGTTTTTGGAGGCTTCATGGCTACGTGACCGTCTTTTACAAGACGACAATTACCGTGAGAGTCTGGTTCGAATTACCTCTCTGTTGCTGATCTATTGCTAGTAGTTCTAGATTTTCATGATCAATCAGTTTGTGTCTCGTTCTGGCGCCGGGGAATCGAATACCACATGTAGATTACATACTCTACGACGTCCCAAGCCAGTAGGACTCACAACCCTGGTTCGTTTTAAACATTCATCGTATATAACCGCCACCTTTGATCAGCGAAAGTCCAAGCGAGAGGGCGCTATCCAAGCCCTGGAAGCTTATTTTCGAGCTAAAAGCACCGGGCTTGACCAAAACTCGTAAAGGTCAAAAAAGCTAGTAAATGCTATTTTCTAATTATTGCGAATACATATACTTCATACAAATAAGATCACATATATCAATTTACATCAACTTAGGGTAGGTAAATAAACGACATGACGCTAAAAAGAATAAAAAGGCAAAAATATACGCCATAAACCGAAACATAGGAGAGCCCCCACGGAATTTAGACTTGGCGCGCAGTTCCCTCGGATGTTTTCGACTCGGCATCAGTCTCACGTTCTGCTTCAGCCTTTCCAGGAACAAAAAATCGCTGATCCACCCTCATAACAGCGAAAAACCCAACCACCAAAATCTCGAGTGTAGCGAGAAAAACATAGAACGCTGCACGCTTGTTATACCAAGCTGGGTCGCTGGATGAACGTAACGGTCCTAATGTTGCGGCAGCGCGAACTCCGGTACTCAAAGCTATCATGGGATTAGTTTAAACATCCGACGAAACGAAACATGTCAAGGGGAGCCTACTCAGAACAGCCGACACGATTATAACCATGATTGCTTTCGTTTTCAAGCTTCCTTTCTTCCCGAAGTTTTGCGGTTCAGTGGTTGAGGGCATAAAAATTGCGGTCAAAGTTATCGGGATTGGTGCAAAGCAAAAAATAAGGAACCACATGACACCGAATTTCCGGACGTCTATACAGAGTCTGTCAGCAACTTAAAATTAATATAATGATGCTGATATAACGTACTCATATCTGCCTTCAAAACCGAGGGGTTGAGGGTATAAAATGATTGCACTGTAGTCACAATCACTGCAGAAGTTAGTACCGGCCATCAACCACATTACTCCTAAGACAACAAACTTACCCATTATGAGGACTGCAATGAGCGAGATATAATACGCAAGAAAAACATTCTTGAATAGTTTACTGTTATAAAAGCGTGGGTGATATCCTCGTACGGTACGCTGGCAGAAATTCATGTTGATAACATATAGTAATATAACACCCGCGGAGACGAAAACGTTGGCAGCGATTGCGATACTGATGCTCGTTGGATTCTGCGCCCATTCTAAACACCCACAAAATATCAGTACAGAACAAAACAGGAAAAAAACGATGATTGATCTCAGTCGGGTTTTCTTACCAATCCGCATTACAAAAGTGGTGATACGAGACATGCAGAAACCGAAGCACACGCCATTGAAGATGAAGAAGTGGCCAGCTGCTTTATTCATTCTGAATATTCTCATGTGAAGGATCCCGAGAAGTCCAAATAGAGCTATGAAGAGCGCCGAAACGCCTACATCAATTTTGGTGTCCGGACGCCCCCCGAAACCGGCTGTTGTTGGAGCGTATGGCGGACCTTTGCTCTACAAATTATTAGGACGAGTACTTGGATATCGGTCTATATCTCCGCTGGAAATAAGGGTAAACCAACCGCCATTGCCATTGCCATTGCTGTTGAGTTTGAATCCATGTGTAGTCAAGATTGAGGGCTTTTTCTGCTGGTGGTATATTTGTTCGATTTAGGTTGAATTGGGGGTTCAGGTTTTTACTCTTCCCTCGATATATTGGTCCGTACTAAAGAGCAGAGGACGGGGAGGGTAATATATAAGTACCGAAAGTAGTAATTGTTGATCGACAGAAATCTTCAGGGTCCATCAATCTTGGGGTTCAGGCTAGTTATGTACGAGATATCTCCCATGTGCCAAGCTTAAGGGGACCTAACGGATATCACGGAACGACGAGGCATTCGGCCGTAGCGAGTTTTCTTGGTGGTTGGCCAGTTGCAGGAGCCGGGGCCAAAATCCCCCGAGTTGCGATTTCGTGTCGTACAACCGGCCGCCGATACGTCCGCACTCGACTCAAGCTTTCAGGGCTATGCCGTAAATTTAAAGTCTAACCCCTGCTAGTGGTGAAAAAGCTTCCCTTGTATGCAAAACGCGAATCATATTGAAATCTTCTTCCGGACAACATAATCATCGACTAATCACAGTTTGCAGCTATCCATGCAATTATTTGTAAAATTCGCTGTGTGATCCCCCTCCTATCCCGGTTTAAACAGCATAGATTACCTAGCTGCTCTACATAGCCATGTCCCGACGCCGCAGTCGAGTCACTCCCACTGCTGACACTGGCAGTGAAAGCCGTGAATTGACTGTAGACGATTTCCTAAGGGTGGTAAGAACTTCCGGAATCATCCCAAAGAATAATCATATGAGGGCTAATGCAACTTCACTACCCAGTTGGCCAAAGCTCCCAGGGCCCCTAGGGCTTCCAGGAAACGACCCCGGCATATTGCGGATGCTTCTGCATGGAAAGCCTCAAAAGCTTCGTTGGTTACCCCAGGGTTAACTAGTTGGCCCGACATAGACCAGAGGGAGGCTACATTTCTACTTGATCCTCTTGCTGCTGTTGAAAGGGACGCAGAACATACAGAAAAGCCTAATTTTAAGACAAAGAAACCTACACAAAGAATGAACACTGATGACATAGAGTGGAACACTTTAATTGGTGGTGTAGATATTACGAAGCAGAAACGAAGAAAACATTATGTGGTCTACAATTCTCTACCTCTTTCAAGAGATACTGATATTGAAGAGTTTCAGGATTCTAATGAAAAGGCTAGATAATTTCCTCTTTTACCCTTTGAAGTGGCGTTATTAGCTGACGTTACTCTGAGGCGGAATTATAGGCACAGCCCTGTGGACCGCACGCTGACCCGATATCTACTATCCTAGAAGAAAATAGTAATAAAGAACGTGACAAGTGTGTTTTAGAGGCTTGTGCGCGCAGTACTAAACCCCTCCTTCCAATAAGTGTTCTCGGTGGCATGATAGAAACACCGAAGTTAGCGAGAATGACGGTCCCTGGCAGGGTTATGAAGGAGGAGATAAATCCTACTAGGGATGTTGCCTTAGGAAGGTTGCGAAATAAGCCAGGCAGTGGCTTTGACTGGCTGGCAGGATCAGAACAGATTGACAGCAGCTCCGGAGGAGGGGTGTTAGATATGGTATGTTTCGCTTATCCAGTTGTCACAGTATTACTTTAGGCGTGATTACCTACCCGCATGGAAAATCTATGTAACCTAGACTCTGATAATGTTTTTTTTTGTAGGCAGTGCCCTTGCCGTCAGTACCGGAAACTTTATATGGTCAACTATGCATTGAGATATCAGAAGTAGAAACTCTTGACAGCCAACCTCCATTAAATCTCATTCAATCAACATTTACTGCTGAATATTACGCGGCCAATGATAGCATAGCCTACCATGAAAAGCCCTTGACAACAAGGCTTGTGGGTATTCATCAAGAACAACTAAGTGGATTGGCACAGGCGGGATTGCTACTTCGGGACTCAGACGAACTACCGCAACTCCAGATAAACACTAGTTCTGAGAAATGCACAGTGCCTGTCTTGAATTGCACTGGCCCGAGCCACGGGGATTCTCGGGAGATCGGGTTCCAAAACTGACTGAGGCATCCCCGATGCCGCATTTTAGCCTCGGCCGAGTTGACTCCGATATAGGGGGACGATCAAAGAGGAATGATTTTTTAAGTCAGGGGAGCGTTGACGGAGAAGACACAGAAGAGGAGGAACCCACTCTTCCAGGTTCAACAATCCTCCCTTGCTATATTTCTTTTCGGAGCTAAATAAATTATAGTTTCTCGACGTTTATTTACTCAAAAACCAGAGAGTAGCTATTTTTCAATGGCCCAACGGTGTTTAAACAGTTCTAGTGGTGCTATTGATTATAATTCACTGGACTATCTGCGCCGTCCTACACGAAGAGCCCTTCAATTTGCAACGGTAAACGAGGCCATCAATGAGGAAGATGAACGATCGATCAACGATGAGGAGGACGAGGGCGAGGTCGAGGAAATCATAATCAGAAATACTAATCCTGCACCAGCCCGTGTAGGGCTTTCAAGACAAAGGAGCATAGCGAAAACTCCAATAACACTCAAAGAGCTTCTCAATCGATCTGGGAGGCGGCGGACTTCAATATCCGGAATTTTTCACAAAAATGGTGTCGATTCCGTTAAGCAATTTGAAAAATGCATCCCATATCCAGACAGTTTACCATCGAGCCATAAAGCAGGCCCTGGTTTGATATTAGCATCAAGTCCAATTTCTTCTCCTATTGGATCAAGACCTTTAAGTGTATACGCAAGCAGAAGAACAAGCACCAAGGTCCACCGCCCCTACGTGTCACCGCTCGGGAGACCCTTGGAGCCTAAAGAGACAATGGAAGTTCGGCGTTCGGTGGGGAAATTGAAACGTGGGGTAACTATGGCTGCTGGAGCTGAGACTGCAACCCCGACAAGGAGGAGATTTAAACCACCATTACTTAAGAGCAGGGCGAAGACTTTGCTACCAAGCGGGAACGTCGGCACACTGCCTAAACGCTCATGGACAAATGCATTGGAGGGTGATAGAGACCTAGGCTCTGCGGCTGAAAGCCAAATTGATATACGGAGTATATCAAGCTTTCGCGCAGTTCAGGAGGCATGGTCATGAGAGATAAATTATGAGAGGTTAATGCTTATTATGACGGTTGCGTGGATGGAAATATGATTAGGGGGTTTATTTGAACCATGTGGCTATTTTATGCTCAAAAATGAAATAACAAAATATTTCAGCCATGGTATAGCTACCCACATCTTCAGATTCTACGCTGGTGGAGGTAATATCCACTTGCTTGGTACTATAGCTGAAATCCCCCTTTGCTATACTCGGGTCTGTCGCTCGTTAATGTTGCTACCCCAGTACACCCGCCCTCTAACTTCATTACACGTATATACTTGACCCCGCTCTTTAACGTGTTCTCTGCCTCTATCTCTTGGCTGTTGGTACGCTTTAAAATATCGCTTTAGCCTTGTATATATATAGACCATAGCATGTTTCAATCGGGAATACCCATAAAGTACGTAAAGCAACCGGCTCGTCCTGTTCCTTAGTTGGTCACTTACCTTAAGAACCTGTCCTACTGAGGCTGTTCACCAACGTGATAGTAGGCGAGAAACTCGAATTGAATAAAGTTACTTCCTGGATTCATCGACGGCAATGCAGACTGCTTTTTCATCAGGCTGGCATCATGCATGGACGCGAGCGTTTACCAACTGAGTCTCATACCCACCCCCTGCAGGCAGCTCGCTGTCTAGCATCTACCCAATATAAACCAATAGCACAGTCTACCATCACAAGCATAGGATGGCATATCTCGCCTGACCCGTTACCGCGGAGCCCTTAGTGATGAAGCTGCATAGGATTATCCAAACAGGGAACAAGACTCCCAATTATTACGAATAACCGGCCTCCCATCACGCGAGCAGTGATTTACAATGATATCAAAGGCACCAAAGTATCAAAACCGGTATAAAGACGGTGATTATAATTATAAGGCATGTTTACCATACGTCCCCTAGCTCCCCGCGTCCCCCCCCAACCCAATAACCACCACTCCACAGTGGCTATGCACCCCAATATCCGACCTCCAGTACCCACCAATCCCGGTCCATCTTCCGGGGAGGTTCAGCTCTGATCAAGCATGAACACCAGCCCTACCGACCCGAATTTCGCCGATGTAAATCGACCGAGTGATAGCCCATGACGGGAACGTTAAGCACGGCCAGTAGTCAGCAGAGCAGAATTTACACGCTCGTTGGTAGTAGGCTTTTATGCTAAGGCCTCTAACAGATCCCTTGGAAGGATGGGAGGGGGTATTCTATTCCCCGCTGCCCGTTTAATCTCTCTTGGACAGTACAATGGCCGGTAGAATTATTGCGAAAGTTGGTTTTCCCGTGACCCGATAGTCCTATTGGCCCTTCAAGGAATTTTTGCAGTAAGCACGGACCAAGAAGCCCACTCTTTTAGTTCTGACTTCAGCAATAATTCTACCAGACTGTGTACATAGGTCTTGATCAGATGGTTCTTTGCATGCGTGACTCATCCAAAGTTTTACGCAGCCTTAGTCGTTCGACAATGGCCCCCATTTACAACATTAACAAGCTTCGCCAAGGGGCGGAGGAGCAGTCCCAGTCCCCTCAATGCGTGAGCTGGCTGGTTAGTTAACCTTCTACATTGTGGGGCGGAGTACTGAGGCCTGGCTGTACCGTATGACCTTGACGCGTGGTTCGCGTGTCCGGGCGTCAACCGTGCCCCTGCTTGCATCATTGCACTTTTCCAGTGCACCATGCAAGCACCTGCCAGGAAGCTGTTTTGACACCGCCTCTCCACGTGGTAACCCTAACCTGGGGGTGCTGTTGAGCGACTATCCGGGCGTCCAAAGAGGGGAGGCTTCAGTAATTTCGCTCGATAGCGATACTTGCTAGATACCTGCTAGCTCTCAGGCCGCAGTAACTACGATTATCCCCCCCATACCGCTACTGGTGCATCACTATTTCGCGCAAAAAAAAAAAAAAAACTGTGATCAAGTTTTGAGAACCAATTGGCAACAATCTGATATTCCCCCCAACCTTAGCCCCAGTCCCCCAACCAACCTAACTAATAATGCTAACGAAAATATTCAAAATTTCCATAAACCCCCCACAGACTCCTTACGACATGAGCAACTTGACGGCCCAGGCAATGTTCAGCGTCCTCAAATCTTGATAGTTCTGACCAGTTCCCAAAAACACCACCGGGATTCCTGTAGCGAAGACCATGCTGATGAGTGTCCCAATCTGTTTTCTTTGTTAGCACACATATCCAAATATGAACTTATGGTGGGTGAGAGGGGCTTACCATATCGCCAACTGTATCACATTTACTAATGATAAACCCATCCAGCGTCCTAGCATTCCCAAATGCAGCATTAAAGTTCCTTGCCTGCTGCACCGAATCGGTCCCGACAAGCGCCTCTCCAACCATCAAAATCTTATCCGGCTCCGCAAACTTCGCAAACTTCTCCAAAGAGCTCATAAGCCTCTGGTCGTTGTGCCTCCTTCCGGCAGTGTCGATGAGAACAACATCGAAGCCCTCAGCCTCACCAAAGGCCACGGCGTCCTTCGCGATGTTTGCGGCGTCCTTTCCGTAGCCCTTCTCATAGAGCTCTACGACACCACCCTCACGCTCAGACAGCTCCTTCAAGTTTCTAGCATGGACGCGGAGTTGCTCAACTGCGCCAGAACGGAAGGTATCACAAGCGGCAATCAGAACTTTGAACTTGTTCTGCAAGAGGAAAAAGCAAATCTTTGAGAGATTTGTGCTCTTTCCGACACCATTTACTCCGACAATGGAGATAACGTATGGCCTCTTTGATGACCCACTGCGTTTGGTTTGGATCTCACGAAGGAGATCGAGTGAGTTTGTGGGTGTAAGAATCTTGCGGAGTGAAGCCTCGACAGCAGCCTTAACAGTTGCCTCAATCGACTGGAAGGATCCAGTCTTTTGGCCGATAAGGGATTTCTCTACTGATTCAGTAACCTGGACCGCAGCTTCTCGGGCAACGTTCTTCTTTGAAAGATGTTCTTGCATGGCAGTCATAGCCTTCTCGAGATCCGCTTTTGTCAATGTTTTACCACCCACAATGTTCCGGAAAAAGCCGAAAGCCCCATAACCAGAGCTTGCAGTGTTGCTTGCCCGATCCTTTTCCTCCGCCTCTTTCAGTATCTGGTTTACCTCCATATCTAGATCTTTCAACACGAACTCTCCCTTTGAAGTCTTGGTACCCCATTCCTTCTGCTCAATATAATCCATCTTTCGCGACCCGTGATCGGTGTCCTCGTCTGTAGAAACACCAGGAGCGGAGTAATCCAACACGGCGCCATCCTCCTCATCTGCATTCCCGTCCGCATCCCACTTGCGCAACTTCTTGCCCCCCTTCTTACTATTACGCGCAGGCGATTTCTCCTCGCCGCTCGAAGCATGCGCAGAGTTTCCCCCCCGGCGACCACGGGCAGGGCGCCTAGTCCCAGCAAGAAGATGACTAGCCGGAGCAGGTGACTTTGAACGAGATTCCGGAGTTCCCGGTCTCATAAGAGCGCTGTTCGCAATGGCTGGAGAGCCTGGTCTCGGTGGCGCCTTGAGAATCCCCGGGATGGGGGGCGGCGGTGGTGCATCCCACTTTCCGTCATCCTTGGCTTGCTCAATGACGGGGGCAGAAATGATAGGTCGCGGTCCTCCAGCTTTCCTCTCAAGCTCGCTGATCCTGGAATTGAAATAGTCGTCAAAGTGACATTCAATAGTGGCTGTATGCGGCTTCTTAAGCTGTTCGCCGTAAAGGGTTGTAAACAACTTCTTGACAGTGTCCAGAAGCTCGTCGATCCAGGTGAGCTGCAAAAGCGATTGGTAGACAGCCTGAAAAAAGAAAAAAATAGATGTTAGTATTATTTTTTGCGATAAGAAACAGAGGTCACGAGGGCATATGCGCACAATGAAGATCAGGCCAAAATCGTTCGCAGTGGTCCACTTGAGCATATACGAATCTTTCTTGTAGTATTTCCCGTCCGTGCCAGGCTGGACGCGCTCCTCAATCAGGACATCACTGATAAAGCTGTTGACGACGCTCGGGTTGACTGGTGCATACTTCTTTGACCAAAGGAGGATGCCGGAGGTAGTAATGATCTCGAACGAGTCCAAGGCAGATCTAGCAGTTGAGTCGTCCATGATTGCAGCGGCAGTGATAACAGAAGATGGAGATAGGATGACAGCGGAAGGGAATGGATGAGAAGGGGAGAGAGAGAGAACAAAAAGAAGAGATGAATTGGATGGGGAGGACAACGGGGCGAAATTTCAGAAATTCCTTCTATCGGGTTCGGCGGAGCTTGTTCTGATCCCTGCTTTAGCTTATGCCAAGACATCGAAACAGAACGTCACACGTGTCACATGCCGTGAAAAGGGGTGGAAATGATTTTTTTTTCTTTCTTTCTAGAAGCATATGTATTATCCGTCCTGGTGACACCCGGATCTGGAGGCATCACCATCGCTGCAGTAGATGTAGAGTGCATAGTGCGATGTGTAGAGTAATGGCATCTCATCGGCGGGGTAAGATGATTGAGACATTTCCTCATCTGTATTTTTTTTCTGGTAATGCAGGAGCGAATCTACACAAGAGCTCTGAAAACAGTTCAAGGCCCTCCTAGCCTTATGCCTCACTCAAGATCTATCCTTAGATCTGGTTGTAGGCCACTAATCGACAATTTTGTATCATGCACATATTACATGTAGCTAACCCACTCCCGAATGAGCACATGTAAGAAGTACCTGCGTAAACCGCCAGAAACTTCACCAACATAGTGCAACAAATGCCGCGCTTACTACAGATCCACACTCACCAATCACCCCCCACGCCCCATTCACAAAACATCACTCGCCCCTTGTACCACCGGCGCTAGCCCCAAAAAGACAGTAGCCACCAACAGGGGGTCTTAACACAATTCGAGGCAATACCGAAACGTCTCGAGTATGCTTCAAGTAACCCAACAGCAATACGGGGGGAGGTTCGGGGGGCGGTAGCAATGCGGAGAATATAAGGTTTCCCAGCAGAGTTTAAATCCCTTTATTGTAGGATAACCTTCTGCGGAGTCTACAACCCTCCATAATATCACCAACTCTAGACCTGCCTACCAGGAAGATCCTTAAGTAGAGATCTTTTTTCTACAACCACTTTCACAATACCATTTACATATCTCCAGTATTAAAGATCCTCACCAACATCCAAAAAAACCATGGGCAACCCCACTCCCGCTCCCACCCCCCGCGCCCCGGACGCCCCAACAACACACTTCCACTCCCTCCTCACCCACATCACCTACAGCACACAATCGCTCACCACACTGCACAAACAGACGCAATCCGAGCTCTCCCTTCTCGCCGCCTACTTTTCCTCCGCCAACAGCACCCTCGCAGCGCTCAAACCGCTCGCGCACCCGTCGAACCCCAACGCCGTATCGCGCGCTGCCGCCGTGGAGGCGCGGCGGAAGAAGTGGGCCGAGATGGAGGCCATGGAGGAGTGGAAGCGCAAGGTGGAGGCCGTGGCCGAGAATGTACGGCGGCGCGAGGAGGTGGAGGGACGGCTGAGGGGCATGTTGAGGGAGATTGGGGAGGTGATGGTGGAGAGGGAGGTTGAAGGGGATTGGGGAGGGGGTTGATGCGGTGTTGTAGGGCGGCCTGGTGCTGCTTCTGGTTTATGGGTGGTTTATGTGTTTTTAGATTAGTACATGTAGGTTCAGATCAATAGTCATAAATATTTCTTTGAGAATGGATGAATGGGAATAAGGTATTTATAGTGATAAAAACAGTAAATATATACTGTAGTAATAATACAGCCCTAAATTACATTTCCAAACTTCGCGCCGCAAATGTATATGTATGAGCCAACTGTCATCGCTCATTAAAACACCGACGTCAAAACAAGATTAAAGAGGGAAAGAAAACCAAGCTAAAACCCATAATCAAAGATCCTACAATACATTCCCTAATTCTTCCAACCCGACTACGACGTCTCATTCCCGATAAGTGGCCTCCTCTCTGCCTCATCCTGATCGACAGTAGCAGAGTCCTTCGTGCCCTCATTCTTATTCTTCATTTCCCAGACCACACACATCACCAACAACGCCCCCTGGAGCATCCCCGTCAGCACAAACGTCGCCCAACTACTCCACTTCGTCCCCTCCCTCGTCGCCAAACTAATCGCCCACACAAACGACCCGGGCGTCTGAATGCACATCATCGGAATACTCAGGCTCCCCGCATGCTTCAACGTCCACGTCGTGTACAGCTGCGGGATGTACTGCAGCCCCGCCAGCACCATCGCCTGGACGCCGAGGAAGTTGGCCCATGCCACGAGCTGCCGGCTCGGCTGCGGGATGGTCTCGGGGGTGTGCGGGGTGTCCTCGGAGGTCAGGAGGGAGAAGTAGAAAGTGCACGCGACGACGATGACAAAGTGGAGGACGGAGAGGAGGGTGACGGTTAGCGCTGCGCGCTCGGGGGGCTGTTGCGCGAGGTGGCGGGTGAGGCGAGAGGCGAGGCGCGCGGGAAGTAGATCAGGAACAGGAGCAGGCTGTTGCACTGCTGTTAGTTTTGCCTGGGGGGCAGGTAGGGGGGGGGGGGGCGGGAACTCACATAACAGCGAAACAGGTCCATTGCATCCCGACCTGGACGACACCCAGGCTGGCGGCGATGCAGTTGAACCCGCCAATACCCTTCTGGCAGCACCCCAACACTCCCTGCGACAGGATGAGGATATTCACAAACCCACACGTTCCACCCGTTGCCCCAAGGAGCACAAACAGAGGGCTGATTCCCTCACTGGAGCCACGCGCTATTATCTTGTAATGCTGCGGGATGTAGGACCCGAGAATGCCCAGCAGGATGCATGTCGAGAAGGCAAAGTTGACGAGTGAGGGATTGAGGAGCGATGTACACTCCCTCGCGGCCTCCCGGGCTGTAGTGAAGATTGAATCCATGGTGAAACGCTTCTGTGGGTTGTTATTGTTGTTATTGTTGGTTTGGGGGGGGGAGATAGCTCTAGTAGCTGTTGATAAAGGGTCTCATAGCTCCCGGTATCAGATATCCCCATGCAGAGGAGAGGCTGGGCTGGGCTACGTTACCCGGACCGAGTGTGATGTGTTCTGTGAGAGACAGGGTTCAACGGGGCACGGGGGCACGCGCGCAGTCAGCTGATGCGCCCCGTGGAGAACTTGCTTTTTATCTGGTATCAATGATAGTATCGACGTCCCAGGCTGAAGTTTTGTCGTGTGGTGGGATCCGGGAACAAAGAATGTGATCCTAGCCGGATGTCTGATTCTCATCGGAGTGCGCACTGAAAGCACCAGGCTTAATAAGCTAAGAGAATTCCGATACTATTGCGCAGAAAATCTAAGGGGAATCTCTAGAGTAACTAAATTCCCACTTAATCTTGCCTGACTTCTAGACGCATCCATGTGTGCTTTTCAATCACTAATTATCACTCGTTGTAATTATACCTGCTCCGAATTTCATATGTGTCGTTCAAGGCAGCAAGGCCACGCGCACAGTGGCGAATAATAAAGAGCTCTCTGTCAAGAGAAATGGTGTCATGCCCAGTGCTCCTATGAGATACATAACTTGTATTGGGTTTATACATGACATCAATTGAAGCTCTAGACTACGTGGTATTGTAATCCTACTTTCAACACTCCGGAACCAATCTCAGCCACAGGGATCGACTCACATACAGTACGACAGCGAAGGGTAGCTAGAAACAGGAATCTATGAACAAGAATTGATAGCTGAATCCCTCCCGTATTCCTACGATTCGCTGTAACAGAAAGGGCAACAAGATAAGGACGTGGTCAAACTCTCTAATCAGAAACCTCTCGATTACAACCAGCTACGGTGACGTCGTCCATACGGACTCTGGCATATACAAACGCCCGCTCATCATCTAGCTTGGCAAGCTCAAACACCACTCGCACTCTTACTCCTATCTGCTCCAATAGCTAATAGTTACACCATATCAAACGCTAACAGTTGTGCTACTGAATCACGAACGCTGATTGGCTACTACACGCACGTCACAGTGGCCACTCGATCCTGCGACACCAGAGATGCGCAGAGAAGAGAAGGCCAGGACAACCATCAACGATATGTTTACCTATCGGAGCCCATCGATCAACTCCCTTCTCCTCCTCAGATCTCCAGACCAACCAACCGGCCCTCTTCACTCTCGCCCGAGCCAACCCGCTCTTGAGCATCTGCTAGACCCAGGTCGACCACTCTACTAGCTAACCTATCTTGCCACACTCCATGAGACCTTAACCCAGTCTCCACTTGATCCACATGCCCCGAGACTAACCAACCGGCCCGAGCGAGTGCCTGTGCGCTACAGGCTTGGGCCTAGAATCATCACTGGGCGTGAGCTAGGTTGCGGGGTGAAGTACGGGGATGTTTACCCTAGCTAGCCCATGACTACATCCGCAAGGCCCGAGCCCTGAATCATTACCAGAGCGAGAGCTAGAGGCGGAGAGGCTTTGGGTCTAACTACACGCCAATGGTGCTAACGCTTAAGAAGCAGTTTGGAGCGGGGAGATAGCGGGGCCTAAGAGAGACAAGACCTGGGGTAGCTACAGCTGGGGCGCAGTTATGTATGGGTTCGTAACATGCGGTTTTTAGATATGTTGAGAGTATAGGTTCTGAACTGGCCGCTTGCTTTGAGCCTAAAGGGATTTGTTGCACTTTGTAGGAATTGCACGTTCGGCCAGCGGGTGCATCACCATCGATCACTCGGCACCCTTAAACTGGTATCAATGATCTATGTAAGGCTCTATTAAAAAAGAAAAATTTCCCCCCTACAATATCTATCTGCCCCTCCCTCTCCCAGGAGCACCTCCCCTCGCGCCCCCTCTCCCACCCCTTCCGCCCCTCTTCCCACCACGCCCCGCTCCCGGCTTCCACTTCCACATCTCCTCGCCCGCAAAACCCACATCCCCAATCTTCAAATAGCTCGTGACCCCACTATCCACCACCGCCAGGACCACATTCCTCCACCCATCCTTCAGCCTGCTAAACTGCGCCTTCGCCGCCGTCTCCGCATCCACCGGCACCGAATCAAACAGCGCCGCCAGCTCCCGCAGCGTCGGCAGGCTCGTCTCGCGCGCCGACACAACCGCAACACGGAAATCCGGCGCCGGCGGATCGCTCTTCTTGAAGCTCGGCCGCGGCTTCCACACATTATACGCCACGCGGAACGGCGCCCGCCCCGCCGCTGCCGACACGGGGTGCGTGGGCCTCCGCGGCGGATGGTGCGACGGGATCAGTGACAGGCGCGTGTAGATTGCGTCGTACGACCGATACGTCCCCGGGCCGATGATGGGGCCGTGGGCCGGCAGCGCCGGCGAAAAGAACGTCTTTGCCAGCGACACAATGCTCGTCAGCCCCACTCCGCCAGATGTACCCTTCCGCGGCTGCACCGTCTGCACCGCTACCACTGCCGCCGATGCAGACTCCTCCGGCTCCTCATCAAACGTGGCAGCGCGCTGAACAATGTACCCCGCACGCTTGAGGTACGCATACACCTGATACCTCTCCAGCCCCCCGCAGCCGTCCAGGCAGCTCGCATATGCGCCCTGCAGGCTCATGGGGATGCCCTCCTCCCACCAGCACTCGAGGTTTCCGCGCTCAACCAGGTATATCGTTTCCTCGGGCAGCAGCCACAGCACGCCGTGCTTGTCGGCGCGGCCGACGGTCTTGAAGTGCGGGCCGCGGGCGACCTTGACCTGCGCGAGGCTTTTGGCGGGGCGCCAGGTGGCCTCGACGTGCGCCTTTGTGGAGTGCTTGCGCTCGCCGAGGAGCGCTTCGTGCATGGCGAGGCGCGACTCGTGCAGGATTGTGTCTTGCAGGGTGGTGCCGTCGGGTTCAAAGTCCTTTTCGCCGCGGCGGGGGAGGGAGGCGGGGTCTGCTCTGTTGTGGGGCGGTGTGAGTTGTGGGTGGAGGGGAAGGGGAGAGGGGAGAGGAGATGGAGGGGGGGGGGGGGGGGGTTACTTTTTGAAGAGGTTTAGGAAGCGGAAGTCTTGGGTCTCGTCGGAGAGGTCGACATCTTGGGGGTTTGTGTGCTGGATGCGCAGGTTGTCTGCTTCGGGCTCGGCCATTGGGGGTTAGATAGTTATTATTGTAGATGTCGTGATATTTGGGGCTTTTTTTGGTGTGCTGTGTGGATGCTGTGTTGAGAGGTGAGGTGTTGAGAGGTTGAGGTTGAGTTGAGGTTGGGTTGAGGTTGGCTCTGACTCTTTTTGTTTGGTGACGACGTTAAGGTTTGGCGGGGGAAATGATCAGAAATTAGGTGAAAATTAAAGTTTGACCGAGCTAGCGATCGGCTGGGGGTGGGTGTGTAACCCTAACCCTCTGCGCGGAGTATTGGCGCTACTCTGCGGCAGCGTATTTTCATTTGCAGCTGGGTAGATGTTTAATTGACGGTATTGCTGGGGATTGCTACAGGTAGAGCCCTGCTTATTACATATTGAACTGCAGAGAAGATACCTACATGTATACATATTACCATTTATGAGATGATGTGCGGTGTTTCCTCTCGTGGTGTGGGAACAGAGGGAACCCGGGAAAGCCCTCGCTCCAATTAACCCCTGGCCGTCCACGATCCGTCTGTTTCTCATCAGCTAACCCCTTTCCCCCCCCCAACTTGGTCCGTGCATGACGGAGTGGAGTGGGTGATTGGATTACATGATGCAGCCTGTTCCTTGGTTCCTGTAGACGACGGAGGTTGATTAAAGAGGTCCTGCTCATTTCCTGTTTGACTTTGCTACCACTACCGCCCTTCGTTCCTTCCTTCCACCTTTCTCCCTTTCTCTCTTTCCTTTCCATCATCATCTTAATACCTAGTAGACAACACTCACTCTCGCTTCGTTCATTCAGACTCTCGTTCACTGCTCTCTGTCATTCGTTTGCATACCCACACACACTACGGTTCTTCACGTAACCATGAAGTCTATTGCACTTGTAAGTGAATCCTCCTCTAATCTACCTTTTATTTTATTTTTATCTGCCATCAATCAATCAAACCAAACCAAACCAATCAATCGATAATAAATAAAACAAGAAAAATAAAAAGAACACATCTCTAACAAAATTTTAAAATGATAGTCGGCTCTTACCACGGTGCTAGCCGCTCATCTGGCATCTGCTGCATCCCCCCTGATCGTCGACGGCAGCGACTTTGTCAATTCCGTCACTGAGGATCGCTTCGTCATGGTGGGATTGGCCTATCAGCCTGCTGGGGGTATGTTTTCTTTCTTTTTTCTTTTCCTCCCTAGCTATCTGCTATTATCTACTCTATGCATCATGGAATATAAGCTGATTGGAATGTGTGGGAAATAGCCAGTGGTTATGACCCCAACTCCGGTGTCGACCCGCTCAGTGATGCGGATGCATGTCTTCGCGGTTTGTCTCACCTCCTCCCGCTGCTCCTTTCTCTGTGCTACCAGTACATGTATACAGTGTGCGTGTGTGTAATATACATCAGGAAGTACTGACATGTAATATCACAGATGCCGCCGTGATGCAGAAGCTCGGAGTCAACACCATCCGCGTCTACAACATCAACCCAGCCCTCAACCACGACGAATGCGTCTCCATCTTCAACGCCGTCGGCATCTACCTCGCCCTCGACGTCAACTCGCCACTCAGCGGCGAATCCCTCAACCGCGATGACCCAGCCAGCAGCTACCACAGCGGCTATCTCACGCGCATCTTCTCCGTCGTCGAGGCCTTCAAGGACTACCCCAACCTCCTCGGCTTCTTCGCCGGCAACGAAGTCGTCAACAGCGTCAAATCCGCCCAAACCGTGCCCCAATACATCCGCGCCATCCAGCGCGACCTCAAGCAATACATCGCCGCGCACGCCTCCCGCACCATCCCTGTCGGCTACTCCGCCGCCGACGACGACACCCGCCGCCCCATGTGGGCCTACCTCACCTGCGGAGACGACGCCGACTCACGCGCCGACTTCTACGGACTCAACAGCTACCAGTGGTGCGGCGACAGCACCTGGGAGACGTCCGGCTACCAGGGCCTCGTCACCACCTTCTCCAACACCTCCGTGCCCCTCTTCTTCAGCGAGTTCGGCTGCAACACCGTGCGTCCGCGCCCATTCAACGAGATCGCGGCGCTCTACGGCGACCGCATGATCGACTCTTGGTCCGGCGGCCTCGTCTACGAGTACACGCAGGAGCCGTCCGACTACGGGCTCGTCGAGATCTCGAGCGACGGCGACGCAACCCTACTCGAGGACTTTGACAACCTGCAGAAGCAGTACAACGGCATCGACATCACGCTCATCACGTCGCGCTCGTCGCTGTCAGCCTCGGCGTCCCCACCAACGTGCTCAGACAAGTTCATCCTCCAGGACCACGCCGCAAAGTTTAACACCAGCATGGACATCCCCGCGTGCCCCGATGAGGACCTGCTCACGAACGGGGTGCAGAATGCGAATAAGGGCAAGATTGTGGAGTTGACGGAGTTCACCACCCCGCATAAGGTGTATACGTCGGGCGGCGCGGAGGTTGCGAATCTGACGATTACGCCGCTGGCGGATGATCAGAGCAATACGCCCAGTGGCGAGACCACCTCGGGGGCGGGGAATAACACGGGTAATGGGACTGCTGCGGCGGATGATGCGGAGGGTGTGGCTAGTTCCAGAAGTGTTGGCGCGGGTGCGCTTGCGGTGGCGGCGGTTGTAGCTGTTATGGCGGCTTTTGTCTAGAGGGGGGGTCCTTTGATTTCTGTTTTTTATTCCTTTTTTTTTGAGCTATGTGAGATAATGGTGCTATGCCAACTGTGGAATGAGGGTTTCTTGTATGTTGCCTTTTCTTTTCTTTTTCCTTTCTTTTTTCTTTTCTGGTGATAGTGGAGTGGGGTGGAGTGGATTGCCGTAATAGTAATCTAGAGATCGATAGCATGCAGAGCTAGAGAGAATGAACTTTTCTTGGCTAGATGGACAGAATGGTGCGGCGAGTGATGGTTCGTGATTCAAGTACAAGTGACATCGTGAAACAATCAGTAGGTGAAACAGCGCGGTACTATAGATATGTAGTGGGTCTGCTGCGTTATCGCTGTGATTTGGGGTGTTGGGATGGTGATAGGGTAGTGTCTTATGATAGCTACGGCTTGCCGTGGTTGAGGTTGTATGATGATGATGAGGATTGGAGCTAGCGGGGACGGACAGGAGCGTCTCAGAGACGGAACTGGTGTTACCCACCGAGGCCAAAGTTGGTGCTAACTAGAGAGCTCGCAGATTCCACCTCTCTCTATCTTTCTGTCAAATTGAAACCGAACCACGACCCTCTCTGTACATCTACTGTGCGCTGCGTACATGTATTGTAGCTTATCGACACATTAATTGATAACGAAGCCTACAGCTATCTCTTTGTAAAAAAAGCAGAGCTTGTAATTGATTAATTGGTGTGGTCTGGGTTTCGTACTGCTTAAGCTAGCTTTGATGATGAGCACATGTACGTACATTATTGCTTGCATGTAGGTATCTAACTATACTGCGAGAGAATATGGTCTAAACGTTAACAAGTTCCGCGCGCTAAACCAGCCGAATCCTACGCAGATCCCACCCAGCCCTAACCATGGGGGGAAGAGGGAGACCCAAATTATGGGCGAGCTGTGAAATCAAGCTGGCAAATAATTTTTTTTTTTACAAAAAGTGATGCTGTGGTCATATACCGAGGCGTCTACCACTAGACTACCCCGCCCACACACCTGTCAAAGGCCGGGAAGTAATACTTGAGGGAGTGAGGGCCGAGCGGGCTAGGGAGACGCCTACTAAGCCCTACTATCATAATCTACCACGAACCCCACTGGGCATCCTCTTGTATAATACTAGGACAGAAGGTTTTTTTATGATATACCCTTTTTTTTTTTTTTTTACAGCCAAAGCAGCCGTGTTTGGCTACTTACCCGATCAAAGCAACCAACCCCACCCCAAAAAATTTCAAAGCTTCCAGGACAGTTGGAAGACGGAGCCCAAAGAATTCTAGAGTTTCAAGTCCATTTCCTCAGGTGTGTGAGATCTAATTTTTAAAGCCATGGTTTGGGTGTTTCTGATTTTGTATGTGCTCCCATACAAATTTTTGTACATGCATACAACCTGGATGTATGTACATACTAACCGTGCGAGGGCCGAGTAGTGGGCTATCACTACATGTACCTAGGCTCTGTTGTAGTAGGTTGCGGTGTGGTACACACTGCTATGTAGCTGGGATCGTCTCTATATTTTGCCTGGGAGACGACAGCGGGCCAGCCGGCTAGGGGTAACGAAGGGTCTGTGGGGTAAGGATGGTTCGGTACATGTATGTAGTCTCGCCATACAAACACACACCCTCACCTCCCTCTCCAAGCTAGAAGTACCCCCAAATACATGTACTTACTTGCCCCGTCGAGTCTTTCTCACTCTCGCCTCTATATAACCCGGGTGCGCGCGGCATCATATCAGCTAGCTACTACTAATACGGCTGCATCGGGTGCAGCCAAGAGGCTCCTCCGGTGTAAGTCGGTGGTTGGCTAGGTGTGGTGGCCACGGAGGGTGAGTGGGATCACACGGAGGGTACATGTAGTTGACTTGCCCGGCGCGGTACTCAGCTTACTCCGTCCGGTGAACTGGGTCCGAGTCGGGCCGGCGCGGAATGTCGGCGGACATGCATGAGAAAGTGACATTCCGTGGCCCCCCAGGGTTCTGACTAACTCTACACATTTGTACAAAGCGGGCGGCGGTGGTTGGTGTGGGACGGTGTGCGCGAATGTCAATGATCGCGCGTTCAGGTACGGGACGAGCTACTAGTAGAGTACTGTCATGCATGTCTTGGCGGTTCAAGGGTCCGGGTTCCGCTGCGAGTGAGGGGTTGTGATTGCTATTGCCACTTTCAAAACTACAGTCCTCTTTTCATAGCAAAACAAAAATGAACAAAACAGCCGAGGGAATCTTAATAAAAGACCCATAAAAGGTTTGGTCGTGTCATATTTATTCCATTCCAGTATGAATTGCCCACAATAAGCAACTTACGTATCAAATACCAAATATTTGAAAAATATAAATATATTACAGTCCACGCAAAAACAGACTCCCGACAGAAAAAAAAAGAGGAAAGGAGGGGGGAAATATGAAGAAAAGAAAGGAAGAAGAAAAAAACGATAACTAAACTACCGCCTCAATTTTCTTTTTGTCTTTCCCACCACACCACCAACGCTCACAAGATATCTATGCTAAAACTACACCTCCAACATGACAAAAAGAGGGTACGAGACTTGAACGCCAACTTTAAAGTAGAGAGAGAGAGAAGGGAGGGAGAAAACCCATGAAAAAAACACCGCATAAATAGGCTGCAAGAGTAAAAAAGAAAAAAGAAAAAAAAAGATGGATAAAGTCTGTGCCGTTATCTCTTTAAAATGAAACCGAAAAAAAGAGAAGTAAAACTCCACTGGAAGTAAAGGGGAAATAACCAGTCAAAAACAAACCCCGCCCAGAAAAAAGAGAGAGAAAAAAAAAAGAGCAAGAAATAACACCCTGTAGAAATCCGCTTTCCTTTTTTCAGCCATTATTGATTGTCCCCTAACCTGTCCTATCCTATGATCCCCCCCCTTGCCATTCGGCCGATTACACTGATTATGGTGCGTATTGCGGGGGGAAAAGAGTTCTTGTTGCCATCTCCACAATCATCCTCTGCCTCAACACTGGCATGTCTTCCTGGGTGACGTTGCACACCGCACCCCTTGTAGCCACCTCTGCCGCCTTCAACGAAAACATTCCACAATCTGCCGCGTTCCCCTGTTGCACTGTATTCCAATGGTTGTAATTTGTCCATCCATCGAGATCCGACTTGGTTTCGGCAATAAGGTATTCCCGCGTGAGCTGAATACAAGTTAGTGACCTGTACTTTTAAGAAAAAAGCCAATAGTGATAAGCATACCCTGAATACCTGATCCGCTGTTGCCCTGCTGTACATTGAATCATAGTTCTCAATCCTCTTCTTCTTGAAGTTGACCACACACATAGTCCAATGTGTGCCCCCATGATTGCAGGGGAAAATCATATAGTCCAGATTAAACATCAGACGCCCCCCGACCTTTTGCCTCGTTGCCCATCTAGCCACACTTGCACCCCTCACTAGATTTACCCAGAAAGCATTATTGAATGACAATATCTTCTTAGGCTCGCCTTCGATATTGCCCCGTTTTGCGATCATCGCGACATAGAAGTTCATGCCCTCATCGTTAAGCCAGTTCATACTGATTGAACCCTCTTGCCAAAGAATCCTAACAAGAGCAGCCTTATTCGCTAAAAATCCATCCATGGTGTTATATAGCCTGTCGCCGGGAACCGCAGGATTGCGCAAGTCCCTTACTATTGTGTTGAACCTTGCGAGCGACTCGGGGTCAAGATTGGGTATTAATTCCTTGATAGAATATTAGCAGGTTCACTATGCTTGCATTGGTTTGGGGGGGTCCAGCAATTACCTTTCTTGCTGCATCTCTTAATTTTGCTATCTCGATATTGCGTTCTCTACGCGCCTGCTCAACTTGTTCTAAGGTTTGAAAACCCGAATACTTTTCCTTGTTAAGCTGCTCAAGTATTACAGCTAGTTCAATTTGGCTCAACTGGTCCAAATGTCTATTTTTCTGATACTATGACTTGTTAGTAAAAAAAGTCCGCTTAAATCAGATTAGCAAAATTACCGTTTTCCTCATATACTTCTCCACGCGCCCAGTGTACCTCTGTCTTTCATTTGGCCGTGGTAGTGGTAGTGATGATTTATTATCCGGGTATTTCAGATGGGTCTTGAATTTATCGAGAACGCCAGGTGGTGCTCCCGTGGGAAGTCTTCTCAGCAGAGGATAATATGGATGGCCCTCCCTCCTAATTTCCCCATTTAACCCTGGTATGATCTTTTGGGCACGGTGCCGAGGGATCTGAGTCGGTGGATACCCTCCTCGAGCCTCCCTACTTGGAGGATATGCTGGGCCGAATGCTGCTCTGCGCGCAAGGATCCTCAGTAATACCGCTTCCGGATTACTCCTCTTGCGCAGAGGTCTAGTAAAAAAGGGTGGGGCTAAGGGGTCGGCCATTATCGGTGGTAATGATTGTACAGGTCTGGCCGTCGTCGTCTTCTTAAAGACGGTTGCTAGCTCATCTCCAGATGATGAAGCCAGAGGGGAGGGAAGTTGAGTTGGTGGCGTCTGTTTGTCTGTAGTGGCCGGGGCCTTGATTTTTAAACTAGGGCGATTATTTTGTGTCTGGGGGGGTGGAGACTCTTTGTTTGAACTTTGCGATTGTATGGGTGGTATGGATGGTATGGGTTGTGCTGTCGAAGCAATTGGTTCTTTGTTTGGGTCAACGTTCGGCGTTGAGTCTGGGATACAGTGAGCCAACATCTAAGTTTATAATATGTGACAAACAACACCTACCATCGCCTTTTGAGGGGTCCTCAGTACCCTCAACGCGGACACGTTTTGGTGATCCAGCAACATCTTCATCCCCGCCAGGCGATGAATCTGGAGGTGCGGATCCAACCCCGGCCAAGCTTTTCAAAGATTGCCAGAGGCTCGTGAACATCGGAATTGTAAACATGCGCCTAGGCCTAGCTCCTACCGGAGCACCGTCTTCTGAATGTGGGGGGGTTATTAAAAATGGCCTTGGTTTCGCGGTAACTTCGTCGCGTTTTCTCTTTCGCGATTCCGATGACGTCGATGGAGTTGGGGAAGAGGGCGCAGGTGAAGGGTGGAATGAAGGCGAGCTAGAAGCAGAGCAAGTGCGACAGGGAGCGGCGGCAGACGCCATGCGAAAGTAGAAGTCGTGCTGCCAATGCAGTCTAAGTGTTCTGTTTGCGATTACTGACCACAGGGGAGGAAGCCCGTGGGGGGGGATCTATTGGGTGTTACTAGCAAGATTGTTGTGACAGCTGCTGATGGCGGCAATATTCGTAAGTTGCAGCACCTAAAGGAAAGGGATTTGGGGTAGGCGGACGTCGTCGAGGAACTGAGGTTCTGGTCTAGCTCACGGGAAGGTTGGGCAATCTGGAACCAAGGGGTGATACGATGCGCAGAACGCGAGTAGATGTGAGAACGGATTATACACGGTTGAATGAAGGTGGGTGACCTGGATGCCACTGAAGCACCGAGGTGGAAAAAAACGGTTGCAACTTGCGACTGCTAATGTTCAGACAAGGGTTTACGTAATCAGATTGGAGTGAGCTTTAAGGTAGCTTGGCGGGGCAAACCAGTACATATGTACTTGGGCAATTCCCCCACCAATTGCTTCTAGAAATCCCATCAGCCTTCTTCCGCTCCTGTCAGATCTAGAATGTTTAAAATTTCTGCAACTATGAGCCTTGTCTCCATGTACTCATGCCTCCATGTGGTGTGGGGATAGAGTACGCTCACTCTACGGTACAAGCGTAACTGCCTCGGTACCCTAGATCTAGGTATCTCGTTTTCATATCAGCAGACAAGCTACACCCAAAGTTTAGCGCGATACTGCATAAAGAAACATGCACAACATCGTTTCACCTATATCGATATCACGTACTCTAGGTAGGCAGGTATCTAAAGCACCGGTATGCGTGTACTTGCATTTTAGGCTGGCAGCAAGAAACATGCCTATAAAGCCTAGCAGATACAAGTACATACATGTACCACATGTAGTAAATGCAAACTACATGTAGTGCGTCTTATACCTTATGATCATGATGGGTACATGTATTCACCCATGACCGATTATTTGTAACCCTCCGGTACGACATATAGTATTAAGTATTTGCCCATATATTTTATTCCTATAGTATTATGAACTGTAGAGCTCGAGTTGCAGTAAATATTCATGCTCTTAATATATTACGACCTTTTTCGTTGAACCCAACAGCTTTTAACCAATACCAGAAGCAGATTTTTGACATAACAATTCGGGGTAAAGACTGCATTCGAGGAACTGTGTGCCTCATCATTTCCTTCAATCTCTAGCCATTCATTTTTCTTTACCATCTTTACCACCTCATCAATGACCGTGGAGGGTATACATATATACCACTACAGGATATAGATATACCCTACATGTGATTTATGCCATTTTATTTTTGTTACTTATTGCTGTTATTTGCTGTTTCTGCTGTTGACACCTGTTGTCGGTGGTTCTCTTTCCTAGCCTCAGGCACACATCTCGCACCATGCATTACACCTGTTCATCGTTGCTAGTTTGGGGATCCTAAAATACCGTACATAAACTCCGCCGCAAAGTGCCTCGCCACGCCCGATTGACCATAATTTGTTTCGCGCTCCGATTCCCGAGAAACCACAGAAAGAGCCGCTTCAGACAACTTCTTCCATTACAACACCACCACCACCACCTTGAGTCTCACCAACAGGACCCCTTTCTTCCGCCCAACAAAGGTCAGCGAGCCACTCCCCGCAGACGCAGCCGAGAAAAGAAAAAAAAACGTGGTTCAAGTCTATCAAACGAGGTTCTGCTACTGCGGTTCTCGACGCTCTCAGCCCTGGTACACTTAGCATCGCTCATCGCATACATACAACCCAAACCCATTTCGAGTTACTTATCCTTCCTCAGCTGCGGTCGCTGCCCCCTCCCCCACACTCACACCCACTCACGCCAAAACCCCGGTGACACTTTGCGTCAAAAACGAAGCCCTGGATTCTCTCCCGGAAAAAGAAAAGGCCAAAGGGGGGAAAGGCAACAAATAGTAATAACCTGCAACATTCCACTTCCACAAATCAAGACACCACACAGTCTCCTTCGCTACAACTATCACCAGAACTACACTTTGCTATCATAACAACTACCACAATAACCAATACTATCGTTACCATTAATACCACCAGTACTGTCGCTAATACTACCCCCCAATCAGGAGGGCTCGTTGGGCCCCTAGTTTACCACTGGCGAAAGGTGTCCTGGTTACTTTTTTGCGATAGCCGGGAGTGGGGTGGTTCCATCAGCTACTATCACCCATCATGGAGATATTAGAGAAGATTCCGGCATTCGTCCGTATAAGTGGACCGCCAAACAGTAACTTTCTCGTAGGATACCCCGGGATTTCAGCCACTATGGTAAAAAACACCTCTCCTCCCCTCACATCCCCTCTTCTGTTCTCTGATCCCTCCCCAGATAGCCCTTTTGTTCTCTCAGGTCTTCCCGGGCGAACGCAAGTTGAGATTATAGTCGTAGGGGAGCTGACCAGAGTTTCTGCTGCTCTATTTCCAGCCTCGTATAGAAGGCAAAGTTGAAATCCGCCCTGGCTCGGGATACACAGCACCGGTCGCCATATCATTCGTCTCCATTGGTCTCTATCGAAAGGAAACAATACATCCCCACGCAGATGGAGTTATCAGCGGCCGCCTAGCTGCTCCGCGGAAAGAATTACGGAAACTAGTTGCAAAAGAACAAAGACTATACCAATGCCCAGCCGGAATGCCTTACGAAATGGTAATGGCTATGGATTTACCGTTTATGTTGATGATACCAGTATCGGGAAGTGGGTCGGAAGATATATTAAATGTGCCGCCGGCGAGCTTAACTTTGCCTTCACGAGTTGCAGAGACATATTATGAGTTGGAGGTCAGCGTGAGGCAGGGCCATACGGAGTTGACAAAACATACGTTCCCGGTGCCCATAACGAGATACGACACTTTATCTTCGTTTGGGATGTATAATAGGCCAGAAACACAAGAACGTGTATCAGATCACCTTGTAACTTTGTGTATGGTTCTGGAGCGGTGGTCTTTTGGCCCGAATGACCCTGTGGAGGTTTCGGTACGACTGACGCCAAACCCGGATTGGATTGTCAAGGCAAGGAAGGTGTCGATATCAAAAATTGTGGTAGCGATTGAGGAGCACATCACATATAATCCCCAGGGCGACGAGCCATCGACAAAAGTTAAACAGCTCACCAGCAAGAAGGAGGTTGTGGGGCAAAAGCTACCGGAATCTGGGTACGAAACCAGGATTAACATCAAATTTCCGGCAAAGGAGTTGAGAGATAGTGATGGGTACCTTCCACCAGGGAAGCCGGCATTTCCTTTGTATGAAGTTAGCGGTTTCACTACATCGGCAACATTATACAAAATTGATTATTTCCTGACAGTTAAGGTAGACTTATTAGTCCCATTTCTCTACACCTTAAATCAACTAACCTTGCTATCATTGTAGGCCCATATGTCTAGCTGCAGGGATATCACACTACGACAAAAGATCGTAGTTTCTCCATTTGACTACAAAACCTGCCACGACGAACTGCCAGCAATTCAAGAAGCAGCACAAGTGGCGTACCGCATTGGTCAAGAAGGGCCGCGGCTTCCTGCACCGGTTATTATATATCCTAGTGATACAGCAATGCTAAGACGTGTAAACATGACGAAAGTTGGGAATGAGCGCAAATTGATCATTCAATAAAGCCGGCTTTTTTTCTTCTTCTCCCTACTATTTACGACATTTTCGATGGCCTTGAAGACGAGGAAAAGAGAGTTTGAAACCGATTTTCATCTAATTTCTTCCTGGGGGCCACTTGTTTTTACTCTGGAGTTTATAATTTGGGGAATAATATCTTTCAGTGGGATTTTCTTTTATGTACCTTTTTCTTGTCATAACTTATGACAACGCTATTTATTGTGGACTTTTTTACTATTTATTTTTCTATTCATTTTTTACTTTTTCAAAATCTGTGGTCAGAGTGGGGGCGCTGCGGGATGAGCTAACCTTTTTTTCTGATTGATGTAGCAATGAGGCAGGCACTGGGAATTATCGCGAAGTTAACTTGTGCATCTCCGTTATATACCAATCCCCTATCATTTATCCCCTCTATTTCCTTTTTATCTTTCCTTTGATCATATGAGATGATCTTTTTTTCCCTGTATCTATTTTTTGGCCCAGTCCTTATTATCCCCTTTTTTCTTTTCTCTTTTTTTCTTGGGCGTTTGATTTGGGAGGGGAGGGAGCCGGGTCACAAATCATGATTTTGGGATCACTTCTGAAATAGCAGCAGTATGCGTAGACTACCGCTTCTAACTTGAGGAGTTCTTTCTTTCTTTTTCTTTCCTTTTCTTTTTTTTATGATCGTGTATGTTTCCTTTTTATTGTGGCTCTCCTAAGTTATTGCACAGCCATGATTGGCAGTTAGTTGGTGGTGGTGGTGGTGATGGTGGTGGTGGTGGTGGTGATGGTGGTGGTGGCAGTGGTTTCTCGATATTGGATGTAGGCGTGAGAACCCATCAAGAAAGAAAGAAATATCATTAACTACTACAATATATCATTCGAACTATTGGTTCCTAAACGGCCGATTGGCCGTCACGAGTTTCGAAAAATAAACGTCCCCAAACCGACTAGGGTCCCCCTCAAACACGTTTTTTTTTATTTTCCTTAGGCCTGGTGCGCGCCCCCTCTCTCATCGTGCTGCAGGGCGGATGCCGATTAGCTCCAGATAAGGGCTTAGCAGTTGCTATCGATAACCAACCCAACCCACTTTAACGTTTATCTTACCTTTAGCTTCTCGCGTGTAACCAACAACACGATACGTACGCTAATATCAACAACCATAAAACCACAACCAAAAAGAAAAGAAAAAGCGAGATGGCAGAGGAAGATACAAACTCCGTTGTCCTCATCTCCAACGACGGGTTCCGCTTCGTGGTTAGGAAGTCGGCGGCGATGGCGTCCCCGGCGATTAAGAGCATGCTGGATAAGCGAAGTATGCCTGCCCCCCCCCCACATCCTCTTGTCTACTTTACTTGCTAGTGAAGAAGTAGCTGGCTAACGCGCTGCTGGGTGGACTGTTAGGTAACTTTGCGGAGGCGAGGGAGAACAAGATTGTTTTCCAGAACATGAGGTATGTTCTTGTCTCCGAGAGGAGTGAGAGGAGCGGATCGAGAGATGTGTCGGGTACTGATGGGGGGTTCATGTAGCGCCGTGATTCTCGAGAAGATCTGCGAGTACTTTTACTACAACGAGAAGTATCGGGATGCGAAGGACGTGCCGGATATGGAGATCCCGCCGGAGCTGGCGCTGGAGCTGTTGATGGTGGCGGATTTCTTGCATACCTGAGCAGCACGCCGGAGAGCTTTGATTTTCGCGGACAGGTGGTTAGTTTGGCTTTGGCTGTAGAAATACGAACAAGGTCTAGACTGTACTTTGCAATTTGGATACGGGAAAGTGGATAAGGAATTTAGAGTGACTCCTAGCCCTCTTACGCTATTGAGAGCTAGGACGTGGATATGGCCACTATTTCGCTAAGGACTTTGTTTTCCTGTTGGGATAGACAATATACGTGTACTCTTGAAATTTAGCAGAGTGATTCCTAATACTACATGTGGCCCTCATATTCTGAGCAAGGTTGAGAGAATACACGTAGCCTATGTTGCCTACAATGTCAATAAGTACTTCGATCTAGAGCAACCGCCCAAAAAGCTTATGCAGCCTCACAGCTCATACGTATATGCCCGGGCAAAGCCACATTATCCAGGGCGCGTATTCAAGCTTCAGAAGTTGTGTTAGAGCTTCCTATCAAGCTATGGATATCTCGAGGCTTCCACAAAGCTTGGGGGCCGCCGGGTGTCTCGAGGCTAAATTGACATAGCTCTCAGCCCCAGCAGCACAGTCGAGTCATCGCTTAAATAGACTCAGAACTTACGTACGTACATGTATGTACACGTTGTAGTAGCACTTCTGTCAAAAAGCACCTTGCAATGTTAGCTGGGGAATCCTCGGGGATAATATATATATGCAGCCTGGATGCGCGCCTGGTTCGTTCCAGAAGACGACCCAGCCTGCGTTTCACATAAGGTGAACAACGTTCTCTGCAGCCAATCATAGGATAGTCTGTACAGCTGGATCCATGGTAGACTGCGTCCGTTGTGCATAACGTTCGATCCTACGCTGCCTGCTCTGCTCTACTCTACTCTATTCGCCCCGCACCGATAGTAGACTCGGGTCTTATTAATTAGTAGGGTAGATGCCTGGGTCGCCTTGTGGCCCCTGCACGGGTGTGCGGTCTTGGCACTGACGCAAACCCCACAATTCACAAACTCACCCCACACAAGGCTTTGGTAGCTTTATAAGCTTCCTGCCAGACACCATATCGTCATTTACCACCAGCACCTCTCTATCAGCACATCTTGCCTGTGGACAACTACAATCAATAAGCAACATATAATCACTACAACTACAGCTAGAAAAACTATCACACTATGGCAGCTCGTCCGTTCAGCCTTCCTATAGTGCTTCGCAACATCGATGCCTCGCTCCCGCCAAACCCCCCACAGCTCAAAACCCCCCACGATGCCATCGCGGTCTTTGTACATGCCTGCATGCTCTCTGTAGGCTTCCGTCTCGTTGGTCTCAGCGAAGACGACCATCTTGGTTCGTACAGCGTTCTCCTCCTCTCCCACTCACCAATTCACTCCCGCTAACATCCATACCCAGAACCTGCAATCGAAGGCTCAAACCCACAGCCACTCCCCGAGACCTGGAACGCCAGCCCCGGAAACTACGGCTTCCGCTACGCCCACGCCCAGTCGCCACTAAACTACCTAATCAAAGTCAACCGTCTGGGCAACAAGACCATCATCATGGGCCTCGGCCTCGGCGACGGCAATGATAAGACAGCCACCTTCGACATCCCCACCAAGGACTACCTCAAAGACGACTTCTTCCCGTACACCCTGCAGCCCACGCAGCCGCTCGAAAACGCCTTCGTCAGCGCATCAAACATCTCCGACCTCGCCGCCCTCGTGAAGATCCACATCGTCCAGAACCTCATCGGGAAGCAGGCCCTCCAGGAATCGGAAGAAAACGCCGCCTCCGCATCACGACAGCAGCAACAGCAGCAACAGCAGCAACCACGCAACCAGCCAAGAGAGGACTTTGACGAGTCGCCCTACAGGGCCGACCCCCTGCGGTACCCCCCGCGTCCGGCCAACCCGCCCATTCCAGCCGGTGGCGAGAGGCCGCCAGGCTTCGACGACGAGTACGAGATCCTACAGCCGCCCCGCGGCGGCGGTGGCGGCTATGGAAATGCCGGTGGGCGCCATCCGCTCTCTATTGGTGCCGACGACCTGAACCCACCTGGCCTAGGGTCAAACCCGCCGCTACGAGGCCCGTTCTTCGGCGAAGGGCGCGGAGGTGGGTTTGATGGCGGAATGGGACCGATGGGCGGGATGCACCCGACGGGGGATCACCCCATGTTTGGGGGCCAGGGTGGTGAGGGGGTCCCGGATCCGAGGTTTCCGCCGGGAGCGAGGTATGATCCGGTTGGGCCGGGGGATGCGCCTATGGGTGGGCTGAGGGGCCCGAGAGGTCCTGGTCGGGGCGGGCCGCCGTTTGGTGGTGGGTTTGGAGGTGGGTTTGGAGGCGGGTTTGGAGGGTTTGGGGGCGGTAATGACTTTATTTAAGCCCTTTTTTAAAAAACTATTTCTATTTTTGTTTGCTATTCTGGTGGGCACTGTCTTTTTCTCGTTTTTTGTTTTTTGCAACACCATTTATGCAGGCCGGTTATAGTGGTTGGTTTGTTTTGCTTGGTGATCAGGATATCTGGCTTGAATATAGTTGGCGTTTCAATCCATTTTTCCCTTGTTTTTTCTCCCGGGTGTACTAGGACGAGTGATAATCTGTGAAGATTTCACTGTCCCAAAACGTGCGATGTGGTTTGTTCTAGCTGTCTGTATGTAATCTAAAAAACAAAATCTTAAATATAATTTTTAAATAATAGTAGGAAAGTGCCCTATCTTCCGGCTGTACAGCATCAAAGCATTCCCGCAGCGGCGATGTCAAACGAGTAAATGGGGGAGTAAAGTCGGCACCGGATGTAGTGTAGGATAGGCTGTTCTTTGGTAATTAGAAGATTTTTGGTGCATGTCTGGTTGGTACTGTGGTGTGCATTCCGCCGCAGTAGTCAAGACTACAGTTCTGGCTTGTAGACAGTGTGTAAATCATGGAATATCACTCGCTGATGTTATGGGCTTCGAAAATTTTCCCACATATATCATGATTACAGCTCAGCCCAGAAATAGACTCTAACACAGCTCTGGGTAAAAGAGAGACACAAGATGAGCCCTCTTCTGCGCGGATTGTAAGGGTTGTTTAGTGTTTAGTAGTATAGTTGGGGTTTATTACGATGACCTCCGGCTGCCCCTTCCCCGCCGCTATACCTCAATACTTCTCATTCAGATCTGTCTAGCTGGATCTCTAAATACCGTTCCTCTCAGCCTGTGGAAAGCGGTCTCCAACACAACCCTTTGAGAACCTACTGACTGGTTGCTGATGTGTATTTGGGGGAATTATGGTCTTGTTTCAGCCATTTGGCGGCCTGGTTGGGGATGGTGTATCGTGGGAGCTAGATTTATGTATGTATTTCTAGAGGAGCTTGGATACAGGGGCTGGTGGTATAATGTCATTTCCATGGAGATTGAGACGAGCTGATGTGGTGCTGGTATCTTTAGTAGATGGGGAAGATGGGATAAAGCCAGATCCCGAAAAAAAGGGAATGCAAAAGGAAGAAAAGAAAGAAAAATGACCCACCCCCCGATCTGATATCCCCAACATCTCATGCATTTCCCTTTCGGCCGCCTCTCCATCGTCTTTATATGGGCACAAAATCGTGACCTCACAATTGGCGAATTAATGACTACCAGAAGTTAACGGGCAGTCTACATCTATTCGAGTTTCACGGTAACGGCTAGCCGAGTCCACCCAGAACGTTTCTCTTAAACCCGCCCGACCACAGCCCAAGCTCCCCCAAAAAAAAAAATTTAAAAAAAAAACAGTCCCATCCGGTCCTTAGCACGAACCTCTATCCACCACATACCACACACCACACCACCCGCCTCGAGCTTTCCTTCTTCCTCCATCTTCTTCATCCATCCTGATTTTGGCATTTATCCAGGGGCAAGGTTGAGATGGTGAGTGTTAAAGTTAGCGAGGTCCTTACTTTTGCAGTCTTCAATCTTCTCACCAGCCTCAGCCTTGCTGCCTCCGGCTCTCGAATCCCCAAGCGTCAAACCACACTGGAAGCCTACCTCGAGTAGGTGAGGCTTCATCTTCTGTGCATCATCCGCTACTAGTGGCAGATCAATGCGCTCAATTGATGCTGAAATCTAGATGCAATGCTCGTCGCTGTCGGATTCGGGCAGCTTCTCGTTGGTGTCCTCCCACCAGGTTCAACAGGAGGGTAACGCTCCACCTACTGGTGAATACCCATCCCAAGCTAGAGCTAGAGCTAGAGTTAGCTGACAGAAACTGTTCCTGCTCACGATAAGTAATGGCTCATGGAGGGTGTGGACGTTACTCTTCACAGCGGCCCTGAGTACCACAATTTGTAGCAACTACAATTATGCTCTCACAGGGTGATAATGAATCGTGCTTGACAACAAGTAGCGTGGGTAACGAGCTACCACCTCTCGAAACATTGCCTCTCTTCATCTGAGGAAAGTGAGGCATAAATGGCCCTTGGAACGGGCCAGCGGAGAAGTACAGTAGCTGTGTTTAAGAAATATTGATTCCACAGCCTATAGCTAGTGAGAACGCGCACTGTCTAGAGACTCGCACATGATGGGTTTTTTTACCCTTTGCTTTCGAGGTTTCTTGGTTTTTCTGACCTTCACGACCACTTTCACTACCCGACCTCTGATCCCTCATTTGTTTGGTATGTAACCTATCAAACACGTATTATCATATCAAATCGCCTACTATCTAACAAGGAGGTTCATACACGAATGGATTATCAATCACCAATAAATAACAAGGAGGTTGTTACTTGCTTAGTGATAATTGAATTAGATACACTAATCTACATCTGCACATCCGCATACGGAGTAAAAATATTTCAAGGACAAATGCCAATTCATGGGTTATGATAAGACACCAGGCCCAGGAATTATTAACATGTAGCTACCAGGTCCATGGTGCTATACCATACCGATAAGACGGACCTAGCTTGTCTCTCATGCGATGTGGCCCATAAGCTAGCTCATAAGCTCGAATTGGCTCAAGCTCTTCAAGGCCGAGGCTCATAAAGCTTGAACCTTTGATAAAAGCTCGTGAAATGACTCGAGCCGGTGGTCAATGACCAAGAAGCAAGATATACTTCTGCCTAGTGTAGTAAAATGACATGATATGCGCATTTTCATGGGGAAATTAGATAGACAGATGAAATCAATGCTAGTTGGAATGAGAATTCGAAAGGGTAAAACTAAAAGGTCTTTGTCGGCTGAGACGACGTCCTCATTGCCCTCATATTCCTCATAGTTCCTTGAATCCAGGTCAAGGTTCATGGTTTATCTCAAGCCTTAGGAAGGTTCAAGCCGGCCCGGACTCACCGCATGAATGATAAGGCTCGCTCTCAATAAGATCATGAAATCTCGAGCTAGATGTGGTCATGAGCTACATTACCGGGGCGTCGGAGCTCTTCGCCCGCTTATTCACTGCATCAAGTACAACCCAAATTACTCACAGAAAGCCAGCTGGGCATGGGATCCTTGACATAATCTAGATTTTGCTTTCAAATCTACAGCTACATAGCTGCCTAGCTCCGGAATCTTGGAATGAAAGTCTTGGTCATCGGTCTCAAGCTCGGCGTCCGGGTCGATGTATCTCGTAATATCATTAATAAACGACATTATCTCTTTTGGGACTCGATAAGATCATGCAACCGATTCTTAATTGTTTTCAGCCCCAAAAGAGACGTTGGTATCGCTACCAATGAAGTATTTGACCGGTGCTGAGATCGCTGACTGTATCTCAGCTGATGCCAATGATCGTCTGCCAAGACTCATGGAATATCACTCACCTACTCTTTTTGTTCAACCTTCTAATACAAGCTTTTCATATTCGCGAGAATAGAACACGCCGCCGGCTTTGAGGTATCATAGGTCACACGTCGAAGAAATATCTTCGGTTCGCTAGGTGGGACATGGGTCAAAAGTTGAAAGCCTTGAATTTGGATTCACATTCTACGTATTTAGTACTGTATTATTTTTAATTAATATAGGCATGTTTCCATCTCGCCGCTGAAGGCCATAGGGCATGGCGGATGACCCGGCGTATACTCCAGACCGTCTGTAACATAGCAAGAGGAGATGGATTGCGAGGACTTTGATCCTAGTGGTATTACCCATGATATGACCTCAATATCTAGATGTGGTGGGTTGTCTAGCTGGCCAGGGGGCGACATGTACCTGTACCGCCAGCGACGGTGAGGATGTCGAGGTATACTGAAACTCCTACCAAACTCCGCTGGCCGTAGAGCCACATGGGTGTATCGCGGCATGTCTACACGGATCGATGCATGTGTACGTGTATCGTAACACCGAGCACGTTTCCCGAGATCGATATCTAAGTATAAAGAATTATTCACGGCGAGGAACTTGACGGGCCCTTGTTACTGCAGGTGAGATCTGGAACTTTATTCAAACTGTTGAGAGTCGGATCGGTTGACTACTTGTGACTTTGAATATTGAGATCAGGAATTCCTTTCGAGTTTGACTTCTAATTGTTAATTAGTTATTTGCATTGTTGACATTTTCGAAATCGCGTTTAGTTACTACATGGTTATGGTTCCTGCATATAGGAAGATAATATCAACTAACTTCTTTAACTAGCCAAATCTCTCTTGAGAATATTATCCGCCGCTTCCCGAGATTATGATACGGTCCAGGGATTATTACAACCCCCGTATACTCGCGCGTTAATTAAGTCCTGAGAAATTTTGTGAGGTCGTTGCTACCAAGAATTCTCAGAAATTAATTAACGCGTGAGTACTAGGTTGAGAAAGCTCAATTGATAATCGCAAAGTAAATATTTCTGGGTATCCAATTCTCTAGATCTATATGGAGCACTTGACCCATTCGTGCTTATTTCGGACCCCATGGAATTTAATTAAGTTTGTAAAATATCTCACACCACCCGAGTGATGACTTTGTAGTTTTCAGGTAGTAAATTACCCGTTCGGCGTGTTTTCCGGTCCCAGAACCCGCCGGTCTGAGTATCTTCGTGACCAGCACGGTTTGGATTATTATACACACCGCCCCTTGATCGACCGCGCTTACGGTTGTGGCGATAGTAGGGCCGTGAAATCTAAAACACATAGATACCTAGACACAAAAACGTCGAACAAGAGTTCTCAATAGCAAGGCGCAGGAGAGCTCAGTGCGGTTCTTGTGCAAATTTAGGTGCAGAAAAGCAGATCAAGGTGGCACGTGCGGCAATCAATGTCTCTGCGCCTTACAAGCGCTTGGCCGCAGCTTCTGTCAGAGCAGCAACTTTTCTAGTGCGACACTATTGGACGTAGCTAGATACAACGGTATTCAACAACTACTCCAAATGTCGAGGCCTAGACTCGTTCATATAGTAGCATTAAGGCACATAACTTATCCTCTCCGCTGCGCTCATGGAGTCTCGACTCTAGAAGTTCGGTGCGTTCTGTTGCGGCCCGTATAATACGTTTACCAGTAACATGATTTTTTTAATCTAAGTGCATAGGCGCGTATAAAGGCGTAGATGTCTTCACATCTACTCCTGGAGAATTTCTACCCACCTCCATTAATGGCTAGCCTACACGGGTCTCAATTTTTAGACCTGCCTAAACCTCCCCGACTTCTGACTCAGACAACACATCGATCTGCCTCCCCACCATATCTCACACCCGATCATCCTAGCAAACCCAATTTGTGAAAATCGCATGGTGGCAAAAAAAAAATCCTCACAAAGTATCACTCGGCGCAGATCCTATACCAGGCAACAGCTACCGCACCCAGAGCGGAAGCCAAGTCCCCTTCCCCACCTCCTTCGGCCCCTGGAACATTAGATCAAGTGACCCGATGTGCTTACACCGTGGCCTGTTTTGGTTCGCCGTTATGCCATAACGTTCGTCTAGCTCTCACCCGCAAGGCCGATCTTGTACGCGCGCGTCGCCGGCCTGGACAGCCCTTTTTTGTCTCCGGATATATTCGGGAATCGGAGAGGGCTGCAAATCATCATTCCAGATTCAGAACCTATTGCGCGAATGTGAGATCGATCATGTGTGGAGAAATTAGGAACAACCTTTATGCATGGACTTCGCCAAAAATGTCTCACTTTGGATCCTTGACCCTGTAGGTACGTACCGGGCCGAGAGATACTCTGGTGTGGAGTATTTTACATGTCGGGCGTTCGCGGGGAGGTACGAAAACTACCAATACGTCGGCCATGCGCCAGCCATTCTGCACAGGAATGCAATTTCGGCCCATTTCTTGACTTTTGCCTACATACGGGAGATAGTTGTTAGGCTAGAGGGAGAGAGGAAAAGGAAATTACAGCGGCTTAAAACCTGACAAGGCAAGTGGCCGGGGCCGACACAGCTAGCAGCATACTGTGGAAATTATATCTGCCGAATGCCGATCGATCACATCCCCGTAGTACGTTCACAGAATGCCCAAAGTTCTCAGACAATTGCAAGGGCTTGAGTGAGTGGGGCTCAATCACAGAAGTAATGGTTACCAATTAGTGTGTGAAATCTACGACGTCATGCAACAGCAGCACGCACTAGATGCTATGAAAAGCACACCAAGAAACCCATTGCGCCTCGTTGATGCTTAAGTTAGGGTTAGGTGCCAAAAATCAACTGAGAGATGCTATTTGGAGGTTGCCGACACTTGACACTCAGCCTCCCCCACACAATCTGAAACAAGGGGTAAAGTGCAACTATTTTGGGCTTCAACTTCTTTCCAGAAAGTGGATATTCCCCGGTTTTATCGCATGAAACTGTGCTCTGAGCACATGCGTGCATGAGAAAAAGTCTATATCTGTTTCATAGAGGAAAACGTCTGATCATACCATATCTAATCGCTTTATCGTCGCGCGCCCGCCGGTCAGCGAGGGGAACAATCGGGAGGGGTAACACCAGGATTCGGAAGAAAGGAGATATCAAATCAAGATGCAGCATGCATCATCACGCTTATAATCTATCGTTCGCACATTAATATGATGCACGACATGAATATGTCGTTTGTTCTTTAAACAGAAATCCAAAAGAGCCGCGTGGCTGGCCCCACCTCTAACTATACTTCCCACGATAATAGATATAGATAGAGGTATCGTCAATTTCGAAACACTAGAGCCGCACGACTTTCCTGATATTTACTAGGAGTCTTGTTACATCTGCCTAATGGAAGGCTGTGAAAAAAAATTAAGTGCAAATTCAATAAAATAAACCGCTATTCTTATCTTTTTTTTTGAAACTTCTTGTCGCGCGACCGCGAGTACTGTGATATCTGCCTCGCCCTAGAAGATATTATCTACCAACACATAATGATATGACGAAGCACAATGTAGTTAGCCATACCGAATACCCAGAAGGGAACTTCCCTGTAGGTCCAGAGTGGGTACATATATGTCATTATCGATATAGTAATAATTTTAAGGAAGAACGGACCAAAGAGGAACAGTGGCGTTCATGCGCTACCCAAAGGGGAGTCGGGAGTTAAACAAAATCTCTTTTTGAGACACCAACAAAAGTCTCTCGTGGATCTAGAGCCTATGAGAGGCATCGACTAAACTTAGCGAGAAACAATAAGAGCAGCATAAGACACTACCCCGCATCTGATTATTGAACATTCCGGATTGGTCTTATATCTCTTCTCTTAATGGAAATGACAGTCTGGGAAACCCTCCGACATATTTCCTCTTTAGTGTGTCCATTTGAATATGTATTTGTGCCATCTATTTTCACATCGACATTCCGATTGCGTGTGCACCTGCAAGATCGGGTAGGGTTAAGGATTCCTGTTTCCCTCCGGTCGGTATTGGGTTCATGTGCCGCTTTATACTACCAAGATGCTGTGTGTCAAACAGTTAGAAGCTGTCACTTGCTGCCCTCCAAACTAGCGTTCTAGAAAGAATATTGTTTCCTTCGATGCGTACTCGCCGCAGTGCCCCGATTGACGAGGTTCATGCTCATGCTCATCATTCCAATTTGGATGTAACCGTGAGATTCAATGGCTACCCAATTCGTATCTGACCTGATCATAAGCCCAGGTAGGGACGGCAGAATCGGGGAAGACCGCGTAAGGCTGTGACCGACAGACAGACCGATATGGTCAATGTGTTTCGGATAAACAATTCAAGATGATTATTGAACCATTTTTAACTTCTTGCCTTTGTGCTACATTATTGTGTTTTTTTGCAGATGTTTCTCTCTCGGGAAATAGCGTTTAATGTGTTCTTGGAGTACATGTATGCAGAATGTACCAATATGGTTATAGCCCTACGGGTCTTTTTCTCGGCATCTGATCGTGGTAGATATTTATCTGCAATATTAAATAAGGTATTAGAGTAGGTACATTGTGTAGGTCAGACAAGGGATTAAACAAGTCCAGGTATCAATTGAGGAAGGTCGTGAGTACGTACCAATTTGCTTTTGGCTTTAATTATTGTTTTTGGAAACATTACCCTTTGAAGTAACGGTCCCTCAAGTCTCAGAGCACGAAAATTTGGTTCTCAATGCAAAGGAGCCGGTACAAGGAAAAGATACGCCCTTAAGCGCCCGTGCTCGTGTGTTGGCGAAAGAAGAATCACTATTTACAGTTATACTCTTGGTGAGTCGGAGTAGGAAGTGGGTCAACTGTCCATCTAACGGTTCCTAGTTGTGCCCGACGTAGTGCTTCCTGGCAGGCAGCTGTGATGTGACTCTCAAACTAGAGCACAGCCGTTGAGTCAGAGTGAGGCTCAGAGGCTCAGAGCTTGTCCTCAAATAGCCGAACGGAAAAATCGCTCGGGACAGGGGCAATGCTTTTGGCTCTGGCCCAAATGTGGTCCTGGCGAAGGGGAGGGAGGAGGGACTTTCGGGCTACTTTCGGCAGTGGGGGTAGATGTAATTAACAGATTGTCTTGGCACGCTTAATTCTACTAAGCTGAAGCGAGATCTGGTCACAGCCGATCACTCGAGATATTTTTATTCTTATGTCACTTTTAACAGGGGAGAGCCACGCTTTCAAATTCCCCAGCCCTTTTCACACGCATAAATGCAGAATTGTGAAAAGAATAGCGGGAAGTCATACGTCAGTCACAATTCTAGAGGTCGTGCCTTTACTTTGAGTTTAACTATGTTATCTACTCTGTCGTGTCTTCTACATGTGTTTATTACAAGCTACATGTCATAAGTACATGTAGTCATAATACAACACCGCCTTGAATTAGAGTACCTACACATGCTCCAGAGTAAACTACATGTACCTACATGCACATATGGGTACAATGTGTAAACATTGGGCGTGGTGATTGTAGATCGGCCTGTGACCCAGCCTAGCTGGCGTCTACTTTACGCATGTGGTTAAATGCATGCAGTGCGTTCGCGGCACACCACCTTGTCTTTGATGAACGCATAGAGTAGTCTTCTGCTCGCGCTTGTGGGGCCTTTTAATCGCGCTTTCTTCTGATGCACATTGTGAGTGGATGGGATTCTTGAAGTGTACTTTACAGATGCGTAATATATTGGCCAGATTTAAGCGATCCACCTCATATGTTTCTGAACCCACAAGTTGTATGCTCTAGCCCGAGATTTCGTTAGGAAAATAATTCCCTGGTGGATTTGATTCATTGTTTCTGATTCCTGCGGAATTCCAAAGTGTGTAAGTATGTAATTCTTCACAAAAGAAAAGACTTTGGTGTCATGCGATCTCACCCGATAGACTGCACTACATGTAGATGTGCTTACTGTAAATCGAAGTCTTGGCTTTCTGTGGGCTAGTTATCAACCGATCCTAGCACAGCATT
This sequence comes from Morchella importuna, assembly GCF_003444635.1. Lineage (NCBI taxonomy): Eukaryota > Fungi > Ascomycota > Pezizomycetes > Pezizales > Morchellaceae > Morchella > Morchella importuna. The sequence continues at coordinate 1,918,708 of NW_025763399.1, read as the reverse complement.
AGTGGTATGTACATGTAAATGCACATGAACCCTGATTGGTTGAGCCTCAGGGCCCAGAAATAAGCTCGGGTTCTTCGTTCCGGACAACTTCACTTTATCTCTACTCAGTTGCAGCTTCAACTTCTTTCTCCATTGCCTGGGCCCTGGGGAATTATTTGCCGATGATCATACATGGGTTACACTAGAGCCTCAATAGACCAGTAATTTCAAGATCTTAGGAAGTGTTCCAACGTAGACGCATATGTATGATTAGGGCTTACTGATGCGCCTGTTTGGGGTTGACGCGCTGATAAAGCTTCTCTATCAGGCCAATAACATGACCGTGCAAACCCCCTCAGACAAACATCCTAGACATACGCGCAGCACTGCGACAGCTCACTCAACAAACGGCTTTCCTCCCAGATGTGGACTGACCCCCTCGCCGTTATCCTGATTTGTGTGTGCTCACTCAACCTCATATCTCCAGTCGGCATCATCATCGTCATCAAGCAACCACCATCTCCCAAATTTCCCTGCAGAATCCTCCACGCCCAGAAACTATTCCGTCCAGCGTTGCTTCATGCCGTCCAAAAGACCGCTTTCATTTCTTTCCATGCAACATATGGGAGAGGAAGGAGAGTCCACCCCAGCGTTGATGTCGCCAACAGTCGTGAAAGACGATATGAACTTTGCCGAGCTTTGTGAAAACCTAAAAGACTATTGTAGGGCCGTTTTTTTTTCTTCTCGCTTCTTGTTGTTTCTCTAAGCGGAGGAGCGGTGCAACCGCTGACTGAGGTGTTACACAACTGCAGTTATCGAAAACATCGACACACCACAGAACCTCAACACCATCAAGATTTCCCCTGTGACGACGCGGCTCTGCAGCCAACTTACAGACAAGGGTAAGGGAAAGAGCAGCTTGCTTACACATTTAAATTTCCTGCCAGTTATTTTAGTAGTTTATATACTTACGGGTAAATGACTATTCTTGCAGGCCATAACCCAGCTACGGTCGCGGCTTTACTGTAAGTTCCACAAATTGATTCTATTACATAAACTCTTTCCCCTTTTGGACATTAATATATTAGTTATCTGAGATATCAATGATTGATTGAGACTGATGCTGTGCACCATGACAATAGTTGGTGCAAAGCACATTTCTCTGCTGAAGAGCTTGCAGATGATGGCCACGGATTAGGGGCAAGCAGAGCTCTAGCTGCCGAGTTTGTAGCATTAGATCTGATGTCGTACCTTTCTGCTAATGATGCACTGGAGTATCTCTGCTATGAGCTACCTCCATTGGAACCCCATGACGAGTCAGAAGAGGAAGCGACAGAATCGACAGGGCTTTTGGAGGGAGGTACCCAAACAAGAAGGAATTGCTCAAATGAGATGGAGTGTGTTAGTATAGGGACATTTGCCGGCCTCAATACTCTAGAAATTGCGATCCTCGCAGACGCAAAGAAGTTTCTATCGCATCGACCAGTAAGTCTTACAGACATACATTATATTAGCCAAGATTAAAAGCTGACAAGAGCTAACGCAGGTACAACGTATGATTAATGCTATGTATGTGCCAAGGCTTTTTATCACTCGATGAGGCTTTTAGATACTAATGAAGAATTGTAGCTGGGACGGAAGAATCTCTTTTTGGAAATCGCTAGATGTGGATGGGTCTAAGAAGCCCCACTTCTACAACAAAAGGCAAGGAGTCCTGTTCGATATTCTAGAAGGCTGCAATGAATCCTGGCTTACATACATGACTTCCCAGAAAAGCGGATCCATTCTGCCGGCTGAGGGTCCCAAAATATCAGAAGGCTTTTGAAGCATTTTTCTTCGCAAGCTTGCTTGCATTGTATTACGGTGTCCTGATTGAAAGAGACCCATTCCATTTTACATACATGGAAGGCGCATTGATAGTTTTCTTCATCGCATTTGCCGTTGACGAAATATCATCCCTCAGAGATGCAGGGACGGCTTTCTATACCGCCGATTTTTGGAGTATATGGGACCTGTGTATTATTTTGATAGCAGTTGGATTTTTGGTTGTTAGTATGTATTACCGGGCCAAGGAAATCTTAAGCCTGCGCTCACCAATCCCTGCAGGAATAATTGGCTTGGTTAAGGATAGTGATGCAATCGTTGATATCGCCTTTGATATACTATCGCTCGAGGCGTTATTATTGATACCACGGTAACGATACAACGAGAACGCCTTGACTTTATTAGACCCGTTACGGATACTGATAACAACTGGATTTTAGTGTCTGCTCTTTGCTATCTTTAAACCCTTATTTTGGTACTGGTCTTAATGATGAAACATCTGCGTGAACACTGCATCTGACGTTGACGGCCGTGATCCAGGAGTCTTGATACCTTGTTTGAAACAAATGACAAAAGACTTTTTGAAGTTTCTAATCCTGGTGAGTTATTGCGGCTCTTGCTTCGCCTTCCAGTATCAGATCGGGTAGATGCAGTCGCTTGGGGAAAACCCTATTCCCTAGGTAGAAGGCCTCCGGGTTTAATTACACATGCTAATAGGTATAGATCGTGATTCTTTATCTTGGTAGGTTATAATTTACAGGCAGCGACTTCGCCCACCTGTGATCGCCTCGCTAAATATGGGGGGGTGGGTAGGATTTTTGACAACATTTTCGCTGCTTGCACGCGAAACGTTTACCCTATCGCAAATGTCATGGATGCTCATTAAAGGTTTGGACCCGCTGGTCTAAGCAAGACTGGATGGAAATAAAAATAGAATTTTATGTGCTGACCGGTTTGGTTTTGGGGTAGTTTTCTTTGGTTCGGTAAGCGCTGCCCCGACAGGGCCAGCATCCGTAATTAATGCGCTGTTGCTGATCATATCTGGTACCTTGTAGAATACTGTTGGCTTTGTAAGTGCATTCAGCCTCACTACTAAGTAGCACAGGGATACAGATTCGGTCTACTAACACGCACGTTCCAGGATGCAATGAGAGAGGTCAGTTGCATAGATCCGCGTTTGCTTTGGTTAAATTAGTCACAACTCACATTAGACGCGGTCGCGGTAGATTTCACCTGTCTTGGGACCACCACTCATGGTGAGTACTAGTAAAAATTATTTAGGGTGTTCACTCGTTTAGCTGGCAATGATCATGAGCTAACCCGTGCCAAAAGCTAATTTTCGTTACGTTGACGAATATACTTCTGATCACATCGTTAATTAGTATACTATCAAATGGGTTGACAAACGTAAGATACAGTCAATCTCTGTTAATTACATAGTCCTGGTAATATCGATTATTCTTGGCGGCTAATTACAATTTTTTCTCTTTTCGTAGATGATGAATAATGCTAGGTAGATACCGCGCTTGTTTTTCAGTTCCCCATTCGAGGCTCATCTCCGGAACTAACTTGATTCGATAGGGAAGAATATTTGTTCATGTATGTAGAGTAGCCGCGTTGCCGCGACTCCTTACTTTCTGGCCCTGCTCTAACAGCTAACGTTTCGGCGGTTAGGTTTTCTATTATGGTTATGGAAGCCTCAACTAGCAATCGTTTGGTTGTTTATTACCCGCCGCTAGTAAGTACTAAAGACTGCCGACAGGATGTAGCGTGGTTGTGGTTGTTTCGTTCGGCTAAAAGACTAATAATAACCTTATTTTTAGAACTTGCTGCCACTAATCCTTTTACGACCACTGCGTCTGTTTGTCTCTGCTGGCCGTCTGCGGAGGGTCAGAATAGCGCTTTTGAAATTTTCGCATTTCCCGTTTGTATGTGATGTCTTATGTCCCCATGTCCCCATCTATTCTTCTAGCCTTTTACGGGATCCTTGAATGAGTTGCTTAAATCAAGTGATTTGCAGGTCGCGGCAATTATGCTTTATGAAAGCTTGTGGCCAGAAAATGAGACTCGTCACACTGCATGGGGGCCTAGCCCCACCAAGAAGAGTCCATTCGGTCATGGACTGAGGCCGCTTAATCGGAGACCAGACCGATACCCAGAGTGGTCTGGGCGCTTAGCGGGAGGACGTCTAGGGCTCGGTGGCGGGGCCGGATTTCAAGCGGGGGCTGCGCTTAAGAGCTCTGCCAGCAGTCTTAGACTTGAAGATCAATATGAAGGTGGGTCGACCTTGGGGGAGACTAGGGCACCATATGCGCATAATCGTCACGACGGGATTTATAGCGCTAGGGACGACGAGATTCGGCAACTGAGAGTTGCGATTGAGGATATGAGCCGCAAGTTAGATGAGCTTTTGGCTTTAAAAGGGATGTAAGTATATAGTGTACGATTTGGGCGATGTGCGTGCGTGCGTGTGTGTATGTGTGTATGTGTGTATGTGTGTGTGTGTGTGGGAGGGCATAAGATTGTAGTGAAATACCAAGAGAACAGAATATTATGACTTATGAATCGAGCATGTATAACCTACAATTAGAGTCGAAGTGAGTGAGTGAGCGAAAACTTGAATTAGAGTGTTGCAGTGAACTTCGCTACTCTAACAAATGGATTTTGGGGGGTGGGGGGTGTGCGGGTTTGAATCGTCCGCATTTTAGTCTAACGCGTGCATGTGGGTCTCGCCTGGTGGGGGTTGCATTGACGCCCGGCGCGAAACATTCACCGCGCTGTTTGGTCCAAAGCACTCACTGAGATTCACTCACACTCACACTGGTTCCAGGAATTTTGGGGGCCAGGTCCAGGTCGCAGCACTGGCTCCTAAAATGTGCCTGACCCGGACTTGTCTCTAATCCTGTTCTTATGGGAAAAATTAGTGGATGTGTACGGGTAATGGCAGGGGAGGAAGGGGGGGGGGGGGGTGGTTTGTAGAGTAGGTTGAGTAGAGCAGGTAGGGCAGGGAAGGTATGTAGGGTTGGTAAGGAAGGTAACTTAGCTCGCGGACCCCGCCGCACGACCACTCACTACCGACTGGCTCGATACCACCCCATCCATCATGGGAATTCCGGTGAAGGTACCTACCCAGCCCACCATGTCTAGCTACCACCCCCCCTCTGCCCTCTGCCTTATGGGTCTGCAGTATGTAGGTGCTCAACTACAAAATGACTCCATGGAATCTCCCCGCATTCTTTTTTTTTCGCAAGCAAGTGACAAGAAGCACACGCACAATCATCCCGTTGAGCCTCGAACTTTAAAACTCGACGATATTTCCCACTTCAATAGCTATTCCTGCAATAAGGGATATATTCAGAGCTTTCTCCAGTATAGATATCTACCTACAACCTCCCTCTTCCTCCTCAATATCCGGTGAACAGTGCAGCAGCTGGTTACAACCTACCACATCCATTTATTTTTTTTGGCTACCAAAAAGCAATATATAACTGTACGAGCCAAGGAACCAACTAAAGTTACATAACAAGCCTCCACCCCCCTCAAGAAAAGAAAAAAGGAACAAATATCATACATTACATATGGCTTCTCACCTTTCACCCCATTCATACACACCGACTCAGCATTCATCACCACTGGGATACCACACTCCTCCAATGTCTCAGGACTCTTGGTCAAGAGGTACAAGAGACCAGTCTCATCCTAGAAGCATGCACTCAGTTTCTCCATCTCTCCCCCAGCGCTCACTACACGACCACCTCCGACCTCACCACTCATTGCCATCTCCTCCCCAACAGGAGCACTCCTTCACACACATGCAATCCGATAACTACCACACCCATCACCAACACCATCACCACCGCTCAAACTCTCCTCTATCACCTCCAGCTTCAGAAGGCCTCATGTCTCCCATGAACCATCAGTACCAGCAGGACCCGCAAGACAAGCTTCCAATGGACCCCAGCCTTCCCGGCATCTGGATGTCAAACGACACCAACATGCTTCAAGGCCATGCCGGCGCTGCATCTCCTCCACCGCTCTTTTTGGAGGATATTCTCCGCGCCGAGGACCCCCACAACATGCCAGTGATGGGAAGCGGGTTTATGGACGACCACGAGTTTCAGGACCATGGCTTGGGCATCCGCGCCATGAAGAGGGCCAGGAGCGCGGATATCTCGTCAGTAGTGGACATGCACAGCCATTATGAGGGCTCTCCAGCTCCATCAGGTGCGCCGAGGGACAGGAAGAAGAGGCGCTTGACGGACCCCAGCGAGGCAAACTTCCATTGCAACAAGTGTGGAAAATACTTTTCAAGGATATGGAACTACAACGCGCACTTGGAGACCCACGACCCGGATAGGCCAAGACCCCATGTCTGCAGAGTTGAGGAGTGCAAGAAGGCATTCGTAAGAAGGACGGACTTGACTAGACATCAGGCTTGTGTAAGTTTCTCTATTACTAGTCTGAGGTCGAGCTGCATCAGCTAATAGTGATTTCTTAGGTCCACGCAAAGGAGAAGAAATTCCGCTGCGAGCTCTGCAACAACATGTTTGCCCGCAAGGACACTCTCAGAAGGTAAGAACGCGCAGCAACTCTATAGCCTCTAGAATTAAATTTTCTAACATTTTCCTATTAGACACGAGGATGATGGCTGCCCAAAGAGAGTCGACATCGCGTCCAGAGCAAACAAGAACAAGCCAATCGTATGGAACTCGCAAGCTCTCAGCTTCTACACCTCAATGCAGCAACAGCAGCGGGAAGACGTCTTCTCCAACATGGGCTACGACTCACAGTTGCGAACAGCTCACTACGACAACGGCATGTCTTCACACCTCCCGCCGCTTTCTGATATCGTTCCTATTCAGAAAGCTGCAACTACCATGTGGTGATGCAGAGCTTCTGCTCTCCACATTTTCCCTTCTTTTCTTAGTGTCTAATTTCTTTTGTTTTTGGCTTGATTCCATTTACTGTTTTATATATACCATTGGGTGTTTTTTGTCTTTCTTTCTGCTGGGCGATTACAGGGAGTATCGTATCATAGAGGGCCTGGTGCATTTTTCTTGTGTTTGTTTCCTTTAACTGGGTTTGGGATCTGATTTTGTTTATATATGGCCGGCATCATTGTTTTTACACGTTCGCTTCTACGACTAACTTCTTCTTCTATCTGCCAACCTGCTTGCTTGACAAGTAGGTGCAAAGACCTTTTTTTACAATATCTTTTTTGTTTATAGTTATCTTTCTTACAAGATCTGGTTTTTTCTTTTGTCTAGTTTTTTTTGTTGGAAAAAAAATCAGGATACGGGGGCCGGGTGGGTCGGTTTTTTGTCACTTCACTTCTCGCTCGCTTATTGGCTAAGCTGGGCGAATCTGTGTCATCTGTTTTTTTTCTCTCTTACTATGCGGGCGTTCTATCTCAATTTTGGAGGAGGCAGATTTGTACGCTGGTTTATTCCAAATTCTACAACTGTCATGTATATGGAAATGGGACAAACACTATCTAGATAAATACTAGCAGCTTTTAAAAAAAGAAAACTCTCGGGCCCCTCTCCGACAAAAGTGATATTCTGGATTAAGCTCAAAATTCATGCTGACTTACATGCATGCATAGGAGGAGGAGCGAGAGTCCTGTTTTAATTTAATCTTCCCCCTCATTCCCCCACGGCATCATATAACCTCCGAAGGAAAATAACACACACAACCGCGATCGCATCGATACACCGTCCGTCGGGCCGAGCGGTCTCGCCGCAGCCACAACCGCGATGGTTCATGGAGCAGATCGGATCTTGGCGGCCTGAGAAGTTCGAGCACGTCTAGACTCTTTAAATTTTCCCGCCATGTACTGCTGATCTCTTTCTTCTGGCGCAAGGGCCAGATTTCTCTCTCTACATATTAATTTTTTTTCTGGTCCCAATCCACTGTTTCAGGTGCGGCACAGATACAATGTATGTGGATGCGTTCCAGGCGCGGTTGTGCCGGCTTAGCTAGCTAGCAAGCGCCCTGAAAAGCAAATATGGCAACAGATCACTTTTTCCGATGGGACGGGATCGGCTACGTATGTAGAGCAGATACATAGGGGAATGAATAGAGAGAGGCGTCTGCGGGAATCAGGAGTGGAGGAAGGAAGGAAGGGGGTAGTGAAAACTACCGCGGTTAGCTGGAGCTTCGGTTTGGTTGAACTACCGGTACTTATGCGTACTTATGCGTACTTAGTTACATTCCAAGAATCTAGAGATGTATGTTCATTGCGGCAGACCGACTTGCTGCGTGGATCGGGAGGAAATTACAGGGCAGCTCAGTGGGTGTTAGGTAGAAGTACATGTGCTCACTACATGTATGTATGTAGGTTGGTGCCTGGACGTTGGGAGGTCGAGTCTGAGGTGTGTACTGAGAGAACGCGGCTAATTATCTTGGGGGCCTAGAGGGAGCTAGAGTGCCCACATGTACCTTAGACAGCATACATAGAAGGGAAGTCGAGGGAAAGAACGATGTAGGTATGACTCTCTCTTTCTCTCTTTGGTGGCCAGCAAGCAAGTAGCTTTGTAGGTACATGTACTCATGCATGTAACTGTATCGATCTAGAGTAGGTCTAGTACCGACTCTAGAGTAACAGGGGTCTCGAGGTATGAGGTACTCTACAATGCCATGTAGTCTTAAGGAGACAACAAACTGCCTCTTAATGAATCAGAATCAGAATCAGATAGATCTTCAATGCCCTACTACGCCGCCTCGTGACAATAAATGCTCTGCAGATAGACATGTGTATGCTACATATGATAGACAGACAGACAGACAGACAGAGCCGCATTCATCATCATCCTTTATTTCTTGCCGTCCGTCGGCGTTGGCAGCTTCCGCTGCCCTAGTAGTTTAACGTTAGAGGCCACTACTAACCCCAGTTGTGACCTCAGGTAGTCTTACCTACAACATGCCGAGCTAGACCGAGCGAGACACATCATCTTATTGGCGGCACCACCCTGGAAATATCATAGGGCTTATGGGAAGCTTACTCTAGACGGCCCGTACTGGGCAGTTGCTTGTATCAAGCGAGAGCACATGCCATGCTCTCGTCCTGTCTCTGGAAAACGAAATTACATCTCGAGAAAGAAAAATTCTTTTCTCTCTTTCTTTGTTGTCCCTTTCACTTTAACCCCATTCGATCCAGATCTCATTAACGATTTACCGGTGTAAGAGATTCTGTAAGGTACTAGACCTACATAAACTGGCCGACAAGACATGGTACATGTAGCTAGAGTAAGATACAATTACTCTAACGATCTGTCTCACCCTAAGCTCAAGCAAATGAAAAAATGAAGTCGAAGAGGCCAACTCACGATCAAGTCTAGTTAGTTCCACCTCTCCCTCCATATTAGTGCTACATGCTACTGTACATAACAGACAATTTCTCGCATATCTCGCCGAACTCCGTGAGCAGATCAGTCTCACTCTGTAATCCTTCATGGATCACCACGAAAAACTACCGTCACCTCTCTTTTCTTTTTCGCTGGCATTTTTCCTTCTTGATCATGATCATCCTCCCCCCCCGCTCGCTTCATAAAAGAGCCTCTTGCAGGGCTGCATCATGCATCCTGCACTATTGGGGCTGCTAATAAAGTTCTCACCGGGGGAGCCGTTGAAGCACCTTCCCTTCCCAGAACGTGTACCTAGCTAGGCAAAAAAAAAGTAATATCGGGGGCTCTTTTGGTTCGCTGGAATGGGGTCCTTCTGGAACCATGCAGATTGTGTTATTTTGGTACCGAGCTGCGTTTCTTATTTCGTGCCACCGGCTGGGGGGATTGGTGGTTGGGAGAGGAGGTGAGTTCCCCCTCCTCCTGACCCTATGTATGTACCTCGAGGAGGCTGAATGTGCTGCTGGTGTTTGGGGCTGAGGACCGAATCGCATGTGGGGTCAGGGTTAACCATGTCATCCCCGGGGAAGTAATGGGGGTGGGGTGACTGGACTGGAAACTTCATGTTACTGTTACAGCCTCGATAACTAATCCTTGGATCACGACTTACATATTTTGGTCAAATAGTATAGGTTGTACCTCTAAATCATAAACAATTTTGAGGGGGAAATGTCGGCCGTAACCGGTGGGCGCTCTTCGGATTAGATCTGAAAAGGAATTTGGTTGAGACAATCATTGGTTTTGATATTATGAGAGACTTGTGATATAGGACGTGGGTATTATCTATCTACTCTAACGCCCAGGCGCTAAGGGATATATATGGTTGTGATTCGACATAACCTGGCTATTTGGTCAAAATAGGTTTCTGTTATGTATCCTCTTTTTGATGATCGTATCACAGCACCCAGAGCTCTGGGACCTTTTTTTCTTCTTTTCATTTTCCGTTTCCTGTTCCAAGCAAGTTTTTTCGGCCGGACCGGGCATATGCGGCCCCCTCTTCCCCGAAAGAAAGAAAAAATGATATGACAGACTAGCTCTGGGCTGAGGCGTAGGATAAACTTTTTATGATCTGATTCATCTACATTTCCCCCTAATCTGCCAGTACTTGCAAGGAAGGGCTTCCTTACAAATGTTCGCTCAAATCGATCGTGGCTAGTCAGATGGATGAGGCTTCCCCCCTCTTTTTACATTCGTTTATGCATTCGACTTTAGGTACTCTACTAAGATGAGACTTGGCATAAGAAATCCGTTCTTTAAGTTGTGGAGTGACTGACTGGTTTCTGTTCGTGATTATCTGGGGGGATAAAGTGGGGGCTAGTCGCCGAAGGCCAATCAAAAGGGGCAAAGAATGGAGAGTTGTTTATCGAAAGTAGTTGTACGTGGGGGCAGGGCTTGCTAGGCCCCCAACTGGAATGATGGGAGGAATTTAGAGAAAGTGGTTTGCAATATTGGGTGCCTATAAACGCCGACGAACACTACAAGGGACCGGTCCAAAAAGTTAAAAATCTCACGGTGACTCGGCCTGGAATTTGTTTTATTATGAAATTTCAAATGCTGATTTCACGAATATGGCAAGGGGGTGTTCCGGTAGCTAAGATTTGCTTACTCTACGTACACGATTCGTTATGGAATACCACCAGTCGGGGAGTGTTGTTTCGAGTCTATAGTGTTGTTTGGTTAGCTAGCGGGGCCCCGCTATGTAGGTAGGTTTTCTTTTTCTTGTTTGGGGGTTTCGAAAACAACTCTGGCCCGAGGTAGAGCGAGATATAGTATTCAGTGCTAACACTTAGCTTAGCTGTATGGTTTTTCCGGCCCGGAAAACTACGTACTTGGAAGACAGGAAAACCTCAGTATCTGACTTGTCCGAGGAGCTTGCAGATCTAGTTATCCATCTAGATTAGACGGGTCCCGAAAATCCGTCTCTCCCCTTCCCCACTTCGCTGTTCCCCCCTTTCTTTGGCATCTTCGGATACGTGGTGGTTCCCAATACAATCAATACCTATACGAAATTTCGATCGGCCGGGATCCTCGGTAAAGGCTAATGTTCAGTTTGCTCTACTCGAAGGATATATTATAATAACCCTTGCCGAAATGCCTTACTTGCTAGCTAGCTAGAATAGAGGGTCGGCGTAACACCTCCATAAGGTCTGTCCTTTACCATTACCAACAACGGTACCGTCGTGCACGTCCCAGAAACACTCAGGCGGGAGGGACGCAGATAAGCCCCTCCCCTACCTAGCTATACCTACTGCGTGAGGTCCTGCATGAAACCCAATATGCATCCCAGTACAGCAGCAACAATACACGAGCCTATGTGAAGATCCTGATTAATGGCAATTTGGAGAAAAAACTTTTTTTTTGTGGATGGGGGCCTCATTTTTTCCCTTGCAGACGGTGAAATTGAAGATGGGGGTATGGTGCTCGCTGGCTTTTACCATGATCATACGAGTCTTACATGCTTTGTCGCTGCTACTTAAGCGACCTATGGTTGAGAGCATCTACATTCAGAAGGCGCTTAACTCACGGGAGAGGAGGGGATAGGGTAGGTAAAATAGATACCCGCCCGCACTTAGTGTATGTGCACTGGTTGAAGTGCAAGTGTAAGTTCCAGTCGGATTTGGTTTTGTCCTCCCGAGTGCAGGTCGGTAAGGCGGCAACTACGCTAAACGCGCATGGAGGAGCCGTTTTTGTGTGATATCATACGTGATCACTCGACCGCTTGAAAAAATTCAGCCGAAAAGTCAACAATGCTTTTTGATATCCGCCCCCGCTCCCGGCCGAACGTTCCCGCGCCGTTTTAATGGTCCTGATGCATATATGCGCAGATCGGGTTGACCACGGGCTGAAAGATCAATTGCATAGGATGCTTTTTCCGTTTCAAGACGGGAGTGGGGGGTGGGAGTGGGTCAATGGGTTAGTCACTGGGAGAAAGAAATGTAAGTACTAAATTGAAAACTCGATTTTAATATCTGGTCCGCAATATATTAACTGATCATGAATTATCACCATAGATTTAAATTCACAATAGTTGTCAGTACCAGCTAAAACAACTCTGCACCAAAAGTTTTGTGGCTTGACACAAATTTAGGCGAACGCCTTAAAGTCGGTTCCTACATGATTGGGCAGTGCAAATTCATCATCTGTCTGTCTGGCTGCGACGATGGCGATTCGAACAGGGATTGCTTAAACACGCCGGTACAGTATTGGTCCAAAAATACCCTGCCAGATATCACCCGGGGAGATTGAGACATCTTCCTGGTGAAGATATCTTTCTATGGCCTTGCCAATCAGAACTATGTGACCTACATGATGGAAGTCACGGGTGCGATGAAGTTTATATGTCACGGCATATGCAAGGCAATTAGGTAAGGTACTGTATATGGTATATGTATTAGTACTATATAGCAATAGTACTATTGTTGCATATGCGTGTATGTTCTGATACAATTTGAGAAGGGTATTAGGGAATAGAGAACTTGGAATAGGGGTAAAAAGAAACTCAATTTTGTTTCGATCGTGATCGTGGATCCATGGTTAACTATTACATGGCGTTATGTAGCCATTGTGCTTGAGGTAGGTTCATGAGGCCTGGTATAATGGAGCTAAGTGGATCAGTCAGGTTTCAAGCATATCTTATCGTGATAGGACGCTTTTAGGCTGCGGCATTCACGAATGCCGCAATATAGCTTGGTACGGCATTCATGTATACCCAGCCCCGAGTACTACTCGTAACTTGTAATACTCGTAAAATTTTGACGTTTTTGGAATAGGCAGGTCTGCATATAACTACCTAGGTCGAAGGATCGCATAAATAGTATATTGGTATACCATATTTGGTGAATATATGCAGACCGAGTCTGGTAAAGTCCAGGCCAGTCCGTAAACATCAAAGTAATTACAACCCCTTTTATGGTACTGCAATACATACTAGTACTGACTGCACTGCAGGGGTTACCGACTGTCGCCGAAACCCTCATCTGATATCCGTACCAAGGAAAGGGTGACGATGCATGCCGTTACTGACTGTGTTTTGCTAATATATCAGTCACAGCTAATTCATTGTTCCGGGCCCCTGCATATCAAAAGGAATTTGATTCGCTAGTCAATCGGTTACTGATTGCCGAGCCGTCATCGACAAAGGTTTTGATATGGATGGGCAGCTCGCTACCCTACTTGCCTGCCGACCAGAACAAGGGTCATCCGTGCTTACCACCCCGGGGATCCCCGTTTCGCTAGCTGGGCGAGATGGTACTCCTGCGCTCCCCGTGAGCTCTTTTTAAAATTAGGATTTGGTATCATAGAGTGGGTCTGTGAATCATACATGTACAGGGCGGGCTGTTCCTCGTGGGAGACTTTCGCTAATGGTCCTATAATGTATCCATGATTGGCGGACAGGGTCGAGGGGGTTTAAGTAGTGGTGACACGTGACGATAGCTGGGGGCTCCTGACAAGAGGATTGTAGTAGGGATCTATCATTGATGGCATTCCTTGCTAGATCACGATAAGGAAAAAAAATTGTTGAGAAGAGAATTTTTTTTCCTTCCTTTCCTGGACTTGATAGAGGGATCCGGTTTTTCATGATTCGTGCTGCAACAAGCAAGGGTTGTTTGGATAAGCTTCAGATGTCACTAGGATGCAACAGCGATTAAACGGTGGCATTTAATCCTGACTAGATGCTGGGCCGTTGTTGTTTTAGATGTGCACACAAGGCAGACAAAACAGCGCAGAGAAAAACGTTTCTCTTCGATATATCAACATCACACAGGTCGCCGAATCATCAAACATGGCGGGTCCCGGTAGGATCCCGCCTTTTCACCCATCGTGTCAAGAACGCGATATAGAGTATAACGATCACCCATGGTTGAGATCACAGCCACCATCGTCTCATGTTAAATGGGCACATATATAGCTGCACATGTAATTCTGATTTGGCGATCGATTAGTTTGAGTGGTGGCCAGGGAACGCGCCACGAGATGCCTGATCTATTTCTGGGGTGGGTGATATAGATTCGCTTTTGGTGAGGCATTACGAGTTGGTGCTGGCTGGTACCACGGTGGGATTACGCCTGCGGATACAGCGGTCGATTTTCACTCAATGTGTGGTTCGTTGATCGTGAATCTCTCATGGCCAAGTACTTGGATCAGGCTTGAAGATCTGGGATGTGTCATGGCGGTATATTCTGCCGCGTCTAGCAGACATGAAAGCGGCGCCTAGAAGCGCAATTGTTTTTTCTTCTTAAGAAAAGCAATTAAGCGTGGGGGTTAGGCTCCGGCGTAAGGAGGCGCTCCATGACAGGAGGAGGAGGGTAGGGGTTAGGGTAGAGTTGTCGCAGAACCGGGCGAGTGATCTTCCATGAAGCTTGGCAGGCGCCTATGACTGCAACATCAGTCTGTACCTACATACCACGAAGGAGGGGCCAGTCACCACGGCGGTTCAGTCAGCGATTTTTCTCGGCAATGCTAGTTTTGTGCCAGTTTAAAGAAAATCTGTAAGATCACCCGCCCTAAATAATCATCGCCGAGAGGATCAGTAACTAAACCCCCCCTGGGTGGTAACTGGCCTCGCCTTTCTTCGCGGTACTCTGCGTTTTGTAAGATACTAGAGTCTTTTAGCCGCAAGAGTTGGACAGAAAGTCGAGCACTTCGACAAAAGTCCGCACATCTTATTGGTTGAACGGCTGCAAGTCTCTTCTCAAAACAACTGGACTTTATGTCCAACCTGCACGACTTTCTGTTCAACTCGCGCAGCTAAAAGACACTACTAACCATACCGTAGCTGCGCAATAAGCAAAGAGGAGATGAGTACATGTAAGTGGCCTGGGTTATCTTATCTATAAAAATATTTGGATGATGATGTGGGTGCGAGGTATCAGGCTGGGGCCTCGATTTTCTCTACCTAGCTGCAGTCGGTCTCAAAAGTGCAGAATGGGCATTGGGCTACTACGAGGCTCACTCTCTAATTAACTACTAGTACTTTGAGTTCTTTGGCCCAATTATATAAACTTGAGAAGTAATCCACCAGAGGATGACTTGGGCCGACCCAAACCAAATATAAGTAGGGCCCGGCCCGGCCCAGCCCGGAATATATTGGCTCGGGCCCATCGCACCATGGGCCGGACTAAGTCTCTCTGAGATCCACTACCCGTATTATCCCGAAATTTGTGAGCTGGGCCGCTATTGCGTAACATACTAGATCGTCGACTTGGCACGTTTTTGTACAATAGCCGTTGCGTCCGGACCGCAAACGTCAGGAAAATACGAGTAAGCCGCTATAGAAAATTGCTGAAGGAATCTTTTTAGCAGCTGGATTAAATTATTAACAACTTACGGAGTATTTATGTAGTTAATCACGTACCTTATTTGTATGGAAATTCAAACTTTTTTTTTATCTACCCACCCCGAAAATACCATCCCGAACTTGATAAAAAAAATGGGAATATACAAAAGTCTAGCCCCAAAAATCTAGAGATGCAGTTATCTGTTTAATATCTCACATGGTTGTGAAGTTACGAACCTTCAAAACTGGACATTTATCTTATTATTGCTGGGTGAGGTGGCAATAAATAAATAAAAGGCCCAACTTGAAGGTTCGTAACTTCATAATCATATAAGATATGAAAGAATTAATTTCACTTCTTCAGTTTCAAAGCTCTATCCCTTACCTGGTATACCGTTGATATTTCAATGCGAGATATGAAATCGTGGGTTCTAGTAACCCCTCGAAGGTTGGTGATGTAAGGTGTGCCCAATCTTAAAGGTGACATAATTTCAGTTCCATAAAGTTTTTTAACCAGATATATAGTAATATGGAGGACTTGTCTCAGACAGATTTTTTGATATCTTGTGTAGTTTAGAAAGCCTTGGGGGGTTTGGGGCTATGTAAAAAAATGCCGAGGTAGCGAAAAATGGAACATCTTTGTGTCCATTTATATACCCCTAAAGGTACCACATAACTGATTACCGCGGCTGCGCAGTGAGGCAGCTAGAAATGGGTCTTCTCACCAATTGGCCTAGAAGTCATTTTGTAGACAAAAGCTGGTAGATCGTCTTTAAGACTGAGCGCACCATACCTGATTTCGGAACGAGAGAGGGAGACATAATTGTTATGTCCTCCCGGGGCTTTGGGATGTTTTGCTTGTAGGTAATACCCATAGCTTTTTGATAGCTTGGGGAGGAATTGTTACGCCCACGAGCCTAGAAATCTAGTTTTCTCTTTGGTGGAAGCCCTGCCTGGGGGTGTCCTGATATCCAGTGGACCGAGACAACCTTGGAAGTATTTTGCCTCCTTAGAAAACATAATTCCTATTGAGGTTAAACGGACTACCTCCCCGGAAAGAGAATGAATCGCGGCAGCGTTTACGGTGGGGGTTGTTACCCCCGAGCTTCCCATGAAGTCGTGATAGGTGTTTCAACACGCAATCTACAATCCGATCAGTAGTTAATAAACACGAGCTGCTTATATTAGTTAATTACTATCCTTTTCACGGAAGGGCTCAGTTAGAAGGCCGACCACTAGCACTATGCAGTGGGTATGATACAATTTGAAGGTTTTTGCTACTGCCCAGGGTATATTCACTGCCTGAGTTCAAATATTATGCATGTTATATACAGCCAGTCGTCAATATTCTGGTTGAGCCTGATCGTGAGGTGGTAGTGAGCATTTTCCTGTATAGAGCTTAATTGGGTTTCTTTCTGGAGTCTGAGTGTCTGGTCTAAAAAGTTGAACTGGCTAGCACAGCCGCGGACTGCGAGGAGCGTTTGTCCCTTCGCTTCTTGATATGATAGTTGTGGTACTGTTTAAACTGAACTCCGCATATTAAAACTCTCGAAATATGTGGGAGAAGACACGTTGTTGTGATGTGTTAGATATTGCGGAGGTTTTCTTGTGATTTGTGGTTTCGAGTTGTGCGAGTGATATTTGGTGCAGCTGCCCGTTGGGATGTACGCATCTCCCTGGTTTCAGTCGTAAGAGCGGGAAGTGTAGATTCCACGAGAAAATGTATTGTAGTGCCGCTCATCCTGGAATTAGCACACGTAAGAACGCCTTGCTACTTTGCTCTGGCCTTCGAGTACTCGTCTATTCGCGCATTTTTCTGAGGTAGGCAACATTGGCCGTGCTTGGAAACGTTATGAATGGACGGCTATACCCCTGCAGTTGCTCTGTCTGGTCTTAGTTGCAAGACGCATTGCGAGTGGCCACTTTGGTTCTTTCATCACGTAGGAGGCGGTCTGTTGATGAATGGGTCAAGCTCATTGGGCCCCTAGAACAGCGTAGACTAATGACATCTACTGGCCCTGTAGCATGTAGCGGTGGAGTCCGTAAATATGGAGAAATAAAACTCCAAAGAAAGATTGGAAATCTTCTCTTATGCGGGTGCGCTGTGTATTATCCCCACTCACAATTTGGGCTGCTTCAAAAGTCGGCCACGTGACTTGCAATTGGCCTCTAGATTCATATGTTTTAGTGCGGTCATGAGCCGATCAGCTCGGGTTCCAATCTCATCGAGCAGGAACCTTAGATCGTAATTCAGCGGACATGCCCAGGAGGGGACATCTGCGACATGAGCTTCGCCGCGCTGATGGAGCTGTTCCTACGGAGTATGGATAGATGGTGCGCGCCTACCAGTGTTGAAAAGGGAGATCCCAGCCGCAGTTAGAATGGCTATTGTCTGAAATTGTGATACCACTACAGCTAGTGATAACAGCAGTCCAATCCGGGCGCCCCCTACACGCTCGAGGTCGTACTTAAACGCTATACGGTATCTCTAGGACTTCAATCATTGATCAGCTGAGAGGCCTACCTGTCGGTACATCAAGATGTTTGATGAACGATCTGGAGTGTGAGTTATTGATGGATGCTTGTAGGTAATGTTTTATCGAAGATGTGGTGATGGTTGTTGAAATGTTATCCAGCTTTGTAGATGATTGGAGACCTGGCTTCCATACATCACTCTCCCAATTGCAACCCCGCAGCACTTTACTAGCTAGAAAGTACAAAGAAAGCGGGTGCCTGAGCCTGTGTGACGTGACTGCTGCTGAGGAGGAGCACTCGTATCTACACTCTGAAGTAAGTTTGGAATTGGTTTGTAATTACCCGCTCCTCCTGTTGCTCTTCGGTATACAATAACTCGGCCTTGGTCTACAATCGATGAGCCATGGGGATGTATGTGAGTCAAAGTCATATCCGGTACGTTGGGACATTCACTACATGTAGCTATAGGGCCGGCTGGGCTGGGGGTCTGTACATGTAAGTAGACGTAGGTTGAGGCCAGACTGGTTACATAACTTTAGGGTAAGGTTTGATACATGTAGTGCTAGGTAACATGTAGACGCTCGCATGGACCAGTTTTTAAACGTACGTTTATATTAGGCAGCTCGAGTTCTTCAAAAACACATGTATGCATGTTGATTTCCTGATGCTTTTATATTGGGACAATGCTTCATCGACACATGCACAGCCTAGACATAAGAAGGCAGTCGATGCTCTATAAATCTATTAATGCTGGTGTTCCCCCCCTGAACTTGTGTAGACATGGGGAGTGATAGAATGCCTTGTTACATGACGGGTGTGGCGGTGCGAGTGATATCTGGTGCAATGAAGCACAGATCTACGTGATGGATGGATTGGGTCGCCGTGTTGTTAGGCATACAGATGGGATGCACTTTTTTTTTCCTTCTTTTTTTTTCTCCGGTACATCGATAGTAGTTCAAATCACTTACAATTAGCACACACTACATATACTTCCAAGAAAACCGAAATTATTTTTTGGGCTTTAAAACAAATAGAGCTTTTATACACTTTGCATTGCAATTTGATACGAATAGCGAAGAAGAAGAAGAAGAAAAGAAAAGATTTGCCTGAGCTGATAGGCTAGCTACACATATAGCTCGCTACTGCTCCATATGCTCCCCCACCATGGGGCCCTCTCTCAGCTCCCTCTCCAACCTCGCAATCTCGTCCAGGCTCTTTGCGTTCCTGATCCTGGCCTCGATGCTCTTCCTTTCTTCGGCTGTCAGGCGGACGGTGGTCTCCTTCTTGCCGCCGTTGAGGGGTTCGCCGACGTCGAATGTCTTGGATTTGACGCCCATTATCTGCCGGAGGATGGTTAGAATATCGTGGGGGGCAGTAGAGTAGGGGAGGGGGAGGAGGAGGAGGAGGGTGGGAGGGGGGTGGGTATGGATACTTACTTTAGCTGCAAGAGGGGATGGCTCCTTCTCGGTTCCAAAAAGCTCGACCGCGCGCTTGCGCTCAGCATCTTTAACCTTCTGGTAGTCCAAGAAGCGGACGCTAGGGCAACGCCAGATGACCCAATAACGGTAGTTCTACACCGCACCCGCACCGCATGAGTTTTCCCCTTCTTTCTTTTTTCCCCTTCTCGGCCATGATGATGATGATGATGTCTAACGCACCTCTTTCCTGGTAACAGGGTTATCCAACAACGACAAATGCGTCAGGCGCTGAAACTTTGCCAACGGGTCCAGATCAGACAGCTCGGAGAGGTTGTTGGAGGCGAGAGCCAGCACTTGGAGGTTGGGTATGGAGTTTGCCAGTGTGGGCTGGATCGTGGAGACGCGGTTCCTGGCGAGCAGGAGGGTCTTGAGGCGCTCGGAGAGGGGGAAGTTGCCGAGTTGCTGGATGTCGTTGTCGGTGAAGTCGATTGCGTCTTGTGGCTGTTTTGGTTAGCCATCACCACCACCAACCATGTTTGGAGAGAGAGAGAGAGCTTACTCCCGCGACACCCAAATTTTCAATCGCTGGTATTTTATGGCCTGATTTGTACATTCCACCGAAAAGGAAGAGGGGGGTTTTGTTCAATACAGCTCATAGATCAAAAATGTAGTATCTGTTCTTTGGATTTACGCACCTCGTAGATCAAGCTCACGATCATTCAATGGGTTGAGATAGCTCGGGGCGCTCGCGAGGAGCTCAGTGGTCAATCTCATATTGGCGGCTGTAGTGGTAGTGCGAGTTTGGGAATTAGGTTATTGTTGTCGTTTATAAGAAAAAGACGTCTACGGGAGGCGGGAGGCGCGAGGTGGAGTCTTTTTTTTGCTGGTGGTTGGTTGGCAGACGTTAAGATACAGTTGAAGTTGAAGATTGGTGTGCCCCTCAACACGGAAAGGGCGAGTGCACGCGCAGGCCGGGTAACTTTTTGCATGGGCTCGCGTCTTCCCCACAAACTTGGCGTATTTCTATTTCTTGGCGCCAGATTTATATATATATGAGTACTTTTCGGGTCTGTATATAGAGTATCGACTCAGCACATAATCTCTCAGCGGATGCCCTTACTGGATAGAAAATTTCACTAATCAACGGAGCCTGAATTGACGTACCGGACCAGCATAGCATAGTATGTCTACATAATGTGGACGGCTTACATGCAGTAATTACTCAAGTTGATCCGACCACTATTAACAAAGTAAATATTAGAAACAATCGCTCAAACCTACTTATTTCGTGGATTCAAGTACTTAGAGCGCAGAATAGGATGTGAGCTTTTTCTACAAATCTACGTGTATGGAATTTTAACAATCCACGTGTAATCTTCGAGAATATTATGTTTATCTCCAGCAATACTGTAAGGTGGTCTTATAATATAGTAACAGTGTCCATACTCTAGCTACAGTCTGATTAGACGTGTCATCTTTATATGTATAAGTAGATGGGTTTCCATCCTCCGCCTTCGATCGTAGTAGAATCATCCATCCTATTATCTGTTGAGCCCCCGCTCTATAAGCAACGCCGTTAATTCGACGTCCTTCTTAGATTTTCAAACCTATATATCTATATCCTCAGCTGGATCATGTATGTGTTTCATGATACTCTTATAAATTCTGTCACCCGTGATGCTGATTTACAGCCAGTGTACCTTAGCTGTTTAGATATTACTATAGCAGATACCGGTACTAACTGTCCTTTAAACTGTCAAGGCTGTCTATTTCTTCAGGTGGGATACTAGCGTAAGCTATGACTTGCGTCTGAGATATCGATATCCACTCATAAATTTCGGGTATCTCCCTTCTAGATTATGGGAGTAAAGACTGTAGCTTATTAATAGTCAAGTTCATCTAAGCTGAATCCTTGACGACTCTCTTCTTCTCCGGTGTGGTACCCGAACGAACTAGCTATACCTTTTCTTTGTTAGCTAGCTATTCTTAAGGCCGGTCTGCTTCTTCACATAAAATCACTCGGTCGGATTAATCTGTGGCACGTACCAGCTTTGTTATGGCTGGAGCAGGCTAGAAATATTAGTAAGATATCACATATTCAAAAGATTTACTTTCTAATTTTGAACCAATCAGAAGAGCAAATTCCACCCCGGCACACATGCAGGCTACTGCAAAACCTCCTCCGCTAGCAGCTGTTACTAACCAACCCCAACAGCCAATCAGCAACGTTATCAATTGCGGCTCTTGCTATCAACCGGCCGGGTAATGCCTGTCACCTAAACATTTTTTTAATTTTTACCCTAAACCCAATAATTCTCAAGAATCCACAATCCAAAAAATCCAAACCCTCAAAAAATGGCTCCACGCACCAAAAAAACCCGAACCACCAAGCCCGCCCCCCCAATTGAGCACAGCGACGCCGAGTCCTCAGATTCCGACGACGCCGGCGTAGCCCTCGAGGACGAATTCGACCTCGACGCCGCCTCTGACTCGGCCGACGAATTCGAAGCTGGCGGCTCCGACGACGATGAAAAGACCAACAACGGTGAATCATCAGGCGAGGAAGACGAGGAAGTCACCGGCGACGAGGCAGAAGAAGAGGACGAGGATGAGGACGACATTGACGACATCCTGGCCGCCCAGAACGCGGCCACGGGAAAGAAGCGCAAGCGCAACGATCCCGCGGTGTTTGCGGACGCCATGTCCAAAATCCTGTCGTCGCACTTGACGACGACGGCGCGGAAGGACCCCGTGCTGGTGCGCGCAAAGAAGTTTCAGGAGAACATTGACGAGTCGAAGCTGGAGGCCAAGGCGCGCCGGGTGCTGCGGGATGAGAAGAGGAAGGAACTGGAGAAGGGGCGGATCAAGGAGGTGGTGCCGAAGGATGATGATGAGGCGGCGAGGAAGGCGCTGGAGCATGAGAGGAAGCTGAGGAAGACGGCGCAGAGAGGTAGCTATACACTACCGCTCTTTGGTTTGTTTTGAGGAATTGGGTTGGGAGAGATGCTGACAGAGGTGTGTGCTAGGTGTGGTGAAGCTTTTTAATGCGGTGCGAGCGGCGCAGATTAAGGCCGAAGAAGCGCAGAAGCAGGTGAAGCAGAAGGGAGTGGTGGGAATGACAAACAGGGAGGAGAAAGGTAAGATTTCCAGCTCGTTCCCTCTAAAGCGTAAACTAACAGCTTTTCTCGCAGTCACGGAGATGTCAAAACAGGGCTTCCTACGCTTGATCCAGGCCGGTGGAAAGACAAAATAGAAGCCAACAGCCCTCTCCCGCCACTTTTATGTTCATATAAATAGCAGTATATTATAATAATGGCTTGCAAACAAAAGTTATCGATATTGCGGAGTTGGGGGGTTTTCTTTTTCTTTTTACAGTCTAGGGCATGAAATACAAAAAAAGCTTTTTTTCTTTTACAAAAAATATTGGCCGGGTGACACTTCATGATGCACATGAAATTCGCCCCTCTTCTCCGCAACGCAACAATTGGTAGATCGGATATCTAGCGGGGAAAGATTGGGTAGGCGGGCGGGGAACGGGGACGGGCGGTTTCTACTTCTTTGAGAAATCGCTACTCTGCAGATTCCTCGTCATTGACGGCAGGCGCACCACAATGCCGTCAATCGCCTTGCTCATGTGCACCTGGCACCCAAGTCTCGACCTAACACACACACAATCAAATCAGCACTTTCTCATTCCTCCAAACTCTATAGTCCACGGTGAGTCCTACGTCTCCGTTAACCCAAAAGCCAGGTCCAGCATATCGTTCTCATCGTCCTCCGGTTCGGGGAGCTTCTCGTACATGGTGTCATCCTCGACAATGACATGGCATGTCGAGCAGGCTGCTGATCCACCGCACGCGCCTATCCATCCTAGTCAGCACCCAATCGCAATCCAATCTAATTCGTAGCAATCGTAATAGTAATAGTAATGGCGGTGAAGGTAATGATAGTGGTAGTCATACCTTCCATCTCAAGATCATTCTCCTGCGCAATATCCAGCAGGTTGTCTCCCGCGGCAACCTCGTACGTGTGCTTCTCTCCCTCCTTGTCTATGAACGTCACATGCAGTCTAGCACAAACCGCCGTTTGTCAGTTTCTTTTTTTCTCGTCCATGCCCCATACCCATCCATACATATCTAGACTCGAGATAGAGGGAGGGGGGAGGGGGGGCAGTACATACTCCTCACCCTTTTTCGGCGGCGTGATGTGGCCGTGCCATTTTGTGTGCGCGGTCGTGAACGCTCTTGGTGCCAGTACCGGCGCACGTAGTAGCAGTGGCGGGGCTCGCAGCGCAGAGGCGGCGGCGCGGGCGAGGATCCGTGGGAAGGGCATTGGCAATTGGAGAGGTGGGTGCTGCTTCGTGGTGGTAGATCTGTGTCTATGGTGGGGGGGATCCGGGGGGGGGGGGGGGGGGAGCGGAGGGGCGGGCGGGAGGGAGATAAAAATGATCTAAGCGGGATTGGTGGGATATCAGATGCAGTGGAGCCGCATGTAAAGCCGTTTTGCTTGGCGAGACATGACAAATTGGCGGCTTTTTGGGTTTTGTGGGTGTCCGGCAACACCGGCTGAGACAGTGTTCGACAATCCGACAAATGCATTCAAGGCTTTTATCGTCATCAGTCGGGTGCTGGAGGAGAGGCGCCAGGCCCTGGACACTGCCTATAAAGCCAGCGGTCAATTGGAGCGGGTGGAGATTATACTCGTCAGCGGCGGCGGTCAAGCCAAAGCCGGAGAAGCCCTACTATGTCACAACGCCGATCTTCTACGTCAATGCCGGTGCGTATATTTGAATTCTCGGACCACTGTTGTATTGCAGACAAATGGCTATATTTCAGAATGGTGGGAGTAGTCAATTGATAGATCGGTGTTATAGCTCCCCATGTCGGCCATCTTTACTCAATGGTCATCGCGGACGTCCTCAAGCGCTGGCAGCAGCTCCAAGGCTGCACCGCCGTCCTCTGCACCGGCACAGACGAGCATGGGATGAAGATCCAGCAAGCCGCTCTCGCCGCCAACACGCCTCCCAAGCAGTTCTGCGACAGCGGTGCGGAGGTGTTCAAGGTTTCCTCCACATACCCACTCCACCTGCCATCCTCACAAGATCTCACTCACCATTGTTACTACTAGAGTCTAGCACAAGAAGCCGACATCTCCTACGACCACTTCATCCGCACGACAGACCAGAAGCACTACGATGCAGTCCAGCATATATGGCACCTTCTCGCCGACCGCGGCCTCATCTACACGGGAAAGCACGCTGGCTGGTACTCTGTCTCGGACGAGACCTTCTACCCCGAATCTAGCGTCAAGCAGATCCTCTCTCCTACGACGGGCCGGAAAACCATGATCTCCACCGAGACCGGCCAGGAGGTTGAGTGGGCTGAGGAAACCAACTATCACTTCAAGCTCTCTGCCATGCGCGAGAACCTCCTCGAATTCTATGCCAAAAACCCAGACTTCATTGTCCCCGCCGCGCGCTACAAGACTGTTGTTGACGAAGTCACGTCGGGACTGTCAGACCTGAGCATATCTCGTCCACGCACCAGATTATCGTGGGGTATCCCGGTCCCTAGCAACGAAGAACAGACAATATATGTCTGGCTTGACGCTCTGGTTAACTACATCACCGTCACCGGATACCCATGGACGCCCGGGAAAGAGTCCGTTGGCGGGTGGCCTGCAGACGTGCATGTGGTTGGCAAGGACATTGTCCGCTTCCACTGCATATACTGGCCTGCCTTCCTTCTGGCGCTTGATTTACCACCCCCGAAGCAGATCCTGACACATGCGCACTGGACCATGAATCAGAAGAAGATGAGCAAGAGCGTAGGTAATGTTGTAGACCCGTTCTATGCGATGAAGCGGTATGGGGTCGACACAATGCGCTTCTACATGGCGCATGATGGAGGCATTGCGGATGATGGGAACTACAGCAATAGAGAGATCATCAGCCGATACCAAAGCATGCTGCAGGGTGGCCTGGGCAACCTAACAAACAGAATCTGCAGCAAGACTTTTGATCTGGAAGCAGCCATCGCCTTCGGCGTAGATAGCTCAGACTTAGAGATGACGGAGGCCGACAAACAACTCCAAGAGGCTGTGGAAACCGTCGGTGAGAAAGTGTTCGAGAAAATGGCAAAGTTTGATGTTCCCGGGGCGTTGAAGGAGATTATGGCCCTAAGTTCCATGGTTTGTTTCCCCCCTCTTCTCACAAAAAGAAGAGAAAGAACTAACCCCCAAAAGACAAATAGATATGTCCAACACTCCGTCCCCTGGGAGCTCAAAGATTCTTCTGTTGCCGCTCAGCGCCACAAGATAATCTACCTCTCCTCTGAGGCCGTCCGCGTTTGCGGGATCCTCCTGCAGCCATTCATGCCCACAAAGATGTCAGCACTGTTAGACCAACTCAGCGTGGCTACGGATAAGAGAGGGTTCGAGTATGCGTTCTTTGGAAAGGACAGGACGTATGGTGTTGGGTCATCGGGGAGGAAGGCAATGCTTTTCCCGCCACTGAATGAGGAAGCTTTGGGTTAGCACTGTAACTTGACCCTACGGATAGCACCATGGGATGATTGGGCATGACCCTTTAGATTATTTGGGTGTAATGTGGTTCATGATGTGCTAAATCGAAAGGTTCGTGGGTGGCTGTATAAGGTAGCCTCTAGTCTCGTCTCGGGTATTCGCTGGTTAGAATGCTTGTTTTGTGCTGGAGACAAAATATATGGGTGTTGGAAGAGGTGCAGAGAAATCTCGACTCAATTACGTTCCGGGCATGCAATCGCTAAATTATTTTTAATAAGAAAGAACCGAAGAATATATCCGGCCGACTTGGAAGACGGAGGAACAAGATCTTCTTATAGCAATAGGACTAAGAACAAGTGTTCTCAAACAGAGCACAACATGCATAGACGTACTGTTCCGAACAATGTCCAAACTATGTACGCAGGGCAACTAACAACAATACCTGCCCATTAAAAGAGACGTGTTCATCCGTATACTTACCCAGATAGCGCCCATCGTCAAGAAAGAAGAGGGCTCTTGTTACTACACCCCTCTCATGGCCGCCTCGTCTTAGGCTCCTTCTACCTACGCCCCCCAACCCTCTCATGCCCTCTAATCCCACCCAGCCACTTACTAAGGCCTGTCTCGCCGCAGCCAACATTTAAGGAGTTAGTGGAGGGTCAACAGGGCACCAGTACCAAGCTTGAAAGAGGCACTAGAGGGAGGTAGATCTCCATGGTACATAACTTTCATGATGTGGCGGGGGTAGGACCAGCACCAAAATTTCCACGGGAAGAGTGGTATGAAGAGCCGGAAGTGAGTCGGCATAGACCGAAACTTCACTTCCGGCCCTCCATACCGCTCTTCTCGTGGAGCTTGTTGAGTGGGCTGCTTCTTCCCAAGCCTCTGTTACCCACAGTCTACAAAAAATATCTTGTGGTGCAGCTGGGAGTGATGGGTCTTTGGGAGTTAACAGCAGGTCGTGCCAAGACGGACGGTGAGCCAAGGAGCATAAGATATTTGGCCGAGTGAGAAATTGTGATTAGAATCTAAATGGCACTAATTGTAACCAAGTCCCGTGCCAATTTCCACGAGAAGTAGCCCACGCAAACAGTTAGAAAATGGGGTTGGGCCCCCATCCCGGCTCTTTATCGAAACTAACTAAACGCAGGGCGCCCCGTGACCGAGTCCGCTCTGCGCTTAATTCCATGCTAACCCGCCTGGAGCACTTCGTGGTATACAGGATATACGATAAGGAAAAGAATAATATTTTGTGTTGATCACGTTACTATATGTGTGAAGAGAGGTTAGCTGGCCAAATGTTTACGTTGCTTGCGTTTACGACGTGCGACTGTGGTCGCACGCGGTGTGGATCACACGATATCACTCGCGCGGCCAGAGCCCCCGCTACCGAGAAGAATCGAATTTTTATACTACCAGCAGGTGCAGAGGTTCGATTCGTACAACCATATATCAGACCACAGAGTTTCTTTTTTTTTTTAGCTTATATCGAGTGAGAATCTATGCACGCGGAGAGGGCCATCCTATAGCCATCAGCCGATTAACCTACCCGCAGATTAAAAATAGCCAGGGACAATCAAAGCCACAATCCTGGCTGCTGGTCTCCAAGTTAGAGCGACAACTCTACTCTGAAAATGAGGTTGAACAGACAATAAAGATCTGGGGGTGGCTAGGGATACAACGACACCCATGAGGCTCCTTCATGCCATCACACCCACCCCTATCACAGATCCTCCACAAGCTGTAAAGGGCCCTAACCTAGTACCCCCCCCCCCCCCTGCACGTTCCCGCTAACTTAAACACCTCAAAATTCCCCGAAGCATTAGAAAGAACCATCCTATCTACCGACATCGTAGCCCAATAGTTATGGGGGGTGTTTGCTCACCAGCTATTATTCGAACCACCTCCCAGGCTTGGTCGAATGACTGTGTGACTGGGAGAAAAGTGAGTAAGAGCGAACCAGTGCCCCTTCTTTCCTTTTACTACTCTGAGTTTTTTTTGTATGTGCTATATGCTATATCTATTGCATTACCAGTTATCCAAGTAAGTGAGTGGCCTGCACCCCCCCCCCCCATATCAGAGTCCCCCCTTGAGACTTTACGACCGTGTTCGTCTCACTCTTTTTTAACCGAAGCCCTGCTGTTGTAAAAACCGGCTCAATCACGACGGAACCATACCTACCTCGCCACCACGCAATAATCAGTTGGGCCTCCATGTAGTTAGTCCGAGGGTCAATGATCGAAACGTAGGTTCATATTTCCATTCACGATTACATGTAGCATACATATGTAGACTCCTTCACGAGGGGTATGATCAACACAGAGGTATGGTCAATCCCAAATATACCTACGCCAGGGTGGTATATGATACGCAGGGAGCCGATCAAATACCTCTTTTGGTTTTTTATACAAAATCTTGGAACCGACCACACCCCCGTGCATGTTGACCATAGCCCGTGAAGGAGTCTAACCTTTTCCATTTCGAGCTACCAGATCTCCATCTTAACCAGTCCATGGTCCATCCATACACTCCGCCCAGGGGGGTGGTCACAGGAAATGGGCTGGCATATGGGCTGAGTACAAATATTAGTACTAGTAACTATATGTACATACATGTAGACGTATGTACCACGAATACCGAATCACCAGCCATCACTCGCGCCTTCTACGCCGCCCCAACGTTGATACATGTAGCTACGCCTGATCCTCCCGCACCCAAGGCCGCGCAATCACCAAAAATGGCAAGAGCCATAACGCAACGCAATGTATTGTATTGTATTGTATTGTATCCTATAGTAATAGTATAAACTCATAAAGTTACAAGCCAAGTCCGCGCAATGAGAGATGAGATGAGATACAAGATGAAAGATGAGAGATGAGAGATGGTATGAGAAAACAATCATGCAGAACAACCACAACCGCAACCGCAACCACAATAGTAGAGAAAGAGAAAAAGAGAGAAAATGTATACGCCCCCAGAACGAAAAGCAACAAACAGAGACAAAGTAGTGTGTGTGTTATCGTATGAAGGATATAAGGAAAGGAGAAAAAAAGAAAAAAAATGCCGCCACACCGCCAATAAACGAAGGCAAAAGAAGAAGGGAAAAACAAGCCCATACACCCTAGATCGTCAATGTCAAGTCAAAAAATAAGTCAAAAAAATCACCACAATTACAACTCCACTATCCTCACAAAGCCCCCCAAGCAAATAAATAAACAAGCTCCAGTCCACTCTCAAAACAAAGGCCGCCGCCCCCCCCCCCAAAAAAAAAAACCAACCATTAAATCGCCGCCCACACCCCCGTCCCCACACAGCTCCCCTTCCCACTCCCCACACTCGACGCCACATCCCAATAAAACCCCCTCGCGCTCCTCCCACTCCCACTCCTACTCACCGTCTTCGCCGCCGCTCCCCAGCCACCACTCCTCATCTCTGACGGCGACCTAATCAGCGGATGCTGCTGAAACATCGGTCCCGGCACCACCACCTGCTGCGGCGGCGGCGACGGCGACGAGAACCGCGACTTCAAGAACGAGAAAAATACACGCACGCCCAGCTCCTGCTCCCAGTACTCCCGCCGCACCTTCTCCTCCTCATGCTGGCTATCGTCGTCGATATCGAGCCCCCATTGCGCCGTGTCGCTGTGGTGCAGCGTGGGCGTGAAGTTGTAGTGGGGGATTTCCGCGTCTGACAGCGTGGCGGGCGTCTGCAGATGTGTGCTTGTAGTAGTGCCGGTGGTAGTGGTGATGGTGCGCGGCTGCGGTGTCTGCACGCCGTCGTCGTTGTAGTTGTCAGCGTCGTCGTCGTCGGCACGGTGCAGCGTTGAGAAGGCAGCACCGTCGGGGGCCGGGTGCGAGGTATATTGTGTTACGAGGACGCCGAGCTCGCGGGCGAGGCGGTTGAGGAGGCGGTCTTCGGCGGCGGTGGGGGCTGGGGTGGGGTTTAGTGGGGTGCTGGTAGGGTCCAGGTACGAGGACTCGGGGAGGGCTTCGCCGAAGATGACCTGCAGGAGCTCATCGTCGATGCCCATGATATCGCGGATGAACCTCCTCGTGATGCGGCGCCAGATGGTCTCTGGGTTCTCCGTATCCACATCCTGCTCCTCCTTCTGCCGCTGCTCCTCCTCCTCCATCTTCCCCTGCATAGTCTTCTTCTCTTCCATCCCCCGCTCCTCCTCCGTCGAAGCAGCCATGAAGCCCGTTTCCTCATCCAGCAACGCCTTGACGTCCTTACTGCTCCCGCCGCCCGCACCGCGCAGGCTCGCAACCGACATCTTCCGCCTTGTGACGCGCTCAATCTCGTCCAGCAGGGCCTGGCTATGCTGTCTTCGCCAGCGGTCAATCCTTGCATCACTATCGTTGCTGCTGGTACTTCCTGCCATAGCCACGATCCTCAGCGACTCCTCCAGCGAGCGCAGCACCCCCGTCGATGTAGTTGTTGTCGGTGACGACAGCGGAAACGTGCCCAGGCCATCATGCGTTGGCAGGCGCACGGGCGGCGGGTCGTTCGCCAGTTCGCGGAACGGCTGCAGCGAGTCAGTCTCTGTACCGTCGTCGTCGTCCATGTAATCGTCGTCCGTGTCATCCTCCTCTTCCTCATCTTCCGATTCGCCGTAGTTGCCATGGCGCAGGATGCACGGTGCTGATACGACGCTGCCGAGGTCAGAGGTAGTAGTGACGGTGGCGGTGCCGATCGTGCTGGGGGAGAAGACGACCCATTCGTCGGTTTCTTGCTCGTTCTGGTAGCCCACTGCTGGCTGTTCGCTGGGAGGGCGGCCGGGCGAGGAGAGTTGGGGCGAATACAGGAGGTGCTGGTCGGATTCGGGGATAGGTGGGATCGAGTGGATGGAGAGGTGGCGGGTATTTGGTGGTGCGCGGAATGCCATGGTGAGAGGTTGTGAGATATGTAGTTGAGGGTTGAGAGATATGATATCTAACTATCGTGGGGTGAGCGGGGGTGTTTGGTCCCTTTTTTGAACGGCAGTTGCAATGGGGGCACGAGGAGATGTAGCTCTCTCTGTGCGTGTCTCTAAGAAGAGTAGTATATTACTCTACTCTATCCTGTTTGTGTTATTGTTCCTCTTATTTCTACTCGGTGGTAGTAGTGCCCTTTTTGTTTATTACCGCTATAGCTAGGTGTGTGGTAGGTGTGTGTGGTGAGTGGTGGTGAGTGGGTGGCAGTGTGGGGGGTTTCCAGTCAGTCAGTCAGTCAGGCAGTTAGTTGGTCAGTCGTTCGTTCCCTCGCCCACTCACTTGCTCAGAGCATTATCAGTAGGTGGTAGTGGTTGGTAGTGGTGGAAGTGGTGGTGGTGGTGATGATGATGATGTCGTCGTCCGTGGTGTCGTGATGTTAAAGAAGCGAGCGAGCAAGCACAAACAGGAACAGGAACAGGAGTTCACTAAGTAGAAAGCAGAGAGCTGAGCTGGGGCCCACTCGCTGCACTCACTGCGCTCACCACTGCACCAGGCCTGCGCTAGCACTCTGGTAATGATTCCCGGCAGCCGCGATAAGCATTTCCACCCAGACACAGACAGAGCTAGCTAGCAGAACAAGAACATCCACATCTACAAGGGGGGAAGAATGAGGGATCAGAGTTCTTTAGTGAGGATCAGACAGACAGACAGACAGGCAGAGTCCCCCAAACTGTGCAGTTCAGCATCATCTCCACCTCCACCCCCTCTCCTCCTCCTCATTCACCGCCGCCCAGACTTCCCCCCCCCCTCCGTGTACGCCCGAAGAAATCACGCCTTCGAGAGCTACTAATCCCCAGAATAGGACCCTCAGAGTGCCTATATCGTACGTGGATGGAATTACTATCTACCGCTCCCGCGGTGTCGTCAAGTGGAAATCCGATCCCCCATCACGCGAATAAATCTCACGTCACAGGTACTACTGCTTAGGGCGCCTCTGTATGTTTACGCATAGAGCACTCTCTACTATTTCCCTCGCTCTATGCTCTGCTGAGTCTACTCTGCACGCATGTCCCTGCATTTCCCTCCCTCCTGGTAAATAAGTTGAAATGTCGTGATTAGCCGTCAAAACCATGCACTGTCAGGGCAGCGTAAACGTTAACAAGCTCGAGAAGGAAAAGGTAAAATAAAAAACTCCCCGAGCAAAACATTCCACAGCCCATGTTTTTACCCGCCCATCAGAGAATCCTACTAGTAGTAGTTGAATATTTACCCGCCTCCTGTTCTTCCTCCTCTTCCTCCTCCTCTTCAGCTTCACACCCCCCTCACTACCTGCCTACTCCCCAAACCAGCGCGCTATGTGCTGTCAAAAAAACCGGTCCGGGTCCCCCCCTCCTTCGCAGGAGGGGAGGGGAGGCGAAGAGCGCCCATCTCGAGCCCGGCAGTTTGACTGGTGCGTCGTGCGTCGTGCGTGGTGCGTGGGCCGCAGCGGGGGTTAGGGTTATAGTCAGTGGTTATCACTCGTGGCATGGGTTGTTGTCTCGGACTGAGATCTACATAACGCCTCTCTATGAGTATCGTGATCTGCCCCACGGTTTAACTTGACTACCAACCGGCGCGCGAGCGGGTAGGTGGTAGGTGGAGGCCTTGAAGTCTTAAAGTTGAGTTTCGAGGCTCAACTCAAGTGCTCTCTACACACGCCAACCAGATAGCTGCTGCGATACAGTACAATTCCCTCGAGTTCCGTTCGATCCTGCCCGCCAGACAACTCAATAGTAGTGTTGAGAGACCGGCTCATACCACGGCCGCGGCGCTGTGTGGCTATAGCTGGTGTTCTATAGGGCTTTACGTAACCCCCCTCCCCCACAACCAACAGGTATTGTCTTCTGAACCGCAGCGGCAGTAGTATCACCGCGGTTTTGGTTTGAGACAAGCCAGTACAGTCCAGCGCAGCGGTGAGGGGTGGAACGACATAGATAGCTTCTGTGCCTATTATATAAGGAAGCGTTATACTGAGTGCTCAGACTTCTCTAAGCACAAGCTACCTCCTAGCATCGCCTGGTAGAGTTCTAGAGGCCGGTTATCGAAGCATGATAGGCCAGAGCCTTGTTTAAGCGGTACGAGTGATAGTTTGTGTTTGGCCACCACACGTCCTAGCCCTTGGCACCGGCCGGTAGCTTACTGCAAGCGTCGGATCATGGTCAGATTTTTTCTTTACAACCAAACCCTACCGGCGTTGAATCTCTCCTCCCCCGCGTTCGCAACTACAAGTCTCCCCGAGAACCGCCCATAGGCCAGTCCTCTGGAGATTATATTAGCTGTATCCATGTAGGCCAGTACAAGTCTAACACACATACATGTACTTTGGAAACAGAACCCCGTGAAATGCTGCATGATTGTTTGGATACAGTCGACTTGCTATAGTGATACTGCATAAAAAAATATAGTGATACTCTCGTTATATGGATAACAATCAGTAGTCCCAAAATGCTGTTTTATCTGTCCACCCTTGCTTCTCGTAGTGATACTCGCCTTATGCCTTATATTCGAGAGTCGACTGTAGTTGGGTATTAGTTATTGCTCCTCTCGATAGCGGGGGCTAGCTATGGTCGCGCCCCCGGGCCCTCTGAAGAATTAGATCCACATATATCAAGGCCGGGCTTCAATTAAGCCATTGGGCTTTAATTGAGCCATCGGATGCCTTGGGTGTTTTTGGGCCAAGTTATATTATAAGACGGCGGCCTGGTCCAGCTATCTTCGACCATGCTGAGAAGATACGAAGCCCGGAGGGGAAAGAAGGCCCGAAAGCTTATTCCCGGATCTTACATACTAGGATGTGGGCTTTTCCTCGGGCACCGTACGCTCTAAGCGGGTGGTGTAATGCTTGGGCGGTAAGCTTTAAATTGCAAAACATATGGTAGCTTCTGCACGGGCTTGGACATAGTAGTTTGAGTTCAAGAAGATGAAATTTCGCGAAGAACTGATGAGGAGAAGATAAGGACTCGCTCTTCCCCACTAATAAGTACCTATCGTAATAACAACATGTGATAACCCTAAAGCCAGACTAGCCTCTCTTTAATGACAAGTACATGTACTTAACTAGGGTTAGGGGTATGTGTAGATCTCTGCATCGAGCGGCGGGGGCAGCTATTAATCAGACATGCACAAGGAGCGAGATTCGACGAATGCCTAAGCTCCCCCGTCCCGCTTCCCCCCCTCGTAACGCCCGGGATCTATCAAGTTAGCTCTAGCTATCAAAAGCTAAGAAGATAAAAGCCCGACAACAATCAAGTACTCGATAGCTGCTTGCAATATATCTCAAGTTTGTAGACTTATCCTCCCGGCCCGACCTCTGAGATAGCCTACCCTATATTATATAAGAACAACCATGGGGTGAAGAGACATTCCGGTATGGAATTCCACCTTCTGGGGCTCGGGCTGAAACGGAGCGAGTGATAGTTCATGAAAATATATATTCACCAGCCAGCGCTGCACAGTGTAGGTATGTCTTGTCAATTTTTAAGGAACGACCGACCGTATCCACCCTCCTTCTCCTTCTCCTATTCCCTACAACAGCCAGCTTGGGTCGCTGGCATCTCCATCATCTCCAGTGAACAGAGAACCCATAATTTCCAAACATATCTTTTATTTCCCATATATTTAACTACCCATCTACTCAATACCCGTCATCGCAATCATTTCCCTCTCGCTAGACCCATGCGTGCGTGGTACATGAAGGAACTGAGATTTGCATCGTAATAATCGGTAACTACAGGTATACATAAGATTTTTTGAGAGAAATACAGCAGGACCTCACAGCGCATCAGGTACCCATCCTCATGTACCCAGCTGCACTGGAGTCCGATATACACAGGTGGTGCGAGCCACCCCACTCCACCCCACCCCATCCCACCCCAACTGGCCCGTCCATCGCACCCCTACCCCTAGCAAGATTTTTTTTGCCCCTCTTGCTTCCTAGGTGTAAAAAAAAAAAGGAAAAGACAAGTTTTTCTCCAAGCCCATCCCTTTATCCACACCAGATCATTCGTACAACCTCCAAGCTTCTCCACGCAAACATACCCAGAAGTAACCACATCGCACATGATATTGGCATTCATATCGTATCCCCGCTTATTGATCCACCACATTGATCGCAAACCCTCCAAACGCCAAAAAAAGATGTGAAGAAAGAAAATTCGTCAAGGAGGAGAGAGTTAGGGAGAGATTAGAAGAAGAAATGTGAAACGAATGTAAGATCCAGGGAAGATAAAAGGTTTCCCGAAGATAAAGAAAACAAAAAGAAAAGAGCAATAACCTCCATAAGTCCAAGATGTTTTACAATCCGTCCAGCGTGGTTACTGCCACTCTAATTTCCCCGCTTCGTCATCAACAAGCCCATATGCCTACAGTTCCGTTCACTCTTCCTTCGACGAGATATCCGTCCTTAACCTTGACCCTCTCCACAATCTCCGTGCTGCCATCCGCACCACCGCAATCCCAGTGTCTGCCATCAGTTTTGTCATAAACCTTGGCGACAGGCTCTCCAGCAGCTGATACAATGCGGCGGCTGTCGAATTGCATGCTGGTGATAGGGTTGTCATAGCCAAAAGCATCGAATATCGAGCCAGTTCGTAGATCCCAAATCTGGAAAATTATGTTAAGAAAGTGATAAAAATGCCAGAGGAGAATAACATACTCTTATACTTCTGTCGAGGGATCCGGTGACGAGATGCACGTCGTCGAATTGAAGACACGTCACAGGTCCAGTATGGCCGACCAACGATCGGTGAACTTGGCCACTCCTCACTAAAACCACCCCTCATATCAACAGACTGACCTACGACCACAAATTATATAATGTTGAAACTTACAATCCCATAGCCTGACCATTCCATCTGCTGTTCCACAAGCAAGAGCAGCATCAAAGCATTGCAGAGCACCGACAAAGTCACCATCAGGCCCACCACCTTGTCCGCCTGCTCTCCATTTACCCTCATCCATATTGTTCTGTGCCGCTGCCCAAAGAACATCCAATGTCTGTACACATCTTCCCTTGACAAGATCCCATTGTCTCAAGGTTTTATCGGCGCTTCCGGAGACCAGAGTATCTCCCTGGAAGTACAGTGCTGTAACTTCTCCTACGTGCGAATCAAGACAGAAAACCTGACACTCTGACATCGAAGGAGTGTGATATCCCATTGTTGAGTGTGCCCCATCATCATCTACATCATCATCTTCCTCATTTACAGAGGCCGATACAGAAGCTGTGGCAGATGACCTCTTGTGAATTGACCCGGTTGTAGATGGGGGAGTGAATTTATAGCTTTCTGCCCGAGACAAATCCCATAGACGGATTGTAGCATCCGCTGAACCAGTTGCGACCATGTTATCTTCCACCTGAAGACACCTAACAGAGGCTTGGTGGCCTTCCAGCAACCCCAAACAACGTCCAGAATTAAGATCCCATACTCGCACGGTGTCATCAAGTGCTGCAGTTACCATTGTGCCAAATGGAACATCAAAATCTAAAGCAGTTATATTATCAGAATGAGTATGGATTTCTTTGATCCTTTTACCAGGTTCAAGGTGTTCGTGAAGTATGGGCATGGAAATGCGGCGAGCAGACTTTCGTTTTCGTGATTGCTTTGGCGAGTTGAGTTTTCCATAGATTGATTCAGACATGAATGTGGATTCCTCGCTTTTTCCATCATCAACGTTTGAATCGTCAGAAACATGGGTTTCTGAGGCGAGTTCGAGTTCTTCCTGCAAGTCCTCAATCCTGTTTTCAAGATTCAACACTGTCGCCTAGCATTAGCACCATTAAGACACAGTCATGTCCTTGCAGCTGTAGGTTCACGTCCTGGGAAGGCTGAAATGGGTGGTAAAGGATATTTACTTTCATGTTCGACTTCAGCTTCGTCCTGCTCCAATTTTGCAAGTCGGTCTAGAACAATGTTCCGCATCTGATTCAGATTCATTATTTTCATATCAATTTCCCTAATCTCAGACGAAGACATGTTCTTCCTGATCCCGAGCATCTCTAGCTTCCGTGCCAACGTCTCCTTTTCGCGATTCAATTTACCCAGTGTTGGTGGGCCAGAGTCGTCGCCATTGGCATCCTCAAGCAGCTTTTGCCGACCGGAGCCTTTGGTAGTCGTCCTTCCTCGGGGCTCATCGGGTAGGGTCGCCTGAAAGCCTTGGAATAAGGAATAAGAATTGTCGTTCTCTGGAATGTTCGTGAGGAGCTCATCTGGGAGTGAGGTGAGAGCTCGGTACTGTATTTCGGCAGTTGATAGCTTTGATCGAACAAGTTCCGACGGCGAGCGGTGATTGAACGTAAAAACACGCTTTTGAAGCGACGGTCGATGCGCAAGCTGTTTGGAAATATCTGTCATTGTGGAGGTGTAGTGGTGCGACGGATCACCGTCGTTGAAGAGAGTTCCGGCGGTCGCTGTCACTGTGCGGCCGAGTGCTGTCAGGTTTTGTCCCTGCAGGGCAAAAAAGAAAAAAAAATGCGAAAAATATCGTTAGGGCAGATCTACGACATCCGGTGCACAGAGGCAAGTTGGAAACAAGACTTACTGTGACGTTGGTCAAAACGTTATTTCTTCTACTTATGGCATTTGTGTTTGTTTCGGAATCAGAATTGCTCCTGGGATTGTCAACTGTGGACAAGGAACTGCCATGACCAGAATTCGAGGCCATGACATTCCAGGGAATGGACGGAAACGGCGATAGCAGAGGGAGATGATTGCAGATTGATTGGGATGGGAGTTGGTATTAGATACCAAGTGGGGGAGATGACCTGGGGCCTCCTCGGTGATGGAGGGATGAGAGATGAGGAATGTGCGAATCTGCTATCGCAGCGGGTGAAAACAGCTGCGAACGAAGAGACGGCACAGGACAAGACGAAGCCTACCAGCCAAAAGACACCTGCTGAAGTTGAGTTCCCCTCCACCACGAAAAATAATCTTGGTGGCGGTGGCGTTGATATGTGGCTCAAGAGTGATACTCTACACCCTCGGCCCGATGGAGCCTCATGCCGAAACATGTCTCAGACTGTGTACCTACTCTAGGTTGACGCGTACCCTATTTAGCACTCTAGGGCAACTGTGAAGATAAGGAGCCCAAAGGAACCCGTATTGGATACATGTATGAAGTACATTGCAAAAAATAGCCATCTCTAGAAGACCATACATACAAGTACTTGTTGGAATAAAACTGGGGGTAACCTGCATGAAATAGAAACTAAAAAGCAAACTCCATCATCATAACTCGTGTATGTATCCATTACTCCTATTATTATTTCAAACACCACCAATTACAATATTTTTTACTCGCTGTCCGCTCCACACAGTCTATCTACCTCGCTTCAAATCCATGAGAGGCGATCCCAAGCCCTATTATTTCCAAAAATATTGGAATTCCTTCTACAGCAAACCAAGCGATACCTAGACCGGTATTAGAGACAATAGTTTTCATGGTGCAGATAGTAAGACACATAACTCACCAGCATATACTACGAGCTTGGTCACAACCTCAACATCATACCTGACTCTAGGCCTTTCGATCTTCCTAAAGACCTCTGCCTCTGCCTTCTCATCATCTGAATCAACAACTAGCGCTTTAACATCGACGTTCCCATTACCCATTTCGTTCTCATACTTTGCTACATCTCTGGGTACAGAAGGAGAACGAGATTGGCTCGTTCCAATACTTTCCCGGCGCTTCTTTTCTCGATATGCAAGCGTTTCATAAGCATCAGCGGCGGATTGGGGACCGACAGAGTCAGAACGCGGCCGACGAAAGCTGTGGATCAACGCGGGAAGTTCGCTCAAACCAAAAAGGGTGTCATCGGGCAAACGTGGGACCTTTTTATATTCACTATTTGCATATTAATAACTTGAGAGGATTCTAGGCAGAGAGGAACGCTTACGAAGCTGGTGTAAAATGTTTTCGTGGTAAAGATAAACCGATACTTTCAATCACTCTGTAAAGAGGAGGTAGAAAATGGTGTAAGGTGGGTTTCATAAATTCTCTCCAAGCAAATATAACACAAACACCTATTGAACGATGATCAGTTATACCGGTCATTTATCACACTCGACGCCCCAAAAAGCTGTATTTTGGACTTACCGGCAACCACTCTTAATACACTTTTCGTCAAGCCAAGCTCTTCATAGGAATACGGGACTGTGGCTGGAACAGGCTCGTTCCAGCTCCATGAGCTCTGCGCATAATGCCAGTGCCCCACATCACACCCCATAACCACTGCAGCGAATGCAACCCCATCGTCGAAGCATGGGCAGGAATCAGCAGGCTCAGGATGTATCCTAACCATAATCAAGCCCACCACAATAAAGACTACAGGAACCTGCCAAGACCCACTGAAGACGAATGCATCAACCGCATCTCGCGATACCCAATCTACAATTGCGAGCACAGCGCCGAGGCAAATGCCAACAATGACGTCAAAGAATCCGTGCATACCGCAATAAAGTCTTCCTAATACAATGGAAATTGCATATACC
Source organism: Morchella importuna (assembly GCF_003444635.1). Classification (NCBI taxonomy): domain Eukaryota; kingdom Fungi; phylum Ascomycota; class Pezizomycetes; order Pezizales; family Morchellaceae; genus Morchella; species Morchella importuna. The sequence continues at coordinate 1,879,369 of NW_025763399.1, read as the reverse complement.
CATGCTAAAGCTTCGAGAGAGAATCGCAGGGTGGTTGATACATCGGGAGTAGAGCGGAGAGATAGAATTCCATACAGCGCTACAGACACGGCATTGGTAGAATGTGTGCTTGGAAACCCGTACTCAAGGGCCGCTGATCCAGACATGGTAATCCTATGGAGAGGAGGAGATAACGGTCGTGGTAGGCTTAAAGCTATTAATAATTTCCTACTGACTAAGCCTTTAGTAGATGACGAGAAATTTACCATAATAGATCTTTCAAAAAACCACTGAAGAACACCCCTGAAGCTAAGATATGCACCATTCTGATTGAATCACAAAACTTAAGAGAATGTCCCCTACAAATACTTGGATAAGAAGATTACTTACCCTCGCCCAAGAGTTGTATATCCAAACCAAAATAACACTGGTAGCATTATCATGAAGAAGGTATGAGTGCCGAGATTGGCTGTGAGCGCAAAATACGAATCGAGAAAGGGTGTTCTGCAGTGTTCCTTTGATACGATGCAAAACATTAATACTGAATCTAATCAATATGTCAACTATATCATAACTCACCTGGAAGTATGCAAGGTACGGTGTTTCCCATCTAACCAGGGGCAACAATTTCTGTCGCGCCATGTACCGCCATCGTGGTAGTCGGTACTTGTCTAAGCGCCCAAAATTAACCTGCAAAGCTCTATTATTTGGTTCCAGAAATACCCACAATGATCTCGCGGGAGTAATCCAGCATCAACCTTTGTTTGACCTTTCTCAACCTCTGTAGCTGTGGCAGGCTGTGCAGCTCCCATTTTCGGTGACAATCCGCTTATCCCCGGGACTGTTTTTTTTTTCTTTTCAAAACTATGACCGAACTATGTTGCTGGGGGATTGATTCTAGAGAGTGTTCGCACAGACACAATTGAGGCTCGAAAATGCCGATGATGTTGAGCCCAACCCTGGTGACACGCGTTGTGAAGTTTGACAGATTCGTGGTGCTATCTCTCTCGTGATTCCGGAAACAGCTTGGCCCGTGCTACCGGTTTCAGGGACCATTAATAGTTAGCTTAGCGCTGAGTCATCTATCATTCATGTCTGAATTACTGGATCTGCGCTGCGTTTATCAGTGCGCATGCGCATGCCTGTCGATGTAGGTACACGTAGGTACGGTACTGTAGGTGGTAAGTACGTGTGATATACATGTAGATACGTACATCAGGTCTACTGTTGATAGAGTACATACACAAAAAAAAGACGAGACTTTATTGTTATATTCATGAAATCAACTAATAAGAAAAAGCAAAACCTCGAAATAATGCTGTAATCGACGTCGAATTCCGTGCCGCTTGTATTGGACTTTTCACAAATTAAAACGCTTCTATCTACCTTTATTCAACTACAGGAAAACATGTACTCTAAGAAACTTGCAGACTCTAGTACTTACATGTAATTGTAACTAGATACCATACACATACTTACATTTAGCTACAGATATCTATTAAAACGCCGAAGAGTTCAAATAGATGTGCCTTTAGAAGAACGATGATGACTCAATACTGACTAAGTATTATTCTGTGAGATCTACATGCCTGAAATAAACGCCAGGGTTGTTTGCTGTTGAAACAACCAATAGATATCCTGCACTATTTGCTTAATTAATTCCACGTATTTGCATGGTATAGGGTATGTGAGAAAACCCAGATGACTCTTTGCTTGGAGTTTGACGAAAGCTCATTATATCAAGAGATTACCTTGAGTCTTGTGCCTAACTCATCCCACCAAAGGAATTGTGTTTGTGTTCAAGTGGGCGCTCGAAATGGCCTATGTTCAAAGCTCTTTCCTTCGAGAGCAGCTTATATTCGTTGTAGATATACGGGGTAAGTATCTGGAGTGTATAAATTTATACCCACAGATCAGTATATATCCTAAACTACCCCTTGTCCCCCTAACTGCCCCTGTCCTCCTTTTTGAGATTTATGACATGAATTTCTGCATTTTTGTATGCAGATATGTTCAACTTGTGGGGTTTTGCGCAATTCAAGCATTTCCATTGCATGATGTTGCAGTGCAGTAGTGACGATTATGATAAATTATGAGATGCTGCATGTGTGAACTCAACCTCTTGGGAGATTTTTATATGCGGATCCATCAGCATCCTAGCTGGGCGGGGGATGTGGCCGATTAAACGTGCCGTCGTGGTTCCTGGCGCGTCTGTCCGTGCATCATCTCATTTCCCGGCGCCCACGCTAGGTCACTTGTAGCATACCAGCGCCTTCTGTGCAGTGAAGCGAACTCGTGTATGTAGCCTTTCTTTCGGAGGTTTCGCTACTTTCCCCCCTGGACTCGATCCCAGAGAATCTAGCAGAGACATCCAGACCTCAGTTCATACATGTACTTTACGGCCACTTAGCTTGGAGTTGAGTGTCTGCCAGTTCAGTGCTGTACATACATTTCGTTTATCCACCTGGCCCTGAGCAGCCCACCAACCAACTGTCATTCACTTACTGCTGCTGCTACTACAGACTGTACCTACTGCGAGTCCTGCTGTGCTGCTCACGCTCCTTCACACCATTTCCTGTCCCTAACCGCCCGCCCCTCCCTAGTCCCTAGTCACTCGTTTTTGTCTGTTGTGGTGTTCCTGGCGGCTGAGAGGGTTTTTTTTCCGGGGCTCTTCTTTCCTTCTCTTCTTACCCACCTTCACGTCCTAGCAGCAGTCAATTGCTGCTATTTCTCCGCTGCTACCGCAGCCTAAGCCCATCCCCGCTACTCCCACCCCCCCACGAAATTGGGGAAAAATAGAGCCCGCTCGAGAGAGCTGGCGCCTTGTGGATCTTGAAATCGGGTCAATGACAGCCACGAATTTTGCTGGTGAAGGACGTTGTTCCAATAACAACAGTAGTCGCCTCGCCAATCGTGATACCTCCTTTCTGGACGGTGATGCACCGACATCAGCAACCGATAACATGCCTTCATCTCGGCATACAACACGACGGTTAACTTTGAGTGGAGCAGCTTTGGTAGTTTTATCAACTGTATTTTTGCCTTTAGCAGCAGCTCAAACTTCTTCCTCCGGCAATTGTATCTCACTTTCTGGATCACGTACTTGTCCAGCGTTTAACGAATCCTTTATTTCCACCTCAAGTTCTCTTACTGGCGAGTAGTATGTCTTCCCTAACATGTACTATTTAAAATTTTATGAGCTAACGCGTTATCATAGCCCATTTCTTGCATATGTTTCTAGCACCGAACAATTTGATACCCAGTTCGAACAATATATCAAACAAGACTATGCCAAGAATAAGTAAGTTTCCCTTGAGTAATAATTTTGTTTCTAATAAATATAATAAATATCAATTTCTAATTTGATTTGTTTAACCTAACAGATATCAAAATTTATTTGGCTGTTCCAACCTAACACTCTCAAATACAACTGAATTATATGCACGCTACACCCGTAGTGTTCTTTGTTCTAGAATGATTCAAGATTCACGAACAGCATGCTCCCTTACAACAGCGCAGTCAGCACCAATTTGTGCAGATGCCTGTGTATGTCATCATGTCTTCTTTTGAAATCGATTTTTGACTAATCGAACATAGGCTCAATTTGCTATCAGCGAGCAAATAATAATTTCAAATGAGGGAACATGTGGAAGTACTAACCAAGATGCGCTCGGTCTAATCCGGTCTGATTTTACTATATGCGCTTTGCCATCGGACTCTCTGAATTCAAACTGTGTCCCTGCCGATGAAAACGAAACCACGAATTGTGGTTATAAGTAATTCTACTCGATCACGGGATACTCATGGCATTGCTGATGATTGACAGTGATAATCTCCCTGGTCTTTGTTTATACTGTGCAACAAATTCGCCAAACTCAACTGATACCTGCTGCTATAATAACAATGCTGAGACACGGTGTGAGAACGTTGATTTGCCAACAGTCACTTCTTTACCCCCGATATTTACAACAACTACAGTTTCCTCGTCAACCAGCACATCATCATCTGGCGCATCGGGCTCAAGTGGTGGATCGGGTCTTACTGGGGGTCAGATTGCAGGGATTACTATTGGAGCTGTTGCTGGTGTAGCGCTGGTGGTTATGCTTATTTTGTTATATCGACGCCGGCAAAGATATGGGAACTCTCCGCCTGCCTTCAACCAACAATCTCGACAACGTCGAAGCCCCTCAATGACTTTCAACCCAGTTGCTGCAGCAGGCGTACAGGCCCAAGGGTATGAGGTTCTAACTGGACGGATTGCGCGAATGTCAGCACTTGAAGGAACAGGTGGGGCTTCAGATATAGATCTTTCGTCTCCTGGTGTGATTAGTGGTGGCGCCAGACGTGGACATATTCGGCTCGTCGAGAATTCTTCGTCCTCTGACTATGGCTTAGAGGATGGTCCAAACACCAACCAACCTCGAAGGTACTCGCCTGGTCGGCCCCTACACCCTCCACCCCGTGATCGAAATGCATCTTTATCCAGCACTTCGATTCTCATGTCGGATAATTCATCTCCCGTGACTAGAAGCGACAGGGATATGTCATCTCCTGGATTTTCTAGTCCACAATCCGAACAGCTACCATACTTCAAGGTATTCCCTCATCCTTTTGAGTTACATGTATCTTGTTCCTGTGCTGACTCCAGTTTAGGATTATTATTCCCAGGATGATATCCATCCAAATGACAAAGTTGCTGTTTTGTGGGCATACCAGCCCCGAGCCGCCGACGAGTTTGATTTAGACCGAGGCGATATGCTCAAGGTTGTGGGCATTTGGGATGATGGTGATTTATATCTACTTTTTTTTTCTAGGCGATATTTGCTAACATTCAGTAGGATGGGCTACTGGTATTCGCTTGAATGAAAGGGCAGAAGATTATGTAAGCCACCGGCAGCTTCGTGATAGTGGTGTATCGGCACATACTTCACGTGCCAGTCAACGCCGGTCGTCCTCTCCTCCACCTGGGATCGAAATCAAAGCTTTCCCTCTTGTGTGCGTCTGTTTACCGGAGCACTGGCAAAAGACAATCGACAATGACCCACAGGGCTCGGATTTCGCAGGATTTTCGAGTGACCAACCCGGGGAAACAGTGAGCGGCCGATTACACGATGAGGATCCGCGCACACCTGAGCGGAAAATTACCCAAAAGGGCTCCAGCCGCTTCCGGGAAGATTTAAATGTTCCTCGGTCCGGAACAACATCATCACCGGCCTCCTTTTAACGTATTCGTAATTCAATAATCTCCCAACTCGTTTATTTTTGATGAGTTCAGACAATTTGAGTTGCCAAATCTTAATGACGGTTTTTCTTTGTTTTTGTTTTTGTTTCTACCTTTTCCTTATTCATTTGTTCTGTTAAATATTCCGGGCACGGAGTTTGGCTGGCTTTTTTTTTTCTCTCTTTTTTTTTCCTCGCTATTATTCCCTTTTGTTATCCCTTTGAAGCCTCAGTGAGCGATTTTTCATTTGCGTCACTCATTTTCGGACCTGATTTCCAGACTTTTCTTGCGTCTTTCATGTAACTTGTTTTATACCCCATAACCTATTTTGCTCTCAGGTCCAAGATATTCTTGAATTATTGCTTTTCCTTGCTCTATGCGCTGCTATATATCTCGTTTCGTACAAGACTGTTATCTCTTTTTCTTCACTCCTTCTCGGAAACATATTACCTTCTTCTCCAAACTTCTTATTCCTTATTCAACCCATAGGGGGGCGTTATGGCTGAGGTGTATCACGATATATCTTCGGTGGTTCACATCATCTCGCCGTGCCTGATTCGTTTCTTTCTTTCTATTTTCTCTTCTACAACCCTTCTATCGTAATATCACGCGGGCTTGGTTGGGGTAGTTATGATCTGGGGTCTTGACTGGGTTTGGGTGTGGGTCGGCTGGTTTGATTGTGCGAGAGGTGCTTGGGTAAATTATATTGGGTTTGTGCGTGTGAAACTGGGCATTAGAAATTCCTATAGGAAGTATGAGGGGACTTTATTTTGTCTATTTTTTTTATGCATCACTGCGTAGTGACTCTAGCTGAGTCTCCAGTGAGGTATTCACTAGATACGTCAAACTAAGGAATAAAAACTATCGACCTACCTGATTGAAATGCCTAAACCTAAATTACCCACATGATCCAATAAATATAGACCCACGACTGTACGAATTTCTGTCTGGGTTAGAAGGAAAAAACTTAGCACTTTCGTCACTATACTTAGTGATAATTGTTCAAACAACACCCCAGCAACGAGTGATAGTCTGTGCATTTGGCTGGTCGTCTCCACGCTAAGATAAAGTTGAGGCTCTACCGCGGCAACGACACGTCCACCAACGCTGCTAGTCCGCTCTACGAACAGCCACTCCCGTGTTGGCTCGATCAATACCACAACTATGTCTGTGACACTGCACACAGACCTAGGTCCTCTCAAGATTGAGGTCTTCTGCGAGGCGGTACCAAAGACAGCCGAGAACTTCCTAGCACTATGCGCGTCCGGCTACTTCAACGATTGCCCCTTCCACCGCAGCATCAAGACGTTCATGGTACAGACCGGAGACGGCGAGCTAGGCAACGGAAAGGGCGGCAAGAGCATATGGGGGGAGAAGTTTGAGGACGAGATCCGGCCGGCGCTGAGGCACAACGCGAGGGGCGTTGTGAGCATGGCCAACTCGGGCCCGGGAACGAACCAGAGCCAGTTTTTTATTACGTATGGGAGCCATCCGCATCTGGATGGACTGAATACGGTCTTTGGCAAGGTATGTCCTGGGAGATAAGTTGTGGGCTGTGTTGGAATAATAAGACTGATGTGTGTGGGGGTTTTGCGTGTGGTTAGGTCATCGATGGGTTGGATACACTGGATAAGTTGGAGGCTTTGGAGGTCGACAAGAAGGGAAGGCCGAAGAAAGTCACAAAGATCCAGAAAATCACCATACATGCCAACCCCGTGGCTGAGATGGACGCTGGAGAATGATACTGTCTCGGGTGAGATTGGAATGTAATTTTAGGAATGTTGGAAACGGCGTTTGAATATCATAGCCTTAATTTCGAGACCTGAGAGTGTTAAGAGTATTTTGAAACTATCATGAATTTAGCTCTATGTTTCTATTTCTCCAATTACTACTCTAAAGACGTTTACAGTTTGAACGATCTAAAACTACTTTTCCGCGGCCGAGGGGCCCACACATACGGTGTTCCATGCGAACCACTCTGTATGCATATACTTAGAAGGAGACACCCTGATCAACATGATCAACACACAAATCCTACATATGTCTTGTTATCTTAGAAGGCTTTCCAACTGCATCCTTCCCTAAAACACACGCTCTACTAATACGTATATAGCCCCGCCAATACATATACATATATGCGTTGATAGAACCGACTCTGTATTTCTGGGACTTTCAGATATACTTATGTATTATTGCATTGAGAGTATATACGCATGCAACCATCCGCCGATTGCTTCTCATATCCTGTGTGCATTGTTACCGCTCGACAGCCTCACCAACCTCACCAACAGTGACCAACTCGCGAATAGTGAACCGCGTCTTTGGTAACTCTGTATTCCTTCCCCCTGAATCCTGCAAGGCACGCCTGCACTATGTTATTTACCACGTGCACGTGTATACGTATGTTTCCCTGCGTATATACTGTGAGTATCCTATGCCGAGATGCAACACAATATAGAGGCCAATATATATTCTGCAAACAGTGCCGGCGCTACGTACTCTCCCCTTTTTTTAATTATTGACGCCTAGCTCAGTCATAGGGTATCTTGTGTGGGGAGCTAATATAACACTACCTGCATAGCTCAATCTTCGGGACGTAGCTGTGGCCGTGGATCAGTGGTGGGTGTTTATATTGCCATAATCTCCTTTTCTGCACTTTAATAATCGCTCAAATTATACACCTCTCACAAGTCGTCATATATGGAGCTTGTGATCCGGATACTTACAGGAACCGGGGGGGGGGGGGGATCTGGGCGGGTGACCGTTGGACACGTTTTTAAGCAGCGAAATGGCATACTGCGTATACATAATTAACGACTTGTGCTTAAAAGTCGAAGGGTTAATCTCCTCGTTCTTGTACTGCGGACCTGATTAGTAATCTACGCGGCTTTCTTGATCATGGTCGGTCACTCGGGCCGTCTGGAGCCCACTAATTTGAGCGACTAATTAATTGATTGCTCCAACATGCGCATGCGACCCTCGACGTCATTTGGTCCGTATTCAGTATCTGTGGCTTCTTGTGGCCATTTGTAGTAGGTCGCCCATCAGCAATCTACATATAATGACCAACTCTAAGCTTGCCAAAGCGATGGCGCTGTCGACTAACCTTTAGCTAACTACATGTATCCAGCTGGCCAGTAGGGGGGGGGGTGAAAAATCACCTACTAAGTGAAGGATAAGAAAATCCACAAACTATAGGGACCCCATTCAATCCCTCAGACAGGCAGGATCCAGCGCACGGTCGATAAGACCCCGCTGACTTTAAACAAGTTGCGACCTGTTACAACATTCACGTGACCGTCATTCCAAGTGGTATGTATAGTACGTATCGCTAGTAAGCTCAGGTCTCCCCCCAGGTCCACCCGACCCGAGCCCCCCTCAAGGAACTAACACACACACCACCCAGGTCCACCCGAGCCGTTTCTTCAGTCTAGTACCAGATCCGACTAGTCCCTGTGAATTGACGACCAAGTGGAAATGCTTTTTTACGCAACATTCTACGGATCATGAATGATCACTCGCTCACGTGGACAGCTCGTAGTGTTGATTTTGTGCTTTCCCTGGGAGTAAAATCTTATCTTATTAAGAGAGTCTAGAACTTATGGTTGCCACCTGTTTTTTTTTAGTATATATAGATCTACTACTTACACTCATGTCGAACGGCCCAAACACTCCCAATAGAACTGAATTAATGAATTAAACAAAAAAAAAAATCCCAATAGAACTGGGAGGAGCTTTCATATGTAGTATCGGCAGACATTTTATAAGCACCCAAGATGCGTATAACCTGCAACCTCCATCTACCAGTACGTGGAAGCTGCCACGGCCACGGTCACAGTTGGAAATCCAGCGCGTACCGATAGCTGAGATGATTGTGGATTTTCAAGGTTACCCGTAGGGCTATCCGCAATACGCGCATAAGGTCCCACCAGCAGAGATATCCCGACGGAAGTCGTATAAAAAAGACGAACTTATGGGACACCCACCACCACTATTTAACCGGACGTCGACAGAGATCGCGACCACCTGCTACATACCGGCCGACTGCTACACATATGCAGTCCGATAACCTCGTTGGGAGCTTACCTGTACTTACTCTGTGGCCAAGCCCTACCGCTCTCTTAGCATTCTTAACACAAACCAGCAGTGCAGTACGTCTTGGCAACCTCACCTCCGTCTATAGAAGCTACCGTTCTCCCACCACTCTTCTCTACTCAACTATCCCTTTTCTTCTCTCTCTTCCCCCCTCCCCCCCCCCCCTACCTATCCTCCTCCTCCTCCTTTCCCTTTTTCTTTTTTCTCTTTGTGTTTTTCTTGCTGCCCTGTTTTCTTTTCTCTTTTCTTTGTTCTTCTTCCCTCCTCCCTCCTTCCTTCCTCCTTTTCTTTCTTTCTTTGTGACAACCTTTAACTATCAGCGCCGGCTGGACCCCCACACGCGCTGGCACCCAAATCCTGTCTTCGTGTGTGGGGCACAATCTTTAACTTTTTTTTGGAACTTCGTGCCCCCTGGACTCATTCTGGGGGTGCACTGTATCATTGGCGTTACACCGCTGCCGATTGATGCGAGCCAACTTTTTTTGGCCCTTTTTTTTCTTTTCGTTGCGGTCCCCTGGCGCGTTGCGAGGGGGTGATGGAAAGGATTGGGCTTTGGGGGGGTTTTTGGCTTTGGGGTTTTGGGGTTTTCGTGGGTTCTTTAGGCTTTTGTGGGGATTTTGGCTCTGTGGGTTCTTTGGGTTCCTTTATGGGTTTGTGGGCGGGTTCTTTTTGGCTTTTGGGGTCCAAAATTAAGTGGGGGAACACCCACGCTTCAACGTGCGTTCCCTAAAATCGTTCAGGGGGTATTTCCTCGCTACATAGGAAGAGCTTCATGGGCGGAAGGGTAGAGAAAAACCTCAGGGGGGGAAGGGGGGGTGGGGTAAGATGGGGTAGGCCGGGGCGGGGGCAAGAAAGGCCACGAACATTGGTCTATTTTTATTTATTTATATAATCATTTATTAGATATCGCACCAAGGTACAAGAAAAAACACGAAAAAAAAAAAAAAAAAAGACAAGAAGACACGAAGACACGACCCCGCGCCATCAAAAACTTCTCCCACGAACATATCAGCCCGATCGAAGAGTAAAAACGAAAGAGCCCGCAGTTCCTCGAGCTAGTCGCACAGAACAGAGACCAAAAGGCCCAAAACCACAAATCTGAGACGAGGGCCTGCACCAGCACGAGAAAAGGGAAAAAGAGGCAGAAAGCCAAAGACCCACGGGAAAACTCTTGTGATAGTCTCATCACAGATTCTCACTCGCCGGCTCAACGCCCCCACCGGGCGGTGCCAAGAGCGACTTGACGACGTAGGCTCTCTCATGCGTCCTGTGATTTCACGTGCTCTGTCTGGGTTGTCTCAGGGTGTTGTAGCCACTTGGATGGAGGAGGAAATGGAGACTTTTGATTATCGGGTTATGTAACGAAGGGGAAATGGTCAGATAGACAGGAATACCGGGGGGGGGGGGGGTTACACAGAGCGGGGCATGGCAACGGAATTACATGTAGTTTTGGTCACTGGTCTCCAGCCATCCATCACTGTAACAACATGACAGTCAATCAGTCACGAGCCTCCTCGCAGTCACCAGCTCCATCACACGCCCAACTCCGGCTCCGCGCAACCCTTCTCACCCTTCTCACCCCACCACCGCAACCCTAACCCACCCCCGCGAAGATTTCCCGGGTCGCTGGTTATCTATCGCATCCATCAAGCACGTCATAGCCAGCCAGCCTTTCTTCTCTGGCTTGGCAACCCTCACTCACACACACACACTCACCCCTCACTCGCACTCACTCGCACTCACTCACACTCACTCACACTCACTTGCCCCACCCCACCACCCCACCACCCCACCCCCGCCCCCGCTGCCTTTTTTATCAGATCCTGCCCCCAGCGTCAATCAGATCGAAACCTGGACACACCAACACAACCGGAAGTCAAGTGAACACAAGTAAGAAAATATTGACCAGCAGAAAACCGCCAAAAATGCCTGAAGTCACCAACATCACCAGCGTGGACCAGTTCAACACCCTCATCGGGAACGTCCCGCCCACGGCCGTCGTCGCACTAAACTTCCACACGCCCTGGGCCGAGCCGTGTAAGCAGATGAACGAGTAACTCTCCCCCCTCCCTCCCTTCCCTCCCTACTACAGCCCTCCAAGCTAACCCCTCCCTCCCCACCACTACTAGAGTCTTCAAAGCGCTCGCCACCACCGCCCCCCCAACTACCTACTTCCTCTCCATCGACGCCGAAGAGCTCCCCGACATCTCCGAGTCCTACGACGTCTCCGCCGTCCCGTACTTCGTCCTCCTCCGCAACGCCTCAGTCCTCAAACGCATCTCCGGCGCCGACCCCAAAGAGCTGCGCTCCGCCATCGAGACCCAGTGCGGCGCCTCCTCCACCGCTCTACCCCCCGCACAAGAGACCACCGCCCCCCCCGCCACCACTGCATCCCCAACCACCACCACCACCGCCACCTCCGCCGAGACGGGAGGAGAGGAGGACCTCAATACGCGCCTGGCAAAGCTGGTCAAGGCCGCGCCGGTGATGCTGTTCATGAAGGGGACGCCGGCGGCGCCGCAGTGCGGCTTCTCGCGCACGCTGGTGGGCCTGCTGCGGGAGAAGGGCGTGCGCTATGGGTTTTTCAACATCTTGGCGGACGATGAGGTGAGGCAGGGGTTGAAGGAGTTTTCGGACTGGCCGACGTATCCGCAGTTGTATTTGGAGGGGAGTTTGGTGGGGGGGTTGGATATCGTGAGTATTCCCCTGTTTTGGGGGTGAGAGGGGAGGGGAGTGGGGAGAGAGTGCTAATGGAGTGTGTGCGGGTGGTGTAGGTCAAGGAGGAGTTTGAGAACGATCCGGACTTTTTGAAGGCGCAGAGCGTCAGCGCGGATGCTTAGACTGGAAGAAGTAAAACGAAGTATGTAGCGGTTCGCAATTGGGTGGGTATTTTATGAATCTTTCTGTTCTCTCTCGCTTTTTTTTCTTGTCTTGTCTTTGTGCGGTTCTCTTTTTCTGCGAAAACAAAAAATTTCTAGAGGCGTAATATAATTGGCTTTTTTCCTTCTCCTTCTTTTCCTTTTTGCAAAATTTTTTTTTTCCCTTTTGAGTAGTAGAATAGTTAGTAGAAAAGTGATGAAAATGGTTAGAAAGTAAAAAATAAGTACATACAGGTAGCTGGGCTTGTTAACCGGAATCGGGGGAGTAATCGGGGGAGTAATCGGGGGAGTAATCGGGGGAGTAATCGGTGTCTAGATCCTGGGGTTGGATTGGGACGTTAGAGGGATGGAGTTCTCGCGCACGATGGGGGTTTGATCACAAAGACGTAGTTAGAGTTGCTGCCTTGCCAATTAGCCAAACGTTGAAACAAAGAGCTAGATATAAGCTTTTTTCTTTTTTTTTTTTTTTTTTTTTTTTGGGGGGGGGGGGGAATAATCACTCGGTTTTCGTAGTCGTGGAATTAAGGGTCTCCTCTCGCTAGGTATACTCGCATATCCATTATGTATTGGCGCACACACCAAAGGGCACAGAATCCTGAGAGTTCTCTCATTTCCCCTCATATTCTGTAGGCACCAAAAGGAGTCTGCATGCCAACTATGTATAGGCCTTGTTCATAACCTCAAGTACATGGTGTCCAAAGATGTCTTTTTACAGCTTTTCTCTATAACTTTTCCACCATCCCGATTAGACCAGGAATTTAATATATGAACCTCCTGCACCGAGATTATATTATACATGGACAGTCAAGCTTTGTTATATTTATGGAAACTTCCGTGTCCTCAATTTTTGGTGTGTTTTGATGGTTGCGCCAATACATACATATTGGATGTGCGAGTACAGCTCTTAAATATGCAATTGAAACTACATATACTCTGGGTTAGGCACTTGCACTGCGCGGCCGAACTACATGTAGGCAGAAAGGTTTCTACTCCGGACAGCTTTGGGAATTGCATGTAGGTATCTTCGTAGCTTAGCTGGTTGCGACAATCGATAAGCATCCTGCCCGCACTTCACCTCACCTCACCTCACCTCAACCAACCAACCCACTACTGCTAGTACAAGGGTCCACACCGCACCTACCCACTCCCCCCCACCACTCAATATCCCCCGCACCACACATACATACACACACACACCATGTCCGCCTCACCCCCCAGCCTCCTCTCCTCCAACACCCAAACCCTGACGCCGCTCGAACAAGAGGTCCTCGACGAATACGCGCGCCTCCTCGAGAACCTCAACAAAGTACCCTCCCTTCCCTCCCTCCTCCCTTCCCTCCCCGTCCTTCCCCTCCCCCTCCTTCCCCTCCCCCTCCCCCTCCCCCCACCCACCCCGCAGACAGCAGCTAACACACACAAAAGCTCGGCACCTCAATCGCCGACATCGCCGGCCTCCCCACCGCCAAGATCCTCGACAGCCTGCGCGGGCTGGAGCGCAAGACGGGGCTGGTCTTCACGCTGCTCAAGGCGTCGGTGTACTCCATGGTGCTGCAGCAGCAGCTGGATGTTGAGCGCCGGGACCAGGAGGAGGAGGAGGATGCCCATGGTGGTGGCGGGGGTGGGGGAGGGGCAGGGGGGAGTGATAGTGATGTCGAGATGGGGTTTTAATTAGAGGTGTGGGATGGGTATGGGGATGGGCGTTCCCTTCCCTGCTTTTTTTTAATGGAAGGGGGGGGGTTCTTTTACAGCGAATTATTCATGGGAGAGGGGGGTGGGTGGGTTTTAATATATCTTTTACGGGTGCGATGGTGTTTTGGTAGGCTTTGATGTGTGTAGAGGTGATTTGTAGACCTGGTTGTAGAAAGCACCAGGCGGCAGAGAGGTAGTAATTTACTACACCGCCCGCCGGATCTGTAGGGAAAGCCTAACCATAGATTGATCACATCATATTGCACCCGTAGACCTACATGTACTCCTACCCTTCTACAAGACTAGTACATCTCCCTCCAAATTACTTAAAACCCGAATCCGGCCTAGCTAGCTAGCCATTCCTTCCCAATTCCCAACCTTTTTTTTTTTAATAAAAAAAGAATCACAATTATTATCTACTACCAATGATCAAAGACCCCTCTTTCTCTCATAATAAAACAAAAACTTGTGGAATATCATTTACCAGGCACACGCACACACACACCAAACATATGTAGAAATAAAATAGGAATCATCAACAAACGCCACTCCAAGAAAGTAATTATAATGAAGAATTCAACGTCCACCGGCCCCCCAGACTGCTGCTGCTGCTGCTGTGCCAGCTCTTCACTGGTAAATGAATATCACACCACTCCTGTCAACGCTAATTATCATCCCGTACGGAACCTCCAAGAACGCCACCTACCACCATCACCGGTAATCAGCACGCCGCTATAAACCTCTAGTGAAGAAAAAGAGAAGAGAAGAGGAGGAGGAGGGGGGGGGGGGGAACACATGCATCCAAGATCGAGTCCAAATGACACTTCAACAGCTGCTGCTGCTGCATACTAATCACCGTACTCCTCGGCGTCCTCCCACTCGCCTTCGCCGCCTTCTTCCCCGTACTGCTTCCTGCCGCACCAGGCAGCAGCGTCCTCCCACCGCTGCTACTCGCCGCATCCGGCGTCGACCCCGCCGGTGCCGGAACCCGCTCCGTATTCAACGTCAGCGTCGTCGTCGGATGCGACGTCGTAAACGTCGGCTTCAGCTCCTCCGCATCAAGCCCGCTCACAACAATCGACGACTCGACCTTCGTGCAGTTCCAGAAGCGGATCTTCTTGTCTGCCCCGGCAGAGATGATGAATCCAGGCATAGTCCGCGACTCCCCACTATCCTCCGTGACATCCAGGCCCGCCACAAACGCGCGGACCCCGCGGTCACCATTGCTAGCGCCGCCGGACTCGAGGTGCGTTGGGGTGGTGGCGAAGCGGGCGAGCATTTTCTCTGACGACTCCTCTTCGACATTCCATGGCTCGTAGCCCTTCCCACTGTCTTTGCCGCCGGCACGGTAGACCTCGCGGCATTGGGTTTTTTCACAGTCCCAGACTGAGAGCTCGCCGTGGCCGGTGCCGCCGGCGACGATGATCCATTTGCCGCGGCCCTTGGAGGGGTGCACGGAGACGCGGTGGATGGGCGCTGAGCCCGGGAGGCCCCAGGCTTTGAGGCGGAGTTGGAAACGGAGGTCCCACATGTCTAGGAGGCCGTGAGAGGTGCCGACAATGAGCCAATTGTGTTTACGGTCGACACAGAAGCAGGTCAGGGTGCCGTGGAACATGGGGTTCTTGAGAGTATAGAGAATCTGCATAGTTCTCAGGTCTAGTCCATAGATGTTGGAATTGTTGGTCGCGATTAGTAGGATCGAATGGGTATCTATAATCGATGATCAGCTTGACAGGTTTTCGATATCTCATATTTGAGAACTTACCTGCTTTAAAGTGCTCCATCCACACCGCATACTCCTTCTCAGGCAATTGCCAATTCCTCATCACCTTCAACTTCCCATACTTCGCTGCCTGGCCCGTTAACTGTAGATCGACCTTAACCACATGCACAGACCCATCCGTAGCCGCGGACACAAAGCATCTCGTATTCTCGACGAAGCATAGCGCTTTCACCTTAGACCCGGCTGCATGCCTATACGTCTGCCTTGCCTTAAACGCAACGTTCTTCTCCAATCTACTTGAATCCCACACCTTCACTGTGCCGTCATCACTCCCGGTAACAAAGAAATTATGATCCGACGCCACAACAACCCTATTGATCGCGCCCGTATGCTCACCAAACTGCGCAACCAGCACACCCTCTGGCTTCCAAGTCCCGCCCGCTGGTCGCCCACTCGATTTTTTGATTGGTGTGCGCCGCTGCTGGGTTGGGATGGGAACAATCGCGGGACCGAACTCGAGGATGTCGCTAGGGTAGTTCTGTAGGTACATCGCGTCGAGTAGCTTCAAGATATGCGGGTCGTTTCCGTCATAGGAGTGCGCACCACGGAACTTAAATACTGGTGTTTCTACCGTCTCCGTGACCTTTAGTGCACCATCTCCGTTACGTGTGAATGGGTGCTCGACTCGGCCGAATGCTGACACCGATACCGTCCCGGTCTCTGGAGGCGCTTTCCCGGCTTCTTGTCCCCGGGCTAACAAGCTAAGCGTACTTGGCTTCCTTCTCAACAATGCAGGACCACCACCACCATTATGGCTGTTATCTACTGAACTTGCTGCGGTACTCGACTCACTGCTACCAGCTACTGTGACGACTGGTACTGCCAATGGCGCTGAGGTCTCAGCAGTTGGTGTCGGAGGTCCAGAGCCAGACATTGACATGCTATCTCCGCCGAGGCGGGACCGCCGGATCTCCATCCCCGGAGGCCTTTTCAACCTAGTTGAAGGAGAGCGCCTTGGTGCATCGATTGTCTTGCTGGCGTCCAGCAGCGCATCTGCGATTGTGTGCGGCCTATTACCTGTCGACGGAGAAGTGTCCGCGGCGAGGGAGAAAAACGACTCGTTCTCGTCAAAGAAAATGGTCTGAGGGGTGATGTTCAGGTTCTTCAGCGATATGGTGCTATTAAGCACTGAGGGCGTGTCGTCGGATATGAGCTGCGTTTTGGATTGCGCCATGCGCCAGATGTATTCGCGAAGAGCAATGACTTTCCATTCGTCTTCTGCGGTCATGCCAAGGTTGCGGAGTTTCCCAAGCCAATTTTCGTCTCTAGACTCATGTCAGCGTTCAAATATTTAATATAGAAAGTGGTACTTTCGTGAACATACTCTTCGTTCTTAGGTACCCTCATAAACATGTTGACCCCAACATCACGCACCCCAGCTTTCGGAAATGCCTCCATCACACTTCCATACGCAAAAGTCCTCTGCTCTTGTGCTGCGTTCCAGAAGATACCTCTCCTCGTTTGCGTCGCCCAAGTAACTGCCATATCAAAAACATTCCTCGATAACTAGCGCTTTATGTCAACGAGTGATATTCCATGATAAGACAAAGATTGACCTACTGGCTTCTTGAGATTCTCTAGGATACTCAATGCGTCCAACGAAACCACATCATTCTTCAAGAACGGTCTGACCATCGGCGCCACGATACAGTGCACATCAGCTGGACTCAGCCATTTTATCCCCGCAGCAATGAAAGCCGCCGCGCCCTGTCGCACCCATAGGTTCGGATGTACCATGAACCTTCCTACGACCTCGCAGCACTCCCATACCTTGGCTCGCCCGAGGAGACCAACTTCTGCCATCCCGGTTAGAGATCCGAGGACTTTGACAACAACAAATTCTTCGGGGTCCGTTAGAGATTGCACCATGAGAGGCATGATGTACTCCTCGAGCGCGGTGCCTCCAATGTATGTTGCGACGCCGGTAATAGTCTCAAAGAAGGCGCAGCGCAGCATCCAGTCTTTGTCGTTGAGGTATGTATTAAGATGGGATAGGATCACATCGTTGGCTTTATTTTTGCCAAAGAAGACACAGAGGCGGGAGACACTGCGTAGGAAAGCGCGGCGCACAGATGAGGAGGGGTCTGTTAGTAGTATCTTGGAATGCTCGCTGAAAAATGATACCAAGTCAGCGCGGGCAACGTCAAAAAGCGCGGACTCAGTCGCTGGGGCGTCGCCCTCGGCTTCGGGGTCCGCGGTGGGGAGGGCTCCAGATGCCCGTAGTGCCTGCGCCATGTCCAAAAATCTGGAGGCCGAGTCGGCTAGTGAGGCAAGACATGAAGCATAGGTGGAGCGGATGATGATGTGATCAGAGTCGACGAATTTGTCTAATTTTGGGTGTATATACTCCGGAAAGACATGAGCGTTTACAGGAGAGACGACTTCGACGAGTTCCATCTGGATCACGGAGATAAGAGCAATATCAGAAAATGCTTCATTAAAAAGTAATAGCAACAGCAAGAAGGACAAAAGAGATATTGATCTGATATGGTAGTAATGAAATGAAGCAGAGAACCGACCAGTTGTGTAACGGTTCTCAGAGCAGCCACTCGAACTATAACGGACTTGTCCTGCAATAGCAGTACGAGATGCGGTAAACATCTATCCATCTTTGCTTCATCTGTACACCTTTCTGCGAAAGCTAGAAACAAGTCGCAAGCCCTGACTCTGGCAGTAGCCCTGCTCGTGTTCCGTACACTGGAAGAGATTAAGCTCAGAAAGATCAACGTGCCATCATCAGAGCTTATTGGCCTTCTTCGTACAGCTGATGAACGCCGCTGATAGTTGGGTATATCCAGATGAACTGGTATAATACTGTCCTTTGAAGCAACCCGCTTCTCCTGTCCCCCGCCGTTAGTATCTTGGGACTGATCGAAACCTAGAAAAAACGCTATCTTATCAAAATCATGGTAGATCCTATCAATTCTATCGTCCGCCTGGTTGGCTAGATCCCGTTCGTCGACAGCAACAAGCGACCCCTGCCCAGATTTAGGGTCTGTGATGAAACCAATATATTGATGAAGAAAACTGTAAAAGTATTCTGGAAACGCTTTGCGACGCCACAAATTTAGATACTGCTCTGCAGAGTGCCTTTTTGAGGGGTCAAGATTTATCATGTGCTGCACCATGTGCCTAATATCCGGATCCTCGATCTTTTCTAGATGAGTCGCAGGATCATATTCTCCTGAGCGGTACTTGAACAACTGCGATAAGGTAAATAAAGGTGTCCCCTCCAGGAACAGCTCGGCAATAACGCATCCAAGACTGAAAATATCCATTTCGTCGGTAAGATTGGCTTCAGAGCTTCGTTCGCCAGCGCCGAGGAAGCGCTCTGGCGCCACGTAGCATATCCTCCTCCCCGACGTGTCAAAAAAGTACGAAAAATCCGCGGGGTTGTCTTCTGGTAGATGCGTCGGTTTAAACCTGGCAAAATCGGAGAGGTAGATCCAGTTCCAAGTAGTGACGAGGACATTCTCGGCTTTGATGTCCCCATGATGAATCCCTCGAGCGTGGCAGTCGCGAAGGCCGCAAAGAAGCTGGAATGCAACCCAGCGCTTCTCTATTTCTTCTAGAAAAGGACGTGTGCTGGGGGTAGGCGTTAGTTTATGTTTCGGAAATATGGAGAAGGATATGTAGTCAGGCACCTAATCCGATCGTAGAGACTGCTGTACAGGTACTGGCGAACCATATACCCCGCCTTATCCGTCTCGATGATCCTCTGATAGGAGATGGCATTAGGGATGTCTGCCAGAGATTCTTGTTCGTCTAGAAGAAGCTTTCAGCAAGGTACAAAGCTCCAGAGGCGGGGATGAGCTATGCATGGGACACGCACGTTTGATTTGTGAATGATATTCCTCCAGTGAGAAGGTTGGCGAAGGTTTTAAGAATATTTTTACAACAACCAGACCGTCATCATGGCTTGCACGAATAGTTTTCAGAAAGCGCGCCGAACCAAGAGATCTTTCGTAGTGTATATCCGATAGCTCAGTGATCTCTATTCCAGCACTACCGACGTTACGGTCGGGCAAGGCCGAATAATTCTGGCCCATGGCGTTGGAAATTTACCGGAAAAGCGGGAGATTGGAGTTATGGGATTTGGAATAGATTAGCATCTATGTAGGAGGATTGTTGAAGATTCGGAGGTGCTGCTAGAACAGACAGCACTGCAGACTGAGCAATTGTATCATAGAATCGTAGTGGGGGACTAACACACGAGGAAGAGGCTCTGTCACGTGAATGCTACATACCGTGCATCCAATCCAGGCGTCCAGGCGTCGAAGCCCGGGGTTGTGGCACCACGAATGCATCATCTCATACCTGCTCTAGGAAAGGCACACCACCAGCCACCTTTATGTTTTTGTTGTTTTTTCCCCTCGCTTCTTCTTTCGCCCGAATGCATGTACATATGTTTGTAGAGTACATACCCTCAGGAAGAGGAGAGTGGTAACTGATCCAACTGCGTTCCTTCAGAGTTGATGCAGCGTAGTATGATGTAGGTAGTGATATCAGTTGCCGTGGTGTGCTGTTTCACCTCACATAGTATTTTTTGGACGTGACAAAGCCCAACAACAAAAAGGCGTGTGCTGAAGGGCCAAACACTTCATCAAACGAAGCATTTACGTGCTCTAGGTGTGGAAATACGGATCTTCAATTATTCCTCTTCCTCTACTTCTTCACAGTGGCTCTACTGACTTAATAAGTCACTTCGTTTCACCGGTGTTGCTACTACTCATCCCACACACACACAATATCCCTCCTAAAACTCAACTTTCTTGGTCGTCCACCCCCCCCCCCCCCCCAAAACCTAAACCCAACGAGCTAACCCATCCATTCCTTTTCCATTCATACTCCTCCCGAGTCTCCCGCTCCTACCTCTTCCCTCTTCCCTCTCCTCCTCTTCCCTCTCCCTCTTCCCTCCTCTTATTTCTTCCACAATCCCCCTTGATTGTCCATCATCATCCTTTTACTTCCTTCCTCTCTTCCATTCACTACTACGGCATAGTTCCGCCACTATCCGTTATTTGTTGCAATTCACGCCACATACGCGCAGTGAATCCCCCCAACAACCAGAAAACCACCTGGCCCAAAACAAAAATAACCATTCGCAAATTTACCTAACCCAAAGTCACCCTTTTTTCATATTCCCAAAAATCTCTTTGAATCTCACCAACGACATGGCTCCCGTTCGCGCATCAAAGCGCAAAGCAGACGCTGCCGAGGCCAAAAAGGCCGAAGAAAAACAAACCGCTGCCAACACAAGCGCTCCACGCACCAATGTAAAGGACAGAAAAATTGCAACCCCGAAATCAAAGACTGCCCCAAAAGCCGCAAAAAAGGCCGCGCCTGAGAAGGCCGAAAAGCCCGCGAGCCAGGCGTCACAGAAGGCTTCCAAGGCCGCGGAAAAGACAAAGGCCGCACCCGCCGAGAAGGCCAAAAAGCCTGCTGCCGAAAAGAAGGGAAAGAAAACACCAATCTCCCCTCCTACTTCGCAGTCGCAGTCACAGTCACAGTCACAGTCACAACTACAGTCAGAATCGTTTAACGCTTCTTCATCCTTCAACGAGCCTGAAGTTGAACACGAGAAGGCGCATCCTCGCAAGAGAGGGAAGACAAGTACCACTGCTCCTCCCGTGATTAACAAACTTTCTTCCCTCAAACTCAATGTTTACGCGTTCGGCACTGGTGACAATTCCGAGTTGGGTCTTGGGCCGGAGCCGAATGCGAAGATTGTAAAGAGACCGCGTCTGAATCCGTTCCTGCTTCCCGAGAAGGTCGGAATTGTCGCCGTGGCTATTGGAGGCATGCACGGTTTGGCGTTGACCCACACTGGACAAGTTTACTCTTGGGGTGTCAATGACCAGTACGCCCTTGGTCGCGAGACCAAGGTTGAGGCTCGCGAGAAGAACGTGGACGAGAGCGACAGTGATGATGAGGAGCCATTGAACGAATTGGAGAGCACACCTATGCTTATCGATAGCTTTCCAGAGGGAACCGTCATTACGCGCATTGCCGCTGGCGACAGTATCTCTGTCGCGGTCACAGACACTGGTAAAGTCTGGTCTTGGGGAACTTTTAGGGTAGGGCTTTCCAATACTCTTAGACTTGTACCTTACTAACTTATTTGTTTTAGTGTGCCGATGGAATCTTGGGGTACACCAACAAAATCCGCGTGCAGCCCCGCCCAGCTCTCATGACTTCGATCAAGAATGTCACTGAAATCAGCGTTGGAAATGATCACGTCCTCGCGGTTTCCAGCTCAGGCTCCGTTTATGCATGGGGAAATGGTCAACAATTCCAATTGGGCCGTCGCGTCGTTGAGCGCACCCGTTTGAACGGTCTCATTCCCCGTGAATTCGGTCTCCCCCGCAAGAAGGTCAAGAATGTCGCCACTGGTTCATACCACTCCTTCGCTATCACCAATGACGGCAAGGTCTATGCGTGGGGTCTGAATCAGTTTGGTCAATGCGGTATCTACGATGAACAGAAGGCCGGCGAAGACGCTACGGTGGTCCCGGTTCCTACCCGCATCTCCTCTCTCGACCAGTACAACATTGTCCACGTCGCGGCAGGAGAACATCACTCTACCGCCATCACCGACGACGGGAAGCTCCTCATGTGGGGTCGTCTTGACGCGAACCAGCTCGGTATTGATCTTACGACGCTACCTCCAGCAGATGTTATCTCCGACATCTCTGGCAAGCCCCGCTTCTTGGCCGTTCCTCATGTCATCTCGGAACGCAGATTCAAATGGATTGGATGCGGAACCCACCATAACATTGCCATCGACGTAGACGGCACCGCTTACAGTTGGGGATTCGGTGACTCCTACCAGACCGGACACGGCCCCCCAGCTGTGGATGTCCCGCTCCCCACCAAGATCGAGAACAGTGCTACCAAGGATGTTACAATGGTATTTGCCGATGCTGGTGGACAATTCTCCGTGTTGACTGGTATTCCCAAGCCAGAAACGAACGGAACATCCTAAGTTTGCCAAGTAATAATAAACGAAAATGTCTGTCTAGTTGTTTGGGGGTGTGATGTGCTTGTTTCGTGTCGGTTTAGTTGTGGATTTACTAGTATAACCATATCTACCCGATCCATTGTATAGGCTGTGCTTCTTTCTTGCGATGATGACTGATTAACGCGGTTTGGGGTGTTGGTGGGGTCTTTATCACAAACGGGGCATCATATCTTGTTTTTGTTTAATGTTTCCTTCGGTTTTTTTACCTCCCATGCTTTTTGGGAAACGTGGGAACGAGTATTAAAATATGGTATGGGGTGTTCTTTTGCTATTGTTCCATAGTTTTATCTTGCTCTTCTCTATATTATTAGCTTTTTTCTTCTCTGTTTTTTATGTTTTCTTTCTGTTTTCTTTTTTTTTTTTTTATCATCTGGGTGGGTGTTCTTTTCCCTTCTATTTTTCCTCTTTTTTATATCAGATTCTTTGTTCGGATTACCAAAGTTAACAGCAAGTTGGGTTAATTGACCTTATGATCGTGTAAAGAAGAAGAATTACATCCATTCATCTTTATATCATCCTTTTCTTTCTTTTCTTTGTGTGAAGCAAGACGGCTGGGGGTCTCTGTTTATTCATTAGGGATTATAGGGGGGGGTTTTCTTTTTAGACATTATTACCACACGGCTTTTCGGCCCTTTGCTCTCCTCTCTTATGTGCACACGTGTAAATACATAGTGTCTGTCAATCACTGTTGTAAACCAACCTCTCCATCATTACGAGTGCAAACGCAAACAACCAACACCTATGATTTCCGTTCCCAATTCTCAAGGCAGTTCATTCACATCTCATTTATTTCATCCCCCCAAAAAAAACTAATTCCTCTATCACCACAGAATCAATCCAGTGACTCTCATATTCCCATTCCCATACTCATAACCCATTCTCATAACCCAATACTCGTACACACATACAAATACAACATTACAAACCCCGACCCAACACCAACACCAACATCAACCCTTACGAAGTCTGCCCCGCGGCCCCCTTCTTCTGCGCATCCTTCTTCGCTATCATCGCCTCATCCTCCGCCTGCAACTCGGCATCAATCTTGGCTCCTCTAGAAGGCTCGTTTCCATGCGAGATGGCCGCTTGCCGTGGTCCTTTGACTTCTCGGGGCCCTCGTGCGTCGAGGATGCTTCTGCGCTTGCAGAGGCTAGGCGGTTCTTGATGGATCGTTCATCCTCTGGCAGTTTGAAGAGTTAGTAAGGGTCCGTACGGTATATGATAGAAGAGCAGAGAATTGGAGAGAAACATACTGGAGTCGAGGTTGCTGTGGGCACCCTTCTTGCCCTCGTCGAAGCGGGCATCGGCCTTTGCCTTTTGCTGCTCGTCGCGGGAGTAGTTTCGCTGATCGCCGGCCTCGTAGATGGAGGCGGATCCGACTTGTGAATCTTTGGTCATTTTGCGAGCTTCTTTCCTGGTTGCGAGGAAGTTACGGTTTGCTTGTGTGAGAATGTTTTTTTTTTGTGTGCGATATAGATACTGATAGATACAAAGTCACCAAATTCCGTGTGGGATTCCAGCGTATTTATCTCTACTTCCACCTGTTCCACCCCTTCCTTCAGGCAAGCAGTAGTGAGGTCGTGGTGATGTCATTCGCGCGTGGGTCATGGAATATCACGCATGCCCAGATCTGCGGGGTGTTGGGTTGGTGTGCTCCAACTCTACTCTTTCAGGGTCAGGGTCGACGCTCTCTCTCCTACTAATCCCCCCACTCCACCACACCGCACTCAACGCCGCCCTGGGCCAATGTGACGTATAATCCATCCCGCAGAGCCGCGTTACGTCATCGCCCTTGAGCCACTTACATCCGTAAGGAGAGAGAGAGGAGAGAGGGAGAGAGGGTTCAGGCCCCTTTGGAAAAGAGGGCCCGATGGTTAAAATGTACCTGATCTCAGTGTCATTGGATGCATGGAGTTCCCAACATTAGAACTATTATGTTGGGTACTGTCCGGTTTCGGCAGTTCACGATGCCTACCTGTATCATGACTTCGACTATACGCCATTCCTTTATGTTTCTCGCCACTTTCAATCCTATTGATGACCATAATGAGAACCACTCTTTACCAAACCAGTTATACAAGTATATTATCACGTAGTTACTCGTTATTTCTAGTTGAGCGGTAAATATCTCACCCCAATGCATTATCTAGATACATTTCCCCTCCTGGGGCTTTTGATTCTGATCCTGTGTTAGTGGTCATTGGTGAGAGATTGATTCAGGTCGGATAAATGAAAAAAGAGTCAGCATGTTCCAACTTAAGGGATATTTCAACACTCACAATTTACACTGTAGATACTAGTCTATATGTGTGTGCGTTTTAGGATGAATAAAAAAAAAAAATGTGTTTTAGGAGGGGTGAGATAAACCACCGAGTGATAATTTATGAAGCAGAATACTTTCTAGTTTATATAATGTTCTCCAAGTACGTTCTCCAGTCTCTAAATATCCAGTACGTCTTACCATATTACCTGATATTATTTTCATTTAGGGACACGAGATCGATTAGCAGTGGTTCGATATTTCATCAATTGATCAGCCCCCTTGGCCTTTAGATGATTCCGCAAATAATATAAACACCCCAATAGACTCAATAGGTTCTAATGAAATATTGATTACACTAAATCGCCCAAGAGATGCACAATGACCAACTGCAGATATCTTTTATCACACCATGCCCTAAAATAAAGGAAAACCGCATGCTAGAACTACAAACAGATAGGAAAATAATAATCATACAGCGATAATAGGTAGGAACGGCCGTGTTTTTAAGCCTTTTTGGAATTGGGACTGAACACGAAATCTTGCTAGCTATTTAAAGAACACGTAGTTATTCATCCTCATCCTTTATCATTCCCAGAATTCTTGCATATGGGACCGTAATCCTCTGTAAATCACGATGTTTGCCTACAAACAGAACGGTTAGTTTGTTATAGGAACCAGAAGCAACGTGAAAAGAAAAGAAGGAGCGTACCAATAGCTAGCAAAATTCCCTTCAACAGTTCCATCTTATTCCAACCCACAATCTCATCGTTTTCTTTTTCGTCTTCATTATCTTCGCTAACATCCACCCTGCCCATGAAATCTCTCAACAACTCCTCTACCTTTCCTTTCATCCCCTCGGCCGCAATCCGTCTGACATACATGAACAGGTAGTTCTTGAATTCTTCCTTTGCACCCAAAGCCACTGCTGCGGCCATTCTGTTCTCCAGATGCGCAACGGACACAGCAGTCTCAAACCCTTCAAACCCTTCCCTGTTAAGCAGAGATTTGACGATACGTTGGAGAAAACGGCCACGGCCATGAAGGAGAACTTCATTGGTTGTTCGGCGTTCCAAATGGGGGATAATGCCCGCGGAGACAGAGGGGTTTCCTGGATCAGAGGGATTTTCCAGCGCAGCCTGGGATGCGCGTGAGTTCCCTGCCGTGTCCCAATATTGAGAACCAATGGCCCACCAGGCTTCAGTGAGCTTCATCCATGTAAACATGTCCTTCGCATATGAATATCCATCTCCGTTGGTCAAAGATACGACGATAGTGCCTTCCGAGTTTATCCCAGCTTCAGTGATGGCCTCTGCCTTAGAAAGACCATCGGCTTTTTGAAAAGTACTTGCAATATCTAATATTGGCGCAACAGATACTGGGGGATGAGGCGACTTCATAGTTTTGATATTCCTATCCTACCAGTCAATTGCTGCAAATGCCAATTTTGGAGAAAAGAACTTACCAGACATGAGCAACCCCCACAGCACTGATGCACATCAGCCACCACCCTCTGCAATCAAGGAAACATGGCTGTGCCTCAATAACGAGTCCGTTGAGAATTCTTCTGCCCACTGGAGAGAATATATGCAAACTTCCATCCTCACAGGCCGCGCACCAAAAATTACTATTTCCTGTAACTAATAACACTGCTTTGGGGACAAAATCCACCCATACGACCTGACCATGCTTAGTGATAGTTAGACGTGTTGGTTCCTTATCTGTAACATTCCTTGAATTCCTAGCCTCAAAGACGGTATCATCTGAGCCAGAGCCTTGTGCAGGCGCGGAACCTGACGCACCAATGCTAGGAACATTTGGGGAAGGTTGCCCAGCAGCGTCGATGACCCTATTAACGCAAATCCTGACTCTTGGAACCGCTAATCGCACTGGACTAGGCGCTAAAGCAGGGGATACAACAGCTGGCCTGATGAACTCCGGTGTTTCTAATGGTCCTACGGTACCAGCACCCCCATTTGCTAAAACTGCTACCCGTTTCCCATTATTTGTATGTTGAGGTTGCTCTTCTTCTCCCTCATCAGATATAGGCACCTTGCGCTTATTTCCAATGAGGAGGGCTGGCATTCCACCCTTCGGTAGTCCATCATATGGACGTGTAAGGTCAAGCTCAGTTTTTGGACCATTATTTGTTCCAGAGTTGTTATTAGCAGCCGCTTGAAGGAGGTGAGCATTGGGGAGGTTTGAACGATGGCCACCGCCTCTGTACCCGATATTGGAATCAGCTGAAATTCAAAAACAGACCCTACAATCAATAAGGCAAATAATTACTAACGTTGAGACCAATAGAGGCGCCACCCTTTTTTTTCCATCTTTAGTGATTGTAACCTTCTGTTTATAAGGCTTTTCTGGAAGCTTCTCCGCAGGAGGAGGGGCAACCCTTTCTGGTTCAGGTACCCGCGGTTGTTGCTGCATTTGCCATTGTGGACCAGGATTCATTCCAGAATTGGCCATTTGCGTATCCCCACCAACATTGATGTTATTTCCATCCATCATTAATTGACCCATTCTCCCTTCCACTTCCCTCCTCTCGCCATCCCTAGCCATCTCCTCTAATCTGACACTCTCGGTCCCCTCTGGCAATGTTGCCCCTCTCCTACCAGCACCGAACTTTTGCAATATCCTTTCATTCTCCTCCATTCCCAACACATAACCCAAATCGCCATCTTCAAAACAAATACATGTTGTGGTTCCGTCCAACGATGATACAAACAGAGTCATCCCGTCAGGACTCCATGTCAAATCCGAGATAGCCTTCGTTGCCAAGTCCTGTGTAATGATCAATGGGCGCGGATTTGATGTATTCCAAATTGATAAGGCCTTGTCTTGACCGGCACATGCAATGACAGTAACTGGAGCAGTTTGTGGGGTACCCGGGGTAAGGGGCGTTTTTGAAAACATTCTTGGAGCAAAGGCACACACTTCTACTGGTCCTTCGTGGCCAATCAAATTGATTTCACTGTCCCAATTGCCACGGTTGATGATAGCCACAGAACTGACAGGGCCATTCACGGCATTTGCAGCCGCGATATGAGAGCCATCAGGAGACCATGAGCAACGACGGAAATATGTTGTTAAAGGAGAGTCCTTGAAAGGATCAGTAATAGATGTCTCACATGTGAAATTGGTCTGTTGGTCATGGGCAGTTGCATTGGCTGCTGGAGATGTGAACCGGAATATCTTGATACTTCTGTCGTCGCTTGCAGTCGCAAAATACTTATTTGCTGGATCGAATGTAAGACCCTTAACATGCGATTGATGAACATCGAGCTTCTTGAGTCTTTCAAAAGTGCTCCCAGACCAAATGATAACCTTGGAATCTAGCCCCACAGACACTAAGATTGAAGAATCCGCAGACCAGCCGACGTCCTGAACGTCGTTATCATGTCCTGCCAATCTTCTATATGTCCTCCATGTCTCAGCGTGGGGAGCTTCGTTTGACCCAAATAGTGGACGGGACTGGGGAACCGCGTTGACATCTCGTTCGTAGACAAGAACAATTTTATCATCAGAGCCCGAAGCAAGGTATCGGTTGTTGCCGGAGAAACGAACTGTCAAAACAGCGCCTGAGTGGTGAGAAAGAGAGCATAGCTGTCGGGGACGAGTGGGAGCTTCATTATCGTCTCCGGTAACAGATGCCTTGATGGCTGCGGTGGACCATATGCGGACATTGCCGTCTATAGCAATTTTGTCAGTTTGAAAACAAGCTTATGGCTAAACGGTACAAAACATACCCAGACCCCCAGTCGCTAATCTTTCTCCGTCTGGAGAGACATGGCAAGAGTAAACTTCAATCGGCTTTTTATCGGCTAAGGAGCAAGGCGGGAAGGTGTTAATAGAGCTTGATAATTGGACGAAGGGACAAGCTTGAAAGCACGCGTTTAATCGGAAGATCTGTAAGACATACCAGCAGAGTGGGTTAGCCACTGGGGCCGGATGAAGTGCATTGTAGTTTATGCCTTTTGAATCTTCTAGCAGCCGTTCATGGGGCGAGACAACTTCAAGACGCGTGGTGGATGAAGTGATGATGAGTTTGGTGGTAACAAAATGGTGGTGGAAGCAGTTGGGACGCAAGAGACAACTGTAGTTGAAGAGAATGCACTCAGTAGACAACAACGGTTGGAGGCCGCGGACGGGAACGTGTCGCGGTTTGCAAGGATGCTGATGCCAAATTCGAGTTATGCGACTTAACAAAGTGAATATTGCGCCTAAGCACCCGATATAGACGCAGTAAGACTTGGCACTTATCGCTAAGCGCTTATCGATATCACATGATAGCGACATGGATGCTGTCTCTTGGCATGGGACTGTTGTTTGACTGAATAGGAAAAGCCCCACACTCCCCACAGCCCACAATTCCTCAATTCTCCTCCTCCACCAAAAATTATCTCGGTGAGCAGCAACATCACCAATTAATCTCGACAACCCTCGACAATTAACACCATCTCACAACAAAACAGCAGCAAAAATGGGCGCTCTCAAGTACGTCGAGGAAATCCAGAAGAAGAAGCAGAGTGACATCCTCCGCTTCCTTCTCCGTGTCCGCTGCTGGGAACTCCGCTCCCTCAACGTTGTTCACCGTGCTTCCCGCCCCTCTCGTCCCGACAAGGCTCGCCGTCTCGGGTACAAGGCCAAGCAGGGATATGTTATCTACCGTGTCCGTGTTCGCCGTGGAGGACGCAAGAGGCCCGCTCCTAAGGGAGCCACCTACGGAAAGGTTGATTGGTTCCATCAATGGTTGAATGATAAAGCTTGTAATTGAATTGCTGACTTTGGTGTTTTTCTCCAATTTAGCCTACCAACCAAGGGTTAGTCCTGAGTTCCCTTTTCTCGTTGCTATCTTCATTGATAAAGGAGACTTGGAACTTCAGAGACATTTGGAGTCCGGATTTTCTTATCGGCGAATGATAAAGGGAATGATTATTTGGAAGAATCTTGAAAGAAGCTAATCGCACTAAAAATAATTTAGTATCAACCAGCTTAAGTACCAGCGTTCGCTCCGTTCCACCGCTGAGGAGCGTGTTGGAAAGCGCTGCGCCAACTTGCGTGTATTGAGTTAGTAAACCCCTCACACAACAGCGCCTGCAGCATCAATTCGATTGCTGCTATTCGTAATCCGTCACTAACATTTTCTAGACTCCTACTGGATCAACCAGGACTCGACCTACAAGTACTTTGAGGTCATCCTCGTCGACCCCCAGCACAAGGCTATCCGCCGCGATGCTCGCATCAACTGGATCGTTAACCCCGTCCACAAGCACCGTGAGTTGCGCGGTCTCACCTCCACCGGCAAGAAGTCCCGTGGTCTCAACAAGGGCCACAGATACAACAAGACCACTGCTGGCAGGAGAAAGACCTGGAAGCGCCTCAACACCCAGAGCTACTGGAGATACCGTTAAGCGTAACGTGCCCGCCTTTATTGACGGGTTTGTGCGCGAGATGGTTGTGGCTGTTGGGAAAAATCTGGCTTGTCTTTTTTTTGTTCTTGTTGTAAGGTATCTAAAAATTAGGGCATGCATGATTTGATGGGTTGGATCTTTTTTTTTTCTCAAGAGGGTTCAGGAATACAATATCTTCTGTCCTCAGGAATGGCGTTCGGGTTGGGATGCTTATGCAACATCTTTTGAATTATCACCAACACGTTTGCCTCCGTTCATGAAATCAAAAATCCACAAAATGTGAGCCCTATGTATCGATAAATAGTAATAGATAATAAGCAGGCAAGCATCGGATAGTAACAGACACCTTCAGTTTCGTTGATGTTATCCTACAGATATGACTAAAGTGGTGATAAAGATCCTACTTCTTACGTCTAGGCAACCTAAACCTATGACCTATTGTGAACATCGTCTGTATAGAAATTTTTCGTATGTCTCTGTCAACGTTTTTTTAAACGACTATACACCTATTTTCAGTGTGAGGCGGCGTATCGCCGAAGACGCATCAGAAATGTATGTACATTTCGATCCTAAGGGGCCTCCCCAGATAGTTCCCCCCCCCCCCCCCCCTCCGGGCGCACGTTTCCAGTCCTAGCTATAGGTCCTCGTAGTTAGTAGTGTAGCTAGCTCCGTGAGAACTATCTGTGTTATGATTCATCAAGTGGTGCAGTCCCTTCTAGCAATGTTAATACCTGGAATCTGAGTCTGTATTTGATCAGGCCTCTCTCTAGTCTAATTAGGCTTAAAATTGAGGGAATGGTAGATACGTGTATCTCTAACCGGGAAGTGGGAAAGGAAAAATTCGACAATAGGATATGATTTGTAGTTTAATTACTCTACATTATAGGGATAATTCGAATGGCACGGAGTATGTTCTGCTCCATTACTTGTTTTAGGTCCGCTTTGAAGTTTTCATTGAGCCTATCATTGTTTGCCTTCTCGGTGAACATGGTGGGTTATGCTCATTTGCAGGCCTGGGAGATTGAGACTTTGTAAACAAATGTTAGCAATTAATGTGTATGTGCTTTTTACAGGAAATGACGCCCCTGTGTAAACTGTAAGCAAGCGTTCAATGGGTCAGGCGAGCTTAATGGGACCAGAGTCTGGATTTATACGAGTGGCTTAACCAAACCCTCCGAACCGAAAACATCATAAAACTCGGGCGCAGCAACTTCAGCGACCTTTGCTATAATTACCTCTGATTAGCTAACATGGTTGTTCACTTTTCCCTTCATAAAATCTCACTCGGTACCTTATTTTCGACTCTTTAAGAGATATGTCGTTCGACATCGATAACAATTGAAGCTTTAAGGCTACTACTTTCATCAGATCCACTACTAGATTAGGTATAAAGTAAGATTTTCTTCGATCACGTACTCGGATTACACGATAATCCTAGATTAGCGAGTACTTTAATTTGTCCTGTAACCAAAACCTCATAGGGGATCGAAAGGGGCGACCTTTACATTACCCTATTAGATTCTCTGATTACACCTTATTTTAAATTTAGATCACAACCTCGCTGTAATATCTCTCTACTAGCACTTAAAGCCCTCCCACGGCGGCCCCTCCACCCCCCGAAACCTCAACAGCGCCAAGAAAGTCTCAGTAAAATCCACTCTACCGCCCGTCGACAGCAACTCCGGAAGCTTATTCCGAAAAAAGTCCAGCCCCCATGCCGCACAGTGAGCCAGATATTTCACCAGCGGGTCAATCCCCCGCTCAGCCGACCGCTCAGGAAGATTATCACACGCGTATCTCATCAGGTTGATACACTCTTCGGCCACATCAGGCATTCGACTTTGAGGACCAGCGCTTAGGTCTTTCATTATCTCATTGATATTCCTAAGGGCTTCGTTTTTCAGGCGCTGGACGTTGTATATGTCCCCGAGGACGTAGAGCTTTGCATGTGACATCAATGCTGAAGCTTTGAGTATGCCTGCCTGTTTCCAGGTCGGCTTCTCCGCCTGCACCTCTGCCCTCCTCTTCTTATCTCCATCGTCGGCGAATTCTGCATATTTCCCCGTGTAGCAAAACTCCAGAAACTGGCACATAGTCTGCGGCGTCACATGCTCCATCCTCATGCAGCTCTCGTGGCCCTCCTTCATGTCGTTGAAGATGTGGTTCCTGAGCTCGGGCGACATCGCGGCGAGGAGCTCCTTGTGCACGCGGTAGGGCTTCTGGGACTGGCCGGCATAGAGAGTGAATGTTTCGGAGCTGATGAAACTGTGGGGGGGCGGGAAGGAAATGAAGCGTCAGATCGATGGCACATGTACAAGTGCACTGAGGCTCAATAAGATTAAGATTAGAATTACCTGGCATATTTGCACTGCGTGGGTTCCGGTTCTTTGCTCATGTTTTGTTTGGAAATGGTTGTGGATGGCCGGAGATAAAACTGATATGAGTGTTGTTTGTTTTGGTCGTAGGTTTCTTCTTCTTCTTAAAGTACTTCTTACTCATATAGATCCGGATGCCTGATTCTGTTCTGGGCCCTAAACATGCACACTGCCAAGAGTACATAGTCTGCATAATTATAATGTGGCCTGTTCATGAGGTATCACTCGGGCAGGAGATAAAGTGATCTATGAGCCAGGCCGGGGTCACACCATCCCGGTATTTTTATTTTATTTTTTTACTCGTCCTACTCTTGTAGGCTTGTGGTCGTGATTGATCCCTACCAGTTCGTGAACTGGACATATACAGTACGAAAATGGGGTGAAATCAGTACTGTATGACTACGGAATCCAGTGAATAATACGGAATTAAATCGGCGTTACAAAAAGAATACATAGTAATGCTGTATTCTTACTGCATTACTAGCGCATTAACGGGAGTAGCGTAGCAAATCCATACCCTTTTTTGGTAAATACTATAGGCTTCTTGAGCAGCTAGGTCATGGTTGAGAAAATATGAAACTAAGTTACGGTTTCGCTTGGGTTTATCATGAGGTCACTACATGTAATCAGAAGAACAAAATCAGATCGATGCTTTTTTGGTTGCTACATGTAGTATACAACCTTGCCACTAGTACTGTACATACTGCAAGACTAACCATACGACACGGATGAGAAATTGGCGATCTCCAGCCAGAGTTTATATTCTCAACAATTGACTAAAATTAATCGACAAGCCCCAGAAAACCCCCTTAGTATAGTATACGTAGTAATTGATCTTGCATGCATATTTGGCGCGCGGTATCCCTATAAAAGAGGAATTTGATTTGTATGAGAGATCTATTATTTGAGAGATAACGGGATCTATTAATAAAGCACACAAAATTTGCTTTTTATTGGTGGGTCAGCATTTTTGCGACAGCTTAAGGGATATGGCCGGTCTCATATGGTGTACCTTTTGGTGGCTATTACAGTTAGGTATAGACGACCATTGAGTACTAGTGTTCTATATATTCCTAATGGGACAAGTTTGTTGAACAGGTTAACCCGTTCGGAGTTTTGTATGGTGCTTCTAAACAGTGGGAAAACTCATTGAACCCGCGAGCGCCCAGTTCGTGCCCCCTAGACGGTGATTATTCCCAGATGACGCTCGATTACCTCCACATAATAGGTTTTGGGAGAGGGCGCTGGCCATGGCTAGCTGGTCGTGGGCGGGTTAGTCGGTCGAGTGATTGTGTGTGACGGAAATGTTCATGGATGATCACTCCGCTCGAAGAAGGATGTATTACTGACGAGAGGAAGAATTGGACGGAGAGATAATGTACATTCAAGCAATGGTATAGGTATGTCTATCCTTCCATGCAAATAATCGAGAGCGTCTCAAAAATGTAGTTGAGTTGGACGCAAAACAACAAGAGACGCTTTAAACCTAGTATGTGCCATCTCAAGAGCACCTGCCACTTAAACCCCTACAATTGTAGTTATAAGCCCGTTCACCTTATCTAAACCCAAGCCTTCCCCCCTCCCCTTCCTTCCCAACACTCCACTCCACCCCCACCCCTGCCAAGCCACCCACCCACCCAACCAGGGCAAGGGTTTCCACCGCCGAACCGATAAGATAACGCACCCACCGCACAACCTCACCTCATCACCTTAACCTCACACCCACCACTAGCACCGCACGAATGTCCACCTCCCGCCCCGCCGCCTCCGCCTCCGCGCCCGCCGCCGAGCCCGCCGAGAAGTCATTTTTTGAACGTACGCACCCCACCCCATAGCAAGGTGAATGAACAAGCTAGCTAACAAACCGTCGGATACCAGTGCAGCGCGACCAGCTGGTCAGTGAGATTGCGCTGTCGCTAGAACACGTGCTCATGAACATGAATGTGCTGAACCGGTCGCTGGAGGGGGTTATCGCTGTAAGTCTTCCTGTCTATCTATTATAGTAGGGGAGTATTTGATGTACTTATTGGGCCGGTGGGTGGGGTGTGTAGGTCGGGAAGGAGTTCGAGAGCGTCGAGGCGCTGTGGTCGCAATTTGAGAACGTCATGGCCAAGAACCCGGAGGAGACGAAGGGCGCGGAGGAGGGCGAGGGGGACGAGAGTACAGTTATGTATGAGGGGCTCCCGAGGGGGTTGGGAAGCGGTGATTGGGGGTCTTCTGTGGGAGTGGGTTCGTGCGTGCGTAGGCAATCGTTATTTGTTTGGCTGGCTAGCTAGGTATATAGCTAGCTGCATCCTAACTAGTTCTTACATGGGGTTTGCTTGGTATAATCTTTTTATTTTGACCTTTTTTTATTTTTTTTTATTTTCATGGTAGGATTGTATTTGTTTTTATTGCTTTGTGTAGCTAGCTAGTTACATGTAATAGAGAGGTTTAGTTTAACATTCAAGCAGATAGGAAAACAATAAGCGATTGCAGACTTTGATATAAGAATATATAGTTAGAGAGATCGAGATATATCTCTGGCCCTACCCAGCCCCACCTCCACCGCAAACAAAATGAAGCGCATTTAAAATGCCAGAAAGATACCCACCACATCTTCTCACCGAGACCACTCATCACACCCACACCTCCCCACACCTACAACCCCACTCCCGCAAGGAAGCAAATGATGGTGACAAGAGTCGCGAGCACCACGCCCGCCGCCAGTCCCAGCGGCATCATCAGCCCCAGCATCCCCATCGACGTGAAGAACGCAAAGAAGCCGCCCGCGGGCGTGAATGCGCCATACGCATAAGCCTGGAACCCGGCCGCAAGACTGCCTACAGCGGGGATTAGTTTTTTTCCGCACGACGACCCGGGATCCGGAGCTAGTATAATAGAACGGAATAGACGCACCTGCCACAACCCCCGCGGGCCCGAACCCCACAACTACCACCAACAGCTGCACAACAACTACAATCGATACCCAGATAATCATCAACCTAATCGCCTCTACGGACCCAAACACCACCCAATTAGCACACACCCACCCACACCAAAAAAACACCAGAAATGAAAACACCCACGCGGCCCACTGCACCACCCCAAGAAGCTCTCAAACAACGGCCCCATCGCCTCCGCAATCCCCGCAAACCATCCACCCATCCCGCTCACAGCCCCCGCAAACCACTCACCCACCCCGCCCACCGCCGCCACAATCCACGCCCACAGCGCGCTCACCCACTGTCCAAGCCCCGCCGTATACCCCGGGTCCAGCTTCAGCTCCGAGGTCCACACGGCGGCGTCCTGAGCAGCATTTACGCTGTGGTCGGCATAGGCCTTGAGCTGCTCGTTCTCGAGTACCCTTTGGGCGGCTGCTGTGCCACGCTGGGCGAGGTCGCGGGCAGTGTCGCTGAGGCCCGCGGTGTGGTACCAGGCGCCGAGACGGCTGCTGAGGCCGGAGGCGGCTGGTGTGGCGGCATCGGTGATAGCGGTAGCAGTAGAGCGGGTAAAGAGGTTGTGGGGGAGGACGGGCATTGTGTTTGGTTTTTGGGGTTAGAGATTGATGGAGTTCGAAAGATGTGGTAGAAAAGTGAAGAGGAGAGAAGAAGAGAGGGGGGAAGAAAGAAAGAAAGAAAAGAAAGGGACTGTCAAGTTTGTATTCCAGGCTGACCGCACAGACTAATCCGGCTGCTATCCTACTTTTGATTTGATTTGGACGGATCGGGTGGATACGTGTATGCCCTCACAGCCATCCAACAGACGGCAGCCTGTTCGAACAAACAGGCACCAGTACGAGTTGAACCTACACAACTCACCAATAGGCATCTACATACACACATCTCTATCTACAACTACTAGAATAATGATTCTAGAGAAAAAAAAGAGGTACTTATGTATATATATGATATTCAGTATACAAACAAATCCCCCCTGACCAGAGCCCCCTTGGTGGGGTGCCTGAAATTAAGGCAATGCCAGCGGTAGCAGCCGAGGGCTGTATAAGGTTTATGAGACACAATGAATGGACCACCACAGCTGTGTAGTGAACATGTGAACAAAAACGGGGTGTATATTCCACGACCTGTTTTTACTGCATGTACTCCGTTGAGTATAAAATACAGTCGATCAAAAGATCACAATACCGGCATTAACCAGCTGCGGTAGCAAGATTCAGGGCCGACTTTCGACCACAATGGCATAAGTGCACCTGCCGCGGGAAACACCATCTATTTCTCTAGAACACTTAACGAAGAAATATGGATAATTCAACTAGTGGAGTTGAAATACTAGTGAAAGTAGCTTCAACGAGCCTCAAGGAGATGTCTTGGCGGCCGAGTGATTGCTCTTGAAGCAGCTGGCTTGGCCAGATTGGCGGAGACTAGGAATAACTTCAATACATGTAGACCGTGTGCACCTGTGTCGAGCATGTACCTGTGCCGAGCACCTTATAATAAAGGCAGCATTTTAGCCACCATTTGGAGCGGATCCCTAGAGATCAGATAAGATGCTCGGCACAGGTACATTCTCGGCACAGGTGCACACGGTCTACATACCTACATGTAGTGCCCTCACATAAGCGATTACAGGTAATGTAGATCTACCAGGCACGGCTGGCGCAAATCAGGTACGGTACGTGCTGTGACTATATGTAGATAGATTAAATTGGATTTGTAATGCCAATTCTGGAGGCGGGAACTACATGTAGTCGCCTTATATAAGAAGCCGGAATGCTAGCTATTATAGTAGTATATTGATAATTTAGGCAAAAAGCCACTTCTCGCCAATATATACATGTATATATATATATATATACAAGCAGCTAGCGGGTTCGAAGACTGTTGGTTTTTTGTTTCTATATTGGTTACTTCATATCTATGGGAGAAACAAAACGGCATACAGCCCGTCCGCCGGCAATGTTCCAAAAACAGAGATCTAGACTCATAATAATAAGAGTATTATTTTATCATCCATTGAACCCAATGACCAAAAATCCATAAACACAAAACCCATCTAAAACAACAGCAGCAGCATACAACCCCACAATACGCCATTCCATTCTAGAGTCTCCAACCTACCTATGTACCATGGTAGAACTCAAGACCCATCTGTGTCAAAGACCCAATTTCTCCGGGCCACCCAAATACATGTACCTGACCCATCCCACCCATCCCTCAGCCGTGACCTTACAAGGTCCAAATAACCGCCCCATCTCTCCCCTGTCCCGACGCGTTACCCTCGCCCTCGCCCTCACGTGAAATCCACGCTCCGCCCCGGGCCATCAACCCCCCAAAAACGCCTCTTCCAGGCTCCCGCATGCTCTTGTGCGACAAACAAACACCATCCAGTGCGTACAGTCGCAACTCGATATGCCGGATCTCAATACGCCGGATCCCTTGCTATCCCGTACGAAATCCTCTGGGGTTTTGGTTTTTTTTTACTGCAAAATCAATTTGCTATCCCGGATTTTTTGCTATCCCGTATGAAATCCTTCGAATCTTGGCAATCCGGCATATCGAGTTCTGTACTGCATATGCAGCGAGCGCGCGGTGTGTATAATCAATAGCAAACGGGACCCTTCAGGTGCGTTTTAGTCACTGTGGGGCCTGGCTGAGCATGAGATAAAGACTGGGGGCAGAAGAAAGAAAGAAGAAAAAACCTCAAACGCCTTGAGTTGTCTTAAGGGAGCTGAAACTTACGGGCCCGCTACTCGAACGGGGAATCTATGTAATTTTTTTTCTCTTCCTTTGTTACACAGTGTAGTGTAGGGCTGACCTAGGTGGGAAGAAGTGTCCAAAAGGAAACACACTTGCAGATTGGGGGGATGAGGGTACATTACCAGAGGATTTCAAAACATCAACAATATTTGCAATTTGCCAGCCACCACAATAACACGAACGGCCATCCATCATATCAGCTTGGAGTCAATCTGTTCTCGAGCTCGCCATAATCATTCATACTACATACATGTACAATAAAATAAAATAAAAATACGAGTAGAGTAGAGCAGAGAAAAAAGAAAAAAAATTGGATGGTACAAAGGCTGTCGGTATATAAAATAAGAAAGAAAGAAAAAAAACAGTAAATAGATAAGCATTTACAAAAGAAAAGACAAAAAAGAGTACTCCACTGACGCCCTCCTCCATAGATGATATATGCGTTGCCTCTTTTTTCACGACCACCACCACCACCACCACCACCACCACCACCACCACCACCACCACCACCACTGCCACCACTTGCAATTGATTCCGGAAACAAAACAAGAAAGTAAAAAAACGAATCCCCTCCCCTGCCCGTGCCATGTAATGATAAACAAATACAGGAGATACACAAACTGAGTTGCTTGCTCAAAAGTAAAAAGAAGCAGAAGAAAAGAAAGAAAAAAAAAGAAAAAATCAAGCATCCCAGATCACTATGCGTACATAATATAGTAAGTAGTTCTTCTCTTAACTCGTTATGCGTTCGTTTTTTTTTGCCCAAGCCCTGCTTGGTGGGTTATTCATTTGAGACATTGAACATTAAGCCCTTCCCCGCTTACTCCACTGCGCTCGATGCAAAAATTTCCCCACGAGAAGAAAGAGAATATGAAAAGAACCGAACAAACCAACAAATAGGTAAACGAGTTCGCTCCTCCAAAAAGTAGAAAAGAAAGATAAAAACATGAAGATCGAAGGAAAAGGTATGATAATAAAGGGACATAGGTATAGGTATACGCGTAGCTCGTACAGAACGAATATCATATAACAAATGAATCAAAATAGAAAAGAAAAAAAAGAAAACTCATCACAACCGTGGTCGTCTTATAAAATTGTGCACTTCTTCTTCTTCTTCAACTTCTTCTGCCCATGACCCACCGCCATATCCATTGCCAAGTCGAATACCTCATGTACTCCAATCATATCCTTACTACTACACTCCGCATACCGCGCACCCATGCGTTTCGCGACCTCTTCTCCCTGTTGTTGCGTTACGGGCGTCATTCCATGCGTTTTGAGAAGTTCAATAACGTTTCTGTTTTTTCGAAGATCCGTCTTGAGACCGACGAGGACAACTGGGGTTGAGGGGCAGAAATGGAGGACTTCGGGGTACCACTATAAAAGAAATGTATTAGCCAAGATTTTATATGTAAATCTGCAATTCAAGGAGCGCAAATTACCTTGTCTAAAACGTTCTCAAGGCTATGCGGAGAATCTATCGCGAAACAAACAAACAGGACGTCGGTTTCTGGATACGATAGTGGTCTTAAGCGATCGTATTCCTCCTGCCCGGCTGTGTCCCATAACGCCAACTCAACAATCTTCCCACTGGCTTCATGTGTTTTATGCGTAATGTAATTCTCAAAGACAGTAGGTACATATTTCTAAAATAACAGTCAGTTTAATGTCACGTGGATCGCAAAAACAATTGCGCGATAAGCGATAAACTTCGTCACATGGAACAAAAGGGGGCGCACGAACCTCCGGGAAATATCCTTGTGAATAGGAGATCAGGAGACATGTTTTTCCACATCCACCGTCACCGACAACGACGAGCTTTTTTGAGTACGAGGGAGTTACTCCAGGGGTTGTCACGCCTGTTGAGCGTGATGTTCGTGAGACTATTGTTGATGGATCCGACATCATGGAGGCAGGTGTTCCGCTAAAAGGAATTAGCTGCCATATTAAGACCCAATGACAATACAACTTACATTCTTGAATGCGCGTTCGCCCAGCTGGAAGCACTCATTGTGATCAAATGCTGGACCGGAGCAATAGCAGAAGGGCAGATGGGATGGGGTGAGGCCTGGTTCCCGAGCTAACTAGCAAATAGAACGCGGGCTAAAACGGGTGATATAGCTAAGACGAGTCCTTCGCGGTCGATGGCAATTGTGTTTCGTTTGTGTCGGGCTAGTAGAATCTAATGACTCAAGAAACGAGAGCAAGCTAAGGTTAATGAACAAACTTCTTGATGAAAATAAACAGAAGTTGTGATGAGAGGGAGGGGTTGGTTGAGGTGGTGGTGATTGATGATTGATGATGGAGGGGGAGCAGATGGGCGTTTTGAAGAAGGTTTATCCGTTGGGGCAGGTCCGCAAATCACAACAACACAACACAAGTTGGGGCGGTTGCCGCGGTAACGCCAAGGTATCGGGGGACCGAGTCGCGAACACCCGCGATGCTGCAAACACCCGCGAAACTTCGGGATGTTGCGTCATATGTGCCTAAAAACAGAGGTGCTAGGGATAAAATGGCAAAAAGGCTCGTGAATCCGTGTTTTCGATAGATCAAGGATTCGCTTGATTGGTTCCGAGATCGTAGATGAGACAATCACTCCAGGGAAGAAAATGCTGCAACCCTTGTCAAACATGCGGGGACGACATGTCAAGGTTGTCAACAACGACCTTCCTCGACCTTTTTTTTTGTTCTCGTGGATCAAACATTGAGATGTGTTAATTGAATTGCAAATAGTTTATGCAGAGAAGTGGGGTAAGGGCACCATTACCGTGGAAATCGAAGAAATAGCTGGGTTTGATGAAAGCTCCATGATGTAAACAATAGAAAGAACTCTGTTATGGATATAAGCATCATGAATTGTTTATACTTATTCTCACCAAGTCTGGGCATCGATATATCCCTCCTCCACCATAATGCGCTGCTACACCAGTATCAAAACAGCAGAAAAAGAGAATTTCAGCAGACCCCTTGACGGGCCGCCGTCGTACAGGCTTGCATGGGCCGTAGAGATTCTAACGGTATATGGATTTGCCTAAGCTAGGGCGGCCGCAGTTTGCAGAACCCGGGCAGACTACATAGTACTAAACTGGGGCAAGCATTTGATAGATGTGACGTAAATTTTCCTGGTTTTATTCGAGCTTGGCTTGGTAGAATTGCACCACTGGATCATTGATCCATCACAATGCAGGTCACAAATTCAATCACTGCCCGTCACTCGACAACGCCAAGATTAATAACCGCCAACGTCGTTCGTATCGCAGCAGACCGACTTAGCTTCAAGCAGCGAAGAAATCGAGTACAAGCATTACAGGCCGGATTTTACCTGGATGCAAATACTCCAATGTTCGTGAAATTGTGGGGACAGTACTCCGAGCACGTAGTATAAACCCCAGACAGAAGTCCCATTTTGGCCATTCGCTAATTTGACTGAATTGATGTAGGAAGTTGTACATCGTAATACTACGTATGTAGTGAGCCGACACTCTACCGTAGCCCCGAGCACTGATATTTTTGCCCCCGACAATACATGTATGTGTAGTTTTCTAACATTAGATCCAAGCTAATCAATTAAGGTTCATGACGACATAGGTAGCGTAATTCACTATAAGTACATGTACTAGCACTTGTACGACTTTGGGTTAAACCATCTGTCATTTACTTCGTAGCTAATATGTACACGAAAAAAAAAAGAGAAAAAAAAGGCTATCATCTCCTCATATTCGCATTGTCAACACTATCGATCAGTTCATCAGAACCCTTCTCCAGTTCCCCCGTCCGCTTCATTCCCTCGCTCTCAATCCTCTCCGGGACCCCAAAAAGCCTATCCATGTCCTCCAACGTAAGTCCTTTCGTTTCCGGCACGCAGAAGAATGACCATATTCCCATTAGAATCATCAACGCTGCAAAGAAGAAGTAAGTCCCATAGCCGAGACTCGTAATCATATATCTACATTTATTATTAGTAAAAAAGTTTCGAATATTTGAATGATTACAGAGCGGGGGCTTTACGGGGTCGAGCGAGATATAATAAAAGACCAGAGCCATTGGTCTGCTGTAGTTATAGCGACACTACCACGGTCTTAGCATTTATTCTTGGAATTCAGATGGTAGCTACATACCAGAACATACGAATACCAATTGGGAAGATTTCCGAACAGTACACCCAGGTTGTTCCCTGCCAGGTCATACAATAAACCTACAATGCAGCATACAAGTCAGAACTCAATACTTTGAAGCTAGCCAAGGGGGGGGGGGGGGGTACGCACGAGCCCATAGAGGTATACGCAAACCATCGCAAGATATCCCCAACCACTCTGGGTGAATCTTCCTTCCGCAGCTGCTGTTTCGGGGTCGGCTTTCATAACATATCCTCCAATATACCACATCGGAATACTACCCACAAAGGCGCCATAAATCAAGGCTTTTCGTCGACCAACTCGTTCAACCAGCCAAACAGCGAAAATCACCATCCCAAGAGTTTTAGCGATTCCGTAACATCCTGTCGCAAATAACTTTGTTGAGGTTCCTGTTAATCCAAGAGTTTCAAAAATACGAGGCGAGTAGTAGGTAAGAATCTTCTTCATGTTAGCAAATGTGATTAGGTCTGCTCTAGGGTTAACAGGAGAACAAACATTAACACCAGTCAGGTTCTGACAAGCCATCAATAATAGTCCAATACCAACGCGGTTTCTGTTCCCCTTAAGGGTCATCTCTTTGAGATTCGCTTTCAGAGAACTGCCCCCTGACTTGAGCTGCTCGAGCTCAATCTGCTCCCTGATCCCAGTGAGTTCTTCCAGGATATATTCATGATCGCCTGGGAGGTTCCGCAACAAAACCAAATTCTTCCTGGCCTGATCCCAGTTATCCTTCTTACAAAGCCAACGAGGTGATTCGGGGGCAAAAAGAGATACAAAGAAGAAAATAGCTCCGGGGGCCAGTTGAAGTCCCACAGGAATGAGCCATTGAGTTGGGCCAGCGGGGTCTATGGTTCTATCGACGATGTAATTGATCCAGAATCCCTGTGCATTGTCAGATCATCTCATACGTTGCACATAGTGTGGGGTAAATTTTACCAGCATCCCACCGGCTTGGCTCAACACTTCGAATACTCCTACTAGTCTTCCACGAATACTCGGTGGTGAGGTTTCGGCAATATAAACGGCTTGGTAGCATCAGCTTGGGTTACACCAGTGTTTCGTTTCGGGGAAATGACTTACGAACGATCAATGATGCACCACCAATTGCTAGGCCAGTTATTGCTCGGCCAGCATAGATGAGTGGCAGCATTCCAGATGAAGCAGTCTAACTAGAATGTCAATCTTGTTTCCTCTCCCTTTTCCCTTTAAAATAATAATTGT
The DNA here is from genome assembly GCF_003444635.1 of Morchella importuna. Taxonomy (NCBI): domain Eukaryota; kingdom Fungi; phylum Ascomycota; class Pezizomycetes; order Pezizales; family Morchellaceae; genus Morchella; species Morchella importuna. The sequence goes on along the minus strand of NW_025763399.1, from coordinate 1,835,594 downwards.
GGCACGCACCATCAAGGCTGCACCAATGCAAAAAACCAATGACGACAGGATCATCCCTTTTCTGCGTCCCCATCTTTCGACAATTGGAAAAGTTATGAGCGACCCCACAACACATCCAGCTTGAAATGTTGACACAATATTCCCTGGGGGAGAAAAATGTTAGATCTTGAAATTATGATTTAGCTCCCGAAAATTTTCAGTACACACCCGATAATGTGTCACGTTCATACTGACTTTGGACATCTAGTCCAAAATCCCGCTTTTGGTGAAACAAAGTTAGCCAATTTATGAACTTTTAGATTTTCGACAAGAAGTAGGGAATACCTTGAAAGACACCAGTGCCTGGGTACCTCCTATAAATGCAGTATCGAATCTTTGCAATACAGAATACTTTGTTAGCAAAGTTGCCGTGTTCGTTGTATGGCACAGGCTTGTCTAACCCTACTGCTACAGCAGACATCGACACCCCAAAGCCTTCACATAACCACCACGAATCAGCGATAGTCCGAGAATAGTCATAGCTGCGATATACTCACCCAGTAGGTGAATTTTCCAGTTCCTGACCTCCTTCGGGTCGTTGGTATTTTCTGCGTGAAACATAGTTCACAGCTAAGGCTATAATTCTGCCTCGAGTGATAACTAGTAGTGGAATTGAACCTTGAGGGGCGGGACGCAATACCGAGGCGAGTGTGGCTATGTACTGACAAGGCTTCCATAAATCTGGGGGAGCGAAGCTTTTTAAAAGCTATTTCGCCTTGTTAAGCGAGTGGTCGTAAGTGTTTTATCCAGGAGTGCACGCATCAATTGACCATAACGGCGAAACTGCATCTCCAAAGAGAACTTCGAGACGGGGCCATGCCCGCTCAATTGTGTGGCCGGTATGCTTGTTTTCCTTCTGTCTTTCTCGCGAGTAAAACCTGCATAAAGTGCGGTAGATGGCATCGCAATCATCACGCGGCCCCAAAACGCGAGCAGAAATTTGGATACCTGCAGTGGTCGGTGATCTACAATGTTGTCCCGATTCTAGATAGGATCAACATGCTTAATGCGGGGTTTTCTCCGTTCTTACCAGAATAGCCTAGGTGTAGCCGCTTGCTAACCACTCCACCACTCAGAGACGTAGCCTGCCCTGACCAATCTACTAAAGATGACAATTACTACGCTTGTTGTTGTCAACAAGGCTGGTAATCCAAATAATTCATTTATTAGCTCCGTAGACACTTCTTTCTTCTCTCTTGACGGCTTCTCCTAGAGCTCTTCAACTGTCTCTGTGAATCTATGCCAAACTTTTATCAACCCGAAATTTGGGCCGATTATTCTCCTCTCTACATATCGTGTGTGCCTACTTTGCGGGGTCAAGGGCTCCCCCTTCATTCCTTTGCACCATCGGTATAAAGTCGAATAGATAGCGAAAAAGGCCTAGCTAAGAGAACCAGTACATAGCGGAGCATCTCCGCTCACTGCCGTTCGTCAGTTTCCCTCTTGGCAAATATCCCATACAATGCGGGGTAACTCGGCTATTGAGCGTCTGGGAATCTTTCTAACCGTTTTCCGGGGTTATGAAAAGCTTAACACGCTCTTCACTAACAATCATAGAATAAAACAAACCGTACTGAGCTAGCCAAGACTATTGTTATTCAAACATTACTTTCTTCGGAGGCGCCTCCGATGCATATCGACGACGGTGCCCTACGTCCTGTAGTGGAGGTTCGGATCGAGCGGAACTAGCACTGGCGGCCATGATTATTTTATCAAAAACTCTACTTTCGCCTCCGCTACATACATACAAAGACTTGGTTTGGGTTCCTTTTACTAACACCGATGGCTATCTCAGATACCATCTGCAGCCTTTACCCGCAATCTAAACCTACCCGCTTGCTATCAAAGTTGAACGAGGAGATCACTCTCGTTCGATTACTTTGCCGCCAGTTGTAACCAACGGCCGGCCGGCCCTGACTTCGATGATGAGACATTTGATGATTTAATCTTTTGGCACATATGGACAGAACTCAACTACTTCAACATGGTGGTGCGAGGATTTTATAATTTGGGCTACATGGGAGGCGGGCTCTATTCCGGGACCACCTTCAGAAAATCACTTTCAATTGATGAAATACATACTTCAAATTGCTTGTAGGAGGCAAACAAATGGATTAAAAAAACAAATCTAGATGGGGATTCATAACTCAGGACGATGAGTTAACGGCCGCCTGGCCGCTCTTGAGAAAACTATAAGCACCTTTGGGGTCTGGATCAATTCCACGTACGAGATTTTCAACAGTAAAAACCCGTTTTTCCATCAATAACAGACTCGGAGACCCTCCGTGTGGCGGTCACTAACAAGCTATTCGGTTCATGTGAATATTTTGTGGGTGGAACAGGCGATGTTGACCAAGAATTACCAATCATCCTCTAAATAAACCGCATATCGACCTTTTTACTTATTTAAGATGAATTCTTGGTGATAAAGCCACTGCATCCTCCCATTTCATAAGTAATGTCAATGATACCCTCCAACAACGCCGTTGAGCTTTCGATCCTTCGCATGCGAGTGATCTTACATGATCCAAACATTCCATGATCCAAAACACCGATCGAAGCATATAACAGATATTGATCTATGAAATGTCTCGCCACCATTCTTCGGGGATCCAAAGGCTTTAGGAAAGGGTAATTTTGGGCAACGATAGGTAGCTGCGTGGCACCTGTTGAAATAAGCACGCCAAGATGTCTCATTCATTACCCTACATTATTGAGTTGACCTAGCTCCGTGATCTTCAAATTTCTTCTGTCAGCCGCTTAGACGACGCTCAATAGCCCAAATCAAGAAAGTATGCCCGAGCCTATAATCACACAAGAGAGAGTTCAGCTCTTTGATCTATATACTAGATCGGGCGGAAATAACACACACACAAGTCAGGTGTTGACACGCTTCTGCTGCTTAATTCTTGATTTACGTACTGATGAATGGAGCCATATAGGCCAAGCTAATTACGGGGAAGAGAGATTTGCCCACAGATGCAGTGGTTTCACGAGAGCACGATGGTAGGGTACCATGGTGATTGGTTGCATGTGTCTGCTAGATCACCCCTATGATTTATGTATATGTTAGCGTAAATGTAACTGTAACAGAGAAAGAGAGAGGGAGAAAGAGATAAGCAAGCGGTTGCCAACAGTGACACCTTTCGGAGGCCATATGCATACTAACACCACAAACCTTATTGATAGACGCATGAACCTGAGACGAGCACGTGTGCGATATTACATGGTCCAGCAAACCATGATCAACAAGCTCAGGCCTCGGTGCAGAAACTTCCTCAGATGTGCATTGTAAAAACTGTGGTGCAAAGCACAGGCTTCAATTTCTTAACGGTGGGATCGCTCCCACGTATATATAAGCGTAATATAGCTTTCGTGCACATGTACTCATGATTTTGAGAAGTTTCAACCGATCTAAAGCGATAGGTAAATTACAAATCGAATGATATATACACAGGGCATTCATCCAGGAATATCCCAAAAGGATAGGAGAAATTTACTTCTCCGAAGCTGTCTTGGCGTATCGGCTTTCAATTAACCTTTTTTGGGTGGTGATTTAGCACTTAGAGGATCGAGAGTTACGACATGCTAGAAATTAAAAACAATCTGATTTGACCTGCTCATTTTGCGAATTCAGACAATATAGAACACTTAGCTAGATATCCCAAAATCTGGGCCCACGTAGTCCTATCTCATATCCATGGTGAGAGGGCTGCCCAGAAATAACAGGTGGCTGATATAATACCACCATGCTCATGGGACTCTTATCGCCAGCCTAAGCCACATAAGACCAGACTCTTCATAGTTAATCACTCGGTCACATATTTGATTCTAGCTGCCATACGTATTTTTCCTCTTCGGTGCCAAATATATCCCATGTGCCAAATAAAAGAAAACGCGGGCTATCTATAGGTAATAACCATAGCTAGAAATTTTTTTTCAGATTTACTTTTCTCTTCTGGGATATGTATGGGGGGGGGGTGCGTTTTAGCTACCAGCTGCAGACGGCCGCTATCAAATACCAGGTTTAGGGGAACGTACGTGTAACTATCCACCTCAAACCATAAAACATAGCAATCAATGTATCAAATAAATCATTGTTTTATATAGATTAGTATCAGCGGCGATGTACATGTTGGTCTATCTTGACTAACGTTAACATACAGTACAGCGACAGGTAATAAGTGATGGAACGCCCTGAGAGTACAAACACCAAATGTTGGTGGCGTTTTACCAAAATAGGTATTGCTCTGTTCCATCACTTATTACCTACCGCTGTATATTGCATTTTCACCAAGCTGCAGTTGAAGCAGGCTCAATCCATGGAAACAGCCTAGTCTTCGAAATATCATTGGATGGATGGTTATCTTACACTTTAAGATGATAAGTACACCGGTACCTACTAACCAGATAAAGGATAAAGTATTGCTCCGCCCAGTCTTAATATAGGTCATAGAAAACCAGGTAGGAAATGTTAATAGAAACATCAGTGCTCTACCAACTATTGAAATGAATCAAAAAATGAATCTTATACTCACGTAAAAATTTGGTGTGAAATGAATCATCGGAAATGTGTTTATTAAGTGAACTGTCTTTACCAAGGAAATGAATCTTTTTACTATGGGGAAATGAATCCGGAAATGAATCTTAAGTCTCATATGTTACTTTAATAAACACATTACCACTAATCCAAGACTTATATATACATTATATAAAAGATACAAATAAAAAAAATAAAAAAGACTTATTCAGGGATTGAACCTAGAGAACAGCGATTACACAGTCCACATCTTATCACCTACGCCATTAATCGATATATTAAGCTCTATACGTTCCCCATAAACCGTGTCTATTGTAGAAAAGTCACAGGAAAAGACATAAGAAAAGCCATTCTGGGTCCCGGTGCAGCCCAGGAAAAGGCATCAGAAAAGGCATCAGGAAACTTAAAACATATTTTGGGATGACGACGCATCCATGTCCAGAATAGGTAGTACATAAGCGGAGTTGGATCAAGAAAAGGGGTTTTCGGCTTTGGAAATGAATCTTTTATGCCTTTTCCACAAGCGTCCCAAAATTCGCTTGGTGGGAAACGAATCAAATGATTCATTTCCATGGCTGGTAGAGGTGGCGAAGACTATACTACTCAAATATGAGGAGATAGAACGTGGAATTGGCCACCAATGTATACGCATTGAAAGACAACGGCTCAAGATATGAGCCCTAGGTACTACCGTCTTTGAAGAGACCACCTCTTGCCTTCTGGTCGGTTTACTCACAGGATATCACTCGGTATAAATCCATCTTACACCCGATCTTTATGATTTTATTTTATTTTATTTGCCAATTCATTACATCCTAATATTTGTGTAGAAGGATGTAATGCTACATTGTAAAGGTGGAACTATAGTAAGAGCTCGTTATAAGTTATCAGCCTATACTTTAAAGAGCATCTCTAGGTGCCTCTCGATTCAGCCCTCCTTCTATAGACTAAGTCATATACACTCAAGATAATGTACTATTGTTTTCTACCGTCGGTCATAGCTCATTGATAATGCTTTTTGAATCTCTGTTTTACGCGTCTTATTTGCTTCTAGAGAGGGAGAAAAACAAAGAAAAAGCTTCTTTTACTCGGGTTCATGAAACGCACGAAACGAAACAGCTAAGCCTTTTGAGGGAAGGGCAATGCTGCAAGTGCACATATTCAGATCTGACCAACGCACACGTAAACTCTAATGAATAAGCAAACGATGATCAAGTTTGATACATCAGTATATCATGTACTAAGGAAATACCTCTCTGCGTCCAGCTAGTTAGATCCGCAGGTCTATCTAACCAGGAGAAGCAGCAAAATCATGAAGGTAAAGTATGCAACGCAGAATCAAGAGCTAATGCGAAAAAAACTTCACGCAACACCAAAAAGCAGCAAAAAGGAGATCCGTTCGGGATGAACAAACTACCTAAATATTCACATAAAACCATCTGCATAATCACAGCGTTATTCCTGTTATTTTTTTTCCTCTCGTTTTTTCTCACGTCTTATCCACACTGACTGCTCCTCCAACTTACCAAATTGTACCGTTTTAAAGAGCAAAAAGTATGCTAACCCTTCCGCCAACCTGCCCACCCGCGAACCGCATTGTTGATATAATGAGATGGAAAAAAAAGGAGAGAGATATAAGAAATAAGGAAAGAAATTCAGCAATACCGTACCCCTCCAAGACCAAGACCAAACTAATTAAGGAAAGTAACTAATAAAAATTCACAAACAAAACCTAGCCCCGTTAATTGCGCAACTATGATGATAAGGAAAGGGTGAACAGAGTAAGGAAAAATGCAAAGAAATTAAGTTCCCAGATATCGTAAAAATATTGTCCTGCAAAGAGAAAAAAAAATAAAAGAAAAAAGGGCATACTAGCATAGTGTGCCAGCTTCAATTGATCTATCTCATTTGTACAGCATCCTCATTTAATTCTTCATGGTGTTGTTGATGGTCGTGATCACCATCATGATGCAAAGTGACTATTTAAACGAACATATTAGCACTCGTCTTCTAAACTTCTAAATGATAGTAATAGTCCACATACCAGAATTGAACTCTTCAAAAGGATCGAAGTCCTTCTCGCCAGGTGTTTCAAGATCGCTTGAGAGCGGTACTCCACGCACCCTGGCGGCGCCAATATCAACACTTTCACTCTCCTTCACACTGCGGAAGTTCACTGCATCAATGCCCTTCCCTTGGTTTGGGACCATTGGAGGCCTCATATGACGCAATAGAGCCCACTGTGTTGACCTAAAGAAAGCATGTCCTTTAACATCTGATGCACCGGCACGAGAACCCAATCGGCGGTTTTCATCCTTTACAAGCAATTTGCGTATTAAAGACTTGCAGTTACTACAAACAAAAACCTGGTTAATTCCGAACAATATAGGAGTTTGAACGAGACTTACTTTGTTATTGAGGGCGAACCTGGGTGCTCCGGAAAACCAACTTCATCCCTGAGGATATTTGCAAAAGTCCCATTTCGGTTTTTTCCTTTAAATGGGGTAGTTCCATACAACATCTCGTATACCAATATACCGAGAGTCCACCAATCCACAGCACTAGTGTGTCCATTACCTTTTATTACCTCTGGAGCGATGTACTCCTCAGTTCCAACAAACGAATTTGTCCGGAAATTAGCAATGCAAGATTTTGTATCGATCGCAGGGAGTGAGTTTTGAGAGGCTCCTCCCCTAGCGACAATCATGGTTGGCACACCACCAGGCTCTGATTGTTTTGACAAATCAAAGTCTGACAACATGATATGTCCAGACTGATGCAGCAGAATATCTGGAATATGAGTCAGCACGGGTCAGCAGTGGCGGAACTTATGTAGATATACTTTCTGGCTTGAGATCTCTGTAAATGAAACCCATCAGATGCAGGTACTCTAGAGCTGCGGTAACTTCCGCAGCATAAAACCGCGCGTCGTCCTCGAGGATACATTTTCCAGGCCGCGTTTGCAAAGCTGTGGAAAGTTAGTAAGACGACCCGCTCGATCCTGTCCCATGTTGAGTAAGCCTCACCTCTGAAGAATTCGCCACCACTGCAGTACTCCATGCACAGGTAGAGATGATCCTCCGATTGGAAAGAATGGTAAAGGGTGACAATGAACGGATGATTACTGGTAGCCAAAATCTCCTGTTCGGCCAATGCCCTTTTGATTTTGTTCCTCTTGATCATTTCCTTTTTACTCAATACTGCGGCCAATAGTTAGCCAAATAAACTCTTTCCCGAGAAACACTGGAGAAAAACAGTCATGCTAACCCTTCATGGCATACAGCCTATTACTCTTCTTCTCCCGTACCAAATATACCTTCCCAACATCACCCTTACCCAACAACTTGATCTTATCGAAGCTCCCCGGCCCAACTTCCACATTCCTTACTTTGATTGAGTTCGAGCTATACGTCCTCCTGAATTGTCCATTCCTAAGCCGCTCCGGTATCGCCTCGCCAGCCCCTGGCACAAGTAAGTTCGATGTCGACGTACTTCTCAGCTCCCCCGATCCATTACTGAGCGGCGATGACGCGGCGGGCGAGTAATTCAACGACGGCGGCTTCCCCCCTTCCTCTGTCGCAGTATCCGGCCGATTCCCCTTACTACTATCACCGGATGAGAATAGACCCTGAGCATTTGGAGCCGAAGCCACCCGCCTCAACTTTCGTGCCAGCTCCTCCTTGTTCGCCTGTAGCTGCTGGTCATTTGCACCCGATACGCCGATGCTGATACCCGGCGGAGACAACGACAATTCGGGCGTTTCCGGGGGGGATGGAGGGGCACTCCCTTCATTGTGATGTCTGAGCGCCGGAGGGCCCTGGTGGGCAAAGTACGGGTTCGCGTTCGCTGTGGGCGAAATTTCAGCATGATCCAGCTGGCTGGCCGATGAAGTAGATCGGCCTCTTAGGAAACGGGATTTAGGGCGGAGCGAGCTGCCGAGATTAGAGGTATGGAGCTCACCACTGGACGACGCGTTACTGTTACTACCAAGACTATTTATTCGGAAGAAATTCTTGAGTTTTGTAGGGAAATGAGAGGAAGAAGAGGATGAAGATGAGCCGAAGCGGCCACCGCTTGAGCTAGGCGATGAGGGAGTCTTCCGCTCATTGTGGCCCGACGATGAACCGAATAATTGGGTCATCAGAGCAGGGGCCCGATGTGAGAAGTTAACAGGGTCGATAGTAGCCAGTGTCGTCTCCGGGAGTGAACTGGGGGGGGGTGTTCTAATGTGTGGGGCTCTATTGGTGGTGATGGTGTATGAGGATCAAGAGGATTCCCAGCAGCGGAGAATTAATATTAATGCGGGGGGGGACGGGAAATTGGAGCTTGGCTTCTCCCGCGTTTACAGATAAATAATAGCTGGGAAGAGGGGGGGGGGGGGGTTTGGTAATAGCAGGTATGGGTTTGTTGGAGATCTGTGCTGTAAGTGACTGGTGGGTGGTGGTTCAGAGGCTGAAAGGGACGTTGGTTGTCTGTCTGTGGTGCGGGAGGGAAGGCAGGCAGATTTAGAGTGACTATGCCTATGTATGTATATATGTACGCTATGAACCGCAGCCTGGGGAATGAGCAGACGAGTGAGTGGTGGTAGAATGTGGCCGGAGAGTAGCGCAGCGGGCGATGATGGGGGATGTGGTGGAATGACAGTTATTGGGGGTGGGGAGGCTGATGTGGTAGGTGAACAACGACGCAAGTATAAAACTATACCATGCGCAAAGTACGTGAAATAGAAAAAAAGTTGGGTTGAGTTGATTGAGAGGAAGGAGGGAAGAAGAACGGAAACAGAAACGGAGGCAGCTACTCTCGGACAACGGAGAGAGACCACAAACTTGGGCTACACAAAACTGACTGACAGCCAGACAAGACTTACAGGGAAATATTTCTTACTAGCAGGGTAAACACACAACCGTTCCCTCGTATGACGGAGAAATTATTATGGCTAAGTTGCTGTTGCCCGTGGCAGATTATCAAGCAGGGTGGGGAGCCGCGATGGTTAACTGCTGCTTCTGTGGTTGTAGGCAGAGCAGGCAGTTGAGGCGGAGCAAGCAGAGCAGGGCAGGTGGGCGGACCAGGGAGGTGCACAGACACGACAAACAGCAGAAATGGCCGAGTAAGAAGAGAAGGGAAGAAGGAGCAGCGTGGAACAGAACAGAACAGAGCCAGATGTTAAAAAAAGGGCAAGAACAACACACTACGTATTGACTTCTGGAATGCAGGTTTTACTTCTATATACACGCCTGCCTGGCTGCGCTGCGCGGGTTACCTAATTGACTTGATTCATTGTAAAGCGCAGAGTTGGCGATGCTTGGCATTTATAGAATGGAAGAATCCATACTGTTTGCCCTCAGCCTGAAGCTCCTCCCTAAAAATTCGCGGCAACAACTATATCCGCCAATCGTGGAGTTGATGGAGATAACAGTAGTGTCCACCCATACTCATACGGATATGCCTCCCGGCCATGCTTTATCTCCCTCTCGAGCTCATGTAAAGGGTATTGTAGGTAAATGATTACGATAACAGGTCCCCCTTCTTTTCTTTCTGGAAAACTCACCTCGGAAAATTCTATCGCGAGAATCAGCCAGCCCTTAGCATAAAAGAGTGTCTGTCTGGAGAGGACAACATCGCTACAACCGGTCATTTCCTGAATTCCCTTCCCCAAGCAACAGAAAGTTGGAACATAAAACCCGTTAGACGCGCGAACCCTTTCTTCCAAGAAACGCCGAGTAAGCGATGATTCCATGCCAAGCCCGACCCGACACTCCCCCAAGTAAAGACTTCCCCCCTTAGTTAACCGGTTGCCGAAATTGCAGCAAAAGAAACCTTTCTCCCGGTACACAGATGCTTTGATGCAAGATGCAAGTGTTCATTCGTGTTCAACCGCGTCATCAGTAGATATGATAATTTGGTTTTTTTAAAAATTTTTTTTTTTCAATCTCAAGATCCAGAAGGGGTGGGTTGGCAATGGTAGGTGACACGAATCAAAGGGGGTGATAAAGGGAAGACAGGCTGCAGACAACCTCCCATGGGCCATAAGTGGGTCCATTTGTTGTTCCTGCGGTAGCGGCTTTTTAATCGGGATCCCGTGTGCTTTATTTAGTGTTTCATTTCGCTCCTTTGGGATTCATCGTTTCATTAAGGGTTGGGGTTTCATCATGTAATATCACTCGAATACTATGTTCAATTGAGAACCCATGATATAATTTTTGGTACTATTGACTTCGCACCACGTGAAACAATACAATGACAGAAGACATATACTGAAATACCATCTATCTACTGCTCTCTAAGCAAAGTCCAATCTCTCCTTTGTCCACTCTGGTTGTAAGTATTTACCGTCAAAATCAAATTTGAAAGAACTAGTAAACCGATCCACCTCTTTCAACTCTAGGCTCTCCAACACCGCACCTGCTTCATCCTGTGCCCAGATCGCGACACCAATTGTGTTCCATCCACCATTGTTAATGATACCCGGTGGGATCGGGAATTCAGTCTGTGGGCCGATGTGGGATATGTATTTACCATATTGGTATCCGTTTACATAGATCTGAATTCTGGAGATTGTGGTTTTCGGAGCACCAAGAACTATGGCAAGGGGAACATCGTGATTTGTGGGAATTGAAAGACGGAAGGTGGTTCGCTAATTTAGTCTGTTAGAAAGGTCTCTGGGTGATCATGGGGCTTGGGGGTACTTACGTAAAACTCGATACCAGCACCTACTACACCCTCAAGTGGGCTCTTTTGTTTCCATTTTCCATCATCGAATCCAGGCAGCGCCCAGCCAAGTCTCTCGGCCCTCAATCCACCCTCGTTATACACACCTCTCACCATATCCACCGGCGACTCACCCCCAGCATTTCCGATTAATCTCCACTCAGTAAATGTTGTATTTCCTCCAGTCAAGCTTGCCTCACTAATCCCACGGGGGTTTCGTGGGCCATCAGGACCAACAGAGTCTTGATCGTGACCTTGGTAATCAAGCACAACAAACACTACATTCCCAGTATCGAGGAGAGTTTTGTTCGTAAACGACAAGGTGAGAGTCGCACTTGCATTTGCAGGCGATCCTGACCAAGAACCAATAAACTCCCCGTTCAACCAAGTGCTGTATCCAAATGCGCTCCCGCCAATAGCAGTGAGTGTAACGCTGCTCGCTGTCTTGCCGTTAAAGTAGCCGCGGTAGAGTTTGATACCGGTGTGGAAGCCGTAGTCATCCGGATACAGCACCGGAAGAGTCTTCGGCTTCTGTGCGTTATCTGTGGTGGTGTGATTCGCATGTGCCCATTTTGAATCGTCATAATCGACTAGACGCTCTGGGATCGAGTCGCTGAATTTCCACTTAAGACTCTTCAGATCGGGAAGATTGTAGCTGAGTGTCTCTGGTCCGGCAGCGGTACCAACGAGAGAACCATATGAGGTGCGTTTAATGTCGGATGGGGTCCTGCCGTTCCATTTAAAGGATTTGATCTTCTTGGGAGCGAAAACTTCAATAGTTGATGTTGAGTTTAGATCACCTCGGAGCTCTGCAACCGATCCCTCGAGGGTGGCCGAACGAACAAGGTAAGGTCCTGATACGAGAAGTTGCTCATCGGCGTGGACATTGGGGTTTGAGGTGAGGGCTGGAGCCCAGATGTTCCAGCCTGTGATGCGGTCGACAATTTGGATGAGAGGGCCGTTGGGGAACTGAATGAATGAGGAACCTCTGGCTTGAGTATAGGTCACTCTTGTATGCTTGGTGAGTGTTAGTATGGTGTTAGGATCTGGTTGGATTGGAAATTATTACCTTTGTAAGATATGTTTCCGTAGTAATCGCAGCATCTCCAAATACTTTCGGAGCCGCGGTGATATCCTTAAGTACAAACTCCACGGTTTGACCCGCATTTGCATAAAGAATCAAAACCGGACTATCATCAATAATGGCAAAAGTTAAGACCTCGGCAGACGAATACAAGAGTCCGTATTTTCCAAAGGTATAATCAGTGACAATAAACTTGCTCTCTCTGCCATCAAGCTGAATATTCGGAACGACTAAATTTCCAGCACTCGTCTCAACATTCAGACCGAACTTTACTACGGTTCGGGAACTTGAAGTGTTTTGATTGACCCAGTAAAATCCAGCATTGGTTGTCGGGTTTCGGTTATGAACTGTGTAAATTGCAGTGTTATTGGTGAACCTGTGTTTGGGTCAGTAAATCTGCGTCATGGATTATCACACGGGTTTATTTGCGTACGTTGTACCGTTACCAAGCTGGTTTGTTTCCCGAAGATCGGTGCTAACTCTGAGGAATAATGTCTATAGTATATTGGTAAGTTATTTCGTATATATTTGTCTTTATAGGGTAGGCATTTATACCAAGAGTTTAATTTGGCGCATCTTGTCGCGGATAATACGGGACTCGGTCAATGGCGCTCCGTAGTCATAAGACGTATACACTACAGGTGCAGCAACACTCCCCCAGTTGGTTCCGCCGTAACTAAAATCAACCAGAGAATCAGCTCTTAGTTCCTAACAGGGACTGGATGACTACATACGTCATGTAAAGACTAATCAGTGAGATCTTCTGCGCGACTAATGTCTTATAAAACACGTCCGAAAACTCGTTACCAGTGAGTTGTGCGCAATTTTCAAAGCCATAACCTCCCCATCTATAAAGAAGTACGGGATTAGATTCACTTGCAATTGGAGTAGTAGAGTTATTGAGATGCATACGGGTCAAAAGCGCCTCCTTGGTATTCAGGAACATATGAAGGCTGAGTTGGTGAGTAGTTATTAAACCCTATATATTGGATGTTTTAGCACATAAACTTGGTTGCGAAACTTCTCAGAGAAAGACTCAATACATTGATAGTAGGTCTTGACAATGTTGAATCCTCCAGTTGGGTTGGCGCAGTTGAATCCGTTGGGATACGAGTCCAAGCCATAGATATCTAATCAAGGTTAGGTTTCACACTCAACTACTAGCCTTTGAAGATTGAGTTCATACCAACTGAACCGCCAACATCCAAGTAATCCGTGGACCAACTTTGACCTCTCATTCCTTTCTCGTTGTGTCTGAATCAATGTTAGTTAACCTGCTTCCCTTTTAAAATAGCCACCACTTACGTAGAAGGAACAACAACACCTGCGTTTTGAAACGCTTCATCGATTTGGACCATATACTTCACACCCGTCCAATTGGGGTCATGATAAGACTCGACGAATTCACTAATATAATGTCAGTAACAAGCTACTCCTCTTTTACATGGAAAACAGCATACTTCTCGTGTTGATTCAGAATAGCCATTCCTCCCTCTACGATCGAATTCTTTGCAAAGATCTTCCCTACCTCCGTGATAAATGGTAACCACGCCTCATGGTACTTCTCGTCATCGGTCCTGTGTATACCCCATGCGCCGGTAGTAGTCCATAAAGCTACTCCGCCTGCACTAGTTTCAGCATTAATATAAGGTCCACTTCTCGTAATGATCCAAATTCCGGCCTCCTTCGCGTAGTCGAACAGCCTCTGAATATCCAATGCAGCTGTGGTGAAATCGAGTGTGTCAGGATTCGGAGAATGGTATGCCCAGAAGAAATAGATTGATACGGCATTAAAGCCAGTCGCTCGCAGCTTCTGAAAGATGTCGAGCCATAGCTCAGGGACAGGAAGACGCGGGTAGTGAAATTCACCCGCGAATACATAGACTCGCTCGCCGTTTATGTAGAGGGAGCTACGATCCCACTCGACGAGGTCGGTTTTGCCTATAGAGTGTCAATTATGAATCACATTTGAGCATAGGTATTTGGCAGCTACCATTGTTTTTTTGCGCAGAAACTGAGGAGGCTAGCAAGCTACTCGCAAGCACGAGATGCGCGAAGACATTGAAGAACCTCATCGCGGGAAAAACGCTTTCCAAAGATACTTCCAACGCCGAGTTACAGGGCAAATCCAAGGGCTACTGTCTAGGTATTTATTAATACCAAAGACGTCCAGATAATGTTTTCTTTTCTTTTCCTTTCCTTTCTCCCATATTAATTGCATTCTTTGACATATATTATCATCCGATTGTCCACAATGGTTTTTTTCTCTTTCCTTTTTTTGCTTTCGGTTCTCATCAGCCCGAACAATGTACGGATAAATTGATAGAGGGGGGGGGGGGGGATATCACGAGAAAGGTACGCCGTTGCAACATTAATGCGGGGGCCAGGGACGGTCGATATTAAATCCTGGGGTAAATGACGATTTTGGCTTTAAGGGGAGTGTGTCGCCGAAGATCTCGTTCTCGGTTCCGGGTGATGGTTAGAATTTAGAGTAAGATGCTGCAGATGATGTACCATTTCGGCTATTTTGAAACGATCGTGGACCCGGTATTGACGGCATGGAATATTGACGGCCGACCGGGAGTGAGCTTCGAGGAATCCAGTATGGTATCCCCATTGATCCTATTCATAAGCCATCACTCACTGTGTCACACCTTACATGGTTGGTTTAGGCGGCCTTCCCAGACAGCTTCCTAAGTGGTGGGTATTGGCGCATTTTTCCTGCCGACTTTGGCCTTGTTAATGTTGTCGATGCCAACTGGGGTCCGGATGATATATATCGATAGCTATGCGCAGGGGTGCGTTCTACTCCCAACTACATATGGTACTACGTAGTACGTACCGATTGATGAAGATTATAATTATACTGAAACTATTGATTGATATGATGTAAAGATCGTAAGCGAATGAAAGTAGATATCGATGCATGTGTTAGAATGGTAATTGAGGTTAATTTATCACACCCGGAAACGATACATTCGACTGTTACTGTGCATGGAATATTATCCAAAGCCAACTCGACATGTTTCCTATTAATCGAGGTTAACGCTGTTGTTATAAGCTGATTTGAGGTTTTATTGAACATGCAATCGACCAGTACTCATTGCTTATCTTATAAGTATATAGATATACCGATATGCAATGTGTTATTTAAAGGTTTTGATTGGCTAGGTTTGAGAAGTTGGTGATTAAGATTGCTTTTTTTGAGTTGCTAACATATTGATTTTTCTTTGATTTATATATTGATTTTTGCTTTTCTTGAGATGATATCATGATATTAATTTTTTATTTTCTCGGTAGAACTTGAATATAATAGTATTGATTTTGCTTTTTTATGACAATATAATCATGATTGAATTGATTTTTCTTTTTTAGAGCAATATAGTAGCTATAATTATATTGATTTTTATTTTTCTTTATACGATATCAGGGTATTGATTTTTGCTCTACTTGATACGATATCACATTATCAATATTTGCTTTTCTCGGTACGATATAATCATGATAACATTGATTTTTGTTTCTCTCCATAATTAGTAGATTTTGGTATTATCTTCCACTCAGAGATTCTCCTCTGATTCCGTTCTCAAACCTGTCCCAACTCTGCCATATTCAAAGTTGTTCCTGAATGCAGACCAGAGCCATTAGAACTAGTAAAAGATTTTTTGCTGATTAAGTATTAATAGACCAAAATGAATGCAGGTAAAATCAAAAATAAAAGGTTATTTTTTGCTAATTTTTAATTAGATTCTTCTACATTAATATAAAGTTTTGAGTATACCCTTCCTGTGGCTATATTCTCATATAGAATTGCACTAAAAAATAATATATGATGGATTATCCTCTCCGGCCGAAGGCCGGCAACGACTTGTAGGTTTCTAGGATGACGTCTTGATGCGGGCCGGTAGGTTATAATTAGAGTAAGGGCTTGGGGGTCAGAGGACAAATCCTCTGATAGAACAGTTCTCTGGCCCTGCGTAATGTAGATGCCACATATGTATATACATATGTATAAGTACATATATGTATATAAACAAGGCCCCACGATTTCTTCAACGATGTCCTCGAAAACTTATTTGCCAAGACTAGCTTTCTATAGTATAGTACTTGTGCTCAGTATTGTGGTCTCACAAGAAACCCTATAAACCCACCGTCAATCGGCCCAACCATAGATTCACGAGCCTCATCCCAAAAGAAATTGGAACAGAGAAGCCGGAGATACAGGGCCACGCTCCCAGTTCGAAATATTTTAAAACTGGAGATCAGAGGATCCGAGCGAGATCGATTGTGCTGCTGAGGGGTAGCCGGCTCGCGAAGCACTATATATATATAGAGGTGGAGGAAAACTGAAGCATGAATTATATTAGGGATTTGCTAAGAGTATATATTTATTTTGGCCGCGCCGATAATATTAGGGTAAGCCAGTTCTTCTTGCATGTTTGGCACTTTGTCAAGATCTGAAAAAGTCGAAAGATGAAAGGTAAAACATAAAACAAATCCGGGTACCTAGGTCGTAAAAGAAAATAGAGACCTTTGCAGTTGACTGTGATCTGGCCGAAATCACCTGAGTCATATGTAATAATTGTGCATGTACTCGCACTGATAGATTGAAGTACTCGCCGCCTAGATAAAAAAAAAGGCAATTAACCCAAAGCTGGGAAAAGGTGGGCTCTTACTGGTCACCAGATCGACATTCACTGCAGTTCTTTGGGCGGAAGCAACCAGTAGTGATGCTATAGAGACCAAGCTACTACATGTATGTATATGTATAGTTGTAGTCAAATGACTGAATGTAGCTTAAGTCTTACCCTTTATACACCATTCGAACTAATGGTGAGAGTTTTCAATCTAGAGTATATACATATACGGCCGGGTAGAGAGAGACTTTACGCCTTCTTACATATTTATGATGTTTAAATAATTACCAAGGCTTAAACATAATTAAACAAATATCAACAACTAATTTTGTGCCCCTGAACGTTAGATTGTAGCGGTTGCAATTGGAGTATCATATATGCATACTATCATTATTTCAAGTGCTAACATACTCGAAATATATGGTCAGATGTACTACATATTTTTTGATATACGTATATATACATGTAGTCTTTTGGTCCCGGGAAGTTTGTCAAAGGCTTGATATAACGGGAGACTAGCGTACACTTCTTTTATAATATTCTCGTTATCATATGACTCTTACGATTTGCGCTTTTGACCCAAGAATGTCGTTCCCCGCACGTGGGGGTGGTTGTGGTTCCTTCCGAAAGCAAGTAAATGCACGTTTATATACATATATATGCATACATATATACAAGTAGTTTCCGGCCTTCGGCCGGTACTATATGTATATCAATCAGTCCAATATACAGGCAAACCGCTTTGCGGCTTATTTCTCTATTTACCTGGCAGGCAAAGTCTATCACTATATCTAGATCTGCTCTGGTCAATATGTGACTTTTCTGATATATTATCCCCATATATCAACGGATAAGTCAGACAATTTCTCCAGTTAAAACTACAGGTATATCCCTTTAACAGCTACCAAACCGCTAAAATCGAACCACTATCGATTCCCAGAACCAGTAGAAACCCTATTAACACTCTAACAACACTCAGCACAATTGTACAATACCCTAAGTTAATATCCAACACAACATGTTTCAAATGAAACAAAAAACATCCCTCAATGAACCAATCAGAAGACTATAAAAGCACATTACATATGTAGGTTATAATTATATACTTATTAGATAGAGAGATAAGATGCTGTCAATAGTCTAGAGTAGTGGTCATATGTCTGATTTATAAGCCTGAATATAGTAAACCGAAAATTATCTTGTGCAGGTGCGGGTGTCTCGCATATATGCCCGTACGTGCCGCCCAGGTGACCGAGGATATCTCACGAGTGATAGTCTATGAACAAAGTTCTAATTAAAAAGCACTGATACCAACCAAGGCTTGGCAAAACACTTAGAACAAAGCTCACGGGGCTAAACACCTAACCATTTTTATCAAAAACGAACTAGCTACCCAACCGAGCCACAATCCAGGGTTCGATCATTGTAAAACGCGGGTATCCCCTTTAATGAGAAAATAAGATTCACGGAGTGACTTGGCGAGGGAGGTGGTCTGTTATCAAGATATTCCCAACTTGCACAACTCCAAATTTCTCGATTTGGTTTATGCCGTTGGGATCTTAAATCCTGGTGCAGTGTCCTCTAGAAACTCGTATTACTGTAGCCACTCGATTACATGTAGATACCCTGCCTACAAGTACGGTGTGTACTACATGTAACTAAGAACAGACCCGCGAACGGCCTCCATACTAACATACTAAGCAGCTTGAACACAATATAACATTGAACCTTGACGGGTTATTACATGTACATACAGGTATATATCGCTAGCCCCCTAAGAGAAGTTGATTGACAAACCGATTACTCAATTAAGATAATCGAGGGTAGATAAAGTATCAAGCAGATACTCTACATGGACACTGTATCTGCTCTATGCTCACCGCAACATCCCTGTTGCTCCTCCAGGAAGGGTTGTAATATTGGAGAATTTTTTTATATTCTTTTTACAATTTACAGAGCACGATCAATCAATTGAAGAAATTAGTGTATACAGTGGTTCCAAAAGAGACATCTTTTTTTTTTTTGCGCCTTAACAAAGGTTAGAGGCTGACTGAGAGCCGTTTCCCGCGCAATATAAATAAACGATCCTCCCAGGAAAAAAACGGAAGTATCCCAAAACATCATGAAAGACAATCCTGATCAGAAATGAATAGCTCCAGACCCCCCACGCTGAAGCAAAAGACATGACCAAAAAAAAAAAAAAAAAAACACCCGTCGAGAAAAAATGGACAGGATAACCAAAGAATGGGACTCAAATTACAAGGAGAAGAGTAAAGTAAAAGAAGGCCACATCGTAAACGCACCATAATGAATAGAAGACTCCAGGTAGTATTGTACTGAAATCGCAAAAATATTCTGTCAATCCCGGACTGATCTTCAGAAAGTAAATTCAAAACATAAGAAAATATTCTGGACAATAAAGACAGTTAAGAAAAAGGCGTGAGACAAACATCCGCTTGAAAAAAAAAATCAAAACAAACCCCCTTTCCTATCCGTCCCTCAGTGATCTATTCGCACTCATAACGATAAACGCCCTAGTAGAAGCGGTCTTAAGCGGTTCCGAATGCTGATACTCTAAGCCCAGCCCTGTTAATGATGCCTTCTGTGTTCTTGATAGCATTTTCCTTCTGCACCTTCTGGAGAGCTAAGTACTGCTCGGAGTCTTCGACATTCTGCGCACTTTCGGCATCTTCAGCCTCAACAATCCTTGTCGGTATATCAATATCATGATATTGCATAGAGATAGAATGGCGTTCTGGCGATAATGTTGAAGCCATCGACATGGCGGTTGATGCCCGATGGGTGAGCTCCGGGGTTGGTGGCATTGATGAATGAGCGTCGTTAGGCCTCAATAGGTGTGTACTGTCGTTGCTAGATCTGTGACGGTGCTTTGGGCGGGAGTCGTGCTCTGAAACCGATTCGTGATCATCATCATCATCCTCAGAATCCGTCATGGGATGGTTGTCGTGAGTTGCTGCAGCCTGTGCAAGATGAAGGCCCTCGACGGCGGCAGCACACTGCTCTGAGATGTTTCTGATGATGTCTGCAATTGCATCGGTCTTGTCTCGCAGATGACGATCCGCGACATCAGCGACACTGTTCTGGGAAAAACGCTTCATATATGTTGGACTATTAAAAAAGCGCCTTTCCATGTCTGGATTGACATCATCAACATCTAAACCCCTGGCGTCAACAGTACTCGCGCGTGATGTAGTCCTTGATGATGCACGTGATGATCTTCTGGACTGGTTAGGGGTAGCTCGGACAGTTGCCTGACCGCCGCTTTCGTTACCGTCGCCATCAATAGAGCCATCGATGTACCCAGCAACTTCTGGGGTGTCATTCAATGATCGGACAATGTGTTCCATATGATGGGCCTGTCCGTCAATGAGAGCACGGAGATGAATAACCACTCGTTGGGCTTCATCCCTTTGGCGGAGGATGGCCTCAGAGGTGTCATGAAGGGCCGAAAGATCCTTCTTATTCCTCTTGCGCTCTCGCTCAAGCTGCTCAGCAATCTCTTGCTGCATCACCAAGGCCTCAAGAGCTTCATCCCTCTGCTTCTCTGTACCAGCCAAACGTAAAGTGAGGGAAGCGGAGTCCGCCTTTTGTTGATCAATAAGATTGACGAGCCTACGGTTCTCTTTTTTATGTGTTTCAATCTTTGCTTTGAGCTCTTGGGCCTCCTTAGTGAGTTGCGCAGCAAAGGCCTGGAATTTCTCGAACTAAAAATATAGTCAGTATCATCCATGGGGAGTCTGTCAAGATAAATCACCTGCTGTTTCCAGCTCTCAACCTCTTCCAAAAGAAAGTTATTTCTTTTGGAAACCTTCTGCAACTCTGTATCCATACGGCCTTTGAGATTGATAAAGTCTTGCCACGCCTCCATAGCATCACGTGAGTACTGATTTCTTTCACGAACGATCTCATTGAGATGTCGCAGAGACACTTTAGTCATCAAAGGTTTTTTAACGGATCCACCAAAGAGAGCCTTAATACCAGTGTTACGGCCCATCTTCTCACAGACATGGTCCAAAACACTCATGACATCGTCCTGGTTCCACCACTCAGGATCCTGGATACTTTCCACCTCTCCGCGCATGACTATAATTTGACCAGCAGGAACAAGCTTACCACCGGCATACGCTGAGCGAAGATGTGTTGGAACACCTGAGATCGCTACATCGCCATGAAGAGCCTGGGTCAACCGTGAAATCAGTTTGTTACGTTGGCCTTGAGATAGTGCCGTTGGCGGTGATGATGTGAGGACAAAATTTCTGTCTAGATCGATAACAAGCGCGTCACTCGGTGCAGTAAAAAGACTTCGGCATTCAGCGGTGAAACCCAAAATATATGGGCCAGGCTCTTGCACAAGGTCCTTGGCATGACGTGCATGTACTACAGGAACATAAAGACCACTCCACTCATATACTCTTACGCAGTAACGAATTGTTTCTGCTGCGGCAGTGAGCATCGCAGGGTAGTGACTAACAAAAATCACTCGGCGAGTAGGAGAAAGAGCAGCTTCAATTACACCCACGATATTGGGAATTGATAGACAGCAGAAAAGGGGCCACATAGCAAACTATCGATAATCAGTGAGTGCCTACCAGAAATTATCAATCTGGACACTTACATTCTGGAAGCCTGTTGGCGACGAAGGGAATTGGTAGCAGAGAGCGTAGTCTTTCATATCGATGCGCACAAGGTCGTTAAGGCGAGGAGCGGGGAAACTCAAAATTCGTGAAACCTCCCTATAATTATTTTCATTAGAATTGTCATAAAAGATTCCAGGATACATAATGGAACATACTCGGCATGAAACAAGTTTGTAGCCTTGTTCCAGTGAATCCACATCCCCCTCAGGTAATCACCCAAAAGATTGAAGAGTGGATATCTAGACAAGAAACTCAAGGCATATGGAATCCAGTAAGTTTCATCCGGCGAATCATAATAGTCGGGTTCGTTCCGTTTCCGGAGATCGCGAATTGTCTCGGCACGTTTTTCATCTGCCCTCGACCACACCCGCAATGCTATTCCATACAGGGTGTGAGAAGAGTCTTGCTGCAGTACAAAAGTGTGATGAACGCAATGTGGTTGAGTACGTCCGGTGCAGATCTCAACATCGTGTGGGAAACAAGCCTAGTTTGAAACACATGATTAGTTATAAAAAAAATTCCATATAACAAAAATTTATTATTCCGGTTGTATCTACCCTCATAGCAGCGTGCAGAGCGCGAGCAATGTCATTGTCCTGCTCTAGCCTTGGGCTACTTCCTAGAATTTCTGGCAACCAGAACTGGTTGACAGCCCCCTTAATATGCGTGATTTTGCCCTGAGATGGTGTTGGAGCCTTGACCCATTGAGAAGGCTCTCTACCCACTCCACATACTAGATATGCGTGAGTGAGAGTTTTTGGTGTTCTTTGCTGCATCTTCATGTTCAACGTGGATGGGATGGGCTGGGTTATCCGGCTATGAAGAGAAGACGTCCTGCTAGGGATGGGTAGCGGGTTGTCACTAGCATCCCTCGTAGTGGGACGACCATCTCTATCTGATGTTCTTGGACGGCTGAAAGACGGCTGGTTTCGAAGTGACGGAGGCATCTTGTGTACAATCAATTGACGGGTCGTAAGTGAGGTCGAAGGTGACCAGAGGTAAATAAACGAACGGAAACGTTAACTGCAGAAGAAGCAGGGCCTTTGGTGGGATGACTAGCAAGCAAGCAAACAAACAGGCAAGCAAGCAAGCAACAGCAGCAAGCAGCAATATGGACGAAGTCTAAAAAGACAACTCGATATAAAACGGAAGAAAAGACTGTAGGTTAGTTGGAAGCCAGACCCGTGTGTCTAGATGGAGGCGGACACGCTCGAGTGACAAGCGTTCCTGGCCAGAGAACGACGTACGGAGGGGATTAGAGGATATCGCTATGGGAGCATGAAGGAAAGACAGCACGCGGTAGGCAGACAGAGGGGGCAAAAAATGAGAGAAAAGGGAAGGGGATAGCAGTGTAAGGGCAGCAGTGGGGAGGAGGAGGCGCTGCTGGGGGGGAGGAGAAATCCTGGGCACGGAACCCAGCTGGGTAAGTTATTTGGTGGTTGACCGCTTTCAGGTGGGCAGCTCATCTTTCTCTACCCTCCTACTTCACTCAAGTTGGGCTCGGTCCCATCCTAGAGTAGAGTAGAACGGACGCGCATGGCCCTCCACCCTACCTTCATCCCATCTGAGGATCCGAGACCTCTCAGTAGCATGTACCCTGAAGCGGGATGGTCTTTTATCCCCCTGCTCATCAGGCGGTCCAACGGCGAACGGCGCCGTGGGGTTGGTTAATGACCATGGTCACTGCTCATCCTTTGCTGCCCTATTCTGTCCCTTGCTCCCTTCTTTTCCCTCTCACTTCTTTCCTTAGAGTTCTTTTTTGCTTTTTTCTCTTCTTTTTTTGCCCCTTCCAGGATTGTTGCCCTCGGTAACCAGCTTCTGCATGCTGCACTAGTCGCAGCGACCTGTCGTGCCCGCTTGGGGCGTATTTAGACATGTTGGACAAAAACACTCCCCTTTTTTCTCTATCCTCATCCCGTTTCGTTTGGGGTTGTGTTCACAAGTGAAGGGTTAGCCTATCAGGTACCGCATAATGCTGGTGCAGGGATTATTCTCGGAGCGTTCCTGCAGGGTGCATTAGTCCTCATCGGGTTCAGCCATTCACCCCATCACATTTTGCATCTACTCTACTCTACTGTGCAGCATGCAGCTTCTGCACAGCTTCGTTTCTTTTACAAAGCTACGTGCCCACGCCTCGACAGACTTATCCTATGTCCGAAACGGCCGTGACATTGATTCTGAGAAAGTTCTGTCTACCGGCTTCCAGCAGTTTGGTTCGTAGAGCGATGAACTCTCTGGAGGATCATTTACCATGCACATCGTGTACCTAACCACCTACTACATGACCTAGCTGCTACACGCACATATATCTCCACCTCAAGCCACACGATGGGGAGCATGTGTTAAATCTACATTGCGTACTCACGGAAAAAATCTCTATTTTACTTAACATTATTCTAGATTAATGAACCCACTTGCTCTTTCATTACCTCTCCGCGATGGGAAACATGTGCCGTATCTTCTATATCTCGCTAGTACAGCCTCCCACCCCCGTCACGAGTCACCCTTTTTCTCCCAAGTTGACATGACCTATATCAACAACAAAAGACAACTAGAGCAAGAGGGAACCCCAATCGGTCTTTCTCAATCTAATCGGTGCCTGGGCCAATTGACATCCGGACAAATAAGTCACCGACGTCAGAGAGATAATAGGTTCCAGAAGCCTGCCACTCCACCCTTACTTCCTGTCCATGCATATATATGAACCCAAAGGTCACTGCCAAACTCTACAACGATTCCCGACACGGACTACGGCTTACCGAGTTGCATGAGTCGGGGTTGATAGCGACAGCGACGATCCTCATAAGAATTGAAACCCACTAACTTCATATCACCCTATCCCGTCATCAGTTAGACACTGAGCAAGCAAGTAGTCCCAGTGGTTCGGTAATCTCGCTCGGATTTGTGAAAACCCGCATTTACGCACAAATATGAGCAGGGAAGAGCATGATGGGCTTTATGGCGCCTTCTAAACCACCGTCTTAGGTACCAAACTTCAGTATTTTTCTCGCCATGTGGGCGACTCCGAAAGAATGAAACCAAAGGATAATTCATAGCCTCTCCTCAAGATGTAGTTAAAAAGAGCGAAACAAACTCGTACATACACAACATTACATTTTAGCGCTAAGAGGAGATGTATCCTTGGTGACCGGGGACGGGGCTGCTACTAATACGGAGAGTCTTAAAACCGACTATTATCTATATTGAACAATTGAGGTCCTGAATGGCTAGCTGGAGAGGCAGAAAATTCTAGAATCAACCAGCAGACAAACGTAAAATGAGCCGAGGCTACACATTTTGATGGAGTCAAAATGTCTCTTACGTACTTGATCTCTTGGTAGATCTGGTGTGACACTTTAAGCTTTTGGGGCGAGTGATCTGTCGTGTTGCCTCTAAACCACTATGCCTCGCCATAGTACTAAGCTTTCTTGACAGAGGAGAACGTACATGTATGTATGTACATGTATTCTTATTGGATTCGTAAGTGGCTCCGAGCTGAACACCCTTACTTTTGGATGAAGCGTGTCAAGTACATGTAACTTGATCTATGGAACGCGGTTTTAAACGGTGACTTGAAGTCGGGGATCCGTAGTGTATCATATAGACTGATTCTAAATCTTATTTGTGACGATTTCAACATGGACCAGGAGGCTCCCAATGCGTAAATACCTGAACCTAGAATACTTCTTGAACGGCAGAGATAGAAGGTGGGGGACACCCTGTTGCACCCCGCAGGAAAGCAGATATAACGAGTTTCTCGAGAAGCGCCGGTAAATACTCCGAGAGTTTAGATAACCTTACTTTTTTTTTCTTTCCATGAGTGGATAATTTCTCACCCTCCTCAATGTTTCTTCTGCTCACAGCTTTCTCCTTATTTTTGTTTTTTCTGTTTTTTTTTTCTTACGCATGAATCTGCTTACGTTACAGCTTCACAGCAGCTCCATCTGCTTGCTACCACTCACAAAACAGCATCCCTACTGATAACGGCGTTTCGTACCCACTCAAGGCTGTGAATAAGTTCTCCTGCATCGTGGTTCTCACGACGAACCAGCAATACCCTGGTTCGTGCATTGTGCAAGCGTTAAGATCTTTTTCGAGCAGGGTCATCTATTCCAAGCATAAACGCCCTGTTATCACAGGTTCATCCCAGATATTTACGTCCGCCTCGGTTTTATGCTGTTGCACACTGGCGACGAATGACCATTGCAACGTTTTGCTTGTCTATCGATAAGCACAGCAAGCAAGTACTCTAGTCAAGAAGTTGATAGGCCGAGCGAAACTGGGGTCTCCTCAACCACGTTGGATATCTTAATAAAGCTCCTGATAACAAATAAACGAACGATAAGATACCGGTACGCATACAAGGTGCCAGTCCCGGATCATAACATTATTGCGAATAGTTAAGGAGGAGCGAAAAAAGAAATCAACCTGGAAAAAGGAAAGAAAGGACGTAGGTTCGATTTAATCGGCGCCCATAGCGGAGGCTGGGATTGGTATGCATTGCTTTTCCTTCCTTCCATTGACCAAGCTTGGAACTTAACAGTGCCTCCATACAATGTACTCGTTTTTTCACAGCGTTTGTGAACACAACTAGCATTACATACACACAAAAAATAGCCAAGACAACCTTTTTGTATGGCATGCAATAGCGGTCGTGTTCACAAACGCTATGAATAGACGAGTACCTACATTCATGATTCAATTATCTGTACAGTCGCCAAGATTCGAAGGATTTCATACGGGATAGCAAAAAATCCGGGATAGCAAATTGATCTTGCAGTAAAAAAAAACCAAAACCCCAGAGGATTTCGTACGGGATAGCAAGGGATCCGGCGTATTGAGATCCGGAATATCGAGTTGCGACTGTACCTACCCTAACCTTCTCTACTCTTACTACCAGTCAGGTGCCTAAAAGACATCCCTCTCCCTCCACTGGTACTGCATGTACTCGCTACCCCGGTCTCAAATACCACTCGGAGACC
Source organism: Morchella importuna (assembly GCF_003444635.1). Taxonomy (NCBI): domain Eukaryota; kingdom Fungi; phylum Ascomycota; class Pezizomycetes; order Pezizales; family Morchellaceae; genus Morchella; species Morchella importuna. The sequence goes on along the minus strand of NW_025763399.1, from coordinate 1,808,946 downwards.
TACAAACTATGCAAATTGTTCGCCTGCAAGTCCTCTTCTGTTGGTACTTGCCCTAGCTCTCGGCAACCTAATACATTGTGTCACAGCGGAGACCTGAAACAGGCCTGTTATTACATCGCGAATGGTTAAACGTGAAAATGAGGCCGCCTAGTCGGTATGTTTTGCGCTTTCCTCCTCTCTTCCCGTGTGTCGAATGAGAGGCGGAGACCTACAGTTGCAACTCGATATGCCGGATCTCAATACGCCGGATCCCTTGCTGTCCCGTACGAAATCTTCTGAGGTTTTAATTTTATTACTGCAAAATCAATTTGCTATCCCGGATTTTTTGCTATCCCGAACGAAACCCCTCGAATCTTGGCAATCCGGCATATCGAGTTGCGACTGTACTCCAAGCTTTCCTGGCTACCGAATCTTATTTCTACGATAAGATTACCTTGTCCAATGTCAATCCCCCGAGTCACTGTTGCCGCAGCTACCCGTCAGACTTCCGGGGGAACATGCACCTCATCGTACTACACATCACCGCCTACTTTACATCTAATCGTGAATACCAACCCTTTTTTTTTATTCTTATTTGCGGAGCATTCTAGCTTAACTTCGTCATATATACTCTATGGCCTCTCGATCCCCTACAGAAAGAAACAGCCTACTACAATTGGTAAAGTAAACTTATTATAACAATGTTAATGAAATCTTCCAGGCATAGTCGGATGACTTCCACTAAGTCCACCATCAACAGCCCAGAATTGGGCGTTCACGTACGAGCTCCTATAGACAATTCCAATAATCAGCATATCAGAAAAAACCTCTCGGCGCGATGTCTCTTAATCTACCCCACGATTTGGTTGAAGCAATCGCAGGCCACAATTTTTGTTATATAACTATCTGGGGGATCGCAAGAAAAAAATTGGTGGAGAATAAAAGCCACGTACTCATCACTCCCTAAAAACAGTGCTACCCTCGCAATCTCGTCGCTTACCCCACCCCTCTTTAAAGGATTTATCTGGCCGATATTTCCCACAGTGCCCCTCTTCCTGGCCGCCTCCCAGACCACGTTAGTCATACCTGTTTCTATCAGACCAGGGCAAATTGCATTGCAGCGAACGTTGGTGCCAGCGAGTTGAAAAGCGGATGATTGCATTATATTGATCACTGCGGCCTTAGATGCGGAGTAGTCGGCTAGGAACATGCATATGTAAGTACCAGTTTGGCTTTTTTTTTTTTTTGGGGGGGGGGGGAGGGGGAGGGGGTAGATATGTACTTGATCCTGCTCCAGATCGTATTCCAGCTACAGATGCAGTGGCTATAATCGAGCCACCTGAAACAGGTTTCGAGGAACTAATCTTCTGCATCGCTTTCGAGGCATACTTTACTGCTAAGAAAACACTGTTGAGACCAGTTTCATATCAGTAAGTTAGTTCCTATTAGATTTGATTGAAAATACTGGGTGCACTGCCGTATAATAAAATGGAGTTGTTGTATTACCTCAATGTATTCACCCTCATGACCTCCAGAAATTGTTCCGCCGAGATGGTATCTAATTTCAAACCTTTTCCTAGGATCCCAGCATTGGCAAAGAATATATCGAGCCTCCCATAACTCTCCAGAGCTTCGTTGACAATATTTATTACAGACTTCTCGTCCGCTGCATCAAATGCTCTCGCATGAATTTCAACCCCTGGGTATTGTTGTCGTAGCTCCATCTCAATTTGTGGTAGGTTGTCGGATGCATAATCGCAAATATAGAGGGCTTTCACGCCATTCCGCGCGTACTGGTTTGCTGTTGCGCGTCCGATTCCGAGCTATCATCAATTTCAAAACAGTAGATTAGGACCCGATTTAATGCAGCGCGACTCTCGCATAATGTGTGTTTGAAGCTTGAAGCTAACTTACAGCAGAGTTACAGCCTGATTCAAGTTAATTAAGTGCATCAAGGGGCCGGTATTACTCCAGAAAAAGAACATTACCTGTTATTATAGCGACCTTATCCGCCAATCGTCTGCAACGTGACGCTTAGCATTTTGCACAAGGATCGTCCAATCGAAAACATCAAGGACTCTCGAGTGCGATAGATACTCACTTCCCAACAGAATCCTGAGCTACCTCGGGGATAGCTGGTAAAGAGCTATTCGATGTCCCTATATGTGACGCAACCTGGGCCAATCTGTTTTGAGGTGGTGACGGTGCCATTCTGAGTATAAATCTAGCGATGGTTTATGATAGTGTCAATCGTATTTCGCGGGGAAGCTAAGGGAAGCGCGGGGGGTGTGGGTTAAAGAGCTCTTAAGTACACGCTCCCGACGAAGCTCGGTACCGAGGCACGTCTTCTGATAGCCGCATTCCTCCCCACCCTGGCCCGCATATGCATACGCGAACTGATTGGCCGACAATCACAGTAGTACGTCGGTACATACATACATGTATGCACTGCGGTTGGACTTGAACTGCACGATGCGGATAGTGCTGATATCGCGATCTGTGGATTAGAGTACCTACTCGCGACCAGCAACAAGAACCCGAATATGCAGCTGCAAGTCTTTGGTGTATTTTTGACTTCTACTCCAATGGAAATTGCAGATAAGGACGTACATTTTCGGGTTCTTGTTGCTGGTCGCGAGTACATAGGTACATACAACATAGCTGAATGTGATGTCATGATGCATTTAATATCTTCGGCAATCCACCAAGTCAGAAGCAGGCGCTACAGTTCTGTTTTAATATTTTTGCTTTGGTAGGGTAATGGGAATATGAATCTATTTCGATTTTCGTTCTTATGTATAAAGCCTACACTAAGAACCGGCAATGCTATAAAACTCCTATAACCATGTACATATCGATATATCTTTTCAAGTATATATCTATCGCAAAGAACTAGCTGTAGCTAAATCACCAAGTGGCAGTATGTACCAGCTGAAGTAGTATGGGCACGAGACAAGTTGTCTCGAGACTTTCAGCAAGACAAGACGAGACCTGAGGGTTGACAAGACAAGACAAGACAAGACTAAGTCTAAAAGTCTCGAGACTTTTTGGACTTTATTTCCACACCTAAATATACTCCCCAGCCACGGTTCCAAGAAAAGTTGAACTTTTCATCGAGTTCCAAAAAGAAAATCAACCTTTAATTTGTATTAACTATCATGATTATAGAGGTTCCCCAGAAACAAAGACACATGACCAACAGTCTTGGGACTTTGACGAGACTAGACAATTGTCTCGAGATTTTCAAGACCTAGTCCAAATAATACAAGACGAGACGAGACTCCCTCAAGTCCCGTCCCACCCCGTCCCGTGCCCATCACCAAGCTGAAGTCCTAGTTAAAGAATTTTTTTTTTTTAAAAAAAAAAAACAGAGCCAGTTTGGTAGGTTTAAAACCGTACAATACTAGAAACCAAATTGCAAAACCTGTTACAGGGCCTACTAGATCAAACCTCCTGGGAGTTGGAGAAGGACGAGATAGTGGGCAGTTAGGCCGGAATCGGTTTGTGGTGAAGCAGTTAATATTGATTAGAATGGATCGTTATATATACATATATAAATTTAATTTAAGGGCTGAAACAAATCTGAAACACAATTGTTGACCCCACTTCGAAGGCTTTCGAATAGCTAAAAAATAAAGGGTTAATTTAGCAGCATTACACACTAAAGAGTTCCGGTCGAAGTAAGTTTATTTCCTTCGGGCCCCGCAACCAGAACAGCACGATAACCGGAACCCCGGGTCAAACCACCGGGATTCCTGTTCGGATGGTAGAAAATTGTGCTTAGCACGAACTTAAGTAGTTGCTACTGCTATATTGCTTTTCTGCCACCTAGAATAGCTACCGAGTGATAGTTAGTGATGGACGGTAAACACTTACCAACTCACCTAACCCTTGTTCCAAATACGCCCGACCCCGAGGTTGTATCCTTTCTTCATATGGAGACTTATTAAACACCATATACAGCTGGTCCAGCTTTGTTCAATCTGTCTTTGTTCTCGATAGATGTCGGATGCCATAGAGTAGGTAAGCCGCATAAAATTAAATATATACATGTACAAGTAGTTTCCGGCCTTCGGCCGGTACTATATGTATATCAATCAGTCCAATATACAGGCAAACCGCTTTGCGGCTTATTTCTCTATTTACCTGGCAGGCAAAGTCTATCACTATATCTAGATCTGCTCTGGTCAATATGTGACTTTTCTGATATACTATCCCCATATATCAACGGATAAGTCAGACAATTTCTCCAGTTAAAACTACAGGTATATCCCTTTAACAGCTACCAAACCGCTAAAATCGAACCACTATCGATTCCCAGAACCAGTAGAAACCCTATTAACACTCTAACACCACTCAGCACAATACCCTAAGTTAATATCCAACACAAATGAAACAAAAACATCCCTCAATGAACCAATCAGAAGACTATAAAAGCACATTACATATGCAGGTTATAATTATATACTTATTAGATATGGGGACCGACTATGGCAGGATGAACCTTAACTACAACATGTACATATATACATGTATGTATGTATGTACTTAATAGTGTCCTGCTATTCTAACAAATACATGTAGTGTAGCCCTGCATGTTCACGTTCGTTGAAAATGAATAATTGGCTGCATGTAGCTTAGTATGCATATGTACATACATGTACCCAGTGTATTGGAAAGTGGTGCGCATTTTTGTCTGACAACGTACGCCCAATTACCCCAAATACTTATATTTCGGCACAACACAACACAACACAACACGCTCCCTAAATTCAAATTTCGAGTGTAAAACGTCTCTGCAATACCTAAGAGTTCATTTGGTGTTATTTGAATATGAAATAACCATGCTCCAAGCAAGGAGTCACTATGATAGTAAAAACCCCAAAAGTATCGATGACAGGCCTTTTTTTTATTTATTTATTTTATTATGAAAGGAATCTACATACTTAAATTGACCTAACGATAGACTTGTGTGAAGATTAATTTTCTCATAGTTGAGATATCACAAAATGTGCATCATTTTCCGACACCCTGGGTACATAAGTATCTTTATACATACAGATTGTATAGACATATATGTATTAATCATTTATAAATGCCCCGGAATTCTTTTAGGGCAGAATAAGTAACTAAATACCCTGGTGCACTTTATATTTATGTTTTCGCTATCACAGTAAGGTTTTTTTGCGTCGTGCTTTATAGTTGGTATTTCTGGGGAACAATTGAGGGAATTAAGACGGGGTAGGGAGTTATAAGGCGCTCATTAAAAAATCACTCATTGCTAATTATAATTTGCTGCGCAAACCCGGATTGGCACTTTTTCCTTTCCCCTAGGTACCACATAGGGCTAAATGCTAATAGTATTAATGGGAGCATCAGTTATCACACCGCTGCAGCGTTGGGCAATTTAACCCCCACGGCCGACCATACTTTAATTACTATATGTACGTATGATATTTCTTTTATGACTTTGCGTAAGTTTTGAAGTATTTGTTACTAGTGCGAGCTGAGTTGGAATGGAAATACTCCACAATCATATAGAACTCAAGTAGCCACTGCAGAGTATATACACGCGGTACTCTATATATGTCTTTACTCTATAAAATTATGACTAATTTTCTTCGTAAGAGTAAAATCCTTTGAGGTAATGGTTATATGTTATTTCTAGAACTAATTTCCCATAGAAATATAGGCATGTACATACAGCCACTCAGCAAAAGTGTTAGTGATATAGTTTTAATGTCGGTGCGCAGTGTGGCGCACTCGTAATACTAATGTTATTAAAGTTGAGATTCAAAACAACGAGAAATATATAATATAGTTCGTGACTATATATAAAAAGAAGATAGGTCATTGATCTTATTCTTCATTGGGCACCATTAGTCACTGGGAAAGTCTTCTCTTGAGGGTTCTTGATGACCCACCACGGTTACATATGGAGAAATGTCTCACTCCGAAATCGGAATCACGAACACTTTTGCAGAGTGGCTGTATATATAACTACATCTGATAATTGCTAGCTATTTTTTTCTCGATCTAGAATCATATTTATCGATATGACTTAATCATCGAAAAGGAAATCAATTACAAACGTACAATGCATGGTAAATTAATATATCTCTTTGCCCCTTGATAATAATATATAGGTATTAGGCAAATTATTTTTCAACCGTAATTGGTCTAAAATATAGTTCGTTTCTCTTTACTTATATATAGTTTGGGATTCTAGATTTGTTTAGCAGGAATTTTCCGCCTAGCTGATAAACATTGGATTGTTTTCAATATAGGATCCGGAGAGGCCCGCTCGTGGAGTTCCGGACCTGCCACATCTGTAATTACAAGCCTATGTAGATGAGCATTTCCGGCCGGTAGGACTAATCAAGTAAAGTAAACCCAGGAGCGCTGGATAATTGAGTGTATTTAGTCATGATATCATGATAATCAATTACTTCACAGGTTATATCAGCTGCTGTCTCTCATATCTTTGGCTTTCGTTACGCAATCAAGGGCGAGATTATTTACCGTGGTTTACATACTGTCTATTTACGTTTGGTCATTTATTATAAATAGAATTGATGATCTTTCTAACACTAAAGAAAACTACGTTGGTTCCAAGATGTCAATGACAGAAATGCCCAAAATTTTGTGAGCACGTGACAGTATGTGGGGTAATTTCTTCCCTTGGCAACGTGGCATTCGCAACCACTTTGGGTTGTCAAATTCAACGCGTCCCCTGGACCCTGAATATTGCCACCTCTGCCATCAATGTCGTACTATGACATCGACGCGATCTTGACTGATGCTCAGGTAAGGCCAACAACTCTCCACTACCATTACGATATATGTCTGTTAACTAACCAAACATAGAAAGTTCCATGCATCTTTGAAATCACAATTCCTGGGCTTGGTTACCTGGAGGGAAACTCAAATACTGATGTATGTGAATCTACCCCGAGCTCATACCATTTAATCCGAGCTCACGCGGGGTTCCAGATTAAGCAAGGCACACGAGTAGAGCTTCCTCTATGGCTTGGTGAAATGTTAGGCGTAAGCCAGAGACTCGGTACAATGACCAATGTTGTGTCCCTCGACCTCCCTACGGCTCTAGGTCCCCGTATCCAGAATGCCTTGAAGGCGGATCCAACAACCGTTGATTTGCGTTCTCTTGCATCACACTTTTACTCTCTTGGGGAGCGTATTTTAAGCTTGCTGGAGGAGGATGAGTTGGTGGATATATTGACAGAGGTATAACCCCCAAGCTTGGACATCTATCGTAGGATTGAGCTAACAGGAATGATAGACGTTTAAAAAAAGGGCTGCGGAGATCGCGGATCATGCACATAATCCCGCGGGCGCTATCGGAGGTGGTGGTGGTGATTTTTTGAAAGGGTTGGATGAGAATGAGAGACACTGTGAGTATATCGCAGCGGCTCTATTAATTTCAAGGAAGACTTTATTTAATGTGAAATAGTGTTTCGGACAGCGCACGAGAGCGCAAAGGCCATCAAGCAGTTTTTGGCAGACCGTAATTCTAGCAAAAAATAAAACGCATGAAAATAGATGTTGCACTGGCTGGCCCAATCTTAGAACGTTATCAATTCTCAATTACGATATTTGAATAATCACATGATGTAACTTTAAAAAAAAAAAAACCACCCTCCTTCCTACATACTCCAATGCCAACAGAACACCTCCATCCCCCCCAAAGACCCCCAAGATACTACTAAAATAACGCGGTAAAGAAAAAAAAGAGGGGCAAACCCTGGCTTATGTATATGCAGCACTTCCAATCCTGTCGGTTGAATCACAAGAGGATACTTGTACTCGAAAGAGGAGAATTGCAAGTTGAACCAGAGAATGGAGAAATAAAGAGTAACATATACCAAAGCTGACCGGGTTATCCTCAACAGATACGGCCCTGGCAACAGTAGCAAGTTTAAAGTAGATAATAGCAAGAATCGCTCTCTTCATAAAAGAGATAATAAAATCATCTCGAGTCAAATAACGCACGACACCCCTCTGAAGCGAAACCCGAATTCCAACACCTTTAGCCCGTGCATAATGCTAATAGAAACGAAAGAGAAAAACAATATGAATATTGAACAGGAAAGTGAAGAGAAGAGAAAAAATAAACCCCCCAAAAGGCTTGCGAAGAGAATAAGATGTAAGAGGCCCTTGAAGGGGCCGTTCGAGATGTAGTTTGTAAATGGGGTAGATGCATAAGCTATGGTTATGTCGTTAGAGTAGCCATCGCGTCCTGGTAGACATTGTTTTTTTCTGTTCCTTTTCCCCTCGGATGTCGGGGAATTGGCACAGACACCTTTTTTTTCTTCTTTTTTTCCGGAACAATAAAGAAAAATCGTATCAAAAAAGAAAAGCCACAAGCAGATAAAGGATAAAAAGGAAACATTCATCAAAATCACTTTCATCCACCCATGATCCGAAAAGCAATAGAACCTAAACGAGAAAAATAATTGACCAAGAGATATGGGGAAAGACGAGGGATATAAAACACGAATAGAAGGGAAATGGATATCTTTTTTAATGAAATGAATAAACTCCGGAAATGAAGAGCAAATATTGACAAACGCGGGCCGGGTTGGTTTAAAAACAGGCGAACGAACGCTTCTTCTTCGATAAGGCCTGCATTCTCTGTTCGAGCTGTTCTCGAGCCTGTTCTGCCTTCTGTCTGGCAAGGCGTTCTTCCTCGACAGCTTGCATGGAGTACCTGCTCGTCTGAGACTCGTTCTTTGTACGCTCTAACTCTTGCTGAACTTGCGATGCCTTTACCTGGAGACTGTCGCGGTCGGTTGTCAGACGTTTCATTGTCTTTTCGCAATCTGTCAGTGCCTCTTCTAGAGTAGAGGTTAAGGCCTTCTCGGCCTGTAATTGTTTCTCCAGCGTCTTGATACGAGCCTCCTGGTCTTCCATATGGGATATGGCGTAATCCTTACTGGGGCGTCTAGATGCCGTAGTTGGGCTTTGCGCACCAGAGGGAGGAGGAGCTGCGTTGCTGGGAAGAGGGGGTAAAGGAATAGCAGGGGGTGGTGACGGGAGTGAAGTCGTAGATGTACTCTTTCTGAGGTTGCTATTCGAGGAAGTTGAATTAGAACGCTGAGCGCGGGTAACTCCAAGGCCTTGGAGCTCCATTTGAACTTCCGCGAGTTTTGTCTAGAAATTACAGATCAATATCTCGTATAAATAAAACGAAAGGAAGAAGTTCCAACAAAATATTACATACCTGAAGACTCGAAACCTCGTTGCTGAGGCTCTCAATAAGAGTCTGAGACTCGGTGTTCTTAGCTGTAGACTCTTCGATAAGTGTTTTTCTCTCTTGTTGCAACTTCTCATACTCCGCAGTCATTTCAGCCAGATTCTTGGCCGTCTCCGCGTTGTTGTCGAAGGTAACTGTGAGTTGCTGTTCGAGATCCTCTACAAATTTGGCGTGCTTGGCCTCTTTCTCAGTGAGTTGCTCGATCTGCTTCTCTGACAAACTTCGTAGTTCCTGAAGCTCTGCGATGGTCTCAAGGTGTCGTTTAATAGTCTCCTGGCTCTGTGCGACCTCCGCTTCAAGTGCTTGGATAGCTGCATTACGCTCAGCTGATTCTTGTGTAGCAATTGACAAATCCTTCTCGAGCGTTTCAATACGGGTGTTGGCCTCAGCATATGATGCCTGTAGTATCGTAAGATTTGCAACGTGTTCTTTAATCGTTCCCTTACTTTCTTCTAGTTCTTTCCGAACAGACTCTAGAAGCTCATCGTGTCTGGCATTGTTGTCGCCAGTAAATTCTCCAGAGTTAGATACGCGGGCTTCAGCCACCTTAAGAGCTGCAGTAACCCGAGCTTCTTTCACGCGCAGAGTCTCTAGTTGATCCAGAGCATCACGATACGAAGCCTCAAGAGTATTAAGACGGGCTTGCTGAAGCTCGATGGTTTCCCTGTTATGAGCAATGGTTGATTGCAGTGTTGCAGCCAATTCTTGCTGTTCCCTGAGTCCGGGACTGCTCGAACCGTCGTGGGAATCAATCTGCAGCTTGGTATTTGCGTGGGCTCGCTCCAACTCAGCAACGCGAGCCAATTGAAGATCTATGGTAGCTCTGTTCTCAGCAACAGTCTTTTGAAGGGATTCAACTCTTTCTTGGTGATAAGTCTTTTCTTCCTCGACGGCTTCCTTCAAAGATTTTTCTTGATCAATCTTCTTTATAGATCTTGCTAGCTCCCCTTCGAGCATGGTTATAGTAGACGAAAGAGCGTTCCTGGATTCCTTGAGGGAGTCAACCTGGGCATCATTGCTCGCCCGAAGACTATCCATTTCATTCTGGAGCTCTGCAATCTTCTGTGCCTGCTCAGCGGTCAAAGTGCGCTCCTTAGTCAACTCCTGCAGGAAATATGCAGCATCTCCTGTGGATTCGCCTGCTCGTGTTTCCAATGCTGTCTTGGCTCGCGAAAGCTCTTCCTCACGCGTTGTAAGAATCTCAAGAGTTTTTGCTAACTCTGCCTCGCCCTCTTCGATCCGGCGTTCCATAACGGCCACAACAGATATATCCATAGGTGAAGATTGGATACTAATCTAGTTAGAATCATAAAATTTTAAAATACGGATATGGGAAATGAGTGATGTACCTTGATCTCTCGCGGGCAAGGCCAGTGATAATCGCAGATTTAGCCTCCATCTCTTTCTTTAAGCCTTTGATATCATCCTCCAAATCACAAATACGATCTGAGCGATTTTGAAGCTCGCGTAGTGCCGCATCTAGATTGAACTCAAAATTCTCTAAGACTTGTGGTTGATCCTCAAAGTGTTCAGTTGCGATCTTGCGAAGATTGGTAAAAGATCGGTTGGCGCGGTCAAGAACAGCAAGAGTCTGGCTCGACTTCCGGCGGATGAACGGACTGGTCGAAGGTGAGATAACACCACTCTGTCTTTCTTTTTGTCTCAACTCAGCCACTTGATCCAAAGACTGTCGAAGCTGTATATGAAGGCGATTATGTTCCTCCTCCTGAGCTAACAAAGTCTCCTGCATCTCCTGCCTGACACTCTCTAACTCCCGGAGCAAAGCTTCCTCCCTCGCTCGGCTCTCCCTACTATGTACTTCCGGATCATCTCTGACCCGGGATCGTGGACATTCATCATATGTAGTCTCCGACAAGATTTGCGAATCCCCAGCCAAGGACAACTCCGATGATAGAGAGCGCGAGGATGAGGAATGTCCCTCTCCATCCACTTTCAAATCGTTCACCCTCGCGTCCACTAAAAAAGAAGTAGGTCTCTGGTTGGGAGATGGAGGTGGTGATGTCTCCCGAGAAGGGCCAGACTTGGAGTGGCGGATTTCGTCAAGTTGGTCCTGAATTGATGCGAGATCACGCAGAGCAGCCTCGTAATTTGCAGACATCTGGTCATACTCATTAATTGTCGCTTCATGTTCGACTTTCAGGTCAAAGAGCTCTTGTTGCACTGATTCTAGTTTATCCGCAACAAACTGAGACTGGGCTGGGCTTTGGGGCGGGTATTCAATGTGAGTGTGTTCCCCAAGAGTAATTTGGGGGATCCCGTGGTGGTAAGATCGCTCAGACTTAGCTTCAGATACGTCAGATAGAGGTGATCGTCTTCCATTTTCTGAGGAGCCTTCAGGGGTATCCAAGAATGTCTCATCAACCTCTGGCACCGATTCGACCTTGGATGTAGGGTCGCTAAAACGCTTTCCATTGATCTCTATCACCTGCTCCACCACATTTCCGCCACCCCCGTTGATCTCCCCTTTCACATTATCCTTCTTTCCTTGTGCGTTAAGAGAATCCAGCTCATGTAAAAGGTGATCAAGTTTTCCAAGACTGCGCTGACGTTCAATCACATGCTCAAGGCGATCGATTTCCCTCCGCATCAACTCTAAATCCTGATCTGCCTCGGCCAGTCGTTCTTCTAGCGTTGAGATATAATCTTCGCAGCCAACCTCGTTTTCTCTGGCCCTGGCAATCTCCTTGCGTAAATCAGCAATGATAGAAGCATTCTTCTCCTCGCCGGATGTATGCCCATCCAACTTGCCCTCTAAGTCGCGGAGGTAGTTTTCTGTAGCTGATTCTCGATCCATCAGCTTCTGAATACGGGCTTGCAATTGCTGGTTGACAGTCTCGATATATGCAAGCTTAGTTTCCCTCTCGAGCAGCAAACTTTCGGAAGTGGCCATTGAAGATCGGGTACTGGTAAGCGAGCTTTCAAGACTCTGAATTGTTTTCTCATATTCAAGAACAACTTGCTCAACAGCCTCAGCGAATGAATTTGATCTTGCTAGTCTCTCCTCCGCACTATCTGTGTATTCTGCGTTATTGGCAGCATCCTGGCAGTCACGAGCCCTAGTGATCTCCGAGATGAGTCTTGCGTGTCGTTGACTTAAGAGGCCATAATTTTCCTGCAGATCAAGAAGTTGATTTTGAAGCTCCATTTCCTTTCCATTTGACCTTTCCGATCGGGCTTGGCCAGCTTTTGATGGCGTTCTATCATTTGATTCAGAAGAGCTCTTGACTTGTTCCCGCAAAAATGCAATTTCGGCTCGAAGACGTTCGACAAGTGCTTTCATGTCCCCATCATCCGAAATTTGTTGAATTCTAGGCTTACTTTGAATTGCGCGAGCACGTTGAGCATACTGGGATGTGTTAGGCATGTATCATATAAGACAGAAATATATTAGAACATACCTGAACTGTGTTAAGGGTTTCACTTAAATGGAACTCGGCGGGTGTAACACATGCAATCATGTAGGTGATCGCATTACCACCCAGTGAGTCTTGCAAGAGACGAGTAAGTTTAGAATCCCGATATGAGACATGAGACCCAGCTTGACGTGAGGACAGTTGGGATATGACTTTTCCCAAACTAGCCAGACCAGCATTGATCGAAATCCCTTCCTTAGCCCTCTCACCCTGTGCAAGTGTGTTTTTCAGCCTTTCACTACCTGCCAAATCCACGAAATGCATCTTACTGTCCACAGTAACATAGCCATCTTGACTGGTTTGGTTCATCATGTCAAGTGGTACTGAAAATCGCTTCTCGTGTTCTCTTGTTGGAGTCGTAGCACCATTGGCTGCAGCCCCTTTAGCTTTACGCTGAACTAGGTTCAAGCTAAATACGGCATGTGAGCGTGAAGATTTCGCGTTGATAGCTGTAGCGTCGGTTTGACGGATAGAGGAACCGAAGTTCAATGCGCCAAGCAAATCTTCTACGGTATTAATTGTGACTTGGTGAAGACCCGTGAGAAGTATTCTGCCTTTGGTGTCCTCGCGAATTGTGATAGGAACCCTTTCCTCCGGCCTAGTTCCCTCTGGAAGCAATAAATCCCGTAGTTGTTCGTTATATATCTAAATTAATTAGATATCGATTGATTGTGTAATTAGTGTTCAAAGAGAACAAACCTCTACATAACTAGCTTTCATAGTCCATCCTTTTTCGATGGTCGGTTTGTGCATTGCGGAAACCGGCGATGAGTATCTTGCCGGCGCTCTCAATCCAGATCTCGAGTCCCGCGGGTTTGGTGCGCTAGTCCCAAGCTTTTCGAAAAGAGCCTCAGCAGCTCTTGGAATTACCCCTGAGTGAAACAGCCATGTCAGACAACTCCACATCTACAAGAGAAAACCACCCCCTAAACCACGGCCCCCCCCAAAAAAAAATCTTTCCTGAATGTTTAAAACTCACCCATAACTTTATGGTCACTCTGCTCATCAGGGCCAGAAGTTCCCATAGTGTATGATTTTCCCGCACCTGACTGGCCATAGGCCAGGACAGAAACATTATACCCTTGAATAAACGCGTGTACACTTTCTTCCAAGTATTCCCAAACACCGTCTTGGTTCACATCCTGCCCAAAAACCCTGTCGAAAACAAATATTTTTCTGCCCTGCGGACTGTCTACAGCCAAACTCGTGGGGCTCGTAACATGTACCATTCCCTTCTGGAACCGCTGAGGGATCAATTCGAAGCCGGGATCGGATGATCGGAGTGGTGGTCGCACGCGCACAGCTGTGTGAAGCCGTCAGTTTTATTGAGTCCTCATGGTTTGTATGACACGGCATGGTGGGAAATGTTTCCCGCGAAAGCAGCCAAACAATTGGGGCAACAATCGAAACCATGGTTTAATAAAGTTCCATGTACGTACCAACTTTGACGGATGTCCTGCCATCCTCATCAGAAGCCCTACTTCCGCCAGGCCTGCTGCTGATGCTCATGCGACTAGAGCTTCGCGCGGGTCGTAGAATGGCGCTCATCGGTCGAGACTGCGAAGGCGAAGAGGGAGTTGGGGACGCTGGAGACCCGACCATAGTCCTCGCGCTAAGTAAAGATCAAATGAATGTGGTTTTGAAGCAATTTTTTAGATGTGTCGTAGAGATTTTTCTCCTTGAAATTCAAAATGGCTGATGGTTATTTCGGCTGATTGCTGCTTGCAAGGGGTAGAACGAGAGACGAAGGGAGCATAGAGCGTTGAGAGCCCCCGAAAAGAGTCGACTTGCGTATGAGCGGAGTTAGGGGAGGTGAATTAGGATGTTGGTATAGCAGGTTGAGGAAAAAAGAAAAAGACAAGAGGGGAGGGATGGGATAGAGGAAGGAGAGCAAGGCGGCTAAGAATAACTAACAGCTGCGTGAGACCCTGAAGAGTGGTAGCAAAAAAGTCTAGAAGATTGAGAAGGCCCCAACTGTGTCTCTCTCGTCTGGTACTCTCACAATCTCCCTCCAGAGCAATCTAGCTAGAAAGGAGATAGACGCAATCCCACGCTTCTGGCTGAGGGCCACCCTTTTCTTCTTTGGAGAGATATGTAGATAGTTTTTCTCCGGTCTTGTTCTCTTGCTACTGTTCTTTTTCCCACTAATTCTGGCCCAGTCCCTGGTTCTCGGATTGTATGTAGAGTATTCTTGGGAGGAGGGGAGCTAGGTATCTCGTTTGTGTGGTATCTGAACTACTGTCTAGGTACCTATACCGTATGCAAGCCACAAGTGCTCGCTTCCTCCAATTGTAGGATCGGAAGTTGCCTGATTTCTTTTTCCCTCTAGACGAACCGGAAAAAGAAGACGACCCGACAGGGGAGAATGGGGAACGAGGCACACGCGCAACAGTAACAGGTACACACCTACACACATACAACAGTAGCGGTGAGGGGAGAGTGGGAAATTTTAGGGTCCACAGGATTGGGGGTGGGGATGGAATGAGATTATGGGATGGGTCGATAGGTGATAAAAACAGAAAAACACCTTGAGGTCCACAGAGGGTCCCAGAAGGTCTGGTGGGTGGAAAAGAAGGCTGGGGATGGATGAAGGTATGGATTTGGGAGTACCTCACAGTTGCACAGAAGCTGCTGCGCGTACAAACCGGCACCTACCGCTGTCCTGAAATGGACAACAATCGCACCTCCCCCATTAACACACACAAACACGGCTGAGCTCTTACTACAATGGGACACCCTTGTGCCTGCACCTTTCCTCATTGTCACTTGTCATCCAAATTATCAGAATACTTTAGGAAAGGGGATACAACCCAAAGCCTATGGTTCTTCTTCAGATAGGTAGAGTACCTACATGTGTACCTACCTAATAAAGCCCCCCGGAGTTTGACTGCTGCAAGCTGCAAGTCGTGTTCAGATTGAATATGTTGTATAACAACGACACCAGATCTCGTCGTACCTACAGTTCCCTAGTGCAGCGGACATTGAGGGAGAAAGGTACGGGCTACGGCAGTTTGTAAATGTGGGCTACCGGTATCCACCTGGTTATCTTCTCTCTGAGCGTGACCGCCGCGCACGAGTGAGCACAAACTAAAACTTCCCCCTTGAAAACATGCAGTTTCCCGAGAGGAACAAACTCCTGGAACTCCCATCAGTTTACTGAAAATGATGGCTGAGAGAAAAACGGTTTTGCCTACCCACGCCTAAAGTACATGTATGTACTTTATGTATCATGCTATGGGCACCGGAGAAGCCACTCGCACATGAACCGATGGAAAAGAGCGAAAATGTTGGAAACCCGGTCTTCCGCGAGTGAAGGGATGGATTCACACCCCGAAAAGGGGGCCGTTTGTTCAAAAGGGGGCGTGGGCTAGACAGGGGTCCAACTTTGGTGTTTGTCACGTCGTATGGGGAAGCCCTCGTCTGAGAAACAGATACCGACTCTGATGTCGCTTCTTGACATTTCAACTTGAGAAATGAACAGGTAAATTGGTTGCTCTATCGTTGCAGGTCAGTCAATCAATATGCACTCTAGCCAGGCCCAAGCAATCTCGTACCAAAAGTTATGGTGACCCAAGATATCAAAAGATGACGACCAACGCCAACTTCTCGGGATAGAAATTTGTGCCCTCCACCCTTGACATTAAATCAATGTGTTATTGTTATCCATTGCAAGGTCTTCAAAACACAGAAATCCCCGGGCGAGTCCCCGATAAGACAAAGGGCCAACACGACAGCTCCTATGATTTCTATCGATGCAGGGACGTGCCTTCTTCTCAAACCATTGGAACTACAGTTGAGCCACATCCGGAGAAGATATTCTCTTTTTATATTTGACTCCAAACGTCCTTTCTCACATTGAAAATAAATTGGCACCATGCCTAAACACCGAAATCCATCACTTGCGAAAGACTCTAACAACACCACGATACATGCATGGGAGAACCCAAATATAAGCGACCGCTGATCAATCCGACGTCGGAACATCCGCCACAGAGTCTTAACTAAGGTCCGTGTCTCACTTGGAACCGAGATTGGAAATGCCGGCTCCCCGCAGCAGGCATCACCACAACGTCTACCGTCCGATTTCATGAGTATACAGTTTAAATACCGACAACGCAATAGCAGCTCAGAGGGATGTTCAACCGTCTTGAGTACTGGCGCTCATTCTTTTTTTTTCTTGATTTTTTTTCGAGTTCTCAAGCTTGGAAAAACCGTAGACTTTAGCATCACGAAGAATCATTACATGATACATATCCCATGAACCGTAGAAGCCTGAGGTCCCAATTGGGTACTTTGCAACTCTAACCTAGATAAAAACACAAAAACGATATAATCCAGCCCTGTTCACTAATAACAAAGAAGCGGGAAAGTTTATCAACCGATCCCAATAAGAGCTCCTAATATAGTACTCACGAAGCTGGTGTTGCTGTGAATTTAAGAAAGGTCACTTTATTTCAAGTGGGACCCAATCGGGTCCTCAACTCGGTTGCTACGGTTGATGGGATACCTATACGTACATGTAGGTACATGTATTACGGAGCCGTGGCAAAAAATGAAAATACTTTCGTCTCATAATTATAATTTAAGAAGCCTCTCCTAGACTTCGGGAATTGAAAGAGACGCCCCATGCATGCATTTGTGTTTGGTTAGACATGAGGAATCACTCGTTCTAGAAATATACACACACATACACAGACACGGACACGGACACGTGCACATACCATGCCATTCGAGATTATATAATAGGCAGCTTCTATTCAATAGGTACTCTAGGTATGCGTATGCACATTATGTACTCGTATTTCTCTGACGTTTTTGAACTGGGCCATTATTGCATACACCCAAAATCATGAGCTTGGCGTATTTTTGTATGGCATGCAATATCAGTCGCGTCCACAAACGTCAGTGAAATACGAGTACAAGGCACATGAGGATTCTGCTGTGGGTACTATATGTAGGTAAGCAAATCTTGACAGTAGCTCTAGAGTCCAGACCATACCATCTGACATAGCCTACTCAGAGGATATTAGTATATATTAGTCCCGAATATGGATTTCGGAAAAGGTTTGTATGTATGTCCCTACATTTATCTTCCAGGTATCTACAAGGATACCGCGGGAACCAGGTCACCCCCAGTGATGTTCATGCAGTTAGTAAAACTCATAAATACACGTAACAACATATTATCACTCATATAAGACAGGATATATATATTTTGAACTACCCCCTGTGCTGATCATAGAGCCATTTCGCTCAGCTACCCCTCAACTAACCATTTTTTGTCATTTTTAGAGTTGTTCCGGATGATCCGTGTACTAAGCCCCATATGAGGCAGCAATGTGATCTTTAATTATATGCCGTCTGCCCATAGCGTCCTACCACGATGTAACATGTGGGAGACCAAATATTCCGGATTTTACACTGTTGGAAGTGATATATACGTCGTTGTACTGCATATTGCTACTCCTATGTAAGACAACCAATGTGTATACTCGCGGTCTAGGTAGATGGCGTTCTCAGCGAATACCGAATACATGGTTTTTCGGTAATCTTGATTTGATTTTAGTAAGGGTGGCCGTTATCATTCCGTATTAGCTTCGAATTCTAAGAGACGACCGATTGAAGTTATAATACATATAGTTTACTGACAACCAGTATCGAATTACGTGACGCTATTGTCGCATGCATGTCTCTAGCAGTCACTGGAGTATAATTGGTGTTATTTAGTATTCGTGTTGGGCATAGCAAATCACCGAGGGACCAGAAATATCGATAGCCAAGCTTGACCTTTTTAATTCATGTGGTGTCTCCGCGAGACATCTTTTTGGAAGCGGTTCACGGTCCCATATGAAATTTAAAATGATTATCGGTGTACGGGCCACATACGGGCCCGCTATGATGTTCCACAGCCCTATAAAATGACTCACAAAAAAGGCCTTGGGACCTAATATGCTTTGGGCTCATGCCACGGGTGGAAGAAACTGTGACAAATTTCAGCTGCAAAATTAGCTAAGACTCGGATTAGATCATTTTTGGCAAGAATACCAGTTAGGAGCCGGCGCTCATATGTGCTAGGTAATTTATCTATCCGTGATCTTGCCTATGATCTACGGTACGGCCACGATATCGTAGCTTCAGATGCTGTATCTGCTGTTCTAAAAGGCGATGATGATTCAAACCCTTATAAGTTACGCTAAAATATATGCATGCTTAACCAAAATACCAACAAATTGGTCGAACCCGTCCCAAATGTTTCGACCCGCTCCACCGAAATTTAGGAACATTTCTATGCACATGTGACCGCACACTCTTCAGCACATCCTTCAGCTGCAGCTGGTAGTTAATTTATATCTGGCTCCTGTTGCATCCTGTTAATTGTAAACAAGGTATTGCGATTGTTCTTAAGTCCATGTCGATGAAGTTCTTAATGCCGAAACCCAATGCATCAGGATCCTTGCTGTGCCGTACGTACGAGATCCTCTGGGAATATTACTCTTCCTACTGCAAATCATTCCGTAGAATCTTGGGAATCCGGCATATCGAGTTGCGTTTATTAGTCTAGCAGATATATAAGGGAGAGGTGATCGGCTTTTTTCTTACTGGGTAACACCCTGTAGATGGCTCTTGGATAAAATTCATTGTTGTGAGCGTAAACGTATATATGTATCATGCACACCAAGGATAATCACTTTCAACAGCTCTTCAGCCGCCACCACTAATTTTGAGAGGATTGATATAAAGCCCTGTATAATGAGAATCGTTGGTAAACCTTAAACAGTCTGCTCTACCCAACGCGACTGCCGTTATAACTAGTACTAGCCTTATTTAGACGCCGTGAGTATGATTCTAGGTACGATCTCTGCGCATACGTCAGCATCTGATAAGTGGCAATCATGACCAGAATATGACCACTGCGAGCTTTCGGCACATCGTATCTTCTATATATGGTCAGTAGTCACTATGATCGGGATTTTTGTGAGAGTATCTATTCCTGAAACTCCAGCCAAGACCTCGCATTTTGGATGGCTTGGCAAATTCCACAATGACTTATGACACCATCTTGTGGAGTTGGTCTAGACCTGCAGCTGGTTTTGAAGTTTATCCAGAAACCACTGTTGAATATTTATCATGCGTTATATATTTTACTTTCGTCTAACATTCTTCAGAGTTATATAACGTACCATATCGCAACTCTTCTCCTCAATGTTTTAGTTGCACAGAAACTAGCACTAGAGTATCAAAGTATAATGCTAGGGCATCTACACAGAATACAGCTCGACTCCCGGCCTTTCAACAACTATATACATGTATACATAGCTCTGTTTTATTCTGCCATATCGGTTGTCAGTTTGGGTCACAGCAGGGTTCGAAATACGAGAATCTTGCTCCAATGGAACGTCTCAACTGTATAGTGTGCTCGTCTAACACGTACCATCGGTGCACATCGACTGCCTCCCCTAACTTCAAAGGTGTAACGATATGCATGGCGGGTAATCGGTTCATGATGCCTGCTGGGCATTGAAGAATTACAGCAGCTGTTCCGAGATAAATTTTGCACTACAGCAGGATATTGTGGTTACAACATGAAGATTTTGTCCTCTGGGAGCGTTCCTATATATAGCTATTTCAGGATCGTATCAAAGCTAATTTCATGAACTATGCAATAGGTGCGGTGTCCAACCTTAAGAAATCGAGGTATTTATTATTACTTGCACTGTTGTTAATTAATGGGTATTGGTATGGGGCGTACTGGTGTAGCGTTGCGTGCGTGTACCTACAGCATAGCTCAAAAAGAGAGCCAATGATTGGAATCAATTGTAAGCGACAAGGCTATTGTCCTCGCGTAGTTACCCCGAGTGACCTCCCATGAATAAGTTGTAGTAGTTAGAGGCAGGGTTTGTAACCCTGAAGCACACAATTATTGTGACGGCCTTCTTACTAAGGTTTACTTCTTGGCACCACTCCCCACGAGCCAAAATTCACCACACCACACGAAAACTCTCGCGAGCCTCGACTTCACGACTGACGAAAACCACCGCCGACGACAACACTTTCGTATTTTCCCCCTAAAACTAAGTCTATAATCAGCAAACATGGGACGGTATGATTCCTCCCCTCGCAATTCTATTTTTTTTAGCGAGAAAGTTGGAGAAAGAATTTTGGCTGACATGGTGATGAAACTTTTAGTGGACCGTAAGATACACCCTTCCATTGCCCCCGTCTTATCACGCTTCGAGATTTGAGAATTCTTGGCTTGCTTGAGTTTCTCGATCTCCCCCGAGTGGAAAATAGGAACGGGATTGTGGAGATTGATTGGTGGGCTAACCTGCGCTTGTGTTTGTGGTTTACAGAAAGAAGCACACCAAGCGCCTTGCCGCTCCTTCGCACTGGCTTCTCGACAAACTTTCGGGAAAATACGCTCCTAGGCCTTCCCCTGGTATGTTTCGCTTCACTCGTTGAAGTAGTCTCCGGACCTATCATTTACTGATGGGTCTTGTTCACCAGGTCCTCACAAGCTGAGAGACTGCTTGCCGCTTGTTGTCTTTATCCGTAACAGACTCAAGTATGCATTGAACGCTAGGTACCTAACCCCCCTCCTTTCATCTATGGTGAGTTGAGATGATTAACCTTGGGAAACGTGGACTCATAGGGAGGTCAAGGCCATCGTCATGCAGCGCCTGATCAAGGTCGACGGAAAGGTCCGCACTGACCCCACCTACCCAGCTGGATTCATGGACGTCATCACCATCGAGAAGACCGGCGAGAACTTCCGCCTCATCTACGACACCAAGGGACGCTTCACCATCCACCGCATCTCGGAGACCGAGGCCAGCTACAAGCTCTGCAAGGTCAAGCGTGTCCAGCTCGGCGCCAAGGGTATTCCATACCTCGTCACCCACGATGCCCGCACCATCCGTTACCCCGATCCCGCCGTCAAGGTCAACGACACCGTCAAGATCGACATTGAGACCGGAAAGATCACCGACTTCATCCGCTTCGACACTGGAACTATCGCCATGGTCACTGGTGGTCGCAACATGGGTCGTGTTGGTGTCATCACCCACCGTGAGCGCCACGATGGTGGTTTCGATATCGTCCACATCAAGGACGCTATTGACAACACCTTCGCTACCCGTCTTAGCAATGTCTTCATCATCGGACAGGACAAGTCATGGGTATCCCTGCCCAAGGGTAAGGGTGTTAAGGTAGGCATTGTCCTGTGTAAATCTGCTGAGCTGGCGGAAACGTGTAAACTAACAAGTCTCTGTTTGACAGCTCACCATCGCCGAGGAGAGGGACCGTCGTCGTGCCCACGCCATTGCCGCCTAAATGTTTTCTTGATTCTACGAGGGGAAATATCTGGGTCGGGCAATATCAAAAAAATCAAAAAAGTTTGGCGCTCATTACTCTGGGGGCATCCTTTTTTGTTTGTCTCTCTTTGTCTTTTTTTAGGAGTGACCGGAATTCAAAAAAATACGGAATCTTAGGCGTTCAGAATGTGATTTTGGGTTTTGGGGGCAATTGTAAAGTTTTTCGTCCGCTTTCCTGTTGCCTCAATGTCTTGTGCGTGAAATACTGTAGGAAATCTGTTGCATCCTGTGAAGTGGTCTTGAAACAAGCTGCTTAGTTTGAATTTCGAACGTCTCCAAAGAGTAAAATTTTCCCCTAATATACTCTGATGCTCTTTTACCTTCGTTTTTCGAGATTCCCTTCTCACCACAGTGAAAATATGGGTTAGGACACCATTGCTGCAATAAGTATCAGTTGTAAAACTGACAAAGCTTGCCATTTGCTAACAAAAGGGCGTAAAATCCAATGGTATCCATGCATGGCCAGAGAACGTTGCGATGGTAGTGGGAGTCCGTAAAATGATCTATACTTAGAATACGTATCTCTAGCTCTAGAGTTATTGCAATTGTAGATATAATTGTATTGCAGGGTGACAAAAATAACTACGCACCAAAGTTTGTATTGGAAAAGAGTATTTTCTAGACCTACCACTCCGAAAATGCGACCACTAACTTGATAACCTACAGGAAAGATCTTTGGAGCTCTAGAAACTCCCATATACACTTATGTCTCTCACAGCCTATATAGTTATGCAATAGCTATACTTCAAAGTTCGGCCTTTTTGTTAGTAATCCACACAGCAACCATACAAAAATTGACAACTTCAATTCTTTGTAACTCCATGAGTATACAAGATATCAGAGAGATAACCATATCTCTAAAATTCTTTCTGATATGAAATTTGTGGCGGTATGTTTGAAGTAGCTAGGTCCAAAAAACGTTATTTTACCATACAAGTTTGGGTGCGTAGTTATTTTTGTCACCCTGCAATAATATTAGCTATGATATATTGGTGCATATGTCTACGCAGTAGCAGTAACTGCGTTGTAGAAATGGCACCGAGGATTTCTCTCTTGCCCAAAACCACAGACTGAAATCTTAGTCTTTTCAGACCCTTTCTTATGAACCCAATCTTTAAATTGCACCTGATCGATCTCATAAATAGTATACCTACATGCTGGACTCCTAGCTTATTTACGTTGTGGAGGAGCCTGGTTACCCGGCATCCGCAGCCCCACCAAACGCGACCTCCAAAAAAACATTTTGGCAATCTGCAGATCTGAGCATTTCAGGCCCACGAAACCCAATTGCCCACAGCCCGTGAAGCATCCATTCCCATAAAATCTTCACACTCTGTAAGCCTTCTCTCAACCCAATTTATATCAGTAAAATTCCTATATAATAATAACCCCCTCATAGATAGGCTGAGCCCACCCGCCCACAATGCCCCCCCGACTACCACTCCCTGCGCTCCTCCGCGCCCCCTCCACCCTTCTCCCCCGTGTCCGCACCTACGCCAGCATCGCGCACGCACCTGCCGCGGCACCCCCTATCGCCCGCCGCGCAGCCACACAGCCTGAATCGCACAAAGCCGCATCCACGCGCAAGACCCAGCTCCACCGCACCTACCTCTCACTCATCCGGTCTTCGCCGCTGCTGATCATCTTCCAGCACAACAACCTTCGTGCTGTCGAGTGGAGCGCGCTGCGCCGTGAGCTCAAAAACGCTCTCACAAAGCTGGACGCTGCCTCAGCACCGCTGACCACAATCAACCTGGTGCGGCCTGCGCTGTTCTCGTCGGTGCTTAGGGTCGCCGAAGGCTTTGATAAAGAGCATAGGTTCGATAATGGTCTTGCCGGAACAAGTAAGGAGGCGTATAAGAGTACGTTGCATCTCAAGGAGACGCTGGATCTGCATCCGCTGCTGACGGCGAATGTGGCGACACTGTCGATGCCCGTTGTGGCGCCGGCGCAGCTGAAGCTCATACTGGAGCTCATGTTCCCTGAGAAGAGGTCGAAGAAGGGGCTGGATCCGTTGGCGCTGAGCGGACTGCAGAAGTTGGTGCTACTGGGCGCGAGGGTTGATGGCCATGTTGCAGGAGGGAGGATTGGTGAGGGCAGGGTCCTGGATGGGGATCAGTTGAGGGCATTGAGCCAGCTCAAGAGCGTCGAGGAGATGAGAGGAGAGCTGGCCGCCATTCTGCAGAGCGTTGGTGGTGGAGAGCTGGTCAGGAGCTTGGGAAGCGTGGGGTTGACGCTGACGAGGACGGTGGATGGGAGGAGGAAGATGTTGGAGGAGGGGGCGAGTGATGGAAAACCTGTAGAGGAGACAAAGGCCGAGTAGAAGGCTGGAGGATCTTCTGTATATAGCAAATAAAAATTATTTTAGATTCGAGAACTATGGAAATCTTCTAATCATTAATAATTTCTTTAACTAGTGAATAAACTAATTCTCTGTTTCTACCTGTTCTTGTATCAAACAGCTGGTTACGGTTGAATTGAAACTTGAAGACCGCGTCACAGCTTATCACTCGGTGCCAGAAGCAGGTCCTAATGGCTACTTTGTTGTTCATGAGAGCCTTATGGCAGAAGGTTTGAATATATTTCTTGCCACGGGATCAAGAAGAATAAAGTATCGAGTAGGAGTATGCCTTAAGGTTGCGTCAAAACATTTGATAGACTTATTTTTGTATGGGCGGGAGAAATACGGGCGTATGGCCGCAGAGTATCTAGAGGTTTATGGTATATATTTGATGTTCGGCATTGTACTCAGAGAAACCACTCTAAAATCCCATGGAAAATGTCAATGATTAAAACGTACTTTATTTATGCCTCTGGCCGGTAATGCTCTTTTTGGATCTAGAGTTATTCCCTATTAATCAATTGTAATTACTCCCAAACTCAAAGTGGCTGCCCAACAAAGCTTCGGTTTTTAAGTTAGCCTTGGCAATGTTTGCTGGGAGTTGAAATACATACTTATAACTACCACCACTGGGCCATTTGTTGTTTAGTTCTTTTAAATGCCCGGCTTGTGATACACTCTTAATATAGCGCCCCGCGAGTGAGAATATGTGGTTCTATTGTGATCAATGCAACCACGTTGGCCTTGGTCTTTCATGACACGATTTAATCTAACAAAAATTCTAAAACTAAATATAGTGTGGTCTACGAGCCCACTCGAGGCGAGCAAGAGCTGAAGCTCGAGTCGGCTCGTGGCAATAGCTGCTCGACTCGATTCGACTTATAAATACTCGAGTACAGCTCGAGCCACTCGAGCTTTTTAGCAGTCTCAGATATTAGTCCTTGAAGTCATTCTAGATCTCATTATTGAACATATGTACATAGGATTAGGGTTTATTAGAACAATATTGTATGAAATAATTACTAAAGATATTGTCAGTATCTTTAGTATGATTAAAATAACGCCCAAAAGGCTCGAGCTTTTCAAGTCCAGCGGAAAAAACTCGAGCCAACTCGACTCGTGAGGGTGGCTGCTCGTGGCTGCTCGAGTTTTGGGCTCGAGTCAGCTCGACTCGTGGGATACACTGAGATACAAATTCCTCGAGGTGCCTCTGCCTCATATGGTCCACGCCTTTGCTCCATCGTGCAAAGGGATGTGATGCCTCATGGTGTTTAAGCTGACTGAGGTAGTTGGTAATTACTATACTTGGGCCTATAAAAGTTGTATTTTGCTATATGATTATGTTATTTGACTGAAGAATCCGGGAATACTACAGGTACTAGTGTTCTACTAATATTGTGATCACTTAAACCTTGAGCAGCTCGAGGCGAGTAGGAAGGCTTGCCTAGTCGACCCCCATGCATTGAGGCCTCGAGCATCAACGCCTCGTGGACCATGATATCTATAACGTATTTGACTTGAAATTGTCTTTACTCTTAGCCGTTTCAAAAAGTTTTGTGTATGCTATTCCGCCCAGCCACATATCATCATCTTAACAATCCAGGATCCTCTACACTCAGCATTCCATTTTTTCCCCACATCCATTTCTGCACCCCCCTTGCATCGATGATTAGCGAATTCAAGGACCCCACCCTACCCCCATGTCCCCCCCAAAGAAAGAAAAGGGTCACAACGCCACCCGAAGATAACGGATGGAAAATATGCGTCCTTTCTTGGCAGCTTCCTCTTCGTCGATCTCCTCTGCAGCTACCTGTTTCATCACCTCTTCAGACACGCATGTTTGGTATCCAGTTATAATATGTACCGTTTTGCTCGATCCTAGCCATGCGCGTGTTTCCGGCAGGGCGTAAGCTGTTGGAAATACGGCGTCTTTGTCACAGACCTTGACCGTTTGGGCCTTGTATTCAAAGATCCATCTTCGAGTGTTCTTATCAAATACTTTCGTTCGGAGGGATTCCCAGTCTTCATCTGGCGTAGCTTCTTCCAGATGGTTGTATACTGTTGGTTTGACTTGACTGAGGGGTATTTGTGGATCATGGATTTTTCTGGGTGAACGCTTGACACTGTTGATACCGTTGATGAGGCGCCCGAGTTTGATAGACCCGATGTCTGAATGCTCTCTTATTGAGAGCGTTTCCGTGGTATCGAATGCTGGTGCCGGAGCCTTCCTGCTACCTAATACTACGGCAAGGGATAGCAATTTAAATGGAGTTACCGCTCTTTTGATTCTCCCGCTCCCCGTCTGTACTAAATCATCAGGATGGGAAATAACTTTATCCAAAATCTTCAAGATATCAGGTCGAGGCTCGAGTCCTAGAAGAATCGCCGCTCGTGGAAGACAGATGAGATCATTTTCTATCAAGTCCTTTATGGTGGATATAGCCAATTGGAGACGGCTTGATTCCCCGTTACGTGCCCAATCATATATGAATATATTTATCCAAAGAGATACGACATGTCGTAGATCCGCGTGGTCTTTCGTCGTCCAGAACCTCTTGGCTAAAAGGGCTGCAAAATTGACCTGGGATGCCATCCTTTTTACAAGACCCCGTGTTGTTACCACCTCTTCCTCTGCATTTGATATAGCAGTGTTTAGACTAGCGATTTTCTTTTTTGGTGTCGCCCTTTTGGCTAGGATACTTGGTAGCTTGAAGGTGAAATTTCTTGAATCACGAAAGTCGTCCAACAATATAGCTTCTGAGCCTGATATAGTTGATTCCGTACCATCTAGATCAACTGGTCCTGATCTAACGCCTGGAGTCGCTGATGGCTTTGGAGTATACACATCCCGAGCGTAATTCTCAGATACTTCCTTAATCGCTTTTTCCCGGTACTTTGTGGCTTTCCCAACATCATCTGGGTCTTTCGTCCACTGAAACCTTATAAGGAGGATAGCTGCTAACTCTGAGAGGCAGGCTGCTCGGTGGAGACTACCGACCTGTGATTCAACAATTGCCATTCTTACCCGCTGTATGGCGGATTCTAAAACAGCCGGGTCTTCCGTTAAGTTGAATTTCTCCATCAGGATATCTCCTAACATGAAGAAATGAATAGATCGGTCAGGGCTTTCCTGCGACTCCGATATGATCTCTTCTACATATAATATCGTTGCGTTCAGATCGTCTAACTCCTTGGTCGCCTTGAATCTCGCGATTAAAAGGGCTACAAGCTTGTGGAGGTAAGTAATTCGATCGCGGTGCCTCGGGGGTGTTCCTGCTACCGCTTTCTCCGCTTTTGAAATGGCCTGCTCTAAAAAGCTCAAGTTGAATTTCAAGTTGAATTTTGTGAATAGAATATCTGCAATATAGTAGAGATAATCTGAGCTCTGTCGTTCTGGTGCCTTTATTTCCAGGAGTAAGGCATGCTTTAGTTTGTCGTTATCATCTGTCGATTTGAGCTTCTCGAACAAAATTTCCGATTTGAGGAGACCCCTTAAACTGGTATTGCTCCACAGCTTGGGAACTGCTTGTTTTGTGTACAATATGGTCTCCTCCAGGCTAAGTGTATGATCAAGCTGACTATATTTTCTGAATAAAAGGCTTATTAACTTGTACAGATAAACCGGTCGATCGGGGTGATCTTCAGCTATCTCATCAACTGCCTTCTCTGCATTCGATACAGCCAGGTTGAGGTCGCCCAAGCTATCTGTCCATTTATGTTTTTCAAACGAGAGGTCTGCAAGCCTCGAAAAGCAAGCACTTCGGCCTTGATGACCACGAAATTCTTGCTCCGCTTGGATTGCATGGTATAGGGCATCATCAAGGTCGGATATGTCGTCTATAACCTCGAACCTCAATTCCAGAAGATCAATCAGCTTCGACACCAACCGGGCCCTCTCGGGGTCTCCCTGAGACGCTTTTGAAACCGCCATCTTTGCATATAGTATGCTCTGGCTAAGGTCCCTGAGATTTTTTATCCATTTAAACCGCAGGTACAGAGTGTCTACGAGGGTCGAGAGGTGGACTCCTCGATGGGGATGGTCCGGTACTGACACTGCTTTTTCTGCATACGTCACTGCTTCATGGAGATCTGTAATGTCGTCTGTGTACTCAAACTTTGTGGTAAGGAGCATGGCGAGATGGTGGGAATGCTGCGCATACTCGAGGCTCTTGGGAGTTGTTTCGCCGAGGGCCTTTAGGATGGCATCGATGCCGACGAGACACGTAATCTCGCGGGTCCATTTGTGGTGGTGGAGGAGATCGAAAAGCTTTCCGGATATGGTCTCGATTATTTGCTCTTGAGTGTGCGCCATATTTCTCTTTTAGGTAAGGCCGCTGCTGGCGCTGTCAGTGCTTAATCTTCTTAGATTTTTTGTGTAAACAAGAATTGAGTATTCCTTACGCTAGCTCTGTCAGACGTGCAAGTAGCCGGGAATCCCTTTTTGCTTAGAGAACAGGTGGTTTATTGAAAGTTTGTCGAAAAAAAAAAGTTTATTCCGTTATATAGTTATTGTATGGTCGCCTAATTGGGAGGCCTGAAAACAAATTTTTGACACCACATCCGCCAGATGGATTAGGATGACTAATCTACATATTATGGATCTGTATGTAGCCAGCCGCGACGGGTGGATGCCTAGAGGGAAAAATGCACTTGCGGCTTACATGTGGGGTTTGCGATCGAGCGTGATGCCGGTGGATAAAAAGCTACGAGTTACAGAACTAGGAGCGGCCTACTCATAGGGCATCACTCGTTCCACCATGGGCGTGATTACCTGGATAAATTGCATGTAAAGATATCACAATGGCTATTGTATATGCATCCAAGATCTGTAGGCTTTCTGGACTTTCGCATTTTTCTGATCGATTATATACTTATACACACCAGTTTGGGAATCATTCCATCTCGATGCTGCTTGCCGAAGGAGGCCGCTTTACTGGAAGTTTTACACGACAATCCAGACTTAAGTAATTAGTTCTCCAGATACCAGTTACCGGCGAGATTCATATAGGAGATGGTAAATGCTCCCTCGGGCTTTTCTGAAGGGTGGGATGTGAGTCAAGTCATGGCTTGTCACTCGAAAGTATGTCTTGGTCGTAGTCATCTAGCGCTCACAATAAGAGATACATGCCTATGTCGGGCGGACCTTCCGGGTCTAGAGTATACAGAGAAGACTGGAACCGCATAGGCGGAGTCTCCTGCTATATATTGTCGCGAGTAAGATTCATGCTTGGTGATTTAACTGTGAGAAATCGTACCAGCGCTGCATGATTGTACAATTAATTGCCATTCTCAGAATTACTGTGATGGAGATACACTCGATCTTCCTGACCTACGGGCCATTGATGCTGTTCCCAATAAGCGTCTAGATAAAACCTGGGCGAGTGGGACCAGTGGTCACTTGGGGGTTCTAGTACTGTGCGTAGACAGAATATAAACTTGTTCAGTCCCAACACTGGGCGCTTAGATACAGAGAAGGAAGGAGACTTACAGGGAAATGCCGGATGGCCTGCTCTCTTGGTGTAGCTCGGTTCTTATATATACATCTTGGTGCCCCCAACCCAAGCCCGGTTACAGCGGTATCCCTTGTCCCCGTGTTTTTTTTTATTATTATTATTTAATTCATTAATCGCATGTAGCCCTAAATCTATGGCGATTTTTCCTACATGTAGATACATGTACTTCATAGACGCGGGTAGACAGTAGTGGTGGTGAGGTCGTCAGGGCTATTAGACACTTTATCATACCCTGTCACTCGGTTGTGGCTCGACAACCAAGCTTGCTGCCCCACACTTACGTAACATTGTGCCACATCCTGCACGCCAATTACTCAAATCGCGTCCTCCACGCTGTCTTCCTGCTTCTCCAGCCCTCGACGGAACAGTCAGGCCAGCAAATACCAGCAACTGCCACGGACAGAAAATAATGGATTCGCTCGACCCGCTCCAGAACCTGGAGTATTTTTCTCTTGTTTCCAAAATCACCACGGAGCTCTCCAACCATCTCGGCATCAACGACAAGACACTCTCAGAGTTCATAATCAACCTCCATGACACCTCGGGGTCGCCCGCCGAGTTCAAGACCGCGATTGCGGCAATGGGCGTTGAGTTTCCGGACTCGCTGATTACGAGCGTCGATAGGCTAATCCTGACAATGCATCCGAAGCACAAGAATAAGCGCAAGGAGGCGAAGGAGGATGGTGAGAAGAAGGGAATGGACTTGGATACCAAGAGTCGTGTGTTTAAGGGTCTCGCGCTACCTGATCGGGAGCTACCATGGAAAGACGATGAGGAACAGGACGAGGGGAAGGGAAAGGATGCCATCGATGATATGATGAGTATGCTGGAGAACCTGGAGGGCAAAGCGAAAGGAAAAGCTCCCCAAGCTTCAAAGCCCGCCGCTGGTGGCGACGACCTCTTAGGCTTTTTGGAGTCGATGGAGCCCGGCCGGTCTTCTAAACCAGTTGACAGACCTTCACGGAAGCGATCTCGCTCTCCCAGTCCCGGCTATGGTGGCGGAAAGAGCTCTACGAGGTACCGGTCTCGTTCGCGGTCAGCCTCTCGCGACCGCGGCCGGAGACGACGGCATCGTGACGGTTACGAGGATCTAGAGGATCGTAATGGTAGTGGGAAAGGCTACGGTGGAGGGCGGGAGCGTCGCAGTCATTACGATGATGATTTCAAGAAACCTGCGATGGACCTAGACGACGAGCCGATTCTTTTCAAGATCTACGATGGGAGGGTCACCTCGGTAAAGGACTTTGGCGCATTTGTTAACCTCTTGGGTGTCCGCGGTAAAGTCGATGGCCTCGTTCACGTCTCTGAGATACAGGAAGAGCGTGTCAATAACCCATCAGACCTTTTGGGCAAGGGTCAGCCTGTCAAGGTCAAGATCATCAGCATCCAAGGTTCGCGTATTGGGCTATCGATGAAGAGCGTCAACCAGAAGACAGGTCGTGACCTCGATCCCGCAAAGCGGATAGCCTCAGGTGCAAACATGGAATCTCTTGACGGTTCGAGTAACCGCTATGGCTCTCTCGACACAGAGACTGTCCCTGTCTTTGAGGGCGAAATCGATCACAAAGCAATGCGGACTAAGAAGCGTATGACCTCCCCCGACCGCTGGGAAATCAAACAGCTTATTGCATCCGGAGCCATCAGCGCAGCAGACTACCCGGATATTGATGAAGAGTACCACGCGACACTTACCGGCGAAGGCCAATTCGAAGAGGAGGAAGACGTTGATATCGAAGTTCGTGGCGAGGAACCCCCGTTTCTCGCTGGTCAGACCCGACAATCCCTGGAGCTTTCGCCGATCCGTGTTGTCAAAGCTCCAGACGGCTCCCTCAACAGAGCTGCCATGGGAGGTACCGCATTGGCAAAAGAGCGCCGAGAGCTCCGGCAACAGCAGTCCGCTGATCAGGCTGCTGAGGAGGCACAAAAAGTTGATCTTACCGCGCAATGGCAAGATCCAATGGTTGCTCCGGAGGAAAGGAAATTTGCAAGCGATCTCAAGAGCACACGCCTGAACAAAGGTGCCGACGATATGCCGGAGTGGAAGAAAGCTACCATGTCAAAGAACATGTCCTTTGGACGTATTACAAGCATGTCGATCAAGGAACAGCGTGAATCGCTTCCTGTCTACAAGCTCCGGAGCTCCCTCATCAAAGCTGTTCACGAGAACCAGTTACTTATTGTTGTTGGAGATACCGGTTCAGGAAAGACTACACAGATGACACAGTACCTCGCTGAGGCAGGATTTGCAGACCGAGGGATCATTGGTTGTACTCAGCCGCGTCGTGTCGCTGCCATGTCAGTAGCTAAGCGTGTCGCCGAGGAGGTCGGCTGTCGAGTGGGTCAGGAAGTTGGGTACACTATTCGTTTTGAGGATTGCACAAGTCCTGAGACAAAGATCAAGTACATGACGGATGGTATGCTGCAGCGTGAAGTCTTGCTAGACCCAGATCTTAAGAGGTATAGCGTTATTATGTTGGATGAGGCTCACGAGCGGACAATTGCGACGGATGTGTTGTTTGGTTTGCTCAAAAAGACCTTAAAGAGGCGGCCGGATCTGAAATTGATTGTCACTTCGGCGACGTTGGATGCTGAAAAGTTTTCGAATTACTTTAACCAGTGCCCTATCTTTACGATTCCTGGAAGGACATACCCGGTAGA
This sequence comes from Morchella importuna, assembly GCF_003444635.1. Taxonomy (NCBI): domain Eukaryota; kingdom Fungi; phylum Ascomycota; class Pezizomycetes; order Pezizales; family Morchellaceae; genus Morchella; species Morchella importuna. The sequence goes on along the minus strand of NW_025763399.1, from coordinate 1,776,376 downwards.
GGTTTTGTACACGAAGGAGCCGGAGAGCGATTATCTTGATGCAGCACTTATTACAGTTATGCAAATCCATCTTTCAGAACCTCCCGGAGACATTTTGTTATTCTTGACAGGTCAAGAGGAGATTGATACCTCCTGCGAGATTCTATATGAGCGGATGAAGGCCCTTGGACCTAGTGTGCCGGATCTCATTATCCTACCTGTCTATTCCGCCCTCCCTTCTGAGATGCAATCGAAGATTTTCGACCCCGCCCCACCAGGGTCAAGAAAAGTAGTTATCGCCACCAATATTGCAGAAACATCCATCACTATTGATCAAATCTACTACGTCGTTGATCCTGGTTTCGTCAAACAGAACGCTTTCGACCCCAAGCTCGGTATGGACAGTTTGGTTGTTACGCCAATTTCACAAGCACAGGCCAAACAGAGAGCTGGAAGAGCTGGACGTACCGGGCCCGGAAAATGTTACAGACTATACACGGAAGCTGCGTTCCAGAGTGAAATGTTACCTACATCCATTCCCGAGATTCAACGACAGAACTTGTCAACTACCATTTTGATGTTAAAGGCAATGGGGATCAACGATCTGCTGCATTTCGACTTTATGGATCCGCCTCCGACCAACACTATGTTAACAGCGCTTGAGGAGCTCTATGCGCTCTCCGCTCTCGATGACGAAGGATTGCTGACACGTCTTGGTCGCAAGATGGCTGATTTCCCTATGGAACCTGCACTAGCCAAGGTGCTGATTGCAAGTGTAGACATGGGCTGCAGTGATGAGATGCTCAGCATCGTTGCCATGTTGTCCGTGCAAACCGTCTTCTACCGCCCCAAAGAAAAGCAAGCCGCCGCCGACGCCAAAAAGGCCAAGTTCCACGACCCCACGGTGACCACCTGACGCTGCTCAATGTGTACAACTCATGGAAACAGTCTGCGTACTCCAACCCATGGTGCTTTGACAACTTTATTCAGGCGCGGTCTATGAAGCGTGCCAAGGATGTGAGGGCACAGCTGGAGATGATCATGTCTAGGTATCGCCATAAGATAGTGTCTTGCGGCAGGAATACCATGATGGTTAGACAGGCGCTGTGTTCGGGCTTCTTCAGAAACAGTGCTAGGAAGGACCCGCAGGAGGGGTATAAGACTTTGATTGAGGGTACCCCGGTGTATATGCATCCTAGTTCAGCGCTGTTTGGAAAGCCGGCGGAACATGTCATCTTTCATACACTGGTCATGACAACGAAGGAGTATATGCACTGCACTACTGCTATTGAACCGAAGTGGCTAGGTACGTCCCATCACCACCCCTATTATACTCCCATAGTAAGCTAACCAAAACCGTACAGTCGAGTGTGCCCCCAACTTCTTCAAAGTCGGCGGCGGGAAAGGCGAGCTATCAAAACGGAGAAAAAACGAGCGGATTCAACCGCTATTCAACCGCTTCGGCGACGGCGACGACTCGTGGCGGTTGTCTGCGCAGAAGAGACAAGGAAGAGGAGGTGGTGGCGGTACTTGGGGTTAGACATGCATTTGGCGGCGAAAGTGTATTTTTATGGCGGTGTGCTTTTTTCATTTTGTACTATTTTGTGGACTGGATTTTTTTATGCGTGGTAATGAGCGAGACATGATGCCCTGGTGTATGCGTGCGTGCGTGTGGATGTGTGTATGTGTGTGTGGTGGTAAGGTAGCTTTTCTTACTCACTTCTTTATGATAAATGGAATGGATAGATTGCTGTGAGTATCATTAGTGGGTAGATGACTATGTAGTTGAGAGGGTCCGGTAGTGTGGTTCTTGAGTTGTGGTGAGGCAGGGAGGTGGAAGACTTCTTTCAATGATATGGTGGAAGCTTAATACATGTAGCTAGATCAGTAAAATTAAAACCTGCCATACTTCAATTAGCACGGTGGCTAGAATTCGCTGGAGATATCGTAGGCTAGTATAAAATTAATCTAGCAAGACACAGGGCTCGCCTATAGCTAAGCCCCCCCGAGCGCAACACTGGGGTTTTGGTGGGTTAATCAATTAGTTGATCACTAAACACTGTCTAGCGGACCGTGTAGCGATGTTAGACGGAGCTAGCCTGCATGAGAACCCCCTCCCCCCCCCCCAACTCCCCCCAGGGGTCTCTTTTATACTCGTTTGGAGGTGATTGTGTACTGCAGCTATAGGAGGGCGCTCGTGGAGAGAGACGTGGCTGAAGTACGGGTGAAGATATGTGGCCAGCATGTAAAGCTACAATGTTAATGACCTCCCTCTCCTTCAATCTTCTCCGGCTCCTCTGTCAATCAAGCTCTCTATCTTCCTACCTCGAGACCAGTACTAAAGCTCATTATTTACCTACAGCAGCACGGATATCAATGACTTTCGACGGGGAATTAATCTAGGAATTAATCAATGAACGTTACTTATATTGCTAAAAAGGCTGGTTCACATTGTGTCACTCGGTCCTTTGGCCAACGGTTCTAATTACATATCGCGCCATACCTCATACACTCGCTGCCTGGAAGCAGCTAGGTTGACATATCAAGCCTAAAAAAACCAATATATACATCGAAAACTAATAATTAAGTCCTAAAAGAGAAATTCCTCCTCGTCTATGACACAGCTGTCCTTGGACCCCAACTCATCCTCGTCTGCCAAATCTACTTCCAGCACATCTTCGTCATCTTCGTCCTCTTCGTCCTCTCCGCTATCCTCCTCCTCCTCCTCCTCCTCCTCCTCCTCCTCCTCCTCCTCCTCGTGGCCTCTGATACCCTCCATCCCAGTCCAGCACAGCTTCCACCGATTTTCTTTCTCTAACGCGCCCTTCTCGATCCTCTTACTAGAGAACCACTTAAACTCCACCTTCCTATACTGCACCGCCCACACCCTCTCCTCGCTCTCATGCCACTCCCTTCTTCCGCCCCAGGACGTCTGCTTCTGAATCCCACCCTGTCCTTCAACAACCCCTATCCCGGATCCTAAAATCCCACTCGAAATCACGACGCCCCCAGTACTAATCTTGGCGCCCTCGTCCTGCGCCACAAATTTCGTATCCGTCAGTGTGTGGTATCCTACCACCAGATACACCGTCCCCGCACACATCACGGCGTTTTCAAACCACTCGCGCACCTCCGCAGACCTGCATGCCGTCCGGAACCAGGCGCCGCTGTTGAGGAGTGTGTATGTTGTGCCCTGCGCGGCCTCCAGCGTGACGCTAGCTGACGCGGAGGCGCTGCGGGACGCGGCGACGAGCGCGGTGAGGCGTGTTCGCAGCTTTGTGGTGCTGCTGGACGTCAGGTGCGAGATGAAGTTGGACTGCGAGCGGGTCTCGGTCTCGGGGGCGGTGGGCACCGGCGGATCGAGGTAGTCTTGGTGCGGCGAGTATGGAGAGAGTACCAGACGGCCGAGTTTTATTGAGGTTGGGGGGAGAAGCGTGGGCTGGATGAGGGAGCGGGGCTGCTTCATTCTTGGGGGGAATAGTAGGTAAGATGCTTATTTGGATTGAATAGTAAGGAATGTTGGTTGGATATCGCTTAATACAGTAGTAGATATGCACTTGTAATATTTTAGTGGAGTAAGCGGTAGTCGTGGTGGTGGGCACTTATATATAAAGTGCAGAACTACTGACCTACTGGCGATAACTTCCGCAGTACCGATACCCCCAGCCAGCCTAGATCTTTTTTTAAACCACTTTCCTACTAGAGCAGACAGAGTACATACGTAGTCTAGATTGGCAGATGCATGCACCCAGTACATACCTACTCGTATTTCACTGACGTTTTTGAACTGGGCCATTATTGCATACACCCAAAATCATGAGCTTGGTGTATTTTTGTATGGCATGCAATATCAGTCGCGTCCACAAACATCAGTGAAATACGAGTACTATGGAACTGGTATAGCTAGAAGACACTTTGGTGGCTTACAGCATAGCCACGAGCAGCCAATAACCCGCCCGGTAAATAACGTTCGTTACACAAGCAAGGCAAGAAGACTGCGCCGCTGCCAACCAAATTGTCTTCATGCAAGTTTAAAGAATCGACTCATAACTTTAAAGACAGGCAATTGCCATTGTAGGTACATACTTTAAAGCATAAAATCCCGCTAGTAGGACTACATAGGTACTCTACCAGCGGGATAAATAAATATATATATATATAAAAAGAGAGACGCCTTCAATTAGTTATTGTTTTACCCCCCCCCCCCCCAATTCTCATAGCCTCAACAGCAGACCCGTGATAGGTATTTATATATATACACACAGAAGTATATACCCCCGTAATTAAATAGCAACAACTACATGTAACTAACAACCCCCCCCAAAGATGTCCAACACACCACCACCACCACCAACAGACCCCTCAGAGCTCATCAAGCACTTCCAAGCGCTCTCCTCAACCCTCGACGACAAATACGACACCACCCACGACCTCGCCGACCTCCACGACTCGCTGGCGGCCCTCCAATCGGCGCTCTCCGCCCTCCCCGCCGACGACACGGACGATGCCCGCCGCGCCGACATCGTCGCGGGCCTCTACAGGGGCCTCAACAGATGCTACCGGCACACCGGCGCGGCGGAATACCTGGACGGCGCCACGGAGTATGCTAAAGAGGCTGTCGAGCTCACGCGGGATGCACCGGCGCAGGTGGGGCATCTGGCGAACACGGCGGTGTTTGTGAGTATGAAGCATGAGAGGTCGGGCTTGTTGGGTGAGATTGAGGAGGCGATAATGTATTGCGAGATTGCGCTTGCGGTTATGGGGGAGGGGGAAGGGGAGGGGGAGGTGGATGTGGAGGAGCGCGCGAGCACGTGCTCGAAGGCGTGTGTGTTTTTTGAGCGCAAGTATAAGCAGACGGAGGATGTGGGGGACCTGCAGATGGCGGTGCACTACGGGCGCGAGGCGGTCGAGTACTCGGCGACGGCGGGCGCGCTGCATCGCAGTGGGAGGGTCAATAATCTGGCGAAGCATCTGTGGACGAGGTATCGGCTCCTGGGCGACATTGATGACCTGCGGAAGGCGGCGGCGTGCTGGGAGGAGGTGGCGGAGACGATGCCGCAGGACCATCCGGACTGGACGAGGCTGGTGGCGAATGTGGTTAATTTTTTGAGGGAGGTGTATAAGGAGTCGATGGATGTGGATGACTTTAGGAGGATGGTGGCGTTCTTTAGGAGGCGGGTGGAGGCGACGCCGCGGGTGCATCCGGGGAGGAGGGAGGCGCTGGTGGGTCTGTGTAGTCTGTTGATTGATGATTATATGCAGACGGGGAACTTGAAGGCGGTGCGTGAGGCTATAGAGAATGCGGGGGAGGTGCTGGAGTTGACGCCGCCAGGACACCCGGACAGAGCGGAGGCGTTGACGGATCTGGCGAGCTATCTGACGAGAGAGTATCACGATACTGGGGACCTGGAGACCCTCGATAGGGCTATTCGTTATAGCGAAGAGGCGGTAGCGTTGAACGACCCTACGGTCTATAGAGCAAATCATCTTTCAACGATATCTCTCGGCCTGGGTGCGAGATACGAACGCAAGGGCGACCTGGATGACCTCCGGCGGGCAATACTGTACGCCAGAGAAGGAATCGCAGTGGCACATGAGGACGAAGAAGCACGGGTCCCGATTGTCCACAACCTGGCCAGGCTTCAGTACATGATGTTCAAGCGGGCCTCCACGCGGGAGAATCTCGACGAGATGCTGGTATGCGCCGAAACAGCGGTGGAACAGACTCCGCCGGGCCAGCCGAGAAGCTACATCCCGCTGTCGAATCTGGCGGGGTGTCTGGAGGCGAAGTACTACTTCACCAACGACCGGGCGGCCCTCTTGCGGGCCGCGGAGATTATGGAAGAGCTGTTGACGCTGGCGCTGCCGGGGGATACGACGCGGCACAAGTTTATGTCTAACCTGGCTGCCTTCCTTACGCTGAAGAATCTGGGGCTGGAGAAGCCGGATGAGTTGGAGATGAAAAGGGCCGTTTACTATGCCGAGGAGGCGCTCTCGGCGGTGCCGAAGGACCACACTGATCGCGCAAGCTTTTTGGTGAATTTGGGCTTGACGCGCATGGAGGTTTTTGACGGGGCCGATATGGATACGACGCAGCTGTTTCTGGAGGCCTGGGAGTGCCATCATTCGCCTCCCTTGACTCGTATTCATGGCGCACGATACGCCGCGGGGGTGCTCGTGCAAATGGGTAAGTGGGAAGAATCGAGCAGGATGCTCGAGGACGCCATCCGGATGCTGCCAAAAGTGAGTACACGGTCACTCGAGGGGCAGGATAAGCAGCAGATGCTGGTGAAAATAAGCGGGCTCCCCACAACGGCCGCCTGTGTGGCTCTTGAGGCTGGGAAATCTGCATATCATGCCCTGGGCCTGTTGGAGATTAGTCGTGGGATCATCATAGGGTCGACCATCGACTATCGGGGCGATATATCGGATCTGAAAGAGAGGCACCCCGAGAAATTCCAGAAGTTGGAAGAGCTTAGGACGGAGATCGACACGCCGCTGCCGGATAGTTACGAGAGCCATACGGTTGGCTCCCGCTCGTTTCAGACGGAGGAGGCATATCTGCAAGCGCGGAACCGCGCGTTCAAGAGACGGGAGGAAGCGCTCGAGGAGATGGACGAGATATTAAAGGAGATCCGGAAGCTTCCGGGCTGTGAACGGTTCCAGCTTGCACCTTCAGAGGAGGAGTTGAAATCTTGGGCGAAGGATGGCCCCGTGGTCACTTTTGTCAGCTCTAGCTATCGCAGCGATGCAATCATCCTCACGAGCTCTTCAGTCACCGCATTGCCGCTGCCAGACCTGGTTCATGATGACATCGAAGGCCGATTAAGCGTGATCTTTGAAGCGCCGGCAAAGAGGTCGAAGAAGAAGAGATCGCCGGCAGCGGAAATGCGCGAGTATGCCGAGCGCAACCAGAAGATGCGGGAAATGCTCCTGTGGCTGTGGAATGTTGCGGTAAAGCCTGTGCTTCAGCATCTGGAGATCATAGACGAGCATGGCAACTCTAAAGTTGACAAGCTGCCCCATGTCTGGTGGATTGGCACCGGCAAGCTGAACATGGCGCCATTCCACGCCGCTGGAGACCACGCTCGAGGCTCGACTGAGAATGCGTTGTCCCACGTAATCTCCTCATACACGCCGACCATCAAGGCGCTGTCATACGCCCGCGGAAAGAAGCTCAGCATATTCAGCAAGCCGGACCCGCGCCTCCTCCTCGTCAGCATGGCCAAAACCCCCGGCGGCGGCGCCCTCCCGGACGCCGCAAAGGAGATCGAAGGCATCATGGACATCACAAAGGGCCTCGTCTCCAGCAAGCACCTCGAGCACCCCAGCGCCGACGACGTACTCACGCAGTTTGGCTCCTTCGAGGTCATGCACTTTGCCTGCCACGGCGTGTCCAACCCCTACGACCCCTCCGAGAGCCACCTCATGCTCCAGCGGGACAGCAACACGGCCGACAGCCTCACCGTGGCAGCCATCTCGCGCAAGAATGCGAGGACGGCGCAGATTGCGTATCTGTCGGCGTGCTCGACGGCGAATAATGCGGCGACGCAGCTGGCGGACGAGATTATTCATATTGCGAGCGGGTTTCAGTTGGCGGGGTTTAATCATGTGCTGGCGACGATGTGGCCGGCGGAGTCGGCGGTGTGTACGGAGATTGCGGTCGCGTTTTATAGGGCGCTGTTTGATGGGAGCGGCGGGGAGGAGGGGCATTTGAGGGTGGGGAGGGCGATGAGGGAGGCGGTGTTGGGGGTGAGGGAGAGGCATCCGTTGTTGCCGAGGAAGTGGGCGCCGTTTATACACTTGGGGGCTTGAGATGTGGGGCCTGGTGTTGGGATTGTATATAGAATTCTTTAGTTTTAGATGGGTTGCGGGATGTGCCCGGCCCTTGACCAATCAACGATCATGACGCAATTTGTGCTTGCACCACCCACCGAGTGACATCTCAAGACCAATCACAGAATATCACTCGGCGACGAAGCGACTGCGATGGTCGAGGTAACGGATTCACTAGACGTGTTACCTTCCTGTGTATAAGTACACAGACTGGCTCATCCTTCGCAGTTCGCTCCTCCATCCCATCATCTATTGAGTTTTCCTACAGCTGGTTCCCCGTTATATACAAACTCCCGCTGGGCCCTCACACTGCAGATCCATGTAGCAACCTCTCAACTCACCCTCTCCTACTCTTTCATCCATTTGTAGAGTTTCGGAGACCGGAATAATGCATTTCCTAAGCACAAGTAGCTCTGGGATGGTTGTTTCGCTCGCATCACAGCGCATCACTCACCATATCTAACAAGCTCCAAAACTTCATAGCTTGAAACAGCATCATGACACACACATCGAGCTCTCCTACATATTCTCGATAACTACTGAATGGAGCAGCACCTCTTTATCACGTCTTGTTCCAGATGACTGCATCTTGGCACACGTGCACCCCTGCATGGCGCGATGACCGCGACCCGGTTGCGCACCTCCGATCAGGGGCAAGATATGAAGCCAGCTCTCACCTTTACAATTTCTCGCCTTCACCTTCACACTCCACACTCCACACCCAAACACCAAACCACACAACCACCACCACAATGCACCACCACTACCTCACCCCCGCGGCCCTCCTCCTCCTCCTCGCCCCCCACGCCCTCGCCCACAACCACCCCCTCCACGACGCCGAAGGCGACCTAACCTGGTCCGAGCGGCACATGCAGGAGGAGCACCACATCTACAACTTCGACTCTGGCGCCTTCTTCCACCTGCACGATTTCGACAACAGCGGCACGTGGACGCGCGACGAGGTGCTGCGCTTCTATGGCCTCGAGCAGCCGGACAGTACCGCGAGCGAGGAGACGAAGCAGCATGTCTGGCAGACCGTCGCCGACTTGATTAATACCGGCAGGCCGGACGGCGAGATCACGATGGGGGAGTTTCAGGCGTTTATACATGCGGGGAATACGCTGCCGGATTTTGGCCTCGGCCCGGGACATCATGGAGACCCGGAGTATGAGTATGAGATTCATCACTTTGAGAAGTACCATAATGAGGATAGTACGGAGGAGGAGCTGAATCATCCGGAGGATATTGAGCATGTGAGTTTTTCTTTCTTTCTTTTCCCGTTCTTTCTGCGTTTGAGGGGGGTGGGTGAGAGGGTAGAGGGTGCTGACGGGGGTGCGGGGGTACAGTTTAGGACGCATGATGAGGAGGAGGATGCGGAGATTGCGCAGGCGGTCTTGGAGCAGAGTCCGATCATTGAGAAGAATATTCCAAACAAGTTCCGGGTGCGGGGCTAGATGGGGATGCATGGGCATGGGGGTTCGTCGGGGATGTGGCATTGAGTGCCATTTGTATGATATGATATATACGAGGAATGGAAACTGGGAGTAAGAAGAGAGAAGTAACGAGGGGCACAGCACGAAACGAAAAGGGGACAAACAAATATCCATCTAGCCATATGAAGCATTTCCGGAGTCGGTTTAAAGAAGGGAAGGGGGAAGGAGCTCTATATAAAAATATTCGTTGTATTTTTTAATATCTACACTCTAAGAATAATATTATTACCACCACAATACTGCTACTGCTACTGCTGCTGCTGCTGCGGGTCCTCAATCCTGATATCAAAAACACAATGCACCACCCCCGGCGCATAAGTCTTGACCACCTCCACATGCTCACAGCACACCCTCCCGCCTCCCCTCCCCCCCTCCCCCTCCCCCAGCAGCCCCGCAAAGCTCTCCACAACCCCCTCCTCATACTCCCTCTCTGCACCAACCTTCACATTCCCATGCACATGCGCCGTCCCCCCTCCTCCTTCAACAACTCCACCGCCGCACCCCACACCGCCCGGCAATCAGGCAGATACCCCATATTCACATGCCGCACCCCGCGCACCCCCAACGCCCTTAGCCTCCCAACAGCAAACTCATTACTCTCATGAAACACAACGATGCGCACCCCGCGCTCATCCAGCCCCGCCACACCACCGGGGACCTCGCAGCCCTCCTTCACAACCTCGACGACCCACCCGTTCTCGCCCGCGCCGCGGCGGAGCGCTTCCACGCTCCATGGGCTCACCTCCCAGCACCACACCCGCGCTGCGGAGGCTTTCGCGTACGAGAAGGCGAAATAGCCGATCCCGGAGTAGAGATCTACGACCTGCTGCCCGCGGATGTGGGGGAGGCGCAGGACGCGCGCCTTCTCGGTGATGTTGCCGCGGGAGAACATGCAGTGTGCTGGTGGCCAGGTCTGGATGATGCCGTTTTGGGCGGTGCGGACCCATAGGGGGGGATGTGTGAAGGTGCCGTGGAGGGGGGTGAGGGAGAGGGGGGAGCGGGTGGGGGAGGTGGCGGGGATGGGGGCGTTGATGGCGAGGTGGGTGCAGTGCAGGGCGGCGGCGAGGTGTGCGAAGAAGGGCTGGGGAAGGGTGGGGAGGATGGTTGACCATGGGGGGGAAGAGAAGGTGCTGGAGGGGAGGAGGAGGAGGGGGGGGTAGAGGGTGTAGTGGGTTGGGGCGGTGGAGAGGAGGGTGCGTAGGGTGGCGGGGGGGAGGGGGAGGGTGTGCAGGAGGGTGGTGAGGGCGGCGGTGAGGGGGTTGGGGGGGAGGGGGAGGGGGGCGCGCGGGGTGGTGGTGAGTGTGAGGGCGGTGGTGGTGGTGGTGGTGGGGGGGAGGTGTAGTGTGGCGAGGAGGGTGGTGGTGTCGGTGCTCCCGGCGGGGAGGGTCGTTGTGATTGTGAACATCTCTTCTTCTGCAGCTGCAGCTGCATCTGCATCACCTTCGCCTTTGACTGCAGCGACACGGGAGATCTGACGACCGAATAAGCGTTGCGCCTCTAGTGCTGTTTTGACCGTCTTTACGAGCGACCGCGGCACGAGCAGCGCTACTACTTCTTCTGATTCTGCTTCTTCTACTTCTTGTGCTTCGAGTCTCTCTTCTTCGCCGGCGGGGTTGGCCATATGGAGCGGATACGCGACTTTGTGCAGCGCCTGGGTGCGGGGGGAGGCGTCGGTGGCGGGGCGGAGGAGGTTGCGATGTATGTCTTTTTGAGATGGCGGCGCGGGGTAGAGGGGTAGATGATGCGATGAGGGGAGATGTGCTAACGGGTGCGGTAGGGCGACGAGGGAGCAGACGGAGGAGATGTGAGTACTTGGGGCCTGCGTGTGGATCTGGGGGAGGATTTGGGGATTTGGAGATTTGGAGATTTGGGGATTTGGAGATGCGGTTTGATTTGGATTTACAGAGACTAGCTAGGCTAACTAATTGGTGATTGATGGCGGCAGACTGGAAAACCTTCCGCTGACACGCGAGTTTCTCGCAGAGTAACTTCCCCCCCCTCCCCCCCCGCTCTCTCTCCCCCTCTCCCCCGCCTCACCCCTACAACCTCCCCGCTCTTCCCACCCACCACTAACACCCACACAGACTCCCCCACACGCGCCTCCTCACCACCGCCGCCCAAAACGACACACTCGCCCACACCGCGGCCACGCTCATCAGCACACTCAACACCCACCTCACCACGCACCACACCACCACCACCGCGCTCCACAGCCACCTACGCTCCCTATCCAGTCTCAGCAGCACGCTCACCGCCGCACAGTCGCACGCCGCGGCGCTGCACAGCCAGCTGCTGGAGCTGTCGGCGCTCGTTGCTGCCGCGGAGGAACAGGGCGCGGGCGCGGGAGGGAGGGAGGAGGAGGAGGAGTTTGAGAGGTGGGCGGGGCGGAGGAGGAGGACGTTGGAGAGGAAGAGGAAGGGGTGGGAGGAGGGGTTGGTGGCGTTTGAGAGGGAGAGGGTGGCGATTGGGGCGGCGGGGGAGGCGGTGGTTGTGAAGAGTGCGGGTGCGGGTGCGGGTGGAGGGGCAAGGGGGGGTGGGGGGTTGGAGAGTGTGGAGTTGCAGGAGGGGGAGGAGGGGTTGGAGGACTTTTTGGGTGGGGGGTTCTATGAGGGGGGTCCTTCTTCTTCTTCTTCTTCTTCTGTGCCGTCGTCTTCTGCTACGATACTCCCTCCTGCGATAGATACGACGGATACGGCAGATGCCGCTACGACGGCCAGCAAGAAACCGAAAAAACCGAAACCGAAACCGAAACCACAGACCAAGACACTACCGGTTGCTAAACCACCACCACCACCACCACCACCACCCTCGAGGCCGAAGCAGCGGATGGCGGTCATGGCTGATGAGGATATCGATGACGAGGAGGACCTTAAGAAGTGGTACTAACCTGTTGGTGGTTTGGGAGAGGGGGGGGGGGGGGGTAATGATAGATTCTCCTTTTCTTTTCTTTCTATTTTCTATTTTCTTTTCTCTGCTGTACGTATGGTTTTTTTCTTTTACTTGCTTTCTTGGGGGTGGGGGTTGTGCAGTGGGTTTTTGATCCCAATGGTGGCATTGATGAGATAGTGGGCGTGGGGTAGTTGTGACGTTTTTCAATTGACGGTTTGTGGGCTGGATATCTGGTGGGTTTAGGTTAGGTGCTCGTAAGATTGGGGTTTCAGCCAGGTGCTCCTGTATCTGAAAGGCTGTGGATTTTCCATCTCAATAGTAAAAATACACAGCATCAATAACCATAGCATATCACCCATCATGTTATAGCCTCCGGGCCGCATACAATTAATAAATTATCAATCAACCAACGCACCACCCCGTCGCCCGTCATCCGAGTGATCCCCCATGACCCTACTCATCCACATCCCATCCTCTCCCACCCCGCGCCCGCCGCAAAAAGACCCCCGTCCGCGTCTCCCTCCCTCCTCCGCTCCCGTACGACTCCCACTAGTGAAAAAAAAGTAAAAAGATATGATGAATGTCCTCAGCGAGAGTCGAACTCGCGACCTTCGGATTTCCAGATCTAGAGACCCAGTCATAATTATGAGACCGACGCTTTAACCAACTAAGCCATGAAGACTGGTTTTAACCGGGTAAATTGGCATATAGAAATGAAATCCTTACCTCCACCACTGCGAAAGGAAGAAATGATGTAAGGTGCAGGTTCGGGGGGGGAAAGTGCAGTAGATAGAAATAAAGTTAAGCGAGAGGTCGTCTTGATTACGTTTTTTTTCTCTTTTCTATTGGGGGATTACATCGGGGGGGGGGGGGGGGAGCGGCGTTTGCTTTAGAGCGGCGGACGCAGTAATATTGGACTTGCACTTTGATATCCTCACGCAAAACCCGATCGATCAGGAATTGCAATTGAAAGCCACGAAGTGCAAGTGCAGGTACCCTAAGTCAAGAATAGATCTGCGCTTCTAGAGAAGAATTTTGAAAAGGCATTTTGCACACTGCTAGGAGCTCGTGACGAAATATAGAACCTCAGTACAGGGTTTTTCTTTTCAAAACCACTGGCCTTCGATCCCCTTCACGAAATTGTTCACTCTACTAGATTGACTTGGCGATAGTATTTTTGGCGCATCTGAGTAAGATGTAGATAGTAGATATGGGTTGTGCAGTTTTCCCCTCTTTTCTCTCTTTGACTTCATCATGTGGTTCGATCGCAGACTTCGACTGGAATTGGAGAAATTGTACGAGTGATGTTCTGTGAACCCCACCACACAATCGATGAATTTCTCCCGCTCTGTAAGTCTCCGAGTGGGTGGATCCTGCCCGGTTCCTTCTTCAGCTCAGCGCCATGAGGTTCCCCGCTGGCACCATCAGGTGAGCCGTGAATCACAAAGGTCCAGGCCATCCAGTCTCTGGAACTATTCTGGATCCATTATGTTTTCATTTGCCAACTCCAGCGATCTAACCTCCATCACGCAAAAAACCTTTACCTTCCAACCCCACCCCACCCCACCCCACCCCCGCCCCGCCTCAACCCCACCATCAACTAAAACCAAAAGCGTCAAAAACATCCCCCTCATCACTACTAGCAAAAGGTAATGTCCTCAGCGAGAGTCGAACTCGCGACCTTCGGATATCCAGATCTAAGAGACCCAGTCATATTGTGAGATATGAGACCGACGCTTTAACCAACTAAGCCATGAAGACGGTGCACGGAGTCTCCCGACCGCCTTTTTAGCTAATATTCTTTCCCGGGACCAAGGAATTGGCCAGGATAATGGGAAGGAAGGCCCAGGATTTCTAAGCGAGCAGAAGATGAAACGGCGGGCTGTGGTGGTGGTGGTGGAATAACCATAACGGTGGTACATGTATGGTAGAGTAATTTCAAGGGGGATTGATAGGTAGTTACGTGTGGGTACTGTAATTAATTTTTTTTTATTTTTATGTTTGTGTTTTTTTGTTGCTGCTGGATCGGGATTGTGTAATACGTGCCGAGGAGGGGGAGAAGTTTGAAGAAGCCTGATGGAATAGTAAACTTCTGCATGGGTGGGGGATGATTATTTGCGCATCCAAAAGTGAGATTTTTAACTATAGGCCTCGAGCTCTAGGTATATACAGTAGTAGTATCCGACATTTCTAATCCGGACCCTCGAATCATATTCTCTTTCAAGTAGAGCGCCGGAATAGGAACCCCCAATACACTATCATGTTAATCCCAGATCCACCCCGTCCTTGGATTCCCCTGCGTGCAAATTAAGGGCATGTACTCTATGCGTGCCCCCGGACCTTGCACGACCTTGACCGTGCAAAACCAAACAGGCCCCGCCCGACGAGGCCCGTCCGGCGGGCGGGCGGGCGCCGAGTAAGCCGATTGATGTTTGGGGCTGCCTATGCGACGAGCAAACGTTCCGGCAGCTTTGGTCATGAGGGCTTGATGTCAAGCCAGGAAGATACCGAGTCCGAGTCCGAGTCCCTGGCAGACGATAGAGTTACCCATGGCCAGCTGACTTGATGGGTGTCCCCAGCTCTACCTCTGCTGGCATCTCCAACCCAATCTCCAGCTGCTATATCCCAGCAAATAATACGAGGACTGTTGTTTGCATTGGGAATGGATAGCCAGAGGCTCTCAACTGACAGGCAGGTCCGTGATATCTCTCCTTCGTGGACAGATGGACGTCACTTGGGAGCACTGGTAAAGAAGGCCATGTCAGCTCGGGCAAAAGATTCCAGCAGAGAAGACGTTCGTTTCCCTGGACATGTGAACCCTCAATGGTTGCGGCGCCGGCCTCAATTCCAGTTGGCCGTCCAGGCAGAGTAGTCATTAACAAATCGCTAAGTGGGCCAACGAGAACCGTCTTGCTGAACAATTCGTACGCACCCCCCAAGCCTGGCCTACGAATCATTCCTTGCACAGAAAAGGCTTCTAAATCACTTTAAACCCGCCGAACACTGCCCACCACATGGATCAGATCAGATGAACGACGACGACGACGACGTGCTATTTCTGGGTTCCGCAAAAAAAAATTAAAGTTCTTGGCCTCCCTTAGTTTACTATTTTCCCGGATTTTTATACGAGGTGCTCTTTTAGAGGCTTGCAGAATAGATAAACAGAACTCAATTCTTCGTCGTAGATGTTTGTAGTTTGGTATCGTGACCACACAACGTAAGCCATGTTCGTATGAGGACAAAAACAAAACCTCAACCCCACATCTCTCCCAATGAGGCCAAAAGTAACGAACGAGCCCGGCCGGGAAAGCTTCACCGAGAAACCGTTGTCATCCGCTGGGGGGAGCCACAAAGGTCTCAAATCTGCTACCCGCTGCCTTTAAACGCCCCGGAACGTTTTTTGGTGTTGTACCCACCCGGATGTCAATAACAACCAGTGTATGTACCAACTTGTAGCGCGCGCTGGATTATGGTTCACTGCTGCAGTGCAGCTAACCTTCCGTACGATGATGGTGATGTAGTTTATTTACACTCCGCCTCCTATTCCAGCAGCACAGAGTTGAGAGAGCAGCCCCATGATCATTCCCTCAGCTCATCCCTTACCACGTACTCCCTACCGTTTACTATGCTTTCCCCATCTCCCAATCTCAACCCTCTTGGCAAATTGCATACGGTACTGTACCCAGTGCCTGATCGTACTGGCAGCCAGTCGTCGCGACGGTGGAGATAAAAGTGGTGGTGGGCTTACGGAAAAACCAAGCGCTCCCTTCTTCTCCAAGCCCATCCCGTACAAGTCCCCCAAGGTTTCTATCTTTGGTGGGCCCGAGAGATCTACATTCTGCCAAGACTGGGCTTGCACCTAGAGTAAAGTACTAGCGCAGGGGCGTGTGTGTGGATGGTCCAGGGTGGATTGCATGAACCCTTGCTATGGAATCAAGATTCGAAATTCTTTATTTCCCGTGTTTTTCAAACGGCCAGCCAACCACAGGGCCTGTGCTCGGTGTATGTACGGGTACCTATGGGGGGGCAATATGTTTGCCTGGCCTAAGCTAACATGACCTCCCGGAATAGGTAGAACAATCTACGGCGGCGGGTGGGTCTGCCTCCGTAGCTAGGGTACGGTGTCTTCTACATGTAGACAGATGGACATTGAATTCTCCTTAAATACTGCCCATTCTATCCCATCACCCTCCCCCCTCCTTTCGTTTATCCCATTCACTCACGTTCACTCACTTCAAACAGCCCTATTGCTTTCGAGCCCACTATCGTTAATAACTTAATCTACAACTTACTTTACACTCTTTTGCTACTACTGCAATCTACATTCTAATTCCTTTAAAACAAACTACCACAAACATGAAGTACTCACTCAGCACCCTCCTCTTCGCCGCGGCCGCCGCCGTCGTCTCCGCCTCCCCGTTGCCAACTTCGAAAACGGCTTCAACATGGGCGCCCAAAACCCCGACGGGTCCTGCAAGACCACCGCCGACTGGACCAGGGACTTCCAGGTCGTCCAGGGCTGGTCCACCAGCACCGTCAAGTACAACACCTTCAAGTTGTACTCCACCAACGACTGCGACACCCTGAAGAACGCTGTCCCTGCCGCCCAGGCGGTTGGCGCAAAGATCTGGGCTGGTGTATGGGCCGTTGATGAGGCAAAGTTCAACGCCGAGAAGGGCGCGTTGGAGTATGCCATGCAGACATGGGGAACCGACTGGTTGGCTGGTGTCAATGTTGGCTCCGAGTCACTTTACAGGATGGAGATTGACCCCGTCAAGCTTGCTATCCAGATCTGGGACGTCAAGGGGATGGTCAATGAGGCGTACAAGGCTGGTGTCCTGGTTGGATGTGCGGACACCTGGACCTCATGGGTCAACGGCACCAACGCCATCGTCATTGAGGCTTCTGATGTAAGAAACTCACTCTCCCCACGCATTTGAAACAATAACACTAACATAACCGCAGATCATCATGATGAACGGCTTCCCCTACTGGCAGGGATCCACCATCGAGCAGGCCAAGGACATCTTCTACCAGTCCATTGCCGCCACCAAGGCTGTTATCAACGGTAAGCCGTTCATGATCGGCGAGACCGGCTGGCCCACTGGTGGTGACAACTTCGGCTCTGCCGTCCCCACCGTTGACAACCTCCAGTCATACTGGAAGTCCGCTACGTGTGCTCTCCAGGCCGATAACATCCCGTACTTCTTCTTCAGCACCTTCGATGAGCCCAACCGCTCTGCCGGTGTTGAGCAGCACTTTGGTGTCGCCAACAGCGACAAGTCTTTGAAGATCTCTTTGGCTTGCTAAATATCTTCGACTTGTGTTGTGAAACGAGGTGTGGAATAATGGCCTGAAATGGGTTTTGAGGTGTCTTTTTTTTTTCTTTACTAAAGTGGTCTAATGGGGAATTATGCATTGCGTGGTTATTATACACATGTTGGTTTTCTTTTAATTTTTTTTACTGTTATAGATGTAGCAGTTTGTATATCCTGAAGCAGTGGGGAGAGAGGGGAGGAGTGCCAGTAGTAGAGCTAGACGGGGCGGGCAAGTTGTGGTGGGCCCGCACATCTAGATAGGCAGAAGTATGCATCATCTCTCTAGAAGAATTGAAAATACCTTTCGTGCCTACCTAAAAACTCGTTCATTCATCAGTCCATTACATTTCTCGTATCGCGTGGTTTGCATACTATGGTTAAAAGGTTAAAACGGCCCCTGACTGTAAACAAACCCAACCCCACTACGCTAGCGAGTAAACATGAAACGGCCCCTGCCAAGCAATCTCGGTACCTGCAGCCACCCTCCCTACCGTGATGCGATGTGATGTGATCCGTCATCGTGAAACCGCATCTGTTGCTCCTGAAAGCCTCAAAGAAGAAATTAACACGGTGTTTGGGATTCTTTCTTCCGGAGGCCGAAAAATTGAACCTCACCCTCAATTCCGACGTGGAACACAAAATGGCCTTTAGGGCGTTGGGTTGGGGCGGGGAGGGGGGGGGGGGGGGCGGGGAGAGGGGTGCTTGGAAAAGTCTTGGACTGGGAGAAACGCGCGTTCGAGAGACAACGTGGGCTGCTGGGCGCGCTAGTTATATGTAGTCGCCGGTAGGTGGGGTCTGCGTACCGGGTGGCGGCGGCGGCGGCGCGCGCGTGTGTGGGGTGTAGTGGGGTGGGGATTGGGTGCTTACTGTACTGCGCTGTACTAGTGCGTATCCCGGTACCACGATGTTGTGGGTTGGCGGACTTGTGCTGGTGAGGGCTGGAAGATACAGTATCAGAAATGGGGGGGTAAATCTGATACCGCATCAGTACGGTATTGTGAGAATGTGCCGCTTTATTTCCGTATTTTAACGAAGTACACGGTAGTGTTACGGCAGCGGTAGTCGTTTTATCCATGTTTCTGTCACTGCAGATGCCGCAGCTGTGCCATTGAGATTGAGACCTCAGATTCTCTGCTTGCCTCCGGTCAATGCTGCGCGCTCCCGTAAGCTGACATAAAAGTCAATCGAGCGGATCCATAGCTTTTAACCACACCATCTACACGTGCTAGCTCTCAATACCCTTCTTCATAGACTTTCATCGATATGTTCCTTCGTAGTATTGGAACCACCCATCCTGCTACCTCTAGGTCTTGATTGATGCATGTTCCTACACAGGATCCTCTAGCTAATCCAAGTCCAGGACGAATGGCTGGTAGAGTTAAAGAATTAAACTAGCTTCAATAACCTCACCTAATCTTACACTCCCAGCTCAGCATGTCGTACCAAGTCCGTGTGTTTGCCCCTCAAGATGATTTGTTCTACAGACTCTAGTATACTTTTACCAGAGGGGTGTTGATGTGTGAGTTGTCTATGTAATGGATCTAAGTCAAGTATTAACGGGGCTTAGCACTGGGTATGTCTAGGCTCGGCATACATTCATAAAATATCACTCGCCGAGCCCTCACTCACTCACTCCCACTCGCTACTCACTCCCACCCACTCTCAACATCACCACCATCATCATTGCAATCACCATCACCACCGCAAAACACACGGCCTAAGCACCATACTCACACACATCTAATTATACTAACTCATGTAACCAACGCCATGCAATCAATCCGTCTCCAGTTCCGCCACATGTAATGTCTCGATCGAATCCTTAGCTATATATCCAAATCCCTCAACACCAAGCAAGCAAAAGACTTACCCACCCCCACCAGAAAGCAAAAAAAAAAAAAAAAAACACCAAGAAAGAAGGCAAAAAAGAAAAAGAAAAGGGTTTAGAAAGAAAGAAAGGAAGGAAGCAAGCTAGATCTCAACACTATCCGGATCCCTATTCATAAATACCCCACAAATCCTCCTACTAATCGACTGCCCCACCGTCTTATCCGTTGTCCTCCCACCCCTTGTCGTCGAGATCTGCATCAACCCCCCCATCCATCCATTAGCTCTTCTCTTCTCTTCTCTTCCCACATCCCCAATTCCCCTCCCCCCCCCCCCCCCCCGCTTAGAATCTTCAAGCCACAACTAATACAGCAGATATATATATAAAAAAGAACACATACCGGCAAATCCGCCAACATCTCCTCCCCATACCCCGCAAACGCCTCCACGAGCGCCCGCACATCCGGATACACGCGCACCACCGCCTCCGCCACGCTCGGCGTCACACGATGAATCTCCTCCAGCATGCGGCGGAACGTATCTGCCTTGCCAATACCGACGCGGAGCTGGCCCGCGTCTGTGCAGAAGCCCGCCGCGCCGATTGCGCTCCGCGAGTTCCTAGCAGGGGGCAAAAAACAGACATCGTCAGCCACCCTCATCATCAAACCGATACAAGAGGGAGGGGGAGGGGGGGAACTTACTTGTAAGGAATAGTCGAGATATCGGTCGTAAACTTACTGATCCACTCCGCCGACTCGACGCCCGAGGCCGTGTGGTGCACAAGACACCCATGGACGATCTGGAGCTCCAGCAGTGCGTCCTGCAGCACGTCTTCATCAAGAATCTCCGCGTCGGCCGGTATACTCGCGCCCTCGCCCAGCGCCGCGCGAACCCTGTTCTGGTACTCTCTATTCCTATTGTTCCGATTCCCGCGGACAAATGCCTCCACCCCCTCCAGCAGATACAACACCTTCACATCCTGCATCCCCGGCGAGAAGCCACTCGCCAGCTGGACATGCTCCGCCAGCCTAGCTTCTTCCGCACCCTCTGCCAGCTGCCAGAACTCCTGCGCGGTGAGATAGACGAGCACATGGCGCTCATCGGTGACCTTCATGGCCGGCAAGGGCACAAACAGCGCGCGCCTCTCATCCCACTCCGTCGTCACCTTCCTCCGCCACTTTGCCACCCGCCACTCCCGCTGCGTGCCCTCAGGCAGCGTCGGATACCAGGTGGTATTCACCTCGCACCCCAACCCCACCAGGAAGCGCGCCAGCGACTGGCCCGTCGCAGAGTCCTTGAGGTGCTGCGACATGTCCACAATCATCTCCTGCACCGAGTCCTTCCGCGACATGCGTAGCTTATTCGCCAGCGCCAGCTCTTGCTCCTGCTTCTTCTCGAGCTCCTTGGCCTCGCGCTCCCGATTCTTCTGCGCCTTTGCTGCGTCGCGCTCGGCGGCTTTGGCTTCTCGTTCCTGCTGGCGCTGCAGCTTGACGGCTTCTTTGGCGGCTTCCTTCTCGGCGGCGCGCTGGGCCTTCTCGGCGTCGGTGAGGCGGGTGCTTTTCTTTGCCGCCGCCGCCGCCGCCGCCTCTTCCTCCACCGCCACCTCTGGAGGCTTCGTCTTCCGCTTCCCGGGGGCAGCCTTCGTCTTTACGCTCTTCACCGGCGCCTTCTTCTTCTTACCCGCGCTGCCGCTAGCACTCACAACCAGCTCCCCGTCATCATCATCCGAGTTCCGCGAGCTTCATCCCCAAACTCCTGCAACAGCGAGCGCGTAGCAGTACTCAACACCGGCTCTTGATCTTTTGTCGGCGAAGAATAAGAAGATTGTCTATCCCTCCGGGCTCTCCGCGGGATCGAGTCTGTGTTGGGCACAGAGACCGCACTGCGCGGTGCTGCTGCTGGTCCGCCAGAGTCGGGGGAGGAGTCGGAGTCGATGGATATGACATCGAGTTTCTGCCGCTTGCCCGCCACGGGCGTCTTGAAAACCGGCGGCGGCGGCGGCGGGGCCGCAGCAGGAGACGGATCGACCCGGAAATTAGCATGCGTCACAACCCGCGGTTTCGGTTTCGGTTTCGGTCGTTCTGGCGACGATGACGGTAGCGGGGCCGCCGCAGCAAGAGTAGCAGGAGATGATGGGTCGACCCGATAACTAGCATGCGTCACAACCCGTGGTTTCGGCCGTTCCGGCGACAATAAAGGCGGCGACGGAGACTCAGAACCCTGATATCTAAATAGCGGGGATGCGCTAAACACCGGCTGCGGAGGAGGAGGCGACGGCGGGGGTGCCGCCGGTACATGGTGTCTCACCGGCGGCGCTGTTGCAGGGCCGCCCCACGTATCGACATGATGGCGGGAAGCCGGCATCGCGGGCGGAGGAGGAGGTCGGGCTCGTACGGGGGTCGTCCATGCATCACTACTACTCGCCGGGGGGGCGGCTGCACTGCTGCTTTCCGCAGCCCGGTGGTGCGGTGCCGGCCTCTCCGCTGGTTCAAAGGGGGCCGAAAGCAGCGGGAGAGGCGGGGGTGCTCTTGGTTCGCCCGCGGGGCGCCGGGTGCGTGTCCACCTCGAGCTGGAGGCGGCGGCGGCGGCGGGCTGTTCTGCAGCAGGGCCTCGCTGCCATGTTTCTGGTGACGGCTGCATCTGTGTCGCCCGCTGTGGCTGGGGGAGGGGCGGCGGGGGTGCCGGGGGTGCCGGGGGTGATTCGTCCTCTTCCTCCGAATCGCAGAGATCAATAACCTGCATCGGCACATTCCTAGCAGGCGGGGGGAAGACAGGGGGAGCAGTCTCAGTCTCAAGTCACTACAGGTAGGTGACCCATGGACAGAACAGAATAGAACAAAACAGGTACGTACTTCTTCTCAGGGCTTCTACTCTCCGTTTCCCGTTCTCTCTCACTCTCTCTCCACGGCCAGTTGTGCACCACCGGCGGCGGTAGCAGCGGTGCTGACGGCCGAGGATCCAGCATCTGCACCGCATTCCCGTCCGCATTCCCACTCATGCCCATACCACCCGCACCCCCAGCCCGCTGGTTCACCGCCGCCCATCCAACCCCCTCCCCGTTCCCGTCCCTGTTCCCACCCCGACACCCACTCCCAGCTCCCTCGGTGTCCCTTTCAAAAACTGTCCCATCAGCACTCACTCCCCCAAACACCCCAAACACAGACACAGACAGACATACCTCGCCCTCCATGATCCTCACAATGGTCCTCTGCGGGTCGCGCGTGTACTCGAGGTCCGTCCTGATCTCGTTGAGCGGGCGCCCGGTTACGTCATGCACGAGCTTGACCATGGCCTCTAGCTGTGCGCGGCCTGGCGCGCCCGGGGCTCGCGGGGCTGCTGGCGGCATGGGGGTGGTGGGTGCGTGGGTGGATAAGCCTTTTTGGCAGATGGTGTGTGTGTGTGTGGGAAAGTGCTGTTCTGTGTGTGGTGTGTGGCCGGTTGCGGGCTGGGATGTGGAATTTGGCAGGCAGGCAGGCAGGGGAGAAGGTCACAGGCGCACGCGTTGGGTTGGGTCTCTGTTCGTGTGGTGCTTAGTCAGGGGAAAGTATCACAGTGGGAAGCTGCGCTGCCTCACACTGACGGAACTCTAGAACACACAGTGGTCAAACTCTACTCCTTTGTCCGCGCTGTATGACCAAGTGATCAGGTAGGTACAAGTGTGTGTCATTGAGTCGTTATGAAGTATGTAGCTTTTTCTTTGATCTAGGCTATACATTGTATGTATGTAAATAGGTATACAACTAAAACATTCCCTCGCTCCAGTTCGCCCATAAATGCCCATCCCATCCCATCCCATCGTAACCATAAATAACTGGGTGTTCTCCCGAAACCGATACTAAATTACATGTACACACCAACGTAATAATTGGTGTCTACTGTACAAGATGCGCGCTCGACGCCTGCCTCTGTCGCCGTGGATAAAACAGCTTCTTGATCACTACCATAGTAGAAACACAACCTCATTAGCTACACACTCACCTCACATACAATAGTTAGAAAGTAAGAAAGATAACACTCACAAGTCAGCGACGGCGTATACACCTCATCCTGCGCCGGATTCCTCCCCGCCCCGTCTCAACCCTTCGTATCGGCAGTCCCTGGCGGGACCCAAAATCCGCCAACTCCAACCCCCCAATGCTCGCCAACGTCCTATCAAGCCTGTTATGCAGCAGGTAGAAATCGTAGTAGCACGTACCCCCGTGGCCCCCGCCGCGCAGCGAGTCGGCGCCTACGGAGCGCGGCTTGATGCTCCGCAGGTTCTCGTGCACGTCCTTGACGCTCATGAGCAGGTACTTTTTGTGGTCGGGGTAGATGCCCAGGCGGACCTGGCACTCCCGTATCAGCGTGCCCAGGATCATGAGGTCGCAGTCCTCCAGTGGGGATGCGGCGCTGCAGAGCGGCTTGCCGTCGCCGCCGGCGAGGAACTTTTTGAGCACCGTGAGCACTTCTTCGATCATTGCCGTGATTGCTGTTCGGCGGATGTCGAGGATGATTTCTACCAGCCAGTACCCCGTTAGAATAGCTCTCCCGAAACCGGCCAGAAGAAATATAACCGGATATTTGTAGGCCCTACTCACCCATGACTGGATTCGGGATCGCCAATCCGTCCAGGTTCCATCCCTCTTTGCTCAGAAACTTGCCCCCCTCCGTCTGGTAGTAGCCCTCGAGGATAAGCTTCTTCGAGATAAACGTAAACACATCCCCGAGCCCAAACGTCCAACTGATAAACAACCACAGCCCATGTCCGCTATTCCTAAACGCCCTGCGCCGCCACCCATCCGCCCACCCGTCCACCCACACACTGAACGCCGATGTACAATCATACTTGTCGCAGATGATGGCCATGTTCCAGATGGTGCGCTTCTCCTTGATGAACGTCGGCAGCTTCGAGTTCTGCAGGTGCAGCGCAAACAGCACGATCGCCATCGCCTCCGGATCGTCGTCCTCCAGTGGCAGCACATACGGTTCCGCATCCGCCATACCACCGCCAGCAGTGGTGTGAGTGCGTAGCTCGCACGCCTCCCGGAACGAAGAGTTCGGGCCAAGCATGGCTCGGAATACCGGTGACGCTAGGCATAAGACTTGGGATGAGACGCGGAAGCGGGCTTGCCCGCGCTTGAAGGTGAGCTCGAGGATCAGGTCACCGTGCGGAGAAATTTCGACGGCTGCGACCCGCTCGGGACGGGTGCTAGGATTGGTTTCTTCATCTGTGTAGGATAGATAGAATAGATAGCTGGCGTTAGGCCAAGCCCGACGACATCACGGCCATGATTGCGGCCGGCGGGAGAGGGGCAGCAAGGAGGAGGAGGAGACATACCACCATACGGATCGACATCTACGAGAGTGCTCTCAAAGTCAATTTCACTGAGGTAGCCGCCCTGGTTTGGGCTTAAAAGCCCCGGTTCCGCTGGTGTTCCTACTGTAATAAATGTCAGTGCTTGCTTGTCTCCCAAGCTCCGAGAGCTCCCTGCAATGCAATGCGGACGGGCCACACGAACCTTCCGTAGCTGATCTATTCGAAGCGAATATCGATTGGTACCTAAACCTCAACGTGGTCAGCTATATATCTATGGATAGATAGAGACGCAATATGCACGCACCTTACGTTCACACTCGACAAGTCCAATTCCATGGCCATCTTGCTTGGTGTTTTGTTGTGATCTGCGCTGGAGACCGGGCAGCATGTCAGGCAAGGAGGAGGCCTTGGCAAAGGGGCTGGTTACTGACCCTGTCGTATTTGAGTGTGTGGTGAGTTTGACGATCATGGATAATCACTCGGGCGCTGGTTGCGTCACAACCCCGCCAAAGGGTTTAATTCCGGACTGCAAGCTATTAACTGTATAGAGATATAAATAACTTTGGCGGATTAACTGAACGTTGTGCAAAACTAGTAACCGCCTCTTGATCCCGGGAGGACTTTATCGTCTTGAGGAATTCCTGACTGTAGCAGTATGATGAATCCGAGTGTGTTGAGCGAACTACTTAGTTGAAGGATTCAGGCACCAAGAACTCTGCGATATTTCTAGCCCATTACCCCATTGGACGACCTACTAAAGCCTAATAAATTCCCAATTAGGCTTAGTGAGTAGTGCAATATCCAATAAAACGGCCCGTCCATTAGTATTAGGGCCGGACAAAGGCAAGGGTGTGTGGTTGGATTACTCTGGAGCTCGAGCTTGCTGTTGCAACGATCGATATAACCATCTGTTTTCAAAGTTCTGGGCCAAAATTAGATGGTAGATAGGAAGCTGCCGTTGATATTTCCGCTAGGTAGTGACAGGAAGAGTCCGGACACTACAGTAGTCCAGGTGACATTTGCTAGTTGTTGCTTGCTTATCTGCATAGCCATTTTTCAGAGTCAGAAATCTGCATCATCTGAAATCAAAACCAAGGGATAGAGCTTCACATACCTGTGTATAACTACTCGATACCAGGCGCTGCAGGACGATTCCATGGTGCACCCATGGGAAGTACTGGGAGGAGATGGAGGGGCGGGAGCAAAAATCCTAGATGTTCTTGCTCTCGTGGGCTTGAGCCCCCTATATACTGAACATATATCCCCCAACTCTAGCCTCCAACGTATCCCATATGTCGGGCTACGCATACGTACGTACATGTATGTATGTGCTAATTCTAAGCGCACTAGACGACTGACCTGCGCTACAACACGTCCATGTAGTTATCACGCCGCCAGTTTTCGCGCCAACTATATAAGTGCTATTCAGGGCTATAGATGAGCTCCGATTCAAGGATTTTGGGGTAGAAAGATAGTGCGGCGAGTACATAGGCGAATATAGCTATCAGCATAGGAATTATTGACCGCTCCATGGGTGTTTTGTGGCCTTTTCCCCCACCATGCGTTCGTCTTTCCTCATCTCTTTAGTTCATACTGTTAAAGTGCACGCTACATGTAGTTGGTCACCGGAGAGCTCTCCCTAATGTCTAGTAGGCTCGATGGTTTATATCGTTCAAAAATTGGTGAGACTCGTGGGGGACTAAATAATATACATAATATGTAGTCTATATTAGTATGTTGTTTTGAAGCCTCACCAAGTATCACTCGTTGGCGATGGGTTAGGATAATCATCTGCGACAACAGATTAGGTTCGCCAGGCCTAGGCCTTGGTGACGGTCAGAAAACCAACTATAACTTATACTGCCGCGGATCTATTCATTATTCTCATAATTTGTCCTGATTCTTTGGGGGATGTGGAGGACCATTAGGACCTACAAAAGCCCCATGACTAGCTGCGAGAAAATAAAATTTGTATGTACCCAGAACCCCATAACTACCATTGCATACCATCTTAACTATATGAATCTAGACTGTAAGGCAGCAATCCACCCAAAAGCCCCTGCATCAACACTGCACAAAAAACCTCTTACATAGAAGGAAGAAGACAGTTGGAAAAAAGAAGAAAAAACGCAACAAAATCGCAGCAAGACTCCCAACGTTGACCCTCTTGTCCCCCGGCCCCAAACAACCCAGACCCAGACCAACTAACAGCCTACAAGAAAGAAAACCGTCCACAACCCAGACACCGAAAGATATAATGCATGATGCGTCGCTTCGTAAGAAACCAGCACGCTCTTCTCAACCAGGTCCATAGTATGGTCCTTTTGTTGGAGTTTTGCGCATATATAAAGTTCCATCTCGTTAAAAAAAAGTATAACTTGAAGGTTTACAGGAAATATTCGCTTCGCCCCCCCTCCCAGCTGGGATTATCCTTTGATCATCCGGCACTGCTTGAAATATGGTGAAACTCGGTGAGAGGTCTTTCTCGAGTTTCATGATACTTGCCACATTTCCGCAGCGGTAACAATAGTTTGGTGCCGACCAAACAGTTACTACATCTTTATTTTTAAAGTGATACTGCGGTACAAATAAGTTACTATAATCGCAAATTCCTAGACTGGGGGGGGGGGGGGGGAAGAAATGGGGGTCTTACTTTGTATCCTTCATTTACCAGCTGATGAGCGCGCGCTATTAGTGATAAACCGTTTACATGGTTGAACTAGTAGCAAGAAGTAAGCATATTGTCGAACAATTTTAGAATGAGGACCATATACCTCTGTTGCTACTTTATCACCAAATAGCCACCCGGCCCCTCGAGGCGATACAGCCCATGTTTCTACATCTGTTCGCGCATCTCATCAGCTATCAATCCTCTAGAATTGAATATCCGGGGGTTTATCTAGCTTTCTAGATAGAATGAACGTACCTTCTGGATCACTCCAAACCAAATCACAAAATGCTCCTTCGTGTGGAATTTCCTGCGCCCTTGCAACAACTCTTATCTGGTCCAATGTCCTGATCTCAGGGCTGAGCCCCCCATGTACACACAGTACACTGCCGTCTATGATTGCTGCAAGCGCCAAGAAATCAAAAACTTGACAACATGATTTCCATACACTAGCGTTACCGTATTTCGTTTGGCATTCCTCGTAGAAACCGTAAACTTGGGTAATCTGACGAGATTCGTGGTTTCCGCGTACAAGAGTTATCCGATCGGGATATCTGTAAATTTATCAGGTTAGCAGATGTCATTATACAAGTTTCCCGCGCATAATCAGTGCGACCATGGTGCGTTGCGGAGAAACTATGGGTGGCATTCCGAGAGACTGACTTTGCTTTCAAACACATCAATAACGTAAATGTTTCCAGCGAGAAATACCCTCGATCAACGAAATCACCCAGAAAAACGTAGTTGACCTTGTCCGGCAAGCCTCCACCCACATTGAATAGCTCCATGAGATCATAAAACTGGCCATGGATATCACCGCATACCGTGACGGGTGTTGATACGGGCTGAATGTTCGACTCTATTGGCGCACCCCCGAAAAACGGATTCATTTAGTTTATTCACTCTACATACATGGTTCATAGATAAGGCAGTGGGGATACGAGAAGCGGATCTGAGATACGAACCCTCCATCAAGCACTCCTTGACAAGCTCACATAACTTTTTCATATCCCCTTCCGTCAGATATTTACATTTTTTTGCTTGTTCCAACCATTGATCGGGACCCCCGCTAGTGGCTGCAGCTGGGCCCCCACCCTTCTCGCCGGCCGGATTCATATTGTTGCTAGTAAGGACTGTAGATGTGCGGTGATTGGGTCGGGATAGTGGGGTTCTGCTACCACCTGTAGGCTGAGATGACGGAGAAGTAGATGTTGGAGATGGGGGGTTTGGTACGTGTGTGAGGGGGAGGAAAACCGGGATGAGCTGACTGAACGGTATGGTTGCGAGATTTGGAGGTGGAGGGGTCTAGTAGAAGGATTACCGATAGGTGCGAGATGAGCTGGCCTTTGGGGTTAGACGGTCAGAAATAGTCTGGATAAAGACAGATAGAGCTGAACGGAAGGGGGGGGAGGGGGGGGAGGGGGGGCGTTATTGGACAGACTAGAGCGACGGGTTGTAAATGGCCTAGGTGGTATAATTACCAATGTCACGACTTTAGCTGGTGAGGCAGTAAGGCAGTGCTTTGAGGTCGGACGCTTGAATAATCACCTCTGCTTGCCTGTTGTCGATTAGGCAAACGATAAACGCAGGTGCCTGGCCGAAATCAAAAACGTCACAAACTGTGGGGCTCTCTCACCCGCCACCACAACTATCCCACTTCAGCTCTCTCGTGCGTAAACCAGTGTATTATTACGTAAGCATTGGTTTGGTGGCCTCGCCTGTTCTCACCCAAGACCTTCCATTTAACTCGTCATCCATCCACGTCTGTAGCTGATCAAAACAAGCACTTATTTACCTATTTAGCTATGTCGACAACAGCTCCAACCATTCTAGAAAAACCTAAATCACGGTCGAGGACCGGTGGGGGTAGCAAAGGCGGTGGTGGTACGGGTGGTGGTGGTGGTGGTGGTGGTGGAAATCAAGCTACTGTCCGCTTGAGGATCGTCGTCCGTCATCTTCCAAGTTTGCTTAGAGAGGAGGAATTTAAAGAAGCTCTAGCAGAATACATTAATGAAGAAACTACGGAGTGGTTTAGTTGGATACAGGGCAAAATTCCGTCAGAGTTAGTTCTCCCGGTCTTCTCCACATCAAGGCCGAACAGCATCACTGATAATATAAAATATGCAGTCGTAACAAACTACCTACCTTCTCACGCTGCTATATCAAATTTAAAACACCTGCACAAATAACTGCTCTCAACGATGCTCTCCGTAACCATGGCCAATTTGTGGATTCTAAAGGCAACGCCACAAACCCACAGATGGAATATGCACCTTTTCAAAAATTCCCGAAAAAAGGCATCCGTGTAGATGCTAGGGCTGGAACTATTGATAGTGATCCAGATTTTATCACCTTTATCGCATCTCTTAATGGATCATCTGCTGTTCCTACAGCAGGTGATGGCGCTCAAGCTGATGGAACAACCACTGACGGTGCAGCGGCTGCTGGTGGGCGTGCAGTCGTCCAAGATGATCCTTTATCTGCCCCTTTGCCAACTCCGGAGAAAGAAGGGAAGCCCAAAACAACACCTCTTGTCGAGTTCATCAAGCAACAAAAGGCTGCGGCAGCCTCTGATAAGGCTTCAACAGGAGGGAGATCTAAGTCTGATAAATCAAAAGATAATAAAGACGGGAAAGAAGGTTCGATGAGGCGGTCAGAGAAACGGCGACTTGAGAAGAGCAGAGGAAAAGGAAGGGAAAAGGACGATAACGATAAGGAAGATAAAGCCACCAAGCAGGCAGCTAGGACTGTTGATATGGAGACAGCAACTCTCCTAAGGCGCGAGGGATCAGGCGTCGGGACGCCCAGACGTGAAGGGTCGGGCGCTGGAAGTATACTTCGAAATATGTCTAGCTCGGGATCAGGATCGAAATTAGAAAAAAGTCCAGCTGCCGATACAGAGAAGCCAAAAAGGGAAAGACGCCGGGAACGCGGAAACGCAAGCAGTGTTGCAGCTATTCTTCAGCGCGATCTCGGGCTTGCTGGTCCTCGTCGTTCTCGTGTTAGTAAGACTGCTCTTGAGACTGCTGCTTCTGTTGTTGAAAGCACCAATTCGACCCCCGCTCCTGCTACCGTTCAATCTGACGCGCCACCGGCAATTAATGCGACCCTCTCTTCAAACAATCCACAATCCCAGCAAGAAACAGCGGCTAAAACACCTCGTTCCCGTGGCGGTTCCCGTCGGGACCGGCGCAATCGTCTAGAGCGTGAAGAAAGTGCGAACACCACTGCATCTGGTTCGTCACCTCAGTCAAATACAACTCCTGTGGCTATCCTTAAGAAGCAGGTCTCCTTAAATACTGGCTCTCCCCCAGTTTCTACATCAACAATGCCAACGCTACTTAAACGCGAAAGCTCTGTTTCTGGTTCTTCTGCGGCTGCATCAAGTGGTCCAGCAGTTACACCAGCTAGTCCGGGTAAAATACAGAGTCCTACAACACCGACAGCACCAAAAGCTGGTGGTGGCGGAGGGAGACGTCATGGAAGAGGTGAAGGAAGAGGTTTCAACGCTACTGGAGGAGGAGGAGGAGGTGGTGGTGGTGGTGGAGGCGGCGGAGGTGGAGGAAGACGTGGATCTCAGCATCCGACTTCAATAGAAACTCAGGCAGGGATTCCTACTGCTCCTGCTGCTGATACAAATGGGCCTGGTGGTGGTGGTGGTGGTGGTGGTAGTGGTGGCGGTAGACAGGGTAGGGGACGGAGGGGTAGTAATAGTGGAGGCGGCGATGGAGGAGGCGGAAGAGGTGGGTTTAGGGGTGGAAGGGGTAGGGGTGGTGGTGGGAAAGGAAGAGGAGGGGCTGTTAATACGGGTGCGGCCGCCAACACCAGCGGTGGTGCTGGAGGAGATTAAGGGCAAATCAGCAGGTAGATTTATCCTCGGTAGACGTCAGAGACAGTATGTCGAGGCATGCCTGGTAATTAGTAGTTATAGCATTCTAGTAGTTCTTTCATCCAGAAGATACTGGCGGAAAATGAGACTCGTATCAAAAAAGCCTTTAACTACATGTAGTTTAGTAACATAAATATGATGAGCTTTGCTTGAATCTATTAGAGGAATGTAGTTTGACATTGTGGGTATATTCCCAACAAAAATGCTGAATCATAAAATATCACTCGTCGACATCTGCCGACTAAGCTCAACGGCCCACATGTAACTGAGAGCATTATTATATCTCTTTATAATAGGCGTTAACCCTTATCGACTCTGAAAACTTCAATAAGACAATTCATGGTAAAACATAGAAAGAGAATTACATGTAGTTACGTATTAATTATTTGGCCGAGGACCCGGTGCCAGGGTGAGCGGTGGCAAAAATTTGGAGCGTAAGGGCGCTGTAATATAAGGGACAACTTGATACTACCGTTAGTATAGTCCCAAGGGACAACGGCCACATAAAAAAAAAGGGTATGAATTCGCTACGTTATTCCTCTTAATGCGCTAGTAATGCTGCAAGAATACGGCATTACTACGGTATTCTTTTGTAATGCCGGCGCGGTTTGATTCCGTATTATTTACTAAATCCCGTAGTCATAGTATACAGTATACTAGTACGTACTGGTTTCACCCCGTTTTTTTCGTACTGTATATATATGTCGTTGGAATAGGTGGTCACCACACACGTTGTTGTGATAAATTAGCTAGTATAAACGAGGAGATATTTATTTTATTATTTCACTCTCAAACCTTCCAAATACAAATTATCCAGATGTACATGTACCTACATGTATATTTATGAATTATGTCGCCAATATTGGTTGTCGACGTTACCCTGTCTCCTGATCAGCAACTACAAAGCCATTGTATTATCCTGAACAACTGGTACACCCCTGTCACCGACCCCACGGTTGTCTCTGGCCTTTGCCCTCCTCTTTCGCCCTCAACCCTCTCTCACAATATTTTACACACAGGGCTTCGGGCTCAATCAGAGGGCAAGCAGCCAGCACAAAAAAAATCCCGAATCCAAAAGCTATGTCTTCGACGTCACAGCAGAACTCCCTCCCACCGCCTGCTGAGGAGCAAGAACAAATACAGGATCCCCAGCAGCTCACAACGACAACTGGTATGCGATTACTCTGTCATTTAGCTCACATTAATCGTGTTGATCCTTCCCTTCTATTCATTTCTTTTTCGCCCAAATTCCTTGAAGTCCAATTTGTTTCTCCACACCCAACCACCCCGCCCTCAACACCCTTGTCCATATCTATTCTCGACATCCGGTAGCCTCTTGATCAAATAATTAACCTAACCCTTCGTTTCTTTAGAGCTTGAGTCGGTTGATCCATCCTTATCCTCAATCGCTGCATTTAATGCTTCTTTTAATGCCCCGAATACCTGGGAAAAACGCCCGGATGGGCACAATGATGCTAATGGGCCTTCGACATTTGAGCCCTCATACGACCCACCCCCGGCAAAACGCCAACGCCTCGAAACACAACATATTGACGGAGTCGTACCCGTTGTGAACACTCATGAAATGCAGGATGAAGTAGCCGAGGCGCATATTCAAAACATCGGAGACGTTGTTGCCGTTTTTGCAGATAAGACTGGCCAGCCTGGTTCAGAAAGTCAGTACGAAAACCAACATCATGAGCATGATGGTAGTCAGAACGGCTCGCTTGAAGACGACGGCCTTGAACACGAATTTGATTTGGATGAGTCTGACCATGAGAATGAGCACCTCAATCATATTAACGTTTGGAACCTGAGTTACGGTGATCCGAGCTGCATGTTATGGGACGCGAACCAAAACCTGAGAATACAGAGCTTACCCATCCTAGACAACTTGGTATGTTAGGACCTACCCTACTGATCATTTCCCTTCGGACTTTGGACAACGTGCTGATTATCAGTACTAGTCCTCACAAATCCTGACAACACTGGGCAAAGGGCCATATCAGGAAACACTTAGCATCGTGACTCAGCCTGAATCCGACCAAGGTCAGGCCTATTTCACGATGAAGTCACTTTTCGATCAGACAAAAAAGCTTTACACTCCCGAGGCATTTCTTAGTGCGGACGATTTAAAGCTCGATCTTCCTGAACAACGCACTACTGTGCGCAAAGTTAATCTTGCGACGTTCGTTTCATCTGTCTTCGGTTCGCAGGAAGTTGGATTCTTTCATTTGAATGAACATTTCCTAGATACTTTTGTCCCCGATGGAGGTCGCCTTCTAAAGTCACAAGGTGCTTTATATCTCGATTTGAAGACACAAGCATATATCTCAGCTATGTCCACAAATGAGCGGGCTAAAGACGAAATATTGACGGACTTATTTCCTGACGATATGAAAGAGATCCTGCTTCATAGGCGGCCCGGAGCAAAGGCTTTGACCCCTAGCGAAGCTGATTTTGTTGCTCGGCTGATTCAAAGAAAAGGACATCTTATGCATATTTCTGATGATGTTAACCTCAGCGAGAAATATGTCTGGCAAGACTTTTTAAAAGAGGTCAGCTGGTATGTCAGCAAAAATTACGAAGTGATAGTATCTGCGCCGGTAAGATTTGAATTCTCACCCCCATTATATATACTTCTAACTCTATGCTAGATGAGAAGAGCACGTAAAAGAAAGTCGTCGGGTACACAACGTACTCCACCCCCACCGATGTCCCACCAAACCCCTCCCCCTCCCCCTATTCATCAACAAATGATGAATCAACCAAATGCACACGTTGAGAATCTTGATGTTCCAAATGTTTCTACCCTGGCAACTCATAACTCGCTCCAAACTGCTCCTCAGCCGCCTCTCAACCCTGAAGCGGTAACTCCCGCACAGGTTAACCTCGAGGCCGAGCTCTTTGGTTCGAACACCTCGATTGCCATGTCGCTTGGTGCCCCTCCTGCTCAGGCTCCAATCCCGCAACAGTCGGCACCCACCCAAGTTCTCTACGAACGTGCTCGCCTTGCCGCTACTGCCAAGGCTTCCCCCAGCTCCCGTCGTGCAGGCCTTCCGTCCCAACGTCGCCCGTGGTCAACTGATGAAGAGAATGCACTCATGGCCGGCCTTGATCGTGTAAAAGGCCCTCACTGGAGCCAAATTCTTGCAATGTTTGGTCCTGGTGGAACAGTTAATGAGATGCTCAAAGACCGGAATCAAGTTCAACTTAAAGATAAGGCGCGCAATCTTAAACTCTTTTTCCTTAAGAGTGGCATCGAGGTTCCTTACTACCTCCAGTTTGTAACAGGAGAATTAAAGACTCGTGCACCAGGCCAGGCTGCCAAAAACGCTGCCAAAAAAGGGGACGAGAGGAGTTCGAGTGAGGATATCGCCCATGCCAATGCTATCACAGCACATAGCAACATACGAGGCATGGACACGCCAGATATGCAGACAATGGATGGCCAAGAACTTGGCGTGAGCATGATGGATGGCACAAGCCAATCACCACAGAACCACTCGCCAACTGATGTTGCACCGACTGCAGA
This sequence comes from Morchella importuna, assembly GCF_003444635.1. Classification (NCBI taxonomy): domain Eukaryota; kingdom Fungi; phylum Ascomycota; class Pezizomycetes; order Pezizales; family Morchellaceae; genus Morchella; species Morchella importuna. The sequence goes on along the minus strand of NW_025763399.1, from coordinate 1,741,646 downwards.
TATGGGGATGGGCTTGGAGGTCCCAGGCTTTGAGGATAGAGCGACTAATTAGACTTTGACGAGGACATAATACTAATCACGGCGGAGACGCTGTATAACAAAGGGACGATGCGTTTTATGCTAGAAAATATAGCGTATACGTATTTAACTAGTATCCTTATACTAGGAGAGCAATGTTTAAGAGTTGGAGACAATAACAGGTGGCTGTAAACCGGAGTTGTTTTGGGTCTTTCCTTCTTTCTTTCTTTCTTTTTATTTCGTTTTGAAGAGCTCTTTACGCTCGGATCTCCTATGGGGGAATGCAATGTGCGGTGAAATCACTAACTTTTAAGTATGGCTTCTACCTCGGTTTGCTTTACACGCGCGCGGGGAAAGAAAAAAGTCTTTTATGCCCTTTGTAAGAGTGTAGTCAAGTTTAATATGCACCCCCGAACACCTTCTCTCCCAGAGGTTTGGGATAGTATGTATCGACGGCAGTTGTATACTACGAGTTATTTTGGGTCTTTCTTTTTTCTCCTTGGTGGGTATTTGGTTCGGGTAACTCCTGGGTGGTCTATATAGTTTTATATTTCTTTTCTCTCTCTTTTTTTTTTTGAAGTAGTTGGGTGTTTCCCTGTTCTTTTTGCTGTTAATTAAATGCTACTATAGCAGACTCGTCTCTATGCCTCGATACCTGAGAGCCATACGCACATGACATTTCACATTCTATCTTCCTGAAATTGCAAAGAGAAAGCTCATTATAATCACATGTAGTAATACTGCCGGAATGTTGAGTTGGGTACGTTACGTATACTGCGGTCCCCCGAAATTCAAGGTACGTGGGAATCGAACATCCACCACCTGGGCCACAAGACATAAGGTTAGGTGTATACACCGGTGACGAGGTTAACCTATCTCTACTCTGGGCCGCTATTATCTGGTCATGGCCTGTCTACTTTTACCCGTATATTTAGTTATCATGATCAAGAATTAGGAGAATGTTGCCTCAGCTCCCGGATCACCGCAGAAGGTTATAAATATATCTAGAAATATCCAGTCGTTTATCTTAGATCAATGAGAACAAGTGTCGCCAATAAACGCAAGATTATTCCCAGAGTCGCAGGTAACTACGATAGACTTTGATCGTGAGATAATTTTTGTAGGATCTGATCTCGTGAGCATGAGTGCAAAAAAAAAAAAAAAAAAACCTAGCCAATAACAAAAAGAAACCTCGTAGAACCACTAGGGAGTGATTTCACACCGAGCTAGTCCTCCTTACCTGGCTGGCCCTTAGCACTGGCCCCAGTACTATTTTGCTATTTTTGAAGGCCTCGGGCTCACAAAGTTTTGAACGTCCCGAATTCAGGTGCCTAGAGTTGGTTTATCTACAGGCCGGTAGCTTGGTACTGGGAGGTACATACATAGTCTACTGATTTTTATATTTTAAGGTTTACAATCAAGGCTTTGTACTAGTTATATATACACATATGTATGTACATACCTTCTCCATTTGCCATAAGGTTTGGAGTAGGTTATCTCGGGACTCCTTCCTGGAATCATGGAGTACAGTAATATGCTCCCACCTTTTCTAGTCGGATTTCATGGATACAGGCCCGTATGATGCACTGGAATTAGCAGGAGAAGGACTTTGGTAAAACACAGTACAGAAACCCCTTTTAGGGGTTCTCCCGTCTTCTACGTATACAGGTGATACTGTTACTATATCTACCCTGCGAGCAACGTTCGAAAGAAAAAGGAAGATTCCTCGAGAGAAGATAGAAATATGTATCAGGCCGACTTACAAGATTTTATCTTGTTTGGACTCGGCCTTCGACCAGTGTGCGCTCTGTGTTGTCTTTGTTGTCAAGCAGGATCATGTATGGTCACTCGGACGAAATTGGCAATGGTACGAACTTTGTGACCTAGCGTGTGTATTATTATTATCAAATTGCTCAACAACTCAATTTAAAGCCGAAAACAAGCTAATGATGCTCTATCTACCTGCCCCCCAAAATCTAAAAAGGTCCACGAAATGCAAGACCTAAGCCTACGCGGATGCAACCCGAAAGAATAAGCAATATCTATACATAAAAAGAAATGTTCATCTAAACTACCACTCCCCTCTTCTTCCACATTCTCCAGGCATACACCCAGCCTGCCATAGCCACCAGAGTTCCCACCGCCATTATTCCAAATGTCTTGGCGTAGCACCTGTGATCAAAACATCTCCCATCATCACCAGCATGCTCATCATACACAGTTGCATATATCACACCATAGGCTGTTGCTCCCAACGCAGGGGTCATGCACACCATTCCCCAATTTGTGCCAAAATTCTCAGTTCCCCATACTACACTCACCACTGTTGGTGCTAATGTAAATGTCGCACCATAGCCAGCACCAATTGAGGAAGAGACAATCCAGAACTGCGATGGGTGCAGCTGAATGTAACCTGATGCCAGAAGAAGGTGTGCCATGAGGAGGAGGGTGCCAGAAAATAGAAGAAACACCATCCGGGAGCAACGGGGGCGAGAACTGTGCACGGCATGACAGGCTGGGGGAGCAAGGTAATCGGATACAACACCTGCAATTATTCGGGCCGCAGTGGAAGATATGGCTATAAGTGATACGTGGGTTGCCGGATCGATTTGGGTACTGGTGGTTGCGGGAGGAGTGAGTGAGAGGACGAGGGAGCCCATATTGTTTATGAAGGCTTCGCCAGGGCCGGTGACGAGGAAGACTCCAGTAGCGAAGAGCCACATAGTTTTATCGAGGAGGAAGCTTCGGGTGGCATTATTGATCCAGCGCTTATCGTCAATGATGCTATCGACGCTATCACAACTGATGCTGGTGCCGTAACTCGTCTCCTCCTCTCGTAATAGTCGTCCTTCTTCCTCGTCCTCCTCCTCATCATCGTAATTATCTTCATATACCTCTCCACTAACAACTTCTTCGGGGAAAACTTGAAGGAGCACACCTCCGACTAGCCCAACAAAGATTAAGTATACAGAGTAGGCCACAAATACGGAATTCACCATCACTGCCCCACTCGCATCCACAAAAACTCGGGAAACAAGTTGACTCTGCCACAATCCGCTCAAGCCGAAACTTGCAATTGGGAAGCTTAATGCCAGACCCCTACTACTTGTAAAGTTCTTCGCACAGGTTGTGACAGCAGAGAAGTACATGGCACTGGTACCCATCCCTACCAGAGCAAATGCAATAACCATATACTGGTAGGTAAAATCGCTCGAGAAAGCGAGTGATGCCAAAGCGTATCCGGAACCGAAGAAAGCTGCGGAAAGGATACTGAGCCGGTCAGGTCCCAGTTGGTCGCATATGTAACCGAATATTGGGACTCTGGGGTATGTTAATCATGGGTCAAAAAAATAGATCAAGAATGTGGCGTTTTGTTATCATACGGAAGATATAGTCCTAGCTCTCCAGCGATAGAAATCGCATTCACCTGCATCTGGCTATATCCTAATTTCTGCTGAAATGCCGGAGCCCATAGTGAGAATAGGACTATACTCCCAGCAGATAAGCTATGGTAAGTAGATATGTGTTAACGTATGATCTTTCTCATGATACCTCCTCGTCCTCCTACGTCTTGTCGCTTTTTAGGCCCATATTTTGAGGTAGACAAACCAGTTAAAGATGGCAGAGCCAAAAGCTATCCATCTTCTCCATTTCTGGAAAGAATGTGTTATCGAAGTTGTAGTCATTTGATAAGGCAACCAGATCTGCAGAGGTTTGGTTACAACGGAGGAAAGGAAAGAGTCCTTGTATCAAGTGTAAGGAAATCTTTCTTTTCAACCGAAAGTATGGAGGAGTGAAGGAAAAAAGGAGGCAGTGAACATATCTATATAGCATGACTGGCGCAGTCACGATTTCGCCATTTTTCATCACGAGGCACCCGGGGCCGTAAGCTTAAGACTTATCTGGCTGGGATCCTGCTATTGGCTTAGCGCGAAAAAGTTGCACATGCGACGGTAGTTCGGTAGAGTGGAGTAGGAAGTTGATGTGCCTTGCATACTTACCTACGCCGGGATACTTGCTCTCTTAAGAGAGATCTTGTGATGAGGAGTTTACAGAATATCAAATAACCAAGAATTAAACCCGACCCCCCGCCTAGGTCAACATAGAACAAATACACACTTTTCTTAATTCGCTATCAATTAGTGAGCTATCCAGGGAGTCTCCTTCTTTCTTTTTTCTTCCCCGCGACCGTTGGTCGGATTCGGCATTAAAGAAAGACATGACGTGCGCCTCCTAATCCTATCTCACTCACCCTCTCGGCTGCGGTTTCACCTTCAAGACTTAAGTGAAATTATTAGTTCACGATACTACTAGCTATGTACCCAATTACTACTATCAGATGTTGCGAAGTATCAAGGTCCAGAACCAGAAATTGGTATATGTAGGCCGCCGTGTCTGGAATTCCGGGACCAATAAGGCTTTGTGACTTGAAACACCATGAATCACCAATGACCTTTATCTTCTCGTTCAAATAACGTGGCAAAGTATAACTCAAGTCGTAAGACATGGGGGTAGGTCGGGAGATTTTATGATTATAAATAGGTACATATAGACCCAGTATAGTTAACTGGCATTATCCTCTACAGGATTTCCATACCACGGAGCATATTTGGAGGTACAAGTATGAGCTTTACCTCATCCATAAGCATAAATCTAAGATAATTGGTTGGAGGTTCTCTACAGAGTAACGACGTTTAGGTAGCAGACATATCCTGTTACTGGGGTAATAATACGTATGCATGCAAGGACTCTTAAATTTACTACATGTAGTTGTCTAGAATAAAGGACAGTTCCGCTGATATATGATTGGCTTGCAAGAGTACTTATACCACATACATACATACATGTATTGTAAAGCACTTGATGGATCAAAGTCTAGACCTCCTAACCATCCTATTTATTGATTAATATGCGACCAACGCAGCTACAGTTAACGCAGCGTAGGTTGCATGCAATTAATGAATTAAAAAAAATGCAGCGTAGGTCTTAGCGCTAGTTATGAACCGATCGGTATTTACATGTAGCTATAGTATCATGATATCAGTTTACTAGTATAACGTACAGAACCTAATAGGAATATAATAACTTTTTACTATCACTTAACCCGTCAATTGCTGACCCAGGTGATATAGGGGTTGAATTTGTATGGGAGATCTATTATTTGGTAAGAAAGATAAGATCTGTTAGTAAAGCCACACCAAATTTGCTTTTTTTTTGGTAGGTCAGCATTTTGGTGACGGTTTAAAGGATAATTCGCTCTCAAATTCCCCTAATATTTTCCATCTCACATATAGTGTGAAATTGTTTGTATATTGGCCATCCAGCATATGCATGGCGGGTTAGGGTGTGGCGGTAGTACTCGGGGCAGGCAAAAAGTACCGGACAATGCAAGTTTTGTCTCCGGGCTTTTTTTGCAGTAGCTCACACCTAGCACGCGCACCCATTGGTGAACCAAAAACCTGCATTGTCCGGTACTTTATTCCCGCCCCGAGGATATGCAACGTGCAACGATACATAGTACCGCATGAGATTTACATAATACAGGTTACAAGGTATAGTTTTTAGTAAGTATTCAAGGGCTCAGTAATCTAGAGAGTTAGCAGATCAGTAGAAGGGATGCTGGGAAAGACAAAGCTTTTAGAGCTAGAAGATGGATATACAAGACGTTACTTAGAAGCTAGCCCTAGGCAACTAAATAGGCCGTTTGGGCCGCTAATCACAACTTTCCGGTAGATGTAAATATTAGAAAATAACCCCTGGAATAGCCAAATCACGATCTGTACATATATAATATTTAAATTTTAGGTTTATAAGTTATGTACATTGAAATATCAAGCTTAAGAAAATTGTTTTGATACTAACTAATCACCAAGGACACCCCAGCCCATGGCCAACTCGAGCTCCAGTAATTATAAAGTCATGAAGATACCTTTCATTTGGTTTCGAGTGATAATTCATGATCCAAGTTCATCTGCTATGACTCCGGAAACTATAAACTTGAGTCTATCCCAGCAGGAGAAACTCTTGGTACTAGATCTAGGTTTAAAGCTAAAAAAGTATTCATCATGCCCTGTAGTGGGAAGCTTTTCCTGGTTAAAATCGTGAGGGCCAGCTGAAATGGCAAAATGTTGTACTTCTCCAGTTACAATTAACCGCTTTGAACACCTATTCTAGTGCGTTTCAACTCATTGTTGAACCCCACCGCCGAGCGAAAGGGGGCTTGATGCGGTTATCTTATCTTATTATGATCCTGTTGGGAGATGTGATAGTAATAGTACCGACCGAGTGCTCACGGCGACTATATTATCATGCGGTCCGGTGTAACTCAAGAACCGAATACCGTGGCTCCGGGATCGAGCGTCGAGTCCAACAGCGGGTTCTATAGGTGGCACCCCATGATGAGGCGTCTTATACGAGGAGCCCTGCCCTGGTTGGATACATCAATTTCCACCTCAATTCGCTATATTGATGCTACTTCTTGTTAGCACAAACGTATACATGTAGTTCTAGGCCATAAATCATGGGAAGGCGCGGCGTAGCAACCTCCCGGGCCACCACGACTACCCACCCAGCAACCACAATGGATCCTTTGGAGAGCTGGTTTTTTGTATAGTTGTTAAATAGTAGCTAAATAAAAATAATTTGACATTTAATATCTTGTGTACCAACCCCTTGCCTTTATAACAGCTCTATTCTCCTAGGCATGCTCTCAACTAGGTACCAAAGAAATCATCAGGTAACAGTTCCCAGCAATGAATTAGACCTTCCTCCATGAGGGGCTTTAATACTTAAGGTGATCTAGTACCATATGCCAAATGGGGGTACTGTTGATGGTAAAGCTTCTTGAGGTGCACCCAAACATGTTCAATGGGATGGAATAGGCAAGCCAGTCCTCCAGAACATCTACCCTATTCTCCTCTAACCAGAGTTGTAAGACTCTGGTTTTTTGCCACAGCAGGGAGGCTGGTCATTCCCTCCTAGCTGTCTGGCGGGGTACATGGTCTCTGGGCGCCATCGGTGGTGGTGAAAGATTTTGTGTTCAGGCGTTGCGACCTCGCGCCTTCCCATAGCGCTGTACATACCGTAAATACATGCTCACTCCCAGCGGAGGTTAGGTAGAAACTCTGATGGGCAATCGGTAAGAGGGCTGAGAACGAACATAAAGGAACACACAACTTATCCTTATCCGCCCTTCTTCACGTGCACTTCTTTTCATCGTCACCTTGCTATATACCAACCTACATGGTCATCCTCCAACGCCGCCCTCTCGCCACCATAAAGTGATACTCCAGAAATTGTTGATTCTTTTCTCAAGTACCCACCAACCTCCCCCCCTTCGCTGCTGTGCTTGATTTATAATCTACAGGAATCTCTAACCTTTCAAGGTCGCGCTTCCTTCACTGGACAAAGGGTTCTAGACTCTATATACATAAGGCATATGCTGAGGCTTCCACAACTTAAGTTCTTGGTTAGCCTACTTAGGCCCCCTGTCTCCTAGTAGGTTACGAGAGGAAAATTACAAACTAATCCAAATTGGCAAAGAATTCGGCTCCCCAAGTGGCTGGTTATTCAGGAAGGGTTTCCGAACATTATTATAACGTCTAGATCCACTCAGATGCTGTAATTAACCCGTTGGAGTATATTTATAACGAAAAGCCGGCGGAAAGTTGACTTTTCAACCCTGTTCAATGAGAAACGACTTAGGTTGTCAGCTTCATGAACCCGTTTGGGTAATCCGTTCACGCATGATATCGATAGCTAGGAAAATCTCCTTGATAAAATAATAATTTCTAGAAATGACAGATACCTCAGCTTTAACGGCATTTCTGTTGTTTTTTTACAGTCTACCAAGTCAAATAATTACAACTATTCACTTTGAGTATAAAAACAGAATTCTCCCGGGATCATCAAGCTACCAGATATATGTCTGCCACCTGAAACTCGATCATAAGGACCTATTTTGAGTATGCTCCCCTGGAGGTCCTTATACTTTGGTCAATTTATAGTGATGGGCACGAGACTTAAGGTCTCGAGACCAGATCTCGAGCTTTCCAAACGAGACAAGACTAATGAAAACTGCCTCCAAATTATCTCGAGACTATTTTTGGCCCTTTTGACGAGGTTTCGGAACTATTTTGTATTCTTTTGGACCCCTTTAATTGGCAAGGTTTTGGAAGCACTCTACTTTTTCAGAAATGATTCTTCCATGAGATGATAAATAGCACAAACATTTAGACAGGTATTATTACCTTTGTTACTCGCGCATTAATTAAATGATCTGATCCCGTTGCAAACAAATGCTTACTAGAGTATATTTCGCCTTTTTCACAAAGTCTCGAGACCTCTCGAGACTTTACCAAAAGCCCCGAGACAAGACGAAACCTACTACCCCTAAACACAAGATGAGACAATATCACCTTAAATATGATCTCGTCTTGTCTCGTGCCCATCACTAGAATTCACCTATTTCTTTTCGCGCCAACTATCCACTGAATGACCACATACGTTCTCATCTAAGCAATTCAGACATATGAGCAAAGCAGGTCAAATTAAAACTACTGTATAAATCTTACGTGCAGTTGTGGAAATTAGGTAGTTTTCGATGAACGATTTACGCACGGAATATCACTCGATCTAGGTCAGACAGTATATCAAGGACAATCCCGTGAATAATCACAGCTGACGGCTAGAAAGAGAATTGAGGATTATCCGTGCATGAAAAATACCCAAAGGTAATTCTCACTCTCCATATAATCACCATAGACACGCTTATAAAACACCAAAAGATGATGGTTATAAAGTCTAGAAAATCTATGTTACGGGACTCAAGAATCTTACTTTTAGATGTGTTTCTATGACTCAAATAATACACAACCACGCATGCCAGCCACAACTGTTCTTAAAGACTCTTGTGATACTCCGACTCGATGAAGGACACAACGGGGTAACGTCACATCACCAGTATCCCAACAGAACTAAAGCGGGGAGCCGTATGAGGCCTTTTACATCCACAACAAATCTTAAAGCAAGAAACAACAGCTTACAGAAACACAATTCTTAAATTAACTTATTGTCAACAGGCTTATTAGCGAATCCCCTAGCTTGACCTTCACCGTTACAAGTTTGCACAAACGACTCCGCTACAGCTAGATAGATTCATCTAAATTTGCTCATGGTTTGTAGTCTTCCCCAATTACTGACATGATTGATACTTCTCTTAATAACCTCTTCAATATGACTACAGTAATCGGCATCTCATTCTGCCAACAGACTTCCACGATAGCTGTTTAGCAGAAATTGTACTACAGTCTTTTGTTTTGTTTTGTTTTGTTTAATTCGTTAATTGCATACAAATTATACTACAGTCCTCACATGTGTCAGATAAACTTTTTGTTCAGCCAGCTAGGATAAGTACTGGCCAACGACCATGCGGTTTCCCGCAAGGTTGTTTCGGTGTACCAGTGTATTTGCTCAAAAGATTATCCGAGCAAATACAGATGTAGTTATATGAGGACACAATATCCTTAGCATGAACAACCATTAACAACCAACCGCCCTTTATCAACTCTATCGTGACCAGCTAGCCAATCATTTAATATGATTTCGGGATTTACTACTATCGTGAGTTTTTATCGGGTTGGAATGTATTGCCTCCTTCTCCACATTATTTTCGTCTTTATGGAACAAAGAAAAAGACATGTCGACCTGTTGTAATGTAGTGCAAGTGTTACCTGCAGTGCCCTCGATATCAAACTCTCCTTTGGTTTGTGGAAATATGGCACGATGCGTACGGTACCGACGTTATACCTGTTGCAGTATAGGTGCATGTAGTAGCAATTTACAATATAAGGCTGCCCGGAAGCCCAGAAGATAGGAAAATAAGCTTACATTACCGGTTCTAGATACCAATAGTAGGTATGGCTTTGCGCGTTCAATTACCCCCGACTTAATATCGCACACGTCTGTTAAAACGTTGGCCTCTACATGATTTCCTGCAAAGCCCCTTCCTATTGAGCTCATCTATCTGTAGTAATCAAGAATAGCCGCGCAAGGCATTATATCATGATCAGCCGCAAAATCCTACATCCCAACTCCCCGAGACAATGATTGATACCGGCGCCAACTGACAGGCAGGATTTCTACAAATTTCCACCAATGTGGCAAGTACCTCATAGAATCCTTCTCGATCCAGCACTCCCCATCCCTTAATTCCCCGACCCGTAGACATGCTGGCGGAAATTGATGTGGCTTTGTTCGATCATGGCCAACTCAGGGGAAAACGGCTTCTGCGGTACATTATAAATCGAGTGATTCCTAATGATTCCTAATCTTGCTTTTTGACTGGCTGTGCTACATACAGCCTTGAGCTACACTTTAGCTAACCGGATCTAACCAGAGCTAACCAGTTATTGATCATTATGAGATATATAGCCGCCCTGCCCCTGTTGCCATTCCCTGCGGGCTTTACCGTGGCGCGCGCTAAATAGAGAATTTGCTTATCGACCCATGGATAATATGTAGGAAAAACATGTGCTAACAATGATGTGGGGTTTGTGGGGTGGGCGTTTACCTGGCCAAGTAAAATTCAAATATGTACCTCGTTTTGGTTCTTGGTATGTAGGTACTTGCCAGTACTTGTACTCTAACTCCTACTTTAGGGAGTGGGGCGTCCGCTCATGATGGAACTACTTAACCACCGGCTCACCAAAACTACTCTAGTTGAGTATTGTTTGCATGAAGGCTGAAGAAAACAAAAGCGTCCCATACATAGGAAGGGTAACGCCCCATATGATACTCTCACAACTTCTGCTTGTGCATTTAGTTATGCATACTCTACACGCACGTGCATCCTTGTTGACTCAATGAGTGTACTGTCGTTCACGGGGTATTGGTGGATACTGGGTATTGGCGAATTGCAGGTAAAATTTGGCTTGGCTGTCTCTTTTTTTGCCCTGTCCACCATCACCCAGTATCCGCCACTACCCCATGAATGACAGTACCTACAAGTACCTTTGAGTAATTCATACCGTATGTAGAGTAGACTCAGATGGGAATTTCCGAGACCTATGGCGCGAGAAGGCCTAGAGGGCGGGTGTATCAACTTCAGAGGAATTTCGTTTGTATGGGAATCTGAGAAAATGCCAGGGTTAGCCTAGGCGCTAGTACCATTATAGCCAATTTCTATAAGTTTGATTGGTCAATTCTTTAAAAAAAAACGCCGAAGTTTACACACCTACCCCCCATAGCTTCTCGAGCCATATATATATCCTAGGGCGTCGCAAAGCCAGATATTTTGTGATCGCGAGCACCGCCGGCGATTTTTCTTTTTGCATTTGCACTAACCTGCAGGAAGGAGATTTCAATTGTGATAGATCATGACAGATCGGGCGGTTACCTAGGAACATTATAACCGGGTTCACCGGAGGTCTCAATGGTAAACACAACCAAGGCTTTTTCTACATGAACGTCGGATTTCCAAGTTCCTCTATATTAGAACATTTCTTCTTCTGATCCTTCTTTCGTATCCCATCTACCGGTTTTTCGTTACTCTAACGGTTTACGCGCATCAGGCAAACTTGCTTTTTTTTCTTTCATGGACACCGTTTTTGATGTTGTGTGCGGAAAAAAATTTACAGAGATCTGATTTTGCGGAGAGTCATATGCAAGATGCCCTTAAAAAGGTAGAGTATGTATTCCAATCATGCATCCCTCGTGCACGCCATGCTGTTGGTAATAGATCCCGCACACACCACAGCCGCGCCGGCAAAGTTCCGATCAAATAATCGCCGCTACATACTGTCCAACTATTGTGGACGTCCGGGTCCATGTTTGGGTGTAAGGCGTTAATGCGCGTCTAATGAGCATCGCTACCGCCGGCTATTCAAGGTTGGTCGCGCAGCTGATAAAACTAAGTAGATATCCGCGTGGTTGTAAGCATCTAAAATCGGCGGTTGATACCTTATGAAGAGGATACAACAATTGCACTTTATAATCATGCTTACGGCTCCCCACCAACGAGACTTAGCATCAGCCGTTGCGGTAGTCAAAATATTGCCCAGATTGAATTCATCCTTTCTAAACCTAATTTTGATGTTCGGCCAGGGATTCTCCTTCGCTTCCAAATTTCGAGATTTAAAGTTAAGTAGGTACATGTAGCCATGAACCTAAACCTTCATTTTTGTGGGGAAGTCTAGCTTACTAAGTACGGTTTTTTTTGTCCTGCCTAAATGTAAACGCAATGATGTAGATTCATGCTCTTCTGGGTGGAGCACCTAGAACAGAGCACATATATGTGCATATAGATTATAGTATGCACTTAGTACGTACCTGACCAAAGTCCCGATCTGTTCATTAATATCCTATCAGAAACCATATACATAGCTCGTTTCTATTCCTGGAGTACCCCCAATATATAGGACATCGCATGAAATGATATTCTTTACCGGTGTCTCTAACTCATCCCCCTATCCGCTCTGGAATCTAAAATAAAGCAACGAATCTCAGGAACCTCAGTCAGGAGAGATATCAACTGACCTTTCTCGGTTGGTTAAACTCTGCTTTTACCCCAACCAACGACAAATCTATAGGTGAATGTTGTTTTCAGCCACATGTTCTGGATGATGGGATGGTAAGAATTCCCACACGTGGGATGGTGGCTGGAGCTTATGCCAGTGGGAGGCACGGGGATCACCTGTAGCCAACCGAAGACGAAACAAAATAAAACCAAGATGATACTGTTGTTGTCGTACACAGAACATAAGTGTAGAGGAACGTTGTCGAAATTGAATCAAACAGTCTAGTCCCATAAAAATAGGCGTCGCATGAGTGTTAATCGTCTTGGGTCTCGGGAGCGCCGTCATTTGCTGATCCGCTGATTCTTAGCGAGATACACCATCGGCGCACGGTTGTAGTGGACGCCGAAAGAGTTGGTGCAGGGCCGAGTGAGAATGGGTGTTACAACGCACATCATTGGTGCATCCCGTCCTTAGAGAGTTAGTCTAACCTGTTTTGAATCAGTTTTGAGATTTCGACCAATCGCACGGCTGAAGACGGCGAAGTTGGTTAGGGCCAAGACCCAACATAAACTGGCGTTAACGTTTTTTTCCTCCGGAATTGCGAGAAAAAATAGGGGAAGTTCCTGCCATGTAAGGAAAAAAGTCAAATGTCTAAGTGATGTATCACCAGGCTCATAAACGGTTTTCTAGCTTCTAGATCTGACCTCTGGAACTTCGAGGATCTTAACTAGAATATTTCATCGCTGAGGAAATCTGTGGCAAACCATCGAAGGAAAAAACAAAAAGGTCCGATCACCAGCTTGAGTTTCAGCAGTACATAATAATGATAAGATTACTACTCTGAGATTAATCTCTGAGTATGGTCTAGATCATTAAGAGTTTACGGTCCAGCCTTTTTGCTCCAATCTCCAATATTCGAATCTGCAGGACCCCAAATTTCATTACAACTCGTTATAACAGGTTTTATTTAACTATTGAAACTTACTTCAAGACAAAGGACTAGTTATATCTTCCAGCTTTGCGTACGATGGCGGTGCCTTTAAAAAATTTGACCGAGTAGGTAGCTAGATCCGCAATCTCAATTGACATTGAAATATGACACTGGAAACTCAATTTTTTATTACTTGATCACTGCAAGTGAGCGGTTCTGTTTCTGTGCCGAAAAACTTGAATACGAACGGCTAGAGCGGAGTAGGTAGGTATGTACGTGTGTGTACATATGACTTCCTCATTAAGGAAACTTGGTGATCGACGCCCTCTTTCCCGGGAGACACGGGCGCATCACCACGAGCGTCCAACACGACAGTTGACTTTCCTTCGGGAAAAATGCTCTTGATCTTTGTTGTCAGTTGCCCATTAGTCCTGACAATCTCGGTCAGTTTCTACCGTGGGAACGAGAGTACTAAGCCTGCGCCAAAAGGGTTCTCGTGCATTGAAAGACGGCATACCGGGGTACGAGTCCCTATTTATGATATTTTGCCTTATGATAAGAATGACTCGGTTCAGCTCACGAAAACTATGACCTTCTTTGAAAGTATGGGTTAGGGTTGACGTATAGTCAGTCTTGCTATTGCTTACAGGACGCATTAATATTCGCTACCATATTTTGCATTCTTGCGAAGATACCCGGCAGCTGTTCCGCCCGAGGCAATTGCGTGCCTTCTATGTGATGAGCAAGAAGTGGTTCTTGCGCGCAGCCCGCGCTCAGATAATTCTTAGATATCTCATAAAACCACGTGTGATTAGCCAGGATTTCCACAGGCATCCGGGGGGACTTCATGGGGGTGGTTGTCTTACGGAAGTTTACCTGCCGGAATTTGCAAAAAAATGACGAATAGGCAAAGATAGCGAAATCGACAATAAGTTTCCCGCTTGGCAGCAACCTCAAGAAATGGAGTGTTATGTGGTGACAGTGGTCTTATCGTTCATGGTTCATCTTGTGTTGGTTTATGATGTTGCTCACATAGGCTGGTTGCGGTTGGAGGCTAACGTCGATAGGCTGGGACCTCACACTTCCAACTCACTTCGTTCGAACCACCATGCAGACGTCCAAAACCCCGCGGGAAATTCGGCGGGAGGGGGTCAAGTGACTTGAGTGGCACCCGTAACCAAATACTGCACCACCACCACTACTTCCCAGTGTCAAGGTCGGGGCTAAAAGGTGAGTAGGGTAGGGCTGCGTAGAGTAAGGAAGACGTGGTGGAATGTGTCGCTGATGCTTTGTATGGACAGGCAAGCCTGCACGAGAACAACTGGAAAGCCTGTCGGGAAAAGACATGGTATGGGTTGACCACAGGCCTATCTATATCTGCTTGGCCAGAAATTGCTTCGGCGCATGCACGCACCATTCGGGGTGGGAAATCACTGCAGCAAGAAGTTAAAAACACATGTACAAAGCAGACAAGATAAAGAGCTGCCTAGAAAAACACACACATGAACCGTTCAGCCAGAGAGATCCACCTGGTCGAAAAGAACTATTTCCCTCCTTAACAGGCAAATTCCATGGCCTCAGTCGGGTACCAGGGATTGAGATTTGTGGTGGCTGTTACTGAGCCAAACAATAGGTCAGTCATTTTATATCTGGTACATGTCCTTGGATACATGTATTGTATGTACCCAGTGGGAATTAATGTTCACATAGAGGGGCGTACTTTATGTACCCAAGTACATATAGGTACAGCGTACTGTACCAATGTAATAATACCTGGTAAAGTAATTAGAGTAAACCACCGTCATAAGGTACCATATATTAAAAGGTCCAGCAATAACACCTACCTCATCTAATTTCCAAATTCCCCCACCCCCACCCTGGCGCACCACGGACCACGCTCAGCGCTTATTTATCGAACTAACAGGGCCTGCGATCGTGAGGGATGATGCGATGTTGGCTACCTATGCCTATTTTCCTTTTCTTTATGGGTTCCGCGATTAGAAACGGGCCGGGGTGCATTTGACAGGGCTGGCTTGGAAACACTAATATGGGGGATGTCGGTTGAGCTATGAAAGGGGAAAGGACGTTGCTCCAAAAGAGGGTACTACACTACTAGAGTAGGTACAAACACTTATCGATAAATATTGCTCGCTAAATGGCGGTGAATCTGATGCAACTCCGGAGAGAACGAAAGGAAACGCTCATGGGCTTAGAGCCAATTGACTGCATACGGTATTGTTAAGCCTAACCCTTGCACCTGCGTGTTGTGCAGTAGCGGCCGTCTACTTGAGCAGGATGCACGTGCATATGCCCAATCCTGGTGGCCGCTCACAATCTCACCAACCTCAATTTGTGATTGCCGGCTGACAGGACTTCAGCAAAAAGATCAACATCTTGTTTTCCCCTCCGCCTCAGTGATGAGGGGCAATCGTTCTCAGCCAATACCCACGAATTGAGATCTCTCGCCCCCCTGCAGCGAGTGATTGGAGAACCTACTACGAAGTCGTGCTCTACCCAGCCTAGGCATTTCATGCACAAGGGTTCCAATACTTCATGCAGGCTATTCGAGGGTACCTACAATTGATCGAATAATATGTAGAGCACTCAATAAGACGGGCGGAATGTGCATCTCGTGCGCCCCATCATAAGTATTGGGTGCGATGGTGTTTTTGCTCCTCTCGCTTCAAGGGTCTTGTCCTATCAAAAGTTGGGATTCCCTGTATGCTGGTAGAGCGTGTTTAGCTTTGATGAGTCTGATGGAAAACCCACTGAGAATTTGGCTGGATGGGACGAATTCAT
This sequence comes from Morchella importuna, assembly GCF_003444635.1. Classification (NCBI taxonomy): domain Eukaryota; kingdom Fungi; phylum Ascomycota; class Pezizomycetes; order Pezizales; family Morchellaceae; genus Morchella; species Morchella importuna. The sequence goes on along the minus strand of NW_025763399.1, from coordinate 1,725,383 downwards.
CTCCAACAATAGTTAGGATTGACGAAGGCAAAACCAACACGAACAAATCAGAATCGCAAGAAGGGAATACTCTACATAGGCCATATTCAGCCACCGGCTGCAGGGGACGACGACAGAGTACCTGGACTTGGGACCTAGTCCCCAACTCGTTCTCCTCTCAGCCTGCTGTCCACGCGGGTTTTTGATATTTTATTTCGGTTTTTATCCACAATTCCCTAATTCTGTCATCACTTACCCAGAGCTGGCCTATTACCGAACCTTTGCAGCCGAAAAAAGCCCCATGATAATTCTTCCGTAGCGGCATAGTTGAGCTATCTGTTCTGTTGGTTCTTGGAAATCCTATCTTTTCCATATTTTCCACCCTCCTCTTCCTCTTCTCTCACCACCTGTCCCTTACTTTTTTTTTTCCACTCCCCCCTCACACAGCCTGACGCCCATCTGCCGCCTACCTTGACGAACCGCTCGCCTGGGCGGTCACATTGTGTTGTAGTGTGTGAAGGAAAAACTACATAATAACCTATTGATCTCGCTGTTGCCCTGCGTGCCTACAAAAGTAGCGTTGATTCCCTACCTTTCTATGCAGTTTCTATTTTGTTGAAGCGAACTTGACTTACGAAGCAACGGTTCGCATAGTGCCTCGTGCGATTTACTCTACAATGCACCCCCGTTCGCGCTCAGGCTCTGTGAGCTCAGCACTATCGGCTCCATTACCTTCGCCAATGTCTTTAAGAAGTGTTGGAGGTTCAAGAAGTAACGGCCTAGGGCCATGCGGTGCTACACCTCACCTTTTTCTTTTCGCGCAGGGCACCTCGATATTGTGTCTTCAGTACGAATCATTGGCTTTGGAAAGACGTTTTGAGGGGCATTTGGAGGATGTGACCATGATAGCGGTAGACAATACAAGCGACAACGAAGGAGAAGAGGGTTCCAGGGTTGTTTCGGTGGATGCATCGAAGCTGGCGATTGTTTGGGACACACGAACAGGGCATGAGATTGCAAGATATGCCTCATTTGAACATATTACTTCCGCTGCTTGGATGAAAAACGGGAATCTAGCTTTCGGCACGTTCATCACCCACCCCATGAAACATTTAGAGTTTTGAGTGATGCATGCAAGCTGACTGTTCCTGCATTTACGAATTTATAGGTGATGCCATGGGAAACGTAACCTTATTTGATCCTCTGAGGTCTGAATCGATATCTGCCAGAACAATTTTCGATCCATTGTGTTCGATAGCTCCCGCCGCAGATTGCAAGAGTTTTGCTCTGGGGTAAGTACCCGTCAATAGTCATGGAAGTTAGTAGGTTCTAATGTTACTCCAAGATACGCGAATGGCTCTATATTGGTTGCGGCGCTTTCACCCGCATTTACTATCCTTCACACTCTTACGACAACTTCGTTGCAGCCTTCACCTATCACAGCATTGGCATGGCATGCATCATCTTCCCGACAGAAATCGGATATGCTCGCAACTCAGACTCGGGGTGGAGATCTTAGAGTCTGGAGCATACCCAAAAGCTTGGAATCAGACGAACCAGCTCGGGTTGTTAGAATCCTTAAAAAGCCTGATAGCAATAATAGGAGGGGAGATAACTGGATGGCATGGTCTAGAAATGGGCGGATCGTGCAGTACTCCGATGGGTATGTATATCTAGAGCTTAGTGCCTATAGTTAATGGTGCAGGATGGCTAACCTTTTATTGATAATTTAGTGAAACTACAATATGGGATGTAAGGACAAAGAAGGTGACTTGGGAAAATGTGCCAACATTTCCAAAAGTATTCGGCATGACAGTATATGGACCGAAGGGTGTTCTTTTCACTCTCGGCGAGGATCATACAGTGCAGCAGTTCTCCTTATACCCGCCTACTTATGTGCACAACGAACAACACCTTCCAGGCCTTCCTCCACCCTCACCTCCAGTATCGGTCGGAGGAGTAATAATGCAGCAGGGCGAGGAGCAATACCACGATCACGGTGTCTTCCATCAGATGGAGGAGCACGAGGAGGATTACGCAGGAGCAGTCATGTCACCGTTTGGAAGAATAGCTCATGAGCTGGAACAACTTGAAATGATGGAACATGAACACGGCGGTCTTGGTATCTCAAATACAGCTCCTAGAGCGGCGTCTATCAGCTCAAGATCCTCAAGTGATAGCGTTGGCAAGGGTCATAACCACAATGGCTCAACATCCCCGTCTATCATGAGTGCAAAAAGATCTAGCGGTGATCATAGTGAACTCTCGCACACTACAATTACGACCATCTCGCCTGGTCGAAAAGCCTCGATTGGATCAACTTCAATGAACTCTCCAGGCCGTCATCCTCACCCCCTCCGACAAGAGATTCACCAGAGTCCAGCAGAGGAAGAAAAGGGTGCAAGCCCGCCCAAAGATGAGGATCCATTTAGTGGCCTCCGAGCGAGACTTGTTACCGCTACATACGAGAGCCCGCGTGTAGGGTCTCCTAAAGGAAAAATGACCGAGGACGATCACCGCAAGGAAATGTTATATTGTATATTCGGTTGGAAGGGAGATATTGAGGATCTGATTACAGATCAGCGTAAGTAGATGACCAGGTTTCATCCCATGCCCATTAGATGATTAACGTATTTCAATAGTTGATTCTGTTGATTCTCGGTCTATGAGTGCCATCATGCTACGAATGTGGCTTGGTGACCTTGACCAAAATTCGTTGTCAGTTTTACTAGGCGCCGATTTCGTGGTAGCTGGCGATTGGATGTTCCTTGCTCTGAGTGCTATGGGTAATATACATCCCCATTCTGTGGGCTATCTCATGGCTAACATAGAGGCTCAACTCCACAGGGGGTCAAAAGTCGTGGAACCATGTTGTCCGTGCTTTTGTCATGCGACTCCTTCAAAGAGGCGACTTACATACGGCAGTTCTGTGTCTTCTTGCCCTTGGGGATAAGAACGACGCAGTGGAGGTTTATGTTTCTCACAAGCGATATATGTAAGTTGGAGCTAATTTATTTGGATGATACAAAGAGAGACTTACAGTGATATCATAGGGAGGCTGTTTTACTTGTTTCCCTTCTCTGGAAAAAAGACTGGAAGAGACAATCTCAACTGGTTCGGAAGTGGGGTGAACATTGTGCTGAGAATGCAGATGCACCACTTGCTGCCCGTTGGTAAGTTTGTTCTCTTCATAAACTATCACTCTGTTTGCTGATTTTTTAAAAGCTTTGCCTGTGCTGGTTCTGAGGCATCCGCAGAGAGGCCGGCAGCCGCATCAATGTCCCGTTCTCACTCACGGTCAAAGTCTGAGACAGAGTCTATCCAGCATTTTGTCCGTAGTCTTTCTATCAGCGCCCCAAGTAACAAAGCATCACTACGGATGACTGCAAAGAACTCTCCTCTAAAGTTGATTACTGCTTTCCCAGCACCTGCAGCTGACCCAATTGCTCGTTCTGCCACTACTTCGCCAAGCAATGAAGGGAAAATGGGAGGAGTTCAACGGTTTTTTGCTTGGGCCGGCGATAGAGGTAAAACACCAGTGGCCGCAACCCCAATTGCAATGTCTGCAATATCACCAGTTGAGGGAAGTCACTGGCAACGTCGCGACCCCTTCGCTGCCATGTCTGCAAAAACTGTGATTCCAGGTGCAGCAAAGCTTCCACCTGTCACAGAGATGTCACCTGATACACCCAGCCAGCAGATTAATCTTCCAATCGAGCAGCTTTTGCCTCCATCACAGGCAGAAAGAGGGATGAATATCTCGTCCCCAATTGAAGCGCGTAATGAAATGGGATTTTCTGAAAGTCGAGGACCAGTCTCCTTCGGTGAACATAGGTCCAACAACAATACACCCGCTCCTGGCACTGGATCGAGAACAGTCACCCCTAGACCACCTTCCTTGGCAATGGCGCCTGCTCCTCCACCTCCACCCCCTCGTACATTGGCTGCATTGGCTTACACGCAGAATCCCGCTCCACCCACGTCGCAGGCGCCTACCGGCGCACTTCCATCCCCACCCTCAGATGTCTTTAATAATAGAGATAGTGGTGGTAAAGGTGGTCACGCTTCGCGAAAGCCAGTTGGATTGGCCATTCAGTCGGTCCAGTGGCCTCCAATGGATACCGTAATCCGTGAAGCTACACCTCCAATTTCGTCAGGCGGTTCTAAACACAAGCGTACTGGTTCTCGTAATACACCCCCAGTTGCTAATGGTCGACCCCCAGCACGAGCGGAAGCCAACGACCTGGATGGATTCCTCACCTTGCTTGACAACGTAAATAATAAGAGGATGGATACTCAGCGTGCTGCACCTCGGGTTGGAAGCAGGCGCCGGGCAGAATCTCCCGATATTAGAGGAAGGGATAGGAGCCGAAACAATAGAGAGAAAAGCACTGATAGGAGAGGTAGGCAAGCAGCCCGCCAAGAAACTCCCTTGATGCGGTCACCTTCTAGTCCACTCCCAATGTCGCCTCAGGCAAGGCTTTACAGGGAGGATGTCGAGGAGGAAGATTTGCATGAGGCCGATTTTGAGGACGAAAGATATTATACTTCCAGCCCGCCGCCACCAATGCGAGAGCCTTCGAGACGTCGTGTCGCTTCTAGAAGCCGCCAGAGAAGCCGCCAGAGAAGCCGCCAGCCAAGTCGCCAAAGGAGCCGTCAGAGGAGCCGTCAAAGAAGCCGAGGTCGTGAAGAATTGAGGATACCTGGAGGATCTTTGTATAGATCCCCCTCTACTCCTCTCCCCTCGTCTTCCCAGGCCAAGTTTTACCGCGAAGAAGAGGAAGACAGTTTCGATGATGAGAGGTATTATACCGCTAGCCCACCGTTAAACAAGGCATCCCGGGCAAGGTCTCGAGGTAGGTCTCACCTGCGAATTCCCGGACAAGCTTCCCATATGCGATCACCCTCTAGTCCACTCCCGATGGCACCAGAGGCGTTGATGTACGCAGAGATGGCCAAGGAGATGGAATATGAAGAAAGGCAGCCCCGTAAAGCCCACCGCGGAATTCGAGAGGAATCCCGAAATCGTCTACAAGGCGGTGGTCTTAGGAGGTCCCGCTCAGAAGCCACCATGCGTCAATGGAGTGATGCGCTTGAACGTGCGGGAGCTTTGGAACGTGCGCCTTCGGTTTCGGGGATGATGAAACGGAATGCTTCAGTCCGTGGCCTTCCTCCTAACCCTCGTGCATGGAGGAATGAGTTTGGGAGCGAATCTCGCGCCGGTTCACCGGCACCAGCTCCCCGATCTGCTTCACCTGCCATGTCTATGGCTATGGCGCCTGCACCACCACCACCGCCACCACCACCACCGCAGCCATTTATGCAGCCTGGGAGAGCGATGTCGCCGGCTATATCAACGCTGGGCGCTGTTTCAAACCCTCGGACAATGTCACCAGGCCCTAGTAGGCAGGTAACGCCAGGCCCAAGAACATTCACACCAGGTCCTAGGCAGAACACTCCGGGTCCAAAATTCCAACAGGTTCCTAGCAGACAAATGACACCCGGCCCCCGACTGACCCCAAATCCAAGAACGTTCTCGCCGCCTCCTCGTGCTGCATCTGCGAACCCTTTCCCCCTGAGGGAACGTGCAGATTCCGACAGCCAAGTAGCTACTAACCGCACGACGAAGGAGACTGTTCTTCGCCTTCAGAACCATTATTATGAGGAGCCCGATCATTACGACGCGACCAGAAAACCAATTCTTCCTGATGTTCCAACCATTCCTTTTGGGGGAAACCACTCGCGTAACAACTCCAATGACCCCAATTTCAAACCCTTGATCCGCAAACTCCCGCCTCAGCTACCCCCAGACTCACCCCCGCCATTGCCACACGATCTCCCGGTGCACCCATTGTTGAATATGAGCCTTGCTCCCAGCCAACCTGGTCGGAAGGGCCAGCAAAGGGTGGTAAGAAGGCAGAGACAGGAGGAATACATGAACCCCATTGACGGGGTATTACGGGACCACGAGCAGCACATCACGATCGGTCTCGATGCCCATGAAGCGGCACTCCGCTGGGAGGAAGAAAATCTTTATAATCAGCAGCAGGCACAACGCTATCAGATGGAGATGCAGCAGTTGAGGGGGCATGGGGCAAGCCCTAGCCTTGGCAGTCAACATAGTGGGCACAGTGGGCATGGTCACAATAACCATTACCAGCTGAGAGAATCTAATGAGGCTATTGGAAGTATCAACCAGTTTTAGAAAAAAATTCATTTCTTTTGTTTTCTTCACGATTTTCTTTTCCTTTCTCTTCTTTTATTTCATCGGGGAGAATATGCCCCCGTCTTTATTTGTTACTTTATATATTGCGCGAACCATAATTTTGTATGCTAAATAGGGCGAGATTAACTTTTCATGAGGTGTTTTTGGTGGCTTTCGATTTATTTTCTTTTTCTTTCTGGTTTGGGTGCAGGAATTGGTTGGCGGCATAAGGATGGTGACGACAAGTACTTACATTCATTTCTACTTTTCTTGGATTTTTTTCTCCTTTACTTTCACTTGCCTCATTAATAGAGGATCATCCTTTCCCCCCTCCCCCTTCTGACATTCTCAATGCACTGGCTCCGCGGCCTGGATGGTGTTCTTGTCTTTACGTATCTATTTTTTTCCCCCCTCTAGAATTGGAGAGTAACATGATGTCTTTTAAAAAGTGATACGTCAACTACACGCTTATTTATGTATGAAGTAGTTAGCATGATTATTGTTTTGGCAGTCCTAAGTTTTGATTAATGATTCGTGCCTATATGTTCCGGGCCATTCGCGAATATGACAGATTCGTGAATGGACTTGACAGATTCGTGAATGGACTTGACAAATCCACGAACAGACTTGAGGTATTCGTGAATGGACTCCTAGGCTCATACATCTGTGACAGGACCAGTCTATTCACGAACAGCCTGGGGAAACTGTTGTTTTAATATCAACACCTGATAACTAATAATGATTTATATTAACCCCGATGACTACTACAATCACCAGAGACCTCTAAAAAAGACTAGCGACCCTAAATATCGAGTCTGGAATAATAATTAGCACCTTCAAGATCTTTAGCGAGCTTCAGTGACATCCTGTGGCCTCTATCAGCCTCAGGCACCTTTGCAAGCTCTTATTTGGGCCCTATGACCTCTAGTAAAGCCATATGGCCTCTGATAGACCCCAGGCAATTCGGGTGTTGGTTCCAAGAGTCAATTTCACTACCTTTTGCCCAGTCCATTCGCCAACGGACCGGTCCGGTCCCGGGTGTATGGAGAAAGCAGTCCATTCACGAATTCGAGGTATCCGCCAGTGGCCCGGAACATATATCAACGAGTGATGTATTGTGATTGACTACTAACTAATAATGCGTGCCAAACTACCCCTTTTGGGAACTATTATTAGTTAAAACATTTAGTCCGTCTACTATCTTGGCACAGTCAATCCACCACCCCACAGATGATATCTGATCCCACAACACAAAGAAATGATCAAAAATGCAGGAAAAAAAGCTCAAAGCAACATCAACATAACAAAAATACACACATACATACACGCACATATATATAAACAATCACCATCCGCTAACTCAGCCAGAACTTCGTCTCGGGTAGTGATGCGTCTGATGCTGCCCCTCTCCAAAACTAAGCTGCGGCGGCGGCGTCGGCGTAACAGGTACAGTCAAGATCTGCGGCGGCGTATATATCCGCAACCCGTTATTCGCCTCCAGTCCAAACTGGAAACCAAAGCCTAGTCCCTGCGATTTAGAAGCTAACGGCGAAGATAGCCCAGGTGATGTCCCATCAGAGGCCAGCGTTGATGACACAGTCCCCGTCGGCGATGACATCCCCAGAAACTCCGCGTCCGGCTCGAAGCTAGACCCTATCTTTTGCACTTCTGGGCGCCCCTCTTCATCGCCTTTGCTAGAAGTATTACTCCCGCAGAACCACCGCCCCACCGCAACTCTCATCTTGCGCATTTCTGCCCGCGACTCCATGGTCGTCCCAAACACAAAGAAAAACAGATACCCCGTGAAGCTGCCCGGGATCGGGGAGCAGATATTGGCAAACTCCTCGCTCTGGTCAATGAGAGGCTCGAGTAGTCCTCGCGACCACTCTATCCGGAAGTGTGCCCACCGCTGGAGGAAGAAGATCTGCATCACTATCATGTAGATTTGCAGGCCCTCGACCATGACAAAAGCCAGCGCGATGCGCGCTATAAGCCAGCCATCAGAGCCGATATAAAGACGGCCGAGACCAGTACGTTTTCTGCCCTTCTCAAGGGTGTGGTCGAGCCGCGGGCGGAACTCGACAACTCCGTCATAAGTGCGGGAGAGGCGGACCTCGGTGGCTCCTTTTGCTTGACGGTGAATGGTAATAACATGGACAAGGGTGAGAACCAGGAAGACGGATCCCATGCCGATGTTTACAAGGACTTTCGGGGGGTAGTTATTAGAAGGGAGATCTATTTTTGTATGAAATGGGAGGACGTATACTTACTGATGCAGTTCATGAGTATTAGTTGCGCAAGGTCGTTATCGCGAAGTGACTCTAGGCGCAGAAGACCGAGTTGGATTGCGGGCAGGGCGAAGCAGGAGATTTTGGTACCAATGATTATTTTTTGGTTTTTCCACCAGACGGGGCTGAGAGACCATGATGAGGAGAAGAGTATCAAGGACCAGTAGAAAAAGAGGAGGCCTTGAGAGTTGACAAAATACATTTCTGGTTCGGGCAGTAGAGTTAATATGTGTGGTGCGGATGAGATATAGGCAGGAGAATCTTACGAAGTGAGAGGAAGGCAGAGACATATTTGTCGTTTGTGTGGAAAAGAGGGAATGGCTCATTTCCGTTACATTGAAACATCCGTGTCGCCAATCGGAACGCCTCAAGCATGAGGTCTGAGAAATGCAGAAGAGTATAAATCTGCTGCACAAAGCTGTTGAAATTCCCCAAAGCAATAACGATGGCTAATATTGATACGTCTAAATAATTGAGCCAAAGTCAGCCAACAAGAAGTATTGGTTGTAGCAGTGATTCAATAGCACTCACAGTTGTAGTGCTGCCCATTTCGGATGTTAATAACCAACAGGAAGATACTAGTGACACCAGAGAAAAATGTAAACACTGCAACAGCGATTCCAAGAGCCCAGCTCGAAGATCCAAGGCCGACAAGCATGTCTTTGAAAAGGAAAGAAAAACCCTTGACCCTGACCTGTCAAGGAGGGGCGTGAATTAGGGTTTAAACGTGAGGCTGCGGTGGTAGGGGGGGTAAAAAGAACGTGGATATTGAATGTGCCAGCAGTAAAGGGAGAAGAACGAAAAAACTCAGGAAGAAAACTGTGAAAGTGGAAATGATAACGATATTCATGTAGTAGAAGAGGGGAATTATATTAAAAAGGTGTACGCGTCAGTAGTATATTTTGCCAATATCATGATTGTTTATCCCCACTGTATTGTAGCAATAGTCGTGGTTCAACTAACTGCACAATTAGCCAGCCAGTGAGTTTGACCTGGGGGTGAGAAAAGGAAAAAAAAAGTAAAAAAGAAGAGAAAGACCGAATAAAAATAAAATTTAAAGGCGATGGGGGGAGTGGAAGAATTAAGGAATACCAGCCACAGAAGAGAGGGTAATAGTTGGTAAGAGGCCGGGAGTTTGAGAACAATAAGCAGAAAGGCCAATACAAGCCAGAAGGCGCCGCCTACATAGCTACAGCTAAAAACTCAATCTCAAACACCCCACAATGTTCCATCATATGAGCAGATCACTGCGATAGCCCTCCGTAACGTATATCGTTCGAAAAAAGAGCTGGGTTGGCTCAAAAGAGATGAAAGGGGTCCATAAACGGCTATATTAATTATAATACCTATGCATGCATCTTAACCGAACCCAAACCCCAACCCCTGAAGGATAAAACGGTCGTCTCCGACAGTTGTAAAACAATCCTCTCACAACGTCTATCAACGTTAAGGTTATCTCTAGAAAAAAAGGTTTCTTACGGTTGTAAGGCGGGGCGGGGCGGCGGAACTTGTGCCCGGTTCATTGAGCTAAAGTGCTTTGCAATATGGGACAACCAGAAGGACAAAATCCCCAACATCACTGTAAATAGCTGTACGAGACAGTCCGATAATACTTACCAGCGGTGATGGTTCTATTAGGAGACTGATTCCTTGGATTTAGATATTTGATCTAAAGCCACGTTTCTATCAGACATCATCTTCCCCGGGGCTGTTTACGTAGATACATATACATCACACACACTACTAACGGCTCCCTAAGTACATACGTATACGTGTACACGAAACGGTGAGTAAATGGAGCGAGAACTTAGTACGGCCGAGACCAAATATTGCATCCCATAGAAGGAAGATAGGTTAGGTTGGGGTGGGTAGAGGCGAGTCTAGCTATGAGATATCGCAGCTAAATATCATGCGTCCTCGAATTTCTCACACTAACATATAATGCATACATCTATAGGACCAAACACCACCGCTTGATATGGGCGTGGATAGGTTTTCCGCTCCGGTGCCTGGCGCCTATGTTAATTACCTACTATGATCGATGGCCACTTATAAGCTGTGCAACGGGATGATAGATTATTGACGGCTGGTGGGATATATATACTGCGCAATGGATGAATTTTGTGAGCACCCGCCGGGGAATGGTGAACGAATTGAAGAGTGAGGGAATGGAATGCTAACATGCATGAACACGCCCCAGGGTGATCTCGAAGTGGGGTCTCGATCTCTCTTTGTTCAAGCAGATCTAGAGCGAAGCATGATCCCTAGCTAGAGAGTAGAAACACATTTAGCAGCATCACTACTTGAGAGTCAAATGCATACGGACAATTCTGCAAGTCTTATACATGAGTGGACACAGGCTGCAGGGACAATAATTTTGGGGCTTTTTATACCACTAGCTTCTTTCCCACTGCTACCACCACCCCACTGACTCCCCCTTTTTGGGAACAACCTTTCACCTCTTAGTTTCCGAACTCCACGCGCAGAACTTACAGGTGTCTAAACAACAACTTTCTCTTTCGCTTCCTTTTCTTAGGTTTGCTTGGTGTGACTAAGTTTCTTCGTCTTATCACCCCACACTCTTACCTTCGGTTTCATTCTTCGATTGTTGTTCCCATAAGTATCATCTAAACCCTTTGCCTTACCACTTAAGTGCAGTTACCTCGCTTGATTTCTACTGCCTGCTGTAGACCGAGGAACATTTTTATTTAGCTAAGTGGGCGAGGCTTTCTGATATTCCAAGTTCTAGTTTCCTTTGTGTCAAGGGTTACCGTGCGGGGGCTGCTAGACCAACGCACACCCGGCCAGAGTAGATGGTGATGGTAGACGATAGTTGGCATATAGAATGAATTCAACTCAATCTTCAGGTGGTTTCTTATCCTGTGGCGGATTTCGCGAAGGGGAGGCGGGGGTTAGCTAAGGTGGTTAGGGCCGAGCACGCTAGGGCTGGAGGGGAAGGTATATTGGCAGAGTAACTTTCCCACTTTCGAGCTGGCTCGTACTGTGCAAACGAAGGCTCAGAATGTTCGAGTTCGGGAATATGGCTCGAGCTCAATTGGACTCGGGAGAAGGAGAACTCGAGCCGGCTCGGCTCGCTAGGAACAAATCCAGTGCTGATTCAAGTAAATAGAGACCGAGTGATATTTTATGATCCATTCAATTACGGAACTTGTCTGTTGACAGTAGCATCATAATGCATTGCCATAAGAAAATGTATACTGTATACAGGTAAAGGTAACTAAACTAAGTAATGCTTAAGGTAATGTATGTAGAATCGAAAAATAACCAAGAAAAGAACACAAAACTCGTAACGACATATACCTCATAACAAAACGTTACCACCCCAAAACTCCAAACTACCCCAACAAACAAAGACAATAGACCCGATACAGAATGAGTAAAGAAAATACGCAGAAAGGGGAATCTAACAAGTGTAACTACTACATAATGGTACAAAAAGAAGAAAAAGAATGGCCACTTTTACAGAATACAGTGCAGCTCACAGGGAGTGAACGGAGCCTGCAGTAGTGGGTTAAACGAAACCAAAAGAAAGAAAAAAGAAAAAAGAAAAAAAAAGAATGTGGAGAGATGCGGGTACCCATAGCTCCCATATTGCAAAGAGCTTTGCCTCATCCCTATTTCTCCACCGCCTTTGGCTCTATCCTCACTAAGCCTCTTCTCCCCAACTCAGCCCACACCTCGTCCTCTCTCATCGACCCCTCTTTATTATACGGCAAACCATCGAGCTCTTTCATCCTCGGGCAGCGTCTCCCAATCGTGATCTCATATGTACGCCTGACTACCGCAGAATCGATATCCAATTGGGCTTGGAACGTGGCATCGATGCTCTCGTCCGCAGGCATCATAGTGAACGGGTCTTTAGCGTACTCATCCGGGTCCTCTGCGCTCTTTATGGCTTTGCGCACGGATGACGGCGGGTAGAATCCAATGGTGAGGGGGTTCATCCTGTAACACAGTTAAGTCAGTATAAATAAGATCCAAATCCTTATAACAAAAAACTCACCTGAGGTCCAGATAACTCAAACTCGGGAACCCGCTCAGGACAGATGCAATTTTCTTTACGCTCCTAACTCTATTCCCGACGAGGAGCAACTTCTTCAATCTGATAATGCCCAACAACGGCTTCAGGTCCGAAATCGCATTATTGTTCAAATTCAGGACTCTAGTGTTACACAGTAGCTCTCCAAAGTCTTTCGGAAGCACAGTCAACTGTGCACTCGCCAGCTCCAGGTACTGCAGATTCAGAAAGTCGAGCTTGAGCGACAGCTCTCGCAGCGGGTTACCAGACATGTAAATTTTCCGCGCCTCATACATTCTCTCGAGCTTCAGTGAAAGCTCGTGATCTTGCTCGCGGACGGAAATGGCGTCAAGGTGTTTGGCGCGAGTCAGGCCAGTGATGGTGTGGAGACGGTTATTATCCATATAGAGGATACGGAGGTTGGGGAAGGGTGTGACATCAAAGGTTGTGAAGTAGTTCTGTGTCAACTTTACGCAGCGGATCGTATCCATTTTAGTAGCAGCAGGGAGGTGCAACGTGTCTAGGTTGTTTTGGTCAAGATTGAGGTTGATGAGGGCAGGCAGGTTTTGGAGACCAGTGATGTCCGAGATGGCATTGCCGCGGAGGTCGAGCTCTGTCAGTCGGTGCCTACAGTATCAAAATTAGTTCTAAATATCCTGAGACGTATATGGAGAAACAACTTACATCCTTGCCTTCCCAAAATCGACCGCCACCAGCCTATTCCTCCTAGCCCTAAGCACACACAGCCCCTCCATCCTCACTACACCCTCGACACTCTCCAGCACATTATCATCAGCCCTCACCTCCCTCAAATGGACTAAACTCCTCAGCCCATCTAAACTCTCCAACCCGTTTCTGCTGATATCCAAATACTGTAAATTGACCAAATGGCCAAAATGCGTAATTGAGCTCAAAAAGTTCCCCGCAACCTTAAGCTCCCTCACACTGTCGCTCACACCTGATAACTGACCCAGCTCATTATCACTAACATCCAGCTTCTCCAGTCGTGGACACCACTCGTTCAGTGTGAACAATGTTTCCACCTTCCGTTTTGAAAGGTCGAGGACTTTCATGTGGTCCCAGTAGGGCTCGTATGGCTGTACATCGGTCAGATTTTTGAGGAGATTGGCGCGCGCGGTGCTAAACGATGCTTCGACAGACTTGATGTCGGTGGTGCCGGCTTTACCTTTGCGAGTGGCGAAAAAGGAGAGCTCGAGGTTTATTAGGGCGTCGGTGGTCTCGAATTGATAACTTAGGTCTGCCAGGGGGGTCATCTGGAAGGAGATATCGCCGACTTTGCGGATACTATTATTGATACTCATTTTACTAATAAAAGGAGAGGGCAGCGGCGTAAGTGCACTGCTCATGCTGATCCTGCTAAGTTCACGCTGTAGCACCGGATTGAGGATGGGATTTCCATGGCCGTGGCCATGATGCTGATGGTGGTGCCCATCATCCTCCTCTTCCTCTGTGATACGCGATATCGGCCTCCCAATGAAGGTCCTCGCTCCACTAGATTTCCTTCTGGCAGCACCACGGTATCCAACGCCGGAGAATGTACGAGACACATTCCTGCGCGGTTTTCGCAGGGCTCCATAGCCCTCTGCGCCACCATCAGTCGTAGAGTCTCCCTCGTCTGTCCATAGAACTGGGTGTCCACCAGGGCTCGAAGAGTGCTGTTCTTGTCTTATCATGGCGGTGGGTGACTCGTAGTCTTCTGCATAGACATTACGTGGTGTCCTACGCAGTGGTTCAGCGGAGGCAGTGGAAACTCGCTTGATCTCCTCTGTTTCGTCGTCTTCCTCTTCTTCTACAGCAAGAAGTTTCTCCTTGTTCTCGTCGCTACCATAACTTGTTGTTCGAGTCTCAGCACCCGACCCAGGCCTTGTAGAGCGACTGCTCCGCTCACTGCTTCCGCTACCCACAGTACTTCCCACAACTCCCTCGCCCTCCTCTCCTCCTGTTCCTTGATCGCCAAACCACTGCTGGCGATCCCACGTCTCATCACCAATACCGTCTTCTTCATCTTCCTCGTCAATACCGATCATGCGACTACTCGGCCACAGCCCACTCTTCTCACCATCGCTCGCCATACCCTCCCAGTTCCTTCTCGCCAGTTCTAGCGCCCGCGCCTCCTCCTGAGAGTCGACGCTTAAGTCTGAGATACCTGTGAACGGATCACTATCCTCAACCCGCGCTACTTCATTACCGTCGTCGTCACGCTTCACCCACGTCATCTTCTTCTCGTCGAAGCGCATGCCGTTATTTTTCAGAGCCAGGTGATGCGACATGACACCGTCGCGCGGGGAGATTACCTCTACTGCGCTCTTGCGTGAGGAAGTTGATACTGCAGTTTTAGTTGTACCGACCTCTTGGTTAAAGGAGCCCTCATGAGAGTGCTCGACTTCATTCCGTAGTGGTGAGAGGGAGTGGCGGCGGACGGAGGAATCGTCGTAGAAGGAACCGTCGTCGCATTGGCTGCGGTCGGGGCTCTGGAAGTCGAGTGCGACGCCATGAAGGCCGCGGTCGCGAATTCGGTTCATGACTGCGTCAGCCTGGTCGAGGAAGTCTTGTGTTGTTACACTGCCTTTCCGGACAGTCTCTGGCTGCATGGGACTCGGCATCTCAAAGGGCTCGCCTTCTGCGCCGTCGCCGTGGCTACCTGAGAAGACGACCAGATCTTTTCGTGGCCCTTTACACGCACCAGGAGAGAGAAGATTGTCGCCGTACTCGTAGTTTTTCTTGAGCACGGGTACCTTTCGATCTTTCCTTTTCGCACCCCCAGTTGGCGTGACACACTCTACCGCTCTGACCTCCTCGGTCTTAACTGAACCCAGTGGTCCTGGTACTGGTGGTACTCCGCTCGATGGCCCTCGCTGGTTATACACACCGTTAATATTCCTGCGTACCCTCTTCGGTGTCCGCTCTTTTACGGGGGTTCGTGAAGATGTGTCCGATGCCGCAGTAGCAGTCCCGCTCTCGTCGCTTCTCCACCTACGGTGCTTTCGGTGGCCTTCTTCAATGGGCCCTCGCACCTCCGGGGCACTACCGTGACGTTGCGGCTCTGCCGGCCTGGCTCGCCGTTTCTCTTGTTTCAGCACTAGCTTCTCGAGGCGGTTGACGACTGCCGATGCGCCAGCACCAGAGTATGAGATGTCTGTGGTGGTAGGGCTAACGGCCTCGTCAATCTCCTGGGCACGTACACTCTCCTCCTGCTCTTCCTCCTTCACCTCCTCGTCGTCGTCGCTACCGGAGACGTTCGCGCTTGTCTCTAACTCTCCCAGTCGCTGCGTAAGTCGCTTATTAGTGTATGTATCGTAGAAGCTCGCAAAGAGCTTCAATGGGCTGCCGCTAGTGCGGGTTTTGTTATCGCCGTTGAGGTCAATATCCAGTAGCTGATGGCGGAAGGCGTGTGGTGTGAAGAAGGGGTCTTCGCGCTCGTCTGGGCTCGCAGAATCGTCTCTACTCGGTGGTGTTGGCTTGACTGGTGATTTCGGGGCGTCTTTGTGCCGTCGAATGTTGTCGAGGATGGAGTAACCTAGGGGTTCGCCCTGCGGCGGAAGGGCAGGGGCGGCCCGCTTGCTGGGTTCTTCTAGGTTAGGAGGCTGGGGGTCCTGACTAGAGGGAAGGAAAGGGGACGCTAGCTGCAGCCTTCTTGCGAGTTCCTCGGCGGGTGGGTACTGCTTTAGGGGTGATACGAAGGGGGGATCGTCCTCTGAACCAGAGCCAGAGGCATCAAGGTAGGAGGCATCGTAGTCATCATCCTCTGCCTCTGAATCGTACTGGTATCCCAATCCCACAACAGGTGGTGAGCTTGGATACACTGAGCTTATCTCGCTGGCATTGGCATCCAAACTTTTCCTCCTTCTCGGGACCGTTGGCGGTGCTGACCCTAGCTCAGGCACCGTATCTGCGGCTTCAGAGCCCTCGTCGTCAGAACCCATAGGCAGATATTGCGAGTCACTGGCAAGCGTGACCCCAACTGAGCCCGGCACCGGCGAACTACCAAAGGAGCGGTTACCAGGATTCTTCAGCATCCGCAATCGGTCCACCATATCTAGTATATCCTCCTTATTCTTTGCCTCCTCCGTGGTAGCATCACCAAGGGCCCGTATTGAACTCCAATTCTCATTCTTGCGGTCCGATGTACCCTCCGGTGTCAGCAATGCAACGGCGCACGAAACTTTCTTATTGCGCGGTACCGCAATATTCCTTTCCGGCGATGTAGACACTCCTCCCTCGGGGGACGTACTGGCCCTCCACCGCTGCTCTGCCTCCTGGCGCTTCTTAATGGGGTCTGGGCTGCCACCAATGGTCGGCGGGCGGAACATACACTCCAGCGGCATTGGTGAGAAAAGATCTTTTCCGCCTGGGGCGCGGAAGTCCTCCATTACCATTCGTTTCCATTCTGGAGTGTCTTTGGCGGAGGAGGAACGGATGTTCTCGGTGCCAGTCGAAGAGGCCGACGAAGTGGGGCGCCGATTGGTAGTGCTAGATTCGTGCAGGATGCGGGTTGACGGGGGTGGGGGCGGGGAGTCGCGGGGTTGAGAGATCCAATCTTCGGAGAGTGAGTCGGCCCAGGCGTCCGACATTGTAGATGTGTGGTGGATTGGGGGGGGGTGGGGGGTTGTAGTGCTGTGGAAGGATTAGCTGGCTGGGGTTGGAGGAATGAAGAGAGGGGAGGGGCACTTGTGCACCGGTTGACTGGTGTATGATATTCCTTGTCGTTATGGTTCGTATATTAGTGTTGTACTGTATGGACGTGTTTGTATTATTCGTGTCTGTATGCCTGGTGCAGCTTTCTGGCTGTCTGTATTGTACGTATTACTCTTTCAAATTCACATTCGCAGTTGTTCAAGCGTCGTCGGACGGACGTGGTGTTGTAACGCGTTGGTGTAGTTATTTGTGAGTTGCACGGATTAGGAATTATGTTACTCGATTGATGGTGATGTGTATGTCGAGTAGAGTAGTGTAGATAGAGTAGGTAGAGTCGAGGGTGATCGAGCGTCGGGTTCAATCAGTTCAGGTTAGGTAGAGACAGTAGTTGCAGCAGTTGACTGGTCGAACAGTGACTGGGTAGAAAGATCCCACAATGCCTGTCGCTCTAGTCGATCGATGTGTTTGTAGTGTGGCCTGTGCAGAGAGAGCAGCAGGAGCAGCAGCAGCAGCGGTCGGGGGTTTCGGTTCCTGGCTGGGGGGGTTGCTGTGGTAACGCCAATCAATTAGTGGGGATGGGGGAATGTCAAAATGTCAAAAGATGGAGAATGGAGATTTTCGAGAAGGAGTCAAGAGTTACATCTCTGGTAGACACAGAAACTTCTTTCAGCTGTTGTGGAGGAAAATCAACGGTAAGTTGGGTCTCTGCGATCTGCTCTCTGCTCTTTGCGTTTCGTTTCGTTCATTCGCCGCCGCATCGCTACCTACGTGTTCAACCTTTAATCTAACCCCGGCCTCGCTACCTGTCCTGTCCTATCGATTTCTCGAGACAGGGTTGATTGCAGCGTCCTAAAGTACCAACAACTGGATTCAGATCTCACTGTTTCGCATGACGACCTGTGCACTTTTTTTCTTGCACTCTACCTACTCCACTCAAATCCGGACTTTCGGCTGTATGCGTTTGGGAGGGCAGGGGGTTAATATAATAGCCAAAATATCTAGTATTTCTGCTGGGGGTAACCTGGATTGATGAGAGATAGGGCTGTCCTACCTATATATTACGCGAGCCGTAGACGGAGACTGGCTCCTCGCTTGTTTGAAATGTTCGATAAAATAGACTATTAATGGTTAAGAGATTTGATGTGATATGAGTGTGATATAGAGTGGGGTCTAAAAATATGTACTCAAGTTTAGAGGAAAATGTCTGGCATCATCGGGCATCACTCGGCCGGGATCGTGGTGTGTGGTGTTTGTTACACATGGGACGTTGTCGTACTGCAGAATTGCCTTGAAGCTTAGATTTAACCCTACTTGTTGCCGGCCGACTCAGATCATTGTCATGGCATACATATCTCACTTATAGAATCAGTTTCGCCGTCTCAAGGCCTGAATATACGGGATCTTTTCAATCTAACACTGTATTCATGCACTATGGGTCATCCCGATAAATTCCTACTAAAGGATGTACATATATACATGGATTATCATAACAATAGTAGGACTCCACATAGCAACAGCTCAACCAATGAGTGCCAGTCCTCACCAGGAGTTATAGAAACAAAACAGTGTTTGCAGAAATTCGAAGCACCCATCTAAGCACTCACAATGTAGTTATACCCACCACGCACATGCATTCACCCAACTACAATGATATGAGGTGCTTTGATCTATGTCATCATTTATACATCAAATCACCTACCTGCATCACAGTTCTAAGCGAAACTACAACAGATATCACTCATAACACCTGAAATCACCCGTTGTACTAAGCCTCGTACAATGGCTATTTATTACAGTACAACCCGCTTTTGATAATACTAGAGCCGTGAACTACATGTACCTATATGCAGCAGAAAGTCTAAATTTTAAAACTAGGGAAAGCGGAGTACCTCAAACCATAAATATCAATTATATACAGTGGAGTCCCGATAGTAGCAACCTCGATAATAGCATATCCTCGATAGTAGCATATAGTTGGGCAATCCCAAACGAGTCGGTACGGGCAAAGTTGTTCTCGATACAAGCATATCCCCGATAGTGGCACACGAAAATCCGTTCCCGACCATATGCTATTATCGAGACTCCACTGTACATGTAACGTATCAATGGAATTCAAAGTACTGCATCACGTGCAGTGATGGTTTTGAAGGCTAGCATGGGGAATCGAATCCTCATTAGCTGATGTTCTCATATATACATCACCCAGTACCTGTTCTCGTACCCTGTACCCCACATTCGCTAGCTAGATTCGGGTTCGAGTATAAGTAGGCCCACCCCTTCAACTCGTCATCCGCTTTCTTTTCTTAAACACATACAGAACATCCATATCCTAGAACACCCAGGAAAATGGCAATCCACTCCCTTATCTTAAGGACCAGGTGGATCATCGCCATGTTTTAGAACACCCAAGGGGATGGCAAATGTCTCTGAAATAAGCATCAACATCCTCCAGATCTACCTTTGAAGGGTGTCGAGAAATCGTTCCTAATCGTATCTCTCTTCGGACTCACGATGTAACTTCCAGTCATCCTTGCTTTGGGCAGTTATAAATTCCTTGTTCCTCCATCGTTCGTTTAGAATTTCCTTCTCCCACCTATTCTCCTCGATAGATTACAAAGCTCAAGACTCATCGTGAATGCTTCTAAGGGAATATCTAGCCTAGGATACAAAAGGCTGTTGAAATTCGTGCACTAGACGTCTTTTGCAATATAGCCAAATTCTTAATTCTCCTACTACACGATACAGTAACAAAATCGGCTCTGTTGGTCGATCTTGTGGCATTTACATCGACACTAAGCTTTAAAGCGGGCCAGGCCATACAGCTATTATATTACGTCTCCTGTATGCACTCCTGGCTTGTCTACAGGAGAACGTCGCACCGTCTTGCGTACACTGAGTGATCGACTGACTGGGCATTAATTGCAAAGTGCAAAGCAGAGATTCAATTACACCTTGGGAATGAGTACAACGGCTTCTATCCTCTCTGGTTACAATATCATAGAGCACCCAGAGGGATGGCAATAACCGTGCTATAAACTCCCTCTTCCTTCTCCCTCTCCTTGCTCACAACCATCTATTCTCATATGGAGGAGTGACTGAAGCGGACAACCAATATGGGGGAAATAGTCAAACTTAGCGCGTCAACGCTATTCGATGTCTCTTTTGTAAGTTCTCTTTTTAGCAAATTCGTTGACTTGTGAGTAGTTCATGTAGTTGACGAGTGATATTAGTGGAACTTGAATAGGAGCATTGACATTAGAGAGGTTGTGCAAACAGTGCACATAGTTGTATCTACAGCAACAGCCGGGGTTCAGACTCCAAATAATGTGAGATATATATGAAGTCTGTATTAAAAGTTGTACGGTATTAGTGAAAAAGCCAGTCTGTACTAACTCGTACACAGGCCAAGTAAACAAACAAGACGATTGGCTCAAGACAAAGGCGTCACTAAATACAGGCATGATATGCCCCCGAGAAAGTAGGAGTACAAACCATCTTGCAAAAATTCAAAGTTTTGGACTCTGTACTCACATCCCTCATGTAGATAGTACGCACTCCGTCTGCAACACCTCTGGTAGCAACAAGTCGGTGTTGCACACATCTGGAAGGGAAATTATAAATGGAACCCAGCATAAGGGTGTAAGTGTACACTTTCTATAGAAATTAATAGATTGGTTAGCTAATGGTCTTATTAATAGCCAAATTGCCGTGGTTATGTACGGGGTATGAGGGGGAACGCAGCTAGGCGCGGGATATTGTTGGGTGCTGTGGCACTGCACCGTTGAGGATGAAGGTGCCCTGGGATTCATCTACGGGATTCACATTTCATGAAGGGAATATACATCGGAATCCACCAGCAATATTAAATCCATATTGAGGATGTGAGTTTGCTCGTTGGATATGAAGCTATTATACGTTAGTTACTAATTATCTCAGTTGATCACGAACCGTGAGATTATATATGCGGTGGAATATTCCGACGAAAAAGAAGCATCTCGAGCATGGGGCGGGGGCTCTCAGAGGACATACTCACTGTTCCTGCTGCAGGCCGCATCTAATCTCGATCGGTGGTATGGGAAAAAAACCAACCCCGCTCATCACCAATACAACCAAGAATCAACCTCCGAAGTTACTTCAAACCCACCACAAATAAGCCACCTTTGCGCCATGGAGTCATCACCACCTCCCTGTGACTTGGAGCTCCGGGGGAGTTTATCCCCCCCCCCCCCCTTCTTCCGGGGGCGGCCTAACCACATCGTGTGTGGATGCCGCCCTCCCCATCTCCGCCCTCACCTACTGGATACAGAGCGGGGGGCATCGCCGTCATCCAATTGATGCCTATTACAAGGAACGTGCCATTAGACTAATAGTCTATTGTGGGTTGGGGGGGGGGGGGGAGCGAAATGGAAATCACTAGAACAGCATCTCGCAACGAAAAGAGTACCGGACGGAACTAGCCCGCTTCTGATTATCCTACCGATAAGGGGAGGTAAAAACTTAATGTTTGAAGGTATCGCTTTACAATATTATAAGAGAGTACATATTGTGATAGTGCCTTTTGTCGCACTCAAGCAAGACTTATACCGGAGAGCTTTACTTTATGCTTTTTTTTTTTTTTTTTTTTTTTTGGGGGGGGGGGGGGGGTAGAGCAGTTACCCCCAGGGCCTGCCTGTTCTCCCTGTGGTATTTTTTAGGACTTTCTTTGCACCTTTGTAATATGTTTATAAAAAATAATAGTAAAAAACAAACAAATGATTCATAGCCAGATATAAACGTGTCCAACTATATGAAACAAAACCCACTACCTAGTATAACTTACCTAAACAGAAATAACAACTACAGCGTCAATAATCTCAGATATAAGTATAAAGAAACCTTTCCGCTACTGCTACGTATGTACTCTACGAACCATGCATGCCACAGGCAACTCATAACAACACCACATCACATCCAATCACTCGCACGCCTAGCATGCAGCCATAGATCACGGCTTGTCACTCGAAAAACATGTTTCTACCAGGAACCGCACACTCACAACACCATATCAGTAGCGAGAGGGGCACACGAGGCCCAACAGCAACAATAAACAAGCTAGCCGCAACACGCCCCGCTCCCTACGATACAGTCCCGCACAGTAGCAAACAAAACGCACCCGCATACCCGGTCATTGATTTCCCGCCTCTTTACATATACTCAATCTAGCTATCCCTCCCATCCCCTCCCCTCCCCTCCCATCCAATTCAACAGTCCGTATAATATAAGAAGAAGAAGAAGAAGAAGGAAAAAGCACCACCATTCCCATTTCACACCAATCCACTTTTTAACCCCGCCCCCGTTCTCACTACCCCACGCCCCGCCACAAACAACCACAACCACAACCACAACCCCACACTATTACATTACACTAACCGGCACGGCACGGCAAAGCTCTAAACCTGCTCGCCGTCCCACTGGGAATCACGCATGTTCTCTGGTGGCTCAATGGAGGGCACGTATTCGAGCGCGACTACAAGCACTCGTTAGCACCCGGCCACTCACTCACTCACTCAGGGGGGGGGGGGGGGGGGGGATGGGGAAGGAAGGCAAACCATAAGCAACCCCGACAAGCCCGACGATGGAGCCCGCAATCTCCCGGAGGATGTGGTCGTGGAGGAGGATGCTCCCGACGAAGATGTAGACTAGGGGCACACCACATGTTAGAAATAAGGAGGAGGAGGAGGAGGAGGAGGAGGAGAGATAGGAGGAGGAGGGGAGGGGGAAGGAGAAGACATACAGATACCCCTTCCCAGGAACGAGAAAAGGAAGCTCGCATATCGCGATAGCTGCGGCGGGGTCTGGAACTCGAGGAGCATGGTCGCTATTCCACCACCACCACACAGGTTAGCCAACCGCACTACACACCTCACACCTCACACCTCACATCACAAGCACAGAGCACAGAACACAGCAGAGAGATGATGATATACCGAGCCCAAACAAGATGACATAGCACCCAATAATGATGCTCTGCAGGCCGAGCGGGAAGAACTGCGAGATGCCGCCAAAGACCATGACGCCGCCGACGCCCAGGTTGACGAGGCGGAAGATGTTCGACATGTTGTCCATTGCGAGGGTCGTGGGCGTCTGGAGGTGCGGAATGGTTGCGGTCGATGGATGGTGGTGATGGAAAGAGAAAAATATGGACGCGCGGTGCGGTGTGGTTGTGGTGAGGAGGTGAAGGTAGAGAGAGAGGTAAGGTGTTAGGTTTGGGTTGAAGGGTTGACGGGTTGACGGAGGGCTGCCCGGGCGGTTGTTTGGTTGGCTGCTTGGGTTGGGTTGGGTTTGGGTTTGGGTTTGGGTTGGCGGTGATGTGTGTGGCTTGTGGCCGGGGGAGGGGGGTACGCTTATTCAGCGTGCATGTCATGGGTGGGCTAACATGGGTGGTGAAGTGACTAGGCCTGAAACTATGATGAACGTACGAATACGAGATGCTTCCCAGGTTCAAAAGCGATTACGTGAATGATTAGATGAATTACCTTGGGAGAAGATATTCCCTATATGTATAGACCGCGCGTTTAGGCGAGTAGATACATGTACAGAGCTGTGGATCTACTGCATACGCGGCCAGGTGTCAATGATGGAGAAACCGTAAAGTGGGGGAGAGGGCTGCCAATGTTCACAACCCCGGAAATGATATCTACGCCCACCACCACCACCACCACCACCACCACCACCACCACCAATCCCCACCTCCACCAACCAACCATCCAACCACCCCACCACAAACACACCCACAATGAGCGCCCCCACCCCCCTCCCCCCCTCCACCACAACCTTCCTCACCCCCTACCTCCCACACCCCACCGGCGGCCACTACCCCTTCACAACCCTCACCTACGCCACCTCCCTCGACTCGCACCTCTCCCTGCACCCGGGCACACAAACACACCTCTCCGGCCCGCTCTCCAAATCCCTCACCCACCACCTGCGCACGCACCACGCCGCCCTGCTCATCGGCGTCACCACCGCCCTCTCCGACGACCCGGGCCTCAACAGCCGCATCCCCTCCACCCCGCTCTCCGCACAACCAACACCAATCATCCTCGACCCGCACTTCCGCTGGTGCCCCACTGCCACCACCCGCGTCATCCGCACCGCCGCTTCCGGCGCCGGGAAGCCGCCGTATGTACTTGTGCGCGCGGACGCGCCGGAGCACGCTGATAAGACGGCTGTCATCGAGGGTGTTGGCGGGAGGGTGTTCCGCCTGCCGGTCCCGCCGGCGGGTGCAGAGCGATGGGAGTGGGATGTGCTGCTGCGGTATGTGAGAAGGGAGTGTGGGGTTGAGAGCGTGATGATCGAGGGCGGCGGGGAGGTGGTGAATGCGCTGCTGGAGGCGAGGAACCAGAAGTTGGTGGATAGTGTTGTGGTCACGGTGGCGCCGGTGTATTTGGGGAGGGGTGGGGTTAATGTGTCGCCGGTGGGGAGGACGGGGGCGGAGGGGAGGAGGGTCGCGGCGGCGAGGTTTAAGGATGTGGCGTGGTGTGTGTTGGGGGATGATGTGGTGATGGCGGCGAGGCCGGATGTGGGTATTTAGAGGGGGAGGAGGGGTGCGGGGAGAGGATGGTTGGATAGATTATAGATAGAATAGGACTGCATCATCGCTTCAATTGGGGGATGGTACTAGTATTGGTGATGGCATCGGTTTTATAAATTCGTGTACAATTGATCATTGATACCGCTTGGGCAAATAGTCAACTAAAATCCTCACAAGGACTTCATGACAGAACCCATTTTCACAACCCTGGACATACTTCACAAAGGACATACATCACATCACATCACTTGCAATTGCACAATTCAAATCTCTTGAACCCGTCTCAACGACGCCATTCACATTCATTCCACGGGAAATCATCATACACCGTAAACAAGGCTATACACATCCATAAAAAGAAAAAGAAACAAAAGCCACAAATCCATAAAAAAAAGAAAAAGACAAGAAAATAGAAAAACCCCGCGCCCACCCAGTAACAACAAAAAGGGACCCCATTTTGCTTCAAAGTTTCGTTACGCTACCACACGCTTAGTCCTTGCCGCCAGCCAAGTTGATGCAGACTGTCTTAGTTTGCGTGTAGTTCGCCAACGCCGCCTTACCCAGCTCACGGCCAATACCGGACTCCTTGTAACCACCGAACGGCAGCTGGTGGTGGAGGGCGTTGTAGGTGTTGATCCACACAGTTCCGGCCTTGAGGCGGTTCGAGACGTCGATGGCAGTGGCCAAGCTAGTAGTGTGAACAGCCGAAGCCAGACCGAAGGTAGTGTTGTTCCCGATCCTAATAGCGTCGTCCAGGGTCTTAAACTTGGCAATGGAGGCGACAGGGCCAAAGATCTCCTCCTGCATGATCTTCATGTCCTCCGTAACATTCGAGAAGATGGTTGGCTGGATGAAGTAACCACTGGTACCATGGCGGCCGCCACCGCACTCGATCTTGGCACCCTCCTGCTTCCCGTGCTCAATGTACGACATGACACGGTCGAACTGGAGCTGCGAGACCTGGGGTCCCTGGAAGGTCTCGGGATGGAAGGGGTCGCCGACAACGTTCTTTGTGATGCGAGCCTTGAAGGCCTCGACAAACTTGTCGTAGATGCCCTCCTGGACGTAGATGCGGGATCCAGCGCAGCACACCTGGCCGTGGTTGAAGAAGATTCCGAAGTTGACCCAGCTGATTGCGTCATCGACGTTTGCGTCGTCAAACACAATGTTGGGCGACTTTCCACCGAGCTCGAGCGTCACCTTCTTGAGGTTGGAGTTGGCGGCAGCCTTCATGATCATGCGTCCGACGGGGTGGAGCCAGTGAAGGCGACCTTGTCGATGTCCATGTGCGCGGAGATGGCCGCACCAGCGACGCGGCCGAGACCGGAGATGACGTTGATGACACCGGGGGGAAGCCGGCTTCCTTGATGAGGGTTGCGGCCACGAGGGCGGAGAGAGGGGTCTGCTCGGCGGACTTGATGATGACGACGTTACCGGTGGCAATGGCGGGACCAATCTTCCATGACCACATGAGAATGGGGAAGTTCCATCTGTAGACTTGTCAGCAATTATTCTCTCCACACAGCAAAGAAGGGACATACGGGATGATCTGTCCGCAAACACCGACGGGCTCCTGCTTGGTGTAGTTGAACTTTCCGGGAGCGGTGTCAATAACCTTTCCGTGGACCTTGTCGGCCCACCCACCGTAGTACCTGAAGACGTTGGCAGCGGCCTGGACGTCACCCTGGGCCTCAGAAACGGCCTTTCCGTTGTCGAGGGCCTCGACGGAGGCAAGGAGGAGCCTGTTCTTCTCGAAGAGGTCCGCAAGGTTGTTCAGGTACCTTCCACGGTCCTGGGGGGTGACCTGGGACCACTCGCCCTCGAAGGCAGCACGGGCTGCCTTGACGGCAATGTCGACATCCTGTTCAAACCGTATTGTTAGCAATGATGTTGTTGATGGCAGTGAGGGGTGGGGGATTGTGGTTACCTTCTCGGAGGCCTCTTGTACGGAGGTGATGACCTTCTCAGTGGTAGGGTTGATGACCTCGAAGGAACCACCGTCAACACTGTTGACCCACTCGTTGTTGATGAACCTATGATAAAACACTTAGTCCCCAATTCCATCATGCATCAATCATCAACCATAGATAGAGAAAGAAGAAGAAGCTTACAGTCCAAGAGGCTGCTCGTATTTGACGCCATTAGGCAACTCGATGGTCTGTGTAAGGCTCATGATTGAAGGTTGTAGTAGTGGTGGGTATGATAGAGATTGCGGTGATGAAGAAGATACTCTGTGGTATTCTGGGGAGACAGAAGAATAGGAAGCAGAAGAAGGAGGGGGGATCTCAAGGCTATATATGAGTTCTTGGGGAAGAAGAGGTGGGGATGAGGCCTAGGGTAGCCGAGGGAGGGAGTGAAATTACTGATGATTTGGGCTTTCGTTGTACCAACTGTGGGGTTAAGGATTTAAGGAACGGAACACACCCCGGGCAATGTGATATGGGTTGCACATGCTGCACACCGCCGCCGGCGGTCTGCTCTACAGATCGAATAAGCTAGCTCATAGCATAGCTTGAAGCATCTCGACACCCTCCCCCCCCGGCCCCCGCTGGAGCCATCGAGTTAGAACAAGCACCTATGTGGCCATCTACGAAGCATCCATTGTTTCAGGAACTCCATCAGAATGCGACGCATCGCAGTTACCCTTGTGGTTAAAGTTCTATTACTACCAGTGTGTTCTGTTATACTCAGGGTCCCTCTCGATCTCCTCTATTCGCGACCCTTTGCACCGAATGGCGGGGTGGAGGGCATGACGACAGCAGCTATGTTTTTGTTTCAACCTCAGAGATGAAGGGTGACCAGGGTCCCACACGGCTACTCCACTTAAAGCTTAGTGTATCCGATGATTGCCCCGCACAACCGCCCCTCCCCTCCCCCCTCACCCCCCACTAACCGATAACGGAAATTGCCGTTACGCGAGTCCATGTTTGAGCTTTCGTTTTTTTCCCTCCCAACCTTCTGATGAAGGTAAATGCTCATC
Source organism: Morchella importuna (assembly GCF_003444635.1). Lineage (NCBI taxonomy): Eukaryota > Fungi > Ascomycota > Pezizomycetes > Pezizales > Morchellaceae > Morchella > Morchella importuna. The sequence goes on along the minus strand of NW_025763399.1, from coordinate 1,697,663 downwards.
GTGGAATTGGGGTGTTGGGGGATTGGAAGTGATTATATGATCATCAATCGTTGCAAATCACTACCTGCTCCTGCTTTTCTCATATCATTCCTTACAAGCCAAGGTCGTGATGCTGCATCAAGTTTAGAGTTTTGGTGTCAAGCAGCTTTCAACCTCACCCCTATGATCCATTTTGACGGCATGCATGCGCATTGACCTTCGATTGGGCCGGCCACGGCCACGCGGTGGGCGATAAATTACAAATCAGGGGGTGATCCGGAATCATCATGAACTGCATCGATTTTTGGGCGGCGCTCTAACGGAGATACTGCATGGGCGTAGCACGTATTCCCGATGACCTCCTTTGAACTCGGACGACCGGGGTTTCCCGCCGCCCAGAGTTGTTGACTGTGTTTACATGATTGGATTTCCTAGAGCGGCTGGGCCAAACTCAACACTTTCCTTCTCAAGTCAAGCATTGTAATTTAGAGCTTAGCTAGCAGGAGCTCTCATGGATTTCTGAGCAAGCTGTCGGGGAATTTTCCAAGCTCCCAAGCCATGGCTTGCTGAGTACACTAACCGCCTACTAATAATCTCCGAGCTGCCAAGCAAGCAGTAACAACGCAATAGAACCAACCACCAGAAACGTGGTATGAAATCATTGACAGCTCTACTAAAATATCAACCAAATTTACCTACATACTCTGCCATAAGGAATTGTGACCGCAAAGGTTTCAGAAGAGCATATTTTCATCCGTACGCCCTTCCGCGGTTATCGTGGTGGGGGCTCCTTTTATCCGTACTTTCTCCGCTGCGCCGTCCTTTGTAAGACGTTGGTTGTCTGCATCTGTCTGTATCCTGCAAAAAAATCGCCTCCCGGTTGTACACATAAACCACAGGTATGGGTTATTGAGATGTCTCTGCTCTACATCCCAGCAAATCGATTTTTCGGGAATAAAACTAGGTCGATTACTCTAGATGAGCTCCTCCTATAGCTAGCTCTCGGCACGACGCGACAGATTACTCTTCAAACAATTTGATGGCTGTTTTTCGTCGCGGTTAATGAAAAAGACACAATCCTACCAAAAGATATATGACGGCGGACCTGCTTTTCATGTAGGTACATGTGTCTGGGCAAACCTAGCAAGAGCACGGTACTCGACCTGCTTTGATATCATCAAGGTCTGGACAATTGGCCGGACTTCCCTCCGGCCACGTTTTATGTCGCGATCTGTCCAGCTCCCCCCTGTGACCCTGGGTACTCGCTATCGCAGTTGCTCCGTGCGCTCAGACATTGTACGTGCACCGTGACAGTCACGTTCTCACCAGAGGAGAGGATGGGGTGATTGATAGTCGCTGCTCCAACTTCGTTCTGACTAGTGTAAGGAGCTTGGGGAGTTTCAACAGTTTTGAAGGCTCATGGAGGAGGCTGTTCTTTCGTGGGGGGACGGTCTTTGATGATATAAAGCTGTCGGCGCCCTACCTACCTACGGTGTCTTTAAGAATTTTCTTTCCTCCATCCTGTCCGCATATCCAAAGGCTATGTTCTCGGGGAAGATGTGTCGCCCTGGATACATGTAGTGTTGTTTAGAGCTCGGCGCCCTTAAGCGCCTCTTCTTAGCTCTCCGGCTCCCCGCGTTTTCCCCAGCTCAGCCCTTCAGTAGTAGTTTATGCGGGGCCCGGGTCTTAAGTTTCCGAATTCCGTAGCCAGGGCCGTCTAGATGTCTTTCAAAAACAACTAAAATTGTTTTGTTTTTCAAAAACTGTGGGGTATATCAACTACGGGCCAATTGCCAATTAGTAAAGTTACTCGACCAATGAAGAGCGACGGACGTCAGATTGCTCAAACCAAAACCTGGATTGGCATATTTTTTTTGTGTCACGAAGAGGCTTCGGGGCGTAATTAAGCTTTTTGATATCGGGCTTTTCTTTTTTGGAACTTCGCTTATCTCGCTGGATGGATGAGCCGTATCGCCGAGGGTGTGGTTTGGCAAATGAAAAATGCGGTTTGGGATCAAAGCGAAAAACTGACCTCTGCTATATATAATAAAATCATCGGCCAGTGCTATGATGCTGTTTCTATTTCCAGAGATGATATATCTTTGTGGGGCAAAGTAAAGAAACGAGAACGCAGGGAATGTATTCTTTGAATTGATGAGTAGAAACAAGGAGAGAGAGCGGAAGACCTCTCTTTATAGTTACGGTTTAGAGGACAAATTACCTCCAATACAAAGGTACAGATAGTTTAACAGCGTCCAAACTACATAATAAAGCGCAATTGACTTGCCACAACCAATACCGGTACGTATGTAGACCGCCTTGTGCCAAGTGTCTATAGAGTCAGGCTAACAAAAGCTACGATTGCGGTTTTCACAAAATATATATATCTCTTGGTCTGTCAGCTGCACCGAAGCAATACATATATATTGCAATTGTCGTTCACGACCGCCCTCACAATTCACTGCATGTCGTCAAGATACCCCCAACAAGCCTAAATAAAGTTTCCTAGCTAGCGGCATGTACGATCTGTTCTTCCCCGGAATCTGCGTTTCCCACGTTTTTCTCCCCCACCCCCATGTGCCGGTACCGGTACCTACAGCTCTCACATCAACAATTACTTACAAGGGTCTTTCAAGAACTCAGCCAGCCGCCGCCCTGCCGACACTTAGGCCGGAGAAAACTCTTCACTAGAAACACCGTAGTTAAGCAGAGTCTGGTCTAAGTCCGCTCGCCTTCTCGGGCTATCTCTTGTCTGTGTAGCTGTGGTCTCCTTGGGTGTTGCTGGTAGCGTGTGTCGGGTTTTCGGGTCAGTGGTGGCCGAGGCGAATGGGCGTCGGGTGATAATTGGTGAATATAGCAACACATGGACTGAGAACTGAGGTATTGGGGATATCTGAGATGAGGGCTTATTTGCAATTGCTAACCCCGACTCTCCCCGTGTCTTTCATGACCGGGCCTCTTCTGTGTCTTGGTATATCCATGATCTACATACATACATGTACTTTACCCACCCGCAGCCCTACCTCCTACATGTACTTTACACTTACCCCATCCCCTCCACACCTTCGTGTCCTACACCCCTCCACCTCCTTCTCTCCCTCCTCACCACCCACTACCTCCCCGCCGCCGCCACCGCCACCGCCCTCATCCCCACCGCGCCCACCACCGCGCCCACCGCCACGCCCACCAGCAGCGCATCCCACTCCCCAAATACCCTCTTCACCCGTGCCTTCGCATCCCCGACCCACAGCCAGCGCTCCCCGCCGTGCCGCCTCGCTGACCGCAATCCCGGCAGCCCGTCCAGCGAGTCAGAGTTCCACTCTACCTCATAGTCGTCCATCTTGCCCTGCGACACCATCTTCCGCCCCCAGTTTGCCAGTGTGTCGCGCTCGGTGAAGACGGCCTTGACTTCGCCGTCGGGCGAGGCGGTGGTGCTGGCGATGGGCACTCCGAAGCCGCAGCTGGTTTGGACCTGTTGGTGATGGGTGCGTTAGCATCCTCTCCATTCTCCGCCCTCCGCATTAACCCATCTCATCCGGCCACCTCTCCGCCTCTCCGCTCGGCCACCCGCCCGCACACCCCGCACACCCCACACACCCAGACAAACACTCACCTTCCACACGTCCATCACCACCACCGCCCTCGCTGCCTCCAAACCTTTCCCCTCCCCCACCTGCATCCCCATCTCCTCCAACAGCTTCCCAAACTCCTCCTCCTCCTTCTCCACCACCCTCCCCCTACAGAACAGTCTCAGAATCCTTGGGCTGCGCGCAAACGACGCAAACATGACTGTGGCGCGGCCGTTCTCGTACACGTGCGAGATGGTCTCGTTGCCGGAGCCGGGGGCGTCGATGTAGGCGACCCTGTTGGGGCCGAGCACGGCGAAGGAGGAGGCGGGGAGGCCCTTTGGGGAGAGGTTGATCTGTAGGGGTGAGGGTGTTAGCTGTGTGTCGGAGGAGGGGGAGAGGGGGGGAAGGTTCAATGGGGCAGGTGGAGAGTGGGGGGAGGGGAGGGGGTACGTGTTTGCCAAGTAAGGGCGCGCTGGCGATGAAGAAGACGCTCTGCTCCATGAGCCATGCGGTCAGCTCTGGGGAGAGGGATTGGTAGTAGACTGGCATTTTTCTGGCTGCAATTCACTGTAATCTCCAACGTTTAGGTAGGTAAACTGGTACTGAGCTGCGCGGGGCGCGGGCTCAGAGATATAAGTACCCTAGTAGTACCCAGGCGGCCGTGAGTCACCGCTGGGTATATTATATATGTAAAGCGCGTTACTAACCACCTTCCCTTCTCCGTTCGAATTCCCCCACTCTTCCCCACATATAGTACCTCCTTTGCGACTGTACTTGCTGGCCGGAGGTCGGCTTGCATGCTGCAGGCAGGACAGGACAGGGTTGCTTATCGATTTGAGATACGATCATTGACCGGGGTTGTCGTCGCCGCCAAGGCGAGATATTAAAATGGGTTACAGTACTCTACTGTACATCTACAGGTTGCCTACCTATCTACAAGCTACAACTACGGATTCTATGAATATGAGGACAACGTAAATATAGTAACCCAATTGCTACTACTTCCACTACCCTCATGGACTGTTTTGCTATACCGGTGCCGGATTTTAGCGAAACGCTCCGTATCCGACAGCATCCGTGCTGACGGGCGATCAGCCACTTATATATGGTATTCGGGCCGGCCGGTATTGGGATGGATGTGCGCACTAGTCATAAGCTATAAAGTATGCAACTGAAGTAGAATTATATACTATGTAGATAGCCGGGTTGTTAAGATATATGTATGCGGTACATAGAAAAACGGCGGGCTTGGGAGAATATACATGTAGTTACCGGCAATGTACGTACCGTTCACAGAGCGAAAAGGCGGCGGTATTGTGGGTTTAGAGTACATATATGCTGAGGATGCGCCGGTGTCAGTATTTACTACATGTACCTACAAACCACCTGTGCACCCCGTCCAGATAGAGAGGGGGCTTTGAGTGTTCGATTGCAGCTACGTCAGAAAACACAATCTACAAACCGTATATTATCTGCAAATTGCAAATAGAGAATACCGGATGATCTGGGTTAGTAAATAAATACTTATTCCAGCCCTAACTACACCAAAATTACAATTATATGTGCCAGGAGCTATCATTGACCGGTGGTTGACAAATCCATTCCCCAATACTCAATCATCATGCCAACCATATTAAAAAGCCGAGTAACACTCAAGACCCCGAGAGGAACTGAAGGAAGCTAAACTTTTGAGGATGTGGACTATACACATGTACGCATGATGTCCGGACGAGCTAAAAGCACCGGCACTGGTGCCAAAAATCGGCCCGGGAACGCGCGCAGTCTCAACTATATATCACCTATCACCGAACAAACAACAAGCCACACGAAAATGGTAACAATAGTTTCGTCTTCCCAGCCGCATATACGGGTTGGTACGTGGTAGTAGTATATATGAATCGTCTTATATAGAGTACATATAGGCGGTATGAATATGTGAGATGCTTCCCATAATTAAAAACAGCAGCAAACATCACTTGATCGAAGCTGGGTGCGGGTATGTTTGGCCCCCTTGGGCTGCAGTAATAAACATCTATATATCTGCTGTCACTGGTGATATAGAACGATGCTAGCTCTGCGGAGTGGAGTGGCGTGCGGCGGGATGATACGAAGTTTAGAAACGGAGAGGCTCCACCTAGGCATATACATAACTGTACTCCAGGGTAACATCCCAGTACCTTTAAACGACACTTGTCCACTCCTCCTATACAATAAATTGCACCGGGATATAGCGAGCGAAAGCTTATTTCCGCCAAGTGATCCCCTCCATGACGTGAGTTAATTAGGTTGCGTCTGACATGCATCATGTACATGCACTCTAGAGCACTATATATTTTAAAATTATAGTAAGCAGCTTTTAGGGGGGTGGGGGAGTTGTTGAGAACAAGATTAGTTATTATTATCTACTCTACGTCCTCTTGATCTTTCTTATCAGTACAGTCCGTGACCTTTCTGTATGTCTCACGCGCACGCCGCCGCACCCCCAACACCCAACACTCAACATCTAGAGTACCTCTAAAACCCCAAAGCCCCACAAAGCCCCAGCGCAGAGATAAGCCCCCACAGACCTCTACCCCAAGTACATGTAAGAGCGGGTTCTCGCAGCCGTATATGTATCGGAGATCCAGCCTTATCTGGGCACTTCGGGTAACCGCAGCTAGGGCCGGGTGCACGAGCCCTGACAAGAGATAAAGCTTGGTTTGAACTTAAGGGGCCGGGGCGAGCAACAGGAAACTCAAAAACGTACACAAGATCCACCATGACTACATGTAGTACTGTCGTACCGTAGTTATACTTGATTTCAAAGCTCATCTGGCCGGTATACTAGGTGGTATTTGTACAACCCGCGAGCTACATTTATAGTGCTCTACATGTTTGTGGCGACCTTGATCTGGTAATCAAAATCCCACTGTACTGTACACAGCGCCTGGTGCGTTAGTAGGTTAAAGCCTGTAGGGTATGAAATGGCCATCTGCCTATCTCTGCTGACCTAAGACATACATATCTACATGTATATACTCTAAATAACTCATGGGGCGAACCTAGATATTTATTTATACCTGACAAAGTGGCAATCTGTTGATGTAGTCTGACCAAAGGTTACTTCTCCTCCTGGCCCTGGGGGGTTGAGAAAAACACATCACGACATGAACATGATGATGATACTCATCTGTGGCACCTCACCAAAGGTCTATGAGGAATATCAGTATATGTAGGTAGTTCCAATGTGCGGCGCGAGTGTAACACAGGTATCGCTCCACACAACTGCGCATTGTTCTGAACATGGATCATTACACATCACTCGTAGCCAGGATAAACCTAACCCTACCCCAGATGACATCAAAGATACCAAAAAACGCTTTTTTTTTTAATCTCACACAAAATACTAGAACACAAAACATGTCAAAAAAGACTCGATGATTATAATAAGCAGTAGCCAGGCAAGTACAAACAAAACCATCCAAACCAAAACCGGATGGGGGAAAAAATCACAACCATGATACATAAACATGCATGGATGAGGGTAGCAAAGAACATAAGCAGATATGTATAAATAATGCCCCTGTGCTCTCTCGCCAGCTTCCCCTCTACAAATTTCAAAAAGAACACAAAACGTGGATGCAGGGCCCCACAATGGCTGTTATGCAATAAAACAAAAAATCAATCCGTAGCACCGATTCTTTCCAATCTTTCAACTTCGCCAAGTTGAAAAGAAACCCGCAATGCACCAATGAAAAAGAAAAAGAAAATCAATGGGAAAAAAGAAGAGAGAAAAAGAAGAGAGAAAAAGAAGAGAGAAAAAGAAGAGAGAAAAAGAAGAGAGAAAAAGAAAAAAACCTCCAACACCTTCATTGAAACCCGCCCTCATAATCATACTCATGTAGATACCTCCCCTAGATCTTCCATCATATCCCAACCTGAGCTTATTTCGTCTCGCTGGTGTCCTCCGCCATGCCCCTCCTCTCCTCTTTCAACCCATTCTTCACCTCTTGCATCCCTCCAAATACTTTGGATATATCTCTGCAAAGTCCTCAACCCTCTGAGATAGCCTCTGTCGATACCGGTACGATCCTTTGGTGGGCAAGTCGCAAAAGGTGATAAAGGATCTTCCGCTGTCACACAGTTTGCAAAATCCACAATTTTCAGGTCGATCTGTCGATCATGATCCATCCCATCATACAGCATGAGTAAGCTACTTGCATAAAATCTATACCCAGGCAAGCGTTTGATCATAACCTCCAAAGCGTGGAGCTTTTCCAAAATTGTTGGGATATGTCTCAGGACAGATTGCTCAGCCTTCCCGTCATGCAAAAATCGGGTAAGCGCACTTTGAAATTCACGTCCAGCCTTGAGATCTCGCCCAAAGTACTTATCTTCGAAGGTGTAAGTACTACTTTTGGCATTCCAGACTTGCATCCCGCAAAGCCTCACTCCAAGGTCTCGGGAGGTAGTGAGTGCACATTTATTGGCCTGAGATTGGCGCTTCTTTTCATTGGCTTCGATCCCATATTGACGAGTTCCCATCTTAAGATCAAGAACACACGGCCGTTTCATACCTGCCGTGAGATCTTCGAGGAGAAGAAAGTGCTCAACGCGTTCTGTCGGCTGATCTGCCGGCTGATCCGCCGGTCGCTCTGTCGGATGCTCCGTAGGTGGTGGCGGTGGTGGCGACGTTAGCGATGGCGGTGACGGGCTATCTGGCGTGTGACTTAGGGAGATTGCAGGGGGAGGAAGGGAGGTTGTTGGCAGTTCTTGGGCTGAAGCAGCTTGGACCTCAGTAGTTGGAGAAGACCTTCGTGACATGCATTTCTCTGCCCATGATTTTTTCCCTGGAATGATATCGTCCTCATCCATTTTGAAAACCTCATCTTCCCGATCGCCTCCGTAACCATCATCCTCCGCGCCAAAGTTATGAGGACTCAAAGATGGCCTTTTCTTTGTCCGTCTGCGCATACTTCCGCTTGACTGCCTTCTAGCCAGCTTAGTTTTCAGTCCGCGATCAACGCTAAAAGCAGAAATATCGGGGGAGGCAGTTGCTGGTCGCTCCAATAAGCCACTATTCTCGGTAGCCCCACTTGTCGAAACTTCTTTAGCATTGGCGCTAGAAGAGTACTTTCTGTCACCATCATCGCGAAGAAATTTGATGCGTCGATCTTCAGGTGTATTGCCGTAAGAGTGAGAAAGGTCGGTGCTGCTTCTTCTGAAGCCTCTGCTACAGCTCGAAGATTCGCCTGCAGCACATTTTTCATCATGCTGATGTCGATGGTGATGATTAGTGTGATGGGATCGGGAACGTGACCGGGAATGTGGACGATGGTGATGTACTGGCGGGGGTCCAAACACCTCTCTTAACACTTGCTCCTGTAATTTGCGATTTACAGAGGTGGCTCCCCAACTAGGGCTTTTAGGAGTGATTTTTGGACTAGTATCTTCTCCTGTATGTGTCCCATTGATCTCCGTCCTACCATTCTCAGAGCCGAGGCTACCATGCACTACTCCATTCCCAATACCAGAATCTTTCTCGCTATTTACAGATGATTTGGAAGAGTGGGAGGAAGCACTGGTAGAAAGTCTGAACAAGTTCTCAGGAATGATATGCCTGTTATTCTCAAAAACTACTTGTGGTAAAGGAAACAAGGGATTTCCTTGCCCGCTTTCTGATGCTGACACGAAGTTGGGTTCTTTAGAAAACTCGGAATCCGCCGGTGCAGTTTTTGTCTTAGTAGTGTCACTAGAAACGGGGGGGACGGTGGCTGCCTCGGCCCCAGTGGACGCTTCTCCAGAGATATTCTCAATCTCCTTCTTCTTTTTCTTCTTAGGTGCTTTCCGGAAGGTGACATTCAATACCCCAATATACCTTAGATTCCCCAATAAATCAGTACGTATGAAAATGAGACAAGTTGAATTTTTTAGATAGAAATGGTAGCTTACTTTGGCAAAAATCCCAATAACTCTGGATGTCTCTTCTCCACAGCCTCATAAAACTCGTTTTCTTTGTTGCTCAGGCTCTTACAAACAGCCCTCCGAGAAAACCTGAATAATGCAGTATGACCTCCGACCTGATGATTGTAAGGTTTGAGTTCCACAGCACCGAGCGGTACCTGGGGGGTTGTCTGGGCTAACGCGTTGGAATGTGATTTATTCGCAGACTGACCGTGGGAACGATCCGGCTTCGGGTTCCGGGCGATGGGAGTAGCAGTTGGAGTTGTGTCTATTTCGGATCCATCTTGACCATTTTCGTTTCCCGACGAATCATCATTACTATCTGAAAGCTCCGAAAACCCGGATGCTGCGGATGAATAACCCTCATTATTAGAGTGATAACTACTGTAATCATCGTCAGGATTTACACGATTTCGTCGCTCTGCGTGATAGTGAAACTCGTCATCTCCAGACTGAATAGACAAATCAAATTCTGGCCCTGTTTTACCAGGAGGTGGAAGGATGTCATCTCGTGTAACATCGGTAGTAGACGGATCTTTCCGCATCGGTTGACTATGCAGGCCTATTGCCGAGGCTGATTTATTTTGGGCTGTGGTAGGGTCTGGAAGAACTGATGGCGTCGGATGTGGAAAGTAAAGTGCTGAGGATATCTCATCTTTATCGGACTCTTCATCCTCATCTTCATCCTCCACCTGGTCAACCCGATCATTTGCTGTTTGTTTTCTGGAAACATCAACCGACAGCTCGTGACAGCCTAATTGACCTTCAACCAAGTTTGAGGTTGGGAATTCGGAAGCGCTAACGGCGAGATTTGTTGGGTTATGAATATTGGGAATGATCCTTTGGTTTGATTGGGGCGGTGGTTCAAGTTCCGATCTATTGATATAGATGGAAGCCACTGAGGTAACATCTTCTGGGGCGCGAGACACAAAATGAGATGCCGAAGAAGGCGTATCACCAGGGACAGCTTTAAGAACGGAGAGCTCATCACAAGATGATGGAAAATATCTATCGTCTTTCGTATGTGTAACTGAGAGAGAATTAGAGAGAGAATCTTGCGGTAATTTGCTTTCATTTTCTTCAGTTTCTGAAACCAAAGCAACACAAGGATTTTGCTCATTTCCCTCGGCTACTGCCGCCGCTTTCTTTCTTTCCTCTCTTTCGACCTCCTTGGCTCGCTGTTTCTCCTGTCGTTCCTTTTCCTTCTCTCGCTCCTTTTCCTCTCGACGCTGTTTTTCTCTCCCTCGTTCTTCAATGGCCTGCTCGTTTTCTCTGAACAATCCAAGTCTTTGTGTTGCTTTCCTACTACGAGAATTGCTTTCAGTGGCCATGACGGCAGAAATAGAGGAGGATCGTTCGATGGGCCCTTTTGCGACGTCATCTTCACAACTGATATGTAGTTCGGAATCTATAGAGACCTGGCCCTCCTTGATAGGAGATGTGGCTTTCAAATAGTTTTCAGGGCTCGAAGTTCTGAGTTTCTCATCCCAATTAATTGTGTTATCAACGGTTGAGTTAGCTCTCAGAACAGCCCTCAGGCCACTGGCACCAGGGAGAGGGGTAGATGGACGGTCTGGACTGTCCGCGGGACTTATATATGGTGGAAGTATTGCTTTTGGCTCATCGTTATTTGAGTCGTTTGTGTAGCCACCCCGTTGGGGTGGTGGCTGGGAATGCTAGAATGTAGGATACCGGCAAGTGTAAATTTATGTACCGGAGGGAACGAAGATGTAGAATGAGGCCTCCAGTGGCGGAATTGTGGTCGGGGGGTATCATCGTCAACAAGGGGTTCACCGGCTCGTGAACCATTGTCGTTGTTGGGCAGAATATTTGGAGTAACTGAGTTCGAAAGTGTTTGAAAGGATACTGTAGATGCGGGTGGATGTAATGATGAGGTATGTTGGTGTGGTTGTGGTTGTGGTGTAGATGGAGACGGTGATGTAGGGAGTGTTCCGTTAAACCCTCTTAGATCTTCAACGCCACCTTCACTGTTTGTCGATGGTCCAAAGATCGGCAGAGTCTTTGAGCGGACAGGAGGGTGGAATGGAGGGCGGGAATCCTTCAAAGGTAATGGGTCATGGAACGGGACTGGCATGGGGAGTCATTGAAGCCTGCTGGAAGCCAGGTGTCCGATGGGAGAAGTATGGGGGTGATGACGTTATCGCTTGATGAGATAACCGGAGCTGGTGAAGCAGCACCAAAAACAGGAGTACGAAAGAAGAGAAGGAGAAGAAAGAGGAAAGAGGAAGGGGGGGGTGATGAAGGGGGAAGAGGAGGTCTTTGAAGGAAGGGGTCCTGGCTAGCCGTGAAGACTGGAAGAGCGGCTGGGGGCGACTATGAGCAGGTGTAGGCAGGAACAGGAGGGACCTTGTGATGTGATCTCGGGGTAGAGCAGAAAGAGACGCAGTGTCTACCAAGTAGGAACATACATGTATGTACTCTTCTTATCCAGTAGTGTGTGCAAGGTGTGTGTTGAAGCGGACAAAGCAACGCAGATGATGCCAACTGCGCTCAACCAGGATCGAGAAGAAGGGGAAAAATCCACTCCCTCCCCAGCTCCCCCCTACTTACATCGCTATTGGCCCTCATAAGACCAGCTAACTAGCTAAGTTACACTAACACGTCCTCGAGTACCTACCCAAACTAAGCAACCCCAGTGCCTGTACCGTTCCAAGATACAGCAAGATAGTGAGCACTCGATCTAGCACGGCCACATTTCAATATGTACAACTCAACCTCCTACACACAATACCTAACGTGGGATCCCAAAACCAATCAATCAAGGGTTTGATAGGATTATGGATAAAAACAAAACATCCTTATCAAAAGAAAAGATGGCGCCAAGTCCTAGCTTGTTTGACATCGGAATACTTCTATCATGGCCATCTTAATCTCCGTCATCTTGAGTAATTCCTTTCGATTCAAGATTTTCTGTCTTGATGTCCCACATCGAGTGGTTTGAAACAATCCGACTTATACATTAAAAATATTCGCAGCATCATTGGGGAAACTACATCAGTTGCATACATGTAATGGCCGGGCTCTGAACATCTCGTATGTGTATATCGTGAGATTTCCGAAGAAGAAAAAAGTTCTTCAAAGCCAAGCAAGTCGACTTGTGCTAAGCGGGACATACTGCCGAACCAAGGGATCCTGTTGGACCCTTCAGAATTTGCAAATTGAATTTGGGGTGAAAATACCATTTATATTAATCTCGGTTTACTGCACCCGCCGCTTCCCCATTTATCGTTCGGCTCAGTAGTGGGGAACTATCTGTCCACCAGAAATCTTTCCCATACTTTAACTAGGCGGTATCCGACTACAGTACTGTATTTAGCCATAGAAGGTGAACCAGAAACATGAAACATTCTTTGCAGTTTCTCCGTAATGTCTACCTGGTAGACGTTGATCAGTAGATCTCCTAGATCCTTGAACCAGGGGTTAAGGATAATCGGCCGGAAGTTTACAGTGCAGAGCCTATTATTATTCTGTTTAGTTATATCACATTTAAGTTTCATATCATTGGATACAGATATGTAGTCGTAGTACCTACATGTGGAGGCCTGGCTTGAGGTTTATCCGGATGGTGAAAGCACAATGTCTAGCCCGCTTGTTGAACGTAGCGGGTAAACTGGGCGAGTTTGCCGGTGGGTATGGGGACTGTGATGAACAACTGATCCTGATGTGCCGAGTGGATAACACAATTGCCCGAGAATTATTGGGAGACTTGAGAAGATAAGGGTAATCGTAGCTACCAAAGCTCCGAGAGCTAAGATACCCGAAAGAACCCTGGGGAATTTACACATGATGTGATAAAGCCTAGAGCACACCAACGGCAGAGGAGCGGCTCTTGACATGATGCAGCCAGATCGTTGCCAAGAAAACTTTATCTTACCGGAACATCCCGGCGGAGAGTTGCTACTCTTAGGAATATTGCTTTGTACTGATGGCGCCAGGGTTAGGGTCTATCAACCACTGCCGGCAAACCTCGACCACACTGATTATAACATCCCCAGAGCATGTGTTATAAGTTCTCTAATGCTCCTCGGGGATTCATGAGATTTTCTTCGGACGGAGTTGAGCTAGTAATCAACCACACTCCCTCTACAAATGAATATTGTGACTGGTTGTGATACCAGTAATTATACCAAGTCCAACGGGGACTAAAGCCGACCACTTATAATTACACAAGATTACACAAATACTGCGGTATTCAATGATCAAGCAAGTATGTAGACAAGATGCCCCTTTCCTGTATAAACTGCTTATGCGGTTATCCGCTACCGACACTCTTTAAGTTTTTGTTATTTCATTGGCCCTCGACTCCACCCCCGATCATCGACATTATCCCTGGCCTGCAATGGTTTGAAATTCTAACTCGCGTAATACTCCGGTAGTTCAAGAAATCTATAGCCGCTTTGATGCAAAATAAAATGGTTTGAAAAGGTTATATGTGGACACGAACACGAGGAATAGTCTTTTGCTAACGTACTAACTTTCACAGGATGCAGCTACTCCAGCGAGCCAATCATCAAAGGCGTGCCAGCGCAATTGGAAGACGTTCGGTGCCGGCTCCGCGGGCCACGGATTAAGGTCACCAGCCAGCTATGCAAAGAAATCCAATTCATCAATTTCAGCTCGATTGTTGGGTAAATCATACCTGTAATGTGGCCAACTCCGGAATGCGGGATTTATGAACTTGTCTTGGGTGTCCAGAGTAAACGTTCACATCGAGGGCTCTAGCTTTTTAAAAATACATATGAACCTCGAAGGCCTCCGGCAGGTGGTAAGTGTACCAGGCATCATCACTACGGTAAAACCTCACAGCGATCCTAGTCTCGTATACAGACTCCAAGTTGGGAAATTCAGCTATCTCATGCCCCTGGCGCTGGCGCGATGCTTCTCAGGTGCCGGCTGGTCCCAAGTGCGATTTTGCGGGGAAATAATATCGTTCACTCCCCAAAACGAAACTGCAAATCCGGGGGTGTCAGATTCTGGAGGGGAAATCGATTTAGGACCGAAAAAATGTGGCAGCAAGAAAACTCTACCGACTTGTCGATGCCGTAGATGCGATAAATTGCAGAAAAACAAAATGGAGGCTCATGTGATTTGAGTGATGTATGTGCCTATCCATGTACGTTCATAGTCGCTCTACTTGTTTACCACGAAAAGAACCAGAAAATGCAGTTGCTCAGGGCAAGGATTATTTGTATGGAGTGGCGGTGATCTCTCATACAAATTATCCCTGTTTCCGTCACTTGCATTTTCTGGTTCTTTTCGTGGTAAACGAGTACATGTCGTACGTACAGTCGCGAAAGCTCACTTGCATGGCCATCGGTCACGGGCCGTGGGCATCGGAGGTTTCACTTTGTATGCAGCTTAACGGGGGATAGTGGCTACATACTTTCTTTTGCACCCCAGAAGACTGAAGTGTTTTCTTTTTACGGGCGCATCGTAGCTCACCTATTTGTACCCAAGTACCTACATTTACTATGAAACTCTGTAGCTGTCCTTACAGATACGTGTATCTTGAGATCTCTACCCTCAGTTGCGATCGTAACGCAATGCGGTACAATGCGGTGCCTCGGCTTGACTACTTTAGTATCGTGTATGAGTGATCGTTCATGATTGAATCTCAATCAGCCTGGGTAAAACGTGGTATTGGTAGTGCTCTGGAGTGGATCAAATCATGGAAAGACAAGGATCGTAGGCCTTTTAAGATACGCATCGAATAGAGTACAAGGGATGATGCACGTGCTTTTAGACTTCAGCTGGAAATCATCAAATTTAGCATAATGCTTGGTATGTTCTGTGATTACATAGCTTCTGATCTCCATCCAACCTACCCGATCGAAAATCTCCATCTAATTAGTTAATGCAGTATAAAATGGCCATGGTAAGGCATGGTCTATGTAGTGTCTTAGCTGCAGAGATCGGATGATCACTGTCTCAACCTACGACAGCGTGATGAATGTAAAGGCTAAGAACCTTATTCACTGTGTTCAGATCAAAACACTAAACAGATAATCAATTGGTCTCGCTGTCAATGACAATGTTCAGACAGTGTTGTCGATCCGTGGGCCAAGTCAGCTCGAGATTTAGGCTCGACTCGCGAGCGCGCGAGCTCAATTCTGGCTCATTAAGAGTATGCCTTATCACTCTGTGTCAAACTGGACTATGCCTTTTATTTTAGGATTTTAGGTTATTCACGAGTTTAGGCCGTTCACTGGGTTGACTTCTCTCTGTTATCTGTTGTGGAAGCGCCTCCACTTAATTCGGGTTACCTTTGCGATCAGCACACTTTCTAGCTAGGAAAGTACGCTGTGCCACAGGCCATTGCACTACATTTTATTATCGTGAGCTCATGTATACATCGCTCTACGAGTCCCAGGCCTCAAGGAGCTGCCCTATAGATCTAGACCATACCACCCGGCCGGGCCCCATCACTATCACCCCCATACTGACTCTAACTACGACTCTGGAATATAATTACCGTATTAAAGTATCTGGGTATGAGATCGTTTGTGTTCGTTTTAGCTAAAAGGAAAAAATACATAAATAAAAACAACTTGAAATGCACCAATCATGCTTGATCACTCGCAATCAAAGATTGGTGAGGCCAGACTACCATGCAACGGCAATCTGTCCCTGGTACTCACGGGAGCTCTTTATCAATCTTGGCCTTCCACGCCTCGAGGCCCTCATTCACCTCTTTGATTGCAAGAGGGTCAGAGTTAACCCAATCCTTGTCGACATAGACATTGTTAGTGAGGGTCATTTTTGCCGAAATTAACTCTAAATCGGTATTGACTGCTGATAGTCCCGGACCCATAGATTCGGCCTCATGCGTGTCTTTGTAGATAGTCACATTGAAGCTTGCCCCCTGGCGGAAGAAGAAGTTGGACTCACTCAACCCAGTAGCACTCGGAAGCATAACAAATGGTTGCATGGAGACCTCAGATACTTCATTCACATATAAGATCGCGCCTTTTTCAAGTTCTTCCTTCAAACCAGGGAGCGGGGGATCAAAGGTGACCTTATCAGCCGAGAGTTGGATATTGGGCGCACAGAGGAGCATATGGTCGATATGGGTTTCCTCGGGTGTACCATAAACGTAAAATGGCATGTAGTTCTGGGGGTAACTGGAGTCGCGGAACCTGGCGCGGAGATCACGCCGCTTCAAAATGCGGGCTTTGGTGGCTTGGACATTCTTGAGAAGATTCGTTCTGGGTCGGAGAAAGTCCGTAACATTTCTAGAGGATTAAAGGCAATTCCCTATTTAGAATACATACCCACCACTAAAGTTGATATCCGCTTTGAAGGTCCCCGCTGCAAAAATATCTGGAAGTTTGACTGCTGGAGTCTTCAAAACAAATGGAGCTTTGGATTGGATTCTCTTGCTTCCACATATGCACTCATTGCATCATCTGGAACCTCGGCCTCAAGGACAAGCTGTGTACGGCTATCCGCCTCATAGAATAAGGGCTTATAAGCAAGGTACAGCTTTGTGGTGCCCTGCATGGTGAAGCTGTGGTTTGTAGCATCGATTGAAATTTGAAACGCGGAACCGGCAAGCCTACATGTAATTAAAAAGAGACCAAGTTAGTGGCAAAATCGTTTTTTGGGGGTATTCAAGACTGGCTATAGACATACATCGACCTCCTCTGAGGCAACTTTTTCAAAGATTGAAGTTAGCTTCGCAATGAAGTTCCTCTCTGTCGGGAATGGTAATATCGTCACGTTTCTAAGAACAAATAGGTTTGTTTCGCCCTTAAGACCGAGTCGTTGCTTGAAGTGGTCCGCACAGGCACCATATTCGTGCTGTAAGAACTCCGTAGATGTAAGGAAAAGGGAAACTTCGGCAGGTAGTTTGTCAGGTGATGTGACTGACAGCCTATTGACGATACGCCGGTTGAGATTATTTGCTTCCTCCACATTGTCATTCAAAGTCCCGTCTTCAAGACGGAAATTGCACGCAAATGTATTTACGATTAAATCAGATTCCAGAGATCCAAGCAGTTGCGTTGCTCTAGGTATCTTGAGATACCTCCCAGTTCGTCCTTTTGAGGATACGGTCCCGGATTTCTTGCTTCTCTTTGTCAAGAGCATCAGCTCTAACCGGCCCTTCGGTCTCCTCTGATGGGGGCGTATTTAAAGGGACGACGATGAATTTCTTATTTTCCATCGGAGCCCAATGCGCGGACAGCTGTGAATAAAAAGATGACGTTAGTGCTGTTATAAGTGGATAGCTTTGAAGTTTGCATACATACCCTGCTACAAGTAAAAACGGTTTCGCCGAGTAACCCACCATATCCATGTTGGTTCAAGCCGATTACCTTATGTGATAGAAAGGTTGCACCTGCGGCGGCGGCGGCGGCGGGCTTGCTGTTTGTTCCATCTAGACGTCAGTTTACGAAGTCAATCAAACAAAAGGATAAACTAACCTTCCCTCAACACCGTAGACACCAATGCTCTCAGTAGAAGGTTGTCCATGTTACTAAATATTTCATCCTGTTGTCACGGTAGTATAATGTACCAGCTGGATATGGAACATATCCGGTCTTGTGCGGATCGATAGTTATTGAATTTGCGAGGTGCAAATGAAGCAGCTGTTTTGTTGTCTCTTTTCGTAGAGGAATTGCTGCATAGTCACCCTCGTCTGGAGAATTATCGGGCTGACCCTTTGCCCGTTTTGGCGGAAGAGTAGATGCAAAGTAGCCTCCCCAAGCAGCATCAGCATGAACGATGAATGACATGCCGAGGCGTTGGTATTTTTTGCGGAGCTTGAGAACCTTAGCGAGTGGATCAACGGCACCCTCCTCCGTCGTGCCAATGATTGCTACCACTGCAAAAACAGCTTGTTTTCTTTAGAGACATTCTTTCAAAATGCATCTAGTTTATCTGCGTCAAGACGCGCACCTTTGTCTACGGGAACATTGATGACGTTTTCAGAGCCAATACCCGTGATGGCTAATGTGATGAAGATGTGGGTTAGCAGGTTTGTTAACTAAGGTGTAAGGGTCAGATATTTAAACCCACCAGCAGCCTTTGGCCACGAATAATGCTTAGTGGCAGATACCATATATTGTACCGGTTTATTAATTTCAAACTCCTTTTCGAGGGCGTCATTTCCAATTGTTTGAATGCTATATTTTCCGAACGAGTCCTGTAAAAACTTCGACGAGATACCATGCTCCTTTTGTAGTCTATCAGGGGTATCTGGAGTAGCTATAATTGAGACTTTAAGGTTAAGTAATTCCCAGGTAGAAAGTTGACTGAATAACTTTGGGTCGCCACCTTCGCAGGTCTCAACTTTGAAGGTTTTGCTGATGATTGAAAGTTCTTTCTTCATGGCTTTCTTGAGAGAAAGGGGATAGAATTTGATGTTTCGAGCTGGAAGAATTAATACATAGTTTAGTGATCATTTATATATACTAGGCTTATAGGTAAAGTTTCATCTTACTAACCCTATATGAAGTTATCTCGTATTGTTAGTGTCAGTTCAATAGCCCTTCTTAGATGTCCATGTAAATGCACGGGGGAGAAATGGTAGACATGGACTCACCAAATAGACTCTAGATTAGCCACAGTACCGTCACAGGTGATATGTCCCCATGCTGTTGGGAGGTTATCTGCGCTATTGGGGTTACTGGTATTATTTGGGTTGAAATTATATTTAAGTATTGAACATAGCTTTTCACCGACCATCATCTCGAGTAAAGTAGTGTTTGGGCTTGCCTCGAGAGCAATATTGTTTGGATTAAAGAGCATTGTCATTAAATAACCTAGGATAGCTGGCATGCTAGTGTCGCATGTCATATGAGCGCTGTAGCGAGCTGACCAGAAGGGAATCGAATGCTTATTGAGAAGCCCAGAAAGCTTATCGACATAGTTTTCGAGCCTTGCTACTTGAACTAAGTATGTCGGTGAGTCTCCCACGGCAGAAGTAGTGAATTTCTGGAAACGGCCAAAGTAGTTAATATTGTTTCGTCCGTGGAACAAAATGGGGGACGTACCCATCGGTAGGATAGTATAAGGCTCTAGCGCGTCTCTGTTCGTCGATGACCGAGTTGATACATGGCTTGAACCAGGCAAAGTTCTCAGCCTGAGGTCCGAGAAACCATGGCACCCACAGCTTGGTGTTGCGCATTGTCTTCATCAGAGGAGGCTTTCGGATAGAAAGTTTCGATAACAAAAGGCATTTTAGGTAGCTTTTATTGAGAAAATTGAGGATGTTGTATTTTTACATTGGAAGATGGTAATGGTGGCCTTTATATAGTATGATTCTTGAACTCTTTATGGTTCATCACTCGCACACCATGCGTGGTACTAGGGGTTTAGTGTAAAGTCACTATACGACATGATGTCTCAGAGATGATAATCTCAATTCAATCATCACTACATGTAATCACAAAAAAAGAAAAGGGGGGGGAGGGGTTTGTGGAGATCTCTCTGTCGCATCTGAAACCTGCCCAGACATGCGTAGTAGTTTTTAACTACATCTCATGACGTTCTTGGTAGCTAGAGTTGATAAACCAGAGAATGCAGGGAAACTGCTCCCCGAATCTTCAAAATGACCCATTCATATATGTACCTAATCTAAGATAAAATCTTAATGTATGCATTTGGGGCAGTACTAGCACTTGCGTGGGATCAATAGTACGTACGAGTTGACAGCAACAATGTATATGGGAATCTCGCATCATTGCCTTCAAGTCCTTCTTAACTGCTAATCGGAAAGTCCTGGTAGCTTGTCATAATATTCATTTACATTACTTCCAAATAACGTGTTTCACCGGGAAAGCGATCGTCACCGGGAAAGCAATCAAGGGTGACAACGGGATGATCCAAAGTTGCTGAAGAAAGTCGAATTTATATACAATTACAGAACTAAGTAGCCAGAGGTATTATTTAGATGTCTCCCAAATATTTTTGACATGATTTACCTCTATCTAGCGAGAGTATTGTTTCAGAGAGGTCGTTGACTGGGTTAGGGAGTGTAAGCTTTATCGACTTTACCAAATTTTGGTTTATATTCATTATAAAGTAACTCCAGGATTCGGAAAGGACACACTGAACCCTCTTATATGTGCCTGCCTTCACATATTGTGTTTTGGTGCCCACAACCTCATTTTGTGAGGTTCGGTTGCTTTCCCGGTGATCGTGAAACACGTTATTCTTAAGCTTTCTATCACTATTCTGAGCATGAGGTTTCTTTTGGATAATTTCATGCCGAGATCCTCGAACGTGTCTCTGAAATTTGTAATTGGTCATCTATAGACTATTATAATGGTATAGTTAAGTGTTTAAATGATTTACGTCTTATTAATAGAATTCTGCAATGGCTTTAGGTAAAATGTATTAATGTAGCCTGCCAAACATTTGCCACTAAATGGGGTATCTTGGTAGCATTTCATTATGATCCAGTACTTCTTGAATTATATGCTCGTAGATGTAAATAGACCTGTGCAACTAAGCCAGTTAATTCCCTAGTCTTGGGGATCTAGCAGAGTTATATTATTTGGATTGGGTTAAATCTGTATACATACAAGTACATGTACATACTACTCGATGTACGTAACACTTGAAATTGCACTTAGATGTGCCTTGTAGTTCACACACGATCTTAGTACCACCAATAGCCGGAATTGTAGAGAAATAGACTCAAAACTCAATTGATATCCTGGTGTTTAAACTTTCCTTTATCCTGTTTCAGTTTGCGGCATTTTGAAGTACATACATCTAGTGATTGGTCTGACATGTGGTGTTACTTGTCTAGATGTAAGTTCGGGGTAAGTGGTCACCCTTCAGATGTGGACCGTCTCCGGCTCGGAAGGATGGTTTCGATTATTAGCCGTCTTTAAAGAGTATATAGAGATTTAAAATGCGAGATTATCTTGCAAAATTTTTCAGCAACCTTTATCGACGTCGTGGAAATTATATATTTTCAACCTTAGTTGTCCTAAAATGGAGCGTCTAGCTAGCAGATGCTGCTCAGATACTTGTATTTACAACCCTATTGACATATCAGACAATGCTTAACATAGGCTGTGGGAAGTTGGTCATTGGGTCAAAATTTTATGTATGTTGATCTTCGAGTTGCCGTGACGCCGATATGGTGAACCTCGTGCGAGGGCCGGGCCATGTAACCGTGCCAGAGTTGACATAAGCCTCTGTGTGATCAATACTCTAGTACACAAGTGGTATTTCCTAAAGAATAAGTGAGCTGCAGACTTTTGAAAACTATGTAAGAATACATGTATATATACTGTAATTACATGTAATTAGGACCTAAAATTTATCTTTTCGATCCCAGACCCATTTGGTGGTGGAAAGCCACGCCAAATTGGGGGACTGATCTTCGTTCCTAGGGAGTAGACCATACCCTAGTGAAACCATACACATGCATGGCTTGAAATAGAAGGTCCGGTACATGTATATAGTTAACGAATTAACAACTCGTTGATTATTATAAGCCTGAAGACTCAAGAATACGGCTCAACATCGACGTCGCTGTACTCACGACCTATGCTTACTATGGTTAAAGTACGCCTATATAAAGATTGTTTCTCAAGACACCTATATGTTGCTTCTTTGATGGCATGGTTTCCGGAAAATTCGTCTCGGAATCAACGAGAATCGAATCTTCATTAGCTGGCGGTACGAATGACGTACGATGATGAATACTAACTAGTGCATGTATTATCCAGTTTTGACCTATATACCTGCATAGAAGGGGCTCCTTGTATGGTATAGATATCTCCGTCTCGGATTACTCTATATTGTAGACGCCCTAGATCCCCTTATGAGCGTAAACATAACCCAAAAAGCGTCATGACAAAAGTACTACATGTAGTTGTTTGTACTGCCCAATAACCATCAAAAGGCCGGTGACTACCATTTATAATTCAAGTCTAGGTATAAGCTTAACCATAAGGGTCCACACCACAGTGGCACGGATTGGAAACATGAATTTTCGGCAGTGTGTTAATTGCGGTGGTATTAACAATTGGCTTTCTTTCTACTATGGCGTTCAGTAAAAGGTCGTGAAAAGTCGCCTGTTTTCACTAAACGCCTTAGTAGACCATGGTGAAAATCAATACGTTTACATTCTATTGATGCATTCTAATAAGATAGCCGTATATATAATCGGGAAATATGTGCGGATCTACTCATATGTAGAGGGTGAGCGGGAGTACACCCACCCTAGTATACGTACTGTTTCCCTTCAAATCACTGGCTGGAGACCTGTAATAGCGAGGAGCTATTCCTACCTAGGATCCTACTAGTACTTTTTAGTTGCCAGCTTGAGTCTTCGCTTTGTACTCCCGCTCTATGGATAGATCCGCTATATTGTCGTTTTTGTCGCCCTCGGCATCCTGGTGAGTGCAAGGGATGGAGATCGACACGGGACGTACATGGGAAATAATAAACAAGTAGATGACCCACTCCATATACTTTGTGATGGTAACCTAGCGGTCAGTCGAAGCTTGTGCTTTGAATAAGCAGCTGGTACTCCCCATACACATACCTGGATGCCGACATCCTGCAATGGCTTAGTTAACTGGCCAGGGAAGGATGCTATCGGGGACGAAGCCCCAGCTCGATTTTATTCTCACACATGGATTGAAAGGCTCATCTAGTGATGTAGTTAGAGTGTCGAATCCTGATCTGGAAGGAGGACTGTCTGCATGCTGATCGATATGCCTACGTACATACGTACCACATTTATGTACGTATCCGGCCGGCCCGCAACGACTCCCGCCAAGTTCTTGGGCCTAGATTGATTTCATATATGGTGGTGTTGTTGATATGAGTGCGGCATTTTATTCCGTATCAGATCTCTGTTTTATTCTCCAGATCATCTAGAGTCAGCAGCATTGGTGTACTCAAAAAATGAATGGATTGAAACCACATGTATCGAGACAGAAACCACTCGCAGCCGCGGCAGAACAAACCACCATTCAATCGTAACCTTGATCATGGAACCTTTATTCACCAGCCCGAAATCCATTAATTAATGGAGTATATATGTATGTATGTTGCACAAGGTAGCCGGGCTGCTACTCTGTAGGTACTAAAATTAGGATCCGTCACTTGGCATGTCTAGCAGATGGGAATACATCTGATCCGGCTATAGGTGCAAATGTGCACGTGTGTTCTGGATAGTGTACGTGGTCGATAAAACAAGTTAACTCGACTAGCCACGAGCAGCCACCCTCACGAGTCGAGTTGGCTCGAGCTCCCTCCACTGCTCGACTTGAAAAGCTCGAGCTTTTGAGGTGTTATTTTAACCATACTAAAAACGCGGAAAATATCCTTGGTAATTGATTTTACGAAATGTGTCAGTAGGAAGCCCTAACCCTGGAAACACCCGTTCCAATGATCAAGAGATCGATATCACCTAGAATGACCTAAGGACAAACATCTGAGACCACTGAAAAGCTCGAGTGGCTCGAGCTGCACTCGAGCACTTACAAGTCGAATCGAGACGAGCAGCTGTTATCACGAGCCGATTCGAGCTTTTCCTCTTGCTCGTCTCGAGCCGGCTCGTCGACCACACTAGTTCTAGAATACTCAGTTGGCCAGGTGTGTTTTGAAATTGTACGTTCTAACTACAATGTGAATATAAGGGAATTCTAATATAACTAGTCCAGGTTTCCCGATAGAATTGAGTGGAATAAGAACATGTGAGATCCTCAGAGAGATATATGTACAGAAAAGGATTTTGGTGGTAATAAAGCGCATGCTCATGGGCACGTACGCATACCAAATTGATTGTCCATATTTGTAGCTCGTATTTTTAGGTTCCAGAATTCTTGTCTCGAGCATTCATATAGATACATTGTGCATCATGGAGCGCACTTCTCTGTCACTGTTGAGTTGGATCTACATCAGGGAAAACAAATTATTATACTTACATGAATCTGCAACGCTAAGTCGAGCTTCCCAATCGATACTGAAACCACATTTTTAGGCATCCAGTACTCTTCATTTCAGAAGAGACCTCATTCATTATATGTATGCATCTGTTATATCGATTTAGCTCTCATACTCAACAACCTAGATAATGCTAGCTATAGCGTTATTATATTGCTTGGAATTAAACCCTCTGAAAAATGAAAAGGTTCCTCTATATTAGCGTTTTGTGCTGCTGTCAATTAGCGACAACTAACCTACTTGGGGGGAGTTAATATTCCTCCTAGGTTGTAAAAAGAGACCATAAAACTTATCTGTCACACAGTTTGCACTCACAAACTAGATACGATTATTGGTATTTTTATCGGTGGATCTAATACTGAGATCAACCACTGATTGAATCGCTGGAATAGCACTGGGGGCTAGTCGATCTAGTTATGCCCACCTACCTCTAAAACAAACCAGCAATAGGGGGTTCTTCGTGACCATGGGTCTATTCCTATTTGGTGGATCTTAAACATCTAGGCCATTATCCATGAGACGAAAAGGGACTAAACCTTGTAGGGTTTTAAGCTAAATTACTGGTTTGTTCTGCAGTTGGTAACTACGAGCTGGTGGAATTAATTCGACTAAATCAAAATTCTTATGGGCCCAGCATTCTATCCAAAGGGGACACTTCGACGAGGTATCTTCTGGAAGCTAGGCGAACGATCTCTAAATCATTGGAGGATATTCTACCGCCTTATCAATTTTGCCTAGCTTTCTGTTTTTGAACTCGGTAATATAGTTGATACTTGGCATGGCTAAGACACTCAATGTCAGGTCCGCCGCTCGTAGATAAAAAATTCTGAGGGATATGAATCCGATGTATATTTAGCGTCTCTTGTCAAGTTTTTAGAAGATTGGGATATAAAGGGAATTGCAACTTTGGATTTATTCTCTTCCATAGATCCTTTTGCATCAATTCTCAATATATCAGCAGTGCATTACACAAGCCTTTATTGTTCTCCAGGGTTGGCGTAGCTGGTGGAAACGGCCTTTGTCGACCTAGGGCAAGACACACTTATTGGGTTCATTTTACCGGAGAATAGCCCTCTTTATGAAGACTTCTAGTCGAAGTCTTGAATATCGAACCAAGAGAGCGCCGCTTATGATGATGTTATTGAGGCCGCCCAGATTCCATTCAAGAAATGAGCAAAAGCCTATAGCTTGGTGGCATTGAGGGGTATGATCATTATTTGCTTTCGTTTCTGTCGCGTCCTAGAGGTCGCCGGGAACAGGGTCCTGACGCTGCATCGTTTGACTATATGTAAGTCTAGCGAGCAACGTCATTGAAATTGAACGGCGGTGATTAAAATATATCTAATTCCTCACTAGCCCCATGCTTTTCGACTAAATTAAGGCACTGAGTTTGTAAGGTCATGTTAGGCCTCTCGTGCTCTTCTCTGCAGTAATTCCTGTTCTATCTTAGAATGATTACTGTATTCAACGATATACACACAAGCATTCGGCGAGGATCCAATGGGCACAAGATCGAAGTATGTCCTCAGTGGAGATATAGCCACCATGGCGCCACATATGACCGGAACGTTTTCGAACTCTTCTTATCAGGAGTAAACGCTTGTAAAATTCCCCAAAGGAGTTCATAAACTTCCCTTTTGAGGCTAGCTGATGTAGAGGTGCTTAAAAATATCTTTAGGATGGAATTGAACCAAAATGCAGATATAGTTCGCAAGAACTTGCAAATTATAATAATTTAAGATAGGTATCCATAGATATGTTTTATGTAGAACTTCAACATAGGATATATTTTGGGGGCGTATGTCCCTATTGATTTAGAGCCAGCTGTATAAAGACTCTTGTTAATAAGATCCGAAGGAAGAATGGGTGGTTGTTGGTATTGGCCAAAGCCTTAATAGGTCCGGATTCCCCAAGCTAGTGGGAGAGAAGACCGCTTGTGTGAGTTGCAAATAAAGGGTGAATTCTGGAGCAATGACTATGTGCAAGGGATGTAGGGTGGTTAAGATGTAGTTACTGTTCAGCGACAAGGCGGAAGACATGCTGAAAGCACCATAAAGCTCGATGGACGAGAACGTAAAAATTTGGAGAGTACGAAATTCAGTGCTTTAGCTGGGTGGTTGCCGCAAGGTCACAGGTAAAACATTCTGGAGTCTGACTTTCCACTCTGAGTTTCATCAACAACCGCTAGAGGAAAACTGTATCTATTGATCCTCGCGATCGAAGACATAATTAACTATGTGTAATATATGTATGAACACGTGATTGAGACGCGTAAATTACAATCAGATAATCAGCCTACGGCGATCAGATAAGCTCCCGTCTTCCCACGCGTACAGTCCCGTCTCCATAGTAACGACGCAATCAATCATCCATCAATCATCACAGTACATCATGTCATCCGGACATCCCCCGCCTCCCCTATTTCCGCCACTCCCTCTCGATCCTATTTCTGATAATCTTCCCTCGGACATCATCTCACGAGACTCATCCTCCTCAGACTCAGATACCGAAACCACCGCGAAACGGGGCCGCATGTTGAAACACGCCGAGAGCTACTTGCGGGGAGAGCCGCTTTATCTACATTCTGCAGGACTACGGGGTCCAGTAGTTAAGAATCCATGGGCAAAGGGGAAGAAACAGACCAAAAGAAAAGCAATAGAACTAGAAGAAGGGACTTTGGAGGAAGACATGAGTAAGAGATTAAAGGGCAGGCAGGAAGAGAGGGAGATAGAACCAGGTCCCTCGCAAGTTGGGAGAAACGCGATGCATATGTGGAGTAGAGGGACAAATACTACTTGGGACAGATCAGGCCCCTCAACTCCGACCCCATTGCGTACAAGGCCGCCTGAAGCAACAAATGTACCGGATCGATCGCAATCTCGATCTCATTCACCGTCCGATAAAGATTTACTAGAATTTAGGACACCAGTCAAAAAGAAGCCAAAGGCTCCTATTGAAGTAGCATCAGTATTCTCCCCGGGAACCTTCTATAGATCTAAACCTAAACCTCAACAGATTTCAATTGAAGATTTTTCCAATCATCGAAAGTCTTCGAGCGCAAAGAAATCATCCCCGCCTTTGGAGTCAGCTTGCTCAACTTCGAAGTCTATTTCTGTGCGGAAGACAAGAAAATGGTCTTTAGAAGTCCGAGACTCAACGCCGCGACTTAGGCCTAGGGAAAACTCTCTGGAAGAAATCACACCAGATACGCCAACGCAGGTCGGAGACACAGCCCCAAGGCTCAGGCCTGGACGAAAGCCTACCACAGAACCTATACTAGAAGTACCGATACGAACCCAAGATTTAGCTTCGAGATCCAGGTCTACGTGCAGCTTAACTAGGGCCTCTGAGTCTGAATTAGAACCGCCCCAGGAACCCCGAACCGCCCCCAAACCAACAAACACCCGGTCTAGAACTAAATCAATTGAATCATCTCAAGAGACTCGCTCAATTGCAAAACATAGATCCACACGAAATAGCTTCAAAACACTGGAGGCTCAGTCATTAGATCAAGAGCAAGAGCAGATTTTAGATACTATAGAAGTGGTGCCCCCACCTGAAGTACAGTCGGGTGATATAGATATGAAAAATACAAGACCCAAGAATGATTTTGGAGCGGTACCACCGTTCGGCATGGCGCCTGAACGGCCGAAAGCGAAAAGGAGGCAAAGGGGGGGTTCTAAGAAGAAAGGGAAAAGATCAGCGGATACCCATACGGAAGAGCAGGAAGTTTCAGGGAGCATGGATATAAAGAGGTTCACAGAACCAGGAGTGCTTCAACAGGTGGAGGATGCAGATGCTATTACTTATGTACCGGGACCCGAAGACGGACCGGAAATGGTTGAGATCATGAACAAAGAAATAGATCCTGGACTGGCGGATACGAGAGTTGCAGCTGTAACAGAACCAAATAATCCTTGTGGGAATGTAGAGGTCACAAGTGAAGAGCCTTCTATCACTTTGGCTATACCAGAGCCGGGGCAGGAACAAGTCGCAGAAGCGAAATCATCAACTTCAAGCAAAGACCCTACAAGAGAGGAGGTTTTTCAAAACTGGGTTAATCGCCATGTAGCTGCTTCGCAAAAGTTTAGCGCGGATCATAAGAGAATTTCCATTGCGAACCTTCTATCGCCGGTGGCAGAAAGCCCAGTTGTGTACAGGTATGTTGGGATTTGTGCTTCGACAGGTTTCATGATACTGATTTATGTAGGAATACAAATAGAAGAGTCGAGAACATTGCCCCCGATAGCTCAATGAATGGTGGTGAAATGCCAGTAGTGTCACGCTATGACCCTTTTACTGCGAGGCCAGTTGAACTTCCAGCAAAAGTCCCCGCATCACTTACACCAATCTCACGACTTGAAAAAGCTCAATCACCTATCATATCCCATACCGCCACGATTGATGTACCGTGCTCTCCTGAGCCAATGCCAAAACTTGTATCAAAGGACACCTATAAAGAATGCCCAACAGAATTTTGCACCACCCACCCTGCGCTGGGAACACAGCTAGTGAATCAACACAAGTCCTGGCAAAACACACAGGACGCTGTTCTCGCCCCCCAGAGTGGCTTCGCTGAGGCCATCCAAGAGCCGCCTGCTCCACTAGGAGACTACCCATCAACTTCTATCACTCCTGGGGGAGACTTGTTGAGGCCAATTCGTTTTTTCGACGACGAAACTCGATCTGAGACACTGATAACCGCGAATCACTTCGTAGACTCTTACAAAATCGGAGGGAAAAGTCCATTCAAGACTCCAGGAATGGAGAATGTTCAATGGACTGTTGAGCCCGATGAGTTATTAAAGACCCCAGGGTCCGAAGGCTTGGCTAAATCGCGCGACGAAGAGAATAAAGGAGAAACCCTACCGAAGACTTCCAGCCTTCAATGGGCAGATCAATCGTACGAAGTAGAGGGGGGGATTATCAGCAAAACACCAGAGTTAGAAGCTATTCAATGGTCAGTCGAGCCAGGACCAAGGGAGAGGGAAGAGTCGCCGCCAAAGACACCACCGAGCCGCCAGTTATCACCATTTAAGATCTCATTCGGCAGTGAAGAGTCTGGAACAACGTTTACCCCGTTCCACGCCTTTGCTACACCCGAATCATCTCCAAAAGCTAATCGGCAGAGTGAATCCTCGCCGCATGGCCTCTCCACATTTGATATCCCCTCGACATCTAAGAAATCAGTCAAGTTTGCGCGAAGTCTCTTCGCGACCGATGACAATGATGAGAGTAGAGAAATCGATAACATAATGAGTTTTAGCAACAACTTCTCGCCTGTGCTTGGAGTGGAGCCGCAAGATCCTGAGAGTCTATTGGAACAGGTGAAAGGTTTTATGGGAGAAGGTGTATGGGATGCGGTGACAGAGGCGCAGAAGATCGCGGGTAGTGATACGACCTCGACGGCCCCAATTGAGAAATCTGAAAAAAAGGAGTACATGAGTGCTAGAAAAAGGAGGGCGTTATTAAAGAAAAAGACTTAAATTCGTGGGGTTCTCCCCTCGTTCGTTTCCCCCCTCCATTTTCTTTCCTCCCTTTAACTACTGAAACACCTGAAAGGATAGATATAGACGTTGGGTTGGAGTTTGGTAATTTTTTTTTTTTGGCGGAAATAAAGGATGGTGATGAGAGGTGAGGGAAGGCCTCCGAGACAATGATTGATAAACTTTGAAATGTTGTTCGTAGTACATTGCATGTATGTTCTGTGGTTTTGACGAACACTTCCCTGGAACGATATTGGGATCATGATTTTAGGTATTGATCATGTAATATCACTTGGTCCATCTAAATCTCATGAATTTGAGTTAGGATTTCATATTAGCAACAGTTATTCGGTTAACATACAAATTTCACCACAAAAACTCCGTTTCGACGCGCGCACGGCCAATTAATGGAAACTTAATTTCAGTAGGCAATTCATGCACTAACGTTATAACATTGTAGGCGTCAATGGCTTGGTACATGCAGTTCTCCATCTATTGGGTTGTTCGTACGATGTCGTGAGCAGACTACGTGTATTTAGAGGCACAAATAGACTTTGACTCGAATATATATCTAATAAGTATATAATTATATCTAATAAGTATATAATTATATCTAATAAGTATATAATTATATCTAATAAGTATATAATTATAACCTGCATATGCAATGTGCTTTTATAGTCTTCTGATTGGTTCAGTGAGGGATGTTTTTGTTTCACTTGAAACATGTTGTGTTGGATATTAACATAGGATATTGTGCTGAGTGTTGTTAGAGTGTTAATAAGGTTTCTACTGGTTCTGGGAATCGATTAGTAGTTCGATTTTAGCGGCTTGGTGGCTGTTAAAGGGATATACCTGTAGTTTTAACTGGAGAAATTGTCTGACCTATCCGTTGATATATCGGGGATATCAGAAAATGCACATATTGACCAGAGCAGATCTAGATATAGTGATGGACTTTGCCTGCCAGGAGGGGTCGAGGGCCGCGCAGCGGCCTGAGAGCCCCGACTGACAGGTAAATAGAGAAATAAGCCGAAAAGCGGTTTGCCTGTATATTGGACTGATTGATATACATATAGTACCGGCCGAAGGCCGGAAACTACTTGTACAAAGTATGTTTGTGTTACCGCCAAATGAAGACTATATGATTCTACGAAGAGCGGGGTAGGTAGGATAGAGATGTTTTTTGTTTCTACCGACCCAATTTCAGCTGCCTGATCATGAAGGTTGCGTGAATTAGACTTTTCCAACATATAGGCTCCTGCTGAACAGATCTGTATCACTCAAGCCCGTTAATGCCCTCTACTCGATCGATTAGGCCCCAATATGCAATCGGCCAGCCTATCGATTGCAACTTATAATTAGTAAATATAGATATTATCCTAGCTAGACCTCCTGCGGACTGTTTGTTGAGCTTACCTACCATGCGAGGAGGAAAAGTGAGATATAGATACATGTACCCGGGGGTGCCGGAAAGTGATGCAACGCTTGACCTAGCAACGCCGAAATGTACTCAGAACTTCAACTTTTATCTACTAGGTTACATTAGGGCTATCCATTTCCAATTAGTCTCGAGCTGCATAAGCACAAAACAGCCGCCAAACAGATATCAATTGTGGAATCCATATAAACTTACTAAATTCCCAGTAGTGTTTTTGAACCTTATTTTAGCGCGAAAATTAAACTTTATTAGCACCGGCCGAAAAATAGCACACCTCTCTCTAGAGAGTTCATACCCATAGCGAATCCACCTACCCCAGTACCAGCTCCCCTGTTCACAACGTCAGCGCTTCTTCAGCTCACATTAGAAGCGACACCTTTATGCTACTTCTACCTCAGCCATCTCTACATAGGCTCATCTTCATTATCTAAAATAGTACAAATAACAACAGAAGAGTTCCGCGTCTGCCATGGCGCCGTAATAGCGATTGAGGGCTTCGCTAGTGCTAACCCGGAGTTTAAGAAAGGCCTCGGAAGGTTGGCTGTTCAAGTGGATAAATGCATGGTCGATCTGCAGGCGCTTGTTAGTAAGCTCAAGAAAAGAACACGAAGAGTAGACTGGAGAAATGTGAGGAAGTGTGTTGAGGGGTGGAAGGAACTACTGTTGGGCGTTCATTCGTGAGTACAAGTCGTATATGTTTAATTGCTTTGATTTTTCAGCTGAAGTTTCTGACTTTTCTCAATCCCAGGGTGTTGGAGAAGTCTGCCAAAGAGGCCTCGCAGGAGCCTAAAGTAAAAGCCAGAGATTATCGCAGCGAAGTAATAGAATCGTTTTTCCAGAGAAGAGCTGAGATACAGGAACTTGGGATGAAAATTGAGGCCTCTAGTTCCCAGCCGGAGTTAGCTTCACAGGAATCCCCAGCCTTAGATTTAGAGAAATATCCTGCCGAAATTGACAGGAACAAATATATATATATACATTAAACTTGAAGAGCCTTTTAGCTGATGTGTCCTACCCTATCCCAGAAAATAGGCGGCAACAGATACTAGACTGGATATACCCGGAGATATACAGCAAGAAACATACCGCTACCAGGGGAAAAAGGCACGGCGACATTGGTGCATGGATCCTGACGTCACCTGATTTCCTGAATTGGGTGAAGGCGAAGAATGATAGAAATTCTCAACTACTTTGGGGTTACGGAATTGGTACGTGTACTGTTTTATGAATTTGAGTTGGTGTTAGTACTGATAATGGTTATTATAGCTGGTTCTGGAAAAACATTTCTAAGGTATTTACTCGGGATTTTAACCATAAATAGAACAACACCTAACATGATTCCCTCGGCATCAAAGCTCAATAATAGTAGACCACCTCCTAGATATAGCATCAATATCCAACTGCGGAGTAGCATATATTTATTTCGATCATGAAGAGCAGTCCACTCATGATACAACCAGCGTTCTTGCCAGTATTGTGAGACAGCTACTTTCTCAACTGCCAGTTCTCCCAGATAGAGCCGGTAAATTACATGAGACATACAACCCTCTTAAATACGATAGTCTTTACAATCTTTTCCTTTCTGCTTCTTCCTTCTTTACAAACACGTTTATAATTTGCGATGCGCTGGGTGAGCGTGGAAAGGGAGATCGAGAGCAGAGAAAATTACTTTTGACGTTATTGTGTAGGATGGCTGGAGCACCCAATGTGTTTTTAACAAGTAGGGAAAACATATCAGGGGATATACAGAATACTCTAGACTTCGCGACTAAAATCGAATTAAGGGCGAGAGAAGAGGACATCAAGATCTATGCCGAGCATAGGGTTAGTGACAGTTTATTGGCCAACCGCTTATATGGCAAAGAATTGTATAGAGAAAGGATTGTCTCTGATATCGGAGAATGTGCAAAGGGAATGTAAGTACCTCGGTCATGATGTCCTTATTACTCCCCAAGCCTTTGCTAATATTTTCAAGGTTCTTGCTGGTTGACTTTCACATACAGCATTTGTGTCAACAGCCCAGTATAAACCAAATCCTCCACGAGCTCAAAGCTTTCAAGAGCACATCTTCAGATCGACCCCCGCTCATCCTTATATACGATAGGATCGTGGTAAATCTTTGCATGCAGTCACTTGAGTAAAGAATGCTGGTATTAGGGATTTTCACATGGCTCGCGGGGGTAAACCGAACACTTACATTCAAAGAACTCCAGCATGCAATAAGTATTAAGCAGGGGGTATATGAGTTGGAACACGGTAATATCACCTCTGAGAAGCTTCAAGATATTGCGGGTGTTCAACTCGGCTTTGAGCTCAATGTGCTGGACCTACCGGATCGAGAAACAATACTCAACCTTTGCTCTGGTCTGGTGACCATAGACGAGAAAACCTCGAAAGTTCAGTTTGTGCATTCCACTGCTCAAGAATACCTCGTAAAAATATCAATAGTACGCCCTGCTACAGATTCGGCACTGACCATAGCTTGTGCCTCCCACCTCTTATCCAAAGCTTTCTCGAGAGGAGCCTTGATTTGCCAATCTGAATTCGAAGCACGGGTTGCAGCATACCCTTTCCTAGGATACGCTGCTGAGAATTTCATGTTTCATTTGGTAGAATATGACAATTCGCTGACGAAAAATCCACTTTTGAGGTTTTTGAA
The DNA here is from genome assembly GCF_003444635.1 of Morchella importuna. Taxonomy (NCBI): domain Eukaryota; kingdom Fungi; phylum Ascomycota; class Pezizomycetes; order Pezizales; family Morchellaceae; genus Morchella; species Morchella importuna. The sequence continues at coordinate 1,663,646 of NW_025763399.1, read as the reverse complement.
AAGAACAGGCACATTCTCTTCTTACGTGCAGGCACTTGATTCTTCATCAGATCAGCCGACATACCCTAGAAACTATCTTCCTCTGCACTTTGCCTGTTCAATAGGCCATCTTAAAGTTGTCCAAGTACTTCTAGAAACTAGAGTTGGTATCATAGCAATAGATAGCTATAGAGAGACAACTTTCACTCTAGCGATTGCCAATGGGCACAAAGAGATAGTTCAGCTTCTACTAGACAAATTTGCTGGTTGCAAAAGATCTCATCATTTTGATCAAGGAAAAAAAATAGAGGACACGCAGAGTTCTCTCAAGAATGGATTTCCTTGCTCTGTTCAAGACGATTTCAACACAGCGCCACCACTTTCCACTCCAAGGGAAGACAACAAACCGAAAAATAGCGAGACATACGTCCTATATTTCGCCGCATCTGGTGGTCATGTAGAAATATTAGAGTGGCTGTTCAATAGGTTGGGCGATCTCTGTCCCGAAAGATCAGACGATTGTCCGATGGATATGGCACTAGCGAACGCGGCAGCTGCGGGGCACGAGAGGGTGGTAGAGATACCCCTCAAGAAAGGTATCCCACCATCCGGTAAATCGGAAGTTGGCCAACTATCCCCGTTACATGGAGCTGCGTCTAAAGGTCACCTTTCCACTGTCAAATTACTGCTACAACACGGCGCTACTCCTGCAGTATCGTGTCCTCGCTGTCTTAGATTCTTGTCTGACGACCTAAGAAATGAGGACTCTGAGTAGGTCCTCAAGAAGGTTACGGGCGGCTCCTGCAAATGTCTATCAGATTTGAGGGAAGCAGCGTCAGAAGGGGATTTTGAAAATTTCAGACAAATGCTTGACCAAGGTGTAGACGTTTTATCTGAAGACGAAGGAGGGTGTACTGCGCTTCATTGGGCTGCGCGGAATGGCCATGAGAGTATAATCCGTTCACTGCTCGAAATGCATCCCGAAATCGATCTTTCTGCACAGAACCATAGAAAACAGACTGTGCTGCACCTCGCCGCTGTATGTGGGCATGAAAAAAATTGTCAGTTTGCTTCTTGAGAGTGTTCCGGGTATTGGGTTAGCGCAGGACATTGAGAATTTTACGGCATTGCACCTTGCTGCGCTAAAGGGCCATAATTCTGTGGTCCGTGTACTACTTTCAAAGGATCCAAACACAGACCATTCGAAAGTTAACTCCCACCGACAAACAGCTCTCCATTTAGTAGCCTCCGAAGGCCACGCCACCACTGTTAAGCTTCTTCTTGATAACGGTTATGGCATTGACCCCTCGGCAAAGGATATAAACGAATACACTGCGCTAGGCTGGGCTGTACAGGGAGGCTATGAAGAAGTTGTCCGTTTCCTACTTCATAAGACGGAGGCTGAATCCACGGACTGGCAAGGCGGGAATTTACTACATCTCGCAGCGAGGAATGGCCACACCGGGATCGCTAGTTTGTTAATACAACAGACTCCTGGTTTATTCGTGCAGAATGCCAATGGAATGACACCTTTGCATATCGCAGCAATGAAGGGTTATGGAGAAATGGTCTGTCTGCTGCTGGAGAGTGTAACGGAAAGCGAGTTCTCCATGAAGGATGGAAACGGATACACCGCGCTACACTGGGCTGTACAGGAAGGCCACGACCAAATAGTCCATTTACTGCTACAACGCGAACATAAAATCGATTTTTCAGCCATGATTACCGCCGGATGGCAGACTGTGTTACACATTTCAGTGCTTAAGGGCCATGAGCAGATCACTCGGTTACTGCTTGAAAAAATTCCGAGTAGTGTCCTCGCCATCCGCAACATGAGAGGGTATACAGCGTTGCATCTCGCTGTATCGTGGGGTCATGAAACCATCGTTCGCTTGCTAGTCGAGAGATGTCCGGGGCCACACCTTTTGGCGGAGGAAGGTCATGGATACACAGCACTGCACCTTGCAGCAATCAGAGGTCATGAAGGAATGGTCCAATTGCTGCTCCAGAAGAGCCCAAAAGTCTATATTTCAGTATTGACAACAAGTGGATCTGGTGAAGTGATAGACGACGCCGAGCCAAGAAAAGGACACGAAGTAGTGGCTGGTTTGTTGGTTGATAGCGAGTCGGTAAAGAACAGCTGTGGGTTAACGGCACAAAAACTGGCGACTTTGAAACGAAGGTTTGCGGCCGACAATGAAAAAGGACGGGAGCGGAAAGTGTCAACACCTCAATCTGTTTCTGATGCATATGCATGATATTCTCCACAGCATTTCGGTGCTGCAACTAACGTTAAACATATCAAAAATCATGAATTAATATCTATCAACGATCTTATTCCCCCATATCTACTTTATTTGGCATAAACGTAAACCAAATACTTAAGTACTGTTGGTAGTATAACGTCTACTAGGGTGCCCTGACTAATGCCGCAGCTATAGATTTAGGAGGGCGCGAAATTAGGGCGGGGAGTTTGAAAATTTATTTTGCTATGGGCTTGGAGTTTAGGTTTTGCGGTTATTTAGTCGGACAAATACATAGTTGTGCCATTCGTCGGATTAGATGCGAGTATTCAATTCCCGGAGCACAATCACTACTGGGGCGTGGATATGTGGTTTCACTAATCACATATGGCTCTTGCATATGTAGGTACAAGTATTTGTATCCAACCAATAATCGTATGCAATTAATAGATTTAAAAAAAAAAAAAAAAACAACAACAACCTAATAATCGTCTCAAAAATGCAATTAATGAATTAAACAAAAACAAAAATCGTCTCAAAACGAAGCGAGTGATATTCCATGCGCCAAGACACGGGCTCAGCAACTACTTGACTGCGGGAAGCAGTAAAAAAATAGTGGTTAGGGTAGGCTCAAATAAGGCAAATATCACCGTTTTGGTAGTATATTCCTTATTCTAATTTTAAGTCTCTAACAGCGAACTCCAGCGATTAAACATTATTGATTTTTCAGACTTATTTAAGACTTATTTAATTTAAGACTTATTTGATTTAAGGATTATGTAAGCCTTGATCGATTTTAGGCTGATTCAATCTTAAGACTTATTCTAAGTTTAAGACAAAACGAAAAGGGAAGGGATTGAACCCAAAGCATTGCAGGTATACTATCCCTTGGACGCGTGAGACATTTGGAGAATCTCTCTCATGCATTAGCGTGCCCTACCTAGGAAACGATTTACTATAATAAAGCAGCAACTTGCGAAGTTTTTGGCATCTCTGAGTATTCCGAAGACCGATAAATGCAGCAAACTGCTTACCCGGACGTTTTCTCAGCCAAATTCTAGATCACATGACTGCCAATTCCCGCTAATGCATGAGAGAGATTCTCCAAATGTCTCACGCGTCCAAGGGATACCCCAAGCTCTCAATCTACCCATTAGGCTATGGGAGAATTAAGATTTTGATATTAGAACTATTATATAGCTAAGATAATCGATAAAATTTGAATTTATTAGCCTTAAATAAGCCTTAAATAAGTCTTATCTACCAGAGAGTCTTGATTGATGAAAAAGACAGATTTGGTATAAAGACTTATTTAAGAATTATCTGTATATAATGTATATGTATAGCTAAAGGCATATACATGTATGTGCCTTATTCTGGAGAGAGTCTTAGAAAAAATAGAGCCTCATACTAAAATAATGCTAAAATCACCAAAAAACGCTTATATATGCCTTTTTCGCTAGTAAATCGTGATTGGAGGCTTATTTTTTTACCCGTTGCCACAGTCAAGTACATGTAGACTTTGCCCTACCTCCGCCAGGGAAAAATAATACGGAAAGGGTGTAAAATGATACAGCTTTCGATTGACGTGCTCTAAAATAGCACATGATGCAAGATAACACAGTTCAACATGGTCCAAATGAATACTTCTTTATGAGAGAATTAACATCGAAGGGTTAGGGTTCTTCCTTATCTTGGCACAATGCCAAGCCAATTGATCAAGTATCATTTCCAGTGCAACATCCGGCATGGGCGAGTGGTCTAGTGGTAGACTGCTCGTCGGGTTAGACACTGAGTGTTTACCCAGGATACACACACAAGGTCCTGGGTTCAAACCAGGGGTGGGGGTAGTAGCGCAAGTCGCTGCAGTACTTTTTGTACTTTTGTAGAAACTTTTGTTCTTTTTTTGTAGTGGCCGTGAATAAATTACAAACGCTATTTTAATGTTTCGTTTCTCTAGAGGAGGAAGGGGCGGGTAGTGGAGCTGGGAATCGACCTGTATTACCCAATTGTCTGTGCATGAGGTTGAGTAAATACCTCTTGCAAACCGTGTCATCTTGCGTCATGTGTTATTTCAGAGTACGTATACCGAAAGTGTCATTTTAGAACTTCAAAATAATAAAACCTCTCAATTAGTTGAATTATATCAACAGTCTACTAAGCTAAAATACAGTGGGCGAAGATGACCATCATCTTACGCCTCCTTTGCATCTAATACTAGTCTTCCAATTCCAAAGATAAAAATCAGTTTTTTGTCTCCAGATAGTCCTCTAAAACAGTCTCTTTCTAAGCCAGAATGTGCGGATCGGTATCTATCGGTGTTGTTTCCTAGTTTGATGAACTGTGCCCGCTGCTATCATCCTGTGGTTTTAGTATTTAGCTATGTGACTCTTGTGGTTCTGACACCCCGCGCGCCCCATGCATTCTAAACACTGGGAGTTCCCCTTCTTGTGCTTCAGGTGTCTGAGAGGTTTCTCTCGACACCTCCAACTCCTGGTTATCCTCCCTACGTGATTCGGGGTGCAATTCTTGAGTACCAGGTAATTGTGACTCTTCCCGTGCTTCAAACCCCCAGCACGCTTCCTCTCGTGCTTTAAGCACCTGGCGTGCTTCCTCTAGTGCTTCAGCCGCCCGGCGCACTTCCTCTTGTGCTTCCGACACCTTACGTTCTTCGGACCTCCCGCGCGCTTCCGCCTCTATTAGACGGTACCACTCTACAATCCTGGGTATGTTGGTCTCTGGCGCTTCTTGCGCTCCGGACATCCTATGCTCCGCCTCTATCGGAGTATACCACTCTTGAATCCCAGGTATGTTAGTCTCTGGTTCTTCTCGCTCTTCAGATATATTGCTTGCTTCCCCCTCTACTAGACCCTCCGATCGACGGTGCCGGTCTCGAGTCCTAGGTGATTGCGACTCTTCCTCTCGTGCTTCGGATATCTGGCGAGCTTGCTCTTGTTCTTTAAGAATCGGGGATACTACCCTTGACAACTGAGTTTCGTTCCTATATATTTTATAATTTAATTATTTGGAGATTTTTCTCTTGCGCTTTAGACAACAGGCACTCATACCTTAATTGTACTCCAGGGCCATCGAGCTCATCCTCAGGCAATTGAAGTCCTTGCTCTAGTCCTTGAGAAGCCCGAGATCGTGATGTTTCCCTCGACGTTTGCGACTGCTGGTTATCTGAGTTTTGTGATTGATGATACCAAACTTGAAGTGGCTCCTGGCTAAGCCTCGGTCTGTCCGGAAACCAATTCGGAATCCCTGGAAATGGCGAAGGATGTTCCTCTTGTGTTTCGGGCGTTTGAGACCTTTCCGATGACTGCGGATCATGGCTCTCGTATCTCTGTATTTCATTGTGCCAAACCTGGACTACTTCGGGACCCGGAGACGTGATGCCATCCTCCCTTTGTAAGCAGTGCTTCTTAACTGCTGGGTGCCATTCATTATTTTCAGGTAGTTGGGGCTCTTTTCGTGCTCCAAGCACTGGGTTCATCTGCTCTTGTGTTTTAAGCGCCTGGGACATTTCCTTTGGCATATGTGGCTCCTGGTTCTCGTACCTATATGTTCTCCGCTTTAAACACCCGTCCTTTCATCTTGCACTTTGAAGATTTGTTAATCATACCTTTGTACATCCTGGCCTTCAGATTCAATAACGGATGTTGGATGCTCTCCCTCTTCTGCCTCTGATACTTGGGAATGCGGTCTCTGGCTCTCATATCTCGGTGTTTCCAAGTTGCAAGCTTGGGATTGAGGTATTTGGTGCGTTGTGCTGTGCATCTCCTGATTCTGACCCTCGTATGTCTTCTGTGCTTCCGAATCGTCATGTTGAAGATCAGGCGTTGGGGGCTTCAACCCTTCATCTAGTGTTTCAGGTCCCTCGGATATCTCTTCCAAAACCTCATCTACTTTGGATATCTCCTTCAACTTTTTATCTAGTGCTTCGGATATCTCTTTCAACTCTTCATCTAGTGCATCGGATATCTCTTTCAACTTTTCATCTATTTCTTCGGACACCTCTAGTATCTTTTTCCACCCTTCATCTAGTACTTCGAGCCCCTCGGACATCTCTTCCAACGCTTGTTCCCACTCCTGGCTCTCATTAAGCACCTCCCCTTCTAGATCTACTCCAGGCACTAGAAGCGTCTCCTCTGCTAATACAGATACTTGGGACCTTTCTTCCCATACTTTAGGAATCTTGAATATCTCCTCTTGCGCCAGTACCGGCTCCTCGCTCCCAAAACTTATCAGTAATTCAGGGTCCCAATCTGGAAACTCCTCGCTTCCGTCCCTCTGCACCTCCGGGTTGGTAAGTGGAACCGCAGCTTCATCATCTGCTTCAGGTGCTTGAAACTCTTCCTTTCGTGCTTCAGGTACTTCGTGTAGTTCCCTTAACGCTTGTGGCTCATGGAGCTCATACCTGTTTACTTCTAGGTCCCCAAATTCTGCCTCAAGTCCAGGGGATCTATCTATGTTTCCTCGAGCCAATTGAAAAGCCTTATCTAATTGCAATTGTCTTCCAAGCGTCCGGGGGGTAGTCACATGCACCCGCAGTTCGCAACTCTCATAACTCTGTGTCCGATCTGTGTGGCAAAGCTGAACCTCGGGAACCTGGAGTGCTCCCTCCTGTACTTTCGACACCTGGAATACTTCATATTGTTCCTGTAGTTCCAGATTCGCAAATAGTCCTATCCCGGGGTTCGGGCGTTCAAACATTTGCAATTGGCGATCTTCCACCCCCACGTCAAGTGGTTGAGGCGTTTCCTCTCCAAGCGGCGGTGGCTCCTCACCCTCAGGCTTACGTTTTCCAAACATGATCATGAGTTGTATTGCATCATTAATTCGGCGCCTTTGACTTTCGATCTCAGATGTCTCTAGTAACCTTTTTTGGTTCGATACGTCTACCACCCCATCAGTTTCCTGCAGCCCATCAGTCTCCCTCACATCACTAGTGTTCTCGTCGACCCCCAATCTCTTCGTGCCATCACAATCCACATACTCGTTAATCATGATTAACGGCGCCGGCTCATCTATATACTCGGGACTTATCGGTGGCTGATTCACATGCTCGGTGTTTAACGGCGCCTGATTCACATACCAAGGGTCTGCCTCCAATGGACCTGAGCGCGGTACCTGGTGTACATAGTTGGGCACGTCCTGATACACACGCTCGACACCTGGCAGTATATCAGCCTCGAGCCGTTCCATGGCCGTATTATACATCAGCTCGTCGACCCCATGCACAATTCTGCTCTGTGGGCGCACGACAGTCGCAATCACGTTTCTAACAAACCGGTATCTGTAACTCTCTTCTCGCGGCACTTCTCGCGGGTAGTGGGCCTCACCGGCTCTAGCTCTCGCGGTGGCTACCATAAGCTCGTCAAGGTGGGGGTAGAGGTCCATCGTAGGGCTGTGGATGGGGATGGGCACGGCCTCTATGGGTTGATCGTCAACGGACATGAGGTCGTCCGGCTGGCCTTCGGTGAGCGTGTAGGCAGGGATTTCTTGACTGCAGGCGGCTATGAGTTCGGTGAGCTTGTTGTGAAGAGCAATATATTTGATGTATTGACTGACGAAACCAACGGGTTTATCGTCAGCTGGCATGGGGTTGGGTGGGCTCACCATCAGCGGGGGTAAGGGGGCCAATAGGCTCTTCGTCTTTGGCGGTTGAGGGGTTGACAGGCTCTCCAACAGCGAGGGATGGGCGTTTAACGGCTTGGTCTTGGGAGGCCATGGCAGCGGTGTACTCCCTGCGCCGGTCGACAGCCCACTTGAAGTAGAGACCGGCGAACCTGTAGTCAGTGGAGGAGGGGGGGGTTGACTGCACCCAATGCATCCGGTATCAGAGGGTAACAATGCCTTCTCCAAGGGAGCCTCTTCCGTGGGGATGGATGTACCCATAAATTGATTTTCGGGGGACATACTTAAATCCATAGACTCGCCGTTGTTGGCAAGGGCTGTAGCATCAATAGGCACGTCATGTGAGGAGGTTTGGACGGCGATAGACCGGCCCTCAACGGGGGGTGGGGGTTTAACGGCCTGGTCTCGGGAGGCCAGGGCAGCGGTATACTCCCTGTGCCGGTCGACAGCCCACCTGAAGTAACCTCCGGCAGACTTGTAGTCAGTAGAGGAGGAGGGGGGTTGACTGCACTCAATGCATCCGGTATCAGAGGGTAACAATGCCTTCTCCATGGATATCTCTTCCGCGGTGATGGATATACCCACAAATTGATTTTCGGGGGACATACTTAAATCCATGGACTCGCCGCTGCCGGCAAGGGCTGTAGCATCAACAGGCACGTCGTGTGAGGAGGTTTGGACGGCGATAGACTGGTCCTCATACTCGAGGGACATAGTGGGGTCATTCAAATAGTGCTCGTCGGCGGGTGTTGCGAGGCCGGTTACTTGGTTATTGGCGGGTGTATGGATGCCATATTCGAATTGCTCATTAAGGGGGCGTACGAGGATATCATGGAGTGGGCTATTCGGGGGACTTAAGATCTCGCTAGGTGGGTTAGCAGGCATTAGGGCCTCGCTAGGCGTGTTGGTAGGAGTAGGTGTGTCGATAGGTACAAGGAGGACGAAGTCGCAGGCAGTAAGTTGACCCTCATCGTTGTATGTGGTGGCTTGCATCGTGAGTAGTGACTGTACGAAGTGGTGAGATATAAGTGACAGTGAGGGAGATGGGCGTAGTGCTGGTGGTGAGGGGGTTAATCATATCCATCATCCCTTAAGGACAGCGAAATAAACATAGGTGTTGATTTGCCTACGCCATGTAAATGGGCTTCGCGGTCCATCAGTCAATCAATCAATCGACTCCGGATTCGTGGGGTCTTGGCGGCTTTCGATGGGGTCGAGGTGAGGTGGTGTGAGTCATGGTGTCTCACTCGTTTGACTTGGCGCCCCTAACTATGAGCCTATCGAACCATAATGGGTGATCTGTTCGGACTTGTCGTATCGACACCTATCAGATTTGTGAATAGATAACTGCATGGTGAGAATCTTGTAGATGAGCCAGCTCCTGCTGTTAACTATATCATTGCCAGCTCCCGCAAATGTCCACCTCCTTTGTAGAGATCTAGTTCCTTCAGTTAATAATAAGGTACCAACCCCAATACCGCCCCCAATCGCCGCAGCTGATGCCACCTCAGTTGATGCCACCTCCAGTTAATTCCACCTCCAATGCCATCCTATTAATGAGTTCGGCATGCAATGTAGGGTTAGGGTTCCTCGCTCTCGACCATCATATGCCCAAGCGTTTGAAAAATCGTTAATCCAGTACATAACAGATTTACATCCTAAACATTGCACTATTTTAACGAAATTTTTAATGCATATTATATTCTCTCGTTGTAGACAAAGCAAAAGAATCAATCATGAGGCCTAAATTCCTGCTCCAGAAGAACCCCGAGTCGACTTTATATATCGATACCTCCACGATACAAGTCACTGTGATTATTAAATCAACGCTTAATTAATTTACCAAATTTGAAGGTCTGACATGCTCTACCACGACAGGAAATGCATCAATTGATGCATTTCCCATACGAAAGCGGCTTGCAAATGCATCAGTTGATGCATAAGTTTGTCGAGGCCTCAATAAATGCATCAGGCTACACATTTGCTGACGATTTTACCTACACCTTTACCTACTGTCGACAATTTTATCTACACCTTTCCCTACTAAGTACATACTGTCGACGATTTTACCAGCACCTTTCCCTACTTTGAAGTACTGTCGACGATTTTACCTACACCTTTCCCTACAACTTTCCTGGGGAACATTGTCAATCAGTAGGGAAAGGTGTAGGTACTAAGTAATGGTGCAGGGAAAATCGTCGACAGTATGTACTTAGTAGGGAAAGGTGCTGGTAAAATCATCGACAGTATGTACTTAGTAGGGAAAGGTGTAGGTAAAATCGTTGACAGTAGGTAAAGGTGTAGTAGGGAAAATCGTCGGACCGCGAATACTACTAGTACTAGTACTGTTCTTGGTACTTCTTGTCTCTACTGATTATTGACTTAGATATTTTTGGATCTCTAGTTCGGCTACATATACCTATTGAGTCAGCTTATACACTATTGCTTGTACTAGTAAGTGCTATATATTGAAAAGATATAATGGTACAGGTGGTAAGCTCCAAGTCTAAGCTAGATAATCGAAAGGATTCAGGTTCAATCCCTCCACATTCGTTTGTTTTGCATCTGGGCAGGAGTGTTCTTCGGTATGATGCATTTACTAATCTCTTTACCGATGCCTTTACCGATGCCTTTACTGATGCATTTCAACCCGTGATTCAGGGGGACTCCGGCACTGTTTGTATTTCTGTTTTCCTGATATAAGTATTTCCCGACCTCTTGGCAAAAGGAGACTGTGATGCATTAAGGATGCATTAGTGGATGCATTATCCACACGTTTTAGGAACAAGGCCTGATAAGTTGACTGACGACTTTCACTGATGCATTTATGATGCATTTACTGATGCATTTTGTACCATGGTAGAGATGTACATTCGATACCCTACTTAATCTTACCCTAAGTCAATTGTCATAGCCCCTGGGCTGAAAGCAACCAATCAAGCTGCTAGCGAAACAAAATAGACTTTAGTTTTTTGGAGTCGGTGGTGAGGTTCCTTGGTTGTTAAAGACATTCCAAATCAAAACTCTGTATCCGCAGTACTAGTAGCGAAAGATGTATAGATAGATTGATTGGTTGATAATTATTTACTCATGTATATGGCCCCTGGAGGCTATGACACTTGCTGGTGGTCTCCGCCCCAGCCTACACCAATAAAAGATTGTTCCCCAGAAGGCCCCTCCATTCGCCGCCATCTCAACAAAAGAAAAGAGAAAAAAATAACTCCGTTACAGTTTTGATTGTCTCTCTCGTTCCACCCTCAAATCTCTTGCCATGTAACGTTCCCCCCATTCTGATATGTATCCCGGTGAGCAGATTTCTGTCTATCATGAGCACCCCTATTTTCTGTTTGATGGTCTCAAACTCGATTCCCCCCCCCCCCCGGGGGGGGGGGGGGGGGCCTTTAACAATATATATACATATATCTGCATTGTCAAAAAAAAAACCAGAACTCCAGAGTGACCTGTAACCCCCCGGTATAAATTTCTCCGTACCGAATAGATCATGCATCTAAAAAAAGGTTAGTGGGAAGACTGAATATCACCCATTAAGCTGGCGTCAGCTTGAGTAAAGGGTCCGAATATATAGATGCAAGCTTATCTAGGGGTTTGGCAGCGGTATGTATACGTACCGGGAAAGACTTGTTTTTATATTAAGTGGGCGACTTAGGTCTATAGAGGGCCCGCGTTGTGTTTTTTATCATTTTCGCGAGCACATACCGAATGAGATTCAGAACCGAATGGTGACCTTCCGGACATAACAATGCTGTTCCAAGTGAGTTAGGGAGAAATTCTATAGATTGGCATGGAAGAATAAAATGAATAGTTTTCAACTCACTCGTCTTTTATCGAACTCCCGATAATACTTTCGCCTTCCCATCCCGAGCTAATCCACACAGAGCCTCGCATCGACGGTTTCTTGTTGCCCCCGAGAAAGTTGTTTGGATAAAATGAGTCTCGCCCATGGCTGTATTCTAGTATCTCCTCTGTTCCCAAAGGTTCCTCTGTGGTCAAAGGTTCCTCCGTAGACCTTGGGGGGTTAGGGCTCGACGGTTTCTTCTTGTTGCCCCCGAGAAAGTTGTTTGGAGAAAACGAGTCTCGCTTAGGGCTAGAGTCTCGCTCAGGGCTAAGTAGCCATCTATTCTCGTGAGGTTTCTGGATATACCCATCTATGTATTTTGCTAAAAGTTCCTTTGTTGCCAAAAGTTCCTTTATTATCAAATACTCCCCCGTTGTGAAATGTTCCTCTGTAAACCCTGGAGAAGTAAAGCTCTGTGACCTATCTAGAAAGAGAATACATATATTTTTAGAGATAATGTGATTAGGGATCGAATCGCCCCCCACCGCCTCCGCTTACATTTACGAATAATGGACGGATAATCATCCCACGGATTCGATATTCGGATCTCACAATGAGTAAAGACGGTCGTCGTAATAATTACCTATCCCAGGCCATACCGTTGACTCGTCCAAGTCTCGTGCCCATGCACACTCCTTACAATCGTGCGGTTGTCCAGATCCCTGAATATTGCTAAGTAGTCATAAATTTCGGATATGCGGTCATCCCCGAACTATGAAAGACTAAATGAGATGGACTCAGGACCGATGTTGCTTTTTCTTTTCCTTCTGGTGACCGCTGCCTGTTCCGTGCCACGTCCCTCCAAAGTAAGTCTGATAGTGTTTATGCCTGAGAGCCTTTCGCAAAACCCGTATGGTGTATGAAAAACTGCTGAGAACGAACCCGAAGTAGTACGCGTGATTTCAATTTCAACTTCGGCACGATTGCTCACAGGATTGGAGATTGGGCCCATTTTTTCAATAAATTTGATCTCCATCTCATCCAATTCGAATGTATCAACAGGTTCTGGGTCGGGGGATTCCTCGCTTGTAGCTACAGCTATCTCGTTGACATCCAGAACATCATGTTCGTTCGAGACACCATTCATAGTAGTATCTCTCTGTAAATCTGGGGTAGAGTAGCTTATGGAAGGCGGCGTAACTGAGTATCGTATAGTAGAACTCGTGCTTATAATCCCTGCAACTATAGGAAGATAAAAGTTACCTGAGGACTCCGGGCTAGTTACAACGGGCTGGAGTAATCCGAGACGTTTACGCGAGCGTTCCAATTTATCTTCCGAGGCGGGTATTCCACCAAACTTAAAAGCTATCTTCTTCCCACTACACCATTCTCACCTATCCTATATTCATAACATATTCTCGACTGTATTCTTGTCGAGGTTTCTCCTGAGTTCCCACTTTCTGATCATATTTCCATATCGGGTTTCGCTAAACCAATTGCATGTCAGTTGAGGATTTTTAAACTTTACACCAAAGGCTACTCTTACTTTGCGTGAAACTGATGCTCCTCAGCCATGATCTTGCGGATGTCAAAAGAGTAAGATCGGTATCGAGGTAATATCTTATTAAAATCTCCTTAACGTCCTCCCATTGTGCTGGTGTTGGTACGTTAGGTTTATCCCACCCGGGACGTGTTGGGGCTAGGATTGGTAGGGCCATTTCTTGTTCGTCTGGGGTTAGGTGGTGTTGCTGGAAAAGCTTTGATGAAGGAATAAAGCTGGTTCGAATCAATTGTACTCCATGCTGGTATGAAATATTGTAATGATGGGTTGCTCCATGGGATTTATCCCATCTTATAAAGGTTTCTTATCACATTTATCTGAGAACTTATGACGGGTTTCTTGTACATACGTACATACAACTCACTTGAGTCTTGTCATGTGTAAGATCTGGTTGCATGATCATATTAATCCTATTGGCGTGTCAAAAGAGTTGTGCAGGTATTGACGCACAGTGCGGGCTAGAGTACAGGGTGTGCACATTAAATACCAAGAACATCGATTGATTGGTCCGAAATCCTATGGGTGCCACGTGTGGCAGCCAAAACTGACCAATAACCCTCAGAGTTATAACGCATTACAATGGGCTTAGCCACACAATTAGTATGTTTGAAGAACTTTCACATATCTTTATTTAAAAGCTTTAAATGTTTAACTTAAAAATACAAAAAAATAACTATAGGATAGAGCTGGCTCCCTGCTTGATGTGAGTAGTACTGTGAATTTTTCAAAGGGGTTTTTGGATGAGTTCCAAAGGATCGGGAGTGAAAAAGAATCAAATTGCGGTGGTAGAGGTTGAGTTGCAAAAGCTGGGGCACACACCCCTCAAATACTTGCTTGGCTGCCAAGTTGCCCCTTTCTTAAAGTTCGACCAATGGCAGGCCCTCGCAGACTGGTCAATAATAAAATTTCCTAAAAGGGGGTTCTTCACACATACCGTGAATACCCTGTACATACATACTAGGGGTGTGCCAACTCGCGACCGCGAGTTATTGGATTATGGGTATCAAATAATTATTGAAGGCCTTCGATGGGGGCCTTCGGCCCCCCCATTCCACCTCCTCTGTTTAATTCTCCCTCTAGAATTATGAGAGGCCTTCGGCCCCCGTCCTCCTCCTCTCGAGTGCTCAGTACTTTGATGTGTCATGCTTACTAAACACCCATGTCGGTGTCGACCAATCAGACCGCAACGAATTAAGAAAAAGTGTATTCTAGTACATAGTAGACGTTGACCGCAGCAGGGTTGTGTAAATCACAAAGATATCCTATTGGCGCAACAAAAGTGTTGTGCAGCGCAGTAGGGTTAGGGGCCAAACTAACCAAGGCCCCCATTGGTTGTAACAAAAGTGTTGCGCAGGAAATCATCCAAGTTGGTAATAGCTCCATTTGCGACTCGCAGTAAGGCAAGACGCCGCCTGTCCAGTGTAACTTACAACTAGGCATGCACACCCACAAGATCCCGCATGAGGCTCCAAATTTTGGTGGTAGGCAGGTTCAAAAACATTATGAAGTTACGGCTCTGGCGGGCGTACCCCAGTAGATTAGAGCGCCTAGAACATATACTCTAGATAACCCTGGTAGGGGTAAGAGCCCTCGTGTGAGCAAAGCTGCTCGTAGGGATGGGCAAAACAAGGGCTAGAATAGTCTCGTGCCTAGTAGACATATTGTATTTTGGGCTTGTGTCTGCACGAAATATAGGTATGAAAGCGATCTTTGAACGAGGCTACACCTAATTAATCCAATTGCCTCTAAGTATATACGTAGCGGTGATCTGTTCGAACTTGTCAAATCGACACCTGTTCAACTCAACTTATACATGGTTAGATTCTAGTAGATTAGCAAACCATATCGTCAAGTTCATCTCTGATTCACACACACTGCTCTCCATAAAGCACATGACCTATCCTCTCGCAAGCTTGGCTCCTCTACTCAGACCCAACTACTACATGTACTGTATATACACCACCACCCCCCCCCCCCAAAAAAAAAGAGAAAAAAGACAGGTGGAACCTCCTACTGCCAGACCCAATGACAGATAACCTCTGGGGGGTTATTACAACACTGAACCTGCTTGGGGATGGATATCCCTTGAGGATTTCGTTCTACGGATAACAACCACAAACAAATATACTTGACCCTTACTTGGTAACAACTTACCGCTGTATTTAGTGAGGTGCTATAGCTATAGATTCAGTCTGTGATAATATGGCTAATGTAGAACACAGCCCACGAAAAGATAGAGAGCCACAAAACAAACCCAGACCGACTCATAGGTTAACCACCGTCTCTGTATATTATATACGGCCCACCTTTAATCTCCAGCAAGAACCAGCACTTACCAGCCCTAACCAAACCACAAATGCCAGCAAAAAAAAAGAAGAGTCAATTCGAGCTAAAAACAGAAATATGCATTACCCCCATAAACCCCCCCCCCCCCCCCGGGTGAGTCTACCGCCTCCTACCCCCTCTCTGCGTCGCCATCGGCACAAACTCATCCGCATCCTCATCATCCTCAATGTCCTCATCATCGCTACTCGGGATGCGCACAATCGCACGATGGAACAGCGCATTGCTCGCCATACTGTCCTGCGTCGACGCCGCCACCCCCGACGCCGATGTCGACGCCGACTGCGAGAAGTTGAGCCGTGTCTGCCGCGCGGCGGCGGGGCGGCGTGTGGTTATTCTCGGCGCCGGTGCTGGCGCTGGCGCTGGTGTGGCGGCTTTCCTAGGCGCGGGGGCCTTCTTGGGGGCGGGGGCTTTACGGGGGGCGCGGCTGTGCGGGGGTTAGTTCTGTATAGAAGGAGTGAGGTGGGTGGATGGGGGGTTTCTTACGTAGGTTTTGCGGGGGGTGCTTCTTCTTCCTCCTCGTCGTCGTCGTCGAGGATCATGACATCGTCTTCATCGTCCTCTTCTTCCTCCTCGCTGACCGCCTTCTTTGCGCGGCCCCTCCCCTTCGCGGCCGTCACCCTCGCAGGTGCCTTAGCAGCCGGCGCCTTCCTCGTACTCGCCGCGGCCGCGCCACGCCCCCTCGCGCCCCTCCCCCTTGTCGCCCCCCTCTTCGGCGGCTGCGGCGGCGCCGGCACATCATCATCATCGTCATCGACATCCTCATCGTCGCTCCTCTCCGCCTGCTGTATCCTCGCCGCCGGCTGATCCTCCCACGGCCCGCCGATGTGCTCGTCCCACCCGGGCGGCATCGGCTTGAATGTCCCCGGCCGCCACCTCGGCTTCACAAGCCCCTTCGCAAACACCTCCTCGAGATAGCTGCGCTGCGCGTCCACAACCTCCTGAATCTTCTCCTCGTTGAGGTCGTCGTACTCGCGCAGCTTCACCAGATAGCTCTTGAGCGAGTCTTCGACGAACGTCTCCATCGCATGCCTATCGTCCTTGTCAACGAACCGGCCAATAGCGTCGCCAAGGCCATTGCTGGGCAGGATCTCGAGCGTGGCCGCTCCCAGGAACTCGGAGACCAGGTTCTCGACCTTGACGTTATCGATGCTGCCGCCGTAGTCCTCCAGCAGCGTAGAGCTGTTGAGCGGCGCGTCCAACACCGCGCCCTTTGTGCCCGCGCGGCGCGTGGCCGTCTTGCGCCGGTAGAACAGGATCACGTCGTTGACGTTCGCCACCTTGCCCACAAAGCGGTTCGAGAAGCGCTGCGGGTTCTCGGTCTCGAAGCGGCCGCCATCCGGCGCGGAGTACTCGACACGTAGGCGCACGAGCGGCAGCGGCGCGTCGGCGGCGGTGAGGGTGTCGTCTTCTTGCGCGTCGACCCACTCCTTGAGGGCCGCGGCGATGAGCGTCTCGACGAGGTCGCACAGGTATGCGGTGACCGCGGTGCGGTTTGTGTTTTTCTTGGCGAGGTGCTTGAGCGCGGGTTCGTCGGCAAGGACGAGCTCGCGCATGACGAAGGGACGCACGGTCTTGAGGCGGATGGGCTCGAGGTGGAAGTCGCGGCCCGTGATGGAGAGAATGCCGACGTGCTTGGTGACGGCTTCGCCGGGGCAGAGAGAGGTGGCGATGGAGGAGCCGGGCTGGATCACGTGGAAGTTCATCTCTGGGTTGAGGCGCGGGTTGATGAGGCATTCGTGCTCGTGGCCCCAGATGACGAGGTCGAGGAAGTCTTGGAGGAAGTTTTCGGGGAGGTAGTTGGTTTCTGTGTGGCCGTGGCTGGGAGGGGGGGGGGGGGTGTTATGTTAGTAGCTGTAGATAGTTTGCAAGAGAGGAGAGAGAGCGTACTGGTTCTGATGAACACACATCAGGTTGAACCATTCGTTCTGCTGCACGTCGGGACGTAGAAACTTTACTTTTCCGTCGCGGAAGGTGCGGAAGAGGCGTTCGTCACGGACGTTAGAGAGCCCGTAGAGTGCGAGCTTTGTGGAGCCCTTCTGCAGCAGCACGGGCGTGACGGTGATGTTGTCGTTCTCTGGCGTGCGGCCAAAGTAGTTCATCAGCCCGGCCACCGACAGTATATCCAGCGCACACAACCGCCCCTCCTACCTCACACACACCCCATTAGCGCCCCACCCGCAACCCAAAAAGCCAACAGACGACCACAAACCCCACTCGGATCATCATGGTTCCCATGAATCGAAAACACCGGAATAGCGACATTGATATCGGGGTCCTCATAGTTCACGTGCCCGCCAGCGCTCTGGAACTCTGAGCTGGTGTCGCTGAGGATCTCGATCTCGCACGGCTTCTCGCCGTAGCAGTTCTCGCGAAGGCTCTTCATCACCTGGTACATTGCCTTTCGCGACGGCTTGTTCTCGTGGAACAGGTCGCCGCTCAGCAGCACCATGTCCACGTCGCGTGTCTTGGCGAGCGTCATGATCTCGGAGAAGGTCTTCCAGCTGTCGTCGCCGCGGATGGGGTCGCGCTCGTGGTAGCCGACGTGGGTGTCGGTGGCGAGGAGGATGCGGAGCGTGTCTGTGCGGGTTAGGATTTTGGCATCTTTGGGGGGGGGGAGGGGGGGTGTATACCTGCGGACGACATGTTTGGCGGGGATAGAGGTGGGGTGGTGATGGAGAGGTGGAGAGGGGAGGGGAGGTGTGCCTGTGGTTGTAGTGGTGGTGCGGGTATGCTTGTTGCACTGTGCTGGGGTGACGACGCGGCAGGGATCGGGGGCTGGGGGCAGGCGGTGGTCTGTGCGCTGTCACGGCTGCGTCATGGGGTGTCACTCGGTGTGGTTGTTGGGTGGGAGTGAGATTGTGTGATTGGGGGGTTTGTGTGTGGGGTGACGGGGGACGGAGAGGAGTGGTGTGCTCAGGGTTACGCGGTGGTGGAGAGGTTGTGGTTGAGGGTAGCCCAGGCCGGGTAATGAGACATGACGTCTCTGTGCATGACATCTGTCGGAGGGGGAGTCTGTCTCACAGCTGCATCCATTCACCACCAGTGCCAGTGACATCCCCAGACACAACCACAACCACAGCCACAATGCCCCTCGACACAGCCGACACCTTCCCCACCGACACCGACACCGACCCCGACACCCCCACCAAAACCTACCCCCCTCCACCGCCCCTCGCCCCGCTCTCCTTCCTCCTCGGCTACACCCCCGCCGACCGCACCCGCTACACCACCCTCCAAGCCACCGCCACCTCCCGCCTCCTCTCCCTCCCGCTGACCCCCACCGAGCTCGCCGGCCTCGCCTACTACGACGGCATCTTCTACGCCTACCAGTCCTACGGCGACGTCATCGGCACCTCCCTCGGCGCCCTTCTGGGCTTCGCTCTCCGCTCCCGAAAGCCCGGCCGCATCCCCACCGCCATTGCTCGCATCTTCAATGTCAACCCCCGATACGTCGCTGTCACGCTGCGTGTCGGCGTGTTTGGCAGCTTGGGCATGCTCTATGGCATGACCACGGCTAGCGTGCAGGCGCTGAATCGCATGCGCAAGGAGCAGAAGGACGATCCGGAGATGGGGCGTGTTGTGGCCGCAAGGGCACGCAAGCTGAGTGCGCTTGAGCGGGAAGTGCGGGCGCGCGCGTTTGGTGCGCAGGAGGCGGGGGCGCAGCGCGGGGGGGAGGGGGAGAGGGAGAGGGATGAGCAGAGTCTGGGCGGGATGGAGGTGGCCGAGTACAAGCGGAGGAGCGATGAGGATGTGGTGAATGCGGAGCGCACGGCGTTCCCGTTTGGGAGGCCGAGTGAGGCTGTTGCTGCGGCGCGGGTAGAAAGTCAGGGGGAGCGCCAGGGCGAGCGCGGGGACGACCCGTTTTTGCTTGCGGATGAGAAGGAGGGGGCGGCGGAGGCGCCGGTGAGGGGCGGGTGGAGGAATGCCCATTCGAGCACTGGCGAGAGCACGTGGGAGCGGCTACGGAAGGGGCAGCGGCCGCAGCCGCAGCAGCAGCAGCAGGTGGAAGAGACGCAACCGCAGCAGACGTCGCCGTGGCCGCAGAGGGCGCCGATGAAGGGGTTTGGGGCCCCGGCGGCAGGTAGCGAGCCGAAGACGGACTCGTTCTCGTTTAGTAGCACGGCGGAGGACCGGGAGCTGGCGAAGGCGCAGGCGCAGAAGGAGTTTGATGAGAGTGTGGAGAGGGAGCGGAGGAGTGGCGGTGGGGATGGGTATAGTGAGGGGGATCAGGGGAGGGCGGGGAGGTGGTAGTGTGTTGTGAGTGTGGGTTGTGGGGGGAGGGGGGGTTATTGTAGATAGATACATGTGTAGTGGTGGCTATAGCGCGCGCGCGGATGCGAATGGAGCTGGCTGGCTTTTGTGCATTGTGGTGGTCTCTGCGCGCGGGTGTGATGGTCGTAGTAAATAATGTGAATAAATAGCGGAGCATTATCATTGTCACGGCTAGTTGGATATTTATGAGTGCATTTCCACAGATAGATCTTCGTCCCAGAGGGATGATGGTATTTTACGCTGTGTGGACACGGGACGTTCGCCATATACAGAACGTTGTCTGTATCAAAACCATCCCTAGCCCCCACTGTCCAACAAAAACTACCAACGTCCCTAAAACCCAATCAGCCTATACGATACGATACCCTACAAGAATAACCTCCCCATCTATCGATAGGCAGGAGCCCTAACGATACGAGGTGTCTCAAGAGTGTTTTCCTCTTTCTTCCAAGATTAATGAATTAAACAAAAAAAAATTTTTATTTCTTCCAAGGCTCGAGCCCTCCGAGTGATGTCATATGATCCAAAGCAATTCTTGCTTCCTAATGTTCAGGCCTCCTCCATGCATACTCAGGCTTCTGAAAACCCGGTGTGCACTTCGTCCCCAACTTCTATCCACCACTGCAAGGATTTCTGCCCCCCCACCCTACTTTTGAACGTTACTAACGTATGCAGAAGGGGCAACTTCTTGATTGGTTTTAGCTTATATCGATCTCTCGAGACTTTTCTCAGGTGCCGAGGCTTCCAGGTTATGATGGGCACAAGACAAGACCGTTTTGCGTTGAGCTTGAGCCTTGTCTTGTCTCGTGCTCGTGTAGCATATATAGAGGGGCCCCCTTAATTCCCTAGTAAAGTAAGGGCGCGCAGACGGCCGTATTCATGTTATCCCTTAATTAAACCGTCAGGCCGAATTCAAATAATAATAGGATCCTAACGTCATGGGGGAAATCGTGATATCTAGAATGCCTATAGGATAGGGACAGCAACGACAGAATCCACCACGAATCTGGTGCTTAGGTAATGTGTGATAGATTATATGTTTCACACCCAAATTCTGCGTTCTACACACCACGATTTCTAAATTGCGTTAGGGATCCTATTGTTTGAATTCGGCCTGATGGTTTAATGAAGGGATAAGAACACCCCTCATGGCTTTAGGCTGGTTTTCTTCTAGTTGTGCAGTATAAGCCTTAGTTAAATGATGCCATTCCGGGGTCTGATTATAGGGAATTTAACTATATCTACACCTTAGACTATTAGCCCAGCCTCTATTCAACGTACACACACTATATCTAGCCCCCGAAACTAAAACTCCATTACTATATATATAATATCAGTAATAAATAACGTTCGCATATACTACCAAACTAAAGCCACGCAAATAAAGAAGCGTAATTGACCTCAAGTTTGGAAAGGACTGAGCTCTTGTTGGCTGCAAGATATCGTTGTATCACTAGCTGCAGTTAACATTCTTTGGGCGGCACCGTGCAAGGTGTACGTCCTTGGAAGTAAGGTTGATAGCGTAGTAGATAAAAGAGCGATGGTGTAGCAGTAACATCTAATAGTCAGCGTAGCACGATCTAATGACCGACGTATTAAGGTCCAGCGGCAGACGTAACGTAGCAAGATCCAATGACGAGCGTAGTAAGATCTAACAGCCAGTATAACCAGCGTGGGCCATCATAGTGCATCTCAGCTCGCGGGGCAACAACGACTCCTCCATCCGCCCAAATACCCCGACCTCCCTCTCCTCCCAACAGCAACAATAGCGCAGCCGCAGAATCTCTACCGCACAGGTAACTCAGCGGGCAGTCGTCTTCACGATATATCCCTCTCCAAGCTAAAGTCACGGGGGAACGAACGGGCTGAACGTGTATGTGGTCCTGATCCGCTTCTATCGTGCTTGGGAGTTGTTCGGTTTGCCGCTCTGGTGGCTGAGAGGTGAGATAAAACTCCTCCCATCGGTATTGTGGCTGTTTAGCTGTGATGGGGTTTGTTTTTACCACCCTGGGCATACGGGGTGTAGCTCTGCAGCTGCAGCTGTAACTGATATGGCATGCCGGGGCCTGCTCTGACTGAACCGCGTTTTTCAGTTCACTGATGTGTAGAAGGACTCTATCCAGGGATCGACGTTACCCAGCTTGGGAGGAAGCTTAGGATGGTAAGTACGTAGGGTATCATGGATCTTAAGTAAACTGGAGCCATCTTGTCGCACTTCGTGGAGACACAAGTTCAAAACAGGTCTGGGCACGAGACTACATGTACCTACATGTATGTAGCACTTATCTCATGAGTCATGATGACGGGTGGGCTCCCTTTTGGCTTGCCCGTCAACACCCAGTGTCTGTACCTACTACTTAGCTACTATCCTTCACAGGACAGGCACTGGGAGACAGCCAAGCCCAGTTTTGCCTTCAAAAGACCCCTGTCCGTCAATACCCCTGGACGACAGTACCAGGATTACTCTACTCCACAACGAGTAGCTATTCCAAATTTGGACTCGCCCTGCACAACACTTTTGTTACACCAATAGGGAGCCTTGATTGGATTAGCCCTAAACATACCCCGCTGCACAATACTTCTGTGCGCCAAGCGGGGCCCCCCACCCTAGCTGCGGCCCGCAGAGTGTGCGACAACATCTGCAAAAGTCTTTCTATCCGCCAATAGATTCGTGAGAATCAGTGTTACGCACGACAAAGCAATTAAGTGGAGTGTGCAAGAAACCCTGTCATTATGCCCCAGATATCTAGTTGCAAGGTCATAAGCACTCCTTATAAAGCGGGATGATTCCCATGGAGTAGCTGGTATTATTATATCATACCAGTATAGCACAATTGATTCGCTCTTTCCTTCCAGCTAGCATCTAACACCAGACAAATAAGAAATGGTGCAACCGATCCCAGCCCCGACACGCCCTAAATGGGATAAACCCAATGTGCCAACACCAGCAGAGTGGGAGAAAGTTAAGGAGATTTTCACAAAATACTATCTCAACATTGATAATACCTATGGAAAACTTACTCTCAATGAGATCCGCAAGATTATGGCTGAGAATCACCTGTTTAACGCAAAGTAAGAGTAAACGATAGAATTTTTGGTGTAACGTCTATAACGCCTATAACAACCTCAACTAACATGCAATTGATTAGCGAAACCCAATACAAAAATAAGATCAAAAAGTGGAAACTCGGCAGATATCTCGACAAGAATGCAGTCAAGAATATGGCACGAATACAGGACAAACGAGCACAGAGTGGTGGGAAAAAGACGGCCTTCAAGTTCCATGGAATACCCGTCTCGGAAGAAAGATTAGAGCGCTCGTGTAGGCGTCTGGGATTGGCCCGACCAGTAGTCGCAACTGATCCGGAGCTATCAGGTAACTTTCCCATCTTGCTATAGCATTCAGCAATCCCAGGTATCCATTTTAATACGGGATACTCAGTTACGCCGCCTAGCATAAGCTACTCTACCCCAACTTTACAGAATGATTTTACTATGCATGATGTCTCGGCTGAAGTTGACGGCCCGGACGTCAACGAGATAACTGTAGCTATAAACGATATACATGTAGCTACAGGTATACACGAGATATCTGCAGCTATAAACGAGATAGCTGCAGCCGCAAACGATATAGCTGCGGCTACGAACGAGATAGCTGCATCTACGAACGAGATAGCCGCAGCTATAAACGATGAACTTTTCGATTCGGGTTCGGTTGATATCGCTGGATTGGATGAAAAAATCAGTTCGGAAATCATATTTTTTGAGGAACAAATGCTCTCAAACGATCCTATTACCACATCCGAACCGATTAGCATGGACATTATATGTATTGATTCTGAGAAAGAGCATTTCTCTGTAGTTATTTATACACCATACGGATTTTGCGAAAGGCTTTCACACCTAAGAATTATCGAGTTCAGTTTGTGGAATCTCCCTGGCGCACGGCCTCCTATGAGTTTTGAGGTTATTGACCTGAGCCAGAAACAGACATATATTCAAGTTGGCCTGAGGCAGATACAGACATCCAGAACCATCTCGTTCCACCCATGTATCCCAGGGGCATGGAATAAATGCATATCCGAAATTTTCCATAATTTACAGCTAGGAGGTACACAAGGGCTAGCGAAGGCCCGGGGACGTGTATCTGCGACATTCAAACATGAACGTAGCATACTACCCTCTTCGTTAGGTAGTCATGAGTTTCAACCAACAGTTTCAAGAAGTAAGTGGAGACGGCGGAGGCGATTCCCTAATTACATTGTCTCTAAAACATGTCTCTTTCTAGATCGGCAACTATATTTTCCGGTGCCTGTACACGCAGTTTTGGCAATAGAGCTACCTGACCCACTATACAATCTGAGTTGGTTGCAGCTTTTACCACCTAGCTCTGAGTTAGACCCATTTCATCCACGGAAAAATTTTCTCAAGTACAATGATAAGAAATCATCGATGCGAGGTTCCGTGTGGATGAGCTCGGGCTGGGGAGGCGAAAGTGTTATCGGGAGTTGGATAAAAGAAGAGTGAGCTTTAAAATCCTTCCTTTTCTTCTTCCATATCATAGCTATACTATTTCTACCTAACTAACTCGAAATAGCATTATCATGTCTGGAAGATCACCGTTCGGTTCTGATTCTCACTCGGTATGTTCTCGCGAAAATCTTGAACGACACAACGAGGATAGTGCGGTCCACTAGGACCAGCGTCCTTGTGTCCTCGCCTCGAGGACATGTCTTTGATGAAATTCAAGGACAATGGTATAAAAGGACAAGGAGTTTCGAGGACACTATCTATCCCCGCCTCAAGCACCTTCAAGGACAATTCTTGGAATATTATACACTTATAGCGTGTTGGATTAAGATGAGGTCAACTAATTAGGATGGAATATGCTTTTTGATTGAAATAAAGACCGCTTTCTGCTCTCCGGGAATCGTCCTTGAGGTACCTCGAGGTACCTTAAGGACAGCAGTGATCAACCTCAAGGACAGCCAAGGGCAAGGGTCAACGAGGACGAGGAACCTCGAGGACACCGTCAAACCTCGCCTCGAGCGTCCTCATGGACCACACTGAACGAGGATCATTCTGGCCCGACTCACCCGCTGAATAATTGGCCAGTACGTATATACCGCCGTCTTAGTCCCTAGCTATGCCCTTCCCAGCCTTTGACTCAAGCTATAACTCAGCTTAATGGGGATATTTAGTCTTATCACTGACTCTGCTAGATAAGCACGGGTTTATAAAATCTATTATCTATCAATATATTGCCTTTCTAAACGCTTGAGCATTTGATTGGTCGAGAGTGTTTACCCCTTATGAACCAACTCGCCCCATCAATAAACCATGCGGAATGCAAGTACGCAAAAAAAAAAAAGCACTCACTGGGGGAGATGGGGGATGGGGGATGGGGGATGGTGGGGTGGTGGTCGCGAAAGAAGTTATGTAGATATTCATATTCGAACCCTACGGTGCAACCAAAAAAGGTCTAACTAGGGGAGTGGAGAGGAGGAGTGGGGGTGAAGCGAAGTCCCATCGAAGGCTTCTCATTATTTTAGAGAAGACTTGATATCCATAATCAAAGTACAATTCGCGGTCGCCAGGTGGCCATCCCTAGCTAGTTTTCATGTATACGCAAACTTTTCACTATCACTGGCCATCAAAGAAGTATTCAAAGATCTTCAGATGTCCAGATGTGGTGAAACGTTGATTCGATAATCATGGTAACTTGTAACTTTGAGATATCATTGGCATGGATTTCTTCTGGGGAAGGGATTTCTTCTGGAGCAGGGATTTAGGCTTGATAATATATTGTATTTTATTTTTACAATGTTTCGCTTTGTTTAAGCCGAGATAATACGCAACAAACATGTGTAACACTTAGTATATAAGTTCTACGTGCAGCCACTCTGCAAAAGTGTTCGTGATTCCGATTTCGGAGCGAGCCATTTCTCTATATGTAACCATGGCAAATCATTAAATAATCCCAAGAAACAACTTCTCAGTGACCAGTAGCGCCCGGAATCAATGAAGAATAAGACTAATTACCTACCTTCTTTTATATACAGTCACGAACTATATTATATATTTTCCTTGTTTTGAATCTCAACGTCGATAACGTCAACATTACGGGTGCGTCACACTACGCACTGCCATTAAAACTAAATCACGAACACTTTTGCTGAGTGGCTGTATGTATTGTACTTAGCTCGCTCAAAAGGGTTTGGGCGAATTTGTATACACCAATACGGGCTTTTGACCCCTGTGCGTTACCATCAGCTTAATTATTTTGGTGCCATTTTTCCATCTAACTACCCAACTAAAACAACTTCTCAAACATTGATATCAGTAAAAACCTATGCTAAACCTAAACCTTCAGCCTACCATCTTGTACTAAGAAACCTTTGATCTAATCTCATATTTCGAGACAACCTTTT
Source organism: Morchella importuna (assembly GCF_003444635.1). Classification (NCBI taxonomy): domain Eukaryota; kingdom Fungi; phylum Ascomycota; class Pezizomycetes; order Pezizales; family Morchellaceae; genus Morchella; species Morchella importuna. The sequence goes on along the minus strand of NW_025763399.1, from coordinate 1,637,378 downwards.
CCCCAAAGGTTTTGAAAAGCAGAACTAACCGTGGGGATTGACAAGAAAGGCTGAATTTATTAACTAGCGGCATTAATGACCATCGACCATGCATCCCATCAACATACTGCATGCAATCAACTCAATCAATTAATCCCATCAAGGTAGAAATCGTCTAGTGGTTTAAAACGGTCAGGATCGACGAAATCATCGATACTAGCACCAAGAGGTTCCTTGATCTGTGGGGCTGATCGGCTGGCGGACATGATGGGCCTGGCCAGCATGTACTATAGAATAGAATAACGTGTCAGTTAATTGGAATTTTATTCAAGAGGTTGATTGGCGGGCATTCACATCGATCCAAGCACGTTGCTCGTCACCGCTAGACCTCTCACTGTTACTTGTGTTAGTGAAATCTCATTAGATGAGTTTGAGAGAGATATACTTCATGAGGTTTCTTGGAGTAGGGAGAAAAGTTCCGTTGGAAAGATTATTCTTATGCTTGACAGTCTGGTTTGCCGCTGCTGTTGTCATCGATACAGTTCTGACATTCTCCCTCCCGTTCTCTGCAGGCAATTTCTGCTTGGTGGAGAAGCTAAGATTCGACGCTCTTGGAAGAATTTCCGCATTGGAGCTCGCCCTTTGTAGCCCAAGTCCATCAGCAAGACTAAGAGTGTTCATTCTGTGATCGAGTGTATTTCCTCCCATCTCCCAGTCCCTCAGGTCACCCGCGTTAAGGGCAGTCATAGGAGGGGTCTTGAGTGTCCCGCCGGGAACAAATGCATGCATGCTGGTCGTCAACCCAACATTATTTGCCTGACCCTTTTCAATCTCGATATTCTTCCCGTAGCCACCCGAGAGCCTATAATCCAAAGAAACCGGCTGCATCGGAGCCTCGGTAGCTATGATTGACTTTGGCGTCGGGACCTCGGGGATTGTAGCAAGCGCCTGTTGTTTCGCGATTGTTCCACGCAGAGAAGCTTTTCTTTTGGGGACAAGGCGTTCGGTGGCTTCTTGCTCCTGGCGGCTGTTAATGAGGTTACTGGGACGATGGGTACCAAGCTTTGTAGCGATCATCCTAGCCTTGTGTTTTTCATTAGAATTGCTGGTTGGGGCCTGAAAAGAAAACCGAGACGGATCAGTTAAGCTTATAACATGAATGGACGTTGGAAAACAGATAAGGTGAATTCTAGCGAGAACAACGGAGCTTCGTACCACTGTGATGAGAATATTCTCTGTCCAGGCCACTGGTTTGAAATTGGCCACGGGACAACAAACAAATGGTAGTGTTTTGCCCATCACCAGAAGCTCGGCAACAGTATACCTTCTACGCTGGTAGTGCAGCTTTTCATTGTGGCTCCCAGAGGCCATTGCTTCTCGTAGGTGTGGATAAAAGTGTGAAATCGATAAGGGACCGGCTGCTCAGATGATGTCGTGGTGAGGATGATGGATTCTATGTAGTGTTGATAACCTGGACACCACATCGAATCACCAGAAAGCACTCGGTTAGCTACATACATGCTAGTGCGCATGCCATACATGTACATACATGTATGAATTTCCCACATAGCGTGCTACATTGAAACTCACTACAGGTACATGCCCTCCCTCGCACGATGGAGTTAACTGCACACGACAAACCAAAAGGACAACCCCCCACCCCGCTAGATTCCCGGGTAACTCGTGCCCATTAGAATTCAGTTACCCTTATATACTTCCAGCTCCAGACCTAGGCTCTTCGATCCCCAACTCCGTCTACTAAGTACGTGTAGGGGCCACTTCAGACTGCATACAAGAAGTATCTGTACATCTATATATTCAACGTGGAGGTCATGGTTTGTGCATTTCACTTGGCCAATATTCCCGGGATTGTCTGCTTCTGGTGCCATATGGCACGTGCGAGCAGTGTACCCCACCTGCAGCTGATGTCTACGACAACTCGAAACAGCATATTTCTAGCAGTACAGTCTCTTCGGCATATTCCACCAGTAATCAGAACAATTTCTCCTAAAAATTGTGGCCATTTGGGGGTATCACAGCACAGACCAGGATTCGATCTGCCATGTATAAAACCTCGATTCTACTCCACACGCCGAATCGTCGACTTTACGGCACTCGTTGTAGAACTATTCTCACACGGCGCTCAGCGTTTTCGCCGTCACTATCAAACCGGGTAAAACTATGGTTTGAGTCTTTCAAATGTTATTTTGTGGACGTTTAAGTTCATTCTTTTGCAACTACCCATGCTCCCAACGCGTGGGGAATTATGTAGCCCTCTAATGAAGCTGTGCTTGGATGAAGGCAATTACAATGTCTCATTGTCGAGATCTTCCGGCGTAATGTTTACCAGTTGAACAGATCAAAACTGATACTATTCAAATGCACCTTGGTTCTCGTTTCCATACAGACACAAACCCTAACCTCGAGCTGGATCCAGAAACAGGATTGCTTGCTCCCTACAATTTTGAAATTTAAAGGCTAGTAATCCTTGCATTTCCCACCAACAATCCAGATTTTCCGTCAAAAATGGTTTTTATTAACCTGGTTAGTCCAGGGCAAATGCCGACTGCTTTAATGATAACGGCATCCTTTATCGGCAATTGCTATTGATAACAGCTTATCTACCGAAGATCAACTAGATGGCAAGGGTAAGACGGAACGTTTCTTCTCCGCTCAGTTTATTCCCGAGGAGAAATCTAGCACCCGAACCATCGATCTCAGCAGCAATTAAGCTTTTTCTACTTTGACACAGCAGAAAACGTGCAGCATACAGACCGTACTTTAGGTTCGTTTTGTGAATGCCCAATAGGCTTTGAGATAAAATCAATTTCCCTACAGAATATCAAATCCCAGCTAAGTTGTGAAATAAAAACCCCCAAATCTCAGACAATAATTTCAAAGTAATATCTATATAGAATGAAAATTCCAAAAAGAAAGCAAAAACGACCCCTGTTGAAAACCAAAATTGGAAGGTGGGGCCTGTGGGGGGACGTCATTTATCCTTATCACTACTAGTGAAGTGTAAGTCTAAACCTTGTTCGGAAAGACCGCCTTCACGCTGCGCTCCGAATCGAAATCGTCTACCGCAGATTTCTGAACCCCGCCAGACACCACCGCATCCGCGTTGTTCTTTCTCGATACGAACCTCAGGCCGCATCCAATCATTGCAACTGCAAGAACAAGCCCCACAACGGCCAATGCGACTAGTGCACCAATAACACCCGCAACAGCCTTTGAAATTCCACCAGACTTGGTGTCCGTGGTATCCGCGGTATCGACAGACTTATCGGAGTCAATGGAGCAGATTGACTCGTCTGAACTGCACAGCGTGCACCATTCTGATACCGAATCGACGGCGATGCTTGCCATTTTCTCGTTAAAATCGTTCCATGAGACCACCACATCGGTGTTTCCAAAGAGAGGATATTCTTTGATATCGCTGTTGGTGCCGTTGCGGAAAAGGAAGCGTACGTAGAGATCTTCAGTCTTTCTCGGGAAGGCGGCGTTGTCTTGGTAGGAGAGAAGCTCAAACGCAAGTGTCGAAGCATAGTCTGGGAGGCCAGTGAAGTTCTCATAGGCAGCGGACAAGCCTGAGAGTGCAAAGAAAGAGAGAAATGTGTCGTAAGACCCAACGAGTAAGGAGAGCTTATTATCCTCGCCCTTGGAATCAACAACTGTGGATAGCTGTGTTATAATCTTGTTTGCGAGAGTGCGCCCGGAGATAAGTGCGACGGTAGAGGTGCTTGAGGTGTTTCCGTTCAGCCCTAGCTCGTGGGAGTCGGCTAGAGTACGCAATTGAAAGAGTTGCTCGGAGGACACGGCATCTGCAATTGTGGTATTGTGGATTGAGCCGACGTTGATGTAGTCATAGATAGCATATGCGTTGTGGTAACTCAATTGTCTTGACGAGAAAACTCCCTCCAGGATATCGGAGAAAGATTCATAAAAGCTTTTTGTGGTGTCTTGAAGATGAAGATATTGTTCAGAAAGATAGAACTCCTCGCTTTTTGCTGTAAAGTCAGGGCATCCGTCATCACCCTTGAGCCAAATAGTGGATGGATCGCTTTCAGAGACAGTATGGATAGTTGTGTACTGATAACCAGCGAGTGGTAGGGAGATAACGGAGCCGTTTGCCAGAGTTTCGGTGGTGACAGCTGCGGATGAGCCAGTGATGGGAGGGTAAAGGCCCTGGAGGAATGCCTGGCCAGAAGTTACCAGGAGGTTCTGGCCACCAATGTCTTGTTAGCACAGTACACCCGTGTGGAAAAGACTCGAGTGCGAGCTCATGATTGCCGGTTGACTCACCTGATCCGGCGCCTCTGCGTAGAGCTGTGCACTGTTGAATTCTCGGTAGCTGATACCCGGTATCACAGTCGAGGAATTGCCAATGTATCGCGAACGATAGAACTCTCCAGAGTCGTATAGCTGGTTCTTGCCGAGTGCTGTAAGTTTTGTTGGTGGAAAGACCTTTGCTGAACGGTCACCATGACGAGAGAAAATGACGGCACCATGGACGGTCTCTGTTGCTGCCTGCACGCCCAATGGGAGCAGCAAGAGCGGCAATGAAAGAGTAAGTGAGTATAGCATTGTTGGCTTCTTGATCAATCTCACGACCCGGGACTTTTGAAGGGTATTTTCCTGTGTGCAGAGTCCAATGGATTCGGGGGAAAGGTTGCATTTTATGTTCATCCAAGCGGTGGGGTGTTTTCACCCACATCTCAATGCAGGGTGTATACATGTATCTACAGATAAAGATAAGCCCATAGATGAGGACCAGGTTGTTACGTACTTAGAGTAGAGTTACCTCATGTAGGTAGATGCCCCGCATGTCTTCCGAACCTCCCACTTCAGTTAATGTGACAAGTTACAACTCCCGCCCTCGATCAAACGGAAAGGGCCGCTCCTATTTGTGCGTAGATCGAGTGCCGGAAAGCCCGATTTATGCAAGCCGGCCGTGGATGTATGTAATAATTCGTGCTAAGCAAAATTGAAATTCGAATGGTTCTAAGCTTCTTTCACTTAGAAAAGCTTATCGACGCGGGAATGATACAGTTCGGGTTTACCTATTGGATAAACCGAACTCACTAGGCTAATTTCGGCACTTTTGTAGTTTTGGCGGTGTTGGTAGGCAAGAACTTCAGGCAACAGAACCACCAACTCAAAAACCACGGTCGTTGTAGCCGAACAGGCCTTGTTATGTGCGCATACGCGCGCCCGCCAGGACAAAAAACCAAGCCTTTTTGGCATTAGAAACTCCCGTAACCATCAGCTCTTTTTTTTGGTTTGTTTAGTTCATTAATTGTAACCATCAGATTACCTACACCCATGGCCATCCATCCATGCTCTGACTACCCGTTGCAGGATGAGAAAGTAAGAAGAATATGAATAAGTCACGCCGCGCAATCAAACTTACTGTTAAGGTACGGCTTAAATTATGGCATTAATGATAAATACATGTACTGTAGGATGGGGACGTTTGGGAGACAAATGTGTACTGATCGCTGAAAGATTCTTCTCCCCCTCTACTCGAGCAGGCCATCATTGACCGAGTTTTTCAATAGATCTACTGAGACAGCTGTGTAAAATGTTATATATTGAGTAAATCTTCTTTTTCGTGGCAATTATCTCAGTGGGAGCTCGATTCTCAAGTGACCTATCTGTATGTCATGCGCTGGCTAGCGGCCAACCATGTGTCCACTGATTGCCGTCTCTTCTGTGTTACGAGCAGAAAAAAACCCTATGGGCCATGCTATGAAACGTTTTAGTTCAGATGGACCTTACGGCGATGCTTCAGCGCGAAATGAAGAAGATGATGATGAGGACTTAAACCTCCGTCTAGATCAACGCAATTATTTCGGGTGTTCGATCCTTATACTTAATTAAATGTAGTCAGTAGCCTATACTCTACTTACCGGAAAAAGGTACTGTGGTCTCAAGGGAAGCCTCGAAAACCGAGTCGCATCGAGGCAGTCCCGCAGAGCAACACTCATGATCATATCAACCAGATTTATATAGGAAGAACTCTATTCTATTTGAAATGAGATCTTGCGATGTTTATCAACTTAGAGCTGTACTGGGCGAAACCGTTGCTGTTTGGATAACGCCCTATTTCTCGGCAAGTAGAGGGGGCCGACGCTAACTGGTTTAGATTTATTGTTTACACCCATGAGTGATAACCTGTGAAGATAAACATTGTGACGTTACAAAAAAAACTTCATGGTTTAGAATATTAAATTATTACAAAGGGAAGAGGAATGACCCAATATATAGAGACGCTAAGAAACATAAGGAACCGGTAATGATGGTAGTGAAAACACAGAGCGATAGGGTAAAACAGGCCGATAAAGAAAATCACAAGCCCAAATAGAAGGTGGGGTATTTAATCGCTCTCAACCTGTCCCCTACGTCGTCCACGTCTTGCCCCCTTCTCCTGCCGAATCCTCACCATTGCTTCCGATATATCGCCCTCCTCTTTAAAATGCACGTTAAGATGTTTCAACTGGATGTTTGTCACATTATCGGTCGTATATGAACACTCTGAGCATCTGAAATGGTTCACGTTTGGATGATACACCCGCCAATGTTCATCCAAAGTCTCCTTAGTTGAGAAACTGCTGTACGTGTGTACCCATGGACATTCCGGGCAACTGCAGAAAAATCGGGTTTTGTGGACCTTGCGAGCATGTACTAGACGTGATTTCAGGCTCGTGAAGCCCGAACGGTTTCGACAGCCGCGAATATTGCAATGGTACTTGAGGCTGAGATGGGAGTCGTTGGATAGAGCAGGGACTGGCGGAGGGGGTGATGCACCGGGTGTAGAATTCTCGGCCACAGAGGGCGAGTTCTGAATAGAGGTACGGGGCGAGTCCTGGATAGAGGTACGGGGTGAGCCCTGAATAGAGGTATAGGGTGAGTCCTGGATCGAAGCATGGGTATGGGGTGAATTCTGGATAGAGGCATGGAGTAATTCTTGGATAGAATTATGGGGCGAGTTCGCAAGTGAATGTGTACTGATATTTTGAAATAGAGCTGATGAGGAATGAGATGAGTAGCCAAAGGGTCGATAATCAATTGAATAACCGGTACTTGATTGTATCAGTGGATAGTGTAACAGAATATCGATGTCATCCACCTCATCGAATGTATTAGGGGTCACTTCGTCGATAGGCGCCTCGTTGCTATCGTTGCTAAGGAAATCGGTCCATGAGTTCGGCAAAAGTTCTGACATCTGCGTTGTTATTATGTTAGTTAAGATCGATTGATCATGACTGGTATAGAGACATATTCAAAGACTCCATGTAGGTGGATATCTCTTACCTCTGCGCTACTTTCGGACGTTTCAGTCTCTGGATAGTAAAGGCCTGAATCTGATAAAATACTGCCCATTTCTTTTTGACAGTTCTAGGCAAGTAAATATTTAGAGATAATAGGGTTCTCAAGGATGACGACTTTATAAATGATAGGAAGTGGTGGTAGTTTATGTTGAGAATAGAGGAAGAGGAGTCAAGGTGCCGATATATATATCATATATTTAAGAAGGGATTTCTCCCGGAGTGAGGCAAAATTTGAAATGTTAAGTTGGATATGGATTGGGTTGATAAAGTTGAGACCGGCTCATGAAGAGAAATGAACGAGATATATATATGTGTATCTTCAGTACGTCGAGCGAGGAGTATGTGAGTGAGTGAGGAGGCAAGATTCAACCTGCAGCTGGCACTGGTATATCGGCGGCAATCATTTCCTTGAACGAAAGTTCCGTGCATGAGATGAACTGTATAGTAATATATGCAAAGAACTTTCGTCTGTCCAATATTATTAACACCAGAATCACCTTCTAGTAAAGCTACTTTCCCGCCTCCATGGTTCCGGAGGGTTTCGAATGTTCTAAGCTGCGATTTCGTGGAGCACCTGTATGAGTTCCTGGTCGCGAGCCGTTGACGATTTATGCAAGCGACTTTTGTTCGGCCAATAGCAAGGAGTTATTGTAGCCTCTCATGCGGGAAACTCCTGTCTTTTCCGGGATCACCCCCACCTCCCTTGATGCACGAAACTATTGTCTAGCCAATGGATTAGAGGTTTGTACTCAGAACACCCAAAAACTACACTTATAGTTTCGTTTTGGCTACGTAAGTATGTTAACTGTACCCGAGTGGAGTACCGTAAAATCTCGGGGGGTTGCCAAGGCCACCTGCTAAAACCACATTTAGTTTAGATCCTGCAGAAGAGCGCTATTTTCTTGGCAACCCCCCAAATAACTCGAGATCCTACGGTAACAGTGTGACATCCACGAAGCCGCATATTTATTGTGGATTAGGACGCCAAGAATATATATGCGAGATACTTTCGGCTAGCCAATAGCTGTTGGCCAGCTAGCTGCTCGGGCCGCCGGATTCGGATATATAATAGCCCGGCCGTATGAGTACCACTGTAATTCCGTGCCAGGTGTCTGCGCTTGGTAAATGGAGCCGTTCTCTACAAATAAAATCGCGAGTCGTAGGAGTCTTGGTAAACTACCGTATGTTTAGAGTACTTCCCATAGTGTCATGGAAGACATTTTAACAGATACATAGATGCATACTAGCTCCATACGTACGAATCGATCTTGTATTCTTCGATCTTTGTCGAGCGCCGTACTTCTGCATATGTCGATTAATTATACCATAGCAGAATACTAGCGCTATAGCTCGTACCGATAAAGCCTGGCTCCTGTCGTTGGAGAGGTCGGTATCTACATGTAGCTTTACTTATACTACGTACATACATATGTACATATTATATAGCCCTTCCCAACACTCTACTAGCACGACTTACACCTAGGCCGGTATAACATACGTATTTGTATATGGTTAGGCTCGTACCCAGTCCTCCCACTGGGATGGTATATGATATATACTCCAGCTTGTGTTGACTGCTATTCTCCATCAATTCGGTGGAAGTTGTGCTAGAGTACCTAGTAGATATTATGATCATGCGCCAGCATCCATGCTCTCCAAGAGGAGTAGTAGAGTACCGTTAATTCACCTCACTAAGTGAGGAATTTCTATGAGTATTCCTTGCACAATTGCTCGTTTTCTGATTTCATGCCCATTCAGATTTTCCCTAGATACATGTACATACATGTAGCTATGTCTTAAAATCGGAAACCTCAAGCGATATTTTTACTTATGCATGAAACTTCCGTCCGGGTCACGTCACACACGCCTTCTGAGTGACACCCACACCAATATTATGCACGAAACCTCCGTCCAGCCAATGATCAAATATCCTTGGCAACATTAAATCGACGTATTCAGCCTCGTCCTGCAGTACTCAAGTGTCAAACCGAATTATTTAACAGAGCACTTCGCGCACTTTATTTCCATCGGCATCACAACAGCAATATATTATTCCAAGTCGAAACCACAGACCAAAAGTTCATATCTTCAGTTCAAATCACTAGTACTATATTATCCTACTACATACACACTATCAAATAAGAACGGACTCGTCCAATGTACCAATACCCAGTGCTCGCGGCTACCCCTCAGAGGCCCCGCGTCTATACAAAGGAGGAGTGGGAGGAAAAGCGCCCAGTATTTGTGGAATTGTACTCTCAAGATTATACCCTAGCGACAGTAAGGGAATTGATGGCAGCAGATCACGGCTTTTATGCGACGTAAGTGGGATATCTCGACCTTGTTTTTAAAATGCGAAGATAAATCATAAGTGCAATGCAAAGAGGAAAGACAATTGGCTGATATACGAGTGAAATTATAGTGAAGCGCAATACAAGAAAAAAATCAAAGCCTGGGGTCTAGAAAAAAATATCGACAAAACTACTGCTTTGGGGATTCTACGGAAAGAGCGCAAGCGAAAATACGTGGAAGATAAGGAAACAACATTCATATACAAAGGTAAAGAGATAAGCGGAGAGAAAATTACTTTTTTGCGCAAAAGACACAAAGGAGTACTAGATACTGAGGGTCTAGGTCCGGATCTGGATCAATATTGGGGAAGGGAACAAGTTGGTAAATACCTCTAGAATATGGGATGCCTAGATATAAGTATCTGACATGTATACGCTCACAGATACACCCCCTTTTGTTTCCTACTCTACACCTCGTCCAGTTGATGAGCCCCCGGCAGTCGATTATGAGACGACTGCAAATTCATCTCAGGATCCACAGATTGTAAACAAGGGGGGTGTTGACAGTGAAAGGCCTCACATGGATTGTATTTCTCTTATTACCCATGAGATCAACAAAGCCGGGCTGGGAAACGAAGTCCTCGATCAACAAGCAAATACAGGTAGAGCTTTAGATTGCGGAAAGACACTTGACAATAAGACGCAACACGACTATTCGGTTAAACAAACCTTCTCTGGCCAGCAAAGACAAAGCCAGAGATCCTTCAACACATCGTCCCCTGCACCGCTGATCCCGGCTCTAGAAGAGCAACCAATTCAAATTCATAACAGTTCTGATGAGGGGAATAAGATTATTGAGCTTGATGCCGACTTGGGAAGTGACGAGTGAGTTTCACACCCATTCATCTATCTTAATTATTAAATAGGACTTCGATCTCTAAACTGCAATTCTCCCTGACCTCAGATCATCGCTCTCTTGGCCCTCGCAAGACGTCCTAGGGGATGGATTGGGAAACGATAACGAACCCCTTAGCCTGCACGAAGCAGCATATCAAGGCCGTGAAGAGATAGTTATTTTGCTTCTCAAGCAAGGTCACAGTGTTTGGGAAAGGGATGATAAAAAACGCACGGCGTTGCATTGGGCAGCGGATGGGGGCCATGAAAAGGTAGTCCAGCTGCTGCTCCAGAGCGGTTTCGATGCCTCAGCAAAGGACGGAAGTGAAGAGACGGCCCTACATATGGCGGCGTATCATGGCCATGAAAAGGTAGTCCAGCTGCTGCTCCAGAGCGGTGTCGATGCCTCAGCAGAGGACGGAAGTGAAGGTACGGCCCTACATATGGCGGCGTCTAATGGCCATGAAAAGGTAGTACAGCTGCTGCTCCAGAGCGGTTTCGATGCCTCAGCAAAGAACGGAAGTGAAGAGACGGCCCTACATATGGCGGCGTTTAATGGCCATGAAAAGGTAGTACAGCTGCTGCTCCAGAGCGGTGCCGATGTCTCAGTAACCTCGGACTGGTATAAAGAGACGGCCCTACATATGGCGGCGTATAATGGCCATGAAAAGGTAGTACAGCTGCTGCTCCAGAGCGGTGTCGATGTCTCAGCAAAGGACAAAATTGGAAGGACGGCCCTACATATGGCGGCGTCTAATGGCCATGAAAAGGTAGTACAGCTGCTGCTCCAGAGCGGTGTCGATGTCTCAGCAAAGGACAAAATTGGAAGGACGGCCCTACATCTAGCAGCGTCTAAAGGCTATGAAAAGGTAGTCCAGTTGCTGCTCTAGAGTGATATCGACGCCCCGGTAATGCGCCAGATATAGTCGTGATAGTCATTTCATTTCAAAAACTGTTCAGAATGGCTTATTTACACATTCATATCCCCGAGGTCAATGCGAGATAGGGCATTTTTTCTTTTTTCTTTCTTTTCGTGGTGTTTAGGAGAGGGGGGGGGGGGGGGGGCGATTCTAAGTTCGTATCCAAACACATGCATTTTTCTATGTTTTACACACGCAGACTATATTTTTTCTTCTTCTTTCTCTTATGTATCAACTACATCCCACACCAAGAATTAAATTCCCTTTGCTTTAATTAAATCTCGAGACCTGATATGATATCCAAGCCCAAGGTACCGGCACAGAATGAAAGAAGCCAAACCCCGCACGTATCTCAAGCCTTGGCAACCGTTATAAATCTCCATGCACATACATATTGGCCATCGAGTATCTACTACATGTAAGTAACATCGCACATTAGCGTGTTTTATAAGAACACCCCCCCCCCCCCCCCAAAGCCTTAAACCACGGCCAATCCACCCGCATAACTACATGTACTAGGGTGTAGCGAAAAGTGATCAGAATGTGATGACAAATACACCTATTCACCGTAACATTCACTTATCAGATTCTGATCACTTACCCTCAACACCCGGTACATATGTGCTTGACATGTACTATATATACCTAGCCGACGAGCATCAACCACATGCAATCTACCATGAATCCCAAGCACCCCTCCTACCCCCACCCCCACCCACACCCACACCCCCCATTTTTACCCTCCATCCGATCATTACCCTCCATCCGATCATTACCCCCCCCCCCCATAGCGCCGAAACACGCGGCTAGTCACAACCCATCACTCGGTCCGAGCCCTCCAGAGTTATTATACCCTTATTGATTGATTGATGTCCGCGTTCTAATTCTACACCCCCGTCCCCCGTCCCCCCCTCCCCTCCCCCTCCCCCGGCGCCCCCGGCGCCCCCGGCGCCCTAGCACCCACTACTTCTACTCTTCCCCATGCACGCCCCAGAAACAGGCCAGCAGCACGCAGTTCTGTACTAGCTACCAGCCACCGGCCACCAGAAAACAAATCAAACCAAAAGAAGAAGAAAAGAAAAAGAAGAAAAAAAATCCAATGGTATAAAATAACAAATACACGACAGCTACAGCTAGCTAGAAGTTTGGACCGAGAGTAAAGACAACCCACAACAACAGCAAGAAAAAGAGATAATGTTTAGATATCGGCCCAGGCTCATGGGTATTACATACCACCCTCCCCTCCCCTCCCCCCTTCTCTCTCTCTCTCTACCGCCTCCCTCCCTCCCTCTCTACCACTACCACCGCGTACAGAACAAACCAACTAGGCTAGACTAGACTATAGATAAAGCTAAAGATAACGATAAAAATAAAGCCCAAGACCAAGACCAAGACAAGACCAAGACAAAACCAAGATTGAGTAACGCATCATCGTCATTCGTGTATTTCTAAACAAAAGACATTGAAAAAGAAAAAGGAAAACAAAAACAAAAAAACAAGAAAGACCCATCTTTTTACACCCCCCCTTCCTCCTTCCTCCTACTCCTCCCATTACCCAGCCATCTATCCGCCAACAGACTCCTTAGCCCCAGCAGAAGAAACCCTCGCGTCCCCTAATTACGGACGGTGGATAGTAAACCTCATCTGCCTCACCCACCCATCCGCATCCGGGGCCTCCGCCTGCTGCCCCTGCCCCCCACTCCCACTCCCCCCAGCACCAGCACTCCCCCCAGCACCACTCCTCACCTCCCCCTCCGGCCTCGCCCTCCTAATCAACACCACGCCCAACGACGCCTCCATCTCCCTATCAATCAGCCCCTCCATCTCATTCCCCTCCATGCCCGCCCCCAACCTCCTCGCCCGCACCAAATGCCGATTCGCAACCTGCGGCGGCGGCAAAAACACATACCCCTCCGGCGCGGGCCGCGCAATCGGCGTAACCTGCCGTCCGCGGCTATCGGAAAGATAGTCCACGTCGCTTGCGACAGCTGCGTCACGGTCTAGCACTCGTCTCTACCGTCAGCAATCCACCCACTAACAAGAAGAAGAAAAACAAGAAGAAGCCAACGACGCACCAAACAGCCCCACCGCCGGCCCCATGCCCAGCTCGCTCCGAACAGCGTCCAGGTGCGCAGAATCCATATGTCCCGTCCACAGCTCCAGCGTATCAAAATCCCACGGATACCTCGCCCCCGTCCCGCCCTCCCCCGTCCCTCCCCCACGGCGCTTCGCGGCGGCAGGCGCAGGCCGCGAGCACCCCGCCCAGCGGCACGTAAACCCGCCATGCGTGCCCTTGATCCCGTGGTTACGCACGACGTGCACATGCAGCGTCTCAAAGTTGTGCAGCTCCGCGAAGCAGTGCTCCCAGCGGCACTTGAACACCTTGAACCCCGATGGCGGCGGGTCGTCGCGCGCCTTGGTGCGCCGCATTCGCGCGGGCTTTTTGGGCGCTGGTGAGTGCGAGGTGGATTTGCGCTTGAGGGCGTTGGTTGTGGTTGTGGTGGGGGGCGGTGGGCGCGGGCCACTGGTGCGTGGGGATTGGATGACGACGGAGAAGTTGCGCGAGGGGGAGGAGGCGGCAGCTGCTGCCGCGGCGTCGGGTGTCATGACGGTGCGGAGGGTGCTGGCTGTGCGCGCGGTTGAGCCGCCGTTGTTGTTGTTCCCTGCGGGAGTCTGAGTCTGAGTCCGCGGTGTTGTGGCCGGGGCGGAGGCGGAGGCGGGCGTGGCAGTAGTATTGTTGCCCGAGCCCGCACCACCACCACTATTCCCATTCGACGCAGTCGTGAACCCGCCCTGAGCACCGAAGCTAGCCACCGAAGCGCCCAGCACACTCATACTCCCCCTCTTCTTCCCCCTCCCCCTTCCTGCCGCTCCAGCTCCAGCCACGGGCGCCACCTGCTGTATCGCACCTTTAACTTTCCCCACCGCCGGCGGCACCACCACTCTCGCCGCAACAGCACCTCCGCCATCATCTTCGTCATCCGCCATATCCCCCACCTCCATCGCCATATCTCCCCCAAACATCACAAACTCCGGCCCAGGATCCAACAGGTCCCAGCGCACCGTCGCCAGATCCACCTCATTCCCCGCGACCGACCGCAGCGCGTCCAGATGCGCATTCAGCGCACGCATCTCGGGGTGCCGTCCCATTACGAGCAGGATGTCGCGCGCGATGGTGGTGGAGTCGTATGTGAGCTTGACGAGCGCCTTTTCGCGCTTCAGCGGCTGGATCACGGTTTCGCGCTGCTTGGCTGGTGCTGGGGCTGGGGGTGGGACTGGGGTTGCGTGTGGGAGAGGGAGTGGGATGGGGATGGGGATGAGAACGGGGCGCTTTTCAGGGCTTGCCTCGTGCGTGTGCTGCCCCCACTCTAGGTCTGCTTCGCGCAGCTCGCCAAACGCGGGCATGTGGTTGTGGTTGTGTGTAGGGGGCTCAGGCGTAGTTCCCGTCAAATCGATCGTCGCGCTAGCCGGGACCGGTACCGGAACGTGTGCGGGAGCGGGTGGCTTCTTAACCTTTAGCTTCACGATGAGCCTTCCTTTTCCTTTTCCCTTTCCCTTTTCCTGTGCCGGGGCAGGGGCAGGGTCAGGGGCAGGGTCAATCATCTCAACATCTGCCCTGTCTTCTTGCTCGACCATCCTTGGCGGCGGCGTCGGCGGGCGGTAGATCTGCGATGGCGCGACAAACTGGCGTCCGGCTGTTGCGGGCGCTGCTGCGGCGCGGGCCTTGACGCTCTGTGGCGTGGGGCGGCGGGGCACGTATTGTTTTGCGAGGTACTCGGCGGTGGGGGACGTGCCTGCTTCGGGGGAGGGGGAGGGGGAGGAGTGGGAGGTGGTGTTGCTGGAGAGGGGGGGCATGAAGTTGTTGTTTTTGTTCTTGTTGGTGTTGTTGTTATTGTTGTTGGCGTTGTTGGTGTGGTGGGATGTAGTGTTGGTGTTGGTGTTGGTGTTGGTGTTGGTGTTGGTGTGAAAGAGAGATGATGGTGGTGGAGCAGCAGCAGAAGTAGAAGTAGAACCAAACCCCCCAACAACAACACTCGTCGGTGTCGGAAGCGAGCTGCCATTCGCCGCCTCCGCCTCCGCAGACGGCGTCTTTGGTGCCTCAGCCTCCATCATCGCGCTCTCCGCCTGTGTCTGTGTCTGCGTTTGTTGTTGTTGTTGTTGTTCTTGTCCCGTCGACTTCCTCGGCCTGCCTCTCCCCCGCTTCGTTTTTATACCCGTCTCCTCAGCCGCACTTCTGCCCGCACCAGCCGCCCCCACCACAGCCCTCTCAGGTGTGACACTAGCCACAATCTCCTCCACATCCACAACCTCCTCCACAACAACAACAGGAGAAGGCGACGACCTCCGCGTCTCATTAAGCTCTCTAAGAATCTGTTCCTGATCATCCTCCACCTCACCCAGCACCCTACTCTCCCCCATATCAATCTCACCCGCCTCCACCCCCAGCTCCGCTTGTTCTTCCTCTTCTTCAGCGTCTCCACCATCAACCTCGACCAAAAGATACCTCGAGAAGTTACCGCGGTGGAACTTATACCCCATGACCTCCAGCCTGTCGCACAGCGCAATAAAGCTCGTGACGCTGAGAATGAGCTCGAGAATGGCGGCTTCCGGGGGGCTGTGGCCAGAGTGCTGGTGAAGGTATTTACTGATTGCTCGCGCGGTCTTGATGTCTACGGGGCCGGACTTGCGCAGTGGGGCTTGGGCTTGGGCTGGCGGCGCTGCTACTACTACGGGTGCTGGCGGCGCTGGCGCTGGTTGTTGGGCGGCCACCACCGCTGCTGCTGGGGCTGGTGCAGGCGGCGGCGCTGGGGCTGGGGCTGGGGCTGCTGGGACACTGGCACTGGCATTGGCATTCTGGGCTGGCTGCCGCTGGGTATCTACATTACTGTTATTCTGTCCCCTGTCCTCACCACTACCACTACCACTACTACTACCCGCGCTCCCGTCTCTAGCCATAATCGCGCCGTTTGCACTACCGTTAGTAATTGCGCCTGCATTGTTTCCGCCGCCGCTCTTGCGCACGTTCTCCCACACCTGCTGGAACGTGATGGGGTCCGCCGACTGGTAGTACCGCATCCGCTCCACCATGATCTTCATCTGCGCCTCCATCAGCTCCTTGTTGAGCGCCGGTGCCGGTGCCGCTGGACGCGCTTCTGGTGCCGGGGCTGCTTGGTAGTTCTGGGTTTCGGGGTAGGTTTGGTTTGCTTGCTGTGGGGGTGCTTGGGCGTGCTGTGGGGGTGCTTGGGCGTGCTGTTCGGCCTGCTGCTGCTGCTGCTGGTGGGCTTGTTGTAGGTCGGCCTGGCGCTGGGCCTCCATCCGCACCTGCATCTGCTGGGCTTCCTGCTCCGCCAGCTGCTCAAGCCGCCGCTGGCGGGCCGCCTGTATCGCGCGCAAATGCTCCTGCTCCTGCTCCTGCCGCTGCCGCGCATTCTCCTGCTCCTGCAGCTGCTGCTCTGCCTTCAGATGTTGAGCGCGTAGCTCCTGCTGCTGCTGCTGCTGCTGCTGGCGCGCTTGCTGTCCCTGTTGCGCCCGCTGCTGCGCTTCCTGATAAGCCCGCTGCTGGTGCTCCGCTTGCTGCCGCTCATACTGCACCCTCTGTTCCGCCTGCTTCCGTGCCTGCAGATCCGCATGCATGTCGGCCTCTATCCGCTTCGCCTGGGCCTCAATCAGCTGGCGCTGCTCCTGCTCCCGCTGTGGATCAATCGTGATCGTCTTGGCACCACCACCACCACCACCGCCGCCGCCGAGCCCCTGTGCCGGCGGCTCGGAGGGCATGTAGTTATGCGCCGGGTGCATTGCCTGCCGGTAGAGCATGGGCATTGTCGGTTCCCAGGCCTTGACGCGGAGGCTCGGGTCTTGCGGCTTCTTAGTGCGGGGCTTTGGCTTGGCTTTTTGCTGGGCGGGGGGTTCGGAGGGGGGTGCGGGGGCTTGGTATTGTTGCTGCTGCTGCGGGATCTGGGCTTGGGGTTGGGCGGGGGCCTGGCGCGGGGACTGTGTTTGCATTTGCGGGGAGTGGATCTGTGGGGATTGTAACTGCGGGGAGTGCAGCTGCGATGGCGTGACATGCGTGTGTTGGATCTGGGGCGAGTGCACGGGCGCCGGCTGGTGGTATGGCGCTGCGACTGAAGATGGTGTGGGTGTGCGCTGGATCGCTGGTTGCTCCTGCTGTTGCTGTTGCTGTTGCTGCTGCTGCTGCTGCTGCTGCTGCGACTGGGAAAAGGCATTGCTGTACTGCATCGTTGCGGCAGGCGCGGGCTGTTGTTGGTATTGCGGCGACTTCACGGCCTGGAGTTGGGGGTTGCGTGACTGCTGCTGCTGGTTCACCGATTGGAATTGGGGGGCGCGAGGCTGCTGTTTCTGTTTCGCGGGTTGTTGTGCAGGGGCGGCAGGCTGGGCCTGGGGTTGTCGTGGACGATGCTGCTGCTGCTGCCGCTGGGGTTGCGGGTCCACGGGTGTGTATGTGCCCTCATAGGATGATGGGACGGTGGTGGTAGCGGCGGCGGCGGCGTTCTGGTACACGGGCGTGGGCGTGGACAGGGACGTTGCCTGCTGCGTGCGGATCGAGTCTGCAGTCTGGTACGATGGCGTGTAGTTCTGCGACGCGGTTGTTGCAGGGGTGTGGGTGTGCGTGTGGGTGTGCGCGTGGGTAGAGGGGGCAGCAGCAGCGGCAGTGGAGTAGTCGATATACTCTGGCGCCGCCACTCGCTGCTGCGGTGCCGTGCGCTGCTGCTGCTGCTGTTGCATCTCGGCGATGGTTATGGGCGGCTGCGACTGCGTGTAGTGGGTGCCGTAGTTGTTGTAGCCGCCAAAACTAGCGCCCGCAGTCACGGTCCGCGAGCTGCCCTGGTTTGCGGTAGCAGCGGTGGTGGCTGATGGTTGCGATTGATAGTGCGCGCCAGTGTATTGGTCGTAGCCTCCCCCTCCTCCCCCTCCTCCTCCTCCTACTGCCATTCCCACTCCTCCACCTCCACCACTACTGCCTCCGCCATTGAAAGTGCCCACTGCGCGGCCCGGTACTGGGCTAACAGTAGATGTCCTAGAGTTAATAGACGAAGGTGCTACATCAGCTGTACGAGAATTCGGGCGTGACACTGCACCCCCAACGACGCCATACCCTGGACGTGCTGGAGCCCAGGCGAGTACTGTCCATGGTGCTGCTGCGGAGCCCCGTAGTCGGGCCATCTCTCTGCCGCATATTCAGTCCTTCCCGAAGCTTCACCACCACCACCTCCTCCTCCTCCACCACTGCCGACATCTCCGCCACCTCTACTTACGCCGTAGTTTCCCTGCTGTGAGAAGCTCTGCTGGATGTGGGTGTGGTTCTGGATCGAGGGGTGCTGCTGTTGGGGCTGCTGCTGATGCTGCTGCTGTTGTTGCGGGCGCGGGTATGTGTAGCCGGGATTATTGGACGCCATTCCAAGGAACGGACGGACGGACGGACGGGGTTGGGTTGGGTTAAGGCAGACAACGAGTCAGTCAAAACCGCCTGTAGATGAAAAAAACAGACGCGTCAGTACGCGTGCGACATGATAGAACAATGAATCTTGAAGGAACAAACCCGGTGGGAGTTGGGACGAGCTTTCAACGATGATGAAGATGATTATATTGATGGGATGTGTTGGGGGGGGGGGGGGGGGGAGTGAGTCGTTGTGGGGAAAACAAACACGGTCTCACGGGGAGAGGTCAGATTAAGGTATTATGATTATGCAGTTTCGTAGGTACAGCAGGCAGAGAGCGGACAGTGTGCTCTCTCTCTCTCACGCTCGTTTGTCTGGGAAGAGCCTCAGGGACAGTGCACAGAGCACACACACACACACACACACACACAAGCTGGGGTGTGTGAGCATCATACGGGAGCCACAACGGGAGCCCTGGCCCTTGGCGTGTCTCTGCGCTACATATCAGATCCGCTTTGAGGATCTTAGCGTTATCTGATGGTGGTTACCCTGTCTGGTCTGGGCTAGGGTTGAACGAATAGTCGCAGTTTCATAACGGTTGTCACAGAGAGTCGCCAGACTACAACTATGGGTGTTCTTACCTGGATAAATGAAACAAGTGAAAGCGCGAATTTTGCTTGAATCCACTGTAATATGATGCTGGCTTCCTCAAGAGATTTTGTGATCCGATGCACACTGATCCTTCTCGCTTCTAGTAGGGATAATATAATAGGCGTGCACGTGGGTCGTAGCAAGTAGGTACTGTAAAGCAATGCGTCTTTTAATAATAGCTGAGGCAAATCTAAATTGACGAGACTTTCTAGCTTTATACGACGTAATTGAGGGCAAGCTGTCATGCCACCTACTCGCCATAAGTCCAGTCCACAGTTGTTGTATACGTAGCTGACAGTCAGTCACGCATGATCCTCTACGACTACAGAGTACGGCAGCCTCTCGGTAATGTCGGTGTCCTATAAGGATAGGATTGCCCGTTAAAACCTTCTTAACACTTAATCCTTAAACTTCTATGGCGTACCCTTAAGCGAGAGACTGCTGTACCGTCTACAGCGCTAAAGTCACCTAATAGTTCTTTTGAGAGAATCGAATCGTTTATGCAGTTTTCGTTCCCGTGCATAAACACTGAGCATGCGTATACGAATAAAAATTAGGTCTTCGATTCTTCACTTATTGAACCAATTCTCGTCTCATGTCTTAGACCATGAACTTTGTGTCACCCCAGCTCCTACCATCCGATGTTGTTGACGTTGGGTGCAGCAAAGTTACCCTGAGGTTAGGGCCCAACCCCATGACTGCCCCTTCCCACACAACTTTACGCACTACCCCAGGCCTAGCGAAAAATCACCTCCGCCCCTTCCCCCAGCCGAAAATTGACGACGACGACAACATTTCCACGACAATCCAACCCCACCACCAAACGACCAAAAATCGACAGAAATGGCAAAGCAAAACTCCGGTTCGTATTTTTTTTTTCCCCCTCCACCTTCCCCCCGGGAAAATGAAAAACAGGGAATGGGATTTTTTTTTTGAGCGGAGGAAAAGTTGGAGGGGAGAGAGAGAGAGAGAAAGAGAAGGGAATCGATCGAGGGATTGAAGATTTTTGGGGAAGATGGAACGAGAAAGATATGGAATTGTTGAAAAAGTGAACCTCTGAACTGACAAAACATTGGACGACAATTAGCCCTCGCGTCCTCTCGCAGAAAGTCGAGAAAGGCACACTTCAGCGCCCCTTCATCGGTGCGCCGTGTCATCATGTCGGCCCCTCTCTCCAAGGAGCTCCGCGCCCAGCACAACGTACCTACCCCCCCCCCCCCCCTCCCCCCGGATAGCTCCCTCTCGCATCTACAGCTTAAGAAAGAAAGATCTAACCTCCCATACAGGTCCGCTCCATCCCCATCCGCAAGGACGATGAGGTTATGGTCACCCGTGGATTCCACAAGGGCAGCGAGGGAAAGGTCGTCTCCGTCTACCGTCTCAAGTACGTCATCCACATCGAGCGTCTCAACCGCGAGAAGGTAAACGGCCAGTCCGTACCCATCGGCATTCACCCCTCCAAGGTGAAGATCACCAAGCTCAAGATCGACAAGGACCGTGACGCCATTCTAGAGAGGAAGGGAGGAAAGGCCAAGGAGGATGACAAGGGCAAGAACAAGGAATAAATTCAACTTTTTTTTTACCTTGAAAAAAAAAAACACAATCGAGCACACAACCGTTAAAAAAAAAAAGAAACAAAAATTTAAAGGGTTACAACTGGTTTGGTTTTTTTTCTTCTTTCCGGTCGCATATATGAAAGCAAAAAGTAAATTTAGTTCGGGGGAAGGGGGGAAGGCCAGCGGTTGGGGGGGGGGATTTCTTTTCTATTCTAGGGGGTTTTTTTTCCTTTTATTTTTTTGCCCTGAGCTCCGTGTTTTGAGCGCGGGCACGGAGTGGGGGGGTTTGGGTGCATAGACCGCGGGGGGTACGGTGCATTTCTTGTCATTTGGCTGTGTATCAACAATTGTTCTGGAGCAACAAATGCATCAAGCTCAATCCCATCTCTCCGACTTCACCCCCCTAATACTAATGACATGAATACCATTGGAGCTCAACAGATAAATCTCGGAAATATTCTAAAGCCCGCCCACCTTCCCTCTCCCATATCATATCCCGCCTATTATCTCCTCACCAATCGCGGCCCTCCGGGGCTATAGTCACGGTTGATGAGGTAAACGAATGGCGTATAGTAAAACCCCCTGGCCGATTGAATCCGGCTTTCAGGACTTGCACGCAGACCGTACCCGAAGAGGCTACTTAATTGTAGTTAGTGCTGGGATGCGGTTTGAGTGCGAGGTACATGCATACTCAATCTTTATAGAAGTGCACTTTTAATCAATAAATGGATTTTCCTTTTAATTCATGTAATAAATAATCGTTACTTGCTTGCTTGTGCCTCATGACGTCGTTTCAACTTTAAAACCTGGTGCATGGATTCTCACTCGGTGGCTTTCTTCACCCTATGTACTAGCCAGTACATGCAGTTCCGTCCGGAATTAGAACCTTGAAGTACTCTAACCGGATCGATAGCTATCATAGGGTACTATCAACCAGAAGTCTTTATGATTCCGTATATATATCTAGGTTGCTTGAATAACTGGACTTAGTGCACCTGTGGCGAGAATGTGCCTGTGCCGGGCTTCTTGTATGTGCATGTCTGGTCTATAAGGATCTACTCCAGGTGCTGGCCAAAATATTGTTGTCTTATTATGTAGATGAGATCATAAGGTTCTCGGCACAGGTACATGCTCGCTACATATACACACGGTATACATGTATCCGTAAGCTACCGCCTTCGAAACTCTGCTCAACGCTTGGTGGGGCTCCTCCATGTTTGTGGAGTATCTATAGTATAACCTCTTGAGACCGGGGACGTGATAAAGATGTAACGTGGACAAGCTATGATAAAAAGAGGAAATCACAGATCTAATTAGACGTCATAAATCCAGTGTAGAAAACCACAGGTGGGATGTCGGAGAGTCGAGAACACCAACTTTGGCGGGACAGTAATGTTGATTTGAGTACATTAATCAAAGAGCAAGTGGAACTTTGACTTCGGTGGGTCGGAGTCGTGAAAGTTGACCTTAGTAGGAAGCTCATGATCACTTTTTGTGGGACGAAAGATTTTGATTTACAAATCATTTTTCGCTCAAAACTAGTTCCAGTCGTATTCCATCTATAAAGGTATGCACACAGTATATCCACGAAGCTCTAAATGCGTATATGTATGTATTTACATACACCATATTGGAAATTAACACCATCACACAGTATCCCCCTCCCTCCCGTTCACTGCCTCGCAAAAAAATCAGAGATGGATGTTCAAAAGTATAGAGCCCGTATAATTACCCACTATAATTATGACCGAATCAATAACAAAAAAGCTGTGTGAACGCGATCATCTGGCGAGTTTTGATCCGTCCATGAGCTCAGAACCACCAAACCAGGTCAGTTGGCGACCACCGACACAAGCCCTGGAAATCATCGTAAATTTGATAAGAACAATTTAAAGTTTATACGAACGTGAGAGATGAATAACCTCTACCGCTCGCTCGTACTAGCATTTTTGGGTCCTGCGAATAACGAGTGATGACCCATGATCGAAACATCACTATTCCGGCTGAGCTCGAGCCCCGAGGACCACTCCTTGATATTATAGTTATATCTAGAGGTTCATGGAAGCTCAAAGATATGCCTACATATGAGGCATCCGAGACCTCATTATATGGGTCAATAAGATCAGTGGTAACGCACCGGGAATAGCTTACGGAAGAAGTTTGTGTGGTAATCACTTCCTCTCGATCAATAGATATGATATACATTATCTATGCCGCCTTTATAGTCATTCGGTGATGCAAGTTGATGGTAACTTTTCTTGCTCGGTTGCTACGGATGGAATATGTGTAGCTTAGTTTGCTGTGAACGCTCTTTGGGGTTATAATAAGGGCCCCAAAGAGGAGGTATATTATCTGGACAGTTGCTTGTTGTGTCGAGGGGTGGGTAAGACGTCGTAAGAGTCTTAGAATCTGAGGTAGGAGGGTCATCGTGTAGGCCGGATGGACCAGATTGTTCGTCGTGATCTCCCATCCAGGTTTTCAGCATATCTCTCCTACGCAGTAAACAAGCTATTCTTTCATGATTGTTACGCTCTGCACAACCTAGTGCTGTAAGTCCATCTTTATCTTGTTGCGAGGGGTCGATATCCTTCCTGAGTATCAGATGGACTATCTCTTCGTGGCCATACCATGCTGCCAAATGCAGCGCAGTCTCCCCGTGTGAGTTTGGTGAAAGATCAATGCCTTTATCTAGTAGTAGGCGAGCTACTTTCTTATGATTGCGTACAGCTGCCCAATGTAGTGCTGTTTCTCCATCCAAGCCCCGTGACGAAACATCCGTATTGAATTTAAGTAAAAAACGGATCACGCCCTCAGAGTTGCAATACGCGCGCGCAGCCTTGTTCAGAGGTGTTTCTCCACATGACCAGTCCTCACTTGAAATAGATGTGTTCTTTTGTAGTATAAGCCTGTCTATCCCTTTATGGCCCTCGGATGCACCATGCAACTCTATATCTGCGGATAAGTCGATATCCTTGTTTTTGGTCAATGGTTTGACTGCTTCGTCAATGATAGGAGGTATGAGTAAAATAGGGTCGGAGGGCTTTTGCTTCTCCCCTTGTATATAATGGTTATTATATTCGAATTCGTTGATGTCAATGTGATGTTCTTCTTGGATGGTATTATCATTGAAAGGCCCTAACGGTGAACTTGACGCAGCTGATTCAGAGAACGATACACTTTGCGCGGGGCCGGCGTCGGGGTTTCCTGTATATAAATTGGGGCGAGGAAGATTGACGCTGCTTGTGACCGCGTTATTGTGTTTGAATTCCCAAGCCGCTTCGAATTCTATCGGAGGTTCTGTAGGCCGTGCTACATGGGCGGGAACAACCAGGAAGCCTAGATCCCAGTGGCAATTAGAATACGAGATCTTAATGTTGACTTTATTACATAAAACATTGTGTAATTATGCATATATGTACCTGTCTGAATATTTTCGCAATCACCCAAATCTGTATTCGGATCATTACGGCCGGTTCCTTTGTGTCTTTTGCGCAAGTTTCCGGTACGCTCATCCGTCCCTATTGGCTTCATTCCAGGTTTGAACTTGGAAGACCTCCTTCGAGTCCCAGTTTTTGATTTGTACACTCTATTTTTTCCGAGCCCCCAATCTCTGATTTTGTCCTTGTACTGTGCTTCACTACTTTATCGTTAGGAATCAATAATCTCTGTTTTACACAAATATATCGATAAAGGGCCTGACTCACGTTGCATAAAAATTGTGTTTTTTTGCCATGAGATCCATTGCTTTAGCCAGTGTATTGCTCTCATGCAGATAAAGTTCTGTAAATGCATGACGCTTGTCTTTCCATTCATCTCGTGTGTAGACACGGGGTCTTTTTGATAACTTGACGTGTTTATGGTCCATCGCATAGATATATATGTGGGGGATATCGAAGATATATTAATTTCTTTGCGGAATGGTCCATCCAGTTGTTAGGTAGTCGGATGCTCTTCACACGACTGGTTTTATATTCAATGAATTGCGCATGCTCACCCTTCCGGAGCCTTACATGCTTAACATGTAGGTGTACACATATGCCCATTAGGATCTAATTAACGGGGAGTCTAGGGAATGTTGCCATATACCTACTAGATGGGGGGCATGTTGACCCAATACGAACAGGGTTGAGCAAGCTGAGACATATTGCTTTCTGGGTTGCTGAGTGGCAATACTGAGTCTCAATCATGGTACCAGTGCGTGTATCCTTAACCGTCCTTTAACTCCAAAATTCCCTTCCGTGACAGCCCTGTGCTGAAGCGTAGTTAAGCACATATTCCTTAATCATAATCCGTCAGGCCGAATAAAATTTGATACTTAAACCCTCTATAACTTCGGTGATAATCGTGATAAAAAAATGAATTCACATATATAGCATATACCACACATGCTAAAGGCTAAACCCGCACAGCGAATTGATTTCATCACGATTGTTGTAAAGGTTTGAGTGTCACGTGATTGGCCATGGTTCCATCATTCCGGAAGCATACCGGCAAATCAATACATGTACGTATCACC
The DNA here is from genome assembly GCF_003444635.1 of Morchella importuna. NCBI lineage: Eukaryota > Fungi > Ascomycota > Pezizomycetes > Pezizales > Morchellaceae > Morchella > Morchella importuna. The sequence goes on along the minus strand of NW_025763399.1, from coordinate 1,611,840 downwards.
TTTCGTACTTACACGCAGGCGCAAAAAGTAAATATATTTACCGGTATCGAATCGATCCAGGGTATGGTGGGGTAAGGATTAACTACATACATACACTACATTGAGCTCGTAGGATTTGTAGGATCTAATTGGTATGTACATATATGCGTAAGTATTCTGCATACATATATGTTAGTACTCTATGTAGGTACTCTACCCTAGATTTAACGGCTTGGGAGTCGGGGGACAAGAGCAGGAGATGAGATTACACTTTAAGGATTGGCTATGGTTTTAGCGAAAAAAGGGAATATTTGCGATTCCCATTAAAAGTACTCGTGCATGCCGCATGCGCATGCATGATACTTTTACATAAGCGAAGAAAGACGGGGTGTATGAGGCTTGTCCGCGAGTCCAGGGTCCACGAGACGTGCAGGTCTCGGGGAACATCGGGAATGTATGGGGCTTGTCCGCGAGCTCCCCAGAAGAAATATAATACCTATCACCTACAGCTTTATAGAATTATTCTGGAAATAGGGGGCTTCTACCTAATTCTATCGCCTAAACCTTCGCCAGGATCGAGAGCTAAGAACAGAGATCTTGCACACAACACCTATCCCCACAACGGTCCTACCAGAGTGTACCGGTACCTCCTATGGTCTAGAGTACTACATATGCAAACCTTACTATAGCTATAGATATACTGTTGGAATATACTCAAAGCATGAGAAACTATTTATATAGATTCACGGATATAGAGGGATAGTTATGGGAGAATATAGAACGTATAAATCGTACGCGTGCACAAACTTGGGTGGTTTTGGGTAATTTTGCTGGTCGCTGTACCTACAAAACCACTTCATGATCGTAAACCAAGGCTGAATTATTACAGTCGTAGGTAAATAATACTACGAGTACCCCTCAAAAAGTTTCCTGCATGATAAGCAACGTTTAGAGGATCCTTGTGTCGTCACCGCAAACAGGCACAGCCGCTCACCTACTGGATCTTGTCTGATGTCATACTACCGCGAAATCTGAGAAATTTCGTCCAAAGGCTGCCTCGATTGGTCTATCCAAATTTACGAATGTCCACCCCACTAATTTAAGTAAATGATTCACAGATCTAAAGATGCGGAAAACTTTTTGTCTCATCATCCCAGCGAAACTCCATGTGCGGTGTGAGTTGTGCACGGGCTGGGTCACTGCGTGCCGACCCGAGAAAAGTGATGGTCTAGCCGGACACCGAAATTCCCCGCGACCTAAATTCTCGCTAGAAAAAAGGAACCATGTATGTACATGTACATCAGTGGCTGACCTCGCGAGCGCGGGTCCCTTCTGCTCCAATTAATTCCGGCCTTCCATCCTGATTGCGCCCCCCCCGGGGGGGTGGGGGCAGTGACCTCATGAGCCCGTTGCCAGTTAATACACCATTGATAGTTTGATACCCCATTGACTCTCTACCACCCAGTTAATACAACTTAGTGATATACATCCCCGGCCGGCCGTACCCCGTTAATAAAAAGCTTTTGATATATACCCCGCTGATATCTCAATACAACCCAGTAATATTTTAGGGGGTTTATTCAGTCTGCGCAGTTAAAGGAAAGAAAGACCTTCGAACTCACGAATTTGACATACCGTTCGAATTTGGGGGTGTGGCATGGTTAGGTACGCCGTTGGAGGTGGCATTTTTTTTTTTTTTTTTTTTTTTTTTTTTTGGGGGGGGGGGGGGCTGGTCGCTATGCAGGAAAACAACGGGACCAGACAGTCACATAGATACGTGCGCTTTCCGTTTTTTCTTCTTTTTGTATCAAGCCCTAGAAGAGGTTACGGCGCTTACGGGGTGCGAGGATATCTAGTTTGTTTCCATCCGCGCAGGACAGCTAAATTTACAAGAATAATTAAATTTGAAGTATCGTATGAAACTTGAAAAATCCAGGACCCTATTGAATTATATCCATTTGTAAATTGATTTAGTACTCCCTAGAACTGTAATAGAAAAAGATACCATATGACCTCTATGGCCGCCATCTCCAGAGAGCATCCCATGGCTACAAATCCGAGGTCGTTGTCCATTTAGACTTTGAGCTGATAGAAAGATTCTTAACATATAATATATATTCTTCTTCTCAGAAAATATCTATGATAATTAGTGGTTGGGGGACAGGACTGGAAAGCGGCATTTTTGGTGTAAATTAAAATGGGTGCTTTCCCATGATTACGTCAAGAACTACATGTATACATTGCAACAGTATTCCTCTATACGTGGTACCCCACCCACCTACTCTTTCAGCCCTATAGACTGCTTAAGGCTAGTACCGTGTTGCCTTTATATCTACCTCTCGATCTCACAACCAAGCGAACATGAGATGGATCGGCCCTCATCAAGATTCAAGACCCAAGGGCATCGAGAAAAACACTCGTGTCAATATTTTCGATAACTTATCGCAAAGCTGTTGGTTTTGAGGCTTCCCATCTAGATTCAGTACAATTAAAGGAATTTAATATACCTGACCAATGGTCATAATCTTTTATACAAAAATCTACACAGTGCAGAAAACTGTCAGTCCCAGCTGCATAATAACGAAACGATGTATTTGTCAGACACCACCGAATGAATACCGATGAGTGCACCCTTCCACCCCTACTATCCCCCGAGGACCTCTAAATGTCACCGTCTCCTATACCCATACAGAGCCTAGAGAACAGACTCGGCTCCATCTGTGAATAAGAAACCCAGAAGTATTTTTTTGTTTTTTTTGTTTAGTTCGCTAATCGCGTGCAACCTTACGTCAGTTATGGCGGTCATGTTGCACTGCCCCAGAACTGCCCCACCCCCACCGCCATCTCAATAATAAAGAAAGGGGGAAAAAAAAAGAAAAGGAAAGAAAAGTAACTAGTTAAAAACAATTTGCGTTGTCTCTCTTTATCCAAACCCAGAAGTACTGCATGTAGTCCCCACACAATTCTTAGCCCCAAGACTCCGTTCAACGTCTAGAAGGCCTGTTTCCGGGTTTAGACGCTAGACGAAAATATTTGTATGGTTGGACTATCACCTCTAATGAAAACCTCAAGCCCTTCTTCATGTTAAAAGCGGACTCGAGTCGGAGTTTATCCTAGGTCTAGGGCCACTGGGCGATGATAATCCCTCGTCCTAGGGCTGGAGGTGGGTGCCCCACATAAAACCCGGACTATAACCAAGGAAAGCAACACTTTGCTCCCACAAGAGGGAAATGGGCAAGAAACTGCGTCGATCCATCCGATCGTTAGAGCCCCTCGGCGGCGCCTATAAATCGAGAAATAAAGTTAGAATATAATGACATCCCTCTCCATGAGGTTGTTCTAGTAAGCTTTTTAGTGCTTGCGGCGAGTGGGTATGGTGGAGAAGAAAGAAGAAGTACTGGGGGAGAAGACGTGCACATAGGAAGAGGAAGTATAAAACGTCGTCATAGATTATCACTCGTACTCGGGGCATTAACCGTAAACCGAATTATGTACGCTCCGCCAATTCCAATAGGAGTTTGGTGCGTCTGTTATCCTTATCGCCCATCCAGTGCCTTCTTTTCTCAAGCCACATCCGACTTCTATAGGTATTAGCAAGTCGCTCCGAATACTGGTGCCCTCAATTGCAGAAAGGAAAGATCCGTCCTGATACTGTTGGCCAAGCATGAGGGATATCTTGGAACTGAAGCTTTGCATTGTCTTTGTCTAGGACTCATGCCACCCCTCAACTACAGCTGCAAACATATTTAGGGTCACGGTGTTACACTGAGTTGCCGCAAAACGATAGTAGGTATGTAGGACCCCATAGGAAGTTACCAGTACCAACATGATTTCGAATCGGACGTACCAGTCGTGTTTCAAATCCGACCGCCACATCTACTGAGCCTCCAAAGTCTTAAGGCGGGGTTCCGCTGTATATCGGCGCGCGGCCTGAGAGCATCGAGTGTGGGTAGTAGGGTACGGGTGACGGTTGGAGTGGGACTCTACAGTGTATACTGTGATGAAGATGCCAGGTGGCAGGGGTGTGGGGGGTGCGGGATCAAAGGTTGACAGTGAGGTGTAGCCAGGAGTTATGGTACGTGTGTAGACGGGAGAAGGGGCTGCGCAGCTGCAGGGAAAACAACCTAGAGCCTCAAACAAGCAAATAGGAGGCGCATGGGGCTAGCTATGAGTGGATGAGTGAGTGAGTGAGTGAGTGGTGTACTCTGTTCTGGTCAAGCATTAATTAAGCTGAGCTCAAGTTTTTAAAACCGTGTCAAGGAGACGTTCTCCGCGAAGCGTAGCCTCTTTCCTCCAGCCCGCGCATCAATACGTTTGACCAAGCGAACCACAGAACCCACCACTCCCAGCCGGCCTCTCTCTGTTTTTATTCCGGTAGCTTCTCACTAAGAAAAAATTCCTCCTCTACGCGGGCCCCCCGATAGCCAGCCTTCCACCACCTTCTCCGACACCAACATCCGCAGACACCAGCCCAGCGACGTAGAGAGTAATCAAGTCAATACGCGAGCAGCGGGTAATAGCACGATAAACCCCCGCACCATACCACTCTGACACCCTATCAAAACAGCGCCCAATCCTCCCCCGTCTCCAGCTCTCCAAACATTGCAATCACACACTATCACTCATAATATTCACAGCATATCACTCGTAGGGTTAGGGTTACGCCGATTGGGGAGGCAACGCTTCCGGCGATCCAACAAGTGGCGCCTAAAAGGGGTGATAATAGTAGGAAGCTCAGTACATACCAACTGCAGATTCATACCCCCCTGCTCGAGATCTGATGCAGTGAGTCGTGGGTCCATGGTAAATAATGGGGTATTGGTTCGCCGGCCGAGTTTTGTTAGCCCACTCACGGTTGATATAACCTGCTCACCAGGGGGTGACGGTGGTCAGAAGAATATAGCTATGAAGCCGAAAGACTGTGAACTAGTACTGATGTAGAGGCTACGATTCACCGCGGCTAGTGAGTGTATTGGTCGAGTGTGAGGGCAGTACGAGTACCTACGTTACCTCCCTGCGTGTACCTACAGCAAGCCTAAGCATCCCCCGACCCCACCTATCCGCGCCCAATCCCAGCCCCGAACCCCACTCCTTTTCTCGATATTCTCAAAACTATGTCTAGCCCTATACACCTCCGCCGGGCGAAATGACGACCTCTGACCTCGAGAAGTAGATCCACTATGCAGTCCTTTTTCCACATATTCCAGTCTGATTCTAAACCCGACTAGCCCAGTTTAGAATTCGACGGCGAAGTTAAAGATTAGGGGTTGTAACTAGTGGAGGTATGTATTTAGTAGAGAGGTTTGGATATACTCACTATGAGGGCTGATGACTATAGAGGTAGGTAGATAGTATAGCTGAAAAAGGGAGGGCTGGGGTAGGTACTGTGTTTGGCTTGGGCGGGCTGCCTTATTTGTGCCAGACCGAAGATGTCTGTATCTATGGGTAGATCTAGGCAGCAACGGATGCTAGTAGTGAAAGAATTGAGGTATACATTGGAACCATTACATACAAATGCACTGCATTACACCGAATAAAAGAAAACAAATAAAACACGGCCTTTGTTAAATGATGAAATATAGTTACCTACAATAGCATTCACTTCACAAAGAATCACTCGGCCAACTCTCACACCTCACATCCTCACATCCCGCACCTCGTAACACACACAGAAGAAGAAAAGAATGGTGGAAATTCTACTTTGTAATTTTTTTATGATTTCACAATAGCAACCATGGTCAGCGAGCGCACCAGACGCAAGTTAGTATGGACGAGAAACAAGAAGGAAAGCCACGTCTGCCACTGCTGATCATTTATTTTTCGCCCTTCCCTAATTGACCTCTTCGATCTTAGATGCGGCAGGGGCCGCATCAGCCTTCGCACCCTCCGCCTGAACATCGGCACCTACTGAGCTGTCCTCAAGCTCTGGCATATCCTCCTAAGAAAAACAATCAGCAAGCACTCTTTCTTCGTATCTGATCAAGGTTTAAGGGAGAAGCATACATCGTCCTCATCCATGTCAGCACCCATACCGCCCATACCGCCCATGCCGCCCATGCCGCCCATGCCGCCCATGCCGCCCATCATAGAGGCCATGTCCATACCGCCCATGCCGCCCATGCCGCCAAGCTTTGAGAAGTCCATGCCGCCGAAGCCGCCGTCCTCACCGCCGGGAGGACCGCCCATACCCATAGGGCCGCCCATTGGGTCCTCGGCGGCCTCCTCCTGCTCGTCCTCATCGACCCACTATACATGTACTGTATCAGCATTGCATTAACTAAGAGGAGGGGGGCGGGGGTGGTAGATCTGATCCCCATCATAAATAACTAAACGCACCTTGTCGAAGTCAGTCTTGACAAAGTGCTGCTTCTTTGACTCCTTTAACAGTCTTGGCCAGAACTCCTGCTTGGCCTCCTTCTTTCTGAGCACAAAGTCGACACCGCGAGCCGAATGAGAGTGCCTTGAAAGTGAGGGGTCGATCTCGGCGAAAAGCTCGAGCTCAACGGCAAATGCGCGAGCTTTGGACGCTCCGCTAAATGTGATCTTGGTGGGCTGAATATCGAGCTTGATGGTATCTGCAGCGCAGTCGTAGGCGTTTATTGAAAGATAGACAACATTCTTCTCAGGCTCGTCGGCGCTGGAACGTTGTGCCCAGATGACTATTTTTTTTTGGCGGGAGTTGTTAGTGGGGATTCACGGGATAAGATGAGATGAACGATTAAGGAGAGGGGGGGGGGGGTGTAGTGGGATCATCCTGCTACTAACCTTCGGGGGTTGAGGTAGCAGCAGCCATAGCTTATTTTACGTATAGAGGGGTATCACTATTTGTAGTAGTGGGGTAGCAATTCAATATTCCTCTGTTTTTAGGTAGAGAAAGGGATGAACGTTGATTGATGTGATTGATGGAAGGTGGGAAGGGGAGAAAGAGAAAGCCTTAAAGTTAAAGGAAGGGTTGGAAAGAAGGAAGGGCATGGGCGTAATGTAATGATCGCCCACAACCCCACCAACGAGCGAACCCCAGCGAAACAAATGGAACACCCCGCGCAACGTCATCGCCCGCCACGCCAGCGATTTTCCAAGAGCCCGGATTCAGGGAAAATGGGAATGTCAAAATGCGATGGGAGGTGAATTGGGGTATTTCATACATTACGGATTTATTGATTCGGCGCGGGGGTGAGGCGTAAGCGGAATCAAGCTTCGTCACGTTGTATCGCGACTGGACGGGGAGACGTCAACCGCCGACTGCAGCCCGACTTCTTGCAACCACGGCCTGGCAGTGTCTGGTTTAGGACTCTAACTGTGCTGTGCCTTCCCCTGATGAGCTGTTGTTAGTAGAGCCACAGACCTGAATAATTCAAGCGCTTTCTACTAATCTACTTTACTTACTACCGTATTATCCTACTATTCTACTACCTATTACTGTTCTTATTTCACTGCTATCTCTCCCTCAAACAACTACAATACCCATATCTCCAAACCACCCAAACCCACCATGGAGTCCATCAAAGCCATGATCTGGGGCCCTGATCCCGCCGTCCAAGTGAATCTCCCCTGAAGCACTCCCTCCCAAGCCACACTAACAACCCCCAGCTCCGCAAATGCAACCAGCTCATCCGTAAGAACACGCGCGAGCTCGACCGCCACATCCAACAACTGCGCGGCCTCGAGTCCAAAACCAAATCCCTAATCCTCACCACATCCAAATCGCGCTCTGCCAACAGCGCTGCCCAAACACGTATCATCGCGCGCGAGCTCGTTCGCATCCGGCGGCAATCCTCCCGTCTCATTACTAGCAAGGCCCAGCTCCAGAGCGTCGGGATGCAGGTCAACGAGGCATTTTCTGTCCGAAAGATCGAGGGCTCTATCCGTACGAGCACGGGTGTTATGCGCGATGTCAACAGCCTCGTCCGCCTACCCGAGCTCACCGGCACAATGAGAGAGCTCAGTATGGAGCTGGTGAAGGCTGGGATTATCGAGGAGATGGTGGCAGACTCATTGCCAGATGATGTGGAGATGGAGGATGACGAGGTAGAGGAGGAGGTTGAGAAGGCTCTGAGGGAGGTCATGGGCGGTACGGTTGTGGCGGCGCCCGCGGCACCGGTATCACCCGAGAAGGGTATCGAGGAGGAGGAGGATCAAGATACGCTAGACGACATGAGGGAAAGGTTGGAGATGTTGAAGAGTTAGATTTACAGTTTGAGTAGTAGATAGTGAGTGGCGCGGCTGTTTTTTGTTTGTGCGGTACTGTGATTTGGGTCGTGTAGACCATCGGGAGTCCTTCCTTTATTTTCCTTTCCTTTTCTCTACTTACTGCCCTCCGGGGAATTGGGCACTGTGTTTTACTTACACTCTGGACGTTTGTATGTGCATTATGTGTTATTCATCCATCATTAGAGCTCGCATAATGAATGTCGCCTTTTATTCCTCTTCCCATATAAATATATACACAAGCAGCACTTGCTCTTGTTCTTCCTGCTATAAATTATCCAGTCATTAGGATCCACGAACAGGAACTATCTATGGCGTGAGAAGGCCTAGAGAGCGGGTGTGTCAACTTCAGAGGAATTTCGTTTGTATGGGAGTCTGAGAAAATGCTAGGGTTAGCCTAGGCGCTAGTACCATTATGGCCAATTTCTATAAGTTTGATTGGCCGATTCTTTAAAAAACGCCGAAGTTTACACACCTACCCCCCATAGTTTCTCGAGCCATACCATCTTCAATCTCTAGCCATATTTTAAATCGGGCTGGTCTGGTTTGAACCCGACTAGCGGATCTGGATCTCTGGAGAAGCCCGAAGAGACTTTAGTGTTGTGTGCTAATAGTGCTAATAGTAGATCTGGTTTCGGAATCGTACTTGATACCTACATGTAGTGAGGTACCTTGAGAAGACATGGAGTACATACTACTACTAGTAGAGGACGATTTGGCTACATAATAATTATAAGTTGAGTTCGTACTCCAGTAAGTACAACCTTAACTTAGCGGAGGCCAGCACGTTCAATGTCCCTGTTAAACTATCCAGATCCATGAAGCCTTGACTACTATCAAGCTTGGGATTCAAGTCGTATATATACAGTTACAGTCTAATAGCCACTTTAACAAACTTCAGGGTCTCTTAGGCCGTTGCCACCAACACAGCAATAACCCTAACCCTCGAGTGATAGCTTATGATCATTTTGAGGAGTTGTGAGCGTGGAGCGATACATGTACTTACGAAAGCTAAGGTGCATGTAGTCATCAAATAAACCTCAACAAAGTATCTTTAGATGACAGTAGAGAGACTAATATACTATACAAGCACCAAACACCGCTATTCTATTTCCCTCTAAATCTAGACAATAGCGAAAGCGGGGGGGGATATGTTTGGATATAGTAATCTTTGCAGCTTACTAGATATCAGAGATTACTCGATATAACTTTTAGCTAGCGAAATGTAGATGATTGAATCTTAGACCTACAACTAGCCAATCAGCCTGAGCGGCGGCGGTAACAAGATGTAGTTGTAGATATGTATGCTATCTGCCCGAGCTATGGAAACGAGGTTGTTAGATTTGACATGTGTTCCTCATAGACTGGTCTAAGTCGAGAAAATAGGCCACCAATCAATGATACCTTTGAATTTTGGACGGAATAGACATTGTTGGGAGTTGTGTTCCAACCGGCGAATGGGAAGATGGGAGCGCCTCTAGCTATTTCTCGTATGATCTTGCGCGTTACGGTTGATAATGGTTCAGGCAGCGGACATGAGAGTTGGGGGAAGTGGGATATTCTTCAGGCAATGCCATATTGCAAGTATTTTGACTTTAGCCAAATCATATAATCGTCATAGTATATAGAGCAACACCCAGACAAAGGGATTTATAGGAGGATCTATAAATCTGGGCGTACGTAGTTTTATTTCTTAGTTATGGACTTGCCCAACTGTAACACGTTCGTTCAAAGATGCTAGGTCCCTTCCGGAGGCGCTTTGGCCGTCTCGGCTCTGGTGGAGTAAACCGGTAGAAAAGTTTGCAGATGGCTATACTAGATGTATTGCAGGGTGACAAAATTAACTACGCACCCAAATTTGTATGGTAAAATAACGTTTTTTGGACCTAGCTACTTCAAACATACCGCCACAAATTTCATATCAGAAAGACCAAATCTCCCAAGCTCCAGAATTTTAGAGATATGGTTATCTCTCTGATATCTTGTATACTCATGGAGTTACAAAGAATTGAAGTTGTCAATTTTTGTATGGTTGCTGTGTGGATTACTAACAAAAAGGCCGAACTTTGAAGTATAGCTATTGCATAACTATATAGGCTGTGAGAGACATAAGTGTATATGGGAGTTTCTAGAGCTCCAAAGATCTTTCCTGTAGGTTATCAAGTTAGTGGTCGCATTTTCGGAGTGGTAGGTCTAGAAAATACTCTTTTCCAATACAAACTTTGGTGCGTAGTTATTTTTGTCACCCTGCAATATTTAGAGCATGCATGTATCAACTCAGAACCAACAATATTCCCCAATTGAGCCCGAACGGAAAACACAAACACCCACTGACGTAACCTAAATTATTAAGTAGAGTACTGACCACAGTTGTACTCTTATTTCCACCAATATCAAAATATCAAGGAAAGCATACTTAAATTACTTAATTGCATTTGCATGTAATTAACTGTAAGTTTGGATCAGGAACACTTGAGTGCATTCCACTTTTTAGCATACAGACCATGACCAATGATTGTCATGTGTTGTAGAACTTTGATTTTAGTCTTAATCTCAAGCGGACGCATGCCCAAACTCGAACAATACACACCCCCTAGGCCTGCCAAGCCATAGACCTAATCTTAACACTGTATGTAGTTACACCCCCAAAGGAAATGCGAAAACCAAACCTACCCAGAAGAAGCCAAAAAAGACATCACGCCAATACAAAGGAATGTAAAGGAAGGAAAGATAAAAATAAAAACATAACATAAAAGCAAGCGCTCCCCCGTGATGCGTTTCTAAGAGCACCAATGATGAATATGTATTCGTTTCTCTCCTTTCCCTGTCCATATATATTCCTCCGCATATTTTCTTTGCTTTTTTATTTTTTTGAGATAATTATATGTTCAGCTCCCATAAACCTTGATTGGCGCATCATCTGCTTCTAGCGCCTCTGTCTCTTTCCTAAGAGCAGCAAGGTCAAAGTCGCCATCGTCGTCGTCTTCTTCCTCTTCTTCACTGTCGGTCTCGTTTTGCCAGTCGCCCTTCTCGAAGAGTGCTCTTCCGGTTGCTTCCTTGGCACGTCGGGCTTCCTCCTCAGCTTCCTTCTTAGAAGTGCGCTCTAGTTTCCATTTTTTGAAAGTCTCCTCGGTGACGGGCGTTAATGTACCCGTAAGGGCGAGACTAGTCATGATTAGCAGGGTATTTATTAGATAGAGGATAATTGAGTTACCGTCGGCCTTCCAGGAAGTCTTCAAGGGTGAGCGTAGCTAGTGGCGACTTGTCCATAAGAGCCTTCTCCGCCGCACGTTGCTCCTTCGTCTTTAAAACGAAGCCAGGCGGTAGAGAGTGCTTATATTTACAGTCGTTACCTCCGTTTGGACCTGCAATAAACTCTTGTTAGTTATTGTAATATGTTCCTAAGTTAGAGCGAAAAGGAAGCACGTACACTGCCAGAACCATCCGTATTTCCCGTTCTCGACGGCCTCGATAAAGAACTTGCAAACTTTGTCGGTAGTTGTTTTAGGGTTTCCGTGCTTGCTTAAAACAACGCTTCGCAGTTTCTCTTCATCCCAGTTGTCCATATCGTCCTCCTTCTTTCCCTCACCGTCCGCCCCTTCGTCTCGACCATCCTCATACAGATTCTTCTTCAGCGTCTTTCGCTCTACACTTAAGTCGTGAGAGAATTTACACTTCTTGCCTTGACTAGAAATCAGCATTTCCCCCCAATTTTCGTAATGCACAGAGGAAGCAAACACATACCCTTCTCACAATGGCCGTTCTTGAAGTAGATGCAAACCACACTCTTGGGATCAACACCGAATGGTACTTTTTGTACCTGTACGGGCTTGAACAGATCCGCCACTTCCTTCTTCGCCTGCTCAGCGGCCTTCTTCTCTGCCTCACGCTGAGCTTTCTCAGCAGCCTTTCGTTTCTCCTCGGGTGTACCAGAGGCGCTGGCCTGTGAGTGTAGTTGTGCGATCACTTTTTGTGCTTTTCCACCTTTTTTCTGTGAAGGTTGTTAGACTGAGTGACTGGACTGATTCGTATTCATTCCCGGGGGTGTGTGCTGGTGAGGTGGAAGGGGGGTGGACGAACATTCTTGAGCCCGAAAGTCTGGAATACGCAGTTTAGGGTTAGTTAGTGTCAGCATGGTAAGGGACTTGCGGGGGGAACCTACCTTGTCCTGTACGCTCTTCTGGACAGAGGGCTTCATTCCCTTGGTATCCTTTCCTTTTGGTGGCATGGTGGGCTGTAGTGGGGTATCTAATCAATTCTGTTAAACTTTTTTTCGCAGCCGAAGTCGGATCTTGAGGTTCCTGTAGGAGAGGCTTACGGAGGTTTTACTTCTTTTCTGTATATGAAAAAAACCAACAGAGTTGAGTTGTAACGAGTGAGGTTGTTGCACGCTAGAAACACTAGAATGTTGACTTTTCTCTCTTGCTGAGGAGGTCGTAACTGTGGATTCTTGGCGGCGGCTAGAGTGGTTTTGCTGTGATCTACGCGTATTTATGAGCATGGAAGTATTATGCATGGGTTGCCGCTTTAGCCGTTACGTAGCTTTGTCGGAGGCTCTTACAGCTCGAAGAGAACACGTCCTCCATAGCTCTACTTTGTTTTGCAATAACCGCCGTTTTTTTCGCAATCCAAAACACCCTTCTCACTTCTGGTATTCCTTCTAGAAACAGTCTTTTGTCTTGAAAATACCATACCGCAGATATGATCACCGACTCGGAACTCAACTCAATTGCAATATTTCTGGGGACGTTAATGATGAGCCTTATCGTGCTCTACCACTTCTTGGCTGTCAACGCTCGAGAGCTCTCTCACTCCTCTGTGAATGGCCTGACAAATGGACACGGAAAGGCATCGATTGTGGGAAGTAATTAGGGAGGCGCCTGGTCGATGAGAATGCGTGGTACGTGATTATAGCAACTACAGAATTCAACTGGTGCGCATGAGGCTAATTTGCGCGCTCAATAAACAGATAGACATAGTACGATACCATACGATGCGATTCAGAGGGAAGGTTGAGCTAAGAACTCGTAAAGCGAAGACAGATGTGGTCAATGGGATTGGAGGTGTAACCAAACACTGGCCGATTGACACTTTGCAAAGAGGTCTATGATTTTTGTAGAGGGCCTGTAATCTGTACGATATCTACCAGGTGTTTAGAGGGATTAAGGACAAAAAACAAAAACAGGTTTTCTACATGTAGTTTACCTTTAGTTTGTTGTTTACAATTTCCATTTGCTTTGTGAATACAGCAACAAATATACCCTCTCGATCGGATGATCTGCCGCTTTCGAATATTTACTGGAAGGTTGTTCAGTCTATTCTGAAGCGGGAAGAGCAACTTTTAAACATGTATCCAATCTAGTAAATATCTGCCAAGGACTGGTCCAGTGAAAGCGGAATCGCTTTAGGATCGATCATGTAACAATTCCGGCCGGCCCTTTGAATGGGATGAGTAAAGTTACGTCAAAGGGGTAGTTTTCAGCGAGATAAAAGACTCTTCAAAACCTAGGATGTATTGAATAATACTTTTTATAGAGTATCTATTGTAGCGCCGCATGAACCAACATCGCTACATACTCCACATCGACCGCTATACTGGATGCAGGCAGATGTATTTATTTTTTACTGCACAGAGAGTGACAAGTGCAAACAGCCGGACAAAGCAGGATTGGACAAAGAATGTAGAGAGGATTTTTACCTGGAGGCGTTCCTGCTGAAAAACTGGGGCAGTGTAGGCGTCTAGATTAGTTATGTGCCGGTCGATTCATTGGTATTCTGTGTGATGCATCCCCACCATTCAATCCTGCCAGCTCTCAGTTGTGGCTGAATGCATTCGGGTTGACTGGTTGATGAGCAAATATGCTTACATAACACGTGTTCTGTGTCTCCTTTTCCCTTCTCTTTCTCCCAAGTCCGCGCTCGTGTCCCTTCTATTCTGCATCCCATCCTCATCACCCACAACACCACCCACAACACCAACCCCAACAAACTTCTCATATAAAAGTCTCTCACCCTCGTCCGCTTCCTACGTCTTATCTTACTCTCTTCTGCTGCTCATCTATCCATCTCCCGCTACTAAACATCAACCCCGCTTGATAAAGTGTTGGCATCTCTCGCAGCAACATTATCCGCTCGATACTGTATTCATTTGACTTTCATCCTCATAACTCCTTCTCATCATTCTATAATAATGTCTTCAAAACTCGATCAGTCTCTGGATGAGATTCTCGCTGAGCGCCCTCGTGTTGGTGCCGCTGGCCGTCGCGGTGCCAGGAGTGGCAATGCTCCCGCTGGCGGTATCCGCAAACGCCCTCAGCGGGCTGCCGCACAAAAGGCATCCGCAACTATCACGCAGAACGCTACCAAGACTGTGCCAACTGGCCCGTCTGGAAAGGTCGCTGGATCTAAAATTATTGTTTCTAACTTGGTAAGCTCGCTTCTACGCGCTGATGATTTTCGCCTGATTTTGAACGCGTCACTTACAAATCATAATAGCCCTACGATGTGGATGAGGCTATGATCAAGGTACGTTGATTGTACAACGAAGTCAAACACACGGCATGAGTCTGGGAAGCGAAGGCACAAACGCTACGGACCGGAGAAGCAGCGAGCGAGCTTCTCTATCCTTTTTGGGAGTGAGGAATGAGAGCACCTCATGATGACCCTTTTGCCACCCTTCTATGGGACTCAACGGCGCGAATCCAAATGCATAACGGCGAACGATGATGATTCCCCATGCATAATGACTTCCGTACAGATTTTTCCTGTTGGTAAAAATCATGTGGTTCTGTCTTTTTGCAACCATCCTGATGCCTTTGCATACTTCCCGCAGTTCCCCTTTGTCAATATGTAGTGGCGACCCTACATATCCCAATGTATACAGCTTCAGGACAGACATTGGCAGGCATATATCTCGCATGTCGATGAGGCCATATTGCAGAGCTCTCCCAGATGCCTTTCTGGTTCACCCTCTAAAATCGAAACGAACGAAGATTGAAAACAACTAGATTTCGATCGTAACTCGAATCAGGAGGTTGGATCAATGTGGAAGGTTAATTCTGGGGAGCTTCTGAATGCCTGAAGCTGTTGGGAACTGCCTGGATTTTGTTGACGCAGACGTCGTCATACAATTTTTTGGTTTTGCTGTTGCCATTACGAACATTCTACATCATCGTTCGTCATTGCATTTTGGAGTCGTTTGCGATAACCACGGAGTATTCATTTTAATGCTCCTTGAGACTCAAACTCGCTCCCGTTTCCGTAGCTTTGTGTCTTAATTTTCCTACAGCTTTTGGAGAATTCGAAGTCAGGCGTCAATTTTTTGGAACCGAACATTCTAACATCAACTTTTCTACTTTCAAGGAATATTTCACCAAGGTTGTCGGCCCAATTAAGCGTTGCGTCATCACCTATGGACCAAACGGCCAGTCACGTGGAATTGCAACTGTTGAATTTTCTCGAGCTTCTGACGCCGCCACCGCAGTCCAAAAATACAACGGTGTTGAGGTCGACAAAAGGCCGATGAAGGTTGAACTTGTTGTGGACCCCACCGCGCCAGCTAGTTTCGCAGACCGCATCGGGTATGCCCAGTACCCTTCGGAAAAAATTCCAGAGAAATCACACTAACTACTTTATAGTGCACCCAAGCAGGTTCCCGTAGCTCGTAACTCTACCGCTAACAAGCCAAAGCCTGTCACTAAAAACATGGGTACATCAGCAGCTCGCGGTGCTAAAGGCAGACGTGGGGGCCGTGATGCACGTGGTGGACGCTCTGGCAATCCTAGCCGAAAGAAGCCAACCGCCGAGGAATTGGATGCTGATATGGCAGACTACTTCGTTGGTGGAACTTCCGGGGCTGCCACAGCCGGCGGGGCTGCCCCAACTGCGGTTGGGGCCAGCAATGGTGATGTTGGGATGGATGATGACGTTTTGGTTGGTTCACCCTGATTATCACTCTTGATTTATTCACTTTTCCTCTGGTGCGGTGGACTGGCAATCCACCAGAAGTACGCAACGCTTTTTGGCATCTGCTATCAGGCAGTAGTGGGGATTAAGCCTAGGCTGAAGCGAAACACGTCTCTTCGATTTGATCAGTCGCCGAATCCTTCGCTGCATCTTTCCCACTCTCAGTTACCTCAAGAATCTCCAGCAAATCTCTGGGGAATAGTAAGCTGATTCTGGATCCTATCTTACAGTAAACCGCATGCCTCTTATCCTTTACGCTGTACGCGATAACACATTACGAAGCATCCTACGAATAACAACACAATGTTCAACTTTTAATTCGGGAATCGGGCGTCTCGCAGTTGGCGAGAAAGGTGGCAGATTCGTTCGATTTTTCTGGGAACTATCGTCATCCCAAGTATCGCTGGTTCAGGAGGTCTCTTTTTTTGTTTCTCTGGAGGGATTGCGTTTCACAATTTAAGTTTCGTTTGTTCTCATCTCTACAGATCACTTGTATACGCCAGTCTTGATATTTCTCATGCCTGCAATTTCCTGACGATCTTTCCTCCCTTCTTGTTTGAGCTTGGGTTTTTCTTATTTTTTTTTTCCTTTTCTTTTCGACAACCTTGCTGCATTTTTTTGTTTTTTTCGGGCCTGGTTTGGGAATTATTACATAAAGTTATCGAGGCGTGTTCTGGTCAATGATTGATTACCCGTGATTTTCTACAAAATAGAAGAAAACTTGAGTGAAATTTTCTCGGAAAACTCCTACACATGTGCTGTGACGCTTGGACAATTTCTTTATTACTTTCGCTGAATGGGAGCATATCGCACTGTGCACCCGATAAATTCTTAGATTGTTTCATTGTTGGCAGGGCTCAAAAGCTGGAAACAATCGACCACCATGGCCGAAGAGATTTGTATAGGGGTTTCTGCGGCCAAAGTTATCTCACCTCCTACGATATTTTTTTACTGCAAAATGAATTCCTCATTTGAATAGGATCCCACTTAATTTCCCCGGCCTATTGTGATCGTGCCATGCTATACAAATCTAGTCAACCACCTAAACGGAGGTTAAGACCCCCCAAATGCACACACTTTTCCCAAAACTCCGTTATCTCAAAAGTCAGCCTGTTTGGAAGGCCACTTTGTTAAGGAAATATCGATACCATAACTGAACTCTGAAAAACTGGGCTAGACCTAATTTTTCTCGTTGCAACATCAAAACCTGTAACAAAATCACCCAACTGAGTTCGTGTCCGACAGACCAGAACTTTATTTTAATATTTCTCAGTTAGCAATGTGCTAACAAGACTCCCGGACGGGCGCTTAATGTCTTCGACCGAGAACATACATGTAGTACACTCACTCACGGCGGATCTTGTTTTGCAGCAATTTAGAGCCCGCCCAGCAACAAGACAAAACAGAGTCTTCAAGGGTCAATGCCTAATAAAAAGGTCGTTGAAACGGAGTTTTCACCCCTGTAAACGTCGTTTTGGGCTGTTGCCGAACGGGACCTTGGTTTTAACTCTCTGACTCAGAGAGGATCCGCGAGCCTACTACAGGGAAGGCAAACTATGTAGGTTAGCTTCCTTTATCTTCACCACATGCACCCACCAGAATCTCTTGTCTTTAGGAAAAAAGCGACGGAGTCAATATATGATTGCATAGTTACCCCACTGGGTCGAATGCGGCGCCCAGGCCCTTGATTTTGATTTTTGGGTGTTCCTGTCCCAGAGCCGGCCGGTAAAATATATATATACTATACCGGGTATAATGATTTGACATGACGTGACGGCCGGGCTGAGACATGTGGAGGTTCAGTACTATGTACTAATCAATTACATTGGCCGCGGCCACAGTCACGCGTACGGTATACGTATGTAGTATGAGCACCACGATTAGTTCTAGGAGTGCAATATTCTGTAACTCTATATTTCACAGTGTAAAATGGTGCCGGTGTGGCGCAAGTGGCTTCTTCATGATCGGTCAGCAGAAATGTGGCAGAAATATTTAGGGATGTCTAGATTATGAAACACTTTAATTTAAGGCCGAGGTTTTAAAGTAAATCTACAGAGCACGTATATATATATCTACTAGCATATAGAAATGAATTAGTAAATGCAGTGACAGTAGGGGTTCAGGTAGTCTTGGGTTTCCAAGATGCATTTGATAGCTATGGAAACAAATAAATGTATCGATAGTACATGTATGCATATATGTAAGTACTGTGTATATGTAAGTACTGTGTACATGTAAGTATGCAATTTCCAGTAGACCAAACTATTGTGCCCTCTGCCGTCCAGATCCGCCCCCAATCACGATCATGATCAATTGACCAAATATTCAGCCTTGTTAGGTATTTGTATGTATCACCGTACCCCAGACCCCTGCCAACTTGTCGTTTCAAATCTATATATCACATATGTACATATAAGAATTTTTCTAAGAACCCACATCGACGCTGATCACCAATTTTGTGCGAGGTAGACGTGTGTACCTACATGTAAGCACTTCGCACAATTTGAAGCCAAAAGCTGTCGCCATCTTAATCCCTCCTTCGCCCCAAAGGTGTCAGTACATGTATGATGAACTGCCATGCAGGTACTTTTAGACAAAGATTCACCTTTTAAAAGTATGTAAATCCTAGCTTCGAGTCCTCTATATTAATTCTTTGTGCAAGTATGTACCATGATCAGGGATATGCCCAAACCTCTTGAGTATGACCCAAGTCCTGAGCACATAAAACACCCATCATCATATCCGGATTGAAGTGAGGCCCCTATCTTGGTCATGATAGCTATCGGAGTTAACTTCTGTGAGATGATTAAATCATGAGGAATCACTCGGGGCCATCAAGCTAGTATGGTACCTAAAGCCGGGGAATAAATTATCCTGATATATTAAAAAAGATGTTCACGCGCATGCACAATATATATGTAGGTACATACAATCTCGCTAAAAAATTCCTCACCCTTACAATCGCGCATATGTCCTTCCGAATTCTATAAAACTGAATACGACGCGACGGTTCATTCTTTCGGTGGGCAGGGTGTTCCACAAAACTTTTGATCGGCTGATAAATTAAAAGTCGTGTTCTTTGCATTTACTTAATTTGGTTGTGGGGTAAGGTTGGTAGAACAATTGCAACAGGCAATATGGGGAATATCTTTGTTTGAAGTAATGTGTGCATGTAGTCGACCTAATGAATACATACATAATTCATTGTGCGCGAAATGACTCTAATTTGTGGAACCGGCCACGTTGGCGAAATATGTAGATGGTGTACACATGAGAGCCTCTCAATTAAAGTGGTGTGCAGTATGTACTGCAAATGATATTTCCACCCAGGGCGGCAGAAAGAAAGGTACACGCACGAGACGTACCGTTCATATCAGATGGCGTCTACTTATAGACGGATTATCCTACATCATTTAGCTACAAACATGCATGTATTGTTGTTACTCGTGAGCTCTCTTTCGGCTTGAGTGATCTTATCAAAATCTTTCTTTGAAAAGTGCGTTACGTTAACCATATACATTTATTGTATAAAACACCTCGAAATGTCTGGCTCACCGACACCTGAAGATTGGGAGAAACATCGTGAAATAATCGAGAATTATTACCTGAGGAGCCACACCAATGGCAAACATACATATACCCTCGGAAAAATACTGAAACTCATGGCGGAAGAACATGGATTTTACGCAAAGTAAGAATTCTTTTATGAATCTGCTGTACTACGTGTACTTGAGTACATTGCATGTAGTTGAGGGAACATCGAGCGATGAAAGCTAAGCTTAGCTTAAGACAGCGCTGACCCGAAGACAGTGGCCAAGCTCAAGTCTTTATCGCTCGTTGGCCGTTCATTCCCTCAACGTACTACCTTATGTGACTATCAGACTTATATTGATAACTTAGGAAAGCGCAATATAAAACTCGGATCAGTAAGTGGGGTCTCTGGAGGAACATTAGCAAGAGAATGGCGCGGAGCATGGCGCAGATCCAAGACAAACGGGCAAATGTCGATGGAAAACGGACAGCCTTCGTATTATGTGGGGTGCCTATCTCGGAAAACAAGGTGAAACGTGCTCGCGAAAATCACGATTATGGGGTTGATTTGGGCCTGACATATATAAGAGGTAAGTTTAAAGAAAAAGCTTTCGGAAAGAAGGTACAAATTGCGGATCAATTGGCTTAATCTAATCAAAATTATTGTCCCAGATGTTGTCCCGTCACAAATAGGTTACTTTACCCCAGAACCGCAGGATGAATTATATGAAGCCATTAAATATAAGGGGCTGAACGAAGACGGGTATATGATGGTCAATGGAATGGAGGGTGCCGCAAGAGGAACCGATTCTCAGGACAGTTATGATGGCGACTCGCAAGATTCAATAGAAATATCTGACGACTGGACGAATATAACACGCGAAGAGCTTGAGCCAAGGTAAGAGCACATCAAGATTTTGCAAAGCATCTTTATGATATTAAAGTCCTGTTATGTCTATAGACGCGCCAATCCTGAGACCGATAGTATAGAGCCCATCTACGAAGGGGATCGGGAGTTAAAAGATAACATGCCTTCTCTAGTCGGGTGGCCTGTGGAGAATCTTGAACTATCTACAGAGCTAATCGGCATGCATGGCTCGTCTTTTATTGGGATGATCACTAGCACACATCATGACCTGCATTCAGATCTAGCCTACACAGGAATATTAGAAGCTGAAGGAGATAGAAATATTATCAAAAGCACGGAATTACGAGGTTGTGTATGGATGAGCTCAGGCTGGAACGGCAGGGGCTTCATGGGGAATTTGTTTGATGATGAGTATGAGTAAGTAACCTACGTTAAGCCCTCACATGTTTCTTTCTGACATTGTCTTTTATAGTGTTGTTCTGTCTGAATCATGGCCTTTCGGAGCTACAGACTACAGTAGTCAAGAAACCCTTAGAGAAACCCGACGAGAGCTCTTGATACATCAGGCCATGTCATCAAGCATATTATGAGATTCGAGCTGATATATATATACGGTGCTGCCATGTAACTGTATTGAGCTTAGCTAGGGAATATACATGTACATGCCCGCGGCATGCATAAGGAATGGTTCTTCAAAGTCAATATCAAGGTCAATACAAGGAAGGACCTTCATTTCGGCTAGCTCTAACCAAATAACGGCCGCTGTATTATGTTAGTGGTCTTGGTTTTGTACTTCTAGAGATTTGGATAGGCTTAGCTGGCATGAGACTCTTTCTTTTTTACCTTTTCTTTTTACCTCTTTCTTTTTTATAATTTACCTCTTTCTTTTTTTACCTCTTTCTTTTTTAATTTACCTCTTTCGTTTTTCTTTCACTTGTGATAAACACTAACTATTTAGTCTCCATTTTTCTTTCTTTTCTAAAAACCCGCAGGCATGGTTTCCCCGGTTCAATTTGTGGGGTATGAAGGTTCAAGCGGTATGTATCTATTATGGTGTTAATTTAATTAATGTATGAGCTATGGTTTAAAGAATTAAATTCATGTGTAAATATATGGTATCGGGCATTATAATTCATTGATTTATAACAGACCCGCGGATCCGGCTGGTTCAAGCTTTTCTCTCTCTCTAGATCTACGCGTTGGAAAAGAGCAAGGAGGATCTGCAAAATTGGGGTGGTTTTGCTTCATACATGGTCAAAAGGGATTTATCACGTCTCGCTCATTCCGAGGACGGTTATTGGGAGCTCCTTCTGGTCCCACACAAAACTCAAGAAAATATTTGATTCTCTCTTACGTTGGTCTCGTAGAGGCTCCATCTATAGAGGCTCTATTAACCGGCATTAATTGTAAAACATGCTTTTATCAATTTTTTTTTTCCCCCTAAGTACTGTTAAAATAAATATGCTTACAATTAAGTGGCATCACGTCAGCCAAGAATCGATACTCGAGCCGCATCTGTATAATACGCGGCGGTGGGTAACTACATGTACATGTAGATCTGCGACCAGAAGTTCTCCTTGCCACTTCCTTATATCCTACTATCTAAACCATATACGTAGCTACCGGATTAGCCGGCTCATTATGTGTTGATTTCGGCCTCTGAAACATTTCAGGCCGATAAATGTTCGTGTCTTTTGCAATTTGGTTCTTGCTCATCTTACTCGAGGAAAAACAAGTTTGTTATCTAGCGGCCCCCACACGCGGTGATCATGCGCGGTGCCCATGGTTAGAGTACCTACATACGTGCATGCATGCATACGGTGCGCAATAGTTTAAGATGCGTGTTTTGGTGCGCGCCAGTTGGGCCCGAAATCTCATGGTTGTAAGGGGGTGACATGCGGTCAGAAATTCCACCCCCCGCATACTTATGCGTTCATTAAATGGTCGGAACTCTTAGTAGGGATTTGGTTGCAACGATATCCGACCATTTAATGAATGCCCGAGTATATATTAGTCTAGTAGCAGCGCAGCTAGCCGGATATAACCGTTCATGTTGAGATAGGATGGATACATGTATTGATAGGCACTTAGTATTGACGGATCATTCAACCGAAAGGGGTAATACAACTCGTTTGCTTGAGCTTCCTATCGGTCAATACCCAGTGTCCGTCATCACCCGAACAATAATACGGCCGGTACGTACGTCCGAGATGATGGAAATTGATGGCTGACTGTTTGTACGCACACGCAACGCATTGTGAAAGGGGCTTTATTTGAACCTCGCTGCTGGGAAGTGGGGCTTAAACCTTGGAGCGACGGCTAACACCCCCACAACTAGAATGCTTAGTGGGGTTTACGCCGAAGTCATAAACTATCACTCGGTGGTTAGGGTTGTTAGCATCCATCTGTGCTATCCCTTTCGCTAGCTGGTGAAGCTGTCAACTTTTGGTTAAATGGGCCACAGAGTGCACCGTGCACTCGAAAACCCACCTGTAGTTCTGAGAACAGGGGAACCTCAGACATTGATTCATATCTATATTTAGGTCTCATCTACCATCCCCACAGAAAACATGTCTATCTAAAGTGCCTAAGCTGTTTCTAAGCGGGCAGGCTGAGGCTGAGTAGGTGGCCTTTCAAAAGTTGGCTTTATCCTTTAGGCGGTCAGTCAAAATCAAAATCGTGACTGAACGCGGTATGGCCTAGCGACGTCCCCTATTGAGCTTTGTTACTGTTAGGCCATATCACGTTCGGTCACGAAAGGGATAAGGCCAAACCACCTACCTAGTGCCCTAAAGTTTTCTTCAGTTTTGGGCTGGTACAATATAGAAACCCCAGGTGTTGCTTAGTCATCATTGTTCTTTGAGCTAGCTGTCGCTGAGTTGAAGTATCATGATGGCTAGATATTAACTGATTGATTGGAAGCCATCCTATAGATGTTTTTGGGGTTTGTAGGTGTCCGGATGTGGTCCGTAGATTCCTTAGGCCAGGGGGGATCTACAGACCACATTTGGACGCCTACAAACCTTCAAAAATATCCACGGGAAGGCTTCCATTAATTGTATGATGATGGCTAGATAGATCTGTAGGTGAATAAATAGAAAGGTACACGCGTGGCCTGTCTGGATTTAGTATCAACGAACACCATAAAAGAATTACTATAAGTCTGGGATCAAAATTACTTCAGCCCAGGTAGAAAAAAGAGTCTCGATTGACGAATCATGATGACGCTCGGACCACGCATACCTCCATCGAGAGCTTAGTCCTCCAAACTGCATGCAGCAGCGCAGGGATCAGCATACATATGGTGCGCACACTCATAAAGGTGATGGGGTGGCGTACAGAAGATACAGAAGTGGAACAATTGTGGCTGCAATATGGCCTCATGGGCCAATAAAAGAGGGCCTTCTGCTGCATCACTGCCATGGCCTGATCGGGTTTGTTTCTTTAAGGGTATAAATGGGTATAATACTGTTCCACTTTGCTCAGTCTTGGCGCTTTTTACATACTAAAATACCGAATTTCAAGCTTGAATAACTTTTTAATCAGGACAGATATCAAAAATCGGGTTGGTAAAATTATTCTTCATTACTAGTACTTCAAATTTACCAACCCGATTTTTGATATCTGTCCTGGTTAAAAAGTTATTCAACCTCAACCTTGCCCTAATTTTTGACTACATTTATGACTGGGCGCACCATACATCTATAATATCTGCAAATAATTTCAGAGGGTATGTACGTACGCGAGTGATATCCTGTGATTGTTATTGTTACACCATCTCTGCACAGCCCCCATGATCATCCCATGTATGACCGCTATCCCTTGGACGCGTGAGACATTTGGAGAATCTCTCTCATGCATTAGCGTGCCCTACCTAGGAAACGATTTACTATAATAAAGCAGCAACTTGCGAAGTTTTTGGCATCTCTGAGTATTCCGAAGACCAATAAATGCAGCAAACTGCTTACCCGGACGTTTTCTCAGCCAAATTCTAGGTCACATGACTGCCAATTCCCGCTAATGCATGAGAGAGATTCTCCAAATGTCTCACGCGTCCAAGGGATAGCGTCATGTGTCGACATATACATACTCTAGATGATACTTAACGACTTTGTAACCCCGCGCTCTAGGCTGCCAGTACCTACATGCAGTGGTATTTAACCCAGAATACCCAGCACAATTTAACAGACCATATGCATCTCCACACCCTCCAGTAGTACTACCGACAATCAAACCCTCTCGCAAATTAATATACAACTAACCTCCTCTTCCCCCCGGGCCTGCAATTTCCAGCCTAGACCTCCCACCCGAACTCCTCCTCCAAACATCCTCCTCCAAACTATCATGTCACGATTTCTCCAACCTCTCACCCTCTCACCCCCCCCCCCCCCCCCCCCACTCCCGCCAACCCTCACATCCTCACCGCCGGCGCCTAGCCCGGCCCACGATCGATCGAGGCTACTCAAGGCGAGCATTAGGGACGAGTGGCCTCAGCCTCGTATAAGCCATACGTACCTTTCCTTGCTCATGCAAAGAGATGTACATGATGCCTCTGATCAAGGCGCTCTAGCTCCCCAACTATCCCCTCCGCGGTCAGGCCCCATTAGTACCTGCCAAGTTAGCCGGAGAAGGAAGGTATGATAGAAGATACTCCTAAAATTAATCAGAGATATCCTCACACTAATACATTATCAATATCTTATCAGATGTGAATGAATGTGCGCATTTATTCATTCTCACAGTTGTTGATGTTCACGACTTCCATATATGGTTAACCTGACACTGATTAAGCCGGACCGCCGAGGGGGTACCTAGATCTATCAAGATTGAATCTATATTTACAGCTTGGTATAGATATAGTAATTGATCGTCCGCTCTGGGAATACTTCTAACCTTACGTTCGAATCGCGGAAACATCAATCCCACTGAGTACACTCTGATCGAGTACAATACAGTATATAGCTCGAGGCGAATAGGAGTGATTGCCCCGAGTGTGTTGACCCCCACGCCTGGAACTCTCGAGAGGCCTGGAGCGTCTAATCAATAGCTTACCCGAAGCCTCGCACTACCCGCCATCCGCCCGCAACACCCCCACTATCCGCTCATTCCTCCAGAGCATGCACAACCACAACCCTCTCCTAAACATGCGCACCAATCCATACACCCACACTCCACCACCGCAGTAACAGAATCTGTCATAGCCGTCTCCCAATCATCATCCGCGGCACCATCTACTAGGCTGTAGGTGCGTAGTGAATCCTGTTCTGAGGGCGGGGTGTGGGGGGTTGCGGAGGTTCTTGTTGTGCGGAGATTGTGCAGGATGGGATAAGGGTAGGAGTGGATGTGCGGATTATGGACCGGGGTCACTGCTATGTGAGACGGGAATTTGCGGCGGGGGGTGGGGATGATGGAAGGGGGGGTGTTGGTGGTGGTCGGGGCGGGCGTTGCTGCAGGAGGATGTGGGGACTGTGGGCGTGAGGACGATATATGGGTTTCTGCGGGGGTGGTGAGTGTACGAGTTAAGGTGACGGGGAATCCGTGTTGGAGATTGCTATGGGGACGCAGTGGGGGTGTGATAGCGCCGTTGGTGGGAGGTGGGGTGGCTAAGAGACAAGTGTTGGTGGGGGAGGGGGGGCCGTACCTCTTGAGCTCAAGGGGCTCAGCTTGAGATATCTTCCCCTAAAATGTGTGATGGTTTATAATTTGGTAGTGATGATTCCCCGTTTTCGAAAGGTTTGTATATGCACAATTGGCTTATCCAGTCAATTTCTGCGCGTGTCATATATCAATACTAATGCCACAACATTCCGGCTGGATAGCAATACTTGCTGACAGAAAGGAACTAGATCTAGATTGAAGATCTTAAGGGGATCTGATACAGCTCTTCTAGGCAGAATCACGTAGAATAACTATGGCCATATTTGCAAATGACGAGGATTTATCGGCTGCCATATCACCGACACAGAAGACAACGCCGCCGAAGCAGTTGCTATCACCACTACCTATCAGTGAAGTAAAAAGTCACACCCACGCTGTAGGTCGACTATGCAGCCCTCCTTTCGTTGAAAACCAACATTTTTGCCGACGTTGAGATATCCGTCTGCAGGGTTGAACCACTTGCTGCAGTGGCACTATTCATCCAGTCACGGCCGATCACTCGACATGTCTCTGCCTATATATAAATATAAAAAAGAAGTATAAGCTCGCATATCAGTGCATAGAAGTTCGCTGGCTGTGTAGCTGCTGTATCCGGTATGTACATATGTATGTGTGGGTATGCGTCACGTGTTTATTGAAGGGTTTAAGACGAAGAGACTGACAGCAATCGGTGTTAGTCTTTTCTTCATTCGAGCAAGAGAGTCTGGGCCATCTTTTTGAGAAATCTTCAGACCTCAGATAACGAGATATCGACCACCAACAGCCTGAACCCCGACCCCACACCCCCTCACCAAGACAGTGCCAAGATCGAGTGATAACCTGTGAACCATCAAACGCTATCGTAATACCAGGAACGATCTGTGTATTGCCCAGCACGGCTGCGCACTGCAAACTGGTCCGTCCAAATAGGTAAGAGACACCTGAAGAGACCTTAAATGCTGGAGTACTGTATTTGAACACCTCTAATCATCTGCCCCCAGGAGAGTAGTCCAGTGGAACAAGACAAGGCATGCAGATCCCGTGCTGAGATATCCTCCCCGCAGCTCATGCCTTATCCCGACCGACCAGGCCATGACGACGTAATAAGCTTCCCGATGGGCAGATCTTGTGCCACCACCCGCGAATCTCACACACAGCAACCCTGCATCCGTGCATCTCGGAGGCCCGCCGCCACACACGACAACAAAACCAGGTCTGTAAAGTGGAACTTGTAACAAGATGCACCATAAAAGAACACACACACACCCCGATCTGAAGACCGGACCCTCCTCTCAGATACATCAATTACACTCACTGCATGCTGAGGATACAGACCCTTAAGCTTCTCACTATTAATACCACAACCACAACTATAAGGTCAACAAGGTGTCTATCAATTGCCTCTACCACCACGCTACATAAACCCTTCTTCCCACCGCCCCCTCGTCCCGCGCCCACAATGACGAAGCGCAAGCGCGCAGCAGTCATCAAGGCAGAGGCAAGCATGGCGACTCTCGCCGCACTGCCCGAAGGCTCTACGACGTCCGAGGAACAGGAGCATATTGGAGACGAGTTTGCACCCGAAGAGGAAGAGGAGGGGTCTGATGAGTTTGATCCAGAGCCTGCCACTGCTACTAAAACTACAAAAGGGAAAGGTAAAAGGGCCTCGCAGAAGTCGGACAAACCCGCGCCGAAGAAGAAGAAGCAGAAGCCGGCGATTGATCGCAAGACGTTCATAAAGACAATGAATAAAGACGGCACAATGATCACGCGCGAGCCACAGGTCAATAGCACGCATCTCCCACTGCCGTGGAAAGGGCGGATTGGCTATGTACTTCGCCTGCTCTTACCTGCTCCACCCCCCCACCCCCTCCCCCTCGCAGAGAGCTAACAGACACCGCACTATTAGGCCTGCCTGAACACCTACCTCCGCAGCGCAACGCCCCCCATCTTCTGCTCCCGCACCTGCCGCATCGACACAATCCTCAAGCAAGGCACCCCCGCCGCCGGCAAATCCTACATCGAATCCCTCGGCCTCGCCAACGCTCGCGACCTCTCAAAGATGATCCGCTGGAACGAGCGCTACAACATCCGCTTCCTGCGCATCTCCAGCGAGATGTTCCCGTTCGCCAGCCACCCCGTGTACGGCTACCCCCTCACCTTTGCGGGCCCCGCGCTCCGGGAGGCCGGCGCGCTGGCCATGCAGTACGGCCATAGGCTCACGACGCATCCGGGCCAGTTCACGCAGATTGCGAGCCCGAAGAGGAACGTTGTTGAGGCATCGGTGAGGGACTTGGAGTATCATGCGGAGCTGCTGGGGCTGCTGGGGCTGGAGGGACAGGCGGATAGGGATGCGGTTATGATACTGCATATGGGTGGGGTGTTTGGCGATAAAGACGCCACGCTCGCCCGCTTCCGCACGAACTACGCTACCCTCTCACCGGCCGTCAAGGCACGCCTTGTGCTTGAAAACGACGACGTCGTACGTCCCCTCTTCCCCTTCCCACCACCCCCACTAACAAACCCACCGACAGAACTACACAGTGCACGACCTCCTCCCCCTCTGCCAGGACCTCTCCATCCCGCTCGTCCTCGACTGGCACCACCACAACATCCGCCACTCCCCCAACCTCCGCGAAGGCAGCCTCGACCTGCTCCCCACGCTCCCCGCCATCGCCGCAACATGGACTAACAAAGGAATCACACAGAAGCAGCACTACTCCGAGCCGCGCCCGGAGGCGCTGACGGACCGCGACATGCGCAAGCACTCGAAGCGCGTGTATGGGCTGCCGCCGTGCGCGGAGGACATGGACCTGATGATCGAGGCGAAGGACAAGGAGCAGGCGGTGTTTGAGCTGTACCGCAAGTTTGGGATCGGGCCGGGGGGTGGCGTGGTGGCGGAGGTGGTGCCGCATGTGAGGGGGGATGAGGATGGCGTGGAGGAGGGGGAGGTGGCGATGGGGGGGAGTGAGGGGAGAGTGTATTGGCCGGAGGGGTGCGAGCATTGGTTGAGTCCTGTGAAGAGGGGGAGGGCGAAGAAGGGGGTGAAGGATGAAGACGGGGATGAGGACGCTGCTTATGCAGAGGGGGGCGAGAAACCGCCGCCGCCGAAAAAGAGGGCGGCGAGGAGGCCGAAAGTAGAGCGGCCAGAGCCTGAAGGAGACGGAGAAGAAGCCGAAGCACCACCACCGCCAAAAAAGAAATCCGCACCCCGAAAGCCCAAACCCGCAAACCCACCCCCAGAAGCCGCCCCAGAAGCCACAAAACCACACCCAAAACGCCAGAAACCACCACCGCCACCAACAACAACAGCAACAGAGGCCACAACCAAAAAAAAACGCCCCACAAAGAAAGCACCAGCACCAGCACCCGCACCCGCACCCGCTGTAGATGCAGATGCAGAAGAATCAGACCTGAGTTCGCCGCCACTGGTCAGCGACGACGAGAATGAAGAGGTGCCGAGTGTGCCGCAGCAGGAGGTGTTTTTGCAGGTTGATCGTGAGGCGGCGGCGGCGGGGGCTGTGGTAGTGGAGGGGGCGAGGAGGAGTGGGAGGGTTAGGAGGGCTGTGATGCGGTAGGGTTGTAGTGTGTAGAAGGTGGACAGGGTGGAGGGTGGAGGGTAGAGGGTAGAGGGGGGTATACATGGATAGCTATACATGCAGTGTTTAGTCCTCTTGTTTATTTATGATTATTTTTTATACTCCCATACACATAGCCCCAACAAGACGAATAAATCTCGGAGACTCTATAGGAGCTTGTTCGTTTCATGGTTGCGCAGTGTTGATTATGATTTTTATGGGACTTAAAGACGCCGAGTGATAATCTGTGATTGTAATCTTCCACCCGGGGTCTGCGGGTCTGGAAGCAGTACGGGCGGGATAGCGCGACAGGATTTTTATGAATCACCTAGAGTGAGTTTGCAGCATAGTGCTAGAGGCTATAAATAGTGATCCAACTAGGAGCCCCGCGACCCCTCACCCAACATACTACACATCAGCGCCAGTAACGTTAACTCTTCCTCCAGCACACACTTGACCCACACGTACCACCCATGAGCGGGTAGAGGTAGAGAGGATGGAACAGTGGGTTTAAAGCATAACCACTCACTCTCTTGGTTCCCTGCCAGTAGCTACATGATCTTACACCTATGTAGAGAGAAGACAGAGCCCCCCAGCACGTGCTGTATACTACTCTGCCTTGATCATGAGGCGCAGGTGCAGACAGAGGAGACGGTTTGACGGGTTCATAAGGGCCAAGAACCAAACCTCGGAACCCCGGGGTGGTGCGGTTGGGGTGGGTGTAGAGTGTCCTCTAGTCTCACTGGAAGGAGGGAGGGGGGGGGGAGGGGAGGGAGGGGAGGGAGGGGAACATGCCGGCCTGCATCGGGGGTGAGTAGTGTTGGGCACGAGCCGGGCTGGCTCGGGTGCTTCGGGCTCTGCTTTTTACGGGCTCAAGCCAACTCAAGTTCAAGCTAATACTAGAAAAACTCAAGCTAGCTTAAGCCATTCATTCATTCTTTGCTACTGCTACTAGAGCTTATCATCTCCCCCCCAGCAGGCAGATTTTCAAGCTCTGTTAGCATATATAGTGGTGATCTATGCACCCTGATTTAGGAAACTTATGACGACAGCAGAGAGGCCTTGGGTTCGAATGATTTAATATTTTTTCTTTCTTTCTTTCTTTCTTTTCTTTCTTTTCTTTCTTATTTGTAGATCCTCTCAATTTATCCTTAGAAATGAAAAAGTGTATATTGTCAGGCTCAAGTTTAGACTTTGCTCTGTGGGGCTGCGGTGTTCAAGACACCGAGGAGCAATGCTGGCTGTATGTGTGATTGGCCGTGCGGTGGTGTATCCCGGGTATGTTGTCATGACGGGTAGATGTTGTAGAAGTGGCGGATTTAAGGATAAGTAGGATAGTTGGTTTTGCAATCTGGTGAGCAGAGACTACATGTATGTGAGATGAGTTTAGCATGCCTGAGTGTCTATGTAGTCAACACCTATACCCGATTCAAGCTGTATATGAGCATAGACCACAAATATTTGAGCATTTGTGGGTGACCACTAGCGGGGGGGGGCCTGTTTGAGACCTTCGAGTGATATCACATGAACCAAATCACATGAGCCAACATCCCACCACCGACACACCCCACCATATCATACCCCGCCACACCGAACAGTGCCCCAAACCGCCACAAACTACAAAAGTATGATACACCACCATCATCATGCTTTAGCAAGATAACAAAGCTTCAATGTTATCGTGTATCCCACCTCGCCCCCCACCTGGTCCCAGGCCGACAAGCATCATAAGAGCCGACAAGAATTTCAAAATCCCAGAGCCCCCTCCGAACCTAGGCCTACTGTTGATTATAGAAGCTGTCTGTAAAGTAAAAGCCAGGACAGAGAGCGCCCGTTCCACCCCCTCCGCCCCCTCAATATTTTACTCTGGTTGAAGTAGCCATCGATTTCCCCCCGGCGGTCAGTGCCCCCTACGAAGTGGAGACACCGGCATCTATAGCGGCCTTGTGCAGTCGCAGGCTATTGCTAGTGCGGACTGACTCCTTACCAGAGGGTATTGGAATGCGTCAAGCACCCCCACCCCCTCATGGAGGCCATGAAGGATAATGCAGCGCCGTCCCCTCTCCCCCCCTCCATTTTTCTATTACCTCAGCTGCAGGTCTTGGGTACAGGATCCAAGGCGCTACTTCGGCTCTGGGCAATGTGAGGCTATCGAATCATGGCTCCAGAACAGAAACAGAAGCAAGATGGAACTTGTTACATCTATATAATCATCACGACTCCTAATCCATAGCCGCCATCGTATTTCTTGCTCTTGGTTTTTCCTCATACACGACTAGCGCGTGGTAGGGGCCCTTTCGGTTTATGTCTCTGGAGTTTGGACTTTCAGATTGATATACGGTCTTTCAGCTACCATAGACCCAAGCTTGGTAGGTATGTATGCGAAGTATAGTTCTTGAGCATGTCTTGAGACTAATACAATAGGAAGACAAGAGGAATAACAGATGGACGATGAACAACATGGCTGGCCAATGGAGACCCAAAACACCTCTACATATTTTATCCTTCCGATCACATCTAGGAATGAATCTTGGCCGTAAGCACTAATGTCGACTCCATTGATAGAAGGCTCAAACCCTCCCAGCCGACGAGGGTTTATAACAGTGGTTTATCAGGGTTTCCCCCTGATATCGTTACTCTCTTGTACTCTAGCTGTGGTATTTTACCTTGGAGCATACGTGACTTAGGTTAACAGTTAGTATAGTATATATAGCTATCAGCGGATCTTACAGATTTATTGATGTATGTCATGGATTTGGGCACTATACTACACTGGTCGACGATCCTACATAGCGGGGCGGTTGTGCTTTTGTATTTTATTGTTATGAGGGGATTACTTTCTCTTTGAAGATTTGGGAGATTCTAATTACGTTTATGGTGTTACCCACTCCATTCCGTGGGCGGAATATTTGCGTTTTTCGGACCAACCTTCCCCTCGACGTGCAAGCATGAGCACGGATATAGGGAAGACTTTCATAGGAAGAGAGTAGCTTCACATTTCTAAAACGATACGACAAAGTAATATCCCTCTGCTCCTGGTTTGAGGACAACGCTACAGCGGGTATTCATGGTGATAACTATAATTATTCCTAAGGATTACAAGAAATATGTTTTGTCTGATCTGAGATAAATATCTCGTTGATTTTTATTGTATCCATTGAGATAGATACACAAACAAGCTCGGCATTACTGAACGTACAATATGAGCGCACTACTCAATATCTCTAAGGATTGATAAAAACGTGGTGAGTGACTACATGTATTTCTGCGGATGACTGAAAGCATTCCGTCCGAAATAAAACAACAGTCCCCAAATACGATATACCGCCGATATTATTATCCCAACATATTCCGTAGCCTCTATCACCATGTTTCGTAAAAATGTATTTTAACACACCAACCCAAACAAAGATTGAATCACCATGACTCACTCGGTAATTGCCGATTCTAGTTTTTGGACCCCAACAGTTCAAATTAATAGTCTAAAAGAAAGACATTGTATCTACACTATGCTGTTTCGCCTATTCCAGTTGGATCCTTAAACAAATAAAGGACATGCGGCCCTAGGTTTAGGTTGCTACGACTCCCGGTCTGTTTTCATGGTGACAGTTGGTGTTTTGTGACTTCTCGGTCTCATTCTTACTTCATACCCTTATCACTCATTAGGATAATTAGTACCTCGATTTAGGAGTTACTTAAATTACACTTAGGCTTTATCGTCGTATCAAAGCGATACGTCCTAGCTAGGTATACTACAACTCCGCGTAAGCACAAACACCCAAGAAAACCTCATACCGCCTACCACCAAACAACCACCCAACTTCTCTCAGTCGCCATCCAGTACGTGACCAAACAAGCATACCACTCGATGAAATGACGTCAAAAATATGTTAAGCTTAAAATAAACACCGATCTATGTACACCTAGGACTCTTCAATGGCAAACCACTATTGCAATCTGATTGGTCGCTGCATCACCACGACCAGCCGGAAACCTAGTGCCGGCTACAAAACCGCACTGCCCTGGTTTCGAGTAGATAAACTTTCAGCTGTATTTTACTCGCTGAGCAGTGTACCTGGCGGTGAGTAGAGCGCCTGGCATGGAAATTCACAATTGGCTAATTAAAAACATAGCTAGCTTTTATGATTGTTGTTCTAGCTGGCTGCTGGATACATAGCGATCGAGTGCTCTATGTCCCAGAGTGGACACATACATAACGCGGGGGAGGGAGGGAGGGAGGGAGGGAGGCATGTTTACCCAAACCGCGGCTACTGATCATGACAACCCCTGATTGTTTACCCCCCCCCCCCCCTTATGTAGCTTAGCTAGGAGCACTTCCCCAGAGATCCACGATCTTGCCCCGCGTTTGTCCAAGAAAACTTATTTTTCTTCAAGCCGGATCCGGCCGCATAATTCGCTCCAGGTCACAGATTTCCTTTTTTCTTTTTTGTGTATGTAGAATAAAAGAAGAGTCGCGGGCGGTAATCCCGACTACCCCCCCGTGCGATATTCCCCCGGCATGGCAACGCGGAGAGAGAGCAAGAAATGGTTTGCGATGTGTGCGTACTTGTACTTTTGAAATGTGGATGTAGCTAGTAGCTGCAAGGAACAACTTAGTTATGTCTCGGATACCCGTAGGTGAGGTGTGTGCGTTGCTTGCTTGCTGACCGGACGATGGGAATTAAGGGAGGGGGAGAATTTAAGAAGGGTTGCGGGAAAATATGACTTGATGCAGCGAAGTAATTGTTATTACTCTACCATTAGGTATCGAATATTAAGCTCTTGTAGCCCACTAGCCAGCTACAGATATAGACGATGCGTCGCACCGCAGCGAACAGGGAGGGGGGGGAGATGTAGAACCGCACATATCGGATCAAGGCCAGACCACACTGCAGGAGAATGATCGTGGGTTCTGGAAAACTTGTTTGCTTGTTTCCTTTCGAATCTTCTTTTTTTTTTTTGCTTTACTTTTCCTTTCCCCGCAGAAAGCTAACGTGGTAGTAGATAGCGTGAGTGAGATTCGAATGCAGTGCTACAATTAACACCAGCCTGCGATAATTAATAGCGACGATAACCGCACCACACATGAAAGTGAAAGAAAAGAAGAAAAAAAAAGGGAAGGAAACGCATGATAATCATACGCATTAAATAAGCACTTATTTGATCCTCCGGTCATCATCATGCAGCTAAACACCGCATCATCATCGTTTTTCTTTTTCTTCTTCCTCATGAGTGATCTCCGTCATGTACTCTATTGTACCTAGGCCTTGGTGTAGGTAGTTTTCTATCATGTGTAAATAACCTCAGCAAGGGACCCTAGTGTTTTGTTACGAGATGAGCATGCCTAGGTACGGTACATGTGCGTATTCTGCCTTGAAGGCTTCTTTCTATTCTCCACTGCAGGGCCCGTTGTGTGACAAACGTGCATTTATATTTCTTGCTAGGGCCGCGAAGTCCGTAATTGAAGGGGGAGAGCTAGTTATAGTTGTCGTCAGTCGGCGGTTGCTCGGTCGGACTTCGGAGAATTGGAGCTGGTGGGCCGAATGCCGAACCGGGGTTTCATCGGATTTCGGGCGAGCGCTCTAAGTGTAGAGTAGACTCAGTAGAGTATAGATAAGTAGACATGTAGGTACTCTACATACATACATGCGGCTACTTAGATAGGGTCATGCAGAGCAATTAGCTACAGTGATGGGATTTGACAGTTTGTTCCCGGTGGCACGATATACCTACTCTACACGATAGATCTAGAGTGTTTGATAATTCAGTACTTCACCATTCGGTGTATGGATACCTGGTAATAACGATATTGAAAAACCTGAAGATACGAGTGGACGACCCAGGGTATTGCTTGATTACTTACGTATATATCAAACAGAACCCGTCTCCAGAAACGCATGTGTGATTCTTTGATAAAGGTGGCCCGTTCCTACTCTCAGATTAAGTTTACCAATGAAGGTTATAACCGTAATTGAGACCACATAATGACTGTTATAAGAACGGTACCATTAATACTATCTGTTCTCCTTAATTTATTATGGCCTAGAGTGTCTTGCCGTGACCAGATGCCGTGACCAGACTCTCTATATCACTATTATTAATTCACATGCACCAGAAACCGCCAAAACCTTCCAAATGCTGACCGACTTCTTGGTCTCCAGTCAATTCTCCAAGACGTTAACGTTTCGTATACCGCCAGTTCATCCAATATCATATCTCAACCTTTAGACAACCTCAAACAAAGGAAGATATACTAGATTGAGGAACCCATCCTAGCTGATGACTGCTGAGGTATCTGTTATCTATCATTACAAAACCCGTGCACGGTGGAGTTTCATCAAATCCGTTCCCGTTGACCGGATTCGCCGTGCCATATTGCCATGGAGATCCAGATCTGGGCCCTTTTCTCGTACTCTATATATTTAGATTAAAGGTGCGAGTGATATATCGATTCTACCCTACTCTAGGGACTGCGCTGCACATCAAATCTATATGGAGCTAGTTAGGCAGACAGACATCACGAAATATGAGACATAACTAGTAACAGCCAGGCACACAGACACAGGTACAAGGAAAAAAAAGGCCTCGCGAAACATCACCATAAAAAGAAAAATCAGACGGTAAAAATGATATCACCAAACATTTCTATCTATCTACTTTAACTACCCCGTCTTCATCAAATCCATAAGATCCAATCCAAAGCCTCCTCCACTACTAGCCTGCTGTTGTTGCTTCTTCGCCTTCAATATCTCCGAGAGACTATTCCCCTTCCGTGACTTTGCCCGTTTACGACTGTTGGCGTTTGCCAACGATTGGGCCCCAGCAGCCTTCCCCGATGATTGGACCACGCCAACCTCAGCTTTCGCATCGGCTTTTGTAGGAGGAGGAGGAGCTGCAATTGTGACTGCAGCCTTAAGCTTTGACTTCCTGGCCCTGCTGCCCCTCCTTCTCTTTGCCAGGGGAACAGCAGACGCGCGACTCCTGCCACACATCTGGCATTCAAACACCATCATCGCCTTGTCCTTCCCTTTCCTCTGTTTGCTCACATGGGAATTGATACCCCAAACCGCCACCGTGCCGCAGGCATTACAGACGCTTCGCTCGACACTGTCTGGCAGGTTGATCCCCTTTTCGGACGAGATGTGCAGTAAACGGGTTGCGAGGTGTGCCGATACCGAGGGGGAGGTAGTGGCGAGGAGGTGCGAAGCGGCCCAAAGGTGGCGTAGCTGTAGGGCGGTGGTGGGGTTCGAGGTCATGGCGGGGCGGAGGTGCGGCGATTGGGCTGTGACCTGGGTCCGGGTGGTGGGTGGTGCGGTGAGGGAATGGGACAAGATTGGTCGGTTGCTAAGAGAGTGTAGGGTATGTAGGGTAGGGGTAGTTTGAGGAGTACTGTAGGGTTCGTTCGAGGCTTAAAGCAGGGATGTGGGCCTTGGACCGATTCAAAACTTTAGTTTCCTTATTTACTTCGAGAACGAACAGCAGCAAGAAGCAGCAGACCTGACCGCAGAGTTATCTATATGTGCCTAGGTGAAGTAAAGGACAGTCACAACTCGATATGCCGGATCTCAATACGCCGGGTCCCTTGCTATCCCGTACGAAATCCTCTGGGGTTTTGGTTTTTTTTACTGCAAAATCAATTTGCTATCCCGGATTTTTTGCTATCCCGTATGAAATCCTTCGAATCTTGGCAATCCGGCATATCGAGTTGCGACTGTAAGTATGTATGTAGATTAAAATCTTTACCACCCGGTTTACCGTTGACAAAGGGGAAAAGAAAAAAATTGCACTTGGCTTGTCTCATATGTCGATATTTTCCGATCCCGGCGCGCGCAACAACGATAAACAGCCGATAAGCCCTTGCCCGGAGAATTTTTCTCACCTAATAAGCCGGAGAATGAAGCCGTCCGTTGTAAGACTAATCATTTACTCTACAGTCTTATATGCCGGGGGGTGGGAAAGTTGATCCTTGAAGAACGTCTGTGTGAAGAGGTAATGAAGACTAAAGGAGACAGAGAAGTGAAAGAGAGCATCGGCTGACTCCGATGAGAATTTCAATTGTTGTCAATTTGGTAAGCAGAGCCTACAATTGCTTACCTTACGATACTCAAATCATTTATTTACATATCTTACCGCTTATTTTTGTTTCTCTTCACTTTATTTTTTATTTTTGTGATCACCAGTCTGTGCAAAAAGTATAGAGAAAAAGAATTAGTTTCCAAAAAAAGGACAGGTTTTCCCAAATGAATCCATAGAAGGATATGAACAAAATTGCGCTGAGTGGTATGGGTTTTTTAGACTCTTTCCCGCACCTTCGCCCGCTTTTCCGGCATTAGACCAAGCTCACATCAAGCATCCATTCTTCTTGCTAGAGTGCAATTCTGTGACCCCAACCCTGAACCTCTGCCCCCGACTCCCCTTGGTGAAAGCCTCCACGCTCCACTCATACCAAACCTTTCGCTCACTAGTCTCTCGCCAGATCGTCACGTCGACCTCGGAATCGTCAGGAAGCTGCACCGGTGTCTGCGGGTTTGTTAGTGATGAGTTCATCCCATCCAGTGATTCGGCTACATGCGGTGTGATACACCGGACAGCCCTCCACTCCCTGCTACTACTCCCTACTAACACTCCCCTCTCACCCTAGAGTATGCAAGAAGCGAGTTCGATAAACAATAGATCAGAATGCATGCATGTGTATCTACTCTATCGCTCGCTTCCCCTCATTTTTGTGGAGAGTAATCAAGAAAACAAGGATCCCAGCCAGTGCAGTGCAGTGCGCGCACACCACATCAGTGCCATACCGACCAGGGGGAGGGTGGTAGTGGGTGGTTCTATAAATATATATATCTGCACCATCTGGGATTTGCAGGGAAGAATGAAAAAAGGTAGATAGAGAGAGGAAACGAAGGGGAGAAAAAAAAAAATCTGAATTCCCATTACGTACCTTCAACGGAAAGAATATCGGGAACCAACTAATCATATCCTTACTCTTCGCATCGATCGTATCCGGCCTGGTGCTCAACTCTACGTCCCCAAACAGGACACTCTCGAAGTATCCAGCCAACCCATGCACCACTCCCCTTCGGGGAATCTTGAAGGTGGCCTTTGACTTCCTTATGTTGTGGTCATTGCCACCGTCGCCGAGCCCGATAAAGCCACCACCTAGTGCGGCCGCCTCGGACATGGTGTTGGCGGGAAGCGGATGATGGAAATCCCAGGCCCGGTGGATGTACTCATTTTCAGCGAGTGATTCAATGGCTTGTAGCATCACTACGTATGGAGTTTCTGGGGCATCCGGGTCAGATCGCCGTGAGAGGATGTCGGCGTGAATCTTAGGAGCCATGATAGGCGTGTAGTGTGCCGAGTATGATGCGGGAATGGAGATACCGCCATTAGCTAGTGAGATTGGTAGTATCATCAGTGAACCTCCCCACTCGTTACGTGGATTCAAAAAATAAACATACGATTCAATACCCTCTGCACACCATCTAAACACTCTGGACTAAGCTCATTGTCACCGAAGCTCCCTAAAAGCTCGCTGACGATGATATCCACCTTGAATGGAGGGTTCCAGCTGCGCATATCACTCTTCACCACAGTGACCTGTCCAGCCCATGTATCGCGGTTGTGCCGCAGGAGATGCACGTAGGCATTAGGGTTCTTTTCAACTGCAATCAGCTTAATGCTGCGGTTAGCCGATTTTGAAGCTCGAAGGGCTCGGGAAACGAGGGGTCCTCGGCCGGCTCCAGTGACGGCGACGATACTGTCAGTCGAATTAGCGTAACCAGGGAGATTATCTCAGCAGATCCTGAGCATGGGATAAACCAAAATAGGGCTAAAGGGAAATGATCGAAAGGTCCGGAAAAAATGAGTTGGGGAAACCTACATTGTCTCGTTGGGATCTCTCACATCCAATGCCGCCTTGATCGCTTTCTCGTACTGGTCGTACTTAACGGGGTCTTTCTCAAACACCTCATAGGTAATACTCTCGAGATTATCGGCTAGTGGTTGGAGTGGCGCCTGAAGGTAGTCCTGGTATCCTGCCCCGAACCTTTCAACAGTT
Organism: Morchella importuna; assembly: GCF_003444635.1. Lineage (NCBI taxonomy): Eukaryota > Fungi > Ascomycota > Pezizomycetes > Pezizales > Morchellaceae > Morchella > Morchella importuna. Next base: position 1,572,014 of record NW_025763399.1, on the reverse strand, counting down.
GATTGCGGAGGCTGGTTCTTCTGGAGATGACGAAGATATACCAAGTACCCGAGGGGTTCGTATCTTGGCTTTGAGCGGGATCCAGAGCCAGCAGCAACTACAGGTGTAGGCTCAACATGTGTGTCGGAGATGAGGATGTACGGTACAGGGCGAAGCTTCATGTAACGGGTAAGCAGGCCTTGATGTGCAGTTGAGAAAGTGGGATAGCCTTTGGGGTTGGGGCAGAATGTGGATGAGGGGATAAGGAGAGTGCGGATAGGTTCGGCGAACCAACGATTCACAAGATGACGGGAGGGTAGTACAGCAGGAATGCGGAGTGCTGAAGCTTGAGGTTAATGACTGGCAGCATAATTCGGGGGAGTGGGATAAGTACCAAGAGACAGTCTTGCATTGTATTTGCACACTGTTCGAATCGTGTTCCATACATCCCACATAGAAAATTCGTCATATATTTCCCCATTATTCGTCGCAACTCCTTCCTCCTCTGTCATAGGGAGGTGAACATGAATCTGTGTATATGATCCCTTCAACAATGTCGTGTGTATGATCTGCGCATATTGCGCAACATTTGTCTTCCTTTTTGGCCCCTCAATGACTACTGTGCTTACGCCGCAAAACGCAGCATATTCTAACTCGTGCGCTAGAACTTGTCGAGAAACATGGGCGAACAAAGGATCTTCAGAGTCCAAGTCAATCCATGAGGACGTAAAGGCAATCACCTGGGGGATGTGTTCGCCGGGGTGAATATTGACTTCCTCAGCGTCGAGAGAGGGGATGTAAAGGTGGGCTTTATTGTCTGCATGAGCGCCGGACGTGGCTTGCTCAATACGGGCGCGGAAGTTGGCATTTGTTATGTAGGTTGTTATCATATCATACTAATATGCTTACATAGTAATTAGAGATCTGCCAGCGCAAGTGAAGAATTATTATTTTTTTCTTTTGGGGGGAGATTTACGCCATTGCTGATTTCTTCCTCGAGTGTGCCGATATTTATTCCAACATTTGGGGTGGGAAGATGGTGACCAATGTACCATACGGGTACGTTGGGCTCAGCAGGCTGGTGGGCATCCATCGGGTGATCTCTTGGAAATAGAAAAAATCAACAATAGAGGATTGTGAGGTACGTTGGTGTCCGTGGATGGAGAGGTAGCACCGTGAGCTGCAACCGCGAGTGGTGGAGTATTGTAGGATAGTTGCATAGAACCTATCCGGCCAAAAATAAATTTCAGTTCGCGATGCAACAAAATGATGGCGGGGTGCGAGAGTGGCTTGTGCACGTCCCCGCATCTGCGTAAATCGATCCCATGATTTTGAGTTGGGCAGGGGTCAGGTTGCAACATAACACAGGGTGTAGTTATCAGCCACGAATTGCTTAGCTGTAAATCATTTTTATGTAGATATACCCATGCGTTCATTAAATGGTCGGAATTCTTAGTAGGGATTTGGTTGCAACGATATCGACCATTTAATGAACGCCCGAGTATGGCATAACGATATATTAGTCGCCATATAAATCGACAGGATAGAGTTAAAAAGAATGCCAGTGGGAGAATTCACAGCGTAATACTCTGCAGAGCACCCTGTTTTCACTGTCCAGGTTATATAAGATTGGGCGTACCATACAATGCAAATGCCAGCCACAAGGTGAAAATTTAGGGTGGGTTGAGAGTGCCAAGACGACGTGGGGCACGCGTTTGCCTCCACTTCTTTAACGTCGCGTCTCACAGACTTCTTCCTTCTTTCCTCACCCAACTCACAATAACTGGATTGCCCCCAACCATCGATTTGCTCCAACCTTTCGTCACTGGTACCTTTTGTCAGATCGCCTGGTACTATTTCTATCCTTCTCATCATCTCTCCCCCTTCGTTTTGCCCATATACCACTTGTCTTGCTGCTCTGTGCCTTAGTTCCGTTGGTCCGTTGGCTTTAGCTCCCTTTGCTCGTCTCCTTGAGACAAAACACAAATCTCTAGCAGTCAAACGACCACATAGTCTCCCGGTATCAGCGCGGGGAAGTTGTCCTTGAGAGAAGTTATGGCTCCTGCAGACCCACCTACCACTTTCCGACCGTCGTCGTCAATGGAAAAAGAATAGGCTAGGGTTGTGCGTATAGGGAGATGTTCTCGTCGCCCATACCGGGAACTTAACCCTAACTACCCAATCACTTGTGTCACAGTCGGGTCGAATAGGGCTCTTCCAGGCGGGTTACAGATTGTTTCGCGGTTCGTCGAGCTCTGCTAGACCGGCTCTAGGCGTTCCTTCGGGGATGCGTCTTGTGGAGGTAAATTTTACCGTAATTCGCTCTTTGTTGGGCGATCTTTTTCCCCACAATCTGTCGGTTGCGGAGTTATTTTCGCGGTGACGAACGTCATTGGAGTTTGGTGATGTTTGGTAGTGCGTTGACGCCGTCCCCCCCCAGGCTTGTTACGCACCGTTAGGATTGTGCATGAGGGTCGGCCTCCCTAGCAAGCCAACCCATGCTTTACAAACGGACATTGGGATGTGGCTTCATACTCACCTGAAAGGCAAATTGCCGGCAATGCATACGCAGATGTAGCTCTACGCGGTGTACAGCGAACCTTTCAGGTTTACATACGGAAGCCCTCCCAATAGTCATTATCAGCGTGGGTTGCTAGGCTCCTGATGGGGACCGCAGGCATACCAAACCTCATGATCACAATCCTTTCAGCGTACGTTGGCGATGATGGGTAACTACATATCATCACGGCGATGATGGGTACCTATCATCACCAGCCAGCATCATCAAGCTCCAGTGTAGTGGTCATTAGAACATGACCTCATTCGTCCCCTCCACCTGGACTGGTTTAAAATCAGGACCAGTTCTCATTTTGAGATAAGATCAGCCAACTGTGAGAATGTCCCCTCCTTGGAATTACTTTGAGATAAGTCTGAGGACGTATCTTGGGGGAGCTCCTTGGAGGAAAGACACACATTGATTTAAAACTATCTCTCAGAGATAAACTACGCGGCTTTTTTTTTGTTGCTTTTTCCCGTGCATTAGTCCTCGGAAACGGGGATTAATAGAAAGTAAAAAAAACAGTATAGACAGTTCTGCCACCTACAAACGGAGCAAAGGGAGCTGAGCAAACAACCACGGAGAACGAGACCCTTGCCATCCGGCCGGGGGTAAGGTTCCCTCTCCTTCGGGTCAGAGGGATGCAGACTGCATTCGAGAGGAGAATGGGCGTCTTGCGAGATTCAAGCGTCGAGAGCGTTGATGAGAGTGGCCGAGATTTTACCACCTCAGGTGATAAGGTGATTGGATCATACTAAACAGAGGAGAGCGAGCGATGTTACACATCGAAAACTAACAGTCCTTCTCTCCACACTACTCTAATTTCCTCGGTCTTTATTCTCAGTTTGACAGGGAGGCATGCGGCACTTGGACCCCCGCGCCCGATGTGACAGTTCATACTGGTCCGTTTTGCCTTTCGGTTATTCTCTGGATGGGGCTGGTGTGGAGTTGAGTGAGATTGAAGGGCTGGAGGTAGAAGTGGTGGTATGTTGAGGTTGATGCTGGTTAGAGTTGGGCCGGGTCGTTCCTACGGGGGCGACTCGTACATTTTTTTTTGATAAGTTACCCTCTCGTATGTTATTACTGGAAATAGCTAATTTTTACTGCAGGGACGAAATGTGTAGAGGGAACGAAGAACATCGGAGAGGATGTGAGGATATGTGGTTATTATGTACATGTACGTATGTATGGAATACTCGGAATGTATGGAGAACGAATTGAGGTCATTGGCCTAATAATGTACTCCGACTGATCATTTTGCAGATTATTTTGCGGGAATGACGAATAGAATAACCTCATTATGCATGGTGATGCTTATAGAATGCCGTTTCTTTTCTGTACCTCATCATGCCGCTAGTTGATATACTGCCTCTTGTTGAAAGAAGGTGGATCGTGAACCTTGCTCACACCGCCTAAGAATATTCTTGCGTTCTTAAATTTATTCAAAGCTCGCTTGCCTCATAATTTATATTTCGAAACAAATGACAAGTCTTGAGGAATTAGGATACATGTGAGTATATAAGTTTAACCTCAAACGTTACTGCTCCATCTACTATCCATTTCTTTTGTTTGCTTATACATTCGAATATTTCAATCACGTATTCCTCAGAGGCTTCAGTTGGCCCTGCATTGATATAGCCACTGACAGACATGTATATCAAAACGAGTTTGGAGGTGATATTCGATCTTCATACCACCATACATACTTGTTGGAGCTGAGAGTGAATGGGAGGCAATCACAGTGAATGAATGACATGAATTTTCCTAGTTATCTAAAATTCGACTAGCACCTGTGAGGATATGTATATGACACAGTTTATCCATATAGGCTATCAGGTTTAATGGCCCCTGAGTGACTAGTGCAACTCTAGTTTGGGACAATAGGCATTATTTTTCATAAGGACCACTAGAATAGAACTACAGTTGCCCCTGCATACTATAACAAGGCCAAGGAAGTGTGGGGATTTTAGATTCCATACTATCAGGTGGCCAATAATGGATCAGTCCCAGCAACTTCCGGCTTCTCATAATTTCAAGTACATGTATCCTCCGGATGGTGGAATCTTTGTGGTAGCTATCTTCTAGCTAGCTTGAGGTTGTTTCTTCTCGGTCCAATTAACTAAATTATCTGAAGAGCTTATATCGCTAGCGGGTTTCGTGTATAGCTGTTTCGCGGAGGAGATTGAGATTTCCACCTCCTTGGTCGTGGGGCTATGCTGGGTATACAAGCAAGCAGGCAGCGGTAGCGGTAGTTGAATGGAGATGTGGAGAAAGAAAGGTAGCGGTAATGTGTAGGAATCAGTTACAAAGCCACTCTGGAGACACGCTCAGTTTCAACTCAGGGGGCGCCGCTGCTCTACCTAGGTATATGACGGAACTGCCGCAACCAAGATTTGAATTAAGAAGCCAAAAAAGCTCCTGATTAATATTTTATTCTATCTACCATGGTTCACTCAGACACAGGCAGGACATGAATTAAGGGAAAAATCTCGGCGTGACGGGAGGCGGCCATAGCGGCGTATGCATGCATGTTGTTGTTCTTGCTACTGCTGCCAACCACCCCTAGCTTCCCCTCCCCCACCAGGTCACAGAACTGACGTCTGATTCCCGACGGTGTGGATCACAGTTGCCAGAAACGCGGGCGTGCATGAGGCGGACCACCGCCCTGCTGTAATTACCTAGGTACTTTACCTCTGTATCTACCGTACCCACTTTAGGGGGGAGGGAAATAAATTAACACCGTATGTTAGTTCTAGCTGTTATTATAGTTGGATGATGTATAGTTAGATAGGTGGAAGGATTTAGAGAATGGCCCCCACGGTGGATGGGCTGGTTAGGTTTCTTATTCGGAATTCTTTCGTTGATATTTGAATTTGAATTTTATTTTTCCCACTCATGAAAGGTAATCTTAAATCAGGCAGTTATTTAGTGAAGGAAACGAAACGAAACGAAACGAGCTCGTGGTTAACTAATTCGCCCCTGTGAAATTGCTGCTGATGGTGATGCTGATGGCAGATGTTTCTCCTTCTCAGGTAGAGGTGATGGCAATGGTAATTCAGGATAGGTCTTTACTTGCTTTTTTATTGCGCAAATGACGATTTTCGGGCCGTAATTACACACCTTGAGGCTGGATAGTTGGAGGCTTGTTTGGTCCCAAGATCAGACTGGATAGAACCTATCATCCACTACATGTATGATGTCTCCCCCACCATAAGCCAAGAATTAACAGCGCGCATATTGGGGCCATTGGTTGATCTGTGGATGATTGGGTGATACAGAGCAGAGCTCCCAACATGACCCATGTTAGATGTCCCCGTTTTTTCTCACACCTCTAGGGTTTCGATTGATGGCCACAATGGGGCAAAGTTTCGAGAGAAAGAGAGATAATAATATACATACCGTTCCAGTTAGCTGGCTTGCTAGGTAGCGAGGCATTTCACGTGTGAGAAAATCAATCACCGAAAACCTTGCCAACTCGCGTCCGATATTAAACGCGCTCCAAAGGAGGAGAGAGGGAGCATCGTGAATCTGAATTAGAATTTAGAACGCTTGTAAGTGTATGTTTGAACCTAGCGCGTTATAATGGAGGGGAAGAAAGGAAGACAGATCATTTCTTACCTACATGCCAACATGACGGCGTAATTTTCTCTGTCTGCGTTCTTTTTTTTCTTTCTTTCTTTTCACTCACGAGGCACGCGGACGTTCTGTCCTCCTGTACCCCATACATACATGCCTACATGCCTCTCGTATCATAATCCCATCCACTATTTCGCTTGGATCTTGAGGTTGGGCGGGTTTCGCATTCATCCGAACTATAGGTACTATGTATGTAGAGTATAGTACCTTAAATGCCGACAACATGCAATACAATATGAGGGGGTTGGACTCAAGTCTCCCTTTACCTATGGGGTTGCTGGATATATCTACGGAGTTTAGGCCATGGACTCTCACTCATCTTTCTTTGTCATGCCTCTCCTGTCGCCGGAAAAACGGGCGGATATAATTCCGGTCCTTGAAATTCGTTGCCCCTCCGGTGGGTTGGAGTAGGGTAGAACCTTTCATTAAACTTGATTATGCCCTAATGTGCCGGTGGCAACATGTCAGCAGCTGGAGTATTCTGCGCATGTGAGTAAACCGAATTTACGGTGTGAGGATGTATGTAGGTAGAGTAGATAGGCTCGTTCCCAATCGATCTCGAACCTACTCTTGAGTTATGTCGTGGTTGCTACGCACCGCACCGTCGTGGGGAGGGTGGTGGTGGAAATGGTCAAACGGACCGGTTCCTTAACCGGTGGTTGCGACCGACCGAATAAAATTCAAAACCGAAGTAATAATCGGGTTGGATGGTTGACCAATTAGTTGGGTGGGCAGAGCGGAGGTGCAGTACCGATTCATACATGGCCGCACCCGTACCACAGCCACAGCGAGGTATGCATAAAGTTGATCTCATCTTGATCACTCACCCTAGCGTTTATATTTCTATTAGCGTGGGAGGGTCGCATAACCGGTGCAGTGTCCAATGAGGGTGGTTATCGTCGGTATTGGCGTCTGGTCTGTTTGATCGGAGGGGCCCGACACGATATATGTATATCGCGATACCGTATTAACTGACGACTCTGTCCAGGGCTCAGGCAGGTGCGCAAGGTAACTACATACTCAAGGATGGTAAAGGTAAAAAGCTTATCGCGGGAATTCGATATGACATACCTCCAAAAACCGCACAGCGTCCATACACTCAGACTACCTACATATTTTAATTAATTAGGGGTTGTATTTTGTTTTCCCGCCTTTCTTTTCTTTTGAAAACCAGGGGAAGCAATCAGTCTCTGATCTCGGTATACACCGGGACACTTAATCTTTCTTTTTCTTTCCCTTCCTTCTATTGCTATGTTTTGAGGGAGAAAGTCCTCCACGTGTGCGTCTGAGGTGTATTCTAGACCATACAGTTATGTATGCACATAGAGTAGAGAGCAGAGTGACTATGTATGTAGTCCCTGTTTTATCACTGACTATCCCAAGAACAAAGATGTTAATTCTCCTTTTTTTTTTTTTTTTTTTTAAATTTGCAAGGACCCTACTAGTACTTGAGATTCCTCAGTTCATCGTTACCTAGCGTGCTCAAGCAATGATTCCGTGGCCAGCTTAGAAGCAATTGGTTCCTGGGCTGCCAAGAAATAGTAGAGTTTAAGTCTGCTAAAAGAAAATAAGCACTAACGCCTGCACGTTAGTTCTCTCGAAGTGCGAACTCGCTCTACGGTTCCCGGAACACAAACTGGTGTTAACCCTAAGTGCTTTATGAGATATAGTTGATGAGATATAGTTGGTGTGATAGTTCGGCGGAGTATGCAAGGAACGAGGGTTAACAGAGCGCCGTCAGGGAAAATTCAAGAAGCAATTACGTGCCGCAGACGCTGGTGCGAGTGGATAATGTACTGATAAGTTCGAGGCAGATTATGCAAATGTTGTCTGAGCTGATTGCCATTATTTCATTGACATTTGAAAGTCACAGACAAAAGATATCTAAATTAAGACCGGTATCATTGACCATGTGGCTGATGGCTTTCTTGATACTACACAAGAATGGGGTTTTAATAAATCTGGGAGGTCAAGTCAGTAGCTAACTACCTAGCTAGGCCGTCTGATAACGGTGAAAAACGCTGCGTTATAAAGATTATCGTATCAAATTAATAGATAAATATCAGTAATCGTTTCTATGCCTTATACAGTATCGTTTTGACTGTTCTGTCGGGTTATAAAGGAGGGGAATTATGTTCCTGGAAGTTTGGAAGAAGCTCCATGCTGCGGGTGATAATCTATGTACCATACATATGTATGTAGGTCAGATGAAGCTCATCAGATACCGCCCGCCGAGATTCCGTATGGTGTTAGGTAATGAATTGAATCATTGATTATGATGCGGGAGAAAAACAAGTCAGTCTGCGGGGTTCGCTTGGCTTTGGTTGGCGTTTTGTGATATCTAGAGATTTTAGTTTTTGAGAACCACACCCATGCTATGCATGCTCTACCAAAGCTCGGAAAAACTTCGCTGGGGTTATTAGCGTTTTGCAACGGCTACCCCGCTGGGAAATACAGCATGGATAGCCGTGATCATGCCTTTCCACTGCAATCAAAACACCAAGTGTTATGTAGTTACCGGCGACAGTCTCTGTGCTCGGAGTTGGGTTCGAAGATTAGTCCCGGAAACCTTGTCTTCCGATGTAGAATTAATGCGTACATATCTAGACTTGCGCTTCTTATTTGATGACTTGAGCTTCAACCTAGGATAGATTGACGGTCTAAATATTAGAGAAGTACTAAATGTAATACTGGCGTTATATAGTCAAAATGCTCAAGTAAATACTATAACTGACTCGATAACTGTAAGTCCTCAGTGTCGTGCCACTAAAGATCTTGTTTAGTCCACGCTATGACTTGCGATACCACATATATTTCCAGCCCCGGGGCATCAATAACCTTAATTCCCAATTCATACTAGGTTCAATATGACTTAGATTACCCCTCGACCAGTCATATTAACGGAATCTCCTCCGAGACAGGTAGAGCCTGCGAAATTCCCCACTGACGGTCGTGTCACCCCCGCTAGCCAGCACGTTTAGTTGTTTGTGGTGTTTGACAATGTAGCACTGGTACCCACAGACGGCACGTGAGATATGGGATGTTTTCAATACGTAGTATTGAGAAGATGGAAAGGATTTTTCGTGCTTTGTTTAGTTGTATATCTAGCCTGATACAGTTGGATTTGGCAATGATTGCGAATACTGATCTAAGCTTTTCTTTCGGCAGGATCAGTTGTGAAGAGCTGAGGTCAAATACATATACAGGCTCAGGGGCTTGATGATCATCGTGTGGCCTGGTTTAGGTGTTTAAGAAAACCGGGACGCTGCCGGGGTGCAATTGACTGCGCCGAGAAAAAAAATCGTTCAAGGATGGATGGGTGTAAGGGGAAGCGGGAAGTTGAAAGTATGTCCGATGCTGTGACCGACAAGCCCACTGTGCCGGGTCAAGACCCTCCTCCTCCGGCCGGGACACGAGCGGTGGAAGTGGGGGGGGGGGGGGGGGTTAAAAATCGGTCAGCCACGGACATTTTTATGTTGTGTGTGGGGGCAGAAGCCTTCGGCCATGTAGTAATTTGTGAGGAGAAACGGACAATCATGATGTTGGTGTGGCTAACTATATAATCTATGATGACAGCAAATGCAGTGGGCATATGCTTATGCTTCGTTTGCACTGTTAGTGTAGTGCATTGCATTTCTTGCTGGCTTGGTTCGGCATTGGGTCGACTCCGAAAAGATGTCGGTGTTTTGATTATCTGGAATTTCGATCTGGGGTAAAGGAGAGTCCTAAGGGCTCCGGCAGACGGCGGGGGTTCATCTGTAAGTTCATTAAGCTATTAATACAGCCTGAATCGCAGGTATGATCGGGTTTTACGTATTAGTCCTGTGTTTAATGAAAGGGTCTATCGTGGTCTCGCACTCGCGCACCTCGAGTTATGGTACACGTGCGCCATTATTCGGTTGCAGGTACATACATACAGATACAAGTGCATCAGCTTGAAAATATTACCGATATTTATAAGGTGTATTTTTGGCACACCATCGTTTAGCTCATTGATCGTTGATAGAATAACGTTTTAATTGATTGGAGACCCAGTGAAGGGGATCATGGTAAGTTGCAGCGTGCTGTTCAGGAAGCCTTGATCGATCGTTGATTGCGTAGATGTAGATCATGGGCTTCTTGTATTTTTCTTATCCAATCCAGCAAGTAGCATTGTGGCAATGTTTTTTATTTGCTTTTTACCACGATATAATTGTGATCTCTCTTTTGGAGGAGCCACAGCTTGTCCCCGCAGCGTCTCTGGAACTCTTGCAGAACATTCTGTTGATCCCCGCCCTCGAAGCCTCGGTGTCTCATGCATCTGATTTTCCCATTCGTCAGTGCCCTGGACCATGAAGCCACTCCCGAGACAGCCTGGTGTCGTGCTCAGTATGCATGCGGATAGACAAGACGTTGACAACGGCTTTTTTTTTTTTGGCCCCAGTTAACACACTCCCCCCCCCCCCCTCCCCTGGGGGTTTAGAGTAGAAGGTGTGGAGAGTTGTGCAGCATAGCGGCAGGGACCAGGAACGTTCCATGGCCAGAGGGTCGCGCATCCCTACCGAGAAGTGTTTGGGGATAACTGGGGAGGCTGTTTTTCTTGAGAATTTCTACTCTTGGCGATGTTGATAATTTTCTTATGATTGATTGGACAGGGGATGATGATGCCAAGGACATCACGAGCAGCAGCAGGGAACAGCCGCCGCTTGTCTCATCTGTCTTCTAACCCCAGTCCCCACCATCATATCCATCCCCCATTTCACCAGCGGCAGCGGCAGCAGCAGCAGGCAATCAAGCAGTAGCCTGAACTGTGTACCTGTGTGGCACTGGACAAGCACTGCTCACTCCCTCACCCTTTCCTCGATTTTACCCCTGGTCAGACTAAGTCGAAGGGCCTCGGCGAGTCGATCTGAGATGTGGATGTAACAGTGGTCCAAAGATTCGCAAGGACGGCGCCGGCCATGAGCGAATGTATGTTACAACATCAGTTAAGTTCCTTTCTCCGCTGATTGTGCTGTTTCTCTCCGGTTAAGCTGGCGCTTCAGTTGCATCATGACAACTCGAGACATAATAATATGTCTTGGTCCCGCAAGTCTAGGTATTACTTTACTCTACCAATATGACAGCCTGGGCATGTATCTTTGTAGCTGTCCCTGTGTCGCCGCCGGTGCATGCTTGTCGCTTTGTCCACGGCGGGTCCAAATAAATCCGGGGGTAAAAATGACCAGGACCCACAGCACTTGTGACTAAAATACATGCTCCTAGTGCTCGCCGTGTGTCCCACTGTGATCTCGTCTTTCGGCGAAACTCTTGCGCTCACTGCACGGTTAGGACCCTACATAGTACCTAGCTTTCCGTCTAACTACCTCCACCTTGCGCCTGACAGGCCTAGTTTCTCTTCTCGTCTTTCTTTTCCCTGGTAACTTCTCATAGTAGTGTGGTTCTCACTCCACACCCTCATCTTCCTCCTCCTGCTGCTATTCCTGCTACTCCCTTTTGTCTTTTACTTCCCCCTCCCCCTCATCTTCCTCCCAAATCTACATATAGATCTTATTGCCCGTCTCTTGCCGCTCTTTTATTTTCACTTCTATCCCTATTTGATCAGGCTCCACATCCATCCCATTCGTTTTGTCTATACATCTCTATCAATCTCGCTCATCTATAACTCAATCGCCACTGCACAAACAATCTCAAACACCAATCAAACTTCCCCTCATCCATCTAAAAAGAAAAGCTGAGAAAGACGTGCAAGTCGAGCTATGGGCTGCTGATACCTTCACTTGAACCATCCGATATTCAAATCCTGCCTGTAATTTGCTCCCCTCCAGCCAATTACGTCCCCCACCCTCCCAAAAGCCAAGGATTCTCTTATTTCTTGATTACCACCGTCCTTGCCATTTGCCCCCACAAGGAAATATATATAAAGACCTCCCACCAAACAGGAATCAGCCACAGATAACTTCCTCGAACTATTCCTTATTTCAACAATAATCATTTTTCAAAATGTCGACTGCAATGCTTTCTCAACCCACAGTTGTCTCCATGCCCCCGTCACTCGCTAGCCCTACTTCTCCCACCAAAAAGCGCCGCCGCAGAGCTCCAGCCACTGGTGCTGCAGAGGATTGCTTCACCTGCAGGGCAAACGGTATCAAATGTGATCGCCGTCGGCCTTACTGCGGTCCATGCCTCGAAGTTGGGAATGATTGCAGAGGTTACAGAACTCAACTCACTTGGGGAGTTGGCGTTGCCAGTCGTGGGAAGCTTCGAGGACTGCATTTGCCTATTGTGAACCTTGCTGTTGACAGCAAGAACACTCAAAAGATTGTCAAGAAGAAGTCTGAGGACAAATCCACAAATGGAAGCGGTGCAAAGCCAAAGAAGTCCAAGGCCCCCGAGAGCAATCCACATGATTACGATAGTCAGCGTAATACTGGTGTGGGCAAATTAAGCATTATCACCAGTTACGACTTCGTCAATATGGAGGTTCCATCAAGTTCTAGCTCCAGAGCCAGTTCTGCTCTTTCTGCCAGCACTGCTGGGACAAGTCCAGCTCTGTCCGCAATCTCCCAGTCTAGCATCCCGTCTCAGAGATTAAGCCAAGCACGGAAATCGCCTAATCCTTCCTCGTACTCCCCATATTCTTCAAATCCTCAGCAGCAGTATCACTCGCATATTTCACCCCAACAGCAGCAGTACCAGGCACCAATTCAGCACTATCACAAGTCACCATATTCGCATGTATCACTTCCTCCACACCAAACAACTCCATCGCTACTTTTATCTCCCATGTCCGAATATGAACCTAGTTTCCCCTCTTCGCAGCACTACCCCATGTCTTCTGCACCAACAACTGCTCCTTTGTATGACATGGTCACTGGTGTTTCAAGCTCTACTTACCACCCCACAAGTTCAATGACTGTCACTTCATCTGGCGTTTCTTATGCCCCTATGACTGCACCAATCATGCAAACATCTTCCCGAATGATGGATAGTGATCATATACACCAAAATCATAACCAACACCCCCATCACAGCGGATCGTGGAATGGAGTCAGCGGGATGGGCAATCTTCATCAACAACATGTACAAGCGGGAACAGGTAACCTGTCAGACTTGTTGTACGATGATGATATGCTTGGTACGTTCTAAAGCGTTTTTGTGTCTTGTGATTTTCCTTTTTTATTATTTTATTGAACTCAAGCGAAGTGTACACTTCCCCCTCCATTTTTACATACCCCTCCCTCTCTTTCAAATCTCCATAATTGTTACTAACCGGATGGGTTTTGTTCTTCAGTTACTCGTGGCCCTGAATTTTCTTATAACGCATCTTCATTCCAAACTTCGAATTCCCCAACTCCAACCAACCAGTCTTTTTCAATTTCTATTTCCCCTATGTCGGTGCAATTTCCTCCTCCTGAGTTGGCGAATATTTCTCCAAAACTTCATTTCCTCATCGAATATTATGATAAAACAGTCTGTGCCGCAATGGTTGCCTTTGACGGTCCTGGTAATCCATATAGACAACAAATACTTCCAATGGCATTCAAGAACGAAGCTCTTATGGAGGCAATTTATGCCCTTTCTACCAGTCATTTGGATTCAAAAAAGAAAGGCGCACTCTCACTCGAAAGAAGAACCAGCACAGATTCTCCGAAAAGCGTTTCTCCCATGCACTCTCATTCGCCTTCGTCTCCTGTCTCTCCAGGCCATCAATCATTTCCTGATTCTCATCAGGGACTACATTTACTGTCTGCCGTTGCTCCAGTGGTAAAGGAGAAGTCTGCCACTGCACTCAGTCATAAGAACAACTCCATTCATCTTCTCAATGCACAACTTACTATTCCTGAACTTGCGAAGTCAGACTCGGCGATGGCCACTCTATTGATCTTGTTGTTTTATCACATCAGTGAGACAGGTGTCGGGCAGTTTAAGACACATCTTGCGGGAGTTAAAAAACTGATGGGAATGAGATGTGTTGGAAAGGAGACGGGAATCTGGGGCTGGATGGAAACTGTGTTTACTTGGCTTGACAACATGAGCGCTTCAATCAACAACAGAGAGGCGCAATTAAGAGGCGGATACCTCGACATGATCTTTTCATCAAACGATGACTGGGACCTGGAAAGTTTGACAGGCTGTGACAGGGAGTTGTTTATGCGATTGGCTGGACTGGGAAGAATCAACATGTTGAGTCAGATGCCAACGGTTGCCAGTGACAGCCATGGCAGAAATATGGAAGAGGATGATGGGATCACCGAGCCTTTCAGAGATGAGAATGATGGAAGAGATGAATTTTGGTTGGCCTGGAACGCTATAAAGAAAGATCTTTGCGAATGGAGACCCACAGCTATCTATGCAGCCACACCCTCACGCCACTCGTCAAAAGAAGCCAGCCCCTCAAGGCCTTTGGAAGTACCGATTCCTTCACCCACTTCATCCAGTTACTCAATGTCCCCACCACCACCACCATCGGCTGGAAGTCCGAGAAGAAAGTCATCTAAGGCACACGAAGCTGTCGAGATTAATCATTGGCTGCATGCGTCTAATGTTTACCGCTACGCAGCCATTTTGTATATCGATCGACTTGCCTATCCACATCTCCCTTCGTCGCACTCTATATTTCAAAATACAGTCAGAGAGGTTCTTGATCATGTCAACTGCATCTCTAACTCTAGGCTTGGTCACAGACTCCTCTGGCCTCTTTTTATCACTGGAACAGAGTGTGTCGTAGATGCTCATAGAAACATGATCAGGGAACGATGTGTGGAGATGCAGCGTGAATGTGGTTTCTTCAACAAAGTTTCTGGTCTTGATGTGTTAGAGAAAATATGGAGAGAAGATATCATTGAGGAGGACCGAGGTCATCAGGGAAATGGAATGTTTGCTGGAGCAAAGAGAATGGGGAATATCAGCCCGAGTGTGGGCGGGAGAGGTTTGAGGTGGAGGAAGGTCACGGGTCACGAGGATGCTGAGTATTTGATGATATAAAAGGGGAAGAAAAAAAGACGCACATAAAAACGGCATGGCGGGGTTTTCTACGGTTTATAATGTTTCATAACGGTTTGGAGTACATCGGTGGCTTTTGCTTTTTGGTTTGGCTTTTTGGTTATGATTTTATGATTTTTTCTTTCTTTTTCCCCCCTTTCAGATAATTTACCTGCAGCGCAGCATCAATGGAACGATGAGAGAAAATGCGAGAGGTTATTGGCATATATTCAATCTTTTCCCCTTTGTTTCATCATTGGTCGGGGTAAAAATCTAGGTATCGGCACTTTGGTTTTCTTATTGGGT
This sequence comes from Morchella importuna, assembly GCF_003444635.1. Lineage (NCBI taxonomy): Eukaryota > Fungi > Ascomycota > Pezizomycetes > Pezizales > Morchellaceae > Morchella > Morchella importuna. The sequence continues at coordinate 1,556,572 of NW_025763399.1, read as the reverse complement.
CCAGGTTTCTTTTCTCAACTCTACTCTACTTGGCTTTCCTTTCCTTTCCTTCCTCTTTTTTTTTTTTTTTTTTTTAATTTCTAAAAAGCGCGTGGACAAAAGGAGGGAGTTTTCTTTTTGGTTTGTTATTTACTGTATATAGCCTTTTTCCTGTATGTTTCCTTCGGATGACTGCCTTACTTGCATTTGGGAACGTGGGAGAGGGAGATGGGTCGGTAAGGTAGAGGTGTGGACAAACAAAAAAAACGTGGGTTACAGGCCAAAAGGTTAAATAAAAGACTTCTCAGATATATTCTAAGTGCGCTAGCATCATGTCAAATCAATAATTGTGGAAATGCCAGATCGGATGGAATTGATTAGCTCGCCGCGCAGTCGCACATATCTCACTCGGCCCATCTCGGTATACAAGGCTAGGCCTACATGTACCTTCTTACCAAATATACCTCCCCCACCACCTCTTAACTACATCTAGAGTGCCTACATACCTCTTCCCATCTACGCGAGCTGCTCTCCATAGTGTTATACGTATTTTTTTTTTCTTCCAAAAATATATACCGGACAGATGCCCATGGAATTAAATTGCGAAATATCTATTAGTATCGACTCTTCTATCCGGATTCCGGGAGGGTCCAACGGGAAGTCCCATCGCAAATCACAACGTAAGACAAAGGTATGGTCACACGTGCGTTATAATTTAAAGTATAGTCAAACCCGTGGGCAAATCGAGTACGTGACATACACACGTGTAGTAGTTAATGTCACAGATGCTGTCCACCAAGCTATCTCTCCACTTATATGCCCCCTTACTCTAATAACAAGCATTGTAGATTCCTGAAGTGAGATTAGTACCCGTTGAGAATTATTAGTGGTTTACCGATTGGATATTTCCGCGTCTTGGACGACAAATACCCGGAACTGATAATTGTTAGTTGACTTCACACAAGTCGCACCTTATTCGTTGCCTGGTTGATCTCCCGGCGCACGTGTTCAGGATACGGACAATCCTTCGTCCAATGTTCTTTCGCTGAGTAACGGCCAAGAAAGCGACACAGCGGAAAAAAGGAAATAAAGGACTGCAAAAGTGACAAAAGATTTCTCGCCAAGGGATCAATGACTCGCTTGGCGGAGAAATTGCACCATTATTTATTGCGAGTGATCTTGCTCTTCTTGATCCCTTTCCCCTCTTTCTGTTATTCTTTCCTGTCGGCAGGAGTCAGTCGTTCGGACACATTGGAGGCTTTGGGTATTTAGATATTTTTTAGATAGAATTTTGAAACGCACATTTATCATCGAGTGAAATCAAAAACAAAATGTCTGCACCATCACTCTCATCAACCACTTATCAGAGGCGTGCGCCTCTGATGAGTAGGCTCACTGAAGTGGTCAGGACAATGTGGGATTTGGGGTTCATCTCCTTTGGAGGACCGCCTGTTCACTTCCAAATCGTAAGTCCCCCTTTTACTCGGATGCTGACCTGCGATTGAAGGTCGGATAATGAAAGGTGGAGCGATTAACACTTGAATACAGTATCACAAACGATTCGTCGACGGCTACAAGTGGATCGATGAGCAGACGGTATGATTCCTTCAGGGGTACCCAATCTCGCTAACTGACGAGAGGGCCGAGTGATATTTGGATATTGGCGCTAACAATTGTATTAATCGGAACAGTACCAGGAATTGTTTGCTATCTGCCAGGCCCTTCCAGGGCCTGCGAGTACCAAGTTTGGGTTCTGCATCACTCTAATTCATTCTGGGTTCATACCCGCGCTTTTGGCGTTTCTGTTGTTCAGGTTTGTACTAACCTTTGTTCTTCCCCGCATCAGGCGATTAATTGATTACTTACTTGGATGTTTACATAACCATAGTTTGCCGGGAGTACTCGGAATGTTTGCCCTATCACTCGGCGTGTCGAGAATGGACGAAACCCTCCCAAGGCCTGTTTACGCACTACTATGTGGCTTGAATTCAGCCACCGTAGGGATCATTGCTCTGGCTGCGGTTCAATTGGGCCAGCGTGCTGTTACTGACAAAGTCTCCAGGGCACTCTTATTTTTGGGTGCCACAGCGGGAATGTTGTATAACGCACTATGGTATTTTCCGCTCTTGATGGTCATCGCTGGTATTGTGACAATGTCATACGATGGAGGCCTTGGGCCTAAAGCCCTGCTTTACTCGAAGAACCTTTTCAAAAGGATGCGTCATAGACAAAGTAACAACGACAGACCTGTCGAAGAAGGACTTGGTGACGGAGCATGGACTTCTTCGTCCGTCAAGGAGCCAGTTGCTGCTCACCGAAGATCCAGTGGGCCAGCCGTGAACGAGGAGCTAGTATCGCAGAATCCCGAAAGTCAGGCCAATGAAGTGAATGAAGTGGTCGAGGGAGCGGCCACTACCACAGCCAACAAGAACAAGGTTTTCCCCATGCCTCTTGCCATCACGATTGTGGTCGGATTCTTCATCTCCTTCATCGTGATTTTGGTGTTGAGAGCGGAATTGAAGAGCCGGCCAATTGGGTTGTCTCTATTTGCGAACTTGTACCTGGCAGGAACAGTAAGTAGCCACGTTGTTCTCATGCGCAGTATGCATATCTCAGTCGCTAACAAACTTTTTTAGATCATCTTCGGTGGAGGGCCTGTCGTTATTCCATTGCTCCGACAGTGAGTAAAGGATAATCCCCATGAAGTTACTGTGGTAGATTAATAACTCGTAAATTATAGATATATCGTTGACGAAGGATGGGTGACCGCTCGTGACTTCCTTCTCGGTTTGGCAATTATTCAGGCATTCCCAGGGCCGAACTTCAACTGTAAGCCAGACAGCCCGTATCCTAGCTCCCAATCGCCAAGATCAAGACTAACCCAAAACAGTTGCCGTCTATCTCGGTTCCCTCACAGCACTTAACTCAGGCTCCTTGCCATCAGCTATCGGGGCTCTCCTTGCTTTCATTGCTATATTCACCCCAGGGATGCTGCTCGCCTCAGCAACCATTACATTCTGGAACGAACTCCGTAGTCGACCTTGGGTTGCGTCTATCCTCAGAGGTCTCAATGCCGCTGCAGTAGGGTTGATCTATACCGCTGTCTATAGGCTCTGGGAGATGGGCTATGTTGATGAGAACCATGCAAACGGATCATCATTGGGCAGAGATCCTTGGTGGGTTGTTATCACGGCAACCTCCTTTGTGGGAACCGCTTGGTTCGGGTTTCCTGCGCCGTTCTCGATCGTTCTTGGTGCTGCGATGGGTCTCATTTGGTTTGTGGTTGTGAATGCAGGTCAGAGTGGAGCAGAGTTGTTGGGGACTGCAATGATGGAGCTTTGATGTTTCTTTCAGGTGCTTTTTTTTCTCCCAAGAAAGTGGTGTAATGTAATACGAGGAGGAGAAGAGGGAGGGATAGTCCGATTCGTCTAGTGATCGTGTGATTGGAAAAAAAAATTAGGTGGTGTGGAGGGGTTGGTTGGGTTGGTTGAGTTTAGCTGTCAATTATAATATACCTAAAAGCAAATGTTGTTCTTCTTCAAAGAGTTTAGTGCCCGCACTAGTCATGACCAAGCCGTCCTATTATGTACTAGCCCCTCGAGTGATAATCTGTGCATGGAACAGTATTAGCGACCGTTCCTGAATGAGTCTCGACTGCATACATGTACCACCACCACAGACAACCACCACTCATACTCGTATGATGATGTAGCAGACTGAATACCTGCAACCACCTCTACCACTACCCCGGGCAGGGCCCCCACCGGGGGGGTGGGGGAGGAGGTTCTTAAACATCCAACGGCTTATTAGAAGTTCCACATTCGGCCGCCATTATTAAAAAGGGGGTCGTAAGAGGAAGGGGGGGGGGGGTGGATGATGAGCAGGAGAGGGGGGGGGGGGGAGGGCCTAGGGGAAAAAAGAAATCGATGAAGATCCGGCCATCCCCGGCCGTCCTTAAACGAGAGTGCCGGCCACAGGAACTTTCGAGACGTTCGGTCAATGCGTACCGAATATGACAGCTGCAGATGTACATATGTACGGGCATCGATTGGGACCTGCCTCGCCTTCGGCAACGTCGTGTTTCGATCAGGTAGCTAGGGGTGCTGGCTCCAGGATCGGAGGGGAAGGCGGAATTATGTAGGTACATACTAAGGCATGTATGTCCAGCCAGCCAGCTACTACATGTACATACATGTACTCGCTTGCGAGTAGCGTCATCCAGGGGTTGGGGGGTTGGGGGGTTGGGGAGGGATGTCGAGCCAATAATCGGTTTTTAAAGATATAGGAGCAAGGATATCCTCAGTGGTGAACTACGCATGCTAGGGACTAAAAATAAACCTAGTATTTGGGAAGAACCATGTGCAACGTACGATGACGGGGGAGGAAGCAGAAGAAAAAAAAGTCTCCCGCCGTGGGCCAGGGTGGGACAGGTGGAAATGACTAAAGCGATTGTTGGTATTTCTCGTCCTATCTACCTATCTACATGTACTTACGGAGCTAGCTGAGGCGTGACATTTGCTTCCTTTTGGGAGTTGGCGGGCGCGTGGGGGAGGAGTTGTTATTTGGCCATCTTGGGGGAGGTTGATTAATTGATACAATTTGAGGAGGGAGGGGGGGGGGGGGTATGTGAGGTGAGATTATCGATACAAAGTAGGCTTTTTCGGCAATTAATTAGATGCACGGTTTTTTAGTCCAATGGCCAGCTGTGCTCTACTCAGTCAACCTTGACAATTGAAGAGTAATCTTGGGCCGAACTTAAGTCCATTCTGCAATGGTATTTGTCAATTGAGACTTGCATAGCACAGCATGACCTAGCTGTTGACCTTACAGTATGCTCTGATAGCCCACTAATTCACCATTATATTAATCAATCTTCCCATGCAAGCAATCATGCATTTACAGGTGATGTCTTGCTTAAATGTATCGACAGATACTTTAACCTAGATCGGCTTTAATATACTGCCATGGACACATTTAACTGCACCTTTCATATTCCTAGATGCCTCAACATTTCCGAGTAAAGTCTTCGGAAAAGGAACCAGATAAGGTTTAGAAGCGATAAATAACTTTACCTATACCTCCACCTACACCTATCGCATGGCTCGTAGTCAATATCCAACCTCCCGAAACCACGCATTCAATGATGGGCTCTGGTACTAAGGACCATATTAAGGAATTATAGATTCGCTTCGACAATATACAGTTGAGAAATGGGTACTTCTGGTTGCTGGAAAGGGCTCGGGCGCCCTCTGTTACGAGAGCCAAGGAACACATAGGAAAATCGTTGGGATAGTCGTTAAAAACCCGGGTTTTTCTCAGAACTAACTCCGAATACGAACGAAAACTATAGAATATACAAAGATATCCCGTCGAACCTCCCTATAAGGGTACTCTCTATAATAATACTCGCCTTATAAGGGTAAGGGTACAACTTCTCGGTCCCGACTCCCTATTGGGCTTTTTGAGTACAGATCGACCCAGCTAGCTTGTTATAAGGGTACACGCACTATATAAGGGTACCGATTTCCGGTCCCGAGCGTACCCCTACAGAGAGATTCGAATGTATATAATCTCTGCCGCTGTAGGGAAATGAATCAATAGGTACGTTATACGTGACCCATACGAAAAAGGTCCCGGGGATCGAATACGCTTCTTAATATGCCTTTAAGCTAGGCGGCTTGGGTCCGCGGCCCGTCCATTAGAAAAGCCACAAAAGAAAAACCCCCATTAACCAACCCTTTATCGCCCTTTTTACTTTTCCTCAACGCACGGTCTACATGTAATCATAACTGCGCCTTTAACATAGTCAATCAATTAAACATACATTTTATAAAAACGAAATTTGGGCCCTTTATATCCTATCCAATATATATGGCCAACTCGGGGTGCGCTGAAAATACCAACATCTATCAAATTTCATAACATAGTAACAACAATTGCAACCGCTATAGTACTGTTGACTCTCAGTTTAAGCATACGGCTGAGACCTCGACCGAAAATCTATATCCTAATAAGATGAGTATCGCTATTCTTTAAGCTGTTACTTAAATGCCACCAACATGAGGTCTATACAGTAACATCAGACGAAATCCACACACATCTGAACCGAGATACCACATTCAAAGATCTAGTTGGCATCTAGGCTTTACTTCGGCGCTCAGTGAAGGGTGCATGGCCGGTGAGTTCGATGCAATGGAGAACAACACAAAACTACTATAGAACTGTTTCGAATCATTTATTCCATCAAAACCGGGCATATAGATTATTATTACGACGTTAAAGTCAAGCTTAATGTGAATCAATTCATTATGCTTTATATAAGTCAAGTTGATCATGTGAGTCGTCCTCATCAAGTCACACACTAGTTCCACAACCTTTTAGTGAAGCTAGTAGTAGCACAGCATAAGGAATAAGAAAGAAGAATGGCCTACAAGCAGTAAAACAGCATTTCCAGACCTCCGTATCACTATACATACCCATACGTAGTATCACTATAGCTATTACGACGAGAGTCGACTATATATATTGCCAGTCGTAGCTATGGGTTAGGTTCTAGTTCCACCAGCCACTACAAGACCAGTATTACAAGCACCGAGCTTATAGGGCAACTATAAGTGGGCATATACTGGGCGTTCATTAAATGGTCGGATATCGTTGCAACCAAATCCCTACTAAGAATTCCGAACGCATGAGTATATGATCAAGTATAAGCCATGTCCTACATAAACCACAGCCAAATATCATGCCTATATAGAAGCCCCCGATATCAGAACAAGCACACATGCACTCGTCTTCATGGACTATCACTACACGACACTACAATCCGTTAACCTATATATACCCATACCAAGTTAACATCCAGCAAACAAATACCCAATAAGTATCGAACGCACATCATGTCACAGCCCTATAGTACCAAACCACACCCACACCCACAAAACAAATACCCCCCCCCCCCGCCCATATCCACAGTACTTATAAACGCCGAAGCTCCCCCGCAAAAAAAAAAACAATGGTCCATCATGCCGAACGCCACCAGCGAGATAGGGTTAGGGTTGCCAATCCAATTTGTCTAAATTATAAAAACTCTATTGACTTCAATTGTAGAAACTTTACAACGATTGTGTACTTTCAACGACGACTTTGATAGCTGTTATGTGTTCACTGACTTAGATTCTGCAGATTTGGTTCGTTACAGACTTTGTTGAAGGTCTATTAGAGACTCCACATATATACTTCTACTAGCTATACTATCTGAAGATCCAACTCCGACAGTGTAAGTGTACCTACACCGCACACGATTGTATTTACAAACAGCAATCTATCCAGTACGTACTTGTAGGTAACCTCTTCACTTCTAAGTATATATAATGATGCTTACAATAGCTAATTTGATACAAATATCTACAACAGAACAGAGAAAGCGGATATAAATGTAGTGAACAAGAACGCCTAGCTAGCTCCCAAACCCAAAAACCAAAACCAAAACCAAAAACGCCGAGAACACCCCCAAACCCAGAACACCAATTTTTAGAAATCTATTATGGCCTACGTAGTTATATGTGTATGTAGGTAAAATACCTCGAGAGGTGTCTATGTACTACCTACATACCACCACACTTCCCCATCGAGGCCCCAGCTATCCTCACAACCACTCAGACTTCGAACCCAAATCTAACAACGTTTTGAAATTCCCCAATGAAATGCCGCACAATATGCCCTCTACCTTTTCAAGATTGACCAACTCCCTCGCCCATCCGCAGATAGTCGACAATCTCTCCACGCCCGCCCCCCTCAACCTATGACCGAGCAGTACCCTCTCCGCCCCCAGCCTGCCGCCCACCACCACGCGGTGCAGCAGCTTGAGCCCCTGCTCGTTGCGCACGCCGCCCACCACCCCGCCCCCGTACAGGAGCACTATACTGGACCCTCGGCCGACAATGGCGGCGCAGCCCCCTATCGTCCGCGCCGCGCTCCAGGAGGATACTGACCGCCTCCTCATAGCACTCCAGCACCGCCGTATGCAGCATCTCTGTCATCCCCTCCACATCCGGATCATGCTCCGCCAGGAGCTTCACGACCGCCGGGTTCCGCTGCGCGGACTTGATGGCGTGCAGGAGCGGTGTCTGCCCCTTTACGTCGCGCGCCGCGACGTCCGCGCCCTTCTCGAGCAGCTTCTGCACAACCTCTGCTTTCCCGCCGTGGGCGGCGCGGTGCAGCGCCGTCTCCTGGGAGCGCGTCTGGCAGTAGTTTGGGTCTGCGCCGTGGTCGAGGAGAAGCATGGTTATGGCGTCGCCGCGGGAGACTTCGAGGACGCTGAGGAGGTTGGTAGAGGGGACGCGGGGTGGGGTGCAGTGGTGGTTTGGGTTTGCGCCGTGGGCGAGGAAGAGGCGGGCGGCGAGGAGGTTGCCCCTCATGCAGCACTGGGAGAGCGGGGTCCAGCCGTTGATGTCGATGCAGTCGACCTCGGCGCCGTGCTTGAGGAGGAGCTCGATGTTCCTCATTTTGCGGCTGGCGGCGAAGTGGAGGGGTGTGCGGCCGTTTTTGTCGACGGCGTTGATGGGCACGCCGTTGTTGATGAGGAACTCCATCAGCTCGAAAGAGCCCACGCAGGCGGCCTGGTGCAGTGCTGTTGCACCGCTCTCGTCGACGCAGGTCATGGTGACGTTGTGGGCGAGAAGCACCTTGATCGCGTCGAGGCTGCCCTTGAAGACGGCGAAATGCAGAGAGTCCCGTCGGCGCTCTTTGAAATTGACCTTGGCGCCGTGTTTGATGAGGATCTCTGCCATCTCGGGCAAGCCCTGGTTGCAGGCGTGATGCAGCGCAGTGAGCGGGCACGTGAGGAGCCCGTATTCGGGCCAATTGCGCTCGCCGCGGTGCGCGTTTCTGAGCGAGGGGACTTGCTTGGAGAGATTGGGATCTGTGCCCATTTTAAGGAGCTTGCGGACGAGGGGAAGGTTTGAGTTTTGGCTTGCCCAGATGAGCACCCGGTCGGGGTAGTAGTCGGCAATGAGGGCCTTGTCCAGCACGGGCGTGAGGAGGGCATTCAGATATTGGCTGGTGCGGCTGAGGCGGCTAGTATCGGACCTAGAGCTGCAGCTCTCACTAATCATGAGAATGACTTCCGCGGGAAGGTCTAGGAGACTGAGAGGCATTGTTGTAGGTTTTGGGGTCCTAGAGAGGGTGGTGGATGTGTGTGGTGTGGTGGTGGTGGTGGTGGTGGTGGTGGTGGGGGGCGGGGGAGGGGGAGGTTGGGGTCAAACCGCGCTGTGAGGTGGAGTGGAGTGTTAAGGGAAGGGAAGATGCAGTTGCAGTTGCAGTTGTTTTTATAGCCAACCCTCTGCGGGCATTGCCGCATAATCATATGACGACATGTACGGAGGTGTGCCTTTGCAGTTTGAGTCAATTAATCCCCGACATGTGCACAATCGGTATATATCACCAATGTTTCTAGTTAATCAATCGGTCGCAGGGGTGATATCGTCATGGCGTATCACTCGCCCCAATCCTATTAGCATATAATAGATTTACCGAGTATGCAATGTGGATTTGAAAGGTTTTGGTTGGCTGGGTTTTGGATGTTTTCTCTTTTCTCAAGCTGTTGAGTAGAGTGAGTCAGCTAAAAAGAAAATTGGCGATTGAAATTTATCTTTGTTGTTATTTAGTGATTGTGGTGTTTTTGGTTTGTAGGTGTTATTTGGGGCTGTTTCGGTTTGTTAAAAAAGTAAAATAAATACATTGATGATTAATTGTGATACGGCTCTGGTGATTATGACAGTAATTATTGTGATCATTCGGTGACTATTATGATGTGATTGGTTTTTGTTGGGGTTATCAACCCCACTTTTATTACTAGAACCAGTCATTGTCCATTTCATTATCCTCACCGGAAGACTTGTATAGAGTATGCGCGACAATTGAGTGACTTGGTCCTTGCTCCTTGTATCGGCACAGAGTGTGTGTCAATATGTATAGCGTGTCGACATGATGTGCGGACGGCTCGCCTGTAGGTTCATCATCATCTGAGGAGCCAGATACGTATATACGGCATGCTCCTTCAGCAACACTTGCAGAAGTACTACTTGTTTGGGCGTTTCTTTGTTCTTTGATGAGGGTGAGGTGCGGTGTAGCGCCCTTGACGAAACCGCTCGAGAGCCAGGACGAGACTAAGTCTCAGCCCTGTACTCTCGCCTTAATCGTGGAATGATTGCACTAATCTGGCAATTGGCAGGCTTGGTAAAAAAAAAAAAAAAAAAAAAAAATCGAGTGGGTATCTGTGAGCCAAGATCGATCCCAACAATCGATTCTTCTATTCGGGAATTGCCTGGTTTCTTATATAGCTGCCCAACCGCTACCTACCCGATAAACATGTGATGGACTGTTGAAGTCTATGTGCAGTAGCAGTCGTCCGGGGAGTAGGCAGCACGCATATGGAGATGGAAGATAATAGGTCACCGTGCTTTGTGTATGACGAAGAGATGAGCTGGGTCACTGAGGAAAGGGCTACCGATATAAAAGCAATCAGAGAGAAGAAATCTGTGGCTCTCACGTACTCAAGTGATGTCTTATATATATGTAGATAGCACGTCCACAATACAGTACACTACATGTAGTTGTCTTTTGGCGCGTGGTCCAAACCGTGTCTTCACAGCGGGACACTTCCAACTTTTGTACATACAAAACAACATACACAGTAACATACATGTAAGCTGCACGCCTTTCGTTTAGAACGTGCGCACGTTACCGTCTGGAAACCAGATCACGATTTAGGTCTAGTCCCTACGTGCGGGCGTTAGTGCCGAGTGATGGTCCATGACCGCACTTCCCGGTTCTCGCCACCCCGCCGCGCCCAGCGGTTAGCAGAATGCATGTATGTGTTCAAGCAAGTTTCGATGGCTACATGTACATGTAGATACATGGTTGGACTCGATTAAGCATATGGGTTAGTTTAAAGATCCATAAATTAAGCTGCGGCAGCCCACTTAATCCAATCCACTCATCATCACTCTCATCTTCCACCATCCGACCATTTATTATCATAGCCTTCTCTAGACCTCAGATAGCGAGACATCCATTCGATCACCAACAGCCTGATAACGAGAGTGGACTCAAATAAGCCAAACAAAACACGATGAAGCTTGCTTGCATCATTTATCATCACTCGTGAGTCTTACGTAACCTGATATTATAGATACAGTAAGCTTAATTCACCGTTAATGACAGTGGGTAAATATCAGCTGACTCCTATGCGTACGCTCACTCCCTCAAGTATACATACTTGCGGCCGGTTATGTCAAAAATTGAGGGTTGATAGGCAAGGACTATGGGATATATAGTTGCAAGCTAAGTTTATCTTCGATCAGAGAGAAAGGCTTCGAGAAATTACAAATAACTATCGGTGAGTGTGAGAGAGAAAATATTATTTTTATTTACATGATATCAGTTAAATGGGGAGGTTTACCCTCTACCCCTACCCCCTCTTCCACCACCTCTTCCACCGCCGCCTCTGTACCCGCCCCCTCCCCGCCCACCACCACCACCACCCCTATTGCCACCTCTCCACCCTCCGCCCCCTCCGCTACCTCTATATCCACCTCCTCCTCCACTTCCTCCCCCAACCAGCGTCCCATCCTCAATCTCCACCAACGCGCAAAACTTCTCCGTCATCGGACTCGCATACGGCGCCGGCCCCACCCCCCACTCCTCCCTCTTCACCATCGCCTGCGTCGGCGCAACCTTCACAAAGTTCTCCTCCACGCCCAACTTTCCCCTCGCAACAATATTCTCCTCCACCCACTCCCTCTGCCGCGCAATCTCGGCCGTGATTTCCGCCTGGTGAACCGGGTCCTGGAACGATGCGTACGGGTGCGTGGGCGGGTTGTGCAGATACGGATTCAGCGCGCGCGTGATGGCGAGCCATTCGGGGTCGTAGGAGAGGCCGGATGGGCTGCTGGAGGCGGAAGGGGGCGCAGGGGAGGTGGGCGTGACGGAGAGGATCTGCAGGAATTCGCGGCGGGGAGGCATTTATCGAGCGCGAGGAAGTGGGTGTGGCGGTTTGTGTTTGCGGGGATTGGTCTTCGGGGCTGCGCGGGGGGTGTGATGGTTTTGGGGGCGGGCGCTGAGGGCTGGATGGTACTTGGCGCCGCGTCGTCGTCGAGGTCGAGGTCGATCTCGTCGCTGTTGGTTTTAGAGACTGCGGTGGCCGCAGCGGGAGGAAGGTTCTCGGGCTGCTCGTCAAGGTCGAGCTCGATCTCGTCCGAGTTCTTTGGCGGCACAGACACTCCGCCTTCCTCCTCGTCGTCCAGGTCAAGGTCCAGCTCGTCTGGATTCTTCGCCGGCACCGCCGGAGCTACGTCCTCTTCATCTAGCTCGATCTCCAGCTCGTCCGGATTCTTCACCACCACCGGCGCAGCCGGCTCCCCATCTTCAAGGCCGATATCCAGCTCTTCCGGATTCCGCGCCTTCACCCTCTCCACGTCCTTCGTCTTGTTTACCTTCTTCACCGTGCCACTCGCAGCTTCATGGTCCACGATCGCCGAAAACTTGACATGCATATGCGCACTAAACCAGTATCTTGGCTTCAGCTTATACAGGAGGCTCCTCGCCGGCGGCGACCCCAGCTCGCCCTTCTCGATATCAGCCCGAAAGAACGGCTTCCTGCGCAGCAACCCGTCCATGTCGCCGCAGTGCTCGATACCCTGCGGCCAATCGTGCGATATCATCACATCGATGGGCTCCTGCGCTTGGTACAGCTTGAACATATCGTACGCGCGGACATGGTACGCAGACTTTACATCCTTGGGACTATACGGGAGGCGCTCATGATGCGGGAGGTGATAGTGGTGGTGGTTATAGATGCCACTCAAGCCACCAACGCGCAGGCCTCTGAAATTCACAATCGACGAGGCGCCCATGTAGTAGATATTCGGTGCGGCCCAGCCGCCATAGTAGAGCTCCCAGAGGTGCGAGCTGGCCTCGTGGTTGCCGCCAACAAAGAGCGTGAGGTAGGGAGCGCGGCGCTTGCCAGAGTAGTATTCGTGGAAGTCGCCGAGGGCGCGGTACTTTTCGGGGCAGGACATGATGTTGAGGTCCTGCATGTTGCGCACGGCTTGGAAGTCGCCGCCGATGATGAGGAGGTCCACGCCAGGCCATTTGTTGATTGCGCAGGCTTTGGCGATGGAGTCGTAGATTGCGTTGAGAGTGCCATGGCCCTGGTAATAGTATTAGTGGTGAGTGCGGGGAGAGGATTTAGAGGCTCGTGGGGGGAGGTTCTTGTGGAGGGGGGGGGGGGCAGCAGAGAGAAACTTACGCAGCCCTCGACCGCAATGCGCAGGGGAGTTGCCATTGCGTGCAGCAGCGTGAGTGTTTGTCGGTATATATGAAATCCCCGTGATATTGTGATATTCGTGATGTTACTTTTATCTGGGGTTGCCTGCCTGATCCGGGGTGGGGAGGGCGATAAGAGCCGCAATGCTTATTAGCGCTGCGGGAGCCTAACCCTGGCCCTGACCCTGGTGTAACCTGGCTGGTTCGCCCGCAAGAAGTCTTTTCCGACGACAACGACAACGACAACAACGACACTAGCCAGCCAGCGCTCTTGTGCATTTCCCTACTCTACTCTACGTGTATATATGTCTGAGCCTGATGTCGGTAAATGGGTAACTACATGTACATGTAATCTAATTAATTGCTATTTTGTGGCTTGCCGTGGGATGATGTGGATTGGCACTGCGAGATGTCTTGCCTTGTCTTTGGGACATGAAGATACTCAGAATTTTCATTACGGAGGAGGCAGGCCGCATATCGGGCATAGGCATTGGGCGGCCGTAGGGAAGAGTGCTCTACTCAGCTAGCGTTTCCCGTGTTTGTACATACATACTGTAGTTTTCTTGGCCCTTAATTGGTGTCGTACTGTGTTCACTGATCTGATTCTATCTCAAGGGAGGAGTAAATGGACTTTGTATATTGAGAGATAGGCATTTACATTGAGGTATATCTTTACTGTATCTAAAGCTGTATATATGTATCTACCTAGCAGCATCTCATATCCAGCACAACACAATAATACAGTCGTCGTGGGATCAGTATTGACATACGCTGTCTGACTAATCCACCGCATCATCATCATGAGGGGCCCCAGACCTCCGGTGAGACATGACACATCTATGTAACTATCCCTTAGACTAGTTGCAGATTCCCTGACTTCCTCACTGGGGAACTATGTGCGGTGGCTAAGTGACTTTGCCCTCTGTGGCGAAGTCACTCTGCCACACACCTAATCAGTGTCTCACCAGTCCAAGGGATAGACAGTAGCTCAGTGTGCAAAAATCAATGGAGGTAGAGGCCTATGTACGGAAAAGTGAGGTTGGACTATCGTTTGGATACAGGCTATCCCTTCCACGGATTTGTCAAATTCGCGACCTTCACTAGCCTTGTGTGGTAACTTTTGATTGGCTCTGTTACTGTAAAAAGCAAGATAATTCCCCTTAAGTTACTAAGTGGTGCACGGTCCAGGTCGTGAATTTGACAACTTTCAATGTCCGTTCCAAGGGATTGTAGTCTTGTAACCTACCAAAGTTTTGTTTTTACTTATTTAAATTATATATTTTTTGTATATAATTACTGTTATGATCGCGGATTTACCCTACGAATAGTCCGTTGCAACCGACTTTTTTTTCAACCGTCGCCCAAAGTGCTGACCCACCACCACCACCGCCATCTTTTCTTATCAAATAATAGATCCCCCGTACAAGTTCAACCCCTATAATATCACCAGGGTCCAGCAATTGACGGGTTAAGGGGATAATTGCCCCCCCCCCCCCGTACACACCGCACACCACAGCTAATTCGAGTACAATCAAGAGGAGAGAACGAACAAGAGCAAAGACTGAAAGGGAGGAACAAGCCAACAAAAGAACCAGACCTCCACGCCAACTCTCCTCCCCATCCCTCGCCCAAATACTACATACCCCCCAAATTCCCCCATCTCCACCCCCCCAAAACATCACCATGGACGGCTCAATCGACCTTCTCGACGCCTCCTCCGCGCTCGACCTCAACAACATCCGCTACCAGTTAATGTTCGCACCTCCCCCCCCCCCCCCCGCCCCACCACAGTACAGTACTAACTTCCCATCCGCCAGCACAACAGCCGTCTCGAAGACACAATAATCTTCCACCTCATCGAGCGCGTCCAATTCCCGCTCAACCCCACCATCTACACCCCCAACGCCATCCACATCCCCAACCACACCGGCTCCTTCCTCGACTGGATCCTCCACCAGCAGGAGCGCATCCACGCCCAAGTGCGCCGCTACCAGGCCCCCGACGAGTACGCCTTCTTCCCCTCCGACCTCCCCGAGCCCATCCTCGCGCCGCTCCAGTGGCCCGTCCTGCTCCACCCCAACACCGTCAACGGCAACCAGAAGCTCAAGGAGTCGTACATCAACCACATCCTTCCCGCCGCGTGCTCCACCACCGCGGCCGACGACCACGGCGAGACGCGCGAGAACTATGGCAGCACCGCAGTGAGCGATGTAGCGTGCCTGCAGGCGCTGTCGAGGCGCATCCACTTTGGAAAGTTTGTGGCAGAGGCAAAGTTCCGCGAGGACCCGGAGAAGTATGCCAAGATGATCCGCGCGCGGGATGAGGAGGGCTTGGAGAGGGCGATTACGAATGAGGCGGTGGAGAAGCAGGTGTTGAAGAGGCTGGAGCTGAAGGCGAAGACGTATGGGACGGATCCGATGGCGGAGAAGGAGGGTGTCAAGGGCGGGGCGGCGGCGCCGAAAATTAATGTGGAGGCTGTTGTGGCGATGTATAAGGACTATGTAAGTTTTTTTTTTTTTTATTTCTCTTTTTTTTCTTTCTTCCTTTTATTTTTTTTGATTCAATTCTGGAAGACCGAAAATGGAACTAACTGTTTTTTTTTTTTTTTTTTTTTTTTTTCTCTCCTCAGGTTATTCCACAAACAAAGGAGATCGAGATTGAGTATCTCCTGCAGCGACTCGATGGACTGGAGGAGGAGGAGCCAAAGGCGAAGCAAAGACAACCGGACCCACACGGGCAAAGAAAGCGAGATATCAGAAGGGCGGGTATTGTTGGGGAAAATCGAAGACAAAACGGGCAGGCATAAGATACAGGGTTTCGGCGAGTCGCCACTAGCACAAAGCGGCATATGTAGTACGGCCTCCGAGTATGGGGAGGAGAGAAAAAGGTCACATATTGAGTTAGTAGAGGCGGATCAAAATTGTTTACTAGTTACTCTCCTTACACTTTCATTTTCTTTACTGTCATTACTCTCCTTACATTTTCATTTTCTTTATTGTTGAGATGGCGGCGGATGTAGGATAGTTCTAGGGTAGTGCGGTATCGCCGTAAATGTAAGGTTGCATGTGATTAAGGGATTAATTAGAGAAAGAAAAAAGAAAAAAAAAACGGCGAAACAAATCAACGGAACCTCTGCGACTGCCTAGGTGTGGAGGGTGATTCTTTCTCTTGGGCGTAAAATGGGCTTTGATACAGGGTTGGTTGTAGGCATAAGTAAAGTTTGCAATAGATCTGGTTTTTTCATCCTCCAAATCGGACATTTTTGCATTTGAAATAGTGAACTTCATGAGCCGAGTGATAATCTGTGAAGGTAATCCTATCTGGGTGATACCACGGTGTAATGCCTAGCACTGCCCTCCATTAAAGATAAATTGCAATCCATCGTCCTCGGATGGGGTTACTAACAATACATGTAGTTGGGTGGACACGCTTGTTTCGGTAGTAATAATCATCAAAATGACACGTTTTCATACTGTTCGTGGTCGGGATCTCGCCATCATATGTATATAGGTTATGCTCGGATGAAGAGTATTGAGGAGTGATAATTATTGTATTGAGACGGTGGTGCCGCAGCCCAGTCCTATACAGTCTGAGAAACGAACAGACATGCTTGACCGAATTCAGCCACGTAATTGCTGAATCGTGTCCCCAACACCTATACGCGTAACCTGCACCACAACGTTTTGTGTAGAATTTCATGCACTGGGCTTCATCGTGCTGGGCATAATCCTTTTTATAAATGGAGTATATTCAGAAGTAGCTCGAACTGGTAGAACTGTCTCAAGAGCTTTTTCGTTGAGAAAGCATGTATGTCATTCTGCGCTGATAGTCGGCCACCTTGTATGTAGAAAAGCACATGTAGCCTCTAGGTTTAGTGGATATGTAATATTGACAAAGAATACCACAAGAACTCGATGGATTGTCTATATCTGGCTAGGGTTTATTACCTACATGTATCTAACCAATTGGTCGAAGGCCATTGATCAACCTTAAAAGTGACCATTAGTCGCAATTTTGATCTTGCATGCATAGCCAATTCTCCGGTGTGTTATGATATCAGTGGTAGAAGTGTATATTAATATTCGGCACAGCGGCATCAACAAATAATTCAAGCCCTACAAAAATGTTTAAATAACGTTAGTCTTGGGTGTGTGTATATTATCTAGTAGGATTCACATCAGCAGTGACGTCGACACACATCATCTTAACTAGCAAACCTCTTCGTTCAGGTCTATCTGTTCTAGCATAATACTAACGGTTATTCTAGGCTCGACATTTAGGGCCGCCATATATGTAAGTGAATAGAGTATAATATGATCGATAGGATTCATTCATGGGCTTAACAATGGTCAAAGTGGATTTCGAGGTCCTATCTGCCGTGTTTCAGAACGTCATAAACACCACATCAGTTTGAATCAATCTCTGATAACACTGTAATTGCTATTCCGGTGATTTTCGGTCCGACTCGGCTTTGAACTAGCGGGCTCTCGTACTTATTGAGTTATCGATCAATCAACCTCAACCAATCAACCTCGCAGGTTCTCTTCTTCTTCATCAAGTCAAGAGGACTCGGACGTCTTGTGTGACCGGCCACTCGTCTAAATTGATTATTAGGGTATTGTCGCTGTGGCCCAAACGCAATTCCTATCGAGCATATTCTAGCATGCGTCCAAATATATAATAAACTGGAGGCCATAAGCCGATGATCTGCACGCTCTGATTCTGTTGAAATATGCCCCCTTCCGTGAAACATGGGTCTCGAACCCAAAAACGTCGACCCAGCTGGTTTCAAGGGCGGTGATCTATATAAGCTCTTCAACAATTCAACAGTGGATGGTGTCATTGATAAGTGTTGAGCAAGGGATACCAGATACACATTTCCTACTATATTAGAGCCAATCACGAGACAGCTATCCTTTGCATGAACATGGTACTTCACATAAGGTATAAAAACTGCGCAAGTACCAATTTTGATGTATGTCAATTGTAATTGAACCAATTCCAGTCTTCAAAAAATGAGCACGCGAGCTTTGCCAAAGGGGTGCATTGAGATGACCATCGGTACGCAGTTGATATACCTTCATGACTTGTGTAACTCTCAGTTGGGATCGCAGGTCATTTTTCTTTTGGATTTTGATATATGATCTAGTAAGTCTCTCCAATGATGCGGTCGGTACTCCTACTCTAAAGCTGGTACCTATTCCCACTCCAGTGCCGGTCTTTAGTTCTCAATTGTCTCGGGGCTGTGCTTTGCGTGCCAGAGATTTCAAATGCTCGATTCTAGCGTGTAGCCTTGATTCGAAGACTTCATCAAGCAAAAAGTAAAATTCTGCAGGGTTCGTCCAACGAAACCATCCCCACCTTACTTTGAGAAAGCCCAAAGCAAATATCAGCTATTTCTCAATAGTAGGTACATGTAGTCTACAATCAATTGTGTTTGTAACGCGTTGTGATTGCTCATAGAGCACAAGTTGTTTCGCCATTTGGTTGATCAGGCGACGTTGAACAAAGCAAAACAAATTTAAGTCCATCCCATCCACACGGATATATTATAGGTAATCTCGAGGTTCTTCTTTACGTACGTGTCGAAATGCGCAGCGCGGATGAGAGGTTGTTCCTGGATGAGTCCGTGGGTTTGCATTATTAGCCACGCTGGTGGATACATGTATGTAATCGGTTCACGTCAGCCATTAGAATCTAGATGGTAAATGTTCCATCCAACGTCGCATGCACCCCGCATACCTAGGGTTTATAGCGGGCACACTTCGCTTCGGATACCCTATGGAATCATGGCCACGAGCGGAGTGGATCACAAGACCACAGGATAAAAGCTCTAGAAAAATTGGATACCGGGCGAAATGTAGCTGATCTGGCGCTGGTGGCTGAATATAACAAGGTGGTAGCGCAAGGAAGGGGCAAGACAGCAACTATCGTGAGATTTCTTTTGGGTCAGGTGTTGGTGTTTTGAGACTAATTGGTTAGATCAGGGTCCTTGAACAAGCATCACTGCATTCTGCCGCTGTCCGGACCGGGACCGAGCTTCCTATTGATAGGTTGCCTTGAGCACACCCACCACCTCAAGGCACTGTGCCGAGGAGGCATTAACTACTCTCTAGAATAGAGTAGGTACATGTATGTACATACTCCACTTTTTAAGAGTACGAAGTTGATGCAAGGAAATAAAGGGGTCCTACTCAAGAGTTAGAAGGTACAAGTCGAGGTTGAAGACTTGCATTATTGATTCCAGATCTCCTGCTACGTGTTCCAATTGCTCTGTCAATAGGATAGATTAATTCGTTGATCGTGCATCTACCGAGTCGAAGACAAGGACTCGGTATGGCCAACTCCGGGTGTTGTTATCGTATCCAATCAAAAGGAATATCAATATATGCAAGCAGATGTTCATCATAATCAGACCAGATACCGGTATTGAGATGGAGCTGTAGAGGGTTAGGGTTTGTGTTTCGAGAAGCACTGCATCTCTCATACAGAAGCCGCAGAGCCCAGATTACGGAGCTTATTTTAATCGGGAAAGGCGCGCGTTGATAGCTACTGTGTGTGAGTGAAACTGCATTTGCCGCCATAAAAAGAAAGAAAAAGAGCTATGAGCTATGACCAATAAATCTTTTGCGCGGGGGCTTTTAATTAGCATTGTGCCCCTCGACCTTGAAAGCTCTGTAATTCAGAATTTTCTTCCATCACCAAAGCCCCGCGGTTCCTTTCGATAAGAGGGTTGTCAAGAACAGAGCATTTCCATATTCCGAATTCTTCCTAGGTTTTCCCGCTGCCGGTGTACTCAAGGGAGGGTGCTACAAGGAAAGGAATTGAGTTAGTACCCCCTCCCTGCAAAATCAAACGCCTTGCTCTACAACTTGTTTCCTTGCTGCGCAAACGCGTTGTACCAAGGGAAGGCTAGCTGACCAACCGGAGATTTTAGCTTGGACACGATCAGGTTCGGTTTGTCGACAGGCACACCTACTGACTTAAAGCTCACTTGAAAGAGGCGCAACATCCCTCCGAGCGAACAACATAACCACTCCAATTCCATCTCATCTCAAAGCCGCCCCTCTAAATCTTATTTATTATACCCATCCCATTTATTTTTTCTTTTTGCGCATTTGAAGAGTAAAGCTCAGGATTCAATCGCGATGAAGTTCGGTAAATCGTACGTCATATCCTCCCCTGAACTGCCAGGATCTAGATCTGTCCGCTTACTTTTGTGGAATTCGTTACATATAGTTTACCCAGGAACCAGGTCCCAGAATGGTCTTCAAATTATATCGATTACAAGGGCCTCAAAAAACATATCAAATCTGTCACCTCGGATCAGCGCGTCGCTGGAGAAGCTGATTTGACTCGTAAGCTCATCTGTCTTATTTTACTGTGGGAGCTATTTAGCCACTGACAACTCAAACCCAGCATTCTTTTTTGAACTTGACCGCAACCTTGAGACTGTTGACTCCTTCTTCAATAAACGTTTTGCCGAATCTCAGCGACGACTGAAATTGTTGCAAGGGCGTTATGGCGAACACTTTGATTGGATGACTTCTGAGAGCGGTAGTGTCAAGAGCGAAGATTCTGGAGAGACTGCCCCAGATGGTTTTGGCATGGACAGCGATGAGATGTCTGAGCTTCTAGGTGCTCTCCTTGAGCTGAGAAGTGGGCTTCGGAAGCTGCAGTGGTATGGAGGTAAGCTTCAAAATTCATAGTCAAGTTATGCTTTAGCTGTCAATGATACTTACTTCTCTTTCTGTGCAGAGGTCAACCGAAGAGGGTTTATCAAAATCTTGAAAAAGTATGACTCCGCAATTTATACCCCGCTATGAATGCGCCTCATTAATATTTCAACAGAGTGGATAAAAAGACGAATGTCTGCGCACAAAAGCGGTACCTCGAGTCTAAAGTAATCCTTAAGCCGTTTGCTTCGGCCACAGAGGTTATCGCGGCCATGCAAACCGTCAATACTTGGCTTTCCAAAGTTGGTGGGACAGATGGTGCTGAGTACGATGTTGAGTCTTCTGTCCGACCTACCTTACGTCGCTTTGCATCGGGCACCGCACCAGGGGCGCCGGAGGGAACAGCAGATAAGGTTGACCTTTGCATACGTGAAGATAATTCGACGAGCTTATCGGATGCTCTCGTGGGTGAGTATGTTACACAGAAGCTCTTGCTTATACTTCTACAACGTGCAATCACCAATAAGGCCTTGGCGTGTATCGACTTGCTCTTAGGACGCATCGAGACATTACACGAGGATGATGATATCAACGAAAGGAACATCATTCATCGTTTAGTAATTTCCATCGGGAGAAACAAATCCCTTATTGATTCATCAACAGACTTGTCCTTACTAGATACACCAACGCCAGGATCGTCTCTACTTCAGACATCTTCAAACCTTCCACTTTTTATCACCCCAGCAGAATCTCCAATCTCTTTACCTCCCTCATCTCGGAATACCACTGAGCTTGACGGAACCCTAAAGCTTTCTGCACATGATAGTTCTGTGAAATTGTTGGAACACCTGCTGAGCAAGCTTCGTCCCCATCAACGGCCTGCTCTGGCGGTTCGGGACTCTTATGGTCGGATGGCACTTCATTATGCTGCACAATATGGGTTTGTGGTGATCTGCCAAGTGGTCATCAAGTACATGCGGCAGTGGGGGCAGTTTGACGTTTCAGACGGAATCGATTCACCAAATTGGCAGGATTCTGATGGACTTGCGCCATTGCATTTGGCCGTCATGGGAGCGCACCCAAAAACCACAAAGCTTTTGCTACAAGCTGAGAGCTGGGATGGCGGTCTGGGCAGCGATGACAAGATCGTTTCAGCCAGAAAGGCTGTTTCAAAGTCATCTGCAGTCTTGGCCTTGGCGGCAAAAGCAAATGCCACTGCTATCGTCAAGTTATTGGTTGAGGCTGGTGTTGATATCAATTATCAGGATGGTAATGGCGAGACCGCATTACATCATGCTGCAAGGTTAGGTCATGTTGAGTGCGCGAAAGTTTTATTGGAGGGAAACGATACTCAGCGAGCGGACCTTGAGCTTGCCGAAAAAACTTATGGCTGGACGCCTTTGTTTGTTGCAGCTGTCGAGGGCAAAACCCAAATTGTCGAGACTTTGCTAGAAGCTGGGAGTGAGCTGGATAAAATTGATTTATCTGGGTGGACAGCAGCAGAACACGCAAGTCTTAGAGGTCACCTTGATATAGCTAGGATATTGGCGAAGAATGTTAGCGTCCCCGAAGTACTCCCAGGTTCTGTCACACCTTCTCCGCCATCAAGCTTGGAGAAGATGATATCTCTCAACGGGTCTTCCGGAAAAACTACAGCGCCTATTGCTCAACCAGTTAAGAGCTTTGGGCATCGATACTTGAAAAAGGGAGAAACCATGATTTTGGTTACTCTAGGAAGCACAGACACTCGAAAGAATATGTCTGCTGTAAAGCTAGACAAAATCCCATTATCTGAGGCACATTCGACCCAGTTGGATACAGCACTTTCCCTCGTTGTTTCGGCCCAAAATGCGACTGGCGAGCCCTCAATCATTGACCTACCCGTCCACACAAATTCTGCTTCTGAGGACCCGATTTGCTTTGAGACTAAGGACGCTAGTAAAGTCAAGCTTATGTTTGATCTAGTACCGACATACTCAGGCGCCAAAGATAGAATCATAGGCCGTGCTGTGGCGCTTTTGAGCTCGATCAAGCCAGGCTTGGGGAGGAGTAGAGTTGCTCTGCAAGGCGATATCCAAGTCCCGATTCTTGCTGTGAACAGCCTAGAGATCATCGGATGTGTCAACTTTGAGTTTCGGGTTGTTACTCCATTCGAGCACCCGAATATGGAGGTCACCAAAAAGCAGACTTACTGGAAAAGCTTGGCACCCACAAGAGTTATTGGTCATCGAGGTACTTGATTTGTTAGTGATCTTCATTAAACATTCATCATAGCTAATTCTTGTGAAGGCCTTGGAAAGAACACGACCACCAGAAAGTCGCTTCAGCTAGGCGAGAACACTCTACTGGTATGCTAAATATGCTATAAAGTTTTATGTAAGGTGAACATGAACTAATCGATTTCATAGTCTTTTATTGCTGCTGCCAACTTAGGGGCCGAGTATGTTGAGGTGAGCTGCCCTTGTGTCTTTTTTTTTATTTTTGAGACTGTGCTAATTTGATATATAGTTTGGTATGACCCGAAAAAAATCAGTGTGATCATTTTAGGCATGCTAACCGCTGTTTTTCCAGATGTGCAACTAACCAAGGACCATGTACCCGTCATCTATCATGATTTCCTTGTTGGCGAGACAGGAATTGATGCACCTGTACACACAATGACGCTGGACCAGGTATTTCAAAATCAGCCTTCGCACGATAAGGGATTTACTAAAACTTAAAATTTAGTTCATGTCAATCAGTGAACATCAAAACCCACGCCACCGGAGAACGGGCTCCCCTAATCGCCCCTGGGACAGTGGTAATAGCCCTGACACCATTCATGAAGGTCGTCAGGTGCCGCCCCAGCGTCTCCGCAGGACTCGCTCCATGTCATTGAACGAGCATGACGATCACCATGTTGATTCTCATGGTCGCATGAAACACACGAGGGGGTTCATGAAGAATGGATTCAAGGCCAATGTCAGAGGCAGCAGTATCCAATCACCATTCACAACTCTTGAGGAAACATTTAAAAAGTTGCCACAAAGCGTTGGGTTCAACATTGAGCTTAGTACGTTACCTGACCCTCAAGATAAACATGATAAGCAATTGTTAATCTAGATGGTAATACAGAATATCCTATGCTACAGGAGACCGAGGAACATGAAATGGATAGCTTTGCAATCGAGATGAACCACTGGGTCGACACAAGTAGGTTTTCGTGATTCTGTTTTATGTGGATAAGCTCACTAACATTTCCGATAGTCCTCAAGGTTGTCTATGATAATGTCAAAGGGCGAGACTTGATTTTCTCAAGTTTCAATCCAGATATTTGCTTGTTGCTTTCCTTTAAGCAGGTATGTCGCATGAATCTCCCTAATGTAGCTTCTATGGTTACTAACAATCCCGAAGCCATCCATCCCCATCTTATTCCTTACAGATGGTGGTACCCACCCCATGGCAGATATCAGGGCCTCTTGTGTCCAAGAAGCCATCAGATTCGCTAGCAACTGGAATTTGCTAGGGATTGTGTCTGCAGCTGAACCCTTGGTTCTCTGCCCGCGGTTGATCAAGTCTGTCCCCCTTTCTTTATCGCCCAGAGAGTTATCGTCCTGATATACCAATTACTAATATATAATTCTTTATTTACAGGGTTGTAAAGGAGTCTGGGTTGGTCTGCATCACCTACGGTGTCTTGAACAACGATCCAGAAAACGTAAAGGTTCAAGTAGACCAGGGCATTGATGCTGTCATTGTCGACAGTGTCCTCGCCATTCGCAAGGGCCTTACTGCTGCGGGCGCTCGCACAACCTATGCCGCCCCGGCCACCACGGCAACAGTAGAGAAAACAGAGGATGTTCCGGGAGCAGTAGCCATCCCTTCGGTCAACGTTTCCTCTGTTGTTTAATGAGTCTTTTTCGCACTGGTGTAACACTAGTTGTATTGTACGAGTTTCTTTATTAGACGATTTTCTTTTAACGGCTGTCTTGTTTGCGTTTTTTCTTATTACTATTATTAGAGGGGCGTATAGCCTTAATTGGTTGTTTAAACAGCCAGCAGCTATAGTTAGATGAATTGCAAGTGATAAGCGTAGCGCAAGTGACCATTTGAGAAACCAGCTGCCAAAAACCGCGGAGGATGGGTGCCCTGCGTAGGGAATTACTTGATACATGAGAAATTCGTTTATATTTGGCCGTCAACCCGGTTTTCGAACCGGGATTCCTTCTCTCTATCTCTAGCCAGAGCAGGCATAAGTGATGATTCAGCCACTGTTCTATACATTTAAGTAGAGAGATCGTCTCGCAGGGCCTTATCTCTTATAACTTGTTGTTCTCAGTTGCGAGGGCGCCGGCGGAACAGTTGTAAACTTTTTTATAAGCGTTTGCATCATACATTATCACCCAAGATCTTACCACACCGAGCACAATTAGACTTGGAGATTAGGTGTACCCGATCCATGTATATCGTATGCTTGCTCATTCCCTATTCCTATTTCATACTTCTTCAATTCATGGATATGGATCCTGCTTCCGCTATGCATCCCTTGACCATGGCGGTGCCGTGACAGCCATCCAGGGACTGGTTGTAAACCAATCTAGATGATGTTTCGCGACCCATTAGGGTTCCTATCTCCAGATTCTGCCTGGCCGGGCAGTGGTAAGTAGTTAGTGGGAGTACACAGTTCATGCTCACTAGCTAGCGGCAACATCGCGGATGCTTTGGCGCCCACGCCCTCTGGCTGGCTGGGGCAAGATCAAGGAGAATTGTGGATATGACGCCCCCCCTCACCTGCAGTGAAAAGAAGGCGAGAGGTACTAGCTAGGCGTTTGATGTTCATCCATCCAGGAGCGAGGACTGTTTGTGTTTGTTGTGGGGCGTATTTCCATCCTTCCGTAAGGCTTGAGAAGTACGTTGCATTGCATTGCGGTTTGCTGCTTTAGTCGATGGAAAGAACTTCTATGTTGTCTGTGGTCAGTTATACCATTGGTATTGATGATATGTTCAATCGCGGAGGATGATGGTGGCGATGATGATGATGATGAAAGAGAGAGGATGTAAGAGAAAGAGGGGGAGAGGGGAAGAGAGAAGAAATATATAGTGCAACAAAAGCCCCCTTGCCCCCCCCCCCCCCCCCACGAGCCTACAAGCCCATAAGCCACCCTTTACTACCTACCACCACCTACCACCAGACAGCCACGCCAAAAATTAATCGGCGCAATAATACTTTACTGCTCGCCCCGAAGGCCCTACTTGAGTTACTGTGGTGGTCTAGCCCAAGCACTACGCAGAACCAGTTCGAGTGATACTCCATGATCCGCTGCGACAGATTTTGGAGAGTAGTGGAGTGCTAGGTACATACATGTAGTCGATAGTCGGCAAGAGTGGTGGAATTGGGTATTCTTCGTCCAAATTAACGCCGTGGCGTATCTCTACCGGCAGCCGTTCTGCCAGTACATGGTGCTAGATCCTGACGGTATGTTTTTGTTTTTTGTTTTTTTAAATACCAGGGGAATTAAAACTCCCGTTGTTGAAGGAAAATGCATTGCTGGTTCTTAATAGTAGTGCCGAACTGTACAGATTTAAACCTTGTGTTTACTAAATATGTGAATTTCTACAGTCATTCGATACTCGGGGGTTCTTAGTCTAAACTATCACAGTACCCCCCCCCCCCCCATATGTATATTCCCTAGGCCTGTTATGCATTATAGGTAAACTACATCAGTCGTCTCTTTGGTTTGCAAATTTGGTAATTGACGCTGCCAGGACCCGTTTAAGCCCCGTATGCTGTTTCGTTCCCAGGCCAATAACTACGGGCACAGTGTTATTGCCGTTGGCAAGGACTACATAATATACATGTGCTTGTAGTCAATCTACCATTGACACGGCCCATAGCTACATACATAATTTACATACCGAGAGTGAGCCCATGGATACAAGCAATTAAACTCATAGAATATCACTCGCCAACCCACTCCGCTAGTTCTCTCACCACAATGCCACGTAGAAGGAGCGCGACACTATGGCCAGACACGCTCAACTCTAGATCATAAGATGCCTATACACAGCCCTGCACCTACGTATGCAGCCTCCTGGTCGGTTCTGAACAGACTTCCGGCCATCACGGGCACCTTTAACTGTTCCCGTATCTGTAAATTACTTCCCAAATCTAGATGCTGGCTTGATTTAGATGTATTTCCTTTGCTGGCGGTAGCCGTTTAACATGTATTGTTTAGTGCTTCAATTCATGGAGCTCTCATGTTCATATATCACGGTCAGTGATTGGTAGATCGATCATCTCCTTTTTTGTAGCATAGTTGGTCTAGCTAATCTGTAAATATATTAATTTCATCATTTGTAAAATCAGTTTCTTCATGCTGACCGCGTTGGAAGTAAATGCCATAGTAGCTGTAGAGTATTGCCATCTGCACTCTCAGAATTCCAAATCCCTTCTTCTTCCATCGAGTCCATCATCGCCTTGGCAACGCTTACTAACGCCACAACAACTCACCCAAGCTCTCTCTCACCATCTTCACTCACCATCTTCACTCACCACTTCACCACTCCACTCCCACTCCCACCACTCCCTCACCACCAACCCCCCCATACACAAACAACACACACAAAAACACAGCAATGCCCCCCGCCGGCCCCAAATCCGACATAAACCGCTCGGGCGCCGAAGTGACCGACTTCCCCGCCGTGTGCAACGACTGTCTCTCCGCCACCGACAACCCCTTCATCCAGATGATCAAGGAGGACCGCGGTCTCGAATGCAAGATCTGCACGCGCCCCTTCACCGTCTTCCGCTGGGCCGCCGACCGCACCTCGCGCTTCAAGAAGACCAACGTCTGTCTCCCCTGCCCCCTTCTCTCCCTCCTGCTCTCTAACATTCGCTGACACTCGCACGCCCAGATCTGCCTCACCTGCGCACGCCTCAAGAACTGCTGCCAATGCTGCATGCTCGACCTCTCCTTCGGCCTGCCCATCGCCGTGCGCGACGCCGCGCTCAAGCTCGTCGCGCAGGGCCCCAGCTCCGGCATCAACAAGGAGTACTATGCGCAGAACCACGAGGGCGCGCTGGTCGACGGACAGGTGCCGGAGGAGTACGACAAGACGGACGCGGCCGCGCGCGACCTGCTCAAGAAGCTGGCCGGCAGCGAGCCGTACTACCGGCGGAAGCGCGGCGGGGGGGAGGGCTCTAGCTCGGGTGGTGGTGGTGGTGGTGAAGGTGGTGGTGGGGTGGGGCCCGTGAGGACGAGGGATCGAGAGGGAGGGAGAGGGAGGGGTGCTGGTGGCAGGGGCGGCAGGGGCGGCAGGGGCGGGAGGGGGGGGAGGTTTTCGGGGGTGGGACAGGTGCCGCCGGGGCCGCAGGATGTCATTCCGCCGGATGATCAGAGTATCACGTCGTTGTTCCTCACTGGGTACGTATTCTCTCTCTCTATCTTCCTAACACCCACTTCTCTTCCGTCCGAACTACTAACACCCAAACAGCGTCGAAGACGACCTCGCAGAGCACCACATCCGCACCTTCTTCACCGCCTTCGGCCCCCTCAAGTCCATCGTCTGCGTACACCGCTCGCGCTGCGCCTTCGTCAACTTCCAGACGCGCTCCGGCGCCGAAGCCGCCGCCGTCTCGTGCCAGGGCAAAGCCGTCATTGCCGGCTGCCCGCTGCGCGTGCAATGGGGGCGCACTCGGCCTTTGGGCAACATGGACCGCTCCCAGGCGGGCGGGCGGGGCGGCGGTGGTGGTGCTGCGGTCGTGGAGACGCAGGAGACGCAGGAGGAGGCGCAGGAGGGGGGCAGGGAGAGGGAGGTGGAGGATCTGGAGGGGATGCTGGTCGGGCCGCCGGGGAGTGAGGACCGGGCGTATCCGAGTCAGGTGGCGGGGTAGTGCGAGGGCAATGGCAATTTGATGAGTGTGTGCGTGTGGGCGTTTCGCTTTTTCCTTTTTCTTTTCTTGCTCTTTTTCTTTGCGTGTTCATCATGAAGTGGGTAATCAGATTCCAATTTTTGTACAATAGTCATCGTAGCTAGCTAGCCATTCCGCATTCCAAAAGGGAAACCATAAAAAAAGACAATATTTATAGAGTAGAGCTTCAGACCCCCAAACGCAAAAAAATTTAAAACGCAAAAGAAAAAGGTAGTTAAAATGAAGGGAAAAAAAACTACACTCCTCTACCCACTAATTCTAACTACATGTACATGGTATCTCTCCCTCTCCCCCAAACCGGCCCACAACCTACCCATTAAACCCCCCCCCCCCCCCACATCCTCCCCTTCACCCTCCCCCAACGCCAGCCCTAAGCCGAACAACACCCCTTCCCCCCCGCCCCCAGCGTCCCCCTCGCCTGCTTAATACTCTCATTATCACCCCTCTCAATCCCATCATGAATCCTCAACTCTGCCCACCACCACCATCCTATTAGCCCCCCCTCCTTCCTCTCACTCCCAATGCCCCAATGCCCCCCCATCCCCTTCCACCATCCCCCCTCCCCCCAGGGTCGTGGAACACTCACCATACCGCCCATCCCCATTCAATCTCCCCTGCACCACATTCCTCTTCAGCATCGTGGCCACCTCCTCCGCGTTGCTGACGAGCGAGCGTGTATCGTCGCTGTCGCGCGGGAGGGCGCGGTTCGCCTCGAAGCCGCGGCGGGCTTCGGTTTTGGCGGCGGTGAGGACGAAGGTGTCGCCTATAACCCCCGGGAGAGGGGGGGGGGGTTAGTGTGTGTGGAGCAATGGGGTGGGGGACAATGGGGGGAGGGAGACAGACCTTCGAAGGCGGTGCGGGCGGCGCGGATGAGGTGGCGGTAGGCGGCGAGGGCCATTGGTGGTTGTATTGTGTATAGAGGTGTATAGAGGTGGGAGAGAGGGAGAGAGGTATCGAGAGATGTTCGGGGGGTGGGAGAGGGCCGGGGATGAATGGAGGGAGATTCAAATACCCTCGTGCGGCTCTGCGGGTGATGGTGGGGCTGTTGCGAGTTTTTCTGGGTCGAGTTTGCGGTGGGGTCAACTATTCCCAAATCATGTAAATAGAGTAGATACATACATGGACTACTAATAGACAGACTCTACTCGATAATCTACATATATAATAACCTCCACTCTCCAGCTACAGAGAGATATCAAAC
The DNA here is from genome assembly GCF_003444635.1 of Morchella importuna. Lineage (NCBI taxonomy): Eukaryota > Fungi > Ascomycota > Pezizomycetes > Pezizales > Morchellaceae > Morchella > Morchella importuna. The sequence goes on along the minus strand of NW_025763399.1, from coordinate 1,526,478 downwards.
CCACCAAGATCAATACCCAATCCCTAACCTCCAGCTACAGAGAGATATCAAACCCACCAAGATCAATGCCCAATCCCTAACCTCCACCAGACAGACAGCCAGACACCCCCACCCACAATGGCCCCTCCACCCACCCCCCAAGCCGGGCGCCACCGACACCGTCACCGACAACAGCACCACCACCACCACCACCACCACCACCACCACCACCACCACCCCAGCACCCCCCGGAACACAAACATAGACATAGACATAGACTGCGCCCGCACCCGCCACACACAAGAATGGTCCGCCATCGCCGCCGAAGCCACCCGCGTCCTCCTCTGCAAGCGCCGTGCCTACTCCCTGATCGAGCCGCTCACGCCGGCCACCACGCGTCGGATCCGCAGCCGCAAGACCCACGAAGAGCCGCTTCTCTGGACGCTCGCCCACCGCTACAACCGCGCCGCCGTGCACACCCATGGCCTCCAGCCGTCACTGCGCCTCTGGGAGAGCGGCAATCTGGCGATGCAGCTAGGCACGCCGTACTGGGGGCTGCGGCACATCCTGCGGCGCCACCAGGCCAATTTCGCTGCGTACGGGGTGGAGGAGAGCGAGGTGTGTGAGCTTGTGAGGTGGCATATGGTGAATGGGAAGCCCGTGTTTGGGGATCAGAGATCGAGGTGGTATGAGCTTGAACTTGGTGGGGAGGGAGGCAGGCCGGGAAGGGAGTATCTGTGTGTGATATATGCAGCGGGGATGGGAGAGGAGCTGGGTACGGTGCTGAGTGCGTATCCGGCGACGGAGAAGAGGCTGTATGTGGAGCGGAGGAGAAATCGGGGCCTCAAAAGGATTCCGAAGGCGGGGAAGGTGACTTCGCCGGTGGTGGTAGGATCGGAGGGTGCATCGAAACCTACATATCCGCACGACCACGCAGAAAAGGAGCCAGAGACTCAGATCTCGAGACTGGAAGAGGTCAATGATATCCCGGGGACCATGGCAATCGCAACAAAGCCCAAACTGGGAATGACAGAAACCACACAGGTGAACCTAGAGCTGACCCCTGATCTAGCTATAGATCCTGCGCCCGCTATCATTACCCCAAAGCTCGAACTCACAGCCATAATGACCCCCGAGTTTGTATCCACAACTGCAACCACCCCAGAGACTCCCAAGAAACGCTTCAAAATAAAGCGCATCTGGCACTCCTTCAGCACGCCCCAAATCCGCCGCCTCTTCCTCACCAACGAGGAAGTCGACGCCCTCCCCGGCACAACCCAAGAACGCAGCCACCGCCGCCGCCTCGGAAAGTCCATCCACGCCACCTTCTTCGCGCCTCCCCGCCACTCTCCCCGCATCATCGTCCCCTCTCTCTCCCCCACCCCCGAAACACCAGCCCGAGCGCCCCGAATCCACCGAGACCCCGAAATCCCCCCCAAAGAGCCGCCGAAGCTCGCCCACAGAGTCGCAGTACGCCCCTATGCACCCGTCCCGCGCGTCCACCGCACCCACGCGCCGCCCTACCGGCCCCGCCCACGCATCACAAAGTTCCTCAGTCGGCGCAAGATCGTGCGTTGTATCCGCGGGCGGCCGTTCGTGCGTGCTGACCGGCCGCGCGGGCTGCGGCGGCCGACGAGGATGAGGGTGCGGGGGAGGGCAGTGATGAGGAGGGATAGGAGGAGAGAGAGGTGGTCGGTGACGAGGGGGACGCCGGGGGATATATTGGCGGTGTTGGCATCGCTGGTGAGGGCGCGGAGGGGGGGGGGGGAGTTGATAGGAGGTGGGTAAGGGCGGGGGTGCTGGGGTTGGCGGGTGCCGGGAAGGCGTTCCCGAGGCTGGGGGGCGTGTGGGGTATGTGGGGGGCGGGAACTGATAGCTTGTCACGGGGGTGGCAGGCGGCGAGAGAGCAGCAGCAGCAGCAGGTGAGGAAGGCGCATACGCAGACGGGTGTAGGCATTCCTGCTGCGGTACTTCCTCGGCGGGTTGTGAGCCCGGGCTCCATAGGGAAGGGTGTGATCCCGGTATTGTGGCGCGTGTTAGGGAGAAGGATGTTTCTATAAGCACCAGTATCAGTACTTGGCTGGGTGCATAATGAAAAGGATATAAAACAAGAAGAGAAAGGTAGTTGTAGCATGTTATATCACTCGGAGCGAGTACAGGAGTTCAGTCGAGGACTCAAGGGTAGCCAATGATTGACTGGAAGCATTACTATAGTTGTAGGGCATCCAACAGAAGAGCACCCTGTGGTAGCTTTGGCAGGGAGTGAAAGTCGGTGGTGCTTTGAGGGACTGTTGGGAGATAAATCAAAAGGGGGGGCGGGAGGCTATCCTGGAAGCCAGAATAGGCTGTTGCCAGCCCTGGGTTTGAAGACAGTCGAGAATGTTGTGATAAACACCGTTCGGACACGGTTTGGGCAGGAAGACGGTATAGCCATGGATAGGCATAGACGCAGACCAGCCACCAAGCAGTGTGGTGATTGTCGCCCCATTCCGAGAGGGGACACTATGGCGTTGGTAGGGCTAGTTCGATAGATGTATATAAACAAGCAAAGTAATGCACTCACTCCAGAGATATTGCCCATTTTGACCACTCTTTCAGAATAGGAGAAACAACTAGACGTAGTGGTAGTATTGCCCTGGCACGTCCCAGTCAAACTTTGCATACCAGTAAATGCAGCTGGCCTAGACCCTTCACGGAGTATGTGACCATGTTTCCCCGTCATCTTAGCATGTGTCCTTTCAGCGGTAGAAGTCGACGAGAAAAAACGTCTGCTGCCTGAGGGAATTTCATGCGGACTCTTATATACGGCCCGTAAATGAGCCTATGATGATAGTTCAAAGTAGACAACTGGTGTTCGTATAGGTTCGTTTCGATCTGCTTGTTGGATGCACCAATCCGACTCGTTGGACGGTGATTGTCATGATTAACGGATGATCTGTGTGGGTTGTGGCGGCCAACGCCTTAAGTATCACTCCCAGAAAGGACAGATATCAGCCTTGAAAGTCGAGTGCAATTGGTCTGGCTACAATGGCTGTGATGGAGGGACATTTTGCAACCGGACGTGCATCACACGCCGTCACTCGCCGCAGTACCGGACTCGTACAATATTATTTTTGTAGGGGGCTGTGTAACTACGACTGAGAGCTTGTAAAAAAACCAAGTATTGGCGGGATTAGTAGACCTATCCCTGGGTGTTAGTACCCTATGGGATCTGTGTAGTTGCGAAAGCAGTGGTCTAGAAATGGTGCTCCAAATCAAGACATTTCCACCGCTTGCTTACAACCTCGTGGGTCGTCATCTCTCATCACACGATATCACTCGAGCATGAGCAGGTCCATCAACCCGCCCATAAACTCCCCTCAGCACATCCGCACCACCGCCCTCAGGGCCAGCACGCGCATCAATGATATCATCCATCCATTAAACGCCACGCCCTCAAGCGCCCTAAAAATCAGCCAAAGAAAAGAACATCTGACCCACTATCTAGCTATCTACCCCCTCCTAATCTCCCACTTAATATCCTTAATCGTCACCTCCTCGCCCGCCTTCTCATCATATTCAAACCACTCGTCCGTGAGATCAATCTCCGAAAACTTGGTCCCAGACTCGAGCCCCTCCGCAAGCCAGTTGCCCTCCGCGCTGAATTCCTTAAACTCGCACCCGCGGCACTCAAACTCGAGGATGTTCTGCTTCTTGGGCGGGGAGCACTGTGTGTACGGTTTTGGAGCTGCGCGGATCACTGTGTAGTGTTGTGTTAGTATCCCACAAGAACCACTACCGCTGGGAGAATGGCGGGCTTATTTACTTGCTGAAGATTCGCGCTGTAGTGGCGGGGGTGTTAGGATATGTATACAATGATACTAAGCTGGAGAGCTAGTTGTGGGGGTGCTTACACTGCAGTTCTTACACTTCCAGACGAAATTGGACTCGCCGCGGCTGTTTGACATCTCTCTCTCATCCTACCCACAGTCAGCCCCTACACCCCTTCCCTCCCTTTCCTCTCCTCTCTGGATTCGCCAACTTACAAAACGGCTAATGCCCACCGTCTTCTCGTGCACCTCACGGCACGACGTGCACTGCACCTTCAGCATGTAGTAGAACGGGTTGTCCTCCGTGTCATCCGGCGGAGGTTTGTGACTCTGGGGGCGGCCTGGTGTTAGCATTGGTTTCCGAAGCTGCGCTGTAGGGGGGTGGGAGGTACCCGGAGAGGTCTGCGGTGAGGGTCAGGACTAGCATCTTTGGTTGTTGGGATGTGGGGATTATTGTTTGAGCTTGTTTGATTGGAGTGCGGGGCGTGGGATGGGCCGGGTAAGGTGGGGTGGGTGGAATAGGTTCATGCACGTGACGTGGGTCATGGGTGCTCACTCGTGGGTTTCTGTGGTTTGGGCTTAGAATCCTTGAGGGAACGGTTAATGGGTTGACTGGAGAGGGCTACAGAGCTATAGGATGACATGCGTAGGTGATTGATAATTCATTTATTGTGTGAGTGACATGTGTGTTTGGATAGATATTTTGGGGAGCTCGATCGAGCAAAATAAATTCCCATCGAAAATCCCTTCGATCAGCTATATGCGTTGAGTATTGGTATAAAGTACATGTAGATCCAGAAGTTACAGTGTATTCTATAGATAGTAATTAAATCCACATTTTACCGAAACCAAACGTAGTACATGGTCACAGTAGCCACATATGCCGATTCACCTATCTTTCCGGTACCGGCCCAGTGAAGATTAGATCTTCGCCCCAGATCAAATGCATATAGTCAAATTAAAAACCGAGTTTTCCCCTCTGAATCGAAACCCAGAGCCCCACCCATCGGGCCCTGCAGCCGAAACGCCCCGGTAACAAGCCCTCCAATCATTTCGGACCGGTCCCGAAACAGTGCACGTGTTCGCGGCGTTACCGCTGTGTACGGGTTATGTTCCGCCACATATGCATCTGTTTGGCGGGCCATCATAGAATATCACCCGGTAGTTTGATCTCCAGATCAGTCGAGGTGTTTTGACCGGGGTGTGTGTTGTGGGTGTAATGTGTTTACTTCCGGCCACTAGCGCTATTCCTACATTGCTCTTGACACCTACCACTGCTCTTGATATCTACGCATCTTACTAACAAAATCAAATATCAACTGTGTCTTCTATTCCCTCATCACCTATTCGCTGGTAGCTACATCCGCGGAACTTGAACACATCACCTCGAATGCCAGCTATTCATCCATAACAATGCAATATTCATCAAACAGCTACATGAATTAGGCACACCACAACCTGGAACAAGATTCCGAGCAAAATCTGGCCACCAAGTACTTGTAAGTCTGCAACAACGCGGATTGACACCTCAAGACTAACAAGTACTATAGAATATGGGACCCGACTGGAGATAGATAGCATGTTATCTATATGTGCCGTTATATATCAATCCCGGTACGAGTTCTTTAGTATATACCTATACATCCAGTTTGTTGGGGCTGACCCTGCAGCTGTACTATATACCGCTCGCCCCACGGAAAGTTGATATTTTATAGAATTCCAGGTCCAAAAAATCATATAACCGAAAAAGGCGGTTTTGTTATCTTGGCCGAGGCCCTGTTATTTCACGTCCTTCAGTCGGTTCGCCTTAGATGCAATTTTTCTAGAGCATATCACCTCATATACCATCCCCAGATCAATTGCTTAGCTGTCAACGCACGCAAGGAATATATACAGAGCCTCTACAGGGGTGTCAACTTTGGAATCATGTCACTATCTAGGTTAGTTAGTAAGCTTGTTATTCCCTCCCTTCCCCTCCCCTGTTCTTGCTGACTGTGTGCAGCGGGAGCTCGAACGAGGCCCTCTAATCACGAGATTTTAGCTATCTTGCTGGCAACGATATATTATTTGCCGTAAGAGCTTATTCTCACCGCAAAACTACGCTACTATACGCCTTGCTAGCTCGTGCGAAGTCTTTAATTCTCACCGCCCTATATTCTGAACATTCCCCTCTCTCTTCCCTCGTAGTAATTAATTTTAATTTTGGCAGTCATCAAATTAAATACATGGGCCATTTTGAGGCCAGGTTGCCACTTTGAAAATCCGCTATCCAGATGGCAAAATATTCATGATATATCACTCGACTCTGGGAAACTACTATCACGACTAAGATACCAACGAAGATAGCTGTAGCCTGCTTTAGAGACGATATGTTTTATGTATATCCCGCTAACTCTGCCGGGACAAGATCTGCATAAGTACATAATGCTCTAAATGCCGAAGGCTAGATCAAGTCGGAGAACAAAGGTTTATGCGAACTGCAACCAGGAAGGGCTCGAGGCGCATCTACAACGCAGCCTGCCTTAAGATGGGGGCCTGCAGAAGATCAGAATCAGGCGCTAATCATTTGTTCGTCTCCTCTCCCCCAGACATAGGTAGCCGCCTCGATCGATGAGACAGTTACAATGGATAGATCTGATGAATTAGAGCACTGTTTTCTCTTCCCCACCAAAGCTATGGGGTATCATGAGTGTGCGTACTCTACACTCAGTTATACCCATCATCGAGTTTCAAAAACTATATATAAACACGCTCAGCCTTCCTCCCCGATCCCCTGGTTCACACCACGTCACTCGGGTTCCCGAATCATGAAACCAGCTACGAACCTACGGCTGCCACTTCAATCTGCCCCCCAAGTCCTGACAACTCACTTGTCCCACTTGTCCAGCTGGCTGCCTCATTTTTCATGTGTACTGTAGAGTAGGTCCGGTACTCTACACCCCGGTGAACACATGAAACAGACCCAATACATTACCCCGGCCCATACGTACATACATGTATTTTGCCAATGATGGTTGAGCCGCAAGGTGGCCCTATGTTGGGTCGGAAAAAACGGTGAAACCGAGTGCTAAGTTCTGAACGGCGCGGACGGGTTTAACACACCCGCATGCTCCCGATGGCGATGTGGCTTGATCCCGTGGGCGTCGGTTGATATTGGGTTGGGGGCGGCCAAGTATGGTGCTTACTCTACCCGTGCAATTGTAGGTCCAAGTAGTGGGATTAGACTGCAGCTATGTACCTACGGAAATGGGGTTGAGTTTCTGGAACAATTACTAGCCGGCACTTTGGACGGATAACTCTAGCTACGGAGAATTTCCTTGGAGCGGGTATGGCTCTTTTCCGCGGCCAGTAGTGAGAGTAGTAGGGTTCTCTAGTGCGAGAATGGTCGCGGGAATGGTCGCCGGTGGTCCTCAGCGAATAGTAAGTGACCACAGATCTGTAGCGGAAGCTCAATATATCTAGAGTAAACTGGAGTTTTCAGGGGAGTATGAAGCTATTACATACAATTAATCAATAGTTAGGCACGAACAGGCGTTTTTTCTTCTCAGGAGCTCCTCAGCTCAAAGGGGGGGGGGGGGAACTATGGACAATGATGATGAATTTTTCTAGCTGAAGCATTTTACTCTATGGTTATCGATTGACAATTGTTGTTTATCACGGATGGAACGCCATTGATCCTTTACGGAACATAATGCATGACATCCGAAAACCATAATCGGTTCTGTTCCGTTTGGTTTGGCCGGCCGGCCGAAACAAACCACACACACATGCACGTAACGGGCCGTTTCCATGAACCCCCTCCAGCAGATCATGGTCCAGTTCCCCACAAACCAGGCAAACCGATCCGACTCGATTAGAATACTTACCGCGGCCGCGGAGGAGGAACGAGAGAGGATGAGGAGGAGAGGAGAGGGGTTGCTACTCCTCTATTCTAAAGTTGGTCGCTCTTCCTTGCCCGAACATCGCATCGCAGCGGTCAATCCCACTCCGGGTTGGGGTAGTAAAGTTAGGATCTTGTTGTTGTTTTTCTTTTTTATATATCCTGACGGCAGTTTTTTTCGTGACCATGTAACAGTTCAACGTATGCAGATATGTGCTCCATCAAGTCTAATTCTTTTTTTATTTTTTTCTGGTTTTGCAGGTTGCATACATTCCTCACCGCCGACAGACCGACGACCCGGCCGGGAGATATGGATGGGCTTGGGGGGGCTGCATCATCACCTCGCTCACCTTTCACCTTTCATCTTTCCCCCTCACGTTCTAGTCCCAGAGACGCTTAGTACTGGCGATCCCGAAGTTCCTGGAAGAGCAAGAAGAAGTGATCCTCTCCAAACTGCCATGGATCCCCGCAGGAATTGCTACGGCAACGGTTGCTAGGAGACGAACGACCGCACTTCACCGGGCCGAGTGATGTAAAGATCGTTGTTGTTGTTGATATGTAGACTGACGTTTCGGTACTTCCCTGGACCTGGAGAGTCAGGTCAAGTCGTGTCAAGCATAACACAAACACCGGGAGCGGACCATCACAAAGAATTGCTCTTACTATTATTATCATTGTAGCAATTGCTGCTCTCAGTATATGGAGTCCGCGTGCAGTGTACAATTAGGGTCATCCCGAGCTTGCCGGCCGGACAAGAGACCGTTAAGCTAGCCAGTTGACAGACAGACAGACCGTCAGATAGACGTGAACTGAAAACAGAGAGTCTATTAGAGAGAGAGAGAGTCATCTGTCGCTGTGCTCGGACGGAGCCTCTTGCTAGCTAGAGTACCTGGCGGGCTGCATCAACTGTCTTAATATCTCCCATATGTCATGTCACAGCACATGAGCGCTCTAGATTGAACGGTGCTCTTCTCTGCAGTTACCGCATCCCGTAGTCTTGAAGCACCACACCTAACCCTGGCGGTACTGGCTAACTCACTCCCTCCTGATCACCACCTCATCACCCCCTCGAGATGATCAGGAAACCCCACACACTGAGGGAGGTTCGCCAGACTATCTTGACAGGGACGCGAACCAAAGGATCTTCCCCACGTGCTGCACACAGCACTCTGACACGCAAGTCGATAGCTACCTAGAGTAGAGTGGAGTGGAGTGGAGTACCTGCGTGTGCCTAGTATGTAGGTTGTACTTGACAACAAACGAGCCGAGTGCGATCTCATGACACTAGCGCAGTAGGTACTCTACTCTCCATGCGCGCAACAGGCCGATGAGGATGAGGATGAGGATGAGGATGAGGGACACAACCTCTTCTTCCCCGCGCGCGCGACCCCCGGCCCGGGCACCTGGTTAGGTACTCTTTACTCTACGTGTGATGTCTATGCTATCTCCTAAGCGAAAGTAGAGTAAAGAAACACCCACGTCCAGTCGGAGGGGAAGGGAGCTTTGGGCGCCAGCGCCGGCGGACTATGACTCGATTGTTATGTCCATCCACCCTTACCTTCCACGAGTAGGGTAGGTGTAGACTGCGATGCATTACTCGTGATTAAGTCGCGGGAGATTGGGGGGGGGGTTCTGGAAACCGATAAGGTATCAAGATGATTATGATATGATTCCTAGACAAGACAGGGGCGATAGAGCACCGCGCGCGGCCGCGCCGGCTGGACTGTACAGTGGGTACGGTATATACGGTGCTCTACATAGGTACTCTACTTACTGTACCTGCTTTTCCAGCTAGCTAACCCTCGCCCTCGCTCTCGCTCTCGCCCTCCGGCCCCCACGACGTCATCCGTAGATCTAGAATAGAGCATCCACGCAGCGCAGCGCAGAGCCATGTATGTACTCTACTCTGCTGTATCCAATTTTAAACTTTTTCTCTCTCGCTCTCCAATCGACAAACTCAACAAAAAAAGTGAACAAAAAAAGCAAACCATTCACAGCCTGACTCGTATCGTATCGTATCGTATCGTCCAGCACCCATTCTCACGGCCGTCGATTTTGCAGCCCAGCCAAAAAAAAAACACCGCCCTGTCATGTCTTCGTAACAACCCTCCTCGGAGTGACTGTATGCGGGTCACGTCCAATCAGGATGCGTGGTTTCCGATGAGCTATATCCTACCCTAGCTGGGTACGCTAGACCGTACCTCCCACCCTACCATCCACAAACCAAATAAAGGTCGGCAGCTTCTACGATACCTATCACGAGCGCGCAGTGGTAAGTACTCACGAAGCCACCACCACAAGCGAGTCAAAGTCCGAGTCCAAGTGCAAGTCCGCCACCCCTATCTATCTATCTGGTGGCGGGGAGGGGGGGGGTGTATGAAGAGTGTTATGTCGCAATAGTCACAGCTAGACTCACAGACAGCAAGCAGCATCCATCACCATCACATGACCCGGGATTTCCGCGACGCCGCGTCCCTTGCAGCCAGCATCGGCCATCCCTGCTCAACTCCCGGACCTGCTTTTGCTCTGCCTGCCTTTGCTTTGCTTTGCCTTGCCTTGCCTGCCTCATCATCATCCTCATCCTTATCCTGGGTTGCCTCGGTCTCGGTATGATACTTTTTCTATAGATTCTAGCTAGCTAGCTTAGCCCTACCTACAAATATGCCCTACATCTATCTCTGCCTGCAGGACCGTATCGTATCGTGCTGCTGCGCACCGACGTCCGTGAGAAGGGCTGGTTGGGCTGTGGATGACGTCGGGATTGCCACCGTTTCAGGGGCTGGGGGGGGGGGGGGAGAAAGTCCTCGCGATTGGAGGTATGCAGCATGTGTATGAAACTGGGTGCTCATGTTTTATTTTAGGGGTGTGTGGGGTAGGGGAATAAGCAGAAGGGGAAGAAGAAGGCAAATAAACGGGCAAACCAGAAGTACCAAGAAACCGGCAACCAGGGAAGAAGCATGTGCGCTCAGTCTCAGTCTCAGTCAGTCTCTTCGTTCAGTCAGACCCCAGTCCAGTCCGTCAGTCAGTCAGGTTTAGTCACTTGCAGTCAGGGGGTGCGCGCGCCGGGAAGCGAAGCGAAGTGAGGATTGCGAGACTAGATTGTTCATTTTCATTTCGATCGGCGATGCCCTCTCGAATTAACAAGAAACTGTCCAATCCCAAGTAGTCGGATTGAATTTGAATTGCGCGTCGTTTGTAAACAGTTGAATTTGTTTCCTCGGCCCGGGCTTGACTCATTTTTTCGCCAGTGCCAAAAGCAGAAATGACACTGCCCTCCTCTTTACTCTGTTTTGCCTCCCTCTATGCGTTTCCTTGTGATATATCAAAGACTTTTGCGATATTTGCCAATTTGCACGTGCTCGTCAACTCGGTTGTTGTGGGGACCGGGGTGTGCGTGCGTGAGTGTGTGTGTGAGAGAGTAGATGGATGAATGGGAGCGCAGAGAGTCGTTTATCATTGAACCCCCAAGACGTCCGGGTAACACGCGAGAGCGCGTCATTCGTCAGTCTCGCTTAGCAATCGAGATAAGCTTTGTCACGTGCAAGCCCCTTAGTGTGACAAATGAGTCATCATGGGGAGTCCAACAGCACACACCCCCATCCGGTCTAGCAACCCAACAGCCGTTTCGTGAAATGCTGAATTCGCTACCTAACCTTCTCCTCAGGCGTCAGGCTTCAATCGAAACTTTCGATCCTGATTTGCGGACCCCTCTTCATAGCATGATAGTAAACACGTCAGCGCGTAGAGCATGAGTGAAGGTGAGTGAGTGGATACCTCTCTCCATGTAAGTACTTCTGACTCTCTGCAGCGCCGTGTACATGTGTTTTCCAGGGTCTGTGACCGGACCAATAGTAGAGCGCTCATTCACCCCCTCTTTTTTTTTTCACTGGTTTTTTTTCTTGCTCGCTCTCACCGTAGACCAGACCATACCATACTGGTGGGTTTTGATTGATTGATTGAAACCAACCAAACCACCCCCCCTCTCTCCCTGGCTGGCTGGGGGCGTTGTGTGGACAACGCACAATAACGCAACACGTAGTACCGGTGTGGGTGTGAGTGATGATTTTAAATACTTTGTTCAGAAGAGAGACGGTGCGAGAAATTACTAGATGGAGGGAGGCTTTGAGCGGTGTTAGTAATAGTAGATGACTATTTCTGGTGTGGCTATGAGGAAGTGATGATGATGATTGCGGTTTTAATTGTCGCCGTTTATTTGCTGTGGTGGTGGTAGCTACATGTAGCTATGTAGCTGGCGACATCATACATCATGACCAAGAGGTTGAGGATGGTTTGCAGCCGTTTCTGGGTATCGATTCCCATAGGGCCGAGTACTTCATGCAGGTAGCACTCTACTCACGCAGATTAGATTAGGTACCTCCCAACAAGGCTGAGAAGTATATGGTAGGTACATACATTGGGGAGTTGAGATCACGGACCTTTTCGGTGACGCGCTGTTCTGTTCAGTGTTCCAGAATCTTCTGGTCACGGGCACTGTGTCTCTTTGCGGACAAGGAGGGATGGCCTCAGCTTTTTTTCCTTTCTGGTTGCTTTCAAATCTGGTGTCGCAGTTGCGAACTTGCGATGTATGTAGAGAGTATGCATGAGGAAGCATAGATATCACTCGCACTGGGCTGGGGGTGGAACAGGTCTCAATGATACGCACAGTCCGTATGTCTGTGGGCACTCGTTATGCTATCGATGGCAGGGGGTGGGAAAGGCGTTGGGGGAAGAAGAGGTTGTTCTGAGGTTGCACATACTCGACGCTCACGATCACTCACTCACTCATCCGCAGTCACTCACCCATCATCACCATCACTTACTCTCCCCCATACTCTACTCTACTTTTCCCCAACATCAATCGCCCACCACCACTACCACGATCATGCACCCAGCAGACTACCGCATTTCGCTTCCAATCTCCCCCCGCGGTATCTCAAAGCTGGTAACCCCCCGAATCCAGCCCGACCACTGGTACAGTTGACAAAAAGTATCATCCCTCCATATCTTCTTCTGGCAGACATCTTTTACACCTGGATGGCCCAATCACCAATTCGCACCCTCACATCCAAAGAAAGGTATGGGCGAATATTTAAAACCTCCCCATATCGTACATATCCGCGGCAGCAGCGCAGCAGCAGCGGCAGCCATCAATCAAATTGGGTGACAGAAGCGTGCGTCGCTAGCCGCAGATGGAGAGGAAGGAGGAGGAGAAACTGTCAAATCAGAATCTCCATTTCGAAAAGGCAAGCCGGGCGACAGCTCACGTAGAGGATCATCCCCCCGCCTTACACAACACAATGCATACATCGTCATTGTGAACAGGTTCCCATTGTTCGGCGGCACACCTACGTCTTGGTGCATTTCGCACCCCGACCGATTGAAAGCCCGAATGACCGGCGGGGCCGTACATATGTACCGATCGGCTCTGCTACGTTACTCTCTTTCTCGAAACAAGAGTGGGTATGGCAAAAAAAGAAAATGCCGAGATTCCCAAAATTCTCAGAGGCGATCATAGCGGAACTATTTTTTCGCACCCCATCTTGTGGTAAAGCAACCCCCATCCTTGGTCCCAGGATGAATCGCGATGATCACAAAAAAAAATGGAACACACGCTCGAAATAAAAATCACTCAAACTGGTGATGCAACACGAGGGAAAGAAAGAAAAAACTTTCACCTATTTATTTTAGCAGTCACTAAGGGATGGATGGGAGATAAATATTGAGGAGAGGGTGTGAAAGAAGAAGCCGAAGAGGAGGAATATTATTATTTACTACTCGAGAGTAGAGTAGGTAGAGCTGAGCTATCTGCCCTGAAGATCTGTGTATCGGGTCACATCACACTTCGGCGCCTGTGAGAGCGCCGGGTGATGGTGGTGGTGAAAAATTAAACATATCAAACAGGACCTGTAGTTTGCGACGGGACCGGCTCACAAGGGACACCATTCCCTTCTTCCAGATTACTACTGCCTGGGATTGGTTGAGTTGCAATCATTTATCTGTATCTAGTAAAGAGAGAACCGAAGACAATAAGTTACTCATCAATTGATAAACGAGGTAACTTTCGGGGGAAGTCGGTTTCAACCTCTGTAAACTTTGTTGAGAACGAGTCTCAAATTTCCGGACCCGATCGTCTGGAAAAGGGGCAGGACCGGTGGGCCTCGTCAATATTTTTGCGGCGCGCGCACGGAAGCTCCCTTTTGTTTCTGCAACGGCCAATTGCCATGGCGGGAGCTGTGTCACCGTCGCTCCTTGTTTCCAGAGTGAAAAAAAAGCACTAGGGCACCAAAGGGGGGAGTTGATCAACCCCCTGTTTAGATAAATTTTTCAACCCATTTAAAATTAGTTCATTTCTCAATATCCCGGCCACTTGTTTGAAGTTGGGGGAGGGTGGAGGATAATGGAGCTGGTTCCCGTCCATCTCCAGCTCTAAGGTGAAAGTGAAAGCCGTATGTTGGGGGGTTTAGTTGGATAGATACAGACGCGTATCGCCGAGAAGAGAACAGGAAAAGCTGGAGAGTGCTGGAAAGCTACAGTTGGTACCATTGAACCGTGCTGAACAATAGACTATCATATGTAGCAGCAGCTGGCAGCGGCGAACGAGCGAACGAGCGAGACGCACTGCGCTTATGTAGGTACATGTAGGTACTCTACATCATCGTAGTACTAGTAGGTAGTAGTAGGATGTAGACGAAGCTGACAAACGAAACCCAGTTGATGGCGAACTGAAGCTACTTGGTTGGAGTCGCTTGTTGTAATCAGGACGTGACGGACTTGCGTTGCGTGTGTAAGACAACGCCTTCAATTTTTATTTTTTTTATTCCTTGTATGTATTCTCTCTCAATCGATCCCCTTGCTTCATCCATACCGTACCGCCGTCGGGGAAACACCGATTAATTTGCATTTCAATGGCCGAGCGCTATAGGTTTGGGTTTAAAGGAAAGGAAAAAAAGGGCAGAAACGGTTGAGTAGTTCCGAATTCCAGGGGAGATGCTCAGCAAAGAAGAGAGATGAGTATGAGTTAGGGATGTATATTTTTTTTGTTTTATTTTTTGGGGTGGCACGTTGCACTCGTTATGTGTGAATGCACCTGCGTAAACGAGTTTCTTTCTTGATGCTGCTGCTGTGTGCGCCGTTGCATAAAGTACCTAGGTGATGGCTATTTAGAAAGCTCCACTGGCGTACAGAGGTTTTGTTCTCACCTTACCTCACTCTTCTCTTTCTTCCTTGAACGCCTGAACGACGAATGGCGGCGTAACTTGAGTACATCGCGAAGTCCTTGACCTGAGTAGGTGCATAGCCTCAAGACACGCACGGTCGCAAGTCGCACTCGCAACCGTGTTCCTTGTTCTGTGAAGAAAAGACTGGTTGGTGGGACCTAATGTAGGTGTGGGACCTAAGTTATTTGGGGAGGGTAGGGTAGGGATAACCTGACTTGCATAGTATTGCGAAATTTCTCTGGTAGAGTCACATATGCCCTCGGTCGCTTGTGTGTGGTTGATAGTACATAGACGAGGATGAGGGGGATACTGCACTCTCTTTGGTGTGGATGCTGCTGTGTCAGTAGTGAGAAAGAGTTGCTTCTCTGGTCTAGGCTAGTGTGGTGTGTGGATGAATTTGGAGAGAGGGTAGAGTATAATACCCCCGCCTGCATCCACGCCCTTCTCTTTCCACTTCTTCTTTCTGCTCACTCTCGAGATCCCCATTCCTTATCATTGTGCATCCCTAGGTTCACCTTTGAGTGACAGTTAGCACTCCTCTCAAAAAGATTGATTTTTACTACATCTAGAGAAACTTCGCTTGTCGTTTTTTCCCTACCAAAAAAGAAGAAAAAATCACAACAATATTTATCAACCATCACCCACAACCTTATTCTCCCCCCATACTTACATGCTAGAGTTACGAATCACAGATCTATCGTAACTACTTATCTCTCTACGTTTTGATCAATAAATCGAAACGTATTTTACCATTACAATCAAAACACCAAAAATCACATAATGCAATTCGAGCAGCATCCCGCCTACTCTAGTCCATTCTATCCTCCAGGATACGGCGGCTACACAAGCCCCCCACCAGGTGGAATGCCTCCCCGCGCGAACTTCTACGAAGGTGGCTTCGGCGCCTCTATCCCCACCCCTGCCCCATCCCCAAGAACTCCGAGTGCCTCCAGACGCAGGACTCAAGATTTCAATGGAGGAGCTTCGGCAGAATATGTTCACCACAAACGTCCTTCTTCTTCCCGAAGGAGTGGCCATGAACATAGTGAATTCCCCCATGAACAGTACCACGCGAGTACTTCCTCTCCTCGTCCAGGTGCAGGTCACAGACCCGCATACATGAACCCGACTCCTCTCCACACTCCACCACCATCCGCACATGCCCACCACAGCAGTGGCAGTGGTACAATGCCGCATATCTACTCCTACGTACCGGGCTTCACGGCTCAGCAAGCCGAATACGTGAGTTCCTCCTCCTTCCCCTCAGAAGATTATCGTGGTGGTAGTTCTAGCCGCCATCGGGCACGGCATAGCAAGTCGGGACGCCGGCGTCCGCGGTCCTACTATATCTACTCTTCCTCCAGGACCGTCACTGACTCTTACCCTCCCCGTTCACAGTTTCCCCAGCAATCATACACCCCTGGCCCTCAATCACCCCCCCCCACCCGCGATTCGGATGGTAGAAGGTCAAGGACCACCAGGCGTCAAGCGACTTGGCAAGCCGGCGAACCCACCCCCCGCTCCCCGCCACAGCAATCAAAGCCCAAGTTCACCAGATCTCAGACCGAGCCAGCTACCACCGATGCTGAGGCGGTTAGACGCAAGGCTGTAGAGCATGGAATTCCTCTAGACTACTCTTTGAAGAACTGGGACCCAGAGGAACGACCAATCATCCTCTTGGGATCAGTTTTTGATGCCAACTCTCTGGGAGAGTGGATCTTCAACTGGACCAAGTACCACCATGGAAAGACCCACGACGCCACAAAGACTGCTGGTGGATTGTGGGAGCTTCTCACTGAGCTGAGCTCCAAGTTGAAGCGTGCTAGGGAATTCTTTGGGTGCATCAAGGCACCAGAGAACAGAGAGATCTTGGACGACTTCATGGAGAGTGGAGAGAGGCTTTGGCAGAAGTTGAAGTCTTTGTTGAGGAATTGCGAGGATTACATGTGGAGGGGCGCCCGAGGTGTCGCTTCGCCAGGCCCTCAAGACAAGCCAGCTGTCCAGATGGGAAAGAGGTCTGGAGCTGAGTTTGTTGACGCGATGTTCAACGGCGAGAAGGAATGGGAGAGGACGGAGAGACTCATGAGGGGCATGGCCACTTGGTGTCAGAGGTTCGAGGTCAACTGCGAGGACATCCTGCGAAGTCCCAACGCTTAGGTGGAAATCAGCAACCAAAAGTTTTCACGGCGTTCTTTTCACTGGAATTGAACAAAAAGTTTTTGGACCAGTTAAACATTTAGATATTTGAGGCGTTATTTCCTATTCAACTTTTTTTTCATTTTTAATACCCACTTTCGATACCCTCTTCTTTTTTATACTTACCTTTGTGACTCTTATGTTTTAATCACTATTCTGGTCTATGTAAGTTTCTTTCATTTTGGTTTTCATGGGCTGGGAGCATTTCCACAAAAGCAATCGGCTGTATTATTAGTTTCCTACTTACACGGGTGGGTTGGTGGGCGGGGAACTTTTTGTTTTCGTGATGGGGTTTTTTTATCTTTATCTTTTATGTATTGGGAAAAGTTATCGGGTTCTTTTCTTCATTGGGAATATTTTTGGTCCTGTTCATTGGTTTTCATTTTCTTTCTATTATTCCTTTCTTTCTGGAAAAGTTATCTGCATACAAGGGGGTCCTTGAATCTTCTGGCATGCTTTGAAACTTTAGGGTTTATTATATATTGGTTGGTTTTGGGGGAGGGGGATTAGTTTTCTATTTTTTGATTTTTATTTGCGAAGATACCACTTGTAGTTTTGTTTTTTGTTTTTGGGTTGGAGAAGGAGTCGAAGATGGTCGACGTACGCAGTGGCGAGATGAGTGAATTATCGCGGGGTACGGTGGAGGATTATTTTCGGACCTTCAAGTTTTGACAGGCTTGTCAGAATATTGTGACTGGTTATACGCTTTATTTCTTTTGTCATAATACGATTCTCTTTTGTTTTATTTTGCAAGTTCGCGCGCTCCATTCATTCTCCCCTCATTCTTCTACCCCTCCTCATGTCATGGAAACCCTTCCTGCATGCATGCACACATCATCGTTCATCGTCATCGTCAGCACACTGAACACACACAAAAAATCCCTGCTCCATCTTTGTTTGAATCTCTGAGATCGCGTGGTCGGGGGTGTTTTTTTCTGGGCTTGGGAATCCTTGACGCCTTGACGTCTTGAGGCGGGGTTGGTTGGTCTAAGGGCTTAATATTTGAGAATTATTGTAACAACAGATGTTTTTGATTTCACGGAAAAGTTTCGACAGAGAAAGACTGTACTTGTAATGGATCATGTTTTGAAAGAAGTTATTGATTTCGAGATTTATTTATTTCCTTTTTCTCTCCTTTGCTTAACGTTTATCTGCTGCTATATAAAAAAAAAAAAAAAAAAACATTCGCTGGCGACCTTCATCTTCCATTCATATAACCTTGTAGAGTACTTATCTATATCTATGTGCTGTAAAGACGGATGTCGATAGATATATAGATATGCTGCTTGCTGTATGGCAGGCCGATGATTGATTGACCTGAAAATCAATGTGAAGCATCGTAGGTTTCGGTTAACGAACAAACCATCCAGCACTGATATGCGGCAATCTCTCCGTCCAACATGACATTTGCACCCCTCAAAGTCTATCCTGCGCGCGCGCGTTCATGAAGCCTCCCTTTTCCTGCAGACCTTTTTCTTTGGATGACATTTATTCGCGATAGCTACTCGTTACTCTAGTTGCTTGTTTTTTTTTCTTCTTTCCCATTTGTATTTTAGGACCGAGACCAAGATCGTCCCCGCTACCAATCATGGACTGTGTTGGAGCCTCATAACCTTCCACCTGCATGTATGTATGTAGGTAGACCCCGCCCCACAGCGCAAGAACCAACCATCCCTTAGACGCGCAGAAGAGTGAGAGTGGGAGAGCACCTGTACGTCCTCCTCCCTCCCCAAAACGAAAATAGGGAAATGTAAATGGAAATGCAAACGTGGAACCCTTACATTGCGTCACAGGAGGGGAGTTTGCATCAATTATTAGTTCTAGTAGCAAGTAGCCCCGCCCTCGCTTCAAGCATGTCCTGTTATTAATTGTTGGTAAAGCAACTAATTTGGCTAACTAGTACTAAGATTAGAGGTCACGTTCTCGAGTCTTGATCAAGCTCCATGATCATTCAATGCGGGGACGGAGAGGGCGGACGAGCGAAACGGAGCTTGGATAGATAGAGATCTCTCTTCTAGATCTGTTTCGCCTCGCTACCTGCGGCGATGTTCCAAATAATTCATTACCCCTCCTCTTCATGCTTATGCTTATGCCTCATGGCGGAGCTAGCTAATACTGTAGATGCTCTAGCTATGTACATAGCAGAGTATCATGATCGCAGCAGGCGCGCGCGCTCACTCGGTGAACCTGGGTTAGGGTCCCCATCCCCCCCCGAAGAGTATGGCATTGTATCGCACCATGCTTCTACCCCTCCTTTATTCTCAATCTCCTCCACCACCCACCCCCTCACCACAAGCAAACCTGTCTGCCCAGCGGCAGTGCAGGCACGTGCCGAAGGGTTCCGTATTGGATTGGATACCAGCCCAATTGTGCGGTATTATGATGGGCCTGGGGATTGCGATGCGAGGGAACCTTTCAATTGGGGAAGAGGTACATACGTAGGGACGTAGAGTATGAGCAGGTAGGTCATAGGTGGGTGCCTTTGATATCTAACCACCTTATTTTCATTATGCAGGCAAGCAGGCAGGTAGGAAGGGAGGGAGGCTGTTTCCCACACACCGGAGGGAGAGAGCGGATATGTTTCGTCTCGTCACGGAGAGACAATTTCAAGACCTGGGCTGGAGGTACCGTTCTCTGCTCACTCTGCTCGTAATTCATGTATGTAGGTCTTACCGCCTACATACACATACTTACATCAAATTTCAATTGTAGAACACTAGATGATAATTCTACTACTCAGCCCGCCTATTTTTGCGGCTGCAAGGAAAAAAAAATAAAAATTCCGTACCCGTAATGATTGATATGTACCTAGGTAAGGCGATTCACTGTGGTCAAAAAAAAAAAAAAAGAGCTGAGTTTTCAGTTCAGTTCCTGAGAGCTTCCAGCTTCCGGATCCGCCGCCGATCCTGAGGTTGAGGTTTTTTTGCAATTCAACCAGCCTGCCGGCCGGCGCAGAAGTTTTTCCCTTCCCTCTTCCACCTCCTCCTTTGTTCTGTCTCACCAACCCCCCGGAGCCGTAGGATGAACAAACTTGTTTCCCCGACAAGCCACCTACAAAAAAAATAAAATAAAAAAAGTTACACACATATCTGTGTGAGAGTCAGTGAGACCCATGGCCAGCCCTGAAAATTGAGGTGGAGAAAATGAGGTTTTACAACCTTTGGGGAAAGAAATGCGAATGCGGAAGAGGGGTTTTCCTGTTGGTCTAACCGCATTTTATGCAGTCAGAGTTTAGTTAGTTGTGGAGGTCAATGACCAATTGGGACCCTTCTGGAAGAAGAGAGCTTTTAAGTTGTTGGTCACTTACCCGCTCACCTGTGCGAGTTCGCGAGAGCGTCGAGTGGACTCGGGCAGGCAGGAACGCAGGTAAGGCCTTGTTCGGCCCGCACGCGACCGGGCGGATCATGGGTAAAATCATGATAAAGCGTGCAGGGCACTCAGAACTCAAGTCACCAAATTATTTGACAGGGCTCTTTTTTTCTTATCTTGTGGCGCGTGTTTGTTACCCGGTTCCGTTAATATTTTTTTGTTGGGCTTGCTTGAGTGACGAGGGAATAAAATCATGGACTTCTTGACTTGGCTTGTGGGACGGGGATTACGGGATGTGCGTACATACATTCCTGCAGGATTGGCACCGAGTATGTAGGTAGGGTATGGCATGTAAAGTATGTGCTTCACTAGAGTGTGTATGTGAGTGAGTAGCTTCATGATCATAAGAGTCACAATTCTCTCCCTGTTGGTGGTTTTTGTTGGAAACCCTGGGGATATTTCCAACAGAATGTTGGTTTTTGTTCGACACCCACAAAGTTCAGATGGCAGATGTCTAAAGTCTCCTCCACCTCCCCCTGGCAGTAGTTGGCACACATCACATGAAAGCGAGAAAGAAAAAAAAAAATCAACATATTTGCCGTGTCTTGCTACTAGTCATCACGGAGAGTAAAGCATGCTATGTGAAACGAAACGAAACGAAACATCCTAGAGAGAGAGAGAGAGATCTCCCGTCCCTCGTGGTCAGCAGGCGGCGGGAGCTAAGGGCTATGTTTGTGGGACCGAAGGAGCCACCTTCGCAACCTAACGAAACGAGCCTCACGAGCGAACGGGCCACAATCTACCCTACTAGGTACGGTACCGTACCGTTATGCCCTAACGAACGTTAACCAGGGCGTGGGATCTTATCATAGAAGCTTATGGTCTGACGAAAATAAGATTGAGGCTGCGAAATGTTCAGACGAAGGCTCTGTGTGTTCCTGGGTTCCTGGGAGGCTTTGCGCAACAACCCTAAAATTGTTTTTTTCTTTCGCTTTGCCTTTGTGCTTGCCTTTGCTGACTGACTGACATGACGCAAGAGAGAAACGGCGCGGCACAGCGATGGGTGGATGGATGGGATGGGTGGATGTTTCAGTAAGCAATCTAATCGCAAGCGCCGGGAAGGAGGGATGATCTGAGAAGAGTTACATGTCTCTAAATTTAGAATCAGAAATCAACCTCTTAGACTGAGTAGAAAGAAAACAAGCAAGATGCCTTCTCATCAAGGCGGCGATGAAAGCTCGAGATGATGTTCCAGAATATCTCTCCCTCCATCGTTAAGCCGCGCGCGTCATTATGCAGTAGCTATCACTGACTGATTCATTCACTCTCGAGATGTGAATACCTAGTTTTGAGTGGATGGGGTTGTTTAAATTGTGATTGTGCAACGGTCAACGGTCCAGACTTAAACGGTCAGGCATGCAGTTTGCATTTGTGACCTAGTGTGACCATGATTTTGACGACGATTGAGGATAATAAGAAGCAGGGTTATTGCCGCCTTGGTGATCGGACGGGATCGAGAGGTTGAGGGGGTGTCGTTGTATGGTGGTTGCAATTGCAAGCAAGGTTTTGGCACATACAGGTGTGATAGGTTTAAGTACTGAATCGGTCATCGGCGAGACGAGAGTGAGTGATGTGCACGACAGATGGGAATTGAGGAAATAAATGATTAAACAATTAATTCTCATGGGCTGTCATGTCATATCATTGAGGTGGAGAGAGGTGGTGGAGTAGGTAAAGAGGTCGTGGTGGTGGGTGGTGAAGGTAGTACACAGGTTCTTGAGCCGGAGAGCAGCATCGCGACGATTTCAGACACAACTATAGAGTAGAGTAACTAACAGGATTGTGCTTCTAAAATAGCCGAAGCCGAGCTCTGTATGCTGTGCGATCATATAGATCATGTCGGAGGGAGGGTGCTCTTTTCTCGGAACATACAAGTGCAGTTTATGAATTTTATTTAGTCTGGTATGTCCCGGTAGTGTGTGCCTATATAACCGCCAATTTATCAACGACGGCTCTGCTCTGCATGTTCGGCCTGAGGTCTAGACTTGAGCTCTCACGGCACGGGCCGACAATAATGGGCGAGGGTAATTGAACGGCAACTATAATACTCTATAGTATACATCCGCTCTAAAAGTGTATTCAGGAGTACTCCACTTGACACTCAAGGCAGACTCTGATACCTGGTTCTCGGGAGCTGTCACTGTTACAATGAGCATCAGCATCACCACGAAGCTTAAAGTCGTGATACAGCACCCTGTGCGCAAGATGCTCCAGAGAACAATGGATCGCACAACCTGCGTCGTGGAAGCCACAGAGCCTTCGCACTCATGCTATCTCAACTGCAGACCTCATTCCGCCTCTATCCTAAGGATCTACTAAGACATTCCTGCCAAGAGCCCCTAGATACGACCACGTTCATTCCCATGGATCCTAGGACTGAAACATGTCAACACGATACCAATCATCACAGCTCAGGCCTCAAACTATCCTTCTGTGATAGGCCAAGATATGTAGGGCTATCTACTGTACCTAGCATCCACTTACTCTAGGCTACACCGTTGATAACCGGCAACTTGTTACGGTTGGCTAGTGAGAGGTGTGCTTCATTCGACATTCGAATAGGTAACCAGCATGAATAAAAGCTGTTGTGGTGCTTCACATCCTCAGTGGGGGCCAATTGCTGAGAGGCAGACCGAAACGAGATAGCCACTCTTTCAAACGGCACGGCAAGGGGCAGCGTGCCAACTGGCACCCTCGGGGGAAAGAGGTCAGGAACCGTGGCTCGTCTCCACTGGCTTGGGCGTGCATTGCGGGACATCGTTGAACGGTCCGGCGCGGCAATGCACTTCACCGAATTAATTCTCCTGAGAATGAGGATCTCCGTTCATTCGTGATAGAAGCATGTTCTGTCTGTGCAGTTATGGCACAGAGACGGGCAGGGGCCCTCGACTGGAGTTTTACTTCAAGGTCACGAGCAAAACCTGTGCTGGAATAGGAATATTTGGACGCGAAGCGGAAACAACATGTCGAAGATGCAGCGCACCATACTCAACGGGCGATAAGATATTTTCTTGTGGAACTTTTCTTCACATAAGCGCTGACCGATACGCCGCTTGCGCCGGAGAGTACGAATCCGGCGCGCCTGGCATCAGAGAGACACGGCATTTTTATGTTCGATCAAAAGCAGTCAAATCCCACTAAATTGCGAATCTGGAACAGCCGCCTCGCCCCACATCTTTCCCCACGCACCCTTCCCCCCACGTTTTTTCAACTGGAGATCCGGGGTGCGCGCGTATCGATAAGCTCCCCACACTCACATACATTGCGCACGGACGGACTCCTGCAGATACCCTCAACTACCGGGGTCTTGTATATCAGCCCACTCAGAGTATCTCCTCTGGATCTAACATACAGCCAATGCCTCTTCTTAAATCTGAAGGAAGGCTCTCCCTTATGCAGGGGGGTGGGGGGTTGTTTTCAAGCAGGTACCAAAAAAGAGAGAGAGAAGCCAGATTCATCCTGAGACTGTTTTCTATTCTTCTCTAGTGGGAAATAGTGGACGTGTCACCATATAAGTCGAGAATTGTAATTCTGGCTTGTTACCACGGGACTGGATGTATCATGGATCTCCCAATCGCTAGTTTATTTGAAGCTACATCTCTAGTGTGGAGGAGCTGTGACAGCTCAAATTACCATAGTCCTCCACTGCTTGACACTTGCTTAGGCTGGGCAACTCCATGTAGGTGCTTTGGGACCCTGTGAATTGTGGAGGTCAGCCTTGAGGGGTGGAGGCATAATTTATCTGACCTAAGATCAGTATATCTATACATTTAGAGTCGAGTGCATAAGTGTAATATTTCAGCGGTTACGGTCTATTACACGTAATCAGCGATCTAATTCGTGATTTATGGAGAAAATATGATATGAGCTCCTCGTTAATCAAGCTAACCAAAATCGTGATAGTAGTGATTGGAGCTTACAGTAGCTTTGTCTTTGAGGCAGAGTAGGTGTGATCTTATCCCATGAACCGTAGAAGCCTGAGGTTCCAATTGGGTACTTTGCAACTCTAACCTCGATAAAAACATAAAAACGATATAATCCAGCCCTGTTCACTAATAACAAAGAAGCGGGAAAGTTTATCAACCGATCCCAATAAGAGCTCCTAATATAGTACTCACGAAGCTGGTGTTGCTGTGAATTTAAGAAAGGTCACTTTATTTCAAGTGAGGCCCAATCGGGTCCTTAACTCGGTTGCTACGGTTGATGGGATAAATAGCATTGTCCTTGATTCTTATCAGCGCAGCTGTGCTTTACATATTCTAGTTCAGTACATGCCGTAGATATGTCTCCGAGCGAGCGTGTCTACTGCATATCATACCCACAGACTACCTAGACTAAACTACATATATGTATGTATTAATCAACTGATACAGCATTGACGCAAGCCCACAAGCCTCCAATAACATGAAGTATAATATATATCTCGATCCTAGCTGCGCGTGGGCCTTGAAATTCTTCAGAGCTAGGAACAAAGGATAAGCACGCCGGGAGCTAGTGGGAAGCATACAGTAATTCTCCTGCTGGATTACATCATGACCTCGAACCGCTTTGTAGAAATTGATCGCGCAGTCCTTGTAATGCAGGTAATTACTTGCCTTGTTTCTTGTAGCGCTTGGTATGTTGTTGGAGTACTCTGCCATGCCTAACTGTATGTACTCTCCACGTAGTCAGCGAGACAGTTCTCTTCTCGATATTGACGTTCACATATGTAGTCTGAAAATATTTTTTTTTCTTTCCTGCAGGCAGAATCGCGCTCTTCCATTGTGGTCATGATGTTGTTGTTCTGTGGTTGTTGTTAGGTTGAAAGCTAGAGTGTATTGTACATATGTGCATTTGTATGAGAAGTGCGAAATGATACAGAATCACCAGATATCATTCGTGGCCTATGCGGGAGTGTGCTACTCTACTTTTGGCTCTCCAGGAAATGCTTCTTATATGAGATGCACTTTCTCCGTTCTGAATCTCTTCTGCATGTAGATTAGCACTACCGCCTTAGGGAGCTGTCACACAGGCATTGGTAGCTGAGCAGCTGAGCCCGAGACATACTGCCTAAGAGGGCAATTTCGACGTCTTGTGTAACATTTGTACCCTATGGCGGTGACTCGAGTCAATACGGTATGAAGTAAGCGTTTGGAGGGTTGCAAATTTTAGCTATGTACCCTTAATTATTAGTCGTATTCGTGCTAAGGCAGAAAGGAAGAGGTCAAATCAAACTGGTTCGTTACCAGAGTAAATGATCGGAGGGTTGGATTGGATGACTGTAATGTGACACATAACCAGTTCTTTGGCAACGGTTTTCTTCCTCGTTCTCAGCTTAGGATGACATGTCGTTGCCTTCCCGCGCTCTTCTTCTTTTTTTTTCTTTCACGGATCGGATGACACGCCAGTAACGTAGGACGACGACCCACGGTTCCAGGATAGCTATAGGTCCCAATTTCGGGGAATGTTTGGTAACGTTAGGCAGAGGCTGTGGAATAAGGGGAGTCCTGGTCTGGAAATTACACTTACTCGGCTCAGCTGGTTATCTGGCCCTTAGATTAGACTTCGCCAGTCGGTTATCACATTGACGTTGGTGACATCAATGGTGAAAACCTGGGTCCAATACCTGTGAAGCACTGGTTGTTCCTTCGGATATCAGTATTCGTATTTCTTTTCTTCCCTCGGCGGAGCCTCATTTAAAAATATGAGTCTCTTAAGTCTGAACCATTGATCTTTGCTCTATAATCCCCCCGAGGAGCATATGACTGACCCACGCTGAGTGCTGCTGTACGAATGTGCCTCGTGAACTCTCGATGATGACCCTTTTAATTCTATCAAGGACCACGAGGTGCATGTAATATTTAAGTCATAGGTCAAATGACTCGGAAGAGGCCCGCAACTTGTTCTCTTGGTCCCCGCGCGCATGCGCAGGAGATGGACAGCGTGACATGTCCCGCGAGTCCCGACGGTTTATGGAACACCCATGGGGGTAAATTGATGCTGTCAAAGACACAATGGATAGGTTATATGCATGGTGAAGTTGTTGATATCGATGAGGCTGCAATGCGGAAAATTTTCACTTGGCCGATTTTTAAACTGTAATATCTATACTCATGAAATATCACTCGGAAAACTTGGATCAAAAGGATGGTTTACGTTGAGTCCTCTCATATGCATAACTGTACTCACACACAAGAACACTACATGATAGTATTAGTTAATAAAACAGGAGACAATTAAAAGAGGAGGTTCCCATCTAGAAGAGAAACCCCCATATTCACGTGTTCGGACGCTTTTTTTTTTTACCGTAACTCGCACTCGTCATGCATGGGTTTCAAAAAATACTAAGTAGGTCTCACAAAAATACAGTTGCAATTTGAAACTGCCTAGGATTTGCCCTGATTCAGTGCTCTCCAGGATTATCATAGTTAATTGCCGACAAAGAATTCTAATTTATGCCATCTATTTCTGCGGTGAAAAAATTAAAAAGGGAGTTATTTATTGGCTGCTTTCTCAACCAATAAGGGCGTTTCTTCCCTGGATAATAGACGCCCAATCCAATCATAAAGTAACGATCAATTTGGGAAACTTGTAATAAACTAGTCGGTCTGTTTGTATCTTCAAGGTACTACATAGTAAAGGTGGAAAAAAAGGATGTAGCCGTCAGAAGAACAACTTGAGGTCAGATCCATCAGATATATTCCGTTATTAAGGGGGAATTTCTAGACAAATCTAGACCTCGCCAGCTCCTCCCATTTTCCGTAGCAAGAGACAACATCATAGTCTATCACTCGACTCCACCAAGCCTGGACAGTTTTTTTTTTTTTTTTTTTTTTTTTTGTTAAGCCTGGACAGTGAATCGACCCGTCGTTTCTCCAAATTTATTTGGGGCATGTTGCATGTTGTTAACTCATTGATTATGTACTGTTTTTGAGGATATACCATCCGCATTTACAAAGTAGCCAGGTATTCTCTTCTAACACTCATCTGCTGCCGTGATATCTACAGCCAAATACCCTAAGAGAGGACTCCTCCCTAACAAGTAATAAAACAAGCAAGTAAGCATCCCCAACACCACAAATACTTAAGAAAGAAATAGAAAGTAAAAGCGACGATTTGTACATTAGAAAATATATACCCTGACCAATCCACCGATAAAACTCCCAGAAGCAAAAAAAGCTCCACCCTGTATAGGAAAAAAAGAGAAGAAAAAACAGTCCCCTCAAACCAATCCTTGATTACTTCCTTATGATCTTCAGCAACGGCTCAATATGTGCCCTCCTACTCAGCCCAACTCGGAACTTAACAGGCCCCTTATTAATCGGACTATGCAGGGTCTTGGACTTCCCCTTCTCCGCAGGCTTCTTGCTCGGTGTTTCGGGCTGCGTCTCTACCTTGAGAGGCTGCCGCGGTGGTGGCGGCGGCGGCGGTGGTGGAGCAGCCTCCTTCTTCTCCCCGTCCTCTTCGTCGGCGGTCTCTTCTGCCTCTGCCTCTATCCTCTCCTTTTCTCTTTTTGCCTTAGCTGCCGCAGCTCTAGAGAGTTTAGGCTCCTTCTTTGTAGGTGCCTTCTTCACGGGCTCCGCTTGAGCAAGATCCTCCACGTTCTCCCCGTCATCATCAGAATCCTTCACCATCTCGTTGGACAACCGCGCCTTCTCCTCCCTTGCTGCAGCTGCTTTCTTGGTCGCACGTGGGGCCTTAGGCTTGGTTTCCTTCTTCTGATTTTTCTTGGGCTCCAGATCGCCGTCCCAATCTTCTTCATCAGAGTCTTCCTTCTTGCTCTTGCGTCTTTGCGCAGGGAGATTCTTTTTAGGCTCTGGGTTTTCCTTTGGTTCGAGGGGCACAGGGACTGGAGGAGAAGAGGGAGGGGGAAGAGGGGCATCATTCATGTTCATGACTGAGATGGAAGACAGAGGAGATCCACTCTCATTGCTTCCTGTGACGGCCTGCTTCTTGAGCATTTGCCATTTGTGTACTTTTTTGGGCTTAGGCATGAGTTGGTCTTCACTGGGCTCAACCGATGGAAGACTATTAGTCACTGCAATGGAGCCCGAGAACTCCTCTCCAGGGTTTGGAGTGACATCCGTCTTGGTGCCTACCATAATTGCTGTCGCATCTTTGCGAGAACTAGTACCAGAAACTTGAACTGTGGCTGATCGTCTCACTGTAGGATGCACCGCTAACTCATCCTCGGAGTCTGAGATCGTCACAGTCTCAATTGGCTTGCTTTTACTTCTCTTTGCCTTCGCCTTCTGCTTTTGCACCTCTGTGCCCCCATCCTCTTCAACCACTGCAGATTTCCGCTTCTTCGCTACAGGTTTCTTTTTCTTTGTGTTTTTTACCTCGCCAACCCAGGCGTCATCGTCTCCTGATTCGGGGTCAAAGTCGTTCATTGTCTTGCGACGTGGAGCAGCTTGTGACATCCCTTGCCTGGCTTTCCCCTTTGCTGCGC
Organism: Morchella importuna; assembly: GCF_003444635.1. Lineage (NCBI taxonomy): Eukaryota > Fungi > Ascomycota > Pezizomycetes > Pezizales > Morchellaceae > Morchella > Morchella importuna. The sequence continues at coordinate 1,497,597 of NW_025763399.1, read as the reverse complement.
GCCACTCGGAGGCAATTGGGAATGCGCCGAAGCCGTTATCTGCGGTAAAATCAAGATTCTGGTCTGTTGCGGCACGCTTTTTTGCTTTTTTTGCTGGTGGCTTATCCTGAGGCGGGCTGTTCTGGAGAGATGATAGTGTGCTGTCGGAAGGTGCTGGTGCAGCTGCTAGAGGAGCTGCATGTGGGGGATCCAAATGTTGAAACTCGATCTGTGATGACCGCAGTGAGGGATCATATGGGGGGTCTGGAATCGTACTGAGCAGCGAGGGATCATATGGGGGGTCGGGAATTGTACTGAGTAGGTCTGGTGTACCGTAGGCGCCATTGCCAGGTGGATTCTCCGGTAGTTCCGTGGACGAGTACAACACTGGAACAGGGTCGTACTCCGCGCGACGCTCCTCGGGGAGGACTAGATGGTCCTTACTAAGATCTACCATGAAATTATGTGGCGTTGGTGGGGTTGGCCCTTCTGTCCCAGTAACTTGGAACTCAGTGCTCCGATTGAAGTTGAGAGTGAGGTCCCCATCAAATTCCAGACCCGTAGTAGAAGTAGTAGTTATCCTCGGAGATTCCTTGGGTTTCCTTTTCGGCTTTGGCAGCGGCGGCAATAAATCCACTTCATGCGTATTATTCCTTGTAGATTTCCTCCCCAATGTCGGGGTTTTCGCCATACTGGGCCGCCAATCATCCTCGTCGGATCCGTTAGAGTCTATAATTGACATGCCACCAGTAGACTTTGCCCGCTTTGCCGGCTTCTTCTTACTGCTGGGCTTCTTCCTCCCGTCACCGTAGTCACTGACAGTCTCGTAGTCGTCTCTGTTGAATGTCGTCTTATTCTTCTTCTCGGCTGGTAGCGGCCGCTTCCGTTTGTTTGGGCGAGCGTCTTCATCCTCCTCTGACGCATCGAAAGCGTATATATCCTTCTCTAACCTCCCATCTGTAGTCTGCCGTCGCTTCGCTTTCGTCCTTTCTGATAGAGGGTCGGCAGGGACCTGTGGGGCTATCGTGCCAGTCGAGGGAAGCGCTGCATGCGCTTTATCGATCCCTTCCCGCTGGATTTCTAGAGAAAGTGTGTTAGGTCTTGGTCTTAGTCTTAGAGGTGGGCTGGGGGCAAATACCATCGGTGCTGGCGGGGTTGGTGGATTCCGAAAGGAAGGGAGCGTCAGCGGCTGGCTGTAGCTGTCGGTTTTGATGGTGCTCATCCGGGATTGCATCGTCAGATTCGGCTTCGGAGTCGTGGACGATGAAGTTGGGATTCGACATTTCTTCCTGGCGGGGAGACGCGTTGGAAGAGTTTGGAGGGGAGACGCGTTGAGATGGTGAGTGGTGGGGGCGCTAGTGGAAATCGGGAGCTTCATGATAACCATGCATGGGTGCACAAACATGGTTCCTTACTTCGTAACAGAGCTTGTAGTGGGGATTTGAATTTGAATTTTCTAAGTGGGCTAAATGGGCAAATTGAATAGCCTTGAGAATCTTTTGTGGGGTCATGCCTCAGTCTAATCTGGAGAAAAGCACAACCGTGTCTGCGTCGCGGCATTCGAGGTAGATATTTCGGCAGCAAGACAACACGAAGTTTTCAAGGGCCAATGCCTAACAAAGAAGTCCATTTCAATGAGTTTTTAACCCTACAAACGCCATTTTGGACTGTTGCCGAACGGGCCCCTATGTATAAGACCTTGATCGAAAATGGTTGGTGGAATATTCTAGGAACGGGGAGTACAGTCGAGTGAGAGGTTGTGAATCTTGCTGGTCTGATTTGTAATCGGGGTTTGAAGGGTTTTTCTTGTGCTCTCCTTTTCTTTTCCGGGGAAGATATATTATTCTTGCTTCCTCGGCCACAGGGCCATCAGCCTCATCACACAACCTTGTTCATATAGTACAGCTCGAGCTTATTCTTTACGACTCTCTCGTATTGATATAACGGGTACATGCAGTAACGCGTTAACCTAGCTAGTGTTCGTGAAGTTAACTGCTATCATATTATATGCATGTATTAAATGAACGAGGAAAAAACACAAACCAAATTATCTGATTTATAGCGCAAAAAGATCGATCGTTCTATCAAAAATCTATCTTAGGCTTGGATCTTGCATGAAATAAGTCAAAGGACCATATGCATATTATAAGGCGTTGGCCTTAAATTAGTTTTAAGGTTTTATAAGCTTAAGTCTTCTAGTTGATCCAAAGAGATCATCGAGAAGAGAGCTATAGGCTACTCTAAAACATATCTGAGATGTCCGTTGGCAAATCAACACCTGTTCGAAGGTTTGAATTTAGAGAAATACTATAACACACCCATAAAATATGAAATATCGGAGTACTAGCTGTGTCTAAATTGGGTTGAACCTGTAGATAGATATATATGGGGTGGGCATAAACGCATGAGAATAACGTTTATACCTTGCCTCATCCAACTTGGAGAGATATCTAAACTTCCACTACACTTATTATGCCAGCTTTATTGAGCAAAGAGCCGAGCTCGGGGGATATACCAATTGCGAAATCAAACCATTATTCACCTTATACGACCAGATGAGTGAACTACACATCTACAGGTGAATATTCTTCAACCCGAATGATCATTTTAATGAAACGTTTCTTTGTATCAGGTTATGCATACTTGACATTGTTCCTTCGTATTTTATGCCTAACCCAGTGCCTGCCTTCATGCACGTTAAGGCGGTTGTGTAAGAGACCAGCTACCGCGAGATATGTCCAATGTTCACAAAGCCAAATAGAACAGATATGTAATTTATTTATGCTTATAGGAAATTGTGCCATCGAGGCACATCGAGGCACCCAAAGTGTAAAGGCACGAAAATTTATACTAATGTCATACTACATGTACCTTCTCCATCTAGGGGGGGAATGCCACATGGGAGCAAGTCCCATTGGTCGAAGTCCCTAGGGGCTCAGCTACTGCAAGCTTTTACATCCCGTACTTTGAATACCCCTAGTGAAAGTCAATTTTAACTTTCCGGCATTACGGAGATACTGTAATGCGGTGAGGTGCAGTTTGGGAGAGACGTGTCACAGAGCATAACGGAATCTATCATGGTAAGCTCCCCCCAATCACATTTTGACCTTGTCCGATCCACCTGGAGTCCAAGTCCACCTCCATGGACCCAGAAACATCACAGCCCCAACCTCTGCTTTGGCCTACAGTTAGTGACTTCAGGACTCACTGAGATCTGAAAGGTATGTATGATTCTATCCCGATATGCGGTCAGATCAGGACTGCAGAGATGAGTCTTATTGCAATTAGCTATGAGTTGTTCAATGTCAAGCTCAATGACGAACGTCCACTATGTTTACTCCAATCGAACGCCAACTCATCTCGATTTGAAGAACGATGCCAGGGCCTGATGAAGCCCATAGATAGTCGAGACGCTCGATGTCCACGTGCAAACAATAAGATCAGGAAACAGATGAGATCTCATGAGCCATCACTCCATCTGTCTATCTGCCGGTGGTCTGGGCTGTTGCTAATTGAATCCGCATATTATTATCACATGGAAAATGCGTCACCATTCAACCTTCCCATTCAGAGATGTGTACAGTAGCGAAGCCGGAAATTCAGCAACAGCTCCGTTTAAATGCGATGCGAACCGCATCCCAGGGTTAGGGTTGGTTAGGATTGGCAATTCCTGTTGTGCCAAGGATGAAATCGCAGAGCACTGGACATCAGGCTCGACTCAATCACTCCTGAGCCAAAGCCAACACATACACACACACACTCCGCGCACCCACGCAGATATCATAATTCATGATGATCGAAAAACGTTTACGTATTGTTTCTAGCACATCCACAGCTTAAGGAATATGTCGGAGAAAAATTCTTCCTACCATAACACCATCACAACGGTCCGGGAAGGTCCGGTTAAAGATGCAAAGTCCTTTAAGCACTCAATTGTTTCAGGCTATAACAATCGAGTCTTGCTGATTATGATTATATCTATTCGTTGTCTTGACGCGCTGGCCATGCGGCTTGTTTAGTGCTAAGGGGAAAAACAAGTGTGCGAGTGATCACCTGTGATCAGGAGATCGCACTAAGCTGCCACGTCGATGAGGGGGAAGGCGCCTTGTGTAAAAAACAACAAACAAAGTCTTAACTCCAAGAAAGGTCCACTTCACTAAATAATAGCTGCAAGCCACTCTATGCTTATGCGTTCCTGATCCAACTCCACGATCCACTCTTCTTTATCCGTGGGAACGCTAATGTCAAGAAGATAGTAGGTTGGTTCAATGAATCTTACATCTCGATTCTTTTCTGTACCAACTTCGATAACCGCTGAGCCTAATGGCAATTCGAGTGACTTCTTGTGATGCTTTCTTACGGCCCGTCCGGGCAGATTTGGTTGCGGTGCAGTCCGGTACGAAGCAGAATGTTCCTTTTGCCAGCATGAGCACTTCGGCTCAATGACTCTAGCATCGGACACATGTCCGTGTGGAAGGACAACCTTTTCTAGTTCAAAATTGTTTTTGTCTGCGATATGGAATACGAAGAATTTCGTCTGAAGCCTGATGATATCTAATGGAATTTCGTTTCAACATTTCCCTTCTAGGGTTAGGGCGCCTATCAGTTCCTACTGAACCCGGGATGTACGTAATACCCCGAGGTTATGGATACACTAATCTTACAAATTACCTTATTTCGACTTCAAAAACTCAAAAGATATCAAACACTTGTGGGGGCGAGTTCAGTAACCATAACGAGTCATGGGGCATCACTCGCAACATGTATCAGAGCTGCACCGGGAACAATCCCGGCTCAAAATCGATCAACTTTAGGACTTTTATGACTCTTGAAACAACTCCAGTTAAACGCTATTCAGCAGAAATAGTTTCGTGCAAATTTTATTCACCAATGATACCCCGCACCTTGGTTAGTACCCCGCATATATGCGCAGGGACAACACCACCACATGGGGCCACCACCAACCATCCTGCAGGAAGTTTTTGTTTCGATGTCATGCCTATAATTTGACAAATAACGCACGAATACTATACCCGCCTGAAGAAGAAAAGTTGTTTTTATTTAGAGTGAGCCCCGCCTCAAAAAGTTCATCCGTAAAACATCTATCCAGACTTTGTATTCCACACAAAACCGCACAAAAACTTCAGAAATGAGCATCGTTGTTACCGGCGCAACCGGCGCTCTAGGCAGTTCCATCATCAAGCACCTCCACGCTTTTAACCAAAAGCTTGAGGACCCCAAAAAGATCATCGGCACATCACGCGACCTGAGGAAAGTCTCCGATGAACTCAAAGCTTTATCAGAAGTCGAGTTCCGCTACGCCGACTTTGATGATGATTCTGCCATTCTAGAGGAGGCGTTCGCAGGCGCTGAAAAGGTGTTGATCATATCGACGGACGTCTTTGATAATGAGAAGAGAATTGTGCAACACAAGAATGCCATCGATGCAGTCAAGAGAGCAGGTGTGGGAATCATTTACTACACGAGCTCTTACTATGGGGGGTTTGAGAGCAAGAGCGTGTCGGAGGTACAGCAATTGCATTTGGAAACTGAGGAGTACATCAAAAGGTAAGAGAATTTTGAGATCAGTGATCGAAAATACCTACTAATCCACGGATTTAAAACTTAATAGATCAGGGATCAACTATGTAATCCTGCGCGAGGGCATCTACGCTGAAACCTTCCCTATAATGCTCAATTGGACTCCTGATACTACCCGTGTCGTTGTTCCTGCTGACGGCCCCCTATCCTGGATCTCACGAGAAGAGCTTGCCGAAGCCAACGCACGAATACTCCTCAGCAACAGCAAAGAGTACCGAAATACTATCGCTCTTTTGACCGGTTCCTCAACTCTCACTCTTCGCCAGACTGCCGAACTCATCACCGAGGTCACTGGGAAACCATTGTCGTTCGAGGTGTCAGAGGAGGCGTATGTATTGGCGGCGCTGAAGGCTGGTCAGAATGAGAAGATTGTCAAGACCTTTGTGACTATCTACAAGGCGCTTGAGGCGGGAGAGGGCGACATTGTTGACCCGCTGTTGGAGGTCCTGCTGGAGAGGAAACCGACAGGCGCGAGGGAGAAGATAAGAGAAATACTGGAGAAGGGAAGGAAATAAATTCATGTCTTATTTTTCTTTTTCCGAATATCTCTTCTTTTTTGACAATCGATTTTTTCTAATTTCCATCTCTATATCCTGTTTTCGGACGCGCTATGCATGTAACCAATAAGTTTTGTAGTTCTTTATCCTGTAATTTCTTTCTTTTCTTTCTTTTAGTATCTCTTAGCTATAGCTTGTCAAGAAAAGCAGGTACATAATAACTATCAAGAATTCATATGAGGGTCTGAATATCTATCAACTATACTGCTACATAGTTTGCGTTGTGTGAAAAGTGGTGACACCTACAGATAGATGTACCAGATTAATCTATTCATTTACCGTCAAAAATAATCCAGATAAAAGGCGACCTTGATAAATATCAATATGATATAAATTGATTTTGCTCCAAAAGCGGTAATATTCCAGGATCTTGAACTCTATATCCGCCTGTAGACTCGTTAGAAATTCCACCGGAATTCGCTTGTTGGTGATTATTTCCACCTGGAATTGAATCCCTCTCTACCTTTATAATCTTCAAGAAAGATTCCTCGATATCTCCAATTGACATTAATGCGAAGCGCAGAATACCCGCAGCACCCGCCAAGAGGAGGGGGGTTCCGTTCACCCCACCTGACTCAGCAAAAAAGGAAAAAAAATCGCCCCTGCCCAAAAAAAATCCGCAGATACAACATCGGATGATCATCTATGGAACACCCCACTACCACCAACCAACGCCCTCAATTGGTCATGAATTGACCGCTCCCCGCTCTCCGCCCGCCTGTCACACGCCACACACATCCCTACCTCTCCCCCCCCCCGCCGCCTCCCTCCGTCATCGCCCCATAGATCCTTACAACCTTTTTGTTTGATCAACAAATGGCGCTGGAGGAGAAGATATGCAACCTTTCCTTTTCAGAGCCTCTTCTTCTCTCACTCGACCATCCTGCGGCGGTTTCACATCAACAATTGCGGTCTCTTATTCTTATAGGGCATTGTCTGATAGGGCGGACGAATGCTTGCTGAAGAATAAGTTTGGAGAGTTCTATAAACGATTTTACTCGGCTGTCTCTGGGGATGCGGGGCCGATGAAGAAGGGCGCTGGCGGTGGCGAGGGAAATAGGGCAATAGGGTCTGGTGAAGCAAGAGAGACACGTTCGAAGGCTCGGAGAAGGAGAAGGCAGAAATTGGCTTTTATTTATGAAAGTGGGCTTCTGGACGCGGGGACGAAAGGGCAATCTTCACTGCTACAACCTTCACAGTTACAGCCTTCACCGCTACAACCTCCACCAATACAACCTCCACCAATACAATCCCCGCCAATACAATCCCCGCCAATAAAACCTCCGCCGATACGACCTCCACCGATACAACTACCACCGCCTCCCCAAAATAGAAACAAATCTAGAGAATCTGAACACCAGGTAACACCTACACGTCTCCCACCGGATAAGCTAAGGTCAGTTCGCAAGCCGAGTTTTATTTCCAAGGAGGCCATTCTTAAGATTGAAAAATCTACTACGCAATTGACATCTCGATTTCTCGAGCATGATCGTCTGAGTCGAGAACTACGGGCGAAAATAAAGCAATTATCCACCCAACGGCGTCAGATCCACAAAAACGAGGATGAGGTGGTCAGAAGAAACCCTGAATCGGAGCAAGAAATTGAGGATATCAAAAAATCTTTAGAAGACGAAATGGCCTTACTGGACAAGACCCTCGTGTACATCTCTACTCACTATTATGATTTACCACCCGAATCAGAGCCCGAACCTGTTTCTGCCGCAGATATCAGTTTAGATCCTTCAAAGAGAAGCCAGAACCCAATTTTTACGCCCTACATGTCCCCCTTCCCAAATTATTCCTCAAGTCCTTATAATAGTACTCTCAATCAATCCCTTTTGCGCTTACTAGGCACCCGCCCTCCTCCCCCGGCGCTCATCGCGAGAATCTGCTATAACCTGCTTAATTCTCCACATCCCCCAAACGTACAGACTTACAACATTCTCATTGAACGACTCACACGTGTCCGCAATGGCTCTCTCGCTCACATCGTGTTTCGAAATATGCTTGAAGGAGGCCTCGGCCCTGGAGGAAAACCCAACGAAGACACAGTGGTTCGCATGATCAATCTCTGCGTCAAAACCGCCGATCGGGAAGGGTTCGAGCGTATCGCCAAAATCACGAGTGAGAGAAATATGGCTCGGTGGTGGGGCTTTGGGAAAAACAGAACCGCGAAAACTAGAGAGCAGAAGAGACGGGGAAAGTTGACTCTGGAGGCGTTGATTCATGGCGCTGCCCGTTTCGGAAAGGCGCAACAGGTAAGGGTTTATACACGTGCAATGTCGAGGGAATGCCCGGATGATCCGAAACCAAGTATCCCGTTGTATACATCTATTATGCGAATGTGGAGGGAAATGAAAGAGTGGGACCGAGGACTGCGTTGTTGGAGGGATATCATGAGGCGGGATAGAGAGTGGAACCGCCACGGACTAGGCATGCCTGCGGATATCAGGGCTTTTCGCGAAATGTTGAGATTGTGTCGGGTTTGCAATAAGGAGGAAATTCGCAATGGGATAATCCGGTTGGCCCTCGACAGGGGATTTGAAGAGTCAGAGTTACTGGGCCGCCTCGATAAGACTAAGGGACTGTGGGTTAGGAACACCAACAAAACACCACATATTAGGGGTATGAGGAGGGAAACGAAGAGGGATGATGTCGAAATTCTCGGTTCATTAGAGGAAGGGTGGGAGGATTTGGAACCGGTGAAAAAACTCGATGCCCATAGTGCCAGTTCGCGCTCGTCGGATCGTGTGAATTCTCGGGTTTGGCACGACATTCTATCTCGGCGTATGCGCGAGGTTCGAGATGATCGCTTTGTTGGTAGAAACCTGAAAGACCAACTTAAGGAACACCACCGAAAACGAGAAGAAAGGCGGGAGGCTTTGAAGGGGAGGTCCTTTCAGGATCAACACGACAGTTCAAGCAAAGCGGGACTGGAGGGATAGATCAAAGTAGATCTGTTGTTTGAGGGGGAGGAGGTTTGGAGAAGAAAGAGATAAAGAACACCTAAGAAGGATAATCCGAATCCGAAAACTAGCGCCTAAGGTTTAAAGGAGGGGGAGAAGGAAATTGAGGTTGAGGAGAAGAGGAAGTTGAGGTTTAAGGAGAAATCGATTGGGCGTGGTGGGAAATTTATAATGTGAAAGGTAGGAATAAACATCCCTATCAAGTTTGGAGGAAAGAAAGGTCAGTCAAATGTAAGTAAATTAAGAAAAATGCGTGTATGGATGTATATATGGCGGTGTTTTGTTAGAGGTTTGCATTGGGGGCCGGTTTGGGTGTTACTTTTTTATTTTTAAAGCATTTTAGAAGATGGCTTTTCCTTCTGGTTTTTGATTTGGTTTCATAATTGTATCGCCAATTTCCTTCAGTTGGAGGCAAGCAAGTGGGCTGGAGTTGGTGTTTGAAATGAAGTTTATATCCTTGTATAATTAGCATGTTGGTCCTGAGGTATATCGGCGGGTGGGAGAGGTAAGGGCCTGTCTAGTTACTGTCTAGTACTGTAGTGTACTTGATACTGGGTGTGGGAGTAATGCAATGAACCGTGAGAGACGGATAGCAAGATGGTCATTTCCCCCCACTCTTGACCCCAAAGGGTTAATATTCGTCCAGATATAGATGGCCCTTGTACCCTCCAAGTCCCCTTTCTAGATCGAATTGAGTTCCGAAGATGAGATTTTTTACTGTAGGATAACTATGCGGCGCAAGGCTACTAATGGAGTTTCTAAACTCAGTCGATGGGTTTCGACAGATCCCACATGTACCATGTTTTCCACAGTGTCCTCATTCCTCCACCGTTTCCTCCACGGTGTTCCTGGAGTGCCCATTTCCCTAGCTTACTCAATAGTAAGAGAACGCATCAGATGAGCAAAGTATTTGAGCGTGATAGACCTAGCTACGCGGCCTAATAGGCCTTAGTTCCAAGATAACCAAGTCATTATGATACAGCTATCATACTACTAAATTATTCGACTAGGATATATGTATATATCTCTACGCAAGCTTATCGATTCCTTGCATGGTTTGGTGGTGATTTCGAAGAGTCTAAAGAGTTTGTGTTCATACGTAGCTGACGCTTTATATCAGGGGCAGGTGGCTTCGATCGTGGCGGCCCTTTTAATAAGAATTCGAACCTGCGCGTGAGGTAATTTGGAGTTGGTAACAATTTTGTTGATTGATCAGCGGAGTAAGCCCACGTTGGGGGGGGGGGGGGGGGGTTGGTGAGGGGATACATGTATTTATTTAAGAGCGGTTTGGCTGTAAGCTTGGCCTACGTAAACACATAGCCCTTAACATAAAATTACGTGTCCGTATTTGGTATGAAGCATGCCGTCAGTATGAGTCGACAACGGTACTATTTGAACAGTTCTTCTATGGGATCTAGTATTAAGGCTCGATCCGGCATTATTATTACACCTGAGAATATTACTATTTTGTTATTATTCACGCAGGAGTCTATTCCCTTTCCGATCTTGGTACTATAATTATTAATAACCCCAGACTTCAATCTATCTTCTAGTATAGCCTTAGACTGTTCTTGACTTGGTAGTAGGCGGTGTGAAGCTTCCAATTTTTTAACTGCCTTCGCAATATTGCGCACGCACGAGTATTTTACCACGAAACTTTAGAATTCAGCTTTAAATTTGGCTGGTTATATATTTTCTGGGATGGACTGTTAGTATGTTTGGAGATTAAGCCTTGAATTGAATAACGTGTGACTGTCAGAACAGAATCCACTTTTGAACATTTATCTAACTAGTACTGCAGGCCGCTAGGAGCAAACCAAAGCATTCCATCCACTATGCGATGTCTGAATAAAACAGAAGCATAAACGGATACTGATGAGAATCATGATTTATCACTCAGTGCCACCGCACGGACCCAGCCTTGAGCCGCGAGTGATGGGGTGTGTCGTGGTTGGAGATACCGGAACGCGGGAACAGCGTTGCCCCTATTCCTGCGGGGGTCGATTACTTACGATCATGGGGGGGGATTGGAGTGTGAATTGGGCGTGTTTGGGGTGGTATTCTCATGAATGGAGGACTGTGTTTCAACATACCTCAGATCCCGTGTCCTTCATCATCTCCTCCCCCCCTCTCTCTCCACAATATCGCCCTCCTTATTGTAATTTGAAGCTTCTACTCCACGGGGCACATGTAGGTAGCCTTCCCGCCTGGAGAGACGACACATGACACATGAGTGATCGCGCATGACTGTCACAGAAAAATAAAAAACTTGGCTACTTATGTCAACAGCAACCGATCGCGGGCTTATGGAGGAGTAGAAAGTCTGTGCGTGCGTACGTGAAACCATAGGCGACATCGGGATAACCAACTATTCTGAATGCCGAGACATCCGAGTGAGGGGGAGTGGAGTCAAGACATACGGTGGTAGTTGTGTGTGGTTTTGGGGGTGTTTGTTCAAGTGGTGCTGAAGTAAGATGTCGGAGACGCTGGGTGAGTAGTCTAGAGTTTCTGCAGTTCACTGCACTCATACATCATACATGGAGCTTTAGGTAATCGATTGGTGGTGTTTTATTTGTTTCGTTCAAGATGATCTTGCGTGGGGAATTAATTGCACTTCTTATGACCCCTCAGCCTTACTTGATCGGCAGAATGTGGCTTTTTTGCTAGTCTGGGGTGGGTTGGGGGGCCTAAAGATAGATCTAGAAGGAGCGGGAAGTGAGAACTATGGCAGTTAGTTGTTTCGCAGTGTGGTTTACTGCATATCATTATTATTCGGGGGGGGGACATGTATGTATCTTTTTACTCCCTTGCTCACTCGGCCCTATCCTCCGCTTGAGAATTTCAGGGTTGCTCCGGGGGGGTTGGTTGAGGCGGAAAGCAAGAAGCTAGATCTAGCTAGTTTGACGTATCAACATCATGCTGCGCAGTTATGTAGTAAGTATTGCAATTACGAAAAAAATTGTTTCAATAACGAAAACCAAATTATGAAAACAACACAAGTCACTTCGAATCTCTAACAGAATCTTGATCTTATATGAGTTTGTGTTGCGGCAAGCGCGGTTTATGAATATGGGGCCAGGGCTGGCGACCTCTCACCCTTTCAAAATGCGCATGTACCACACTGGAAGCAGCGAGTGAGCGCCGTGTGAGGCTGGGGCTGCCTTCTGCCGGGAGCAAGTGTATGAATGAGTGAGAAAGTGAGTGACCGGGAATGACGCGTGGCTCGTTCCAAAAACAACATTTTACTTCTCGTTTTTCCCTTCCACCAGGCAGGTAGGCCCCACTTACATAAGCCTCTTTTTTCGCTCCTCCCCCCCCCAGTGCGCTTTCCACTTCCTCCACCCCCTCCACCCCCCCAAAGCTTTCCTCGCCTAAGCCTGATGGGGTTTCTGGTCAGCCCATCCATACAATACACGTCCACACACACCCTCGCACTCGGCATTTCAGGGCTTGCTTTCTCTTCGCTCGCTCTCTCACTCGAAGCATCATCTCTCACTCTTCTTTCTTCCCTCCTCCTTCACCCTCCCTCACTCACCTTCTTTACGCCGCCCCAAAATTCTGCCTTCTCAACCAACCCGCCCCCAACCCACACCCACATCCCACCATACCTCATTCTAACACACACACACACACCCCGTTACTACTATCTTTCCCGTTTATCTCTCTAGCCCATACCTAAATACTTCTCCCCTCCACTCATCCCCCCCCCCTCCCACATCTCATCACCCACCCCCCCTCCCCACTTCTTCTTCACCAACCCTCACTCACACCTGCCCCAACCACAAACCAGTTAGCAGGTATGGACTTGGACGTCGACCCAACTCCTCCCACCACCACTACCACCACAACCACAACTACCACAACTGTAGCAGCAACAACAACTGCATCAAATACCATGGATAACTCCACCACCGCCATGGATATTGATGTCAAGCCTCAACAGGAACCAACTCCTCTTCCCCAGCCTGTTCCTGTCCCTGTCCCTATCGCTGCACCCCAGCCTATGACAGACTCAAATAATCCAGCACCTCAGGCCCCTTTGCTGGTGGCCGCCGCTGAAGAGTCTTCTGCTCCGGCTCCCGTGGCGCCGTTGCCTTCTCTTTCTCTGTTGCCGTCTCGGCCCTCAACTCCGAGTGGTGATCCTGTGTTAGCGGACCCTGCGGACACCGCTTATCACTCGCCCACCGCGTCAGAGTACGAACCTGACGAAAACTCCCCCCCTCCTCGTCCCCCCATTAGATCTAAAACTATACCAAAGACTCCAAAGACACCGAAGAATAAAATCAACCGTGTCGCGACTGGCCGTGTTGAGAAATCTTCCTCTCCTGGTGGCAGTTCGTCGGTTGGTACCACCACTCTCAAATGTCCTGTCAGAGGGTGTGGTCAAACCTTCACTGGGCGGAACCCCCGCCAGAGTCTCTGGCACCACCTCAAGTATTACGCGACGCGTGGGTTGCCCGACAAGGAGGAATTCGAGAAGGCTCATGGAGAAGCTCATTCTTTGATGAAAGAAGAAGCCGGTTAGTAACTCCTACATGATTTTACTGCTAATAAAAAAAAAATTGTACTGATGTCATTGCTACAGAACCAAAGGGTACCCCGGTGGAGCGTAACCGAATTTCCAGCTCCGACTACCGCAAGAAGAACCCCGAGCGGGCAAAGACCTCCGCCAGGCTTTCCAACTTCCGCGCGCGCGCCAGGAAAAAGGGACTCACCAACGACAAGGAGATCGAAGAAAAGGTCAACATGTGGGAAAAGGAGTGGCAAGAGAAGCAGGCGAAGGAAGCTAGCGAGGTATGTTTCAATGCGCTTTCTATCATTATCTACCTATGTACTCACTAACAATTTTGTAGTACTTCTCTGGCATCCTCCTCTCTGCCTTTGAATAACCTCAGCAGGGAAGTAAAATAAAAAGTAAAAAAAAAAAAGAAACCTCCGATGAAAGAACGAATCATCGAAGAATCAGTAATAATCTCCTTCAAGGCTTCGTTTCACGTCGGGTAGGGACTGGTTGTAAATACTTGGAGTACTGTGTTTTTTCTGTTCTCTTTTTGTCATTGTTTCTATTTTTTTTCATCTTTCCTTTTTTGCTGTGTTGCAACCACACACCTGATGTGTAACTTGTCATCATTGCAATAACGATCTTTTCTCTGTCCTTCATTGTTTTATTCATCTTCTCTTCTTTATTTCTCTTCTTTATTCTTCTCTTTCTCTTTTTCTCTGTCTCCTTCTCTCTACATTTGTCCGAGTTTTACGTATACAGTGGCCAGCACACAGTACTACTGCACTCTCGTTTAGATAAAAACAAAAAACGGCAGCCCCGAAGGTCAGTTTTGGAAGAAAAAAAGACATTGGGACCTGAATTCGCCACCACTTGTTTTTATTCCTCTTTCATCTTCCCTTTTCCTTTTTTATTTATATGAGCGGAGGAACGGAAGGAACGGGAAGTTTTTATGGTATGGAGGGGGGCGTCATTTTGACGCCCCCTCAATACTAGCCCCCCCCCCCCCCCCGGGGGTGGATTTTGTCATTATTATTTTTCCTGGAGAACTTTGGGGTGAGGTCGGTGTTTGGGCGCGGGGGCGGGGCGAAGGGGACGGGGGGGCGAGATGGGGAGGGGGATGAAAAGCGGGTAGTGGGGGGCAGGCGGGGGTTAGAGATTGATTGATTGAGAAATGCTTATTTATATTATGAATCCGCAATTGATAAATTATGAAGAAACGCACTACTCCCCAGCTAGCCGCCATCAATTGTGAAGTTGCAAGCAAAGACGGGGTGGACCCTTCACCTGGGGTGGGGGGGGGCCTCCGAGTATGAACCCATGACGCGAGTATTGAGCTGTGACGCGGGAGGACATGGAAAATCACTCGCGTGGGTGATGGCGTGTGAAGCAGCTGGCCGGCCGAGTGATAGCGGTGGAAAAGATGGAAAAAGTGATTTTTGAGGGCGGTAAGTGAGGTAGTGGGTGTGTTGTTGGTTGATGGGTTCTTTGTTTGGAAATTGGCTTTGTCGAGATGACAGGTTTCTGTTTTTGTTCTGTTTTGGGTTTTGGGTTGTAGGGGTGGTGTGTGGTGTGTGGGGGGTGGGTGGTTGAGCCGCATCGGTTTTTTTTTTTTTTTTATCTAGCCGTGTCTGTATACTATCGTATCAAGTTGTTAAACGAGCCCGAGTTACCTACCTACCCGCCACGGCGTCGACAGTATGGGTCGATACAAGCAGCCGTGATAGCAGAGCCACTCGTCACATCAGTATCCCCTGCGCATGTCGTTTAAACGATCGATCGAGGAAAAAGATTGATTAGGGGGGCTGGGGGTCCGGCGTGTGAGATTACTCCACATAGTCATAGTCGTCTCAGCAGGTATGTAGGATGTGACCGTTGTTTATCTGTCCGACGGGAGGGCCGGGGTTGAGGAGGCGAGTGATGACGTGTGACTCAGTGTCAAGTTTTCTTGTTTGTTGGGGGGTACGTTGTGGTTGGTGGTAGGGAGTGGGAGTGGGTACTGGGGAGGGTGGAGGAAAGTTGTGGTGGTGGGGTTGTGGTGGCTTTGGTATTGGTGTGGAGTGGTATTGGTGTGGTTCGAGGTGCAGAGCGAGGGTGAGGAGACATTCGGAGCTCCATGGTTTAATGGAGGACGGACACTAGATAGAGCGCTGCTTGCATGTGCTTGTTGTAATGGAAGAATGTAAATGTAGACGGGGTAGATGTGGTGCTTGTATTTAGTTCTGGTGTACTAGTTACAGATTCCAATCCAGAGACCGTCCATCCACCCACTCAGAAAAACGGGAGCACCTGAAGTCCATGTAGCTAGAGGTTCCACTGCCCAGAAGATAACTCTGTTAGCTTCTTTCGAATCTAGAGTGGGTGGTCGACTTAACCCAAGCTGTTTTACGGGGCGGGGCGCGGGCGGATGTTTCGAGCTCTTGGATAGCTGTTTAGCTGTGTGCACAGTGCTGCTTCGTCGGGGGGGAGTATCTTTATCGATTAGCAGACCCCACTCACTGCACGCCCACCTGTCCACTCCCCCCTCCACCGACCGAGTGACCCCCCATGCGCCAAGCCACACAACCCCCCCCCCCCACCACCTATATAGCTACCTCCTCCACCACCACCACAGCTCCCCACCAAACCAACCCCCCACAACCATGACGCCCCCAATCCTCCAAACCTCCGCGCACGTCAAATACATCCAAACCCTCGACACGCACTCAGACCGCCTCGACTACCACCTCACCACGCACCTCCGCCTCTCGGGCGTCTACTGGGGCCTCACGGCCCTCCACCTCCTCCGCCACCCCACGGCCCTCCCCCGTCCCGCCACCATCGCCTTCGTCCTCTCCTGCCAGCACCCCTCAGGCGGCTTCGGCGCCTCCCCCGCCCACGACCCGCACCTCCTGTACACGCTCTCCGCCATCCAGATCCTCGCCACCGTCGACGCCCTCGACGCCCTCGACGCCGACAAAACAGTGCGCTACATCGCAGCCCGCCAGACGCCCGACGGCTGCTTCACGGGCGACGAGTGGGGCGAGAAGGACACACGCTTCATCTACTGCGCGCTCAACGCGCTGAGCCTGCTGCGCCGCCTGGACGCCGTGGATGTGGATGCGGCGATGGCGTACGTGATGCGGTGCCGCAACCCCGATGGCGGCTTCGGCATGGCGCCGCAGGCCGAGTCGCACGCGGGGCAGATCTTCACGTGTCTTGGTGCTCTGCGGATCGGCGGGGCGCTGGAGCGGCTGATGTCGCAGGACCAGATCAATGTGCTGGGCGACTGGCTGTGTGAGCGGCAGCTGCCGAGCGGGGGGCTGAATGGGCGGCCCGAGAAGCTGGAGGACGTGTGTTATTCGTGGTGGGTTGTGAGTAGCCTTGCGATGGTGGGGCGGGTGGGGTGGGTGGATGGGGGGCGGCTGGAGGCGTTTATATTGGGGTGTCAGGATGTGGAGGGGGGTGGGTTTGCGGATAGGGCCGGGGATGTGGCGGATGTGTTTCATACGGTGTTTGGGGTGGCGGGGCTGAGTTTGTTGGGGTATGAGGGGTTGGAGGAGGTGGATCCGGTGTATTGTATGCCGAGGGAGGTGACGAGGAGGGTGTTGGGGAAGTAGGGGGTGCTCTGGAGCTGTAGCTAGATTGTGGCTGGAATAAATATACGGATTAGCATTGGCTCCTGCTCTTCTCTTCTGGTGCCTCGTGGATAGCAAATAAACACACATAAACAACCACATCTACCTCCCATTCACCACCCCCAGAACCCAATCATTACCCCCCGCAAACCCTCCAATCAGCCCACCCGCAAATCCCAATCAAGAATTCCAACCACTATCCAAACACAGCCAGAGCACTCCCTTCCCACTCCATCGTAGCATACACCCACCACCACGACGCCCTCCAGGACCCAAAAACAGCTACCCACACCCATCACCTGCATGCACCACAGCTCCGAGTCGTAGTACACGATATATCCGCAAGATCTATACCCCCACCAACACAATCCCAACTACAACCTCCGCCCCATGCCGCCGGCCGAAGTGCAGCATTCTAGCCGGGTGGAGGCGTATATATCAAGACGCACCTGTACAGCCAATGACCCTGAAGCCTGCCTGGTATACAGTGTGCATACATCTAGATCTATCCTGCTTCGCAATTGTCATTATATTAGCTGGTGTAGCACTCCTTGAAGAGGGTTGCAATCGGGGTGGGGGGTACAGCCTACGTACCTAACATTACATATGTGTAGAGATCGAGAGAGCTTTTTGTGAGCTTTTGGGGGGGGGGGGGGGTGAGTTATTCTTACGCTGGAGCTGGTTAGCGCCTACTCTTCTCTAGCTAGCTTCTGGAAGTCGTGGGTGCCAGATAAACTTACATATAAACGGCCACACCTGCCTCCATTTATGGGCCCGGCCGCAAGGACTCAAACTAACCCAACCAGAACCCTCCGCAAAGTTCCAAATCCTTAGCCAAAGAGTTACAGCACTACTCCCACTCTAGGTGGGCTTTGGTGTACGCCCACGCCGCCCACTCGAACGCTCAACCCCAGAACCAGAACCAGAATCAAAAGACTGGACACACATATCCACATGCACGCCCATCAATTGCCTACACCACAGCTAGCTATACTCCAATAGAGCTAGCACACCATCAACTGAGGCCGGTCGAGACCTATGATCCTATGTGTGCATATATATTCCCACTGCGCCGGCCGGTCGAAGTGTGAAGTAGGTGCAGAATGTAGGATTGTGGCCGGCCGACCGGGTGTACCTTAGGCTGGGTGTACCTTAGGCCATTAATTATATATATAGCGAGTAGCATACTGGTTCGCAATTATTGTTAGCGGACTGCAGTGTGCTTGGAAGATTGGGGGGAGGGCTGACCTTATGGTACTGTAGTGTGGAGCGAGCGAGTGATTTTTGGTGAGCTAGTTAGCTATTTGTTGCAGCTTGATCTGTAGCTACGTACATCAGATGTGATGGCGGCGAGGCCGGATAGCTAGGGCGGCAGCGCGGAATTGGTTGATCGACCATAGATTGGGAGTTATTAATTGGCCGAAATATACATAGACATAACATGTAGCTGGTACGCATCGTGTAGGTACATCTACATCTACTGCAGAGGTACCAGCCGTGGGTTATTTTATTGGTGGTAACCCGGCGCAGTGACATTTCAGTGTATCACGTTTCCGGCCCCTCCACCTTCTCCAACACACTACAAGTTCATGATCAGTCCTACAGACACAACATGCCCACCTTCTCCAACATACACACTGCACACTACACACTACAACTCCAGCCCTACAGCTGCAGATATCGATCGAAATCAACAGCTGACATCTAAACGCCCCCCAGCCCACCCCACCGCCCACCGCAATTCCAATGCAAGCTTCACACCCCACCCACCAAATCCCCGCACCGCCGCACCAGGGTCAATGACAAAACCGCACCATTTCCCACCCTACGTATCGACAGGGTGACGAGGTGCGTGTGCCGTGTCAATGACTGGTGCTACGCTATTTAGTGGAAGACAGGCTAGCTGGGGTGTACTACATGTAGTAAGCCGTGTCAATGATCTGGGTGCTGGAATTCAAGAAGGGGCTAGTAGTTACGGGAAGAGGGCTGGCCGGTGGGTATGGGCTAGGGTGAGGTGGGGCGGATGGCAGGCGGGGGGCTTGGGAGTGTGTTATGTGAGCGGTGGCGGGGTGTGTTTTTGGTGTCTCGCGCCAGGAGGGGGGCTCTGTGTCGGAGGGAGGGGCCACTGGGTAGGAGGCTTTGCGTCTGTGAGGGTGCGCTTCCTCTCGGTGTCACAGCGGGGTGGGAGAGGACAAAAAGCCCGGGTTGGAGCTGGAAGCGGAAGGAAATGGTTTTCTTTTTCTTGCGCTCAAATCTGGCTATCCGAAATACACATTGCAGACGGAGGATGACCGACTTTCGTTCTACTTCCCTTCCTCGTTTTATTCACGAGACTGTGGTAGTGAGAGCTGTCTTTGTTTGGAAACTTGCGTTGGTAGGTTTTCTAAGCTCCCTGGTCGATCTTTATAATGCATCCCCACTCGATCTGCCCTAACCATTTATACCTACCCATTACTTACTTCCTAGATGATTCACAGTCAAAAACCTACGCAACATCAGAGCTTCTTCTGGCAGCCCGATCAGCCCAGAGGATGGGAAGTGGGGCAGTTATGACAATTAAAAGGGCTGGGAAAAGCGGAGCACGAGCTACAAATATCCACCATGCTTGGACTTGACTACAAGCCGGTATTTGGACTAATGGGTGGATGAAAAACTCCACTATGGACTACACTGGCGGGTCTGTGATATGAGCAGAGGGATACTCTACTTTTGGAGGGACACCCCACTTCTAGAGTAGAGGGGTACTCTACTTTCAGAGGGACATCCCACGTCTAGAAGGACTACTGTATAAGCCACTGGGCGGGGGTCGACTCTCTACATATGCGCATGCGCAGGTACAACCACAGCACTCAAAGCTCAGATATGCCCGCAGCGACCTAAACCCTTCCCTCCGCTCGTGGTACTAGTACCCACAGCTGCCAGCCCAGTATTTCCTTTTACACGAGCAGCTACAGCGGGATGGCGAAGCTCCGGTCTCCCGATGTTTATCTTTCTACCTCAAGGCAGAGAAGACCAGGCGCCGCCAAAAATAACTTCAAAGTGCCTCCTCCCACAGCGTCTAGAGCGATATTGGCGATTCCGCATCCTTCCCTTCAATATTTTTTCTTGCACCAACTGCCAATGACACATGGGGCGGTACTTTGGGAAGAGGGGGCTCTGTGATGACGAGGGTCGCCAGTGATGTTACTCGTAATGGCGAGTGATTGGTAGTGAAGCAGAAGCGAAGGAATAGTAATAACCGGAATCAAGGTTAGTGCGTACGGGAGGGAAAGCTAGTCTACACACCGTATCTAACCTGTTTGAGCAGGATCTACTTTTCAAGATGTTACTAGCTGTGATGACGTATTTGTTACCGCCTATGTATTTTCTACCGCTCCCCCCCCCTCTCCCCCGGGGATCATGGGGCGTCACTCGGACGGCACAGCTGCCGTCACAGAAGCTACCCCACACATGTGCTTGATAACTAAGTTGGGAAGACATTGAGCGGGGTAATTAGTGGCGGGCACGAGCTGAGCTGGCTCGAACCCTGAGCTCGAGCCCATATCCAAAAGCTGGAGCCTAGGCTCGAGCCTAGCGAAACATTAGTAATCGTTCGAGGAGGCCAGAGCGTGGTGTTTTATATGAGAATATATCCCCTATTATTCATCTTGAATACGAACTCTATATGCCGACTTACTGTAAGGTCTATTTTTAGGTATAAACAAGAGAGCTCGAGCCTGAGCTCGAGCCTTCGTCTCCACAATCTGAGCTAGCTCGAGTCATACCTCGGGCTTGTCTCGAGTTGGCTCGCGTGCTCATTACTAGGGGTAATCCTTTTTGTGGGAGTCTACTGGTTGAAGGGCTCCTGGATCCTCAGATAGGCTGGGTAATCCAACTTAGTCTGAACTGCCGTGGTGATGACTGGGAGGCCACTTAAGGCTAAGTAAAAAGCAATACGAGGTACATGTAAGTAATAATAGACTGCTTCTATTCTTTACATGTATCTTGGTTCGTTAGTACCACTTTAGAGATGGTCATCACAAATTGCTTGGCTGCGCATGTGCGAGTGATCATATATGATCCAAAGTACTACCTTACTGACTTTTTAGGCCATGGAGGTGCGACTGTGCGACTCGAGTAAGAATGAACTGTATCTAGCATGTATCAGTGTTATAGACTTATTTATGTCATTATTTGAGCAGACTAAGGTCATAACTAAATGGGTGTATGTTAAAATTAGTTGAGTTACGATATAAAATGGATTATAGTTAATTTAAGAGGGTTTCTCTCGACATTACGAGTAGTCTAGTGATGGCAGGTGGGCGTCGATAATCCTATTTGCTGTTTTATCTTGCATTAAAAGCTCTCCAGAGCACGCTCTCGTTAGAAATAGAGACCATCTACGAGATTTCAAGAATGAAAACACACTCTCGGTCCGTGTTTACTAGTTTCTAGGCTTTGGAACTCGGCCTATTACCACTCTCTTCTCCGTAATTTACTATGCCAAGGGCGATGCCTCGAGCGTCGAAAGTTTCGATGGCATACTCATTAAAGATTTACCGAGTCAATGATACAATACCGGGTTTTTGTCGAAACATCTCCTGTTTTCAAGTTATTTACTCCAAGTATTCAAACCTGGCGATCCGAGCAACCTGTGAACATCAATATCATATCAAGATGAAATGCCCACACCTACCTCTTTCAAGCCCCCGCATCAACATTCACTATATATCCCACGAACAACTAACCCCAAGACCTACCAAACCTCATCCCAAATTATTCCAAAACGCGTCTTAACTGTTATTAAAACATACCCAATTAAGGATATATCAAAAACCCAGCGCAACCTCCACACCCCCCACACCGCCCACAATGCTCCACACTCTCCAAGCCGCCCTCCACAAACTCCCCACCCTCTCCACCCTCCTCCACGCCCTTCCAGAACCCCCCACCGCCCTCCATCCCCTATACCCCACCTACCCCCAAAACCTCCTCACCCTCATTACATCCCACCACAACGAGCTCCTAGCAAAATTCGAAACCCTCAAAACAGCCGTAATGGACGCCGTTTCTCCTCCTCCACCTGCATCGGCGGCAGCAGCGGCGGCGGGGGGAGCAACGCTATCACTAACAGACGACATTATCGACAACGCCATATCTGCCCTGCAGGGTCTCCAGACTATCACAGAGACACAGGAAACAATAGCACATCTGTACCCCAGCGCACACCAGCCCCACCTTGGCGAGGCCACAAAGCTCGTCTCATCCTTCATCGCTAGTGCCGCCCAGCTACGCAGCCACTGCATGCGTGAGAAGGACCTGTTGGTGCCTGGCTGTATCGACTGGTACACCGCTCAGGCAGGGGCCATCTATGCGGTGACACCGCGGCCGCGGGAGCTAACGTTCCGGCTACATGGGCTTGCGCGGGCGCTGGAGGAGCTGTGTTGGTGTGAGGGTGACGAGGAATGTGTGCATTCGATCATCGGGCAGGAGAAGGAAGGGCCAGAGGTTATTGTGGTGTCGGTGGTACATCCGGGGGCGGGATGGGGTGATGTGAGGAGGTGTTTAGTGGCAGGGATTAAGGCGGTGACGAGGCTGGAGGGGGAGGTGTTTGGCGTTGTTGGTGAGGCGGTGGTGGTGGGGAGGTGGGGTGGGGGTGTGATTGATGAGGAGGTGTGGGGGAGGGAGTGGAGGGATTTGGATGTAGTGGATGTGTTTTGGCCTGGTGAAGATGAAGAGGACGAGGATGATGGTGATGATGGTGAGTATTTGATGGTTTCTGGAAGCTCGATGGCGAGTGGTGTTCGTGGTGCGAGTCTGAGAAGTTCCAGCAGTAAGGACATGTGGGGGATCCATTACAAAACATCCCCTGTGAGTGAGAAGAAGTCTCCCACGTCAGGCAAAGGTAGTTTTAAGTATAGGCTTACTACTTCTTTAGTTGATGGTAGTGTCAAGTCTGAGCCTACTCCTTCGTCAGTCAACAGTAGTGTCAAGCCTAGGCCTACTCTTTCTTCACTTGATGATGTTTTCAAGCCTGAAACTACTCCTCTTTCAGTCAGTAATAGTGTCAAGCCTGAGCCTGCTCTTTCCTCTAAGGCTTCAAGCCGCTCCGCTGAGAGTATTCCGGGTATACTCAAGTCCAGGACTTCGAGCACTACGAAGAGTACTGGTAGCGGTTGTACTGTCCACTTCGCCAGCGCAACTTCTTCTCCTTCCGAAACGGTTCAAGAAAGAGATAATCATCTTCGTAGGCGTGTTGGTAGTGCCTCCTTAAGGGCTCCTAGTTTTCTCTCCCCGATGAAAGATGACAATAAGTCTCAAGCGGGCACAGTAACTCATCCGTACCTCAAGCGTGGGTCTGGTATGAATAGGAAGTCAATGTCGGCACTTAAGTAGGTGAGTGTTGTGATAGGGAGCAGTTTTGTTGTTTGTTTTTGTTGTTGTTTGTTGTTGTTGTTTTTAACACGCAGCCCTATGGCTATGGTAATGATAGGGAGCAGTTGATTATATATGATAGAAGAAAAAATGATTTTCTTGGAAAATAAACAGGTGAAACCTGCCTGATGCTTATCTTTAACAATATTATAGCATTCATATTAATATTTTCCAAGTTACGAATATATGAGTGGGACCCTGTGAAAATCACCCATGATCATTGACCCCTCCGCCACCTGTGGCATGACCCCCCCTGTTCGTCAACGGCGCCTAAAAGCAGCGATTCGTGTCCCCGCTCTCTCTTTTTCGTTATTCGGATCACGAGGTATCCTTCCCCGAAGTTTACTATCAAACTCTCATAAAAATCACTTTCCGCTCTTACCCCCCCCCCCCCCCGCGAAAGGAAGTTGCCATTATTGAATATTCTGTAAGCGCCTTTAGTTCAAAAAAATAAGTACCAAAGTAGAATACCCCACCTCCCCTTTCCCCTCCTAGATAGACCCTTCCTCCCATTGTGATGTCACTGTTTCAGTACACCCCCTCCGCTCAACTGATGATGCTTGATCCAGGTGAAAATCCTCAAGGTGATGTTGCGCCATGGGTTTGGTGATCACACACACACACACACACACAGGTTGTCTCGGGATAAGATTCCCGCACGTGCTCATAGGATGAGTGGTCCAGGTGACACGTGCTGACACCCATTACGAAGAAATCCCTGGAAGGGACGCTCCTGTCCCTGCCTGTTGTCAGATAAGGCGAGGGGTCTGGCTCTACCGGGTATAGATGGAGATTCAAAGATCAAAGGGCGGTTTTCAAATGTCTTGAAACAGCTCTTTGCGTGGAACTAGGGGGATATCAAAATGCTTGACCAGTTGTGTGATTAGGCCCTCCACCCCGTTAAGATGGAGATGGTGGTGGATATATGTATCTCGCATAAGTCGAAACTGAAATAGCGGTTTGGGAATCGAGACTACGCTTTTTCGCAATAAGAAAGATCGAAGCTACGGCCAGTAGTGCCCGTTGGGTTCCGCCACGACGACTTTAACGCCCGGCGAGAGTAGAGTAGATCAGGACGCCGAGTGCCTTACATGCTCATGTAGTCCTCTCAAGCTCAGCTTGGTCGAATGTGACGGATCATCGCATGGGTATCTGATATGTAGAAGCAGAGATGTTTATGCTGAAAAAGAAAAATAGTGATCGGGGAAAAAGAAAATAAAAATGCCCCACCAAGGTAAGGTTGCCTACATACATGGATCTTAGGAAAAAGTCGGGATGAACCCTTTGGGGTAAAAAAATAAAAAAATATGTTTGCTCTTTATCTATGTATCGCGCAGGCCATGACAACATTTATCGCAACTCTTCTTCACAACAGCGGTGGTCAACCAACTAGGTACATACCTTCGTATCGGCGCATCTTAGGAACTTAAGAGTCATCCCAAACCAATGCCCCAAAATAACTCTCTACCAGCGCTCCAGGGACAGAATAAGCTAACACCCCCGCCTATGACGTCGGTCCCGTTCTCGTGGTTTGATCCTCATCGTCTCCAAGTCCAAACGCGGCCTGGTCGTCAACAAAGGATTGTCCATGTCTGGTCCATATGCGGATAGTTACAGGCCTTACCCAGATTCACATGGACGGTTTGTTGCAGCCGCGATGATTTCCCTCCCCCCCTCCTCCTCACAACATGGTAAATTTATGGCTATCTATGGATCTCTATGAAACTGGGAAAAAAACCTCTACGAGTGACGCCCTATGAACCACAGTCGTTGCGCGCAAGCAAACATATCCTAAAGTTTTTTTTCTCTATTCCTAACACTAGAGAAAGGAGTAAAAGAAATCGACCAAAGGGGGGGAGTATTGAAGACGCAAAAGCAACGCTTAAACAAACAATCAAACAATAGGCAATACAGAGTAGAAATGACCCGCCCCCCATACATAAGAAAAAGCGGATATACATGAATAAAAAAAGGCCTGCTAACTGATATGATCGCAAAAAAAACAAAAAACACACAAAAATAAGGAAAATAAAAATCCAATATGGCAACACAACACCGAGTCCAATCCAATACATAAATATCGCCAAAGAAAAACAGCAAAAAATGAACAAGTAGAGTATGTGTATATCAGCAGAAACCCCCATAAGAACCCCCGTACAAGACAGACCAAATATGAGGATATGTACACCCAAACCCCAAACAAAAGAAGTAAGCAGATAGATACTCCATAATTCTCCCTTTCCCACGCATGAAATATGTAAAAATAAGGAAAAGTAAAAGACAATACTAGTTAGTTGGGAGCGATGATAACCCCCAAACTAAACTACACAATATCAATGCACCTACATGGCTCAGCACGTAAAAAAGGTGAGCCCTATTTTTTTTCCTTTCTAAAGAAGGAAATCGCAGAAAGAGCAGAACAGCCACCGATGGAAGGAAGGAAAGAACATGCCCAGACCCGAGAAAAAACAAAGGAAATGCGAATAAGGAGAGTATGGTATAAAAAGGGAGTGTGATATGAACAAAAGAGAAAAAAAAGTGTGAAGCACTGAAAGAAAAGCCCGAAAGGAAACTGGAAAAAATGAACGAACGCCGTACGTCCAAGAAAGGAGAGTATTGATACAGCCCACCTCACGGCACCCACCTATCCGATACCGTACCAACTTATATCGCCGAAACCTCCACCCCATCCCTAAGCTGCGAGTGTCCCAGCTCCCTCAACGAGGATATCCTCCTTCCTCGCCCGCTCCTCCCCATCGTGTATCTTCTTCAACCAATTCCCCTCCTTCTCCCTGCGTTGTGCCCGCTTCCGCACCAGTCGCTCCACCGCCCCCTCAATAGCATCTAAATGCACGCTCAGTGGGATGCTTGCGATATCATCATCGCGCCCTCTCTTTCCTCCGTTCCCGTTACTGCTCCCGGAGATCAATAGTGGCTCTGCGACTCTTCGTCGCAGATTCTCTAGATCAGCGGTCATGCGGTCCAACTCGAGTACAGTGCTCTCGACATATCCTCGCGCCTGCTCCTCATAGCTGCCAATCAGCGCGAGGAGCTCGGCGTTTTCACGGAAGTTCTTGCGCTGGGCGGCGTTGCCACCGACTTTAGTCCAGAGCGACGAGAGAACGACAGCTTCTTCCTTCTTGATGTCGACGACCTCACGGACGATCTCATCATAGATGGGTTTGTGCTGTTCAGTGAGCTGGGTGAGGGAGGTGAAGATTGTTTCGCCATCAGCAACGAGGAGACGGAGGTTTGACTCGAGGACTTCGGCGGCCTTGTTGAAAGTCTCGGCGACGCGGGCACGGGTGCGGGGATCGTCGGGCTCGTCGGAGTAATAGTGAGAGGTGGAGCGGAAGAATGACGTAGGGGTTAGCAGACGGTATAGGAATGGACGGTGCTGGGATTCGCGTTTGATCATTGATAGCTCGCGGAGAGCGTACTGGTTTATTGATAGCAACCTAATGGGTTTTTCACAAACAAGTCAACTTTCTGTCTGCATTTTTTTGGTTTCTTTTTTGCCTTTCTTTTATTGTGGCTTTTTTTTCTTCTAAAATCATTCAAAGGAAGAGATCCGTACTGATCTAGAACGCCACCGACTTTGCTCCCAAATCCTTGCAGTGCCCGGACATTTCCTTTGGCATCCCGGGCAAACACGTCCAGTCGCTCCGCAAGCGTTTCTTTACATTTCAATTCGGAATAGCGCACTACGGTTGACAAGTCGCTTACAGCCATCTCGCTTTGTTTCATGACGCGCGCCAGAGCACTTCCTCCGGCGGCAGAGTCGACAATCTTCTCGAACGAGGACTCTATATTCATTAGTGTGGGAAAGTCTGCATAGCTGGCGCGAGTGCCAGGACCCCCAGAGTAAGTAATATTCCAAGTATTTTCACCCCATGTTTCGGGAGACGCGGATGAGAAGTTATTGACTAATGTTGAAAGCACGAGACCAAAAAACCCGAGTATCATTATCGCCACAAATGGGCGTTTCGCATAGCGGAGCAGTGAGTCTATCTGAGAGGCGAATTCATTGACGTAGACGGAAGCTATAGATTCTTCTTTGCGAGGGGTTGAGAAGTTGGAAGAAGGGGGAGGTGGGGGTGAATGGTGGGAAGATTCTGCTGTGTGAATTGGATCTGTAAGTTCGGGGATCACCATGTTAATGTCCCGAACAAGGGAAACAGGAAGGGGCAATATCACAATGATAACGAGGGGAATAGTCCACACCAAGAACACCTCTGGTGGGAGAAATAGAAAAGGAGAGGAATCGACATTTCAAATAGGACACGATGCACGTTTTCTCAAATCATTCAATGAGTATGGAAATATCTTACCAAACCTCCAACCTCTCCCTCTCCCTTCAAACTCTCTCGCAAAGCTTGGGATTCCGCTACACGAACTTCCGCCTACGGAAACCTCACTAGAAGAACTTCTATAATGCGGATTTAGTCCATTTTGGGCAGGGCTTGGTCTCTGCAGTGGCGGCAAACTGCCGTGGTTAGAGAATCGACTGTCATACATCATCCCCTGCTGCTGCTGCTGCTGCTGTCCTCCATGCGATCTAAGTATTTGATTTTGTGGAATAGGCTGCTCCTGATAATGCCCAACCTCACTATAACGGCGCCCAGGAAGATTATTAACAAAATCCTCCTTTAGTGGAGTTCTCTGATGCTGCTGTGGTGATGATGGGTGCTGGCTAGGGTAAGGATAGTACTGCAGGAGCTGTGGTGTGATCGGGAACGGCAAATCAGCGTTCGGCCGAAACCCACCACCACCGCCCTGTAAATTCCCCCCATTATTGTAGATTTCCCTCCTCTGCTCGCGCTGCCACTGTCGGTGTCTATCAGCAGGCGAGATCGGGTCATACCCCGACAACATCTCAAACGACTGCTCCGACGTCCCCGCTGTTGAAGTTGCACGAGTCGAGCCGGTGGCGAATGAGGACGGAGGTATTGTCGGCGGCGGCGTATTCGACTCTGCGGTGGGGGCTGGCGTGTGAGATGGTTCTGATCGAGGTTCAGGAGACATCGAGTCGCGCGCTGGCGAAACGTGTCGTGAGGGCGAAAGTAGGGGTACAGATGGCTGGAGCTCACGTTCTGGCGAAAGCCTGTCGTCGAATATCGAGTTGCGCTCGGGCGAAAGGCGTGACAGTCTTGAGGAGTCGGACATGATATGGTCACTGATGTTCTCTGATGTGATGCGCATTTGAGGGTTGTTGTTGCCGTTGTGGTTTTGGTTCTGGTTTTGGTTGTGGTTGAGCTGTTGCTGGTAGGCGATGTGTTCTTCCAGTGAGACACGATCTGGATCCTCGCGCAAAGGTTGTATATTGGCGATGGGTAATCCGTCGCCGTCGCCGTTCATTGCGCTTTCCTGACTACACTGTGAGGGAAGCTTTTTCTTTTTCTTCCTTTTCCTTCTGGTACCTTGAACGCCGCAAAGCTTAAGTTTAACGAGGGGATCCGTTATGGGTTGATCGCGACGGAGAGACGATGTTCCTTGCAGAGACGATGATGCTGATGATGTTGGAGCGATGATAAGATATCAGAGGAGGCTGGGTAGTGAAAGTGGGTGGATGGTGGGTAGTGGGTGGTGGGGGGGAGGATGAAGGGGGGGGTGGTAGGTGATGGGTGGTGGGTGGATTTAGTTTCGAATGTATGTATCCTAGCTCTAGGTATCCATCCTACCTACAGTCCTATGGTGAAGGTACCCCGCCCTTCTCTGGACAGCTCATCCATCATTGGTTGGGGGGTGGGGAGTCGTTGCGGTATCTACTGTTACCGTTTTGGGCACAATTGCTGGGGTGCTTTGTTCCAGATGAGTTGTGCGCATCGATGTGAGCTCACATTCCGAACATTTTGGACCAATAGGAATCTGGCGCACGAACCACTCGTTGGTCTGATTATCGTGGCCAGCCGATTATTGGCATGTATGTATGTGGTATGGGGATTTTTCTTTGAGAGAGCTCCTTGCTGGCCCATGGCCCATGGGCAACTTCTCTCCCATAGCTACCAGAATAGCGATGGCGAGGGACATTGGGGGCGTTTATACCCTTCGGTCTTCTAGAGAGGAAAAACGATAAGGTTAATATGATGTAGCTGCACTATGGACCAGAGATGCTGAAAGAGAAGAAACAAAAGCAAGTGCAAACCTTAGTACCCAAGATAATGAGAGCATAAACTCAGCGGAGGAGGAGCAGGGTAAAAACTATCTACTCTACATACCTATATCTTATCTATCTACGATACCTCCTATACCGTACACTTCTTTCCCAACGTTAACTCAACGGCGATATATGCTATTATTGACTGCAGCCGATAGGCGAACACTATCGGCTGTTATCGATCTACACAGCTGCAAAGGATTGGTCGTGGAGGCCGAGGGCTCCATAAATAAGGTGAGCCCGCGATACTTACGTACGGGGAGCAGAGCGGAGTAGGTAGGTGTAAAGAGAGTACATAGGTCGAACTCATACCACCCTCCGCCTATCGGTAAAGCGGCCACTCCTATTGATTTAAGCAGAGCGACGGATACACTGCATTGCAACTACCCCCCCCAGAATCTACAAAACATAAAATCCCCCTTGAAAGCTTGCTCCGAGCGCCTCAAAAGCTTACTGGAATCCTAAAACACCAGTTAATCTAGCGGCCAAAGATTAGCGATGCTAAAGTTGAAACTCGACACGTAAAGCAGTGCAGCATCCGCCCCGCCACACCGTTACTGGTTCGCAGAACGTGTGGATGCCGTCTTTTTCGCAAGGTGCAGGTTTCATTGGGGCAGAAAGCGCTCACGTCAAGGTGATCGGTCATGTGGTCCATAATTTGTGCTTTATCGCATCTGTTAGGCAGAAAAATGATTTCCCTCCCACCCCCTCTAGAATAGAATAATTATCCGCTGCTTCCCGAGTGAGGTATTGTGATTTCTATCTAGTGAATAAGACCCAGAGGGGACTTATGTGAGACACGATAGCAATGTATGTAAGTGGAGCCGTAACGGGACAACCACTTACACGTAATTACTGAATAGTCATCATAGTAGTAAAACGGCCAGGCTAGACCTCCATTGACTTCTATTCGATAGCTCATACTACAAATAGCTATCGTTTGTAGAGGATTGTGTATTTAAACGTACCGAGATCTACTATGAATTATGAAAAGAGAGCACATATATTCAATTAACACGATTAAGTGGGTAGACGGATGGATGTCTTGTCTAGAACGTACTGGGGTGAGGTGAAGTGTAGGGGAGGGGAATTATAGTCATGTATGCCAATTCCGCTTATCAAAGCCCTGCTCTACGTATCGTTGGCGGTCTCTCATGCGTCCAACTTAAAGCATATTCTACCTACAGGATAGGTAGCTCCCTTTGGATATCCTTTAGATCCCTTAGGGGCCAACTCGGAAACCCACAACTGGTGGTGTTAGCCGGAATTTAAACATTGTTTAGAACTATCTTCTAGCGACTTGGAGGGGTGAGAGCATAAGTGGCGTCGCCCCAAAACTACAAAACATATGGATCTGCACGAGTAGAAAAGTGGGAAAACAACTGGACAAATCAATCTAACGCTTTTGTGGACACTGTTTCCCTATATTCCTCGTGAATCGATTCGTCACTCCAGCTAGAGCCGGTTCATTGATAAGGCGGTGATAAATAGACATTTGGCAATCAGAATACACCAATACTTGGTTTGTCATTACAAAACATAAAGTACCTACCCCTAAAAAATCACTCAGGCAATTGCAAATAGACAGGGTAGAGAAACAATTCCAATCAAAGCGTTGGAAATGATCAAAAGGAAAGATTCTTCGCACTGAATCCAATTACGTACCAAAGCCAACTCTAGGTTTATACCATCTATGAGGTTTGCTAACAAGCTAGATTGGCTATCATGGTGAAGATCTTCCATGAATTTTTGAGCTTTAGGTCCGACAGCGAACAACTTTCTGGTGCTCCAATCATGAGATCTCACTCACACAAAATTCTTAGCGCTTAAGAGTATTAACTAATTCCACGTGTTACAGCCAGATTTCCATGACATCACTTAAATATTACCACAACTCTAACACCTTACCCAAGTCTACGGAACCATAGCCCTCTTCTTACTCATAATGACGCTGAGGGGGCAGTAGGAAAGGGAGAGCCCTACGTACGATTTAGCGTCATGCATGGCTAACATCTATTCTTGGTAAGGCCATAACTTTATTCGAACATCAGCTTCGCATCCATCCGACTCAACGACAGGTGCCCTAGGTTCTTCGCGTGCTGCACTAGGCTACCCTCGGTTATCCATGGCCCAGGGCAATTTGGCTTCAATGGCCTATCTTTGTCACCATTTATAAAAATCATATTATTCCATGCACCAAAAGTGTTCGTTAGTACGGTACAGGATTAAGGTAGTCCAGAATGTGCGGTTTAATTAAATATCTCTCAACTTTCGGCCGCCGTTACTAGCTAGCTAATAACACATAAATTTGCCTGCCAAGTCCTACTCTTTAACATTTGACCTAAAGCTCATGCTCATGATGCTCGGGTGCCTCTTCATCGTTTTCATCGTCCTCATAATCAATATCAAACTTCATCTCTTCCTCACTAAAAACGATCTCACTCAACTGCTCGCCTTCATATTCCTCACATCTCCCGAGCGCCAAGATCGCCGTTGCATGCCACACAGCCCTCGAAGTCTTGTACACAAACTCCTTTGCGGTGGCTTTATCACCCAACCAGATAGCCTCAGAGATACCAGGGAATGTAACCGCTGCGTAGCCGGTGTCAAGACCGGGGGCGTAGATCACTATCGTGGCTGTGAGCGGATATTGTACTAGCGCGGAGACTAGGAACACTTACAATGTCTATAAAATTCCCTCCCGGGCAGTCCACCTTGACTCACGAAACCTTTCTCGAATGACTTAAGGCGATTATTAATCGCTCTCCTTTTCCAGTGGGCGTGACGGCCCTTGATATGGTGTGATAGTCTCGTGAGCTTCTTTGCAACCCTTGCAAAGCCCAGCAGCGAGTGATGAAGCGGGCCCAGGTCCAGATCAATGTCAGATTTTTCAACATTGTCCTTCAGGGTCTTGTAATACTCCCATAAAGACTCGGCGTATGTTGCTGCATTTAGCGGTAACAGCGGCTGCTCCACAAGGTTGAGGGCAAGGAGCCCAAGGAACTGACCAGCGGCGACGTGGTGGCTGAACGTAGGGTCACCGTAGGTACTCATCCAGTGGAAGGAATCATAGTTGGAGTGGTAGTGGTAGACAGGGTCTTCATTGGAGAAGGTGAAACCCATATCAATCTAGATAGGGGAAGTCAGTGAGAATTAATATTCTCTTTCTCAGCCTGAGGGACCTTACAGATGCGATACCAGAGTGAACAAAGGCGGTGTAGTCGCTTCCACTTCCTAGAACATCGATATGCTGATTTCTGGCGGCCCAGTCATGATAAATTGTCTTGTGTTTGTTCTTTGGGGAGGGTACTTTTTTCATAACTTCAAGGATGATGTCATGAAGCTCAGGGACTGCAGCAATTGCCCAATTGGGTCCCGAGACGCCAATATCAACATTTAGGTAGGCAACCATGTTGGGGACTGCCCATGTAGAGAACTCCTCGAACCATTCAGTAGAGCCAACGAGACCTAGACAAATATTAGCAACTGGGTCTAAGGACCTATAATATAATCTCTTACCGTATTCTTCGGCATCCCAGGACGCAAAAACACTAGATGTTTAGTTAGTGTATGTGTTGACTGTTATTCGGATACTGATCCATACATTGTCCTTTTAGGCTTCCAACCGTGCTTAACCAGTTTTCCAAAGGCTCTCGCAAGCTCAATCAAGATAGCGGATCCAGAATTGGGATCACCCGCGCCTCCAGCAGTCCAAGAATCTCGATGATTCCCGATAACAATTACCTCATCCTCAATAGTTCCGTTGATGATTCCAATAATATTCCAGATCGGTGTAATCGTATCATTCATGACGTTATCCATATACAGGACCGCATTAGGAGCCGGTCCAGTTGAGTACGATACGTTCGCCAAGCCGCCTTCCCAGCCCGTGATGTTAACATCCTTCGCTGAAACACCCTTTCCATTCAGCGCTTCAAGCAACGGCTTGGCCTCCCTGAATGAGATCGGTAGGGACGGAATATGCGGTGTTACTCCAGATTTATCCTCACGTGGAACACCAGGTTTCGATGGATACCCGGGCGTCGTGGGGTCGCCAGGATACTTGCTCAAAAACTGAACCGATCCTCTCTGCACCGACGACGGATTCCGAGCTGGGCCTTTGGGGTAAGGGGCATAGCCTTCTTCTACACGCATCTTACCATCGTCGCCGGGATCACTATAAATGATGGCACCAATCATCCCAAAATCCTGCGCATTCTTAACCTTTAGGCCACGGAAGGAGACACCATATTTGAGTAGTGCGATCTTTCCTGCAAGAGGGACACCAAGATCTGCGAGCCTTTGGAAATCGGTCAGGCGGCCTCGTCTGTTCCTCTAGTTAGACTCGATTCAATTTATTAGAAGATGAGGGGGCTTGCCCAACGTAAACGTATTCCGCGGTTGCATTTCCTGTGAACGAATACCCATGGAAAGTTGGTATACGATTCTCAAGGCCACTAGTTTCGTCCTCCTTCAAAACATCTTCCTTCAAAGTGGCATTGAAAACGGAACCGTTTGGATAAGAAAGTGAGAGATTATGAGAAAGCGGATAGTTGAGGTAAACATCATATTCGACAATATGAGAAGGTATCCCGTTCTCCGTGAATCTATCACGGGTCCACACGGCCTGTGAGTAGTTTGCACCGCCGAGGTGCGGCCCGCTGGTGTAATAATAGGACCATTCGGACATTGAAACATTGCTCAAAGACTTGAGAATTACATGCTCTTTGTCCTTCAGCGACATGTGGTGGTGGTGGTGAGGATGTTTTTTTGGACGCTCAACAGAGCTCTGGGAGAGGATTTGCTGGTCATCGAGAGGCCCAGAGATGCTCGACCAAACGGGCAGAGCTCCAAGTGTGAGAGCGAGGGTGTACTTCGTGAACGGCCTCATTTTCGGTGGAGTGAGCTGAGAGAAGCTCTGAAGGCTACGGCAGATTATACACCAGCTGGGGTCATTTATATATGACGACGACGGCGATCACGGAAAAAGCATCTCCAACACCTGCCGAATTTCCAGGTCGGGGAATACACCTTCCTAAAGAGAAGCTATAACCAACGAAGCATAGTCTTAGCGCGACCGGACAAAGCCAAAAACACACGGTATGAGATATTCTGTGAAGTGGCCCAATTTGTGCCTGTTTACTACGACGCGTTGGTTGTCGCGTGCTAGTTCCGTGATGATCACTGTATAATACTAATGATGTCATCTATTCTTTTGAGTGCAGTCTAGTAGGTACATTGTATTTCTGCTTTAGACACCGCCAGACTGACGAAGGCCATCTTTGTAAGTCCCAAATAGAGAGGGTTCACTCAGAATATCAATTAAGGAAGCTTGGTATCCTGGCCGCGGTTACTTCAGTATTCAGACCATTGTAGTACAAACAACTGTGAGTATTCGCTATGCAGCAATTAATGTCAATTGACCGTATTTTTGAGTCCAGGACGTATCCCTTAAGCCGTCAGGACCGATTTCAATCTCGTTACTCATACCTAATGCGGAAGTCGTGATATGAACATCGCAGAAAGTGATTATGATGTATAGCTGCTCACGCTAGTTCTTATGATAGATCACCTCATGATGATTACATGTACTTCTCTGCGATGTTCATATCACGAGTAACGGGATTGAATCGGTCTTGACAGCTCAATTCGTAGATGTAAAAATGGAGATCTAAGCAATGGTTTCGTGGTGTAGTTGGTTATCACACAAGTCTAACATTAGTTCCACTTGTGGTCCCCGGTTCGAGCCCGGGCGAAATCATTTTGAAACTTTGATTTGATCTTCTACATTTGTAGAGGTCCTATCTAGCTTTGACCTTTTTGAAACTATTTCATTGCTTATGCTTCCTCAGGTATTGATTTACAAATACTATACTAGTACGTAGAGTAGGTAATTATATATTCTGGAATACAAAAACTATATCCTTTCTACCGTACTTGACTTTTGAAGTTCTAAGCTCGGTTTAGCATCACTAAACCTCTCTTAGTCCCCAACTCACCCGGATCAAGCATGCCAACGTAACTTTCAAAAATTCCCTCGCAATAAGCCTGGTCAACGACAAACTCCATAAAAACCCCGCCTCCTAGTTCAACTTCCCACCGGGGCCCCCAAAGCCGAACAAAGCGAGTCATTAGGTCAAATTCATCACTGTCAACGCACAGATCACCCGAAGCACGCTCCCTGTTTCTTCGTACCCAGAACTGAGTCCACCTCTCAAGGCTTGTTACATCTGAGTACGATCCGTTGACGGTACTTGATCCACCAGCTGCTTTAATCATGGCATATATTTTGTCTAACCGTTGGTCATATGCATCGCCTCTATAGGTGTTGAACAGAAAATCATCAGGGCCACACCTCATACCCATACCAAGATCTGAATCAGCCCATGAGCTGGAACCAATTATGCGGTCTGCCCATCCCTTCACTGGCTTCTTATCGTTTCGTGGTGGAGTCGGACCACTTGGGTTGGCCCTGAGAACCTCCCAGATTCGGTGTATCATGATAATGTCAAGAACAGTGTACCCTTTATTGTCCTTGATATCAAGATCGGTGCCTGAATCAATGAGTGCCTCGACGAGAAGAACATTATGATGAATTGCTGCGCCAAATATTGGGGTTCCACCATAGCAACTCCGGGTGTTGACTAGATGGGAGAGTCTTCTAACGACTTGGATGATATATCTTCGAATTTCTCCACTTCGTTCCTCTGGCTCTACACTCCAGAAGTTTTGGATGCGGTGAAGTACGGTACCACCTTGACAAGGAGGCAGTACCACCAACTTTTCTTGCTCGTAAAAGTGAAGGAGAAAGTCGAGCTTGCTAAGCCCGCTGTGCTGACTTCCCGTAATAAGGACTCTAAGAAACTCGTCCCAATCCAACCCAACATGTCGTCCCGTATCTCGATATAGCTGAGCAGCAGTGTCGAAGCAGTCAACTGTGAGGGCAGTTTCAAAAGGTGTGAGATATATCATTCTAGATGGGAGGTTCACACCAATACCAGCATCGCCATATTGCAACAACTCTCTATCGCTCAGGAGACACCCGTGTTTTATGAGCTCTGCAACAAAGAAGGGGTTCGACACTTTGACCGATTTTGCAAATACGACGGCTACGTCGTCACATGTTGCTGCTCCGTAGTCGAGTAGGAGGGAGAAGCATTCCATGTCACCCAGCCGCATTGCCCACCAGAGAGGAGGGTAAGTATCATCAGATGTTGCAAAAAGACAGTCGGTGAAGAATGGATCGAGAACTAGCTGAATGATGTCGTGCCTTCGGTATACACATAGGGCTGTAAATCCTACCTTCTGCATTCCAAGACGGATATCAGGGTACCAGAGCTGAATGAAGTAGTCGATTGCCTCAAATGTGCGGATTATTGTATAATTGTGCTCAAACCCGTTTCTTTGTATGATATCTAACGGGTCAGATTTCGTTCCTATGACCAGGTAAATTTGTGCAAGCTCGGAGACGCTGAGCTTGTGTCCTTTATCGGCATGATCCCACATAAGAAGGTAGAGGATATCACCACAAAGAAGTTCTGCAGCAGTGTTCATGTGCTCTATAGTATTGCGCCCACCTAACTGCAACAACACTCGAACACTCTCGAGGCTATTCCGTAATATAGATTTCATCATGGGGTCACAAGGCATTCCACCTAAAGGAGCTGGATTTGTTGCAGCGCCCGGAATCTTCTTGATAGCCTGAGTAGCAACATCTAGGACGTCTTCTGGCTTGAACGAAGGGAGTTCCTGGAGGCAAAGCCTCTCAAATACGGGTACCGGATATATGAGGGCATTCCCCTGGGAGTAAGGAGGCATTTGAGACAACAATAGAAGAGCAGTGTTACGATGACCGTTCCGGAAGGCAAGACACAGAGGTGTCAGTCCGGTTTTGTTTTTGACTTGCCATTCACAAAGACCGTTATCGATAAGGCCTTTGACAAGTGCTTCCATACCAGTCGCTGCTGCAAAGTGGATGATCCGGTTTCCAGTGATCATTCCAAGGTCCCGATCCACATCTCTGATCAGACTCTCTGAGTCAGGATCATAGTCAGTAAGGATAGCTTGGACGAAGGCAAGTACCCCTTCTGCAAATTGAGCATAGTCGCATATATTGTGATCTCCTCCTGGAAATATACAACCATCACATGATTTTATCGTGTTCTGCGCTTTTCGGATAATCCGTTCATAAGATTCGGGATATAAGGACTTTAATGCTTTGCATGCCCCGAAGTTATTATTTTGGACGTGTTCCTCTAGCCAGAGAACCACCGGAAGATCTAGAGGACACTCAGCGCCATGAGCCTGATGAAACTGAACCACTATGCCTCGTGCCTCAACGTGGCCAGATCCGCAAGCTTGAATCAGTGCAGACATGGCATTATTGTAATCCCTCGGCGTCCCAAAACCGTGATAATAGCATAGGAAAAGCTGCCATGAAAGAGATCCCGGAGTAAATTCATCGACTGCGTTATGGTTGGAAGCAGATATATTTTTGATGCTGTGGAAAATCTGTCCCCGTAGTCGGTCGTCGATAGTTGCTTTCCGCAAGATGGTCTTTAGTTACATATACTCAGCATACAGAATCTTTCAATTGTTTATGGGTTAGTAGTGGAACCCACTCTGATATCAACTAATGTTATTGGCCCCACGTATCCCGACTCTGGTACCTCCAGTTGACGACCTTTTGAATACCTTTTCTTTTGTCAGATAACTTCAATAAACGCTTGTAGGTAAGACTTACTCCTCACGTGACAGCACATAACCATATCTTTCAAATAAAGGAGTTAGATATCGAACTCTAGTCTCTTTCGGACATAGAGTAGCAGTTAAGACCTCGGTGGCGAGATATATCTCAAACTCTGATAGCGGCAGCTCTGACAAGGATTCCAGCGAAAGTGGGAGGAAGCAGCCGTCTTCCTTTAAACTCGAAATATCCTCATGTGTAAGAGACGCGTTATTGCACAAAGATTCGAGCCATTTGAATGGCCCGTGACCATCAGTGAGGATATACCACACCACCAAGCCAAAAGAGAAAAGATCAGTTTTACACAGTTCTTCCTGGGTTAGTCGTTCACCTGCCTCAGGAGCACTCCAAGACTTCGTCCCTCCTGACAGATACCCATGAGTTTCTTCCTGCTTGAGGATCGTTGAGCAGCCGAAATCAGCGACCTTTGCGATGTACTTGCGCTGAGAACCGGAAAATATAAAGATATTGTCAGGCTTAATATCAGAATGAACTACACCGTGCTGGTGAAGGCAATCAAGAGCTTTAGCTATGTCAAATAAAAGAGCTATCTTCTGCACAAACGGGATTCCTGGATTTCCACGCAATAATCCTGAAAGAGGTCCTTCCGCCGCTTCGAACTCGGGGGTGGGCCACATATAATTCCAGTTATTTTCTATAGATGGATGCGGCCCTGGGAACCACTGTATATCCTCTAGATTTATGATATTTGGATGATCTCGCATGGGTTCCCAGAGACAAATTCGTAATTCGGTGATAAGATCACGGTAGAATCTTTTTTCGTCGAATTGGTCGCTCCCTGGAAATATCCGCGGAATCTTTGCAACTCCTTTATCCGAGATTTGAATGGCATTTGAAAAGCCACCTGAACCGTATAGCTTCTTGGCTGTACCACCGTGTGAGTGTGCAAAGTTGTGTTCTGGGTTTTCTGGGACTGTTTTCCAAAAGCCATCATACAATCCAATGACAGTAAGGAAGTCATCATCGCAACGACGTAGAGATACCGGCTTAATTTCTTTGGTACCCTCTTTGAAAGAATGATAGTAGGAAGATGCGAATGTGGAGGTAGGAATTTGATAAGAAGAGTTCATTTTGACCACCAAATTGTTCGCTTCAAGTTAAAATCTGGCAGCCCATAAGAAGCATTGCGGATGCTTGGACAGTTATATACGAAAATCGGGCCTTCTAGAGACACCGAGGCTATTGCCATAAAAACGCCCAGCGTCCAAAAAAAAATCACACTCTGAAAGCCTTACATGACTCGGGAGACCATTGACAATCACTGTATCGTAGGTCATGATACTTTAAGGGACATTATTACTGTATCAGCTTAAAAAAAATACGATCATTGCCAATTGCAATCACAGCCTACAAAACATGCCAATCAATGCATATGTATAGTAAGCTACTGCCTAGATGTAACGTAAGGTAACTTTTGTTTTTATTTTGTGTATATTATACGCATCTACCTAAAAGTTGGGCTTGCACAATACATACATGGATGTTTCTATAGAGTTCAGAATGGTGGCGGCCATTAGCGGTGGTATTTTCGATCATGGAGAGAACAAAACGATTATTGGGCGGGGGCGAATGTTGAAGTATGGACCACTTAGATCGCATCTACATACCTGCAGATGTCATCAAACTTTGTTCAACCCCACATGAATGTTTTATCCCTCATTGGTCAACCAAGCGAGCTAGCAGAATTGAGTCATAACATTTGTTTTCTTTTCCATCTATCTCCATTTCATCCATACCTGCCGCGATCAAGCCTTTCTGCAGCATCACCATGGGGCTCGAGAAATCTCTTCAGAACGGGTCTGAATATACACTAGGTAGCCATCTGATATTCTGATATGTCGCTAGTTGTCATCTGATATGATAGCTGATAGATGAGCAGCCATACCTGTATTTACGCTTGCCGCCGTTCACCGGGAAAATTGAGGACCAATGACCGGCCTCGCAGAAATTTGGTAGAATTCGTGATCGGATGATATTGATACTCAGCCTTTCTGCCAGTAATAATTCCTCAATAATCATCCCGGGTTCTAGAAGAGTTGCAGCGAGCATTGCTTCTGGTATCCTGGGTTGCATATCATATCATATGTGATGCGGCTTTTGTTTTTTTTGTTTAATTCATTAATTGCATATATGTGATGCGGCTGAGTGATATATCATGACTAGACCAATTGGAACATGTGAAATAGAGCTGAAATGTGCCTCTTGGTCCCATTGACTCAAGATAGGGCTCAACTTTAATCCGGCTACACATTTGGTGCTTTCGAGATAGGCACGATACTGCAGTATTTCCGTGTTATGCATCAAGGTCCGAGTTGCTGTAAAAAGCCTTCGGATGTTCCTGCTTTAGAACTGCGGCCTATACATGTATTTACTGCTCCCTCAAATTTTACCTAGCTGCACTTTGCATTACTTTTATATCTGCATGTGCTGATCCATCAAATGATAGGACATTCTGATTTCTACACGGAATGCCGACCTTCAGCGCATGATATTGGCTACCGAAAGGTGTTACAAGTACTTGTCACGTGCAAGCAATCAGTTTTGGTGTTCAAAAAGTGGTTCTGGCCTATAACATACATGGGCGAGTGGCCTAATGGTTCACATTCGCCTTCCGGAACACCTCGTGGTTGAGCCGACCTTTGAACGTCTATAGAAGGTCGATGGTTCAACCCAGGGGTGGGGGTAGTAGATACCAAATCTGCAGTACCTTTTGTTCTTTTTATTGACCATCCTACTAATTTAGTTGTTCCTGCTAATATCAACACTTCTTTTTCTTTCTTTTCTCCCCAACTATTTGGGATGGATGAAGAGAAGCACCTCCGGCTGATATCCTACCAGCCACCCATATCATTTACAAGACCTTCGAGAAACGCATTAGGACACATTTATTGATATGTTTAATGATGCCATGGTTTCACCAATTATATAAGCTTTTCGTGTGTGTTACAAGCATAACTGCACATGCCACCTAACTATAAGCTTGGCTTGGTGAAGTTTCCTTATTATAAACTCACATTTCTTCTCTCGGCTTCTCTTTCAATCCATGCGTCCTTCGCTTCATATCTTTACGCCCTTTTTCTCTATTATAATCATGATTATCATGATGCGGCCAACAAAAACTCCTCGGGGCTTGGCACAATCACCCACATATCTATCGCACATATTGGATCTGATTGAACACTGCATCGTTATGATAAGTACTGACTACAGTTTACCAAATCTCCTGCAAGATTTCCTTTGGCCTTTTATCACCTGGGCAAGCTTATAATCACGAAAAAGAACAGACCTTGAACAGAACACCCAAATGTACCAGGAAACCCAATATACATGATATCAACAATCATATACTCATCGTGCTATCTACTGCGCTTGCACTTATCAAGGCAAAGCCAGGTATCCAGGCCATCTACAAAGAGAGCGCTGATTGTCCCAGGAACCTCTTCTCGCACTCCTCCCAGTTAATGATATTCCAGATGCCCTCGACATAGGCCGCCTTATTGTTATAATACTACCCACACTGTTAGTCGCCAACGCCAACGAACCAAGGAAAAGGGGGGGGATATACCTGAATATAATAAGCATGCTCCCACATGTCCACCCCAAGGATCACCTGTTTTCCACTCGCAACTGGGTCCTGATCCTTCGTCGTCTCAATCTCCAGCCTCCCCTCCGCATCCTTCACGAGCCACCCCCATCCGCTCCCCTGCAGCCCCAACAACGTCTTTCCGAACCTCTCCTTAAACTTCTCCAAGTCGCCAAACCTCTCCTCAATCGC
Source organism: Morchella importuna (assembly GCF_003444635.1). Lineage (NCBI taxonomy): Eukaryota > Fungi > Ascomycota > Pezizomycetes > Pezizales > Morchellaceae > Morchella > Morchella importuna. The sequence goes on along the minus strand of NW_025763399.1, from coordinate 1,455,263 downwards.
CTGCACCAACCTCGGCGCCGCCTCGACCCTCGCCTCACCCGTTCCCGCCGGCGCAAGGTTTTTCCAGAATAGCGAATGATTGATGTGCCCGCCGCCGTTGAAGCGGATCTGCGCCTGCAGCGCAATCTGGCTGGTTACGTCGGTGGCCTCCTGAGAGAGTGCGGCGTTGAGGTTGGTGACGTAGGCTTGGTGGTGCTTGGTGTGGTGGAGCGTCATGATTGTGCTGGAGATGTAGGGCTCAAGCGCCTATATATTTGCCTCTTATGTTAGCATTTAGTGGCCTAGAGGAGGGAAGAGGTGAGGGGGCAGACGTCATAAGCGTATGGGAGCGCGGGGAGGGTGTATCGTCCGGTCTGCATCTCGGGGGTATATTTGCTGCTGCGCCTGTTGCTGCTGGTCCTACTGCTGTTGTACTGGGCGTAGAAGAAGAAGCTGTTGGGTTCGTGAGATTGAACACAAACTGTGGGAGCTGCGTCAATATAAACGGGAGGATCTGCATGGTGGGCCTTTTATATATTTATTTTTTGGCTGGCTATCTATTCTATTTTTCTCTTTCCTGCGCTTTCTTGCTTGTTTGTTAAACAGCTTGAAACGTTTGATTTTGGTGAGTGAGAACCTCAATGGACTCGGAGGGGCGCACCTGGGAACCTTGGTGGGCGGGCACACGGGTACCTTGGTAGCTTATTGTTCTAGTAGCTGTAGTGAGGTAGGCTGTAGTAGTGAGGTTGTCGTGAGCTAAGGTGAGAGAGTTACCGTTCGAATGCGGGCGATTGCGGCTGTTTAGTAGCTAGACAATCCACGCTAACCGGGAATTGAAGTATTAGTAGCCTCTTGACTGGATGAGGGATGGGATGGGGTCTCGGCAGCGGGTTTTGACAGCTGCCGTGGGTGCGAGGGGGAGGGGGTGCAGCAGGGCTAGGGCTGGCTTGTTGTGAAACTGGGGGGCTGCAATGTGCATTACTCTAGAGGATTGCATGCATCATTGCATTATTGCATTATTAAGCGGCAGATGGGAGCTGGTCTGACTTACCTACAGGTCCTACGTAAAGGGGACGTTGGGAATGTGCACTAGATCACACATGTCTGGGGAGGTCCTGGTATTTCCTTACGTGCAGCTCAGGAGGAGGAGAGGACGTCAACGAGGAGCCTCGGAGTAGGAGGAGGAGAGTCAGGGTCTTGTCTCAAAAAGGCTTAATTGAGTTGAGCCTAGAAGCACTCCTTCCAGATCTGCTAGCTGGCACTGTACTCTATGTAGAGCGCCTAGAGTATGTAGCTACTAATTCTCGGCCGTGTAGCAACTACAGTCAGCTACTATTTCCCTGCAAAGCTGTGATTGACACTGTAAGGGCTAGGGTTTGTGGTCGAGTGAGTGAGTCAGTTGTTTGCGTCCTCTCTAATAACTAATTAATACGGAGTTACTAGACGCCATCTCGCTTTCGGTTGACGACCTAGCTCCCTGCTTCGCTTCGTCTATTATATTAGACGTCGTCAATGCCACGAGAGACTCCACTCCCATTGCCATGGGGGCCACGCCGGCCATCTAGATAGAGTAGTCTAACCCCCACCCCCCCTCCCTCTCCCTCCCTTCGTTCGTGTCACCTCAGAGGTTGTGTGTCTGGTTAACTAACTCCTTTTTCCTGCTTCCCCATCCCCATCCCAATCCCCATCCTCAATCGTTCCCCAAGCTAGCTAGTCGACGGCCAGGTAGTTACATACTCGGATAACTTCTATTTAAGCAGTTTCCTGCTTCCATGTTTCCGCTTACTGAAACACATCCAGGACAAGCCCGCCAGGCAGCAGCACAAGCACAACCCGTCACTACTATTAGTTAGTTAGCTAAAGAAAGAAAAGAGAAGGAAAAAAATTACTTTTACCTTGTCTTGTTCCACGCCCCCCCGTTCGTACATATTTTCCGCTAGAAGAATGTGGTCTTCCATGAAGAAGGGTGGCGCTCTGTTAGTTTCGTTCCAATGCTTCTTTTTTGCTTCTTTCCTCTTCTTCCTCCTCCCACCCCTCCAATACATACTCTGCCCATGGTAGAAAAGAAAAGAAAGGACAGAAGCTTCGCCCAATGGAACATTTATCGAAGCCCATCTAGAATAGCAGCTCCCGCACTGATCCACGGGCATGTGGCCGATCACCGCGACGCTACTCCTCTACATACTTACCTACCTTCCTACCTATCCCTCCAATTAACCCTAACCCCTGCACAAAACCTTCCCCCCCCAAGCCCAACAACTCAAAACTCGTCCGACAGAACTAATCAGGGCTCCTCTCACTCACCTGCATGGACAGCAGAAATAACAGATATCAACGCGACTTGTCCTCCTCCTCTTCTTCTCTACCACCACCTCTTGATCCTCACCACCACAACCACCACAACCACCAGTACCAAAACCAAGCGATGAACGGCTTCCACACCCTCCCGCACGAGCTGCAGATCCAGGTCCTGCTACATCTGCCACCGACGGCCGTGTTCGCGCTGCGATCGGTATGCACGTCCTGGAACGAGATCCTGTCCTCGCCGCAGATCGAACATGCCATCAACCTATCGCTGCTTTTTCCGACGACCGCGCCCGATCTCCGGGCTCGGCTGTTGCGGCGAACGAGGCTGCTTCGGGGAGATCCGGTGCAGATCTGGGATGTGGATGATGGCGAAGAGACGCTGACGTTGTATTCGGAAGGGTTTGTGGTCATGGCTCATAGTAGGTTTGGAGGCCCAGGGCGGCTGGGAATATGGGATTGTAGGCGGCCGAAAGGACAGGATGGGTGTGTTACAAGGATTGACTTGACGGCTTTGGTGAAGGAACTTTATTTGGAGCTGTGGGAAGGGCGGATCTTGGGGGCGGGGGAGACGGACGAAGAGGGCGGGGGGCAGTCGGGAGGGGACCGCAGGGCGGAGATTCCTTTCAGATTGATGACCCATTATTCGTGGGCCGAAAATGGAAGTGTCTTGCTGGTTCTAGGCGAGCCGGGGAATCCGCGCAAGCCAAAGCATCCAAAGTATGTAGTTTCTTGTATTATTTTTTATATATCAGTATTTATCCTCAAAGTGGCTTGATTGGTTGACGTACTAACCTTATGATCACAGAATATTCTTGTTATTTTCTCTGGCCACTGGAGACTTGATTAGGAGCTGGAAAGTCTCCTTTGCTGGCCGCGTTATATCTGCGCATTTCACCTCGACGATATTACTTCTCGTCACCTCTTTGCCGCAGTCACTCGATATCTGCGATGATCTCCTGCACCATATCACTACATACTCAATCAGTACTGGCGCACAGCTGTACACCCAGCCCATACCATCAATTGAGCTCCCTGCGCCGCCTTCATATCCGCCTGGGTCTGCATGGTGCCACGCTCCCACAGCAACCTACTACCACAACCACATCACCCTTGACGATGCGGACAACTTCTATACGCCTGAGGTGCAGACGAATGCCAAAGGTCCGCGATACCACGTCTACGAAGCACGCTCCGCTCACACCGGTACTCTCACGGCCACAATCTCTCTCTCTCCCGTCAACGAGGCCGTCGCAGCCTCCAATCACTGGCGCTACGACTCCACAATCGTCACCTGTCCTTCATCCCGCGTCCACCACTTTAGCACCTACAAGCCACACCCGGAAACGCTCGCCGATCTCTCCCTCTCCCCCGGTGAGGAGCGCGACATCTACAGCACCACCTACACCAACTGGAACTCGACCACCCTCTCCCGACGCACCTCACTTATCCTTCCACCCCTTGATGGTTACAATATTGCTGGCACCGACGCGCCCGAAATGACTTCGTACCTTTCTTCGGTGCGCTGGGGGGTCGCTGTTGGTGACTACTACCACTTTGGAAAGCGCTGCTGGGTCTACAACGTCTCGGGCGCCAACGAAGAGGTCGTCACCGGTGCAACCATTCCCGATGCGACTGAGGGTCTCCGGAGATGCGCGCCATTGGCCTGCTATCTCCCTAGCACGCCACTAGACCAGCATCTCCATTCACCCACCGGGTCGTCGCCAAAGTCGTGGCGCCGTTTCAAGATGCTGTTGAAGGCATTTGGAGTGCGGCCACCGGCAGGGGCAGTAGGTGAGAGTATTATACTCGGAGACGAGGAGCCGCCGTGCAGAACGCACTCTCCAACATTGCCCGAGGGAGTCGTGTGTAGGTGGTTGCCGGAGGTGCTGAGGGAAGCGACAGTAGTGGGCGGGGACGATGGGGTGTGGGCGGTGGCCGTTAGTAGCGATGAAGGAGGGAGGAGGGCGAAGAGACGGGTGTGGATCTCATGGGATGAGGGATTGAGACTGCCAGGGAGGGGATGGGCGAGGTGGTAACGTTTACTGCTTTTATGTGTGGTGGCTGCGGGTCGGCTGGTTTTTTTTTTTGTATATATATTAGTTGGGCAGGTAGTTTATCACGATTCATTTATTCTGTGGAGATTGCGGTTGCTGTCACAGATCAATCGCCGTATGTAGCAGGACGACTTCTGCCCAGCCGTGTGAGGCATGCCGTAGTATATTGCGGTGGACTCGGCAATGATTCATGGTGAAGAGTCGGAAATTGCGGTTGTGTATGCAATGTAGATCGCCATCGGCACCTCTCTTCCTCCCTATCTGTTCCTTGTGCACATCTATCTTCCTTATCAAACACCCTGATACCCGCTCTAAATAAGCGAAATTAGAGAAGCCTAGCCATAAGCCAGGATGCGGCGGTTGGGAATGACCGAGTGATATTTCATGTTGCGGCGTCTGCCGGGCGGTAACTGGTGACACCGGGTGGTAGATTGCTCTCTGGTGGGACCCAGAGCCTTACAAAGTTTGTTTGCGACTGGAAATATCGCGTAGATAGTAAATATTGCGACATAGCAGTAAGTATAATGATTGCTAGACCCTCGGCGTTTGCACTGCTGGTGGTGCTCTGCCGCTTATGATCATCTGACCAACCAAGACTCAAGGGCAACTGCTGGTGTTGGAGTGACGGTCATTAGCGTCTAGTGGAGAAAATATCAAAGGGGGCTCTCTGTGACCGTTCCTTACTTATAACCGCACCCACTGCCACCTCCTTTTCTTCTTTTCCTTCTTGCGTCACGAACCATCACTGTACTTTCACAATCAATCAAGTCTTTCACCACGAAACCATCTCAACAGCTGGAACATACATGTAGGTGACTAACGTTACTATGAAGAGGTCGGTTGCTGGTCTTATATATTCCATATATCGATCCTCTGATACAAGGAACTATTGAACAGGGCATTGTCGTCTTAAAGATTTCATCTGTGATGACATCAAAATATCAAACCCATCCGGCTCTCTATATGACCTGTCAGCGGTGCAGTGAAACTTTCCACACAGTGATGTGGGACCTTATATTTGCTGTCTGTATATGGACTGATTCCTCAAGACAGACCATGATGTTTAGCAGGTTGTCTTCTAGTTTTAGGGTCCACGTAGATATGAATACCAATAATAGCCTTTCAAGTATCGCCTAAATAGCCCCACTTACAATTTATGTATCGGCTGTAGTTGGTGCTTAAGACCTGTGATGGTGATGGTGATGATGATTGTGATGATGATGGTGATGATTGTGGTGATGATGATGTTGATAATGGTGGTGATGATGATGATGGTGGTGGTGGTGGGGCGGTGGGGGGTGGGGGGTGAATTATGACCCACAAGCTGAAATGTGACAGGGAGAAGGGAGTGAAACGTCCATGCACATACTCTATATGTAGCTGCGGGTGAGAAGATGATGCGTGTGCATACATGTATGTGCTGGGCGGAAACCGCTAGCTTGGCGCGGGCGAGCGCACGGCCAAGCTAGTGCGTTACAGCTACATGTATGTACGGCCTCTTCTCCTTCTTTCTTTTACTTACATGTATGCATGTAGTTATAATTACAATGTCCTGAATACTTGTATCATTCAACAAATTTAGTAGATTTTATTACCATTGCAAGCGGCTAACACCAAAATGAATTAAATAAAAAAAAAAAAAAGCGGCTAACACCAAAACCAGTTCTATCTATCATTACCCCTTCTCCCTCCCCCCACGCTCCCCGGCACCTCACTCCCCCACGCCAAAAACTCCCCCTTCACCCTCGGAGGCCCCTCCACGGGCACATTCTCCAACTCCATGCCCATAATCATCTTAATCTCCGGGCACCACTCCCACACCCTCTCCCTGCGCTCCCTCTCCATCCACACCGCCAGCGGCATCACCGCCCCCGACCCTCCCAAATGATACCCCATCGGCTCCTCCGCCCACACCCCCTCCACGCTGAACCCCGCCTCCGTGCTCCCGTTTGCCATCCGCGCGCCAGGAAGTGTGCCAATCCGCCGTACCAGCCACATGTCCTCCATCTCCCGGTGGTGCGCGTAGCGCCGCTGCGTCCGCAGGATCTGGAGTATTCGGGATACTCGGCGGAGCGAGAGACCGCCGTTGCCGCCGTAGGCGTCTTTGAGGTTCCTGTTGCATCCCACACGGAAAAACGGGAAAATTAATCATTGACCCCTCCCCAGACACAGACACGAATCAACGAGAATGAGAACTCACCACGGCGCACCAACCCAGTCGTACAGCAACCACTCATCCAACGACACGCCACTATTCGCACACAGAATACTATCGCTCTGGAACATCAGCACCCACTCGACCTGCGCCCTGCGCCCGCCGGCCTCCCCGTCGACGTCGTCAACCCACTGCTCCTCCCACTGCCAGCGCTCGGCGCCTCCCAGCCACTTCCAGAACCACGCGCTGGTGAGCGTCTGCGAGAGCGCTTCCTGCCCGGTGACGTTGGCCCTGGGCGGGATGAGCGTGAGCGCGAGCTTGCCGAGAAGGATTTGGTGGCGGATGGCGTGGGAGTGGTTTAGGTGCGTGATGGAGGCGGGGGAGCCGAGGAAGAGGAACTGCCAGTCGGGGGGGACGACGGTGATCATGTGTAGGAGGAGTGGGGCGAGGTGGGCGATGGGGCGGTCTTCGATGAGGAGGGCGAGCTTGGAGGCGTTGTAGGTTTGTTGTGGGGGCGGGGATGGGGGTTGGGGCTGGAGAGGAGGGGCGGGGAGGTGGAGGGGGGTTGGTGGTGGGAGGGGGTTGAGGAGGAGGAAGAAGGTGCTGTGGGCGGAGTGAGTATGGCAGTGTTACTTTGAGGTAGGGATGATATGGGGGCTTACATGGTGAATAGAAGACCGGCATTGATGAGGAGTATCCGCTGGAATTTTGGCTTGAATGCGGAGTTGAGGAACGTACTGAATATCGTCATCGCGATAATACAGTTCCGCAGGTGTCAGAGCGCTCATAGGCGTGTATCATGAAGAAGCCTACTTGCCATGCCTTTTTCCGAGTACGTTGCTCTGCTCTGCTTTGTTGACACGAACAATACCAAGAGCGAACAATGTTAAGCATCGCCGCAAACGACAAAGGAACCAGAAATAGAACCAAGCTTTCTGTCATCCTGGGGAGACAGGTCCAAAAATACCCAGGCCTAATATTTGCATAGCAATTAACGTCTGAAGAAATACGAACCCTCTCCTGAAGACTCAACCGGAGCATCGATCAACCACTATACTAGTCGTTCCAGCACCGTCATAGGCCATCACTCGGGCCCTGGCAATGCCCAAATCGATCGAAAACACCACAGTTTTCCTTCCAATGCAAACAACTAGCCACACCGCGACAGTGCCAGATATGATACCAGAAGAACTGACACCTACATATAAGCGAGTACGTGTCCAAAACGCTAGTTTCTTCGCTGCACTTACGGTAAGTAACCTGTTGGGATTGACCCCCCTTACAATAACCCCAAGCGGTTTAATTCTGACACAACCGCTCTATGGCCAGGCTTTACTTCTTTGCGAGCACACATCTACCCCATCAATCACTTCTACGCGAGAAACCTTAAACACCTACTGGAAACAACCATCGACAGACGCACAGCAAGCACGCAATCTATCACCAAACTAGGAACAACTGTAAGAATGGTTTTAGACCCTTTTATTCAAACGAAATTGGTATCTAACTTCACAGCAGCTCATCCACTTCCCAGCGGCAAGCAGCAAGCCCAGATCTCTACCAGCAAGCCCAAAACCTGCAAGCAGCAAGCCCACATCCTCTATCAGCAAGCCCAAAACCTGCAAGCAGCAAGCCCACATCCTCTATCAGCAAGCCCAAACAGATGGCGTATGTGTCTGTAAGACGTCCCCCCACCCCACCTGCGGCAGATGGAATTTAATGCAACAGATGGGGTGTGTGTCTGCAGGACGTCCTCAAAGTCAAGAGTGCTTAGCACAGAGCTTTTCGAGACAAAACTTCAGGAGAACTTGTTTTGTGGAGGGCACCACAGGCACCGATGACGTCAAACTCATCATACCACAGCCCCAAATGGAATTCAATGAAGGCCTCCACACCAAATGGAATTTGATGAACCAGGTGCGAAGTCTTCAGATCGGTCCTGAGACAAAACGTACTTGACACAGACCTTTTCGAGGCAAGACCTCAGGAGAGCTTGGGTAGAGAGAACCGCAAGCATGACGTCAAACTCATCATACCATCGCACCAGATGGAATTCGATGAAACAGGACTTCCACATCGGGTGGAATTTGACGAAGCAGATTTCCTCACCAAGATGGAATTTGATGAAACAGATGGAGTTTGTGTTTGGAGGGCCGTTCCCCCCCCCCCCACCCCACCTGCGACAGATGGAATTTAATACAACAGATGGGGTGTGTGTCTGTAGGACGTTCCCGAAGCCAAAAGTGCTCGGCATAGAGCTGTTCGAGGCAAAACTTCAGGAGAGCTTGGGAGGAGAGAACCGCAGGCAGGCATGACGTCAAGCTCATCATATCCCCGTACCAGATGGGATTTGATGAAATGGGTGCGTAGTCGCAACTCGAGACCAAAAGTATTCGGTGTCGAGCTTTTCGAGACAATACTTCAGGAGAACAAGCATAATTCTTTTTTTTTGATTGGCGGCCCGATGTTGCTGGAGTTGAAGTTGGCTACGCAAGAAAACACACACAGACTATGTCAGGTCAGCTTCCATGTCAATACTACATATCAAAAAAGTATTGGAGAATGTTATACATAAATTTGATCGTCTTCCTTGGCTCTCGTTATAGTGATACTTCATATAGTGATACTCTCGTTATAATGATAGCAATCGGTGGTCCCGAAATACTTTTTTACCAGTATCTCCTTACTCCTTATAGTGATACTCGCCTTATAAGAATATATTCAACACAGATTTTCGGTCCCGACCGTATCCTTATATCGAGAGGCGGCTGTAGTTCTTTTTTTTTTTTTTTTGATTGGCGGCCCGATGTTGCTGGAGTTGTTGATGCTGGCTCTGCAAGAAAGCATACGCAGGCTATGACAGATTAGCTTCCATGTCGATACTACATATCCACATAAGTATTGAAAAATGTTATACATACACTTGATCGTCTTCTTCTCAATAACAAAAACAGCCACTAACGGGAAAAGACACACCATGACTGTCTGTACAGGTATATCCTCCCCTTAAAAACAACCCTGGAGGGCCATTTTCATTCTTAGCAGTTGGATTAACCTCCGCTGCCCTGTATATATGGATTGAGTTAGTATTGACGGCTTCAGTAATATATTAGGGCAGGGGGGGGGGGGTGCTTTTTATGCATACTTACAAGGGTCTAAATAATGCCTTACGGCTTCCGGGAACATAACCTATTGAACCCTCGTGATGCTGATACGCTAGGAAATCTTGACACATTTCAAGCCGGTCTCGAGACAAAAAACATATTCGCAATTGGTGTAGAGCTGCTCAACAAGTGCGTCGCGTAAACACTGTAAGACGCGTCTCGTCAGCTCACGAAGAACAGTAATTGATTGGCTTAATTCTGGTATCAATTTTTTGACCATCTCCTTCCCAGGTCAGTGTAAACCTACATGCATGTCAAGCAGAAACACACTGAAGTGTCCCTGCCCACCATTTGGTTGTGTTGTGGTTCACACAATACGCGTACGCGAAGGATGGTGGTGAGGAAACAAAACAAAGTGGGAGGAAACGTGTCTTTTAGAAAATAATGGAGTCGAATACCCGGCTTTGAGATAAAAAAAGATGTTTACATCGTCACCTCGTCATGATCTATTTATTACTAAGGTTAACCCGCTTAGGTTAAGCGAAAGGTTCTTGGCAACGCTTGCGAGTGATACCGTATGATGACCTCAACACTCTTAGCACCCGATTACACTGTCATGCCCTCGATATGATTGATCTTGTCCCGAAACCCCGCCAGAAGCTGGAATTAATGTTAATGGTATGTAACTTCTCCGTTCTGACCGGAGAGGTAAGTAATTGCAATTACGGGTTTGAGTACATACTACAGAGTCTGCGCGAGATTACATGCATGTAGTGGGAAATACGTTTGCGCTAGCGCTTTTCTGCAGTACTTTACGACGTCCTCAACCGATATATATAGAAAACAACGATCGCGAGCGGAGAGAATTGAACAACTGAAGTAAACACGACTATAGCGCGGGCATTGGAGAGTATTTATCTTTATGTGGTTCATATTTTAGGCTTGTGGATGTGAATATTCTTGGGCACAGAAAAGTTGTTATTTGCATCTAACGGCTATTCTAACAAAGAGAGTGCTCTACGGATTAATTAACTCCTAGGGACTCTCTCATTCCCGATTTCTTTTATCCGGATCACAAGCTTTATACCCTTTTCACGCCAATGGCTCAACTTGGCAGCAAAGTAGTGGGGCCTTACGTTCCCTCTCAGCAGGCCTGGGGAACCGATAGGGAGATCATTTCAAGCCTGCGAATTACGCGTGTCACTGTCAGTTCTACCCAGGGATAGTTGCGGAATCTCGTTTAGACGAGGGAGAAATGATTGCACAGAGAAATCTTCATGAAAGTCCTTCGCTGCCTCCTTTTCAAGAAATCTCTCGATGATTTCCCTTAGCGATTCGTTGTTTAAAGGCTTTAGCGTGAAGTCATTCATTCCGGCTTCTCTTGCACGATCACGATCGCCAGCCATTTCTGTTGCCGTAACAGCAACAATTGGAACATCCTTATAGGCAACTAGACCAGGATCTTCCGCCTTGCGAATGATCGCAGTAGTTTCGTAACCATCCTGTTCATATATCACAATCAGAACTAAATCAATTATATGCTCGATCAGGGACAAACCAGTAACGGCATCTGAAGATCCATGAATATAATATCCAAAGCCTTGAGCTCCCCTTTTTTCATTCTCGAGATTGCGTTCTGTCCGTTGATTGCGACTTGTACATTACAGCCCATTTTCTCCATCCTCTTCGCAGTCACAACTTGGTGAGACCAGTTATCTTCAACAATCAAGACATTTGTTCCCTTTATTGAGACTTTTTGTTTCTTCCAATAATCATGCCTGATTGCAGAGTGTAAGTCACCGATTCGGAGAACAACACCCATGTCATGAGCTAGACTGTCTTCTCTACGTGGGATTGTTACTGGAGAATTCTTTGGAGGCCGAAGACAAGGTACAGAAAACCAGAAGGTGGAGCCTTGGTCAACAACAGATTGACACCCAATATTCCCTCGAAGGATTGTGGCAAACTATAAAACTTAGAAAGGTTTTCCTATGCATGAGAGAGATACATACGCTTTTCGCGATAGCTAAACCAAACCCTGTGCCATAGTGGCCGGTTGAGATATCGGCAGCTGCAATTTCTTCAAAGGGAAGAAACAATTTCTTCAAATGATCTTCAGAAATTCCAATGCCAGTGTCCTACGGCTGTTAGTTACATCGACGTGATAATACCAAACGATGCATGGTATCACCTTGACCTCAAACCTTAACTCTAAGGACCCCTTTTGGACCTTTTTCGTGATGACTTTGAGACTTACAGTCCCCTTTGAAGTAAACTTATATGCCTAGTAAGAGGTTAGAATATCTTTAAAACCTCATAATCGGCCAAACAAACATTCGATAGTAGATTAATGACAACCCTCCGAACTTTTGCATCATCACCTTTAAGGAGCAGTTGTGTACCATCGCCGAAAGCACTATATATGACCTCTGTGTCATCGACCTTAAACTCAACGCCTTCCTTTGCCATACTATTCCTGAATAGTGTTTCCAAATCTTCAACAAGGTGTTGCAAAACAAAAACATTTTGATCAACCTTAACGTCGTTTGATTCAATTTTGTTGAAGTCGATCAGATCGTTGATGACAAGAACTAAATCATGAGAAATTGTGACAACTTTGGCAAGGGTGAGGTTTGGTATAAAACCTACGGAAAGAATTGACACTTCTGAATATTTGACGGACTAGAGTTCTCTGTTCTTTTCCAGTCTGAATCTCGTATAAGAGCTCCAAAAAAGATATAACACCTGCAACTGGTCTTCTTGGCAGTGACTAATTAGTATTATATACGTATATATACTGAGTGATGGATCCTCAGAAAAGGTGATCTCTGCAATTGATTGCTGCGCATAAATCCATAGACTTACGTTTTAAGACCTCTGGATAGGTTCATGAGAAACACCTTCCTTATTTCCGCACTCCTAGAAATTTCCTGTTCTCTATTCGCACGTTCAGTCTGCTCTACAATTACGGTGAGACCTGCCAGTAAATTGTCTTTTTTTTCCGGGTCTTGCCACAATGGGGTAGCTTTAAGATCGAAGACGCGTTCTTCACCATCTACAAGTAGCCCAACTGTAGCTCTCTGTGGAAGCTTCGTAATAAAAACCTTATTGGTACACCATTCGTCATAAGGCAAGCGCTCAGAAAAGTCGGGACGCCAAACGTCCAAGTTGGAGATCCAATCCCGTCCCTGACTTCTAACTCGTTAGACTCTTAACTTGTGTAAACTAGAAATTTCAATTGATAGAAAGATGGCGAACCCAACAGGCGACATTATGTCCTGGCCTAGCACCCTCCGGCACGCCTTGTTGGTAATGCAGATGTCCCCGTCTGGAGTAATACATGCAAACGAATACTCCATCTCATCAAGAATCATATCTTTTAATTTAGCTACTCTGTCAACAACATCTGTTCCAGTTGTTCCAGCAGCAACGCTTTGTTTTGCCGATGGCTTCCGGCTTTTCCCTCGCAAGGCAGGATTGAATTCGGCATCGACATCATCTGAGTTTGGGACAATGGATAAAGCTATGAATACTCCCGAGTTTGTGGGGTTGTTAGTGGTCTCGAGTATAGACATATACAATTCACCTCCAAGTAGCTCCCCATCCTGTTTAGTAATAATTATCGGGATTTTTTCCTTGCGTGAATACTCATCAATTCTGCTCGAATCTTCGCTATTGTCAATCTCATTGTCTCCAGAGTAATCATCCTCCTTTTTGCCTGTATCATAGAATTCCGAGTAAGCGCCAGAATCGTAACCATATGTATCTAGCTGGGTTTGCTTCCGGATCTTTGCCTTCACAGTTTTGAGTACTTGAGCAAGTGAGATCCATTTCCGCATATCAATTCTTGCCAAATCCATTGGTAAATCCTCTAAATGAAAGCCCTCAATTCCTTCATCGTGTTCATATATCCCCTGAGAGCCTGTTGACGAAAATGAGGACTTCCCACCGGTTGGACGAGTGGTAGGAATAATAGGCGGGGGATGGAAGGTGGGGTCACCTAAATCGATTAGAGAATTACGCCCTAGTAAACGTGTTGCTGATCTGTTTGCGTATACTATAATATTACTGTTGGAGATCAATATTTGAGGTGTGGGTGAATTATCCAGAAGTATGGAAGGGTTAAGTCCTGTCGGCAATGAGAAGGAGGTAGGTCTGGTCCTTATGTTTGCTGAAGCTCTTCTCGCGATGGTAGCTGCAGCTGGCGTGTTTCTCCCCTGGTAGCCACAGTTGGGACAAATCGCGATGATTGTCTTATTTGAGGGGGAGTTCCCTTCATCACTTTCAAGTTGTTTTTTCCCATGGTATTTTTTCCCGAGACATCCCTGCTCATGAGCAGATTCACAGTATTTGTCAGGAGGCACGCTGCGAGAACGGTCATGGGAATGGAAGAAAGGGCTTGAGGAAGAATCAGCTACCTTGAGCATATTGGAATACGTGTTCATCCTTCAGTGCTCGAACTACAAGCGAATAATCGAAATTATGAGGTTTAGGCAGCCAATTCCAGTACCTCTCGAGCCAGCGAGTGTAAAAGGGGAAGGTGATTTATTGCGGAGGGATATTATCTGAGAAAACGTTGTATTTCCCACCTTCCAGAGGTATACAAAATATCGGTGGGGGTTTGGGCGGGCTGGGTTGGTCGGGCCGGGAGTTGGGGTTGAGGAACGTGATTGTAGACACAGAATTTTAGTTATCCGAATGGACCCAGGTGAAAATAACATCTGTCTAAGAAAAGTACGTAACAACTAGCATGCACTTTGATAAAGAAACGTATATACACCATTGTCCTACAATAATTGCAAGTCGAGTGATGGATTATGCTAACCTACTTCATGTAGTTAACCTATTTTTCTCTTGTGCAAAATTATCTAAGCACTCGAGAAATGACAAGGGTGAGTGATACTTCATGTCACGGTGGAAGATGGTTCTCTGCACCAAACAACCCAAAGCTAACCTATGGTAATAATGAAAATTCGTCGCCATAAAGTCCTAGTCGAGATTTCTAACCGGAATATTCTTTGAGATTATGAAGCAAAAAGGTACAGATTGCTTATATGCATACATATGTAATTATCTTCTTTCTTCTCGGCCGAGGATGCACGTTTAGTGATCCTGGCCGATTACTTATACTAGAGGAAAAGAGCTAGAGCCTCATCTACAATGTCAATTGCGTCATTGTGAATTTCAAAGCAATTGCGCGACAAATTATCGCCAGCTCGTACTGTACTATTCTACAATATTATAGATATTGATGCAATCCAAGTGATCTTCCATAATCAGAATACCAAATCCTTATTTATACCTCACATTTCCACGGTGCTTATAACTTATTCTCGGTACAATATTTATATCTCGCAATCGATCTCGACGTTCACAATTACAACTTAACTTAAATCCAATATTTTACCACTTAGACAATCATCCTCTGCAATGGCCGCCATCAAGCCCCTCGCTATCATAGCCGGTGTAGGACCAGGAACCGGTGCCTCAGTCGCTCTAAGATTCGCTCGCGAATACACTGTGATCCTTCTATCTCGCACTGCCTCGTCTTTTGATTCAGTTGTTTCGGAGATCAAGTCAAACGGCGGAGAAGCCTACGGAATCCCCACCGACATCTCGAACGAAAAAAGTGTGAAGGATGCATTTGCACAGATCAAGTCTAATCATGCGGATACGCCGGTAGCTGCTGCAATCTTCAATGCCGCAGGTGGATTTGTCAGAAAGCCATTTTTGGAAGTTACACTGGGTGAATGGGATGGAACTTGGGCCGTGAACGGGTTTGGGTCTTCGTGCCTTGTTGATAGATACAACTACTAACGCTTATGACAGTCGTGGGGCATTCCTTTTCTCCCAGTCAACCCTTCCTCTTCTATCAGCAAGCACGAATCTTCCTCATCCACCAACACTGATCTTCACCGGTGCAACCGCATCTGTGAAGTCTTCCGCTCTCTTTACAACCTTTGCCACGGGAAAGTTTGCATTGAGAGCACTCAGCCAATCTCTTGCCAGAGAGTTTGGACCCAAGGGTGTTCATATTTCCCATGCAGTGATCGATGGGGTGATTGATATCCCGAGAACTAAAGAGTGGTTGACTGAGGTCCCTGATGCCAAGATTAGCTCCAATGCAGTAAGTTTTTCTCATCCTAGTGGCCAAGGGAATGAGCTGACAGCCACAGATCGCGGATGCGTATTGGCATTTGCATACACAGCCTAGGACAGCGTTTACATGGGAGATTGATATCAGGCCATATGTCGAAAAGTGGTAGTTTTGAGACAACATGATTCAATTCTCATTAGCTATCTCGAATTAACTACATATGTATTGAGAATGCGGACCTTTATAAGTCTGTGCCTAGGTTTATCTCGATTGCCTATCATCTGCATCCTTACGGTGTGAAAGCAATAAAGATTTCGATGGACCAAAACTTGTAGCTACATGCTACATGTAGCACAGAGAACCTATTGATTATTTTTAAAATGTGACAAGTCTATGATTATGATTTTAGATATCTAATAGCCTAGTCTAAAAAAACGTTAGGAATTTTTAAGTAGACTGCGCGTATTTTTGAATTCATCCGTTTCAACTTATCCCATGCTCATTCCCACCAGCAAATTATAGGCTTCCAGACTATCCAGTCTCAAATCTTATATAACTAGAAACCTACATGGGTTTCACCACGTCAAGTGTGCGCTATGCGGTTGTAAATCTTTGCGCAACATATCTGCCTGTGATTCCCTTTCGTCACCTATGCATGTAGCTACATGTACCCAGAGAAGTAATCCGGAAATATTGCTCGCTAATAACAATTTAGTTGCAAAATTGCGCCATCAGAAGGTGTTATCGAGTTCCTCAACGAAGCGCCATGCCCTCTTGTACTCTAGGGGGTGCTCTTGAAGTTATTATAGTGATCGATCGAATGTGTTTATAGATACCAAAAAGTCAAGATATATGGGTAGTTTTGAAGTGATCGGTGCGGCCGGAATCAAAGGATCATTCCCTACCAACTATGTAGTTAGTCCGACGGAAGACGTGAAAATTGATTTTGGACTACTCGAAATAGGAATTCCAAATCGAGGTCTCCATCATAAGTTAAAGCCAAGGATGTACTTGCAGTGCTGGTATTCGGGTACTATGATGTAGAGTAGATATACATGTAGTTGCTGATAGAACACCCATACTCAACAGAAAGCACACTTAGATCCCATAGAATGACAACACCATGATTCGCACACTGATCCCAGGACGAGACGCAACCCCTTTGCTTATCTAGTTGATTTTAATAGATGCTAATATGAAATTTCATCTTTTAGATAACTTTTGCATGAATGTAGTCTGAGCGTATCTATGGCGAGCGCATGCGAGGTATCAGCAGTGCTCATTTAACCAGTAGAGTACCAGGATCCAAAACAGGAAGCAAAAAACCAAACAGTTACGTAACGTGCGTCATACCTTTTTAGGTTTTCATTACGAGATCTTCCACGCTGTGGACCAACCCCTTGATAGATCTCGATAAGAGAGAAGGGGCGTTGGTTCCAGCCGCACTGGCTTTGCTTCTGTAGATGATCGCCGAAGCTTAAAGCGAAGCAGTAGATATATGATATCCCGATCCCAACGTTGGGAGGTACATGCTATAACTACCCGCTAGTGGTTTATAACCCTCACCGGAATTAATATTGCATCGAATGCTACCGCAGTACTAGTAGGGTGTGACCTACCGACTTATAACTCAAGATGCTGCAAAGTACCGGTCATCAGTTTTGAGCTATCAAGGGGTTTGTTTTAAGGTTTATTAGACACGCTAACAATTAAAATAATAGGCTATTTGTACGATGGCCGGCCCGACCCATTGCAACGTCGCATAAATAAATTCTCCACATGGAAAGTTAATGTTAACTTCAAATGGCAGGGATATATATAACTATCAAACAAGCTCACCCCGCTAGGGAAACAATCGACAAATAAAACCGAGAAACGCCAATAAGAAACGCAGTCCCAGCACTACATACCCCCCAATATCCCGGCTGAAAAACCTTGTGTAAATATATATTACCATCTAGGCTCACCCCTCGCTGTCCTCCACTGCAGTCCATATCTTTGCAGCACTACAGTAACCGGCATCATAACTCCAAAAGTCAATAAGCCCTGTGCCGAGAAAGTCCATGTGAACCCTACGCTGTCACACCATGGTGCAATGAAAAACGGATTCACAAACGCACTCAAGTTAAGAAGTACGCTATAGAAGACTATTACTGACATTGCGTGCGATGGATAACAGTCGACTATGTAGGCGGAAATGGCAGTGTTGCCGATCTGGATTCCTGCTGCGACTGACTCGGTGTTAGCAGCAAAGGGCGGGAAACCTGAGAGAATTGCAGCAAGACTCACAGAGGAAAAGCGCAACCTGGCCAACCATCCAGTGGTGGCCTTTATCGACACTGATTCCCCACAGAATTAAACCCACTATTCATATCGAATTAGTAAAGCAGGAAGGAGGTAGCTTCTTAGATGGATCATACCAGCGGTTATAATTACAGCAGGATATACTAGCCAAAGTCGCATTTCTGCAACACGGACATCATTGTTCTTCTTAGCTAACAACGAGACTATCCGGTCGCTCAATGTACCAGAGCAAAAAATTTCGCATATCAGAGTTCCAAGAATCAATCCGAGAAAGAGGAGCCCTTGAATATTGGCGGCGTATTGTGGATATGCAACTGGGAGGTATGTAATGACTGACAACACCCACCAATACCTTCAGGACCCTTGTCAACTTTGTCACTTTTGGGATATATACCAGGGGAAACAAACCAAGCAAAACAATAAAAGAAGACTGAAACAGCTATGTTTGGGAAGGACCAAAGCTTGCAGAATTGCATAAAAGCGTCCCAAGGTTTAGGATGCTCAATCCCAGCAATCTTCGTAAAGTTAACGAAAGGAAGGTTCTTAGTTCGCTTAATATCTAAAGAAACCTTCGCCGAAGTCTTTTCGGGATCATCACCCAAACCAACCTCCGTTGTGGTTGTTGGGAGACGTGATAATATCAACTTACGGGGATATAAAGTTTCCGGCAAAAAGAATATTTCCGCAACTAAAAGGACGCCAAAGAGAATTGCTGTGAGCCAGGCTACCCAGTATTGGTCCACTAAGGATACAAAACCACCAACTTTCCGAGAACAGTTAGTAACTAGGAAACCGTCGTCCTAAATAGGAGTTTCGTTGTACATACTCAACGGTCCAATCAACAGTCCCATGTCCAGTGCAAGCACCCACAGGCCTAGCTTTTGACCTCTCTCGTACTCAAAAAATAAATCATTCACAATGGCCATGCCGACAGTCGCTGCAGGACTAACACCAAAACCCTGGAAAAATCTTGCAGCCATGTACCGCTCATAGGTGGGTGCCACGGCAGATCCAATGGTCGCGATAAACGCCATTATCGTCCCTGTAATGAAAATTATACGCCGACCATATATATCTGCGAGGGACGACCAGAATAAGGGGCCTAGTGAGAGTCCAAGTGCTGGGATGGCGACGGTCCAGTTGACCTGGGAGTATGATATTGAATACTGCTCTTGAAGAAGGGGGAAGGATGGAACGGTCGTTGTCGTGATGTACGTGAAGAGGAAATACCTGGGTTTCGAAATTTAGCACATTCCTTTGGCCTTATTATTTCACCGAACCATCACCTCAACACTTCAGCTCCTCAGCGCCCCGCAGAAAGACGGCCTACTCACATCCACATTACAATCCCTAAGATCGTCCATTTTTCTATTCTTGAAAAGTTCAGCGGATCAAGGGGGTCTTCCGTCGGTTTAGGATACAGCTCGATCCCCCCTTTTGCCGGAGCAAACTCTTTGACATAGCCAACAACCTCCTCGTTGTTTATTTCTCCAGGAAAAACATTACTTTTACCCAGTTTCTCAGAGCTTGATGGAAGGGCGTCGCGGGGAGCCTTTTCGCCAGTGCTGCCCCCGCTAGTGTTTGCTGTGCTGTGAGCCATGACTAGCTACTGAGTGGGCCACTCTAAGTTACTCCCAGACACTCCGTTTGAGAACTAGCCGGGGATAACTAGTCGAAATGGAATAGGAAAAACTAACTCGCTCTTAGGGTTCAAATCGGAATGCAGAAAAGATGAGTCTCGCAGCGAGAACTACCTCCTATCCAGATGACGCGTGATCAGAGACAGCTTGCAACTTGTCTGAGGGAATGATCTGTTCTATATGTATCCTTTTGATAGCCAATTTGTTGTACGTGACAGGGTGCAAATCCTCACGATCCCAACTCCTTGAATACACCAGTTAGGGGTGCTTGCCTATAAAAAAACAAATAGAAGATACGCGGGGGTTTGAAACGCTCAGAGGCCGGGATCATGTGACTCTCATGATAAACGATAAGTAACCTTATCCTTATCACAATCAGTAGATCTAATTATGCACGTTCAGTGTAGTTTCCTAACATCGCCGGGAAGTGTCCTATCAAGAGATAGACAGAGACATGAATAATTTACAAGACTAGGGGATTCACAGATTATCAGTCACGCCGTTTCGTGATGAGAGATAACTTCTTTGTCTGCTATCTAATTGCTCTAGCGTAGCCTTATTCAATCATGAGGCGACGTGGATCCCAAGAAAGATGTTTCTTTTTTTTTTACTGAACCATATATATTCATCTATTCGAAAAGCAATTTCGTCCAAGCTTGACTTCTGTGATATCAATTCTTTGTGGTGTTTCTTTTCACTTATTAGGTGAGTTGCCGTTGGTCCGCTGCGGTACACTTCGCTACCATCTACCTGGATCGACCATGCGCTGCGTGCATACAGTCGCGTGCGGCAGTGGGATAAGCGAATGTTGGGCTCTATTAGTTGGCTTCTTGCTATCAGCTTGATGCACAATTGAAGAGAAAAAATCGGATGTGTTAGTAGACATAAACACAGGTTCCTGATAGACCTCGGTCACAAACTAGCTGACCTACAAGCATATTCTGGAGGATCACATTCTAATTATATGCTTATGACGTGGGGTGGATCATTAGCCTATTCGATTGATCAGCTTGGAGGAAATAGACGGGCAAAATCACCCTAACAATAATTTATACTCATATATTCGAGCACTTGTATACATTAGATTAACCTATAAAAATAAATATAGTTTCAACTTCTCGTGGATCCTTGTAACTTGCTTCGTCTTATATCTTGGTAAACAAAAGAGTCAAAATATAAACACTCGGGGCCGGCCAGGTTAGGTTCACTTAGGAGACAAGAATTAGTTTTAGCGGGTATTAGGAATTCAGGAAGTTTAAGTGATCCATCCGTCGTCCTATCACTATAATTTCTAGATAATTGCATCCATTATTTATACGTATGTACTAATCTCTGTACATATAAGTATCTCTAGTTCCCATGAAAGCCGTTTATTTGGTGATTATGCAATGCAATGATTATGGATTTGAAATTAGGAATAGACATAACTGAGGCTTGAGCTTGATTAGATTTAGGTTAGCATCTCTTTGGAGATCACAAATGTTTGAATTTCTCCACCCCGAGATTCATGCATGATGTGACTACCGTTTTGCTATTCTGAAATATTCGCAAAACTTGAGTATGTACTAGTACTTAGCTAGCTAGCCCTAGATAGCTACGGTGACGGAAACCAGCAGTTCGCCAAGTAGTCAGTATTAGTCAGCATAGAAGCTCATGATCAAGCAGCCCCCGTAGACCAACCATAGACCAACCAAGCTTAAGTTTAACTAGCTAGCGAAGCTAGTGATCAGTTCATATCATCAAAATTAAACTCTCACAGCTACTCTGGAGGATTTTCGGTGACAAAAACTGGCAACTACCCTTCGAATTAACGGTACCAGTTCGTATCTACTTCCCTCCATTAAACTTGTCTCCTGAAGAACAGAAGCAAGCTACTCGAGGGTTGGGATGAGCCCTGTCCACCCGGGCTCTGTTACCCTGACACTCGCGACCTCCGTAACCACCCGGCCTCAATGGATCCAGGCCCCCACACATATCCAAGGCATTGATTCATTTACGTAAGACCACGCCAGATAACTCTTGAAGCTGGGATTGGCTCTATTCAACGTCTGGCTCTACATTACTTCCGTCTTTCCGCGTCGATGATTCCTCCGACTGGATGAAATAGTAAAACTCAATTGAGATTCTTCTTTGGGACTTTTATTGGTGGATGATGCAAAACATCCTTTCTATCTACCGGGCTTACATACTTTATGAGAATTTCTACATACCAGTACCTGTATTTGTGATATGGTAATTTTACTCGGTAGATATTCTTGGAAACTTCTAGCTTTGATAATCCAAATATTGTTAATCTAATCTGTCTCAGGCTAACCCAACCACCCATGCAGAAGATCTTATTCTATTCTGCCCTTAGGTAAAAGAATCGAGTAGTGGGCCAATAGGAAGATTTCCGGACCCTTACTACAACTACCTTTACCTGCCCATAAGGATAGTCCGATGCGAATATTACCAAGTTTCAAGTCCAGACGAGTCAGCTAGCTATCGATGCCCCGCAATTGGGGCAAGTAGATAGGTAGGCTACGCACTTACCATCATGTAGTCCCTGCCTGGTGCTATGGTTTACCTTTTTTCGATCTCGGTTCAAATCCAAGAGAACTGAGAAGAATATTGATTCGTCTTCGTACTGCTCCGCTTGACTCGTTATGTAAGAATAAGACTTTGTGGAGGAAATACTATGTTGTTCACTCTGTCTACCTACCTTCTATGGTACAGCTCGCTACTGGTCCTTTACTCTTACCCAAGGAAGAAACCTTTTACTGGTAGACCTCTGTCAACGCCACCATCTTCGGCTCTGTCATTCCGTAACCGTAATCTTGGTAATCTTCATCACTTCTACTGCCAGTCTTTTTCAGTTCAAAAGCTTACTTTTCTCCCAATATTCAGGTGCACCCTTATATCAGAGAGATATACAGTATACGACGCTACTTCTTAGTATCAACGGTAGAAGGATAGATTACCCTATATCATTCGTTCTACTCACAATACAGATTCCACGATGCGAGATCATACGTATACGGACACCCCAATTACGACAAAAACCACATCAACATGGCTACCGCCATTCTTTCGATCAAGTAGCACTTCCAAAACAAGTCCAGATGAAACTTCAACATTACTTCCAAAACCTCTGGATGGCACTTCACATTCCATCACTTCCAACTCTGCCCTGGCAGAGTTTCTTCTTCTGGTCAAAATGAGCGTTCCTGTCATTTTGGCTTACACCCTTCAGAACTCACTGCAAACCATCTCGGTCCTAATAGTCGGACGGATGTCACCAGAAAATCTTGCCACCGCTGCGTTCTCGTATATGTTCGCTATGTCAACCGCCTGGCTAATTGCTCTCGGTGGTACAACAGCATTAGATACACTTTGCTCCTCAACCTTCACTGGTTCTCGAAACCCTCACGAGCTTGGGATCCTACTTCAAAGGGCTTTTATTGTTCTGGGCCTATTCTATGTGCCTGTTGCAACACTATGGTGGTTCTCGGAGGGTGTATTTTTAAGGCTAGGACAATCCGCAGAGCTGGCTCAGCAATCCGCGCTTTTCTTGCGATGGCTTATACCAGGAGGATTGGGATATATCTATTTTGAAGCTACAAAAAAGTTCTTACAGGCACAAGGGATCATGGGGGCGGGAACTTATGTACTATTGATAACGTCTCCAGTAAATGCGGTGCTAAACTACTTGTTTGTTTATACGTGGGGATGGGGATTGATTGGTGCGCCTATTGCCACGGGGATAACATATTGGGCAAGTTTTGCAGCAATTGTGGCATATGCAAGGTTTTCCAAGGGGTGGGAGAGTTGGGGCGGATGGGATAGAGCCTGCTTCAAGAATATGGGAGTCTTCGCCCGGTTAGCAGGATTAGGGGTAGTCATGGTGGGAACTGAATGGGTAAGTCAAACACCAGTCGAGAACTCAAAATGACCGTTCCACTGATATATTTACCCACAACAGTGGGCATTTGAAATTGTCGCGCTTGCGGCTGGCCGCCTAGGCACCGTCCCCCTTGCGTCTCAGAGTGTCATAATGACCACCGACCAAGTCCTCAACACAATCCCCTTCGGCATCGGCGTTGCTGCCTCCACCCGCGTTGGTAACCTTCTAGGTGCCCGTGACGCCCGTGGCGCTTCCCGTGCCGCTAATACCGCTGCTGTCCTCTCAATTACAGCTGGCGCCCTCGTCATGATAATCATGCTCGCCGTTAAGGATTTCTACGCTAAGATTTTCTCCGATGATGTCGATGTGATAAAGCTCACAGCAGAGGTCATGCCACTTGTTGCGCTGTTCCAAATTGCAGATGGATTGAATGGCAGCTGTGGTGGTGCACTGAGAGGCATGGGAAGACAGCATGTTGGAGCTGCAGTTAACCTGGTGAGTTATTACTTGGGGGCACTACCATTGGGAGTTTGGTTGGCCTTTGGCGGATGGGGGTTGAAGGGATTGTGGGTGGGACAGTGCCTGGCGCTCTATTTGGTAGGTGTGGCGGAGTGGGCACTGGTAGGGTGGAGTGATTGGGAGTTACAGGTGCGGAAGGCGTTTGAGAGGATGGAGGTGGATGACCAAATTGAAGAGGGTGGGCTATAATTGAGCCATATCCGACAATATGAAACGATAGACTATGTATAAGCTACTTTTTGCTTTAAAATAGAATTTTAGAATTTCTTTCCAATCGTGGTAGTACAACCTGTTCTCCTTTAAAAACTTGAATAATTACCCTGCGGGTTGTTGTTTGTACCGGAAAAACAATAATCCGAATATAAATCCCTTTTATCCTTCCTGCCATTAGGAAACACCCGTTTCTTATCTCGCAATTGCATTCCAGTGGCGCATGCAGCTCGAAACTCTCGTCCACGCCCACAACTCACCCAATTGGCCCCTCGCCATCTCTCATCATCAGAACAAAAACAAGATATGTAGGTATATCCCCGTCCACTACGGGGTTATTGTAGATACATTTGTTAGTAATCCCTCTTAGCAACCCCTTCAGATAAGAAGTTTACGTAACAACCAGCAGAGTTACAACCACATTCTTTACATAGCCGCTGTTACATCTTCTGTGATGCGATGTGCTCTACCACGATTGTAAATATGCTGGGGAAAGAAGGAAGGAATGGAAAGTATGTATGTACTCTGGAGTACCTACATGTAGATAGGTACATGTGAGCGATAAGGAGTACAAAGTGTAGTATGCAGCGAATGGATAAGGGCCGGTTGATTGGCTGGGCTCCGAAATGGGGCAACGGAGCGACGTTGATAATGCCCCGATGTGGTAACTGGGGTGAGAAGGTGCGCTTTTTGGGCATGCACGGGCCAGCTAGTGGACCGGCGGAAGGCTGTACTACTATCTATATTCCTATTTGGGATATACAATAGAGAACTCGTAGGTCACCGAGTCACGACAGCTTGCAATTGTAGAATATAGGTAGAGTACTTCGTGCACCCCACCCCGTACCGGTTTTTTTTTTCTACCCCGGGTCGAGAGGTCTTATCCGGGATGCTGGGAATCGGAGAATTGTGATTGCGTTTTTGCTATTACTTTACACTTTACCTATTATGAAGATCGTATCATATCGAGTCAAAAACACAATCGCATCTTCGCTGTCCGATGAATACGCCTCCTATGTACCTGGCCAGTGAGCTATGAGGCCAGCATACCTTGCATCTTCAAGAAGAAACTTCGACCGTTGCCACTTCAGGATATACGGGAGGGCAGGACCCCCAATTGAGGTGATCCGGGGGAGAGCGTTTCGTTCTTTTTCCTCTTTCTCTTTTTTACTACTATAAGGAGGAGTACGATAGAGCAGTAGATTTTCCAGAGTATAGAAATCGGATTACCTAAAGCTCCGAGTCTCGCGATCGATGCTTCGGAGTTAAGATTCGTCTCCAGATCCAGATGATAGGATACCGTTGATAGATGCTTTGATGCGCAGAGGAGTTATTGCATCCTGCCATCGATATCGTTTGATAGCTACCCGCACTGTTTCTCCGGTGTGATGTCAATGACCGATCATTGTCTTTTGAAGGGCATGAAATGACAATTTCTTTTACCTAATGGATATAACTTCTGAAACTTCTCTCTTCTTAATAATATTCAGGTCTTGCTCGGATTCCTCAACTTGAGAGCAGCAATTGAACATAAATCGGACATAATCTCTGTTGAAATTACTTCTCCAACAGATGTACATCACTACTCTCATCACTTTAACGATGCATACCACCGCCCTTCTTTTTCTTGCAGCTATATCCTCTGTCGTAGGACATGAGCACACAGGAAGTTTACAAGAACGCCTCAATGCGCAAGGACCTCATCGTGAGAGATTGTGGTATAATACTCTGCCCGGTGACGGCGGCACTCAAGTATATCTTCCTCTCCCTTTAATACTGTGGTTTATTTTAATTTGATTGATAGGCGGACTCGGTATTCTCTGGCATCTCCACATTCGGACGTCTACCATACTATCCGTGCCTAGCTTCCGACGCAGAGAAATTCGATATTGCCTTCCTCGGTATGGGATGCTCCTCTATGCCAAGCGTTTTACTTCTAACACGGAGATACAGGTGCACCATTTGATACCGGCACGTCCTATCGCCCTGGGGCCCGTTTTGGCCCATCCGGAATTCGCCAAGGCTCCCGGCGTCTCAACCTCTACGGCGGATATAATGTTCCACTCGCTACCAACCCATTCAATTCCTGGGCCCGGGTACTTGACTGCGGTGACATACCGGTTACTTCGTTCGTTCCCCATTCTCTCCTGTCCCCTATCCAATAAAAACTGACAGCCGGTAGCTACGACAACGACTACGCAATAAAGCAAATTGAGAACGGCCACTATGCGCTACTGTCCCGCACTCCTGCCACGGACGCGGACAAAGCGGGCCCCAGTCTGAACGGTAAGACGTTGCCAAGGGTTATCACTTTGGGTGGGGACCACACCATCGTCCTGCCGATTTTAAGGAGTGTCAAGAAATTGTATGGTCCCATCAGTGTTATCCATTTTGACAGCCATTTGGATACGTGGAAGCCCAAGGTCTTTGGGGGTAGCTTGTCAAAGACTGCGAGCGTGAACCATGGAACATACTTTGTAAGTCTTGCCCACATAATACCCTGATTGTTAGCTGGTATTAACAGTTAGAACAGTATCACGCAGCCCAAGAGGGTCTTCTCAAGAACGACACCAACATCCATGCCGGAATTCGCACGACCCTCAGCGGCCCCAGCGACTACGAAAATGACGGCTACGTAGGCTTCCAGATCGTCGAGGCTCGGGAAATTGACACCATCGGCGTGGATGGCATCATCAAGAAGATTATCGACCGGGTCGGCACCACAAATCCCGTGTACCTGTCTATCGATATCGACACTCTTGATCCCGCGTTTGCACCTGCTACCGGAACCCCGGAGACTGGAGGGTGGAGTACAAGGGAGTTGAGAACTATCGTTAGAGGGCTCGAGGGAATTAACTTGATCGGGGCTGATATTGTGGAGGTGGCGCCAGCGTATGATACCAATGCGGAGTTGACTACGATGGCGGCTGCGGATGTGTTGTTTGAAGTGATGAGTATCATGGTGAAGAAGGGCCCCTTGAGTTATATGGGCGATGGAAAGAAATAGCACGAGTTGTAAGAGCATTTGTAACGGTATTATGTGATTAGTAGCTATATGAATGATATGATGATATGTTATGAAAAAAACAAAAAGATTACAACTATCGCACTTACCACTTTGGTGGACATAGATCGCTCTTGTTTTATTTCATCCAGATGATCAACCCATTTATATCCGTTTGAATTATCGTACGCAGAGTTTGAATTTGCGGCTCGTGTAGGTAGGATACCCAGTCGTAACAATATGTCCAGAGCAACAAGTTGGGCAGCTAATGACGTGGGTGATGAATATGTAGATGAAAGAGCCATAACGGGGATGAGGGAAGAGAAGGCATCCAACAGCATGGATGGAGCGGATCACGCCTTCACTCCCGGAAACGTGCTAAGCAGCCAAGCATGGTGTTGATGCTAGTCTCATTGCAGTCTCGCTAGCTCTGGCAGTGATGATAAGCAGTGAAGAGAGCTCAAAATCACAAGGAATCACTCGAATGTCTTGGCACCGGTGAAGCAGAGCCCCAAACCCGGTCAACCTTAAACTCAAGCTTAAGCCCGGTCAATCCTTGAGGGTGAAGTTTATATAAGCAGCTCTACTGCTGTCGGTGAGTAAAGATGAAGGATCAAGCTTTTGAGAAGATAAGCGATGTAGGGGTTCCGACAGTTTCAGCTTCGCTTTACAGTCATGGTTGTCCACTCATGCTCAGAAGTCCCATGATGGATATTGGTGGCTTTCTTTTTCCACTGAGCCTTAGACTTGAATTTGGAGACCAGATTGTTGACATGCTGACAGAGGATGTGTCAAAGAACATGTGTTTGAAAAACGCAGAAGTAACAGCTGTATCTAGATCTAAATCGCCGTCAATACACGTGTACGCTTGCCTGATTTGTGTCTGTATACTAACAAGACAACGTGGAACATCAGAAAGGCACCCCGCGGTTCCCCAGAAAACCCATTCCTCATGATCATCTTAACCCCGAAAACCATCAGATCATCCTATCGATCCCAAAAATATCAATGGCCCATCTGACCTTCGGGAAACATTCAATTTTTCAGCTATCACCAGATGAGCTAGCTAGGTAAGTACCGACTTATGTAACAACCCACCCTTACTCAATACGGGATCTAAACATTTGCTCACACATCTTAGAACACAGCCCCCGCAACGTCAAACCATATCTTCCAGAAGGAAATAAAAATACCCTCCACGATAAAGAGGAACGATGCAGAAAAGGGCGGATCATTCATCTCTTATGTCGTGCGTCAAGCCAGACTTCATTACCCGACACGCGCGTTCCTACTACATGTAGAGTAGGCCCCGCCAATTGCAAAGAAAGAAAAAAAGTAAAACCATCCGTTCGCGAAACATCATTTCACGCAGTCTAGGCAAATTTTGATCAGCATGGATACTGCAGGTACGCGGATAGCTACTGCGTAGTATGCATACCAGCTAAAGTTAAATGAAGGTTTCGTGCGCGCACCACCGGCCGGATCGGAGGACCCGTCAATTGTGGAAACTAAACCGATTTCAACACCTCTTACCACTACTAGTGTTTGAGGCTTTGACTTTCGAGATGATCACTATATTGAAAGTGGTTTCCTTTGGAATTGATGACCTCCTGAATTCTTCAGAGAATGGGGACTTATTTTTGCTATTGTTACTGAAGTCCTCTCATGGGGTGCAGGGGGCGCCTCGTTAGGGCAAATTATCAAGGAATGATTCTGGGATAGGGATATGGTTAAACTTAATACACAGCAGCAGTAGGAGGGCGCAGGAAAACTACATGTATCGATGGGGTTCATGTCGCACAGTCCACACCGGATCGCTCCGTGAGTCTTACCGCGCGTTCGGTATGTGCCAAGCTCAGGCAGGATTTACAGACGCTAGTCCTAGAATGGACAGACTGATGATACATGTACTTGGTATTTACCTACCGGAGAAATAGCTACTGACCTAATATCGGGGATGTGGAGGGCAAAATAGTATCGTTAATGCCTTATAAAGGGGTCGGGCCGTTTATCAAGCACGTCTTTTTTTACTCGCCAAATATCATTCACGTCCTTCCTTCCTACGAGCTTCTTCTTCTTCTTCTTATTCTTCGTTTGGTTTCCTATTTTTTTCTTCCTTATTTCTCTTCTTTCCAATAACTTGGAATCCACACTCTCTATCTTTTTTTCTTATATATCTTCATAGCTAATATGAGTAACCCACGTCACCAAGAATATCACCATAATCAAGCTCGGTCTCAGGGCTTACCTTTGGAAGACTATCCTCTGGACCATAGGCACTCTCATCCACAGGACTGGAAATATGGGATGTGCGGGTGCTTCAGTGACTGCGGAGTCTGTAAGTGGCCTATCTTAGTTCTAGAAGTTATATTCCAAGATATACTAACAATCCTTTAGGCTGCACTGGTTATTGGTGCCCTTGTATCCTCCACGGAAAGACCAAGCACCGCATGCGCCATGGCACAATGGAGAAATACTCCTGCTGCAACGCTCCCGTACGTCTTTCTCATACCCCATAGCTTTTATTTCAACCACTAACATATCTTTTTACAGTGCATGGGATTCGGATGCTTAGTAGCATGTCTACCACCACTCTACTTCATCATGGGAATGCGACAGCGAGCCGAGATCAGGGAGCGATACAACATTGCGGGTGGAGGCTGCGGAGATTACTGGAGGTCACTTTGTTGCTCGTGCTGCTCGCTCATTCAGGAGGAGAGGGAGGTTAGGGACAGACAGAAGGAGAAGAACGTCGCTCGCGGATATCAGCAACCACAAGGGATGGTTTATGCGGGAGGTCAATAAGCTTGGCAACGTTTACGGAGATTGGTTTGGGTGGCTTGAGATTGGGGCTTTTTATTTTCTTTTTATCTTTCCCTTCCCGTTCTTACTTTTCTTTTCTTTTGTGGGTATTTTTGGGCGTTTCTTTTGTTTATTTCGTTCAAGGAAGATCGATAGGGCTGGGGAACTAGAGGGGTGACGGCGTTCACCGGGGGGCTTTTCTATATATTGGGGTTTTCATATGTCCGCGAGCTTTCGAATTGACAAACTAATCTGTCAATAACCACTTATTAAAAATCGAATTTCATAACGTACCACCACCACCAGAACCCTTGTCCGGCCCGAGTGAGCGCCCATGAAAATTTACTAACCAGCACCCACCTCCATCTCGGTCCATTGCGGGTTCCGAAATTATCCAACGGCAGCTCTCTATCTGAGATACCGCCGCCCCCAAAAATAAACCACCCCCAAATTCCAATGACTTCATGTGATTTTGCGCTCTGGCATGTAGCACAAGCACAAGCACAAAATGCAATATATATATCTCTAACGCTAAGGATAGCGGGGTGTGTCGCTTAGGTTGGGTTGAGTTGCAGGGTACAGTCACTCACAGGGTGAAGGCGGATCCTGTCTGATGGCGGTCAGGGATTTGAGGCCAATAAAAGAGTTAGGTTTTGGACGCCAAGGGCAAATTACTGCAAACAGAACCATCAGACAGGATCCGCCGTCAGTAGGTGAGCGGCTGTAGGATTATTCTGGAAGCGCAGCGCTTGTTGGTTGGTTACACCGCATGCATGCACGAAACTTCTCAGCTCAGTCGAGGGTTAGGGTTCGGCGTTTCATCCAATGTGATCGGTGTTGCGGACTGAGCTGCCTGGCCTGCACAACGGACTGAGTTTGTCCTCAATGTTTGAATTGAACCGGTCGGTGTGGTGGTCTGTTACTCTATATACGTGCATGTAGGGCCCCAGATATATATATAGAGAGGGGGTTTTTGGTATCATCTGGTTGGGCGTCACGCCAGTTGGGTTTCGTCAAGGTTGGGTTTGGAATGTTTGGAATGTAGGTGGGTGTGGAGGTGCTAAGTTGATGCTGGTGAACTGAGTTTGGTTGAAGTTCGACTGAGCCGGCATGTGTGACGGACTAAGTTGGTGCTGGTGGTTATTTTTGTTGAGCTTAAACTTAGCCGTGCAGCGGACCGATATATTTTGGTCTACCAGTTCGACTGGGACGGGATTTATCCGACTGGGTTTGTTCGATGTATGATGGACTGAGTCCAGACGACACTGATTGGAAGGAGTTGACACCGCGAAGTGAGTTGCGTTGATATAAAACTGATTTATCGATGGACTGAGCTTGGTTGATCATGCATGTGGATTGGACTGAGTTGGATCTACTCGATTGAGCATGAGCCGATCGAGTGATAACAGACTGAGTTGACTGGGACATTGAACTGAGTTGGTGCCGGCGGGCTGAGTCGAGTTCTAGCGGACTGAGTCTGCCCATCCCCGCTCAGTCGACGTACATAGGCTCGACTGAGTCTGTCCCGTCCGACTTAGTCCATTTGATGGCGGATTGAGCCGGTGTGTGTCTAGAACTGAGCGACTGAGTTCAATTGATGCCTGACTGAGCTGGCCGACTGAGTCTATCCTCTCCGACTGAGCTAATTTGCTGCGGGCCGAGCCGGCATGCATATAGAACTGAGCAACTGGGTTCAATTATCCCCGACTGAGTTGACCGAGTCGAGTTGATATCCGACTGAGCCCACCTGAGTCCAACTGAGTTCTTACAGTTCTCGACTGAGTTCATATCTCGATGAACTGAGTTTGTCAAGTCCGACTGAGCCAACTGAGCCATCCTGCATATTGGACTGAGTTTGTGACGTCCGACTGAGTTATGTGAGTGTCCGACTGAGCCTAAGTCCGACTGAGCTCATGCATCCGATACCCGACTGAGTTGGTACCTCGTCGAATTGAGTTCAGTCCAAAGCCAACTGAGCCCAATTCTGTCCGACTGAGCTCACCCCACTCGACTGAGTTCACTTCATGGCAAACTGAGTCCAGGTTTCGTTAAACTAAGTTCCCCACCCCCGGTCCAACTGAGCTTACCTCCTCTAACTAAGCTACACAACGTCCGACTGAGCAACACCATCTAACGTCCGACTGAGTCGACACCTCGCAGAACTGAGTTTGTGCCCACTCGACTGAGCGTTATTGCCGATCGACTGGGCTTTATTGCCAATCGACTGAGCTCAATCGGCCCCGACTGAGCCGGCCTGCACATGGGACTGAGTTTACACTTTCCAACTGAGTCCAACTAAGCCTATTTGCTCCCGACTGAGTCGAGTCAACATCCGACTGAGCCCAGCTGAGCCAAACTGAGTGCAGCCCATGCTCGACTGAGCCCAATCGTGTCCGACTGAGCCTGGTTGAGTTCGACTGAGCTTAATCGAACCCGACTGAGTCCACGCTATCGAACTGAGTAGGACGATACTTATCTTATCCAACTGAGTCCCTCAACGAAAGAGCCGTTACATGCCCCGATCTACTATTTGGTTTCTCCTGGACTAAGTTTGGATGTATCCACACCCGCGGAATGGCCATAGTTCCTTCCACCCAACCTCCCAGTCCTTACTGTAAGACTGAGGAGACTAAGTAGCTACTGGCCTAGACTCGGGCGCCCACCGCCCAGGTTTTATTCCCCGAACTAGCGGAAACGTCATGGTTTAACTGAGCTTGAGCTGGCGACTGATCTCGAGGGAATAGAACATACATGACAGGGTTAGGGTTTGGCGGAGATTTATTTGATACGGCTTTAATTAATTTCGATACAAAGAAAAAAGAGAGAAGAAGAACTTGTTATATTATGAGATCCCCCCAGGCAGCGAACCTTAACTATTCAACCTATCGTTGATAACAAAATACACAGCAAAATGAATGAATAAAAAGGTATTCATGAACCATCACTCGGCCCGGCCGGCCGACTATCCAGCAAAATATACTGCCATCGCTAGCTAGATCCACCACTCAGAAGTAAAGCAAAAAGAAAATAAATAGCCATTCTTATGCTTACGCGACTACGATAAGCGCGATATCGTCCAGCATCATATTCGACGCCTGATACCCGAGCCTGTGCCCGTCGCACGTTCCAGACACGTTCAAGATGACCGGTAAACCAGTCCCAACCACAGTTGTAACCTGTCTAGTCTCCTTCCACCCGCCCCCTACATCATTGCTGCTGAGCGCAACAGTGATACCGCTAAGGGAGAAACTGAACTGGCATCCCCGCGACGATATCAGTGTGGAGGCCTGAAGTGTATATTTCACCCCAACACATAATACAATGCTCTGACTAAGTGATACCTTGCCTTTAATGGACGCCACTGCTTCGAACCTGACGACGAGACTTTTGTAGCCAGACCGCGAGACGCCGCTGGTAGTTTTGCCGGAGGTGTTGGGGGAAGAAGTGATATGCCAGAACGAGGGATAGCCTATCTCAAAGCCAGGGTTTTGAATGATTGCGTAGCAGGTCGTGATGGGAATACTCGTGGTCGATGTGGAGAGTGTTGTGGGTGTAGAAGTGATGATAGGGCTGATAGCTGTAGGAATAATGGTACCGCTTGTGATGATAGTATCGATTGTATTAGCAGTGCTGCCGGTGGGGTTAATTATGGTAGGGTCTGTAGTGCCGCTAGGATCAACAATGGTGGAAAGAATAGTACCACTGGGGTTGATGGCACTAGTTCCAGGGATGCCAGCAGTACCAGTAGGGATGGTGGTGCTGCCTGGAGGGACGGTACCACTAGGGTTGGTAACACTAGGAGTAATGACAGTACCAGTTGGGTTGATTGTACTGGGAGGGTTGGGATTGGTGGGATTAGTAGCAACGCCAGTGGAGCCAATGGTGGTTGGATTCACTGTGCCAGTCGGGTTTTCTGTACCAGTAAAGCTAATAGTGACCCCATTGGGATCGACGACAGTAGGACTGACGGTACTTCCACTGGGATTCACGGCGGTAGGGTCAATGATCGTAAGACTGGTAGTACCAGCACTAGGGTTAATCACAGCAGTAGTGGTGTTAGGCGCTGTAACAGCCCTATACAGGTGTTAATTAGCGACAAAGAAGGCAGTAGGTGGGGGAGGCATACCCAGTGATTGTCACTGTAACAGTTGCTTGGGCAGCGGCAGCAGTTATAGTCGATGTAATAGTCACAGGTTGCGCATTAGAGGTAACGGTAATAATACTTAACCCAATAGTAACTGTTTCCTGGGCCGTTGTAACAGTCACAGTAGCGGTTGCAGGCGCAGTAAACGTTTCGGTCACCGTACCACCGACAGTTTGAGTGCTGGTTTCAGTTATGGTTACAGTAGCCGGCAGAACTGTAGTAGCTTGTTGAGCCGTGGTAATAGCTACAGGGACAGTCGTAGTAACTGTAGCTATAGTACCACCCAATCCTAATCCTAATCCCAAGCCCAGCGCCGGAACCGTAATTGTTATTATACCCCCAGGCTGGGTCTCAGTTATGCTCCTGGTGGATGTTTCAGTCCTAGTGGTGGTAATTAATCCCTCGGTGATTGTTTCTTTTGCTGTGGTGACTGTTTGAGTTACAGAAACGGTAAGTGTTCTGGTGCTTGTGTCGGTAATGGTGTTTATACTTGAGCTAGTGACTGTAGTAGTGGCAACCACTGTTGATGTTGTGGCCATGCAGACGTCTGTATTAGTGGCTGAGATCATTCCAGTACCTGTACCAGTCCCTGTGTTGGTAGAGGCATCCGTGCCTATAACGGTACCACTAGGTATAGATGTAGCTGTAGCTGTGCCAGGAGATGTGGCTGTGCCAGTAACTGTACTAAGTGTGCCAGTAGCTGCAGTAGGTGTGCCAGTAACTATAGTAGCTGTACCCACACCTGTAGCTGTGCCGGTACAAGTGCTCGTATCTAGCCTTTTCTCCCATAATAGACCCCTACGAGGATATCAGTCAGATCTGTCGAGCTATTCAAAGATAATTTGGTATCATTGCGTACTTTGACAATCCTCCACACAGATCCTCAGGGTTTCCTGGACAAGAAAGTCTACATCCAGTCCCCATGCCATTCCAGTCTCCACCCGTTAAATCAGGTTTATTACCACACCAGCACTCGCTATCACCAGTCAATCAGCCAATAAACTAACCTAAATCAAATGAAAGGTGAGAGGGGGGCGTACATTTGATACTCGACTAGCGCCCAGCCAAACCCTCGCTCTGCACAATGAGACATGCAAAGATCTGAGGTCATCTGGTCTAAAATAAAACGATATGGGAGAATTCTGCGATCTGGTAGCTCATTCTTGCACCCATGAAAGTCCCACATACAACCACCTGGGTTTGCAACGCCATTGGAAGGTGGGGGCTCAGTACGGGGGATTAGGGATGCA
The DNA here is from genome assembly GCF_003444635.1 of Morchella importuna. Lineage (NCBI taxonomy): Eukaryota > Fungi > Ascomycota > Pezizomycetes > Pezizales > Morchellaceae > Morchella > Morchella importuna. The sequence goes on along the minus strand of NW_025763399.1, from coordinate 1,419,811 downwards.
AGACAGGGGCTGTTCAGAAAGATTAATAGAAGAGGGAAGAGACAGTTGCTTTTCTGGAATCCTCCAGAGAAGAGATCTAGGATAACACCCATTGTAAACGTCTATCTGCTCGGCTTTGGGTGATGATGAGATGAGGAGAGAGATTTTTTGAACTCTGAAGTGGGTTTCTTGGGACGTATCTTTTATACTAAACACTCTAAGAGAATACATATATACTACACGTAGCTGATCTCGGGATGTATCCTATCGGATTACGTTGTACAAAGTTTATCCATACATGTCTGTTGCCTCCCTTTCCAGAGCCACGGGAATAAAGACTCAGATCAGTATCATTGTACCTACTCTATATATCTACATACACCTAGATATATTACTGGCCAGACAATCATCATTGCGGAGCGCGTTAGAAAGATTCATAATCTTAAGACCCTGTGATATGAGCGTGTAACTGTCCTTCCAATTCACAGCTATGTCTAGCCCTAGTTAAGAGCTTCCCAGATTAACATAGGTATCCCGGTTGGAGTCTTCTTTCTGTTGGTAGATGCGTACATGCATGTGGTTAGATCTAGATGTACTTAATTACAAACCCGTATAGTAGATTAAGTAGGAATCAAACAAACCTTAGCAATAGGCACACGATACTCCTAAACCGAAACCTCCAAAATAAATCTTCTCTAGAGAGAGAACGAGTGGAATGAAATATTGATAATTCGCGTTATACGTATTTATGTGGCCTCAACACATCTGAGTAGACCAATACACTACATGTACTCTACATGGCACCCTGCAAAGTGCTCCACGCCACAACGAACATGAATGTGACTAAAGTTTGTTATACAACACAACATACATGTCTTCGGTATACGGTTGGGTACATACGTTATGCATACATGTATCATCAGGGTTTCTGCCAACACCCGAATCAAGGGGTTGGGAACCTGTCTCTTTTTGTGACTATGATGCATATGATAGATTTCTCCATATAATTAATATTAATGAGGCTTGTAGTTGTCTCCCGCAGTGACACACACTTGTTGCAATATTGCTTATCGATCCGAAACCTTTATAGAAGCCGTTCACTTAAACTTTTATTCCTACTTATCAAGGTCTTTTTTGTTCCAGATCTCCAACAATCGGATCCTAAGTACCTGCCGAATCGACCCTGCTGTCAAGAAACTCTATTTGCCGATACAGTACTGCAAGGAATCGCTGACATTCTTTCCGCATATAAACTCCCAACGAAAGTACATATATATTAATATCAAGGGGAAAAGAAATGAGCGTAGAATAAATTAGAGTTATTGCCTCCCAATGTCTCAGCACGGATATAAAAATTACATATAATAAAGGTTAAAAATAGAAATAAAAGTGACAAACTCCCCGATTGTACATATCCTCGATTCACATTCTCCACTCCTGGTAGTTCATCTGTACCATCAATAGCTCAAAAGAACATTCTCCAGTATCAAGAAGGTACCAGCAAAATAGGCATTTAGAGCTCGACCATAATGAATCATACCCTTCAACGCATAGATGGACTCAAGCGAGCAGGTATTGCTTCTTCCTCCTCTCCCTTCCCTTCCTTCCCGCACAAGCACCATGCTGGCCAACGAGACGGCTTTGATTTGGGGGGCTGCGATGGGCTACTAAAACCACGATTACCTCCGACGGAGCCGTAATGTGTGGAACTTGGTGGAGATCTATGTGCAGTCATATCTGTGTATGCTGGGCTCTTGATAGATTCAGCACTAGAGACAACTTTCCGCCGACTGACCGCCGGAACTATCACTGAATCAATGTCGGAAAGACCCATCAGTCCGCCCTCCGTTGTCGTTGTTGCACCAGTCTCGTCCTCATGCCGTTGGTAGGTCGTATTTGTATCGGAGCTATCATTAATACTACTGGTTACCCTATCCGTCACCGTAGGGGGAGGCGGCCAGGACGATTCGGTGCTCTCAATAGGACCCTCTGTTGCGCTGAGCGCAGGGGTACGACTTGTAGTATTATCATGTGAGTCATCGGTAGGGGTTAATACAGAATCGTCAATCTGGCTTTCAGTGATGTGCCCAATTGTTGCACTTGGTTCAGGAACGCGAGATGCATCATCATGCGAATACTCTGTAGGCCCCTCTGTGTGACCTAGAGATTCAACAATGCTCTCTAAATCATCATCAGGCTCGTCTATATTCAACGTCAGTGTGCAGTTCCTTAGTCGCGATAGTGAGGGGAGGTTTACTTATTGACTTGAGATATTCCTCAACATCTAGTTTCTTCTCTACTGTAGCATATTCTAGCACATTCAAGCCTTTTTTATCCTTGACCTTTGGATCCCCTCCATTTTCGCACAGCAATTTGACACTAGAAAGATGACCTCCACTAGTAGCATAATGCAACGCAGTTCTTCCACTATCGTCCGTTTGAATGTTTGGATCGGCGCCATTTTCGAGGAGTGCTCTAATGCTATGATCCCGTCCTTCTCCGGCTACGTGGTGTAGTGCAGTCCACCCGTTTCTATCCTTGACGTTGCTATGACAACCATTCTCGAGAAGCACTCTGATGCTGAAATCATGCACAACCTGGCTTGCTACGTGAATTGTGATCCGCTTGATATTTTCTTCCATGTCCCCGCCATTTTCAAGCAATTCTTTAATTGCGGATCCATCCGCGCCCTTTGCAGCCATGTGAAGTGCCGTATCCCCATCACTACTTCGAGTGCTTCCGTTACAGCCATTTTGAAGAAGTGTCTCAATAGTGGTATGATGGCCAGCAAGAACAGCGAGATGAAGTGCCGTCCATCCAAATTCGTCCTGAACCTCCTTCTCATAATCTTCTGATAGAAGTGTTTTGATTATGTGATCACGACCTTCGTGTGACGCTATATGCAACGCCGTTCGTCCTTTGCTATCTCTAGCATGTCTGTCACAGCCCCCTTCGACCAGCAATTTGACAGTAGTATCGTTTCCCGAACGGGAAACGAAATGGAGAGGCGTTTCGCCGAGATTATCCCGGGCATTAGAATCACAGCCATAATGTAAGAGGACTTCCATAGCAGCTTCATGGCCAGCGTACGTTGCGACATGCAATGGCGTTAGCCCCTTTTGATCGCGGAAATTTATCTTCTGGCAACCTTTTTGAAGAAGGACTTCAAGGATATAATCGTGCCCAAGTTCTGCAGCTATGTGCATCGAAGTCCGTTCTTGGCCATCCAAACTATCCCCATGATATCCATGATCCAAAAGCATCCGGATAATGGACACATGTCCTTTATAACATGCGAGGCGCATTGGAGTACGTTCCTGGGCGTCTCTTACTTCACAGTCTGCGCCTCCCCGAAGTAACGTCTCGACAGTGCTATCATGTCCAGCCTCAGCAGCAAGATGGAGAGGAGTCATCCCCGCAGCGTCGCGAGCGTTCTTATCGCATTTATTGTCAAGTAACGCCTGGACGACAGAGTCGTTGCCGGCCAGAGCGGCCACATGGAGAGCCGTGCGGAAGTCATCATCCCGGGCTTCAACTTCAAGACGCCTCTGGAGAAGCACAGAAATACTACTGTCCCTTCCTGCATGGGCAGCAACGTGTAAAGCCGTGCGACCAAGCTTTGCTTTACTCTTTCTATCGTTCTTGTCCTGAATCAGGCCTTTGATGACAGGATCACGGCCCAAACGGCTAGCATAATGTAGGGCAGTTTCCCCCTCCAAGTCCCGAGCCTGTCTATAACAGCCGTTTTCTAGAAGCATATCGATTATGGGAAGATGGCCGGCGAAGGCTGCAATATGCAAAGGGGATCTTTGGTGCTTGTCTTTGGCCTCTGCATTAGCTCCGCTTCTGATCAAGGCCTTCACTATATTCTCACTTCCGGCATATGCCGCAACATGTAGCGGAGTCCACCCTGCATGACTCTGCATCTCGATTTCGGGGCCCTTGGCTAACAACATTAGATTGGCGGTAGGTTCCTGACCCGAAAAGGCGGCGGTGTGTAAAGCGGTATATCCATCTCTATCTTGTAGTTTTGGATCTACCCCATTCTGAAGAAGAAACTCGACCATGCTATCATGACCCTCATGTGCCGCCCAATGCAAGCCGGTATATCCATGAACATCTGACAGCAAGATGTCCAATGTTCCAGCCTTGAATAGCTCCTGAACAACCGACACAAGGCCAAACCTGGCTAAGATATTGATGGTTGGAACCGTCTGGGGATTTGTCCTCCAACTCTCTGCCATTCGTAAGCTTGTGGCAGTGGAATCTGGTGAACAAAGCTTTAACCATTTAAGGCGAAAAGGCATCTTTTCATCACAAAGAACTCGCACAAGCTCCAGTAGATTGATATCGTTGATGATTCCGATTTGGCGGAGATGATAGGCCCAGTATGTTGCTGCATAGAGAACGAAAGCACCGCCGGATGATTGTGTCAACGCAGCTTCGGATTTCATTTGTGGCGATTGATTATTCCGTGCTACTCCATCCGACTCCTCAAAGACATCTGCAGGGCGAAGCATCGAAATGTACCTCACACATGCAGTCGCAATTGCGTAATTGGATTTTACCGAATCGACGTAGAAGATAAATGTTTCGGGTTTGAATGATAACGGCTCTTGTAAAAAGTCCATAGCTGATCTGTGGACTAAACGAACAGTTTCTCCGACTATCTTAAGCAAAGGACCGCAGTGGAGTCGAAGGTGTCGCTTAATATCTGCGGAAACTTTACGAATTACTGACACCAATGCCCCATCATCCGGTTCTATTGCTAGAGCGACTGCAATCTCGGATAATAGCAGCGGTCGAGCAGCGCAGACAAGGTACATCAGAATTTTGCTTGCGGATTTCTGTCTTCTGATAGGTATTGCCTCAATAATATCCTCATAAATGCCCTCCAATGTTCCCGGCATGCTTGCAAGTACTTTCTCGAGGTCGTCTTCGGCAGACTCGGGGGGTTCTCGAAGGATTTCGAGTACTAATGAAGCCCATAGAAATGATCCATGAGCTCGTGCGATAAGGGTAGACTCAATCATCGACCGCATATCATCGCGCTCCGACCAGAGGTGTTTCAGCTTTCCGACTTCTGCTTGTACCACCTCCGTAATATCTTTATCTATTTGCTCAGATTTCTTTTCCAGTTGTATTGTATGTCCATATTTAAGGCCGTGAAAGCTGCTATGAATCGTTTCCTCGGGCCGTCCTACCATCAGAATTTTAAAAAGTTGAGTGACATGTGACTCTCTAGTTCTTTTTGTTTCAATTATCCGTTTGAAGAGCCGGATAAGTTGTCTTCTCGATGATTTTTCACACTCGTCAAAGCCGTCAATCACACAATATATATCTCCCATAGTCGTGTCAAAACAAACCTTCTCGAAAATGTCGCATAGGGTGCCGAAAGAAAGGTAAATTTGGGATCCCATGGATTGGTAATAGGGAAGGGCATGTTTCTGCAATAAGAATGGATGTGCGGTGAAGACCTGGTGTAATATAGCTCGAAGAACAGCCTCGCCGGTATTCTCCTTATCGTTTTTTGCGTCGCAGAAAAAGTAGCCTGACGTTGACGGGTTGCTCGAGCGAAATTCAACGGTATTCAATTCATCAACAATATAAGAAGATAGAATTGTTTTCCCACACCCAATTGGACCTGAAACCCACAGGGCAACGGACTCCTCTCTATCGAGCCAATTTTTTCTGAACTCTTCATCCTGTAAAAACCACTTACACGTTCCTGGCCCTCGACTTGGTATTTGTTTTCTGTGAGTAAGGTAATCCGAGGTCCAAAAATACCGCAAACAGCTTTCCTCCTTCTCAGAAAGTACTAGAGGAAGAATCAACTAGTCAGCCTATAACAAAAAAGAAGATTGGTTCCAGTCTTTCGTCAGAGTACTGACCTCGAGGCACAACTCCCTGTGTAGCTAAGTCTTGCAATATCGAGGCAAGCTTTCGATACTGTGAATCATCGGCTGATGGAAACTTGGGCAATGATCGGTGGTCCCCTGCGATACTGAGTGTTTTTTCGCGGTCTCCGAGATTCAATTTTGTCGACGCTGGCGGTACCACGAGTGCACTCTTTCGATTACTACGTGGTACAGACGTCTTTTCTGTCTCGTTGACGGTGACCACAGAGAAGCCTTCAAGAAATCCAAAAGCGCGAGCAGTATCTTGTATTGAACGGGAATCCTCAACAAGATCTTTAATATTTGTTGTACCGAGATCAGTGACAACTTGAGCAATCTTGCTAATACGCTTTGCCAACTTTGCAATGTCGGCACCGTCATGAGGTACACCCATAAGTACTACACCACAAGTAGATCGAAGAATCAAGTTATATTTTTCTTCTCGCTTTGCGATTGTGAGAGCCTAAGAAATGTTAAACCAAGAATCCCACAGTCCAGTTGAAGGAGATCTTACTTTCTTGATGAGAAGCCCTCCTATGCTGTGCCCAATAAATATTATTGGTCTTTCTTTCTCCTATGATTCTTTAGCGAATATCCGGGAGAATACAGACGTGGAGCTCAAACCTCCATTGATAGACGGCGGAACCTGAGTTCTCTCAAAAGACCCTCCGCCTTCTCCATTATAGTCATAACACTTTTGCTGTTGACCAGGCTTGAATCATATCCATAAGTCATAACACGCGCACCTGGGAGATCTTTCGGCAGAAAATCCCGGAGCCATGATTTCCCGGATGAATCGTGAGTCCAAGTTCTCACCGGATGTCCTGCCAGACCGTGAACCGCAACAATACTATGCAAAGGAATTCATCAGTGCTATTCCCAGTTCCGAGCCTATTCGAAGGAAATTATGGTTTAAAGCTCATTTTTCCGATGTGCGCGACTACGAGCGCTCGTCGCGCAATCGGAGTGAGGGTAAACCCACAGAAATCGGGTAAAACTTACTCCACTGCTTTTATACCATATTGCTGGCCCGCCGAAAGGTCGCTTTGAGCGGGGTGTAGAGTCCTGAGACCATATGTAGTTTGCGCTGTAGAACTCTATTACTTGTCAGGGTAGGTAAGCAACAGCTCAAGGGGCTCGCAGAAAAGGATCATCAACTTGCATTTTTAAGCGTGAGGTCGCTGTTTTCCCCAGCGATAAAACGACTCGAAACGGTGCGATCGCTTCTGGCCGCCATAGCGAATTTACAGTTTGTGAAGGTTTGACGACCTAGGAGGACCGAAGATATTGAACTGTTGATGGTGTTCGCGAAAAGCGGTCACCTCAACGAATAAACCCCGCTTACCTTTGCAGGCGGCGGTCCAGCATTCTACATACGTGCCTGCCTCGGCTGCCACTATGTACGTATGTCATAGCTGAAGCGCATAGGCCAATTGCAATCAATTGGGTGAATGACTCGTGGCTCACCAGATGGTTGGATCCAAAAGGGCGCCTACGAAGAAAACAAAAACAACCCCGATGAAATCAACCCTTGCCAAGAGCAACACTTGGGCGGATTTGAATGGTAGGGGCTGCCATTTTAGCAGATGCTGGCACTGATGCACATGCAGGTCGCCTCGATCAAATGGGTACGTTTCAGGATAGAGGCTGTAGAATACATCGACAAGATGCCTGCAACCGAGTAACCATTTTAAGCAAACACCCCATCTCCCAGGAAAGATGAAGTCGAAATCCCCGGGAACCCTTTATCTACTTCCCCTATCATATGGTGAGGGAAGCCAACCAGAATATATGCCGAATCCCAGGCACGTCTCCTTCTCACATGGTTGGAGTCGACGTAGAAAGATATAAAGTATCTAATCCGAGTGACAAATTATGAAGATCAAGGGGTTGAGATTCAGGTACAAAATGTACCTGTGGATGATCGCGTGGGTTGGGTTCCGTTCCCAACATCCATGGTCCAGCAGCTAGCAACGGGACGGAACAACAAGTGGGGGATGGGATGAAAAGCGGATGTTCCTGCAGCTATAGTGAGCGAGGTTCTAACTATGAAAATTGTCGGCAAGGAGATAGACATGTAGATTTACATTAGTGCTAGTAGAGTACATGTACTCTATGTAGGTGCGTATGGAATATAATAGGTACATAATCCTAAACCCCTGTAAGTTTTAAGTCCCATGGTCACTCACTGGATGATGAACAACGACTCATCAATCAATTCTCCAGTACCACACTTCTCGATCAAGCCTTCTAAAGTCCTCGACTTTGATAAACCAAACAACGAGGTTTCTAGAAGCCAGGCCCCGATGGCAATGCATCTAATGTCGTCGTCATTTCGAGGATCGATTGGTATCGGGACTGCAAGGGGGAGTACTAATCCTCTCTCCAATCAGCACGAAAAAACCTCCGGCTAGATAAGACCATTGCATCACCATCATCATCGTCATCATCATTATCATTATCATCATCATCATCGAAATGACATGACAAGTCAGATCTCAATTCAAAAATCGGCCTGTATCTGCAAAAGATGGATCCCAGGAAAGGATAGTGACTTGCTGAGATGGAGAATAGCCCAATTGGCCAATTTCGAAAAATACACTTTCTGTGCATATAGGAGCTCTGGGGCAGAGAGAGATATAAGATGCAAGGGATCTAGGGTGCAGATATAACAGGAAATAATCAAGAAGGAAAGAAAGATCTAAATATTTTTATCAGTGCCATGTGAGTGAATATCGAAGCTGCTTGGTTGGTGACGCATGCCGCATGCATGCAGAAATAGTCAGATGAAGAATACAGGAGCCAGTATTTGAACAACAGGACCCAAAGAGAATTTAATTTAAGAACCATTAATGGTACAATGATGTTCAGTCCGGCTGTCCCGAGTTTGATTCGTCTAAGACCCCAGGTTAGTTATGTTTCTGGCGGCCTCATGAGCGGCTTTCGATAAGTATCAAAGACTATAAAGCCGATCTATATCCTACGGCCTGAATGAAGGAATTGCTGACTGTGCCATTTTACATTCCCCAAACTATATTCCTCTTGCTAGATGGACCTTGACTAGTAGTCAGCGCTGTATAAATAAGGACATTCTTGAGGTATGATCTAGCCCTAGGTGCATGTTGCAATATATATATGCATATGGCCCTGGTGGCGTTTCCTAAGGTAGTAAGCTTTATGGGTGTTTCATGTTTTCACTCCTTTTTATACCGGTATATGGATACTGGGCCACATTTTCTCTCTCTGAAGGATATGTGGTTAAAGGTAAAAACTCCAGGCATTGCCTAGTCGTTATAATTATCTTACTGGGTTCATATGTATATACATTAATCAACTTCGCTCCTCCGGATCACCAATACTGCGCATACTTGTAAGAGCCAGACAGGTAAATTATCCTTAACGTCGCGCTTCCCGAGCTAATTAGGTCAGAGTTCATGTTTATGGGATTGCTTTGGTGACTAGGCCACGCCATCCATCCATGTAGGTGCTTTAAGTCACATTAATACACGTACTTTAGAACTATAAGCTTTTCTAGGCACGCTATATTAACCAGCCTTTGCGTACCTCTAGTACTTGTATAAGGAATAAACCCAATTTCATCGGCGAATGCAGGATGTGACGCGGGGCTCAAATCGTTCCATCTGTATGGCGCATGGTAAAGCTTTTGATAAAGTGCAATTTAATATAAATCCCAACCATCATATCACTAATCCACCAATAGACACCGAAATCAATATCCAGATATCGGTAAAAGTGGATAGAAATCCCGGTTTAGTTTACGGTTCTCGGTCCGTTGAATCCCTCGCACGGCGGCTAAAGAACTCTGCGTCATTCGGTCCGAAGCTTAATTTGACATGCACAACCCCACCGGAGAGCAATTATATTAATTGAGAACATATATAGGGAGGTCACTTGGGTAATGCGATTCCATATTCATTAAGACTTCACAACTCCGAGAGAGAGAAAATACGTCAGAATGAAGTCTCTTGCTGTGGTATTCTCCTGTGCGGCGCTTTTCGAAGTGGCTATTGCTCAAGCTTCTGCATGGGCGCAGTGTGGTCAGTATCTTGTTCTCTGAGCCTAATTTGTTGAGTAAGATACTTAATTATAATTCTAATGCTTAATTGAAGGCGGTGTTAGCTGGACCGGCGCTACTACTTGTGTCACTGGCTATACTTGCAGTTATTTGAATGCTTATTACTCCCAGGTAGAGAAATAATGCAGCTCCAATGTTATAGCCAATGATGGACTGAAAGAATTGTTCATAGTGCATCCCGTCGACCTCCACTGTTGTGACGACATCGGTGGCTTCTACAACAACGACACGGTCTTCCTCAAGTTCCACTGGAGTAGTCACGTCTTCTTCAACAAGAAGTACCACAACTACAACCGTTAGTAGCACTACATCCTCATCCACGGCAGTAGCTAGTGGAGGTCCCAGAAAAGAAGTTGGGAAACTTCCAGCGCTAGGATGGAACACTTGGAATGCATATGGAGGAGGTACGTTCAGCTCCAATCCTATTGAAACGGTCTGCTGACCTGGACAGATATCAATGAAACAAAGATTCTCAATGCAGCCAATGCCTTCATTTCACTCGGCCTCAAGGATCTCGGCTACGAGTATGGTATGTTGATGACTTTTATACTACAAGGGTTATATGCGATTTCTCATATACAATAAATAGTCAACATCGACGATTGCTGGGCACAGATGGCTCGTGTTGATGGTAAAATGGTCCCGGATGCAACAAAGTTCCCCAACGGCATAAGCGGACTCGCAACAACCATCCACAACCTTGGGCTCAAAATTGGGATCTACTCTGATGCCGGCCTTACTACCTGCAGCGGTAACTAAGATTCAATTCCAAACTGATCAGTCGAAGAAGTGAACTGATTTTCAAAGGCTTCCCGGGATCGTTGAACTATGAGACTGTTGATGCTGAAACATTCTCGGGATGGGGAATTGATTGTATCTATAACCTCCCTGATAATTTCGGCTGAACTTAGTGCATTCTGACACGCCTCAGACCTGAAATACGACAACTGCAATGTCCCGAGCGAGTGGAACGATTCCGGGGTATACATCCTTTACTAGGTTTCACCCTGCGGAATGCTAATATGACTTAGAATTACGCCGACTGGACTCTCTCCAAATCATATGAAAGATATAAACGCATGACGTGAGTGGATACCTTCTACTTCGAAACATTTCACTAATATATTCGTACTCAGCACTGCATTGAACGCCGTTTCAAGACCAATCCAATATGCGATCTGTAACTGGGGTAACGCACAAGTATGGACTTGGGGCCCTCAAGTGGTACGACGCCCCAGTTTTCACAAAGAGAAAGAGACATAAATAAATAAATAAAGTTTACTTCTTTAACATGTTTAATTTGGTAGGGGCATTCGTGGAGAATGACCGGAGACTCCAGCGAGACTTGGTCATATATCCAATCGGCAATCACCAACAATGCGAACTACCTGGACTATGTGGGATTTTATGTAAGTAAAAACCTCACTACATGTAGTAATGCTATGAGAGTTGTGCTGATCTTGGGGTGTAGGGACATAATGATATGGGTTCGGTCCCCGCTTTCTCTCTATGAATACTAGGAAATTTTGCTGACAAATAATAGATATGATGGGTTAGAACTACCCAATTCAGGGGCCGAATCATTTTTGATGATCCAATGCTAACATATGAATTCCAAACTTACAGAGATTGGCAACGGGTTTGTATCATCCAATTCTTATTACTGTATATGCATAACTAATGTCATACGCCCAGAGACTTGACCATCGCCGAAATCAGAACGCACTTTGCAGCCTGGGCATTCATGAAAAGTCCCATACTACTCGGAACTGATGTAAGCGATATATAATCAACATGTCTCCAAACTCATCAATACTTACATGCGTATCTAGCTCTCTGCCCTCACTGCTGCCGAACTCGCTGTCATCAAAAACACGGAACTTCTCGCCTTCCACCAAGATGCCACCTACGGTGCCGCAGCAAAACAATATAAGGTTACCAGTCCCCCAGAGTATTACAGTGGCCAGAGCTCAAAGGGTTACCATGTCTTTATCATCAACTTCACCAGCGCTGCATCGACTAGAACAATTACCTTTAGCGAGGTGCCGGGTTTGGCGGCGGGGGTAAGCTACAAGGTGCATGACATGTGGACCGGGTCAGATTTGGGGACTTTTACAGGCAGCTACAGTGCAAGTGTGGCAAGCCACGATACGTTGGCTGTATTGATTACCACAGCTTGATAGATGGGTGGTGTGGCGAAGATTTCGAAGTGTACTTAAAACCAATTCATCATTGATTGAGAAAGGTCGTATTCTTTTGGCAGCGCTCGCTCTAGCCTACTCGTAGGCTTTCTCATCTTGGTTGAAGGAAATAAGAAGCATATATAGCGTAGTGCTATATGATAGTGCTTTAGATTACTATCGAACCTTCCATTCAATCACCAGAACATCCATACAATATCTATCTCGGACACTCCCTCCAGTACTCCTAATCAAGCGCCCTCCTTCCCTATCTCTCTTCTACAACTCCTATCCTCTCCTCCGTATATATACACTTCGCTACTTTCGCTGCACCCATTATGCAAGCAGCGGAACGACCTGTAACAATGAAAACATTGCGAACGCCCCCAAATCTTGCCCTTGGCCCTCCCGACGCCCACTCAGATGGAACACCAGGATAGGGGTACGGTACTGACGCCATACCGAAATGATCGGATTCATGACCACAGGTTATCCAGGTACACATGTTGAGCTGTAGCAGATCAGATCTAGATCGAATTTCGGGGCTCCTTTGACAACATCCATAAAATAGTTCAAAGCGTTCCGGTTAACCTCCTAGATTTGAGAATGACCCACAAACAGAGGTGATGTTCATATCCAACGGAAAGTCTCTGCCCAGGCTCGTCGGCCCCGGCCCCATACAGGTTATATGCTTCAATAGGAGCAGGTAATCCGTGTCCGCAGTCCGCTTTCCATCACCATAAACTAATTTTTCTGATGTAGGGTGGCTGCAGCAAATCACCATCCCTCTCACAGTAGCCTGTTTAGAGAAACCGTGGGATCCCAGAAATTTTGTTGAAACGATATATAAACACTTTTTATCGTTTTCAATTAGCGGAGGTGATGAAATTGGGAATATATATATTTTACTATATACCTGTATTTTTGCTCCTATTGATCTGTGTCCTACCAGACAGTAACACCCCTACAGCGGAGGCATCTTTCAAGCTCCAGTACCGAAAACTGGTGGTCCTCCACGGATCTGGGGCGTGCATGGAGCATTCCAGTTAACCTTAACAGCCAGTTTATTATCGTGGTTAGCTTAAGCCATGAGATTTTAAATATTTCATACCTTCAGCACCATAAGACAGAATGTTTCGCCTTGTTGGAGGCGGCGCAAAGTATCCCGGTTAACCCCCAGCTAGTCCTGATATTGAAGCCCATGATGCGAGGGATTTGTGCTTTTAGCACTGGCCCACAGCCAATTGTGTCATCCCAGAATCCATGGGGCGCGGCATGAAGCTTCTTCTACTGCCAGACCTATCAGCTGCTAGCCTTACCAATTTTTATTAATGGGAGTAGACTGGAAAGCGACTTCACCGTACCTCCGGCATGCACCGTTCAATCGAGTCCCCGACTCTCCTTATGGTCATCGGTGCATCTGTACTACAGAGAGGACAACGGCAAATCTGCTGGATATTCGATGATATCTAATATATAGAGAGGTCCACAGTATCATGTGCGAACACTTGGAGGCGGCGAAAAGTTCTACGGTTAATCCCCTGTAGTGTTTATTGTATTAGACTACCAATAACACCCGATACGAGACGGACACTGAGCGTACACCATTAAGCATAAGATTATATCGATTCCAATGTGATATGATCATTCTTTTGTTGACTGATGATGATGCTCTCGCTGCAGATCAACAAACGATTGATCAGTATCCTGACAATAACCCCCGAGCTTATTCAGAATATACTTTAATAGAGAGGATGTATTTACCTGACAGTTCTGCAAAGTGCGTGCCGCATTCTAGCTACATCCAAATTTACACATAAATGTAAAGTTCTTTCGAACAGTTTTCTGTTGATAGAGAGAACTAGGATGATGGGATAAGGACCCTGATGGGTGATGAAGAGAGATGGAGTCGAAGGACAAGGTGTGGAATAGACTTTATAAAAATCCACTAAGCCGCTCTCTTAGTAAGTAAGAAGTCAGTTTACTATAAACGTACCCTAGAATCAAGCGAGCCATGTGTCAATTAATAATCTTGTTTGCGGTGGAGGGGTACGTATAAAATCAACGACTCGGGTACAGAAACTGGGAAATAATATTTGTATACATGCAATATGTACATAGATCAGCTTACATTTATTGAACTCAATCTTGTCTGCAGAATTAGTCTATTCAAAGACTAGAATTGGAAGCCCGGCCTACTTACTACGTACTTTCAAAGCAATGCACGTTTGATTGGTTGTGGTTTCTAGCTGGTCGAGTGATTTCCTGTGTTTGGACTTGAATCACTTGGTTACGCTTGGCATACTTGTACCTATTTACGTATCTCCGCTGTTCAATAAACAGTACTAGCTCAGTCTCTGGAGACTTATGACAACACCTATCACAAGACCTGACCGAACATAACATCTCCGCTATACGTAATAACCGCGTCTACCAGCTAGCCGCGAGTGATATTGAAGCTGTCTTCGTACGGCCCCGCTCATGTGCCATGCATTCATCTACGGACAGCGAATATATCAACTTCAACCAAATTAATATATATATACACTTTACGGTTTCTTGCTAAACCCAAAATGCCACCCTCAGGTTTCAAGAGATTCTTCGACCGTAAACCCTCTACTGAAAAGGAGAAGGAAATCCCCAAGTCCACGAAAAAAACCTTCCTTGGGCGAGGGTTCTTAAAGCTAAAACTCTTTCGGGTGGTTAAGCAAGTCCCACCACCAACAGAGCATATACCAGCTCGTGTACCACGTATGAGATTCTTCGATTTCCCAATCGAAATCATACTCCGAATTGCCGATGACCTCGAGGTCGACGACCTTAACTGTTTCCTCCGGACATCACCACGCCTGGCTAAAATTCTCTCTCCGCTACTGCTGGAACGCGCAGTAACTCACAATCTTATGCACTACCGCAACCGTACTGTTCTTCATTGGGCTTCCGCGCATCACCGAATCGACCTGATCCAAGTACTCCTCGCCTGCGGTGCTAGCGTCAACATCGCAGACGAATGGGGCATAACACCGCTCCACTCTGCGGTCCTCGCCGGTAACGATCTTATCACCTTGGTGCTCCTCGAGAACGGAGCATATATTGACCAGGTCGACAAAGTATGTGAGATGACCGTACTCCAGTGCGCGGCGCTCGTAGGGAATCATAGGATTTCTAGACTACTACTAAATCACGGAGCAAACATCGATGCAAACAGCCCTAAATCCATGCGCATGACTGCGATACTGTTCGCTGTGGTGCTTGGGTATATTAGTGTCGTTGAACTGCTGGTGGGGAGGGGCTGCCGCTTGGATAAGATCCACGAGCGTGGGCCTACTCCAGCGATGTTGGATAAACAATCTGGTCGGGGGATGTTGGTTGAACTCTTGGGAGGCGTCAGCCGGCGATATGATACCACGTTACATGAAGATGCATATGAGAAAACTGTAAATAGAACCAATCAGCTAAGAGAAACTTTGATACGGGATGAAGCTAATTGTACCTGTTGCAGGAAGAGATTTCAACAAAAACTGTTAGCAAGCTTCAGGCTTAGAAGTACAGGAAGAATGTGGCCCGGGTTTACGCGGATCTGATATTTGAATAAAACAATTTCTATGTACATATATATCCAAATCTGCTTTCAAGAAGCGATATACTAATTACAAACTCAAAGCTTAAGCCCTTGCCACTACATATATATATACAGAGCTATGATCGGACCAGTGCAGTTCAAATGAATCATCAGAATCTCGGCTTCAACATCTTGGGGTTTAGGAACTCGTCTAGTAATACGCCTTAGAAGACGTTACGAATATTCGAATTCTTTTACAAAAGTACAATAAAGATACATGTATACGTACTTACATATATATATACCCGTGATACATATTAGTGCTTTGCAATTCCTCAATTTTGGTCTTTCAATCTCCACAAAATGTTAGGGTGCCCGTGGCCACTCTGGTGTAGGTACATGTAATTGCAACTCACCAATTTACATTCACTATACACACAATAAATATATAGGTACCCAAAGATGAAATTCTCAGAAGAAGAAGACTAGCTGCCAGCATATATCGCCCAAGCTAGCAGTCTAGCAGATCCTAGATACACGCGAGGTTCGCCCTATTACGTTTAGGTCAGATGAAACCAAAGCCCTTAGTAGGTGGAGAGAGTCCGCGTTTATCCCGATGTGCTGCGCTGGCATTCAAACAAATAACAAAATCCAGTTAGAGCTTTAACAAATTACAAGTAATACTTGGGGGGGGGGGGGGGATTCAGAGCGGGACAAGGTCAGCTGTATAAAGGATTGCATTGATTGGAAGTTTTTGAACAGCAATAGAGTCGCTTTATCCTTTGCTGTGTATTAAATCAAGAACAAGAAAACCAACAGAGTACTACTAGCTATAGGTCCATGTTGAGGCAATCGAAGTTTTGACCACCGGCGAATGGCGGATTCTAGGTCCAAATCAAGTATAGCGTAGTATGTGTGGCTAAAAAAGTTAATAGATACAAGTACAATGGCGGAAAATGGGGTGTGATTAGAGTAGTAGTAGTCTTGTAGTGATGTGGCTTTTATGAGCATTAAGCTTGCTCATTCGGCTCGGGTTAATTCGGTATTTCCCAAAAGAACGGTATGCTCAAAAAAGCCGTACCAATACTGCTAGCTAGCTCAGCGCTAGTATCAGGGTATGGCACTAGGCTAGACCTACATGATACACGCTATACTCACAACCCTCCTACATGTATATACATACATGTGGACTCATCCCGCAACCCCTCGATAGAATTGCCAAATTATAATTCTATCTTGAAGTTGATTTCAATCTCAACATACACATGTACAAGAGGAATCTTCAGAACACCTACTACTTGTATTAGTTTTCAATTGTATATCGGAGACCTGCTAGTTTCCAGACACCTCCTATGCTTTTGAATATTTTGGTATTTTAATGGTATATTAAAGGCGTGCTGGTATATATACGGCTTTTTTTTAAAACCCCACTTTTTTTCTAAAAAGCAGCTTGTGACCAAAATGACCCTTTTTGAAGAACACCAGTTCTCTACTATAAAAAAGTGCTTCTATAGAAAAATATTTCTTTGAAAAGTCGGTGTCTTTGTTACTATGGTTTTACTACGTCACTTTTAAACCTGCAAAACTTGTACGGCTCTAATCACACCCGGGTTTCCCGTATTGTAGCTGTAAAAAAGTCGCCACTAAGCCCTTTATGTCCGTCTATGCGCGCTACTTGATAAGAATGTGCCACACCTAGACCAGCAAATCTTTGGGGAGGATAAAATCTGATATTTAAGGTAATAACCAGTGTATGTAATAGGCTCCATCAACTAGATACATGTATGTACTACAGTCTATCGTGACATACTATATGTGGTTCACTTGGGAAATGCGGCCAACTCCAGTAGCGTATTTTGTATCCCGTATGAGGTCTGACTTACATAAGCGCAACATAGCAACCTTATTTACAACGTCATCTCCTTGTATCATGTCGATAGATTTAAACACCACCGGTCCTCAAGATACCGAAATTACCTCCATTACGCGTTTTCTTTTCAGGCCCACTAGTCGCGGCCTTCCACTGGAGCTCCCCCGCCATAGCGAGGCCGATATCACAGCTACCTCTGACTCGACGAACAGCCTACTTCCAGGTGTCACTAGCCTAGACAGATCTCATGTGGTCCTCGATGCACTCGTTTCAATTTCCGTCAGTGGCAGTAAGCAATGCTTACCTTTGTCTTTAGCAATCGGTCTGACCATCGTCGGTATCTGCCTCGCTGAAAACAACCGGAAACCGCAAAAGGGTATCAAAGAACATCTGGAGAGCATATGGCAGCAACTCAATACTATCGCCGCTCTCCAGAGGTGCTTGCGGTGTGAAAACAGCCTTCCCGACAGTAACGATAGTAAGGGCACATCTCTAAAAGATGCGGGGAGTTGTCTGTCGAAAGAAAGCACAGGGTATAAGTCATTGAAAGAGTTAAAACAGACCTTGAATCGCGATATCCATAGGTTCTGCTACTTCAAAACTAAACATCGGGTCAAGAAATATCTCGGCGGTATCCCCGCTTTCTGCAAATACTACAAGGCTAACAGCCTAATGCTGGATGTTGGTGACGTTTTGATGATGGTTATTTACTATCTAGATCAAATTTATCAGGTGGTAATGAAAACTAAAGTACCCCTTGATTCAGCGGGCATCCCGTATCTCGACTGGGATCACCTAGTGAGCTGGTTTAACCTGCTGATTCGTGAGTACACAAACAACATGACGGGATCGATGGACCGGACTCGCTACATCATGGCTACATGGAGTAGTTTACCTGAGGTCAAAAGTGAGTCTACTTCATGTTCTCCTTTTTACCCGACTTTTTGATTATCCGACTTTTTACCTACGGGGATGTAGACGATCGTACCCTAAACCAGTTTGACCTAGCAAGAGCGCTACAAAAACTAGTAACACTCAGCTCCCACATCCAGGACTTAATCAACTTCGCATATTCCCCGAGACTCCGATCAATACTCGAGAAGAAACTGGAGGTCGTTCTCGTAGACCCCATCGTAGACCCAGTTCCAGAGCCATCCCTTGGCGAGATGAAGTGCACTGTCCAGCACGCTTTCGCCATGACTGAGTACGCCAAGGACCTCTGCGCCCTTGGAAAGACGGGAGAGACTGCATTGCAGGCCTCCCTAAACAGGCAACTCGATCTCGTCGAAGGGGCGCTAGGGAGCCCGGTACCATTCACTCCTGATTCACCACCACCGAGAATCCCAAGTGCAACCCCCTAAGGCAAAATTCATACCGCCATTGCGGTATATTGCTTTCAGTAAACTCTCGTGTTTCTGTTGCTGGTGCACCTACAAGGAGTACTCGAAAGCCACAAACCGCACCTTCTTGCTACGAGGATCGCACTCTAAGTTGTATTCTCCCTGGTGGGCTGCAACTGATCATTTTGGAGATGATAGGGTGGCGGTGGCTGTGAGGAGGGGCTTGTATTCGAGGCTGGTAAAAGTTATATTCGGAATATCTAAACCGGTTGGGGGATTCGCACAATCGCTTGAGCGATAGCACTGCAGCGTCGAACGAGTTCGGGAGAGACGATAGGATGACTGCAGATGATACTGACGAGGTCAAGGTAAAGGAGAGAGCGATGATATAGGCTGATACGGCTGAGTAAATGTGTGGGAATGGGAATGAGAAAATTGAGGGGTGTGCGGTTACGATATCTTGTCTTATGGGCTTTACAGACTATAGGTCTATAAATGTCTTTGACCCGACAAGCAATCATAATGCTCGAAAATTTAGCTAGAGCATTGAGGTTGCGCATGGAGTTACACGATCGGTCTCCTTCAAATACCTGATGCAACTACTCTTTTTGCCTTTGCTTTGTTAATGTGTTTCCTATTGGCGGGAAGGGGAGGTAAGCAATGATCAACAAGGTTCCAGTTGGTGTTGAGTCCAAACTTAAGTAGTCAGATACTGTATATCTACATATTTATAATTTGTTGATAAAGTGTTAGGAGAGGATTTGTCTGTCTTGTAAAATTAATGAATCATATGCATTTTTTTCATTTTGATACTATACATATAATATAAACTATCAACTAATATATAAAATCTTTGGTAGTATAGTGGTTAGTATACTCGCTTGTCATCAGACTGTCCGCGAGTGACCGGGGTTCAATTCCCCGCCAGAGAGACAAATCAATGAGTAACATGTGTCTCACACGTTAATTCTATTTTTACTTTTCGGATAGTGTTCTATTCTACATCCAACGCACTCCATGAGTCTATTAGGAACAGGTAGCCCGCCCGGCCTTTTAACTAAAGTCGGATAGTTAAATAATTCTTCTGTTTTCTGAACCTATCCCTTCGTGCGTTTTCAGGACCGGGCACTAAAGGAAGGTTATCCGGCTAGTAAACCTAACCCTCACTCCGCGAACCTGTTTTGGTGTGAGGTCACCGTTTGTGACTTCTTCTTTACTTGTTCTGGCGATTCCAGAGACTGGAAAGAGTTAGATTTAATGGCTATCACCACGCCGTCGTGGGCCTAATATGTCTCCATCTGCGGAAAACAAGGGATGTTGCCTCGTCTGTTCACGGTGCTATGTATCTCTATGATAGCCGGAAACAGGCCCATAAACAGGCTTGATTGTATGTACGCAAACCACACCTTCTCAATACCGCAAGATTTGGAGCGTAAAGCCCGGGCGTTAGAGAAGATCCTAGTATGTAAAAAGCACCAATTATTGCTCGAACTGTGGCGAATCCTTCAGTTTTTGGTGAGAGAAACTTACCAGGATCTTATTTAACACCCGGGTGCAACGCTCCAACTTTTGCGGTACATCGATCAAGGCCATATTAACTCCATGGTGCATGACCAAATGGTTACGCACCTTGGAGAACTCTGTGACCCTTCGAGAACACAATTAACAGCCCACCCAAATGCTTAATTAAAAAGCGATCGTTGCTCTAAACATGCTGCAAATCCGTCCTTACCAATTTGCCTAATACCCCGCACAGTACTCCTGACGCCTGTTATGGGCGATTTTCTATCGATCTAAAGACAAGCATTTTGGAAGGAAACATATCCCGGTGATGTGACGGTTCAATGCCTGATTCCTGCATATTAATACATAGTATGTAAATCTCTATTGATCAATTGAACAAGCGACGCTCAATGGGATGGCCTCCGGCGCGAGGCCGGCCCCGAGGATGCATGATCACCACGCCAGCATATACGTACCGCAATTTGAGAGGGGACGAAAAAACGTTTTCGAAACCGCGCATACAGAGTGCGTTTCTTTGATAATAATTCAGACTTGCTTTTTTTCTTTGTCATTCGACCAGGGGTAAGGTCAGCACTTAAAGACTTAAAGTTAATGCCGTTTCAAATAGCTGCAGGAACCGCCGGCGCATACAGTACCCGCTGTCGACTCGTTGATTCTCTATGATCTGACCGTCATATTAAACGTAGCGCGCTCTATGGAACATCCTGTATCAATTACCCGTGAGGCTTAGCTGAAACTGGAATTCTCTTTGGAATTTAATCCCCAAATAGTCTCAACTGCGGCTTGCTATTCAAGTATGCACCATACTTATGAGTTTTGTAAACCTCAGTTTACCTAATCCAAAGAAATACTTTTCATGGGTGCTGCAGCGTTGATCAATTGAGCTCATGTAGTCAATACTTGCCCAAGAGAAAACAGGCTCTACAGGCTATGATTCTGCACCTGGACACTTCACCTACGCCACGTGCCGACAGCAGCGACCAGCCCTAAATCTCCCCTCACCGGCTTCTGTGCCTCATTACCAACACGGGAGCTAAGCATTCCCTACCATTAGGTAGGTACATGTTCATCGCCTGTCTTTATCGCCAAATATAGGGTTAAAGTGTTACCGAACCAGAAATTATTTGGCTCTCTTTCAAAAGCACAACCCGAAACAGGCACAGGGGCTTGATGATGATGCAAGGGTCAATCTCGTATAAGAGCCAAGCGAATCCTCACTATCTTGAATCATATTCTCCATCATAATCTACTGTTCTTCGACTCTTGCGATCAAGATGTATACCAAACAGTTCCTTCAAGCTTCGTTATTAGCTTCTGTCGCTTCGGCGCTTGTCAGTAAAGATGGTGTAACTGTATGTTCAACTCAACCCACCCCAGGCTGACATGATTACTGACAATTGAATAGGGTAAACTACCAGCCCTAGGATGGAATTCCTGGAATGTAAATGGACAAACAAACAAAGATTCCCTCCATCAATTACTATTCTGATCAAATCTATCAGGCTTTCCGTTGCGACATCAACGAGGAGAAATTTCTCACAGCCGGTCAAAAGCTTATTGACCTTGGGCTTGCAAAGGCTGGTTACAATTATGTCAATAGTACGCATTGTAGTCCTCCGTCATTATCCTTCTTCTTACTGACCATGTCCTCAAGTCGACGACTGCTGGTCCATAAAGTCTGGAAGAGACAACACAACTCAACGTATATTGCCAGACTTGACAAAGTTCCCCGATGGTATTGACGGTACTGCAAAGAAGATCCACGACATGGGACTTAAAATCGGTATCTACAGCGATGCGGGGAAGACGACTTGCGCTGGCTACCCCGGGTCACTTTATTATGAGGATATTGATGCGGCAACATGGGCTGAGTGGGGGATTGACTGTAAGCGCTGGACTTTCAATATTGATCAAAGAGGAGCACACAAATTAATATCGTGCCGCTAGATCTCAAGTATGACAACTGTGATGTCCCCTCCGAATACTGGACCGGTGATGAATACCACGCCTGCCACCCAGATTATAATCACCCCACAGGCCCTAACGCCACTTGTGTCAACGACCCTGGCCTCGCACCGGCGGGATACGACTGGTCTAAGTCCCGCACAGCAGAGAGGTACACCCGCATGACTACAGCGCTTTTGAAGCAGGACAGAAATATCCTGTACTCTATCTGCAACTGGGGACAGGCCGCGATCGAGACCTACGGAGCAAATATAGGACACAGCTGGAGAATGACCGATGACATTTTCCCTGTATGGAGCGAGGTCATTCACATTATAAATTACAACAGTTTCAAACTCAACTATGTAGATTTCTGGGCCCATAACGATGCCGTAGGTTTCTCTCTGTTCGATCCGGCTTCTATAAAATATGCCCTCTAACACCGCAATTCACAGGACATGCTCGAAGTTGGCAACGGCGACCTCACTCCCGAAGAAACGCGCTCTCATTTTGCTCTTTGGCAGCGATGAAAAGTCCACTTCTCATTGGCACTTCCCTAGACTCTATCTCTAGTGACAACCTCGCCATCCTGAAAAATAAATACCTACTTGCTTTCAACCAAGACGATGTAAACGGTGCACCAGCAATGCCTTATAAGTGGGGCATCAATCCAGACTGGACCTATAACGACACACACCCTGCCGAGTTCTACAGTGGTGCGAGTAAGGCCGGGACGCTAGTGCTGATGCTCAACACGCTCGAGACCGAGGCGGAAAAGGCAGCGGTTTGGAGTGAGATTCCACAGTTGAGCAATGGCAAGTGCTTCCAGGTCATCAACGTGTGGACGGGCGAGGATCTAGGATGCGTGAGCGAGAGCTATAAGGCGAAGGTGGCAAGACATGATACAGCTGTCTTACTTGTGAGTAAGAGCTCGAGCTGTGATTGTAAATGACTCGCAGGGGATGAGGGGTCAAATCAGACCTCAACAAATGAAACTCAGGCACAGCAGAGTGGCAGTATAAGTGGTAATAATGTATGGGGCTGGGGTATGGCGGGTGCGGTTGGTGCGTGGGGAGTTTTGAACCTATGGCTTCATGTAGGTGGGATTTAATTATGCATACATGTAGCTATGTACTATGACGATTTGCTTTTCTCTGTAGAGAGCGGTTTGCCTTGTTTTTGTATCATAATTTTTGGTTTACCCAACACACAGATGCATTTGTAGTAATGTCAAGAAAAGTATATTAGATTCTATCTGAGCTTAATTATCATGTGTCTACATACAATGTATGTACTTTTTAAATAGGGATTTTAGGGCTAATACGCCTTAGAAAATACCTTACGTTTTTTTCGTAACGCGTGACAATTATATACGTTAATCCTATTTCCTTTAGGTACCAATACTAGAACATACATGTATCTAGAGTATATGGAAGGCTTAGATATATGAGTACATAAGATGTACATGTTGCAGCTGGAATAATGGGAGGAATCCCGTGTCCCCACCCCTGGTACACCCACCTTGCCAGTCGGCTGGGTTTTGGAAGTTTTCCCCAGTCACTTGCTCAAATGAAGACAGCGGCAATCCCTTGAGCATTGCCATAACCTCATGGTTGTATGCGAGTATGAAAGATTATGGTTTCGAGTGATATCTGATGATTCCAATCTTCTTCTTGGCACTAGAGGTATAATAGGGCCAGATATTTTTTGTATTAAAGGTTCAGCACTACTATATCATCAATAAAGACAAGTTTATATAGGTTAGCGTGAGCTCAAGGCTGGCTATCGCCTATTATGGCCCGGGTCTACCGCCAGAGACCTCTCAAAAGTAGACAGCCCGGCTTATTAACAAAACAGCTTGAGATATGTACTATTGGCCAGATTGTCCATATTGACGTGACTTAAGGCTATTTCGTCGGTTTTATTTCGCAAATTTATCCTCTACCAGACCCATTAACTAGCCGGAATGCTCTAGAAAACCATATCATTATTCGCTGACAAGTGTGTACATACATGTATCTGTTCACTGGAGCTGCGCTGTGCTTAGCAACGTACGTAGTACATACATGTATCTATATAATTGAGTTATGTCTCGTACTCCTACTCGCAGCGCCGGCTTTCGAACCATCCTTTCTCGCACTTGTAGTCTAGCTTCAGCTTTGCCGCTCTTTATCTAAAGGGCTTGTTTAGAGGAATATTAGCAGTACAGATTAAATCATAATTCCTGCAATGTAGAAACCTCCCGAAATGCGGAAAGGATAACTCCTTGATCACATGACGGTCGACATTCAAGCTTGAACTGCTCAGCACGATGGTTACTCAAGGATGACTAACTTAATGCGAAGCGGATATGCCTACTTAAAGGGCGCACCCATCCCCTAAGATGTGGCTAGTGCCGGACCTATCTTAAAAGCATAAAAGTCAACCGTTGGACCTACAGCTGAACCAATTGATTTCTCATCAATCCCCGATCACGATTTTCTGTGGCTCTCAAATGGCCTCCGCATATAATTTGTGGGCATATTCAGCTATGTTACTTCTGGCTTACGTGACAACAACTTTAGTCTAATCTACATGTATGTATCTTAGGATTTATCTTAGCCTTAGACTACAGCTGCAGTGGAAGCCATCCCGTGGATATTTTTGAAGGTTCATAGGCGTTCAAATGTGGTCTGTAGATCCCCCCGGGGGCGTCTACAGAGTTGTTATGAGCCGTTTCTATGCAAGATCTGTAAATTTATCTTCAAGGCTTAATTCAGGTTTAACATCACAGGGTGGCTTTCAGTACTAGATATGAAATTTAGGAACAAGATCTGGAGAGAATTTATGGGATATGGTATGCACCTTAGCTGTTTGACCGTTGGGAATATTGGAGACCAATTCAATATTGTGTGACATGTCACGAGGTGCGTCACAGATGCGCGCCTATCCCTTCTTCTGTCAGAAAATGCTGCCCATCCAAGAAAAAGCAAATCTGGTGTGGCTTTACTAACAGATCTCGTTATCTCTCTTATCAAATAACAGATCTCCATAAAATTTTTAATTGCTCTAATATAGGGTGGGCAGCATCGACAGACGAAGGGATAGCTAGTGATTCAATCCGGACTTAGAAGGCTCTTGCCGGTCTGGTTAGTGAGCATACATGTAGTTGGTTGTTTGCTGGCAGAACCTGGCAGTTGCTAAACCGCGGAGTATAAGGCTATTGCCCTAGTCCTTGTCTCGTAGACTTAATGAGACACGGTATTATCCCATAGTCCGTTAAAGCTGCCTATTGATTCGGGCGGCGTATTTTCAGCTGTGGCTTGTGTCTGGATCACACACATATTCGGCTGCCACCCTTCCTCTTTTAGTAATTATAATATTCTGTCAAATAGAGCAGCATCTAAGCACCGGATTATGGGATACTGCTGAGAGCCCCGGAGCTTATGTCCTAGTCTGAAGTTTAAACTTTCTTGGCTTCCCGCACTTCCTTCCCCGCCGCGCCCCTTTCCTGTATCACCTGCAGTCCCTTCTACTCCCGAGTGTTAGGGTCCTACAATTATAAGCATCGCCCTGCTCGGGAAATTTGGTACCCCCCACTGCTTAATTAGGGTGCAAGGCTCAAATGAGAAGTTCGTCTAGGTATATCATATTTGACGACTGTAAGTTGACCCACGTACTCACCTTTCATGAAGACTCCAATCAGGAAGCTTGTTGTGGAGAATTATGTATCTAGTATCTACATGGCTCACTTTCTTGTCAATGCTGAGTCTATCTCAGTATCGATGGGTTTCTGACCGACAGTTCTGCAGAGATGACAGTTACATACTCATTTAAACTATTACGGACACTATCTCCATACAACACGTAGGTATAGGAAGAAATATCACAGAGTTTATTTGTAGCCTTCGGCGATGACTTTCGATTGCTACATGATAATGCATATGTTACAAAGATGCAGCTGGCCTTATAAGTTTTTGCCCTGGTTCTGGTTGCGAAAACATCGCGCTATTCGATTCTAGGGCCTATCGTACCTGCGGAATTAGTACATGGGCGAAAGAGCAGACTAATTTCACAGGAATTGAAGCTACAGCCGGTCGGTCAATATAAAATTCCGGCTGTCGCTTAATTCAATACCTTCTGGAGCACTCATGCATGCAAGTCTCAGGGTAATACTCTACCCTACGGCTCTCTTTTCCTGCAATGATCGACATTGCCGAAGCTTATACAAGAGAGGCTTGCTGTGCTTCATGTGATGGGATAGATAGAGTCTTTCCATAAAAAAAAAGATGAACATATCGGTGAACGGCGACGCCCCTGTGCTCTTTCTAGAAATCAAAGGGGTCTAAGCTTCGTCTAAACGCAGGGCTAATCTGGATACGCCCCCGACCCAAGAATCTCCGCACATACAGGGAGGTACTAATTGATATGACGAAGCGCTTTTAATATCGATATGGTTGGGGACACCTTGAGCCGGAGTGTCAAAGTTGCCGAACTTCGAGGCTTAATGGCCAACCACCACAGCACATTAAAATTAAAATGACTCTGTAGGGTAATAGAGAAATAGATAAATAGCACTGTAACAGAGCCCAATTAATTTTATCTGTTGTGGTTGTTGAGCTATTGAATTTCTAAAAGTTGGGTTTTTGGTGAGAGGCTGACTGAATGTCGCACTTCCACACCAATAATTACCCGATTAGGAAGTACTTTAGTACATAATTACCCGATTGGAAATAGACCACTGATGGCTGGCCAATATCTTGGCATAAATATACTGTCTTGGCATTTTAAGTGCGATTTGGTGCTAGACTAGGAAGGTGATCTTCACTGGGGACCAATGTCGCACCCTTCCGTCTCTAGGTGTCCCCAACCATATCGCCTTCCGGGTCAGGGGCTCTGTTTCTTGGGACGGGAGCTTCTTAGGATAAAACTACTGATCCATGGTTACTGTGCTTGGTGCAATCGGTTGGGGATTGAAGCGATACGGAATTAGACCTGGTCCATTAGATAATTATTCAGATCAGAATCTGGGCTAAAGCATCTGATGCCACCAAAGATGAGGACCTCGATAAGTCATGCACGGCCCCAAATAAGTATCGTCCTGCCAATTTTCACCCCAGCTAATACTACTCTCTTAAGGCAGGAGTATCATGTGCTCTATAGGCTATCTTATTGATCGAAATCTAACACCGAGTGATATTATATGATACGGGCATTATCATCAATGAAGGTTTACCGGACCTGTTCACTCTACCAGTATGGGCGCTATCGGGTTCCTTAATCGATACCCTTATCGTACTTGTAAAATAGGTATCCCTTAAGCTGTTACTTAAGTGCCGCCAATATAAGACATGGTAACATCAGGCAAGCCTCGCATACAAGCCACAGAATTGAGGCACGATTAATTGGTAAAGTTGGAAGCTTTCACAGCATAAGGGATACACGATTACTTGGCAAAGTTGGAAGCTTTAACAGCATAAGGGATACACAACGCGTGTAAGTAAAGTCGAATTTAATATAAAAACAAGACGAACTGTGGGCTCAAATGTTAACTAGGCCTTAATTTAACCACGAGGTCAACTAAGGCTATATTTCATCTCTACGCATAGTGCTTATTGAGACTTCCTAAGATGTAAAAACACTAGGAGAATAAGGATCAAGCTAGAACAATATCGACACTCACCGGGCCGGAGCACAGATAAGGATCGGCATAATATCTTGGTGCCCCTATAAAAATATACATCCGCCACTAGAGTAGAGATCACCCCAGAAACCTACCTAAATCGATCCGAGGGGTAATGTTACGAATCCGACTAGAATGTAGATCCCGAAGAAAACAAAGGAAAAAAGACTGCTTGTGTTGAAGGAAAACTCCGGCCGTAAGAGTCGAATCGATTACAGTTACGGAATATTACGTTCCACAACATACCCAAAAGACAACATATGCAAGTGTTGGTCTCCCAAGTACCCTACTCGTCAGAGAAATACTCGCGACCAGCAACAAGAACCCGAATATGCAGCTGCAAGTCTTTGGTGTATTTTTGACTTCTACTCCAATGGAAGTTGCAGATTAGGACGTGCATTTTCGGGTTCTTGTTGCTGGTCGCGAGTACTAGTATTTTGCACGGTGCATACATAACTAGCTCCCGCTGCTAAGTTCTGCAGCTGACCGTAGCGGTTTTAATTTATGGCAAACTCCAACAAGCAAATATGAGGCTTGGGCTGCTATAGAAGGGGCTATTTGATCGGTACCGGTATTTACGTTTAAATGGCAACTTGGCCTGAATTCTATCGATTGTGCCCTGAGCTCCGGGATATTCACAATCTTTGTTTCGCTCCGCCATAATAGCGGCGGAAGGGCCTATCGATCGATGGTAGTCCAAACTCTCTGCCAGTCCTAGGGGACAAGGCTCAGGTTACGCGGCAAATAAACATGCCTTAGAGCTGAATCTAATAAGATGTCAAGACAATCAATTGAGATCATCGGCGATGAAAACATATCATCTTTTAAGAGCAAAAGGTTAATTCCGAGTGGCATGCGAGTTGGAAGCAAGCTACAGCAGACATTTCAAACAATACACTTATGGTGATAATCTTTTACCCCCCCAAAAAGAGACACAAGAGACCAACCACAAGGTTTGTTTTCTTTTCCCTCGTGCATTACACACCCCTTCATTTCAGTCAGAACTTTGCTTCCAGGGTCATAGCTTATCACTCGATTCCACGGCACGGCACAAAACACGTGGGCATATAGCTCGCGCGCTATCACTCACCTGGTCGCTTATGTAACCCTAAGCAGAAAGGGATCGCCCTGTGAACAGTACTTACTTGTGAAGCTTGTGTTGGATACCTACTCTCTGTATCGTATGTCCCTAACCTTTCTGTGATTCGTTGACCAACGCTCGTTCCCAGGCCGAATAGCTATCACCTGGTCAAAGCACTGAGCGCCCCTAACTAACTGGTGTCTTAACCTCAACTGCCGCTATATACAGTTATTTCCCGGCGCGTAGGGTATGCTTATTGGGTGGATCGATGAGATTAGAATCAATGGACGTGGGGAGTGCAAGTAGGAGTCGAGAAGAGAAGGGAAAGATCCACGGTTGCACTTTGCATTCTTGGGTGACACAGTCTGTGCTGAGTGCTGGATATAACCGTTTGCTTAAACCTGGTAAGTCTACTCTAAAACTAAAACCCTCTACCTTGGGAATGGGGGTTGTGATTGTGGCTGTAGATTATGGTGGCGATCTTCGTTAACTGTTGGTCCAACCACCAGAATAGTTTAAGGTGCTCACCTCCCTACATATTGACCCATGCATCTTGGAGCTTTGAGGATCAGAAGGCGAATATGAATACGTGCCCGTCTACTCTAACTAGAGTACCCAACCAGCTACGAATATTATGAAAAACCCGAGAGTCAGTGTACTGGGTTAATTAATACGGGCCTAAGAATTTACCCGTTCACTCAGGCTTGGCATAGTGAATCCTCAGTGCCTAACCAGGTACTCGGCACCCTGTTTAATTCGGCCCGTATAGTAAGTACTGTGTATGTACCTGAGTACAGTAATTTCGTTAATTAATAGCACAGACAGACATGCAGGCACTAGAATCTGACGTTTCGTTTCGTTTCGTTTCAGTCGGGACTACCTCTCCCCTGGGTATCCAACTCTGGGGAGGGGGGGGAAGAGACTACCCGTGCGCAAAAAAGCTTGACTACAATATACTCTACAGTAATAATAATAATAAACATTTTCTGCTACAGCCTCGATGAATGGTATAGGTAGTGGGGGTTACATAGACAGAGCTGCAGTATTAAGGTAAGCGACCTGCAGATCCCAAAGAGGCATCCTACCGAGATAGCTGGAGATAGGTACATGTGTGGCAGTTGAACCTCACACCGCTTTCGTGGGTGACTGAGACTGCTTCTTTCTACTGTCATAAGCGAAGCAGTTGGATTAGGGCCATTAAGTGTCATGGGTACAGCCGGGATCTCCGCTGTCGTTGACTCGGTCCCAACACTGAGGTTTGACAGTTGTGATACTGTCTGTCTCTCTGGCTGCCTGTATGTATTACCCACTTGTCTGGCCTTACACACACGCACTCACATGAGATGAGAGGCATGACAGCTAAGGAGAAAGATATGGTGGGATTCAGATGTGAATGTTGGTTTTATTTCTTATTTACAGTATAAAAAAAAATGAGAAAATAGAAAAAATAAAAACAGAACCTAAAGAGACTACATGCAGACCTCAGACAAGTGGAGAAATTGAACGATGCAACTTATCACGGTTTCCAACGTTTTCTTCAGACTGCAACTGCATATCAGGTGGACATAGATAAAACTCGCCCAATATGTATATTCAATTCCCCTGACCTGGCCTAGGACATTGGACTCCGCGGCAGACAAAACAACCAGAACTAGACAAAAAAAAGCAAGGCCACAACTACAGTACCGTTAGCATACCCTGGTAAGTCGGTCAACAGCAGCAGCCGTTCGACGTTCGTTCGTGCCACACCAAAGCCTGCCCTGAGCGCAAGCTGTCTGCCTGTTTGCCTACTCCTATCATTGGACATATCCCATACACCAACGGGGGGTTGCGTTTGCTGTTCCTACTTGGTAGAGCAGTAATTGTCCATGCAAGACAATAATTATGAATATAACTATTACAACCCAACTGGGTTTTATGTCCATCTGCCACCAACCACCGACCGAACCGCTGATCTTGTCGATTCTGAGGTCTGTCTGGCCTTCTTTTGTTTTTTCAGTTTTTCCGACTCTCCCCCGTACCTACATACATACATACCTACATGTAAGTGAGAGGAGTGAGATGTCTTAACGCTCGTCCCCTTCACCTGAATTCATCTTATTTCAGATGGAAGGATTGGAAGCCGGTGGTTTGGTTATGTATATAAAGATCCGGTCCTCATCCCGACTTCAAGAACCAGTCAGTAGTAGGAACCAGTCAGTAGGAGAGTTGGATTAGTTGGAACAGTTAGACGATTAGAATCAACATACAGCGGCTTTGACAGCTACAGAATAATCATTTACGACCCATTCGGAGAATATTATCAACTAGTCACCACCACCTCCCGCCAAAAATCACAGAAATGGCCGACGCACAAGCAGCAGCAGCACACGCAGCATTCGTAGAAATAGGAAGAAGGTTTTTAACAGAGTCTTGGTCCTACCTCGGTACAGCAGCAATCTTTGTTTTCCTACGCACCTTTGCAAGATGGAAGGTGGTTGGCTTCCGGAATTTCAAGCCTGACGACTACCTCATGTTCTTTGCTCTCGTTAGTTTCCTCTCTCGACCCCTCGAAGCTCCTGGGAAAACGTTGAAGAAGCTGATTATCAATTCTCCGTAGTTCTGCTTTACTCTAGAGTCCACAGCAGCCCATCTGGTTATTACCTGGGGGGGCACCAACAGTTATCTGACCGAAGAAGAGCGACTGGCCCTCTCCGATGACGAGTTCTGGCGCCGTACCAATGGCAGCAAGGCCTTTTTGCTGGGATGGAACTCGTACTGTGGGACGGTGTGGACGCTGAAGTTGTGCATGATCTTTTTCTTCCGGAGGGTTACGTGAGTTTTTCTGCCACTCAAGAATGTGGTGACATCGAGGTGCTAATATAATTTGGTGATGTTTAGTATTGGTCTTGAGAGAGCTTCGATGATCAAGTATGCGTTTGCAGCAACGGGACTGACATATGTGATTATGATGTTGACACTGTACTTGACGTGTCGGCCATATCACAAGCAGTGGCAGGTTATTCCTGATCCTGGCAGTGAGTCCTTTTCCTCCATTATTTCCTCCTTAAGCTTTGAACAGCTTACTAACAGAATGGTACTGCAGAGAAATGCTGGGTCGAGTACAACCTTTACTACGTCATCAGTCTTGCCCTCAATCTGTCCACTGATATCTTGATCATGGCCATCCCCATGCCTGTAAGTTTCCTAGTGCCTTTTTCCAAAAGAACCACAGTAGAAAAACCATAACTAACTCTCTTCCCAGCTCCTCCTCAAGGTCAAGGTGCCAATGCGCCGCAAAGTCGTCCTCATCGGCATGTTCTCCGCCGGCTTCTTCGTCATGATCGCCGCCACCCTCCGCTGCATCTACGCCTTCACCAACACGCAGGCCAACGGTCTCGTTATCGCCATCTGGTCCTGCCGCGAGGCCTTCGTCGCCATGATTGTCGGCAACGTTCCCATGATCAAGCCCATCATCTCGCGGTACGGGGGCAAGTGGACCAACTCGAGCCTGAGTAGTAGTGGCAAGAAGGGCGGCAAGGGCGGCAAGGGCAGCAATATGAATGACAGCGTGGAGCTGAGCAGCCGCAGCACCGGCAATCACCACTCGAACGACAGCGAGAGGCAGATCTGCGGGACGGACTCGGACAGCATGGAGCATATTGTGGGGAAGGAGGGCGGGCTGGAGATCGCGACGAGTAAGACGTACGAGGTGACGTACGAGAACAATGAGGAGGCGGGGTTGGGGTATACGGCGAGGGCGCATGCGGGCACGGCGGTGGTGTGAGCGGGTGGCCGAGTTGATGGATGAGATCCGTGGAGTGGGCTTTTTTCCTTTGTTGATGGATTTCTTTTGTAGGGAGTCTGGGTTTTGTGTGTGTGTGTGTGTGCAAATGTGCAGGTGCAAGTGCAAGTACTGTTTGTACCTGTACAAGAATTTTTTTTAATTCTTGAGTGTATTTCTACTGGGAAGGCTGGTTTGATTTTTGGCGGTAAAGTGTGTACTTTTCCCCTCTTGCTTGTTTTCTTACGATACTACGGTATACTACAGTATATACGGGGAGCTACAAAAGTTTTGTGTAAAGACATATCCAATTAATTACGAGTTATGAAATAAAACTGCCTCTCCGCAATCAACAATATTCATGTAGAGCATAGCACCGTACTAGTACTTGTATCTACGTAACTGCAATACTTACTAGCATTTAGTATTAGATTGATTACTTCATTTGATTGTAATTCAGTATTAGTATTAATAGAGTCCTTTCTGGGGCAATGGCGAGCCTTGTCCAATGGCGAATTGACCAGTCAAAGCCGACAAAAGAGAACCGGCCGCTTTTGCTTTAATGGCTGGATATCAATTCTATCCCATGGACCGTCAGGCCGAATTGAAATAAATGGAACCTAACGCGGGGTGGGGATCGTGATCTGTTAAACGCAATATCTGTGTGCATGCTTCATCACACATAAACTCCATGATGGTTTCTGTTGTAGGCGTGCCCTTCATCACGATTTCCGAACTGCGTTAGGTTCCATTTATGTGTTTCGCCCCAGAAAGTGTTATAGAACTGTGCTCCAGTATTACTTATCGCCCCTACCTTCACCCTAACTCCTGAATACCAGCACCACCCACTGAGACCAAAACACCCATCACTCGTGTCTCTCCCTTCCTACTACATACATACGGCCCGTGCCCTCTACCACCCATGTACATACACCGCCACACCCAACCACCCCACGCATCAACTGTGGCGCGGGGATGTAATGAAACACAGTTACATAACACGAACATAGCGTTACACAGTCCGATACCCATCCATCCATTAATATTAGAGCAAGAGTACGGACCGTGAAAAAGGCCCGCCCACACACTGGATCTGCGGGATCTCAAAATAATTATATGCCCGACCACCACCACCCGACCGGAGCAATTCTTACTCTAGGAAGAAGCAGCCAGGTGGGACCCAAATCTCGGTACGAGCCAGCGCCACGCCTCCGATTGATTGACTGATCGCAGCGATGCCGAGTGGAGTAGCCAAGTATGGACGTATATAGCTAGAGTGGGGAGGAAAATGATACTCTCTCGGTCTCTTGCGAGCGCCAGAAACAGCTTCCCGGTGGATGGCTGTCTGTGCTTGAGACATGGTTACATGACAGGTGTTTGGGGTTGGGGTTGGGGACTTGCGGGATATGGAGGATGGAGGATGGAGGATGGAGGATGGAGGATGGAGGATGGGGGATGGGGATGGGGGATGGGGGATGGGCGATGGAGGATGGGGGATGAGGGGGTTGTTCAGCTGGGGAAGGGGATGGAGTCAGAGAAGGGAATGGATTGTACTGCACCCTTAACCCTATAGCCTAACTGCTAGAGAGAGGGGATCTTCCTCTTAACATGACGGCGGGGGAGGTGCCGGGTGTTTGTTCTTCACATACTCCACCTAGCTATGTACTTGTTCTAAATATCCCTACTCTACCTTCCTACTCCGACCTACTCTCACCAGCTAGAGTCCGAGTCTCTCTGCCTGCCCATGATCAACTCTACTGCTCTCGATCCCCCCACTGTAGCCTAAACTCGGTACCCACACTGTTAATAGTTAATTAATATCCAGCTCCCCTCCCCCAGTGCCTGATCTACAAACGCCATTGACAGCGACAGCGACAGCAAACAAAAGACCACACCATGGCCCGGTTTAATGCCCTCCGATCATGCCCTGCTTTACCCCGCATTACCTGCGTGCCTGCCTCTCAATGCATCGCGGGTTCCGTCGCTCTCGCGAGAGCAGCAGTAATTAATAGGTAGCTGGTGATATATACTTTGGCTGTTTGGTGAGGACGGTAGCGCCCGGGACCAGGCCGGCGGTTGCGAGGAAGGCCCCATTGCTGTTCGGCGCGGGGGGAGTATCCTCCCGGTGGTTATGGGGGTAATCACATGGTGGTGGTGGCGGTATAAGTAGTGGATTGGGGGTTGGCTTTGTAGTCTGTGGAGTAGAG
Source organism: Morchella importuna (assembly GCF_003444635.1). Lineage (NCBI taxonomy): Eukaryota > Fungi > Ascomycota > Pezizomycetes > Pezizales > Morchellaceae > Morchella > Morchella importuna. The sequence goes on along the minus strand of NW_025763399.1, from coordinate 1,384,706 downwards.
ATCCTTGATATCTGCTGTGATGTATTTCCTCAGAGCTGCTGTCGTGGCCATTGCGCTGCAACTTTCGGGTGTAGGTTCTTCTTCTTCTTCTGTTTTTCTTTGTTTACAGTTGAAGCAATTGCAGATATACGGACGGACGGTGTTGACTGAGATATTGACAGGTTGCGAACGGCGATGTTATCGAAGGTCCGCATCCCCCCGCCCCCGCCCCCGCCCCCCGTCCCCGTCCCCCGCTAACTCCCCGCAGACCGCATCCTCGCAAAAATCTACGGCGTCGCCACCAAAGGCAAAACCAATGGCGTAGTCGTAAGTCTCTCCGTCCTCCTCTTCCCCAATGGACCCTCACAACCACCACTAACCCCGCCCCGCCAGCCCACCCCCACCGGATGGCCCGAATATGTGATCGGCACCGCCACCTCCTACACCTACCAATCCTCCGGCGCCTGGACCACCGGCTTCTTCCCGGGCACCCTCTGGCTCCTGTACCAGCGCTCGCTCACCAAGACGCTCAAAGTATCGTCCGCGGAGCTGCTGTCGCTCGCGCGCACGTGGCAGGCGCCGCTGCGCGCAAACAAGGACCGCACCGACACGCACGACCTCGGCTTCATGATCCATGACTGCTTTGGGTGGGATGCGATCCTGACGGGCAATGCGACGGCGCGCCAGACGGTGCATGATGCGGCGATTGCGCTCAGCCAGAGGTATAATAGCGTCACAAAGACGATTAGGAGCTGGGGGAGCATTAGTGATACGGGCAGCTTTACGGTCATTATTGATAATATGATGAGTGCGCATCATCCTTCTTTTTCCCGTGTGGTAGTGTTGTGGGTTCTGAAGTGACTGACTGACAGCGGGCACGAACAGACCTGGGAATGCTCTACTGGGCCGCCCAACAATTCGGCAACACCACCCTCTCCGACATCGCCACCTCGCACGCCACCACCACAATGAACAACCACTTCCGCACCGACGGCAGCACCTGGCACGTCCTAAACTACAACCAAGTCACCGGCGCCGTCACCGCAAAATACACCAACCAGGGCTACTCCGACTCCTCCACCTGGGCCCGCGGCCAGGCATGGGCCATCTACGGCATGGTCAGCGCCTACCGCTGGACCAAAAACACCGCATTCCTCGACACCGCGATCAAGGCCGCTGACTACTTCCTTGCCGGCCTCCCCGCGGACGGCGTCCCGTATTGGGATTTTAATGCCCCCGTCACGGGATTGAGGGATACGTCTGCCGGAACGATTGTGGCGAGTGGGTTGCTGTATCTGGTTGAGCAGGCGCCGGCGTATAAGGATAAGTATTTGCAGAGAGCGATTGACCTCATTGATGATACGATTGCGCTGAGTCAGTCGCCGCCGGCGGTCTATACGGCGAGTCCGTTTGCGGTGTCGGATATTGGGTTTAATGCTTTCCTTAGTGAGTTTTCTTTTTTCTCTCTGGTGTGGGGTGGTGGGATGTGGACTAATAGAGAGCCTGTAGTGAACGGCACGATCGATAACAATCCGGCAAAGACACACACGGCCGCGAGCTCAAACACGGGGCTGGTGTACGGCGACTACTACCTCATTGAGGCGCAGAACCGACTTCTTGGGATGGGGCTGCTGGCTGCGTGATAGGTTGTGCGGTAGTTAGTCATGGGTGGTCACTCGGTGTATCCTTGTGAGGGGAGATCTGGATGTCTATGTGAATATAGATAGCACTGCAGTGTTGTTTCATAAGCTCTTGTGGATATCTAGTCGTTTGGGCGCACCGGGGGGGGGGGGGGGGTTGGGGAGGGTCTATGGGGGTTAGGCTGTTTTATCGTCGAGCTCTATATATGTATCATCAGAAAAACGAAGAAATGGAAAAAAGAAAAAAATTGACATTTCAATGTAGCCCCAGACAGAAAAAAAAGTAAATACATATAATCTCCGTGCTTTCTGCAATAGAAGGGATACGTGATGCGTGATACCCCCACGGCCATAGACATGATGCACCCCCACCCCCCCTCTCCCCCGCCCAAACCACCGCGGGTAGTGAGAAGCTCGGCTCCAGGAATTGGGATGATCTCCGGAGTGCATAGGAGGTTTGTCGCAAAATCCGAGAAAGTTCGTTACGCTGCAGCAGGGGTATATGGGCCAACCGGAGGCAGCCTTTGGACGTCAAAATGCAAGTTATATGCAATTTTTGGTGTGTGCTGCAGCGCAACGGAGTTTCTCAGATTTTGCGGTATCGGGCCTGGTACCGGTGGGGAGGATGTGCTCTATTAGCATCTTGGCCCGCGGTAAATAATTACAATCATGGGATATCACTCGGCATTCTAATATGGGCTGCGGTGGTGGGTTATCGGGGGAGGTGGTGCTCCGGGTTTTAATTGCGGTTGGTGGGGTTTGATTCTGCGTCACGAGAGTTGAAGTCGGCAAAAGATGGTGTTTGAGGTTTCTGGAGGACTGTGTGGTGTGGATCACAGCCGTATCTATGAGCTTTGGAGGTTGAGCTTTGGTTGGTTTCTTGGGCGGGTGTGGTGGCTTCCGGTGTGGTGCATTCGTGGATTTGTTTACTTCTTAGTCGATTCAGGTAATGGTGGTTTGTGTGTGTTGAATTGAGTACTATCTTTTTGTAACCTATAGCATGAATGGCTAAGGTCCAGCAGTCCCAAACTGTCTTTGGGTCTATCCAGTCTATCTTTGTGGTGGTACGAAATGTAATGTGAAGAGTCTGTATATTGATTTATTATATATAGGAAGGGTAAATACGCTCCATGTCAAACTTAAGCCCCAGAGACATCACTAGGCAGCCTAGGGGCGGAACGAGGTAGTAAAGTTTCATAGATCGAGCTGGAAATATTTACCATCATATAGTCGATACGTATCACGTTATGTTCTTTTTCGTGAGTAGATAACTATAGCTGTAGTCTGCAAACAAACACCGTTTGGTCAGCTATGGAAGTGAGAATAGCGGCTTGGCTTGTATACATAGTAGTCGTCGATATCAGAGTACTCTGTGAGCTGCTGTGATCGACGAAGCCGTGGTGACAACAACCCCTCGGAAGGTAAGGATAGATACATATATAAAAAAATAATTTCTCGATAAGATTCCCGTTTCCGATTCGTTTGCCGCAGTCCTATATATCCGGACAGCTAGCTAGCGCAGTAATGGTTGCATTTGGAGAGAGCTCTACCGACATATAGCCCACATCGATCTTCCGCACAGACTTGAACCAGTCCGCCCGGCAATATCTTTGTAGTATTGAACTAGAGATCAAGAGCTATAGCTAGATGATATATAAGCCTGGCCAGATATATATCATAAGAACACACCGGCCTCTAATAAGCTTAATCTCGTTTCATCCATCCCCGCTATTCTCGAGTCCAGTTATAATCTCTGCGCCAACCCCACTTTGACAGTGCAAGAAGAACCTCATGAGGAAGCCCTTGCAATTGCAGTAGTCTAGTGTGTAGCGTAGGACAATGCATTATGGGATGATATCGACAAAACCGGATTGACGCTGGTCGGATTTAGCTCCTATGTCTCTCCCTCGACGTCCCTGTTATCAAACAGACTCCCACCCCTGGTTACGGCAGTGGCCTGGAAAAAACAGAGGCAACACCAAGCGGGACCGATCGTGCCGATTTCGGGGGCCACATGAGCACGGGGATGGCGGGAGAAGGGTGGGAAGAGTGATATTGTGAACCACCCGGCATCATAGCAGCTGAGTGAAGGTGCATGTCTCGAGGCGGTGCGGTAGAGGAAGAGTACGTGTGGTGCGGTGAGTCAACTGGACAAGGTAGCGAGGATCGATGGTGTTGAAGTTTTGTTTTCCTGTTGCTGTGGTGGTGGTCTGTGGGGTCTGGGGAAGAATCTAGAGAACAATTGTGAAATTAGTGAGATCACATAGTACCAGGTATACCAGATGGACTTGACAGCTTGCACCCTTCTCCATACCCCAAACCGCATGAAAAAGGCGCACTCGACATGTTTGCGTACCTACCTCATGAAGTACCTATGGCATCTCCTCCAACGGAGCTGCATTCCTCATCACACAAGGGTACCCACATATCTCGCATCCAGCAATGAGATCTCGTATCGTGACCACCCTCGTATCCCAAGCCAAGCGTCAATGATCGTCCCTCACAACCCCCCCCCCCCCAAAACTTCCCAGGGTTAGGGTTCACCACCCCATGACCTTGCAATAGCTCCCCCCGCAAAAAGATCAGACTAGATATTAGGAACCAGGGTCCGATAGCTCGCGGACTAACCAGATGGGTAGCAAATTAGTAGACCACTATTATTCAAATATTTAGTAGCAGCTAGTTAGTAGTAACAATACCTGGGGGAGGGACTGGAGGAGTCTAGACCGTCAAGCTTAAGTGCGACGTCGTACTTTATCGAACGCCGGATATCGACGGGCCTGTCTCTCCTCCCCACCTCACCTCATCGACTGATTGACATGACTGAAGTCTGACTGCCGCCCCTAGAGTTGGGCTAGCAGCTAGCTCCAGGGTTTATCACATCCGCCTCGAGCTCTCTCATCCACTCTCTCCTACACGTACGGGAGGGACCGCAGCCTTGCCATGATATGCCCCACGCATACTCTACCTACCTACCTACTAGGTAGGCGGGGTGCTCCTCTACATAAGACACTTCTAAGACAGATAAGACCATCAAGACAAGACACCCACCTATCTATCCCCCACCTCTCCGCAATCCTCAAAGCTACCTAGCAGCCTCACCATTTCAGCCGGCCTGCGCCGAGCCAAAAAATAAAGTACTTTCATATCTCGATCTCTGTCTTTTGCGTCTCTGACTGGCCAGAGCCCGTGCGGCACGAAAAGCCCCGGGCGGCTATCCTGAGGCCCCCACTGGGCGCAGCACGAAATGGCGCTTGTTCGCGTTTGGTAATGCGGGCAAAGACATGTATGTGTGGGGCTGCGGCCGTCATTGGTGAGGTGGAGAGGCCGGCCAATGATTGTGCGGCCCCGTTTTTTGGGGGGCTTTTTGCGAGTTGTGATATCACGAGAGACGATGTAGGGGTGGTCATTCGTTCGGTTCGGGGTTTGGGTGGGTGGGAGTGATGAGGGTTCAAACGGTTTGTGCGATGAGTTTGTGTGTGTGTGTACTATGTAGGTAGGTATTTTTTTTTGTTTTGTGCACCTTGTTTGGAGGCGGTGGAATAAATATACCGGATAAATAACTAATGAGAAAGAAAGGAGAGAGAGGTAGAACGAAAAGATGAGGAACAAAGATGAAAGATTCCCATGATACGGGACACTGGCAGAATTGTGTAATCTCTACAAACAGAAAACCCAGATAAGAACATAGCCGTCCCTCTCTCCCCAAATCCATCCGCACCGTATCTACAGAAAGGAAACAAAAAGACAAACCGGGCCGGATAATATAATAACCGAACGGGACGAAAGAAGGAAAAAGAAAAAAAAACTAGTTCTCAGTTGCATCCTCGGATTTCTCACCGACACGGGCGTCGAACTTGGTAAACTCGTGGGCGATGGAGCCCTCCACGAGGACCTCATAGATGTTACGCACCAATTCGGGTGGGAAGTCGACCTGTTGGGGGGGCGGGTTTGTTAGCTCCTGGGACGGTTGAACGGCGGAGGGACTGAACTGTGCAATGTGAGGGTGAGAATGAGGATTACTGTAGTTAATACATACCTTCTCAGCCTGGACAGCAGCCTTTGTGATGACGTCTTGCTTACGCCACTCGTCACGGACCGTCTTGCGGCTCGGTTTTATCCGCGCTGCCGCCTCGATGTAACGCATTCGGTCACCTTCATGGATAACACACAATCAGCGGGGAAGAGAGACATGAGCGGGGGATGGAAGGAAGGGATCGAAGGGAGGACAGCTAGAAAGAGGGCAGAGAGAGTACTGAGGACCTGAGGGAATAGGGAATAGGGAAATGGAGGGAGACAAACCCAACAAAGTCACGATGCGTCTGTCCAGATCATCAATACCGAGCCTGACCTCCACCATAGTCGTCACCGTGGCAGGGTTGAGAGTAGCTGGGTCAATCTCGACCGCCGCCATCTTGGGCGCCGGAGTGTTCTCGGAAACGGCTGTCGTTGCTGCTGGAGGCATGGCTGGGGAGTCTAGAGTCGATGACGAGGGAAAGAATGGAGATGAGGATGAATGGAGAAGGTGGAGCTGCCGCTTATGGAGGTTTTTTCGGTGGGGGGAGGAGGAGACTTTAAAAGGAAGGCATGCACTGCGTTATCGCTAGGGTAAGGGTTATGGTTATTTATCTTGTATCAACCTCGCAATCTTCAGGGTGCCGCCGCAACTAAGCGAGAAGGTGTTGAATTCCGGGGAATGGCCACCACCTCCGACTGACCCACCACCACCACCACCACCACCACTACGATACTAGCACCTCCACCACCCACCCACACACACACCGTCCATCAGAAATCCACATGCATGCCCACGCGCGATTCGTTTCCTGGATACCTCCCGCTGTCGCCGTATTTGGACTTGCCGGTCCAAGGTACGCAATGCACGTCTGAGGACAGAGCACCTGCCCAGGTCTAGGCGCATAGAGGCAAGCCCAGATTTTCCACCGCAGTGGTACTTGGTCCTGAGTAATCTGCAGCTTGGCTGTAGATAACTGCCGAATTCGCAGCGAGTCAGAGTACCTCAAGTGTCTAATGACAATTGGTACCTGCTCTAGTTAACAACCAATTTAAGTACCTACTCGTAGCTTCATAGCGTTTCCGAAGACGACCAATATTGCATGGCATACAAAAAGGTGGATTTGGTGCTTTTTTGTATGGTATGCAATAGCAGTCGTGTTCGGGAACGTCATGAATCTACGAGTACATGTACCACCCTACTCTATTAACATTACATAATTTAACTCTACTCTATGCATGATATAAGATTACCTCCCCCCTCCAGTGATTACCAAAATTCCGAGTACTATCCTGAAATCTTTGTTACTCTCCAGGCCACCCAAGTAACTACATGTATGTACTGTCACGAGCAAGCTTTTCCTACATGAACTTATATAGTGCTCACATTCGGCGTCAATGTCAGCAAGAAATAGTCTATTACTAGTACTAGCCAGCAGCGTATAACTAAGATTTAATGTTAATTTCTCGATTAGTATCTTCAGTTTCTTCCTAATTTGGCTATGGTCTACAGTTCTATTTCTGAAATCGCAAAGAAAAAGAAGGTGGTGGGAATAAGGCGCCTGTACCATTTCCTTTTCGGTGTTAGCAGTGCCCTGTCAATGGAAGAGGGGCTCAGTACATAAAAAAAATATCGTCTCATCATATGCATGATACTCAGCATTTAAATAGGCAATGGCTTGATTCTTGACAAGTCGAGGTATGAATACACAGTGCTGGCTAGCTACTAGAGGAGGTGCTAATATTACTTTATAATGCCATGCCACCAAGCCCTCAGCACGCCAGATATTCAAGACATGGTACTATCACTACCGGATAATCCATATCCAACTTTCCTTCGCTCTATATCCTCGTGGTTATGAGAAACGAGTGTTTGAAGTTGCACTCACATGCAAATTTGGTAAGAGAAAACATGACATATAAACGCACTATGAAAGGAACTGCTATGAATCCGCTGGTAATCCCCATGCCCGTGATACATGATATATAAACGCCTCATGCACAAATGAAACCACAAAAACATCGTTCCACGTATAATATAACTATCCACCGCGCTCAGAGCCATCGACGCACCCGGGTCCTGAGAAGTCTTCGTAATATATGCGTTATCATGACAATATATTAACGCCTTTATCAATGAGCGTCCCTAGATTTACGGGATAAGATCACCGGCTTTAGGTCTTTAGCCTCTTTCAGACGTCCCTGCTTGCGGTAGGTCCTCGCCAGATTATTCATGAATGTGAGAGTGTGTACATGGTCCGTACCAAGGAGCCTCTCCATACCAGCCAAAGACTTCAGATACAGCTCTTCGGCCTCTTTCAGACGTCCCTGCTTGTAGTAGGTCCCCGCCAGATCATTCATGGATCCGAGAGTGTCTACATGATCCGCACCAAGGAGCCTCTCCCTCCCTGCCAAAAGTTTTACACCCAGTCTCTCGCTATCTTTATAACGTGCTACCGCGCAGTGTGCAGATTCTAGATGTGATACCAACGCCATAAAATCATCTGTCCCACATTGCGGGCCTAATCTGTTGTGTAGTGTGTCTAAGCAATCTTGAGCGTGCATTGTAACTATTTCGATATGTGCTATAATGCGTTTTATGAATTGTAGTCGATAGTTTTTGCGTACATCTTTATTGTACCTTTCATCCATAGATTTAAGAGCGCGACAGACCAATAAGAGAGCTGAATCGGCCATCTCTTCCAACTGCTCCTGACTCATACGCTTGCGGGCCCACCGGTGAATCAGTGGATGGATGTAAAAACACTCGTCTAGGCCCTTTTGACTGGCTAAAGAGTACGAAAAAAGACTTTGTCGGCACCCATCCAAAGTCTCCTCTACAGAGTGGCTAATTATTAGTGAATTGAATCACACTTTATCTAGAAATACAGAGCTTACCATCCATACTATCTTCTAGCCCGTAGCATAACATGTCGTACCATATATCATTATTTGACAGAAAAGAGCATAATAATAAAAGCTTGGCCGCGTCTTTGTTCTCCTCCTCAATTGCTTGGAATGATATTTCCCAGGTGGTGAACACAGTATCATCTCGATACCTCCAAACATAGCTGGGGGTTTTTTCCCAAAAAGTTTGTCGAAATGGGTCTCGAAGCATTCCAAGTACCTCCGCAGCGATAGTTTTTGAGCGCAAATATATGCACCAGCTTGGTAGATAGCAAGAGGTAGATATCCCAATTTTTTTGCAATTTCTGCGACCACCATAGCTTCTATATCAATGTACTAGCATATGTTAGTTTAATAGCGCGTGCAGATGCTACTTTCCTTCAGAACTGGTTGGTAGGTTGACTTTTGTACACTTTAGTAGCAACTCGATTCCGTCAGCCTCCTCCATCTCTTCAACTGGTATTCCTGATCCAGCCCCAAGGTCTACACATTCGGGTCTTCTGCTTGTCATAATAACTGTTCCGTGGTTGCACGTAGGGATGAAAAACGAAACCTTAAATGACTCTAAATCATCAACATTATCAAAAACCAATAACCATCCCGTGTTCTCTTGTTTGCAGAACCAACGCTTCACTGCATTATTAACTGTCTCAACATCCGCGCACAACTTTCCATCCGAGTCTAAGCCTTCGGGTATACCAAGGGACTGGGCGATTTGGAGATAATCAAGGGAGGTGGTACTCTGGTTCATGGCGTAATGCTGAACTATTCGCTGTAGTATGCTCCCAAAGCTGTGGTTGGTGGTCGCGAGACTAGTGGCGTTGACCCAGAATACAGATGTGTAAGAAGAGTGGTTTTTGTATACATATTGGAGAGCTATCTCGGTCTTTCCGACCCCACCGGTGCCATAGATAACCGTGGCTTGCCGTTTGGGGGGATTCTTGGTGGCAATAGTGCTGGTAAGGGCTTCGAGGAGGTTTTTACGGCCGGTGAAGCGGAGGTTTTGAAACCACTGGTAGGCAAGTTCAAATGGAATTTGATAGTTGGTAGGAATATTTTGGGGGCCTGGATGGGTATAGGCGTTGCGGTTTTTGTTTAGCTGGTTATATTCAAACCGTTGGGGTTTTAATTTTGTACGTCCTGTATCCGAATCCAGTGAGTGACATGTATACTGAGCATACATAACAACTAGCCCCATATTTACTAATTACATGAGGGATATCTTTTAAGACCTGGCGCAAGTGTCCAATCACAGAGTGGTACGGAGAGTCTCTGTTGTTCGTAAACTTGACCATCATCGAGTGATCTAATTGAACCGGGATTCTGTGTTCATTCGGAAGGTTCAACAAGGCCGAATTCTCGTTTACCATTTTATTTGCTTCACCATCTCTCTTGTATATGCCTATGGGATGCTTCATGTTTTTGGATTAGCTTCTTCATATTTAGTTGGTTCAGTAGGAAATTCATACCCTCTTAAGTGTAGGCGTGTTCCTTTTTTCGTAGAAACTAATTATTCTTGGAATTCTTGGCAATAGATGAGCCATCTCATCCTTATGAACAGCCATGAAATCTGACTCCGGTTTGAGGTATCGCAGCAAATTCAACATTTCGTTCCTTTCCCCTAATTTTTCTTTAACCATTTCTTCCAACTGAGACGTGTCAAACCCCTCATGAGGAGTTCCGAACAATATCAAGGCGTGCATGGAGTCAAAAGATTTTCTTTCAATCCGACTACCTCGAGTCGCGCGGGATAGTGTCTAGTAGGGGCTAAGTTAACAATTCCGTGAGTTGTGGAAATAAAATATTTAAACCTTCAATACAAGAAGACCACCAAAGCTGTGCCCGATGAATATCATGGGTCTATTCCTTGTCTAAAAAATCTCTTAATACACAAAGCAATAAGAGTAAAGTGGAATCCTGTGGGTATATACGTACGTTTCCTAGGCTTCGTACATGTAATATACCTTCCATGAACACCCTGCTATGATCTAGCACCGAATATCCTCCAGTAGACCTTTCGAGACTAGTGTCATAACCATATAACATCACTCTGATTCCTTTAATATCGAAGGGACGAAAGTCCATCAACCACATCCTCCCGGTCCCCCCATCCTTCCAAGATCCAAAGGCATGTCCTCCGAGACCAGATACTGCTATCACGCTGATCTTACTCAGTACTCCACAGGATGCACTATTTTAGGGGCCTAGCTATAATCAGGGCTTACTCTGCAAGCACCTCTCCGCCTGGTGTATTTAATGGTGTGAACCCATAAAAGTTGCAATCTACCCACAGATAGAGATCATTCCCCTCTGAACCACCACCAACTAATGATACACATTTGGGTGTAAACTGATCAATACCCCTGAAGAATCCCGGCTACTTATTCAAGTTCAACAATGTAGCCTTCGTCGAACCATCGGGTTCCGGGTGTAATGAGAGTTGTTCCACACATCCACGCAGATTCTCGAGCGATTCAATCTTTTGCAAAGCATCCAGTAGGGTGTTTTTATCCCATGTATCTGGGATTCCGGTTATCCGCCAGCATTTTGTCGCTTGTGTTGAAATATGAACCCCAGATAGCTCGGAGGAGATGGCAGTCATGTGTTAAGCAACGGCCGTGTCGGAGAAGATGGATTATATATGGATATACTGCTGTCGCTGAAGATTAGAGGGAGAAGAGGGGTAAGGTAGATCATATTAAGTGGTTGCTTGCTTTACGTGGAGGAAGTCCATTGGTATTTAGCCCAATCATCCTTCTTTATGTATTGTCCTAATACAGTTATGTACCCCGCTTTAAACGTAGGTATAAGGCTCTGGCATTAAGTGAGTGAACTGGTGTTGATTGGTTCACTCACTAAATCCCAGAGCCTTGTACATACACGCGACCAGCAACAAGAACCCGAATATGCAGCTGCAAGTCTTTGGTGTATTTTTGACTTCTACCCCAATGGAAATTGCAGATTAGGACGTGCATTTTCGGGTTCTTGTTGCTGGTCGCGAGTACATGTAGGAACCTGTTATCTGGAATGGGTTAGGGTTTGAAATTTGTCTAAAAGGGCATGCAGGCAAGATTTGACTTAGCTGGGTTCTGCCGGCCACGCATACGCATAGTACAAGGCTCTGGCATTAAGTGAGTGAACGGATCCTTACTAGTCAACACCCCATTTAGTTCGCTCACTTAATGCCAGAGCCTTGTATGATTACATACATACTTGGACATCTGAGTGATCTTTCATGATTTGCATGCCTACATACCACACCAAGCGGGACTTTATTCACTTGTTCGTATTAGAAGCTTAGGTGTATACATGTAATAATACTCAACCTACATATTACTACTACGTAAACATCTAAGTTGATTGTTCTACCTTCCATTAAACCCCTTTTAAAGAAATTCTCTGCACTAGCACTAGTCCAAGTAAGAATTCCGTGTTTCTAAAGACACCCCTTCTTCCAACGCTTGTAATTCTTGATCCAGAAGATGAGTCTCATCGTTCACAAAGTAAGCAATAGCTTTCATAGCTTTGAGCCGAGTGTATACGTGGTTTCCTTTCGGTAAGGTGCAAAGACGATTCTTTTCGTGGTTTTTACTGTACTTTCCGAGTAATCTAAACAATTCCTATCAAGTATCAAGATTATTAGAAAGAAATTCACGCGGTGCGATGTCAAGTGCTTTTACCTCTGAATTAGAATAAGGTATGACTGTATCGGCCTTTCCACAGACCATGAGAACTTGCCGATCCCGCAACTTGTCCATAGCCTTGGTCGATACAAAAACGTCAAACCGGGAACCCCTCATGAATGATGTCCAATTGGGTCCCCACGCAACACAGCTGGTGTAGGCAGATATGAGAACGACCTTCTTGAAGCGATACTTCTCCCTGGCCGCAAGCGCTATTGTTGGTCCACAGCCTATCCTTGTCAGCTACCAGACGATGATAAGCCGAGCCGTTAATCTCGGCCTGGTCTCATATCCTTCATGTTGTAGGACTAGGCTCTAGGGCCGCGGTCAAACTTCACAATAGAACCTACCAGCGGAATTTCCAAGCAAACATATTTGCTCCTCCTCCCAGGACTTTGCCTTTAGCATCTCTACGAGCTTCTCAAGATCTGCCATGATCCTGTCCTCGGTAACAGGGCCGGGTGTATTTCCGTATCCAGGGTAGTTATGGAGAAGAATCGAGAGCCCCCATTCGGTACCCCATGTTCTCCACTGATCTACTGATTTCTGATCTAGTGTTCTTTGTTGTCCATGGCTAACAAGAATCATGGTCTTGCTCCCTTCGATACTGGCCCTATTAGATATATATAGTTCCTGGGGGTGTGTGGGGTGTGTGGGGTGTGTGTGTGGGGGGGGGGGGGGGTGGTGGTGGGAAGCCTACTTGATCTCGACATATTCGATACCTAATGATGATTTCCCATCCCTGGATAAAACCTTGACTTCTTGAGTAATCTCTCCATTCCTGACTCTTGACATTATATTCCCCGGGAAAAAGACTTTTGTAAAAGCTCGGGATATGAGAATCGTCAAGATAAACATTGGTGGTGCGATAAGCAAGCGATTAAGAAGCGGAGTGCTGGGAAAGCTACTTTGTGATCAGTTACGTATACTACCTTATTCGGGAGTATGTAGGATCGATGGTATAAGTGGGTATTTGGTGGTGGAATAATGCTCATGATTAGTTGATATCGAATATAAATCCTTGACTTATCAGCGCAAGGCACCAACAAACAGCATTAAAGGCAGCAGCAGAGCTAGAGCCTACATTTGAATTATACTTCATACCATTGTATTTTTTCAAATTAAAAGAGAAAAGACGTAAGGGGAAATACATACATAAAAAGGTGTAATTCAGACAAATTAGTCTAATTTAAAGAAGTTAATTCTAGTATGCCTTCCAATAGAATGATCGCGAACCGCGCGCGGCTCCTTTGAGAATTAACCGACTGGCTTTCGGGATACGGTATACGACGTAGGATAGCCAAGCCTGCTCGATCGCGATTTCTCAGCTGCTGATTCACGTCACACGCCTACAGAGACTCGGTCAAGGCAGATGTCGCTCTCTTGCCCACGAGCGAGCGAGAGATGGCAGTGTCTGTAGTTGTTGAGGTGTTTGTGGAGATATCCGGTGGCATGTGTGGGTTGATGATCATGGGGGCCGGCCGCAGTAGCTGAGTGCGGAGCTTAATCAACGGCTATGTAGTACATGCAAAGTTACCCTGTGCCTATAGACTATAAAATATTGGTCAGCTTCGGTATCAAAAATATTATATTTTGTGATTAGAATTAGTTCTTATATATACATAATCTCTATCTAGGATATTTCTACATGATACCTACATATACATGTATACGTAGCGATCATCTCGAGCAGTTGTGCAAAAGTCTAGGCATAGCTGTCACCTATAATTAAGGTTAGTACTGAGTTCTACGCCTGCCGGGGTGAGTCAGTTAATTCAGTGAGGACCGACGACCGTTGCGACTCGGCCACTGACAGGCGCAACTAGAGTACGTACATGCAGAGTATTTTTGTTTACGGATATTATATCTTTGGACATATATATATGTAGCGGCCCGGGAATTCCATGGGCGAATGCACAAGGTTAATATTCGATCGCTAGCGATGATCAGGTGCCCAACATGAGCGCGATCGAGTATACGCATATACCGGTGTATACGTATATATACATCTATAGCTACCGCATATACTGACCTAGGCTCGTCCGGCCCCAACGTCCCTCTGCTTAATTCCGCCGGTGAGCAGCTTATTGCTAAGTAGGGGATGGGTACGAGGCTAGCTTAAGCGCCCCTCACTATAGCACAAAAAAATGCTACGTGTGGTCATCAAATTCACGCGTGAACAGCACAAAGTTCGATGTTCGAAGTAGTTCGCTACCAGTATTAAAGGATCTCCATCTACTAGAGTGAGGTTATCAGCGTGGCAGCAAGTCGTTGAGCCCTCTCAGCTGGAAAGATTATATACTAATATTGCGTCTTGGCCCGGAATTGTTCAAACAATTCATCACAAGATATCACTCGGACAACCATCTTGAGTGATTGTTGAATCATAGTTTCTTAACCTAGAAATATAGTTAATTGCACAACACTGTGAAGATTTTGAAATCTTTACTCATTTATGAGTGTCTAGCTAGGGTGGTCTGTACTGTATCTGTTTGCAACGCCTCGCTTTTCTCTTCGCTTTACTTACGCTCTAACGTTTCGTATAGAAACACTGCTCGGACATATATCTTTTAATGATATTGCCCAGCCAACAGACCAACCACATCCTTTAGACGGTCAGTCCAAGTCGAAATCGTGACCGAACCAGATATGGCAGCGATGCTGGTGCACGCGGTTCCTGTTTTATTCTGTCCTCGAATTTCCTTTCACACGCAAGAAAGCCCCACCTCCACCATAGAGAACGAGCAGCAACTGCGTTCAATTTAGCACACTCAGCCATATCTAGTTCGGTCACGATTTTGATTTAGACTAACCGCCCAATTAGGGATATTCGTTCTTGAAGTGTTTAGTTCAAGCTATATTTGGGACCTGTACCATCGACTTATAACGGACTATCAATATCTAAGATAATGGACAGCTATAATCAGCTAGATACGCACCTATCGTTTCCCTCACTCTCCATTCCCCATACTAGTACCCATAATCTACTACCTTTATAGCTAAGAGTCGTCATTGTATACAATGTTGACTATATTCTCAACCTCTCCAGTCCTTTTAAAGATTGGTCCTCATTATTCGATCGCCGCCAATCTAACATATATACCAGCGGATACTCGGGTTGGTTTTAACTAGGAAGTCTATCCCCACGGCCAATAGACCCGCAGAGTACTATATATATGCTTACGTAGATCTAGGAAATTTACCGAAAGAAATATGCATGATGGCGCCCAATCCTTCCGTCACTAACATAGAAAGATAATAAGTGTGTATTCAAGAATTGGTCATCTATATCCTCAATTTCTAGCGTTGAACCTATATGGTTCACATATCTTCCCCAGTCAATATTGTTTGTTAGCACATTAATGACAAAATAGATCTTACAAATTCGCAACTCTGCAGCTGGAGATATTAGATACTAAACAATACACATGGCCCACAGTGACCATTCACCTGTATATATCCTCCCGCAATATTCATCCTCCAGTACTAATATTACATATATTACGTAGTATATTATAGGTAACGTCCACTTTCAGCAACCAGCAAAGAAAAAAGAAAAAAAACCCTCCCACTTATTCTTTACCTCAGCGCATATACTCGTTGTTTAAATCTCTTGACCATATCTGTCGAAGTTGGACTGAGTCTTATAGTACTACTGGGCTGCTTTGCAACGGGGCCAATAGCCATATATATGATATTACAGTACTCTAGTTTTCTTCTGGCCACTATACTTTGTAGCGTCCACAACACAACTACCTCATCTTGGTGTGTTCACCTCAAGCATGAAACCCCAACAACCTCGAGACTCCATCTGTTGGATATATCATTTCAAGTTTTACTTCAGTACGAGCGAGTGACACCCTATGATGTACCCCCGGTCTGCAACGGGATTAATGTCTAGCTAGCTACATGTACTTAATCACGTTATCGACGTTGACGCATTCCGATAATAGCAATAGCCTGGTTTTTTCCGAGTTGGAGGAATTGCATTATTTATCAGACGGTATGCACTTGTGTAAATGTTGGGTTCATGCAGTTGTCCATGAGTATATACCTAAAACATGTCTAATGGAGCTCAGGGACTGAGAAGTAGAACTTTTCCGTAAAGCACGCGTAGATAGTCGCGGCAAAGAAACTTACGCACATTGTTTGGGGAAATAGCCAGTGCTAAGCGATAATTCTGTAGCGTTTAAACTGATGATATTGTAAACCGGATTCCCTTGACTTGATGGTTGATGATACCCTCAAGTCTTCGCAGAATCAAGCCCTATTTATACATGTTGGAACCTATGCCAAGGCCCGCTTTCTAATACTAACTGAAACAACGATAATAGAATAAGATAATGCTCCCGAAGATAACCCAGATAGAAAAGCGCCCCCGCATAGTTCCGTTCTCCATTCTAATTCCGACACGTAACCATGAACCTTGCAATTGCCAGTCATCGGGCTGTACCATACTATTATCCTAGACCTACTTCTCTAAGTAGAACAGCCTACAGCCGTAAGCCCCGCTTCCTATTCTATTCCGGGTGAGAAACCCAATAGTAAGCGTGCCGTCATAACAGTATAGTACTAGTGTGGTAACACCGCATGCCCCCACACTACCCGATACTTTTCTATGCTTGTCCTTCCGTTACCCGACCGTCCTCGCATCACAACCCGTCACTCGTATTCCCCACTTTCTTGAGTATTTAGAATAGTGTTCCGTAGTTCCTGTAACACTACTCCCCCTTCCTAGACGTCGCCCTCGACCGTTAAAACCCTTCTATGATAAAAACCCTGTGGGAAAAATCATAGAGTAGGGAAAGGTATCGAGCTTAGTCTCGTCTGTTCCGTTGTCGTTTATGAGCCCGGTCATTATCGATCGCTGGGCCTTGACTTCGCGTATGGGGTCGTATGTTCGAGGTTGGCTGGAAGTTCTCGTCTGCCAATGCCTCCTGTGGCTCGGGTGTTGCCAGTCGTTTTCGTGTGTTCTGTTTTCTGGTGGGGTCTGGGTCCTTACGATAGGGTCGCAGCAACATCTCGTGAAAGACGTCATGGACCTTCCATTCTATCGGAAGCTCAAGGCGGTAAGCCCGATTGCCCACCACTGCCGACACTGTGAATGGTCCCGTGAACTTGTCTGACCACTTGGAGTACCCTCCAAGGTTCCGAGTATCCAGCAAGACTTTCTGACCGATAGTGAACCGCTGTGCTGCTGGTCCTGGCTTTGACGCCATCCTGTCGAAAGTTTTCTGTAGCGTATCTCTCGCTAACTCGTGAGCCGTGATGATCTCGTCCAAGTAGTTGTTTCCGTTGGCATCTAATCGTTCGATCTCTGCATCCGTAGGCCAGTCCGTTCGGGGGTGGAAGCCATAGTTGCAGTAGAACGGTGATTGTCCGGTCGACGTATGCTTCGCATTGTTGTAGGCGTATTCGCAGATAGGTAACAGGTCCTTCCATTTCTTGCCTGTTCCTGCCGTATATGCCCGAATATAACCTTCCATGTGTTGGTTGGTTCGTTCCGTCTGGCCGTCGGTTTGCGGGTGGAATGAAGTAGAGAGCCTCCTACGAACCCCCAATCTTTCCGTGATTGCCGTCCAGAATGCTGACACGAACTGTGTTCCTCTATCAGAGACGATGCTCCTAGGAAGTCCGTGGAAACGCCAGATGTCTTTGACAAATGCGTTAGCGGTCTGCTTCGCGTTGATCCCCGTCATTGGAATGAAGTGAGCCATCTTCGTAAAACGGTCCACGACTACCAATACGTTACGGAATCCTGATTTCTCCTTGGGCATTTCTACTACGAAATCCATTGAGATATCAGTCCAAGGTGTGGTGGCTAACTCTAGGGGTTGAGGGAGTGACAAGTGTCTCCGACGTTGCTTGGCTCTCTGGCATACATCGCAAGTCTTGACGAAGTTGGCTACATCCGTGGACATTCCTGGCCACCAGTAGTTCCTATCGATCAACTCAAGGGTTTTATCCCTCCCTAGATGCCCCGCTACGGGTCGATCATGATGTTCTTCAATGACTTGCTTGACCGCGTAGCCCGGTACTACCCATCGACCATCGTGGGTGGGGTCATTCGAATCGGGATTCCATTCAGCGGCAGGCTCTACCTTTACGATAGCAGCCTCCGGTGGTCCAAAGATCTCAAGGTTTGAATCAGGGAGGTGTTCATCCGGAACCATCCTCCGAACCCATCGTCTTTCCTGTTCATACCAATCCTGTAGTGGCTGAGGCAGCTCTACGCTCGGTATGTCGTACCACTGATCCAACTGATTCCATTCCACTTCGGGGTTGCCAATCACTTCAGATCCAGTTTCTACGCTGGTCCGTGATTTTCTGACAAATTGTTCTGCGCTGAGTAGCTGTTTTACGGGCTGCTCACGCATTACTCCCCCTTCCATTGCGAACTCCGGACGCCTTGTGAGTGCATCTGGCTTGCCGTTCTTTTCGCCTGGTCGGTAATGGATCTTGAAGCGAAAAGGTGCTATCTTCTCGGCCCATCTGGCTTGTCTTCTCGACAACTTCTTGGTCGTTGTGAAATACTGCAGGTTTTGGTGATCCGAATGTATCTGGATAGGGATGTCCGTCCCTTCCAGCCAATGTCTCCAAGTTAAGAGGGCAGAAACTATTGCGAGCATCTCCTTGTCGTAGATCTCATAGTTGACCTCTGCCTCGTTGAACTTGCGAGAGTGGTAAGCTACCGGATGTAGGATACCGTCCTCGAACATCTGGGAGAGTACTGCGGCCTCGGCCCAGTCACTCGCATCAGTCTCCACGATTGCCTCGCGGTGTTCGTCATAGTGTCGGAGTATTGGAGCAGACGTAAATCTCCTCTTGAGCTCGTCGAACGCGTCCTGCTGTTCCCTGCCCCATTTCCATACGGAACCTTTCTTCAGGAGATCGGTCATGGGTCTGCAAACCTCAGAGTATCGGTGGATGAACCGTCTTAGGAAATTGGCGAAACCGAGGAAGCATTGAAGTTCCTTGACCTTGGTTGGGGCTAACCAACCTTCGATCGCCTGGACTTTCTTTGGTGATATTTGGTTCCCTTTTCCTGATAGTATAAATCCCAGGAATTCTACCTCCTGTTGATACCATTCCGTTTTCTCGAGGTTCCCGTATAGATGGTGTCGTCGCAGTCGCTCCAAAACTTCTCGTACAAGAGTCGTATGCTCTTCTCTAGTCTTTGAATACATTAGGATGTCATCCAGGTAGACTACTACGCCTTGATCTAGAAGATCCTTGAATATGGTATTGACCATGACCTGAAACGACGCAGGAGCATTGGTCAAGCCGAAAGGCATTACTCTATATTCGAAGAGGCCGTATTTCGTTCGGAAAGCGGTTTTCCATTCTTCGCCCTTAGCAATCCTAATCAGATTATAGCCATTTTTCAGGTCTATCTTCGTGAAGTAGAGTGCTCCTTTCGTTGCGTCGGCCAGCTCGTTCATGAGTGGCAGTGGATAACGGTTCTTGATTGTGATTCCATTCAAACCACGAAAGTCGACACATAGCCGAAGCTTACCATTCGCTTTCGGAACGAACAGGACGGGTGCCGCTGCTGGGCTAGTGGAGGGGACTACTTTGCCGGAGGGCAAGTTCTCGTCCAAATACTCCCGGAGTGCCTTATCTTCAGGTGGGGAGAGCGAGTAGATCGGTCCCCACGGAGGCTGCTTTCCTTCCATAAGAGGAATGGTATGATCCCATTCAGAGTGATCAGGTAGTCGAGCGGCTCCTTCCTTGGAGAACACGTCGGCGTATTCCTGAAACCCCACCGGTATAGCACTAACGAGAGCCTCGTTTACCGATGCTCTTGCCCAAAAGGGGTGTTGCTCGATCGTCGTCTGCTTCTTGGGTGACGCCCTCAACAGCCTGATGACCAGCTCTTCTGGGTCTTGATCGTATATGTCCTCGACTGATACGAAACATCCATTGACTATACAGTTGTTACTATGGAAGCTAACACTGTTGCGTCCCCAATGGATGGTTGGTTGATGCTCCTTGAGCCATCGATGTGGTATGACGAGGTCCTCTCCTGCAAACGAGCCAACCTCACAGGTAATAGCCCTATCTAGATGGTTGCCGATGCGGAGGGAGAGAGGTTGGGTGGTGTGAGTGCCGGAGTTGGGCATAGGGGTACCATCGGCCTGTCTGATGATGAGAGGCTTTGGTCGAGGTTGAGTGGGTATTTTCGCACGGTGGATACAGTTTCAGGACATGATCCAGTCCTCAGTGCCACTATCTAGGAGTGCGTGGACTGTTGCGACATGTTTGGTACTAGTTGCGGGGTGATCCCAAGAGATCTCGATCTCGAGGCGGGTTTCTTGTGTGTTGGAAGACATATTTGTATTGTTGGTCTGATAAAGGGTTTGTATTGGTTCTAGGTGTGGGTTTTTCGATGGTTTTCCTTGTTGAGCGCGGGGTGAGGGGGTTTATATAGAGAGTTTGAGTGTTTGATGAAGATCATGGTACAACACTTACGCACCAGGCGTTTCGGGGTGTAACCCCATCCTCAGAGTGTGTGTAAAGAAAATTGAATTTCCGCGCGTATAACAAAACAAATATAGAAAATCTCGTGGCCAACCCATAAAAATAACCGTAATACATAAAACCCTTGTTTCCATAACCCAAAGTAGAAAGAAACCCGTAACGCAACATGAGATACCGAAAAATAGAAATACCCAATCAATTTTGATCCTCCAAAGTTGTAATCCTTGCCCTAAATGCCTCATTCTGGGGGCCCAATTTCCGCTTCTTTTCACCCTCCCTTCCGTGGTCCTTTCCTCCGGAAGGATACCGTTTCCTCTTCAGGTCGGTTAACCTGACCTTACTCGTCGCCACGCAATCTTTCGCGAAGTGGTTATCTCTACCACAACGGAAACACTTTCCTTCCTTTGCCACTTCTCCTTTTCGTCCTTGGTGACACCTAAGTCATCCGAGGCCTTGGAGTTGTGTGCTGGCGCGGAAAAAGTTTTCCGAGGTGCGGGGTTGCGCGATTTTCGCCGTTCCGATTTTTCCTCACGAGGTTTCACGACATCCTTGCCACGTAAGATCTCTTTCCGGGCCTTCACCTCGTGATCCTTACGTCCGACCTTCCTAACCCAGGCTAGCCATTCCGCGAAATCTTCTGGTTCCTCGATCGCATTCGAGAGGCGTTGTTCCAGCGAGGAGTTTATTCCTGTTGGGATCATGGATTTCATTACGATGGGTCCGACCTTCGCGTCCCATTCCAGATTCTGCATCTCATTGATGTAGTCATCGATCATGCCAGTTTGACGGAGCTTATCCATCTTCTGTTTGGCTTGTTCTTGACTTGTTCGATTGCCGTACTGAATCCGTAATTCGTTTTTGAAATTCTCCCATGTTCCGATGCTGGGGTCTACCGATAGTCGCTCCACGAAGTTTCGCCAGAATTTTGCCGCACTCCCGGTAAGTTCCAGGGATGCCCACAGGATCTTGGTCTGGTCGTCCCACCTGACCTTCCTCTGAAGTTCAATTAAGACTTCCATTTGGTCGATCCAGTGCCGTACATCTTCGTCGGCTTTTCCGGAGAAGGGGATTTTTGCCTGTTTTGGCATATCTCCCAGGGTGGCGCGAGGGGGGTGCATGAGTTCTACCTCTTGCTGCCTATTACGGCGTCTTCGCTCCTCCCGTCTTCTCTGCCTTCGTTCACATGCTCGACGATCGTCCTCTGAATCGGAGGAGCTGGATGAGTCTGAGGGGGATGGGCCTCGTGGTCTTGCGCGGTTTCCGCCGTTGCCGTTATTGCCATTGCCTCCCCTGCCTCCCTGTTCACTCCGTTGGCTTTTCCTTGCCTCAGAGCGAGGGGGTATGGGGGGCTGACTTCCTGATCCTTCCGGTCTCTCTCCGGAATTGCTAGGGGGGTTCGGTGGAGGTGGTGGGGGTACTATGCCTTCGCCTCCTGAGCCTTCGGGGGCTGCTGCCGTTCTATTGGCGGCTACCCGCATCTGCTCGATTATCTCCTCCAGGTTCTTCTTCGTACCTGCGAACTGGTCTTCTAACGCAGCTTGTCTGTCCCGTTCTATCTTCTCGAGGGCGGCTGCGACTTCCGCGGGTATCTGCACAGGGCCATCTTTCGGAAGTTGCTGGACGAAATTGGTCAGCGCATTTATGTGCTGATCCTGTCGCTCCTGCCTTTCCTGATGCGCCCTAGTAGCTTCCACGATCTGCCCAAGGACTTGGCCGAGGTTGCTGGTAGTGGCGGTGGATTCCGCTCGTAGCTGAGCCATGACCTGGTTGAGCTGGCTGTCGCGTTCGGCTCTGTCCTCAGCGAATTTGGCGTGGAGGTCCTCGACGATTTTGTTGGTGTACTCCTGCTGCTGCCGGGTGAGTTCCCTGAGTATGGGGATATCCCGCACGTGCATGCTGAGTTCCTCGATCCCGCGGCTGAGTTGCTGCACCACGGGGGCACCTTGTCGCTGGACTTCTTGCCCAATAAGGTCGCCAAAAGGGTTCTCTACCCGCCGTTCCTCTACGTCCATGTTGGTATCCTCGTCGTCGTCCATTACCCGAGGCACCGAGGGCCTCTGAGTAGAGGATCTCTCTCTGATGGGGGTGACGTATGGGGAGAACTCCCTGTGGTCTGCCTGCCGCCTCCTCGCCTGCCCATATGATTCTTCCTGCCTCGTCGATGCGAAGAGGGAGCCTATCGGCACATCTCTCTCTTTCCTGTGGCGCCTCTTCGCCTGGGTTTCTAATATACCTCGATCTCTCAAGGCGATTGAGCTCTCCATGTTGTAGTCTTCCTCCGACCGTTGCTGATGAGCCCTTGACATTGCTAAGTTGCTCGAGCTTGAGCTGTGGTTGCCTTCTGCACCAGGGTTGAGCAATGAACCAGGGGGCTGGATGAGCAAGTCCGAAAGATCGTTGTGAGAGAGTGATCTTGATTGGGAAGAGTTCTGGGTAGTTGAGGATTTCGGGATCGTGTTACTCGAAGGTAGCGGTGGTTCCTGCTTCTGCGAAGAAACCTGAGTAGTGAAGGTATCCGCAGTATAGATGTTCGGCGCTTCCTCTTCGAACGATGAAGGATGTAGCGCAAAGGTAGTTATCGATGGCTGCTGTTGCCACTCGTGGGTGCATATAGTACCTTGGTCCTTCTAATAGACTAAGCGCTTATTCTTCTACTGAGAGCACGGTGACTATCCGCCACTAAGCAAAATACTCAGAGTATTGGTTTAAGCGAGTAGTTGTCTTATCGAGACTTTGGTAGTGTATGCGATAGGTAAAGAGTAAAAGTTAGGGATAAGGAACAATATAGTGTTTGATTATTATGCTTTTTACAGTGAGACTATTTGATGCCTCTACCCACATCAAAAAAGTGCAAAAGCGTTTAACAAAATAACTCCTGATCTTTGTTCTTAAAGTTCTCTTAGGTCCTCGGTGATTACAATAGTGTATGATGATAGCAGCAAATCTGCATCGCACTATGAATACCCCCGTGCTGACTTTTCATCATCTTCGGCTACCTCGTTACAATACCCTTACTCGGTTGGCCATTCAGGCTTGTTCCTTTCACGTGATATTGTCGACCGGATTGCACCCGACTGATGGTTGATGATACCCTCAAGTCTTCGCAGAATCAAGCCCTATTTATACATGTTGGAACCTATGCCAAGGCCCGCTTTCTAATACTAACTGAAACAACGATAATAGAATAAGATAATGCTCCCGAAGATAACCCAGATAGAAAAGCGCCCCCGCATAGTTCCGTTCTCCATTCTAATTCCGACACGTAACCATGAACCTTGCAATTGCCAGTCATCGGGCTGTACCATACTATTATCCTAGACCTACTTCTCTAAGTAGAACAGCCTACAGCCGTAAGCCCCGCTTCCTATTCTATTCCGGGTGAGAAACCCAATAGTAAGCGTGCCGTCATAACAGTATAGTACTAGTGTGGTAACACCGCATGCCCCCACACTACCCGATACTTTTCTATGCTTGTCCTTCCGTTACCCGACCGTCCTCGCATCACAACCCGTCACTCGTATTCCCCACTTTCTTGAGTATTTAGAATAGTGTTCCGTAGTTCCTGTAACACACATAGCATAGCCACGAGATCGAGAGCGGATAAAAAAAAGGCTCTAAGTCTCTCCTATAGTGAGAACCAAACGGCGGATCGAGCTACGTATACTTGCACACGCGTTCTCGTGACAAAAGGCGAGTACTAACCTTTTCGCTAGTAGGGTCGAAGTACAATACTGGAACGTTTGCCATAAATTTAACATTAATGGCGCAGATATGTTAATTCTGGTACACAGAGCTTCAAAGACGTAACCAATACTAGTAACGAAGATATATACACCATTGGCAATATGAGTACATTACTTCCCCGCATAAAAGGAGTGAGTAGATATTACTCTCGAATACCGACCTCGCGTAACCGACTTTGATCGATAGATTGGTATCCCTTGACTGGAATATAGCTAGCTTGGTTAATAGCATTATCTTGCGCTATACGCGCGTGTACTCAATGCAGGACAACTATAGCACCCATCACAACGTTGGAAACCGGGGAATACGAGTGATGGACTGTGCACCAAATTAAAAAAACACGCATATATATCTCCATAACTCTCGTTCAAGCCTAGCTGATAACCAGAGAGATTTGACCACAGGCATGCACATGAGGGCAGAAATTGAATGTAGTTACCCAGCCAGGCTAAACTTGTACACCTTGAAGAAATAATTCCACATATATCCGATCCGACTAGCTAGTACGTTCCTATATATCTCTCTGCTTTAAGCATGATTAATGAACGATCGAACCATAATGACTCTGCGCGGCAACTTAATTCCAAATCAATCATTAACCACCAGTAAATCATCTAGGCCCATGTAGGTATAAGGCAACGTTAACAACATTCGTAATCAATCAACCCAGATTAAGAGTCCCAATTCGAGCAAAAAAGCACAGTAACCCCCTCCCCCCTCCCCCTCCCCCTCCCCCTCCCCCTCCCCCTGGCCTTCCAAACATCAAAATGAGATGACAATAATACATAATAAAACAAAAAATGGGTTTTCAGACTCCATCGGCAGCGACGGGCCGCACGGCCACCGCATTCGCGTGACTCCCTCCCCACACCGCGGTACCCCGAAGTACCCCATCGCAAATTAAATCTTCCTCAAGATAAAACGTCCCTGACACGCGTCCACGTGCGTCTGTACCACCGTCACGACTCACCCCCTTCCCTTCCCTTCCCCCCCTTGTCGTCCCTGGCACTCGAAAAATGTACTGTGTGTATTTACCAGGATCAACCCTGTAGCTGGGCCTCATCTCATTTTTTTCCAAGGGCCTTCTAGAAAGAAAAAAAAAAAGGGAAAATTCATCTCTCCCCTCCTACTGCATTCAGTTTCAAGATAAACTATTGTTAGCCTAGCTACCTAGCTCGATCATGCTCGCCCTAATCCTAGAGATTTCTTCAGCCTCACTTTGAAGCTGAGGTCGACGTGGATCGCGACGAAATGAGTAAATTCCTCAGCCATGGTGGCGCTTCAGCTAAACACATATCCTGCATACTAGTACATACACAGCTATCTTGACGTCAATTACCAACCCCCCCCCCCCCCCCCCCCCAACAACCCCTCCTCCAACACCCCCGGGGGCTGATACCTCGCCGACTCTGACGATCGATGCTGTGTATGTATCTCTCAGGATACACACGAAACCCTCCACAGTATGCATCAGTTACACATACATAACCTCTAAACAGCCCAGACATTGGGATTGGGGCTCGGAGCACAATACACCGGCCATCGAACGACACGAGTGCCAATCCACAGCGCTCACCGCCGACCACTCCCTGAACCCAGGAGGAGGGTATTCCGTTTCCCCGCTCTGGGGGGGGGGGGGGGGCACGTGCAAACTAAGTAGGCCAGTGCTGCACTCGATGTTTCCCGGCGTTGTGGTATCGGAATCCAGGAACAGGGAAGCAGCGCACGAGTTTGTAACACCAGGATTTTCCGGAAGGCTTGGTTCGACACCCCCAGTGCTGCGAAAAATAGACAAGGCGAGAGAGTGAGAGGGAAAGAGAGCTGTTTGGTGAAACGTTAGTTTGGAGTTTCACAATGGAATGTATTAGATAGGAGGCCGGGTAGGTCTGTAGGACAGGGAACCCTCGAGATAGTAGCTAGCCACTAGCGAGGGAGAGGAGTTAGATGGCGGGGTCGAGAGAGCCAGCAGTGAGAGTTGAGATGAGGTGAGGTGATGGAGATGGGATGAGGCGAGGCGGACTCGAAGGAGAAGGGATGAGTGGTACGGGGGAATGGAACGATGGATGTGTGTAATGACACGGTCGAACGGGGCCTTAGGATATCAATTTCGATGGTGTGACAATTATACAATAGTCAGTCATCTTGAGAGCTGGGATGGCTTGAATACATGTAGGGCTGTCCTACTAATCTAGTCTATGATCACTCAAAGCACATTAGTACATGTATACAATATGTATCCAAGTACTTTTGCATACGCATTACATTCCTTACGGAATCATTATGGAATGGAAGTACAGTTACAGTTCAAGCCAACTGGAACTCGGCCCTGGGATGATCAACCTATTAGTAGATGGATCGCCGTATCAAGTGGCGCGGCTATTCCACTTAGCTCATGAGATATATATCGCATTACAATCCGCAGACGAAGACGTACATCTACAGTGAAGGTACATCCTGGGAACTGAGGGGAAGTTGCATACCGAGTAGATATTTTTGTCTTTCTTCGGAATTCGGAAACAGGGCTACATAACATAGGTATTCCTAGCGAGCGAGAATCGGAGCATTGACAGCTCTCGGATGCGCCATCACCCAAGCCCAACGCAAAGGTACCACGTATCTCAAGACTTCAACCAGCATAAGTTATATACAGGTATATGCATGTATGTGTACAGTA
Source organism: Morchella importuna (assembly GCF_003444635.1). Lineage (NCBI taxonomy): Eukaryota > Fungi > Ascomycota > Pezizomycetes > Pezizales > Morchellaceae > Morchella > Morchella importuna. The sequence continues at coordinate 1,357,584 of NW_025763399.1, read as the reverse complement.
CCGTTACATGAGTACACGCAGTAACTTCTATAGATAGCTAGCTCAGGGTTATGTTTATGTGGATTGGAATGTGCACATGTGACAGTTTGGGCGTGACATGAGATACCTCGCAATCGATGAAACGAAACATGCTCATTCTTAGGCGTGATTCTGTGAATACGATACTGGACTTGCTGATTGAATGGTTGTATATGTGCGTCATGTGTCATCACTCGGCTGCAGATCTCACCAAGGGCTGCTAGCTGGGTACTCCATCCAGACACATTCCATTTTATATATGAACAGCATTTTTATGAGTTTTGTTCCTACCCAAACGAGATATACATAACTTGAACTTTGTGAACATTTGAACTCGGGACTGCAATTGAGGCTCTTCTGATGTAATGAGGCTCGTTCACCTGGTGCCGGGTAACCCCGTGATGACCTCACCCAAGACAGCACTGCTCTGGCTGGGCAAGACACACGACAGCATAGCTTATAGCTACATGGGCTTATAGCAGATATCGACGATAGTACAGCTCCCAATTGCAGACCTACAGCAATCACCATTAGAGAAGCCATACACAATCCCTTCGCTCTAGAGGTGCTTGAATATTTAATTAAATCAACAATTGCTTCAACCGCTCATAGCGTCCAACCGCGAATCTGGGCCCCCGCACACGAATCCGTTCCTCGCTTTCCCACCTCCGCTTCCTCCTCTACCCCGGCCTCCGCGCCCGCTTCTCAAATCGCCTCTACAAGCTCGTCACATACGCTAACAGCAGACTCCGCCCCCGTGGGCCCGTCCGCCCTTCTCTCTCACAGAGCTTTGTCAAGCGTGGCCATCTCAAGTGGCGTAACGATCACTGGGAACGGACCACCTGTCTGCGGACTCGAGCAGCCCACCGACATACCGAGACCACGGGCGGCGCGATGCAGGCCTCTGGGGACGCGGGAAATACCTGGGGGAGCTATTATAGGTCGTTTACTGGTGGTGGGGACCCAGGGGACAGAGAGCCGGGTACTAGGAGAAAGAGGATTGCGGGTTACTTGAAGGCTGCCAATGATTTGAGGCAGAGCTATTACTCGGGGTATGCGAATCGGGCTAGCGAGATGGAGGGCGAGTATAACAGTGGTGCGGACCAGTCGTCGGGCTCGTGGCCGGATATGGAGGTTACAAGGAGCGGCGATGAGGAGCTTGTGCTGTTCCCGAGCTATGCTAGACGGCGGCCGGATGAGGACAATGTGGTTGATGTGGAGATCCGAGGCTGGCTATTTGCCCCGCACTCGGGCCCTCTGAGCCGGAAGAACCGATACCTCCACTGGGTCGCCCTCAAGCTTTGTGGACTGCCTGCGCAGGCTTCTACTCAGCCCGGGGAGCCCGACAGGGACCCCACAGCTGCAGAGGCGGAGGCTGCGGGGGATGCTGCCGCAGCTATCGAAAAGAATGGCAGACCCCCGTCTCTCTATTCGTCCGACAGTAGGATGGAGACTCTGTCCAGGACCAACTCCGCACCCATGAGTGTGGCCGCAGCAGCAGCAGCAGCAAGGACGCTGTCCTGGCGCCCAGCCTTGGTGACTAGCGCAAGCACCCAATCATTGCCGCAGGTACCGCAACTGGACCCCGCCGAGGTCGCATCTGCGCATGCTGCGCTTGCTGCACGTCTCGCGCCCTTCATGCATCGTCCCATCCCCAATGCTCGTATCACCATAACCTTCAGCGACGAGTCCTCGGAATCCTCGCAGTCATTCACCGTACTCACCTCTGAGACCGGCCACTTCTCCTTCCAAGAGGATCTTCCCTTCATCCCTACCACTGTCCGCGTCATTGCCTCTGAAAAGATCTCGGCAACTGAGGATGTCATCATTCATGAGCCGACCGGAATATCGCTGATATCGGACATTGACGATACGGTAAAGCATTCAGCCGTGTCCATGGGTGCGCGCGAGATATTTCGAAACACCTTCACGGAGCCCTTATCGAAGCTTAGCATCCCCGGTGTTTCAGGCTGGTACAAGAGGCTATCCCAGGAGCCGTATAACGTCAATTTCCACTATGTGTCAAACTCGCCATGGCAGCTATACCCAGTGCTCAAGTCATTCTTTGAAGAGTCTGGGCTCCCGCCTGGCAGTATGCATCTCAAAGAATATAGTGGCATGCTTCAAGGCATCTTCGAACCCGTGGCCGAGCGCAAAAAGGGCACGGTGGAGCGGGTGATTCGAGACTTTCCGCAGCGCCAGTGGATCCTGGTGGGGGATTCTGGCGAGGCAGATCTGGAAGTCTATACCGAGATCGTCGAAAAGTTCCCGGGTAGGATCCTGGCGGTTTTTATCCGGGACGTCACAACAACACCGGCACCCGACGAAAAGGAATTCTTCAATCCAAACGAATCACCCGAGTACGCCAAGGCAATGCAGGAATGGGCAGAGGCAAAAGCAGCCAGTGTGAAACAGCCAAAGATCCCCCCGCCAATACCTCCAAAGCGCAAATCCGTCAACCACACAGCTACCACCCAAAACCAGCCAGAAGAACACTCCCGAGAAACATCAGTGGAAGGGGCCAAGACACCCCCTCCCAGGCCTCCCAAGCCCTCAAGCCTCCGGGACACCATGACGGCACCAGCTGCCAAGTCATCCTCCACCACCGACCTCCTCTGTACCCGAAACTCCCCACCGCCGCCCCCGCCGCCACGACGCACGGCGACTTTCTCGCCCAGTGAGACCCCCAGTACGGTGACACCGGCGCCTGGAAAACTCCAACACCCTGCCACCACTGCTTCCTCGTCGCCCGCACCGATTACGCCGAACCAGCAGCAGCAACAGGCGCAGCAGGAGGTGCTGCTGAGTAAACGCGAAGAGCTGTGGAACCGTCGCTGGGAACGGGCTTTGATGATTATGGGGCACTACGACGTTCAGTTGCATAGTTGGAGGACGGGCGGGGATGTAGAGGCCATGTGTAGAGCCATTGTGGAGAAGGCCCTGTGGGAGTAAACGTACATGATGGGGTTGGAGTTAACTACATGTAGTTCTTTTTGTTTTTACCTGGTATTATTATTTTTTTCTTGCTTCTGTGGGTTAGGGTTTGCATGCACATTGTTTATGGACCGCAATGGAATGGAATGGTGGCTTCTCTTTTTTTTGCTTTCATGATAAGGGAGAGCGCTCTGTACTATATTATTTTTATCTCTCTCTCCTTTTTGCTGTTTCCTCTTTGGCTTGTATATTGATGATTGAAGGTTTCTTTGAATACATACACGGATGGAGCGTCTCCTTCTTCGCATCTTTGCGCTTTTTGTTTCCTACGGCCGGGTGAGAGCAATGATTGGGCCATTTGCATGTATGTAATCATGCTATTTTTCTATATCCGGATCCTAATTCTTCGCTGCCTGGAGAATTCTAACGGACCTTGTGACAGCCACAAGTACAATCCTCTATGTAGGAGCATACAAGGCCTAGTGAGATATAAAGTATAGTAGCTAGAACACATCTCCATAGATCCGACAGCCCGAACCAGTTATACCATGTACATACGTGTAGGTTATCAAGTACCCTAACTAATATACCTGTATCTGTACCCAAGGATGTTATGTAGCTGATTCAATGCCACCCCGTCAAGCTGCATCACCACCCATCACTCATACTCGCGCGGTGAAAAAACCAAACCAAACCGAACCACACCCCTTCGCCAAGATACCGCCATGCATGTATACACAAATCCGCAGTTTCAAATCCGCATTCCTCGCCGGTTAATTAAACTGATTCACGAACGCAAAAGATCTCGACGCTCGCTCGGGGGCGGCGTACGTTGAGCCGAGCAGCGCAGGCAACTACATCCGCCGTATGGACGTATGTACAACAAACGACAAAACACAAGAGAGAAAGAAAAAACCTGAAACTTCGTATCCTCATGGTTGTTTTGGTTTAAATGATTTTTTATTTACTATTATTCATTTTACCCTCCCTCTCTCTCTCTCACTTCTCCTCACTTGTGGAACGATTATGACAGGTGATTCACAGGAAAAAAGGGGTGGGGGGTAAAAGATCGGCCTATCTAACTACATGTATGTATGTACATGTAGTTTCTAGAATGTTTGCGCGTAGTAATCGGTGCCAAGATTCGTTACTAAGAGATCTAGATGTTTGGGAATCTGGAATCGGGGGAGGAGAGGGAGAGAGAGGGTTGTTTCGAGTGCGGCTAGGGATGAGGCTGAGATTGTGCAGGGGTGGTTAAGGGTAGAGCGGGTATGTATGTGCGATATTCGTAGCTAGAATAGATGTAACCCCCTTCCCTGGGTGGGTATCACGGTGACGCCGGAATCACGCAGTTACGCTGCATACATGGTGGAGTATAGAGTAGGGGGAGATCAGGATGGGAGATGGGGGAGGGGGGGGATATATTGGCTAGAGTTAGAGTAGTAGGTAGGTCATCATCATGCCTGTCTGTTCTGTCGGGCTGGATGGCTATTGTATGTATCCATCTGGCTGGCTTGCAGATGCATATGGTGGCACCTGCCGCCGGCAGTTATTTCCCTGCCAAAGAAAAAAACACAGTTCCTTCTCTACGTCTTCTCCCGCGGCTTCGACGCCTCCCCTTCACCACCGATCGATTGCATGCTCCAGGGGTGTGGTTTTGGGGGAGGGGGGGGGGTTATGGCGAGATGAGATAGAGATGATAGAGGGGGGGTTGTGCGTTTCCAAATCCGTCTATCATCTCTAGAGTAGAGTACATCTATTATTATTCCTTCTAGCTTCGAATTTGTATGAAGGAGAATAAGGAAATAAAAATCAAAAAAAAAAAAAAATTCACGGACGAGCGTTGATGTTCCCGAGATGAGATGCGTATGAGATGGGGGATTGAAGGGGGAAGGAACAACCCTTCGTTCGATCGCGCCCTCACGACATCTACTCTCTTTCATCGCGCACGCGTCTGCCGAGGCAGCCACGACGGGTTCGCAATGCCATATGTACATACCTACGCCAGCTACCTACTTCATACCTACATCTTACGCAATAGCACGAAGGAAGGATCCGAAGCCAGCCCAGCCCAGCAGCAGCCAATCTTGTTTGGCAGTTTCCTTTATATTCCGCCCCAATCTTAATCGCGACTTTATCCACCGGGGGGGTTATTAGGGCGGTTATCAGCTTATCCAGCCAGCCAGGTCAGGTGGAAGCAAGGGAATGAGTATGTAGGCAGCCAGTAGGTCGTCACATGGGTCTGCCTCCCTCGGGCAATTTGAAATCTGGGAGTTTGAATTGGCGGTCGAGGGGATCGTGTATATATTGACATCGTGAGGTTGGATCGAGGCCGGTGATTAGTTAACGATGTGTGTTGTGCTGTACATGTGTGTATGTACTAGGGTGTAGCGAAAAGTGATCAGAATCTGATAAGACAAATACACATATTCACCGTAACATTCACTTATCAGATTCTGATCACTTACCCTCAACACCCGGTACATACATGTATGTAGGTGCTTGGGAAGGGTTAGGGGTGGCTATTGTCTGGGTTAGGGGATAGAGACATATGGAACTCGAGTCCGCTAGTAAGGGAAGGGAAAGCGTGTGGGGGTGGGGATATGTGAGTGTGGGGGGTGGTGGGGGGGGGGGAGATCAATCATCTGGCATCACTCGACGAATTAATGACTACATGTAGCCAAGCAGAGCTGAGCCTCAGTTGTTTCAAGGTTATGTATGTACATGTATTCACCTTCCCAGCTTCATCTTCTCCTTCTCAGGTCACACCAACACTGCCTACGAAAGGCCCGAGCAGAAGAAAAAAAGAGATCGAGAGCAGCTGCGCAGACCAGCCATGGCCAGCTGTTGCTTGAGAGCTACATCTTGCCTGTTAGAGGATGATTGATATTGTAGAAATAGGGCATTGCAACATCGGTTATGTATGGAATTACTCATGTATAAGGGATGACTAATAGAAGGAACAGGGATTCAGACAAGGCTTAGTGTCAGGGATTATGTAATCAGGGGATCACGTGGTATTAGAATATCTGTATATATAGAGCGCTCAAACGCCCACATTGTCGCTGGAACTACAGCGGCGCAATAGTATCTTCTTCGCACTACAAACCACATCCTCCCTCAAAGTCACGTGTTCAAACCACACTCAAGTCATTTTGTCACACACTCCGAACTTCAGGTTATGAGCCCGGGTTTTGCCAAATAAAATCCGCACAACACTCGCCACCTCGCTTAACTCAATTACACTTCATACAACATCATATCTGACGATGGAGAATCATCCAAGGCCGTGGAGGTTAAGTCCTCAGACAACACGAGCCCCAGTAACATTCGCATCAAGTTTGATGGACTCCCGAAATTAAAGGGACAATCCAACTACCAAACTTGGGCGTCTGCCTGGAGGATTACATTCGATGCAGCAGACTGGTGGGAAGCATTGAGCATCGAAAACCCCACAGAGGATGACACAGACCTCACCAAGGCCGAAATCAAAAAGGCCCGAAAACAAATGCACAGCCTTCTCATCGGAGCTGTAGCCGAAGACATACAACCAAGAGTCGTCTCCGCCGAAAATGCATACCACGCATGGAAGGCGCTCAAAGACCTCTACGATCGCGTATCACCAAACACGACGATCACACTCCTCAGCCGTGTTCTAGACACGAAGATGCAAGAGAACGGTAACTTAACCGAGCATCTCGAGACCTTCAACACGAACTGGAACACTCTCAAGACCAGGTGTCAGAGCGGCGATCACAAACTCGCTCAGGCCCTGCTACCCCTCACCAAATCCAACGAAGCAATGGCAGCATTCCTACTTGCCTCTCTGCCAAAGTCGATGAGCAACGTCGTCGATAACATCCAGACCAAACAGGATGTTACATACGAAGATGTACGCCAACGGCTACAAAACCTACAAGAGGAAACCCCTCTCACCGGCAACAACAGGGTACTTCACACCAGAAATACCCCCATACCAAACAGCAAGGAATGCACCTGGTGTAAGAAACGGAATAACCCGTACCAGGGCCACGAGTACAAGGAGTGTAGATAGCTCAAAGAACAGAACAAGACAAGGGATTCAAACAGAAGAAGACCAGGCAGAGATAACTCAGCATCGGTAGTTATCAACGAATCATCCACAACAGTATGCATGGTACGCACCGATACCTCACCTTCTCTGCCCCTTACCTGGATCCTTGATTCTGGAGCTACTTCTCACGTAACACCTTTCAAAGACCAACTCTTCAACATCAGTCCTCACACCAGCACAGTCCGAACAGCCGACGGCACCATCCACGCTGTCACCGGATTGGGAAGCGCTAGTTTCGAATGCTACCTTCCCAATGGAAATAGATCCACCGTTGTCCTCACCGACGTGCTGCTGGTCCCAACCATGGGAAATGTGGAATTGGTCTCAGAAACCGTACTCGATGAAAAGGGGTTTAGAACAGAGTCAGGAGGAGGAAACAAATTGGTCACGAAAGAAAAGAAAGGAATAATTTGAGCGAAATTGGATAAGGGACTTTGGAATGTACAAGTAGTTAGCAATACAGTTCGCTTGACCACTTACTCTGAATGGCATCAAGCACTAGGCCACCCTGCGACACTAGAAAACTTGTACGAAGACATCCATAAGCTACCCCCCAAACCAGAAACATTCCATTGCAGTCAATGCGCACTATCAAAAAGTGTACACAAGAAACTTGCACCAATTAGTACAAGATCCCAGCGAGAATTCGAACTAATCCACTCTGACCTATCTGGAAAATTCGGAACACAATCGCAAGGAAAAGCACTGTACTACATGTCCTTCATTGACGACTATACACGCTTCGCCTGGATATATCTGCTAAAACAGAAAGACAATGCGATAAAGGCCATCAAAGACTACGTCACGAAAATCGAGAAACAGTACAATACAACAATACTGAGATTTAGAACGGACGGTGGTGGCGAATACGTCAACAAAGACACAATGGATTACTTCAACCTACAAGGAATAGTCCACGAACAGACTCCCCCATACACTCCTGAATCAAATGGAGTTGCAGAACGATTTAATAGGACGATAACAACAATGGTCAGGTGCATGATCATGAACCATCCTAAATCGTTATGGGGTGAAGCATACTCAACAGCTGTCTACCTCAAAAACAGGCTACCCCACAGTACGCTAAAGGGAAAGACCCCCTTCGAAGCCCTGAAAGGTTCAAAGCCTAGTATCCAACACCTTCAACCATTCGGAAAGAAATGCTATGTCCACATCCCAGAAAACTCTAGGCCAGCAGGAAGCAAACTAGCACCCCGAGCACACGAAGGAATCATCGTCGGATACTCAGACAGTACCAAACACTACCGCACCTGGATAGGATCACAAAATAGGTTAGTTGTAAGTCGAGATGTCACATTCCCCCCTCCTGAATCAGGGGAAGTCTCCGTGGAACTCGACTACACCCCTATCCTGAAACCAGAAGCGGCACCTGCACCAACAGACGACGGATATGAATCAGAAGACAGGCCTGATCAAGAACCCGAATCGTCAGCACTCGAAGAAAACCTTGAAACAGACGCAAGTAGACTGGGGGCCGGGCTTACGAGGCCCACTCCTGGACGTCACCTCGAACAAAGTAATAAACAGGAAGCTAATCAGGAAAACACAGAAACACCTCCTCCGGAACCACCAAGGAAATCGAAACCTTGGAAACCAACAACCGAAAAGGAGAAAGAATCTGAAGTCCCGCATCCTGTCATAACAAGAAGATCGAATCGCATCCGTGAAAGAACGGAGAAACAAGCAGCACTTGATATCGAAGGGAAAAGGAAGGAAATCCGACAGAAAATATCGGAATTAGGAACCACCTATGACAAAGAGGTATCAGAGATACTAGCCGATGAAGATATGGACGAACAAACCAAGCAACTAGCAATGGAAGCAGCCAGTCTAGACCACAAAAAGGACAAAGCAAAGCTCCAAAGCCAGTACGACAACCTTGATCCCACCATACATCGGGTACACCTAGTAACTGAACCTACCACCTTCAATCAAGCAATGAAAAGCGATGATCAACACCAATGGAAAAAGGCAATACAGACTGAAAAAGACGCCCTTGACAAGGCCCACACCTGGGACATTGTCGACAGACCAACCAACCGAGCAGTAGTCAAAGGAAAATGGGTATTCAAGGTAAAACACAACGCGGACGGAACAATCGAAAGATACAAAGCAAGATATGTCGCCAAAGGCTTCACCCAAGTACAGCACCAAGATTATGATGAGACCTTCGCCCCTGTTGTCCGATACGATTCCCTACGACTCCTACTTGCACTAGCTGCACACAACGGTTGGACACCACAACAAATGGACGTCAAGTCAGCCCTCCTATACGGTATACTAAAAGAGGAAATCTACATGGAACTACCTGAAGGCTACAGGCAGGACCATAAGGTTTGTAAACTTCGCAAATGCATATATGGACTAAAACAATCACCCCGTGAATGGTATGCTTGCCTAGCAGACTCCCTTCAACGGAAAGAATTTGTCCCAACCAAATTCGACCCATGTGTCTTCATACATAAGAAACACCAACTATACATATCGGTGTATGTTGACGACATCATGATATTCGGACCCGACTCCCCATTCAGAAACGAAATCAGACAACTACTTAAGGCAGATTTCGAATGTACGGATCTCGGTAATGCGAAATTCCTACTGGGAATAGAAATAACGGTAACAAAGAACGGTATCACGTTGTCACAACTAGCATACATCAACAAAATCCTAGACAAATTTGGAATGAATAACTGCAAACCAGTTGGCACACCACTCGAACCAAATCTGAGTCTTCGTAAAGGAGAACCAGAAGATCAAATCGAGAAACCAACTGAGTATCAATCCATAATTGGATCACTCATGTACGCCAGCATAGCAACCAGACCTGATATCACCCATACCGTTACCGCCCTCTCTCAGTACTCCTCATGCCCAACTGAGGACCACCTACGAGCAGCCAAACGAACTCTCCGATACCTCAACGGAACCAAGGACTGGAACCTGTTCTACCCGAAAGGAAACACTAGAACATTCGATGGTTTCTCAGACAGTTCCTACGCTTCAGACCTAGATGACAGAAAATTGTTCTCAGGATACGTGTTCAGACTAGGAAAATCAGCCATAAGCTGGAGAAGCCGGAAGCAGAAATCAATCGCAGTCTCAACAACAGAAGCCGAATATATGGCTCTGTCCCTAACAGCTCGACAACTGGTATGGATTCGCAACGCCTTGTGCGAACTCCAACAACAATACCAATACAACATCCACGCCGACAACACAGGGTCTATCGAACTCTGTCGGAACCCACATATCCACGACCAGTCCAAACACATCGACGTTCACTATCACTACACACGTGAACAACTCGAAGCCGAAACCTTCAAACTCCTCTATGTCCCAACCGAAGACAATGTTGCAGACATAATGACCAAAGGACTACCGAAACCAGCTCACCAAAAATTGTCAGAATTGATACGATGTGGCAAGTGAGGGGAAGTGTAGAAATAGGGCATTGCGACATCGGTTATGTATGGAATTACTCATGTATAAGGGATGACTCATAGAAGGAACAGGGATTCAGACAAGGCTTAGTGTCAGGGATTATGTAATCAGGGGATCACGTGGTATTAGAATATCTGTATATATAGAGCGCTCAAACGCCCACATTGTCGCTGGAACTTCAGCGGCGCAATAGTATCTTCTTCGCACTACAAACCACATCCTCCCTCAAGGTCACGTGTTCAAACCACACTCAAGTCATTTTCTCACACACTCCGAACTTCAGATATGGTCATTATCGGTCTCTTCTGTGCTAGTGGTTCGCACAGTGCGCATGTGGCATTGGCTCGGAAAGGGATCCGGGAGAAAGCTATACATAGTACTCGGGGCAGGTAAGAAGAACCTGAAAATGACTTTTGATGGTAACAACCTCTGATTCGCGGTTGGCGAAAAGCTACACCAAATTGAGCACCTGCTTGCAGCTTGCATTTTTCAGGTTCTTATTGCCTGCCCGGAGTAAGGAGCAAGTACGTGCGCTGGAGAAATAGAGTGACGATATTCGAGATGCGAGAGAGAGATACTAGATCGACTAGAGGGAAAAACAACAAAAGGGACCCACTGCTCTGAGAATCGCTAATACTAACCCATGGGGCCGGTAAGAACGAACGTACCCGCCGTACGTCGACTGCTTTGGCCCTTGATCAGAGCGTCGCCAGTACTGCATTTAGTAGGCATGTGGGGCAGATGTCGGGAGTGTTAGACTACAAGCATAGATCAGTGGAAGTAAAGTGGGTACATGAGGTAAGAAGAAGAAAAAGAAGAAGAAGTATGTACATACATGTATGTATACTACATACTACATGTATGTAACGTACAGAACCTTCAGCTGTCCCAACTCTCCCAGGCAAGACAAGACACAAACAAACAACCAAACAAAAAACACACCACCTCCGCCCCCAGCCTATCCCATCATCTCATCTCATCTCGTCTCACCCCACCCCACCCCCACAGACTCGGGACGTAGATACATGTCCCACCCACAGCTACCCACCGTCCAGAGTTGTGAAGCTAGAGACTTGATTCAACAATCAAGGCAAGGCATGATCATTCGTGTTCGTGTACGTATGTAAAGTACATACATGGAACCCACCTGGTGCATCTGGATCACAAATGTCGGAATATCGGCGTTCAATCTCGAGTCTGCATGTCACTGGCTGAACTGAGGCAGGCATAGCATGCACCTTACATATTATTATACATACATGTACTCTACATGCTTAATTGCCATGATGTAGTACCTGCTCTATATGTATGTACATACATGTACATCTAAGATTCCCGATCTACGATCTGCTGGGCTGTCATCGGCTCCACACACGCAGGGAAGGCCGGGAAGCATAATTCGTTTTTGCATCCGCTGCATGCAGGCAGGCATGCATGCGGGTTGGCTACCGTCTTGGGAGGCGAGCTGAAGCAGCATAAGGCCCAAACACATCCTCATCAGATGGATGATGTACCTACTCTACTTACCGATATTTCTGGGATATACGCCCATGGGCTTAAAGCAAAGTGGTGGGAGGGAAACTGGTGGTGTATGCATATTCCCGTGACTTAAGCCAATCAGCAAGCACTTTTCTACCAGTACTTTGCTTTAAGCCCATGGGCGTATATCCCAGAAATATCGGTACTCTATGGTGTCGTATGTGCGTGTGTGTGGGGCTTCAATCCAAGGCAAGACACGATTTCCGACGGAAATATGCAGCTCTTTTGGCGCGTACGAGACAGTTCCGACCATTGAAATTTGACCTCTATAGATTTGTTCTGCTAGGTATGTAGGTACCTATGTTTTGTTTGTTTGTGTTTGTTGGTGCGAAGCGAATTATATGTAATACAGCCACAGCGACAACGATATGAGCGACATGACAGGACAGATCTCTTTCGTGCCCCGCGGAGCGCCCCGTTGACATTAATATCGAGAGAGAATCAGGTCAGGCTGGCCTGTTCTGCGCTCTGGTCTTCGACTGATCTGGAGTCTCGAACTTTTGTAGCCGCCAAACAAATGACAGTATAATACATGTATCGTATGGAGGATACACAGGCGGATGATATTCACTTTCCACCATCCAAGCACGTACATACGCCTCTGCCCAAAAAAAAGGATCTCCCTCGCGTCTCAGCAGAGCGGAAAAAAAAGAAAAGAAAAAAGAGAAACAAAAGAAAAGAATAATCTACCGAGAAAAAGGAAAGAAGAAGTCGTTTTCTGCACACGAAAATCCAGTGTAAATACTAAATAGGTACTTTTCAAGAAAGTACCGATAGAGTAGATAGGCACGCCGCTGCAAGCCACAGTCGCGCACTTCTACGGCGGGAGTTACCCACAAGTAGGGTGTTCTAACCTCCATGACACCCCGCGTGCTTCCTATTGGATAGCCTTACTTGCTGCCTGTTCTGGAACGATCACCGAACAAAAATTAAAACTTCAGGTAAACATTTTTGCGATAGATAGATTCGATGGGGTGAGCGCGCGCGCGCTATGGTAAGTTAATCGGAAATATCAATTAATCCCCATGGTTGTCTTGGGGGCCTAGATTGTCACAGGAAATGAAACTGCGGCTTTGATCTCACGGGCTGTCCAAGGCAGCAACTCTAGGCCAGCCTCGACCACGACTCTCGGTGCCAGCATTGAGTCTGTGGTTTTATTTTCCCCTTCCCTTCCAAGTAATGCATTGGTGACCCAATTACCAATCCTCTAGATATGAAACGAGGGTGAGGAGGAAGAGGGAGGAACAGGAAGGGGGAGTATGGGGAGTATGAGGATGATGAGGAGCAGCAGACCGACGAGGGTGAGCAGATGAAGGCCCTTCAACTCTTGCTGCTCGTCTCGACAGTTTGACAGCTTCAGATCGATCCACACCACTCTCAGCGCGCACCTCAGCTAAAAAAGCCATGCCTACCTTGTTTCGACCTCTAGCTCTCCCATCGCTGTTTCTCGTCTCAGAGCGCTCAAGGGTGCGAAAGGATCTGACTGGACAATGCCACTGTACTTCCCTTAATGAATGTATTTTCTGAGTGCATCAATCCCTATCCCAGATCCCAGAAACTTTCCCACGTGGGTGGTGGCTCTATCTATCTGGCTGTCTAGCTGTAAACCCCACCACATACACTTGGCTTATTTTTTCCTGTTTCTTCTTTGACGGGAGTGAGGGAGGGAAGTAAGTACTGGCGGGGAATACGGATACGGTGAGTACCAGCTACAAACTGACTGCGGCCGGAGAATTTAATTGGGGTTGTTACGTTTTTTTGTCACTTTTTTTCTCTTTCTTTTGGCTTTATCATGGTAATATTATCCTGACAGGCGTAGCAGCGGGTATCTGCAGCTAGCAAGTTGCAATTAGAGTTATGGGCAAGATTAAAAGTACATGTACGTAGGTATCTAGCCTTGCTTGCAAACATTCTCCTCGATCCCAATGTAAAATCGCGCGATAACACCCCGACCCCCAATTTCAGTACAGCCGCCGTAGTCCTACTAGCTACATAGCTGGCTAGAACATGTATGTAACGAGCTAGCCAGCTTTCCCAGCACGGCCATCACGCCTGCCTGTCTGCTCTGTAGTACTGTACTCGCGATCGTATCAACCCAACGCGCAGGGCCTCCTCCTCCACGCACGTCACGGCGTCTCTGAACAATACCTGTATGATCAACAACAATATCAACAATATCATCATCACTCACAGTCATCTGACCACACATGATCTGTGATCTATATCCAGAACTTCTCGAACACCCTCCATTTATGTAGGCTGAGGTTGTTGCTGCATGCACCACCACACACACCACCCACCCCCCCCCCCTCCCTCCTTCCCCACCTAAACTAAATTACGCTCCTTTATGCAAGCGAGTAGCCGCCAAGAATATATCGCATATGCAGGTACAATTTGGGGCCTGTGCGTGACGTCTTTGAAAGCCGCGGATGGGGCTACGCTACCTACTTGGGTGGGTGGGTGGCCTAACACTTTGGGGCTAGGGAGGGAACTCGAGTCGGCCCGACCCTTGGCCGTGCCGGTGTTTGACGTCGGGGTACGGGGTTTCATGAACTTTTGGGTGAGCGAGTACTGCAATTGGCTGTGAGAGAGGTACTATCAGCGTTACCTGTCACGCTGCTTGGTTCAATGTAACTTATTGCTTGGTTGGTTGCTTGGTTGGTTGCTTGGAACAACTACATGTATGGCTCGAGAAGCTATGGTGGGTAGGTTTGTAAACTTCGGCGTTTGCAGCCAATCAATCTATAGGAATTGGGAGAACTACCCCCATAATGGTACTAGCGCCTAGCCTGACGGTGGAATTTTCTCTAATTCCCATACAAAAAAAGTTCCTCTGAAGTTGACACACCCACCCCCTATGCCTTATCGCGCCATAGTACAGTTACTAACCAAGAGTACAGTAACGTACTACTAGCTGATGGCTTGAGCTAATTCGCTGGGGGTAATAATGGTAATTGTATTGTAATAAACAGATATGCATATCCTCAGACAAACAGGCAGAAAAGAAAACAAAACAAAAGAAACCCATTTCCATGTTCATTCCGGTAATCACCGCCCGCCCCATTGAACCAAAAGAGAGAAGAAGAGAGAAGAGAGAGATCGAGAGAAGAGACAATAACAACATAAAAGAAAACAAAACAAAAGAGAACCCTAGACTGATAATATCAGATCATACTCGTAATGAAGAGTGGAATAAGGAAATGAAAAAGAGACTAAAACTAACTAAACCACCATGGAGGACATCCATCCCTCCTCCCTTCCCCAAAAAAGCAACAAATGATTGAAACAAGCACTCCCCGAAGATTGACGACACAATTGCGCGGCCGAAGAAATGGTACGAAATAAGAAAAAAAAGAAAAGAAAGGAGGAAAAAGAAAAGAAAAAAGGAAAGAAAAAAACGTTAACCCCTGATCCCTACCAGAAACCCTTACTGATGTTTCCCAAAGAATGCCCCTCCCCACACCCACTACCACCGACCACCACAACCACCACCACTACCACCACCACCTTCGAATTCCATCCTACCTACCCACCGTCATCTTCAATCACGACCATACTTCTCCCCCCATCATGCACTAACCCTCTCCCCTTCATCCTGG
The DNA here is from genome assembly GCF_003444635.1 of Morchella importuna. Taxonomy (NCBI): domain Eukaryota; kingdom Fungi; phylum Ascomycota; class Pezizomycetes; order Pezizales; family Morchellaceae; genus Morchella; species Morchella importuna. The sequence continues at coordinate 1,341,936 of NW_025763399.1, read as the reverse complement.
ATCGGACCCTGGTATACAAAGGAAATGCCGAAAAGAAACAAAAACACCGAAAATGGAATGTATACATAGGGAAAAAAAAAAAAATAGATCGAAATCAGTGCTTGCAGCAGGGATGGGCCTTCACCGCCGTTTCCCAGCTCCCAGGTACATCTTCACCACAATCGAGATCGCAGAATTCCCGAGACCTCAGCATTGCCGCCGCCGTGTCCTTCTCCTTCTCCTGCTCCTCCTTGGAGAGGAAGAAGAGGTGGAGGAAGCCGAAGCCTACCGCAGCAGTAGGAGCACTTCGTCTGGGGGAGATGATCTCGCAAGGCGACACTGCAGATGAAGCACTACTACAGCCATCATTGGTCTGTAGCTCACTGTCTGTGTTCTCTCGTCCGGCAGCCTGTTCCATCGCGCACTCCCAGTTAGCTATACGGCGAATTGCAGATGGAGAGATGGAGGGCAAAGGGGCTTGCGGGGGAGGAGGCACATACCACGCATTCGGCGCAGGCAGAGTGGTTGACCCAGACCCAGTTCTCGCAGTTGAAGGTGAGGAAGTACTTGCAGCGGAACCTGTAGAATCCTGATCCGCTCATGGTGATGATTTGATATAATATATTGATATAAATAATTTGGGATATTGTTGGTAGGAGAAGAGAGAAGCGGCGGAAAGCAATGTCAAGTATATTTGAACACTCCAAAGAAGATGAGGACGCTATACAGTTTATATATTTATAATATTGACTGATGCAGAATTTTGAGAGACGAAGAAACGGACGAGCTGATGGCGCTGGGAAGAGAGATATCGAGATGCTTTATATGAGAGCTGAGAGGAACTGAACTGCAACTGAACTAACTAACAACCCAGCTATATATCGAATTGGATGACTTGGTCTTATTGTGCCTGTGATCTGATGAACTGGAAAAAAAAAAAACCAAGAATGCGAGAAAGACCCGTTCCCTTTATATGTAACCCCCCCCCCCCCATTGGCACAAAAGCACACGGGCCACCATAGCACCGCAAAAGCTGAAGCTAAAGGGCCTCGTGGCTCCGGGGTGAGCATACATGGGATCATCTTTTTCTTTTTTGGCGAGGCTAGCTGGGGAGATTTGCTAGTTAGTAGCCAGCTAGTTAGCTCGTACAGTGAAGACCCCCCCCCCCCCCCGGTGTTTGCCCTTCCTCACCCTCTCCTCATTCTACGTCTACTTTTACTATTATTACTTCTACTCATTCACTCACTAAGAATAACATACCATCTCCACATCCGCAGCTTCCACTGTCGGTATCCTCTAACTGAAGATCTTCCGCGATAAAGCCCGAATAGTGATGCATCACGAGCTTGAGTCACTATTATATTAGTGGGTTCCTTGCGGATTCTAAAACCTGGATCAAGCTCACCTGAACAGCCTCGTTGTTGGCAGATAATAATATACACTATAGCAGGAATGAAGGAACGTAGGCAGGTTCATGTAGGTAGGCCACTTACTTCACTTGCTCCATGATCCATAAGATACGTTACTCTGGGGGGGGGGGGGGGAGGTATGTGTCACACAATAAGTTCGAAGGTTGAACGTGCAGGGTATGTTACAACGGGGAGAGTTGTTTAGATCCTCCTCCTCCTCCTCCTCCTCCTCCTCCCGCTGCTCCTCCATGGTGGGACATTGAGAGACATTACTTTTCTTTTCTTTTCCAAATGTGTTATCGATACTAGCTGCACTTCCATTTTCAATCATGGGTAATAACGGAGTCGTTGGAAGTATCTTTAGGAGAGGCAGTACCATATTCTTCATGCTATGCTTACGGCGCATAGCGAAGGATGGTGATACAGGAAGTGCGAATTAATGCCACTGACCGTCTTTCTCTATCTTTACCTCTATGTTCAGTCTCTTTTTTACCTCTATCACTCTCTCGGCATGATCCATGAGTATCAAGTTATTTTTCAAAATCCGAGTGCAATGCCATCATCTCCACTATAACATGAACCATCGTCTATTTTTATAATACCTTTTCCTTAGTTATTTTTTCTTGAATTTGCCGTCCTCTCTCAAATTCAGGCTATTCATCCTACTTTACACACACAAGGAGTATCAGTAACGACTCATCCTCCGTTACATCTGGCATATGTCATCCTCTCTCTCACTCACTCACCTCCAGCCACAGCCCACTTCGACCACCAGCACTGTAAGTACTCTATTCTCCCCTTACCCATACACATACACTCAGCCCGCCAGTACCACAACCGAACCTACAAACTATATTGTATGTCTGAGAAGTCGGATGTGCTCGGGCCGGAGGTACTCCCCCACCTAAATTGTACCTAGTTATATACGGGTTTCTGATCTTTGATCACTAAGCTATTATATTATTCCCCCGTTTCGCAACTCGAGCTATGTGCCTGACATATATTAACAAGCTATATGTAGCTAGCTAGCGCAGCCCGCCGACGCGCTCCCACCAACCCCCCCCCCCCCCCCCACATCTACCACCTCCCTCTGGTAGATCGATTGATCACTCGACTCTTGTCTAACTAGTGGCTGGGTGGATTTATGTTCATCCCATATTAACAGCCCCCCCCCCACTCCCCCCTCCTCCCCCCCCCCCATCCCCTCCATCCCCTCCATTCCCATCCCTCTTCACGCCCAGGGACAGCCCTGGTACGTTTGAATTCCTGGATTTGCAGGCCACTAACCTCAGCTGAGAGTGCCCGCGCCGCAATATATCTCCCCATAGCCTCGGGAACCTGCCCCAAGGATCTGGGCTACACAAGAACTAGACATGGGAGGGAAGGGAAGGGAGGGGTACTGGAAGAGGGAGGGAGCGTCTACACTCGGACTCGCCTCGTATGGGGTTGGAAGGGGGGGGGGAGAGAGGGACTGGGGACTGGGGACCGCGGGACTGGGGGATTTACCGCTGTTTTAGGCTGGCTGGCGGTGTCGCTTGTTTCTTGCGGTGGACCGCGCGGTAGTTGATAAGCGGCGACCAGCCAGGCCAGCGCTGCTGCGAGCACTACTCTATACTATAGTGCATAGTTGGCTACGAGAAGTGTATGCAACATATTCTATGTATTCTATGGGAGGATGTGTACGGATATGCTTAACATGCAGCGGGCTAGCTCGGGAATCAAGCTTGCAGAGCTGGGCGAGGCGGAGATGATCGCCCGGTCAATGGTCAAGATTGTGTTGCAGGTGTAGGTACATAGTGTATGTATATATGTAGCTTCAATATATACATGTCGATCGCGGGGAAAGTAGGGGTGGTGGATGCGTGACTGATAGATAGCTATAGCTGCGTACACAGATCTTAATCTTGTTGAGCATGAGGTTGGTTATGGAGTGGAATGAAACACGGACTGGGAATTAGAGCCCATCACGAGGCCGATGTTGCGGCAATTAGTGTAACTTCTTATGAGTTGTTGAGATATGGTGAGTGATTGAGTGAGTGAGAGAACGTGAAATTCAAAAAAAGAGGTAGAGCTAGCTAGGGATCGAAATCGGGGGTATGGGTTTGGATCCAACGGTATGGCCGGCCGGGGGTTTCGGGATTCATGCCCTCAGCTAACAGGAATACCAGACTGATGGGTATACAGGAAATCAAGCTTCAAGGGGGTTGGTCACCTGGGCAGCTGGGGAGAGAGGGAGAATTCACTGTCGTTGCCCCGGACCAATCAATAGAGCTGGATGGAGGGGTGAGTGATAGGATTTGCATATTCTTGGTAGGACTAGGAATATAGCAGCTGCAGAGGTCAGCTAGATGGCTAGCCTCTAGTAAATAACAGGCCTGAATGTCTCGTATTCGACCACGTACGTATGTGTCCGTAGCTAGCTAGCTAGCTATCAAGAAAGTTGGCATGGAGTTCTACTCGCCGTCATGATCGTCACCTGTATACTAGCTACATAGCTACATGCAGTAGCTAAGCTATGAACATCAATCACGGAGAGAGAGAGAGAGAGAGAGAGAGAGAGAGAGAGAGAGAGAGAGTCAAAGCCAGCTAAATTAAAGTAGCTATTACCAAAAGGAGGTCATTTCAAATATCACAAAGAACGTGGGGTCCATAATTAAATAATACAAGCACATATTAATTACCGACAGCGGCAATCACTGATCTGAAAGTCTTCTCCCCCATAAGAAGTAGTTAGTTGCGCAAGGATAAGAGGCATACACACAGGTGAATGTGGTGCGCATCTTCGTCTCCGAACCAGCTGCTGCACCGTGCAGTGCATACCGCGGGCACGCCAGAACCATCCCTGCTGTAGCTCGTACGTACAGCAAGACACACAGATTGATAGACTCGAACATCGCAACCACAACTACAACTACAACTACAACTACAACTACAACTACAACCACAACTACAACCACAACCACTACCACCACGACTACCGGCCGGAAATGCGGAGCTGGCAGCTGGGAAACTTTGATATTTACAGATGGAGGGCAGCGCCGAGGTGCGACAGTATAACGGCTAGCTAGGGAATTTGCAGTGTGTGTGAGACGGATGTGAACCAGAGTCGAGATTATTAGCATACTAACCATCCCATTTGCCGTTGAGATTGTGAGCTCTGTATCGCTCTTTCTGTTCATCCCTCTCTCCCGGGCACTGGATGGATGCATTGCATACTTGTGTCCAGATCAGCAATGGTTAATTACGCGGCTCCTTCTTCCGTTTTGCAAAGTGATTGGGGGGAGGGGGGGTATAAGCTAGGTAGGCTTGATCTAGAATGGCCATATGGAGGTTGCTCTTTGATACCAAGTATTGATCTTCTTGCAGAGACTCGAATGCGGAAGCGGCTCCGCTCCGTCGTCCAACTAACTGTGTAGCTGGCTGGCAGCAGCAGCTCGGGGCCGGTCCGATAATTGTGCATGCGTCGATATATGTATTGTCTTGATATGTACGAACTGCTGTTATCAGATTGGAAGTTATCATATCGTCAGGATATCCGAAAGTGTACTGGGGGCCGAGATACATAGGCCAGGCCATGATCAAACTCGCTCGGGAACCACGGATGCAACAGATCTTGCAATCCTCAGTGGGCATAGGGGGGCAGCAATTGTGCCAATTAAGCTCATGTCTGTGTCCGGCGACGTTAATGCATATGCTCAGTAATCGTTCACGTCAATAATGAATAGCAAATAGCGAGTAACTAGTTAACTCGTCGGGGCCGTAAGAAGGTGAGGGGGGAGGGCCTAAGCGTAGTAGTAGCTAGTAGCAATTAAATCCATGTAGGTATATTGTAGCAGTTGTTGTAGTGATAGAGTAGACCTCTATAGATGATCGATCATCCTACATATTATCAGGCTAGCTCCCCTGTTCCTGATCGATTGCTCCGCTGCCATGAATGCAGCGAAGTGCTACATAGTATTCACGGCCCGACCTGCTGACATCCGAGGCGGCTTAGACAGAAATCCGTCAGTGCGAACAAAGGGCCAAGCATCTTTCCTGCCGATCCCGGGGCACGTGGTGACAGTGGTGGTGGTGGGTTACATGGTGGTTTGAGGTTTGAGGTTCCTTCTACGCACAGGGGAACTTGCAATTGGTAACCATCTCCTGGTGTCAAATTTCATCACGAATGCCGCCGAGAGCGTTTATCTCGTCGATTTACGGGGGCTAGAATCTCAATGTTTGGACCCGAACATCATCTATAGGTGGAGAGTCTAATGTCCGGTATGGTTGATAGATAACGTTAACAGTCAATTCGTGATGGACGCAATTTCACCTCAGCTGGATCTGGTCAATTCCTCTGCTGGCTGTCTAGAAATGCGTTTAATTGCCTGGCTGGCTGACTGGCGGTAAACTCTATGTTTGTGCAGCAGGAATTTAATAAATCATACGATATTTATTCATGATGACAACATCGACTCGTACTGTACTTCCTTCTTTTTCTTCTTCTTCTTCTCTTCGTCTTTTACTAGTACTAGTTCTCTCGGGGGTCTTCTTCGGGCAAGGCAATATTATTACCTAGCAAAATTGCTAGCCACTCAGGCAACTCACCCCTTCGCACACCCATTTAAACTACAACAAGACAGTCGAGTCGAGCCCAGTCGAGTCGAGTCGTCGGGGATGGGGGCTTGAAGATGATTTACACACAAACAGCCCACATACCTACTCACAAACACAAACACAAACACAAACACGCACCCACGCACACGCGCGCACACACAGAAAGCAGCTAGAAGCACACCACACCACAGCGCAGAATAGCTGTAGGCGCCCTCGGATATTAGATATTGGGTGCCTGCCCATCATCATCCCATCCCATCCCATCCCATCCCATCCCATCCGTTCTCATCCGTCAAAAAAGAAGCCTTGACGCAAGCAATTGGGGAAGGGAAACTACTCTTGGTCTAGAGGCGGCCATACCATGATCTGGGTATACGTGATATGGAACCTAATCGCGGACTGTGTTTGGGGAACGTGCGTCCGCATGAAACAACTCTGATCCTTCCGCCCTCTCCGCTCAAACGTCAACTTTAATGTCCAAAGTCAAAGTCTGCCCGTCACATGGAGCGTGGGGCTGGGGGAAGGAGGGGAGGGGTCTAGAAGTGACATGTCCCCGGCTAGGCTGCATAGGCATAGGTACTACCTGCCTATGTACCGTACAAGCGCATCTATACTGTGGAAGTGAGAGGAAGCATGGCAGAAGGGGGATAGAGAGAGAGATAACTCAACCTGACTAAGGGATTGATCGAGTGCAGTCGTTATATGGCTGCGGGTATGTAACGTCCATGATCCAACGAATGCATTCATCATGTAGGTACATGTATGTACCTGCTGTGCCTGTACCAACTGTTTTTCGCGTAACCCTACATGTAAGGTACCCGGTACATACAGGTACCTGTCAAACAAAAAAAGAAAGAAAAAGAAAGAAAAGAAAATAAACGGAGGAAAAGAACGAGTATGTACATACGTGAGCACAATAAATTGGTTGATTCGCCGATCCCACATGTTTTTGCGTTATAATCGGGTTTCTTACTATTTCCTGAGTCGGAGAGAGAGCTCAGCTAGGGAGGGCCATGAGGAAGGAAGGAAGGAAGGGAAGGGATCAGTTAGCTGTAGCTATGCGGTTCGACTCGGAGGCTAATCGACTCGCCTCGCGCGTTTGTAGACTGTCGCCCGACCAATTGACCACGGCCCCCTTATGACAGATAACGTGCAACTACGTCTCGCTCTTACTTGGTCAGGTCTTAATCGTAAATAGCTCCGAGTCTATCGGCCGCGAGTGTTAGATATATATTTGTCGATCATCCAGTGGATCCATCTCGCTTGGGGCTTAGGTCCTGCATATTACATGTGGGTACTTACTGTACTCTACCTGTACAGCTTGCTAGAGACCTCTGACCAGGTAAACCAACCATGGCAGTATATATGGCTATACTCTAGATTATCGTAGCATGTACTAACTTTGTACACACCTACGTCTAGGCACATTTCACTTACACGTATGATCATGACATACATGATCTGCTACGTACTGTCTATATATCTGTGACGGCAGGCTACGCTTTCTCATACAGTTACGTGTAAATATGCTTGTAATTACATTCCTACATGCGTACCCTCAGTGAGATCTTTATCTTTGATATGATACTAACCTCTGCTCGATCGATCAGCTGATCTACACGATATGTATGTGTACACCATGGGACACACCAATATATTATAGCATACACACGCACACAAACGCACGCGTATGTAATGGTATAATAGAGACGGTCTAATATAGATGCTCTGTATGTAGGTACATGTACTTGAGCATAAACAATCAAATAAGCACAATAACCAGGTTTGGGGATGAGGCAGGGGAGGTTTGCGTGCTTACCGTACCACTTACCGCCGCTGTCCACAATCACGATACCTATACATGTATCGTACAGCATATATACATATACATATATATATATATCTACAGGTACATACATGTACTTACATGTCTAACTTCACAATATGCGTGCAGGACAGCTTGCGGGTTAATTAGTGAGGCCGCAACCGACAACCGAGATCCCGGGTCGCCCGGTGGTATCACAAGATCCTTGCTACGACATCGCATATTCCAAACGATGATAGATCCAAGGAGCCATGCATGCATGTATCTTTTTTTTCTTTCTTTCTATTTTTCGACTTTTTGCGGGAGTGCCCCCTGAATTATCAGGGCGAGGGCCGAAGTCGAGGGCAGGAACATATCGAGGGGCGTCGGTCATTTGCGGGGCGCTCTTCGACAATGTGACGCTCGACTAGGCGATTGATGGAATGTCATGGGCGGTGCTAGTACATGGCCAATATGATGTTATAATATTGTACTCTGCTTGGGGGGGGGGGGGGGGGCTGCTTAACAATCAATGGGTGGTCCGGAGAGCTCGAGACTCTGGCGACTGATGTGATGATGACTTGGCCGGGATGGTGTTATACTGCAGACGTACCCGTGAGTCCATGATCTAGGAATTGAGGTGATGGGAAAGGGTTTCTTGCGGGTTCGGTAATCATCATTACTGGCTTGCCTTGCACTGTACTGCATACTTTACATACTAGTATTTCGCTGACGTTTTTGGGCTGGGCCATTATTGCATACACCCAAGGTCATGAGCTTGGCGTATTTTTGTATGGCATGCAATATCAGTCGCGTCCACAAACGTCAGAGAAATACGAGTACATACACATGTATGCCTTGCTTGCATGCATGGATCACTAGACTACTCGTGGATGGTATGCATCACTCTGCTCCTCAGTGATTGGTCGGTGTTGTGGCGTTGGCCTGGCTGCCAACCCACGACATTCCCTCATGCTCTCAGTCAGTAAAGAATCCAAAGACAATCCCGGAATCCAAGATGAATTGGGTCACGGTCCGTGAGATATTCAAGTTACAGCCTGAATTATAGACTTCACCGGAGCTGAAAGCTAGGAAAGACCGAGAGGGCGACGCCGTTCGTATTCCTCTATTCATCTGGCTAGCTGGTTGGTTTGCGAGCTTTCATGTGGCCACTACGACGTTACCGGCGGGAGTAATCGCTTCTGGTGGGTTTATGCTCGCTTCGTCGTTTCAGAAACTGGGCTGATGTGATATCGATGCTGGTGATACATGGTGTTGCTGGTTGAGGGGGAAAAAAAGACACAGCCTGGTCTTGTTCCTTTTTCTTCCCTTCTCTTTCCTTTGTGCATCGTGGGATGAAGCTATGGATCATGCCTTCTCACTCGTGGCATGGTTTCCTGATCTAATCATCGCTCTAGTCTTGTTGTTGCATCAGGATGATGCAGGGGCGGTGGTATAACCATAAATACGGCCCGAATGATCATCTTTCCTCATTTCTGCAATATATATTGCATATGTGCTTGTAGTCGTAATTGTGTATTTGATTATCATCATGGTTTTATGCAGGGAACACATACCTAGTATGTACTTCGGTGAATGATTCAGGGGTCTCTTATTCGTAGTGAGTGTACAAGTACGTACCCAATCATACAGTCCACTATATTCAAATTTAGTCAGGCGATTTTTATCGAACTGGAAACTTGCGCGGATAGAAGAGCTTCGATTCAACGATCCGGTTCGGGTGGGTAGGTAAGTACATGTAGTACATACAATAGTATCCACATCCACCTTCGTAACTTAGCCGTCGATTTTCATATGGTGCCTTGTAAAATTGTATGATACCCCCAATTATAAGGCCTAATAACGAACCCGGAGTATGTACGTGGGTTCAAAACTTTTGCCGGGGGCATGATCCCGCTTTTGGAGACCGGTCAGCCACGTGCTCGATCTTAGTTTCGCTAAATATTAACAGACTTCCTAGTTCGTGGCCTTGACTCTAGCCCCTCGGGGCTTAAGAAATAATAAGATTTTTAGAGTAAAATATATGTAGCTGTATCATGTTATAACTCTCGATCAGAGTACTGTGCGTGTATGTTTCGCTCCCCGCAGCTTTTCAGGAATTAAACAATTGAGCCGGATTATAATTGACCCCAATTATTAATTCAGGCGTGTTCAAAGGCTTAATAGAATACAGTGGTGATTATTTTTTTCCCCCCACAGAGCATGCACGCATCTCCTCGCTCGGTGGACATGATCGTTCTGTCAGTCCCACCGAAACCAGACACAAGAAGTACAAGAGATGACACCGCAACGCACTTGAGGCAGTGTCAGAAAAGCAGCGAGAGCAACTAGTCCTAGAGAGGCCGATCAAACATAGTTGCCGCATCTTATTGCAACTTCTCAGCGCAAAACCTTCACTTCTCTATTGAGTTTATCCGGAGCAAGGCCGAGCCTCCCTACCGCTCAGCGAGTAATGCGTAATTCGAAACAACTGTATGTTTTCAGCGCGGTTTTGGATTGGCGAGGGAGCAGAATGGTAACATGATTCTGATCCCGGGACTACTAGTCCTATGTGCCCTAACTTGTAATAACGAGAAATTATCCGTTGGAGCAGCATGTAGACGTGTGGTACTGTGGTCCTGGATAGGAGTCTCGGAGATAGTGAGTCTAGTAATATTATCTCACGCGCAAGCAAGTAGTAGTGGGGATAAACATGAGACGGGTCGTATTTATTTTTCTGTTTTCACCTGGCTTCAAGACAGGCTCTTTCTTGTCTGATCAGCATAGTTAAGATTGTTTTTATATTTATCTCAGACACCAAGTTAGTACCTTTTGAAGAGACAAACGACGGGAACCAAGAGAATATCTTTTTTTCTTCTTTTTCTCTAATTAGACACTGAAACGTACGTATGTACACCTGTTGTCGAGATGGGCCTTTACTAACTGTGGGGCAGCTATCTTTTTCTTCTCACATCTCCAGCTCACACAAAGTTTTAGACACGTTCGAGTGATTAGCGATGATCCGCTGCAGATAAGGGAATCACTCCCGTTGCGATGCCATTGGCTGATCCAAACAGTGGGTTTTGCCTCAAGTCGGCGCTGCTTGATTCAATCAATTCGTAATATATCCTAACGAAAATCTTTAAGCCTTTTATTTTTTCTTTTCTTCCCCCATTAGAATCTGCCGGAGGAATGATAAGACGTTCTTTTCTTGATAAATACCCGAAAGACACGTGCAAGGTATATATGGATGTATGCAGTCTCTCCTATTGATGTCTCATGTATTGTAACATATTCCACTCTGTTGGTTTCTTAAATTCCGGTTTAAGTTATGAAACTCCGTGTCCCGCGTGTAAAGAGAAAAAAAAATAAAAACGGCTGGAATGCAAGAGGAAAAAGAAAATGTAAGAAATCTGGATTAATAGCATGTGTTTGAGGCATGCAAAACTTCGTGATCAGTTCTAGCTAGCTTGTAATAATGCGTTAATTGACCATCAAGCGAGCTAGAAAAGGATGAAAGATCGACTCATTTCAAGCACAAGAGTCAAGGTCAGGTTGATTTTCCTGTGTCAATTGTGTCAGGTGAGCTAGCTTGCTTGACATCGACACCTAGCCTGGTCCCTGTACTCTACGCTATATATTTGTAGATCATTGATATTTCCGCATAAGGAGTAGGTAAAGAACAAAAGTCGCGCGCGCGGTTGCCAAGAAGAAGTGAGAAAGGGGGAATGGAGAAGAGAGAACCGGAATTTTATCGCCGGGGAAAGTCGGAGAAACCGTTAGCCGCAAGACATGCAGGAGTGACATGCATCAATCAGGAGGATAAGACATTATAAGCTATATAACACAATTAATCGACATATCATCTTCTCCATCCTATAGCTAGATAGCAGAGGGTAATATGTATCCTCTTACTAGCCATGTATGTAAGTAGTCATGGACGTTGAGTACTTATGTGCATGTGGCCTCGGGAAACATCTACCAAAAGAGTGCATGTATGAGAGTCTATGAGGCTTCATTGGCAATTAATTGCGTGTAATTACATCTCTGAACCAGCGTGCATGGGTGGGGCGCGGGGGGGGGGGGGGGGAGGGATAAGTGATCATGAGCTATGAAGCTACATAAGCACGTGTATAACGGTCATCTTAATCAACCGGATAACACGAGTGATAGTGAGTGATGACGAACGGAAACAAGGGGAAGGGGGGCCCCCTGGGGGGGGTGTGTGTGTGTGTGTGTGGGTTAGGCATTAACCAGGGCTTAACAGCTGCTACACCTAAACATCAATTAAAGGTTATGTATATGCGAGATTGTATTAATTTCTGTAATATTCGTCTAGCTCAGGCAATTGCTATACATACACATTTACATGTACGTACATACATATGTAGAAATGCATCACGACCACACCTGCATGTACACATACATGCCTTGTAACAAGAACAGTTTTTATTCCGGAACGGCGCGGATGTGCGCACAATCACTTCGCACTGGATATATATCTGCATATGTCACCTGCCGTGATCAATTGCAGCTTCCTTGCGACTGTTAACAGGAATACCCGAGCTCAGCCCTGAGAGATACATGTGGAGAAACTGGGCAAGCTGGCCGGAGCTACATGTAACTAAGATCACTCGCGTGATCGAACTAGTATGCATGCACGGTATGTCGACTCTCAATTGTTGGAATCACATAGCTCGAGCGCGAGCCCACATTATCTAGGACAGACGTAGTACTGGGTAGCCTACGTCCGGGAACAAACCGGCTTCCAACTTGCGCAGCTACCCGAGGACAGACCTAGACGGAGTCAGAAACATTCAGCATAAATTAAAGATACATGTAGTCTGAAAGGACGTCGAGTGATCCACTATGAATCAGTTGATTAATTGCATGAACGCTTGGAACTTGGATGATCCGTGAAACGTTGTAGTTAGTACCTAATTGCCTGGCTGCATGCACATGCACGTGGTTCGGGAAGAAATACATGTAGTTATTTAGCACTGTTTGTGTACCGAATATTTCTTTTGGGGCATTTGGGTCGATCAGTGAAACATGTATTTCAGTGGAGACTCAATCATGGTTCAACACGAAGTATCGCAAACTGGACATCTTTTGCACAGCCTTCTCATCATTAGCGATCGCTTATGCAGAGATCCTATATCATTGTCGTCTTGTATCAGCATATATCTCATGAAATGAGTGTAGCAGGATGTTGATTCAAGTTTGGGCATGTATTTTTAGCAACACTTCCCGGGATATATCACGTACCACCACTGCCTCCGAAAGCCTGAACGTTTCATGTGTGAAAAACGCGGGGAACCCTGCCTATTGAAGATATCTCCTGTAAAATAGTATTCTGCTAAGGTCAGAGGTATATATATGTAGTTATTATTTGCAGTTATTATTTGTATTCATAAAACATTTCGCGAACACCCAAGATTAGTTGGATACTTGTAATGAACCGTATAATTATAATTCACAGGTACGAGCTAATTTGATAAAATAAAAGAACCTGTAGAACAAGAACCTGCTACCGTGTTGGTGTCATCGAGCTAAGATTCTGCACTGAGATGCATGTCACTCTGCTAATACTCGTTTACCACGAAAAGAACCAGAAAATGCAAGTGACGGAAACAGGGATACTTTGTATGAGAGATCACCGCCACTCCATACAAATAATCCTTACCCTGAGCAACTGCATTTTCTGGTTCTTTTCGTGGTAAACAAGTATATCAGATCTAACGGCCCCATACCACTATTGTATGTATGTGTACGTGTTCGGGCGCGCGGGAAAAAAAAAAAAAAAACATGGGGAGGACGCGATATATGGACGGTGAACCCCGGATATAAAAACCGCCACTCCCATGGTATGACATGGAAATCCTTGTCCGTTTGGGGTAGAATGCAGTAAGATAATACAATTTCGCCGGTCAGCAGTAACTTTAGCCTTTAAAGCTTTTTTTGACCCAAGAGCCTGGGCGCATGAGTGTTGCGCTTTGACCACGCCTTCAAGCATTATGACAGGAAGATCCGTCGAGTCAACCAGGTCTCCACACAATAAAAATACAGGCCGGTCTCTAACGCCGATATGGTGCATGTCTGGTATATAAGCGACGGATTATTTTGATGCCTGAAATCGTGATAGAATCAGTGGGACCGACCCCCCCCCCCCGGGCCCGGCGAGGACAAGCATTTGTGCTCCCGATGTTTCTGTAATTATATAATATGATATAGAAGCGAGATTGAAAATAACGTTGGTGGCGTAGAATAAATAATTAAAAATATATATCGGTGTGTTGGGTGGCCGGCCTTGCATCACACAGTATCACTCACTGCTGCTTATAATTATATGTTGATTAGTTTCATCATATGATATCACTCATCGCTGTCTCTATGATATAATATGATAATGATTAATTTATTGATTCTGGTATAATATTCCTTTAGCTCTAACGCGTCTTGTATTGCTCTGATAATATCTCTTCTGTATGGTTGGACGTTTGCGCTGTCGCGGATACGGGGGAGGGCAGCAGCTTGAACCCCCTAAGTAATTCGGAGGCTGGTATATACGTTGCATTTTGATATGATACCGAGTAGTATTCCTTGTTAGACTTAAGTTTGTAGAGCTTCAATGTGATCGGATAGGTAGTTAATAGTGTGCTAAGTTTCCTTCAACGTCTACAATTACGGACATTCTTCTCAGAAAAGAAAATAATTATTCTAGGAGATATAATCTACGAAACCATTTTTTTGAAACATAATGGCTTTTTGCCTGTCAAAACTACGTTTTGAAGCACGAATAACCTAACCCTGAGGAATCGCTGATATCGAAGCCGTCGACTTGCTCAAAAATTATTCCAGCTAGAAAGCCTATTAGCCCAGCTACTCTATAGAATGTGGTCATTATAACTATCGAACTTATATTTTAAAATTCTCTATGTAAGCATAAGTATATCTAAAACTATGGATAAGCTCAAGTTATCAACGCGGAGGGCAAGTTTAAGAAAATTGTTGGTGGCCGGCTCATATATATACATGGTGCGCGGGCGGCGCCATAAGTCTTCTTAACTGTCAAGAGCTAAGCATATATGACGACAAGAAACACTTGTATTACTAGTGATATAACGCCGTGCCAGTAGCTATTAAATGACAGGTGTAGCCAAGGACCTCCTACAAACAAAGATATATTATATGGTGCCCATTTATACACATACTCGAGCGCGCGGATAACTGCATGCAATTTATAGTGATCGGTACGAGACGAGTTAGTTGTCTTTAGGCTAGTCTCGAGACATTGCGTAAAACCAGACGAAACGTGAGTGCTGATATGGACAAGACGAGACAAGATCTCGAGATCGAGACCTTTTAACTTTTTCTCCTCATGTAAACATGAATATATGGTCTCCAGTCTTATTTCTAAAAAGCCAAGGAAATCTGATATTTTTTATTTGCATTAATTAGTGTGATTGGGGGTTTTTGGGTACCTTCCCCGCTTTAAGCTGGTTATGTTATATGATGAAAAGTTTGGGGACTTTGATCATGATGATTGATCGAGACTAGGCAATTCTCTCATAAGTTTTGGGATTTAGCTAAACAATACAAGACAAGGCGAGAGTTTGCTGGGTCTCTTCTTGAGCCCATCGATCACTACCTTAATTCAATACAACGATTCTCGTCATAATCATGGCGTTCACAGGATCGAGTATTGCATAGCATACGTCTCGTTTAAAGACACATTGCGCTAGATCCATTAATCTACGGGCTTGGCTATGTTTTTGCGGTTGCAACGTCGTCAATATTTGACCACGTTGTTTTCTGCGGGTTACTTTGTATTTACAATGTAGTGGCCAGCATTAAAGTGTTCTACCGTGTGGTCTCCAAGACACCATTCGAGAGCCGAACAAGGCCCAATCCTGTCTTACTTTGTGGGGTGAGGGTAACTATCCCTTCTTCTCCCGTTCGCCCCTAGATGCATACACAAACGACTTGATGAATTAGAAACAAATCCGTCCCGGAATAGGCTTGAGAAAACCGAGTGAGTATTTGTGAGCCAAGACCCAAACGAAATGAAAGCTTTGCACCATGATGTCTTTATGTCTTCCCTGATCCTTAGTTCTTATCTATTCCATTGCCTAGCTGCTCAAATCATACCCGATAAACATTTAACAAACAGTTGAAGTTTATGTGCTGTTGCGGGGAGGGGTTTGGGGGAGGACTAAACTATATTTTTATCACCAACACCTATGGCACTATTAGTATACTTATACTTACTCGATGATTCTTGAGATGATTTCTGGAGGGAGAATGGTGTCATTGATTAGGTTTACTAGTGGTGGATTGGTGGCTGATTGGAGGAGTTTTAATTTCGGAGGTGTGAATATAGTGAGTGTCGTGATTATGGAGCTGGAATGAAGGAAGGTGAAACGAATAAATGTGTTTGGGGTGCTGTACTCTAGTGGTGATGGTGGTATATGTAGGTGGGCCTGTGTATGTACAGTATGCATGCATAGAATGCTTGGATAATATTTCTATGCAGCACTACCTCTACCATGGTACGAAATGCATCAGTAAATGCATCATAAATGCATCAGTGAAAGTCGTCAGTCAATTTATCAAGCCTTGTTCCTAAAACGTGTGGATAATGGATCAACTAATGCATCAACCAATGCATCCTTAATGCATCACAGTCTCGTTTTGCCAAGAGTTCGGGAAATACTTATATCAGGAAAATAGAAATGCAAACAGTGCCGGATTTCTGAATCATGCCAGTGGGTTGAAATGCATTAGTAAAGGAATCAGTAAAGACATCAGTAAAGGCATCAGTAAAGGAATCGGTAAAGAGATTAGTAAATGCATCATACCAAAGAACACTCTTGCCCTGATGCAAAACAAATGAATGTGGAGGGATTGAACCTGAATCCTTCCGATTATCTAGCTTAGACTTGGAGCTTACCACCTGTACCATTATATCTGTTCAATATATAGCACTTACTAGTACAAGCAATACGTATAAGCTGACTCAATGGGTATATGTAGCCGAACTGGAGATCCAAGAATATCTAAGTCAATAATCAGTAGAGACAAGAAATACCAAGAACAGTACTAGTACTAGTAGTATTCGCGGTCCGACGATTTTCCCTACTACACCTTTACCTACTGTCGACGATTTTACCTACACCTTTCCCTACTATCGACGATTTTACCTATACCTTTCCCTACTAAGTAAATACTGTCGATGATCTTACCTACACCTTTCCCTACTGATTGACAATGTTCCCCAGGAAAGTTGTAGGGAAAGGTATAGGTAAAATCGTCGACAGTAGGTAAAGGTGTAGGTAAAATCGTCAGCAAATGTGTAGCCTGATGCATTTATTGAGGCCTTGACAAGCTTATGCATCAACTGATGCATTTGCAAGCCGCTTTCGTATGGGAAATGCATCAATTGATGCATTTCCTGCCTTGGTAGAGTACTCTTGACTAATCCAACTATTCGAACCCAACGTTATAACAAAACAATCTATAAAACCCACTGACCAGTGTAAGAAGTTCAAGATAAGTAAGAAGTTCAAATTCTTCTGCAATCAAAAGCTGGAAAACCTTATACCCTACGACTCATGCCTGAAACAAAACTCTAACCTTTCCCCAATAATCTTTACAATTTACGCAGTTAATTCTCGACCCCCCTATGTACAAAAAAGAAATCAATACCTCAATTATCGATGACAATGGAATAATTAAATTATCAAACAAACCCAACTTAATTACGAAAAAACTGAACGGAACAATTACAGAACGCATTACTCAAGCCAAGCCTCTCAATGTCAAATACGAATCTCGGGAGTAAGGTTTTATTTTGTTTAGGCTAATGATATCAAAACTACAGTAACCTAACGATATAGTGTCCATTTCAGGACTTCAGGTCCGACCGGGTGACCAACTAAAATACATTGGTGTTTCTCTAGACCCTACCCTCTCATCCCGACCAACAGTATTGAAAGGACCGAAGGCTCTCCACGAAATGCGAATTATCCCTCTACTCCCATGATCAACCGCCAAAATAATCAACTACCGTGACCTGGTAACACAAGCATTCCTCCCGCCCCTACTATGGGCTCAGAGGCCTGGTGGTCAGGCGCAGACGACATATTACGATCACTTTCACCCCTCTATAATAAAGCCGCCCACATCATTACTGGCTCCCTAGATGGATCAAGCGAGAAAAACCCCTCAGGGAGGCAGCCGTCCCCATACTGGATCGAACGAAATGAAGATTGATTATAAGCTGAACTCTCTCCTATTGCTACTACACTACTACTACTACCACTACTACTACCGTTAATTCTCGAAAACTCCACTATCCCCATATTTGTATGTTTGTATGTTTGTATGTGGTAAGTCCGAACCAAAGCGAATCGGCGTATCAAACTTCACGGACTCATGCAGGTGCATACCTTTCCTCACCCGGAATTAAGATTTAGCAAATTGGGGATAGTGAAAACTCCCTCTACTACAGGTATTGACCTAGTACTACCGCGAGGTCTGTCTCTAATAGATGTAGCCTTCTGGAGGTTAAACGAGCCGCAGTTGAATTGTCGGTAAATGTGTCGATTTTTCCGCCGAGGGGTCGTGTGGAAATGTGTCATTGAGATTAGTACGTCGTAATGTGGGAAATTAGACGACTTTACCTTAAGTACATTAAGTAAGTACACCGATATCTTCATGAATGCATAACCCTAACCCTATTAAAGAAATTGCGATAGAGCAGTGGGCGCGAATCGCGATTGCGACATAGAGAGACTCAACATGATAATTATAATTGTCATGTGATATAGCTTATAGTCGGGTAGTTAGTCTATTTCACACTATACCAGGCTGATAGGGTTTGAATAAATATCCATCTTAAGTATTTATTTTACAATTAAAGGCTCAGCCGGCCTAGCTATCAGAATTAATTAAGGATGGAGATACTGGATTTAAATTCTAACAAATTTGTTTAGCGTATAGTAAGTATGCGGTCCTCTGTACTACTTATCCTCCTAGATACCGATCGCCCTAAATATTAGTCAGAGCCATAGTCCAGTGCGGTCAATCATATCATATATGTCGATCTCGAAGTGATAAGTATACAAGTGGCCGGTGTTTCACCTACTACACTAAGGAAGGGATTTGTATAGATAGTGAAGGAGAGAAATACATAATTTTGAAGTTGAACTAGGGGAGTCCACGAGACTGCTCAGAGACGAGTGCCTTGAGGTACCTCTGTATTGTATAATCTATGCATTCCTTTAATTTGTTGCCCATGCGGGGGGAGGTGTCCCAATCTCGAGGCAACCAAGCTACGCGATCGAAGTACATAGCTATTAGATTTAGAATTATCAAGCTTTACTTTTTAGTGTAATACTGGTATAAAATCTAAGGGAGTTAAAAATACATTGATCTCGTATAGGGAACCTGGGAACCTGGGAGCAATGGTATATCTAATAAGTATATAATTATAACCTGCATATGCAATGTGCTTTTATAGTCTTCTGATTGGTTCATTGAGAGATGTTTTTGTTTCACTTGAAACATGTTGTGTTGGATATTAACATAGGGTATTGTGCTGAGTGGTGTTAGAGTGTTAATAGGGTTTCTACTGGTTCTGGGAATCGATAGTGGTTCGATTTTAGCGGTTTGGTAGCTGTTAAAGGGATATACCTGTAGTTTTAACTGGAGAAATTGTCTGACTTATCCATTGATATATGGGGATAATATATCAGAAAAGTCACATATTGACCAGATCAGATCTAGATATAGTGATGGACTTTGCCTGCCAGGCAAATAGACAAATAAGCCGCAAAGCGGCTTGCCTGTATATGGGACTGATTGATATACATATAGTACCGGCCGAAGGCCGGAAACTACTTGTATAATGTAGGAATACCTCCTAGGCTGTTCATGTACGTACTTGAGAAGTATCAATTACACTGGAAACATGCCACTAATTAATACTATATAATACGTTACCCAAACCTCAAGTAGCTCGAGGCGAGCAAAAGGGTTTGCCTCGAGTATGGTCACCTCGCGATCGAATCCCTATAATGTCTTGAGCTCTCTCGAGGCCTTGAGCTTCAATACTAGTGGACCACACGAGACTAAACCTAGATTCTTTTCTTACACTATGATCGAGCTATATTGTAGGCCTGTGCTTATATATCGAGCTCAGGGGGAGCATAAACCGCAAAGGAATAAAGATGGCCAGTTTATGGTTAGACATGCATTCTAGACTGAAGATCTCTCATGGTCCGCAGTTATACATGGATCCAATTCACTAGAATTGCTCGATTGACGCGGCCCGTTGGCTTGATTATCTGACTGACTGCAGCTGTTTTCTAATGATCAGCCTAAATATAATATTATACTAGAGAACGATAATTGTGTTCAGGGGGATATATGTGGGGATGAATATTGGGTCGAGTGATATTACATGAAGCGTTTTGACCTGGCGCCTTAATAAACTGGATTACTAGCCATTTGCCTATAACTTATGGTCTTTTTGCGGTCACATATATGCAAAGACCTTCGAAGCTGGATCAGCAAACTTCGCCTGACAGGTTAGGTCACCGTATCTTGACCTAGCCACCATATCATAGCATATATCAACACGCCCGTGGGTACTTGGGGGTGTTTATAGTAATGAATTTATCGGATATATCTAGACTGAGCTGACTCTTTTTTGTCCGCTGACTTTGTACGTAGTACGTAGTTGACAAAAAAGTATCTGGGGAATCTCAAGATGATATATAAAGATATTGCTGTAGTTCTATCAGTGTTTCTTTTATATCCATCCATGGCCACTGTAGTGACAGCACGTTTTTAATGACAGTTCCCTTCCATCTCGGGAGTAGTTCTTTGTCTGATGATATGCAACCTGGAACCTATGGAAAACTCTAATGAGAGTGAAGAACACTACATAATAGTTTAGAGGATGGGTAGTAGGTGAGACTTCACATGCTCCTATCCTTACTGGGTTGGGCGGAAACGGCTTTGTGAACTATAAATATTTTTGAAAACGTTAAATATACCTGGAAGAACAGTGATCTGATAGCAGTCTAGAGACACAGCAATTAACTGTCATGCTACCAGGCCTATATAATTATTAGGGCCCCGTGACAAACTCAGAGCTGGAGTTATAAACTGCGTCATAAACTCGGACTGTCATAAACTGCTGTTTTTAACTGAAAACTGTCATAAACTCAGACTCAATTTTCTAATTTTGACCACCCAAATTACCCTAACCCACCCTAAATACCAATTTTTGCCCTAAAATTACCCTAGCCCACTCCCAAAATGGCTGTTGAGTTTATGACCATGACACCCAGGTTTTCGACAGCCAGTTTTTAACCAGTTTAAAACTGTCTGTCATACATTCAGTTTAAAACTCCCGAGTTTCTCACGGGGCTCTAATAATTATAGCCTACATCCGAGTTGACACAAAGGGAAGATTGTTCCATACGGACATTATGACAAATGATAAAAGGAATATCCAAAATAATCAAATCTTCTTTTCGCCTATATACATAAATAATCTGTATCTCAACCCTTTTTCGCGTCTGTAAAAGTATCCTTTGGCTTCACCGCCTTAGAAACACCCCAATGAGTTCGACCGTCATTTCCCAAGAACTCCCCTAAGGAATACGTATTTCCCAGCTCTACTAACTGCCTTGCGCGCTCCTCCGGATTGCTACCCCGAAGCTGTGCGCAGTCATCCTTGGCGGTACTCGCATATAACAATGTCCACATCAACGCCAAACTTGTCGGTACGTAGTTCTGGTAGTAATCGTTTGCCTGGGGCGTGCAGTATAACGCCAAAAGTACCAGGATGAGGTAGAACATCACCGCGCAGGATACGATAAACATGCTTGTGGAAACTCTCACACGGGGCTCTTTCGTCCGGAACACAGCGGTGATATCCTTAGTCGTGACATTCGCAAAGACGTTATCACTGTACATTTGCAGACTCTGCGCAAACAGACGGTTATAGACGTTTTCGAAGGCTTCAACGAGTTGATCGGTAGAGGGGATGTGAGTATCGTTAACCAGGTTAGTTCTAACAAGGTTTGGGTATAACCTTGCCATGATCAAGTTAAACCACATGAGACTTCTATCCCCATCGATAAGGGCCCAGTAGTTTTTGCCTTCGCCGTGCTCGATGTCAACATGAAAGCCAAGGATCATCTCAATGGCGGAGCCGTTGTTTTCGTACTGAAGAGGAAACACGACATCGGAGGTTTTAATGACCCCGTTGGCAGTGTTCAATGAGGCAGTAACCGATCCAACCTTGAAGTGTGAATCACAGTACAAGGCAACGGTATCTATCCTGGGGAGCTGGGTGGAAGGGAAAACGTCACTTCTGGGCTTAGGGTCGGCTGGCATTTCAGACCACCCTACCAGAAAAGAGGAAGCGGTAAGCGTATTTAAATAGACAAAAGCATCAGTGCTCATGCCACTGAAATACCACTTGTCGGGCGTGCCCCTTCCCCATGATACCTCTCCGCCCGAAAAGGCGACTTCTACTTGTGCAGTAAAGGTCCCACTGATATTAGATGGCAGCGGCTCCCCGCAACTGATAGTTTCGAGCATGCCGTTAGTACACGACGACCGTATGGCTTCCTGGGGAATAAGGACGCATTTCACATCGCTTCCAAATACAAGAGAACTCCATTCTATCTCACCAGCGGGGGCCTGGCTGTGGGTGAGCTGTTCCAATGCGTATTGTTTTCTGGGATCGTAGCTCTGACCGTTGTCGAAGGACATTGGAGGTATGTAGAACAGGGGGTTGTCTTGGGTGTATCTGTTTCCGGTCTTGTTGGACAGAGTTGCCGATAGACTAAGGTAAACGTCACCAGCAAGGGCTGGGAACCTTTCCAGAGACTTGGGCATGTCCCAAACCGTTACTGGCACTTCCGAAGTGCGTACTGCGTCCGTCGAGACAAAGAATAGAGACCCAAAGGTTATCGCCAGGAGGTTCACCACAAGGATAGCTAAGGCAAGGGCTCCAACTTGCGCATCCCGAGATCTAATGGCTCGCAGGAGCTGAAACTGCGGTGGTGAGCGATCAAAGTCCAGGCTGAGGGCCAGGGAAGTATCAGCCCTGTTCTTTGGGCGGCTAAGACGTTTATAAGGTGCAACCATGCAATGGTATGTACCCAGGGCAATCATGATGGGCTCAATACCAGTGGCGAGCACAGTGGGGATGTATGAGTATATCAACTTGAATCCGAATGAGTCAATGGGGTAGACGGTGGGGAGCCCTGAAATCGAACCGTAGCTAGTCAGCTCCCGAAAGCGAGAATGGCCCAAGAGCCGAGGCACTACAAACAAAAATCTGCTCTACATACCTTGGTGGTTGATGTCATAGACATAGAGAAAAACCATAGCCCCAGTTACGGAACAGAAAAAAAGGATCAAAAACAGTCCCACTGGGCGGAGAAGGATCCAGTTCTTCTCAGGCTTGAAAGTCTCTCTAGGACACGAGGGGTCTAAGGATGGCAAAAGAGGGCTCTGTACACCGCTGGGCTCTTTGGAAGCTGTCGAGGATGAGATCGCACTCTGTGATTTGGAACCAAGATTTCCTTCGGCGGTGGAGGTTGGCTTGCTGTTATCCCCGCCTCGCGGTAGGATCTCTAGCCTTGGTCCTACCTCTTCCACAAGCGTCAATTTATACTTATGTCCACGCTGCTCCAGAGATGTCGCAACTTTCGTTGGGCCGGAATATTCGAGGCCATGAAACAGGTCAGATATTCCTTTGCCACTCCCATCTAGCATTCCCATCGCGTTGGAAAGACTATTAGGTTCTCCATCAAGTTCAATACGCCGCCCCCCCTGCCAGATACCCATCATCACCAGTCCCAGAACCAGTACTGCAAGTAGTCCAAAAGACGCCTGAGTGGCTCTTCCCCACGCCGGACTTACTCTCCATCCTGAAATGGGCTTGGAGATGATGACGCTCCTGGAACCCTTCCCATCAGTAGGAATCATCTGCTGCGTCATGGCGAATGCGAACATGGTCTTCCACTTCTGCTCGTAGTACTGTGCCATCATCTTTGGATCTCTCCAAAACCTCTTGTCGGTCTCCTTATCGCTGATGGTGATGAACACGTGCGCGGAAAGGTGCCTTAGCGTATCCAACTGCTTGTACTTGGTACCTCCCCTGTATAGTTTAGCCCCTCTTACAGCTGCTTCTACACCCGGTCTTATGTGGGTTTGAACTGCAGGAAGATCCCTCGTATCTGCACCAAAGCGCACGGGGATCTCGCTCATCTCACGGAGGGTAATGTTGTCGTAATTCGGTGAATCGCCCAAGGAGCCCAGCAGCATCACCTTTCCAAACCGACGCGTGATTGCGTTATCAAGCACGACCGCCTCGCCAGTACGCTTAGCCGACACCACCTCTCCCGAGGGCATCAAGACGGTGGCCTCCACATCCTGCTGCCAGTAGGTTGGCTCGCACCAGAGCGCTGTCCAATCATCACCGTTCAAGTTCACAGCAGCCTCATACTCATGATTAGGATCCTGGGCCCCGATAATGTGGAGATACCCCAATACAGTCTCCTCGCCTGATCCCGAGACCTCCTTCATAGCCCAAGCTATGCTGGCGGTGCTGACGGAATCATTGACACTGAACACAACCCCTTCTGAGATGTTTCCGTAGGTATTTTGTAAAATCCCGTCCGAGTCGTTGAAGCCACCCGGGCGGTACATGAATAGAGCTGACTTTCCATCGTTATTCGTGACGTTATACCCTATGGGACCAAAGTCTGGATCTTCAAAAGGGTCCAATGTCGGCTGTACACAGGTGAAATTCGATTCGTACATCCGCGATTGCCCTTGCCACGATGAGTTTGCGTTGGTCTCGTCGACCCAAGGCGTTAGCGCAAAATCGGGTGTCGTAAAGGGTGGGAGCGTGCCATTGAGAAATGAGTAGGCGTATACGGAGTGTGCAAACCCAGCCGAGTTTAAAACAGGTTCAGGGTTGATGTCAAGGTAGGGGACATTGCCGGGAGCATCCACATTAGCCTTTTTAATGTCGAAGAGGCCGGAGGAGAAGGGAGTGATGAGAGTAGTCAGAAGAAGCATGATGATGGAAGATAAGAAGATGGCATAGTGGCTAAGGCGACAAGTCAATATTCCAACTCACAATGTGGAAGCAGGGCGGTAATGGTGTGGGGGCTCGCTAATATAATACATACCCTTTGCGCAGGGAAACGACGGGGACAGAAAGAATGAACATGTAAGAATAGTCCAAGAGCAACGAATCCTCTGCTAGGGCCCCTGTGGGCGAGGAGAGCTGGAAGAAGGGCTCGAGGCGCTTGAAGTCATGCGCAGAGAAAGCCCATAATAGGCTCAAGACAACGGGGACCGTTGTGGGGATATATTCAAACAGGAAAGCTGGAGCAATCAGGATAGGTTGCGTGATCAAGAGCTGAATCCCGATTATAATGATCAACACGAGGACCAGGAAGGCGAGAAGAAAAAAAGGCCGTAGGGGTATAGGTTGCCATTGTTTCGACCGAGAGCTCCGGAGAGAAGTGTACTTCTTCATGTTGTGATCGAGGAGTGGAGGGCACAAAAAGTGCACCTACGGTATTGACTGGTGGGGCAGGGGAGGGGGCCGGGGAGGGGGGCTTTGGGGAGACTAAGGGGTGGTAGGGCAGAGAAAGAGGGAGGGCAGGAGGAGAATATATCCCACTCACGGATGAGAATTGCCATGGGTACACATACTTGTTGGTACATACTTCTAGAGTGGATAGAGTCATGATGTATGTAAATAGGTGGGAAGGTACATAGAGTGTCCCCGCGCTCCTCAACCCACTTCTAAAAAGCGGCTACCACCCCCTCTCCCTCAAAAAGGCAAACGGAGTTATTCTGGCAAAACCGAACAAAGCCGACTACTCCCTTCCCACCTCCTACAGAATAATCGTCCTCCTCCAAACCTTCTCCAAAATACTCGAGAAGATCGTCACCCTTCGCCTCGCATCTATCGCCAAGGCGGTAGGTCTCATCCACCCCCACCAATGCGGATCAGTAGCCGGCCTCTCCACAGCCGATGCAGTCGCTACCCTGCTCCACGAGACCAAAGCCATGCAACATGCCAAACTAAAAGTCTCCACCCTCTTCCTCGACATCAAGGGAGGCTTCGATAATGTCGTCAAACATACCCTTGCCTCCACCCTCGCGGCCAAAGCCACCCCCCCTACATCATTAACTGGGTCCTCTCGTTTCTCTCAGACAGGCACATCACCCTCCTCTACAAAGGCTCTTCAAGAATCCCAACCCCCGTCCAAGTCGGAGTTCCCCAAGGCTCCCCCATATCGCCTCTACTCTTCGTCATATATATGAACATCCTCCACCTCCACGATCCCTCCCCAGGGCTCACCCTTTCTTACGTTGATGATTTCGCAATAACTGTGGGCTCCCCCAGTTACCAACAGAACATCCACATCGTCGAATAACACTTCAAGGCGATCACGACTATCACGGCCGCCCAGAACACCACCTTCTCAATCCCCAAGACCGAACTCATGCACTGGCGTACCCCCAAAGACAAGGCGCCGATCTGCACACTCCCCATCACCCTCGATAATCAGGCCTTCCACCCAGGACATCAAGTCAGATGGGTTGGCTTCTGGCTATCCCCAAACTTCAACCCAAACACCCACTTCATCCGCCGGCTAGCCTCCGCCCAGGCCAGCTTCGGAATCCTTCAGAGATTCTCCTCCCCCGGCAAAGGCCTCTCCTCATCCAACTGTAGGAAAATTGCCCTTCTAGCCATACGCCCAATGCTCACATACGGGGCATCCGTCCTAACCCCCACCAGCTCCCTCAAGGCCATGAATAAGTTCTGGAACTCGGTACTAAGATGGGCCACCGGCTGCTTTAGAGCGACCAACCAGCGTGTCCTCTGGGCCGAAGCACACTGCCCTCCACTCATCAACTACATCCACTACCTAAAAACAAAGTATGCCATCCGCATCCTACTCGCTCACCCCCTCAACAACCCTGTGACAGGACGCTGCCACCCCTCTTTTCCCACCCTGACCCCCGACAGGGTTCCCTCCCACACACGACTCCTCCGCGGCCGCCCTAATCCACCCAAAAAGTGGAACTCATCGGCAACAAAGGGGGTGGCCCACCTCTCCATCGAACATCTTTGCTACCTCCTCCAACATCCAGTCACAAGAGGAACAGATCACAAACTCCTCCCAAAGCTAGCAAAACAACAAATGCTAGATAATTGGGCACACGACTTCCCAACACCCCCCTACTACTCCTTCCCCCTCACCACAAGCCCCGAGTGCTTTATGGACTTACATAAATTCACGGCTACCCGGATCCATCAAATGAGAGTCCAAAAAAGCTACCTCAGAGGCCACAAATCCTGGCTCAACCTCCACCTCCCCGATAAGTGTGACAGATGCGGTGAAGGCCCTGAAACCACCGAGCATGCCATCCTCGTCTGCCGAGCAAAGGCAACCCAACGCGCCCAACTCCTCCCAGGAATCAAGACCCTTGAAGAGATCTGGAACGACCGCACCAACTCACTAGCTCTAGGAGCTTTCATCACCACCACCAAAACGAACTTCCCCAGAAAGGAACATATCTCCCCCCTATTGTCCGGATCTGAGGTGTCAAGCACGCTCAGCTCCCCCCACTCCACCACCTAGCCACCGCAAAACCCAACCCAAATCAGGGTACTCCGCACCCACAAAAGACCCTCAAGGGGCAACAGGTTATTTGAAACCAGCAGGAAGATTTCTTATGTCGGACATGGGCCGCCAAAGCGGTTTTTCTTTGCAGTCAACCAGTCAGATTGTTAATGTTTTGCTTCTTTTTCATTGTTTTCCTTTGTTCATCTGGGGTTGTGGAATTTATTTTCTAAGTCGGGGAGAGGTATTTTTATGCCATAGTATAAGACTGCATGCAGTGTTTTGTACCTAGAATCAATTAAAACTACATGATATAAAAAAAAAAAAAAAAAAAAGGTACATAGAGTGCCGCCTTTCTTGGATTAAGCTCAAGTGGTGCATTAACGATCGATGTACAGGTTTAGATTGAGGCTGAGCTAATATTAGAGTTTGCACTTAGTTTATGCTTATTCCGATGGCTACTGTTGATTGGGCAAACTCCCTGTCTCGGCCTGTCTTCCCCTAGCCGAATCGCTTGGCAACAGGGACCTTCAGCCCAATACGAATCTACCCCAAACTAGCAGTTAATTGGAACTGAGCTCAGCGGAGGGGTCCTCACTAGTAGCGCTATGTAGGTAGGAGGGGGACTTGATATCAGAAATTTTAATGTGCTCCTAGACTTGCCATTCAGTCGCCGGAGGATCCAGTAATGTACTAGTAGAGTACCTACATGTATATACCGCAGTACAAGAGTTGGCCTAAAGATCGAGTGTTCACGTTTTCGCCTGACCGAACCGTGTTAAACTGAGAAATTAGTCAACATAGCTAGTGTGAGTAAAAGATTTGGTTGTGAATAAATCGGGTTGTGAGAGTTCGTTTGTCAGGCCCACGTTTAATTAATCTACAGCCCTCTGCAAAAGTGTTCGTGATTCCAATTTCGGAGTGAGACATTTCTCCATATGCAACCGCGGCGGACCATCCAGTACCCCCCAAGAGAAGACTTTCCCAACCAATGGCGCCCAAATCAATGAAGAATAAGATCAATAACCTATCTTCTTTTTATATATAGTCACAAACTATATTATATATTTTTCGTTGTTTTGAATCTCAACTTTAATAACATTAGTATTACGGGTGCGCCACACTGCGCACTAACATTAAAACCATATCATGAACACTTTTGCTGAGTGGCTGTAAGTACCATAATAGCTTCAGGCCTTCCTTAATTTTTTTTCTTCTTTTCGATCATGAGACCTGTTCACTAGTATCCAAACTCCAAGACGTAGCCCAATTCCTTCATTTCCTTTGGACAGGTTGTTGGCCAATCAATACCCGCCATTTGTGAATTTAAACCACAGGAGACGTACATATATATGATAGGGAAGCGCCGCCAATATCCGTGCCACATAGATCTATATCTAGGTGGGTCAAGAGTGAGTAGGTACAGCGCTACGCCATACCTAGCTAGAGACATATGATGGCCGCTGTGTAACGCTACCAGAGTTTGTCAGAGAATACCGCCAAAACTTGAAAAATTAATTGGCTACCCCCGTCCAGGGACTACCGCTTGAATAATTGGTTGGATGGCATCGATCTACATCAGAAGTATCCCATACAAGTAATTCTGATCTAGCCAATTCTTCTAGTTATGGCGGTACTATAATACGATCAATACCTACCTGTTGATGGGCGCGAAATTAAGTGTGTACCTACAGATACCTATGCGGTATAGCTAGTAGATATTTTAAGCCCTAGATAGCGACAACGCATCACAAACATACATAGATATGTGCTGGTGAGAAATAGTACATGTTTCTTCCGACAGGGAATATGTATACCACTTATGTAAGCTTGCAAATAGTGATTACCTAGCTGCATGCATGCAGTACAGTGTACGTAAATACAGTGACGGCCAAGAATTATATAAGTATGTACCTACATGTAATTACATAAGGCACAGTGCAGTCAGGTCTTGAGACTACATGTCGCAGATCAGCTGATTTACATAATTAAATCAATAATAAAGACCGCTACTAGATGACCATGTCCCTGCCCTGAACTGATCGACCGATTCTCAATTTTATTGTTCTTTATCGACGATCTTAATGCCACGCTTTAGTTCGGGACATAACCTAACCGCTACTCCCTATACCCTATCCACTAGATGTTCGAGACGTTTTGCGAAATATCTCTCATGCATAAATACCATACTGTGATCCTGAACCCAGGCGGGAAAAGGTCCGGGTAAGCAGCGCGCCGCATTTACATGTCTTTGGAGTATGCTGATGTTCCAAAGACTTCTCACGATATGGTGTCAATTATTTCCTGGATAGACCACACTAATGCATGAGAGAGTTTTCGCAAAAAATCTCCAACATTCGGGGCATGGCTTCTTGAAATAGGGTGCTCGACACGTTTCATAGTTCTGGAAGATTCTCATCATTTCATTATAGTATTCGTCATCGGCGTATGACTCACTTTCCTATTAGTCATTCTATTACTCACACGTCCATGACTCATTGTATCTCTTTTGTACTACCTTTCTTTAGTATAAATACGGGGCATTCCCCCTTAGCTAGCACAATCAACACGATCAATTACTTTACTTCTCCTACATACTTTCTCTAGGTTATGAGCCCGGAGACCACTGACGCTTATACACTCTTCACCATTTTTACCACAAAGTACACTTTCTCGTTTCACTTTCAATCATGTCTGAGAGGAGCATTAAAATTCCCGCACTCCCATGCAAGCTGGATGGTCAAGGCCATTACACTGTATGGAGGGACCTTGCTACCCGAATGTTGAAAGTTCACGATCTGTGGAACTTGGTCAATGGTTCGAGCAAGCGTCCCGTGTTGACAACCACCACCACTACTGTACCTACCACGGCACCACAAGCATCAGGAAGAGTAGCTGAGTCTGAAGCAGACGAAGAAGAAGCCTCCGACAACGCTGAAGAAATCAGCGACTGGGACAAAAAGGACAACCTTGCAGTTGTATTCCTTCAATCTAACATCGAATTCGAAGTTATTCTCACGCTGACACCGGCCGACACCGCTCATCACCTCTGGACTCAACTCGAGGACAGATTCGATCGGAAAACCGTCGCCTCCCTCCACTCGCTCCTCGCCAATGTCGTCACACTACAGTACACACCCGACAAGGGTATCAAGGAACATCTAACCCAGTTCAACACTCTTTGGTCATCTCTCCTCACTAGAACTAGTAACTCTACGGACAAGACCAAAGACCCACTCGGTTACCACCTTCACCAACTCGCATCTGTCTCAGAAGCGAAGGCATCCTTCCTACTCCTCTCACTCCGGCACGAATCCCTCGAATCAGTCGTTGACAACCTGCAAACCAAGCCCAACGTCACCTTCGATGACGTCTACGAAAAGCTGTTGGATCTGGACTCACGGCGCAACAACGATGGACAGGCGGCTGGAGAAGCCTACACAATCAGGCGAGGAAACCCAGGAAACGGAAACAACAACAGAGTCAGGAGGCCACGTAACAACGAAACAGGAAATCGGGACGTCACATGCACCTGGTGCACCAAGAATGGAGAATATGCAAAAGGCCACAGACACAAAAATTGCCGAAAACTCAAAGCTTTCAGGTACAAGGAGAAGTCCGCTGCATCTGGCAACCTCAACGTCGCATCTGGTACTGCATTTCACACAAAACTCGACCTCTCTTGGATCCCCGATCTTTCTGGCCTTCCCGCACTCGAAGAAACCGATGTATTCACAATGCCGGTTGACTTCGACCTCACCAACTTCTCAGATGACACCTCGGATATTACCATGGAAGACTACTTTGGCTTCATTGCAGGACCTTCCACCACCGACAACAAGGCATGGATCTTCGACCCTGGTGCAACTAACCACATGACCGGAACGCTGGTTACCGACCCCACTCCCCACACTGGAACAGTTACTGTTGGAGGAGGTCGCAAACTCCAGATAACCGGAATTGGCAACGTCACCATCAACGGATCACATGGCCTGATCACTCTGCAGAACGTATTCTTGATCCCCCAATTAGGCAACACCAACCTGATGTCTTGGTCTTGCATCGCTAAAATGGGATTTACAACAACTGGGACGGAAGACGGCTTTACCATCTACAAACCGAACAGCAAGGAAATCATCGGGATCGCTAACGCAAATAGTACTGGTCTTTATATTTTTGAAACCAAGGAACCATGCGCACACCTCTCTGCCGCCAGCAGCTACTATGACTGGCACCAACGGCTCGGACATCTCCCCGCTTCCTCGCTCCCACGGCTTCGCACCATGGTCGCCGACCCCAAGTCTTTCCCCACATCTGGTCACATGGAAACATGCAACACATGTGAACTCGCTAAGTCAACCAAATCTCACCTCGCTCCTCTCACCGAACCACAATCCAAACAACCACTGGAACTAATACACTCAGATCTGAGCGGCAAGTTCTCGACTCCTTCTCTGGGCGGTTTCAGTTACTATATCACTTTCATCGACGATTACTCCAGGTACGCTCACCTCTACTTCCTCAAAAAGAAGTCAGATGCAGCAGCTGCCACAGAACGATACATCGCATACATGGAAAATCAATTGGACAAAACGGTTAAACGGTTTCGAAGCGACAACGGTGGCGAGTACATCTCCAATGACCTTCAACAATTTTTCGCCTCTAAAGGCATAAAGCATGAATTCACTGTACCTTACTCCCATGAGTCAAATGGAACAGCAGAACGCTTTAATAGAACTATAGCAACAATGGCACGATCCGCCTTGCTCGACCACAATCTCCCAAAAAATCTATGGGCAGAAGCGATCAACACCATGGTACACGTCAAAAATCGCCTCCCGCACAAATCACTCCCGAATATGACACTATACGAAGCACTTACTGGAAAGAAACCCTTTATTGGGCACCTCCGATCCTTCGGTGAAACCATGTTCATACACATACCCGTCGAAGCACGACCAGCTGGAACAAAACTGGATGCAAGGGCCATAACGGGACGATTCTGCGGATACGGAGACTCTGAAAAAATCTGTCGCGTCTACATATTATGACAAAGGAAAGTAGTTCTCTCTCGTCATTTTAGGTTTAAAGGTACATCCGTAGGGGAAGAAATCGAAGTCAAGACAAAAACCGATACACCCCCTAAACCAAAACAAATCGAGATCAAACAAGAACCACCCTCACGTCCGTCAACACCAAAACAACGTAGGACATACGACGACGACCCAAGCGACGACGACATGATCAACCAACAGATAATGCGCGAAACTATGGAACATTACTTCGACACTGATTCGGAAGACCACGCAAGTATAGTGGGGGCCGGCTATACGAGGCCCGCCACTGAACGTACCCCGCATGATGATAATGAAACAGATACTAATCAACCGAGACGTAACCCAGCACGGGAACGGAAAGCTCCGGTTAGATACGGACACAACATTCAGTATGACACTACCCTAATAGAACCAACAAACTACCACCAAGCGATAAACAGTCCTGACTCCGAAAAATGGCAGAATGCTATGAAGGTTGAACTCGACTCACTCGCAAGGAATAACACATGGAATCTGATCAACACACTGGATCACCGCAAACTGGTCGACTGCAAATGGGTATACAAAATCAAACTTGGGCCCGATGGCAACCCCATACGGTACAAAGCTCGACTAGTCGCAAAAGGTTTTTCACAGGTCCCTGGTCAAGATTTCGATCAAACCTATGCCCCCGTCACCCGATACGAATCCATCAGACTACTCCTCGCTCGCTGCCTTCAAACCGGTGGCCAATGCGATCAAATGGACGTCACTAGCGCATTCCTATACGGCGAACTTAAGGAAGAAATCTACATGAAATCTCCTCCAGGATACCCTACTCCCGGCAAAGCATGCAAACTAATTAAATGCATCTACGGTCTCAAACAATCCTCAAGGGAATGGTATGCCCGCCTCTCAAAAGCGCTAATCAAAATAGGATTCAGAAAAGCAGACTTCGACCCTTGTGTCTTCATACACAAAACAGGGGAAGTTGTCATCGCAATATACGTAGACGATATCCTCATCTTCTACTGGTCCGTTGAACGCAAAAACCGCGTCAGCCTCCTACTCCATTCTGAATTCGAAATGACGGAAACTGGCACAGCCAACTGGGCACTCGGAATCAACTTGATCCACACTAAGACTGGAATCATCCTATCACAGGAAGCTTATCTCAAGCGTGTACTTATCAAATATGGCTTCAACGAATCCAGACCTGTGACAACATCTATCGACAACAACGTCCACCTCCAAAAAGGAACGGAAGCTGAAAAAATCGACGATCCAACAACCTATCAGTCGATAATCGGTTCACTCATGTACGCAGTCATCGGCACTAGACCCGACCTCGCCTACACCGTCACCATGCTCTCGCAATTTTCTTCCTGTCCCACTAAGGCTCATCTAGCTGCAGTCCATCGCGTCCTCCGTTATCTCAAAGGTACCCTCGATTGGTCACTC
The DNA here is from genome assembly GCF_003444635.1 of Morchella importuna. Lineage (NCBI taxonomy): Eukaryota > Fungi > Ascomycota > Pezizomycetes > Pezizales > Morchellaceae > Morchella > Morchella importuna. The sequence goes on along the minus strand of NW_025763399.1, from coordinate 1,307,963 downwards.
TTTTACGCCAAAACGCGACCAACTGCACTCATCGGCTACAGCGACGCAAGCTATGCCTCCGACATCGACGATCGCCGCTCATTCACCGGCCACTGCTTCATGCTAGGGGAAGCTCTCATCTCCTGGCGCTCTTATAAGCAACGATCAGTCACCACTTCTACAACTGAAGCGGAATACATGGCCCTTTCGGACACCAGTCGACAACTGATCTGGTTAAGGAATGCAATCCACGAGCTGGAACGAAAACCGAATCTCTCTTTCATTCTTCGAGGCGACAACAACGGCTCTCTCTCTTTGGTTAAAAATCCTGTCTTTCATAAAAGATCTAAACATATTGACGTACATTTTCATTTTGTTCGGGAACGGTTTGAGGATGAATTATTTGAACTGGAATATATTTCTACGAACGAGAACGTGGCGGATTTACTTACAAAAGGATTGGACAAAGGCAAACATGTTTTATTTTCTTCTACTATTCACTGTGGCTCACGAGGGGAAGTCTTGAAATAGGGCGCTCGACACGTTTCATAGTTCTGGAAGATTCTCATCATTTCATTATAGTATTCGTCATCGGCGTATGACTCACTTTCCTATTAGTCATTCTATTACTCACACGTCCATGACTCATTGTATCTCTTTTGTATTACCTTTCTTTAGTATAAATACGGGGCATTCCCCCTTAGCTAGCACAATCAACACGATCAATTACTTTACTTCTCCTACATACTTTCTCTATGGCTAAAGTACCAAGTCTACACACAATCGGGATACGTACGTTATATCTCCAAAATCGCCATGTACCATCCCGGTGGAGTATAAGAATGATTTGGGATAATAATTCCCTACATGGGGATATCATAGTGGGCAATAGATTGGGATTACAAAGGCATATAGTCGGTGCATTTGTCTTGAGCTTTATAATGGTTCCGAGAGTACTCATGAATCAGAGTCATGATCGGCAGAAGAACTACAGTACCTATAAGGGCTCCTAGTCATGCAATGGTTATGGCGAGCCCGAGAAATTGCGAGGTTGAGTAGAGTTCGGAGGTGTGAACTTCAGATTTTAGCTTAACACTAGTGCTAGTGTTTGCTTTCTCGTTCATGATCACCCCTTGATTCCATGTAGGATGATTATGCTAGATGATAGGCGGAACTCTGCTCTTATACCACAATTATCTCCTTAGCTGAGCTAAGCGCTAGTGCCAAGTGGTGACCACGCCACCTGCTCAGCCACCAATACGCACACATGTCCTTCGTGTTGCGAAAAGTGATCAGAATCTGATAAGGAAAAATACACGTATTCACCGCAACACTCACTTATCAGAATCTGAGCACTTACCCTCAACATCCGGTACTCCCTTAGACACCGTTCCCACAAGGTTATATCATCCGAGCCCATCATAGGGTATCACTCGCTTTCGCAACCCTAACCCTTAGATGAAATATCGAATAATCTTTTGCTTATATTAATAAAAATGGAGCATTGTTAACCTAAATGGTCGAAATGACTACTGTTAGCGTAATAGGATTCAAAAGCTTGATCACAGAGTGTCTATAATGTTAAATATACCGGCAGGCTCGGAACCACGTACAAGCGATCAATCCTGAGTAAGGCGCAAACCGACTCCCGCTGTGACGAAGGGGTTCAGGCTTTGGCAACACTTTGCAGAGACATAGTGCGGTGATTCAAAACTCTTTTAGGCCCCTGAACAGCGCTATAGCTATATATCCACGCCAAATACATCTCGCCCTTTAAACAATGAGACAATAAAATTTAGGCGTATGCAGGGATCTTTGGAGATCAAAGATGGGAGAGATTATATTTTTATTCCGATTTCTTTCGGAATAACTATGAAGCTACGCGTTGGATATCGGGCGATCTGGGGCGAGAAAGAGCCTTGTCCAATATTTCAGAGTTAGGGGACAGAGTGCTATTTCAACGGTTCACGGTTCACTAAAATACGATTCTAGTAGTATTCGCAAATAGCCCAGGCTGCACTAGGACTAGCGATAGACTGCACACCAATTAGATTCCTATTACGTGATTTCAAAATGGGAAAGCTGTCAACTTAAGAACGACCTTGGAAGAAATGTGTTCTGTGGATCGACCATATACATGACGCGCTCTGTACTGTCTTCTTCGAAGGCAAAGGCGTGTTTTGGGGTCCAGCACCTCTCACTCCTGGTCCTCATACCACGTGTTCTCTATGCCCCCCGTATACGTTGTCATATCCCAATATCCCTTTTCTCCAATACATCCTCAAGCTCCTACCATTCTCCCGGTTGACAGGTGCATCCATCTCAAACATCCTGAAACTTGATAGACTTCCACTGACTCTACCAGCCGCTCTGGTACCTTCACGACCCACGGTATATCCCGCTAATCATTCATATCTACATTTTTAAAGTCCGTGTTCTCCGGCCATACGCGTCTTAAACTGCCGGATGCACTGAACTCAAGGATGGTGAAATAGAGAGCAATCCCGGAGGTGTGGTTGAAGTGTATTTCGACGGCTTCCTCGTTCTTCACGGTGAACAGTCGATTGCAGTTCATCAACGGTTTCTAAGCAGGGCAGACATGGGATTTATGTGTCAGTGCATGTATCATATTGGAGCGAGTACTTCAGAGGCAGCGGGGCGAACTCCATAGGCTGGCCATTGAGGCAGGGCTGAACCTTGTTCTGAAATGTCGACTCGGAGAACTTGTGTATTTACTTGCAATGACCGAAAAACATTGAACCGGGAGACATGAACTGCGCCATCGAGCATAGTTTCTATACTAGAGCTAGCAGGGACCATAGTGATGCACGTTCTCGAGTAACACCAGAGTCCATAGCAGAGCTCCCGTTTCCGGCGATGTAGAAATCTGGTGTCTTACTCTTATCATAGACAAAGGATACAGTCCAGTATCGATCAATTTCCCAGTCTATACTTTCGATTCTACTAAGTAATACTGCATGGCCGATAGTATTTTAGAAACCATGCTAGTATTCTATGCGGGAGTGTTTTACTGCTTTCGGAGAGCCACGAACCAGAACTGCTTGCGAGCAACTTGGCGAGTCAGAAATTTTCTTTCCTATGATTCTGACCTTTGAGATAAGTGCTTCTTAGATCCAATTCATTCCATGGAAATACAGCATACATCTCTCCTAGGCTTACCCCATGTACCTTTCCTTCCCGGAATTTAACCGTACTTGCATCATATCTTGCTACTCTCGTCATCGGCACTCCATATGTCACTGGTGAATTTGACAACACAGTGTGACTAAATAGATATCTTTGGCCACTACCAGCCAGGATAGGTTCCTTGGCTTTGAGACTCTTACCCGTTGGGCGGAGTAACTTGACATCACCACGGACCGTCCTATAAAGAAAAGCATGCGCCACCTCCACCCCCACCCCCCCCCCCCCCCCCGCTGTGTACAAGTGCAATACTTATTGCATACGTTACATGAGCTCCGTGGAACTTTCCATCTACGGTGACCTCACACGCGACCTTATGTGGTCTACATATATGCCGGCCTCAAAGAACCCAAATGTTGGTTCCAGAAACCAAAGCCTGGCGTACCCTATCATCCGCTGACGTATCGTTCGTTTCCCATCCCTCAGAGAAGGCACCGCCAGAGATGGCCACTTTGCCGGGAGATCTGTCAACACCATTTCCTTCTTGGCCCCGAGTTTGTATTATCTCTTCTTGACCGGCCATTGATCCGGAGGCAGGTGGCACCGCCGGAGTGGCGTGAATCGAGGACAACGGTAACGATAAGGCTACGACGGACAAGCAGATCCAGCAAATACGCTAAGTGGACATTACGTAAAGCTGATATATAGCCACCAGACTTCTCATCAGTGGAACAGAGCATGCACTTCGTCCTTTCCTTTAAGGATAGGGTTATAATGTGGTGTGGTGGGAACAATGTCCTGAGTATGTAGTTAATATAAACTAAGTCTCCTGGAGAAGCTTGAGTCGAAAGTGTCTTGAAAGCAGATATGATGCATATTATATTCGAGTAGGTGGACTACGAGACTGGGGGGTTTGATCGGTTCTTTTACTCCTCGTAACCAGCTAAGCTCAATTAACGTTATTCTATACGTGGGTTTCCACTCCAGCCCTTTTGTCCACAAGGCCCCGCTCCCCACTATGTATAGGATCAAACAACAAACGAGATAATCTGAACAACACTCGGCCCCGCCACCGTCTTGACATCGACCTTCACAGGCTGTGGATCTCCGAAGCGCACAGCCAACGCCGCCATCACCGCGATGCCCGTCCCCACTGACCGATCGCGTCCCGGTCCTCCTGGTTCGGCAACGTGAGCATAACCTACTACGTGGCGTACAACAGCCAGCACTAGCAGACGATGCTCACAACGGGGATGAGATACGACATGCCCTTGAGGAGGATCCACTTGTGGCATTTACAGGTGCACTCGTAGCGGTGCGGATCCCTCCAGCCACCGGCACCGCCGCCAATATACGCCCTGTCGGCCTCGTCATGCCCGGGGGCGGGCTTTTGTACTGCGGGCAGCTGCAGCTCGTATACCGGGAGCAATATATGCACGGCGTGGTCTCCCCCGCCCCGTGCCCTCTCCTCCGCCCTCAGGCGCTCGCCCTTCCGCTCTCGCTCCCCGCGCACGTCCCGTCGCTGCCCTAGTCGCCGAGCTTTGCCAATGACCCACATCATGCACATGAGCGGGGGAATAAGCCACCCGAGGAGCGTCTGGTCCGCCAGACACCGCACCAAAAACGATGAGAGCAGCACCTGCTCACTGGGCTGGTTCCGCCGCATGCGCCCATGCTCCATGGCTGATCCCGGCTGTGGACAGACAGTTGCGGCCTCGTCGAGCTGGACGACGTTCCATACCGAGGTTAGGCTACTGGCCATCATCAGCATGAGCCAGGCGTAGACTACTGCGCGGGTGCCTGCATAGGCGCCGCGAAAGTCCTTGGAGTGGAATACGAGGTAGGGCGAGTTGAAGAGGGCAATCATGGTGATGCCATAGATGGGCAGGGTGTCGAGCTCGGTGACGGCTGGCGTGGACAGGGAGATGAGCGCCAGGCCGTGCAGGGCAGTGGTGGCGGAGTAGAGCATGGTACCACCAAACATGGCACGTGCAAACCACCTTTTCGAGTGGAAGATGGTGCCGGCGCTGGGACAGAGGATGTAGATGTAGCGTGGGGGGTCGCTGTATGCGCCGGAGACGCGGTAAGCGCAGACGTTGAGGGGGAGAGTTGCATTCACTTCCGCCCTGAGCTCATCTATATAGTCTATAATCAAGGCTCCACGGGCCGTGATGACTTTCAGACTGCGGTTGAAGTGGTCGGGGGAGTTTCAGAAGGGAGTCAAAATATAATAACCAGTCCGTGAAATACAAGGTAGCGGTGGGGACCTTAGATCACCGAGTGATGGGTTGTGACCCCAGGAGTACTGCAACGACGAGGATGAAGTTGGAAGCACAAAAACTGAAAGATGGAGAGTGGGGTAGATGGCGTGTGGTTTATATTGTGGGGAGGAGAAATCTCATTGAACTCCACGATGATCGTGGCAGTGGCATGCGCCATTGCTGGCGAGATATGAGAAACAATCCTATTCGCCCTATAGAGAGTGCTCCTGCAGAGAAAGTGCACTTTGTTATGCCTGATATTCTATTTCAATCCCTCAGCTTACGCCCCCTGAGCGTCCCTCTCAAGAGCTTACAACCCCTTTTTCAAAGCGAGTTTTCGTCACCACCGCAGTCCGAATATTTGGAGGTCTGTAAGTGACATGCGTGCCAAGGAGTGTCTCTTCCGAGAAAATTCAAAGGACCCGATGAACAGACTTTGGGGAGGCGTTCTGCAAGTTTAGGTTAACTTGATCAAATACCGGTCAGTATGCCTTGATGTCTGCATGTTGCCTCCATGAAGAGAATCGAGTAAACTAACATGTAAGACACATCTGCTTACCATAGCTGTCTCGAGGTACGGGTATAACATGAATAGTGGGGCATTTATTTTAAATACCCTAAGCAATAGGAATTGGTTCACATGAAAAGCTGATTTATCAACGATCTCAAGATCTCGTTGGGCGTTTCCCTCTATCATCCGAGTGGCTAATCGCCTCGCGTTGATCAATTTGAGCCACCATTGTAGTGTCCCATCCCGGTGTAGTCGACTTGTCATGGAGCTATCTAGCAGAAATAGGTCGATAGCAGCAAAAACATAACTGTGCTGTTATGGGGGCTGATGGCTAAGGTGAACCCGCGAGTAACCACGGTGCTGGATATGAAAATCTCAGAAGAATAGTCGTTGTAGGAATAAAATAGTTATTGATCCATTGTATTTAGCCGTGTAGTTGGACTACTGCTTTATAGTATTGTTGTTGGTAAGAGTGGTGGTTGGGATAATGGAACGGATTATATGTGAGAATGAGGAAAAGAGACACTGGTCGCTGCATGGATGTTCGGCTCCCTAGACTTTGCACATCGTCGCGGGTGATCTCAGATGCTTGTTGAGACAGTAAAAAGCCTTTATTAGAAATAAAACCTAGGTCTATAAGTCAACATCCAGTTTTCATTATCAAAAAAGAATTGGATAAATTGAAGTATTGTGGGCTGACAAAATTTCTCGTGATTTTCGCATAGCAATCAGCAAAAAGACCAGTGTTTCCAACGGTTGTAACTGGTACTTACTTTCAGCAGAACTGAACTGAGCTGAATAAAAATGGGCGACAACTGAACCGACCGAATAAGAACCGGTTTATATTGAAGAACGGTTCTGAAGTCTTGGTACTAAGTAGTCTGGCAGGAACTCTATCCTAAAAGTGTTCTGGGTTAGGGTTGGTCTTGATAAGGTGTTCGTACTTTGTATGAGGAGTTCCACCTGCATGGAAAACTGGTTTACCCCAAGCTAGAAACTGAACTGAACTAAATAGTGAATAGGCAAAACTGAACTGAACTGTTTTCTTAAACGTTTCTAGAAAACCGGTTTGAACTGATAAACTGAAGAACCGTTGGAAACATTGCAAAAGACTAATTCCACAAAGTGGGCAATCGGAATTCATACTTATGAGGCATGTTCTATCAATCTTCAGCTCATTAATTTATTAATATGTTCTTTATATCTTTTGTGGTCGTGGGGTTAATCGTTTCGTGGTCAACCCTGTTACAAGATCAGGGGAGCTTTTGTCACCCAACAATAGGAAGCACACATCTGTGGAGAGTGCAGGTGCCAAGTAGAAAATGTGGTATTAATTTATGCGTATAAAATCTTATATTTTAAGACGATGTATCTAAAACCATTAACGTTAGCAGGTGGTACCTAGATTATCGATGCACTTTAGGTCGAATACGCTTAAGAGCTGGTGGCGTGTTCTTACCCCCCAACCCGGCAATATGCAGAGTGTCCAGTAGGTGAATATTTACTTCTGGCGCTTCGAATATACGTCTGTTCGAAGGTCCTCAACATAAGCATGAGGTCCATCAAATGGAGGGTTTTCACGCATATATGTATGTAATACCAAGACATGTATTACTGCGATCACGGGAGTCAAGAGAAGGGGTTTCCATGGAGCAGCGACCAAGGCCACCAAAATTGAAGTTGAGCATGCAATGCATGGTGCTAATTATTATCAGATCGGCGTGAGAAATGAGTATGATATTCCATGTATTACAAACGAGTCAGAGAAAGGAAAGAGAATCATGTGTTTCTTCTATTGTCTACCTCTCGACTACGTCTATATTCCAATAGCGCCACGTAACACATCCTCCACTCAAAACTCCTAAGCCAACAGTCAAGTCTCAGTCCGATATACAATTATATAATATCATACAACCACACTACTCCAAAGAAAATCACCTTCAGGCCGTGAAAACTCAAACAACTATTCTTCAATCGATCTCTTACCTTACCGAGAATAATACACAAACCAAAATACCTTCGGATTATATCCACTAAGTCCAATGGGAACTAATACGTGCCTACATCTGACATGTGAAACTGAAATGACATTTGTCCTACGCTGAAACTCTAAACCTTCCAACCTCACAGTCAACGATCTAGCCGGTTAACACACTTCCACCCATCTTGCGAACAAAGAAATAATCAAATCGATAATACTTGGAGGTATTAAGATATGTATACATGTATATGAAAAAATAAAATAAACTATGACCTTACGAACCAAGCCAGTAACCCCAACCATTAATCACAACCTATCCCTCGCCTATCCTCACTGACTTTTGTATCTTGGCCTGCAGTTGATCATTTGACTACGGTATATTGGTGGATAGTAAGTCGTCGGGCGGGACACCACCAAAATACCTGCTTGCAGTGGCTAGGATGTCCGATGACTTATTGCCTACGCGGCCGCCATTGTACTATTTAATTTATAGCGTGCTTCGTTGGGGTGCTGACCTAGGTGTGTCAGCCGGGGGGTGTGATACGGTCAGTTCCCTGCGCATGATCTTTCTCATTTGATCAACCCATATAGTGAAAATATAGATATTGTTTTTTTGTTTTTGTATTTATGCAGTCGTTAATTAAAAGACCGGGTTTTTTTTAGTAAGTATTTGGTTGCAATAATATCTGAGCATGTAATAACGCGCGAGCACTGACCTTAAGTACACTGGGTTGAGCATCGTGGTTGGGGGTTTGTCGTTGCCTCCACGGTTTTTGGATGGTTCGATCATGTCTTGCTGACATTTGTTTCAGGAAACGCAAGTTATGTAACGCCACTGTTAGTTTCCCTCCACTCTACGATAGGAGGAAGCCTTGATCCCTTCGTCTGTTCCCGCGATTCACGATCAGTTGAAATCAAGCGTCCTATACTGCCTATCAATATCAGGTACGAACGGGTGGACTCGGGCAGGAAGAATGGGTTGGCTAGCTAGGGCAGGAAGGCCGGGTTAGGACGAGTGAGGATGGGTGATGCTTGCAAGGGTTGTGGTCACGAACTCTTTCCTTCTTTTTACACTTCTGTATTAAGCACGAGCAAATCAATAAAAGCTTTCATCGTTCTGAACACGACCTCTTGGCGTGGAGATATTCAACAGGCTAGCTGTTATTCGGGCTGTAACGCTACTAGAAGAAGTAGAGTTTGCTCCAAAAGAAGAAAGATCTGCTGAAGAAGCGGTGACAAACGTTAACTTCGGCACTTATAACCTAGGGTTGGGGACATTTGAGCAGGATTTGCAACCAAATCTGCCAGACAGGTTTCAATGCTCATGACACTAATCAAAATCTTTTTCGTCTCTATCCCTACTCTACGGTGCAAGTAAGTGAATTAGTAAATGAATCCGATTTGCGGCAAACATTTTAAATGGGCAAGTCATACATCATTTTAAAATGTAAAAGGTCACTGGTAAATGGAATACGAGTCGAGCGGAGCGGGCCTCGTAAATCAACGAGCTCCTCGAGCCAATCCTCAAACCTGACTCGATCGGGCTCGTCGACTACACTGTTATGTTAACGGTAGGTTGTGATCTTGGTTTCTAAACATAATACCATGAGTGGTAGCTCCGTTTCCTTTCAATTTCCTCTCGAGAGACAAGTGACACACGGTAGAAATATCTAGGGGCTCCGTTTTTATCCGCGCTTATACCGACTACAATTGGAACAGTTGTTGTAGCCCAAATGAATAGCGGCGTCATGCGTCAGGTCACGTTTGGTAGAAAATAATCAAATCGTCACGCCGTGTGAGCATTTGGCATTGTTAGCTAGGAAAATCTTGTTCAAAACCGGCAATATGACCTGTATCTGTTGAAATTTCACTCGAAAACCTTGGCCAGTTCTACGGTATCAAAGGTAAGTGAGTAGAATGCGGCGGTTCAGGTTCGCAAGCAAAACAGGAAAACTGCAGCTTTAGCCACGTTCTACTCACTTAACTTTGACACCGTAGTACAGCGAAGATGCAGTTTTCTCGGGTTCTTCATCATTGTCACAAGCGTGTCACTTTACAACTGCCCGCTACAACTCCCATGGAGAAAGGTTATGCCCGTTAGATGGCCTGTCTCCTCACCAGTTCGGGTTTCCCCTTGACAGAGTCTATTCTGTGAACGTTGGTAAGGCAGTATGAGCTCGGTGTTATTCATATTCTTTATCTAGCGGTGTTATACAAGGAAATATCTTGATCATTTAGCTAAAGAAGTGCCGAGTGCAGCTCAACAATTAGACTTCTAGTTGTCCGACGTTTTGGGTTGTACGACACTGTGTAAATTTCAATCTATGCAGCAACCAAAATTATCCTCTAGGCACGGAGTTTTCAACTGTGGAAACCAAAATCACCGTTTTAAATCCCTACCAGATATCTATCACAATTGCATGAATTTGGGAAAAACACTGCCGATCTAATGACAGAGATGGCACCCTTTTTCACTCATGGAACTCGAGGGGCCTTCATGAAACACAAATCTCAACATCATCCGCCGAGGTGATCTTGTGCTAGCGCTAGGATCGTGCAATTCTAATGCTAAAGCTCGCAATGTCATAAAATCATTGCAGAAGACAGGCTCGAGATGCAAGGTCCTTGCATGCAATTAATGAATTAAACAAAAAAAAAAAAAAAGAGATGCAAGGTCCTGACTTGCGGCATCCCCACGGAGGAGACAATCCCGTGGCATTAGCCCCTTTGCATACGTGATTTCGACGGTCAGGCATCCATATGGGACAAGAAACTCGCATGCAACATGTTTCTAATCTTCAGGCCGCACATCCCACCCCGGGCCGATTTCTCTGGCCCAGAAGCCTCCCCAATGATGTGATCTGAACATTGAGGCAACCAGCCGTACACCTCTATCCTATCTCGCATAAATACAGGTTGTTCTCCCCACTGTTTCTGGCTCACTACAAACCTAAATCACCCCCTCGCTCACCCCCTAACTCCCACCGCCAGATCCGAAACTTCATTCTTACTCCTTCTCTCATAGTTCATTTCATCAACAAGTATGGTCAACGAACAGTTCGCGAAGGGCCAGCAAGTCCGTTACGAGAAAAGTACTTTGCCCCCATCCTGGGAGTAACCCAACCTAATAGAGACCGCCTGCCAGACTCGCAACACTATAACGGCACCATCAAGGACACCGTCGGTAACCACGACCCACCGCACTACTCGGTAAGCATTCCCCCTCCGCATCCCCCCCCCATCTTTGCACCTGCTGAACGACCGACCAACTCGACCTTTCGTGAAGATCCATCCAGACGGCACACCGTCGGACACGAGGGTCATTATACCAGAGGATAAAATCGAGTCTCGCAACTAGGAGTTTTTGGTTCTTTTTCTTCATTTGCAGGAACCTATGGGTATAGGATCAAGAGTTATGTATTTCGAGGAATATAATTGAAACTCAAGCGTACTATAATCTCACATGAACCGTAGTATTACTAAAATTCGTACCACCGGGGGAGGAGGTGGAGAATTTATATAATTATAGTCTACATGTACCAATCGAACTCATCAGTTTTATACTATCATACTAATTATAACCCTAGTTATAGCTATGAAATAATGTTTCGCTTGTCTTCTCAGAACTAGACTCGTACTGTCGCTCAATTGATGGGTGTGATGACGGGCACGCCAAAGAGAGATAGCCAAGCCTAGTTTTACCTTCTGTGGTCAAAAGGCCTATATGCCTGTATGTAGAGTACTCTACGCGTTTACTACAAAAAGAACCAGAAAATGCAGTTGCTCAAGGCAAGGATTATTTGTATGGGGTGGCAGTGATCTCTCATACAAATCATTACTGTTTCCCTCACTTGCATTTTTTGGTTCTTACCCTGGTATATGAGTACTCTACTGTCGTTCAGGGGGCGATGATTGACGACAGGGGTTTCTCACGTGCATGGTTCACTATATGCCTCAAGAGCCGGCGGAGCGGCTTTCTCCACGCATGTTGGCGACAGGCGACTCTTGGCATATGCAAATAATGATCTTTACTCTATCTTGGCAATGTACCTTACGACGAGTTACTTGCCAGTTCTTGCCACGGAGTCTTTTGCTGGCCGTGGGTCAGCATCTTACTGATGGTACTCCATGTAGGCAGGTACGTCTACCTGGCCAGTAAAGCTCTGTTGCTCACCCAAGTCCTACACCTAACACTTCAGTATAACCGTGCACTCCACATGTGATTTGGTCTCGGGGATTTATTTCTAGTGGATGGAACCACTGTGAATCAACACCTCTCTGCCTCTTCAGAAGTGATATCCCTCTCGAGCGACCGTTTTGTTTACAAATTCGTCCTGACCCTATATACGTCGGGTGCCACACGTTGATAGGCGCAGAACCCCCGTGATAACCCTAGCCATTAGAGAGCGTCTGTGATCACATCACTGGGTAATACGGGGTAGGGCAAGATGTGATCGATAGCGTAATCGAGGCGGGCTTTGGGGAATATGGGGTGCATGAAAATGACATACTCTCTACTGCAAGTTGAGTTGAGATGGTCTGCCTGAATACTGAGATTGCCGGCCTGAAGGCCATATGGGACGCCTGAAACCCAAATTGCAATAACTATCCGACCCAGTATTTTGCAGGGCCTAAAGGAGTTTGATATGGGTGGGTATATATGCAATGCCTGATGAGATTGCAAGGCATGGTCTGTCAATTAGGAGGTTTCGCAGCGTCCGACAACGGGCTTTGCGCAATGTGAGAGTGCATGGTCACCTATATAACTCCATATGCAGAGGTAGGTCATATTTTCAGATATCAAGAATACTATATATAAAGTGTTACAGGAACTATGGAACACTGTTCTAGAGGCCTAGGACAGTAAGGAATACGAGTGACGGGTTGTGATGCAAGGACGGTCGGGTAACGGAAGGACAAGCATAGAAAGGTATCGGGTAGTGTGGGGGCACGCGGTGTCACCACGCTAGGCCCATACTATTATGACGGCACGCTTACTGTTGGGTGTCTCACCCGAAATAGAATAGGAAGCGGGGCTTACGGCTGTAGGCTGTTCTACTTAGAGAAGTAGGTCTAGGATAATAGTATGGTACAGCCCGATGACTGGCAATTGCAAGGTTCATGGTTACGTGTCGGAATTAGAATAGAGGACGAAATTATGCGGGGGGGCTTTTCTATCTGGGTTATCTTCGGGAGCATTATCTTATTCTATTATCGTTGTGTCAGTTAGTATTAGAAAGCGGGCCTTGGCATAGGTTCCAACATGTATAAATAGGGCTTGATTCTGCGAAGACTTGAGGGTATCATCAACCATCAAGTCAAGGGAATCCGGTTTACAATATCATCAGTTTAAACGCTACAGAATTATCGCTTAGCACTAGCCAATTTCCTTAACACTATATTGTACCTTATCCCTAACTTTACTCTTTACCTATCGCATACACTACCAAAGTCTCGATAAAACAACTACTCGCTTAAACCAATACTCTGAGTATTTTGTATAGTGGCGGATAGTCACCATGCTCTCAGTAGAAGAATAAGCGCTTAGTCTATTAGAAAGACCAAGGTACTATATGCACCCCCGAGTGGCAACAGCAGCCATCAACAACTACCTTTGCGCTACATTCTTCATTGTTCGAAGAGGAAGCGCCGAGCATCTATACTGCGGATACGTTCACTACTCAGGTTTCTTCGCAGAAGCAGGAACCACCGCTACCTTCGAGGAACACGATCCCGAAACCCTCAACTACCCAGAACTCTTCCCAATCAAGATCACTCTCTCCCAACGGTCTTTCGGACTTGCTCATCCAGCCCCCTGGTTCATTGCTCAACCCTGGTGCAGAAGGCATCCACAGCTCAAACTCGAGCAACTTAGCAATGTCAAGGGCTCATCAGCAACGGTCGGAGGAAGACTACAACATGGAGAGTTCAATCGCCTTGAGAGATCGAGGTATATTAGAGACCCAAGCGAAGAGGCGCCACAGGAAAGAGAGAGATGTGCCGATAGGCTCCCTCTTCACATCGACGAGGCAGGAAGAATCCTATGGGCAGGCGAGGAGGCGGCAGGTAGACCACCGGGAGTTCTCCCCATACGTCACCCCAATCAGAGAGAGATTCTCTACTCAGAGGCACTCGATGCCTCGGGTAATGGACGACGACGATGATACCAACATGGACGTAGAGGAACGGCGGGTGGAGAATCCTTTTGGCGACCTTATTGGGCAAAGAGTCCAGCGACAAGGGGCCCCAGTGGTACAACAGCTCAGCCGCGGGATCGAGGAACTCAGCATGCACGTGCGGGATATTCCCATACTCAGGGAACTCACCCGGCAGCAGCAGGAGTATACCAACAAGATCGTCGAGGACCTCCACGCCACAGGGCCATTTACAGTTTCAGCAGCATCAGCAAACCTGTAACCTTCGCCAGACGCCCGGGGCGCTGAGGGCGCTCAGGGCGCTCGGTAGGTAAACTACCTCTCCAGAGATACCGCCAGTGCTCCTGGCGAGGTCTGGCGCACATAATTCCGCCCCAGCGCACACTAGTCCGCACAACGGGCCCCGACACTAAGTAATAGCGCCCGGTGTAACTAGGACGTCACTCTACCCGCCAGAGAACGCCAGTTGCACGGTTGGATATCCTGACTGCTCCTGGAGCACTCTTCACTGCTCCAGCGGGCTCTGGGGATAGAATGATTGCCCTGACTCCCCCTGACGTTGCCGGATGGGGTGCTTTGAAATCTGGCTCATGCCCGACGTACCGATTCCTACATGTCGGCGCCCCGTTCTCTCTAGGCATACACCTCTCCGCCGTTCCGGCCTCTGGTATTCACAATTCCCCCATGAGATTACAAAAACATCACTCGCACGACGATCTCTACTGTCTCCAGAGCACTCGCGACTGCACTTTGAGAATTGGTGTATTCAACACCGTGATCCTCCGCCTAATACTAAATACAATACGCCATTTAACACCCTAACTAACCCTAATACAATATACGAATCAGAAGAAATCCCCCACTATCTCCCTTAGCACTCGTGATTGTTCTACACATCCTCCTCCCCCCCCCTTCGTAATCCCCCGCTACAGGTAATTCCGGCTCTTCTTCTTCCTCCTCCCCCTCCTCTTCGGTGTCAATGCCGCGAAGTCGGGCATTAATCACTTCGTCCTGGGCGCTGTCGGAATCAACCCGACCTCCTGGAGCACTCGTGGGTGTTCTCCGAGCATCTCGGAATGCGGCAAGATCCGCAGCCAGAGCTTCATCGTCCTCGCTAAAACCCTCCTCCGGTATAATCTCAATCGTTACCCCTTTTTTATCTCGTATCTATTAGGGTTAGCATTTAGAATACCACTCGCATTACCGGCATCTAGAAGTATCATACCTTTTCTCGAAGGTTATCTTTGATTACCTCCAAGGTTGCCTCCTGGTTCTGTTTACTTCTCCCATTCCAAGTGTTGCTCATCCTGTTGAACGTTTCTACTCGTGTTTGGATGTCAGCTTGGCAATCCCGTATAGCCCTAGTAGCATCCGTCATTGCTCCCAAGGCACTCGCCATATCAATGAGGGCATCGGGCCATACTTACTCACAACACTCTCATTCTGCGACTGAAAATTATCAGGCTTCACGTAACTCCCTGTTGACCACGCCCGAATGCCGTGCCAGATCGCCGTCGATATCAGGAAAATAAGGGTAGGGGTTATCCGCTCTAGAAATTCGGGATCCCTAACCCCTCGCATTCTTACCCCATCGAAGTATTTAAAATACAATATATCGATAATTTCCGGAGCCAGGAAGCGCAGTCGGTAGGTCTAGAATCTGTTACCGACTATCCCGAGTGCTCTCTGGGCATCCACTGGCATCATACCTCGTAATGCTGTTGGGGGCTCAAGAAACGATCATTCTTCAAAAGGTATTCCACTTGAGCCGCCCTCGCCTCAGGCCCCACAAAATTTCCAAGCCCGTATATCGTAGAGTCCGCCAGGCGCCCTTTCACCTCGTGCATCAAGTGGGAACGGACACGGGAGTGCAGACTTCTGACCTATCATTCTCAATTATGCTTCCAGAGCACTCGTAATCCTTTTGGGGGCACTCACCTGTTTAATAACGACCTCATCAAGGTCTACTCTACACCCCACTCGGCGACTAGCAGTTGCCCACATGGTCACTACCAGTACCGAAAGTCTTGCTGCAGGTGGAAAGGGCTCATGTAGAAGAGTATGCTCCCCGATTAACACGCTACACTCCTTCTCAATCCTCTGAGCCTGCACTGACAGCACATTTGCACTCCTAGAGTTAGGGACCACAGACCTCTGAGTCAATTGGCTCGAAGGAATGTCGCCAGTGTTCTCAAAGACGTCGTGAGTGTCTTCCAGAATACTAACCTCGCTTCCCGGAATCAAAATACCCTCGCTTTCCGGCATCGGAGTACTCTCGTCCCCCCCCCTAGATGAGGAAAGGTACTCGATTTCGTAGACTCTTCGCGATCTACCTTGACCGTGAAGTTGGCTTGAAGGAATCTGACCACTGCTCACAGAGTTCTCGCCAATTACCTCGCTAGGCGGTGAAGAACGATATGTCCGGTAAGTGGGGGACGACTCCCCGTATCGAGAGCGCATCGAGGAAAAATCGATATGGCGCGTAGAAGAGGTATACTCATGAGCATAAACAGGTGCAGAGGGCCTAGACTGTGAGGGTGTTGGGGGTGCTCTCTGGGATGCAGGGAGTGCTCTCTGGGATGCATTCTGGCTGGGTGCTGAAGTGGGTGCTGCTCTCCCTTGACCTTGTTTACGTATTACTTTCGCGCCCGATCGAGTTCCCCTCTGAATCGTTAGCCACTAATACTTACATGTTAAAAAGCATCAATGAGCGAGATAGAGTCGAACCTGTACCACGTCCACCGACACGTTGGAAGAAGCAATGACCTCCGCTACCGCGCCAGTTGGTTTCCTCCGAGCATTGCCCAGTGCTCTGGCAGTAGTCGGCTGAACTGTATGAGGTCTCTTTCCGACAGTCTGAGACTTCTGGGTGTAAGATGGGGGGGGGGCTTGAGGTTCATCCTCCGGTTCATCCTCATCCTCCTCAGAGCTCTCGTGGTCATTCTCCGGAGCATCATCATAGTCTGAGTGGCTAGTATCAACTATTTCTTCCACCTCTGGCGCCTCAATTGCCTCTGGCGCCTCAATTGCCTCAGGCTCCTCCTGCGCTTCAAAATTATCAGTATGATCCTCGGGGAGATGAAATTCTACCCTCCTAGGACTGCTCCTCCCAGTGGGGGTTTCGGAGGAACGGAGAAGACCTTTCCGAGTTATTTGAGCGGCGGTGGTCGATTGACTACTCCGAGTGCGGGTTGGCAGTGGAGTCAATGTTCGGTAAGATATTTCAGACTCGTCAGTCAGTAAATCTTCATGTTCTTCAGGTCGTTTTGGGAGTCGTGGGCGCTTTGGGGCAAGAGGTGCTGAACCGGAGGAGCGCTTGGTGGGAGCCATTCTGATGACTGGCAGGAATATCCGCAGTGCTCTAGGAGCACTCGCGATATCTTCGATTAGAAATCAATTCTTGGCGAGAAAATTTGCGCCGCTAATCAAGAAAAATTTGCACCGCTAATCCTCTTACGGCAGGGATCATCCTATGTTACCACAATTTCTGCACTCAACCGCATCATTTATCATCACTCGTTTTACTGCACTTTCTGAAGCGGTACCGAGTGCTCTGAGAGCAATCTAGGAGTTTGATTCGACTTTGAAATAAAAGCAATGCAATTACTACCTGGAATAATCTAATCTAATCTAATCTAATCCTATCCGATATAACCCATCCATTGATATACTCTCGCAAGACAAAGGGAAATCCAAAACACCAAATCGTACCGCACCTCAATAGCTATCGCGAGTGCTCAGGGAGTAATCCTAACAACTATTAAAAGGTTAGTGACAATTCCGCAGGAAGGGAAGTTAGAGATTATACCAAAGGGAACTAATGATGCCCACCACCATCACCACCATCACCATCACCACCATCACCACCGCCTCCAGCTGGCCCACCACCACCATCACCACCGCCTCCAGCTGGCCCACCACCACCATCACCACCGCCTCCAGCTGGCCCACCACCACCACCACCACCGCCTCCAGCTGGTCCTCCACCACCACCGCCGCCCGGAGGAGGAGGAGGTCCGCCCGGAGGCGTTGGAGGTCCTAGACCACCACCACCACCACCACCACCACCACCACCACCTCCACCACCACCACCACCTCCACCTCCAGCACCAGCAGCCGCGAGTGCGTCAGCAGCTCTCTTGGCTGCTATCCCGGCAGCTGTCCAGATCGTCCCCTGTAAGAAGTTTGGGTCAGCAACCCCGACACCCAAAGGATACTTCCTAAGGTATTTGGGGTCTAAATCGTCGATAGCATCCTGCTGTCTATCGCGACGCCTAACAAGAGTCTGAATTAGCCTTTGATTACTGGCATCAGTTCTAGGCATATATACCCTCAGTCCTTTGGCATTTATCCGGTGCTTTCCCTCCTCGTAATCCCAATCCTCTGCAGGAATATCGATCATGCTATAATCATCTTCCTCAACGTGAGGGAAAGCCGGGTTCAACGGGGGGGATTCCGCACCACCCAGGTTAGCACCCGCGCCTGCTCTGTGGAGGACCGCCAATATCCTCCGAGGCCTGGCATTGCTGTTCTTCAACCAACCTTCGAGCTCCTCTGAATCGGTAATTTGTACCTCCACCGGCCGAACGGGAGGAACAGCTGCCGGGGGGACATTCTCAATTGCCCCCCAGATAGTCCTGACTGCTCTGCCGGGTGTGGTGTGCTTCAGGATCAAGTTGCATAGCTCGGGGAAAGTTATCTTGGTCAAAATTCCGATGAACGAAGGTTCGTTCAGGGGATCATTCCAGTCATAAGTAGGTGGTGGGACGAGCATAAAGAATGCCCCTAGAGCATCGGGGTCCACCACGGTAACCATTATGGAAGGTCGCACGAGTTCCGGAGGTACTGCACGCTCTTTCCCTTTGCGAGAGCGTCTTCCGGCTGCCTGACCACCGCCGTCATCATCATCATCACTATCACCGGCAGCCTCTTTGAACTGACGGTCTCCCTGTCCCCTTGATAACCTATCCTTCATACCAACATCTGCGATGAGCCACTGTAGAGCACTCGCTAGTGCTCTACGGGCATCGGAGTCACCCCCAGTCCAAATTGGCAGAAAACCGTTGAGGGAGGGCAAGTTCATCAAGTAAAGGCATAGGGCATTGAACGCAGCCATACCGGACGTGCTTTTATTGACCCAACCCACATTTTGCATTTCCGCCTTTAGGCTGTTGCGGATGCTGGTGTACACTCTAGGTAGGTTGAGTAGACCTAAAGTCATCTTCGCTTTGCTTGCTTGAGTCATCTTGAATGCGGTCGAGCTCGGGGATGTGTCTTGAACACTCGGGGATGTCTCTTGGACAATCGGCGATGGCTCGGGTCTAATTAGTCTTTGTCGTACTGGTGAGGGGTGGTCTATTAGTTCGGACGGGCTTGCACTAGAAAATAACCAAGAGGGGCGTCGGGGCTTGAATGTAGGGGTCCCCGGTGCAAGAACCTTCGGTGGAGCACTGACGGGTGCTGGTGAGGGAGTAGTAGAGCCTGCTGGGCCTGTTGAGCGGCCTGTTGCTGGGCCTGTTGCTGCTGGGCCTATTGAGCGGACTGCACTAGACTTGGACCGAGTGAGAACTTGACTTGGGACTATGGTCTTCCGGGCAACGTTCTTTTGTGTAGCACTAGCGGGTGCTGGTGGGGTAGCACTAACCCTAAGTACGGTCGTCCGTACAAGGGCCTCTGGTGAAGCACTGCTGCGTGCTGAGGAAGCAGTGGAGACTGCTGCTAGTGGGCCTGTTGCTGGATCTGTTGCTGGGTCTTGATCGTCACTTATGTATGATTCAGAGGGTTCGGAACTAAAGTCGGGAAAGGAGTCGGAATCAGTTAGGGTTGCTCCCCAGTTACTCGGGAAGATCCCTTCAGTGTCCGATGGAGCTAGGTTAGTATTTGGCGGAGTCCGGGTTTCAGTCCGGATTGGTGGAGGTACAGGGTTTTGTTTTCGGCTCTTGTTGATCGGGGTGAACCCGGAAAGCACTGGCGACTGCTTAGGGGGTGTTTCTGGTATCTCCTCCGGGATAGGCTTGACAGTTTTGCGGTACGATTTGCGACCTGAGGAAGTTCGGTGTTTCTTATGTTTTCGGAACGATTTGTGTTTCTTGGTTTTTCGGTAAGTCTTTTCGTTCTCGTCTTCGTCTATGTCACGCAAGCGCTTCTTATTGGGAAGTTGATTTATGTTCTGTGAGCTACCGGGAGTGCTCTGAGCAGTGTTTGGAGTCTGATAATGTTAATGTATCACTGTGGTGAGTATGGTTCTAAAATTAATTGGATTAGGAGAGAGAAATACCATCTTATTTATAAAGATTGCAAAGGTTAAATCGCTTGAAAACGGAGGAACTTGAAGGATGAGATTTCAACAGGTAATGTTGAAAGCAATGGAAAACTTGAAGTGATAGGTAGAGGAGAACTTGAAGGTGGTTAGGAACTTCTCACGAACTTGAAGGAAGGGAGGGGTGCTCTTATACCGAGTACGATCAGCTTTTTTCTTGAGCTTATCACGCTTCCGAGAGCATCCACGAATGCTCTAGAAGCACTCGAGGGTGCTCGTACTCAATGTTTGCTTCAATATATGACGTTGATCTAAATGCTCCAGGCGCACTCGGGGATGCTCTGACGGTACCAATGGTGACGTCGATAACATTCTGGTGTTGGGGTTGGTGCTTATGTTCTTGTTGGTGTTGGTACTCTGTCCTCTAGGAAGCTGATCGGAGAGAATGTATTCTTTGAGCTCGTAGTCGATATTAGTGTTGAATTTGGCGCTGAGAACACTGTCTCGATCTGAAGAGACTCCGCGAGTGCTCAGGGAGAGAGTGCAGATGCTCAGGGCGATAGAATCTAGCATAACTGGCCGCCTGATTGGGGTGGTGGGTGTTTCTTCGTGTTGGTGTTGATGTTTGTATTAGGTTGGTGATGTATGACATCAGACTCGTATTGAAAATCAGCCTTGCCGACCGGGGTGCAGGTGAGAGGAGCCTCATTGGCTGACAAATCAAATCATTCGAGCACTCTGCAGTAGCACCTGCAGGAAAGAGCCTCCTCGGCCTTGGCAGAAACCAAATTTTTAGAGCACTCAGGAGTGCTTTGCTAGCATCATGAGACTTCAATGAAATCGTCTTGCCCCTTTTGCAGCAAGCGGTACAGCTCCTCCGCGAACTTCGATAAACATCTTCGAACTACACATCCATTTGAAGCAGATGAATGGCTGGGAAACCAATTTTTACTCCTGGAGCGCGATCAAGAGGCACCCGATGACACTCACGACAGCCCGGAAGGCATTCACGATTCCTATTCAGATGCCCATGACGACTCGGATAGTTCGGAGAGCAACAGTATCAATTATCATGACCAAGATCCCGATAATAATTCAGATCTGGAATCCGAATCATATTTTATGATGGAAGAGACAGATGGAGATCCAAATAGGCATGAGGCAGCGACAACGATTTACGAAGGTGCTGGGGAGCGTCTCTACCGCTCGGAGGACTACGACGAATGCTCACAAAACCTTCTCCGATACCCGTGGCACCTATTCAACTCAGCATACGAGTTTAGAATGGCACGTTATTTCATACTGTCGAAGGCCTCACAAGGAAATATCGACAGTTTCTTTCTACACGCTCCGTCAAGTAGTTGCGAATGCTCCTACAGGACTGGGCGAGGTTTTATAAAGAGGTTGGACGAAATGAATGACATATTGGGAAAGGCGAGCTGGCATCATTCGGAGGTGGATATTGGGGGAGAGAAAATCCCTTACTATTACCGGGATCCAATGGTAATTGTGCGATATCTTCTAGGCCAACGGGCGTTTCGGGAGTCATTGGTGTACGCGCCAGTGGTAGAGCATAATGAATCTGGCGAGAGAATGTACGGGGAAATGCATACGGGAGATTGGTGGTGGGAGACGCACGTCTGGTAAGCCTCACAAGTGCTCTAGAGGCAGTTGCTAATGCTTTCTGGACAGAATACCTTACCTGAGGGGTCGACTGTGGTACCAATTATATGCGCGTCAGATGGCACACATTTGACAAATTTTAGTGGGGACAAGAAAGCCTGGCCAATCTATCTTACCATCGGGAACATCAAGTCATCGGTCCGGAGCAAGCCCACCGGGCATTCGTTAATTCTCCTAGGGCTACTGCCAGTCCCACCTAAGCTCGGGAAGAACTCACTCGCTAATTCCGCTTTACGACGTCAGAGTCAAATGGCGCTGCATCGCGCCCTTGGGGAGATCTTTCAGAGCATTCGGGAGTGCTCTCAGGAAGGCGAGCTAATCGCATGCGCCTACGGGTACGAACGTCTATGCTTTCCGGTGTTGTCGGGTTGGATCGCTGATCAACCTGAGCATTCAAACTTACAAAATATTAGTACTAGCTCTTGTCCAAGATGCGAGGTGGAATTCCACAGTCTTGGGAGCACTCGCCGGAGCCCTACGCGCGATCACGAGGATTACCGGGAGAGGGTAAAGCTATTCAGGGAGAACCCGGGAAACCTGGGACCGGTGGAATACCTTGTCGCGAGATCAGTAAAGACACTCTTCAATGCTTTCTGGGGTATGCCGAGGGTTAATCTATACGATCTCAACAAACCGGATATTCTGCACAATATCTACCTAGGGATGTTGAAGCACATGATGGAGTGGGTTCAGGCTTTCTTGAAGAAGCACAATCGATTGGAGGAATTTGACAAGGCTTGGGCCTCGATTGCGCCTTACCCTGGACTGGCAGTACCGAACAAGGCATATCGTGCCACAACCCAATGGCAAGGGAAGGAGATGAGAAATTTGGGGCGGGTCGTTCTTGGAGCACTCGCGGCTGCTTTGAGAAACCCGGGGGTGGCTGTCAGGGGCGACTTCGCAAAGGCATTGAAATGTGTACGAGGCTTAATCGACTTCCACTTAATGGCGCAGTATGGGAGTCATACGACGAGCACACTGAATTATATGGAGAGCTATCTCGAGGATTTCCATAAGCCCAAGGATATCTTTTTAGAATTCCGGGCGTACAAGAGGACGGTTAAGGATGCGAGAGATCGGACAAAAGCTGTGAAGACCTCAGGCTCCCAGAGCGCTCAGCGAGGTTTGGAGGAGATTCGCGAGATACGGGAAAGGTCTCACTTCAACTTCATCAAATTGCAGGTATTAACGCACTATTGGGAACATGTCGAGCGCTTTGGGAGCATTCCCCAGTACTCCACCGACATCAGCGAACTCGCCCATGTACGTCAGATAAAAGAGGCATACGGAGCATCCAACAAGGTCGATGCTGCAACGCAGATACTGGACTATGGGGGGCGGCGGTTGGCGTTAGAGATTCGAATTCTGAATCTGAAAGACATTGTTGGAGGTCCTGAGAGCACTGACGACATCCTTTGGAGCCATCGAGATAACCTGAAGGAGTTACTTGAGATTTTTAAAATCGAAGACCGGAAAAAAAACACCAAATGAACGATCCATAGTAGAAGGCCGACTGCCTCTAAGGCGTCTTTGCAACCCCTCCACGAAATCGGAAAGACTTTTCAATATTGCGGATGGACTGCAAATAAGCCATACCACGTTATATCGCCTGATAAAGGAGTATGCAGAGGATGCGGGATGCTCTCAAAGCTTTGCCGGAAGCACTGAGAGCATTTTAGAGCGCCGGGTGGAGATGTTCACATGTTTGCAGGTTCCGATACCAATCTTCCAAAGACCTGAGGTGTACGAGGTTCACAATATCAGGTGTACGGGAAACGCGGCTTTTAGGAAAGGGAAAATAAGAAAGGATTGGGTATGGGTGTCGGTAGCGTCATCAGAGGAGTGGGGAGTGTTTCGGGGACGCTTACCAGGACGTGTCGAGGCTTTGTTCAAGCTGCGGGACAGTGGGGGCGAGCACATAGACTATGTATAGTGGAGCTACTCGAGGCAAAGGATCGTGGTATCGCTGATAGCTCACATGGGCTCCTGAAGGTTTGTAGGAGGAGGAGGAAAAGGATGTGGGTCGTTAATTTTCGGAGTATATTGGGAATGGCCCATTTGTTTGAGGTGGAGACTGGTAATTGGTTGGTAAATACTAGGATAGACTTGCGTACGTGGAATGAATTTAGTTGAATACTTGTAAAGCCGTGAGGGCATTCTTGAGTGCTCTAGGAACGTTAGACCCAATTGGACTCTCTAATTCAAAATTCGTGTCGTTCTGCTATGCATGCGGATTGGAAGAAGGAGGTAAAGTTTCGGCCGCTCAGTATCTGAGTCTGGCTATCCAGCAAGCTCGCTCCAGGAGGTCAATGCCAGTCCATGTTTGCTGCTTTTGCATGGACATTGAGCTTTTCAGATGAGCCGTACCATGGTCTCAACCTCAAGGCTAATTATGCCTTTCACGAATCGACAGAAACATACACGTCCGTCAAAGGTTGGGTAGTCGTCACCAGTATACAGGACAGTGCTCGTATCAGTATCCCGCGACTGACTGTACAGCGGCGTTGAGGATACCCACGTTAGATATCTTTTGAGGGACTGGTGCGGCCTTCCTATTCTTTGAGGACGGTGTATCAATCCAAAGGAGCCCAAATGAGGGTTGCCTCACCTTGAGTGGGTATGACGAATGCCTCAGCTCTGTGAGCATTGGTGAGTGCTCTGGGAGCACTCGCGGAAGCCCTCGCGGGAGCGTTTGCGGGAGCATTCGCGGGAGCATTCGCGGTGCCGTGAGAGCATTCGCGGTGCCGTGAGAGCATTCGCCGTGCCGTGAGAGCATTCGTCGTGCCGTGAGAGCATTCAAGAAAACTGTGAGAGCATTGGGAAGTGCTCGCGTGTACTACTGACGTAATCAAAAGAAGCAAAAGTTCCTAGGTGCTGTGGGCGGAGTCACTCCATCCTAGCGTCTCCGGAGGGGGAGGGAATCTCATGGCGGCCCAGGCGACCAGAGCATTGGCGAGTGCCCTCCGGACGTGAGCCATATCTCCTGGCGGTCCCAGAGAGTGGGACGGTCCTGCGGCGGAGCCTGGCGCGAAGGTTGTACTCTGGCGGTGCCGGACGCGCTGGGCGCTCGTGGCGCAGAATGCCCGCCAGGACGTAGGGGCTGCGCCCTGGGTAATAGGCGAGCTTGCTGATGAGTGGTGGGCAATCGGGCTTACTGTCTCGAACTTCCGGTAGAATGGAAGGTTTACGACGTCTTCCACGAGATGCTGCTGCGACCCTATCGCGAGGACCCGGATCCGACCAGGCAGCAAAATACGCGAAAACGATTGGCAACACCCGAGCCACAGGAGGCATTGGCGGACGAGAACTTCCAACCAACCTCGAACCTACGACCCCATTCGCGAAGTCAGGACCCAGCAATCAATGACGAGCGGGCACGCAAACGACAACGGAACAGGCGGGACTAATCTCGATACCTTTCCCTACGCTATGACTTTTCCCACAGGGTTTTTATCATAGAAAGGGTTTTAACGGTCGAGGGCGACGTCTAGGAAGGGGGAGTAGTGTTACAGGACCTATGGAACACTGTTCTAGAGGCCTAGGACAGTAAGGAATACGAGTGATGGGTTGTGATGCAAGGACGGTCGGGTAACGGAAGGACAAGCATAGAAAGGTATCGGGTAGTGTGGGGGCACGCGGTGTCACCACGCTAGGCCCATACTATTATGACGGCACGCTTACTGTTGGGTGTCTCACCCGAAATAGAATAGGAAGCGGGGCTTACGGCTGTAGGCTGTTCTACTTAGAGAAGTAGGTCTAGGATAATAGTATGGTACAGCCCGATGACTGGCAATTGCAAGGTTCATGGTTACGTGTCGGAATTAGAATGGAGGACGGGACTATGCGGGGGCGCTTTTCTATCTGGGTTATCTTCAGGAGCGTTATCTTATTCTATTATCGTTGTATCAGTTAGTATTAGAAAGCGGGCTTTGGCATAGGTTCTGTTACAGGAACTACGGAACACTGTTCTAAAAGGTTTAGGACAGGGACGAATACGAGTGACTGGTTGTGATGCGAGAACGGTCGGGTAACGAGGACAAGCATAGAAAGGTATCGGGTAGTGTGGGGGCATGCGGTGTTACCACACTAGTACTATACTGTTATGACGGCACGCTACTATTGGGTGTCTCACCCGGAATAGAATAGGAAGCGGGGCTTACGGCTGTAGGCTGTTCTACTTAGAGAAGTAGGTCTAGGATAATAGTATGGTACAGCCCGATGACTGGCAATTGCAAGGTTCATGGTTACGTGTCGGAATTAGAATGGAGGACGGAACTATGCGGGGACGCTTTTCTATCTGGGTTATCTTCGGAGCATTATCTTATTCTATTATCGTTGTGTCAGTTAGCATTAGAAAGCGGGCCTTGGCATAGGTTCCAACATTTATAAAAATAGGGGTGATTCTCCGAAGACTTGAGGGTATCATCAACCATCAAGTCAAGGGAATCCGGTTTACAATATTATCAGTTAAAACGCTACAGAATTATCGCTTAGCACTGGCTATTTCCCCAAACACTATATTGTACCTTATCCCTAACTTTACTCTTTACCTATCGCATACACTACCAAAGTCTCGATAAGACAACTACTCGCTTAAACCAATACTCTGAGTATTTTGCTTAGTGGCGGATAGTCACCGTGCTCTCAGTAGAAGAATAAGCGCTTAGTCTATTAGAAAAGACCAAGGTACTATATGCACCCCCGAGTGGCAACAGCAGCCATCAACAACTACCTTTGTGCTACATCCTTCATCGTTCGAAGAGGAAGCGCCGAACATCTATACTGCGGATACCTCCACTACACAGGTTTCTTCGCGGAAGCAGGAACCACCGCTACCTTCGAGGAACACGACCCCGAAATCCTCAACTACCCGGAACTCTTCCCAATCAAAATCACTCTCGCGCAACGGTCGTTCGGACTTGCTCATCCAGCCCCCTGGTTCATTGCTCAACCCTGGTGCAGAAGGCATCCACAGCTCAAACTCGAGCAACTTAGCCATGTCAAGGGCTCATCAGCAACGGTCGGAGGAAGACTACAACATGGAGAGTTCAATCGCCTTGAGAGATCGAGGTATATTAGAGACCCAAGCGAAGAGGCGCCACAGGAAAGAGAGAGATGTGCCGATAGGCTCCCTCTTCACATCGACGAGGCAGGAAGAATCCTATGGGCAGGCGAGGAGGCGGCAGGTAGACCACCGGGAGTTCTCCCCATACGTCACCCCAATCAGAGAGAGATCCTCTACTCAGAGGCCCTCGGTGCCTCGGGTAATGGACGACGACGAGGATACCAACATGGACGTAGAGGAACGGCGGGTGGAGAACCCTTTCGGCGACCTTATTGGGCAAGAAGTCCAGCGACAAGGGGCCCCCGTGGTCCAGCAGCTCAGCCGCGGGATCGAAGAACTCAGCATGCACGTGCGGGATATTCCCATCCTCAGGGAACTCACCCGTCAGCAGCAGGAGTACACCAACAAGATCGTCGAGGACCTCCACGCCAAGTTCGCTGGGGACAGAGCCGAGCGGGATAATCAGCTCAACCAAGTCATGGCCCAGCTACGAGCGGAATCCACCGCCGCTACCAGCAACCTCGGTCAAGTCCTCGGGCAGATCGTCAAAGCAACTAGGGCGCATCAAGAAAGGCAGGAACGACAGGATCAGCACATAAACGCGCTGACCAACTTCGTCCAGCAACTCCCGAAAGATGGCCCTGTGGAGATACCCGCGGAGGTTATTGCTGCCCTCGAGAGGATGGAACGGGACAGACAAGCTGCGATGGAAGACCAGTTCGCAGGTACGAAGAAAAACCTGGAGGAGGTAATTGAGCAGATGCGGGTAGCAGCCAATAGAACGGCAGCAGCCCCCGAGGGCTCAGGAGGCGGAGGCGTAGTACCCCCCCAACCCCCTCAGAACCCCCCTAGCAATTCCGGAGAGAAACCGGAAGGATCAGGGAGCCAACCCCCCGTACCCCCTCGCTCCGAGGCAAGAAGCCAGGAACGTGAACAAGGAGGCAGGGGAGGCAATGGCAATAACGGCAACGGCGGAAACCGCGCAAGACCACGAGGCCCATCCCCCTCAGACTCATCCAGCTCCTCCGATTCAGAGGACGATCGTCGAGCACGCGAACGAAGGCAGAGAAGACGGGAGGAGCGAAGACGCCGTAATAGGCAGCAAGAGGTAGACCTCATGCACCCCCCTCGCGCCACCCTGGGTGATACGCCAAAACAGGCAAAAATCCCCTTCTCCGGAAAAGCCGACGAAGACGTACGGCACTGGATCGACCAAATGGAAGTCTTAATTGAACTTCAGAGGAAAGTCCGGTGGGACGACCAGACCAAGATCCTGTGGGCATCCCTGGAACTTACCGGGAGTGCGGCAAAATTCTGGCGAAACTTCGTGGAACGATTATCGGTTGATCCCAGCATCGGAACATGGGAAAATTTCAAAAACGAATTACGGATTCAATATGGCAATCGAACTAGTCAAGAGCAAGCCAAGCAGAAGATGGATAAGCTCCGTCAAACTGGCATGATCGATGACTACATCAATGAAATGCAGAATCTGGAATGGGACGCGAAGGTCGGACCCATCGTAATGAAATCCATGATCCTAACAGGAATAAACTCCTCGCTGGAACAAGGCCTCTCGAACGCGATCGAGGAACCAGAGGACTTCGCGGAATGGCTAGCCTGGGTAAGGAAGGTCAGACGTAAGGATCACGAGGTAAAGGCCCGGAAAGAGATCCTACGTGGCAAGGATGTCGTGAAACCTCGTGAGGAAAAGTCGGAACGGCGAAAATCGCGCAACCCCGCATCTCGGAAAACTTTCCCCGCGCCCGCACACAACTCCAAGGCCTCGGATGACTTAGGTGTCACCAAGGACGAAAAGGAGAAGTGGCAAAAGGAAGGAAAGTGTTTCCGTTGTGGTAGAGATAACCACTTCGCGAAAGATTGCGTGGCGACGAGTAAGGTCAGGTTAACCGACCTGAGGAGGAAACGGTATCATTCCGGAGGAAAGGACCACGGAAGGGAGGGTGAGAAGAAGCGGAAATTGGGCCCCCAGAATGAGGCGTTTAGGGCAAGGATCACAACTCTGGAGGATCAAAATTGATTGGGTATTTCTATTTTTCGGTATCTCATGTTACGTTACGGGTTTCTTTCTACTTTGGGTTATGGAAACAAGGGTTTTATGTATTACGGTTATTTTTATGGGTTGGCCACGAGATTTTCTATATTTGTTTCGTTATATGCGCGGAATTTCAATTCTCTTTACACACACTCTGAGGATGGGGTTACACCCCGAAACGCCTGGTGCGTAAGTGTTGTACCATGATCTTCATCAAACACTCGAACTCTCTAAATAAACCCTCTCACCCCGCGCTCAACGAAGAAAAAATCAGCGAACCAACCTATATCAAAAGCCAATACAAAGTCCTTTACCAAACCAATATACAAACATGTCTGCCAACACACAAGAAACCCGCCTCGAGATCGAGATCTCTTGGGACCACCCCGCAACTAGTACCAAACATGTCGCAATAGTCAACGCACTCTTGGACAGTGGCACAGAGGACTGGATCATGTCCTGGGACTGCATCCACCGTGCGAAAATACCTACTCAACCTCGACCAAAGCCTCTCATTATCAGACAGGCCGATGGTACCCCTATGCCCAACTCCGGCGCTCACACCACCCAACCTCTTTCCCTCCGCATCGGCAACCATCTGGACAGGGCTATCACCTGTGAGGTTGGCTTGTTTGCAGGAGAGGACCTTGTCATACCACATCGATGGCTCAAGGAGCATCAACCAACCATCCATTGGGGACGCAACAGTGTTAGCTTCCATAGCAACAACTGTATAGTCAATGGATGCTTCGTATCAGTCGAAGACATCTACGATCAAGACCCAGAAGAGCTGGTCATCAGGCTGCTGAGGGCGTCACCCAAGAAGCAGATGACGATCGAGCAACACCCCTTTTGGGCAAGGGCATCGGTAAACGAGGCTCTGGTTAGTGCTATACCGGTGGAGTTTCAGGAATACGCCGACGTGTTCTCCAAGGAAGGAGCCGCTCGACTACCTGATCACTCTGAATGGGATCATACCATTCCTCTTATGGAAGGAAAGCAGCCGCCGTGGGGACCAATCTATTCGCTCTCCCCACCTGAAGACAAGGCACTTCGGGAATATTTGGACGAAAACTTGCCCTCCGGCAAAGTAGTCCCCTCCACTAGTCCCGCAGCGGCACCCGTCCTGTTCGTTCCGAAAGCTAATGGTAAGCTTCGGTTATGTGTCGACTTTCGTGGTTTGAATGGAATCACAATCAAGAACCGTTATCCACTGCCACTCATGAACGAGCTGGCCGACGCAACGAAAGGAGCACTCTACTTCACGAAGATAGACCTGAGAAATGGCTATAATCTGATTAGGATTGCTAAGGGCGAAGAATGGAAAACCGCTTTCCGAACGAAATACGGCCTCTTCGAATATAGAGTAATGCCTTTCGGCTTGACCAACGCCCCTGCGTCGTTTCAGGTCCTGGTCAATACCATATTCAAGGATCTTCTAGATCAAGGCGTAGTAGTCTACCTGGATGACATCCTAATGTATTCAAAGACTAGAGAAGAGCATACGACTGTTGTACGAGAAGTTTTGGAGCGACTGCGACGACACCATCTATACGGGAACCTCGAGAAAACGGAATGTTATCAACAGGAGGTAGAATTCCTGGGATTTATACTATCAGGAAAAGGGAACCAAGTATCACCCAAGAAAGTCCAGGCGATCGAAGGTTGGTTAGCCCCAACCAAGGTCAAGGAACTTCAATGCTTCCTCGGTTTCGCCAATTTCCTAAGACGGTTCATCCACCGATACTCTGAGGTTTGCAGACCCATGACCGATCTCCTGAAGAAAGGTTCCGTATGGAAATGGGGCAGGGAACAGCAGGACGCGTTCGACGAGCTCAAAAGGAGATTTACGTCTGCTCCAATACTCCGGCACTACGACGAACACCGCGAAGCAATCGTGGAGACTGATGCGAGTGACTGGGCCGAGGCCGCAGTACTCTCTCAGGTGTTCGAGGACGGTATTCTACATCCGGTAGCTTACCACTCTCGCAAGTTCAACGAGGCAGAGGTTAACTATGAGATCTACGACAAGGAGATGCTCGCAATAGTTTCTGCTCTCTTGACTTGGAGACATTGGCTGGAAGGGACGGACATCCCTATCCAGATACATTCGGATCACCAAAACCTGCAGTATTTCACAACGACCAAGAAGTTGTCGAGAAGACAAGCCAGATGGGCCGAGAAGATAGCACCTTTTCGCTTCAAGATCCATTACCGACCAGGCGAAAAGAACGGCAAGCCAGATGCACTTACAAGGCGTCCGGAGTTCGCAATGGAAGGAGGAGTAATGCGTGAGCAGCCCGTAAAACAGCTACTCAGCGCAGAACAGTTTGTCAGAAAATCACGGACCAGCGTAGAAACTGGGTCCGAAGTGATTGGCAACCCCGAAGAGGAATGGAATCAGTTGGATCAGTGGTACGACATACCGAGCGTAGAGCTGCCTCAGCCACTACAGGGTTGGTATGAACAGGAAAGACGATGGGTTCGGAGGATGGTTCCGGATGAACACCTCCCTGATTCAAACCTTGAGATCTTCGGACTGCCGGAGGCCGCTATCGTAAAGATAGAGCCTGCCGCTGAATGGAGTCCCGATTCGAATGACCCCACCCACGATGGTCGATGGGTAGTACCGGGCTACGCGGTCAAGCAGGTCATTGAGGAACATCATGATCGACCCGTAGCGGGGCATCTAGGAAGGGATAAAACCCTCGAGTTGATTGATAGGAACTACTGGTGGCCAGGAATGTCCACGGATGTAGCCAACTTCGTCAAGACTTTCGATGTATGCCAGAGAGCCAAGCAACGTCGGAGACACTTGTCACTCCCTCAACCCCTAGAGTTAGCCACCACACCTTGGACTGATATCTCGATGGATTTCGTAGTAGAAATGCCCAAGGAGAAATCAGGATTCCGTAATGTATTGGTAGTCGTGGACCGTTTTACGAAGATGGCTCACTTCATTCCAATGACGGGGATCAACGCGGAACAGACCGCTAACGCATTTGTCAAAGACATCTGGCGTTTCCACGGACTTCCTAGGAGCATCGTCTCTGATAGAGGAACACAGTTCGTGTCAGCATTCTGAACGGCAATCACGGAAAGATTGGGGGTTCGTAGGAGACTCTCTACTTCATTCCACCCGCAAACCGACGGCCAGACGGAACGAACCAACCAACACATGGAAGGTTATATTCGGGCATATACGGCAGGAACAGGCAAGAAATGGAAGGACCTGTTACCTATCTGCGAATACGCGTACAACAACGCGAAGCATACGTCGACCGGACAATCACCGTTCTACTGCAACTATGGCTTCCACCCCCGAACGGACTGGCCTACGGATGCAGAGACCGAACGATTAGACGCCAACGGAAACAACTACTTGGACGAGATCATCACGGCTCACGAGTTAGCGAGAGATACGCTACAGAAAACTTTCGACAGGATGGCGTCAAAGCCCGGACCAGCAGCACAGCGGTTCACTATCGGCCAGAAAGTCTTGCTGGATACTCGGAACCTTGGAGGGTACTCCAAGTGGTCAGACAAGTTCACGGGACCATTCACAGTGTCGGCAGTGGTGGGCAATCGGGCTTACCGCCTTGAGCTTCCGATAGAATGGAAGGTCCATGACGTCTTTCACGAGATGTTGCTGCGACCCTATCGTGAGGACCCAGACCCCACCAGAAAACAGAACACACGAAAGCGACTGGCAACACCCGAGCCACAGGAGGCATTGGCAGACGAGAACTTCCGGCCAACCTCGAACATACGACCCCATACGCGAAGTCAAGACCCAGCGATCGATAATGACCGGGCTCGTAAACGACAGCGGAACAGGCGAGACTAAGCTCGATACCTTTCCCTACTCTATGACTTTTCCCACAGGGTTTTTATCATAGAAGGGTTTTAACGGTCGAGGGCGACGTCTAGGAAGGGGGAGTAGTGTTACAGGAACTACGGAACACTGTTCTAAAAGGTTTAGGACAGGGACGAATACGAGTGACGGGTTGTGATGCGAGAACGGTCGGGTAACGAGGACAAGCATAGAAAGGTATCGGGTAGTGTGGGGGCATGCGGTGTTACCACACTAGTACTATACTGTTATGACGGCACGCTACTATTGGGTGTCTCACCCGGAATAGAATAGGAAGCGGGGCTTACGGCTGTAGGCTGTTCTACTTAGAGAAGTAGGTCTAGGATAATAGTATGGTACAGCCCGATGACTGGCAATTGCAAGGTTCATGGTTACGTGTCGGAATTAGAATGGAGGACGGAACTATGCGGGGACGCTTTTCTATCTGGGTTATCTTCGGAGCATTATCTTATTCTATTATCGTTGTGTCAGTTAGCATTAGAAAGCGGGCCTTGGCATAGGTTCCAACATGTATAAAAATAGGGGTGATTCTCCGAAGACTTGAGGGTATCATCAACCATCAAGTCAAGGGAATCCGGTTTACAATATTATCAGTTAAAACGCTACAGAATTATCGCTTAGCACTGGCTATTTCCCCAAACAGGTTCCAACATGTATAAATAGGGCTTGATTCTCCGAAGACTTGAGGGTATCATCAACCATCAAGTCAAGGGAATCCGGTTTACAATATCATCAGTTTAAACGCTACAGAATTATCACTTAGCATTCGCTAAATTCCCAAACATAAAGCAGATGTATCAGCTTAAGCATCACATCGGACGCTAGCTGGTGCATAAATGTACCTTCAAGAGGACTAGAAAACTCACTTTTGTAGTTCTTGGTGCGTAGTCGGATACGAAGGGGCAAGCAAAGAGAAAAACCCCAAATCAATTCTCTATTGATTTGTGCGTAGGTCCCGCATCCTGTAGATGTACCGGGTTTTGAGGGTAAGTGATCAGAGTCTAATAAGTGAATGCTGCGGTGAATACGTGTATTTTTCTTATCAGATTTTGATCACTTTCCGCTATACCCTAGCACCTCAGATATATACATTTGTAGAGTGGTTTCACAGCGTCCGACAACAGTGTTTTCGTACAGTTAGCGTGCATAAATTCACAGATATGGCTCCCTATGTGCAAGTAGGTCAATTTTTTCGTTGTCGGATACAACGCATCAGTATATCATAAGCAAATGTATCAGCTTAAGGTATTCTGTACCTAGAATCATAAATAAAATGACTTCACACACAGACACATCAGTTTAAGGGTTTATCAGACAGTGGAAGTTTACGAATAACTATAGTTGTAGGCCAGTCGTAACGGTCAGGCGCGGCTTCCCAACGCCGCGCGCGTCCCCGAACCATCACCCGAACCATCACGGGTACCAGCACAACAACCACAATTGATCCTTTGTAGAGCTGAATTTTTGTATAGTTGTTAAATAGTAGATAAATAAAAATAATTTGACATTTAATATTTTGTGTACCAACTCCTTGCCTTTATAACAGCCTCAATTCTCCTATGCATACTTTCAAACAGTCTACCAAATAACTCATGAGGTAACAGTTCCCAACAATGAATAATAGCTTCCTTCATGAGGGGCTTAATTACTCGAGGTGATCTACTTTCATATACTAAATGGGGATAGTCCTGATGGTAGAGTCTCTTGATGTGTACCCAAACATACTCAATGGAGTTTAAATCAGGTGAATAGGCAGGCCAGCCCTCAAGAACTTCAACCCCATGCCGCTCCAACCATTGAGTTGTAGGGCTGGCAGTACGTACCCTGGCATTATCGTACATGAAGATTGGTTTGATACCTTTCTCCTGTAACTCCTACAAAATCCGGTAGGGAGAACTTAAGCGTCCTGACATATGGCTCTGCATTTCTTCCCCTCCCTTCTCCTACAATAACCCCATTACAAGTCCCTTTCAATTCTACTGTAAAGCATTCAAACAACATTTTAGATACCCCTCCTGACTTCCCAGCATCTTTAACACATTCAGGAATCTATTTTTCCTTTGCAATTCTGAATGCACAAGAAACATATGGATTTGAATGTTTCTAAACACTGCACTCATCACTCCAGACCACTCTGCTCCATCTTCTTATATCTCAATGTCTATGTCTAATACACCTCCACAATCTCCTTTTTGCATCATATGTGGTCAATTTGGGTCTCTCAACCATAATGTCGCTTTGGACCCCAAATGTGTCTAGCCTCCTCCTGGTTGTTCTGGCTGAGAGTTTAACTGCGAATTTCTGTCGGAGTTGCTGATATGAGATTTCTCTTTCACATTTACAGGATATGAGAAGCTGTCTATCATTTCTAACAGTAGTTATTTTGTGTCCCTCATGTCTGTTTGTGGATTTAATCTGACCAGTCTTCTCATACCTTTCCATGGCATTGGCAAGGGTTTACTTGTGCAGTTTGAGGAGTTTGGTAATTGTGGAATAGGGGGTCCCAACACGCTTGATTCCAATTTCCTCCCATAGTACCCCCTCTGGCCACTCTCCTCTAGCCGATTTGCGGAGTTTGCTCGGCATTGGCTGTCACGCGACGTTGTTGTATTGATGGAATTTGGTTGTATTGCATCGCGCGCCTGACAATCACGACTGTTAACGCGCTATACAAAAGTCGTAGTAAGTCGTGAGAATACCACAATTACAGTTTCTACTCTATCTACCATTGAATCTGAGAGCTGTTGAAGGAAATCAGGTTCTATTTACTCCTAAATTAAAGGGTGGACTTCTGCTAGTCTCACCCTAAGTACCTCAGGCCCGCCGTTTTTGTTCTGAATGTCTAGGTATATGAAATACAGTTTATCTTTCAGCTTTCTCCAGATATTCCCAACATGATTCTTTCATGTATCGGTTGATGGGGTCGTTAGGTTTTGCGGAGTTGGATTAGTAACGAGGTTTCTGTGGGATTCTATGGGATTCGGATTCGGTTGTGTGGTGTGATTCATTCGGGATTAGTCATCGCAGGATTTCCTTGAGTATATCAGAGGGCTTCCCCCTCGCTTCGTTCAGGTTTCCTTTCTCTTCTTCTTTCCTTACGCAACGTCTTCTGTACTCCTCGCAACACCAAAACTTTCGAACAACAATAACTTTTGGCCTGCCTTTCCGATAAAACTTTTACTCGAACACGATCCTGTATGTCAATAGACCGCGTAATCTATTGGTATCTCATCGCACATCTGTTCGTACGCGAAGTCATTCACGCTCTAGTCCCTGAGTTGTGATTCTCTCACCCCTCAACCCTCGCTTAAGCTTCGCGACCGTAGCGAAAATAACAACCTGGCCTCACCAAACCCACCCAACCCTCCAAACACTGCGGGCAGGAAGAGAACTCTATCAGAAGTCTTCCCAAACCCACCCCGAGCCGGATCATCAGTGATGTCCCAGCAAGCCTCGTTGAGCTCCTGGTTCGCAGGGGCCCCCCCTCCAGGAACCCCGGCACCCCCCCGCTTCCCCGACACCCAATCGACCCAATCGACCCAACAAACACAATCCACCACAGTGGAACAGACCCAACTCGGTAATGAACCTTTCTCCATCTTTGCCGAACATACTCAGTATAACGAACCATACGCCCCAAAATATGACTACATCCACCCCAGCATCGTTCCCGAAGAAACCCACGCCAGAATGGACTTGAACTACATCTCTTGGGTAGTTAGAAACGCCCTCACCGTAGCACTCGAACCCCTCAACCAAACGACCGAACAAATCAACAGGGACCTAAAAGCTACTATCGAAGTCCTATCCACCCAAAACGATTCCCTCAAGCACACCGTCGACGTCCTGGCCAAGCAAATGTTTGAAATGACAAAGAACCAGGACAAAACATCGGAAAAACTCCACCGCCTCCAACAACAGCTCACCAACCTCTCTGTCAACAGGCCCAGCAATCAAGCAATCACTGAAGGTAGAACTGGTGCAATTGCCGCCGTCGCGGCTGCCACCATCACCGCCCACACCACACCCGCCAACCACCCCAACCACCGCAACCAACCCAACCATGCCCAACAGCAAAAAGGGAAAGCTAAGGAAACACTGGCTCCACCGGCACCGAGATCCTACGCGTCCGCTGCGGCAGGAAATACAAACCCCGAATTCACGACTGTCACGAACAGGAGGAAAACCAAACCCAAAGCAGACCCCCTGTTTAAACCGGAAATCACCAAACTCAACCGGGAAATCGTGATCGAAACCAACAAGGAACTCACAGTCACCCCATCGGACATCAGAACCAAGATAAATGCAAAAATCCAGGACCCTGATTGCCAGCTAATTGCCGCCCGGAAAACAACCAAGAACAACATAATCCTAGAATCAAAGTTCGCAACCCCAGCAACTAAGGTCCTGGAATACAAAAAGGAAATCGAAACCGCCCTGAACGAACTAAAGATACCCTTCGTCGATATCCGAATTAACTCTAGATGGTCGAAATTCATTATTCACGGCATCCCCACATCCATAGGCGAAGCCTTTGACGCAGGACAATGCCTAGCATCGGAAATCAGAAGTAACTATGGCAACACTTTCGAACTGGCCCAAATCCCGAGATGGCTATCAAAACCAGAAGCCCGAATCGGAAAGTCACACTCCTCCATGATCATCGCCCTCCCCGGACAATTCACCAAAGAAAACCTCGGCCTCCGATACCTTACCCTCTTCGACAGGAACTGTAAAATCGACAGTTACCTCCCAGCAAACCCAGAGACCCAGTGTGCCAAATGCCTCGAATACGGCCATAGACAGGAACGATGCTCCAACAGCGGAAGATGCGGACACTGTGCCGAGGAACACCAAACCAAAGACCACCCATGCACAGAATGCGCTGGAGGCCTCAGATGCTCACACACACCTATCCGATGCTACCACTGTAAAGCCCCCCACAAAGCAACAGACGCCAACTGCCCAGAACGAACCAAAGTCCGAATCACAAACAGACTCGGACCAGACACAAACCCAAGCCCGCTACCAATTCCCGTAGTCATCCCGGCCCAAGAAGCCCCACAAGAAGACGCAGCCATGGACAACACCCAATGAGTCACATCAAAAGAACCACGGCTATCGCACAGCAACTGAACTGTGCGAAAAACGAGCTAACAACAAAGTCAGTAGTGGAGGAAGCAGAACAGGACCACAACATACTATTTCTTTTGTTACAAGAACCATGGAACAATAAGGACGGCCACCCACCGGAATCCCCTCTTTTCTATCTATTTACAGCCAGCAACAAGGGCACCAAAGCCGCCACGTACATCAGAAAACATGCCAATCTAAAACCAAAACACCATTACACGCACAACAACTTCATCGTCTCCGTCACGGTGGAAATCCAGAACCAAAAAACACAAATACTCAACATATACTCACCAGGACGAAGCGGACCTTTCGCAGAAATCTCCCATCAAATCATCACCATCCAAAACTGCCTCGTCATGGGAGACTTCAACAGCCACCACCAACTCTGGTACGGACACAGATCCCACGACTACACCAACACGATTAGAGCAGACAAATCGGGATCCAGGAAGCTGAAGAAATGGATAGACCGACAAAAGTTATCCCTACTCAACGAACCAGGCGAATTTACACATTTCCCCAGGAACAACAATAGACCGACCATCATCGATCTGACACTCGTAAAAGGACCAGTACTGGACCATGATGTCCGCTGGAACATCGACCGATATGGAGCAGGTTCTGACCATGGAAAAACGATCCTGCAACTCCGAATAGAGAAACCCCCCATATCCCCAGGAGACTATGGCACCGAACAAATTGGGAGAAACTGGAGGAAAATATCTCAGGCCTCCACTTTCCCCCCGAAGCATGGGAAAGCCAGAACCACACAAAGCAATCGGTTGACTTCATACTCGACCATATAGACAACCTGATAGACCAGATAACCCCATGGAGCCAAGGACACCTTAAATCCAAAAAATGGTGGACCCCAGAGCTGAAGGAAATTAAATCAACCCTCAACACACTAGAAAGGAAAGCCAGAAACACCCAAAAGGATGAAGACAGGGAATCTCTCAGGAAGACCAGCAGGAAATGGACGGCAGCAATCCGCAAAGCCAAGACAGAACAAAGGGAAAAAGAACTCATGGAAGCCAAGGGAAGCGCCATTTGGAAACTAGTCAACACGGGGAAAAGAAGGGACTCTACAATCCCAACTATACAAGGTGAAGAAACGTTTGCGGGGAAGTGCCAAGCTCTAAGAGCCCAACTCTTCCCCACAAATTGGACGTCCCCCGACAACCCCCCACTCCAAATTAGACCCCCCTCTTTTGACCTTAGTGACGATTTCCAGGAAGTAACAACAGAAGAAATTACATCCGCAATCAGATCATGCCCGACACACTCGGCCACCGGACCCGATAACATCCCATACCCGTTTATACAGGCAACAATCAAGGCAAATACCCAACTCTTCCAAGACATGTTCTCGGCCATGCTCCGACATGGAGTCCAGCCGGATCGATGGAAAGCGGCAAAATGCATACCGATCCCCAAACCAGGAAAATCCGACTATTCGTCAGCCAAAGCCTACCGACCCATCTCCTTATTACAATGCTTCAGCAAAGTACTGGAAAAGATAGTGGCAACAAGACTATGCACCGCCGGATCCATCCTGGAGACCCTTAGCAAAGACCAGTTTGGAGGAAGACCAACAATCTCAGCGATCGATGCCCTACTACGGACCCTTACACCCATACAACAAAACCTCCTAATTAAACGAACCACAGGAACCACCCCAGACAGACCAGCCCTCCTTACAAATGATATACAGGGAGCTTTCAACTGCGTCAACCACCTCCTACTCGCAGAAATCATGACCCAACAAAAATTCCCAACATACCTAACCAACTGGTGCAAGGAATTCAACACCAACCGAACACTCCAATTCCAATTTAACCACGAACTGGAACCACCACAACCATATGCCTCGGGACTACCCCAAGGCTCCCCCCTCTCCCCAGTATTATTTATGATATACGCCGGAGTGATAACAGACCCCACCAACTCCCCAAAGAAACCAACACCACTTATATCGACGACGATGCACTTGTACAACTCGCAAAGTCCCCCCTCTTCATCACCAAAAGACTCAACGAAAGAATGGCAGAAAGGGTCAAGAAAGCAGCACCCCTCAACATCAAATACGAACCTCAGAAATCCGACCTGGTATTCTTCAAACCCACATCGTCGAACACTCCAACTCCCAGAAACTCGGTAACAATCGCAAAAGAAGAAATCCAACCCAAAGATAGACTCAAATACGTCGGAGTCTGGCTGGACTCAAATCTCTCCTTCCGACCCCACATCGAAGAAATCATCACCAAAGGCCTCAAAGCCCTAAGCAGAATCCGAAACATCGCACACCTCCCCGGGACAACAGTAAAATCCATCCACCACCTCGTCGTCCAAGGCTTCCTCCCCACCATCCTATGGGGATCAGAGGCATGGTGGACGGGAGCCGACCACATCGTCCGATCACTATCCCCACTCTATAACGAAGCTGCCAGGATAGTAACAGGCCTACCCCGCTGGACAAAAACCGAAAGACTGCTGAAAGAGGCAGCACTCCCCCCACTTGAACACCTCCTCAACCACAAATCACGAAAATACGGGACACGTATCCTTTGCCACCCGCCGACCACCCACTCAACGAAGGACTTATACAGCTCCTCCCCACCAGAATTAAAAACATAAAAGGCACAGGCCTACACCGGATAGCTCACTCATGCTACCCTTCCAAGAACCAGGCA
This sequence comes from Morchella importuna, assembly GCF_003444635.1. NCBI lineage: Eukaryota > Fungi > Ascomycota > Pezizomycetes > Pezizales > Morchellaceae > Morchella > Morchella importuna. Next base: position 1,267,166 of record NW_025763399.1, on the reverse strand, counting down.
ACCGCAGAGAGCGATGGATCCAAAACGACACCCTCACCAAACGCATGCTGGAAGAATGGAACTCCATCCCATGCACCAATTACCACGAGCCAGGAACCCTTAAAATTCACCCCAAACGAGCAAAACTTCCCCCGATCCAAGGCGAAACTCATACATCGCATACGATGCCAAGCCACCAGAATAGACAGACACGCAGCATTCACGGAACCTGAACCCTGCCAATGTGGCTCAGAACAATCCTCCAAACAACCATGATCGACTGCCCGCGATGGGCTCAAATACGAAGCCACTTATGGATAAAATCCCAGGACCGCACACCTGGGAAAACTGGTTATTCACCAACCTCAACGTAGATCTGATTCTACAATTCGCATCAAAAACCAACCTACTCGACTGGTACGAAATGGACGAGGAGGACCCGGAGGATGATGATAGGTTTCTTTGTTTTCTCTTTCCTTTCCTGTACTTCCTTTGATCTTCGTTCTTTTTCTTTTTTCTTTCTTCGTTCGTCTCCTTTGTTTTTCCTATGTTTATGGCGGTGGTTCCGGCGTGCGATAAGTCTGTACTTCAAAGCAATATAAAAACTATCTATCTATCTTCTGTACTCCTCGCAACACCAAAACTTTCGAACAACAATAACTTTTGGCCTGCCTTTCCGATAAAACTTTTACTCGAACACGATCCTGTATGTCAATAGACCGCGTAATCTATTGGTATCTTATCGCACATCTGTTCGTACGCGAAGTTATTCCAGCTCTAGTCCTGAGTTGTGATCTCCTCTCACCCCTCAACCCTCGCTTAAGCCTCGCGACCGTAGCGAAAAACAACAACCTGGCCTCACCAAACCCACCAACCACCAAACATCACGGGAGAAAGAGAACCTATCAGAAGTCTTCCCTAACCCAACCCGACTGGAACATCAGTATGTCCCAACAAGCCTCCTTGAGCTCCTGGTTCGCAGGGCCCCCCACCAGGAACCCCGGCACCCCCCCGCTTCCCTGACACCCAACACCCAACAAACACAGTCCACCACAGTGGAACAAACTCAACTCAGCAATGAACCTTTCTCTATCTTCGCCGAACAACCCAGTACAACGAACCATACGCACCAAAATATGACTACATTCACCCCAGCATTGTCCCTGATGAAACCCACGCCAGAATGGACCTAAACTATTATCCTGGGTAGTTAGAAATGCCCTCACCGTAGCGCTCGAACCCATCAACCAAACAACTGAGCAAATCAATAAGGGCCTAAAAGCCACCATCGAAGTCCTATCCGTCCAAAACGAATCCCTCAAACACACAGTTGACATGCTGGCCAAACAAATGTTTGAAATGACAAAGAACCAGGATAAAACCTCCGAAAAACTCCACCGCCTCCAACAACAGCTCACAACCTCTCCGCCAATAGGCCCAGCAACCAAGCAGTTACTGAAGGAAGAACCTCCGCAATTGCCGCCGTCGCTGCTGCCACCATCACCGCCCCTACCACACCCCCAACAAACCCAACCACCCAACCCAACCACCCCAACAGCCAAAAGGGAAAGCACCGACTCCGCCGGCACCAAAATCTTATGCGTCCGCCGCGGCAGGAAACACGAATCCCGAATTCACGACCGTCACAAACAAGAGGAAAAACAAACCCAAAGCAGACCCCCTTTTCAAACCGGAAATCACCAAACTCAACCGGGAAATTGTAATCGAAACAAACAAAGAACCCTCAGTCACCCCATCGGACATCAGAGCCAAAATAAACGCAAAAATCCAGGACCCCGACTGTCAACTAATCGGCGCCCGGAAAACAACCAAGAACAACATAATCCTGGAATCGAAATTCGCAACCCCAGCAACAAAGTCCTTGAATATAAAAAGGAAATTGAAACCGCCCTAAACGAACTAAAAGTACCCTTCGTCGACATCCGGGTCAACTGCAGATGGTCGAAATTCATTCTCCATGGCATCACTACCTCCATAGGGGAAGCATTTGATGCAGGACAATTTCTGGCTCGGAAATCAGAAACAATACGGCAACACCTTCGAACTGGCACAAATCCCGAGATGGTTATCAAAACCAGAAGCCAGAATTGGGAAATCCCACTCCTCCATGATCATCGCCCTTCCCGGTCAATTCACCAAAGAAAACCTCGGTCTCCGGTACCTCACCCTCTTTGACAGAAACTGCAAAATCGACAGCTACCTCCCCGCAAACCCAGAAACCCAATGCACCAAATGCCTTGAATATGGACATAGGCAAGAACGCTGCTCCCACACTAACGGAAGATGCGGACACTGTGCCGAGGAACACCAAACCAAGGACCACCCATGCACAGAATGCGCTGGAGGCCTTAGATGCTCACACACACCCATCCGATGCTACCATTGCAAGGCCCCCCACAAAGCAACAGATAGCAGCTGCCCAGAACGAACCAAAGTACGAATCACAAACAGACTCGGACCGGACACAAACCCAAACCCGCTACCAGTACCCATAGTCATCCCGGCCCAAGACCCCCCACAGGAAGATGCAGCCATGGATAACTCCCAATGAGTTACAACAAAAGGACAACGGCTATCGCACAGCAACTGAACTGCGCGAAAAATGAGCTCACAACAAAGTCAGTAGTGGAGGAAGCAGAACAGGACCACAACATACTTTTTCTTTTGTTACAAGAACCATGGAATAATAAAAACGGCCACCCGCCGGAATCCCCTCTTTTTTACCTTTTCACAGCCAGCAACAAAGGCACTAAAGCCGCTACATACATCAGAAAACACGCCAACCTAAAACCAAAACACCATTACACACACAATAACTTCATCGTCTACGTCACGGTGGAAATCCAAAACCAAAAAACACAAATCCTTAACATATACTCACCAGGACGAAGCGGACCCTTCGCAGAAATCTCCCGACTAATAACTACCATCCAAAACTGCCTCGTCATGGGAGACTTCAACAGCCACCACCACTCTAGTATGGACACAGATCCCACGACTACACCAACACGATTAGAGCAGACAAAACGGGATACCAAGAAGCTGAAAAGATGGATAGACGACAAAAGTTATCCCTACTCAACGAACCAGGCGAATTCACACACTTCCCCAGGAACAACAACAGACCGACCATCATCGATCTGACACTCGTAAAAGGACCAGTACTGGACCATGATGTTCGCTGGAACATCGACCGACATGGAGCAGGTTCTGATCATGGAAAACGATCCTGCAACTACGAATAGAGAAACCCCCCCACATCCCCAAGAGACTATGGCACCGAACGAACTGGGAGAAATTGGAAGAAAACATCTCAGGCCTCCATTTCCCCTCCGAAGCATGGGAAAGCCAGAATCACACAAAACAATCGGTCGACTTCATCCTCGAACACATTGATAACCTAATAGATCAGGTCACACCATGGAGCCAAGGACACCTCAAGTCCAAGAAGTGGTGGACCCCAGAGCTCAAGAAACTCAAATCAACCCTCAACACCCAAGAAAGGAAAGCCAGAAACTCCCAAAAGGACGAAGACAGAGAAACCTTCAGGAAAACAAGCAGGAAATGGACCGCAGCGATCCGCAAAGCCAAGGCAGAACAAAGGGAAAAAGAACTCACAGAGGCCAAGGGAAGCGCCATCTGGAAACTAGTTAATAAAGGGGAAAAGAGGGATATTACAATCCCAACTATACAAGGTGAAGAAACGTTTGCGGGGAAGTGCCAAGCTCTAAGAGCCCAACTCTTCCCCACAAATTGGACGTCCCCCGACAACCCTCCACTCCAAATCAGACCCCCCTCTTTTGACCTTAGTGACGATTTTCAGGAAGTAACAACTGAAGAAATTACATCCGCAATCAGATCATGCCCAACACACTCGGCCACCGGACCAGATAGTATTCCATATCCATTTATACAGGCAACAATCAAGGCAAACACCCAACTCTTCCAAGACATGTTCTCGGCCATGCTCCGACATGGAGTCCAACCGGACCGATGGAAAGTGGCGAAATGCATACCAATCCCGAAACCAGGAAAACCCGACTATTCCTCGGCCAAAGCCTACCGACCCATCTCCCTGTTGCAATGCTTCAGCAAAGTACTGGAAAAGATAGTGGCAACAAGACTATGCACCGCCGGAACCATCCTGGAAACCCTTAGCAAAGACCAATTCGGAGGCAGACCAACAATCTCGGCAATCGACGCTTTACTCCGTACCCTCACGCCCATCCAACAGAACCTCCTGATCAAACGGACCACAGGAACCACCATCCCAGACAGACCAGCGCTCTTTACAAACGACATACAAGGAGCCTTCAACTGTGTCGACCACCTCCTACTCGCCGAGATCATGACCCAACAAAGATTCCCAACATACCTAACGTCATGGTGTAAGGAATTCAACACCAACCGAAAACTCCAATTCCAATTCAACCACGAACTGGAACCACCACAACCATACACCTCCGGGCTCCCCCAAGGGTCCCCCCTATCCCCAGTATTATTCATGATATACGCCGGGGTAATAACAGACCCCACCAACTCCCCCAAAGAAATAAACACCACCTACATCGACGATGACGCACTCGTCCAACTAGCAAAGTCCCCTCTCTTCATTACCAAAAGACTCAACGAAAGAATGAACGAGAGAGTCAGAAAAGCGGCACCCCTTAACATCAAATACGAACCCCAAAAATCCGACTTAGTCTTTTTCAAACCCACAACATCGAACGTCCCAAACCCCAAAAACTCGGTAATAATTGCCGAAGAAGAAATCCACACCAAAGATAGACTCAAATACGTAGGAGTCTGGCTGGACTCCAACCTCTCCTTTCGACCACACATCGAAGAAACCATCGCCAAGGGCCTCAGAGCCCTAGGCAGCATCAGAAACATCGCCCACCTCCCCGGATCAACAGTCAAATCCATTCACCACCTCACCGTCCAAGGTTTCCTCCCCACTATCCTATGGGGATCGGAGGCGTGGTGGACGGGAGCCGACCACATCCTCCGATCACTATCCCCACTCTACAACGAAGCCGCCAGAATAATAACAGGCCTACCCCGCTGGACAAAAACCGAAAGACTACTAAAAGAGGCAGCACTCCCCCCACTTGAACTCCTCCTCAACTGAAAGTCACGAAAATATGGAACGCGCATCCTCTGCCACCCCGCAGACCACCCACTCAACGAAGAACTCATACAGCTCCTCCCTACCAGAAAAAAAAATACCAAGGGCACAGGCCTACATCGGATTGCATCACTCATGCTACCCTTCCAGGAACCAGGCAATCGCAGAGAGCGATGGATCCAAAACGATACTCTCACCAAACGAATGCTGGAAGAATGGAACTCCATCCCATGCACCAACTACCACGAACCAGGGACCCTAAAAATCCAACCAAAGCGAGCAAAACTCCTCCGATCCAAAGCAAAACTCATACACCGCATACGATGTCAAGCCACCAGGATAGACAGACACGCAGCATTCACGGAACCCGAACCCTGCCAATGTGGCTCGGAACAATCTTCCAAGCACACTATGATCGACTGCCCACGATGGACACAACTACGAAGGCCACTTATGGACAAAATCCCAGGACCGCCCACTTGGGAAAACTGGCTATTCACCAACCTCAATGTAGATATGGTTCTACAATTCGCAGCAAAAACCAACCTACTCGACTGGTACGAAATGGACGAGGAGGACCCGGAGGAATGATATCTCTTTCTTTCTATCTTTTTCCTTTTTCTGTTCCGCCTTATGATTCTTCATGATTGTCTTTTCTTCTCTTCGGTTTTCTGTTCTTTTTCTTTTGTCTTTTCTTATGTTTGTAGGCGGAGGCGTCGGCGTGCGATAAGTCCTGTACTTCAAAGCAATATAAAACTATCTATCTATCTATCTTCTGTATTTCTCTACCGTAACCATTGTCTGTATCTGGCATATCATACCAGGTAGGACCACTTCTATATCTACGCTGGTTCTCAATACATACGCCATTATTTCTCTTCTTCACGAAGACCTTCGCGCCTCGCCTGACCTCGATTGACCTCGCTTGACTAACTCGACAGCTTCTACTGTCGAATACCGTACCCTGCGGAATACGTGCTATTACCACCCCTTGAGACTACCTTTACTGTCGGCACTATCTTGCAGTTCTTCCCTGAGACCTCCCGTTCCACCCTTACCTAACCCTAACTAACCCTAACTAACCCTAACTAACGCTAACTAACGCTAACTAACCCTAACTAACCCTAGTACCCTAGGTGGCTGAACACTTTTGTTTGACTGCTCCTAAACTGATCTTTCTATTGTGCTAGCTTTATTGCCTCCCTCGCCTCAATTTAGCTTTGTTTTGTTCCAGTTTTGTAAAAAATTCCGTTTCCGACTTGTTACTTGAGTTAGTGTACAATATGGTGCCTACTTGCTATCGATACAGGGTAATTTATTACACAATTTGGCACCAAGTAGATGTCAATTAAATCTCCGTTGTACAGCTATTTGGGACTCGACCTAGCCATTGGTTTGGTTCCTACATCGGTGTTCGTAAAGTTATCTAAATCTAATAGTAGATGCAAGCAGAAGGTGGTAATCAAAGCAGCAGGTAAGGTACCGACAGCTGAGGTATGAAGGGAGAATCCTCACAGTATATTCTGTCAAATTTGATTATCATTCACCACTGACCAAGGAATCAGAACTAGGTTACGGCATATATCGTATTTCAGATCACCCGAATAAGCAAAGCATGAATGGTCATCTCAGATATTGGTTAACCATGGTAGGTGGAAACGACAGGGAGCATGAAGAGCTCAGATTAGTGTGATTAGTGCACCATTGACAGCTAATTATATATGAGTCCATTGTTTTTTACTGATCTGGATTTGTTGGCGGAGAGGTGGTGGTGCAAGCATAGGCTCTGAATGTGTAGGCTGTGGAGGTGAGAGTTATACCTGAGAAAGTAATGAAACCTTGCAAATTTGTATATATTGCAGGTGCAAACTTGCTTTCGGTCAGGACGCAATGCATCCATACAGGTAAAACAATCGCTTCACAACGCTTGTTCTAGGAGGCAAAAGCAAGTCAACCGTACGTCCCGTATATATCAAAGGAGAAGTGGGTGAAGGGGACTGTACAGCACGTAGAACTGCATACTATAGGGGTCTCCGTGTTTTTGGGGATGGGGGGCTAACCTTAACCCTAAGTTCACCCCATCAGGAATGAGTATAATAGATTACGCGGTCTATTGATATACAGGATCATGTTCAGGTGAAAGTTTTATCGAGAATGCAGGCCAAAAGTGTTGTTTTTGATCGAACGTTTTGGTGTTGCGAGGGTAAGATACAGGAATTGGAATTGGATTTTATATTGCAGGGAAGCACAGAGCTTATCGCACGCCTACACTAGCCCCGAAGACAAAAGAAAAGTTGGCACAAAACATCGCGCGACGTGGTATAGAAGAACAGAAACTAAACGACGAACAAAGTAACAACACTATAGTAGAATGAAATCACAAAAAGCTGCTCCATCAAACAAAATAGAATCAATCGTCTATATACCCGTTCACCATAAACCAGGATCATTACCAATGCCTAAAAGGAAGTACTGCACGAAGGCGAGTCGAAAGATCGCCGAAGCATTAGGTGCGAAAGCATAGGGAGGGGGCGTCGATGGGGTCCCTGAGAGTCTGCTTGTCAGGGAGTACGGAGTTAAGTTAGGAATGGCACAAAGGCCAAGTGTAGATGGGGTGAGCGTGGCCACTACCTATTGGTGGTCTTTACAGTGGTGACCTTTAAACTCCATTTCCGTAGTATATAGGGTGGTCGCAATCGTGGGTGCCGACCGTGTCTTGATGGGGTGGCCTCGTTTGTAGTGCTGCGCCGATGGGGTTGGGTCAGCGGGGAAGCCGACTCGGTTAAAATGGGTTGCCTGGCTAGGGGGGTAAAGCGGGGTGAGGCCCAACGAATGGACCTCGCGTAAGGTGAGAAACGAATGTTTCACAACCGTATGGTCGCTAACACCGTGGGTTATCGTAGGCTTTGTCAATGAGTCTGCGCTGACTTCTAGAATATTGACAGAGTGCCATTAAGACGTAGAGAGGGGTAGCCTTAATGGGCTGGTCGTTTAGGTGTCGCGATCGGGGGCGCCGATGGGTTTGAGTAAGGGTAAGAGGAAGGACGCGTCTTAGTAAAAGACTTCAACTCGGTAGATAGGGGGGCGTCTCATTCAGGGCCTGAAGCAATTCGAGAATCAGGATGTCGAAACGGGAAAGGGGTCCCCCGTACCGCAAGCGGTCGGGCTCAGTAAGATATAGGATAGATAGATAGATAATGTATATTGCTTTGAAGTGTAACGGCAATAGTACCTGTTGGTTAGGATGATCGATTGGAATGTGAAGGGAAGGGATTGCGCAGTTGAACTAGGATTTGTAATGGGATTTCTGTTATGTTCTTTTGGTTTCCGTTACGCGAGGTATTAGTCATCAATGGACTAGGAGTTGGATATATAAGGGGGCGTTGTCTCGTTCCTTTTGATGTTTCCCTTCCTTTCCTTCGGTCTTCACGGAACCTCCTGTATCTACTCCACGAATACTACTTTTGTTCTACGCCTCGCCATAGGGTTCAACTAGTTGTCATACTAGACAGAGCCACTCCATGGTCCATAGTCTTGAGTACCTATTGCCACGTTCTCGCCTCGGTTGTATTCCTTGGCACCATAGTCCCTACGTCCATAGACCCCCGTTACATGAAGTACAAGACTTATCACACGCCATCAAGTGCCGCCATCAAACAAAGGAAAGAAAAAGGAAAAAGTGAAACACGAAGGAAAGAAGTATCGAGCAAGGAGATACGGAAAAACGAGTACAGAAAAGTAGGAAAGCCTTAATCCACCGGATCCTCCTCGTCCATCTCGTACCAGTCAAGTAGGTTTGTTTTGGCTGCGAATTGTAATATAAAGTTTACGTTGAGGTTCATGAAGAGGCAGTTTTCCTAATTGGGTGGCCCTGAGATGTTGTTCGTCAGTGGCCTTCGGATTTGTGTCCGTCGGGGGCATTCGATCATGGTACGTTTGGAAGATTGTTCCGAGCCGCACTGACTGGGTTCGGGGTCTGTATATACTGCATGTCTGTCTAGTCTGGTGACCTGACATCGTATGCGGTGTATCAGTTTTGCCTTGGAGATTGGGAGCTTTGCTCGTTTGGGGTTGACTTTGAGGGTTCCTGGTTCGTGATAGTTGGTGATCAGGGTGGAGTTCCATTCCTCCAGCTGTAACGGGGGTCTATGGACGTAGGGACTATGATGCCAAGGAATACAACCGAGGGGAGGACGTAGCAATAGGTATTCGAGACTGTGGACTATGGAGTGGCTTTGCCTAGTATGACTAACTAGTTAAGCCCTATGACGAGGTGTAGAACAAAGTAGTATTCGTGGAATAAGTACAAGAAGTTCCGTGAAGAGAAAAGGAAAGGGAAGGAAAACATGAAAAGGCACGAGACAACCCCCTTTATATATCCAGGCTCTAGTCCATTGATGACTCATACCTCGCGTAACGGAAACCCAAAGAACATAACAGAAACCCCATTACAAATCCTAATACAACTGCGCAATACCTTCCCTCCACAATCCAATCGATCATCCTAGCTAACAGATAATATTGCCGTTACAGATTACGCCCCCCTCTAAGGCCTATCTCCTGGTAGGCTTAGGTTTCCGTGGATAACGTTCATGGAATTGTCGAATGATGTCGGGCGAATGTTTAAGGTCCGATAACGGCTGCCACGAGGCATCGTCATATCCTGTGTACCGTACCAGGTACTCAAACTTTCCCTTGCGTTTCCTAGAATCTAAAATGTCTTCGACTTCCCATTCTTCCTCCCCTTCGATCTCGACTGGGGGTGGTGGTGATAGTTGTTGTCCCGGTAATGGATTGCCTGCTTCGGGTGACAATAATGAAACATGGAATACTGGATGGATCTTCATGGAACGGGGAAGTTCTAGTTCATAAGCATAGGGATTGACGATTCGTTTGATGCTATAAGGACCAATCCGTTTCCAATCAAACTTCTTGGAGGGTCGCTTTGTTAGAACATTGCGTGTCGATAAGAAAACTTTATCTCCTATACAATAGCGAGGAGCAGGAGAACGATTGAGATTAGCTGATTCCTCTTGTATCCTTTGTGACCGAAACATTTCGCTTTTCAGGAATTCCACCATATCCTTCATTTCTTTTGCGATGCTATTGGCCTGATCTTCCGCTGTCGTTTTGCCATGTTCCAAGGGGCCAAAAGTCATCCGTGGATTCCTTCCCGAATTGGCATAGAAAGGAGAAACCTTGGTTGTTTCCGACACATGATTGTTTGCTGCAAACTCCGCCATTGCCAATAATCGGGTCCAATCATCTTGTTGATAAGAAACATAACTTCGAAGATACTGTTCCATTACGGCATTGATCCTTTCAGTTTGTCCATCGGTTTGAGGGTGAAATGCGGTGGAGAATCGTGGAGATATTTCCAGGCGTTTGCAAAGTGACTTCCAAAATTCCGCGACAAATTGCGTTCCTCTATCGGACACAACCGTATCAGGTAGTCCATGTAATTTCCAAACATTATCGATATATAGTCTTGCTACTTCCTTCGAATCCACCTCTTTAGTTGTTGGTATTAGGTGTCGCATTTTGGTTAGTCTATCAACAACAACTAGAATCGCATTGTAACCCTCACTCTCCGGAAGGTCGGTAACAAAATCCATCGAGACATCCGTCCATGGTCCATCGGGTATTGGCATGGGGCGAAGTACTCCATAAGGTGCATTGCGGGGTGCCTTGCTACGGGCGCACACATTACAATTTCTGACATATCGATTGACATACTTTCGCATTTGTGGCCAATAATACTCCCGATTTAAGAGTTCCAATGTCTTTGCTCTACCCGGGTGGCCTGCTGATGGTTTATCGTGATGTTCTTTTAGTAGTCTTAGTCGGAGGTCACTGTCATTTGGTACGTAGAGTGAACCTCGATATAGTAGCCGACCGTTGTTGTCTTCCATACATTCGGCAAGTGAAATTTTGTTTGAATGTCGAACGTCGCTCCGGAGCATAACAAGAATCTCGTTTGGGAAACTATCAACTTGGTAAGCTTTTGAAAATAACTCCTCCACAGTAGACATTCCTTCAGCGGATTCATTTGATAAAGAACCCGCGAACAAACTTAGCTTTGTATCCAAATTTTTTCGCTTCAGAACCACTTGGCTCTGATGCGTCAACCTTTCATCCCCCTCTTTAGGTAGGTCACCTGACCTTCTAGTTAATGCATCGGGTTTTGCTCCTTGTTTTCCCGGTCGAAATTGTATAATGAAATCAAAACGTGAAAGAAATTCAGACCAACGAGCTTGTCGACGATTTAACAATTTTGTCGTCATGAAATATTCCAGATTTCGGTGATCGCTGAGAACTTCAATAGGGAATTGTGCTCCTTCTAGATGATGTCGCCATTTTTCGAAGCATCGAACAATCGCTAGAAGTTCTTTGTCATAGATTTCATAGTTACATTCCGCAGGGGAATGTTTCTTGGAAAAGAAAGCGACTGGATGTAAAACTCCTTCATCATCGCGTTGTGAGAGGATACCTGCTGAGACATAATCAGATGCATCGGTTTCCATCACAATCTTTCGATCCGGGTCGAAATGAACTAGTATAGGTGCTGTTGTGAACATCTTCTTTAAGGTTTGAAATGCTTCCTCCCTTTCATCCGTCCATTCGAATTTAACATTTTTCTTTGTTAGGGCTGTAAGTGGGGCAACAATCTTTGAATATCCTAAGATGAACCGTCGATAAAAGTTTGCAAATCCCAAAAATACTTGCACATCATGGAGATTCATCGGTGTGGACCATTCTAAAACATCAATAACTTTCTTCAGATCCATTCGATTACCATTCGGAGTGAGGATCAGGCCCAGGTATTTTGTTTCTTGAACCATGAATTCGCATTTTTCGGGTTTGAGATGAACATGATTTTCATCAAGTACTTTTAGAACTTTTCGAATATGATCCTTATGTTCTATAAGCGACTCGGAATAGATAAGGATATCATCCAAATAAGCTGTCACGAATTGATCCAAATAGGGACGTAGGATATCATTGATACAATGTTGGAACGTAACAGGAGCATTCGCTAATCCAAAGGGCATCACCGTATATTCAAAATGTCCGTACCGAGTCCGGAATGCCGTTTTCCATTCGTCTCCTTCCGCTATTCTGATTTGATTGTACCCCCAACGTAAATCTAACTTGGTATAATATTTTGCTTTCGACAATTTGGCCAAAGTTTCCTTCAATAACGGCAATGGATAACGATTCTTAATCGTAATTGCATTAAGGCCTCGATAATCGACACATAAACGAAGAGTTCCATCGGCTTTCTTGACGAATAGTATAGGTGCCCCCGCTGGTGATTCACTATGACGGATAATCCCCTTAAGTAGGTTCTCTTGAAGATAGTCCCAAAGTGCCTTCAACTCCGTTTGGGATAAAGCATATATTGGTCCCCATGGTGGTTGTTTGCCTTCTTCTAATACTATCTTCATATCATGGAACGGTCGATGTGGTGGAAGCGCTGAAGCATCATATTCTTCAAACATATGGATATAGCGGTGGAACTCCTTCGGTATTAGTTTGTTAATATCGATAGTAGGTTTCTCGGTCGCTGCGACGGTGACGGTATGAGTTTCCGGTAGGGGGATTGATATACCATGAACCGTAATTGTAGTTCCACTAACCGAGCAATATTGACGGCAGCTTTGAGAGTTGAAGATAAGCAAATTTTCTTTTGGTCGAATCGTAACATCATGGCGTCGCATCGAAGGTATCCCCATCACAATCGGATAGTGTCCCAACTTTGTCACAAAACATGACGCAGTCTCTCGATGGCCATGAATGTCTAACGAGACATCAACAATATGAGTAATCTTTCCTGACTTGATAGGTCTGCCGTCTATAACGTCTACATGTCGTGGGATTTTGAGTAAGGTCATGGTAAGATTGTTGTGGCGTGCAAAAGATTCATCGATGAAAGCATATCCTGAGGCTCCGGTATCAATAAGGGCGTAGGTGGGTACGAAAGTATTTTTATTCTATGAAATTAAACAAGTTACTACAAATTGGTTCCCATCCATTTCCTCCTCAGATACCGAAAACCCAGAAATATGCATCCTAGAAAAATCCTTAAATGGTCCCTGGGCTAAGCCACTTAGTGCAGGGACAAATCTTTTGCCGACTCGTTATCGCTTCCGTCAATTTCCTCCACCCTCAACGCCGCTCCCCTCATCACCGGTCTCCTTGTTTGATTTCCAGTTGTCCTTGCTTGGGGACAATCCCTAACCATATGTCCGACTCCTCCGCAATAGAAACATCGGCCCTCAGCTAAGCGGGCATTTCTTTCGGCGGGGGTGGGGCGACGACGTCCCCCGGACAGATCCATCGGTACATCACCTACCGGGCGGAATGAGGGATGGTTCTCAGGGGCAGGTGCATTGATAGCTGGGGCGGCAGCGCGAGGAATAGGGGCAAAATTCCCTGGTGGGGGGGGAGGGGTCGGAGCAGCAGTAGCATTCCAAGGCTTTTTATTTCCTCGCTTAGCTTCTGCCGCTCGTCGTCGATTATCTAACCGTTGCAAAAGTGTCGCGCAGGCATCTACTGTCGCAGGAGTTTCATGGTGTATCATCGATTCATCGAGTTCCGCATTAATACCCTCCATTAAAGCCTCAATCCGAGAGACTTCATCCATCCCTGACTCGGCAGTATACCGTTGGAATTCGGCGACGTAATCAGCAAAGGTTCTGTTTTGTTGACGGATGTTCCTAAGGTTCCTCCTAGCTGTACGCATTCGATCAGGATCCCCAAAAGCAGTATCTAAGATTTCATAAAACCGTAACATGGAAGGCAGAGCGATGCCTTCTTCTCCAACGTATTGTAAGAACTGATTGGCGGCGACACCCTCCAATCAGCTGAATGCATAGGATAATTTGGACTGTAGTGTGGGAAAGCGGTCGGCATTTCCCAATAGCTTGATTTTCATCTGTTGCTTGAATAGGTTTAGTCTTTCTCGATCGCGATCTCCCTTAAATACTTCAGGGTCTGGGAGTTTTTCCGACCGTTGGGTGACCACTGGAACAGGTGGAACTGGAGGTACCGGTGGGGCATTATCTTCTCCGATTGGTTCTTCATCAGGGGCAACCACCTCAACAGCGACTCGGTGGGCCCTGGCAGCGGCTAGATCTCGTTCGAACATCTCCCTTGCATTTCCAGCCTCCCTCTCCACCTCCTGTAAGTCCGTTGCATACTGAGCAAGGCCATGTTGTGCTCGTTGAAGAAGCGCATAGGCTTCTATTCCGACATTGCCATCCACCTCTGGATGTTCTTGAAAGAAGGTCTGAAGGGCATCGCTTAGCTGTTGATAATCAATAGGGAGATGTGCCGCCATGGTAGACTATGGTGTTGTATTGGTTGGCAATAGAGGACGGAACTTGGTGTAACGGGGGTCTATGGACGTAGGGACTATGATGCCAAGGAATACAACCGAGGGGAGGACGTAGCAATAGGTATTCGAGACTGTGGACTATGGAGTGGCTTTGCCTAGTATGACTAACTAGTTAAGCCCTATGACGAGGTGTAGAACAAAGTAGTATTCGTGGAATAAGTACAAGAAGTTCCGTGAAGAGAAAAGGAAAGGGAAGGAAAACATGAAAAGGCACGAGACAACCCCCTTTATATATCCAGGCTCTAGTCCATTGATGACTCATACCTCGCGTAACGGAAACCCAAAGAACATAACAGAAACCCCATTACAAATCCTAATACAACTGCGCAATACCTTCCCTCCACAATCCAATCGATCATCCTAGCTAACAGATAATATTGCCGTTACACCAGCATGTGTTTGGTGATGAGATCGTTTTGTATCCACCTTTCTCTACGGTTTCCTAGTTCCTAGAAGGGAAGCGGGAGTGTTGCAACTCGGTGGAGTCCTATGCCTTTGGTGTTCTTTGTTTTGCTAGGGAGGAGTTGGATGAGTTTTTCGTTGAGGGGATTGTCCGCCGGATCGCAAAGGATCCGTGTACCGTATTTCGTGTTTTATGGGTGAGGAGGTTTTCCATTGGGGGGAGTGCTGCCTCTTTCAGTAGCTTCTCGGTTCTTCTCCAACGGGGCAGGCTAGTTATGACCCTGTCTGGTTCGTTGTAGAGTGGGTGGAGTGATCTGAGAGTGTGGTCTGCTCCTGTCCACCATTCTTCCGATCCCCATAGGATTGTAGGGAGAAGGCCTTGGATGACAAAATGATGTATGTATTTAAATGTTGTTCCAGGGAGGTATGCTATGTTCCTGATTCGCACTAGTACACGGAGGCCTTTGGCGATGGTTTCTTCAATGTGTGGTCGGAAGGAGAGGTTTGAGTCTAACCAAATTCCGACGTATTTGAGTCTGTCTTTGGCGTAGATTTCCTCATTTGCGATTGTGACTGGGTGTATTGGTGTGGGGGTGTTCGATGTTGTAGGTTTGAAGAAGATAAGGTCCGGCTTTTGTGGTTCATATTTGATGTTGAGGGGTGTTGACTTTTTTACCCTATCAGCCATTCTTTCGTTTTGCCTTTTGGTGGCGAAGTGGGGTGTTTTTGCAATCTGTACGAGTGCGTCGTCATCAATGTAGGTGGTTTTGAGTTTTCTGTTGGAGTTACTGGGGTCTGTTATGACTCTTGCGTATATCATGAATTGAACTGGTTTTAGGGAGAATCCTTGGGGTAGTACCGAGTTGTATTGTTTTGGGGTTTCTAGATCGTGATTGAACTGGAATTGGAGTGTTTGGTTGGTGTTGAATTCCTTGCACCAGTTGGTTAGGTATGTTGGGAATTTTTGTTGGGTCATGATTTCTGCGAGTAGGAGGTGGTCAACGCACCTGAAGGCTCCTTTTATGTCATTTGTGAGGAGGGCTGGTCTGTCTGAGGTGAAACCTGTGGTTCGTTTGATTAGGAGGTTCTGTTGGATGGGTGTGAGGGTGCGGAGTAAGGCATCGATCGCTGAGATTGTTGGTCTGCCTCCGAATTGGTCTTTGGTAAGTTTGTCCAGGATGGATCCGGCTGTGCCTAATCTTGTTTCCACTATCTTTTCCAGTACTTTGCTGAAGGATTGTAGCAGAGAAATGGGTCGGTAGGCTTTGGCCGATTCATAGTCGGGTTTTCCTGATTTCGGGATTGGTATGCATTTTGTCACTTTCTATTGGTCTGGTTGGACTCCATGGTGGAGCATGTCTGAGAACATGTCCTGGACGAGTTGGGTGTTTGCTTTGATCGTTGCTTGTATAAACGGGTATGGGATGCCGTCATGGCCAGTGGCCGAGTGTGTTCGGGATAATTTAATTGCGGATGTGATTTCTTCCGGTGTTACTTCCTGGAAAGTATCCCTAAGGTCAAAGGAGGGGGATCTGATTCGGAGTGGGGGGTTGTTGGGGGTCGTCCAATTTGTGGGGAAGAGTTGGGCTCTTAGAGCTTGGCACTTCCCCGCAAACATTTTTTCACCTTGTATGGTTGGGATCTGTTACAGGAACTACGGAACACTGTTCTAAATACTTAAGACAGTGAGGAATACGAGTGACGGGTTGTGATGCGAGGACGGTCGGGTAACGGAAGGACAAGCATAGAAAGGTATCGGGTAGTGTGGGGGCATGCGGTGTTACCACACTAGTACTATACTGTTATGACGGCACGCTTACTATTGGGTGTCTCACCCGGAATAGAATAGGAAGCGAGGCTTACGGCTGTAGGCTGTTCTACTTAGAGAAGTAGGTCTAGGATAATAGTATGGTACAGCCCGATGACTGGCAATTGCAAGGTTCATGGTTACGTGTCGGAATTAGAATGGAGGACGGAACTATGCGGGGGCGCTTTTCTATCTGGGTTATCTTCGGGAGCATTATCTTATTCTATTATCGTTGTGTCAGTTAGTATTAGAAAGCGGGCCTTGGCATAGGTTCCAACATGTATAAATAGGGCTTGATTCTGCGAAGACTTGAGGGTATCATTAACCATCAAGTCAAGGGAATCCGGTTTACAATATCATCAGTTTAAACTCTACAGGATTATCGCTTAGCACTAGCCATTTCCCTAAACACTATATTGTACCTTATCCCTAACTTTACTCTTTACCTATCGCATACCCTACCAAAGTCTCGATAAGACAACTACTCGCTTAAACCAATACTCTGAGTATTTTGCTTAGTGGCGGATAGTCACCGTGCTCTCAGTAGAAGAATAAGCGCTTAGTCTATTAGAAAGACCAAGGTACTATATGCACCCACGAGTGGCAACAGCAGCCATCGATAACTACCTTTGCGCTACATCCTTCATCGTTCGAAGAGGAAGCGCCGAACATCTATACTGCGGATACCTTCACTACTCAGGGTTCTTCACAGAAGCAGGAACCACCGCTACCTTCGAGGAACACGATCCCGAAATCCTCAACTACCCAGAACTCTTCCCAATCAAGATCACTCTCTCCCAACGATCTTTCGGACTTGCTCATCCAGCCCCCTGGTTCATTGCTCAACCCTGGTGCAGAAGGCATCCACAGCTCAAACTCGAGCAACTTAGCAATGTCAAGGGCTCATCAGCAACGGTCGGAGGAAGACTACAACATGGAGAGCTCAATCGCCTTGAGAGATCGAGGTATATTAGAGACCCAGGCGAAGAGGCGCCACCGGAAAGAGAGAGATGTGCCGATAGGCTCCCTCTTCGCATCGACCAGGCAGGAAGAATCCTATGGGCAGGCGAGGAGGCGGCAGGTAGACCACAGGGAGTTCTCCCCATACGTCACCCCCATCAGAGAGAGATCCTCTACTCAGAGGCCCTCGGTGCCTCGGGTAATGGACGACGACGAGGATACCAATATGGACGTGGAGGAGCGACGAGTGGAGAACCCTTTTGGCGACCTTATTGGACAAGAAGTCCAGCGACAAGGGGCCCCCGTGGTCCAGCAGCTCAGCCGCGGGATCGAGGAACTCAGCATGCACGTGCGGGATATTCCCATCCTCAGGGAACTCACCCGTCAGCAGCAGGAGTACACCAACAAGATCGTCGAGGACCTCCACGCCAAGTTCGCTGGGGACAGAGCCGAGCGGGACAATCAGCTCAACCAGGTCATGGCTCAGCTACGAGCGGAATCCACCGCCGCTACCAGCAACCTCGGCCAAGTCCTTGGGCAGATCGTCGAAGCAACTAGGGCGCATCAGGAAAGGCAGGAGCGACAGGATCAGCACATAAATGCACTGACCAACTTCGTTCAGCAGCTCCCGAAGGATAGCCCTGTGCAGATACCCGCGGAGGTTATGGCTGCCCTCGAGAGGATGGAACGGGACCGACAAGCTGCGATGGAGGACCAGTTCGCAGGTACGAAGAAGAACCTGGAGGAGATAATTGAGCAGATGCGGGTAGCAGCCAATAGAACGGCAGCGGCCCCCGAAGGCTCAGGAGGCAAAGGCGTAGTACCCCCACCACCTCCACCGAACCCCCCTAGCAATTCCGGAGAGAGACCGGAAGGATCAGGGAGCCAACCCCCCGTACCCCCTCGCTCCGAGGCAAGAAGCCAGCAAAGTGAACAAGGAGGCAGGGGAGGGAATGGCAATAACGGCAACGGCGGAAACCGCGCAAGACCACGAGACCCATCCCCCTCAGACTCATCCAGCTCCTCCGATTCAGAGGACGATCGTCGCGCACGCGAACGAAGGCAGAGAAGACGGGAGGAGCGGAGGCGCCGTAATAGGCAGCAAGAGGTAGAGCTCATGCACCCCCCTCGCGCCACCCTGGGTGATACGCCAAAACAGGCAAAGATCCCCTTCTCCGGGAAAGCCGACGAAGACGTACGACACTGGATCGACCAAATGGAAGTCTTAATTGAACTTCAGAGGAAGGTCAGGTGGGACGACCAGACCAAGATCCTGTGGGCATCCCTGGAACTTACCGGAAGCGCGGCAAAATTCTGGCGAAACTTCGTGGAGCGACTATCGGTAGACCCCAGCATCGGGACATGGTAGAATTTCAAAAACGAATTACGGATTCAATACGGCAATCGGACCAGTCAGGAACAGGCCAAGCAGAAGATGGATAAGCTCCGTCAAACTGGCATGATCGATGACTACATCAACGAGATGCAGAATCTGGAATGGGACGCGAAGGTCGGACCCATCGTAATGAAATCCATGATCCTAACAGGAATAAACTCCTCGCTGGAACAACGCCTCTCGAACGCGATCGAGGAACCAGAAGATTTCGCGGAATGGCTAGCCTGGGTTAGGAAGGTCGGACGTAAGGATCACGAGGTGAAGGCCCGGAAAGAAATCTTACGTGGCAAGGATGTCGTGAAACCTCGTGAAGAGAAGTCGGAACGGCGAAAATCGCGCAACCCCGCACCTCGGAAAACTTTCTCCGCGCCAGCACTCAACTCCAAGGCCTCGGATGACTTAGGTGTTACCAAGGGCGAAAAAGAGAAGTGGCAAAACGAAGGAAAGTGTTTCCGTTGTGGTAGAGATAACCATTTCGCGAAAGATTGCGTGGCGACGAGTAAGGTCAGGTTAACCGACCTGAAGAGGAAACGGTATCCTTCCGGAGGAAAGGACCACGGAAGGGAGGGTGAAAAGAAGCGGAAATTGGGCCCCCAGAATGAGGCATTTAGGGCAAGGATTACAACTTTGGAGGATCAAAATTGATTGGGTATTTCTATTTTTTCGGCATCTCATGTTGTGTTACGGTTTTCTTTCTATTTTGGGTTATTTTGAAACAAGGTTTTTATGTATTACGGTTATTCTTATTGGTGCGCTACGGGATTTTCTATATTTGTTCTGTTACACGCGCGGAAATTCAATTCTCTTTACACACACTCTGAGGATGGGGTTACACCCCGAAACGCCTGGTGCGTAAGTGTTGTACCATGATCTTCATCAAACCAACACTCGAACTCTCTATATAAACCCCCCACCCCGCGCTCAACAAGAGAAATCCATCGAACCAACCCATATCAAAAGCCAATACAAAATCCTTTATCAAACCAATATACAAACATGTCTGCCAACACACAAGAAACCCGCCTCGAGATCGAGATCTCTTGGGACCACCCCGCAACTAGTACCAAACATGTCGCAACAGTCAACGCACTCTTGGACAGTGGCACAGAGGACTGGATCATGTCCTGGGACTGCATCCACCGTGCGAAAATACCTACTCAACCTCGACCAAAGCCTCTCATTATCAGACAGGCCGATGGTACCCCTATGCCCAACTCCGGCGCTCACACCACCCAACCTCTTTCCCTCCGCATCGGCAAGCATCTGGACAGGGCTATCACCTGTGAGGTTGGCTCGTTTGCAGGAGAGGACCTCGTCATACCACATCGATGGCTCAAGGAGCATCAACCAACCATCCATTGGGGACGCAACAGTGTTAGCTTCCATAGCAACAACTGTATAGTCAATGGATGCTTCGTATCAGTCGAAGACATCTACGATCAAGACCCAGAAGAGCTGGTCATCAGGCTGCTGAGGGCGTCACCCAAGAAGCAGATGACGATCGAGCAACACCCCTTTTGGGCAAGAGCATCGGTAAACGAGGCTCTCGTTAGTGCTATACCGGTGGAGTTTCAGGAATACGCCGACGTGTTCTCCAAGGAAGGAGCCGCTCGACTACCTGATCACTCTGAATGGGATCATACCATTCCTCTTATGGAAGGAAAGCAGCCGCCGTGGGGACCAATCTATTCGCTCTCCCCACCTGAAGACAAGGCACTTCGGGAATATTTGGACGAAAACTTGCCCTCCGGCAAAGTAGTCCCCTCCACTAGTCCCGCAGCGGCACCCGTCCTGTTCGTTCCGAAAGCTAATGGTAAGCTTCGGTTATGTGTCGACTTTCGTGGTTTGAATGGAATCACAATCAAGAACCGTTATCCACTGCCACTCATGAACGAGCTGGCCGACGCAACGAAAGGAGCACTCTACTTCACGAAGATAGACCTGAAAAATGGCTATAATCTGATTAGGATTGCTAAGGGCGAAGAATGGAAAACCGCTTTCCGAACGAAATACGGCCTTTTCGAATATAGGGTAATGCCTTTCGGCTTGACCAATGCTCCTGCGTCGTTTCAGGTCATGGTCAATACCATATTCAAGGATCTTCTAGATCAAGGCGTAGTAGTCTACCTGGATGATATCTTAATGTATTCAATGACTAGAGAAGAGCATACGACATTTGTACGAGAAGTTTTGGAGCGACTGCGACGACACCATCTATACGGAAACCTCGAGAAAACGGAATGGTATCAACAGGAGGTAGAATTCCTGGGATTTATACTATCAGGAAAAGGGAACCAAGTATCACCAAAGAAAGTCCAGGCGATCGAAGGTTGGTTAGCCCCAACCAAGGTCAAGGAACTTCAATGCTTCCTCGGTTTTGCCAATTTCCTAAGACGGTTCATCCACCGATACTCTGAGGTTTGCAGACCCATGACCGATCTCCTGAAGAAAGGTTCCGTATGGAAATGGGGCAGGGAACAGCAGGACGCGTTCGACGAGCTCAAGAGGAGATTCACGTTTGCTCCAATACTCCGACACTTTGACGAACACCGAGAAGCAATCGTGGAGACTGATGCGAGTGACTGGGCCGAGGCCGCAGTACTCTCCCAGGTGTTCGAGGACGGTATCCTACATCCGGTAGCTTACCACTCTCGCAAGTTCAACGAGGCAGAGGTCAACTATTAGATCTACGACAAGGAGATGCTCGCAATAGTTTCTGCCCTCTTAACTTGGAGACATTGGCTGGAAGGGACGGACATCCCTATCCAGATACATTCGGATCACCAAAACCTGCAGTATTTCACAACGACCAAGAAGTTGTCGAGAAGACAAGCCAGATGGGCCGAGAAGATAGCACCTTTTCGCTTCAAGATCCATTACCGACCAGGCGAAAAGAACGGCAAGCCAGATGCACTCACAAGGCGTCCGGAGTTCGCAATGGAAGGGGGAGTAATGCGTGAGCAGCCCGTAAAACAGCTACTCAGCGCAGAACAGTTTGTCAGAAAATCACGGACCAGCGTAGAAACTGGGTCTGAAGTGATTGGCAACCCCGAAGAGGAATGGAATCAGTTGGATCAGTGGTACGACATACCGAGCGTAGAGCTGCCTCAGCCACTACAGGGTTGGTATGAACAGGAAAGACGATGGGTTCGGAGGATGGTTCCGGATGAACACCTCCCTGATTCAAACCTTGAGATCTTTGGACCACTGGAGGCTGCTATCGTAAAGGTAGAGCCTGCCGCTGAATGGAATCCCGATTCGAATGACCCCACCCACGATGGTCGATGGGTAGTACCGGGCTACGCGGTCAAGCAAGTCATTGAAGAACATCATGATCGACCCGTAGCGGGCATCTAGGGAGGGATAAAACCCTTGAGTTGATCGATAGGAACTACTGGTGGCCAGGAATGTCCACGGATGTAGCCAACTTCGTCAAGACTTGCGATGTATGCCAGAGAGCCAAGCAACGTCGGAGACACTTGTCACTCCCTCAACCCCTAGAGTTAGCCACCACACCTTGGACTGATATCTCAATGGATTTCGTAGTAGAAATGCCCAAGGAGAAATCAGGATTCCGCAACGTATTGGTAGTCGTGGACCGTTTTACGAAGATGGCTCACTTCATTCCAATGACGGGGATCAACGCGGAGCAGACCACTAACGCATTTGTCAAAGACATCTGGCGTTTCCACGGACTTCCTAGGAGCATCGTCTCTGATAGAGGAACACAGTTCGTGTCAGCATTCTGGACGGCAATCATGGAAAGATTGGGGGTTCGTAGGAGACTCTCTACTTCATTCCACCCGCAAACCGACGGCCAGACGGAACGAACCAACCAACACATGGAAGGTTATATTCGGGCATATACGGCAGGAACAGGCAAGAAATGGAAGGACCTGTTACCTATCTGCGAATACGCCTACAACAATGCGAAGCATACGTCGACTGGACAATCACCGTTCTACTGCAACTATGGCTTCCACCCCCGAACGGACTGGCCTACGGATGCAGAGATCGAACGATTAGATGCCAACGGAAACAACTACTTGGACGAGATCATCACCGCTCACGAGTTAGCGAGAGATACGCTACAGAAAACTTTCGACAGGATGGCGTCAAAGCCAGGACCAGCAGCACAGCGGTTCACTATCGGTCAGAAAGTCTTGCTGGATACTCGGAACCTTGGAGGGTACTCCAAGTGGTCAGACAAGTTCACAGGACCATTCACAGTGTCGGCAGTGGTGGGCAATCGGGCTTACCGCCTTGAGCTTCCGATAGAATGGAAGGTCCATGACGTCTTTCACGAGATGTTGCTGCGACCCTATCGTGAGGACCCAGACCCCACCAGAAAACAGAACACACGAAAGCGACTGGCAACACCCGAGCCACAGGAGGCATTGGCAGACGAGAACTTCCAGCCAACCTCGAACATACGACCCCATACGCGAAGTCAAGGCCCAGCGATCGATAATGACCGGGCTCATAAACGACAACGGAACAGACGAGACTAAGCTCGATACCTTTCCCTACTCTATGACTTTTCCCACAGGGTTTTTATCATAGAAGGGTTTTAACGGTCGAGGGCGACGTCTAGGAAGGGGGAGTAGTGTTACAGGAACTACGGAACACTGTTCTAAATACTTAAGACAGTGAGGAATACGAGTGACGGGTTGTGATGCGAGGACGGTCGGGTAACGGAAGGACAAGCATAGAAAGGTATCGGGTAGTGTGGGGGCATGCGGTGTTACCACACTAGTACTATACTGTTATGACGGCACGCTTACTATTGGGTGTCTCACCCGGAATAGAATAGGAAGCGGGGCTTAGGGCTGTAGGCTGTTCTACTTAGAGAAGTAGGTCTAGGATAATAGTATGGTACAGCCCGATGACTGGCAATTGCAAGGTTCATGGTTACGTGTCGGAATTAGAATGGAGGACGGAACTATGCGGGGGCGCTTTTCTATCTGGGTTATCTTCGGGAGCATTATCTTATTCTATTATCGTTGTGTCAGTTAGTATTAGAAAGCGGGCCTTGGCATAGGTTCCAACATGTATAAATAGGGCTTGATTCTGCGAAGACTTGAGGGTATCATCAACCATCAAGTCAAGGGAATCCGGTTTACAATATCATCAGTTTAAACGCTACAGAATTATCGCTTGGCACTAGCCATTTCCCTAAACAGGATCGTAACGTCCCTTCTTCCTCCTGCATTGACCAGTTTCCAGAGGGCACTTCCTTTAGCCTCCATGAGTTCTTTCTCCCTTTGTTCTGCTTTGGCTTTGCGGATCAGTGATGTCCATTTCCTGCTCATTTTCCTAAATGGTTCTCTGTCCTCGTTTTTTTGGGTGTTTCTGGCCTTCCTTTCCACTGTTTTGAGGGTTGTTTTAAGCCTTTTCAGCTCCGGGGTCCACCATCTCTTGGATTTGATGTGACCTTGACTCCATGGGGTGACTTCATCTGTTAGATTATCTATGTGTTCAATTATGAAGTCGAATGATTGCTTTGTATGGTTCTGGCATTCCCACTCTTCAGGGTGAAAGTGGAGGCCTGAGATGTTCTCTTCCAGTTTTTCCCAGTTCGTTCGGTGCCATAGTCTTTTGGGTATGTGGGGAGGTTTTTCTATCCGTAGTTGTACTATAGTTTTCCCGTGATCAGAGCCTGCGCCATGGCCGTCGATGTTCCAGCGGACGTAATGGTCCAGGGTAGGTACTTTGATCAGGGTCAGGTCGATGATAATTGGTCTGTTGTTGTTTCTAGAGAAGTGTGTGAATTCGCCCGATTCGTTGAGCAGGGATAGCTTTTGTCGATCAATCCATCTTTTGAACCTCTTGGATCCAGATTTGTCTGCTCTGATTGTGTTTGTATCGTCATGGGATCTGTGTCCATACCAGAGTTGGTGGTGGCTGTTAAAGTCTCCCATGACGAGGCAGTTTTGGATGGTGATTATCTGGCGAGAGATTTCTGCGAAGGGTCCGCTTCGCCCTGGTGAGTATATGTTGAGAATTTGTGTCTTTTGGTTCTGGATTTCCACCGTGAGGGAGACGATGAAGTTGTTATGGGTGTAGTGGTGTTTTGGTTTTAGGTTGGCGTGTTTTCTGATGTATGTGGCGGCTTTAGTGCCCTTGTTGCTGGCTGTAAATAGGTAGAAAAGGGGTGATTCCGGTGGGTGGCCGTCCTTGTCATTCCATGGTTCCTGTAACAAAAGAAAAAGTATGTTGTGGTCCTGTTCTGCTTCCGCCACTACTGACTTTGTTGTGAGCTCGTTTTTCGCACAGTTCAGTTGCTGTGCGATAGCTGCGGTTCTCTTGATGTGACTCATTTGGTGTTATCCATGGCTGCATCTTCTTGTGGGGGGTCTTGGGCCGGGATGACCTGGGTATTGGTAGCGGGCTAGGGTTTGTATCTGGTCCGAGCCTGTTTGTAATTCGGACTTTGGCTCATTCTGGGCAGTTGGCGTCTGTTGCTTTGTGGGGGGCCTTGCAATGATAGCATCGGATGGGTGTGTGTGAGCATCTGAGACCTCCGGCGAATTCTGTACATGGGTGGTCTTTGATTTGGTGTTCCTCAGCACAGTGTCCGCATCTTCCGCTGTTGGAGCAGCGTTCTTGTCTGTGGCCGTATTCAAGGCATTTGGCGCATTGGGTTTCTGGGTTTGCGGGGAGGTAGCTGTCAATTTTGCAGTTCCTGTCAAAGAGGGTGAGGTATCGGAGGCCAAGGTTTTCTTTGGTGAATTGTCCGGAGAGGGCGATGATCATGGAGGAGTGTGACTTTCCAATTCGGGCTTCTGGTTTTAATAGCCATCTCGGGATTTGTGCCAATTCGAAAGTGTTGCCATAATTGTTTCTGATTTCCGATGCTGGACATTGTCCTGCATCGAAGGCTTCGCCTATGGAGGTGGGGATGCCATAGAGGATGAATTTTGACCATCTAGAGTTAACTCGGATGTCGACGTAGGGTACTTTTAGTTCGTTCAGAGCGGTTATGATTTCTTTTTTGTACTCGAGGACCTTTGATGCTGGGGTTGCGAATTTTGATTTCAGGATTATGTTGTTCTTGGTTGTTTTCCGGGCGGCAATTCGTTGACAGTCGGGGTCCTGGATTTTTGGATTTATCTTGGCTCTGATGTCCGATGGGGTGACTTGGAGTTCTTTGTTTGTTTCGATCACGATTTCCCGGTTGGGTTTGGTGATTTCTGGTTTGAACAGTGGGTCTGCTTTGAGTTTGGTTTTCCTCTTGTTCGTGACGGTCGTGAATTCGTGGTTCGTGTTTCTGCTGTGATAGACGCCTATGATTTTGGTGCCGGCGGAATCGATATTTCCTTGGCTTTCCTGTTTGGTTGTTTGGCGTGGGCGTGGTTGGGGTTGTTGGCGGGTGTGGTATGGGTAGTGATAGTGGCGGCAGCGACGGCGGCAGCTGGGGAGGTTGTTCCTTCAGTAACTGCTTGGTTGCTGGGCCTGTTGTCAGAGAGGTTGGTGAGCTGTTGTTGGAGGCGGTGGAGTTTTTCAGATGTTTTGTCCTGGTTCTTTGTCATTTCGAACATTTGTTTGCCCAGGATATCAACGGTGTGTTTGAGGGATTCGTTTTGGGCAGATAGCATTTCAATGGTAGTTTTTAAGCCTTTGTTGATTTGTTCGGTTGTTTGATTGATGGGTTCGAGGGCTACGGTGAGGGCATTTCTGACTACCCATGATAAATAGTTTAGGTCCATTCTGGCATGGGTTTCGTCGGGGACGATGTTGGGGTGGATGTAGTCGTATTTTGGTGCATATGGTTCGTTGTATTGGGTATGTTCAGCAAAGATGGAGAAAGGTTCGTTGCCGAGTTGGGTTTGTTCCACTGTGGTGGACTGGGTATGTTGAGTTGATTGGGTGTCGGGGAAGCGAGGGGGTGCCGGTGTTCCTGGTGGGGGGGCTCCTGCGAACCAGGAGCTCAGAGAGGCTTGTTGGGACATCACTGATGTTCCAGTTCTGGTTGGGTTGGGAAAGACTTCTGATAGAGTTCTCTTTCTACCCGCGATATTTGGTGGGTTGGGTGGGTTTGGTGAGGCCAGATTGTTGTTTTCGCTACGGTCGCGAGGCTTAAGCGAGGGTTGAGGGGTGGAGAGTTCACAACTCAGGAACCAGAGCGTGGATAACTTCGCGTACGAACAGATGTGCGATAAGATATCAATAGATTACGGAGTCTATTGACATACAGGATCGTGTTCGAGTAAAAGTTTTATCGGGAGTGCAGGCCAAAAGTTATTGTTGTTTGAAAGTTTTTGGTGTTGCGAGGGTAAATACAGAAGGTTGCGTCAAGAGAAACGGAAAGGAAGGGAAACAAGAAATAGAATGAGACAATACCCCTTTATATATCCAACACCCTTGTCTGATGATGACTCATACTTCTGCGTAACAGAAACTGAAAGAACATAATAGAAATCCCCATTACAAATCCTAATCACCCTGCGCAATACCTCCTTTTAACATTCTAATATATTGCCTACCCGAACTATATAGCTGCCGTTACAGGATGTTCATAACCTAAATATCGACCTAGTACTACAATTCATGGGAAAACCACAAATGCTTGACTGGCACGAACTGGATGAAGGAATAGAGCATTATTGCTCTTGGTTTCCTTTCTCTTCTTTCATCTTTCCATATCTAATAACTCTCATATATAACTCTAATATTTCGACTCTCATATCTATCATCTTCTCCTTTGTCCTTCCTTTGTCCTTTCCTATTTGACTTATTCCTGGCAGGCGGTGTGTGCAATAAGTCTTGTACTTCAAAGCAATATAACAATATATCTATCTAATTTCTGTATTTACGCTGTTTCCTACTTTCTAATACTATTCTTTCTTCCCAATCGAGGAGACTAGTGTGCTGTACTTCGTTGACCACCTTGACCGCTCTCTACGCCAGAACTGGCTGCGGGCTCACCTCCCTACCCCACGTCGCCCTCTTATAACCTCACGTTACATACCTTGCGGAATACTCGCTACACGACCCCTTGAGCCTGCCCACCTAACTTCTTGCCTGGCTTACTACTTACCTAACTCTGCGCCTGCATGCTAACTAGGTGCTGATTTGATGTCCATTGGGTGCACCGTCAGTCATCGATTTGGTGCAATTTAGTGCAATCACCTGTCAATTTGCTACTGGTTTGGTGCTGATTTAGTCTCAATTCGGGCGTTGGTTTGATTCTAATTTGATGTTTAGCTATGTGCGTACCTGCTAGACTCGCCGCTTAATTCGCTCCTTGATTCGCTGAGTAGCACATATTTTGGGAGTATGACGGGGGGTGGAGAGGTCGAGGGGACAAAGCTGATAGAGATCTAGAGAGGTAGAGGGGGCCAAAGTGGTAGAGCTAGAGAGGTAGAGACGAGGGTATTAAAGGACAGATGGGAGAACATGGTTTAATATTTGCTAAGTGCCGAACCTAACCCAGCCTTATTACCAGCAAATACCTTAATAGACCCTGATATATGCATAAGAGTGACGGATTTTACTAATTCTTATTTATCTGATATATCTAATGCTAGTAAAGGTCTTAAAAGAGGCTTATTTGGAGGTAATGTTAAGCAAATGTCATGCTTTCGTCAAAACAGGCTTATTTTTTGTTGTTTTTAGACATATGCCTTATTTAAGAATTTTCTATGTCTTAGAGCTCAAAATAAGGCTTATGTCTTTACCCGTCTTGACGGTAATGTATCATGATCACCCGGGTATGTGATGATTATCCTAAACACCGTCATAGGCGCTGCTTAAATTAAAAAGACGATTTTTGTACATAGGGGTACTCTGGTGAGGTCGAGGTTGTGCAGCCGGGGGGACCGGGGGAACGTGCAATACAAATGTGGGTGTCGATAAGGCTCTTTGTGCTATACGCGATGCTACTATGTCGGAGGAGCTGGTATTAGGTGTGGCATCGGTTAGTCGGTCTGTAGGCCACCGAGTGATATTTCATGGCTATAGAATCGTTGATTGTAAAGTGTCGGACGTGTCGTATGTGTAGGTGGGATTCGGAGGTGGTTGAGGGTCGTAGGCTGAGATGTTTAATGGGTACTGTTAGACTGTGTGCTCTGGTGGTAATGCGGAGGGTGTCGTGGGTGGAGAGAGTGATAATTGAAGATTAAGGTGGACTTGGGCAGCCAAAGACGCGGTGCCAGAGAGGTTGCTCGACCTCCATGGGAGCCGTCTGTATGTGGCTGTCGTAACCGAGTGGGCGGGTGTCGATGTTGTGCAACAAGGTGACGACGCTGTGGGCCTATATAGTTGTCTAATGTAGCTGAGTAAGCGGTGTGAGGAGGTCGAGGTTGCACAGCCAAAGGAAGACGCTCTTGCTGGAATGTCGCGCAGCCTGGCCAGCGTGTATAGGCCGGTGTCGGGTAGCGAATGGTAGTTTCGATGGGTGCGTGGCCGGCGGTGGCGGGTTTCCCGAGTGATAATCCATGATTGGGGTGGAGGTTGAGCACGCTTGTGAGGTTGCGCAACCTGTAGCTCCGGCGTCTATATGTCGGCTGTCTGGGGTAGCGTACGGTAGGCGTGGTGTCGCTGGAGTGGGATGTCGCTCGATCATGGGGTGTCGAAGTTGCGCAACATGGCATGATTGAGGTCGTGTAACCTATCTGGGGCGTCCGCTTTGTACTCTCTGCCGTGTCTGAGTAGGACGAGGTGTACGAGGTTACAGGACGTGCCAGGTGTCGGTGTAGGAGGGTACGGTGAGGTGAAGGGGGAAGGTCTGCCTGAGATGTCGCCTGTCGGCTGTAGCTGCTATCTGGGGGTAGCTGATACTGGGTGTGGTGTCGCTGGTGGTCGTCTTGCCCTCGTGGAGGGGTCACTCATGGGGGTTGAGGTTGTGCTACATGAACAGAAGCGCAATGCATGGGCGTCTATAAGGCGCTTGGCGTGTAAGGCGCTTTGCGCTCACTGTATGACTAAGTGGTAGTGTCGTTTGGTGGAGTCGGCTATAGCTAGGGTTGGAGGTCGGCGTCGCTGTATGGGCGTTGCTCCTAGAGGCCGAATGCTAACTGTCGGGTTGGTGTGTCAATGCACTCGGTCGGCAATGCTGAAAGTCGGAGTGCACTTCTGTCGGGATCCCGACCGGAGCGAATTCCGGCTCGGTCACGCTTTCGCCGGGTCAGACACTGTTAAAAGGGGGACCCTGACCCGGGTGCATCGTGGAGGGTTAGGAGTATTTACAAGAAGTTCTGCTCCCCACATAGCACCCAGTCCTAAATACAGAAGTGCCCCTGTAGGTGGGACAGGCGAAGGAAACGTAGTGGTTAGTTATACAATGTCTGTACTACGCATGCCAGGGTAAGTCGGCGGAGGTGCCGCACAAACAAATACCTGACGATTCACCGCGTAGTATAGGCGTCCCCATCACAGATATCTCTAGCTAGCTAGTTCTTCTCTTGTCTTGTCTACTACGAATCAGAATCAATACATTCTCTAATGTTTGCCGAAATCAGATTCGTATCGTTCGACAAAGCAGAGCTGTCTCGTGCACAGCCTTCTTCTGATTGGTCAATAATCGGGTGAGTACCTTCTTTTCTGTGTCCAGCTGTTTCTTCCTCATCCGGAAATATGGGAGTGCTACGAAGCAACGGCCCAAAAGAGATAAAGTCGTTGCGACTCTTCCGTATCAGGAAGAATAGGTTCGCTGGACACAGAAAAAAATCCGGCAAGTACGCAGAAGCTGCGTGAGATACGAACCTTGGCGCCAAGGGATTTGGCTGGGCACGAGATCTGTCTATTTTTTTTTTTTTTTTTAAATCATGTAGTTTTATTAGTTCTAGGTACAAAACTCTGCATGCAGTCTTAGACTATGGCATAAAAGTACCTCTCCCCGACTTTAAGACAGTGAAGCACAACCCCAGATGAACAAGTGAGATAAGAAAAGTACTGCGCGAACAAATATTCGAGATAAAAATAGGAAAACTGACAGTCTGTCTCGTGCCCAGCCCAGATATAATCACGTGGCGCCAAGGATCGTTCCTCTCACTACAGCGTCAACACTGTCTTCACTTACTTAGGGGCAAGGATACTCCGTTTCCCTGCTCAGCGATATCCCACTCAGCGAAAAGGAGTAATTTGTGTGAGGCGGCGGTGGTCTCTCATACAGCTATCGGTAAAATTATTGCGTTGGAAAATCGGCGTGATCGTCGGTCCCTGTTTCCGCAATAATTCTACCGATAGCTGTACTTGTGTCCAGGAAAAAGAACCAGAACATGCAAGTGAGAAAGTTAGGGATTATTTCTATGGAGTGGCACCGATCTTCCATACAAACTAGGCATTTAAATGTTCTGGGAACGCGAATACATTTTATCCCTGTGATAAACAAGTATGTAATTACAGCCCTTCATCGTCTCTTGACGATTCTGAACAGGGGTTCCAAGTATGACAAGCAACTGCCAAGTTGCGAGATCTCCAGCCCTTTTAATTTCTATTGGCCCAAAGTCCCTGTTCTTCAACTGGCAGTATTAGAGGGTTTAAGCCACCAGATAAATATTATTGGAGGAGTCCTATTGGCTTGTCCAGCCACAGAAACCCTGTTTTTAGACACCTGTTTCTACAATAATTTTACCTCTCGCTCTATTTCCAGCAAGAACCAAAAAGATCTGCGTAAATGATTACCAATCCTGCGTTAGTTTTGCTCTTTTGACCCTAGACCGCTGATCTTTTTTTGTCCGACGATCTTTTTTAAAAGGTCGGGTGGCTTAAACGACTGTAGAAAAGTCATGCAGCCAATCAGAAGAAGGCTGGGCACGAGATAGGACTCAGCATGATCGCGCTCGATTACAATGGCTATGTTCACAATGGCCACATACAACATGTATCCAATAGGAACGCGGTCGTACAAACGTGGCAGCGCCCACTCCAAACAAAGCTCGAGCGGGGATCGCAACCTCTTCATTTACACACGCGCTATATATCACTGTTGACGCACCCACCCACGAAGAAATGACACCCGCTTCCACACAGCTTCAGGAGCTCAAACTGGACACGGAATTCATTGATGGACGTTACAGGCATACGATCGCCGAAGAGCCTGTAAGATACGAGACCTGGACTCGGACCGAGATCATTGGAGAGGGCGCATTTGGCACGGTTTATAAAGAGACCTGTGCAGAGAGGAGGAATCTCAGAGCGGTCAAACAGCTCAGGAAGTCACTCGTGAGGTGGAATGAAATCGCAATCTTGGCACAACTTCGCTCGGTAATACTCCCTAGGAACATCCGCTTACTCGGTGGAGGACGAACCAGGCTTGCAGACTAACTCTGTCTTTTCAAATTAGTACCCTGAGCATTTTGTTATGCTGTCAGGATGGTTTGAGGACGGAATTAACGTTTATTTGGCGATGGAATACCTTCCAGGGGACCTGGACGCACTGCTCAAGGAACAAGACCTATCCGAGGATGACACGAAGAGGGTTACAAAACAGATTCTTGCTGGTCTGGAAATATTGCATGACAATGATATCTGCCACCGTGATCTGAAGCCAGGTAATATCCTGATCGCTCACTGGATACCACTTTCAGTAAGGATCGGTGACTTTGGTGTCTCCAAACACTTCGACGGCAACACCGAAGGGCGAACCACAACAGGGACTAGACCCTTCATGGCCCCGGAAGTCTGGGGATTTGGTGATGAAGATACCAGTGTATACACCACAGCAGTCGACATGTGGTCTTTGGGATGTTTAGTATACTTCATGCTGACCAAAGAGCTGCCGTTCCCCGAGACGAGAAACCTGATTAACTTTTTATCTGGCCGGGACCCGTTTCCACCGAGTACCGCAGTTACACGGAGTATCCCACACTCAGCAGTTGGCTTCATAGCTAGTATGCTTCAGCCCTCGCCAGCGAGCCGAATCCCCGCATCAAAAGCTCAACTGCACTCTTGGCTTTTGATCAAGAAGCAGCATGAGACCATTTGGAACCATATACTCCCTGACGCAGGTAAACAAGCCGCCAGACCCAAGCCCAAGCAGATCGCCAGGTCTATAAAAGATCTTGTTCTTGGAGATAAGAACGAACCGGTTCCTCTGGACTCGCTGGGTCCAAAGACGCAACCCCAGGTTTCTGCAAAGAAACCGGCCCCCGTAGACTGTCCACCAGGTCCAGAAAAGCAACCGCGGGCTTCCGCCTCTGTTAGGCGAATAGGTAAGAGAAAACATGCCTTCAGCATCTCTGTATTCCCGATTTTTATGTACGAGGGCTGATCAGGTTTCTAGAAGCGAATCAACATCTATTAGTGTCGGCTGCTGCGAGCGGCGATTGCGAGCTACTTATAGAGCAACTGGGGAAGGGAGCAAAACCGATGGAGGATCCTGCGGGATATACGCCAATATATGCAGCTGCAAAAAATTGCCACCTCCCCGTCATCAAGCTGCTGCTGGAGAACGGGGCACATCTAGGCGTGGAGGGCAGTCGTCAAGTCTCTGCCCTGCATGGGGCTGCTATAGGGGGGAATCTCGCAATAGTCCAATACCTGGTAGACAAAGGGGCCGATATATCATTACAGGGCGAAACTAAAACCAAAGGATGGACTGCTCTATTGCTCGCTGCGAGTAATGGTCTTGTGGACATCGTACGGTACCTACTGGACAGAGGCGCTGATATTTCCGAAAAGATGCTGGATACTGGGAACGGACCATTACATCTGGCAGCGCAGGGCAACCATCTTGAGGTGACGCTTCTATTGCTGGAGAGAGGTGCTGATCCGTCGGTAAAGTCAACGGATGGGTATATGGCTTTCCATGTGGCTGCAGAGTTTGGTTCGATCGATGTATTAAAACTGCTGTTTGACAAAGGGGCGGATGTATCAGTCCGGGGTGGAACCCCAGGATGGACAGCTTTAAACCTCGCTGCGCGATATGGACGTTTGGACAACGTACGGTACCTACTGGACAGAGGGGCTGATATTTCCGAAACGATGCTGGATACTGGGAACAGAGCATTACATCTGGCAGCGCAGGGCAACCATCCCCAGGTGGCACTGCTGCTGCTGGAGAGTGGTGCTGATCCGTCCGCAAAATCAACTCTCGGGTTTACGGCTTTCCACTTTGCTGCACAATTTGGTTCGATTGATGTATTAAAGCTGCTGTTTGACAAAGGGGCGGATATCTCGGTGCGGGGTGGAACTGCAGGATGGTCAGCGTTACACCTCGCTACCAATAATGGTCACTTCGACAATGTACGGTACCTTCTGGATCGAGGTGCTGATATTTCCGCAAAGATGTTGGACAGCCCTTCTGGGAAAGACGCTTTACAGCTAGCAGCGCAGGGCAACCATCCCAAGGTGGCGAGTCTGTTACTGGAGAGAGGTGCTGATCCGTCGGTAAAGTCAAAGGATATGTTTATGGCTTTCCACATGGCCGCACAGTTTGATTCGATTGGTGTATTAAAGCTGCTGGTTGACAGAGGGGCGGATATCTCGGTGCGGGGTGGAAGTGCAGGATGGACAGCGTTACATCTCGCTGCGCAGTATGGTCGTTTGGAAACCGTACGGTACCTACTAGACAGCGGTGCTGATATTTTCGCAAAGATGCTGGACATCTCTGGGAAAGATGCTTTACAGCTGGCAGCGCAGGGCAACCACCCCGAGGTGGCGAGTCTGTTACTGGAGAGAGGTGCTGATCCGTCGGCAAAGTCAAAGGATATGTTTATGGCTTTCCACATGGCTGCACAGTTTGGTTCGATTGAGGTATTAAAGCTGCTGGTTGACAGAGGGGTGGATATCTCGGTGCGGGGTGGAACCGCGTCATGGACAGCGTTACATCTCGCTGCCAATGACGGTCAATTGGACAACGTACGGTACCTTCTGGATAGAGGTGCTGATATTTCCGCAAAGATGCTGGACAACTCTGGGAAAGATGCTTTACATTTGGCAACGGTGGGAAACCATCCAAAGGTGGTGGCTCTGTTACTGGAGAGAGGTGCTGATCCGTCGTCAAAATCGAAAGCTGGGTTTATGGCTTTCCACATGGCCGCGCAGTTTGGGTCAATTGATGTATTAAAGCTGCTGGTTGACACAGGGACATGTACAGATATATCAATCCGCGGTGGAACTGCAGAATGGACAGCGTTACAGCTCGCTGCCAGTAATGGCCACTTGCACAACGTACGGTACCTCCTGGATAGAGGTGCTGATATTTCCGCAAAGAGACCAAAGACTGGACGGGATGCTTTACTACAAGCAGCGGATAAGGGCTATCTAGATATAGTACGCTTACTGCTAGAAAAAGGCGCGAGTTCGACCTCTACAACTAAAGCGGGCGAGACAGCAATATCTTTGGCTGCTACCAATGGGCACACAGACATTGTACGTCTGCTCATCGAGTGGTCCGAAAGAGACATGACAATACCTTTCACTCAGCTGGATAATCTCAAGCTCTCCGAGCATCCAACGCAAGACCCCACTTTAGCTAGGAGCGAGGATGGGTCTACCACACTGTGGAACTCTACAATAGGATCCTCCAGAGTTTGACCCCCCAAATACCTCAGGCTCGGACCTCTCCCGTGTCTGATAATGGCACCCGACTCCCCAAATCTCTTGCACAATTTCAATATCCCTCCGAAGCCACGATCCTCCTCCAACCCTGCAATCAAGCATTGTCTATACCTGCCCTCGCCTACATTTCTCAGCGAGTCGTTTCTCCTATCTCTTATCAGCTCCCCGTTTTTAATTAGATCACTTGGGCTTCCAGCTGCTCTCTCACATCATGTCATTTCATGAATGCGTCTTCTTCTGACCTCTCCCATACCTTTTGAGGCTGTCATTTTCGTAGTTTCAGGAGTTTGCGGTATGATATAGGTGTTGGTGTTGGGGGGGATCGTACGCGGGTCTCCTTGTGTCTTCTGAGCTTCTATTACATGTCAACAAGTCATTTCCTATATTTTTCTTACTTTGCACTTTTATCCTCTTCTTTTTTTACCCAATGATCCGCGGTCGGTGATGAGGTAATACTACGAGCAGATCCCACCTTACAACACTAGCCAACCCAGAAAATGAGTGGGTATAGTACATACATGTATCTATTATACTAGTGTTATAGGAACTACGGAACACTGTTCTAAAGACTTAAGACAGTGAGGAATACGAGTGACGGGTTGTGATGCGAGGACGGTCGGGTAACGAAAGGACAAGCATAGAAAGGTATCGGGTAGTGTGTGGGCACGCGATGTTACCACACTAGTGTTATACTATTATGACGGAACGCTTACTATTGGGTGTCTCACCCGGAATAGAATAGGAAGCGGGGCTTACGGCTGTAGGCTGTTCTACTTAGGGAAGTAGGTCTAGGATAATAGAATGGTACAGCCCGATGACTGGCAATTGCAAGGTTCATGGTTACGTGTCGGAATTAGAATGGAGGACGGAACTATGCGGGGGCGCTTTTCTATCTGGGTTAGCTTCGGGAGCATTATCTTATTCTATTATTGTTGTATCAGTTAGTATTAGAAAGCGGGCCTTGGCATAGGTTCCAACATGTATAAATAGGGCTGGATTCTGCGAAGACTTGAGGGCATGATAAAACCATCAAGTCAAGGGAATCCGGTTTACAATATCACCAGTTTAAACGCTACAGAATTATCGCTTAGCACTAGCCATTTTCCTTAACAACTAGGTAGAGCAGGCGAGAAAGAAGGGGGGTTTTAAGTAGACGATACCTTCGTCGAACGTCATGAAACAGAAATCACGGTATACATATAGAGTGGAGTAAGCATTCAAATTCGGCTATAAGGCTTAATTTACATTGTAAGTGCAAACGACGGGTCCACACACCCCCACACCCCCGCAGGCCGCTGCCCACAACCGTACATATCAGAGAAGCTATGCACGCGATCATCCTCCAATTGCCATGTAACGTCTAATCTAGTAAGTCTTCTCCTTTACTTCGCGGCCAGGGAAACCTGGATGATGCCCGTGCTCCTTCGGCCGAGTATCGCTCCCATTCCGCGCCATCCCCTTAACCTCCCCCCAAATTATGGTTGCCCGTAGTAGGCGTCATAAAAGATTGATGAGCTGGGGTATATGTTCACGCTGATGCGACGGTAGATTGCGATATCGATGCATGTATTCGCTGTGTTGTCAATCACGATATATATCCGTATAGGCAGCCTTCCTATTCAAATAATGCCACTAGCATCAATGGTCCAGGGAGAGAGATGTGGAAATTCAAGACGCTCGCTTATTTGGGGATCGCATCAGCCAGCAACGGTTGACAATAACGTAGGCGGCGCATCCATGTATGAAGCAAGGGGAGGTCATTAGCAGCATGTCTCCTCTTTCGACGCGGTGGCACGGGCGGGACGGTGGGCGGGGTGGGGTGCAGGGAGACGGTCAGTACTCTAGAACTGGAAGAAGATTTAATTATATATATATACATTCCAGGCCTGTACTCATAGATTTTTCAACAATTCAGATGCTGGCATGATGGAGGATAATAGCACACTGATCGAAGGTATGTATCATGCAGGCCCGAGGAGGGAGCCGGGGTGTGACGGTGAAGGGATTGTAATTGGCGTCAAGGGAGGAGGAAGATGGGTATGTACATGTAGGAAGGATTCACACGATATCGCTGGGTGACAGTGGAGTATCGCGATGCTCTCTGACAGCTGGGAAGTCGCGCGCTGTCTCGATGTCGACTCTGCAGTATCTGGGTGTAGGGTCTCTTTGCGCTCTCTAGATCAAGTGCGGGGCTTAGCCTCGGCTCCCTGAATGGCAGGGATAGGCCGAGTGATATCTCATGAGTGACATCTACAATGCACCCCTGTAGCTTCCGGCCACCCTGACGCTGATCAAAAGCAATAACCACACGCCCTGTTTTTGGGGGAATTATTATTATTACTGTGTCTGCAATTCATTATACAATCTTAAGCTTACCCCAGTGATAACCGAGTATAAAAAGCGAGCCTACTGACCTACGATCCAACAAACCTATCAGGGACCATGCTGCAGACGCGCGAATCTTGGCAAGCAGGAATCTTGGCAAGTATAAAGTAGAGTACAGTTGTCTCTGGGTCAACGACGAAACCGGTCCGATGGCGAATAGGCCAATCGAAGCCAACAAAATCGCTCCGACCCTTTTGCTTTGACTGACTATCAGCCCAAAAAGTAGTCATTCGTCATCGAGCCGGTTTCGTCGTTGACCAAGAGACGAGTGTACTAGTAAGTAGGCATCTTGGCCAAGTGCCACAACAAACTCCCATATATGTACCCAGCCACACATACAAACCTCATTTACATAACAAAACTCTCACCCCCATCCTCTGCACACATTTCATCCATCAGTTTAGCCAGTGCACCATACCCCACCCACCAAAACCCCATGCACCTCTCGCATAGCGAGGTGCGACTGTACTCGCGACAGGAAACAAGTACCGAAAACGCAGCTACATTGATTGGTATATTTTCCAATACTCTAGTAACTCCAGCTAGACCAAGACTTATATTTCCGGGTGCTTCGTATCTGCTGTGAGCAGTGCTAAATAGAAGCCGTGTTAGAAACCGCTATGCATGGATCCGTAAACAGGATCTAGAATCATATTATGCAAAGGCTCTTTGTCAGCGAGATACTCGGGGCAGGTAATAAGTACCGGACAATGAAGGTTCACCAATGGGCGCCCGTGCTAGGCGTGAACTACTGCATGAGGAGGATGAAATGGTTGGCTAATCGCGATCGGCTATCGCATCCGCGGCGCCTCAGATCTGCGCCGGTAAGGATTGCCTCACGCCACTGGCAGGCATTCCAGTCATACGTTCAGGCAGACAGCCAAGTCCGCCAAGGGAGACCTGCGCTGGCACTCCGCCCTCCTCTGGGGGTCTAGGGGAGAACTCGCCTAATATTGAAGTCTGTTGTTGATACTTTAAGTGTGTTTACCCATCCTGACTACTCTACGTGACAAAGTACCTATCAACAGACTTGAAATTTTTGCCAGTACTAGCCTGCATCTCTCCTCTCACATGGACTTCACCAAAGGACTTGAACAAAGAGCATCCTCCGGAAGAAACCTTGCCTCCGTCGCTCCCAATCGCGGAAACATCACGTTCCTTGAAGACAGACCTGTCACGTTCTCGGGATATCCACCCGGCGATGGGTCCCATGCAGTGGACCAAATGGACCTTTGCTCTCAAGGGGCACCAACTCCCCTAGGCACAGACCTGGGAGACGACGAGCCAACAGCAGCCCAACATCGCGCAACGCGAGAGATGGAAGCGAACGACGGTGACTCTTGGGAAACTATGGACGGAGTAGGTGGTGAGCCCGGGGAGGGTTCGGACATGGATTCCCCACCTACACAAGAACCCGTCGTCCAACACATGCACACGGAACCGTCCCCTCAAGAATCAGGAACGAGGCCGAGGACTGATACTAGCGCCACGGACGAAGTCGATTTCCACAGAAGGTTATTACGGCTCGAGGAGGGTCATAGGAGGCAAGAGAATTCCCTTGCGGGGGTTCACGGAGGCGTTACCGAGTTGTCAACTAGGATGGATCGAGCTCAGAGAAAATACCGGCGGCAGCGTAAACAAGATCGGAGACAACGCAAGAACGAGCGGGAAGAAGATCTGAAACAACGTGAAGAAGATCTAAAACAACGAAAGAAAGACCGTAAAAAGGATCTGAGACAACGCAAGAAGGAGCGTGAAGAAGATCTGAGACAACGCAGAGAGGCGGAGAGGAATCATCAGGAGCAGCTTACGCAGTTGGTTGGGTCGGTCAAACAGGCCGTTGATCTGGCCACTGAAGCCGTTAACCTGGCCACCCAGAATAATACGGGGGGGAGGTTCGATTATAATTATCCTACTTCATATGGGTCTGACGTCCCACCTTTCATGTCGTTGCCCGCAGCGGGTACTGTGCAGCCTACGCCCTTCCACACCGCGTACAATAACCAGCGGCCCCGCAATTCGAACGGTCAGCGGAAGAAAGGGCGTATCACCAGCGGCTGGGGCGCCGCCGCCGCGCACCCGCCCTTTGCCAGCACTAGCACATCTGCAAGAAACACCTGGACTGAACCTGCCCGCTACCCTCTCCCCGACGGAGTCACAGGGCCAGTCCGCACCATTCATTGTGCTATTAAAGTTTACTCTACTGACACGATGCAAACCCAGCATGCTTCATCGCCAGAGGCATCATCTAGTACTGTGTCCGGCAGTACTGGTGCTGGCGGCCGCCTGCAGATCGAAGCAGCGGGACCAATTTACCCGCACCCTTCCGCCCTGCACGGTGTCTAGGTATTATAAGGAGTGAGGGAGTGCGTCATGAAAATGTATAACAAGCTAGTTAAAAGGTTATTGGTGGATTGCTGTATCTTACAATTGCTCGGTCGGATAATACATCCCTACAGTACAGTTATTCCTCTACCTGGAGATAATCATAGCTTTATCTAGCCAAATTGGAGCCGGCATAAGATTACCTTCCTCTGGGGATAGATAAACAGGAAATGTTCAAAGAGGCCCATATTACCCCGTTTCACCCCCGGTTAACCGGTGCGGGCAGATGATTTACATGCCTACTCCCGTAAAAATTCTCACCGACCATACGACATGGCTCTCTTCTAGTAGTAGCTATATCTGATTTGTAGTGTAGTGGATAAAGTGTGTAGAACCTCATATATGTGCTCAGGTTCAACCCATACTGAATTTTGTTTTTTTATTCTGCGAAACAGTAAGGATTATCTCTTACTGAGGATAAAGATAATTCATCCCTCCTGGCACACTATTCTTTTATAGCCATCTCCAATGAGGGATAAACAGGGCACTATTTCGGGACAGCTAAATTCTTGCACCTCAGCGCTCAGGACAGGTAAATTATCTTTTCGAAATTGTACAGTAGGGACATGTAGAGTAGTTAAGTAGTATACTGCAATAACGTGAATAGAGAGTTTGCGATTTCGACCCGGGTCGCTGTCCAGTCACAGGATACCCCGGTTGCGCCAAGAGCTGACGGACCTACAGTTCGAACAGACCTCCTGCAGTTCAGTAGGATTGCTTT
Source organism: Morchella importuna (assembly GCF_003444635.1). Taxonomy (NCBI): domain Eukaryota; kingdom Fungi; phylum Ascomycota; class Pezizomycetes; order Pezizales; family Morchellaceae; genus Morchella; species Morchella importuna. The sequence goes on along the minus strand of NW_025763399.1, from coordinate 1,226,076 downwards.
TGAGACCTGGTGGAAATGGCCAATCGGAAGAGAGCTGTTATACTCCGTTCATCTAGACACTCATTTGGCCAAATGAGCGCCCTATCGAACAAGATGATGGACGGGGCCACCCTCTGGTCAAATGGCGTTTTGATCGGTTGTTGATCCAATGATCAAGAGGTCACTTCCGATAAACAAGTAGGTTTCGCATTATTTCTAGTAGTACCACATCGACCTCATCATTAACATCTCTCCTTGTCTAGGGCCGATGTCTAAGCCTAGACTACCCACCCCCCTCGAGGACAATTTCAGCAGAGGTAGAGAAGAAAGCGGAATTTATTCCAATGAAAAAGTATGTTTTGTCCTTGCATGGTCGACCTAATCATCATCGAGCATGCCAAAACTAGGTGACCTCGGGGTCCTTCGGGCAAGGACAGGTATGCAGTGTCCCCCGACTCCTTGTCCTTTTATATCATCCTCCTTAAAACACCTTTCGAGAGCTCCATGCCCGGTCACGTTTATTTCATGTCATGTGTCGGGTTGTTTTATGCTTTGTAAAGATTCTCCTTTGCAATTAATCGACAGAATCCACCTCTACTTGATGGATGGAGTAGCGCTATTACGCAAGCTTGATGGATGGAACGCCCCATTCTACTTAATATGTGCGTTCTGAAATCATCAATCTTGACTGATTGTGCGCGCACTTGGCCAAATCGACGTCTTGGTCATGATCAATGGATCTGAACATCTCTGTCTCACCAAGCCACCAACGGTTGATCCCTGCAGCGATCTTGTTATTTTATATAGCGGGTGCAGGGAACCCTGCCCCTGTCAGGCCCGCAAAGTTTCTGCGTTTAGCAGGCCGTCATGGGAAAGCGAAGCAATGACAGCTGAACTAGGGAAAAAACAAAGTTGTTATATGTGTGCATGACACTGCATGTATATAGTGAACCCCTCTTGACCCTCCCCCCCCCCCCCCACCCCACTCAACCCCTCACGACCCCTCTCGACCCCGCAGCTCATCTGCGCTTCTGACCACTATTCCGCATGCTGTGCAAACAGTTCAGAACTGAACCAGGCAAAGTCGAAATACTCCTGCACCGCCCGGGACAGGGAATCTCCTCCCCCCCAAGCGGGCCCGTCTTGCTGCACAGGGTATTGACTGGTGGCGCGCAGTTCAATCAACTGTAGACTATGTATGAATCTAGGGGTGAATCTTTTAAATACCACCTCATCTCGTTTTTAGCGCAGTCCCAGCTATTTACCCCCACCTATGTATGGTTGTGATAGAGAATGGGTGACTTCTCGAAAGCACCGCACCCTCCCTAACCTCTACCTACTATACAAAGAATAACTAACCGTCTAAGGGGGTAAAGTGAACTTGCCTGGAAAAAAGGATGAGATTTGAATAGGTATGCGCAAGATCGCCGAGCATGTATTTACACGTCTTATATAGGTCCCCTGGGGTCTCTGACATTCGAGATCAGAGATGAAAAGAACGATAATGATTCAATATTCCTACAACAAAGCACAAAGGATAAAAGGAAACATAAGAAATATACAGCAGGAATTTACCGGCCAAATTTGTAGCGTTCTGGCCTGTCCATATCCTCAGGATTAAATTGTTTTTTCGTCCACGAGGGACCATTATCAAAGTCCCTTCCTCTGATGAATGGGTGTTGAAGAGCCACAAAGGCTGACAAACGCTCGTGTGGGGCAGGGCGCAACAGCCAGAATAAAAAGTCTACAAGAGTGCGAGGTGCCGAGGCAGCGGACAGCGGGCGCGATGGAAAGTCTGAATTACGAGATCCTCTGCAGTACTGATCTAACCCGCCCCAACTGAGATTAACCTGTGGACTGGTCAGTGCCGTAAAGTAGGCCGTGCCGCCATCACCACCGTTATCGTTATCGTCATCCTCATCATCTTCATCATCATCGTCATCATCATCGTCACCCCAATCTTGCTTAATACAAAATGGTGGTAGGCCGGTAAAGATCTCATAGGTAAGTGTTCCCAAAGCCCACATGTCGACTGCATCAGTGTAATGGCCCTCCGTCAGGGTGCCAATCCCTAGCATCTCTGGAGCCATGTAGTTTTTCGAACCAATCATAGTTTTCATCAAACTAGCACTTTGAATCGTTGACTTTGCGAGGCCAAAGTCTGAGAGCTTGAGCTTTAAGGGAACGATAGATGCGACAAGCACGTTCTATTGGGGGCATTCATCAGCGGTTGGAGTCGTAGGCGATAAAGGGAAGGAAGGTCAAATCTGTGGCTTTAGGTCGCGATGACATATCTTTTCTTGATGCAATATATTGAGTGCCTTCAGGATCTGCGTACTTATCTCCCTACAGTTGTTTTGAGCACGCACTTTATCCTGCAGCATATAGGCATGCAAGTCCCCTTCAGGGAGATATTCCATGGCGATAAAGACTGCCTTTTCATCGTCCTCGTACCATCCGTAGACTTCAACGAATAAATCGCGGTACTACATATATACAAGATGGGTTAGCCAACGGAACCCCGGGTCTTCGGCAGAATCCATTACCTTTAGCATGGCTATGAGAGTATTTAACTCCCTTCTGATACTTTTCTTATCGTTCTGGTAAACGGATCGCTGGATCGATTTGACAGCGCGAAATTCTTGTTTATTGGATACCTTAATATGTCTGAACACTTCCCCAAACCCTCCATCCCCAAGCCTTTTATCTCTCCTCCAGACCTCGGTATCCCCGTTGATGGTGTGTGTAACGGTATTTTTGTCAAAGCTCGCATCATATTTATATGTAGAGTAGTTCCCACCCTTTGATATTTTCACAGGCGTAGGATCGATCCAGGGGTGCTGAAGAGCATCGGAGGCAGATAAAGGTTTGACTAGAGCTGGATCATATCCCATTATTTGCTTTATGAAACTTACTAGCATATCCGGTGCGCATGCCTCAATCAAATGGTGCTCGGGGAAAGATGCCGGGCGACCGGGGTTGGGGAATGGTATGGTTCCGGTAAACATCACGTGTGTGAGCACCCCCAAATTCCACATATCAGCCGCCTTGGTATATACATCCGCTGATGGCTCGGTGCAAGCTGTTATATCGAAGCCAGAAAGCTTGACACTCAGTGGAGAGATGGATGAGATATGTATGTTCTAATTCAATACAATAATCAGCCTTCCTCATACGCGTCGAAGGGACATAATAAAGTTGGATAGAAGACAAACCGACGACTTTAGGTCACGATGGCACAGGTCCATGGCATGCATCGCTTCAAGCGCTTTTAGTATCTGGGTAACTACTTCCCGGCAGTGTTCCTTGGCCCTGACTTCGTCCTTCTCAACGTACGACTGGAGGTCACCCCCACTAAGGTATTCCATGGCGATCCAGATGGTCCCTTCCCTCTGGTTACTGTACCATCCAAGGAATTTGGCGAAAAAATCGGGATGCTGCGCGGGGGGTAGCTCTAAATTAGCTAATCAGGGCCCAGCTTTGGATAGAGAAGCGTACCTCTCGCAGTGCTATCAACGGAGCCAACTCCCTCTTGAGTGAGTTTTCATAAGTACGTTTGACCATACGATACGATTTTTTCCCAGGGCCCTTGCTACTATGGAGAAAGTATGTGTCGTATTCGCGCCCAAGAGTGGAGCCGGTCTTCCAAGCCTCTTTCTCGTTGCGGCAGTCGGTGTTTATAACAACGCCTTTGTGAAACTCTGCGTCATATTTGAATTGACTGAGGTCCGGGTCTCTCAAAGGTGACGCCATTTCGAAGTAGCAATGTAGATATCTAGACTGGAAGTTCAAGGTCTCTAAACTGTTACTGTAGGTCGGGTTAATTGTGAGGGCGAGAGTGCGATACTTATGCGAATCTGATGTATGCACTGCTCGTAGTTCCGGAGTGTTTTTGGACGCGGTTGGGTCTGCAAATGGGCCTAAACCGCGCATACATAATTTGTTGGCATGCAAACCCAGAGTTTGGAAACGTAAAGTAACTACGAGTAGAGCTAGCTTGTAGGTTTGTCAGGATAGTAACAAGAGTCGGTACCTGATGCAATACCCACCCTAGGGCATAGCGATAGAGTGTTTTAGTTGGTGCTAACTTTGTTGATTCTTCCATACACCATACTTATGGCACTCTGACGTCCAAACATTGTTTGGAAATGCATCTAGCAACTATTCTAACAGCGCTTCCCTACATAGATTGCCATTTCCCTACAAACCAGTCAAAAATCCTGGCAAATATCGCATGCGAGCCTTAATCATGATGCCGTGGCAATCTATAGTTTAGAAGTTCCCCATTGTACTTATGGGCTCTGAATATAGCGCACAGTTTCGGGGGTAATGCGTTGAAAGCCGTACCATGGTGCCACTGATCGAGAGGACCGAAAGTTGCGCTCGATCTGAGCCGGAATGATTGATGCTCAATCTGAAGAGACACTCCTCTTCAGTTCAATTGATTATCCCTGAGGTAGAGTGTTTAAGCTCAATTGACCTTTTTCCTTCAAAAGAAATGCAAAGAAAAAAATATGGGGCCAAGTGTCAGATCTCGATGAAACTAGATCAGTCCCAAAACTATTGATCCTAGGCCTGATCATAACCTCGTTGGCTTTAGCAGAATAAATTTAAAATGTTGCGCGATATTACCGAACAGCTTTACCTACCTCCGTTGAGAAACAGACCAATTACCTGTGGCCCCGCCTATAAGTGCAATTCTAGAGATACACCTGGGGCCTTGCTCAGTCCAGCTTAGAATATCGAGCTAAGAGTGGTCCAATACAGCCGCACCTTGGTATGTCGTTAGCGTATTCTGCGAGCCAAACCCGTACGCGTACGAGATAGCAAATATACGAGACAACAAATAGTTTTTAGTGGAGAAGGGCAGTAACTGTCTCGCAAATCGGTACGAGATAGCGAGGTGCGACTGTACCTCAGGATATCAAGGCGCCTTATCCATTGAAGGCATGACTGTTGGTCTACCGGTGGTTTTGGGTAAGTACTGAGACGCCCTAAGCGATACACGTCTCTATCATCATCCCCTAAGTCAGAGAGATTGTCACTATCCCGTTTCAGTGAGAGATATGGTGCCCAATGACCAATATTTGAGCTGGGCTCTTCCTAGCACTTGAAGAAATGTCTCGTGTTGATTCCCCAATCTCTAATTCAGGGAGAAGAATAAAGGTTTACAAGTGCCCTGGCAAGATTAACTGCAATCAACAAGCGATCGCAGATTGGTAGCTCCGAAGGACGAGTTGATATGACCTCTTGAAGTGAAAGAGGTTGGCCGAGACTCGAACCAGGAGTCGGAGCGGATTTGCGACGAACCCGAACTGTCGCTTGACCCATGGTTTGACTTCAGAGTTATTGAGAAGGTGTTTTGGTGGATCAAGTGCAAAAATGACGTCCTATAGCTTTTCATCGGCAGAGATACTCGGGTAGTTGACTTAGAGTTTCCGATAATTACAATATTTGTCCAATCTATAAAGATAATGGATGACCTCCCGTGGAAATTTAGGACTAGTTTAGAACCTAGATTTCCTGGCCCAACCAATCACATCGCCGCCTCCCAGGTTCCTGAAGTTTAGAAATCTGAACTGACGCTCCCCCCCCCCCCCCGACCCCGCCCCCACTCTGTTCAGATTCAGATCGAGGAATCCAATGGCTGCACTCAACGCGATAAGTGCGAGTTGTTAGTGTGATTTGTGTGGTCGCTGCACTCGACTGTCGCAAGTGGAGTTGGCGACAATAAAACGCCAAAAGACCTTCTTGGCTCAAATAAAAACGATGTGGGTTACTTCTAACAAATAAGCACACTAGACCACTACTCTTCCTTTTTCAAGCTGCATTGTTCAAAATGATTCACATTGTGTGTTGTCCTCTTTTCACGTTCTGTAAGAGAGTCTCCTCAAAACCACCACCGACTCAGCACAAGTTGCTAGAGCAACTACGGAGCGGGCTTTGGAAGAATGTCAACGGTGCTGATTTATCAGTGATGGGCACGAGACAAAATAAGACGAGATTTGCCTTGATTTTGTCTCGTCTTGGATCTGGGAAGGGAGAGTTCTGTCGTTGAAAACACTTGGGCTAGGCATTGCGCAAAGCCCTGAGAGGCCATAGATAACATATTTCAATGAATTGTTTTCATGGCTACACACTACCCCTAAAACAGGCAGTTCCGACGTCCTGTGTAGCGGGACGTTGATCATCCGAATTAATGCGGCACGCCATGAGGCCTTCCACGTCTACTAATAAACCCAATAATAGTTAGGGTTTAGGTTTGTATAGATTCGGGATTGGCGTAGGTATGTATCAGATCCGCTCCATTTTTCAATGTTTCGAGACGTCACGAGACTGTCTCGAGATTAATTATCTTCCCTACCTATAGGTCTCGTCTTCTCTCGTATCGTCTAAGAAAATAAATCCTCGAGACTTATTGTTTCGTGCGCATCACAATTATTTATCCTCTGGTAGCGGAGGTGAGTGTCGATAGCACTTGATTGGCTGCGCAAATTAGAACAGTGGATATGGATAGGGTCAGGGTTAAAAACTCACTTAGATAGTCACAACCCACGACCCCATGCACCTACAGTCCTGCCTACCCACGCTTAGTCTTTAGTATCCAGAGACCTCTTCTGTATTGAGAGATAACCAAGGAAGTTGGGCGGGTAGGTAGGATGCGCAACTCAGCAGCGCGAGCAAGCAGGTTGCAAGAGCAAGAGGATTGAGCGGGCAGGAAATTTGATCTATCAGGAAGACTGAGCGAGCAGGCAGGCCTGGCGTGCTGGCAGTTCTGAAGTGAAATATCCTGTATTTGAGTTGATAGTATTGGAAAACGCTGAGCAGGTGGGCACAGCTAGGCTCTGTAGTGAGTGATTGTATAGTGCGTACCTATAACTTTGTTAGAAGAATTGTTTGGTCCTCAAAAGATGAACGTACCTGGAGCGTGTTATTTTGGTTTTGCTGTGGGGGTCATGAATAGGGAGACAGGGAGCTCGAGAGGTAGCTGGGTTGGATTGTGCAATCTAAGACTAGGCTGCTGTAGCCTTCTCTAACTTAAGGTAGGCTTTACGATGACGTATGAAAAGGCATTTATATACGTCATGCAGAAATACTCGCTCTGCCACAATTAGAATTCCGTTTACTTACCCTCTTATTGTTTCTGGCGCCGCGGGCACAAATTCGAAACAGCTAATTAGACTACTCTAGAGGGCAATACCCCAACTACTTGCCAAATTTCTAAGTTTAGGACGAGATAAAGCCGGGCGGGTGGTAGCCGTCAGCGTTGGTTGTATTCTCGTGCTTAGCTGCCAAGCGTCATTTTATTGAAAAAATATATCTATCAGCCCAATCAGAGCTCTTTGCAGGCACTCATCTTTTAAAGTTCCCCAAGACGGGCATCTTTGGCTCCAGCTTGGCAGTTCCAGCGCTAACGAAGTCTTGAGTGGGAACATGGGATAGATACATAGTTACATGTGAACTTTGTACGGAAATGCCTCGAGTCTTGGGGCTGACGGAGGCGTAACCTCATGATCATGCAGGAAGATAACCTGAAAATGTTTTTATTGCATGTTATTGAGCTTGGGGAAGCAGTATAGTGTTTGACTCCTCCTGGAGATGCCTGAAATTGTGATATTGGGCCGGATATTTAACATGCATAAACACAAAGAATAAATGTGTGAGACGGTATCGAACTTCAATACCCTAAGCGAAAAGTCAGTTTCCAGATTTCATTTGTTCAAGAACATCCTCTCCTACGGAGGGGCTGGACGAATATAATTCTGACAGGTTTCGACAATTGCAAAGGACAAGAAATGAGCATACCTTTCACTGAGTTTGATAACCTTAAACCCTCAGGAAGACCCTATTCAAACCGCGGGTGGGGATGGGTCTACAACGTTGTGGTATTCTAGGGCGTAGACCTCCGAATCTTCATTCTCCAGACACCTCAAACTCAGACTTCTCCTGTATCTGATACATAACCCGATGTGATCTGATTATGGTATTATATTCGATACACACCCCCGTGTCTACTGCGCAATGTCACTCTCCAATTCCACGATCCTCCTCTGATCCCGCGCTGAAGCACTCTCTATCCCTGACCTCGCGTGCCTCTCTTTATACACACTTCCGGGCAAGTCGTTTCCCCGCCTCTATTAGCTCTTTGTTTCCTTTGATTCTTTCAGCTGAATACCGACCTATTGTCCCAAGTCATACTATCCTACGAATATTCCTTCCTTTGACCTCTTCCTTACCTTTTCATTCACCGAAGTGTGATTTTCAATATACGTCCATAGTCCAGGGGAGTTCGCAGGATGATATAGGCCTTGGTGTAGGAGGGTATTACGTGGTGGAAGTCCCTTTATTTCTACTAAGAATCTATTACATATATTAATAGCGACAGGCCATTTTGTTTCATTTTTTCCTCTTTCTTTGTTTCCTTCCTTTCTGAATTACCCCCACCGCTGAATCGAACTGGCAACGCTGCATTCTTATCCCTTGGGCTGCTGAGATGTGCAGATTCACGACCTTCCGTAACGGGTGGAGTCGTTCCGATTAGTAAGCGGCAAGTGATTTTCCATGAAGGAAGGGGACCATTTCGAAGCATTTCAAAAGATGGGACAGCTCCACCGATTCTGATCGAATCGAGTTGAAATTAAAGATATAAACTCTTCAACTATAATAGAATCACCGCATGTAGTTATTAAGAACCCGCCAGCATTATTAGTGGTGTGTCAAGGCTCATAGCGACCCGGATTTCCTACTTTTCAAAGAAAAACCAAAAGTTGAGATAACTCAACCAATATCTATTGGATTAAGATGATATTAAAATATAAGATTCTTTGAGTATGGTACACCTTAAATTTATAGACAATTCAGACCCGCCAGTATTATCACTGATGCGCTCCAGATTCTAGGATAAGGTTTCGGTAATTTTTCAGGAAAATGACAAAGGATTGAATAACTCCACCAATATCTATCAGATTGAGTTCAAATTAAAAATCTAGACTCTTAAAATACTATAGATGTTAAATATATAGACAATTCACACCCGAAAGTAATATCAAAAACGCGCGACAGGAGAGCGGGACCCACACCCGCTACTTTTCGGTGAAAAACAAAAAAATGAAATAACTCAACCAAAAATCACTCTAATGACATGAAATTAAAATACAATCTGGTGGGACAAAGTGTAATACAATCGAGTCATCAGCAATACCCGCCGTCCCTATTTTGCTGTTACAGTGTGGTAGTCTTTGAGGCAATCGTACTTTTTACATAGCGGGAGCTTACACAGAGTACACCAAACCTTTGTGAACCCAACCTTTTGTGCCTTTAATATTTCCTCCCTTTGTCTTGCTGGAGGCGGGTTCTTCGGGTCTCCATTCAGCTTCTTGTACCTGCAATACCAACACTCGCGCCTTGAACCCTTTTCCTCATAATAGTCCCCATAAAACCTCAGTTGCGCGGGTGGAAGTACGGTCATCTTTGTAACGTATGATTGAGATTTTGGAACTTGCGGAAGCTTGTTGGGGTTGAGTTCTTCCCAGCCAGATGCTACCAGAGCCTTGGATATAAAAAGTCTGAACTCTTTGTGGGACCGTTGCGGGTTGATGTTTCTATCAATTACTAGTACGTGCAAATTGCCAATTGCGGTGTCCATTAGGTATAACCAGAGAGCGAGCCATGTTCTCCGGCTCTTTTGATGGGTAGGATAATTACTGCTTAGCTAGTCCGCTATGTCAACCCCACCCATAAACTGGTTGTAGTCAGATATCAATTCCGGTATCGGTAGGAGTTTACGGTGTTCGTTCTTGGCAAATGGCTTCCTGGTAGAAGCAGCGTTTATACTACTTTTCTTGGGTTTGCGGCGCATGATGAGAACATATTGGCGGACGTCATGGATTGTTGTAAGAAGAAGAACAAGATTATTATCTTGCCATAAGACTGAACGGATCCCGTTCACAATCACTGCACTGAGTTGGTCCCACTCCAAGATCCAGCACTCGATACCTTTGCTGATATCCAATTCCTTAGGGAATTCAGCCCTATTTGCCCGTCTAGTACCAGCTGCGCCTATACTATAGTTTCTTAAATGTCTGAACAGAGGTATGCTGGTGAAGAAATTGTCCATATACAGTGGTGTCCCGATAGTAGCAACCTCGATAATAGCATATCCTCGATAGTAGCATATGTTTGGGCAATCCCAAACGAGTCGGTACGGGCAAATTTGTTCTCGATACAAGCATATCCCCGATAGTGGCACACGAAAATCCGTTTCCGACCATATGCTATATTATCGAGACTCCACTGTATATGTTGAAGCGGTGGCTTTCATAAGGAAGAAGGAAGACAAGATGGTAGACCGCTTGAGCTGTAGGTGAGAATCCGCTGTATAGAGCCTTTTCCTCAACATCGGTAAGGGGACGACCATCCGAGTTGAATAAAGAAAGTGATTCAGCTTTGCTGAGAAATACGAATGAATTTGTAAGTTGAGTAAACTCGCTGTCCTCATTTTTGGTCTCGCCTGAGTAAAATAGGAATGAATATGTGTATCCATGCTCACAAAGGGCGTAAACTTTATATCCTTCGTCTAATAGCTTATTAGGCATTTTCACTGTATGACTGTTGCATCCAGTAAATTGTACCATCATTTCGTCAAATACCACATCCGATGCAGGTAGATATGAGGTCCGGAACTGATCCCGTAAATGTGAAGCTAATGGTTCTAGATTTTTCCACCAGTCCCGTTTGCTTAGCTCTTCTTTGAAAGGCGAAATATGAAAAAACGGTTTAATCTGCTGATATGGATTAAGAGAAAGCTTTTCCATCGGCGGATGTTTGCACTCTTCCTTCCAGTAGTCATCAATTGCGGGAAACCGGTAAACACCCATATATATCTGAATTCCGATAAAGATTTTGAGTTCCGGCACCGTCAAATCAAACCAAGGCCTTCCTGGTGTACCCCCTCTCTTAATTTCCGCATATTCATTTGTATTTTTAACTATTTCTTCTAATATCTCTACGGAGAAGAACAACTGAAACAGCTCGAGAGGACTCGGATCTGTCGGCATATAGGAAGGAAGACATGGTTTTGCACTATGTGGAGGAGGTGGACTCTCAAAAAAATCAAACTCCGGTGGTAGAGGAAGGCTTTCTACAACTGTAGCCTCCTCCGAAGTCAACTGCTTCGGTGCCCGGGGTTTCCTAGGAGCTTGCGGCTTTCTGGGAGTTTGCGGCTTTCTGGCGGCTTTTGGTCTTTTTTGACCACGGGCAGCAGTGCTGGTTCGACCCTTTTTGGGAACCCGCTCATTGACATCAATATCTTCAAAAGGCTGCCGAAGAACTTGAACGTCAATAGCGATGGTACAGAACAGTTGCCAGCTGTACGCCTTCACTTACCAATTTAGGAATGTAGTGAATCTGCATGTCTCAGCAGTCCAAGGGATAGTAATTTGTGGTCGGGGGTCATATTTTCCTGGAGATCTTACTACACTGGTGATCCAGAGGTTCATGGTTACGGTATCTACATGGGGGTGGGGAAGGTGAGATAGGTTTGGCATCCTAAGGAGATCTTTCGTTCGCGGAATTCGTAAAACGGAAATCTTAGAATTGGTAGGTATTAGATTTTTGACTATAGAGGTTTGTATATATATACTGGAGGTCTGAATGTCGGGTGGTCGATCATTTCACCCTCATGTCGCAGCCCTAGTACACCGAATATAAGAGGAGCTATAACCAGAGTGTAGCCCCTCAAGTAATCATCCCCAAACTAACTGTAACACAACGTCCAACATAATTAGTCTTCCACTTTACATTCCGGGCCAGGAAACTCACTGTGTCCTCACTCGTTTCAGCATTGCTCGCATTCTGCTACCTACTCCCTTAAGTCCCAGGCAATGAATCCTCGCCCGCAGTAGGCGTCATAGAAGGTTAACGCGACGCAACTGACGTACCCATCAACGTATCGCGGAGGAGATAGAGGATATGGTTCGTGACAGTTGGATATCGCGATGCTCTCTGGTAGCTGAAAAGTCGCGCGCGCACTATCGATCTCAATATCGAGTCTCCAGCATATAGGTGCCAGGGTCTCCTTGTGCCAGCCGCCTTATCTCTAGACCAAGAGCGGGGTTAGCGTTAGTAGATAGTAGAGCCGCACAGCGCCAAGGGGCTTGGCATCGGTCCAGAACCGATAATTACAGGGATAATGCGAGTGATATCTCATGAGTGGCACCTACTCGTTTACCACTGACGGAGACAGGGATAATTTGTAAGTGTGAGAGATCACCACCACTCCATACAAGTGATCCTTGCCCTGAGCAGCGGCGCTGTCTGGTCCTTTTCGCGAGAAACGAGTAGATATTTACAATGCCCACTTGTAGCCTCCGGCCACCCTGGTGAAGCGATAATTGCGCCCCTCGTGTGGAGGGGAAAGCTTCTGCGACCCATTCTGCGAGTTTCTCTTCATAATAATCGAGCATACAAATCAAGCACTAAGGTCCTACGAAGCTTCGAACCTATCAGCGGCCATATTGCAGACGCGTGAATCTTGGCAAGCACGAGAAATCTTACCAAGCACCAAACACCACAACAAATCCCATCTCCCTTCGTTCGTCAGAGCAGATTCGGAGACATATTAGGCCCGCGACGGCGTGGTGATATTCAAAAAATCTAGCTACCTACAGATTATGGAGACACCAGAATAGGTATCGGAGGTATCACAGAGGGTGACTTCACAACAAAAGAGTTTCACGGGAGGGGGGGGGGGGGGGTTAGGTGTACTACCGAGGAAAAGCTCCCAGTCGTGAAAACGCACGAAGGAATATGTACCCACCCATACCTATCTCAACCTCACCTTTGCCCTCGGCGTACTCAAACCCCATGGCCACCAACCCCCCAAAACACTCGCCCCCGTCCTCCGCCTACACACTGCGCATGTTCCATCCATCAGCTTATATACCCAGTGCACTACACCACCAAAACACTCACCTAAAAACCTTTATGGCCTTTTGAACAGCGTACTAGCGGTGTCGAGGGCTACCCACAATGCTCAATGGAGATGACACGAAAGGAGTGATTTGACAGGAGCTCGTGGGATTGAGGGGGGAGGTTGAATCGTGTTGATTTACGATCACATCAGTCGCTGCTTGCGAGAGACACACCCGCTGTTGAATTATCAATCAGGCTAGCAGGAAGCGGGGGAGGTTGGTTGCCTTTGGCGTTGTAATTTGACGGTGGAAGCGGTCTTTAGGGAGCTAGATGTATACACTGTTACCCCTCGGCGGTGACGGCTGTTATTTCTTGGTCGGCTGAGAATGTAGGCATATACTGTATCAACGACTTCGATATCACAACATCGCCCCCAATCAGCTAGCGTACAAGCCACATTGAAACCTGGACTTGTTATCGCCGCTAGCTGCCGTTAAGCCTGTCTGCAGGACAGTTTCTCATGTCATGATCAACCCCGGTTCTATAGATATTATAGCTAGCACTAGAGCTAACCGACCAGAGAGCGACTGCGATCGTGGTCCGACCGAATTGTGCAGACGTAGACGGCGCCAGAGAAAAAAGCAGTAACCCACTCTCGAGTGGTTTGCAGAGACCAGCGGTAGAGCTATGTGGAGGTGATAGTTGGGGTTCAGGGTTGAATTCATATAACAATAATTCATGCCCAGCACCTATTGGAGCTTCCTCACGAGGCTGGATGCCGAGACCCAGATTCCACTACTGCATCATCTCTGTCTCAATCCCTGCAACGATCTTGTTATTTGAGCGCCTCTTCACCCCGCTGCTCATGTATTGTGGGTTTTCACAAGGGGATGGAGCAAAAGAATCGTAGGCATGGATTCTCTCCGGTGGTGATAGTACGTATACCTACGACAGCGCGACTTCCGAATTTTGATGTTGGGTGGTTAGCATGATTACCATCTCAAGGGTAAGTGAGTAGAACGCGGCGATTCAGGATAACTACAGCTTTAGCCACGCCGCCGCGTTCTACTAGAAGTACTAGAGCAGTACAGTATATATGTGCAACGTCGATTCTTACTGGGGAAACAAGAGCTCAGCTGGAAACCTCAAGTCGACATCTAAAGTGCCATAAAGCGGAACTGCCGACCGTTGACAACATCACCGGCATATCGCAGCTGAACTCTGCAAGATGCTATCTCTATTGATTAATTGAGTCCCGCGATAATCTCCACAGTAACAATCTTGTCATTGTCTCGGGCGTCTTTCAAAAGAAGCAACACTGCCATCCCTCCCCCAACAAAGTGTTTATTGACGCCTAGCCCCTCCAGAGGCGATGGTGCTCCAGCCTGAAAGTATGTTGAGTGCATTGAGGAGCGACAGATGGATTGCGTCGTGTATTGCAAAGAGCAGCTCACACAAAACTTCATCTCGGCTGAACAGAGACAAGGGACAGAGAACAAGAGTTAAAGGCAACCGCGCTGCGCGTGTCAAAGACCTCGCCAACAACATGGCGTACTTCCAAAGAATCCCACAACCGCATGAAAGCTAGCCGCCCGCCCGCTCGCCCTCGAGAGGTACGCGCACGACAAGGGCCATGCCTCCATCGACGACTACAACAAGGCCGCGGAGAAGCTGCTGATCAAGGAGCAGCGCGACAAATACACCTCTATCCAGAAGAAGCTCATCTTCGGTGGGGGTGCCGCTGGATACCGTGGAGAGGGCCGGTCAACCGCTCGGTGCTGAACGTTACGGGGTCGGTTCAGTGTTTCCAACGGTTGTAACCGGTTCTTACTTTCAGCAGAAATGAACTGAACTGAATAAAAATAGGCGACAACTGAACCGACCGAATAAGAACCGGTTCATATTGCAGAACGGTTCTAAAATCTTGGCACTAGGCTGGCAGGAACTCTATACTAAAAGTGTTCTGGGTTAGGGTTGGTCTTGATAAGGTGTTCGTACTTTGTATGAGGAGTTCCACCTGCATGGAAAACCGGTTTACCCCAAGCCAGAAACTGAACTGAACCAAATGGTGACTAGGCAAAACTGAACTGAACTGTTTTCTTGAACGGTTCTAGAAAACTGGTTTGAACTGATAAACTGAAGAACCGTTGGAAACATTGGGTCGGTTGGATGTGCGTGTGGCTTGCTTGCAATTGTCTTTGTGGGGATTTTGCTGGTGAGGGTGCGGATATGAAAGACTGACAAGAGGTGGCGTGTAGTCGGGATGTTTATCAAGTTCCTCGTCAAGAACTACTTCATCACCGCGTAGAAGTTCCTTGCGTGGGGCGTCTCCATGATCGTTGAGGGTAGATATCCCCCTCCCCCTCCCCCTCCCCCTCCCCCTCCCCTCCCCCAACCACCTCTCAAATCCGATACTAACCAACCACCACAAAGCTCCAGGCACTGTCCAAGGCGGCATGCTGTTATTTTACGCCGCAGTTTTCATCATCTGCGGCAGCAGTCGAGGCCACCGCTGCCGCCGCGGAGGGCGTTGAGGCTTCGGTGGTGGACCTAGGGCAGGCTGTGCCTGTTCAAGATTGGGCATTGGCGACGCTAGCCCTCACGGCTATCATTGAGATTGGGCTGCTGATCTATGAGGGCGTGATCACGTGAAGAAGCATAAGCATATGGCGAAGCTGCAAAGGTATGCGCTCCTGCACCACCGCGTCAATATCTGGCAGTTATCTCTCTCGCCAGAGGACTGTATGGTGATGAGGGTGAACTGAGCGCAATAGATTCATCAACGACCTTGCCCCCGCCGTTTCGCGACCAAGAAGATTCAGATGTTCGTCGAAGCTGCGGGGGCCTGCACAGACATCTTCAACAGCCTCATCGACCTCGAGATGACGCTGCATCTTCTCGTGGACAGCGGTGCCCTGAGTGCAACGGTCAAGGACGCACCCATGAAGAAGAAGCTTGACGAGCTTGACGCGTTGGCTCAAGGTGTGCCTCTCGGGGTGCATGGACGAATATAATCGGCGGAATGGGATTTGTAGGAGCACGAGAAAGTTACTAAGGCGGCTGTGCTAATCGCAGGATAAGGATGGTGGGTCGTGGACGAAGGAGGACCCGGATATAAAGCAGATCAGGGAGTCGCTGGGGGAGAACACGGCTTTTGATCCGCCCTCACCGAAGGCAGATGATTTGAGGAAGAAGGAGGAAGGATGCGTATGATGGAAAGGGGAACGAGATAATGTGAATTCGAAGATATCAGAGCATTTGGGGTTATAACCCGTGCGCTTTTTCATACCTATGTATTATTCTGGACCAAATATATAGTGATAGCATCATAAATGCTTCCGACGTTGAACTTGTGTTAGCCTACAAAGCAGGTACTGTGGCGAGCAAATTTTACAGAGTGACAATGGGTGTTATGAGTTTCATAAACATCAGAATTTATCAAAAATATCTCCCCAAAATCTCGTGAATCTTTCTACTTTCGGTCTTACTTTAGGTAATTCTTTCCCCGCTTAAGGATCAATAAACCGGTGGTTGATTCCCATCATGAGCTATCACTCGATGGTCGCTCGCGCGCGAGTGATAGTGGGTGATACCGATAACGCTTCTTACCGCGATCTGACTACCTACCTAGTCTACCAACTTCTTGGTTTCCCACCTGTCCTCCGCAGGACACAAACCAGGACCTGATACGGCATGCTCAATGCTCGGTTCTTCTCTTGATGTATATTAACCCATGCGAGAAGCTGGTCCGACTCGTGTCGCCGGGTGGTTCGATATCAGCGCGGCGAGACCTAGCTAGCTTATAGGCATGGTCAAGCGTAAGCGCTAAGAATGTATCTTTTCTGGTGATCTCGAGGGTCTGGAATTCTTTAAAGAGAGCGGCGAATCATGTTGAGCGCATGAAGTATCCACCGTGTAACGAGATGTGGACCAATCATCGCATGACATATGTGAACGAGCGGGGTCAATATTAACACATATGTTTAACCTTGAATTTACTTTCTCCTTATCCCACTATACCTACTCCATATACATAGCAACCACCCACTGTAAATGGCCGACCCTCTCTCCCTTGCGGCCTCCGTAGCGGGCCTTATAACTCTCGCCTCACAGCTTTCCACATTCGTCTGTGATGAAATCTCCCGGGTGAGATCGGCCCCTTCAAACATTAGATCGCTTGTTAGCGAGCTCAACGCACTATGCGTGGCTCTCGGAAACCTTCAACGGCCGTCAACCTCGACGACCTTCCGAACAACCCCAGATTTCCGAGTGATGATCTATCTAACGTTTTAAATTATATTATGAGAGATTTCATACTTTTGCGAACCATAATCTCAAGAACCATTAGCAATTCTGCCGACAGCTTACTCAGGCGATTGGGGAGGCGCATCAGCTGGGTTTTTCATGAGCCTGAGGTAGAATGGCTTCGATCGAAGCTGGAAGCTTATAAAACTACTCTCCTTCTCATGATGACGGTCGCTTCATTGTACGCCTCTACTCACGATAAGATAAATATTCTGATAGCGTTAACTCAAAGCTCGGATAGAATTGAGCTGAAGGTACAGGTGGTAGATCGAAAGTCGTTACATTTTCATTCCTTGCTTCTGGAGCCATAACTGTCGATGAAGGTAGAAGTGTCACCAAAGGAGGTGTGCCAGCGCCTTGATGTTCAAGATACGAGTCGGAGTACGTAGCCGGCGCGGCAGTAATGACGATTCCAGAGATTGCATAGTCAAATCCACACGTTGTAAGAATCGACATACGAAAACAGAGGCACAGGCATCGCAGGCGGAACCTCAATATCAGGTGCTTGCTCGCGCAAGAGCTCGACAGCGCCGTGGCCATGATAGTTTTTCACAGCCGCTGTCATAACAACCCCATTCATAGCGCCGCCATATTTAAGCAGTAACTACAATGTTTCACGGGCATAGGGGTATGATGATGCTGCAGTAAGAACCGCCTCGATAATGATACTCCCATCGGTGGTCCTTACTAGAAGTACCCCAAGCTTCTCCAGGCTCAGCAAGCTTCCCACCGCCGCACACAGGACCGCTCCCGAGAGGTGAGCTGTGTTGTCGATGTTCAAGAGGAATCTAAGTGGCGCTTCCGTCACTGGCTTTGAAGCCACCGCGAGTAGGAGACTCTCTGTCACAACAATGAGGGAAAGGCATTCATTATGTGCGGCGAGATATTGAAAGTCTTCGACAGCAGCCCAGCCCTAGCTCTGCTGCGGCCACCAGACCTTGCTCTGTGATGCAAACAGCACACATTCGAATCAGGAGTTCCAGAGCTTCTGACCCCCTTCCGCCTCTTGCCGCTGCTATATAGACGTTCTCTGTGATCGGAGGTGGTGTTGAGCCTTTCTGAAGCAAGACCCTCAGCACTTGTTTTTACTTGGAGCGGGCAGCGGCGGCAACTACGAGCCTCTGTGAAATTGGCATGGGTGACCATACCCAAGATATCCATCTCGCTCCGGCAAGGCCTCCCACAATCCGTATAGGTAATAAGAACTCGCTGCAGCGGGTAAAATATCTTCAGTGATGAATGTACTGTTAGCTATCGCCACAGCCGGGACCACTATCGATATATCACCGGAAGCTCCTCCCACAATGATTCGCTCCAAATAAAGCCAACAAGCTACCTATCTTAATTTTCACTGCCACGAGAAGCAGCTCCTCAGTCACCTTCATATCCGCACCTCGTTCTCGAAAGTGTTTGAACAGTGTTGTGGCGTCTTAATTATCCGGCACAGGCATAAGAGTATCCTCTAACTCTGTGCTGGGAATAATGTTCTCCAAACTCACCAGATAAAGGAGTGCACTCACCTCCGCCCTGCTAGTTCTATCCAGCGGCTACCCGCACACGATCAGTGAGGACATTGCACAACGGTCTTTCTACCTTATCTAGGAGTAAGGTAAGAGCTTTGTTGGTATGCGTATTCCTTGCGGCAATCTCCTGGGTGATAGTAGTAATAGTAATAATGGCGATGATGCCGAGAATAACCCAGAGAAGGGAGAGGTATCTTCGCAGCCGGAGGACCAGGAATAATGTTTCACTAGCGTAAAGTTGAAAGATCGCACCTAAGATCTAAGGACAACTTTGGAAATAGCCAAGTAGTTTCCCCAAACGACATACTTAACCATCCATTCTTACCCTGTAGAGTGAGTACAGCTGGTATGCACGTGTCAACTTCGATTAAAAAATGTATAAGCCTTCGGTACATATCTGGTCACCTAGCCGTTTTTGGCTCTTACTAGCTCTACCAGCTCGTGCGAGCAGAACTAGAGAGGTTTAATCGGGTTGATACATGCCGACGTACGTACCAGTAACTGTAAATCTCTGGAATAAATACGGGTCAAAGATTCTAGCCACCTTACTTTCAACCCAAGCTGATACTAGACAGCCTTCCCCGGAACAACCTATAACATCTTGATATCAGGTCTATCTCAGTAATTAATGAATAGGTGTTTGAATAAATAACCCTATAAATAAACTATTTAGCACCGCGGGAAGTCAAAGACACACCAACTACAGAACGGGACCGTTCAAGACGTAAGTACCAAACTTCCGGCTAGCCTCCCAACCGACTCTCGCTGAACTCATGAGACCTCCATTTTTCCAGAACACAACAAACCCCGAGTCAGACAGGACAAAGCCAAACCGGGAAGTATCTCTAATGAGGAATTACCCAGCGCCTATTG
Source organism: Morchella importuna (assembly GCF_003444635.1). Classification (NCBI taxonomy): domain Eukaryota; kingdom Fungi; phylum Ascomycota; class Pezizomycetes; order Pezizales; family Morchellaceae; genus Morchella; species Morchella importuna. Next base: position 1,206,484 of record NW_025763399.1, on the reverse strand, counting down.
GGGTCCTGATCCACATCAACAGTCCACTCCATCTCTCAACGGCCTATATATAAGAAATTTAGCGGCTCTCTCTTCCAAGCGGGTGAGTAAACGCATACACGTCAGACATGCTCCTGACGGAGGTTGACAGATTCATTAGTCACAAAAGGCATCAACACAGTGCTACCTTTCCCAGGGTCGTCAGAAATCCAAAGTGGTTTTGAGGCCGATCGCTCCCCAGCACTAGTCCCGCATCCATCAGATTGAAAGTGGAATTGACATTTGTCGCCCTGGGCTTGGTTCAATGTATCATGACGGATCTTTTCGTATGAAAACGGAACAAGGGTGCCTAGCAATTCTTTAGAGTCTTTGTTGGCTAATTCCCCGTTAGCCCTATTTCTTAAACTTCCAGCATTAGGCTCATCCTGCGATGCTACGGCTACTCAATCTTACCCTGGACTGTTGAACATGATTGTGTTAGTAAGCCCGAGTTGCACGCCGTCGGGAGAGTGGTGACTTCCGAGACTTGCAGTGGCTTTCCACGCATTCCTGTATATGACGAACCACACACTCATAGTGCTTATCCGTGGGCAGCACGAACCTGACCATATTGATATGGTCCTCATCGATTGCGTACCGGGACTCTTGCTTCAAGTACAATAATGATGAGAAACCCTGGACCAAGCGGGCTGCCTCTCCCGTCCTCTCCCACTCCCCAGCCTCATTCTAAATAAAGCACATATCAGCCTATTCCAGCTCCTTCCTATGGAGGTGGGATGAATTATACCTTCTTAACAGTCTTGGTATCTCGTTTTTCATAAAAACTGACTATCTTCATCTGTTCCCATATAGAGATCAACCTCTCTCTCTGGTCGTCCAGAAAATCGGAGTCCTCGCGGAGATGCTCGAGCAGTCGGAGTCTTCTGGACTGCTGGCTAGAGCACGATGACGAGGTGAAGTCTTTAACCATTGAGACGAGGTCATCCACCTTTTGTCCTCCATGCGGCGCGCCAAAAAGAAATGCAACACGTGTGCTGGCAAGAATATGGGAATCCGAGTGGTTGTTCTGCGCCTGAAGTAGCGCCTAGTCTACTGTCAGACGACTCTAGATTCCAAAAATTTTACACTGTCGTGATCCCCTACCTGAGCAATCAGAATGCAGCCTAGACTATGCCCTATGAAAATCAGAGGTCTTGCGCGTTCCTAAGTACGGACCGCCGATATCAGATCTCTCCCGACAATAATGCAAATATTTTATAAGATGGGCTATAATATGTAGCTAGCTACATGTAGCTACTCACCTCCGCTGTTGACTGCGCGTTGGATAGGACCTGGACAAAACCCCGCCGGTAATCGACCATTGAACGCTTCCCCGGCTTGGTAAGGCTGGAGTTGTAGCCGTATGTTAGGATACGGATATTTTCGGGAATGCTGCAAGGGAGGAAGTCTTTCAGCCACATCTGGTCGCTCTGCCGGCTTTGCCACGACTCAATGGCATGTCCGCCGAGGCCTGTTACTGCTACAATGCTAGACCCCAGATTCTCTGATTAGCCTCCTCCACCAAAACAACATTTCGGAGAGAAACAATGTATATATACTCACTCGACTAGATTGTTTCGAACCGGGACATTTAGAGGAGTTAGTCCGCGAAAGTGGCAATCAAGACTTAGGAAAACATCCCCCCGCTTGCCCCCAGCCTCAGGCATGTCCTCCAGTATGAGGACATGTGAGTCGTCAGGATCCAGCTTTTGAAAGTACTGGGGCAACGGCCTCATACTCAGCAACGCCGTTTGTGAGCTACCCGTGTAGGACGGATAGAGGGAGATGCACTGTTCTTCCAGGCTGATGAGGGATTCGTCTTTCTTTTGTAGCATCTGTAGGAACTTGGTTAAACTCCAGGAGGTTGGGATATTCTGCACTCGCCAACATTCGTGCTGTGGGCGGCAGTCCTGGACATCAGTGGCAGCCGGTAATAGATCCATTAGTATAATCTAAGATGGTTTTAAAGGGTGAAAAATAAAGACTGGCATAAGAGCGGACGCTGACATTATCTATATCTTTTCCAGCTCCATGTCGATATCTTTCGAGTGTTGTTAGCAAGCGCCGTCTTGCGCCGCCTTGAGCCTATTTTCACAAAAAGATAACGTATCGTTATCCAACGTGATTGGCGCCTCACATAGTCGCTGCGTTTGAAATCGAACCAAGTGGGCGGTAATCTCTTGCCAGATCGTCGATGAAACCTGCAAGGCGAGACATAGATACTTGCATCAGTGTGGGCGCGAAGTAAGAGTTGTGGCTAGCCTTTTTTCGGAAGCGTATACGGTAACCGCCCTTACGCTTGTTACTCTAGGAAAACGCCTTCTAAATACAGCGTTTCCCTACGTTGCGAGCACATGTTATAAGTATACATACACCGACCTCCACCAGCAAAAGGTTGACATTAAAGCTACAGGCAAGGAATATTTGTAGGTGAATTCTCACCTACCTACCTGCTCTAGTAAAGCTGGGGTAGGTTACCGTAGAGGAGTGAGCAGCTTTCCATCAGAATGTACTCTAGTCGCGCCAAGGAATATTAACACAAAGGGGAAAATAGCACAAGTATTTAAGGTTAGTAGGGCGGCTTCAGCGCTTAATGATACAAGGTTCAGTAGTAGTGAAACAATTAGTACAGTCGTCCACCGATATACGAACGTACATATTCCAAAGTTTTCCGTTCGATAGAGTAGATTATTTAGTATACCAGGCAGGTCTGTAAATTTAGATTCGGATCACCGAAACCCGTTCGTTATAGCAAATTTGTGACTTTTTTGGCATTCGGTATCCCCTGGGTCCTAACAGCCGATATTGTGGTCCTTTTGGACCAATATTTTCTTCCGGTTTTTTCACCTAGAGGTGCGCCAAGCTCTTCCAACAAAGATTCGACTGCACGGGGGCGTTCTGGGAGGCCTCTTTTCTTTTGAGCCATCTACAATAAGCATAGCGTCCGTGACTGTTGAGATATTTCGAATTCCCACCGTTGTTGTAGGAACTTTATTACGACCAAAGGGATAGCGGAAGTAGACAGTATAGTAAATATAAATGTGGCTTAAACCATCAAGCTCCGCCAGTACATACAATCCGTTTAGCGTTAAATACCAACCCTAACCCTTATTCCAAAGTTCTTTTCCTGCCATTAGTCATTTCCGGATCGACGGAAACCTGCGCTCAAATGCACAAACCAGTATGACGGTAATCAATTTGTCGAGGGTTCTTTCGCTGCTCTTTTTTTAATTGACAATAACTACCAAAACTATGCCGAGTGATCTTTGAAGATTTTGTGCCCATGGAAAAGGTACAGGATCCACAAACAATGGCAGCGGTGGTGGGCCTATAGAAGGAACTAGGGGCCCTAAAGAAACGAAAGTAGCCAAGAAGGATTCGCCCTCCTCCAAAGAACGAACCTCCGACTAAGTATTCCAGGTGCCTTTGATACCTGATCGCACGACCCCTCTTAATAGAGACAAGCCCATAAGCTATAGTGCTATTGTGGGCTTATATATACGCTCTCTCCCCTGCTCAGTTGGAAAATCTTTCCGGGTCCCGTTTCAAAAGGCCGCAGTTCCTAAGTAGATTCCCCTGAGAATGAGATTGATGCGTAAATTGAATCCCTGCTAAGAATCAGGAGAGGGCAGTAAAGAATTACGTATTTTAGTACCCGGGTTCGTAAGAGGGGTACACACTAGATATCGCTGATGGCCGCCGTGTAATCAACTTCTTAAAGCCTGCCAATCTTCTTTTCAAATTAGCAAAACAGGCTTTAATGGGGTGATGTTGAAAATATAGGACGAGGACAAGATAGTTAAGTGACTTGATTATGATCTCGACAAAGAAACTGACAAGCTATATAAACACAGACCGGACAGCTGTCATTAGACGTCTGTCTTCGACAGCACAGGGACAGGTCTCGATATGACAAGGACAAGTCTCGACATGGGATCTCACCCGTACCCGTTCGACCACCAGTGCTCTTCGTCATGACAGCTCACCGCACCCGCATCCGCACCCGTTCAACGTCATTTGAAATACCAAACACCCAACAGATGAGTTTTGGTTTGACCGAGTGATAGCTTGTGATGCATCCCCGCCAGGATAGGTGCAGTCAAGATCTCTAAGGGCCACTAGGGGAAGAAGGTACATACAAGACTTCGGATACGTCTGCGCTAAGCTTAAGAAAGGCAACAAAAGAAATAATACAATTATACAATACTACCACGTAGTCGTTCTTTCAAGGCCAGAGCGTGTTATCGATCATTTAGTACTCATTAACTAAAACGGTGTCGTGCAAAGTCTTGGCGAAACTGTGTTAGGACACGGTTGAGCGGTGGCGAGGCTGGACCGGGTCAAGCACACCTGTCGTGTAGTGTAACTGGCTTAAAACCAGACTTTGTTTCATAGCAAATCAATCATCATCTCATCCATCCATAACCTATCGAGTCAAGCTCAAGATCACGAACAGCCTGAAAGCGGCCAGAGGCAAGAGACTATTTCTTCTTGTTTCTTCCCATTTTAGACTTCTTTACCTCGATCAAACTATTCATTTGAGTACTTTGTATACTGATAAACCAAAAAACAATTGAAGACATTAAGGAAGAGATTAAGGAACCGAGAGGTGATGGTATATCACCGAAAGCAGAGCTTAAATAAGACAAGATACACCATAACAATTATCGAGATAATCAAAAATCTCAAAGCTATATGCCTGACATATGACTAATATTACCTCCTCATCCAAATCCTCAAATCTTTCTCTGCAGTTTGCTTGGATACGCTCCTTCTTTCACATCCCTTCTCTGGGGCCGGGAGTCCCCTGGTGCATACCTCATGGTGACTGCCACCGCCACAATGATCAATGTCCCCGCTAATGGCCCCCACTGGCCCACGGCATCGAGCTCCTCCTGCATCGGAAGCTCTCCTATGGTTCGCTGAATTATATACATCACGAAGAGTTGCCACAGCAAGCATATAAGCGGCACCACATACATCATACATCTGAGAAAGAAATACGAGATACTCTTCCAACCACTCATATAGTCACAATTACAGCCCCAATGGCCGCAACAGCAACGGCATTCATCACCCCCACTCTCACAACCGGTATGATTGACTTTCTCATCGGTCGATATCTGCTCGATGGGAGCATAATGCGGCTGCACCTGGATACGATACTCGCCATCGTTTAGTCCCAGGTTGACGTCCTGTTGACCGTGCGAACGTTCTGATTCGATACGCCTCTCCTTCGCCTCCTCCTGTTGTATTTTCTTAATTCTTCTCCTCTCACCGATCACCCATATACACAACATCAACGGGGGTGGCACCCACCCTGTTATTGCCTGTTCCATAAGACACCGCACAGTAAATGCTGAAAGAGTGACCATACCACTCTCTTGATTCAACCTTGTGTTCCCCCATGTTTTGGGCTCCCAGGACATGACCTCCGAGCATGGTCTCATGGCATTAATGACCATATGCACATTCCAGACTGACGCTAGGCTTCCCACCATCATAAGGATAAGCCATGAATATACGACGATGCGGGTCCCCGTAAGGGCACCGCGGAAGAGCTTCGCGTGGAAGATGAGGTAGGGGGCGTTGCAGAGACCGACCATGGTGATAGCATACATGGGGATTGCATCTAGGTCTGCTATCGGGGAGCCGGGGAACGAGATGATGGCGAGGGCGTGTAGGGCGGTGATGGAACTATAGAGCATTGCGCCGCCGAACATGGCCTTGACTATCCATTCCTCACCGCGGCAGATGGTTCCTACGAAGAGGCAGAAAAAGTAAAGATAGCGCGGAGAATTTCCGTACGCCCCGGAGACTGGATAGGCACATATTGTGATATTGCCGTACTTGGTGGTGTCCCAGGGGGTAGTAATGTCTTCCATGGTTTCTATGCTCGTAGGAACTAGACTGAACAGCGGGTATTGATCGTGCGCTCGAAGGGATAGATCGATACCCACTATGAATACTAAATGTTGCCACGACTTCATCCCGGAAGGGAAATGTCAGTATCTACCAATCATAGGATATGAGAATGCAGTATTCTTACCTAAATATCTCCGTTGATCAGGCACGGCCTGTGCGCAATCAATAATGCGAAAGGGCCTTATATGTGATTTATATATCTTGAAGGGTTGTCGCTGGGCCACATGACGCTGATTTATATCGTCAATTATTATTCTGAAGAACATAAAAGGATGTTCCCAGAGTAAAAACACTATTCTGCAGCTGCAGTACTTCTCTCAGAAAATCATCACCCCCGTTGTATGCGTGCATGCGCATGCCTCTCCCACAACTTCTCATAATCACTACCTTATCACTCAGTCAATTCTTCAACCAAAGTTAACGCCGGTTAAGGTGTATTTCTACTTTTGAATTGATATATAGCTTTCGAGTAACATAAAGGACATAGGGAACTAAATGATTTTAACGTGAGGCAAGACTAGTGCTTTTGCGAGTAGACAAACTGTGAGCGTGTCCTTTTAATTGAACCGCTAGCATTACATACCACGCTGGGTCGATATATGTGTATATTTCCACCTAGCCTATCCCGGGCAGCCTATTGCGGGTTTACAAACACCCGGCTGCTCTCTAAAGTAGCTAGGTTTGGGATAGTACAGACCGAAAGGTGGATACCATCACACAGACCTGTCGACGGGGGTAATACATGATATGGATCAAGACCGGTAATAGATGGTTACATTATCAAGTAGGAAATCTCTCAACTGCAAGGCTCCAGATAAGGTTTTGATTCTCCACAAGGCTGACAATGATTTTTCATTTCCCGAGCCGAATGGGACCATTTGATCGAGCCATTCCTATTCTTTTCCACAAGTAGGTATCCGTGGGCTAATATTAGATCAGTAATCATAGAAGTTCCTATTCCAGTTATCACTACCACATGCATGTACCCTGGACAGGATCCGGATAAATAAAACTGGGCACTCAAGCCCGTAGTACTATCCAAGTAGATGTACTAGAAGACATCATTTGAAATAAATTCCGGGCCTCCTTACCCTCCCTGTTTCTCTTTCACTTCTTATTTTGTCAAGGCTGATTTTCGGAGGAGCCTAAACTTCTCAATATATTGCAGATTCCCGCAGCGAGAATCGATACCTGGCGCTACTCACCACATACTCCCCAATTTAAACCACCACAATTATGTACTTCCAAGCCCGAGGCATGCTCTTCCTGTTCCACCATGTGCCCCGTCGCAAGGCAACCGCCTGAAGCTCGTCTTTATCTTTAACATGTACTTCAAATTAAATCCCGCCCATCAACGCGTATACCGGGCACGAGACAACCCGCCTGCCACCTCCCCATCGCGGTTAAGTACCTATCCCTCGACGCGCTGATGTTCAGTCGTCAGAAATATGGTGATATGCACCCCATGTCTCACTATATATGTCCCACATACAATCTAAGCCAAGATAAAGATGTCTTTGGTATAACATACAAGCGCAGTGCAACTTTACAACATGTAGGACAAAGTGAGCCCAGTGATATATAGGTCGATTTAGTGATGTTACTTTCCTCATTCGTACCCAGCAATGAATTAATAGGGGGGACTGGATTGGATTGCTCAAGCCTTATCGCTCAAGCCTACCTTATAAATAGGCTCACCCGTACCTGACCCAGCCTAACCTGCCTTTACCCGGGCTTTCCTCTAATTAGGCCCCCATGACCAGTAGCTGGTTAGAGTTCTGACATCCCTTAAGCTTTGTGCCAAAACCACCAATACACTTTTAAATTTAATCATATCCTATCACTCGGTCGGGTTACCTAGCCAGGTAACCATCTACTTGTCCCCAATTGACCGCCCCACACAAGCCCATCCTAAGTCCAGTATATACATGTATGCTTTACACTCGCTCATGGGCCAGGTAACTCACCACCCGTCGCGTCGTTTGCTGCCATCCTTTCGACGCACTCCCGTTCGCACTGATATCTACACTATGGCCAAGCAACGCACATTCATCCGCTTCCACCGCATTTCACCCCCTCCCCCCTTCTTCCGAATGCTCTTACGCGGGCTCTCTATCCTGATCGCAATACCGGCCTTTTGCCAATCGCAATCGCCCCGAGCCACGGTGCACACAACGGAACCCGAACATACGCCACCACCGATCGCGATCCCATCAAAACCACCGCCTGGCGTACCTACAACTCCAAACGGGGCATATAAAAACAAACCAAAAACAGACCAGACCACAACAAAGTGCGCAGTGATACGTGAAAAAAAGATCATAGATCTTAACCCTAACCCAGTAGCTTATACTTACGACTAATTGCGACCACCCACTACCTGGATCACCCCCTCCCTTAAACATACCACCTGCCGTGAACTGTCCCCACCTCGCTATCCCGGTACCCTTCACCCGTCACCACCTCCTACCATCCACATCCACATGCACGCCCAGAGACCCCATCCCACCCCACCACAAGGCCCCTACCCCGTCATGACCCATCACTCGCCCACCGCAATTCCCTCCCCCATTTCCGCACTCTCGATTTCCAAGACATTTCTCCCTAGCCCCATTAACTTACCCCCACGGCCTACTCGGTGCCTAATCCCCACCGCCTGTACCCCCGCCTGCAAATTATCCACCGTGATAGCGATGTTGAGTTTGGTCGAGTGATAGTTTGTGTCTTAACCCTAACCCACCGTTCTTCACCAACCCCCTGTTCGCCTGTGTGCCTGGAGCAGGGAACGTCTACCCATCTGACCGGATTAAAAGGCTATGTCAGGTATGGGGTACCGCGTTGCTATTCCCGGACCTTGCTTCATGGCATGATTAATAGTAGTCTATCCATTCCGCGAGAGGATGGTTGGAGAGTTCGCTAATCTCACGATCGTAAGAGCAGATGAACCATCCCTGGACCAATGATAAAAAATATTTATTATGCATCACTAAATTTATAAAATGTCTACACAGAAAAACGCCCGCCAACTAACCAACAAGCACCCCCCACCCCCCCGCCCCGCCCGAAGCGAATAAACATCATAAACAAAAACGGTACCACCCATAATAAGTAACCCCATAGCCCCATCTATCATACGAAAAGAAGGAAGGAAAAAAAAAAGAAAGTTAAAGAACTTAAAAACAAACCCCAAAGAAGAAACGTAAATAATGAAGGCACACAAAACCAAATAATAACCCCCCCCCCCCCCACTCCCAGCCAACACTACACCCTCTCCATCAGCTCCACCTGCAAGTTCTTCCCCGCAACACCCAGATCCACCTCCAGCTCAACCTCAACCTCCACACGCTCCGTCTCCCCCGCCCCTCTAAACCCCTCCGTCGACGCGCCCTCTGTCCCACCCCCCACCGACCCCAACGCATACGCCGTACCCCCCCATGACCGCCGCCCATGCATTCTATGTCCGTTGACGACGTTGTCTATCGCTGGCGGAGTCATCTCGGAGTTTCCCAAGAAGCCCGGGAGGAACTTTGAGAACAGGGGCTTGACCGCCGGCGCGGAGCCACATATGATTCCTATCAGTACTTCGACTCTGCCGTGTATTAGCCACCGACGATATGGTATATATGATCGTGGGAAAGAGGGTTCACATACAACGACCATATCCCCAGATCTGTATTATCATACATCGGATCCTTCGTCGTAAACGACCTTTTCACACTCCTCAACCTCAAACAGCCCGCCAACACACTCCTACTCACCACCATCAATCAGTACGGGAGCCAACTCCAGCGGATCAAACACAGATAAAGAACACCCACAAGCTGCCCAACGAAAAGACACCAATAAGCGCCATCTTCTGCTGCGTCGGCATCCTGATCCTCCACACTGTCCTGAGCGGCACCACCCAAATAGCAAAATCCGTTGCGATACTGATCGAGTACAGCACCAGACCCATGGTCTTCCTGTCAAGACATTTTCCCGCCGCAGCTGCACCCCACATGTACGATGCTGGTATGCACTGAATGGCGGAGAGCACAAAGGCGATAAGCGTGTACAATGTGACAAAGACGAGGATACCCCATGAGGTATAGCAGAGGGGCGTTCCTGGGCCGAGTCGGATGAGGAACAGAAGCAGCGAGCATTTTGTGAGGCCTAGGGCGAGGAAGTAGTGGAGCATTGAGATCCAACCAAGCTACCGGGGGTGTCAGTCTACCCAGACCAGCGAGCCAAGGAATGTGGATGTGGGGGGATGATGGCATACCCTGATGGCTTGCTGCTCCCCAGAGCGCTCGATGGTCCATGTGTGGCGGCCAACGCCTCCTGCGACACCTAAAAGCGCCTATCGTCAGCTCTCAATTCCACCGTTTGTACCAATCGATAGCCACTTACTAATACAATTCAGCACCACGATAGGCGTCGCCATTATCTAAACCTCCCCTTCACATCAACACCCACAACCGCCAATTCTCCTTCCCGCCCGTTCTTTGGAGAGGACATACCGTAGCAAATATCATGCACCAGTCATCAGGCCCCATCCTCCGTACCAACACCGCTCGACAATAAACCCTCCCACTTAGCACCAATACCGCAATCGTCAACAAAAGAACCCCTGTAACCACCAAGCTAGGCCCCCGGTTCTCGGCATCCCTTTCACTGGGCGACGAAGCCCTCTCGAGCAGGATGTGGAGCGGCTCCGAATCCATGGGTGTAAATTGATGAACGGGCCAGCACAGGAAGCTAGAAGGTGAGGAGAGTAATCGTATTTCAGAGGAGCCTGTCACCTCACCTCAAGGAGAGGGGACGAGGCGTTACATAGCGGTATTTGGACAGTGTGACGGGGGCGGGAGAGGGGCGTCCCAGAGGGTATAAAAGCCCAATAATGGGCAATGTCCACATCTACGCTGCGTCCATGTGCACAGAGACAAGGGAGAGAGAAGGTGATCGAGAGATATGGCGCCGGTATGGATTCGATGGAAGGCACTTCCGGGCCAATGGGGCTATGGCTGAGCATGTTCATGGATTCATAGCGACTACCCTTGACGTTCCCAATCAGGTGGCTCCTAGCCGCCCTAGAAGACTCAATAGATACCATGTATGTAGGTAGTCTGGGAGAGCTGATTGCATGGCGTTTGGCGGGGCTGCACGGTCCCAACTGTCATGTAGCTACCGGGGGTGTAGAACACAGAACCAGAAAATCTAAAATTCTCCAGGGGATGACTAGTCAGTGCACAGGGATCTTCGAGTATGTACAAAGAGGGACATATCATACCAATCGATATTCCTTGCTCCTTTACCACGTATTAGCTCAGATGAAAGGCGACATCGACTCGGGGGGGGGATGTGGCAGTTGTGGAATATCCACGATCCACCATACTAAAGCCACATTCCTGCCTTCCGTCACACAAATGACAAATATGCCAGGTGTGGTTTTCCCATTTTCCCATCCATCGTTCCTGCAGGCGTTCAGACCCACGCCATAGACACGCTACATGGGCCGGGGCATCCAAGGGTGGGGGCCGGAGGCGATCTTTACATATATATATATATATCTACCTGTGCCCAGTGGAGTCTCAAAAGTCAGGATATCAAGGACATCAGCTCTCTAGTGATGTCTCATGACGGGAAAGTCACACCCCGCAAGCGAATTTAACATTTAACATGCAGTTCTGTCTGCGCACTGGCCGTGAGGGCTAATTCTTTAGCGGGAAATGCCGCCCTTTTTCCAAACCCGCAAAGACATCGAAAAAGCAAATGCTTATCCAGAATCCAAATCAACATAGGTAATCACCCAGCTCGCTGGATCAATCAACCCCACAAGTCAAAAACCACATGCCAGGGGAGAGACCCTGTCCACTCGGCAGAGCAGGGCCAAGTCGTCGCACATGCTCTACCTAACCCAAAGAGCTCGCCGCTGCGGACAATTCCGGTAAGGTCGAAAGTCTTACGTAAGTGCAACCATCCAGAGCAAGCCTGAGTACTTTAAGCATAACGGCCCGTGACCCCCCAGCACCCACTCCCTCAGTACCGAGACCTATTCCGAGGTGTGTGTGGGCCGACGCTGTCTCGGGGGCCCCCAGTCTGCCCGAGAAAAGCGAGTGTCCACGGGAAGCACGCAGTACGTATCCCCCGAGACTAGCTAACTCTTCTTAATCTGGTCAAACACTAGCAGACTCCATGACTATCAGTCAGTAGAGGTGCCCCTGTGCATATCATATCACCCATGGCCTAAGACGAGATCTTTCGCTGCGACGAAATCTACTAGATGGGCGTGCGTTTCCCCCACTCTTCGGCCCTCCGGAGCCCGGGGGTTGCCGTGGTGGTGTTTGAGTTGTGGGATGAAGCGGTGCTGATTTCAGGTGCGGACGACCTGTCATGTCTGAGTTTAAGTACGATCGAGGAGCGAGCATGTACCTGGAAGACTTGATAGGTACAGAACCATCAGACAGGATCCGTCGTCAGTACTCTAGGTGAGCGACTGTACCTATTGATAGAAATTAAGGCGAGACGTCTAGTTAAGCTAAATTGTGGACACCATTACTAAAACCACCCTACAAAGCAGCACGTCAAGGGGAAATACTAGGAGGTGTTCTCTTTAGTCTCGAGAGACCCATATATCACGTGTCATTTTGGTTGAGAAAGTCCAGGGTTAGGGTTCGATTATGCAACCGGCCAGCGTATTAGATAGTTAGAACCTTATATTGATTGACACCCGAATACGAAACGCCACAAATCCTCACAAGAGCCAAGTGTATCTGTGTTGACTATATGCATGTAACTACTTATCCCCATACCGCGAACGTCTCAACCTCACAGAAAAAACGCGGAGGAGAGCACCGTACCGCTAACAAAAGCTAAATTCTGGGCACCTGTCTCGTATTGTGCCATTGATAAGAAGAAGGGTAATACGTACGACACGAGTTTCCGTTTGAAATGCTTCAGAGATTCCAAATATCCCTGCTGTACGTCCGTAGATTATATTTATTTACAGCGGGGACGCGCTATACCAAACGTGTAGGATCCGCAAAAATCGGTTCGATATAGCAGATCATCCAGTGCAGCAGAATTCGAAAAAATTGCAGGTATACTAATAAACTGCTTTCTAGGCCGGCATAATCCTTTATTCAACCAAGGGCCCGCTTTGGTGGCCGCATGGGTTGCAACCGTGAACTGTTTTGCAAATCATGTTGGCGTTCACCACGCTTTATGTGTGGATCATGTTGCGGTTCACCCTATGAACCACCACTAGACTACTACAGAGCGACCAGCTTTTGGCATAGATTTGTTTGATGAGCGGTGAGTTTTATTCTTTCTATATACAAATATAATGATTCCTTATTCTGATAGTTCTTCATACGCAGTATTGATTTCTCTACTCCTCCACCTAGTTGGAATAAAATCTCTTCCGCTCCGTTCAAATCCCTCCAGTGAAGAACTACCAGGGCTAACTTCTCATTCTAGAATCGCTTCCCCATTCAAATCAGAATTGGGTGGCTGCCAACGCTGCTCAGGTACTGGACCAAAAAACTGATTTATTTTAGTCTGATGGACCCGTATCCGATGGTTTCTGTATCTACAAGAGCAATTAGAGAGACTCAAGGACGCGGACTCATGACTAGCTACTGTATAAGGGCAGACTGCAGGGAAATACTGTCCTTTAATACACTGGGTACCGATAGACTTTTGGCAGAGTTGGTTGAGAGTTCCGATACGGAAAGTGATTGCGGATATCGGCATACCTCTGCCGTATAATGAATTGCGACATCATGGCTGACAGGTGCGTTGAAGCCCTCTTTTGGTTCCTCTTCACTCTCCCCTTCTGCATCCGCATCGCTAAAGTTGTCTCATGTCAGAATACCTGCTGCAATTCCTTCCGCCACAATAGTTTCTACTGACGGAGCGGCTCCGTGGTTTTCTTCTTCATCCAACTCGATGTCTTCGCCGTCATGAAAGAAGAAGTCATCGAATGATTGCCAGTACTCAACATAGTACTCATTATCTCCATTGGTTTCTCTATCGGTTAGGGAGGGTGGTAGTATTTGGGTCATCGCATCCTTACAAGGTCGGTACTGATCGGAAATAAATGAATTTGTGACTCGGCTAAGAATTGTGTCTGACTGCTCAGATAAGGTATCTCCACAAATGTTTGCTTTGTGCCAGCAATTGACAATGATCTCCGGAGTGACTGCATCCCATGCACTTGATATAAGATATCAAACTTCTCCGGTGCATTCCCGTGTGTTGAAATGCTCGACCATTTTCTCTGCATATAAGCGACGGTAAGCAGCTTGGAAAGAAGCAATTATGCCTTGATCTAATGGTTGAAGGTGAGATGTGGTATTAGGCAGTAGATATATCAATTTAACGTGGGTAAAAACTGGAGGTGGTGGACCGTTATACTTTTGTGGAAGGTTTTCGGGTTTTGGATGCGTAGGGCAGTTGTCTGTCACTAAAGCAATATAGCGATTGGCCAATCGCATTTCATTGTTTATGTTGTTGAGAAATTCGTAACAAAAACCAGTAAGCATCCATGACTTTTTGTTGTGTCGGTAGGTAACAGGGAGATTTGCGGTATTGACTCTATGTTGTCGGAATACATTTGGTGTTTTTTATCGATGGACAACAATCAATTTACGCTTGTCTGACCCATCGGAATTGCATATGTGGAATGTACTGACGCGTGCTTTATCTTTCTTGACACCTTTTAATCGTTTTCCTTTCTGTTTACGCGCGTTCGTATATTGAGGCTGTAGATTGAATTGAAGACAGCTTTCGTCGTAATTATAACGGTCAGATGGAGCAAACTCGCATAATTCCTCAGCCAGTTGAAGACGCATTTCAGGTAGAGCAGTCTCGTCAACTGCTCCTGCTTCTCCATGACGATATAGACGACCGGTTCCGTATCTTGCCTTGAAATTTCGAAGCCAGCCTGGTGAAAGTTCAAATGACGAATAATCTTCCTCAACTCCGGCAGCTGTCAATTGTGACTGCACAATTTTTGCTTGACTACGAATTATTTGGTCGGTAATTGGAACTCGAGCAATATCTATGGCATCCACCCATAGTGATAGGAAATGCTCCATAACTGGACATTGCGAGGACCGAGTCTTCTTTTTATTCATCGATGGTCCTAATTTTTCATTAGTATTAAGGCAAAAAGTCGGTTTCCCATGGTTTGTAACCTTCCGGTGGACCCTTCTCCGCTTTTTCCCTCCAATTTTTCAAGTGTTCTGAGAGGCTAGAAGCCGCCAAAGGACGCCCATCAGGTCGTATAGGACATTCCTCCAAAAGAGCGAACTCGGAAAGTTTCAATTTTTGGTGGCGGGACCTCAAGCAGCACAATTCATACTTCTCTAGAGAAGTCAAACCTTTGCGAACCGGGATTTTGTTGTGTTGTACTGGAAAGATAATGGGTACAAACAGAAGGGAATTCACTACAGCAGATTTTTTTTTCTATGGAGGCCGGGGGTTACAGGGTGGTCAGGTTCCAAAGATTCGATCCGGAGTGAAATTCGGTATATCAGCATGGTTTTTACGAATTTCGCTGGGAAAAAAAAAAATCGAGTCCGAGACCCTTAGTTACAACAAATATTCGGTTTATTGGAGTTCGCTATAGCGGGTCCCCGCTGTATTATGTAGTTTAACCCTCGTCTATATAGAAGTAGCGATTCCCCTGCAGCTGCCAGCCTTCAATAGAGGAGCCCACAGGTTTACGCAACCTCTAGTACGTACCCCCCATGGTAATAATACATTCAACCCGAATGTTCGGGAAAGAAATAATCGATGCACTCCGGGTCTGCGTGGGGGGCGGTTGGTCGATAGTGCTGTTTGAGAATACCCCATTTTATCCCTTCCGGTACTAGTATCGCACAGTAGCAGCACCTTATTTCCAGGTCTAGATCATACATATATACGCCCCTAGCTCGCACACCACACTGGGTAGAGTACCTACATGTACATACCGACTACATCCCCCGCGTTCTATATCTTGTTATCAATATTAATACCTCCGTATATATACGTCCGGCTACTATGCATGGTTCCGGATCAACCCCCTCATATTGTGGAGGTCTTGATCGTCTCGTCTCGTCCTGCATCTGGGGAGAGCGGGTCTCAGGTTCGAGACCGCTATAGCATGCAGGATTGAAATGAGAATTAGGGTTAGGATTTGCGGGGTTCTTGAATTTATTATACATGTATTAATCTACCTATGTATCATGATACGCCCCCGGCTGCAAAGTGCTGCTAATTACATTATTGCCCACCTACAGATAGACCTCGACGTCTTCTCTCATATTATCTAAAAAAAAAAAAAGGAAAAAAAAAAAAGAAAGAAAAGATCTGGAGACTCTATCATGGCGGTTATGCATCAATGGATATTAAGTAGTCGAGCAAATGCATCAATTGATGCATAACATGTCGTGAGTCCGTAAACTCGTAGGCGCGATGCATTATCAGTGCATTACCGATGCATTATAGATTACTTTTCTGATGATTTTCCATCCAGAACACATTTACTGACGAGTTCCATCCAGATCGTTGTCGGGAGGGCCCTCTGGAAAGCGATCCAGAAAAGCGTTGGAGGTAGATACTTGCCGCAAAGCCGCCTGGAAACACATTAACGGATGCCTTTCCTCTATTCAATATATTTACTCAGGCTAATACAATTACTGATGTATTAGTACGCATCTGTTCACCCGATGAACACGTTCAAGTTCAACAACGACTTTCCGGAAGGCTCTTCGAACAAAATTCGTCAGTAAATGTGTTGTTGGTAGATTATCATCAGTAAAGCCTGAGTCGTAGAGATGTCGTTTGAAAACTCGTTAGGGATATCATTGTGGTTATAGAGGCGCCGGGCCTGGGTGCTAAAATCTACTGCCCCACCAGCCTGAGGTATTTAACATCCCTCCAAATTTTGGACTTAGTAAATTTTTTATCTATTGCGTAGGTGAATTCGCCTCCATCTGTGGTCGATATAGCACCGATTGATTACCTCAATATAACAACTGATGGCCTAGGTGGTAAGTAAGTCATGGGCCAATTAGGTACAATAGTACAAGTTCGATTCCGACACTGTATTTTATTTTTATACCATCGAAATTCAGAACACATTTACTGATCCATATACTGACGAATTGCCTGACGAATTGACTGACGAATTGACTGACGAGTTGACTGAGTAATTGGCTCATACTTAAAGGTTCACGAGCTAAAGTATGTAATCAGTAAAATCGTAAAGTGGGACTGGAGATGCATTAGTTGATGCATTATTACGATGCATTATTCCGCCACATGCAAGTCACGGCTTGAAAGGATGGGATGCATTTACGGATGCATTATCAAGACACATTTCTCACCGTAGTAGAGAGACCTTCTGTTTTTGGGTTGTGTGCATCACCACGTGCACATGAAGGTGCCTTTTAGTCTGTGTTCCCCACATGCACCAAGCTAGATCTCTAAATGTAAGTGTACAAGTACCCCTTAATTATTCTGGAAATGCTGCCCATCCTATAAATGTACGGGGGCATTAGATTATATTTGTAATATGAAAAATCTATTACCTGATAAGAGACCTATAACAGAAACTATTAGTAAAGTCACACGAATTTGCTTCTCCCCTCAGTTAGACAGCACCTCTTCGCTAGACGAAGCAGTACAGGTATATGTGGTTAGTTTAGATCACACATAGATATCGACTCCCACACTAGACGACCACCGAAAACCCACCCTTCGCTATCAATCCCCACTTTTCACCTCCACCACGCGCGCGCCCAGCACAATACGACACTCCCCGGCCACTGCGCCGACCCCAGACAACCTCTCCCCCAAGACCCCCTTTCCACAACACCAAAACACCAGAACCAAAACAAAACACCCCCAGAAAATCCCGACCCTCCCGCCCCTCATTCTCGCAGCCAACAACTCCACCAGCAAAATACAATTAATGAATTAAACAAAAAAGCAAAAACTCCACCAGCCAACTCCCACAACCCCCGAGTGACGCCCCATGATGCAAAACCACCACTCTCTCCACGGAACACCGGGTCGCTTTGGGATTACTTCAATGAACCGAGAACTTTATGGGTCTGCGTTAGTTCTTTGGGGTATTGCTGACGATGGTTAGCTACATACCTCGAGACTTTTAATTTTAGCACTACGTAGCAAGCAGGATGGCGCGAGTCTCGTGTCCAATATGGCCAATCGAGCAAAAATACAAGTGTGTATAATACCCCAGCACTATAATCCCACAACGATCCAAACCAAGTAAAAGCACCAAAGCCTAATTGCAATTAACCTCAACGCTTTTTCAAAACCACAGCCGCCTCCTCCAATCCCGGGAGCACCGACTACATAAAGTACGCTATACAACCCAATTGTGGTTGCCGTTCAATCTACTTGCTAATAAACCCCCCCCCCCCCCCCCCACGGAGGTTTCGATGGTCTCTGTTATTTTGTAGGTCTTGTGCTTTACTTAGGAGACAGTTCTGACCCCCACCCAGCAGTCCCGACTACAGCAAAATATCTCCAGAGTTGATCACAATGCAACGAACGTTATATATAATCCCCCCAGATGGTATTACAAGAACCCCCATGTAACTAACTATATACATCATACCCGTCAGTTACTGTTACCGCAATTAACGGCGGAAATGCAAGCTGTATCAAGTATCATTCCGGTGTTTGGTGTATTATACGAGTCGCTTGCCGGAAGCCAAGGTCTAACAGCGATCGTGGCTATCAATTAGATAGGTGGTGGTGATTTATTCCTTATACGTGCATGTTCTCTTCAATATCTGGGTTGCCTGCGTGGTGGTTGTTTCTACGCCGATGCGATGTCAAGCGGTAATCTATTCACTATCTATTTCCGTAATTGCTCCTAATGGTTATAATGTGTTATAAAAGTCACATTGGAGACAAATGAACCATGGGAATGAGCTTCGCGGTACAGATATCACACCACATACAATACCACAATAATATTTCAATCGAGCATAAGAAGAAGCCCAGTAGATTATATTTTCTACGCTGAATTATACAAGACTACACAGCTTATACAAAGCCGAAACCACAGCTCTCCCAAGCCGGCCCCAGCCCTATACGAAAAACCTTTACTACAAAGATTTCATTTCCCCCATATATACCCCTCTCCCATTCCACCTCTCTACCTCCCCGGCGCCGCCAACCTAACCCTATGACTCCCCAAATCCACCAAACCGCCATAATCCGCATCATCCGGCAGCTTACAGTTCGCAACAATATAGTCCCTCGCCTCCCTTACGGCCGTCGAGACCTTCACCTTGACGTCGCCGTTCGCGCGCAGCACCGCGCCAAAGTTCATCTTCTCCCACGGGTAGTCGAGCACGCTGTCGTCGTTCTCGTTCGCGGAGAGGATGGCTTCGATGCCGACAGACATGGCGGCTCTGGCGTCATAGTAGCAGGTGACGGTGTAGCCCTCAGGTGTGGTTATGGGGACTGGGCTGGCGAAGGTCGCCAGCGGGGCGAGGAGGAGGGGGAGGAGGGAGAAACGCATTTTTGTATTTTGTGGATTATTGTGTTTAAGGAGAGGTATAAGAGGAGAGGAGAAGGTTTTGGATGTCGAGATAACTAGAGAGATGGATATATCGAAGCCTGGTAAGAAGCTGATGAGGGCTGGTGATTGCAATTGAGTGGACGAGGAGGGCGGTATATATACCCCAACCCTCCACCAGCTAGAAGCTCTCTTCATCCAGCCGGCTGGACACCCATCTCCTAGCTCGCCATGAACCAATTCGATCTCGCTCGGGAGATATCGATACCCGCCTCCGAGCGGTTAACGTCTCACGAATGACCCTTTGTGGAAAAGGTTACATTCCCGAGGCACCGCCCCAGGCCAAGCTGGGTTGTTGTGGAATAACGCCGCGGCTCTGCATGAATCGAGGCTCTGCGGCGTAGCGAGCGGTCCTGCATATGCGTGTCAGATCTTTCATTTAAGCTCGAGGTTGTGCGGCACAGCACGGGCGGGGGGTGATATCTGACGAGGCTTGGCGGTGGGTTATGGTTAGTTTCCTCCAGAAGGGAATTAGTTTTAGGTGCTGGATGCAGCTGTATACATGTAGAGGATATCGTATCGCTGTGGGGAGAGCAGTATGGGTTCTAATTTGTCAATTCCCCAAGTACAATATCGTCCATTCACCCCGCACCCCTGCGACGACACAGAGCTCGAGCGCTCGCTCTGAACTTCTCAAACAAGACAACACTCGGAGAATCAAGCAGCTGAGTCCGTAAGGCATTAATCCCGTCGGGTGACATAGAATTAGGCACGCTTCTGCGCATGGGCTGCATGTAATAGACTCTGGAATACGGGGTGAGGCGGTTCTTGACGCTACATAGCCGTGGGGTCCTTTCCACTTGCGAGCTTGGAATCTTACGTTTGGCATTATGGTTTTCTAGTCGTTTAATCATTTCCCCCGGCCGGGATCGAGTAGGCAACAATAAGTAATCCCTAAATTCCAATCGTGCCACTGCGCGCGGCAAGATCACGGGGGTAGCTTTAATGAAACTTGCACCCCCGCGCGCAATCCTTCGGGATAGATCTCAAAGTACATGTACTTATTCTTTGCTCCCGTATACGTAGGCGATCAAAACGTACCTCACTCTTAATTCCGACGCCCATTTCTGTTGCCAAAGTATCCAGAACATGTCCCAGCCACAAAGCAGCACACCAAGAAACTGTCGAGCTGCCAGAAGGATACCATGCAAGGCCGTAAGGTCTTGAATAAGGCGTTTAATAGGCGATGTGGTGAGGAAGCTCATTAGCTAGTATTTAGCCAGTCTGGTCCTCACCCCATTTGTGCCCCGTGGGGGCGGTACCACCAGCCCTGCATACAGGTACCACTCGACGACAAATAAGGACGTTAAACGCGGCGATGTGCCAGCTGCTGTGTATTTCTGCGCGTGCTCGTATTCTTAGTACCGGCTCTCGGTTAACGTGTACGACGGTTTGATATATCGCGCGCGCGCTGGCAAAACCTGTAGCTAGTTCCCAGGGTGTTTATACCTGCACAGTAGTAAGATGTCGTTTTTCTGCCAGATTTGCCATGTGATGTCCGCTATTTCTTATATCCAATCATCCGTCATACGAAAACCACGCCGCCAACCGATGAGGATCATATTCTCACGACATAACAAATGCGGTCTAGATCTCCGTACTACTAGTACTGTTTCGCGATGATGTATGTGTGGTGCGTGTGGGTGGGGGACGGCAGCCATTTCGATTTCTCAAGTGTAGAAGGCATTGAGCACCGTATATCTCACAGACGCGAAATTTTTTGATACTAGCATGTACTAGCGGTGAACTATCGGTATACGCAGATTTCAACCCCCGCCACACCCCAAGATCGAGACGAAATCCAAACTCCCCCAAACCGCCCTTCCCCATAACAACCGTTCAGCATCCGCAACCCCCAACCCCAATCAACCCGCCAGAAGGCAGTATCTCAATCCCGATCCCACCTCTCCTCCAAAAGCCTCTCAACGCACAACAACGGCTCGAGGCTCTGCTTTAACCTTTCTGATCACATCCCCGCATGCCCGCGTGGCAGGGATGTTTGATCTCTGCCCCTGCATGCATCCAACGGCTAATCTGGAGAATAAAAATGTGCCGATCTATTTCGGGGCTTTGTTTTTCATACGATTAACCCTGATCCCTGTGCGGCTTATTTCTTCAGCGTCGGCGGAGGATGTGCCCGGACTTTTGTCTTGTCCTGTTTGGGGGAGTGTGGGGGTTGGTGGTTGAGATGGGGCGGTGCTTGGTTGTTTTGTTTCAACAGCCGTTGGCCTCGCGCTCTGGAGTATGAATGGATGGTGCTGGAGAAATAGCATTGCCATTGTTTGAAGTTGAGGTTTTAAGCGCGTGGGTTACATGTCATACCCGGGTGTCTAGATACGGGGGGTGTATATATATAAAATCGCTCCACTGTAGCAAGTCCTCCTGAAATAACCACCAGGATCCGCCGCACTATTCGATGCGATAGCTTCCGTTTCGTTTGGATGTTTTCTGGATGTTTGTGATCGCGATCTCTCTTGAAGCCCTACCGCTGTTAATGCTCGGATGCAGGAGGACGAGAGTAATAGTATTTAGATCAAGTCGCCGCAGGTTAGCTTTATAGCCTATCTCTCATACCTAACACATATCCTTACTTACCAATAACAACCACGTAGCTAACAACTATCCCGCCACCCCGCCCCCGCCCCCGAATCCTGTCCGGCGCCTGCTCAGGAACCCGAGTGATAATCCATGATTCCAATTAATCGCGCTTATCGCACAAAGACGATTCGCACCAAAGGGACAACAAGCCCGATACTAGAGTATTCTAGCAGAGTAAATCTTGTTCTTTTACCTCCAAGAGATAGCCCGGTTGGCCAGTTCCGTATACAAGTTGACGTCTCTCAACATAATGAAGTCCTTCCCCCACTCCCAGACCACGGAGCTGAGGCGTGGGCGCTCCCCAATAGGAATTCAAGATGATAATCGGTAGTGGTTGTACTTTGTGCTTAATCCCGCTCCTTTGCCAGTCGTTTATACACCGGCGACTAGTGTATCCTCGCAAGAATATCGCTCTATGATCCAGATGACTCTCGTGTCGTGATAGCAATTGCGAACCTGCATAGCTTTTGGACAACGATCAAAACAATGTACTATATATATCCAATAGATAAACGTCGGTTCTTTCGTTCGCCCGTGTGCCGAGATCGCGCGTATGATAAGTAGAGTCTGCGTGATGAGAGGATTTAGCTAGGTGGAAGGTCCCGAGGAGCTTTACCCCCCCACCTCCCGTGAGCTGGTCTACCCGCCGGGCCGCATGTGGAATTGTGCACCCAACAGCAACAACCGCAACGGGAATCTCAGCGCACAAAAAGGTTGGCGACCGATCTGATTATCGGGAAAAACGATTTCAGGTAATTGGCCGATTAAACTTTTTCGGTGATGAGTAGGAGTAGGAAATATATTCGAATCACCTCCCATAGTGCGCTTAACTGTAGATTGTAACTCAAGGTTGACTGTCGCCGTCGCGGTTGTCACCAACCCCCCCATCTAGCAAACCCCACCACCACCAGCAACCACCACAAAAATCACCACCATCAGTATAAATACTATTAAAATACACACATCAACGTGTTCGGTCATAGAACGATGAAAATGAGGCATTCCGTCCGCTCTGCCATACCCAAGTATGTAGAATTATATTAGGGGACCCTGGCCTGCATGGTATGAGGAATACCTACTCGTAAAGGATAATTCTCCAAGGATTGGTATTCTGAGCGCGACACCCAAAAGGTGATATGGACAGATGGACTGACCATAGTTATTCGGCCCGACCGTTGTCGGTCCGCTCTAAACAGCGCTCCCAAACACCACCTCGCCCACTCGGTTAAAACATAGTTAATTCACAGAACTCCAAAGTAAATCTCACGATGATTCGTTTCGCTCATGGCTGCCGCCCCACCGCTCACAATAAAGTCATACTCTGAATGAAACCAAACGTAAAAACCATCGTAAATCAAAGACAGACAATTCCCATTAATTAAAATTTATTTTTTCAAGTCCGAGAGCACGCTACGTCCCAAGCGTTGTCCCGATTCCTTCGATCGATTATCCCTGAGAACATTTCTAACCAAACTCCATGATGCATGCAAAGAAAAAAGACTGCAAACATTTCCACTTTAACGAATGTCATCATTAACTCCTGACCGTCGTCACTGCTTTCAGCTCCATCAATTTCCCATTTCTCATTCAACTCCGATCGGAACCCCAAGGTAATCAGCAATATATTGCCTATATGCCATCACCAGACTTCTAGGTGCGTGTGGTTGGAGACCAAGAGCCTGAATTAGAGCTTGACATTTCTCCGCTAGATATACCTTATGTTAGCATATATTCGAAGACGAAGCTCTGTCACAAAGCATTTAACAGGGACGTTACCGGAATATAGCTGAAGCTCAGATCTATTCGCAGGGCGTGGCACTTGAGGATTAAGGTTTGCTGGGTATCTGATGTGAGAAAACTCGCCAAGAGACGAGTTGTACAGTACGATGCCAGCCGTGAGGGTCAGGTGCAGCGTCGCAACGCCCCCGAACAATCACGGGTACCAGCACAGCAACCACAATTGATCCTTTGGAGAGCTGAATTTTTGTATAGTTGTTAAATAGTAGATAAATAACAATAATTTGACATTTAATATCTTGTGTACCAACCTGCCGTGAAAAGGTTGTGGAAATCTGGTTGCGCGCGCGGCGTTGCGACGCCGCGCCTGACCCTCACGACTGGCATCGTACTGTACAAACGCATCGGTTGCCTGTACATTGTGTTAGTACCAGGAATTCCTTGGTATGGACTCTCTCACAGATTGTTACTCTGGTTATGTACTAGGAGCTGATCCTCAACGGCTCCGACTCGAGCGGTAAGATTCCCGAGCTGTGTAGTAACATTCCCGAGCTGTATAGTAACATTCTCGAGCTGTGCAGCGATGCGATCGAAACAATTGTTAGTATCATGGGCAAAATTTGCAATCTGTTGAGCTGTGCCTGGTTGGTTCTGAATTTTGATGACTTCATCGCGGAGTCGATCGAAACAGTTTCCGATAACAACATAATCAGGTTGCGGTGCGGCCATGATGATAATCTGGTGTTTTCAAATGAATTTAATTTAGGGCCCGTTTGGCTGTTATCGAGGTGTCGAAACTCCAAAATGGAGTTTGGATTTATTTGGGTTGCCAAACACCTGATTGCTAATGGTTGGTGTTTTTTTGGTTGCAATGAGTACTCGAGTGCAAGAGCGAAACGGAGCTGAAAAGTAAGTAACCCCTACACCTTAACAGAGTTACGAAATTAGCTGCCCGAACACAAACTTTTTTGCCAAACTGGAGTTATGTGGTTGCATACAAATCCTCCTCTTGTAACTCCGTTTTGACTTGCAGCCAAACGGGCTCTTAATGGTTTAAGACATTCTCCGCCGGTCGCAACGCTTTTATCCTTGTCCAAGCGGGGTAATCAAATGTGACAGATTTCATCCTTGGCTGCGTTGGTTTTGGCCCAAAGCTAGACCTAGGGCAGATATTGACATCCTTTGACCGAACAAGTGTTGCGAGTACGGCGATCTATCCCTTCGTTCGTCAGAGCAAAATCGGAGAGATATTAGGCCTGCGACGGCGTGGTGATATTCAAAAAACCTAGCTACCTACAGACTGTGGAAACACCTGAAAAAGGTATAGGAGGGGTCACAGAAGGTGACTTTACAGCAAAAGGCTCACGGAATAAGGATTAGGTTTATTACCGAGTAAAAGCTGCCCATTAGCGCCTGATCGTGAAAACACACGAAGGGATGTGGTGGTGGTTCGGACGAAGCATCGCGCATGTCGAGACCTCCCTTGAACCTTGTAGGAGAGGTGGCCCTGGCACCCAATATATAAAGTTATAAACAATATACCTTTTCTAACAATGCCCAGAGAGAGCTTCAACGCAGTGACGCCCCTTTCGAATTTCTCTTCCAGAGCTACCTTCGAGGCCGTGACTTCTATAATACCGCGGTAACAGATCCGGAGGTCATCCAAAGTGCAACATTACCGCAAGTCAACTACTTGCAAAACTCCTTAAAACGCAAAATCAATAAACTCCTGTACGGTTCTATATTCAATAATGATATCTGTCGTTAGAATAAGGTTGGGGGCATTCCGCAAAACATTACACCTTTAGCAAGCTCTAGAAGCACAGTGTAGAGGATTACTTATCAGCTGCAGGCTGTGCGCATGCCCCACCCGCATAGAGGTAAAATACGCCCAAGGCGCGTATGTAACAATACACGTAGCGACATCTATGTAATTACCCCCATGCCCTCCTCATTCATTGATTCTCCTCCTAGACCACAACCACCACCAGTGTTTGTTCGCCCGCAAGTGTAGCTCTAGCTCTCCTTCGGAATTTAATGTTTACCATCATTCACACTCTCCTACTCCTCCTTGGTCTTGAACGCACCCTCCGCTCTCACGAGTCACAGCCCCGTGTCTGGGGTGGCATTCTAATCACAACCGCTGCGTTGGGCTCTGCCCTCGAATACTACCAGCTCTCTACTTTCCAATGGGTGGTAACAGCTATATTATATACTATCTGTTTCCTGGCTGGGGTAGCACTATCGCCTGTCCAGATCCTGTTAGTTTTCTGGCAAAAGCCGAGGAATGAGGTGCGTACAGGCATAGACGTGCTCTATGAGCCGGAGGACGCGGAAGATATCAGCGTGGAGTGAGTTTTGTGCCGTCATTTGTCTTATTATTATTATTCTTGGATAGCTGTTGGACCAAAATATTTAACTGCTTCCAACTCATCTAGCATCATTGCGGTCCATGGGCTTGGTTCAGATCCCGATTGGGCATGGACATACTGGGAAGTCGCTGGTGGGGTCGAGGTGTCGAACAACGTTATGTGGCTGCGGGATCTACTGCCGCATGCGCTACCGAGCGCAAGGATCATGGTCTTTAACCATGATTCGGCGTGGCGGTTTGATGCGCCGGTAAAGTCCGTGCAAGATTGCGGGAATCAACTGTTGGATGCAGTGAGAACGTGCCGGAAGAGTGATGAGGTTGGTTTGGGCATATCTAGTGACGGGTCCGCGGGAATATATATACTTTGAACGCTGACGGATTAATATGCAGGAGAATAAAAGGCGAATAATATTCATTGGCCATAGCTTTGGTGGTATCGTAATCAAGAAGGTTCGAAACCTCGGAGATCAGTCGCCGCCTTCACCCCATCGATCCAAATTGACAGAGTCAAATACAGGCACTTGTAACGGCCGGTCAAAAGAGCGCTGAGGCCCGCTACCAATCTCTTTCGGAGTCGTTTCTTGGCGCCCTCTTCCTCGGTGTCCCCCACGATGGATCCCCGCTGACCAAGGCCGGCGTAGTCGTATCCTATATTACGTACTGGCTAGGCTCACGCACCGAGCTTCTAGAGGCACTAAAGCCGGGGACAGAGGCGCTGTGGGTGCTGAACGATGCCTTCCTGAAGGGATATGGGACAAGTGAACATCATATTGTCAATTTTTGCGAAACAAGGAAGACACAGAAATGGGGGATACCGTTTTTGCTGGTATATATATGCGCATCTCCCGCGCAATGTTGGCGTCAGGAATGCTGACTGATTCGTTGTGTAGGCGGTAGACCATAAGGCGAGTAGTATGGCAGGGAAGGCCAATGTAATGCTGGAGTGTGATCATATGCGGATGAACAAGTTCAAGTCAGAGGTGGATGGGAACTACCAGCTAGTACTGAGGGAGCTGATCGAGATGGTGGAAAGGGTACAGAAAGGTTCGTCAGCGCTGGTTTCAACAAAATAAGATTGATATCTTACCCTGATATATATCACGTTCCTCCGGCCGTACGTTTCTACCACACATAAAGATCATATAGCTGACTTGTCTCTCAATAGACCGAGCTGGTGTTGTAACAGAAGAACTCGAAAGTACCTCACCAACCCCTTCATTATTCCTCCCAACATATTCTAACTGTTGCCTGCCTAGAATGTCTAAGTACCATATACTTTAAGGAACTCGATGCCCACTTTAACAATGTTCCTGAGGCCGATGAGTCAACTTTTGACTGGATCTGGGCCGACACCAGAATCTTAGACTGGCGTGTAGCGAGCCCTGGGATACTCTGGATCGTCGGCAAACCCGGCTCTGGAAAATCAACTTTGTGCAAGTACCTCTTCGGGGGTCTCTCTGAGGAAGCCGAAGACTTGAGTGGCACAATAGTAGCCGAATTCTTCTTCAACGCGCGGGGGGCAAGTTTTGCACAGTCATTCCGAGGATTGCTTCAAGCGCTGTTGTACCAGACTGTCCGCAAGGTTCCTGTAACGTCAAAATATATACTGCCTGAGTACAGAGCGATCAAGGATAGACTTGATGGCGGAGGGGAATGGCCATTGAAACTCCTACTCGATATTCTCCTCGATATCATCGCGGATCCGGCGATCAAATCTATGCACTTACTTATCGACGCTTTGGACGAGTGTTCCGCCTTTGATTCCACCGCACAGACGAGTGAGGAAGATGCATTAACAAGAGAGTATCTTTCGACAATATTTTCTGTAGCTCTCTCCAACTCACGCTTCAAGATACTCGTCACTAGCCGCCATCGACGCTTTCCCGGGATACTTGACGTGGGCTATGAACAGCTCACTCTTGAGACCATGACAAGGAGTGATATCCGGAACTTTTTGGAACGAAGAATAGTGGCTATTCCCGCAGAGCATAGGGAGTTCGTACAGGCAGACCTGATGAGACGGGCATCAGGGGTCTTCCTCTGGGTGAAGCTTGTGCTTGATGAGTTGATAGATGAGTGTGCGGAGATCTCGGATGAGGAGCTGAAGCAAATATTGATATCCATTCCGAATAAACTTGATTCCCTCTACGCTCGCATGCTGAATAAACTTGTTGCTACTCTAAAGGCACCACAACTTGCAGAGACAAAACTGATGTTTGAATGGGTCTCCCTGGCCGAGCGGCCCTTGACGGTAGCGGAATTTCGCTATGCCATCGCTCTCAGTCAGCATAAGTTTGCCTCTACTGACAGCTTCGAGAAATCTGGAAAGGTCCAAAGACTTGATCAAACTCCCGAACGTCTCAAAAGCCGGTCAGCGGGCCTCCTAGAAGTGAGGGCAGATACTGTACAGTTCATTCACCAGTCTGCGAAGGAGTTCTGCCAGAATCCCGCCGAATTTACCTCGCCCTTCGGATTTTCCGTATTGGATGCCCATATTCGCATTGCAGTTGTCTGCACCGAGTATCTGAGCTGGGCTGAATTCAGCTCGATAAGTATCCCGGACCTCCAACTCGAGAATCATCTCGGGCCGACATATCGAAGGGGTGCCACAGAACCATTTCTTCTTTATGCCGTGCGCTGGTTCGTACATGCACAGCTCGCTGATGCAAGTGGTAATCCACTGCTGAAGGATATTGTATGGGTGTTCGCATCATCCAGGTCCTCCGTCTCGCCCGCCTGGCCGCTCTCTTTCGCGGCGCAGAACAACATGCTCCGCTTCCTAACTTACCTTCTTGACCAGGGAATGGACGTTAATCTCGGGGATTATCATGGTAGCCACATCGGAAGCCCCCTCCAACACGCAGCGCAAAAGGGACATATTGAGATAGCGAAAGCCCTAATCAGTAGAGGTGCAGACGTAAATTTGAATCACCCCAAGTTCGGGAACGCCCTGATGGGTGCAATAAGGGCTGGGCAGAGAAATATGGCAATGCTCCTGCTGGAGAATGGCGCGGACCCAAACCTCCGAGCTACCATGGGCGGCACTGCGGTGAATGAAGCTATCGTCACGAGGGATGAATCCTTTGTCAAGCTGATCCTGGACAGAGGGGGGAATGTTAATGACGAGACCGGGAGCCCTTTAAGACATGCAGTGACAAGCCTATTTAATGCGGAGAAACTGGTACAGATATTGCTAGATCGAGGCGCCGATGTGAATAAGCAGGGCGGCAGCCATGGGGATGCTCTTCGTGAGGTGATATGCTGGAACGGAAATGAGAAGGTTGTGAGGATGCTGTTGGATAACGGAGCTCATATTGATGCCCAGGACGGCGACAGATACGAGTCAGCACTCCTCTGCGCGGCCGAGAAGGGAAATATAAAGGTCGTGAAATTACTCCTAGATAGAGGGGCGAGGATAAATGCCCAGAGCGGATGTTATGGGACTGCATTACACGCAGCTGCCAGTGAAAAGGGACGAAAGGAGCTACTAGCACTATTATTAGATAGAGGCGCTGATATAAATGCCTTAGGAGGCCATTATGGGACCGCGCTGCAGGCGGCGGCAGCATACCCGGGCCCAGAAGGCAACGTGGAGGTTGTCAGGTTTTTGTTAGAGCGAGGAGCAGTTATCAACACTGCGGGTGGCATATTTGGTAACGCTCTCCAGGCAGCGGCGCTTAATAGGGGTAACGAAAAGGTTGTAAAACTGCTCCTGGATAACGGCGCGGACATAAACTCAAGCGGCGGCAAATATGGGAGTGCGGTGCAAGCAGCAGCGAGGGGCGGGAGTGATCAGATTATAGAAATGCTTCTCGATAACGGTGCAGACGTAAACGCGCCAGGCGGTAAATATGGAAGCGCGCTACAAGCAGCTGCGAGAGGCAAGAACGAGAAAGCGATTCAAATTCTCTTAGATCGCGGGGCTGATGTCAATGTTCGCGGCGGCAAATTCGAGACAGCGTTGATGGCAGCAGCATACCAGGAAGATGAGGAACTGGTAATCAAGCTGCTAGAGGGAGGTTCAGATGTCAATATCCCCGGCGATATTTGCGGGAATGCCCTTCACATAGCTTCAACCACAGGGATGGAAAAGGCGGTTGAGCTAATCCTGGAGAAAGGTGCCAATGTCAATGCTCAGGGCGGCCAATTTGGCAACGCCCTTAACGCAGCAGCATACGGAGGCTACGAGGCAATAGTTGAGCTTCTATTGAATGTAGGAGCAGACGTTAACGCCCCGGGTATCGAATACGAAAGCGCTCTTCTTGCTGCCGCCTACGAGGGTTTCGAGGGTATCGTAATGTTATTATTGGAGCATGGCGCAGACATCAACATCAAAAGTGAGATCCGCGGAAGCGTTCTTAGTGCAGCAGCTTATAGTGGCCTTGAGGAGGCGGTCGAGGCACTACTGAGTAAAGGCGCAGATGTTAACGCCTGCCCGGGACCTCCGGGAGCTGCTATCCACTCTGCCGCACAAGAAGGCCGGGGGCGTGTCATCCAACTTCTCTTAGATAACGGCGCAGACATCAACCTCAAGTCCGGTTCTCTCCACACTGCACTCCAGGCTGCAGCTTCCACAAACAACGGGGATAAGGTATTGAAATTGCTTCTGGATCAAGGTGCTGAGGTTAATGCCCAGGGGGGGTACTACGGCACCGCCCTCCAGGCCGCATCAGTGAAACCCCGGGGGTGGAAAGCCGTAGAACTGCTGTTGAGCAGAGGGGCGGACGTCAATGCACAGGGTGGTAAGTATGGGAATGCGCTACAGGCAGCCGCTTGGAAAGGAGAGCAGAAGACTGTCGAGGTCCTTTTGGCTGCAGGGGCAGATCCGGGGATGGAGGTCCGGGTCGAGGACTCATCGGAGTCGTTTGACAATGCCATCGAGGCGGCGGAGAAGAAAGGCCGGATACAGCTGGCGGAGATGATATTTAATGCCTGGGTGCGGAAGGTCGCAGAAGCTGGGGATGGTAGAGTGGGGGTTAAACTTCCTTAAGATTTGAGATTGCGTCTCTAGGGGAGGAGGGGGGGTGTTGTATGTCATCGTTTATAAGAGTGTCTATAAATATTAGCTCGGTATATGTATAACTACATGTACACAAATGCATCAGGAAGTTGTCGTTATGGGGAGTTCGCACAATATGCAGCAACCAGGGTAACTCCCACCCTGACACAAAACGGATATGCTCGCAAGGCATGCAGACATGGGTTGAAACCGGGAAGTCGGATGTTTGCAGTCTTCCCGCGAGCACTGCGCTATACGCCCCCCAAGATGTCTCCCCGCAAACGCCGTGTGGGGCAAAATGAATGCGGTTAGGAAGCTTCGCTTGGTCAATTAAAAGCTGTCAGCACGTTTATTTATTTAGGAAAGGATGCCCTCAACAACTAACCACCCCCGGAGATACTTACTTCTAAGGACTAAAAGTGTTAGCTGCTTCATTTGGAGGTCGTTTGTTCATTCCATGCGACGACGATGGTCAAGTCATTCTGACTCTTCTTTCTCTCGTCGTGGCCATCACCAAATTATCTATATCCTTCCGACGTACTAGATTCTTTAACAAGACACAAGGCGAGGAAAGAAACGATGTCTTAACCGCCGTGACATTGTGTAGAGCAGGGGATAATATTATATTATCTCAGTGCGAAGGGTCGAGTGATAGAATATGACTACTGACCCGAGTGATGTAATATGATGCGAGTGATGAAGGGTGATTTAGAGTTCAGGGTGCCGGGTATGGTTTCGAAAGTTATAGAGGTCGATATTTATTTATGGACTACGCCTTGACGGATTGTTGGGCACTTCAATGGATTTGTAACCTCCACCGGCGAACTAAGGATGGGCACGAGATAAGCCGCCTCAAGAGTACAAGAGCTGGAGGGCGATGAGATAAAACAAGACAAAATTTGTATGGGAGTGCAACTTTAACCGCTTATTTCTCCGCAGCTACAAGAATATAGAGGAAAAGAGTATTGTATATGAACTCCTCGGTAGTGATAGTACTTGTACCTGCGGCTAAAGTATCACTCCAAGAGTGCGACTTTGAAATTTTAGTGTTGTTAGGTGGTTTGTGTGGTTACCACCTCCATTTCCGCCTTGTGGAAACCCGCAATACCAACCAACCCTACAACAACTACGATCATTCATATAAATATCTTTCAGATACATATATTAATGTGTTCGGTCATAGAACGATGAAAATGGGGCATCCCGTCCGCTCTGCCATACCCAAGCATCGTATCGCCTAGTTAGTACTGCAGTGGGTGACCATGTGGGAATCCTGGGTACCGAACTCTTTTGTCGATACTTTTTTGCTGAATCAGCAAATACCCCCACCCCCGAGGTAGTTGCTTCATATCTGACTTTCGCATCATTGTAATTTGTCTAAATTTGCGGGTAACCTGATTGATATTCATCTGTAAATAGAAGTGCAATACCGTTGCCAGCTGTGTGATCAATGTCGATGTCGCAGCCCCGCATTTGGGGCGCAACCTGGAGTCAGTGAAGGCTACGTTACCAACCGTTATTTCCCATATTATCCAGTCCCGCGATCGGTGCCAAGTGTTACGGGGATATATACGAGCCATTTGTTGACCACCACGGCTGTTTGTCTCGGGAGTGCAGTAGCGAGTGACATATCATGATTCGTGATACGAGTGATGGTATATGATCCGAGTGAAGTCGAGCTATATACATCATGTATGTACGCCTGTCCCTCTAGAGCGTAACCTTCATGTTCATTTCGCACCAGAAAAATACAACCCCATCCATGCCCCGAGATCTCAAAAGAGGGTGGCTTAGAATGGCAACCCCGTCGCCCTAGTGAATCTCTACCGATCGGTCACTTTGTTTATTTTTTATTTTTTATTTTTTATTTTTTATTTTTTATTTTTTATTTTTCTTAGATGCTGGGGGCTATGCTGTTGGTAAGTTTATTGGAACGGGCACCGTAGCGCGACTCAATGGCTACCGTGTATAAGGTATGAATCGCTCGCTAGATCTACTATAACAGAGATTCTGATTGGTTTGCACAAGCAGTATGTAAGGAACGAGAAACCCGCATACCCTCTAGAGTACCACAGCGTGAGGTGAAATTGTTATACGAGTGCGGGAAGGGTCCTATTGGCCAAGTCGGCCACTTGAATCCTGTTCCAATAATTCCACCTCTCTCTGTATCGGTGGTTCGTGAGGAAGGTCATACTCACTTACGTAACTCCGGGCGGCTCTGTCTACAACTATTGATTGCCCCGAATGTCAGTTAAGTTCACTATGGGGTCAATGATTATTCAGCCAAATCCATCACAAACCTGGAAGCATTTTCCGGCGTAATCTCTGGCGGTCATTCCTTGGTACATATAAATCTCGAAGTCAGTCCCTTTTACTAGGAGAGCGAAGGGGATCCCGGAGGGAGGATGGGGGTGCCGAAGGCATTCCAATATCGAGTACCCCGTAATTATTGAGGAAAAGGTTAATATATGTCTGTAATCCATAATTATAATCCAAGTAGTCGCAAGGTAGACTTCAAAGAAGAGTAGAAACATTCGGGGCCTAGCGATCCTGCTGGCAACCAGTAAAGATGATTTGAACCCTAATGGGTACCCAATACAGTAATTTCACAGTGTGTTTGGTGACATTGAAGACCCTACAATACGCCCTCAAGACTCTCCTGAATTCTTCCTCTTCTTCTTCTGTCTCCGATGGCATAGTTAGTGTGGAAAAAAATATATGTATCATCAGGTTAAGAAAGAACTCAAGAGATATGACTAAAAGAAAGAGCCTGCACATGCGGCAACAGTGCATACATGTATTTACTGAAATGCACATATTGGTTGGCTACGCATCCTTCGGCAAAAGAACCAAAAGTCAAGAAACCGAATTTTAGGTAAATACAGACAGGCATCCATTCGTCTGTTCTCGCAATTCACAACTTATTGCTACTCGACGCTTCAATTACTGCTCCAACCGCTTATTTACACCTGGTCGCCAGGCGGGGCCCCGCGGCTAAAATAAACCGTGTCCAGCTGATCTTGGGGGCCCCGCTCAACGCATTGGAAGATCAGATGCAACTCAAGATAGAGTGAGAGGGAGGTGATAGCGAGACTCCCCTCACAAAATGAAATCCTAATATATAGAAGGCTCGGCGTTGTGGAGGAAGCTATGATAGCAAAGAGGCTACGAAACAACAGGCGACGGAAGGCAGCCCGGAAGACAAGTATAGCTAATTAGCACGAGAACAGGGCAATCTCGTCATAATATTTCCCTCGTACTCCTGGCATAGTCATCCATCCATCACCACCGCCGAGCACTCCATCGTTCCAGCTTTGTCCGTTGAGGAGGACCAAGCGGAACACAGAATTAAAGACAGCAGCCTACGGCGTCAACCGCTCAATGCGTACCCTCCATTCGCCGTATGTAGGTATGTATGTACCCACTGCCCCCACGTTGTTGAATGCATTTAGGTAACCTGCAGAAACTCTGCATCTTAAGAGGCCTTGTTATTCTGTCTTCGATCCTGTCTCGTGCCCAGCCTTCAGGTTGCGGTAGCGAGAGGTACGACCTTTGGCGCGATTTGATTTGGGCTAGGCACCATGCACACTCCATATGGGATTTAAGGTTATTAGACACAATTTAGTTTGCGCTGGGAGGTCCGGAGTCTTTTATGACGGGCTTGGCATCAAGTTGCCAAGAAAGAATAGGTCCAACTGTGATTTCACCCGGGTCTTACTATCATTTAATTTAACCTCCAGTCTTTCTAAACATTACTGATAGAGGCCTTTTTTCCTAAAGATTGCTATAAAGGTCTTAGAAATCTAGCGATGGTATTGATGGTGGAACGAATTCATTCTCTACGGGTTTCGGGGATACACCCCCACCCATATTAAAATGAAACTCATTTCTCTGGTAAATGTTGCAGAGAGCGCTAGCATGAGCCCTTTCGAGCAATGATGTTAGGGATTATGATTCCAGCTGCTGATAATCTACCATCATTTACTCTGTAAACGAAATTGGGGGGGGGGGGAGGGTGGGAGTACATACTTACCGGGATTGTGGTGTGTCGATCAGATGCCACTGTAATAACATCAAAGAGATCTACAAGTTCTGCTTTTCCTTAATGTACAGTTTTTATATCATGATTGATCCGTCGTTCGAAATCAACATAATCACGAGTTACCAAGCGGACTTGAAGTTAAGCCACTCGGGTTTACACATCAACCTGTCGTTCACGATTAGCAATTGGGCCTACACATGTGACATATGATGACCTGCATGCGCCCTACAATGCTTTATAACCAGTCAAGCTTTCCAGGACTACCTCTGGTGAAACACTAAGCGTGAATTCCGCTCCATACATGCCAGTGAAGGGGGAATCTACTGGCCTGCGCACAACGCATGATAAAATGAACTGTTCAACTGATTGCCATAACTACAGCGTGAGGTAAAATTATTGTAGAAGTATGGAAAGAGTCCTATTGGCTTGCCCAGCCATAGAAACCCTGTTTTTAGACCCCTGTTTCTAAAATAATTTTCCCTCTCGCTGTAACAACACTTCCACATATGATTCCGCCGAGGAGATCGAACTTCTTCTCACTTGATACAGGTATCTGCCCAGAAGTATGATAGGCATGCACACACATGTATGTGCTTATTCGTTCCTTCAAAGCTTGACCAGTAGAGCAGTGATGCATATTGATGCTATCGATTTGTTATGTCGGTTTCCCATCCTAGCTCAATCGCTGTCTTCTCAATGGCGTAATAACGTAATACACACACGATTGGAATCCCCCACCTCCGGCTCCGGCGCAACAATTTTAGGTTTTTCCCTCTCTATATATGGCTTTTATTTGATGTTCTGTCTCCAGTTCAGGGAAATTTGCTGACTAGGTGTGTTAATTTGAATTCTTATTTACAGACATCAACTTTAAGCTTAAAGGAATCTTTACTTGAGGGTTTTCCTAACTGTTCATATTGAATTAAGCTATAGATAGCTTGATAAGCACTCCGTCCCTTGCCCGGGGAGACCCATACTGACCGAGAATTCAGGTTCTCCACCACGTCAATACTAGCCGCCGAATCTGCAGCCATGGAATATCTGTATGTGAATTTTCGCTCATTAGAGATCTCACTGAGCAGGGAAATATTGGAATACCATCACAAGGATAATCTTGACAAAGACTAGCGTCTAGCTTCATCTTGGTACCCTAGATTCGTTTATTGGTTAAGGCGTTGCAAAGACCAATGACAGGAGGACATTGTTAATTCTGAATGAATGAATTGTCTTTTGATGATATTTGTTTTTGTTGGTTATATGATTTGTGATCAACCAACTGCGGTCCACCTCACGACGGAGTAATGTTAGAGTCTGTACTCGTGGCTATCAGCCTGCGCGCTTCGCACTTATCACACACCTTCGTTTTGTGGCAGGCCTTAAACCAGTCTCATTCGCTCGTGCATTGCATATCAATAGCCCCCCTAATTGGAGAGGCACACACGCATTTGTCTCACAGCCACGCCAAACCTCAAGTGACAGAAACTATATCCACTTCTCCTCAAAATAAGGCCAGAGTATCGCTTTGGCTACACTAGGACTCGGTATATATGGTCTGTCCCTCGCTGTAGTGCGACGAAGTCTAATATTTAATTTTCCAATTCTTCCTTCTTATTTTCCAAGAAGTTTTCTACCTCGAATCCCGAAGCACTAGACAGAGCTGGCCATTACAATAATTTTTCGTTACATCTTCTTTGAATCTGTCGACACCATAACCGCCTCTAGTGTTATAATTCCCATTGCTTCTTATCGCGCCGGACCGTGTTAGAATCCCTACGACCATACTCCTCCATCAAGAGAAACTCAAATCCTTAAATTGCGATGGCTTTAATCATGTTCCTATTATCCCTAGCAGCCTACGTCTCGTCCGCGCCTATTGCGCCTGCAGCGTCTGTTGCACCATCTACGTCCGTACTAGATGTTGCGTCTGCTACGGACGAAGACCAAAGAGTAGGTTGGACATCGAACCCTACTGGCCGCGGAACCTCGAAAATTATTACCAGCTGCACCTTCACTCTAGCACTCTGCATATGGACTGCAATCCACCCCGATCTCGTCAGGAAGACGAAGCCGAAGAAGACCACCGGGAACGACAACACAGATTCCAGCGGGAGCAAACCAGTTACAAGTTCACCAGCGGCCGCTGGAGCCCCTCCACCTGTGGACGGCGACGGGATTTCATGGATAGGGACTCAAAGGTCTGGGCGCGACACTTCTCCAGTTCCACACCCCGAAAACGACGCCGACACTACCCCACAAAGCCAAACAAGTAGCCCGGCCAATGCTACAACTACGGGCATGGACAAGTGAGGCAACAATGTTACTGAACAAAGCGTTGATACAACTACCCCAGAAGGTCAAAAAACTAAACTTCAGCCCACCAAAAATTCGAAGCGCTTCCGGCAAAAAGTGTACATTTCTTTCAAGGCCCTGTTCATGCCAGAAGAGGTGCTTACGGATGCTCGGAAGCAGTGGATTCAAACTTTCCAACTGTATCGCGCCCTGATCGCTGGACACTACATGTTACACCATTCAGACCAAAGGTTGGTTGAGTGCTGTTGTGGGGGCAAACAGAGTCCTTTGAGGGAACAGTCCTTGAAAGTGAAGGTTATGAGGTCGCTTTATATTCGATATAAATCATTCAAAGACTCTAAGCAAGATTCCGAGAATAAATCACCGCCCGAAGACCTTGACAGTCTCACATTTAGCTATCACGAATATCTAGAATTATTCCTTCTCCCCCCAAAGTGGGATTTATTCGGAAAAGAGGTTGCCTTCTTTGTGGTTCAGGGGGGGTTTGTGAGGAAAGACGGCAGCTTGATATCCCCTTTGGACCTTTACTACGCCTTCATGACCGATCCCAAGAATGTCTGCGATCAAATCAAGGCCGAAGATATCCGCGACAAGGGCAATGCAAATGTTCTTACCAAAGTCATTGTATGTTTCCAATGCGGGTGGTATGTCATGAACCTCGTACTTAGACTCATTTCGGGCCTCCCTATAACATTTCTCGAGCTACATGTGATGATTCACATTGTAACGACTTTAGTGATATATATGTTTTGGTGGAATAAGCAACTGGACGTCAGCGAGCCGATTGTACTAGACATCCCCCGGTTGAATTATAATGCGACTTGGGCAAAGACACCAATAGAGGCCGTACAACCAAGTGACGACTCATGGATGCTGCCCTTCAATACAGTATGGGCTGTGCCACCAGCAAAAAACAACCAACATCACTGGGACGAAGCCATCAAACAGCTCGATGATTTGAAGGCAGATTCCAAGTGGTTGAGGGACAATCCCTCATTATACGAAGAACCCAAGTGGGGGATGAACGAAAGTGGAATATTTCAGCGAATATTATCAGACTGGACTGAGTTTTTTAAGAAAAAGCCTCCTACGACCGACGAAAAGCCCCCTGTGACCGGCGAAAAGCCTCCTGCGACCAGCGAAAAGTCCCCTGCGACAGGCGGGGGGCCGGATTCTAGTACTAAAAAAACAATGCGTTTGAGACTCAAGGGTTGGGCAAAGTATTGGGTAAAGAATTGTGCATTCTATATCACCTACGCAGGTTTACACGCAACCGTATGGAGATCTACCTTCCCCACCAAGACAGAGCAATGGGTATGGAGGATATCATGTTTGACGATCGCAATAACACCCTTTCTGATCGCTTTGGGCAACAAGATTCTTACCAAGATTCTTGAAAAGTTGAACCCTTCAGCGAAGGACACGCCCTTAGGCCGCCTTTTGATGGATGGCTTCTTGCTTATCTTATATCTCGGGGGAGCCTGGACACTACTAATCGAAAGTTTCCTCAGTCTAAGGAACCAACCACAGGGGGTATACCGGTCACTCGACATGTCTATCTACTTTCCCCACCTTTGAAATTATCCAGGGACCTACGGTTGTTTGTTGGGGCGACTGAGGACGATGGAAGGGGAAGGTGTGCGGTTCATTTGTTTTCTCCTATTCGTTCTTTACCGTGTTCCGCTTTATATTTTCTTATGTGATCTGGCTTTGATATAATTTTATTGAATGTATTTGGTGTCCCGTGGGCAATTCATTTTCTTTGTTTTGTGCAATGAGGCCGGGGGATGTTGAAGTAAGAAGGTATATAGTACATAGATTGCCGGGTGATTACATGTAAATATTATAATACTCGTATCATGTCGAACTTTAGCCTTGACGTGGGGGCATTTCTTAGTCCGATTAAAACAGAAAGTAGTCACGGTTCGTGCCAGGTATTCGGGTTCTATACATTAAAATTAACGAGAACCGGTTGAGCTTCTATTACAATCACACATTATCACTCGCGTTTCCCTTCGACAAGATGTTTTGTTAACATGAATAAAAACAACATTATAATATAGAAGGTGGTTAAATCTCGGAAC
This sequence comes from Morchella importuna, assembly GCF_003444635.1. Classification (NCBI taxonomy): domain Eukaryota; kingdom Fungi; phylum Ascomycota; class Pezizomycetes; order Pezizales; family Morchellaceae; genus Morchella; species Morchella importuna. Next base: position 1,166,812 of record NW_025763399.1, on the reverse strand, counting down.
AACCGCCCTGCAAACGAAATCCTGGGTAGTATAGTAGGACATGCAAATTTTGAATGTACAAATTAATTTGTAGATAAACCCTTTTCGTCGCTGATTGATACGGCCATCTTGTTACCCAACTCCTATTTCCTTCGGAAAAATGGATAGACTATCAATCCCGGAAAGACGGACCGCCCCGAGACGCGGCCGAGGTTGGTCTCGAGATATACGGCAAAACTCAGTTTGTCACTACTTACCTATACACTTATCCCTCAAAATCGCGTTACCCCCCGCCTCTCCCCGCGGCCACCACGAAAAAAACACCCTCAAACCACAACCTCCCCCCCCGCGGGGGCTAATGGGTAAACACCGGCAGCTCCCCATATCCCCAAAGGCGTAACAAGATCCAAAAACCACCCCCCAACACCAGCAAAACAGGCCGGAGAAAACGCTACCCCATAATTACACCCCCGGGTACCCAAAAAACTGATATAGAACATACTAACACGCCCCTCCACCCGAAATCGGGCAGGAGTGTTCTGCCTTTCAAAGTGATGGCTTCAATTAACGGTATCCTCAGTAGTGGGTTTAATTGAGTCACGGATTATCACTCGCTGCATATCCCACTCGGAGAGGATTTTTCAATTTATTCGTGGGATAGAGATTACATGTCCTTTACGAGAGGGACTTGCATACCCGATCTCCCAAGCTACGGTGAAACAAATAAATCGTTTGATCCTTTTGGTGATCCCCGCGCCGTCAGGATCAGTGATCCAGAAGACCTCCGATACCGACAACCCCACACAGCGCGCCCCACAACCACCCAGTCTCTCAAATCTAAACAAAAAGCAATGCCGATACCTCATACCTTCACCCCCAAAAAAGAGGGAGCAAAAAATAAGAGCAAAAACAGAGTTCGGTACCCAGGATTCCCACATGGTCACCCACTGCAGTACTAACTAGGCGATACGATGCTTGGGTATGGCAGAGCGGACGGGATGCCCCATTTTCATCGTTCTATGACCGAACACATTTAACATGCTATTTCTCAGCTATTTATCCACAACTTTTTTTGTTTGCGGTGGTGTTTGGGGGATGTGTTTTCTCGAACCGTGAAGTGTTGGGTTAGGGTTCGCGCGCTTGTTGCAACGGGCGCAGATCGTGAAGCCTCACCACACACATAAAAAACGATCATCACTCTCACCTACTAGAGCACCAACACAGGAGGTTGTGTACCAAGAGAAAGAGCACTCCACCGACCGGCGCTGGTATGGTTCTCAGGACGCTGCACTCTATTTTCCGCCGCAAAGCCAATTCCTCACCATCTCCAGCCTTGAGCCTCTAGCCACTACCACTCCAGCCACCACGCTATCTTCACTTCACCCTCCGGTCCGGTAGCTAGAACAGAGCCTCTACAATCCAACCCAATCCAATCCAATCCAATCCAATCCAATCCAATCCAATCCAATCCAATCCAATCCAATCCAATCCAATCCACACACTACACCCCTCTATCTACATACTCTACGCAACCCACCACCACCTGCAGCTCTACACCCCCGGCCTCCGCCGCCCTAAATACAACGCAACAAGGCCATTATGCACCCCCCCTTCATCTCCTCACCGAACGACCACCAGGCCATCCATTGTCACACTCAGCGCTGGTCAATAGCATTGTCTGCCACCTCAGTCGATCGAACATTGCATTGTCCCCCGGTGATGGCGTCACACTCACCGACGGCACCACCCCTGCCTACTCCCGATCGTCACAGACTATCACTCGGTCTTGGCATGGCGATCACCAGCCGCACCGGTAGACTGGTGGTGAGGGTGAGTGAATGTTCAGATGCTAGATATAAAGGCTCTAACACGCCAGGGACGAGAGGTTGTTTAGTTTAGTCCTCAGCATCTGCTCGCTAACCACCACATCCCCAACCACAACCACAACTACAACTACAAGTCACATACATACCTAATACCACACCTCTATCCCCCACAATGTCCACCACTACATGCACCGACTCCGACTCCCCCACAACCTACACCCCCATCCCCCTCACGCCCGAGCTCGCCCCGCTGATGGGCCACGGCACCCCCGACACCTCCACCTCCGGATCCACCGAGGAGCCGTCGAAAAAGAAGATCTCCAAGCTGCTCGACACGCCCGCGCACGTGCTGCTGCTGCTCAAGAGCTGGCTCGGCTTCTCGCAGGTCGAGCGGTGGCAGATCGAGGAGGAGGAGGCGCGGATCATGTTGCTGGGCGTCGAGGAGGAGGACGACGACGAGGACGAGGGCATCGATATGCATATGCGTATGGGTGATGAGTCGGGCGGCGAGTCGGGGAGTGGGGAGAGTGATGGGGAGGTGGAGTGTTAGTGCGTTGAGAGGGTTACGTTAGGTATGTTGTCCCTGTGCTTGTGATTTTGGTGTTGTTTTTGATTGCTATGCTGCTGGTGAGATGGATGCTGATGCGGTGGTGGTGTTCTAGAGCCGTTTTTTTTATGATGTTATGAAAGTGGAGTGGAGGGGCTGCGTGCGGCAGGACCGCGGGGGGGAGGGGGGCTGTTTCGGCTGTATATATTTTGCAAGCTTTCTTTAATCTTATCAATGGATCAACCAATATATGACCTATCACACGCTCTCTGACACGACGTCGCACTAACAACCTGTGCAATTAAGCTGCCTCGCACAAGCACTCGATAATTGTACATGTAACGGGACGTCATCGATCATAGTCCGTCCAACTGGCTGTGTGACCAAGCTAAGACCCCCGAAAACCCACTTGATCCACAGGCATACAAAAAAGACACAGCTAGCATCAACCTTAGTAAATGAGGGGGGCTTCCTACCTTCCTTCCTCTCCCACTCCATCTCCCACTCCAATCACGCGTCTCCCTCTCCATCACCAAAACAACTCCACATCCCCCTCTAAAACCACAAATCCATCACTCGACCCCCACCCCATCAGCCCACAACCTCAAACCCCCATCACGGTATCACACCCGCTCTCACACACTCCTCACTAGCCCACCCCAACTAACATCCATCAGGTTCCCCCCCCAAAAAAAATCATGACACAGATTCGCCGCAGCGGGCGCGCCGAGCCTATCGTGCACTCCGTCAAGCTCCAGACTGAAATCTGCCACCTGACCATCCAGCGCTACGAGGACCGTCTCGTGATGCTCGACGAGGACGAAAAGTACATCAACTCGCTGATGATCCAGCTGGACGAGCTCGACGTGAGCAGCGACGAGTACTACCAGTTCATGAGCCAGCTCATCATCGTCTGGAAGGAGATGGAGGAGCTGAAGGCGAAGATTAAGGTCCTGAAGGAGGAGCTGTCGAAGTTGATGTTGAAGGAGTTGCTGGATGAGGTCTAGGTGGTGGGGGGGTGGGAAAAATTGGGTATGTGGCTTGTGCCGCGAGACCTAGGAAAAGAGTACATGATATTTCTTTTTTTTTTCTTTTTTTTCGAAGAAACGTTTGTTCCAGCTGAGGCCGGTTTGTGGCTTCCAGCTCGCGACGAGTGTGTGATAATGAGCCCCAGATGGCAGTAATACCTAGGGGGACGCATTAATAATAATGATACAAAAACCATGTGCACCCCACTCCATCTATCCTCCGTGCCATGTAAACTTGTATATCCGCGCCGGAGTTGTCTGTTTATAGAAACCTTCTGTGCAGAGATAGCGATCTATCCAGGCAATCTGCTCATGTTTTCAGCATGTGGGACCTTAGCTGTAAGACACAACTCAACTACCCTCAACCCCCCCTCCCTCATACGACTGTCCTCGCAGAGAATAATTGAAACTCAACCCCCAAACCCAAAGGTTCACGGCCAACCAGGTATAACCTAACACCCGCTTTGCCGGTGGATGCCACGCCGCCGTATCAGCTCCAACCATCCAGTCCGAAAGTCAGCATACAAGTATAGCCCATGAGGATGCCCCGGCCGAAGAGCTAGAGGCTTGGGAATACTCTCGACCTCCCTCATCCCCCTCAAACCCGCCCCGGCCAGCCCTTGAAGTCCGATACTGCTGTTCTCGAGGTGATTCCGGGGAGGGCGCTATTTTTCTGAGTGAGGAGGTGCACCTATTCTCTCATGCAATCGGGAATGCAAAGTGGGGTGTAAGTAGTCAAGAGCTATGTATCCTTGGATGTACAGTTCCCGAGGTATAATCCGTCCTCGAGCTGACAAGGACACGAGAATGTTTATCCTCGTGGGCCACAACAACCCCCGCCCGGCTCCCTCTCCCGCCACATCACCTTATATCAAAAAAGACTTCGCCACATCACCCCTCTCCCCTCTACCACTACTAGCAGTCGAGCCGGGATCCATCTCAGGTGAGTTCGACACCCCCCCCCCCTTCCCCCTCCCCATATTTTCGGACAAAGAGTACAACTAGTCCCATAAGATCTCGAGACCAAAAGCCGCCATTGCAAGCCGACAAATAAGAGACACGAATAACGAAGACCCAAATACCCGGTGGTTCAATTGATGTCTTGACGAGACCGCATGTATAGTTCTAGGCCATAAATCATGGGAAGGCGCGGCGTAGCAACCTCCCGGGCCACCACGACTACCCACCCAGCAACCACAATTGATCCTTTGGAGAGCTGGTTTTTTGTACAGTTGTTAAATAGTAGCTAAATAAAAATAATTTGACATTTAATATCTTGTGTACTAACCCCTTGCTTTTATAACAGCTCTATTCTCCTAGGCATGCTCTCAACTAGCTACCAAAGAAATCATCAGGTAACAGTTCCCAGCAATGAATTAGACCTTCCTCCACGAGGGGCTTTAATACTTAAGGTGATCCAGTACCATATGCCAAATGGGGGTACTGTTGATGGTAAAGCTTCTTGAGGTGTACAAAAACATGTTCAATGGGATAGAATAGGCAAGCCAGTCCTCCAGAACATCTACCCTATTCCCCTCCAACCAGAGTTGTCAGACTCCGGTTTTTGCCACAGCAGGGAGGCTGGTCATTCCCTCCTAGCTGTCTGGCGGGGTACATGGTCTCTGGGCGCCATCGGTGGTGGTGAAAGATTTTGTGTTCAGGCATTGCGACCTCGCGCCTTCCCATGACTTATGGCATGGCGCTGTACATAGATAAACCCGTCTCCGAACTGTCCCGGGTCTTAAAACCTAGTATCGCAGACTTGAGGAGGGTACCCTATAAGTAGATATCGATGAGCTGGCTCAAATTGCGGGCCGAGAGGGCGGTCGCCGACAATCTATGACAAGCCAGGTGGCCGTCTCTTGCGTGTTAGCAAAACAATGTCGACGTCCTGAACCGCCCAAGGCGTCATCCTTATTCCACGACCACCAAAGAACCCGAAGCCCAACACAGTCCTCGCGCACAACACGATGCGACAATAACCCAGGCCCGTAGCAGCACCCACTAAAATCACATTTTTGCGCACGACATATCAGAACACACCCCCACTCAAAACAATACCCCAAGGACCTCCATGGCCACAATACACAGGCAATGGAGCAAAAGGAACGACATCGGCAGGATTTGAACCTACGCTCGCGAACGAAACAGATTTCTAATCTGTCGCCTTAACCACTCGGCCACGATGTCATGCTAAAACAACCCTGGTCAGTCATCCTTGGGCCTTGGCCTCTCGGCCCCACCACACCACACACTAGGACCAAAAAGATTCGAAGATGGAAAAATGTAGCATCCTTGTTTATATCTTTGGGGCGCTGGTAGGATCTGATGCGTTGTGGATTGAGTCTTGTTGTGGCGGAAGCTTGCTTGATACATTTTTGGGGGGGTCTGAGGTGGGCGAGTGATATTCTATGATTAAGATATAAAATAGGTTACACCATCTTGAATGAAAAATACAAGATCTACTGCGCCATTTCCTGCTCATACAACTCAGGCAGAGCGGTGTTAATACCGGTATTTCAACTGCTTAAGCTTTCGTTTCCGCTCTGCACTGCGAGTTCCTCTCATGCCCGTGCTACAGCCCATGTCCCCGCGGCACCGATATCAATGTGGCCCAGGGATAGTAGATTCAGAAACATGCGCGCAGTGAATTATATCTCAAGTGTTATTGAGATTTAACATTACTGTTCCTGTATGCATTTCATTAATCTTTGACCGGATCTGTAGATAAAATACTGTTTCGGACCTGCTCAGATCCGGAGGAAATGACACATAAAACACGCCACCCATCCACAGATGGTCATCTATCGCTAATACAAAGCCCCCAACCCCCTATGCCGCTGGAGATGCATGGGGAGTTATATTAACGTTACCTTGGCACTCGACAAACCGTGGAGGTGATCGAGTGATACCTTATGACTCCCATGCTTAACCGCTCCCCCCCCCCTGTATTTTCCGCGAGGCGACTACATTACGGGGAAACGCGTCCGGTAGCGTGGAAAACTGGGATTATTTGAATATTGGGTATTGTGTCTGGTCTATCTCTTCGTCTGGCAAAAAATGCTGACCCCCCAAAAAAAGCAAACTTTTGTGTGGCTTTACTAAAAGATCCTGTTATCTCTCTTATCAAATAATAGATCTCCCATACAAATCTAATTCCTCTATTATAGGGAGGTCAGCATTGCCAGACTAAGGGATAGTCCCTCCGCTGTCCCCGCGGATAAGGTTAAGAATATATGAGAGTGGGTATAATACGGAGAACGAAAAGAAGACGCAATCTGTAGTCCCGGGTCTTATCATTTCTCTCTCACTATACTCAATCATATTCCGAGAAGCTGTGGGCTTTAAGTATTTATTTGAAGTTGAACTTTAACTTTTCGCAACGGTCAGGTCCGGATTATAGATATCTATATATGCCTTATCTGCGCCTCCAGACCGGACGGGCTATGTGCTTATGGTCCGTTTAGTCCCTCATTTTGCCGGGACTATAGATCGGCGCCGAACTGTAGATATCTATGGGTCATGAGCGATCACTCGGTTTTGCCGACAATAGAAGTATAAGTGTTGGGGAATTAATATATTGGGCTCATATACGCAACTCGTGGGTTGGAAAACGGTTGAGCCTTGCAGACCGTAGATCAGTGCTAGAACCGCAGGTATCTACACTAAACCGTGGATATCTATGCAGGACTATAGATATCTATATGGCAGCACCATTGTCTAGCTATGCCAAGCTGCAACCCCATAATCCAGACTATAGTTATAGTCGGTCATGGCCCAGCCCCCATATGGTCGGTAGTCAGTCCCTGATACCTGCTCAAGACCGACTATAGCCCGTAGTCGGTCCGGTCTTAACCTCCAGGATCGACGGACTGCCCCGTTTTAAAATTACTTCGCATCCTCGAGGGTCGATTGCATGCATCCATCACCCCCGAAAACCACTACGTCGAAATCCGACAATACCGCGTTAGAGAACACCATTAACCCACCCTCTCAATGGCCAGTGTACTACTTGTTAGTAGAAACCTCTGTAGACTCTAGATTCTAATTCGATCACCGTCCTAAATAAATCGGCCATGTGATAAATTCCCCGGAGCGCATGTAAGAGTCGAGTGATATTACATGATCCAGACGGCATAGCTCACTAGTAAAGACTACTCCAGTGTATAGAAACCCATAGATCTTGCCTTCCAGATATACACTAGGTATATCATACTCTCTAGTCGGTGTTAAAATATGGGGACAGTCCAATATTTGGGGCTACCGTGGTCGTAAACTAAACCTTTACCCATCCCTTATGGTCCCCTCCCAGGCCTATCAAAGCATACTGACCATCAACTCGTGGGGTTCGAAAAAAGCGGCTGGTACTAATAAGTCCTTATCAGTAGTAGGATTCCATAACGGACCATTAGATAACGCCGATGGATTTGTTTCTCCGTTCAACAGGAATATCTTGTTGACTTTCCCATGACTATATATAAGTAGACACCGAGTTAGACCCAGTGTCTCGGGTCTCAACAAATTGAGCTCCCGTACTTGCACAGCCACAACCGCGGCTCTATTCCATGTCCATATAGTTCTAGCCGAGCATGGATTATAGAATTATAATTATAATCCTATGGCAGTTGGCGTTACGAGTTAGAGTGTAAAAGCTGAGAGTATGCACTGTTTTATTCATTCCCGAAACATACCCTAATACCTCCGATCCAGTATCAGCTATAATGCCGGCCGGCCGGAAACTCTGGCGAATTAAATTGATTGCGGAAGAATTCACCAGCATGCTAGTGCTCGGCAATATATATATATAGCATACAAGATTAATCTCAAAACTCTTAATTTTTAAACCGAATCCAGTAAAACATACTCGTGGTGAAGTTACACAATGTGGGTACTAGTAGTAATATAGATAGCGCACCTTAACAAAACACCAGCCACAACTTACAACCTTAGCGCCCCATGCAACACCAAAGTTCCATTGCTACCCCTGTCTTACGATATATCCGGAAACAAAGCTCAAAGCCCCCAACCCGCAGCAACACCCCACCAAACGCCCAAAAAACGTTGAAAACGAGTGATACTCCATGACTCCACTTTCTCCGCTCTTCACACGAGCGACAACGACATCCATCAGACTTTCCCCAACCCACAAAAAAAAAAGACCCCATGTTTTTTTCTTCACGTGGACCCCTCACCCGCGCCCATTGGCCGCGCGATAAGCCCCTCTACCAACTCACTGCATGCTATCTCTACACTCTACATATCGTATGTATCCTTCACGAACATTAACCGGCTCGGCACATGTCAGAAATAAACAACCCTTCAAACTCCAGACGAAAACGCCCATATCATGCATCTCTAAAGTATTCGACATGACCTATGTACCCCTCGGAAAGCCCACCATGTGACAAAGCTTAGATACGACAGTCCAGATCGCAACATCTTCACTGGGCCACACACACGAAAACGGTCGCCCCCCCCCTCCCTCCATAAAAAAAACAACGCCTCTATCTCGCACAGCACAAGAATCCTCCTAATCTACTTACTGTATGACCTGCATTAAATCTAACTGGGCATCTACATTAACCACCACACACACTCCGCCAAGCTACATCTGCACCCAGTCCAACATTCACCACCAACACCGACACCACCACCCCTAACCCTTGTGAAACTATATACCCTGAAGATGATCTTCCGGAACAACTCCCCCGGCCCCCGGCGCCAACTTTATTTTACCCTAAAACAGAGCTTGTTCCCCGGGTAGCAGATGACAGGAGAGCAGTTACCGTACCTTCCCTCGCTGGGCCCTGGTTGGAAGCGGACCCGAGTAGCTGGGTTGGGCTGGAGGGAGGGAGGGTTCGCAGAGGCGCCAGGGTTCGGAGATATGCAGGTGTCGGATCATGGTGGTGGTGGAACAGCCGAGTGGGTGCCGAGAGGTTCCCTTTTTTTTTTTTCTTTCGGAGTATGGTGATATTGGGAGGTGGTGGATTGGGGAGGGTAGTTAGTAGCCAGGGTAGATAGGTAGATAGGTAGAGTAGCTCTGTGAGCTTATGTCTCGGGCGTCGAGCTCCGGAATACTGCGTGCGCCGCTATTGGTCGGTGCGCTATATGTATGTATGTAGTAGATATAAGTAAATACCTACCTATCTAGCCATCTGGCTGGCTGGCTAGCTATCTAGCTAGCTACTACCAATTGACGCGCCCACGTAGATCTAAGTACTGGAGTAACCGTACCTCCAGGCCTATTACAGATTGGACGGCCAGCTTACTCTGTACCTATATACCCAGCTCCACACTCGTAGATAACCTACAATTAACCCAGAGCCTAGCCCGGAGTCAGGCCAAAGTAACATTCTCCCTCCAAAAACCCTGATATCCATATGTACTGGTCTCGAGTGTATATACCAACCCGTAAGTAAGACCACCGCCGCCGCCGCGGAGGATAGAGTAGAATGAACAAAAGCGCAGTTCGCAAGAGGACAGAGTAAGCTTTGTTGGGTAAAACATCAGCTTGCAGGAGTTACCTAGGATAAGTATGTAGCTAGCTGGCTAGCCTATCGATCCGGCACGATCCGGCATCTAAGACAGCATCTACATCGTGGGGCTAGGACCGGTATTGGAGCTGGAGACGGTGGAAGGGATGAGACTCGCAGACGCAATGTGTGTCTTGGGCGAGGCTAGAATGTCTGTGGAAGCTTAGTAGTGTAGCGTACGTAGGTGAGTTGAGATTGGAACAGTGTAGGAGGTTGGGATGGGAATAGTGTAGAGTAGGTTGAGATGGGAATAGTGTGAATCAAGTGGGTTGAGATGAGAATAGTAAGGAAATAGTCTTGATAGGTAGAGATTCAACATTCGGAAGGCCAGTCAATAGTAGTGAGTAGTAGTATGCCATCAAGCGCTTTACTCAGGTAAGACGCAAAAGTAGAGAAAGCCAGTATTCCATTCGACGAGCAACAGAGAAGACATGAGGCCATTATCACAGAACCAGACAACACGAGTAAAAATCCATTCCTCTCAGGGTCTCGCACTCTATACTGAACAGATCCAAACAATCCAAACACCACCGGTGACTCACACCAGCATCAAGACGCTGGTCCTAAAGCCCTGCCATCCATTCCGAAACGACCCGCTCCTCACCCACAACTTCAATTTCGCCCACTGACTTCATGACTGCCGTTCAGGCTTCATAATGCATTACCGGCACGGTAGTTTCAGAGCTTGTAGAGCATCTATCGATTCGATTCGATTAACCGCGACTCTAAGCTAAGTCTATCATAACCCGAGGTTATCGTTTTTGATATTGCCCAGCAGCAGCCAATGAGGGCCATCATGCATAACCAGCAGTAATAGAACAACGGCCATGACTCATATCCGTTCCCAAACCTCTGGAGTAAAGCAAGGAGAAACCAAGCCAAGCTAGTGGGACTACCGTTTCATTACCCGCAAAAGAAAAGAAAAAGAAAAAAAAAACGTGCCTCCATATCTCCGGTAGCTGAAACACACGTGAAAAAAATAGATCTCTTGGCAGATCTCGGGAGCCATCTCGTCTCGGGAGTTTCTCGGTAACTGGACAAGTCGGCGTATGAGTCAAGGCCCATGTGGAGTTTAGGTATGTGCGGAGTAGTAGGTAGTAGGTAGGGCAGAATAGGGTCTGATTCCTTCGTCACTTACTCCTCGGCCCGCGGTGTGGAGTGGATATGGATGGAGGCTTTTTTTATTTTTATTTTTATTAGATTGATCTCATGCTAGATTTCCCCCGCAAAAACTTTGATTCCTCGGGTGTTCGGCGGGGTGAGATTGATAGCTCCCCCTAGTAGAGTGGGAATAAGGTATGTATGCCCATGCATGCAATTCCAACAGCATCTTCTTCTGCCTCCAGAGCGCATACCCGGTTGGTACATACACTATATCCAACCTTGTTTGTGCTTCTCCCCGCCTTTTCCCCGTACTGTAGCGAGCGTATCAGAGAGCTTCTGGATAAACAACGAGCATGATGATGATGATCAGGATGCTGTTGATGGACAAGATCATCCGCATAGCATAGCATGAGCATGAGCATGGCATATGCCGGGAAACATCGGAGCGTCACATGGAGAGATGAAGGTCTGGAGGTCTGGTTAAGCTTTTCGATCTCGTCCAGAGGGGTAAAAAGAAAACGTGTGTCTGAACCCATACCGGGAGGTTTCTGCTTTGCCCTCGGTTATCTGATGTCTTGTTGCTAAGGCCGGGTAAGGGTGGTGGATGGGGGGTGGGAAACATACATGATGTACGACGTTGGCAGCGAGTTAGCGGGAAACATCGGAGCAACGCGACACCAGTTGCAACAGGAACAGCCCATCATCGCATGAGGGCATCGTCAACATTCATCGTGTATGTTGTACACATGTCATCAATCTAAGGTTATTCCGCAGATGTGTGTATATCTCATCTCGGCCTGTTAACCCGGACACATCCCTTCCCCCGCATGGACCCCCGGTGCGGCGACGGTGATGAAGGTGACGGTAACGACGGTCGTTGCTTGCGGTGAGCCGAGATGGGGCCAAGGAGAGGTAAGGTGGGGGCGGGGGGGTGAAGGGGCGCAAAAAAAAGCTTGACCACCGCCAGCCACATCCACCGCCACCATCCTCCACCATCGGTAGTTCATTCCTTATCCGCTGTCTCTCGGCTGGTCGGTCCCTCTGCTTCTGCTTGCTGATGCTGTTGGTTCCCCTCTGCACGGTAGCGTCGTTGTCGTGTGTTGTCTTTGCATGCCATGCTTCTGGCTCCTTTCCTCAAGCTGCAAAATTAGCGAAAGCTGGGGAACTCGGGAGGAGGGGGGGATCTCACTTTTCCTGAGGCACTGGTGTCGAGATCTCGTGATACCTGCAATTAACATAGACTATGCTGAGTAGAGTAATGTAATTTCAATGGCATTTCTCGTCAACAATTGAAAGAAAGAGGACAAGCAGACGGTGAATGCGCCGCTCTGCTCCGTGACGTTGCTTTGTAGGACAGGAAAATTTTTCTTTCCAACGCTGCTTTGCTCTCCTCCTCCTCGTCGTCGTCGTCGTCGTCGTTGTTGCCGTTGTCGATGTAGCACATCCATCTGATGGTAGATAATCCATCTTACAAATCTGTCGTGGGAGGCAGATCTTGTTCCGTTGAGATCTTTACGTTCACATCTTAATACACAGTGCAATTACTCCATGCTGGTCCGAATGCGTACTCGGGAACAAGATCGTTCCCGCGACGTCTTGGGGAAGTGGGAGCGTATGTAGAATTGTAGGGGGGGTCAATCATCATCACCACTATCTATCGTGGGGTGGAGAGGGGAGCGACCGTGATGATGATGATGATTAGGTTTGAGATCATTACTAAATTGTGGTCATGATTGTTTTGCATTGCGTTTTTTTTGCTTTGCTTTACTTTCTTTTCTTTTCGTTTCCATTACCTTTCTCTCTCACCTCGATCGCTGGTTCCTGGGGAAAAAGGAAACAAAAAATCGGATGATAGCGAGGAAGAAGCAGGAGGAGCTCGGAGGGAACTTTGTAAAAAAAAAAAAAAAAAAAAAAAAAAAAAGAAGGAAAGAAAAGATGGGCCTGCCTGGCCTCAACACTCTCTCTCGCTCTCCTCGCCTCGGCGGTTCGCCTGCGCGAAACAAAAAAAAGCCCACACAAACCACAAACCAAAACCAAACGGAAACACACATACGCGAGAAAGGACCATCTGTCATGTTCCATCATGAGCGACTTGCGCGATGAACCCGCTGTTGGTGGAACCCGTGTAATAATAATAATAATACCAGCAACAATAAAAAAGAAGCCCCCAGGCGCTAGCTGGCAGCTGTTAGGTTACGAGAATGTGCTGCACACAGAGTAAGTATATGTACCTCATGTGTATGTAGTTATACTCAGGAAATAAAATAGTATACACATCCCATCCCCATATCCCCCATCCCGGTGACGGTGAAGGGCCCATCCACTTATTCGCCGGCCCCCTTGCCGGAGCGAGGGAAACAATGGCCGAATAATATAATTTGGAAAAGACCCGCAATGATCCCGGACTTACGAATCGACCAGGAAGGAGGAAGGAATTAAGACCACAGTATTGCAATGCAATGTTTTAGTTAGTCCATAGCTGAGCTCAGGTGTTAGTAGGGATAACCGAAACGACGGCCTCTTTTTCTTATTATATGCAGCTTACTGAACAGGAACATGAGGTTTCTGAGTGGAGAGAGCTCCCTAGTTGAGCAAGCCCGCACGGTGATCATGATGAGTATGCTCATGATGCTGTTGTTGTCGCTGGTGGCAGGCACCCTACGAGTATGTACCTAGAGTAGAGTAGAGAATGCACAGCCGCACATGCGCTGAAATTAAATTTTGTTGACATTTGCAAGCTGCGTCGACGCCGGGTACGGGGCGCTCTGCGTACCTACATGCATATTGAAAGTCTACTATATTGCAAAGTTATTAAAAATATTTGCTTCCTATGTTCCGGCCCTTTGATATGTATGTATGGTATGCAGACCCTTGCCCATCCCTGACGGCGATGATGTTGATTATTGATTGATGATGCTGCCTAAGGTCCTCTTTCTCCTAGCCCCAGAGTGCTTTGTGAAACCGGCCCACCAGGGAATAGGGGGTTAGGGTCGGAAGTGTAGGGAAAAAAGTACCTCAAGTGTTCAAATGTGACAATATCAAATCAAATCTAGGTCCCTCATTTTTTTGTTCAGGGTTTCGGAAAGAAAGAGAGGGAAAAAAAGACGCAAATTGAGTGATCAGCATGAACGAGACCCAGATCCGAAAAATCTAGAAGATTATCGCCGGTGCACTGGACAGGAGAGCTTTGACAGTAGAGAGGGTCGAGGGGAGGGTGTGAGGTTGCGTGACTGTACATACTCTACACATGATACTGCAGAATACCACTAGCAGGAGATCCGTGTTGCTGTCTCATGAGCGTGAGCTTCCACGTTAGGGGAGAATCCCAGCATGACCCAATGGACGCCAGGAGTGTGAAGAGAGTCTTGCTGCCACCGCGCGGCAGCTAGAGTGGTTGCTGACAGAGCTTACTGGGGGAGCGTCTGGAAGATAATCCGCGACAGGGGACCCGTTATTCTCGAACCCATGAGGAATGGGGAAGGAGGGTGGTGCATGCATGCATACATAAAGCAGAGCAGAGTAGCAGCTGGGGGGGGGAATCCCATGGTCCCGAAACGACCCGATATCTTTTTATTTCGAGAAACCTCGATAGACATCACCGTCATCTCAAAATCCTACAAGCGAGCGAACACAAACAGCTTCCATCTCAACAAAACCCACCAAACCTTTGAGTTTGAGACCGTTAAGGAAGGAAGATAGGATTATTGGCTTTGAGAGTTTTGCATTTTTCTTTTCTTTTTCCTGCTATTTTCTTTTTTTTTGTAGGTTTGAGAGAGGGGTGTAACTGCAACAAAAAGCCATCCCCGACTCTTTGGTTGTCCGAGACTCGGAGACTCGGAAAGCGTAACTCTACTAGCGCCTCTTCACTCCCATAACTCATCAACTGAGCTCACGGACTCAAGTTCACACACACACACCACGGTCTGCATATACATTTCATTATTTAGGGAGGCACACGACAAACTCTCTCGCAGGGAATATAGAGCTGCACCGTTGTTATTGTTGGGCTGGTTGGATTGTAGTAGGTATTCAGCAGCGAAGACAAACCCCCCCCCCTCCTCTTCGTTCCATAATCACACACGCACCCTCTGTCGGAGTAGTACCTGTGCACCCTCCCCCCCCTTCAGCCCCTCATACCCCCCAATCCAAGGTGTGAGGCATTATTAGCGTAGAATTATATATAGTCATGGCCTCTCCCCAAATTCTGCGGTCCCTTCCTCGACAACGTTCACAATCCATTCTATCTACCATCCAGCTTCGCCAGTTATCATCAACTTGCTTCCCAACCAGATCCTCTCTACCGAGATCACAGCTTTCATACACTCCTGCGTCTTCGCTACTCCTTCACTCCAACAACTCTCAAAACAATTTCGCAAGGGCGAACACGAAATTCCTTGGTCAGGACAAATCTTTAGCAACAACATCATCAACTATGCCTATGTTCAGATCTGCAACCCCCAGCCAGAAGTGAGTTTATCTCCATCATCTTCATCATCATCTCTCCATCATCATCTTTACCAGCTTCATCAGCTCCATCATGATTGATCCCATGGTCTTGCTGCTATCGTCGCTGCTTGCTCTCAAGCTCTTTTACTGACTCCCGAGCTCATCTTGTAGCGGCTCTAACTCAAACATCCACTCTGCGGTTCACTCCGCTGTTCACTCCCGCGCCCACTCCCCCTCCGACTTTGATACATCCTACGATGATAGCCTCCGCGCTCAGCTCAAGGTCCGCGGGCTCCTTCCTCCCCACGTTGAGAGCTTCGAGCTCCAAAAGGCTAGATGTAAGTTCCAAACCGATTCTACCCGCATTTCCCCCTCATCCGCTGTGCATTCGGCGCGAAGATTCCCTTTACCTCGCTTCACTTGCTGCCTTGGTTATGGCGCTGCTTTGTTTCGACCTTTTGTCATCTTGTTTCTTCTTCGCGTATGGTTTATTTTTTTGGCTCTGCGACTATGCTGCTTGTGTCACAATCCTGGCACTCACATCCCTGTTGATCTTTTTTTTTACCGGGGGTGTGACTTTCAGCCGCAACCGGAGTGGGGGAATCAATATTTTTCTTTAAGCGATCATTTTTTTGAACATTTTTTATTTTTTTATGCGCTCTGTCAACGAATTTCATCACGGGAATTGGAATATGTGATGCTAACAATGTTCCCGTGATAATGCAGGCCTCGAGCAAATTGCGCAAAAGTCCAACACCATTGACAAGTACACCTACTTGTCTAACCTCCGCAATACCAACACAAACTTGTTCTACCGTTTGTTGATGGACAACATGAAGGTTCGTACTGTCCGCATAAAATCTTATCCGCGACCTGTTCCTCTTTCCCTAGTTTATGCCCCGCTTCATTGCGGTCTCGACTTTGCTCCCTAAGTGGGCGCCCGGGGTCTGCTCTAGTTGCATATGCTTTCGGGAAAGCCAGACCCCCGGTACGGCGCGCTTCTTGCGGAGTCTGCATGGATGAAAGGAAAGAAAATGAAAATCTGGAGAGCACGAGACCTAACTGTCGGGGATTTTAGGAAATTACTCCACTTGTCTACACCCCCGTCGTTGGGGAGGCATGCCTCAAGTGGTCACACATCTACACCCAGCCTGAAGGTATGATATCCGCCACTGTGCGAATACATTTACCCCACTCCCTGAAATTCCCAATGCTAAGCATCTTGCCCCTGCTGCGCCGTTTTACTGGGGTTGGAATTTAAGGTACCTTAAGCACATGCTGACAATTATTTTTTGCAGGGCTCTACCTTTCCTATGCGGACCGCGGAAATCTCCGTGCCGTTCTGGACAACTGGCCGGCCGAGAAGGTGGACATCACCGTTGTCACCGATGGATCCCGTATTCTCGGACTCGGTGATCTCGGTGTCAACGGGATGGGAATCCCTGTCGGGAAGCTCGCTCTCTACACCGGATGCGCCGGTATCCACCCTGAACGCACCCTTCCTATCACCCTTGATCTTGGAACCGAGAACGAGGAGAACTTGAAGGACCCTCTGTATCTTGGTGCCAAGATGCACCGTGTCACAGAGGCTGAGTCTCTGGAGTTCTTGGATGAAATGATGATTGCCCTAAACGACAAGTGGCCCGGCCTCGTTGTCCAATTCGAGGACTTCAAGAACCCGTTCCCATCTCTTGAGAGGTATAGGAATACCTACACTTGCTTCAATGACGACATCCAAGGTACCGGTGCTGTGATTTTGAGTGGTATGATCAACGCCCTCAAACTCACCGGTATCCCATTCAAGGATCAGCGTTTGGTGTTTATGGGAGCTGGTTCTGCGGCAGTTGGTGTAGCCAAGCAGATTGTGCAGTTGTTCGTCAAGAATGGCATCCCCGAAGACGAGGCACGCAGGATGTTTTGGCTTGTTGACTCGAAGGTATGTTTTCTAATTACAATTTCTTGATATGATCGAGCCAGAAGCTAATTATTCTACAGGGAATGGTTACCGACGACCGTGGCGACAAGCTGCAGGAGCACAAGGTGTACTTCTCCCGCGATGACAACGAGGGTAAACAGTACAAGACCCTGGAGGAGGTTGTTGACCTTGTCCGCCCCACTGGTCTCATGGGTCTCTGCACTATCGGTGGTGTCTTTACTGAGTCCATCTTGAGGAAGATGGCATCATTTAACGACCGCCCTATCATTTTCCCCTTGTCAAATCCCTCAAGCAAGTCCGAGTGCACCTTCGCCCAGGCCATGGAATTCACCAACAACAAGGCCATCTTTGCCTCCGGATCTCCCTTCCCCGAGGTCGAGGCTGACGGTGTCACCTACTACCCTGGCCAGGGTAACAACATGTACGTCTTCCCCGGAATCGGTCTCGGAACCGTTCTCTGCGAGTCGGTCCACGTTACCCAGGAGATGATCTACGCCTCTGCCGTTGGTCTTGCGGATTCCCTGACCGAGGAGGAGAGAGCCAAGAGCTGGCTCTACCCCAGCCTCGACAGGATCCGCGACATCTCCGTCTCCGTTGCCCGTCATGTCATCCGTGCTTCCCAGGCCGAGAACCTGGACAAGAACAAGACTCTGCAATGGCTGAGCGATGCCGACCTTGATACCTACATCCGCACCAAGATGTACAACCCCGCACACGAGCACTCCCCGGCCGGCAGCCCGACCAGGGAGATCCATGGCTTCGACACCAAGCCCCATTCCAAGTTTTAGATGCAATAGAGATGTACGAGTGCTGATGAGTTTTTGTATTTTTTTTCCCTCTCTTCATTTGAATTCTTCCATGTCTCGAGACCAGGGTCGATAGGCAACGTTTGGGATGATATTTTTTCATTTCTCTCTTTCTTCTCTGGGTTTGGGTTTCCTTCTACGTTCATCTAACATTTATTTTTTTTCTTACTCGGGGGTCCAATTTAAAAAAGGGATTAGTTTTCTTTTTTTTCCTTCCTTCTTTGGTCTTTTTTTTCCTTTTTTCTTCGCTGGGAACGGGGGTATCATCGTTTTTTTTTCCTTTCGTTGAGCGGATTAGTATTATTTATGCATTGGTACGAGGTGGACGGGCGGGGTACGTTTTGATGGCGTAGCAGAGCAGATAGAAGGGGATGGGGGAGAGGGTGGAGTGAGATCTGAAGAACAATATCCCAACATTCCGTAGGCGGTGGGGTTAGAGGAATGAAATGTTTGGATTGAGATCTTGAAATTTGTGCACTTGTGTGATTTGCGTGATCTTTTGTGAAACCTGAAGGCTCTTTACTAGGGATGGGAAAATTCGTTCAATATTTAGAACTGTTCCACCATGTTTTAAGCTTAACTACAATAATCTTGCATAAAAACGGCTCACAACTCTGTAGACAGCCCATAAGGGGAAGGGGATATAGCTTCCGGTAGAATTATTGCGGAAATGTGGCGTTGGAGAATCGCCCTGTTCTCGGCGTGATCGTTGTCCCTGTTTTCCGCAATAATTCTACCGGGGGATGTGGACAGGTCTATAACTACGGGGAAGTCAGTATAACTTTAAAACATAAACATGTGTAGGGATGCATAGTTGGTGGGGTTTATGTGTATTACTACTTACTCAGGAACGAAGCGTGGTGTGGGAATGAACTTAATTATTTCGATTATTGACCGCTCGAAACCATTCTCAACTGCGAGGGATGCTATCGAGCGATAATTGTTTCTCCTATCTATTGATATATATTTTAAAAACCCCTCCCCAATAACTATCTCGACCTTATTTCGATTCCTGACCGCTCGAAATCATTCTCAGCTGCGCGGGATGCTATCGAGCGATAATTGTTTCTCCTATCTATTGATATATATTTTAAAAACTCCTCCTCATTAAGTATCTCGACCAGTTTTTTGTTTTTTGCTAAAATAGCCAGAATGAGAGATTTCTGGTGTGTCTGTACGTAAGAAGAGTGCTGCTCTTGTAGATAGAAGATAGTGTTACGTAATATTACGTTGTCTACGTGCGACAAGTCGGATTCTGCCGTGCAGGGGAGAAAAAAGGTACACCAGTAATGCTCATTATATCCGAGAAGCCTGCTAATGGTATTGCTCGAGAGTTTCGCGTACGTGAGTTTCACCAAAGTCTCATGGCTGTTTTCAAGCGCCCAGATAAAAGGATCTTTCATATGAGAGGCTTCATTGCCCTCTCCCCAGGGTCTGAATTTGAAAAAAAGTTTTCTTTCGAATGCAAGCTCTCTAAACTGACCGATCTCCTCCCCATCGACCTCCATATAAATCAATGCAGTATGTGGACACCAATATTTAATAACATAATCGAGAAGTTTGTATCCATCCATGAGATTCTTGCTAGGCTTTTCGACATAACGCAAGTATTCATTGAAATTAATGGTAGGGGCGTCGGTACCGCTACCGCTGATCCCCTTGAAGAGGTTCCATAGAGTTGGATGGTTTCCACTAAAGTTGGCGATTTGGGGCACCCACTGAGTCGGTGGTAGCTGAAGAAGTCGTGTCTCCTCTTTTGAAAGATTGTTGTAAGTGGCCACTGCAACCTGGAATGCAGAGAAATTCAGGTAGGTCATGCAAATTCGGCCGGCTTCGATATCCGCCTCTGCTTGGGAGAAGTGAAATTCGGGGATAGTGTTCAACGAATCTGGGGCGGAGAGGAACTGTTGCACAGAATAATGCGCAAACCTTATTGTGTGTTCCTGAGAATCGTAGATAATAAGACTCCCGCATGCCCGGAGAAGCCGCATACTATCTGGAATTCTTTTTTTCTCAAGATCCTTGTCGTGCGGAAGGATCGCTACCGCTTCTTGCATCTCTTCCAACGAAAGCACCCGTTTTGCACAAGATAGCCACATAAACAGCTTTTTTGCCGCCGAAACTTGTGTCTGTCCCCGTAGCGTAATCTTTTTCATTGCTCTTATGAAAGTCTCTTTCAACCCATGTGGTAGGCATTTTAGAGCGTTTCTTACCCCCTCTTCAGAGAGTTCTTCGCAGATATCGTCAAGTTGAAACCTAACCCAGATAAACCTATAATGAGGGTAAACGAATTAGAAACGAAGATTTAATGAGTAGGGAGAAGATAGAAGGTTTTAGATGTGATTCATGCATACATTCCCTCTGCTCCATCAACAAGCGCATCGATTATCTCTTGAACCAGACAAGGATCCTTTAACCAATCTCTCTGCCCTACCAGTCTCTCCTTGACTAGTTCTTCTACAACAATTGCCAAATCCGAAGAGGTATTGGATTTACTTGCTTGGATTGATGGTGTGCCCCCGATCGCCTTCCGGATGTCGACCTCATCTCGGCTTGTTATCATGAGCTTAACAAGAGTTGAGGAGTTGTTGTGCAACTTCTTGAGCCACGGGAATAAGAGTTCTCGATCCTTCTCTTTACACTCATCTAAACCGTCAATGATGATAAAAACCTTTGGAAATTTCGAAATTACTCGCAAGAGCATGTCAAAGAGTTCATCTAAGTCTGGAATACGATCGTTATCGTAGATTTTCTCCAGTTGCAATCGTAAGTCGATATTAACTTCCAAAAGTCGAATGTTCAGTAGCTGTTTTATCAGACTCCCAACGATCTCTGATGGGTCAAGTGTTTTTTGTTCCGAATAGTCGCAGTAAAACCAGATCAAAGAGCTTCCATCTAGGAGGTGATCATCTATGATTGAATCGATAATAGTGGTACTAGAAGCCTGGTTTAGAATCAATAGTACTTTCTGGCAGAAACCAGAGGAGGTAAACGGATGCATCGAAAATAGCTCACCTCACAATCGTTTTTCCAGATCCAGCTTTTCCCTCACAAATTTTAGCAGTTGATCAGTCACCTCTTTAGAAGGTCACTTACGGATCCCATAACACCATAAACATGAGGATCTTGGATCCAATAGCCATGCCACAAACTCCGGAGAGTCTAGCATCCATCTGCCAGTACCCTCGATGCGCGCCTTCTTTATAATGCGATGCTTGTATTCTGGCTCATACAGTGATAACTTCTGTAATATATTCTGGCCCGCTTGCTCTAACATTTGCCGTTAAATGACCATGTAGCGTTCGAAACAGTATGCTCAATCATAAGAACTAGAATACTTACCCTTGTGCAAAAGGAGCTGCCGTTCTCTTCCCTTTGCGGCGGCATGCCTTTCGAGGGCCTGAGCTTCTCTTTCATTGCCTTGTCGTCTATTCTCGTTGGCTTGTTCGGCCATATGAGCGATCTGTGCTTCCACATCTACTCTCTCGGAATGCATGCGGAATCTGTCGATTCTACTCCCGAATTCCTGATCAAATGGCTTCCAGACTACTTTGAGAGCCCGTAAGCCACTCCCGGGGAAGGAAAATCGAGCTAAAGGTACAATGGTCAGGAAAAACTATACGAGAGATTTGTGGAATGTCTTACATCGTTTGCGGTTTTTGACTTTTTGAAAGACATTCTTCGCGTCTACGCAGAAATTGATTATATCAAGATATACGACTGACAGTGAATACAGTAGTTGTTCGTGATTTGGGAAGAGACGTTCATAAGCTTTAAATCGGGGAATCACATCCCCTATCCTTTCTAGCATATCGATAAGCCTTGAATAATATCTGTCAAACTCGCCTGCTATCTAATTCAGATACCACAGTATGTGTAAGTTAATCTATCTCAAGACAGAAATTAAAGTGGGCATCGATATCATACGTGCAAAAGAACCCGCAAGCCCCCCCAGATGGGTGAAAAGAACAGGGTAGAAGTGTTGGAGAGAACATCTAAAGCACCGCCATATTGGGTGATTGCAGCAATGAGCGGCTGAAGTTTTTTCGCCGCAGCTCTAGACTTGCTATTCTTTTCGTGTTTGAATTGTGCTGCGCTGGTACTGTAAAAAAGATTCTCCACCGAAGCCTCCTTATAGAGAGCTTTGTGTTCATCGCTTAATCCATCTAGATATCGCTCCTGGGCAGTAATCCAGGGATCTCTGTTGAAACTACCGGCTTTATCAGTACGTTAATCCCGCTCAGTCAGCTAGGAGGGCTTTCGAGGGGCGATGGACTTTAAACTTGGGCTAAGCTGAAAATAAGCGTGGTTCCTCGCCTGAGATTAAGGTGTTGTGAGGGGGTAGATCTCAGATCTTGTGGCTATACATGATCATCAGCGAATAAAAATTGAGCTATTCCGCCACAATTGGCCACAAACGATACGGCCTGGATCGAAAGCTTAGTTATTTCACCTATATACAGCGACCGGAATGATCTATGGGAAAACATGGGCGTCGAAATTGTATGGCGAAATATCTGTGTACGACGCCACACCATACAAATTTAACCCCCCTGTTTTTCCATTGATCATTCCTATCGCTGTACTGGCTCGTAAGGTCGGAAGTTGTTTCAACCAAATCCCCGCACAAAATTCTGGCCTTTTAATTAACGCGCGAGTAACTAAGGGCCATATCGTCAATCCTGTGCAAAAGGCCAATCCCCAGACCAGCATGCTCTCGCTACAGCTGTTTAATAGTTAGTGTTGACTTCCAAAGCTGCCAAATACCGAGTGAGTTGTACGTACACTGTCAGAAAGGCTGGTGAAATGTTAGCGGGACACATCAACATGCTGCTTATAAACTGAGGCAATCATACAGGCCTTTTCACATTATTTCTGGTAATATGTGGAGTTAGTTATGCAGGTTAAGTATTCTCACAGTAACGGTGCGAGTTATGGTTCCCCCAGTCTTAAAGGTAATATGAGAAAAACGCCAAGTCTCGAATAACTTTTCAACCACGATCGATATTAAAAATCTGGAAAGAGAAAAGCTGGATACCATGATGAAGAAGAGTTTGTCTTTCCAGATTTTTAATATCAATCGTGGTTGAAAAGTTATTCGAAACTTGGCGTTTTTCTCATGTTACCTTTAAGACTGGGGGAACCATACATACCTCGACATCAATACCTAGATCCTGGGAAGGCCACAGACGCAGCCAACTCGAATGGATGTGCGCCGACACAAGTCCAGCTGCAGATAGAGCTGATAGAAGCAGTTGGATTAACCGTCCAGTAATTATGTAAAACTTTTGATGCAGGAAACAGATCAATTCTAGACACCGAGCGGTGATGCGGAGAGGATGAGAGGGATGAGGAATGTCTGCCAGTTCGGGAATGACCAAATTTAAGGTTGAGGCTATACGTACTGTATATACGTGTGGGAAAATTAGGGTCGAGTCCATATTGTTAGATCTAAAGTCTCGCCAGGCACGATCGCGATCTACTCTACTAGTACATATGTACATATTAGTAGCTTACATAACCATTTACCTGTTTCCTCAAATTTAAAAACTATTACGCCCCGTACGAGAAATATCGAGTTTTGAATTTTTACCTCTTGGTTTAATCGAAAAGGCTCAACTCAGGCAGCGGCGGAAGCCACAAAACATGAGTTCAGCCGCATCATAGCTTATGTCAGCCAAGTATGCAGGGAAGTATTTAGCCAAGTCACTCTGCGGCTCCTGCATGTCTCGCTGGTCAAGCCTCTTGGCAACGGTGACCATCCTTGCACCCAGTGTCAATTCCGAAACCTACATACATCCTCGAAATAAAACAGCACGCACCCCTCCCTACTCCACATCCCTATACAACCTCACCGGCGTCCCATTCGCAGGACTGAGCGTAAGCCCAATATTCGTCAACACCTGCTCCCTCACTATATCCGCATCCTCCACGGCCCTAAACTCCTGCACCATCCTCACAATCGTGTAACTCGCCGTAATCAGCGCCATTTGCTCTACCAACCCATTAACCACAGCCCACAACCACTTCTTCACTCACTCAACAAGGGGGGCAAAGTAAACTCACGTCCAATACAGATTCTTGGGCCGCCGTTGAATGGAAGATATTCCCACGCTCGCGGCGTCATCTCACCCCAGCGCTCGGGGCGGAACTCGTCGGCGTCGGCACCGTAGATGTCGGTGCGGCGGTGCAGGGCGTACACGCTGTACACGACACGGGAGCCCTTTGGGACAAACATGGGGAGGTCACCAGAGGGGCCACCGCCGATGGGGAGGGTGGTGTTCTTGTTGCAGTAACGGAAGTTAATGGGGACGACTGGGTATAATCGCAGTGCTAGGCAGGTAGTATGTTAGCATGGAACAGAATGGGTGAAGTCAGGACTTGAATTACCTTCGTTGATCACCCACTTGAGATACCGGCAATCCTTCAGCTGCTGGTAGTTTGGTAGCTCTTTCCCAACTTCATACAGTACCTCCTGCCTCAGCTTCCCCCACATCTTTGGATTCTTCGACAGCAGCCAAAACACCCACGACAGTAATGTTGCCTGCATATAAGTCAGCTAACAGAGCCCAGATCCTAGCCCATAACACCAAACCCACCGTTGTGTCCCTGCCTGCAATCATGACGCTAAGAGTCTGATCCCGCAACACTTTCCGGTCCTGTGTAGCCTTCGCGAGCTCTTCCAGAAACACATACTTCCCCTCCTCCTTCTTCTCGACCCTTTGTCTCTGGATCGCGCGGTCGACAAACTCATCCACATAGTCATGGATCCGCTTGAGCGCCTTGGGTAGCCTGCGTGGGCGATATAGTAGATGGTACCCCCACACTACAAGCCGATACCCCATCGCCAATTGCGCATAATCAAAGTCGTCCTGAAAGCTCTCGCCCACGCCGTCACCGCCACGCCTGCGCAGCGAAAATACCGACTCCCCAAACAACGAGCTCGTCGACGTATCCATGGTGTAGCTCAAAAAGAGCTTATGCAGCTCGACGACCTGGCCCTCCCCCGGCGCCGTCAGAATCGATAGCAGGTCTTGGAAATGTATCTCGAGATCGTTAAGATCCGAGATTTGGTCCTTGACAAACTGCGGGCGCAATAGAGCGCGCGCATGTTCCCAGACCTTGCCATCGCTTGTAAAGATACCGTCGCCCAGCAGTGCCGAGAAGGCCTCGTGACGGACCTTTCCGAGCTCCCAGTCGGCGAAGTTGGTGGCGAGGATAGTCTTGATGATCTCTGGTTCAATGCTAACAATGGCATGGCCTATGAACAGCGGGGAAGAGTAGACGCGTGTATTGCCGAAGCGCTGGACCTGGTCGAGGAAATGGTTGATGTGGCGCTTTGACGCAGCGGCGCGCGCGAACTGGTAGACGTTGACAATGCTGAAGGGGAAGACGGTCTTTGTGAGGTGTACCTTTGGGGGGTGGCAGTTGTGTTCGCGGGCATATTTGGCATTGGCGCGATGGTTAAGTAGGTTGTGGATAAGAGGTCTGAAGTAATAGGGAAGTAGGAGGGCAAAAAGCACCCAGAGGAGAGTTGTGTATGCCATTATCGGTGCTTATCGGTTTGATAAGGCGGTGTCTTGGTTCCTGGGACTGGCAGCTTTATAAAGGGCCATAAGGCCATAATTGTTCGGGGGCCGGCCGCCGGGAGTCCATGAGGTCAGGCCAGGCAGGGATGGCCCATATTTATTTTTATTCTCTGCCTGGGATACTCTTTTATGCACTTTAATTATGCGAGTAAGTAATCGTAAGTGATCTATACGAAACAGTTCCATCGAGCATCGAGAATTTCAAGATATCAGAATCCAGTGTGAAGTAGACATATGGGGGCGGCCTTATCGAGGGCCACTCGAAGCCATAAACAACAGCACACCGATAAAGCCCCCAAGGAATCTTTTCAGATTACTCAACTCATCCCTGACCGCGTTTCACGTCTGGATCTAGTTCATAGTGAGTCACTCGGCTTGTGCAACCCGACGAAACCATGTTCCTGGGCGTGCATGCACCAGGCGTCCTCAACAAATCGGATATCCGGGAACTGTAGGGGCCATTATTGAGCATAGAGGGCTTTCAGAACCACATAACGTTGAGATTGTAGACGGATGTATCGACGTCACTAACTTCCGGGAAAGATCAGGATAGAAATCGTTGGTTAGTTGGTTTATTGATAGCCCAGGTTGGAGAAACCCACAAGAAATACGGGCTATGGCTATTCAAGATGTGTAAGTTGGGAGCTGTGATTAAGAACTATATTGGTGATTTGAATGTATGCGATGTGCTTTGTACGAAGAAAGGCACTATTTCACAGTGCTGTGGACCTGGTTGGTATGTCTGATATTCACCCGACATTGCTTCGCCGCCCTATCATTGCCCGCTCGATTCCCCCATAGGTTGACTGAGTAGATGAACATAAGAACGTAAATTACAATCGAGTAGTCCAAAAATAGATCCTGTAAAGTCCTGGTTTTGAATACTAGTAACTGCATTCTGAGCTTGGCGCACAGCCTCTCACTCGCGTTATTCCGGGATGATAATGAGAGCCCCAGGATCCAAAGCATCGAGATGGCCGGTTTTTATGGAGTCGGAGATACCTAGGAGACCATGTTATTGGTTAAGAGGCATGTCCCGCAGGAAGAGCAAATTTTCTTCATAGAGGGATTCACCGCCCACCGGTCAGAGTTTATTAATAGAGTCCTTTGGGCACGATGATTTCTCGGAAGGTACACGCCGTTTTTGTGGTAAGGGTCTCTCTGTAGTGTGGGAAGTACTATGGATGGAAGTGTTTTGCTTCGTTTTGGTGGCTCGGATTTGATGAGTTGCTGGTGTAGGGTAGGTGCGGCAATCCCTATCTATAGGCACAACCAGGTCAGAACATGGTATGCGCATGGCTCTAATACAAACCTCCTTTCTGTACTGTGCTTAATCCAAACCTGGGCTGGAGCGCATTGAGCCGCCATGAGTCAAACATCATTCTTGTGATAGTTGGGGTAAGCGTGTTGTTGGTAAAGGTAGGGAAGTGAGTGATATTTCATGAACGGCTGTTACCATGGTACCGGGAAGAAAATACTCGGAGGCGTTGTCTCGAGCTGCTGAATGAATGAATTGGATTATGATAATGGAGAGTTTGTTCTACGGTTTGTCTTTTTCGACAGTGTACTCGAGCCATGTGTGCACCACAGCGTGACGAAATTGACTGAGTATAAAGTAAGTCTTGTACTACTAACCCTTGGAACGTCATTTTTGCCCTCAAGAGACTTCTAGACCAGCATATTAGGCATGGGTTCCACATATACGTCCCCTCTACTAGATCCCAGTGTGATTTTCTAGATTAGTGGAGAATTCATTCGGGACTCTATTACAGTTGCGTTGTCTGTTCTATAGCAGTAGTTTGAACGAGGGGAGGTTCTTTGGTCAATCAGTCTCGACCTGCTCGGAACACTGCTATTTCGTGATTTACTCGACTCAGGTACGTGTAGAATTCCTGTTTCGAAGGCAGCTAACGGTGATAAGGATCAGCACTGCGCGGCCTGAATACACCATCGACCGACCACACCACTCACCGTAGCCTAGGAGAAACATATTCTTTGCCTATTATATCGAAAACCATCTCACAGCGAACGGAGGATATTTTCATCGAGTGCCCCAGAATTAATCCACAACTCTATCCCTCAAGCCTTGGCCCACCCCCGCCACATATGCTCTACTTCAACACTTCCTGATCCATACCCGGCATGAAACCGGTATCGCGAATGCGGTGTGAACGAATGAATTAATACCACGCAAACAGCTCATAGTTTTGGCTGCAAGTATTCTGGTTATTTAAACTCAAGTATGGCACCCTACGCAATACTTGTACACTTACAACTCCGAAGCCTTCGATTAAACCCACTAAACTCCATGACGTTCGCCGTTTCCTGCCATAACAGTAACTGTAGGATTGAAATAGCGGATAGCCACTGAGGTATCCATTGCTACAAATACTCAACCAACGTGATGCTTTCGCTTAATATTAGGAGCACCTTATGATGTCAAATTCCAGGATGGTACCAGTTCAGCTAGCGACTATCACAATATCCAACCCTACAAGTCAAGATTCCGCACATGTATGACAAGGTGTGATAATCCGAGTTCAGTCATTTCTTTGCAGGCGCCTAACCCTAACCCTACCACTCCAGTGAATTTTCAAGATATGTGCCAGAATTCATTGATGCTATCGTGTTCGGTCATAGAATGATGAAAATGGGGCATCCCGTCCGCTCTGCCATACCCAAACATCATATCGCCTAGTTAGTACTGCAGTGGGTGACCATGTGGGAATCCTGGGTACCGAACTCTTTTGTCGATGTTTTCTTTTTGAAGAGTGGTGGTAGTTGTTGGGGGAGCCCTCACTTACAAAGAGTGGTAGTTTTTTTGAGGGTGGAGGAAATTGTTGAGTTTTTTTTTTCGTATTCGAGAGGTGGTGATGAGTGATGCTGGTGGGGGCGGTGGTGGGGGTTGGTGGAGAAAGCGCACAAGAAAAAAAAAAAAGGATTCACAAGATCAACATCGAGGAACTGCTACCTCGGCCGCATGTGATCGGGGGGTTTCCTATGATATTCAGAAAAGAAAAAAATCGTTGGGAGCACGAGTTCTGCAGGGGGCGAAACAGAACCCTGAATCCCCACACCACCGTCATCCACCATCACTCGACCAATTAAGGCGAGTGCTGCTAGGTCGAACCGCCAAGACTTTGCTAATACTCTTGGATCAGATCAGATCAGATTGGATTGGATTGGACTAAGTTTTTTTTAGGTCGGCGGTGGTGATAGGGGACGGTGAGGTATTTGGTGGTGGTGGTGGTGGTGGTGGTGGTGGTGGTGGTGGTGATAGTACGGGTGGGTAGTCGGTGACTGCCTGGTAAGTAAGTGACGATGACGCCTGAGGTGTTTGAGCTCAGTCATATGTCAATATTCATAAGGTAGCTGTTTACAAGTAGCATCGATTCTCAAATCACCGCCTTTGACAGATGACAGCTGACAGCCGACGGAGGGCCTCCCGCACGCGCCAGACCTCCGGAGACCCGATTCGATTCAGCCAAATTAAACGCTGGGACTCGGCCTGTTGACTAGCCTCATACACTGTCACTCGAAAACTGCGCCCCGAGGTCCCGACACTCCAAAAAACCACCCCGTCCACGCCCAGCCCAGCATACCCCAAGGGAATATTCCATTCTCCGTAGCTATACGTTAGTACAACGCGCGCCCCTTCCCGACACATCCAGAGCCGTCCTGTATCTTTTAAATCCAAATCCACCATAGTTCTACCTCACCTCTACCTCCATCTAGGCGTTCCGCATGGAGAAGGCTAATTACATCAATCAATTATCCCTGGGTCTAGCGAGCTATGTTTTTTCACGTTGACACTGGTCATATCTGTATCTGTACTTATACTAGTACTGGGATCTTAATAACATATCGTCGGGCCTCAGAAGGATCGACATGTAGTACGTAGGGAGAGCTAGAGGCCTGCCGCAGAAGCAGAAAAAGATAAATAGAGATATCATTACGATAGTGTGGCAGTTGCTGGGGAGTCGCAAGGTGCCAATGATAGGATCCCATGTCGCGGACGCATTTTGTACACCCCCCCCCCCCCGGGGGACCACCTACAAATAAAAATCCGCATCACACCCGCACCAAGACTATTCCTTCCACCTCAACCCAACCACCACCCATCCCACCTCCCCACCTCGCCCAAAACTCCACCACACCAAACCCCCCCGCCCCCCCAAAAAATGCCAAAAAAGAGTTCGGTACCCAGGATTCCCACATGGTCACCCACTGCAGTACTAACTAGGCGATATGATGTTTGGGTATGGCAGAGCGGACGGGATGCCCCATTTTCATCATTCTATGACCGAACACGATAGCGTCAATGAATTCTGGTTGATATCTTGACAATTCACCGGAGTAGTAGGGTTAGGGTTGTGTTGGGATGGGGGCTTTGGGAAGGACGGGGGTGGGCTGTGAACACACGGAACTTATTTCATTACTTGTAGAGTATTGTATAAAAAAAGGGGGAAGGGGGGATGCGGAGTCTTGTGTTTGGGGTTAAAGATGTGGTGATACTACTGTAGGATTGAACGGTTTTTGCTATATACATAGTAGATATAGATTTCATCGCCAGTGGGTCTGACCGAGTACTGCTATATATGTATCATCTGGAGTGAATTTAATACACGCGCAGCTAGCTAGATCCCGAGCGCCATACCATATTAATTACACCTTCACGCCCCGGCCCCGCCCACTGGACCAGTACAGTCCTCGCGCGGAATTAAACAGCTATATAAATAGCAAGTAGCTATAGCGCTTCTACGTACGCCTCAGCTGAACCACCGGACCAATTAATCAAGTACTAACGCCCCGTCACGAGTTGGTCTTACTATGTAGCTGGTAGGATGTGTAAAGCTCTACTCTACTTACTCCTATTTCCCCGATCTCCCCTTGCCAGCCGGCCACCCTCGATTACCGACGCGGAGGGAGGGAGAGGTGGTGGGCCGCGGGGGAGGGGGGGGCCCGGTAGGATAGTGCAATTACAACAAACAGAGCACTGGATATAGGTTTTGAAGAAGCGGCGCCGGCGGTGGTGGTGGCGGTGGTGGTGGTCGTGTGAAAGATGAACTAGAATTTCCAAATGGCTCATCCATACCCAAAATCTCACGGGTTTGGGTACGCGGAGGTAAGTAGTGAGGGAAATGGATGCCACAATTTATTCCGATTACGAGTAGCTACTACTAACTTATAACATGAAAACAAAGAGACAGACAAAAGACCCCCGATAGGATGGGACTGATAATACGGGATGAGGGATGCGAGATGAGAAAGAGACATAAGAAGGAAACATGATCTACTAAGCTACGCTACTAACCCAACCTAACCTAACCCAAGCTAAGCTACATGACATGTTGTATGTTGTATGTTGTATGCTGTATGTGGATGCATGATATGATGCATGATATACTAATCTAGGAGACCATAACCAAGTAAACAAACAGCGAAGAAAAACAAAGGAGAGCAGTAAGGAAGGAAGGAACAGAGCTATAAAGCGACAGCTGGTATCTAACAAATTTAAAAAAGCACACATAAGCCACCCCCAAGCAAACACAAACACAAAAAACGCCCGCCGAAAACACACCCCCTCATCCTCACCCCCGCTTCTCTCCCGCCCCCTGATACCCACCCAGCCCTACCCCCTAATCCTCCATCGCTACCTCCGCCATCCCCCTCTCCAACCCCACCACCCCCACCACCCCCGCCACATCCCCATCACTCCGTCTCCTCACCACAGCCCCAGTATGACTCCTACTATACCTTCCCTCCACCTTCTTCGCCACCCTAAACGCACTCACCTTCCCCATCCCCGCCATCCCTCCTGCTCCTCCTCCCATGCCAACCATCCCAGGGCCCTTATAAACCGGGTCCCTCCGGCGCTCCCGCGACGTGGCAGCAAGACTGGGCTTAATCGACAGCGACAGCGACGCGGCGAGCTGGTCGGCCAGCAGCGACGGCGACCGGTCCATCTCGTCGATCCAGCGCTGCGCGGCCTCGATGCTGTCGAAGCGCCGGCGGAGAAAGTCGCCGGTTACGTCGAGGAAGGTGCTGTGGATGTTGATGGGGTGGCGGTACATGTATTGCAGTGAGGGGGGAGGGGCTCGGTGCTGTTGTGGGGGGGGTTTGTTAGTTTTTGTGGTTTTGTGTGTAGGGGGTGGGGGGGAGAGAGAAGATAAGGAGAGCTAGAGCTAGAGATGAGGATGGGAAAGGGGAAGATTCCATAGAGAACAGAACAGAACAGAACAGAACAGAACAGAAAACAGAAAACAACAGAGAGCCAAACACACCTCAACATATGCACCCCCTTCTGCGGCCCCGACGAGATTGCATATATCGCCGGACAGTTCCCCGTCTTGCTCAGTCGCACCCTAAAGTTGTTTTCGTACGGTCGCGGGGCCATCTGTACCACTCTGTACCACTGTATCTGTCTATGCGTGCTAGTCTAGTGTCTATCTGTTCCGTAGAGCTGTCTGTGATGGTGATGGTGGAGTTCTCCTTGTTTTATGGTGGCGAGAAGAGAAGAGAAGAGAGCGGGAGAGAGAGAGCAGGAGAGCAGGACAGAACAGAACAGAAAACAAGCAAGAAGAGAGAGGGGTCTGGCCAGAATCGATATCTCTCGTGACGTGGTGTGTGCGTGTGCGAGGGTGCAACAACCGGCCGGCCCTGCATGCCGGTTGCGGGGTAAGGGATGCGACGAGCTCTTCTTCTTCGCCCGTCGCCGTTGCTTGGGTGTGTGTGTGCATGTGTGAGCATGTGTGAGCATGTGTGAGGAGTGGGGTTGTTGGGTGGGCTGGCTGGCTGTTGCAACGGATTAATGGTCGGACCGGTTGTGAATGCAAGGCGGGGGGGTGCAAGGGAAGAGAGAGAGAGAGATAAGAGAGGTAATGATAGGAACACCGGTAATGATCACTGCTGCATGCTTTTACTGGCTGTCTACTGGCTGGATGGGTGGGTGGAGGCGCTCGCTAGTGACTTTTAGTAACGTAATGGGAATAGCACATACCCCCTGGTGCTACATACATATCTACTATTGCACCCCCGTTTGGGACTGTTACTATTGCTGTTACTATTACACATAACAAAAGCAAAAACATAAACCCGGGCACAGACATCAAAAGGCACTCGCTTTCACACCAAGAGGCCTTAAAAACCCACACTCCACTCGCTCTTGCGCTTTAGCACTCTACTATGTTATTGTAAGAGGTTATTTCCCAACCGCCAATTTCAAGAATTTACAAACTGTGGGGCTCCAAAATGGCAACCAGTACTGTCAATTCTGAACCCCAGTGGGGCGTCGCGTCATGCTGTGTGATATACCAGGAGGACCACAAGTACCCAGTTTTTGGAACTACTATATATAGTACTGCGGCTAGTACCAATGGGTTACGGTATGAATTTTCGGTCCCAACAGCTTATTTCACTGCGGGTAGCGTGATGGACTGTTTATTTTTCGGGGGTAGTTTTGTATACCGTTAACTGGATCGAGATTTCTTGCACCGAGGGGAACTGTCAATTTTTACCTCCTGCAACTGTCAAGTTTGAAGTGACATCAATTGTCGAAGTTGACGGTTGGCAAATACTCTCTTATATGAGCGAAGACAGCGCAACACGTGTACCTACACCCCACATTAACCACCCCCGACTATCGGCGCACCACCCGTTAGCACCGTCCCCATCCCCATCTCCAGGCCCGCCCCCAGGCCCATCCCGCCCACCCACGTACGTAGTATCACCCGACAGCGCGCCGCCTCTGCATCACACACCTCACTAACCGGGACCTGGCCTACCCCCCCCCCCACCACTTCCACTCCTCCAACACCAAACAACCACAACCACGCCCACAAGCGTCATACTCACCACCGCCAACCCCCGCCAACCAAAGCGGCGAACACCGCAGGCCCACCTCGCCACTCTCAAATAACTAGTGCCCGTCGTACCCTCCTTCCTCTCAACCGCAATGCCGCAAATAGATACAGCCTGGTCGCCGTCGGATATTGCGGTGGAGGTGCGGGGCGCGGGGCGCGCCCGGGGGGGGGGGGGTGGCGAGGGTGAGGGTGAGGGTGGGGAGATGGAGCCGGCGGGGGCTTTGCCGGGTGTTTTCATTTACGGGATTTGTGGCTATTGGAAGAGTATCGGCGGTGGGGGCTGTTGGGGGGGGGGGGGGGTTGTTATCGGTGCGGATGCTGGGGGCGTTGGTGTCGTGGTGTGCGGTGTTGGATTCTGTGACGGAGAGGGTTGCATCTGGGGAAGTGGCCGGGGGGTAGTGTGGGAGAGCGGCAGCACAGAGAGCTAGGAGGAGGACGAGTGCTTGCATTTTGTTGGGGTGTTAGTACTAGAGGCAGATCGCATGGGTGAGAGGACTTGAAGCGAAAGGAAGGGTGATGGTGAAGAGGGTGGAGGAGTGAGAAGTAAGAAGTATAAGCACCAGAGAGGATGCAGGTATTTCTTGATACATCCCACCCCCAACCCCTTTTTCGATATCTGCCCTCTTTCAGGTATAGTGTCTAGGCGTAGGTCGTTGGTGCTTCTCCTCATCAGTGTGGGATCCGTCATACTCCAGGCGTTGCTTATTTGAATTCTCTCACCGTCTTCACCATACAGAAGACTCGGGCTCGAATCCTTCACGGCGAAAGAAAAGCAAGTAGTAGGGACAACTGTTGCAACCTGCCAAGTTATCCGGCCGATCATTAACGACTTGAAAGGGGTGTAGTTCCATGATCATAATCGATCCTAAATTTCGAGATTCCCGGTTTGCCTGTAAAATGCGAAACATTTCGAGTATTTGTTCCGGGCCATTCGCGGATATGACAGATTCGTGAATGGACTTGACAAATTCGCGAACAGACTTGAGGTATTTGTGAATGGACTCCTAGGCTCATACATCTGTGACAGGACCAGTCTATTCACGAACAGCCTGGGGAAACTGTTGTTTTAATATCAACACCTGATAACTAATAATGATTTATATTAACCCCGATGACTACTACAATCACCAGAGACCTTAAAAAAAAGACTAGCGACCCTAAATATCGAGTCTGGAATAATAATTAGCACCTTCAAGATCCTTAGCGAGCTTCAGTGACATCCTGTGGCCTCTATCAGCCTCAGGCACCTTTGCAAGCTCTTATTTGGGCCCTATGACCTCTAGTAAAGCCATATGGCCTCTGATAGAGCCCAGGCAATTCGGGTGTTGGTTCCAAGAGTCAATTTCACTACCTTTTGCCCAGTGCATTCGCCAACGGACCGGTCCGGTCCTGGGTGTACGGAGAAAGCAGTCCATTCACGAATTCGAGGTATCCGCCAGTGGCCCGGAACATATTGACTCAATTCGTGCAGCTAAACCTTATGTAATTTATATTGACCCTAGACGAAGTAAGGGGACCGCAATACTAACACATGTACCGAAAGAACACTCTTGGACCCCCGGGCACAGGTCGGATAGACAGTCTAAGGAGTCGAGTTCTAGGTATGCCCATTTCTTGACGATCAGTAGATGTGGTTATAGTTCGTGTGGATCACCGAGACGTTGTTACTACCGCTGATTCTTCGACCCAAGACATAACGTGGATCTGCTGATCTCTTTATCGTAAGGTAGATATAATAAACCACTGTTTCCATTAGAATTAATAGAGTACTCGAATAGACTACATTGATCAAGCAGTTTGGATAGCTCATAAATAATCGCTCACTTAGGGAAGTTATCGTACTGATACTGAGTTTCCTTTGGTGTACAAAACCTTTCTCTCATCCGATGCCGCATAATGGAATATTTTTGGTAATGAGGAGCGGGATCAAGGAGTGCATGTAGCTCTTGCTGATGGATCAACAAGATTTCCTAAGGTTTGACGTCGGATGTGCCTGAATATCTGGGTTTATCTAGATCTGTATATATCTAGTAGTCCCGGATTAGCGAGAAACAATATTTCCTTTTCTTCATTGTTGGTTGAGACCTTTGGTAGGCGGCGTTTGATTCACCGCCACGCACCCTTGCTTAACGTCCCTGCAGCAGCGCTTGGTCCGAGCGAGATCCGAGATAGACAGCAGATCAGCAATATTTCCTTTTTGCAATTCAAGATCATGAATCGAAAGAGGCGATTCATGTCTTTGTGCTGTAGCCCCGAAAACCGGGAATTTCGGCTGCCAAGAATCAATTAGTACTTAGCAAGCTCAATCGTTATGATGTTGCACACACTCTTGGCTTCTAGCCGAAACACATATAGCCATGGTATACATACTTTTCACTTAAGCCTCTTTTATCCCCAGAGGATCTTAATTCCTCGTATGGTTATGTAGACATAACTTGGGTGTCGGGTTTCGCACTGCCTATCGGTGGCCACGCTTTCTGCTCTGCGGTGTGTTTCGTCATTTCTGACTTCATCGAGACAGATCTGTTGATGCTTGATCCTAGTGGTGAGCTTGGGAGGAACTAGCACGGAGGTGTTGCTCCACGCAGTTCTCATGTTTTTGTAAATTGGTGTCCCTCGAGTTATCAGTCGTAGAAATTTAGTTGCTGAAAAGTTAGAACCGCTCTGGTTTTGCGTTCTGACTTTAACTGCGATAAACATTATAAGTTGTCTGCGCATGCTTCTTAGTGTTCAACTAGCGCCAAGACCCCTAGGTCGAGTGACTGTCCATGAATACATGTACTTCTAACGTGTATGGCAACCTCACCCCTTGCTTCGCTCAACCACTCTTCATCCCTTCCCCCCTTCTAGCGACCCTTACACATTCGGAGATATGATTCAACGTGACAATACATCCAAGCAAATAGAGCTGAGGAGATGTGGGATATGGGAAGAGCATATATACAGGATCATGAAGTTTGGTTTATTATTACTCTGATCTTGCTAACTAACTACTATGATAACCGCTCTTTGCTCCAATTGCAATACACATTAATTACTGTTATAACCAAATTATCCTCCTTTACTGCTATCTCACGAGATGAAAAGACCCTATTATACGAGCGGGACAAACGACGATAGAAAAATCCCCTAGAGGAGGGAAGCAAGGGCGATACACCCGACATTGACAACACCATTCTAGAAAGGTGTTAGTATTGATTATGTGAAAAAAAATACAAAGGAATAATTACCTGAGTGTTATCTCCCTGGCAACAGGCAGCTTTGGCATCGCACGCCTTGTTGACTGGTACTTGCACTGTACGAAAATCCAATTAGTATGCGACTTCAAGCATTCGATTCTCCCTATGGGTATCTTACCAGCCAAGGCGGCCACGTTAATGGGCGAGCACTGGACGCCCAAGTCACCACTGCCAAAGACGCTTCCGAGGAGACCAGCACTGGTGGTGTCTCCCTTCTTCTCGACCTTGTTGCAGCAATTGAGCTGAGCATTACCGCAGGTCGTGGTAGCCTGCTGGATAGTGAGGTCACCGTTGACCTTACCGGAGTTAGAAGCGGCGTTGCCTGCGTTTTGACCGTTGTTGCCGACTATCTGGTCCCCGCTGCCATCGTTGCCAGAGATTTGGTTGTTATCGTTGTTATCATTGTTGTCTTGGCGGATGTGGAGGGGGGAGGCGAGGGTGAGAGCGACAGTAGCGAGGAGGGCGAAGAGTCTGAACTGCATTTTGAATGAAGACTTGGAGGTTTTGAGGTTTTGGGGTTTGAAAGGTTTGAAGGTTTCGAAGAATGTGAATGCAGATGGATGTGGAGATGTGGAGATGTGAAGATGTGAGGATGTGATGATGAGATGAGAAGGGAAGTACAATATGAGAATATAGAAGACTTATATACTAAGTTTAGGTCTATAGGTCGATATATTGTTTTTGTTATTGTATGGTTGAATGTTTGTTTGCAGACGACTAAAGGAGATTATGCAGCGCGAATCATGCCAGAGTCGGTGTTGCGGGGGTTGACATACCTACCTGCATACCACAATTTTAGGTTGGGGACGGAGTACTAATCTCGTCGTCAAATTTGTAGGTATGCCGCTGCAACGGTCGTCTGCATTCATTTGACGAGTTGACTTTCTGGTCTCGCTATAGGTAAGTACGAACACGTTCGCCGGTATTACTTGATTTGGTTCCGTCACAAGTAGTTTAATCTGAACCACGATTGCAATACAGGATTCTTAGCAGCTTTTTGCATGCATTAGGAAGAGAGCCGGGCGAATGCTCAGTGGGGCACAGGACTTGTTTCCCGAAGAAGATTTCTTCGCTTCGTTACTCTATCATTACCTCATATGATAAGCTATCTCTGGAGATACTTTTATCACGAGTTCGGAGCTATTTGAGCGCCGTAGTCATATGGAGGAAAGGCTCCTGGTCACGAATCACGATACATCTTGAACTGAACAGATCGATACTTCGTTCGTCCCAGATAGGAAATGGATATGCGTATGTGTACGGAGTTGGACCATTGCGGAAAAAGGAAACCTTTCTCTCGACCCACGGGAACGGTTACGCTGTTTGAGAATTATGAAATCGGAATATCAGCAGCGAAGACATGTGGGCCTCACGTAAGAGCGTGTGCCTGTACCCAGTGGATAGTTCTTCAAAACAGAATATTTGGCGGGGTAGTAAGCGATCTACTTTCGCTTTTGGTACGATCACCGCATTCCTTTCATGAACACCACGTGCGGTCATAGATTATCACTCGGCCACATTCCTCGCCATTATACCCGCACAATTATTTCTCGAGTTTAGAGATTGTCTATATTGCTACCGATCAAGAGAATCTACAGGATCTGCTATAACAAAATCTAACGTTTACAATAAAAAGGCCTTTGCAGTTGTCTCGCCCAATACAAAAGGAAAAAACACAAGAAAAGTTGGGATAATTGAGACAATCTGTTTGGCGCACGAACACCTTGCACACCATGACGGACTTGATGGTTCACATCTAGATAAGCGATGTAAGAGCAACACACCCGACGTTTGCGACACCGTTCTGTTGAATCTGTTAGTAAATGCATAACGAGAGGAATGAAAAGGTAATCTTACTTGGTTGTTGTCTCCCTGGCAACAAGCAGCCTTTGCGTCGCAAGCCTTGTTGATTGGGACCTGGACTGGTGGGTAGTAAATTACGTTAGCCTTTGGTTCTTCTGTATCTGATGCTGAAAACAGAGTGATACATACCACCGATAACGGCTGGAAGATTGATGGGAGTGCACTGGACACCCAAATCGCCACTGCCGAAGACACTTCCAAGGAGACCTGCATTGGTGGTGTCTCCCTTCTTCTCGACCTTGTTACAGCAGTTGAGCTGGGCGTTACCGCAGGTCTGGACACCCTGCTCGACAGTATAGTCACCCTTTACAGCGCCCTTGTTGGCCGCCGCGTTCCCAGAGTTCTGTCCCTTGTTGCCAACGTCTTGGTCACCGGAACCATCGTTGCCGGAAGCGGTGGTCTGGCGGACTGCAAGAGGAGAGGCAGAGACGGCGGTAAGCGTAAGCGCAAGGAAAGCGAAGAGGTTTGAGACAAGCATGGTGGATAAATGCGATGGTAAAAATGGAGAAATATTAAAATAATTTGAATGCTAAATGAGTGTGGTGGTAGCGATGATAGGATGGCGAGGAAAAAAAGTAGAGAGAGGAGAAGACTATTGTTGAGTTTATAAAGGTTTTATTGATTAGGGCGAGAGCGCTATAGGTATGAGGGTTCGGGTGGTCGTGTACTCCTTGGTACAATACCTGCTCATCTTAAAATTTGGAACGCGCATCTTGGATCCGCCTTACCTCGATTTTCATTAATGATATAACCCTTTTACGAGATCTGCAACTTTCCTTCCAGATTTCTCCTAAAATGTCGAATCTTCCTCCGGAACGTTATACCGCCCTTGCATGCTATGTTTAATACGGACGGATATCAATTCCCCCCTTAAAAGCCGATACTAGGGGCGGCGGCATGTGCTCTAAGGAAATTGCCGGTTGTTATGAAAAGTATACGACATCTAGCAAGCACTTCTCTAAGAATCAACATGCTCCGAAATGGTTTCTTCATGGGAAGTGCGCAGAACCTTCATTTGTGGAGAATTCATATACTCTAGCACGACTATATCATTGAAACTTAACATGTGTGCAACCTCAGAATCACAAGTGGTGACGAACAAAGGTTTATGTGTGTCTGGGAGGTTAAGGTCGAGCCTATCAGGTTCGGATAAGATTCAGTTACCGTGCCCGTGCTATGCTAAACGCATAGCATGAATATTCCATCATGGAGATTGTTGGGGCACGTATTAACAATCGCGCTTCTTAGAATTAAGGATTGATGATGACTAGTCCCTTTTTTACAGCTCAAACTTACATGTCAGAGACACACGTATTCCAGGATCTCAGGCCAATTGTGCAAGAGAAAACACGAATCAGGTAGCTTCAAGCTTGCAAGTTTTTATGAGGTGTTAAGGATTAAAATTTATAATGAAGGCTATGAAACTCTTTAAACAAAGAGACGAAAAGTATATATAAATTGGGAACACGACCCGAATATAATAACCCACTTCGGCAAAGCCGACCATCCAACTCTCGGAAATACCGGAACCACTATCTAAATGAGAGAAGTAAGGGCAACACATCCAACATTGACAACACCGTTCTATCAGGTCAAAGTTAGCCGATATCAAAATGGCAGTTAGATGAATAGAGATTACCTGAGTGTTGTCTCCCTGGCAACAAGCGGCCTTTGCGTCGCAAGCCTTGTTGATAGGAACCTGGACTGTGTAACTGTTAGCTTGAAGCCTCTAAGCACCGCTGAACATCCTGGATACATACGAGCGATCGCAAGAGGCACGTTGATAGGGGTGCACTGCACGCCGACATCACCGCTACCAAAGACACTACCCAAGACACCGGCATTTTTAGTATCACCCATCTTCTCGACCTTGTTGCAGCAGTTAAGCTGGGCGTTTCCGCAGGTCTGGACGCCCTGCTCGACGGTGTAGTCGCCAGAGATCTTTCCTTTGTTGGCAGCAGCGCTACCACTGTTCTGACCGGAATTGCCGACTCTCTGGTCCCCGGAGCCATCGTTGCCTGAGGCGACTGTCTGGCGGTTGATGAGAGGAGAAGCCGTGACAGCGGCGGCAAAGAAGAAAGCGAGGATGGTGGAGGGATGCATTTTTGGTATGGGGGTGGTTTGGAAGGTGTTGGTGGAAGTTGAAAAGATTGTGAGTTGCGATAAGATAAAGACTGTGGGTGAGTATGAAGATGCGAAAGTAAGAGCTGATGGTGAGAGCGAGAAGGTGTAGTAGAAAGCCGGGATTTATAGAAGTTGACGTCGTATGAGCTCTCATATGTTTCGTTTGTTGAACTGCAAAAATACCCTCCTTACCGTCGTGTAGGAGGGATCTCACGATGCAAGTACCCCTTCATTGCTACATGATATCATTTCCGAGATAACTGTCTACCTACTAATGAA
The DNA here is from genome assembly GCF_003444635.1 of Morchella importuna. Classification (NCBI taxonomy): domain Eukaryota; kingdom Fungi; phylum Ascomycota; class Pezizomycetes; order Pezizales; family Morchellaceae; genus Morchella; species Morchella importuna. The sequence goes on along the minus strand of NW_025763399.1, from coordinate 1,125,651 downwards.
TGTAGATACTCATCACATATCCGCTAGTGCAGTGGACGAAATGTGCACGCCCATTCTCTGGATTTAATAATCAAATTCTTCAACTTGAAGGAAGTGTAACCCAGCATATAAAGCCGCGAAAATCGCGACTTTTAGGCTCCACATATCCATGCCCAAGAACCTTCGTTAGAGAAGTGTTTCATTCCCGAAAATGTTCAAATTCCGTCCGAGGCTTGTATAGTACTTTAACCTGCAGGAACATACATACGAACATCGAAAACTCTATCAGCATTGACAGAGATCTAAGACAATCATCGACAGGTCTGCAGAGTTTTATGGCCCCTATGCACGAAGTTACTCATACCCGATCACTCGTCCAACTGGGATCATTTCTCCCTTCATGTCCAATGAGCTTGGCGTCGGGGTACGACCTAAGCACTGAAATCTGCTCATATGGAAACTAGGCATGGTAAGGTCAGAATCGCATCGCAATCTCAGAGTATGCAAAAAGAAGTAAGGGCCCGTTTGGGAGCCATCCAAAACAGAGTTATGGGAGCTTAAAACTCCGTTCTAGTGGCGGAAACTCTGTTCTGAGAAAATGTGTTTGGCGGCCTATTTTGCGACCCAGAGTACAATATTAACTCCATGAAAACGAAGATTTCCAATTTCAATAAGTAACTAGGACCTATTTTTTCGCTTAAAACTCCGTCTCGAAATTTTTCCGTTTCCCACCCACTAACAGAGGATTATCGAAACGTTGTTTTCTACGAGCTAGGCCAGCTCCCAAACGGGTCTAAAATACCGTTATCCCAATTTTTCTCATCCCTCCAAAACTCCCCTCTAGGATAATGCTCCTCTACAGAGCAAATTTAATTAATACATCAAACAAAACGTCTAAGTACATGTATGTTTAGTTAATTTCCCAAACGTTCTAAACATTTCATCCCAAGATCTCCCAAGAAACAGTACCTATTACCCAATCCAAGACAGCCTCGCAACGAAGGGATTCCGCAGGAACCCAAGGGGTGCATCAGCGCCAAGAGCACTGAGGATCATCCCTTTGTAGATCGATGAGATATCGACCACCGCAATCTTAAGCTTAGCAATAACTAATATCCGAGGCACCTGCGGTGCCACCTAGGAACGGGCAAACAGGATCGGGGGGTAGTCAAGTAGTGGGGCTAGCTGGTGAACACACACGTGACTTGTTCATACGCTATCACTCGATTGTGATTCTTGGCAGTAATATCAACAGTGAAACATATCAGAACGGGATCTATTGAATTTGAACGTCGCGGATCATTTTGTCAAAGGGAGGGTTACTGGTTAATTTATCCTAGAATACAGCAAGAGGAGAGGATCGACAAGGTCCATTGGCCCAAGGCCAAAAGTTAACCAGAAGCTTAAAGAATACCACCATCTTCCAAAGTGCCCAAGTGTATCTAAGATTCACATCAACACCGGCATTGTTAAATATGGAGAAAGTTCTAACTAACAAATGCTATTGCGCTACTAGATTTACTTGTTAGCTTTTCTGTTTTCAATCATGTACTACTTTTCCCTGTCCTGTTACTTTTTAATCTACTTGGCATGTATTATATAGGCCCTTTCGGGCACAAATTATAGTTTTCATATTGTCTGGCGACTCCAGATCGCATACGCGTTAAGTGACGGCCCATTTAGGCCATGCTTATTACTAGTAACAGGTAGATCACATACACATACCTAAGAGAGTAATTACGGTTTCCTAACTCGGGGATTACCTTAGAAGACTTCACGGGTTTGGTCTACACGGGGGACGTATGGTCGATCTCAGGTGTACGCCGGAGTGATGTATGATACGTAGGGAGTTGATCGACACAACCTCTTTTGGTTTTTATATAAAATTTTAGAATTAACCATACCCCCGTGAAGTCGGTCTACGTGCGTGTAATCCGGTGCGGACAGACATTACGAAAAACTGCTGTAAAAAGACGAATGAAAAAAGACATTGCGAAAAAAAGAGTTCGGTACCCGGGATTCCTATATGGTCACTAGTACAGACTAGGCGATAATTAGTTTTTATGATGTTCCCTAGACGCCCATAACCCCCCGAGAAGTACAACGGCGCGCGCCTGGCCAAAACATACATAATTGTACCTACATACACACCAGTACTACAGCTGTAGTGGCCCACCTCGCGAGTTGCTACGTACCTTTAGATGGATATCAAGTCCTCAAAAAATGGGGCCTTCCGCCCCCCTCCACTCCAACTAGGGGGGACAAAAGCAATTAATGGGGACTTCGGCCCCTTCCCCCCGTTAATCCTTTCGGTCCCCCGTGGTTTTGTTTTGGCCATGCAGGGCTAGGGTTTCGCTCTCGACCAATCAGGCTGCGAGGCCCTCTTCCCACTCTCTCTCTCTCCATCTTCCACCTCCCCCTCCCCACTCAAGATGACCACTCTCCAACCCCCATTCGATGATTGCCTGTTTGCCCTCTCCACCATCTCGCATCGCCTGGAGTATCCTCGCCCCCTCAAGCACTCCTCCCTTCAACAAAAACATCTGAAAGTCCTAAACCTCCTAGCGTTACTATTAATCACCGAGCCTAATAGTGATGTGGCGGCTACAACTCTCATACGCACTACTAAATCTGTTACGATTTTATTCTCCAAAAATCGCCCGTGTACTGCTCCCGAATCATCATACATCCAGACCCTCCAGGATATCATCACCTCGACAACCCGAGAGACCAGTTCCATTGAAGACACTTGTCGGCACGCCCTATCTCTTGTCATCGACAACTGCTCGGGAAAGGTTAAGGCGCGCCTTAACAAGCTTGTTAATCGGCTTAAATCAGGTTTCACAGCCAACCCGCCGTCTCCTGACACCTCTACCCTCCTTTGGGAAAGGCTTCAGTCAACAGGATTCCCGTCCCCGTCCGACATACCGCTTGAAAAGTCGATCGCTCATTGGCTCACAGCTCTCCGCAACGCACCCACTAGGGCACTAGCTGGCACCCGTGCGAGTAGTACTCTCTTCATAGCATACGCTATCGGTCACACTCCAGGTATAGACTCGGTAATTGATGACCCCGTCTTGCTACGTCGACTACAGAAACTCGGCGACTACTTCGCTGCCGTTTGTTGCCTTGTGGAGGGCTACAGCGAACTCGAGCCACGCCTCACCATCACTATTCGTGAAGTAAGCTTCCCGTTCCTCCCCGCTTCTTGATCACCGTCGCTAATCCAATAGATTGCACCGCCACCACCGGAAATCATAACTCTCAAATATGACATTCTTGGTACCGTGAACGCATGGGCCAGCCACCGAGTCCACCATCCTCTCACCCCGGAGAGCCTCCTCTCCGCCTACCCAAGCCTCACATCCCTGTTCGTCCCCCCCCCCAGCACCGACTGGATCGTCCCTCCCGATAATCCACCCCCCAGAACCGTCACGACCTCCGTTCACGCGGAATGCACCCTCCTCACCCATCTCCTCACCCTCAAGCTACCATTACTGGAACTCGGCACTTCCAAGAGCGTCTGCTGGGCCTGTGGGAGCTTTATCGCCGCCCTTGGCAAGTCCTATACTGGCACTATACACCTCTCGGGGCGCCAGGGGAAGGTTCACGCGGGTTGGCGGTTCCCGGAGGGAACGTCGGTGGCAGTGAGGGACGCAGTCGAGCAGTGCTTGAGTCATGAGATGGATATTGTGCTCGCTCGAGCTGCGAGAGCGAGGCGTTCGGATTCGGAGCCAAGCGGGTATGATCAGAAAAGGAAGGCATTCAAAACGACTGTGGGTGAAATACTGTCGGAGGAGTTTTGGAGTGCGGTGGAGTGATGTGTTACCTGGGTGTGCAATGAGGATGTTTGGCATTCTTTCTTTCTTTTTTCAATATTATGTTTTCATTTTCACTCTAGTCAAATAATAAACATTATGCTGTCTTAATACATTACTGGCTATACATCATGATCGATCACTCGATCACAGAAATGCACTCTGTCCAGCCAGCCCCGCCGCCTGCGAGTAGTAGAAAGCAAAACCCCTAACCAATCCACCTGAATGCTCAAAGAAAGAATTTCTCCACTGTGACACCCTGTTAGGATATTCGAAAGCACATACAACACTACCCCATCTGCCGTACGCTGTATTTGTTACATCCCTTCCTATACTTGCTCTTTATCTCTTATCAGAGAGGAACTCATGACCTTATTCCGCGGGTAACCAAAGCAGGGGCATCAGAATGCTCGGAATATTCCGCCCGAGGTCTCTGACGCGCCGGATACGAGAGTCGGGACTCGGCGCTCAGGGGATTGGGATATTATCCCACGTGCCCGACACGCGGGTAGAAGTCTCAGAACCCATCTGATAGCTGTGGCTTCGTCTGCACAGGCGTCAAGAGTCAGATACGCTCACCATTGCAACAAGAGGCCGCAGGGTACTGCAGAATTCGCCTTATCGTCTTGTCACGCTGGCGGTCTGGTTCTGAGTCCTTTGGATTTTGTGTATTTGTCCATGACGTACGCTATCCACTCTATATACAAATAGTTCCCTCCTGCTCCTTGCCCGCTCCGCTGCCTCCTGCCCTACTCAGCTCCTGCTCTCTGCTGTTGCACTGAGAGGCCTGCTCTGGATCACGTCGACGCAGGGTGTTCGTTCCGGGGGAGGTAGGTTATTGACGTTACCACCTGGCGGCCTATTGCAGCTGCCGCTGCTGCTGCTGGGGGGGGGGTCCAATTCCACACGGAAAAGATATGAGGTTTTTGGTTTATGCGCTTTTTCGCTCTGCTGCTTTTCCTTTCTTGCTTTTTTGCTGCGGGAAATCTGGCTGAGTTTATTACTATATGGGTATACGGTTGTCAAGCATTCTTTAGAACAGTTGGTAGCCCAGTATAAAAGTGGTTTCGTATCGAGAGGCCCCCAGGTGACCTGGTATAGGCTACTGCAGGGGCCAGAGGAGATGGCATCACAGCGTTGAGAGGGCCTGAGGAGACATGGTAGAAGAAAGGCTCCTGAAGTTCTCGTATAGTGGATTAACATAAGGAGATTGAAAGTGTCTCCGAGCGTCTCTCATGCCTCCCGCATCTGCGGCAAAGTCGGATAGGCTTGCTGATGTAGTTTAGCTTTCCTAGGTCCTGCTAGTTGTATTGGCGAAAAGCATCATTCAGCCAGCATGTGTGTATGGTCTCAGGAATACCGATTTTGAACATTCCGTGGGCCGGTGACTTAATATACACGGCGGGGTATTTCTGAGGCCCCCGCCCGCTGGCAAGGCAAATGCTTCCTGGTACGAAGCTATCGTCCCCACGATGGCAAATCTTCACCCGTCAGGTTATGAGCAAGGTCTTGATCGTATCATATATAAAAAAAATTGCTGTGCATACCCTCTGGTTCGTCCCAGACTTTATCCACTGTTAACGACACAAATTAAAGCCTTCGGTTGATAATTCACAAAATTGTGTTACGACGCCACTACATCTGGTTCAAACATCCTCTTCCGCTTCTCCAACGTCAACCACCCCAAACGTTGCTAAGGTCATCCCTTACCCCGAACTGATACCGGGACCTGCAGTGCCGGCACTGACTATTCCAAATATACGCCGGAGTGATGTATGATACGCAGGGAGTTGATCGACTATCTCTTTTGGTTTTTATATAAAATTTTAGAATTAACCATACCCCCGTATTAACCACACCCCCTTGAAGTCGGTCTACGTGTGTGTGTAATCCAGTACGGACTGACATTACGAAGCCTGCTGTAAAAAGACGAATAAAAAAAGACATTGCAAAAAAAAGAGTTCGGTACCCAGGATTCCCACATGGTCACCCACTGCAGTACTAACTAGGCGATACGATGCTTGGGTATGGCAGAGCGGACGGGATGCCCCATTTTCATCGTTCTATGACCGAACACGACAGTATCAGTGATCATAGCATGTTATCGACCAAACCCTCTGTATTAATTCGGAAGGTAGACCTCTTGGCGACTTATCCGAATAGAGACTGTTACAAGGACTTAGCCGTGGTAAAGACGCTTATTTGATGTGGAAGCCTTATACAAGCCTTAGAACAAAGTACTTAGGCTTATACCAACTTTATTGGACTCTTATCTGCAGGAAAAGGTTTTCTAACGTCGTATTCCGAATAATGGGTTATCAACTTCCAATAGGGCTCGTCCAATAAAATAATCACACTCTGTAGCATACGCAGGTGATCTTTCAACTAAGTAATCTCTCCAGATAACACAAACGTAACAACATGTCAATAAGAATAGGGAGTTCGTTTAGCTGACGACAGCGCTCATGGAATTACGACACTCCTGGCATCAGTATTTGCTCACGATTGGCATTGATGTTTCGTGACACAGCTTGGGCGATCTAGCAACGCAATAACAAGCTCATACCATATATGCCAATTCGCTACAGTACTCTGTAACCTTCAATTAATTGATAGGGCTAATGGCCGAAAGGTTTACTTGGAAGTATCTATGTATCAGTTGTGTGGAATCTGGATTTGGCTGTGCGGGCGGCGTACGGATCTACCAGATCGACGTACACGGCGGTGTACTGCGGATAGTCGCTTCATTTGTAGCCGGTTTTCAAAACCTATATCAACGCCAATAGATTCTTTACCACGGACCACCAAAGATCGCAAAATCGCGGCAGTCTACCTTCAGGTTCGTGTTTTCATGTATAGAGTATATCCGTATGTAACTATTTCTCAGAAGCTATGATAATCTAATGTTTGGTATCAATTACCGATACTTAGGTCGAAGAAAAGGCCAAAACCACCTACCTCCCTTGCGAATCCCGTTCCGATGCTCATATCCACAGATCCGGTTCCTTGATTCTTATCGGGGGTCGGTCACCATCAAAGGCATACTAGTGCCTTAATTGTAAATGTTATAAGCAAGCTTCCAGATGATGGGTTTTTCTTCCGGGCATGTGCATGGATAGATCTGCATTAGGATGGTTAACATATAGCTATTGATGGTGGAGGTTATTAGAGATTTGGAGTTCTTAAGTTGATCAGCTATGACGCCAGTCACACGAGAGAATTATTAGACCTTTTAAGCCACCGCCGTTGCAACAAAGAAAATAGCATCCTCCACCAACCAGCTAGATATGATGAACTTGGTGTGATTGATAGTCGTGCCCCTCACGGTTGTCCTTTTGATAGATTCAATTAGAGTATCTCAGTGGCCTCTGTGAACAGCGTTGAAAACATCATAGCTACCACCTCCGGCTAGTAGACGTTGATCCCCCTCTCCGCCGATCTTTGTTTCTGACGTTTACTTCGATGCAAATGCTCAACTTGACGTATGCTACATAGAAGCTATGTCACTCCCGGATCAACACCACGCCCACGGAGATATGTCACAGCTGTTTAGCGCATAGCGACACTTCTCCTCGCAACAACCAGAACTACATCCCACCCATCCTACTCCCAAACTAACCTAACATACCTCCTACCGAGCTCTCCATCATGAGTACCAGTGCCAAGTCGCACGTCCCCCCCATCACCGGCACCACCATCATCACACAGGGCGACAAACTCGCCGTAGAGAACAACCTCACCGTCCGCAATGGCCACGTCGTGTCCTCTCCCTCACCGCCCACGGCACCTGGAACATCCGCCCTACCGGCCCCGACGGCGACTAGTTCGCCATGGTGCTTGCGGACAGCGAGGGCGACGAGGAGCTGGCGATGACGCTCTCGGACACGCCTGATCCCTCAGGCGTCTGTAATGCGTATGCGAAGCTATTGATGTCGCCGCTGCCGCCGGAGCAGCTGTGGACGCTTGAAGGGGCGATCGATGTACACTTGCCACCGAGGGATATGCCGGTTTCCGGGTTGCCAAATGATATTAAGCAGGATTTGAAGTGGATCTTGGATTATCAGCCGTAGAGATCTGGTGGTTAGAGGTGCATCTATTGCCTGAGCATAAGAGCTTCGCACTGGCCCATCTCCTTTGTTAGTTTTGAAGTTGAGAAGTCGGGGGTGTTATGGAGAAATGAGGACACGGGAGGATGGGGGAATACTTGCGCTTTTTGATTCGGTATTCTGCAATGAACATGACATCTACAGTGCGCTTTGGTTATTTCCATTAACCCCCACCACTATAGAAGTGGGAGTGTGCTAGAAAGTAGTTCTCATGTGTACTTGCTGGATGTAATCATGTATTATCACTCGCGCAGTCGTTTGTCGTGAGCTCAATTAAGCTCTGGCTCCCAGAACTAGGAAATTGCAAAACATCATGAGTACTGAAGTGGGCTCACTGGGATTGGGATGGGATATCACTGTTTAGTTGGTCGGGTTGGTGGGGGGGGGGGGGTCGGTCCCCGTAGGGCGGAAAGTGTCGAGACGAGACTCCCGGAACGCAAGCAGAACATTTTACGGTACTAGTGCCAGATCCTGCACACAACACGCGTAATTAAAATCCTGCACTAATTGGCGTCCGTGCTTGGAGCTACGCCCTGGCGCTACCTCCATCACAGCCCAGAAGTACCACGAATTCTAAACCGAACTGGCCGCTTACCACCCCCAGGGGACGTCATACAAACCACAAAAAAAAAAGGGTGTGAATAAAATCTTTAAGAACATCAATTTCAATGAGTTCGGTCATAGAATGATGAAAATTGCCATACCCAAGCCTTGTACTACGCGTGTGGGATAAGTTTGATGCGGCTTGCCGCGCCGTACTAGACTTATCCAGAGGCGGGCCCATTTCCCGGAAACCTTATTGGTGCCGATCCACAATCTGCCAATCAGATAACCAAAATATACTCGCGTCAGGGAAAAAGAACCAGAACATGCAACTGACGATTACAGGGATTATTTGTATGAGTGATGTTGAGCTGCCATACAAAATATGCATTTGCATTTTCTGGTTCTTACGGTGAATCTTGGCATGGCAGCAGGGCTGTTCCAGCCAGCTTCCTCCATCTAAACACTCACTGTTTCATCTCGATACTGTGCCAAGTTCTCCATCTTTCAGATCCCTGATACAATGAGCCACATGTTGCGCGCACTTTCCCTTGTATCTGTACCGAGATCTGTACCGAGATCTGTACCGAGATCTGTACCCGTATTTTGCCACCGTTTGTATCATTCGAACGAGGTTCGGACACACGTACGCAGGCATTTTTATTTTACAAGCTAATAAATCGAGGTACAAGCACCACGCACAGGCTCGCACACAACATTCGAATACGACGGGTGAAGATAACACTGGGCAGAGGAAGGGAAAGACTAGCTGGACTACTTCTTATTCCAAGATCACCATTCGAGAAGCAGAGAAGAAACTAGGCATTAGACTAGAATCACTCAACCATAATGCCATTCCAGTTAAGAGAATATTGGCCTAAAGCAAGTCTATTAATGGAGAGGGGGATTCCATCTTGAAAACCAAGGAGAAGGTTTATGCCGGCATAGTTGGACATCTCGAGATTGAAGGCTATCCTACGGAGGTGAATCCGGACTTTAAAGAAGCCAACATCAACGACTTGGTCTACATCATGCTCCATCCTATTCTTTTGGATTTCAGGCGCAAGACGGGACGCTGCATACGCCTACAGAGGGAGAAAGAGATCGTTTCTGTGGACTCTGAGACAGGTGGCACAGAGGAATTTGTTGTGATGGATCTCATTTCGGTGACGAAAGATAGGTTTGTCCTCGTCATAGAGGCAAAGAAAGCTTCTCTTGGAAAAGCGATAAAGCAGTGTTTGCTGGCAATGAAAGATATGAAGGACAACAATAGTTATGGTAGCGGCAATGGTGATGGTGGCGGCGGTGGTGATGGCGGCGGCGAGGTCTACGGATTTGTTACAACAGGAGAAAGGTGGCGAATGGTCAGATACGATGGTAGATCTTTTGAGCTGACAGAGAATATGGACGTATTATTCGATACAATGGGCGAAGATAAAGAGAGATGGATGAGGGACTATTCCGCTCTGGTGGACTGTATGGACGTCGCGTTGAGCAATGGGTGCAGTGTACGGAAAGATGTGGTCAACTAAGGATAAGCACTATGGAGGTCTTGATATCTTTATTTTTTGTTGGGTAGTATATATATATAAGGACCCTCTATTGTACTTGAGTTAATTAGCAAACGCTCATTGATGATTACACGAGTGATAGCGCACGAGTGTCATCAAATACATTAAGCTTATTATCACAGGATTTGTACTTGAACCTTAACAAGTCGATTGATGTACATGTTGAGACGTTCGTAATTTAGGACACCCCCGGTCGGGAGGCCCAATGAGGACTTGTGGCAATCTGTCACGCATGCTCAAAACTACAACTCTTACGTTATCTTGATCACGTTGCCATAAAGGATTTATTAATTGATAACATCATAATTTCAATGACGTTAGAAGGCGAAGATAATGGCTGGCCGGCATGCGCTTTTTGGTTTTAATCACTCCTGGGCGCAATGTTGCAGTGTTTATCAATTGTCGTAGACTACTTAATCTAGACGCTCCCTCACTCGAGCACTTCTGCACATCAACTGTAGGATCTACCTTTTCAACGATATTCCGGAAGACTTGGTTTCGACCATCTGTCCCAGTAGGCAAGTGGTGGAAATGCCTATCTACAGCAAGTAATAACATCATTGTGGAAATATGCGAAGAATCTCATTAGCCCAGCCAGCTAGCCTTGATAACCCCTGCTTCTGCAATATTGTCATACTTTTTTACTACGAAAAGCACCAGAAAATGCAGTTGCTCAGGGTGAGGATAATTTGTATGGAGTGACGGCGATGTCTCATACAAAGCATCCTTGCCTCCGCCACTTGTATTTTCTGGTTCTTTTCGTGGTAAACGAGTATGTCGCTGAATATGAACTTCTTCGTCCAGACAGATCAATTGTAGAGATAATTCGACACAGCTACATCATGTGATATATTTGCACTCCCTCTGCTATTGCGGCAGATATCAGTAGTAGGAATAATCAAAGCAGACAGTTTGATGGTTACGTTTCTTTATTGTAGGTTACCAAATCATAAAACACAACTGTTTCCCCATCCCCCGTGCATGCTCTTCTCGTCCCATACAATCGAGCAAAAATGGAGATGGGCTAGTGCAAAATTCACAAATCCGACATATCCCCTCATTGCAAAGACTGATAATCAATGATCCATTTCACATCCTGATCGATGTCGTTCGGCAAGCCCGAAACAGGCATATCTCGGGGCGGTAGTCCCTCCGCCTTGCCCCAACACCTACCGAAAGGGGGCTCCTTGTATCAACGCATTGAATTCTTCCGTGGATAGCAGGTGGCTCCCTGCCGTACACATGGTTAGCATATATCAATCATCGATATCACCCAGAACGTAAAATTGCATGCTCTCCTACCTAGGCTCCACAATTGCATCTGCGAAAAACCACAGCTGCTTGGGAGGTGTAGGGATCCCCAGAGGCTTTACGACAATGTTAAAAACGCCGGAGTCATCGGGGGTGTCTTCGAGGGTCATTGCCAATCTCTCCTTCCCTTTGTCATCCCCGCAGAAAATCAAGGAAAACTCCTCTGGGGCGAGGTAGAACGGTTTTATTTTCCAGATTCCGTGAATGGTGAGAGATAATACTACGCGCCCGTCCCGCACAGTAAGATTGTTCTTTGCGTTTAGTTTGTCGCCTTGAGTGATGACCGCGGTACCAGCAAAGGGCATACATTTAGACATGATGAGTAATTATTGATATTGAATACTATTGTGACCTGGAAGGGGAGAATGTAGTCGGTTACTCGAGAGTGAAAGAGAGGCTGGACGTCCCCTTTGCTCCTATTATATCCGTGGTGTTACGGACACCTGTGACATAGTTCCTACGTTACATAATATAATGTCCCCCGCCCTTCCGACCAGGAAGTGCCATCTCCTTTACAGTTCACACGAAGGACGAAGGTCACTCAGCGATAGCGCAACACTCTCGCACTTCGCTAGAACTAGCAGAATCCATCAACGAAGGATCTTCATCATAACCATGTTGAGACCAGTCAGCCGCCAGGTAGTCAAGGCAGGGTTTCCAACGGTTCACCCGTTCTACCAAACAAACCGGTTTTGGTAAACCGGTTTAGTTAATATTTCGGTTCAGTTCTTGTCGTTCATAACAATAGAGACTTTGCGCTGGCTGCAGCCAGCGCCCCCTGCCGCCAAGAAATTAGGGTTTGGAGCCGGCTGTCGCGGCCGTTGATGTGTGTGTGATGTCACTCGAGCTATTTCACGAACTCTCACCTGTTCACCTTCATGAACTATCACCTGTTCATCTTCACGAACTATCGCCCTGTCACTCAGCAATCCATCCCTCTACAATCTATCAAATTACTATAGAGAAGTACAGGTAATCAATCTTTATCTTTTGTTTAGTGATGTTGCAAGGTACTTACTGTTCAATAGGTGTCAGCGGGAACGAAACGAAACAAAACAGCGGAACGAGATTTCTTTTGACTGTAAGCCATTATTTCTATCTCTACTACTAAGTGTTGATATATTTACTGTAGGAAAATGAAATGCGATCGGCGTGAAACGAAACGAAACGCCGCTGAGACCATGAGTTACTTGGGTTTAGTTCTCAACACCTGTTCAGGCTCGGGTTCTGATGTTGCAGACTCTGAACCTGCTGCTCTAGAGCCGGAGAGGAAGAGAGGAAAGGCATGGCTTGCATGGGAGGATAGAGCTCTGGCTAAGCAGGTGCTGGCGGATGACCCTATTTTGAATAGGCCGGGTGGGAAAAAAGAAGACTGTTGGCGCGAGGTGGCACTTAATTTGAGTAGAAAAATGAACATGAACCGTTCTGGTTCATGTAAAAACAGAATGGACTTGTTGGTGGGGTTGCATCGGGTAAGTTCAATTCATGTTCTCATTATTGGTCGCGTGCGTTCCAGCTTCAAGTTACAGTTCTAATTCATCGATACAAAGCAGACACACGATCAAAACAGAAGACCTGCTCAGTTGAGGAAGTGGATCTTCATGTCCGCAACATGACTGATATATGCATGTTATTTGACTCTGTCTCTACGAATACTGAGATTCGGCAAAAAGCAAAAGATAAACTTACGGCTAGAAAGGAAAAAGCTACACAGCTTAGGATTGCCTCCATGAGTTCCCAGGTTCGCAAGAGGGATTTGATGGAGGCAGGAGATCCTGTTGAGGTCTTGAGCGGGATTGAGACTGTTGAGACTGCAAATGGTGAACCTTGTAGAAAAAGGGTTCGCGCTCCCAAAAATCAGTTTGCCAATGAAGTGGAAGGAGTTTTAGCCGGCCTAAAAGAAAAGTCAGAAGCATTCCGGAATGCAATTTTAGAGAGGGAAAGACGGGACCGCGAGAGAGAAGAGAGAGAAAAAGAAAGGGAGGAAAGGGAAAAACAACGAGCGGAGATTGAAAAAAGGAATGCAGATGGACAAAAAGAACTCAATACTAAACTTGACGTTCTGATCAATACGATGAATATTTTTGTTCAACACTCGCTTCTTAATGCGAAGGAATCTGACCAGTCAAGTATATAAAGGTTTACTCTATATAATGAAAATATTCTTCGAGCGATGGAGGTGCAAACAGCCCCGGTATATCCTCATCTTCCGGTCTAGCAAAGTACTGTGATATTTGAGGCCGATGCAAGCAAATATGTGCGTTATGCAATAGGACTGCTACCGGATACTGGATACCGATTGGAGAGAGAAGTATCTTCTGACTGCGGGTAAAGTCCAGGTATGAAAACATTTGCAAGACTTCCTTGAAATACCACTCGACTATTATTCTGACTTTTGACATTGTTCTATTCCAGTGTTGCTCATCGCCACCTATAGCTGCACCAGCAAATGGAGAGAGTAGATACTCGGTAATTGGATAGGCGGGGTCTCCATAGATTTGTAGGATTGTCCCGTCAGGTGCATAAGCATGCCGTTCTAATATATCAGATAAACCACTCTCATTCCACACTAAAGCATCGTGCTTTGTTCCCTCTACTGGCCCATATAGATGAATTATGATTCCATCAGGAGTGACTACAGCCTGGTACTTGAGACAATGCTTTCTTTTCCACCCATTGTAGACAGCTTCTTGACCATATATTGGGCGTGCAATCTCGCGTAATGTACAATCAATGAATCCAAAGCAGGTTTCCAACGGTGCTCCCCTATTCTGTATCGCAATAGTGAATGTAACAAGGCGTTCCGGTGTAAGCCTTTCAACGTCAAACACTAAAAGATGCTTCCATCTCTCGTGTATCCAGAAGAGTAGGGTGTTGACGATTCGTGAAACACGCTCTGGTTTTCAGCCAAATTTGAGGTACAAATCAGCTAAGCGGTTTGGCCAAGAAAGCCTAGCCAGCAGCATACAAAGAGCAGTTATTCCGTCCTCAAAGATATGGTTGTCGCCTTCAACACGTTCGAGAATTTGCATACATCGTGCAAGCCTGTAAATCTCGTCGCGGGTGAATCTGACTATACATTAGAGCTATAGAAAGAAATTTCACTCTATTACCTCTTACCTAAAATACATTCTCCAGGCGTCACCTTCTAAAATATCTAGTTTTATTTGTCCTCCTTCACGTCCTTGTCCACGCCACCGGATGTTATCAACTCTTGCTGCCTGTGTCAGGACTTCAAGCTCAGCGATGCCTTCAAGGAAGTCCAAGTGATAGCTTTCGAGATCGGCCATTGATAGGGCTTACTCTTGGCTACCCAGGGAATCAAAAATAGTGTCAATCGGACAGATATTGGTAGAGTGATAAGGAATCATTGATTGAGGATCTAATATGGGCAATAGGTTCAAGGGCGGGCTCCAAATCTACAGCTGGCTCTATGAAGGCTCGGCGTTGCAACGCCAAGGCGGGCGAAAATGGAGCTGGCTTTCCGAACGCAAAGTCTCTAATCAAAAACCGGTTCAGACCGGTTTACTAAACGGTTCTATAATGCAGGTACCCGTCACATAGAGGACTGGTTTTGGGCGGGCTCAATTGCACCTAATAAACCAAGAAATGGACTCTGAAAAATGATCTAGTTTATGAGTCTGCAAACCAAACAAAAAAACGGTTCTAGTTCTTAAACCGGTTTAGAGAACCAACACCCAGTTCAGTTCAGTTCAGTTCAGTATGGTATGACCTCCGAATACAACCGGTTTCAACCGTTGGAATCACTGAGTCAAGGCTCTTCCTTGGTCCCACATTCTGTTTACCGGCGATTCGCTACGGCATTTCGCTAGCCCACTGATGCGTCGGGGTTTTACAACTACAGAAGTAAGTCTTCAAGTCCTCTGGTACTTGTTTGCAGGTGCTCATACAAAGCTACTTGTTGAAATTAGTATTTCGAGACAAAAAATCATACTAATAATGGCTTTCTTAGGACGTCGCGGTCATGAAAATCCAGCTAGGTGAGGTGAGACGCGAGGTTCACGAGATTAAATCAGACTTGAAGGATCTCGGAAAAAGAGTTGACAGGAAGTTCGATAGATCTGGCAGCAAGATAGACCGTTTGGTTTACTTTTTTTCTCGGTGGCCTTGTGTTAAAAGGAGGGTTCGACTTTTACATGAACAAGGAGGTTCAGAAGGATCGCACCGCAGGAGAGAGTTGTGTTACTAAAAGGTGAACGCGACCGTGGGAGTGACTTGGTATGTTGACTTGATGGTATGGCGGGCGACAGCTGGAAAGGTATTGCGGGTTTCCACAAGTAAGCGAACATTGAGGTGGTAACCATACAAACCACCTAACAACATCAAAATTTCAAATTCGCCCTCTCGAACTGACATTTTAGCTGTAGATACTATCACTACCGGAGAATCCATATCTAAGATTCCTTTGCTCCATCTCCTTGTGGTTGTGGAGAAATACGCTTTTGAAGTTGCATTCCCATACAAATTTTGGTTGCAACGTGAATGTACGCTTACTTGTGGAAACCCATAATACCTTCGTTTCAACACCCAAAAATTGGGCTGCTAGATGGTTTTAGGAATAGTGGGAACCAAGATGGGTCATAATATTCCTATAGTAGGATTAGAGGTTTTGCTATCGCAACTTTGAGTACTGCGATCACCTCTCTAAGGCTCCGTTCGGTTGACGTTGAATTGGTTGTAATCCATGGATTGAACATAGATTGCAACCAATCTATGGATTTTTGTGTCAACCGAACAGACCATAAGTCTAGACGTTAAGCGTTGTAAGTTGAAACCTTCCAGCTGTCGCCCGCTATCCCTTCGTTCGTCAGAGCAAAAAGGAAGACATATTAGGCCCACGACGGCGTGGTGATATTCAGAAAATCTAGCTACCTACAGATTCATGTGGAGACACCAGAATAGGTATCGGAGGGGTCACAGAAGGTGACTTCACAGCAAAAGAGGTTCACGGAGTGAGGGTTAGGTGTACTACCGAGTAAAAGTTGCCTACCAGCCCCCAGTCGTGAAAACGCACGAAGGGATACAGAGTCTGGTAGAATTATTGCGAAAGTGGGTTTTCCGTGACCCGATAGTCCTATTGGCCTTTAAAGGAATTTCTGCAGTGAGCACGGACCAAGAAGCCCACTCTTTTAGTTCTGACTTTCGCAATAATTCTACCAGACTCTGTATTGTTTTCCTACCGGCGGGTTGGTATAAGGGTTAGGTTTTGTTCACGCCATAGCGTTAGCTGCATGTGACATTCTTGTACCAACGAAACACTGATTTAAAAAAAAAAAAACACTGACTTTGTTGACGTGTCTTTTACTATAGTACTAATTTGCTTTTAATAAAGACTTTGTCTGAACTATGCGCCACAACGAGCAATCCTCGGTCCAGTAGGAATCTATCCCCGAATACCAAACCGTGTACGAGAAGAGCACAAACCTCAGTCCGTCTATTTAAGGGTGGGTGCTTGCGGTTACTTGCATTCCGTATCGAGAGAAAGGATAATGGGACTGGCTTAGTGAGAGCAGGATGCGTTTCCAGCGTGAGATGTGCTCTCCCTCGGGGAAAATGCTAGCTAAAGGTGTATTCAGGTTTTGTTAAATTCGCCGCCACTCCTGCTGGCAAGCTACGGTCATCACTTCAAGTGCAGTCCTCATCGGGGTTGCATCCAACATGGTGGACAACCATATCGGCAGGAACCATTCGGTCAACAACGTTGGCAAAAAGATTGAGAAACTTGATGAAAGGTCGATCGTAATCAATCAGAGATCCTCCTCAACACCCAACAAACCTCGAGCTGTACGATGAAAGGTCTTGATGGAGATAAAGAACCTCTGAGGCAATTTGTCAGATGCCATGACGGTTGTTTAAAGTTGAAGGCACAGGGTTTGAAGTGCAAACCCATCCAAGACTATTGAGAACCCAGAAGTGTAAATCATGGATTCCGATCCTCAAGTATTGCATGCATATATCTGACTCCGAGGAAAAGATATTTGCTCAGCTTTATTATTAGGTAGTTCTACATAGAGACCAAGCGTATGGCCTTTTTTTCCCTCTAATAGAAGATTTGCATCACTGAGGGCGTTTGCTACTCAGGCTTTTTACGCTGTTCGTACCTTGTACTGGTAGTGGCCTCGCTTTTATATTTTTTTCCTTCCCCTTATCTAGGACGGACCCTTAAGTTGGGGGCGCTTCGAGATAGCTGGATTTTTACCCTCTCGCTCGGGTCTTTGATTAGAGAGTTTTGGGTGTTGAACAGAAAGTCGGGCAGGTTGGGCGGGGGGGGGGGGGGTGAAGCTATGACTTGCAAGGATGCATCGACTAAGGACTCTATTTGTTCACCGGCCTCTATAAAAATGTGAACGGCTCTATAACGTTAACACGAAAGGATAATTATATAAAACTCCATTGCTAACCAACTAACCATAACCAAAGGATGATAAGTGAGACAGAGACTGAGAAGGAAAGCTAAACTAGTTGTGACGTAAGCCCTCGCTCGCTTGCCGTGGGCGTTAGGTGTTAGAACACAGTTTACTTCTCAACACCACGACCTTCCTCAGTCCATGTTCCTTTGCTGTGATCGACAAGATTCTTGCTACAACCATTACATTTTCTCAACAAAAGATGCTTCGTCTATTCGTTAAACAAGGAAGCATCCATTCAACCCGAATCCAGACGAGGATTTACCCCCGCGGCTTTATTCATCATCGCATGGTTTACATTACTAGACGGTACGTACCATATGAGGTGCCCGATATTAAAGAAATAGAAGAATCAGAACGAAAGAAGAAGAATATCTCGCTCGAATCCCGTGTGTCCCGCCTGGAGGATAATTTTATCCAAGTGTCAAAGGTACGAAATGAACATCATGGTCATGGGCAACCCTTATAAGGAAACCCAGTCTTCTAATGATTGACGGTGCCTTCTAGGATATTGCCGATATAAAAGGTCAACTGAGAAGCATCAAGGATACAATGAAGCTTCTCATCATCCAAGTTATTATTATTGGTGTGGGTATGCCGGTAAGTGTACTGCCAGAGTGGTACTTGATATTTTGTGTTAATTGGTTGCTCACATTTCCGTTGAAGGCCCTATCTCTATCCCTTCGTCTGCTCGGTTAGGCCCCGACGGCGCCATGATCCTCAGATAACCTCACATCCGTTCGGGAAAGTATCGGTGATCAACCACGGACAGTACTTTACCACGTATTTGAACGCTATAGAAACTCGATAATATCATCGAAGTCCTCTTCGGATGTTTGGAGTTCCCCACTAAACTCACGTGCCTAGTAAGGAGAAGATGTGGTAAAGGAATCTCTGCGTTGTATGCAATTAATGAATTAAAAAAAAAATCTCTGCGTTGCGCTTCGGAGGGCGAGTGATATTATATGAACGAATTGAATCGTTTCACCCGTTGACAAGGAGAAGAAAACGGACAACTCGGAATAGACATTTTTCCCCAGATATGTATCATAGTTATATACAAGATTGCGGTACTACATGTATGTATTGAGCCTTGAGAGATTCGGTCTTTATACTGAATATGCAGTCTTCATCTTTCGAGAAGCTCGATTGCGCAAAACTTACTCGAGAGGGGAAGCGAGTACAGATGCAGCCATATCTAAGTCGAGAGCGGAAGCAAGCGTAGCTGCAGCCATATCTGGAACACTAATACCCCGAGCATGCTCAAACGCCTCAATGAGGCCCTTCAGATGCGCCAATCCCGCCAGCACCACCGCCACATGCAGAACCTGATGGCTCGCGCCCCAAATATCAAACCTCGTCTTAAACCATCTCTCGGGGAACTGTATTTCACCTATAATATTAGTTTCCCATCACCACTCACCCCGGAGTGTATTAGAAGAAATTGCTTACTCTAGTCGCATACGCCAATGCCCCAATCAGATTCAACCCCGCAACACCACCCAAAGGCACAACTTCGCACCTGCCTCCTACAGAGGGCAACCAACAGCTATGCATCACTGGCATTACCGCGCTCAGTCCCAGGAGCGTAAACATCGTAGCTCTAAAGGACCTCATAGCAGGAGCCCGGTTTGCGGTTTTTGTAGTGAAGCCGATACAGATAGCGCTCATGACGGTAGAGAGGGCCCAGTAGAAGATACGGGTGTTTTCGAGGGTGGGAAAGGCGTAGTAGATGGTCGGGATGGACGCACCCCACATGAGCAGTGTGATACCGATTATATCGAGCTGCAGACCGATGGTGAGGTATCGGGGACTGTGATTGGAGATTGTATGGTACCTGGTGATTATTAGCATAACGGGAGGCAGGGGA
Organism: Morchella importuna; assembly: GCF_003444635.1. Taxonomy (NCBI): domain Eukaryota; kingdom Fungi; phylum Ascomycota; class Pezizomycetes; order Pezizales; family Morchellaceae; genus Morchella; species Morchella importuna. The sequence goes on along the minus strand of NW_025763399.1, from coordinate 1,106,025 downwards.
GGAGGAGGATACATACATGGCGGAGAAGAAGAAGCAGAATCCGACACCGAGGAAGTAGATACTGAAGACTATGATATCGCCGAGGGTGGCGCGGGGGGTGTAGAGGTACCAGGGGAGGGCGAAGAAAAGGAGGGAGCCGAGAAGGTGTGTGTAGATATTGACTGGGCGTGGCTTTGTGAGCTGATGATACATTGTGAGGGGGGGGGAGGAGGGGTAGGGGATAGTACCAGTTTCATTATGAAGGTAGAAAAGGGAGCTCAAGCATTTCCGGAAACAATAAGAGGGTTGTCTAGAAACAGATATAGGTTCAGCAGCTATATGCTATGGAGGAAACTCGGGGATGGGACTATACCGATAACCGGATTCTATAAACTCATTATTTCTAAAGATTTTCGTTAGAACCTAGGCAACTTTCGATTCGGCAACAGACGTTTTGTCCTGCGGTTAATCCTCGCGGAATATTCCCCATTTCATCCTGTATGATGAAAGAAAGCCAGGAAGTAGTGGCCCCAATTACCAGAAAAATTGGGAATCGTCCGTTGAATCTCCCCAGAGGACGTGGAGTATTTCCGTGTCATATGCGGTGTTTTGGGATTGAGCTCATTCGAACAGTCTGAAGTTGGAAGCACTTACTGTTGCCATTTTGCTATTAATAATATCGTTTGTTTCGATATCAGCCACGTATCGACTCGGACAAAGTTCGCAATGTCAACTTACGCAAATCAAACCATGATACCAAAACCCTGTCTTCCAGTAGCTGCAAAGAGGTCAGCTAATACTGCTAGTCAGGCAAGCGATATATAGGTATACGGACAACGGCGGTATTCTCGATATCCTCGATATCTGTATAGGCGGTCCCCTTCCGGAGATGTGTCATCTTTAAAGCTTGAATTTCTGTCTGTTAATATGTCGAAAATGTTGAGGAGGAGATGAAGAGTGAAGAGATTTCAAAAGACTTCGAGGCTTTAGCGGGGTAAAAGTCCTCGCGAGTGTTGTGGGTGTAACTGCGATTGTGATGATGATGGAAGTGTTACGTATGGGGAAAACTTTATATTTAGATTGGGACATATCCCACTAGTATAAATACATCTCGCAACCCGGGCATAGTAATGTTGCACTATATATATTTTCAAATCGCTCTCCAGTTTTACTCCTACAGAAAAGGTTCAGTCCTATCGTTACATATTTTGGACAATTGATCGACCACGCTTCCAAAATATTCAATGGCCCGACATGAGTTCTCTTCCGCTGGATTTGGGTCATTTCCCTGAGCCGAGTCTGTAAGGGTATCCTTACTGCGATAAGATCTTAACTTTGCTTGACCACAAGGGAAACAAGAACTACTAATTAATTATCTTCATTGAATAGATCTGCTGGCCGGGAGTGAATGAAGTACTGCTAGTCATGTATCACCAGCTACTGTACTAGCTAGACGACCTGGGTTTTCAGCTTCGCAGGACTTTTTGCGTTATAAAATACAAACAAGGGGAAGCTTCCGGCCAATCGGTACAGAAAGTCTTTAACCTACTCGGCGAATCAAATAAAAAATGGTCACAATCGCTGACGCAGAGCGACGAGGTTGATAACATCCTATCCGACCGCCTATTTTACTTACCTAAATGAAACGGGTCGTCTTGGTCGGGGTAACCCCGTTGAACTACATGTAGTTACTCTCTTTACTATGACTTGTATTAAGCTACCCCCTACTATACTGAATGTTTCCGGTGTGGTATATGAGAAATCATAGATGATTCACAGGCATTATTATAGTTTCCGGTAGAGCTATTGTGAAATCGCGAAGGCTAAAAGCGTTGATTTTTTCGATCTCTGTGCTAGAAGTAAAAATATTTCAAGGACAAATAGGGTTGCTTTTTAATATCGGGACACCGAAAAACTCACTTCCACAATAATTTTACTGGAGACTGTAGGGCCTTCTACGGATTCTGGCGAAAATTTCACAGTACTTTGTGTAGTGCGAATCCCTCGAGTCTGAGCCAAGCCAGCCCCCCTGCCGTTGTCAGTCCGAGTGATAAAGGATGTTCCTCCACAAGCCAAGAATCCCAGCACGAACCCCTGCACCCCCAACCAAGACTTAACCATATCAGACCCAGCGAGAAACTTAAGCCTACAAAGAGAGCAGGGAAGCAATCTTTGGTAGTATAGTGGTTAGTATACTCGCTTGTCATCTAATGAAACGCGAGTGACCGGGGTTCAATTCCCCGCCAGAGAGTCTCGAATATCCCTACTCCGCCTAGGGGTGGTGTGAATATTCTTTTTCTAGGATCACTCATGAAATCCTTTTTTGCGTGGGTCTCAGGCCCCTAGTAGGTCTTGGCGCTTCTATCTGATAGCGGGAGTTTGGATGGCGGTAAAGCTTGGGGAATCGAGGAATTCGTTGACATCTGCTCTACTGATGTTGCGCTGCATTTCGAGATATGATAGATGCTTTAGATCGAGGTTACTAAAGGGTCCACTACCTACGCTCTCTCTTTGTAGAACAACTGCTAAGTACTATAAACGAGGAAAAGGTATCGGTGCGGTTTTGTGATGTTGTTCGGGAGTCACAGGATCAGCACTCTTAATCCTAGGGTGTTCCCCGGGAGCTCCCCGGTTGTGTTTTATTGGGGGGTATGATTCAATTGCTAGCTATATTGACATACCACCGCATGAACGGTGAAGCTATCTGGGAAAAAACTAATCACCTGTCTTGTTGGACGAGGAAAGAATAGTTACTTTGGTGCATGCTGTGAGTTATTGCTTTAGGTTACTCGATGAGACCTCCCACAAGAGTAAACCAGTCGGGGAGGGTACCGGTGTAGCGCGGGTGATGCGGTGTGATAGGGAGCAGGAAGTAAATTCTGGTTCGGGGGAGGAGCGTAGGTATATACTTACATGATTGTAGGGAAATTATATATAACAGGCCTAGGAAGAAGACTATAAGATGACATTTCTACCCTGTAACTAATACCTATCAGCTCGGTAAAGGTTTTTTTGGCCCGCACTTTTCGAGGGCACCGAAGTACAAGACAACAACGCTTCTTACTTTAAATGTAACCTAAAAGTGTCAATGATTTCGCAGCCCACAGGAAGATCATGCCTTTTCCACCCCATATGCATGCAGAGAACCCCTCCAATAAAACCCACATCTCACCATCACGTGAGCTGCAGCATCCCAGCAATTTATCCGCCCGGAACAACACAGGCCAGCTAGACAGTTTTTAAAAACCCCACGATCCAAACCCAGTCGTCCCAATTCATCATCGTCCTAACCACAATGGCCGCCGACCTAATATCGCACCACTACTGCCACTCGGCGCCCATCCACCACCACCGCACGCTGCTCCCGGAAGAGACAATCACACACAGCACCACCGACAGCACCTTCTTCACGCTATTCAACGACTCGCCCGACGAGATCCGAACCCCGCGCCGATCATGGCTCCTCATCAATAACTCGGACTCCATCCGTAGCGTCTACTTCAATGCGATGCGCGAGTTCCTCGGTAACATCCCAGGAGAGTGTCATCTGACGATATCGTCGTTCGACAAGTCCATCCTCCTGTGGGCGCACAGCTCCGCCATCGACCGGAAGTCCGTCAACGTGAGCGTCGACCTGCTCCACGAGATGAAGCTGCAGCTACCGAAGGCCGTACCTGGGCTCGCTTACCTTCCGGCGCCGTGGACGGTGGCGGGCCTAGCGCTGGAGAAGGACGGGTTTCGGATTGAGGAGGATCCGGAGTGGTTTGTGACGTTCAAGCCGGAGGAGAAGAGTATTGTGAGCTGTGGCGGGGAGCGGGTGTGGACGGTTGTGGAGGTGGAGACGCTGAGGAAGGCGGCGTTTGTGAGTCTCCTAGTCGCGCAAGGAGGGAAAAGGCTGTATGTGAGTAGCCTGGAGACGTTTCCGGATTATCGTAGGAAGGGACTGGCCAGGGCGTTGATGAGGCATGTGCATGAGTTGCATGCGAAAGAAGGAGGGACGGAATGCTGGTTGACGGTGTTTTGTGAGAATTGGAGCGCACTGGAGATGTACCATAAGCTTGGATATCGCACGAATAGGTGCTTGTGGGTGGTGAATTATGATGATGAAGTGGGGGATGAGGTTTAGAAAGGGAAGCTATTAGATTGGTAGATAGCTACGCCGGTAATGATAGAAGGGGCGGTAATGAGTGTCCATTGATGGTGTAACAACGGGAAGTTCCATTGAGGCTCTGTGGAGGCCGTTATTTTGATAAACTGAAGTGGCAACAGGATGGAACCCCAAGAGTTCGAAAAAGGAATTTAATAGAGAGTATTTATTAAGTGTCAAATCCGAAAATTGACACTTTAAAAATGACGGTTTCGGAAGACAATTGACTGTTCCCCTCAGTAACCTAATTAACCACACCAGGAAGGTATGATGGGGGAAACTGGGTAGATAAATAATTCTTCACGCTTACTGTGAAATATGCAGGCGGGATATATACTGCACTCAGTATAGTAAAAATTCCAGGCGTATCCTACATCCCCACCTTGGAAAATTGACGGTTTCGGCAACCACTTTTTAATGTGGCGAAGTGTGAATTGTCGGTTTTGACACTTGGTAAAAACTCTCTAATAACAGCTCAAGAATTTCTCACCGGATCAAAAACATGGCTAAAATAGCCTACCGGGCGACAACTCGGTTAATAGCCCGCCAAGTTCCTACAATGCTTGGCTAATTCTCTCCAGCTGCACCTCCAGGTGTGACAACAAAGACATGATCATTGATAACGTCAACCTTCGGTGTATATATCGCGGGATTTAGATATCCTTTGTCCAGAAGCAGAGCAGCACCTATTCTATGCATGAAAACAAAGAAATTGAGTTTTCTGACATCGCTGATTTGAGGATCGGGTTTAGGCTCGGATACGTCCTCAAGAAGCTTCGCCGGCTGCATTGCGGTTCGGGTTTGGGCTCGGATATGGCCTCAGGAAGCTTCGCCGGTTGAATGATGGACGATTTGCCAGGTCTGACGATGCGTTTTGTATTCCAAGTTCCTTAGTTTCTTGGGGTTGGAATTGATGTTTGGTGGCATTTGGATCTCCTGGATGTGGGTTATGAAAGCTCAATTGCAGAACTAAACTTGAGAATCCCCACCCCCCGACAAAGAGACAAAGCACCTTAACAATCAGCCCAAGCCCAAGCCTAATCCCGCCAACCTACACCATATCAAATGCCGCTATCTACTCCGCAGATGCCCCACATAGAGTAAGCCCACGTCCGCCGCTTCCGCTACTTTCCCAAACTTCCGCGGGATGACGTCCACGGCTGGGTTTGGGGGTATAAGCACCCACAACTCTTTCCGATGTCTAAAAATGTCCATCGCCGCCAAAATCCTACCTCGAACAACTCCAAAGTTATTCTCAATCCCAAAAGCCCACTTCTACAATACAACTCCGAAAATGACGCTCATCCTCGAGTCCAGCATTGTGGCCGCAAATGAGGCGTATGCCGCAAAGTTCACCCCGGAGGACGTGAATCTCCAGCTTCCGCCGGTGAAAGAGGTTGCCGTTGGTTTGTCCATCCCGGCTAATATGATAATCTCGGAAAGAAATCCGAAAGCTAATAATCCTCGCCATATAGTAACATGCATGGACACCAACATCATGCCCGCCTCAGCACTGGGCTTCAAGCTCGGCGACGCCCACCTTATCCGCAACGGCGGCGGCAGTGCCCGTGAAGCGCTGAGGAGTCTGGTTGTGTCGCAGCAGTTGTTCGGGACGAAGGCGATTTTGATCATTAAGCATACCGGTATGTTTAATTCTTCGCGGGTGACTTAGAAATCTTTTTCTTGCGTTGTAGCTGGTGGTCGACTCTTTTGGGGAGGGAAACTTAGTAGGGGCCGTGTAGATATAGATATAGCAAGACTAACCTCACGGTAATAACAGACTGCGCAATGACCAAATTCGACAATCCCACCATCCAGAGCCTCATCAAGAAGAACCTGGGCGTCAACGCCGACGATCAGGATTTCGGGTCCATTGAAGAGTACCATCCCACATACCCCTCCCCTTAGCCAGCATACTTACAAAGGCTGATACCACCGCCAATATTAGCATAGAACAAGCCGTCAGGGACGAGGTCGAATTTCTCAAGACACACGAACTAATCCCAGAGGTGGTCCGTGGAAATACCACGGGGTGGATATATGATGCGATGACGGGCAAGCTTACGAAGGTCGTTTAGTTTTAATTTTGAGATTAGTTGTCGGGGGTGCAAGCAGGGAAGGAGGGAATGTAATTAAGTGATGAATGGTCCCTTAGTGATGTGGAAGAGGCTAGGTTGTGGTAGAGCGGGGGATATCACGGTAGTCTTAGTGAGAGGTGGTCTGTCGGTAAAAGGTTATGTGAAGTACTGAGGACAATAGGAACCTGGGGCACCGAAATCATATATCTTTAGCATTCTTCTTCGGATGCGCCAGGATTTCATTCGCTGAATTCTACCAATGTGCGCAAGAAAAAAGAGAGTATGAGAATCAAAAATATAAATAAAGTGCATCAGCATACAACTTCATTCCAATATTAGTATGGAAAAAATTAAACAAAAAAAGACTCTCTGGCGGGGAATTGAACCCCGGTCACTCGCGTTTCGTTAGATGACAAGCGAGTATACTAACCACTATACTACCAAAGATTGATGGCGAGTGCTAAAATTTGCAGTATCAGCCAAAATGCGGCTTATCTTATCTCAATCTTATCTTATCGCATCGCAAGCTATTTCAACCATCAGCAACGGTGATGAATCCGAGCCCAACTAAAAAAGAGGGAGTACATTTAATCAAGGATTGTCTCGGATAATTTTTGGACATGCACTAATCTGTAGACTAGAATTCGATACGACAAATTGGCATTATGGGATGACATTTGCTTAGACTTGAAAATACATCATTCCTATCCCCGATCCCATGCTGCGATAGTGGTGCATGTAATCACTCACTCCAAACTCCTGAACGTTTATATAGTTACACCTGCTCTATCCTGTAAAGCTCTTTGAACCTGTATTAGTGCTCTTACATGCCTGCCCTGGAATCGGAGATGTTTTCATTGTCGCCAAAGACCTGATCTCCTGCCAGCGCGCCTAAATGATCATGAATACAACTGGCAGAATACGGAAATACAATATGAAACCTAGACAAAGAGGTGAGTTGGAAAAAACTGTAGAATAGTGTGGTCCACGAGCCGGCTCGAGCCCAAATTCTCATATGGCTCGAGCCTGCTCGTGATATTAGTGCTTGGGCTCGGCTTGTTCATAAAAAGCTCGAGGGCTTGAGCCCGGCTCGAGCCAATGGATAAAAATTGACGATGAATTGGCTGATACTCTAGAAGCACATATATTTAGTTCTTTCATACCACAAGGCCTACTTTAATCGAAAATCTGAGCGCTTTTCGAGTGACAATCCGTGATCGTTGAGTGGATCCATTGTCGATAAAGGTTGAACTGAGGTGAGTTGCGTTCTTATACAGATAGATCCTCTAAAGTACTGGAAAGCTCCCGAATATATAAGTGAATATGAGCACTGTGTAACCTCTCGCTCTGTCCTAGTACCATCCAATTGCTACTAGAACTCTCTATTATTTCACGAGCCGGCTCAAGCTGAGCCCGGATTTGGGCTCGAGCCGGCCCGGCTCGTGAGGGTCGGGCTCGTACAGGCTTGAGACAACGGCTCAAACTGGAAGCTCGAGCCAGTCTTGCTCGTGGACCACACTACTGTAGAATAGAAGAATAAAAAATATCGCAATCGATTCCCGGCATGTCAAACATCATAGACTCCTGACCCCCGCCAAGTGCTGACCCGGTTTTGATGTACTTCCTGTAACGTCAAGGGTGCTCCCTATATATATATAGGCGGTGAGTTAAAAGATACCTCATCTTTTGGCGCGAGATGTGCCTTCTAGAGCCCTGTAACCGGTAAAGTGCGTATTATTCTTCCGGTAATCATAAATTATCACTCGATTTTGGCATTCGAGTGTTCTCAAGTAAACATGAGAATGTGTCCCCGACCATGAGTAACAAACGATATAGAGGAACAAGTCTTGTTATTACTTTGAATTCTTGGTATCTAGAAGTCTAGGTGTACGCTTTGCTAAACAAGGTGAATATGGATAGTTGGGTGTTAGGAATCGGGAATGAACTATCCGGCGTAGATATCCTGCAACGCTTTCCTTGTTGATAATGCCATCCGGATCGCACTTTAATTCCTGTTGGTTACGATCTTGAAATAGAGCAGTAGAAGTGATTTCGGGGAAGCGGATCCTTTCCCAGCCAAACGTTCGTTTGAAGAGTAACGACCTGAAGCACACCGCGCAAGAGAAACCGCGCCCTCCGCCAAGTCTGTAAACTCCATACAAGAGGAACAACTCGTAGTGTTGGAGCGATGATACTCCTCCAGTTACGCGCTCTGAATTAGGTAATATCAGGAGCTTCCTAGTGCACGGTAAGGAATTAACTTCTCTTTTCACTGTACTATATCTGCGAACAACCGCCCTCGATACACCACAAAAGACACCAAAGGTTTTAAACCCCCTGCGCGAGACATGTCTAGTTTTGTCGCTAGTTTTAGAGTTGCCTCTCGCTTGACATGGATATTAGCCTCAATGTGCCAGGCCAGGGGTGAGCTGTTAGGAGAATTTCGGTATCCCTGTCATTGACCCTGTCGTTCTGGAGGATCCTTGTATAACGGGGCAGCGGATTTGCGGTATGATCTCTCTAGCTACAGAAGGTTCTTTTGATGTGCATAATGTTGTAGAACTATGTTGACCGACCCAAGAAAGAAGGTTGCCCAGGTTAGAGTTAAAAACTCTCCGATACACCTGGGCGGCTGGGCGTCTATGCGGGAGTCTGGGCGAGGAGCGATATATATTGACCTCGCGCTCTCGTCCCTTTAAACTTCTCTATCTTCCTCTCATTATTCGCATCAGGAATCGAGTTAGCTCATCTATTTTAGTTCTCCTTTCTTTGATTCATTCTTTCTTCTCTTCTACCGCCGGCCGGTTTCCTTTGATAAAATACCTTCTTTTATTTCATTTTTACTTTTACCATTATATTATCCACACTATTCCCACTTGCGAGATGTTCACCAAGTCAGTCTTTCTCTTCGTGAGCTTTTTGGCTCTTGCCCACGCCCGGTAAGTCTTCAGTTACTCCTCTCTTAACAACAAATCCCACTAACACGCAACATCAGCTTCGGCCAGGAAAACGCCGTTCAGAACATCATATCCGCCATTGGCGGCAACAACGGTGCTGCAGCTACCCTTGCCGGCCAGTCCATCGGCACCTTACTCGCTGGTGCCAACGCTTGTGCCAAGGTACGGCACCATCCCCTACTGTCTCGTCCGCAAAGTCTAACCATAATCCCTCAGCTGTCATTGGCGGACCAAGTCGCAGCACTCGACGGTGCTGGTGCCCTCGACGCTGCAAAGGCGCTAGTACAGGCGGAGAAGAACTTCAACCCATTCGCAGTCACCATCCCGAGTTTCTGTAGCGATGCGAGCCTCCCGGCAACTGAGGCGCTGAGGGGTATTCTGGTTTGGCTTCTCTCTCCCCAAAACCACTTGCCGTTTGAGATTGACTAACGGTGGGACATAGCCATTGGTAGATCCCGATCTCGATGGTGCGGCAGCCCAGAATGCTGCGAGTGCAGCAAGCCTTAATGCGCCAGTTGATGCCACGGGCCTGAGTATCGCGGATATCGTGCAGGCACAGGGGAGCATCACTGATTTCACTGCCCAGGCGGCAGACGGCGCGGCGACTGCGGTGGGAGGTGGGGGTGCTGCTGACGCGGGTGCTGCGACGGGCGCGGGTGATGCTGCTGCTGGTGACAATGCGAATAATAATGGTGGGAACGGTAATGACAACGCCGCCGATAACACGGGTGATAATACGGGGAATGGAAATGATAACGCTGCCGACGCTGGTGCAAACAACGGTAATGGAAACAATGCCAACAACAATAACGGAAATAACGCCAACAACAATAATGGAAACAACGCCAACAACGCCAATGGGAATAACGGAAACAACGCCAACAACAACAATGGAAATAACGCCAACAACGGGAATAACGCGGCCAACGATGCCAACGCCGCTACAGGCGCTGATACCTCCACCAATCTCCAGACCTTTACCTCTGCCATCGGTGCCGCCGCTGATCCCATAACCTTCTCCGGCAATGCCGACCGCCCATTCGATGTTGCTGGGTCCACATTTGTGAACTTCGCCGCCGCTGCAGCACGCTCCTGTGACCGCCAGTTCAACGCGTGTGCCAATGGTGCTAACAGCGGTGATGGGAATAGCGTGGCCGATTGTACGGCGCAGAAGGATGCGTGTACTGCTGCGCAGGCGGATGCGACGGTGACGAGTTTTGCGGTGAGGTTGATGAGGGAGAGGAGACGGGAGAGGAGTAGAAGGGAGGCTGGGAGTGCGAAATGAAGGGTCGGGGTGGTGGATAGTGTGGTGGAGCCTGGAAATGGCTGTCGGTGTAGAGGTGGTGGTGTGAAGTAGAATATATTGGTAAATTATTGATTTTTTTGTATGAGTATTAGTGTAAGGGATTAGGTCTCAAGAGGTTTTCGTAAGTTGACTTGTGCTTAAGAGAATTATTCGCCCATATCTCCGCTGGACTTGTGTCGAGTGATAATCCATGATTGACGACTGCGGGGGTGATTCTTAGAAAAATGGTACTTGAACTATCCACTAATAATAACGCAGAGGACTATCAGGCTACACACTCATCGGAGCTTGACTCGTAAAAGACAGTAGGAAAGCCTAAAAAACTTGTTAATCCCTTACTACAGTAGGAGATCGGTCCAGAAAAAATACTTGAGGCCCACGCAGTGAAAGCTATAATTAAAAAGGCGTATATTTTGGTGTATGTAATAGATGTAATTTTGCATTAGGGAGAGCTTGATGCTTCCCTGGAGTCCCCCTTGCTGTATCCATCCAAAATCTCCGGGTCCATCTCCGGAACGCTGTTCAAGTGCAAGAAAATCGAGGAACAGCCCTTCTTGGATGCCAAAACCAGAATTCGAACCCGTAAATGTTCCCTAGGTCTTTGCGAGCTTTCAAAAATTGACCTCAGGAAAGTTTCCACTATATAATATTATCACCAGGAACATCGGAGTGCTGTGGAATTCGGATCCTTTCTGCAAGGACGGTCTCACCCACAGCGTTACTCGGCAAGCAGTTGGATCCCAGAGAGGGTAGTACATACCGTTTAACGTCCAAACCTATCTTATGCTATTTCATAGAGTCCTTAGAGGGCCAGGCTGAGGACTCATCATGCCCCTATCTTTCGACCGCTTTCTGGATATCTAAAAAAACGTGAGGGGTAAGTGGGCGAAGCAGTAGGGTTTCATGATATGTGTGGTATCAGTTTACTTACCGGTTGCTATGATCAAAAGACAAGTGTACTTGAGGGATTTAGATTTGCCATCAGGCAATGTAGCGGCATTTAGTTAAGGAGACTTCAACGAGGCTATCAATCTTCTAGAAAAAGGTTATCCGGTTTGAATGATTATTCATCTACTGACATTAGCGAGACTAGAGTTGAGGTAAGAAAAAAGCAAGGTGGGTTAGGTTCTGCTCAGGGGGAGAGAAACGGGTTGGGAAGAAACGAGGAAATCTATATTTCTGGGAGCGAGAATACTTATGCGGGAGAGGAGGAAGTTGTTAAAGAGCAAACGGATATTGATGAACAGGAAATAGAAACTGAGAAATAGGAAGAGGAAGGAGACGAGGAGGCAGAGGAGGCAGGGGAAGGGGGGAAAAATCAAATTGAGGAAGGAGAAGACGGGATTGTACATGTTGAAAGTGATTTGCCCAGTTTTTTAAGTGAGGTTAGCGATGATACTATATTGAAGGGGAACCACCTTTACCCGGAGCCCCACCACCCCACCCCCAGAACAGGTGGTAGCGCTTATCACTAGTAGGGTGTTCAGAAATAGAACCAAGAATTATTTTTTAATTATAAGTTTTGCAATTATGATCACATTTGGTGCTGATTTAATTCAATGAGTTGAAAAAGATCTGTAGATGGCAATATGATTGTACGTGTGAGGTTAATGGGATCCCGCAGCTTAAGGCGTTTATTGTAGTTAAATTACTTAATTAAGGTTATGGTCAGCTGGTCTGAACGTACAGTGCAAAAGAATAAACGCGTGGACACATATGTGTCGATACATGGTGCTTCACATCCAGGATTAAACTAAACACGAAAGATGATGTAAGATTAGACTAGATGTTTGGTGTACAAGACGAAATAGTCGTCGTATGATTGATAATATCGTATTATATCATGCCAATAGTGCTAGTATACAGCTAGGGCGACTTATTCACCTAAAAATGACTCCATAGATACAAGAACTCGCCACACAGCTGCACATTTATATCGAATTTACTATTCTTGTACACTAAAGAGACAAGAAGATCCACAACATCACAGAAATCACGTTTCTCTCGTCCTGACTACACCCACCCTGCGTTGAGCAAAAAAACCAGTATCCAGAAAAAGGTATAATTTATTAAATGTTTATAATACAATCTTCAAGATCCCGGTTAGAATTATAGAAGGCTATGATAAAAAATAAAAGACCAAAAATCCCGAATAACGTTATATAAACGCTCTTTCACGAACACTGGTAACTCACAGAAGCTCTTCGAATGACTACATGGTTATCAACGAACCCAATTATATAGTAGATACAAGTATGTAGGGGGTTGTTCCTCTCAGGTCCGGGTGTTTATGGAAGGCCAGATCTTCATGGTAGGTGTCAGTGTTCGTAGGGGGGTCATATATAAATTTGTGAGATCTATATGTTAGGTGTTCGTGAGAAGCTAGGTGTCGGTGGCTAGGTGTCGGTGGCTAGGCGCCAGTGGGAAGACCAGGTGTTCGTGTGAGGTATGACCACGAGTGTTCGTGAGGGGCTATGTGTTCATCGTTGGCCAGTTCTCGCTCATTAGGAAGCGAAAACCTAGGCCAACCACAAAATATAGCCCTCTCATCTAAGCCTAGGGTCTTGACGGACACCTATGGCTTTCATGAACACCCGAACCTTCCACGAACACCCGAACCCCCCAAACCCGAACCCACTACCAACCCCCGAACCCCTTACGAACACCCTAACCTTTCACAGAAGCCCGGAACTTCCTCGAACACTCGCTTCCACGAACACCTAGGCCCTGCACGAACATCAGGGCCCCCTGCGGGCACCTAGGGTTTTGTCGAACACCCAGAGATCCAGCAAAGACCTGGACCTTCCAGAAACACCGAGCAATTCCACATATACATGTAAAACGACAGTTTAAGGAAAGAGGGTAGTTCTATGAAAGCCTGTCTTTTATAGACCCCGGTCGAGGAAGAGTTCTAAGAAAGATGGGAATAGAAGTGAAGCCTGCCATGGATAGGTGTCGGTCGAGCAGGAAGTCTGGGAGAAAAGAAGAAAAGAAAGCCTAGCTCTTAAAGGTGCCGGTCGAGCTGATGTTGAAGGAAAAGATTATAAGAAAAAGGATAGTCTTAGGAAAGAGGTGATAAGAAAGCCTGCCTGTTGAGGGTGCCGGTCGAGCTGGTGTTCTAGGAAAGCGTTCTAGGGAAAGATGGGATAAAGAAAGCCTGCCTTTGATAGGCGCCGGTCGAGCTGGAAGCTAAGGAAATAAAGAAAGCCTGCCTTTGTAGGCGCTGGTCGAGCTGGAAGTTAAGGAAATAAGGAAGGCCTGCCTTTTTATAGGTGCCGGTCGAGCTGGAATTCAAGGAAATAAAGAAAGCCTACCTTTTTATAGGTACCGGTCGAGTAGAAAATGAAGGAAATAAAGAAAGCCTGACTTTGGTAGGCACTGGTCGAGCTGGAACTCAAGGAAATAAAGAAATCCTACCTTTTTATAGGAGCTGGTCGAGCTGATGTTAGGAAAGCCTGCCTTTTTATAGGAACCGGTCGAGTTGGATATCTAGGAAATAAAAGAAAGCCTACCCTTTTATAGGTGCCGGTCGAGCTGGAACTCAAGAAAATAAAGAAAGCCTACCTTTGATAGGCGCCGGTCGAGCTGGAGTTCTAGGAAATAAAAAAAGCCTGCCTTTTGATAGGCGCCGGTCGGGCTGAAACTCAAGGAAATAAAGAAAGCCTGCCTTTTTATAGGAGCTGGTCGAGCTGATGTTAGGAAAGCCTGCCTTTTTATAGGAACCGGTCGAGTTGGAGATCTAGGAAATAAAAGAAAGCCTACCCTTTTATAGGCGCCGGTCGAGCTGGAGTTCTAGGAAATAAAAAAAGCCTGCCTTTTGATAGGCGCCGGTCGAGCTGGAAATCTAGGAAAGTGTTCTAGGAAATAAAAGAAAGCCTGCCTTTTGATAGGTGCCGGTCGAGCTGGAGGAGTTCTAGGAAATAATAGAAAGCCTACCTTTTTATAGGTGCCGGTCGAGCTGGGGTTCTAGAAAAGCCTGCCTTTTGATGGGAGCCGGTCGAGCTGGAAATCTAGGAAAGGGTTCTAGGAAAGGAAGGGAAGCCTGCCTTTTGATAGGCGCCGGTCGAGCTGGAAGCTAAGGAAATAAAGAAAGCCTGCCTTTGTAGGCGCTGGTCGAGCTGGAATTTAAGGAAATAAGGAAGGCCTGCCTTTTTATAGGTGCCGGTCGAGCTGGAATTCAAGGAAATAAAGAAAGCCTACCTTTTTATAGGTACCGGTCGAGTAGAAAATGAAGGAAATAAAGAAAGCCTGCCTTTGTAGGCGCTGGTCGAGCTGGAAGTTAAGGAAATAAGGAAAGCCTGCCTTTTTATAGGTGCCGGTTGAGCTGGGGTTCTAGAAAAGCCTGCCTTTTGATAGGAGCCGGTCGAGCTGGAAATCTAGGAAAGGGTTCTAGGAAAGGAAGGGAAGCCTGCCTTTTGATAGGCGCCGGTCGAGCTGGAAGCTAAGGAAATAAAGAAAGCCTGCCTTTGTAGGCGCTGGTCGAGCTGGAATTTAAGGAAATAAGGAAGGCCTGCCTTTTTATAGGTGCCGGTCGAGCTGGAATTCAAGGAAATAAAGAAAGCCTACCTTTTTATAGGTACCGGTCGAGTAGAAAATGAAGGAAATAAAGAAAGCCTGCCTTTGTAGGCGCTGGTCGAGCTGGAAGTTAAGGAAATAAGGAAAGCCTGCCTTTTTATAGGTGCCGGTTGAGCTGGGGTTCTAGAAAAGCCTGCCTTTTGATAGGAGCCGGTCGAGCTGGAAATCTAGGAAAGGGTTCTAGGAAAGGAAGGGAAGCCTGCCTTTTGATAGGCGCCGGTCGAGCTGGAAGTCTAGGAAAGGGTTCTAGGAAAGCCTGCCTTTTGATAGGAGCCGGTCGAGCTGGAAATCGAGGAAATGGGAGAAAAGAAAGCCTGCCTCTTGGAGGTGCTGGTCGAGCGAGAATTGGAAAACCTACCCCGTTGGGTGCCGGTCGAGTTGGATAAGTTCTAGATCAATGTTAGCAAAGCTGTTCCGAATATAATCCAGATAGGAACACTTACTCTCTCGAAGTTCCCGAAGTGGGACATAAAGCACCTAGGAAGGTGTACTGGTCAGGTTTTGAAAACTTCGCTGGCTGGTGGAGAGAAGAAGGAGAGGGGAGGAAAGCCTGTATATATACTCCTAGGAATCCCAAAAATGAATTCTTACGAATTAGGGCTCAGGGTCAGGTTAGTAAGTCAGGGAGGCATTTAGAAGCATCTGGAGGTGGAACGCAGAAGCAAACATCACTCTGGGAGGTTCTAGGAGGGTAGCAAACATTGGAATAGACGCCTGGAATGACGGAGATGGTTGCAAACTAGCCAACATTCGATGAGCTAGGTGATTCTACAGAGATAGCATATAAGCAGACATGGGCCTAGACCGCTTGAGAAGGTATCAAACACGCAAAAAAGCAAACACCGAAGAGTCTAGATGACTCTAATATGCTAGTAAACATACAAACATGGAGCTATAATGTTGGAGAAGATGGTAGATGAGCAAACATTCGAGGGTCTAGATAATTCTAGAGAGCGAGCAAATAGGCAAATATACGCTTACAATACTCGAGAAGGCAGCAAAGGAGCAAACATCGCGAGTCTAGATGATTCCAGTAAACTAGTAAACAAACAAACCTACACCTCGAATGCTCAAGAAGGTAGCAAACAAGCAAACACGCACACCTCACCTCACAGAACCAAGCAAACACTGCTCTAAAATCTTCCTTTGGCTACTCATAAGGTGAAGAAGCAAACATACGAGCTCTAGCTCATTCCAGCATATCAAACATGGAAACGTAGGCATAGAATACGGGAGAAGCTAGCAAACAATGGTGTTGAACCGTCTAGATAGGCTTATATTCCGGTGATCATTGATCCTAATTGGCCGAGTGATTGTGTCTGATTGGCCGAGTGATTGTGCATGACCCGACGACCAAACCTGGTGGGTAGGGCGACCATCTCACAAGGCGCGTATTATATCGGATGGTCAGAACTTTTGATAGGGTGGGGGCGTCAGTTGTGCCGAGGCTAGGATAGGGTTGTACCTTTTGTGGAGTTCTGGCCGTAGTGTCGAGGGTCCGCGGGGTGGGGCAACTCGGCGGAGAAATCCCGAAAGAGGATATATCGATATTAGCTTGAAGCCTGTGAATTCCATAGTGATCTCGGAAATTGGTGGATGACTTTAGTTGAAGAAGTTAAAGGGTAATACTTGCAACCATCAGCCATCGCAGACTCAGACCTGGTAAACGGAGTAGACACCTGTTCACTGGAAATAATGTTCTACGCTAGAGTATATTCGTGTACGTACCATGGGCAGCGATTCGCGCCATGCCGGCATACATAACACCTCCGGCCTCGTCGTCCATCCGAAACGTAACGACAGACAGTCAACCGCAAGGCCGGGGGAATGATCTATGTTTCCAGCGGGTATACAGTATCCATCTCTACCTACATCGCCTCTGTACATGCTAGAGACCAGCACCTGCTTACCCCGCAGAGTAAGAGATAGTAGAACCCCACACTATTCGCCGAATAAATGAAGAACGCTAATCTCGGTACTTCTCTAGCAGCATTATTTAAACATCCAAGGGCACTCATGAGGATAGTGGAGATTAACGCCGACGCCCGACGCCGGAAGAACCTCCTGGAGTACGCTAGTGCTTCGTTTAATTACCTTAGCAACTAGGCCATGCATGGCCAGCGAATCGAGTAAGGAAGGCTGACTGACCTACCCGGGGGGAAGTGGTCCAACTCTCGCCACGATATATTGGCTGAGTCGATTCGTAACAGGGAAGGCCGAGTCCTGGAAGCTATGGATAACGATACCGCCGGGACTCTCATTATTCTTTGGTATCAGAGGAGGGATAAAGACATGTAGTGTGGTCCACGAGGCCGCTCTAGGCGGGTAGAGATAGGTAGGTTGATCATTGAGGCGCCTCAGTCTCGTGTGGTTCATGCCTTTTCTTTCTCATGGGAAATAGGTGATGCCTCGAGGTACTCGAGCTAGCTCGGGGCCGATAATTCCTATATTCAGATTCGTCAAAATCATATTTTACAGGAATACTAGCATGAAGATGTAGGGAGTACTTCCAATATCCCTATCAGAAACACCACCCACTGCATATATGCCACTAATACATGATTGGCTAAACCTCGAGTAGCTCAAGGCAAGCAAATGATTTGCCTCAAGCATGCTCGCCTCGCTGACCCCATTCCTTGAGCTCCCTCGAGGCAGAGGTCTCGAGGCAAGTCTTCGAGCGTCAAGGCCTTGTGGGCCACACTAAAGACATGCTTTTAGTAGAGTGGGGCAAATTGCCGCAGGCGGTGTAAGAAAGGTGTCTTCGCTCTTTATCTCCCCCGAGATCAAAGCCAATCTTGACTTTGATAATGATAGATATTGGGATCGGTCGAGGCGTTGTCTGGCGGGTGGTTCTCATGATACAATATACTGCTAAGTGGTTAGGTTAGATGAATGTATATAGACCAGCGTAGTAATACTTAGGTCGAGACCCCCGTGCAAAGGCTTCTTTCCTACCATCTCGAATTTGTAACTTACAGTATCAATTTCGTTTTTTTATTCTTGTATAATCTTGTGTTTTGTATTCTAGATTAGTATACTCTAGTCATCCCCCTTCTCGGTTTTTATCTTTTTATTCTTTCCTTCATTTTTTTGTGTGTTCGATTATGCATGTATGTGTTTTGCGAAAAAAATAACAAAAGAATATACAACCCGGACGTTGGAAAGAAACCCATCTACTAGAGCACGCAAGAGCGCGCGAGACATATACGCCCTACCAAATTCTATCTATTAAGCTAAATCTCCTCTTTGCATGTACGTAAAAAGGAAAAAAAATACAAAAGAATATACAATCTCCCGATTGTACAAACCCCACCCCTGTGTTGAACGCTGCGCCTTCTGCAATCGAAGTCAACGTACAACCTATCCTCGGTGTGCTGCGAGTGTTAACCGTTAGGCCACACTCGCCATGTGTTTTGCTGGCCGGAAGTCATCTATCAGTGCCAAGCTTACCAGGAATGCCAAGACTAGCTGATAAGATTAGATGCACGGCTTATCGGATCTCACGAATTAATTGCGAATAATGCGGCGGCGGAGTCATATATATTCGTCTGCTTTATTCATTTCTACGTAAAGCTATCATTTAAACGTAATCATTATGAACATGGGTTGTATGATCCGGTGGTAAGAGTTGCTAACTTGACTGCGGCATTGTTGTGAACCGTTTTCCTTTCTATAATAACTGCTTTGAACGATACTGCTCCCACCGATGATCCTGAGCACTTTCTTTCTTCTATATAAAGTTCATTTTACTCTTTTGTTTCTGGTATTGAAATGAGGCTCTCTAATATAAATGCAAACTAAGCCGGTTTCTACACATCAAGAACAGATAGCTTCAAAGTACATAGGTTCCCAAAGTCATTTTATTCTGGCTCATTCAAGAAATTCGTCTATCCGAAACCTTCCTGCATGAACAGGATGACTGAGGAAGCTTCCTTGATGAACTGGATTCTTCCTCGATGAGCCGTTTTCGAAAACCTTCAGTCAAGTCAGAAGGTTTGGGCTGCAATTAGCTTACGTTGGGGGTATTTTCAAGTGGGGATATACTCAGAGCGCGACTAGCCGTGAAAACGCTGGTTCTCTGTATAGCTGCGGCAAGGACAGAGTAAGGGATTGTGCAAGCTGTGCCCTCGAGCACCTATCACAGAACGAATTTTATCCTTCCTACGCTAGGTATAGAGAATCGGGGAACGAACCCTTGAGAAATTTCTAAGTTGTTTCTTATAGGTCGTATTGAATAATTATATATGCTTCTCGGTTGATGGCGACCGTATAGGCGTGGTGGAATGGCTTAGCAAGACCTCTTGGATGAGCTTGTTTCAGCTCAATTATCCTGAGTGGCCTGGAGGTTTTCGAAACCGGCTTATGGAGGAAGGACGAAATTCGACCAGGAAACGCCCTGGTTTATCCAGTTCATTTGGGAAACTTCCTGGACGAGCGGGCTTCGTGACTGAGCTGGAATATCTCCAATTGCTAAGGGGTGCCGGTACCATATTTCGCGGTAAAGCTGCGGCAATAGCTTGGTGAAGAGAGGATAGTTTGAACACCTCAGAATCCTAGGTTTGGATTATATTGTACTTTTTCTCCCCGAACCTGCCGTATGGGAACTCAATTCTTTATACCTATATACTTCACACATACCTTTTCCCATTCCCGTCGATCCCCGGCCTTCTCCATCATGTGGCGTTTCGCTAATCCAAGACGTAAATTAGTTGTCGTGTGGCTTGTTTATTCACTTGTTGTGTTTCTTGCGGACCTTGCGGTTGGAGCATGGAGACATGATGAATAAGGGTGGTTTTGGAGGTACCGGAAGGTCTTGAGGTTGGCAGAGTGAGCCCCATTGTGTTGAAGTGCTGCTAATTATCCCTCTATCATTGGCGGGTTGTTATTAGAGTGGACACTAGTCTGTTGACGAAAAGGTGATAGTAATTCCCAATAAAAGAACTTCGGATTCGGGGTGCAGATGTCGTCTAAGTTCTGGAACAGCCAACTAGATGGTCCTGAGATGTTTCCGGCTATTTCGAGCTGGATTTTTACCCTCTCATGTCCTCGCTGATAAGGCCCAGCGAGAGCTCGACCATCTGCTTGGAATTCTTGTTAACAATAGATACCACTATTCGACTACGATCAAAGACCTATACCCATGGTTAGACGTAAAACAAGTAAAAGAGGAGCAGAGAAAGAGGTAATAGGAGCACCCCCACCTTTCGATCTTCGTTCTTGACCAAGTGGGCTTTCTTCACAAGACTTTCATCGAAAGTCCTATCATCCATCCCCTCCCTCGTCTACGATACAGAACCGCTGCTACGCTTTCCATACACTCCCCAATCCCTCCATCCACCGTCGCCCCCGGGGTCACAACGTTAACAAGGCCAGTATCATGACGGTCACTTGCTCTCGACAATAAAAGCAAGCCGCCGTCATAATACCATCCTAATCAGCATTTGACGCTTCGGGGGATGATGGTTGTTGGTAGTTGGGGATGGAAAGTTGAGTTGGTGTTGGTTGATGGTGGGGTTGGTAGTTCGGGGTGGGGTGTTGTTGTTAGGGGCTGCCGGGTTGTTGGAATGCAAAAAGCAAAAAATTATAGAGAAATAGAAAAGGCGAAAAAAGGAAAATAGAAAGGATAGAGAAAACAAGTGAAGAAAATAAAAGAGAAAGGATTTTAGGAGGATGTTTTGGATCTGGGGACCCGTCTGGTGTTCCTGCATGAATCGATATTGCCGGACCGGATTTCTCTCTCGAATCAGGGCACGTATTATAAGTGCAAGAAACTCATCATATTCGCTATTAATATGAGCATGTAGTATGACCAAACGGTATACAACGTAGAAGACTATAGATACGAGGGGCATTTACAAATCTTGTGTTTGTCCTCCACATCTTCTCTTCGTGCCATACGGGGCTCAGAGGAACACTTCTTATCTGTCTCAGTATAGCAGTCTTACCGCTGCTTTGCACTGGGCACTAGGGATTGGAAGGAAACATCTCATGAAGCAAGCAGCGGGATAATCCACGGACACACCAGTGGTCCAATGCCAGGAGCTCAAGACCCGCATGAGCATGCCCAACCTCATCTACCTACACTGCCACTATGAACCACAGGGTTAGAGATGTCTTCTATCTCATTCATCAGTATCCTCCTGTATACAATAGCCCGCCTAGACCCAGAATACATCGAGGACAAATTCTTGCCTCAATCTACCTCCCAAAATTCCCCCACCCACCTCCGCATCCCGGCATTAACGAAGTTGGTTTCTTGGCTCTCGTGCGCTCCTGATAGTCAGTGGATTGGAGGGACAAAAACCATCCTCGTCAATCCCTGACGCTTTGAGGAGTGTTGGTGGTTGATAGTGGTTTGGTGAGGTTGGGTTTGGCGGGTTGGGTTACATGTACAAGACACACTCCACAAACGCATCTTGGTCGTTCTCCATCTTGTGACTCGCCTTTTCTGAAGTGCCACCGATGGTGATAATTCTCCTGCGGAGTGGCCTTGTCCCGGGGGTGAGGGTACGTGGTTTCACAGCTAAGAATATCAGGTCGATCGTAGGAGTTTCGCGGCGGCGTTTAAACAGCTGGTTTTTGAAAAATATTAACTAATTGTGGTTCCATCCTCTGCCCAACTAACCTCCCCGGTACGAAATCGTCAGTCCATTCCTCCAAGCGGTGGGGTAGATGTAGCAGCTAAGGTGGGTGCTCGCCCCAGTGGTGGAAGACATCTAGAAAAAAATAATTCTGCGGAATTGGTGCAACCTCATAGTTTTATCTTGTCTTTCTCTCGCAGTGCAAAATGTGTCTAGATTGCCCAGCAGTGAAAAACACTTTCGTGGAGAGTATCTCCCCCACTGACTTGGACGGAGGTCCGCCTAGTAGGTGAGGGAGCGTAGGGTGATGGGTAATTACAGGTAAGAGAGACCCACATGGAGGTGCAGTACGGAAAAACGGGGTGAAATCAGTACTACACGACTACGGGATTTAGTGAAGAGTACGGCATTAAACCGGGATTACAAAAGAATACTGTAGCAATGCCGTATTCTTACTGCATTACTAGCACATTAACGGGAATAACGCAGCGTATCCATAACCTTTTTTGGTATTGTAGTCTTCCTATCCCAATCATGCACCACGCGTGATGCCCATCTTGCGGCAAGGTGTTGTGTGGTTGCAACGTTGTTGTCGCCACTAATATTATGGTTGGTTGCAGTGGTAAAACGAGTGACAATCCATGTCCGGTTGTCTAACGTTGCTCCTAATGTCTACCATCGCACATCTCATGCGAGCACCCACCCAGCAATCGAAAGAAGATACTGCTCTCCTCCATCCCTGACGGCCATTGACCTGATCCCAACTGGAATAACAAGAGGGGGGCGCTCGTGCTCAATACCCTCGAGACCTCTACCCCACTATCCGAAGGGGAATCGAAGGTTGCCGACGAAGGAAAAGGTGCGACAATCGGACTCAACCGCTCCCTATTGTCACACATTTTTAAGTAAGGCCTTCTGCGAGCGATCTGGGCGGGGCCGACCTTCTCGCTTACCTCCTTACTCAGACTCATAGGACTTCAGCTTGCAAAACCTCCGCCACTTCAGAGATTCACGGGTCCTCCCGTTCCTCCGCAGTCTTCTACTGCTTTCACTTTTACAAATCTACTAGTTGAGCTGAAGGCCACTTGGAGGAGCGTGTGGCCATGGTGGCAACTTACAAACCTCCAGGGGGTGAGGGGACTCCGCCCGGGTTTCATCACCGTTTCTGTCCGGAGAAGAACTTGCACATCCAGGGGTGACGGAGATATACTGGAGGAGCTTCAGCACAGACTGCGGGATAAGTGATACGGATCTTGGGCCCCCCCTTTGTCATGCGGCTCCGAGGTAGGGCGTATTGCTTGGTCCTATTCTTCTAATTTCTGAGCATTGATTTGGGGCTCATTTTCTTTCCATCAACGTCCTGCTAATGAATATCGGCCCACATTCAACCACTAATCTTCCCTACTTCCATGCACTCGGTGGTGCACTATACTCGGCTGTATTTGGGCTCGGCCAAGGAGGGGGTTTAAACAATGAACATCCATAATCGAGATTGCAACCAGACATCGACCACAGGTCTAGGCAAAGTGGTTTTCGATCATTGCCCCTCCGCCATATCGGCTTTCTTCTGTAAGCCTCTTCCCCCTTGATGTGCGTACCTCATACCCTACCAAGCTAACCACGTTTGCCGCAACGCAGGCTACCTCCCGTGACATCCCGCCACTCATATCTGGACAGAAGATCAAAGTACGGTTACCTCCGGGAGCGTCGAAAAACGATGACTTACTCTTCCCATCAAAGCGAGCGTTGGGTCCTGGTATATACCACCTAACCTCCGCCAGCTAGGCTTATGTAGCTGTAGTTTCTGACCCATTTGCGAGAATGAGCTCTGGTCTTGTGGCGACAGAAGAAAACATCATCACTATAATAGTGGGAGAACGATACCTCCAATGGTATCCGGTAGGTCTGCTCCCACCTAGCCGTCCAGCACCAGGGATGCTCACATAATGGTGGAGCACCGGGTTCATGTTTGCCTGGTCTTAGCTGAATTCACATGTTTTCTCGTGGGATGAAGTAGAAAAAGCGGGAGTGATGGGGGCGAACTCCCGCCTCTAGCACGGGGGAGTAACAGGCTGGGTCAGCTCTTCTCTTATCTCTCAGCGCATTCTCAGGGTGTAGGCATCGAAAACGATCTCTTTACCGTGCACTATAAAAATACGAAGGCAAAGAACTCCGGGGGAGGACCGTGCATAGTATGGTATCAAACGGTGGCGAAGACCCGTCTCACCCAAGAATGTTCGGTTCGGTGGTTTTAGGTGCCAGCACATGAGGGGTAACATGCACCAGAGCGGAAGGTTTGAAGAGGAAGACAGTTATTTCGTCACAGGCTACTCAACGATGGGACTCAGTTTTCCGGTTTGATCAAGTTACTGATATGCAAGAGTGATTTCCCTAGTACTGCCGTCATATCACCGGAGGTATAACAAATATTCATATATGAAGATCACTGAGGGAGGGTCATTACCAATCGCGCCCTTAGTTCGCCACGTGCTAGCTCTATCGGGCGCTCAAAGACTAGGCACAGGACCATAATTCTTTCTTTATAAACATGATATTGACCCAAATTCCTACAGACTGGTCAATCGCTCTATACGCCCCAAAATGGTAAAGGTAAGGTAGTGCGAGTAACGACAAGAACGGTAGGCCGCCGATCGACTCCTTCGCCTCTTTCTCCGCACCCCCAGAGAATTTTCCCGCAGCTTTATGAGTCGGAGAATTATTGGTGGGCGTATTAGGGCTTGGAGGCGTGATGGAAGACAGTATAAGAAGAATCAGGAGTTCAAGCGCGGGTGGGCTGGTTATTGCATGCTCCGAGATTGAGGACTGTTTAAGCACAGCGGGGCATAGAAACTCGCATTGGGAAACTAATAATTGTACCACTGGAACCAGGATAGTGGGGGGTGAGATTTTTCTACTGGTTATCTCATCTATGGCCTACTTACTTTACCCCCGAATTATAAGGAGAGAAAAACGGCGGGGGACCAGGAAGGTTTCAAAAAGGCATGACTAAAGAGGGTGGAATAGGTGTCCCCTTCGTCCACGGAGGTTCGATGTGCTCATCAGTGCCCTGAATATTCTCAATCCGAGCAAGAACACATAGAACAAAGACTAAGATTGAAATATTCTTTTGTATAACTTTTAAATCACTAATAGGACTTGTTTCCATAGTGCATATCGAAAGATCGGAGCTGCGTTTGGGGTTCTGGAAGATAATGCTAACTATCTAGGTATTTGCGGCCCTTTGTGGGGAAGGTTTCACTTGTATAAACCCCCGGACCACGCGGGTATGGAATCTCGGGACGATGATGGGGTAGACCAATATGGGTAGGAAATAGAGCGGGCCCTTTGATGCTGGAGGAGGTGATACCGGTGCTACAAGTGTCCGGGGGCACGTAGATTTCAAGCGGGGAAGGTATTTAGATCACCAAAATCGTCAGTGCGGAAGTGGCCTAGAAACTAGGACTCGGGATGTGTCTGCATTGGCAACAGATTTGAAGCGTGGCGGCGGTTGGGTCTAGCCTATCCGGACCTAGGAGAGCGGGTATGCCGGGAGTAAGTATAGTACTACTTGTGTTCAAAAGAGTCCGTCGTCCTATTATGCCGGGGTGTTCTAGGAAGGATTATTGATGCCGATCCTGGGCAAGACTCTGTCGTAGATGATGAAGATGAGGTCTTGGGGAAGACGCTGTTCAGAACCGGGATAGAGACAGAACGGGAAGTGTGAAGAAACGAGGAAGGGGTTTAACAGAAATATTGCCGTGGACATGTACGTATGTGCTTAGATTACAAGAAAGAAGATAAAAAGGAAGTAGATAAAAGGGCCGGACGAAACAAAATCCAGACACAAACTCCGGAATAGATCTCACTAAGGCTCATGTACGGTGACTTAAGATACATGCTATTGTCTCAAGGTTCTGATAATGTGTGACTTCCAGCCTGGTGAAAACAAAGGCAACGTAGGCTAATGTGGCGGCCCGTCTGAATTAAACCAAAAAAAAAGAAGAAAAAGAAAAAAAAGTCGGCGATCCGTCGGGGACAAACCCTAACCCACGATTCTTGACGACGTGTAGTGCATGGTTTGTAGGTTCGCGGGAGATTGCGGTACATTCGCGTCATCGGGTTGCAGCGCCTTTGAAAAAGAGTTTTTTTGGTTCTGGGTTGTACCGGTACAGGTAGATGTAATCTATGGTTTCC
Source organism: Morchella importuna (assembly GCF_003444635.1). Taxonomy (NCBI): domain Eukaryota; kingdom Fungi; phylum Ascomycota; class Pezizomycetes; order Pezizales; family Morchellaceae; genus Morchella; species Morchella importuna. The sequence continues at coordinate 1,080,208 of NW_025763399.1, read as the reverse complement.
GCTGATGCGAGCGGTTGATTGCCGGAATATAGACGAATGGAAGTAGACGAGCTGTTATGAAACAAACGATATTGTAAGAGGTTTACCGCATTAATCTCTATACCTCTCGCCCTAGTGTCTGTAAGCTAGAGGGATCTAGGCTTGCAGGTGGTCTCGTGTAATCATACTACACCTAACTCCCGAAGAAGAGGACGCAGCGGGCTTCAGAAATACCAAGAACAGGCCAAAAAGAATTTGAGAAAAAAAGATCAAAAAGTCTCGCTGCGTGCGTATGGCCTTTTTCGACATATAGGTATTGAATGCCGAGTTATTATACCATCCCTATCAGGTACCCCTCCCACCCCTGTATCGAACCCATGGCCTAACGATGGACATGGGAACGACCGCTACGGTGTAGTGTATCATCCCCGAACGAGGTGTCTACCCTTAGACCACACCTCGCCCACACATAACCTACTACGCCGGAAGTAATATTTAAAGGAAGTGAGAGTAAAGCGAGCTAGTGGTACACCTAACCCTAGCATTCCTTGATAATTTTAAGGCAGGCACAACGTGCATCACGCCGCCCACCACCAAGAAGTACTCACCCCCCACCACCGCGCGTGGGTGCTCTGTTCTCTCCCCGTGAAATAAACCGGACACAAGTATCCTCCTCGTCACTTGATTGACATGCACCTCTGCAGCCAATTACGGAAGGAGTCGTATCCGTGTGTCGGCTGGCTGGAGGAAGTGCTGGAAGTGGTAAATTATCGATTGATCATCGGGATCGGGAGGTAACCAATCCCCCGAAAGGCTACACCTCTAGATGTTTCTAAGCATTATCTTGCGTTTTATTTCCCTTATGTCTCCCGAAATACGATGTGTTTTTTTTGTAATTTTGATAAACGATTCAAACAGTGATTTTAGTACGTAGGCCAACGCGCCTATGCATGCGGCAGAGCACCCGAAGGAAGATAACAGAGCTTCTAATTCCTGTGGTAAAAGGGCACTATACCTACAGCGTAAACCTATCAATACCTCATAATTATAGAACAAATATCATCAGAAAGCAAACACCCGTAAGCATAGAATCAATCAACCTAGCTGCGCCTATAGATCTCAGTACCGGTATGAAGGCAGGCATGGACAGACCTAGAAGTACACAAACAGACGTGTCGTATGGAGCAGTCGTGCTATATAAAGCCAAACCACCTCCGCACATTTGATTTTAATTTCATCATCACAACCATTATAATCATTCTTATATAAACTCACATATATAATGATATTGAAATCCCCTACAGGCACCCCTCTTCACGCTTGCTCGCGCAATGCACCATTGCCCGAAGTATCTCAATCTCCGTATCGGTATATAGTAAAATCTGTAGTCTATCAGTTCCGGTATTCCTCCCAGGTCCTCCACGCCAGCAAACAAAAGGATGTTGGCGTATTTTCCTGTAGAATGTGAGTATACTACTTACCTGATAAACCATACCTTCATCATATTTTGCCTAGTAGTTTTATATACTAATCCATCCGTCCCTGGATGAAGCGGAGAGAAATATCTATCTAAAATCAGGACAACCCCCCAGGAGCTGTGGCTTCTGCTACCAAACAGTAGACCGTGCTGTGAAATCCTAGCCTGGACTTTCATCGATACAATATATATATATCCTCGTCGAGACATCGAGAGATAATAAGGAAAAGGAGGAGAAGATGGCCGATATCGATAGGTGCATGAAATCACCATAGTCATTATCATCTCGCCAAACAGCGTTACCGTTTAATAGTCAAGTAATGCCTTCGATTGAAGCCGAATTCTGTCCCTTGCATCGAAATCTTCCCTATATATTTAGGACATATATCATGGCCGGAGCTCGTCCAAGCCCTTTCAGTATCTTCATTGGTCGAGTGCGTGAAATAAAACTACCCCACTGGCAAAAGACCTCTTCAACCATCTGTGAGGGTATCTACCGGCGGGAGTGCGCGTACGTATAACTGTTATAATGGTAATATGTAGGATGTAATTGCAAACTAACTCAATCATCTATAGCATGATGTTGGAAATTGATAATGTGATAAACCTAAGAGGGAGTTTCATATTGTGCAGAACACCAATTGGTCTTAGTCTAAAAGCTTTCGGTTTCGGTGAGTTCCGATAGGTATCATCTGGGGGGGCCCTACCTTTGCTGACTACTCTTTGGCTTAGTAGTAGCTTGAACCCAATACTATATACTTATTACAAAGTGACTGAGAGATCTTTATCTCATTTCCAATGCTTCGGTGGTGGGAGCTCTCTATACCTATTTTACACGTTCACTCTATCCGGTAAGCCTATCATTAGCATCTCGTGATGATAGACAAAGGTACTAACCTAATCATTGACCGGTGGACATAACAGCTTCCTAAGCAACAATACGGAAGAGGTCGTCGAGCTACCCCCCGGTACCCACGAGATAGGTGGTAAATGGGTCAACAAACTCAAATACCCCGTTTCGGGCTACGAATTAGAAAAACCACACTTTAAAGCTAGGTGCGTAGCTCAAGGCTATATATACACGGTAATTAGGGGTCGATTACGACCAAATCTACGCGCCAGGAGCGCGTACGGACAGCACCAATATCTGCGTATCAATTTCCGCGGCGTTTAACTGGAAAAAAGAAACAATGGACATTTCTAGAAAGCAAAATGGAGGAAGGCAGGCAGGTTTACCTCCGTATCCCAGAGGGGGATAGATGTAATCCAGACACGTGGCCATGGGAGCTCACGCTTGGAGGTGATATTCCGGCTAGGAAGAAGAAGAGGCATCTCTTGACGCAGGAGAACCCCGTTACCATACTGCCTGAAATGAGCATATATGGACTAAAGCAGTCTCCGTGGGGGTGGTATCTACTGCTAAGCGCATCTGGTAACCTCGACGGACAGTTGTCAGGCACATGTATGTATCCAGCCTTACGCCGTTGGCACCGGGGGTAGCTCGATTATTTCTGCCGTATGGTTGCTTAGCAAGTTGTCTAGCTTCTTCTGGTATGCCTCACCCCACTGGGTATACTGGGGACCCTACATCGCCTCTCTAATCGTCGAGGGTGTAATTATTTTGGCTGACAGGGGTGGCTGTTCCTAGACTTGCTCCGAGTGACACTTTGTGATGCTGGCGACTCGTTCAGCCCCTTATCCTTATATACCTGCCTCTCTACTCGCAATAGACTCAAACAAAGTCGGAGTTATCCGCATGAAATGGGAGTCTCACGTATCAGTAAGGAAGGAAGCTATGAGAACGTGGGGGCATGAGCGAGAGACACCCGTCCCGAGCAGGGTTTCCAGTGGTAGAAACCGGTTATGATAGAACACAAAACCGCACCGACTACTAGACCAAGGAACTCAACCTGTACCAACTGTACCAACTGCTTTTCTTGACAGTTTGAACCGATTTAACTGCTTGAACCGCGGTCTTATGTCTTGGCATACTCCCATGATAAAAATAGCTCTTCACATTCTCAAACAAGGTGCTCGAGCTTTGGAACTGTGGTGTTCAAATTAAGGAACCGTGGTGTTCGAGCTCATGAACATGAGTTGTATTAACCGTTTAAACCGTTGGTACGACTGGTTTTGCAGATTTCTAAACCGTTCAAACTATTTATTGAGGGCGATAAAAACTGCACCAACTGTTAAGTTAAACGGTTTAGCTAAACCGGTTTGAACCATATAACCGGCGAACCACTGGAAACTTGGTCCGGAGTGCGGTATTCAAGTTGGTGATTCCGAGAGCGAAATAGAGATACGGGGCCTGGTACCAGGTTGCATCATGCTCACTCTGCCCCCACGGGGATGTAAGGCAAAGGAAGTTGATGGAAACTTGTTTTCTCACGTCCGCTATTGTTGACAGTGTCCAAGCGATGAAGGACCACGTCACTCCTGATGAGGATATGTAGGTATCGGCGTGCATAACCCCATTTATACTGTACATTCATTGGTAGAAAGTGCGGAGCTCCGTATAGGACCTGTGTTCATAGATGTAGTACGTAATCGAGGAGTCGAGTTGGCACCTCACCTATCGCCGGAGTCTTATCTGCTTGTATCTTGGCACTGATAAGTTGATGCCAGACCTGGGAGTGAACTGGCGTTAGGGACGATAAACACACATGGTGAGTGTGGCCTAACGGTTAACACTCGCAGCACACCGAGGATAGGTTGTACGTTGGCTTCGATTGCAGAAGGCGCAGCGTTCAACACAGGGGTGGGGTTTGTACAACGTCCGAGTTGTATATTCTTTTGTAATTTTTGTGCGCTGACCCCAAAGAACGCGTTTCTTCTTCTTCTTTCCCTTCCTGCGCGGGAGGCGGGTATTATCTCCGAATACCTTGGTGATGGAAACGATTATCAGAAGCTACATCTTCCACTTCAACGTAGATATAACTCCTCTGGGTAAATTTAAGGTAACCGCCACTAGTGTTGTCCATCCAGTCTTCATCGCGGTGTACAAAATGTCGTTTTTAGCTTAAATAGCGTGAGGTAGCTTTGGGCTAAACATGAGACCTGAGGTCGCTAAACTGTGGAGAAATAGTGTATAGTTCTAGGTAAAGTTTGGATGATTTAGTATAGACCGTATGCCGTTTGTTTTATAAGTTAGCTTTGCTTCAAACTAGAACTGTTTAATATGAGAAGAGATCTATACCGCTTACGTTAACCCTGCCGCATTTTTATAAACAATTACGTGGGATCTTGTTAGACTCTCTACACCACTACCAGCGAAGGGTGCCCTTGCCTCACTCAACCGGCCCGCCATCACTACCGAGCGGTTCCTTATATATCGTGAATTACCAATTAGGTAATATTGCACCAATTCGAGCTGGTGACTTTACGAAATAGAGACGTTGAAGAGCACAAATTAATCCCAATTCTCGCAGGTATCAGGTATTCGTAGCCTTGACCCTACTTGGAAGCGTTTCCTGCTAAAAGAACAAAAAGCAAGATCAGGTCGTACTCTCAACTAAGTGTTTCTTGACGAGTTAGGACATTCTAGCTTCATTTTAGCCAGTAATTGCGTACCGTTCGTTATAATAATTCAGATGATATCCTTTCTATATAGTTGCCTCATGCCCGGGAAACACCTTCTCCCCCTTTGCATTCCCTTCGTCCCAGAGACTGCTCAGTATGGACGGGTGATTCTTTGAAGTCCAGCTAACCAATACTCCGGCGCTGTTCAATTTGGTTTCAATATATGTAGTTCGCCGGTATACACTATTCCAAGAACAAATGTGACGTAAGTAGTCCGAACTTACATCCAGGGCTCCATATTACTCCTATGTACTATATACCATGTACACAGAAACAACGATCTCTCGAGTACATCGTTTTTGTGTGTACTACTAAATCGACATTTCTCATTTCTCGGAAGAGTCAACATCGACAGCCTTATATCCATATATCGGTCGAATAACGAACTGTGATAGTAAGTTATTGAATCTTATATATGAAAACGGAAAACATCTGGGGTTGAGCGTGATTGGCTTGTTGGAAATAGATAAAGAATAATAAATTCGGAAGACTGTGACTTTCTTGCTTTACTTGCTTAACTATAATACAGGGGGCATATCACGCCTGTATTTATACAAAGATATTGTACCTAGGGCAGACCTTACATGACTACATATTCACATATTGCTCCTAGGCTCGCAATACAGTTCCGACATGACTTGAGGTGACGGGACCGAGTGATAGCCCATGACTACAAATACATGGACAAGCAGAAAATTTTCAAAAGCTGAAGGAGATGCCATTGTATAGAACAGAAAAAGACACAGTATTTCTAGTACTGTTCAAGGCGTGCGGTATGGCTGGTAACATTGTGTTTCGGTCTTGTGGTATGTGGAGTCATCAGGTATCACTCGCTTGGCTGTATACTCTTTCGGCGATGGTGTTACGGAGTAATACAAAGTCAAGATGGCTTCTAACATAATTACAACGCATCGGGAATCTACGGAGGCGGTTTAAAACCTTACGCACTTAGAGGGGGACTAAAGAAATGCGTTAAAGTATTGGAGGACGGGGCTGTGGGTGGAGCAGCGGAGCGTGCAGATAGGGTTATAACAGATTAATAGATGTCGCGTTTACGTTTACAGAACCTTTACAGTTCATAGATTGATTGGCCGAATATGAAATAGTGAGCGACCAACATTAATGCTAAACTTGCCGAAAGCAATCCCCAGTTCAAGTCAGGATCCCAGGTGCATGCATGATCTCATAATACAGTTGTACCTTCCGAATAGGGAATTGAGTCAAATATTTGTTTTATTATACTACTAGAGTTCAGTGCCCGTGATGGATATAAGAGGAGACAACTTGTCACTTTCTCTTGACACTTACCAGCAGTACTCCCGCGCGACATAATACCTGTGAGAATAAAAGTCCTAGAGAGACAAGACTGAAACGTTTCTTAAACGTTATCTGGTCCTGGGACCTACCACAGGGTATTAAATAGTTTTTCTCCTTTGCCTTGCGTATTTCAGCTCGGATGAATAGTTCAAGCGACCCTAACCCTGATGACCTTTTCTATCACATCTTGCCACGACTCCACGGGAAGGGCTAGGTACCGGTTTCGAAATCCACACGATCTAACCGTAATAGTAACAACCCAGATGAGATTAAGGTCAGTTTAGTCCTGCCTCGTCTTGTGTCCATCACTAAAGGTGGCATCGGTTCAATGCACCTTATCCACGAAGGATCCCGAGTCGTAGTGCTTGTTGAATTCTTGGGGGCGCCACCAGGGTCAGGGAGCTATGAAAAGCTAGGGGAGATAAGAAAAAATCTCCTCTGAAGATGCTGTGTGATACGGATATTCCTCTAGGTAACTACGATAACAGCTAGATAACCCAGGGCCTTGAACTGGTTTTAATCGTATATCGACAGGTTTTATTATTCCCGATCATCCTGATACTCAAGGGACTCTTTAGATAGCTTCTTCATTACGAAACACAAAACTGTCACATTTTCAGACTGTTTTAGATGAAATCTCAACGGTAATCTCTTTCAGAACGTATTTCAGCCTCGGTCACCGTCTGGGATTTGAGCTTTCCCATATTGGTCTAAGGCCTTGTCTCCAACCTCCATCTGGAAGCTTAGCAGGAGTGCGTTTTTATATGGATGAGAGTTCAGAGATTCCTGGACGTTGCCGGGTACGTTTGGAATAGTTCAAGAGATCGTCATCATTGAAGAATTTAAAACAGTGGTGAAAGGCCCTTCTCTCGACATAGCGCGGCTACATGCCCCGATCTGGCATTACCCAGGATTAGGACCATCCTGGGCTTTATCCATGTTTTGATCCGTCATTTTACCTTCTGGATGATCTGAAGTAAGCTGGGAGAGCGTGAAATGTCCTAGATTAAAATGTAGGGCTTGAGCGGTAAAGTATTGCTCTCCGGTGGTGGAGCTGGGCCGGTACTAGTTGCGAGTAGAATTTGGAAAGACCCAAGAGTTTGAGAACGCTCTCGAAGCCTGTATATATTGAGATCCCTATTAACCTATGATTGAAATTAGCAGGGTAGGTTGGTGTCGCTGGGGAACATACCTCTCATGAATGTAGCCTCTGAAATAAACAGCGTGTTGTACGTTGTCACAAAACAGTTCGATCTTGGCGCTGAATCTATGACCAGTCATGGAGGCTAGGAAACGAACCGGATACCTCCTAGTATATCTGATACACACTGATTGGGCACACCGTCAAGACACCTGAGGAGCCGATAGGATGTTAGAGATTCAGCATTCCCTCCTACAGGGTGGTTTCGAATCGTTTAGTGGGGTACTTACCAGTATCCGCCGGGCCTTTCTTGAACTCCTTTTCGTGTTCACTAGAGGGGAGGCGACCGCGCCATGGGGAGTATCCTGGGGGAGTATGAAAATCAAGGGGTGGAACGATTACCCTTTATGGCTCTACAAGAGGTACGAATCGCAAAAAGAACGGATCACATATTGAATGTACTCGAGATTAACTGCTAAGTACCCCTGTTCACGCAACCTCTCGTCTATACATCTTGGGTTAGCACGTGCTTCTGCCCTTGGGCTTGGCTGAAATTGAGAGGTACGAACAGCACTGACGGTAGTACTTAGGCCGTATCCAACCTTGCCCTTTTTCTCCTTCTCCTTTCGCTCTGGACCACGCTCAGCACCTGTTTTCACAAGCTTTCATTTCTACATTCTTCCAGAAAGGATTCTATTCTTAATAGATATTTACATTCAGCCATGAGTTCCTCACCTGTGGCATACTTTCCTTCCTCTCCGCCGCAGTATACGGAGACAACATCACCCCCGATCTCCGATGTCAGAGTCGAAATCTATGCTAGATTGGTCGAAATCAAAATGATATTTTATCAAATGAACTACTCATCTTTCCTACGGGATAAGAGTCATAAACATTGCAAGAGGTCCCCTCTTCAAAGAGCAAGATTGAATGGAATACTTGCAAAAATCCATGAGGACCTTCCGCTCGTGATGAAAGATTTCCGTAGGAGAGCAAGGTTTATCATGGAAGTCGGCATCTACATGACCGAAGACACTGTATATGAGGTCGATCGAGCGATGATCGAGAAGATGAGCATCGTATTCGATGCTATATTTGTGGATGTCACCATTCCCGATGCTAAGGAAATGGTTGCTATTGTTGCTGGAGGGCCCGAGTATCGAGAAGATGTAAGAACTTAACGAGAGTACGTTAATGATGTAGACTAACTATACATTCAAGAGAGCACTGGCAATTGCAGACAACGTTAAAGTTATGAAGGAGCAAATTAAAGAAGTGGTATGTATAACAAAAATCTTGAAGGAGCCTCAGATATATAAGGCTTGGGTAGGTTAACATTTTCGTCTTTAGGGGTTTGTCCTTGAAGGTGTTTGTGTTAGTGGGAACGAATTCTCTATAAATCTTTCAAGAAAGGTATCATCCTAATTCTTCTTCTTACCTAAGCTTCCTTGTTTTTGTTCTGCCTTTGTTCCTCGAAATGCAACTAATATTTGGATAAGTCCAAGGGCAAACACAAGCCCAAGGGTAAATCTGGTATATCACCTAAACATTCTAAGGAGAGACTGTCCATCACACGTAGCCACGGACCCAAAGTGGTAGGAAGACACGTCAGCAGCTTTTCACCTCGACAGGTAGATATGTCGAGATTGCAAACAGGAGACGCCGAACCAAACCATTCGGAGAAGCAAAGTCAGGCGGCCGCTGAATGTTCGTCTTCACATGCACGTAGCAACAAACGTCAGAGCGGATCAGCAAGTGACTTCCAACACCAGATTGCTGATTATGAGGCGACAAAGTTTCATAGCAAAGTCGAAGAGTTGCCGAGCAGCGACAGGACAATTGATGATGATTGGGAGGAGAACGATCGTCTTATGCGTTTACAGGTGCCCAAAACAAGTACTGAAAAGAAAGATAAGGCTGTTGAGAAGGTTCCTACTCTCAGCACACAAGGACCTGGCTGTCAGAGTCTTGTCACTACCGATACCTCATCTCTTCCTGTAGAGTACTATCACGAAGACGGGAGCGAAGAGCGGATCGAGAACCCACAAAAGGCCGAATTACCAGTTAACGAAGAATATGGGTCAATTGAATGGCCTTCCTCACCACCTTTAATATTTAGTCCCATCCAGACCACACAGAAGCTCAGTAATTTTACAGGAAGTACAGCGATTGATCCAAAATCTTTCGCGGTTGAATCTTCTCCAGCTACATCGAAAACCTCTACTATTGAGAAAAGAGAGGCCCGGAATCCAGTTTTTACCAACAGCACGCTTGCAAAGAGGCAAAAAGGTCGGCCCTCAACATCTATTGATGGTGAGAATGTTGTAGGTCCTGATAAAGGAAATGTGCATATTGGAATAATCGCCTCCGATCACAATTCGGAGCATCATAGCAAGAAGAATTCATGCTTTGACACCGAAGCGAATACTCTCAAAGAACGGCCTTCCTTGTCGTTGACAAACCCAACGATGTTTACCGAACCCAGAATTGAAGAAAGCCCCATTTTACCACACCTTATCCCACCCTTGGACAGTAAGAAGGAAGTCATGAAAGGTTTGTTACATCACGTATATTAAGCTCAGGTATTTAGTCAGAGCTCCGCTAACACATGAATGTGGAGAATTATTAGGACTAGAAATTGAGTTGCCCGCGGTGATCGATGAAGAACCCAAGTTGAATGCCTGGTTATCTGCCTCCTCCGATGTACGGGGGGCCTCAAAAGTGACTATTCTGGAAACATTGGCGCAACTGGCTGTTGACAAACGAAAGATCACATCCGCCATCCATGGTCAGCATGGAAATAAACAAGCAACTTCCTCCGATATTACAGCGAATACTCCCAAGCCATCAACAGCACCTTTCACCTCAATGGCAGCTACGAATATCCTTGACATGTTGGGGAAAAAGGATTTGTTTGGAACCAAAAATATTATGTTGGGAAAGGATGCCACAACTCACTCTCACATTGTTGAAAATTATGGAGCCGAAGGTGTTCGTCAGACACAAGCAGGTCCCTCCTCCAGCATGTTAGGCAAAGGACCCAGGAAACGAACTCGAGAGATGAGTGAAGGAGACGGCCCTACCCAAAACCATTCTCACGACCCACCTATGACTTCTCCACACAGTTCGGGTAAGTGTTTGGTTGCCACTAACGGATCTCCAGTCACTGGTGAAAGGCGTTTCAAGAGGGCGCGCTACAACGCATGCACACTGAAGAAAAGGGCCAATACTATCGATTATTACAGTCTGGGCCGTCCATTTAAAAGGAGTAGGTTTGGCCGCCGTGGTACACCTGCTCGCCCAGCCTGCCGCGACGGCAAAGAAAATCCCTTCTTGACAACTGGTACCCCTGACATCGTTGAGCGCCGCCGTCTCTTCTTTTCGAAACGTTCATCGGAAGATAGCCATGATTCCGGTACCCCTGAAATAACCGAAAGGTTTCCGGTGCAGTATGCAGAGCCTGGGCGCATCTATGATAATAGTCCCGAGATAATGCGCTCCAGCTTGCCGAAACAGACACCCCCGGTTTTGATTGCCAAAGACGCGATTTCTTTTGTTAGCAATTCAGCGAGAGATCGTGCAATGGCTGCCTGGACTATGTCCGACGAAGGTGAAAGATCACAAAAGTCTGGAGCTCCTAGTTCTCAACGCAAGACGGTTTTCCCACGCATTCCAGTGAAACGCAAATCCATGAATTAGGCAACGGCAAGTGGCACTGGGCTATATCACTTCTCAGTGGTGAAAGAGAGTGCATAAAGGAGGAAGATGCCATTTTACATTAAGCTATGGTTTTTAATTCGTTATTAGTACTGACAAGAGTATGTCTCCCGACATTTGGGGTGTGGGGCGCGCAGCAGGAAAATGAGAGTGGAGAGGTAAATTTGATAAGATGGGCTTTCATTTCGGTGTTGGTACTAGGAGGAGTTTTTCTTCTTATCTTGCGGATGACGGTCGGTGGCAGAAGTTGTGGCATGTCACTGAATCTGGTTATTTCCTATTCTGTTACTAACTCTTAATTTTAAGCCGTGTAGAAGGAATTTGTGGTTGGCTGTTCCGAGGTCGGGATTGCTTGGATAGTTTTCATATCATTTTACAGATTCTTCCAGGTTTCCTTTTTTACCTTGCATTGATGGCTATGGTTGTACGTATCCAATGGTGGAAGTGATGCGTATTTCAGGTCATATCATTACATGTCTTAGCAGCTTTCAGCGAATTTCATATTTATGCTGTATTTTCATGCTTGGGCGCCTAGATAGGTAAAAATGCAAACGGTTATCACCGAACACTAGTTGCTATCCTTGTGGAAATATCAGTTGTCCAGTTTTATCATTGTGAAGATTATGAGCGGATAGGTAGGAATAGGATAATGGCTCGATACTCTATTTCACAGAATGAAATTTCCTTCAACAAGACATCTTATACAAACTGCCCACATCCATCACATATATGGCTGCTCTTAAGCAAGATCTTAGTATAGGGATATTGGTAACGCGGATGAGAGAGAGTGAGCTAAGTGTTAGTCAGAACTCGAGCTGTCAACTAGGATACGAATTGAAAAAAAAAAAAATGAATAGAAATAACACATATATATATTCGATGAGTAAATATAAATAGCTCCCATGGTCGTTTGTTCACTCTACGTGAGGACTTTTGCGGTGATAGGGGCATATGTCAATGATCGGCCGACCATCTTGGCGCGAGTGAGAGTATGTGAGCCAAGAACTGCAAGGGCTGGGGCTATATGAGACATCCTAGATTTTTTTCATTTTTTCGCTGATGTTGTGGTTGTTGATGGTGAGTTTGAGTTTTATTAGCTCGGTGGCGTGGGAAACGTTACTCGTTGTCTCTTTCTATCACACTGGGAAAATGGGCGGGAACATAATAGGAGTTGCCTGAAGGCGGTGTAGAGTGGCAAATGTATGACAATTTGAAAAAGTAATTGATTTCAAGCTGAGTCCTTCTTCGTTGTTCTTCGCAAGATGGTGGTCAAGTTTTATCGTATGTATTTCCGGAGTTCCCTGTAGGCGGCTTTCCTACACACATCGGGGGTGCCGCCTGTGCGTGAGTAGCGAGCACGCGAACACGCAACAGAGCTGATGTTTAGAGCTAGACTTACTTTCCAATGGGTTTGAGAAAGAAATCTTGATGTCGGGTGTGCGAAGATGTAGACGGAATCAAATTATGAATGATGACATGGGTGCGGTTCAGTTGAGGGGAGGACTGGTATGAGCTGGACATCTTCGTTGTTGGTCAAAACGGGAGGAAAGGGACACATTTCATAGAGTAGAAACAAACGCTTATTACCCAATCTTGGGCTCACCACTTGTCTTTTGAGAGCAGAAATGAACAGTAAACTCTCTATTGCAAGACCTATATTATCCTTCCGTACCCACACATTTTATTCCGGGCAACGATATGCCAGAGGCAGGACCTTTGGTGAGAACGTTGATTCTTTTCGCCGCAGGTTGGTAATTTGACTCGCGCCACCCACCCCATCAGCTTTTTCATTGATCTGTCGTTAGTACAAAACTATCCGCCTCGGAATTCTAGATGACCAACAAGGGATGAGGAAGCCTCATTTGGAGGGAGGAACGAAGAAATTATCCTCAGCTTTCATCTGTCACTGAGGTGGGTTCTCTGCAGAGTGAGTTACAATACACCTGGTACCACCTGAGTAAGGAGAAGGAAGAAAATCATACCTAGTTCATGCAGAAGCGAGGCAGGCAACCATACTGGTTTTGAAGGTCCTAGATTATGAATTTGGGATATGAGGATGGTAGGCAAGAACTATGAGCGTTACACAAGTTAATGGCAGGGTAATTGACATTACGAAAGTCTAAAAATGAGACTACTGTAGGTGTGCCGCTGAATACGTCCCCAGGTACACAGCAACCCTGTTGACATACGGGATCATGCCGCTTGTTGTGCCGCTCTCAAAAGCATTTCTCTAACAATCCGTCAAGCAACAGGCGAATAATGCTCCTCTTCCTCTCCTTCTCTCCTTCATCATCAACTCATCATTTCATCGCCTCACGATGCGATGCCCAACGTCTACATCAGGTCGATGTTCATCCCCCCTTTTTCCCATGAGGGTCTCTCCAATTGCGAAAGAGATATTTTCACGTGCAGAAGTCATCAAACAGCGTCTCAAGGTCATGTCACAACCGTCATACCAACCGGTTGAGATCCCCGACCCACGCTTCTCGTATCGCGACCTAGCCCCATGCTGGCAGGAGCCTCTCGAGACTATAGAAGAGATCCCTGCGTTGGAAAGTGACTCCACGGCTGGAGATAGCCTTCCTGAGATAAACAAGCTTATTCAAAGAACACTTGTGAAGGTCTCGCCTCAGCGGCCGGCGACGGTACTGAGGCCGGAGGTGTACTTACATATGGCGGCCAAGGTCCAGATGATTGTTAAAGATTTTTCTGTAAAGGAAGCGTTGGAAATTGTGGCGGTGCTAAATGCTGGAACATTTGTTGTGGTATGCCAGATCTCAGATTAGGGGCTACTCTTCTTGTGATCACTGCTGACCATTTGGGCTTGTAGGATAAACGGGGGGTGACAGATGTTTGCGAAAAAATAAAAAGTATCTGCTTTGACAATGTATGTTATTGCAGTGAATCTAGCATTCTCTATAACCTACCGCGGGGAGATCTAATCTTATTTGAGCATTAGGATGTTTTGCTACGAATTACCGGTGTAGACGTTGACACACAGGTTTTTGAAATGCGTGTGATTGAAACCAAACTCTCCGCGGTTCCCAAGGTCAAGACACCACCTCGTCAAATTTTCCATTGCCACTTCTCCGAACAGGGCAGCATCTGGGACCAGCTTGAACAGGAACAAAAGACCGACTCTTCCCAAACCCCTGAAGTCCAAATGTTCACACCAGTGGTCTCGTCACATCCTCAAAGACCAAGGATGACAACTAGGAGCACCCGGAAGTTCTCCGTAGCCGACTATGGATCCCCCTTCTTCGGCACTACACGAGAGAGGCGCACCTGCTACAACGAATTCATCCCCCTCGACCGCTGGTCAGCCGCTGCAACATACGACTTCAAAAGAAAGTTTCATCCGACGGGCTTTGGCCGAAGCAGAGCGAAGTTAAATACTCTTTCCCGCTCGCCTGACTCAGATGAGAATCCTTTTTTGGCCACTACGAGCAAGGCCCTGCAGAAGCGGCGTTTGCAATTCTTTGGAGTGGAGGCCCGGGTTGACGACGAGGGGAAGACCAGCTTCGTTGATTCTACTGTGAGTGTTTTTTTCGCGCGTTTTCGCGATGGTGCTTGTTTTTAAACGAAGTTTGCTAACTTTAATTCCCATTTTATAGAAGCCGGTTAGTACCTGGATCGATGTCAAAACAGCGTCTAGAATCCCACGCCCGCTTGGGGGGTTTCCCAGATCATTTTCTGCACCTCCCGCCTCAGAGGGTAGGACACCAGCCTACCAAGCAGAGCGCCAACCAGCACGCCAACTAGAGTGCCGAGGAGAGCGTCCAAGGCAGCAACAGGGGGAGCCGGTCAACTCGGTGCGTCCTACACAAGCGTTTCAGCGACGCTTCCTTCTCTAGAGGTGGTAAGGTGGGTGACGATTCGTTAGCACAACAAAATATCAATTTCAAACTATAACTTAGAGATGATTCAGATTTTCATTAGTCCTGAGTAGTATTTATGGGCTTTAATTTGGGAGATGTCAGTGTTTCTGGGGGTTTACTGTAAAACACATCTAATTTGTGGGTACGCAGGGGAAAAGAGTGGTAAAGATATATAATTAGAGGGCTAAGATTATACATTTATCTACCACTTAGAACGGAAGGAGGAGGGAGAGCGGTATGAGCTTCGTGAATAGAAATAATATCGGGGAGGAGTTAACTGTAAACGATTAATAAACCATAGCCTTTTATCCTAGATCTAAGCCGTTCCACTTGATGGGGTCTCTCAGACCAGTTTTCTCTGGAATGCTGGCTTTACAAGATAGTCCCTCAGATTAGCAGCGCCTTTAACGGTAATCTTTCAGAATATCCTGAACCCACGTAGTGAGACTAAAATACATGTTTAAATTTAACATTGTCACGCAATCCGGAGATAGTTTTGATGTCCTCTCTCTGCAGCGAAGAGGTCATAACATCAGTCGTCTCATGAGCTATAGATACCTCACACGTCTGGCAAGACAAGCGCGTTACATGGTACAGAATAATCTCCCGACCCTGCCTTCAAACTAACCTTTTTTCAGTTTTCTCTTGTAGAAGGTAAACAAAAACTTCATTTAACCTAAATGCCTCACGATAGTGATGATGCAGATGAGATATGTGGTATTTCTTGGCTGTCCAAAAAGTCCTTAAAACAGTTTCGTACAAAGGTTTTTCACTTATTTTTCTGTGGTGGAGTTTCCAGAATTGTATTATGTAAAAAAAAAGAATGAGAGGAAGAAAGAAAGAGAGAGAGAGGGGGGGGAAATAAGGTCCTCGTCAAGCGCAGAAGAAGAGTAAAATCGGAAAATCGAAAAGCTGAAAAACCGAAGAAAAAATGTACCCAGGGGTGCCGGAAAGTGATGGAACGACTCAATTTACTACGCACGATTTCAACCACATGCAACCCAACTTTGACTTTAACGAAGCAGCGATATATAGTATGTAAAGTAAAGATATTATGAAGAATTCATCAATCACATCAAAATGAAAGAAATTACATGTAACGTGGTTTGCGAATTCACTAAGACCTCAGCCTATATTTCCAAGCCGTTGCATCACTTTTGGGTACCCCTGGGTACATATTTCGTACATGATCTCACACCTGACATCTCTTATAAAATTCCAGGTTTTGTTTCCCCATGTTTTTCTCCCGTCCCGAGTACGCAAAACACAAACAAGGTTCGGGAGTCCCGTGTCGCTGGAAACAACTAATCAACTGACAAATCAAATCCTTTTCAGGCTCTCGTAATAATTGCTGACTACTCTCTCCTCTTCCTATTCGTCGGCGCCAAAACCAGCCAATACCACGCATGCATGGTTGCACAGACCCCAGCCCTATCACACCCCCGGACACAGAACCATGACTCAGCAACAAAACAGGAACGCTGGCACATATTAATAATCAGACACGTGTCCGGCCAATTTAACCTCATCAGGAGATACATCTCAATGTACATTTTCCTCGATCCACAGTTCTGAGTTGCTGGCGATGGATGGGCAAGTGGTAAGGTAGTGATTCTGATGAATGTCCCGGGAGACGAGAGTGGACCGGTGTGGGGAGGTCTGAAGCGGTGAGGTGGGTATTTGGGCTGGGTGGATTGGATTTTTGTCATTTTTTGGGAGGTTTTCAGCGGGAGTCCAGTATACATGTGTGTAGTTCAAGTAGGTGAGGATGAAGCTCGAAATACACATCCATCATTCATTCCACCTTCACATCGCATTCCTTCTTTTCGCGGTGAGTAAAGACCCGCAACACTTACACGTAAGACAGTCTCGAGAGTTAAGGCATATACGTTACACCACTTTAGAGCTCACGCATCTTCGCAGCTACATATACAGAAGCCCAAAACCCTAGAGCAAAGGAAAACACGTAAGTATATTACTTTTCACTCTTAACTTGCTAATGTGTCTAGAGACTAACTAGAGAGGATACAATATTCGGAGCGAAGCTCACCTCTGTGAGGGTCATCATGTCGCATGGTTTGTCAGCCGTGTAGCAGCGGAGGCGTCTGGCAGTGTACGTACAAGAAAAAAGTAGACAAAGTAGTAGAATGATCATGGCGCTGGGCTGTGAGGGTGTCCCGTGCCCTTAAGGGGCAGTTGGCTGTTAAGCACCGCAAGTACGCGGGAGTCCATACTAACTCTACCGCGTGTCACTCTCCGCCAGTATTACCTACCTGTACACCCCGCAGGTAACAAGGCATTTTACTCGACAGTAAACAATGTAGATCTCCAGCCACATCACATGACTACATGTACTAAATCGCCAGATGATGCAAAGCAACTCTTCCCGTTCCACATCAACGTAACCCAAACCTAACCCTTCCCAGCTAGCCTATCCACCCTAGCTAGCACACGAACTAGCACCCGCACTAGCTCCAGCCCCCTGCCCCGACTCATCTACTACATCTACTAATATACCTGTACTAAAAAAAGCTACTAAATGCTCATTTCGCACACGCGCAACTAGCAGCGACCACCCGCGCTACAGGGATTACTGTTATTGTTGCTGCGGTTACGGGAGTGTGGATGGGTTTGTTTTGGTTTTGGGTCTTGAGGGTGGTAGATGGTGAGGTGGGATGGTATGGAGTGGGATGGGGTTTCCACTTTTTGTGGTTCTTTCTTTTGCAGCTCTCGGTGATGCTGCAACACCATGGGCAGTGTTTTGGGTGGGTGGATAGTTATGGACTGTGTAGATGACAGCGTTTGAGCACTTAGAGATAGATGTCTCTGGCTTTAGGCGCCAGATAGGTCTTTAGATGGCATTTTTCTTGCTGCTGTTATTGTTGTTTCTGTTTTAGTTGTCATTCCCACCTACCAGAAGTTGGGCATCCAACGCCCATAGATGGAAAAAGCCCACATATCAACATGATTTCAGCTTTAACCCAGTCTCTCTGGTCTTACACTTGTCGAGAACGGAAGTTTCCTTTGTGACCCGTAGGCTACCTTTGGAAAGATAGCAAAAGACATTGTTTTGTGTTTGGGAAAAAGGTCTCTTCAACAACAAATGTCCAGCCTAATCCATCTCTCAGAACACCCATTCCTCATCAACACCGTCTTAATTATCTATAATAAACCCTCAGGAGATCAACTGATCCTTCAATCTCTGTTCTCCCCAAGTATCTAAGATATACTGCCACTAACATTGCCCCCAAACCCAAGAAAACCCCCAAAACCCAACCCAACATAACCAAACCGAGTGATATCCCATGACACCCCCCCAAACACCCACCCACCACACCCCATCAAAAAATCTTCCTCACCAACCAGCCTCACCCCCCAAATCTCGCGCAACTCCCAATCCTCAAACCTTCTTTCTCAACCTCTCAGTAACTCCCAGTCTCCACCATCCCGTTCAACCAATCTTCTGTTCCGCAATCCTCCAGCACCACCATCATCATCATCATCAACAACTTTTTCTTCTTGCCGAATACCCCCCACCATCACAACATCGTTCTCACCCCCACGATGTCCGCCGGAGTCTGCAACCTGCAGTTCTCCACGCAACACGAGGGTGTCACTGCCCCTCGTGCAATTGCGCGGGTTGTCCTCACAACCGCACGGCACAACACTACCAAGGAGGAGGAAGAGGAGGAGGAGAGGCGGTTCGAGGAGATGGGGCAGGCGGTCGCCCGTGTAGTTTTGGGAATGGGGGCGATTGAGGGGAGCGTTGTGGCTAGGAAGGTGGCGGGTAGGGGGATGAGGGGGTTGAAAGGTGCCGTGGTGGATGTGGCGAGATGCGTGGCGGAGTCGGTGAGTTTTTTCTATTATTTTTATTGTTGGGGTTTTTTTTGGTTTTTGGTGTTTTCTCCGTTGATTGCTGCTTTGGGACGGTTTTTATATTGGCTATTTTTTTATATGATTAGTTTCTCATATAACTGTTTCCCGTGATGTATCCCTATTCCTATCATTTCCCAACTGCTTCCTGATATCCCATTGATCCTATATACCTGTTGTGCCGGTATATCGATTTTTATACTTCATATAAATCCCCGGACCGTCCAGTATCGAGTAGAATTTCAGCAATCTCCTCCATCAGCTTTTAAATTCCTCAAACCCCATACCCAAACTCCACCAAGACCCCGCCCCAGCTTCAAACCCAATACATAATTTCAAAACCCAAACTAACACCTCCTCAGGGCTACACCGTAGCAGCCGCCAGCGTATCCCACGATCCACCCACCTTCACCATGACCCTCACCCCTACCGTCGACCTGACTACCCGCGCCCCCAAAAGGTCACGAACCCCCGCAGTGGCCACCACCACCACCACCACCATCAAAGAGGAAGAGGAAGAAGAGGAGGAGGGAGAAGAAGAGACTCGCGCCGCAAAGCGCACCAAAACTCCCACTCCCACCAAAACCAAACTGCGTTCTGCCGCCGCCGCTACCAAGCGCAGATCGCCGTCACCGCCACCACCACCACCACCACCAGCACCAGCACCAACACCAACCCTTGCCGCCGCCGTCACCGTCACCGCCGCAACGACGCCCAAGGAGACCGCTGCAACCACCACCGCCGAGCTCTGCGCCGCACTCGGGGTGACGCCAACCGGCCTCGCCATCATGCGGTCCCTCGAGACCGCACGGGAGGAAAAGCAAGCCCGGACCGCCAAGGCCAGCGCCGCCGCCGACACTGTCGCCGCCATCGCATGGCGCGACTTCCTCACGGGAGCCGACGTCGAGCGCGCGCGCCAGGAGTGGCTCGACCGGCTCGAGGCCGAAGAGCTCGAGACCTTCGTGTGGCTGGAGGGCCTGAAGGACGTGCAGAGGGAGGAGGCCCGCGAGCTCGAGGAGATGCGGGACGAGCTGGAGGACCGCTGGGATGCGGCGTGCAAGCTCCTGGAGGATCACGAGGATCTCATGGAGGAGATGGCGGAGGACGCCAAGACCCTGGGGGCTCAGGAGGCGTGGGCGATCATCGAGGAGATGAACCACGCCGAACGGGCCTACCGTGAGGAGGCGGGGAGAAGATGGAGGGAGCAAGGGTTGAGCATTGTGGCCAAGGGGAAGAGGCCGGAGAGGGTGGAGGGTGAGGGGAAGGGGGAGAAGGCGGTGAAGGTGAAGGAGGAGGAGGAGGAGGTGAATGAGGAGGATGAGGAGGATCAGGATGAGGAAGAGGATAGGGATTCCGAGGAGGCTTCCGAGGAGAAAGAGGAGGAGATCGAGTTGGCTGCCATCGAGCCCAAGGAGGAGGGAGTCAGGGAGGAGGAGGAGGAGGAGGAGGAGGAGGAGGAGGAGGAGCAGGGCCCAAGGCCGGAAGAGGAAGAAGCAGCCCGGCCTGCGCCTGTCGGAACCGTCCAGTACGGGGACAACAAGCGTAAGTGCCGGTTCGCCGACAACCTCGACCGCGCACCCGTCACCGCCGCCGACGCCGACTACGCTTCCACAGGTAGCAACAAGCGCCAGCGCCTATCGGGGCCTGAGCCAGCTGCCGTGGTTGCCGCTGTCACCGTCGTCCCTGTCGTGCCCGCGCCCGCTCCGCCGCCGCCGCCACCGCCGCCGCCTCCAAGCACACCGTGCTTCCCGCCCTCAACCTTCGGCAAGGTCCGCCGAACCCCGCAGTCGCCAATTCGTCCGCTACGCAAGAGCGCTTTTGTCCCCGACTACGTCCTGGCCCGCCCCTTTGTGCGTCGAAGCTACAAAGAGGCCCGCTACGTGAGTCGGCAGAAGCGCCCCGCGAACCCGTTCGAGAGCGAGGCCGACTTCCCGCGCAGAAGGATCCGCGACCGGGCGGCTAGGCGCGCCGCCTTCTTCGAGCGCCGTGGTGCAAGCGCGGATTCCCAGAATCTGTTTGCTTCTAGGCCCGCGCTCGGAGAGGAACGCCTACCGTCCATGTGGACGCCAACTCCCGGGGGGTCGGACAGCGAGGGGGAGGTGGACGAGATGTATGTCCACAAGATCAACGTGCAGAGGAGGAAGGAGGCCAGGGCTGCCGGGAAGGCGGCAGAGGTAACGCCACCAAAGGTGTTCCTGAAGAAGTATATGCCCCCGGGCATTGCTGCGATGGTCCCACCGGAGGAGGAGCGTAGGGCCACTGTCGCTGGAGCCGGGGGGAGTCGTGCAGCTGGCAGGAGGGAGAGGGAGAAGAAGCGCGCTGCTCTTTGCGGGGTGGGCGTCCCTGTGGTGTCGAGGGGAGTCTCTCGTTTCAAGACCGCCCCCGTCCGCGCTGGCGTCTTGTCCGGCTTCGTGGCGAAGAAGAAGTCGGGCAAGAGGTCCGGTAAGCTTGCGTCGTTGGGGCTTGCCTCGCTGGCTGTGGGCATCATGGCCAACCTCGGCAGTCTTGGTGCGCAAGGCGGTGTCTCTGGCAAAGATGCTGTCGTGTGGCACGGGTCTGTCGGGGTTGTCCAAGGTGCTGGCGGACAGTGGGCTATGGTCCAGCGTGAGCGTGCGGGCTGGGGTGGTTCGACGGAGGCCGCGGGGGACGTTGAGATGGGGGGACTCGAGACCTCCGAGGATGAGGGTGAGTCCATATATCCAGACATATCCATCATTGACCCTTGCTTTTGTTGCTATCATTTCTAGTCCAATACTAACAATAATTTGCTTCACAGACGCAGATACCGCATCCGCGACCGTCTGGGGAAATGTGCACCCAACGAGTGGTAAGACCGCAGCTTCGGCCGAGGGCACCTCGTTCATGGGGCTTTCCCCGCGGTCCGGCTATTAGCCGGTCGTCCCATTCTTGGGATCTCCTGGACCCCCAGTAAGTGTTGTATTTTTAGGAGGTGGAGAGAGGGGGGGAGAGAAGTAAGTATGATTTTTGCCCTTGAATATTCGGGATTTGGGCTGACTGTTGGTTGTGAAAGGTTTTGGGGAAGAAAGAGGGGTGGCCTTCACAGGGGCCTGCCGTCTCCGTCCCTTGCTGTCAGTGTCTCTCTGTCCGGTAGCTACGGTTACATGGGCAGGAAGACACTGCGGTGGGGGGCAAGGGACGGCGGGTCCTATGTGTTGGTGTTTAATCCGGTTCTGCAGCTTGTCGTCGTTGTTGCACCTTCACCAATTATCAATGATCACCCCCTTTTTCCCCCCTTGTGAATCCGAAGCAGGGAAACCAAATCCCCCGGATGTCAGTCACCCCCATCACCACCACCAGCATCTTTTTTTTCGACCGAAGTAGGGACACCAAAACCCCCGGGAGATAGACACCACCATCACCATCATCACCATCTTTCGTTTTTGGATCCGAAGCAGGGAAACCAAGTCCCCCGGAAACCACCCTCACCCCCATATTCTTCTTTTTAAGTCCGAAGTAGGGAAACCAAACCCCCCGGAACATCATCACTTCTCGTCTGCAATGCCCCCAGACACCACCACATCACCATCACAACTCGAAGTAGGGACAACAAACCCCCCGAGATTGAGAGAGAAAAGCTTCTACTGATTACAGAGAGCTTCCGCCGCCGTTTTTGTACGTTTCGCTATGTTTCGCCATGTATGCTCCACGCGTCACCATCCACCGCTAACCAACCAACCAGCAGAATAGGTCAGCAGCAACGACTTCGCCTTCCCGCCCGTCAATTTCAGCAATTTACCAAGGAGAAAGTCACAACCCCCCCCACTGCCAATACTACCGTGTGCAACGCCTCGAGTCTGCCAATTAAACACCAAAGCGGATTATAACAACAAAAAATTTAAAAAGCCAAAAAAAAGTTTAAAATTATAAAACAATCAACAAAATACAGCGTTTGGAATTCGGAAGTTAATAGTAAAGTATAATCCTTAATACCTTAATAACTAATATATTATCATCCGGCGTGTGGCGAAACCTTTACTGGTTTAGATACATATGGACCAACCGCAAATACCAACGGTCGAGAGGACGGGATGGGGAGAAAGAGTTCGGCCGGATACGATGGGTAATACCATCATAAGCCTCTATCTGGCAACGACAGTCAATAGCAAGATGGGGAGGATAAGAGGAAGTGGGAGGAGTAAAAAAACCGTTGAACGAGTAGGACCTCGAGGAAAATAGGATTATGGGAATGGAGTGAAGTATATCAAGACCACAGAACTAATACCCTGGAGAAGATTGAGTGCTAATTGTGAGGTGGTACGTTAGGTGCTTAATTATCACTGTCAATTACGCTGGTAGCCCGGCGCGAAATTGATAGGCGGTACTTTTGCAGTCATCTCGCAGCAACGACGACAATTACCTTTTGGGAACGACCAAGTACCTCTTTGGAACGACAATTATCTCTTGGGAACGACAAATGGCATCCTTAAACCACGATATCGGAACGGATAGTCTCTCTAGCTAAGTATCATGACATGACCACCACGCAAACTTTCGAAATGATGACAGTCAGAACAATCTACAGACCGAAGATCCATACCAATAGCGCGGACTTACCAAGCAACCAGTTGATACAACCTTTCCCGCCTTCCGGAGGAACCAAAACGCCACCACCGTTCACCACTACCGAAATCGACGAATAGCGAAAAACCAGCAGTCGACATTAAAGAGCGAGATACGATACATAATACTGTTATCTGGCACGACAAGAAACAGCGCCTGATAACAACCTACGCACCAAAGGCCAACAACAACAACCGAGTCGCACGTGGAAGTACCAAACAACCGGTCGATACAACTTTACCTGGCGCCGTCCCACCAAGAACAAAACCGACGAGCAGAAAACCCTAGTAGCCGAACCCAAGAGCACGACAACCAAGATACACCTTCAGCAACCATTATCTGGCGCGACAAGAAATAGCGCCCTGCAGGGAGGAGAAAGAGACGTAAAAAAAAATGAAAAGAAAGAAAAAAAATACCGGAAGGAAAATAGCACCGCCACCAAACCAAGTACACCCACAGTGGGATCAACCACCTTACAAAACTACACCAAATCTTTAATACTCTATCACCAACTACACCGGGACGCCGGCGCAACTAATAATTACTCATAGATAAGAACACACCAGAAAAAACGAAAAACGAAAAAAAAAAAAAAAAAATTTAAAAAGAAAAAACAAGCCAAAAAAAAGACCACCCGCCAGTACATATTGTCAAGTATATTCCAAGGCAACTACATATCTTCGAGCTAGAGACCCAATGACTAACGATCCTACAGAATTAATTAGTTTACATCTTTAATACCCGATCATGACCAACCTACATGCCACCGGTACTAGCTACACCGGCGCCACGTTAATGGTGAATCGTCCACCAAAAACACCAAATATATAAAGTCGCAGGCGACAAAAAAAGTTTAAAAAAAAATTAGCAAAGCAAGAACCTGGGGAATCACCATACGTTACTTCCTCGGCCGTCAATAATCAACTTCTGCTTATCGATCAACCATCACAACACACCTCGAGGAAACCAAATCGTCACCTCCGATCAAACACCGAGAGGCTACCGCGAGCATAATCCCAAGAATTAGCAAAGCAAGAACCTGGGAAATCACCATACCTTACGTTCTCGTCGTCGATCAACCATCACAACCCACCTCGGGGAAGCCAAATCGTCACCTCCGATCGAACCACCGATAGACTACCGCGAGCATAATTCCAAGACTCGAGCACACGGGTAAGGAGGAATAGTCGAACTATAAAAAGAAAACGACGGAGAAAAAAAAACAGCATCAAATTTAATCCTGGTCCGCAACAATAAACGCCCGCTCGTTAGTCAACAATGCGGGCTGGAGCAGATATATCTCCGGTCGTCTCAGGAGCACAGCCAAGCCACCGTCTCCGAATGAACACCACTCACTCGTCTGCCATACAACGAATACGATCGAGCGCCCACATTCAAAATTTCAAAGGGAACGGTAAAAATATGAAAAACAGAATGATCAATAAAGTGACATAACGTTCTTGGTCAGCTACGCCGGAGCAACAGAGCCGATATCCATCTCAAGGGACTCAGCCAAATCGTCACCTGGGGGAGAAAAAATGACATTGTGTTTTTGGTCGGCAATACTCAAAACCAACCCGCCTGCCAGATATCTCGGAGCAACCAAACCACCATCTCTCTCAAGGGGCTCAGCCAAATCACCACACAACGGAATACAATCGAGCGCCCACATTCAAAATTTCCAAAAGAATAATTAAAATATAAAACAAAACAATAAAAAAAGACAAATAACGTTCTTAATCGGCTACTCAACATTAGCCCGCTTGTTAGCGATGCCGGAGCAACAGAGCCAATGTCCATTTCAAGGGGTTCGGCCAAATCGTCACCTCCGGTACAATAGCAACAGTCTTCCGGGGACGGCAAAGAACAAGAGAAATGGAAAGGAAAAAAAAGTGACATTGTGTTTCTGGTCGGCAATAATCAACATCAACCTGCCTGCCAGATATCTCGGAGCAACCCAACCACCATCTATCTCAAGGGGTTCAGCCAAATCACCATACAACGAAATACAATCGAGCGCCCACATTCAAAATTTCGAAGGGAATAGTTAAAATATGAAAACATAACAATAAAAAAGCGACATAAGGCTATTGGTTGGGTAATCGACACTCGTGTCAGCTACGATGGAGCAACAGAGCCAATGTCGATTCCAAGGGGTTCAGCCAAACCACCACCTCCGATTAAGCAACGATAGGCTACCGCGAACATGGCCCCAAGACTCTACCACAAGCTTAACGGGAATAGTCATAACAAAAAAGAAAATGAGAGAAAAACAGCGTCACGGCCTTTGTCCCCAACGATGAGCATGACCTGGCCAACCAACCAAGTTCGACCAGATCAGCCGTCGCTTGCCGGTCATACAACGAATATGGTAACGCGCCCTAATCCGAAGTCTCAACGGGAAGGGTTAGAACACGAAAAACAGATAAAAGAAAAAACAGTATTGCCCTCCAAGTCGGCAATGAACGACATCAACCTGCTTGTCAGCTATCTCGGAGGAGTCAAACCACATCCGTTGCAAGGAGTCCAACAAAATCATCACCTCTAGTATAACGCCGGAAGTCTTCGGCAAACATGACTCTCCCACCCGGTAATGGTTTCCAAAGAGAGCAGTAACGACACCACAAAGAAAACAAAACAAAATCTGCACTAGTGCTTGGTCGACGATAATCGGAAGCGGCCTGTCAATCAACGATATTGGAGTTCACTATTGATTACAAGAAATCCATCTAAATAGTCACCTCCGATAAGCCACCGGTAGCCTACGTGCGGCGAAGATAATGGCAAGACGTGTGGAATCTTGCGGGGGGGATAGTGAAGATATAAAATGAAAACGAAACAAATCAGGGGTTTGATGGTTAGGCAAGTCAACGAACTCCATGACATAAAGTTGAGCACTAACAATCTTGCAGAATTACTCAGAACCTCCATTTCAGTGATAGCGTGTGTGGGTACCGTCAACTTAACGCCCTCCCCAAAAAGAGCATGGCAGGACAGAAACCAAAAATGGGACAAGACAATCAATCTCAAACGCAGAGGATATCGGCGCCTATGGGATTAACCAAACACTCCTAGCTGTGTGTACAAGCTTGCACCAATCCACTTTGGCTATGACTGCCACAGATATCCTCTCGCATGGGTACACGGGTAGGAATTGGACACACCCATACATCACTACAAAAGGATTAGAAAGGAGAAAAATAAAGGAGAAAAATAAAGGAAGGATGAATAAGGAGGAAAAAAAGAAGAACGAACGAAGAGATAAAAGGAAAGAAGGAAAAGGGGAACAGAAAAAGAGGAACAGGAGAAGGGAAAGAGAAGGGAAGAAAAGAAAAGAAGAAAAAGAAGAAAAAGAAGAAAAAGAAGAAAGAATGATAAAAAAGAGAAGAAAAAAGAAAAAGAAAAAAGAAAAAAAGGGAAGAAAGAAGAAAGAAGAAAAACGGAACAAAGGAAAGAGGGAAGAAAGGAAGGGAGGAGAGGGGAGGGGGGGGGGGGGGAGAAAAAGAGAAGAAGGGAGAAAAATGAAGGAACATCCTAACGGAATTGAAGCAGCCATCAACACTTTGCGGAGGTAGCTTCGAGTATAAAGAATTCCGATGGGCGACTGAAGTGGAGATTGGGAACAGACAGCAACTGAAACTCACCTACGGCTGTTATCGGAAAGGAAAAAATAAAAGGAAAGAGAAGAAAAAATGAAAGGAAGGAAAAAGGAAGAAACCATAACCAGCCTGGTACCATGTCTGACGACAACGTGGCAAGCACCGCGCAATCAAGGATCTACTATGGAATACATCATAGGTCTCAAAATGATCACCGCTCATGAACAGAATCTTACATCAACCTGCCTCTGATTCACTCGTTCGATTAAAGATTCCATCATCTGAGTATCCGGGTACACACGCCAAGCGGGAAAGGGACACTCCTCGGGTCATCCAAAAAATCAACGAGAGGTAATTGGATGGTTTCGACAGTCCGAAACAGCACTCTCACCTCTATCGGCGAGGAACGAGAGATGTCGGAGTCTCGGAAAAGCTATTTCGATTATAACAAATAATCGCTCTTTCATTAACGACAACCCGACATCAACCTACACAGAAACAAGCCCTAAGACGCGATTGTTTGTGGACATTGTTTAACCTCCCATTTGGAGGGTGGAATGTTTGGGGTCATGAGGGGATTTGGAGAATTTGTGGATGGGCCCAGGGCCCGGGTCCATCCGCAGAAACCTTAAATCCTTGAGTGGCCCCAAATACGATACCCTCCATAGAAGGAAATAATAAAAGATAAAAATTAAAAACACGGATAACAACTATACTCCCTCTGGGGGGGCCACGACTCTTGCCCTCCGGGGAAAGTGCCGACCAAGCGAACGCCATACATAGGCTTGGTCGGTCCAGTTGGGCACTTGGTCGTGCTAGAAGTGAGTTCGAATGCCTTTATTATAAGTGCAGAAGCTAACCCTGACATAGGCACACTTCAGTCTCAGTCATTGGCTTTTACCACACTTCGCCGCTCACATCGGATGTTCATACATTCGAACACTCTACCTGGGGGGCCAACGTCTAGTGCCCCCTGGGAAGGGGTAAAATAGGCACACTTCCGTCTCAGTCATTAGCTTCTACCACACATAGCCACTCACATCGGGTGTTCAAGCATTCGAACACTGTACCTGGGGGGCCAACGTCTACTTCCCCCTGGGAAAGGGCCGACCTTGAGAGAGACATGAACAGGCTTGGTCGGCCCGCTCAAGCCCTTGCGATCCCTACCACCTTTGGATCGTAAGGGCTCGCTTACTCTCTCTCTCAATCTTGCGTCAGTTCTTGGGTGTCCCGTTGAAAGTTCGGATATATTGCCTGCCTAGTGGGGAGTTGCCTAATACAAAGCCTAAGAGAGAGAAAAAAGAGGGAAATAGGAATGTGGGGATTGGTCCATAGCTTGAAACTGCTCCCGATTTGTGCATAGGGTTGCAAGAATTAAAGTGCGTTTAAGAACGAGCGAGCTCGATTCGGTAACCTGCTTGTCGTCCACCGTTGCATTGAGGCGGGGGTGGGGTGGGAGAGCGGTTGATGGGTTGATCTTTTTCAACACATCAACCGGATCAATCCCCTCACTCTTGTTTTCCGTGCAAGAGAAGTGGGAGATTTCGAGGGAATATGTGGGGTCATCAGGGGGAAAGAATACTGGTTTACAAATTGCGAACCGATTCTGAGGGATCGAATACTGGCTTCCAAGTTAGGAACCGATTCTGCCTGAGAGAGTACTGGTTCACACATCGTGAACCGATTCTGAGGGGTGGAATACTGGTCACTAAATTGTGAGCTGATTCTGAGGGAAACTGTGGGGTCTGGGGGAAGCTGTGGGGTCATCAGGGGGATTAGATAAGGCTTAGAAAAGGGCAATGAACTACTGGGCATTTAACATTATTCGGGAGTTTGACGGGGCATTCTTGGGTTGGCAAAAGAGCGAGGGAGAGGGTGACTACCAAGTGAGAAAGATGACAAAGACACATTGACAGACCTTGAACAAATGCCAAAGACAACTCAACGTTTGGCATCTAGACTGAGATCATAAGTAATAGGTATATCTCTATTTCCTAATATGTTGGAATCGCTTACTAAAAGATCTTTTAGGGCTGACCTCATCATGTGGCAACACCATCAAAAGGCCATGAAGTCAAAAGGCTTAACAAAATTAAATTTACTCCTCCGGAGACTGATGGAGACCAGGCTGAGAGCACAGTGTATGTCCTTTAGATTGTTCAAACTTTGATCTCCCCTAATAACTAATGATATAAGCTGCAGTAAAGCTCAGTGGTCTTTACCGATCAGCTTCAATTATATGGATCTGGTTCTGAAGTGAATGATCGATAGTTTGCTATATGGTATTGGTATGGCTCAGGAGAAGATGAGCGGTAGTAGGACTGAGGGACCGGGGCCCGCGCGAACGAAAGATTTCGATAGAAAGGAACGAAGGGGTCAAGGGGCTCAATATATCCGGATACTCCAAATGAAGCATCCTGCGCATGATACGCGGCAGGATAAATAAAAAATCAGCCAAAAGAAATGGCCAAAGTTGTTGATGCCCCCCCGGGGGAGGTTATCTACACAATATGCCTCGAGATACAACACAACTACAAATCTAGGCGTCAACGAGCAAGACCACACCAACCACCACAATGTCCACAAGCCCCGCGGAAATGTGTTGTTTGAGAGAGACGCTGTTAGACGGGATGGTAGAGCTATTTTCACACCTCCGATGAGTAGAGACGATCCTGGTACCTTTCAACCTAATTACTCGGCCGCTCTGAGTTTGCCACCAGTGCCTGGTGTACACCTTACACCTCCGGAATCACCGGTGTACAGTCCGCTTTGCCCACGAGTCCCAGCATCAACTTAATGGGGGCGGAGATCTTCACCACGGAAGTACAGGAATAGTGGAAAGGAAACAACAAAGCAGTCTCCAAGGTTTTCCTCGATAACAGAAAAAAAAAGAGAGATCGGGGTAGCGACCGGGGGAGACTGAAGATTGGTACCACCGACAGCTGTGAAGATGAGAGTGAGTTCGATCACCGTAATGTGTGTACTCCAAATTAGAGGCCATAGCCAATACATTCGCCGGTAGTAAATTCATGAAACCGTGAAAAGAACGGTCAAGTCCAAACAATGCCAATTTTAGTGTGTCTATCATCGACACGATTGGAAGGACAATCTTTCCACCCAAGAAGCGGAAAATGTCCACATGGCGGGTGGCGAAGATGTTTCATGGAGGGGATATGAAGGTCAAAACAAAAAAGGAGGAGGCAGGGGGAGGTGATGAAGGAGGGGGAGGAGAGCAAGCAGGGTGGGGATAAGCAAATGGTAGAGCACGAAATAGCAGGATATAAGAAGGAACTGGTGACGAAACTGGAGAAGATGAAAATAAGGTTTACTAGAACGACGTTAAAAATAAGAGGAAGATAAAGAAAAGGCTGGACAAGATGGGGAGGAGGTTGAGGAAGGCACAGATATGGGACCTAGTTCAGAGAATGAACGCGCCGAGCATTGAGTAGACATTGTTAGCTAAGTGGGGGGAGGCGCATCGAGACTAATCACTCACTCACGCAAATACCTACTATATTCAATGTTAGGAAATATATCTACCGTTAGCACTTCGGACGTTGTGATTCTTTTTGATTTTGTGCATTCTCAATCTATCCCTTCATTTCTCAATTGCTACTCCCCTATACTAGAGAAATCAAATTTGTATGGGAGATCTGTTATTTGATATATATGGGAGGTAACGAGATGCGTTAGTAAGGCCACACAAGATTTGCTTTTTTTGGGCTGCAGTATTTGGTCGACAGACGAAGGGGTATATACAGCCACTCTTGCAAAAGTGTTCGTGATTCCGATTTCGGAGTGAGACACCTCCCCATATGTAACCGCGGTGGGCCATCAAGAACCCCCAAGAGAAGACCTTCCCAGTGACCAATGGCGCCCAAGTTAATGAAGAATAAGATCAATGACCTATGCTCTTTGTATATATAGTCACGAACCATATTATATATTTCTCGTTGTTTTGAATCTCAACTTTAATAGCATCAGTATTATGGGTGCGCCACACTGCGCACCGATATTAAAACTATATCACGAACACTTTTGCTGAGTGGCTGTACATACATGTATGTGTTTGGTGAATCATAAAATATCACTTCCATCTACCCAGTGTTCTAGCTACCCAAATGACCTTGAATTCGTAAGGATGATGTGGTAAACCTACATGTATTTCATCATCTGTTGTCATTTACCTTTGGGGTTGTTCTCTTCATACCGTTTTGATACCTATACGTACTCTTTAGGTTGACACTTATCCGATCGTGGCCATGCGGGCTAGGTAAACTCCTCGCCCACGAAGTACCATGTCACCGATAAAACCCCCGCGATCGGGAGCATGCATTTCTTTTGTTTTTTTTGAGCGCAAATTAAGGCTAAAGCAATGTATTTTTATCTCTTCTTTCAAGGAACACCTTTCGCGAGACACAAATCTCGGTGTATACGTTCAACAAGACATGTTCAATCAGCTACTTTCATTTATATTCCCACGTCACCCATTCTAACAGTGACCCCTTCATTGCACCAGATGGTGTCTCCGAAAAAGCAAAATAATTTCTCAATCAAGTCCTTCAAACCACAAGACAAGCAAACAACATCAACAAAAGAGGTCCACATCTTCACACAATCACCGCCCCATTCCTCCCAGGTAAAACTAAAATTCGCGACCAGAGTACTAGTATTCCCGGCCCTCGTCATTATCGCAGTGCCCTCCCTTACCTCCCCCCAGATGCACGTCTGCGACTCTTGACATGCCTCAGCCTCAACCTTTCCGCACGGGGAGGAGGGTAATCGCCAAGAACCGCCGACAAAGCAACCTTAGTTGATAAATTGTCGACCCTATTGCTCGCAGTAGAGTTGCTACTACCACCGACCACCGTACCTGCGCCCTCGTTGGTGGGTTCCGGATAATAGGTCGCAATTGCAGGATGTCCGTAATGAAGTGTAGTCATCCACTTACGCGCTCTATTCATAACTGTTGGGAGGTTTCTAGACAAACTACGCTCAAGAACCCCCGTATCGCGTAGAGGGTCGTCAGGCTGGACAGGCGCGACACACTCTGAATTGATAGCGGTAGTGGGGGCGCTATGACCGACGTTCAGAATCTTTTTACGCTGCATCAGTCAGTCCCTTTTCAGCAAAAAGTCATACTAGATGAAAGCTTACATATGGCATAGGTTGGATCCCAAAGTGAAGAGGGTGGAACCAAGTCGGACCTCCGATACATCCTGCAACACGTCCATGAAGATCTGGTCTTTCGTGAGGGTGGCCGTTTCGTCCACCATCGAGCCGAGTGGGATACCAGTCATCGGATAAGCCTTCGAGCATCTCCTGGTGGTAACAATGTGCGTGGTTGTACACTGTTGGCGGACGACATCCGGAAGGGAGCTCCGGGAGTCTAAGGAATGGGTTATCATCCAGTCCGCCCGAGAACAGGTAGTATGGACGAACATGGTCGAACATGATATTCAACGAATCATCCAAGCTGTCCAGTAACGCCGGAAGTGTCTGAGGCGGACAATTGACACAGAGGTGAGGTGCTTGCCAGATTTGATAACCGCGTTTCAAGTTTTGCTTTTCGGGTCTAACAATAATTGGGCGATCCAGCATCTCCTCCTTAAATGCTTGTAACTCGCTCCATGGCATATCCAACTGGACCTTCGATTCATAGGAAAGGAGCCAGAGTTGTCTAAAGTTATACGAGCGGTTCCGCTCATTGGCTGAATGCTCCACCGCGTAAAGGAGGTTTACGGAGATGCGCAGATAAGGGTAGATCTTTTTCCTGATTATTTGCAAGCCCGTTGCAATAATGAAGAGCTCTAGAGGAGTGATCCTCCCGTCGGTGCGGCTTGAGCGTTGCTGGAGGAGATATGTGTATGCGAGCTCGCTCATGAT
Source organism: Morchella importuna (assembly GCF_003444635.1). Lineage (NCBI taxonomy): Eukaryota > Fungi > Ascomycota > Pezizomycetes > Pezizales > Morchellaceae > Morchella > Morchella importuna. The sequence continues at coordinate 1,047,178 of NW_025763399.1, read as the reverse complement.
GAGCAGGCTTGGCAGGAAGGAGTTGATCAGCAGAGGCAAATCCTTAGTGGGCTTCACGGGGCCATCCAAATCCGGAAGACTAAGCTTGAAAAGGACATCATAGTGCTTCATCAGAGTCCTCGACAAGTCGATAACGGCATCGAAAACATGCATGGCCTGTTTCATTTCGGGGGTGATGGAGTATCTGCAGATCTTTGCAAAAAGTAACCCAGTGGAGGCTTGAAGCTCTGGAAGGTCCATTGATGAATTGGCAGTGACCCAGGGTACTAGGGGAAGTGATGGGTTATACGGACGTCTCAATGGAAGACGCGGGAGCCAGTTATCGTCTGGCATTTCATCCGTTGTTTCGTGGAGACTTCTCGTTGATCTAGAAGATTCTCCCTCACTATAATCACTCCGGTCTACCGATTGATAGGTATTCTTATATTTTGCCATCTTGAATCAAATCTTTATCAAATTTTGTCCAGATCTATCGGAGGTAGTTAGAAAAAAACTTCACAAGACATCGTCCTTCATGACATACTATGGATACACAACTGAATTGATAAGAGATGATTGATGAGAGGGTGTGACGAGCAAAATTTAAACCGATTATCTACGAAAGATTTAAAGACCTTGAGACACAAGACACCCTCCGATTAGAGCCCAACTCGTCCAGTTGATTGGTTGACGAGATGGTGGTTTTAGATGAATTATTTCTCGGAATAGAAGTTACTCGGATGATAACATGCATGGTAGCGAACCAGAGTGTGTGGGGTAGACTGCGCTAATCTTGGCCCGTGAAAATTGGATTCAATTTTAACAACCCTAATCAGATGCGATAAGAATGCACTCACTCATAGTATTCTAGATACTCAAGCTTGCTCAAACCTTATTCCTTTGCTGGGATGATGAGCAGGGATTTTGGCGGGATTTTTGTTGATGTCTGTGCGCAAGAGCACTACTATCAATAGCATATATAGAGAGATTAAAGGCGTGAGCGAGAATATCATGTACAGTATACATCTATCTATATTCCTGTATGTCTTTCCTTTTTACATATAGATACGATCCCATGGAACGCATTTGGGTCCTCATCGTCCTGCAGCTGGTAAGTAAACAGCATATTCTAGCTAGTATGGCCTTACTGAGACGAGTCACGTTAAACAATAAGATTACTGTACAGTGTAGTATAAAAGTAGATGTAATGCAGTGATGGGCACAACACAAGACGAGTCTGACCAGACGAGATTAGAGAATAGTCTCGTCTCATCTTGTACTATTAGAGTTCATGTTTTGGAATTCCAATATCTAAGGGTTGGTCCTGCCTTAATCTCGGAACTTTGTAACTACTGATATTATCCGTTTGATACGACATAAGTGCCTTCAAAGTGAGAATTTCCAGAACGGTCAGGGTTACCAACCCAAACGCACGGTCGGAATAAAAACTGCTGAGACGCTTTAGGCAGGGTTAGGGTTATTTGTTCAAACTCATGTTGTTGTTTTTTTACTTTTTTAACTGATTAGTTTAAACTCATGGCCGTAATTAATAAAATAAACATATTTATAGATTAGAAATAAAGTCCGGGAATTTTTATGCGATCTTCTCGACACTTTACATCTTGTATTTGCCGTGGTCCCGTCTTGTCTTTTGAGATAAAGTCTGGTCATGTTTTGTCTCGTGCCCATCACCAAACTCTCACCTTGCCGAGTCTCATGCCGCCAAATAATGAGAGGACAGGCGTTTACACACATGTATTCAATTGGGATTGGACTTAGAAATGAGGACAAACTATCTATGTTACCCAAAACTCGTGTCTGAAGATGGGTGATCGCCCAGATAAACATTGGAATGGAGGGGGGAAAGGATCTTCGAGTGGTAGTCTTAGTGCACGAGAGCCCATAACAACCATCTGATGTTTCAGACTCCCCCAACACATATTACACCTCACCTATGATCAACTGCGTGCTCAAACCTCCTATCCACATGCTTCCAACGAGAGACACCCCGCCATAACAAGCTCATCATACCTACCGATTCATGTCATCCCAATTGCCCAATGGACAGCCTCAACCACCGGCTGTAGCCGGTCAATACCTTCCAACCAAAATGCGAAACGAGGTCAAGGCCCTCATGGCCCTTCTTTCCCGGCAACACAAAGACATCACAGTACTGGTAGAGGAGATCTGTGTCCTCTCTCAGGTCGTCCAGGAAGCGAACGGAATTCTGAAAATCGGGGGGCACACACAGGAATTCTTCCAAGATGTCGTGGCACTCAGGGCGAGCTTGCAGCGCGCGAGACGTACGCTGGACAATGCCCAGCGTCTAACTACGGAGGTGTTAGAACAGGTGGAGGAGATGATGGTGCAGATGGAGAGGGTTCGGCGGTATGCCTGTTAGAGGAAGTAAGAGTGTATGTACATTTTATACTGCGTATGAAGGAATTGGGACTGACGTGTCTACAGGATAGGAATAATGAGTAAACTAGGTCCAGTAGGAGTTGAGGAGGGTTGTTATGTCAGTGTTTGAGATATTTACCTTCACACTTTAGCTTAACATTGCTTTGGATACCAATCCCCGCGTTATTCAGCAGACGGCAATAAAACTTCACTCTATACTGCGCGTACTCGATCATATTCACGGGGCCTATGTGAATTAAGTACCACTTGTAGCACGATGCCGATCAAATCTATATGTAGGAATACATGTCCTTCCAGGATACTACATGCACGAAGCCAAACGTTCGGGATTCTTTGTACCTCCGGCAAACTACCTCCTTACCCATACCATTCATAAATATGTTCATAAAGCTCGATCTAGTATGCTTTAAACGAATAAACAAGTAGTTGTGCCATGAAATATGACCGAAGATCGAGGAGGGAAGCCCGGGGGTGTCGCCATGTCTATGTAGTCAAATTCCTTCCTGCATCGTCTAGGTTGGTGATAAATAGCTCGATGAAACGAGAGTGCCTTGTTAGATCTGGAGTGATCTCTTTAGCTACTGGTACCGTCATAAAGTACGTCCAATGCTCCATGAGCTGAAGAGGCATGGAGGTACCAAGATTAAGACCTACGGGAAAGGTCTAAAATGACACCTTTCTCTGCAGTCAGCCATATGATAGCACCTAATGCAAGACGACACCGACCTCGAAGATCCAACTGAAATGCACATATTCCCTGGGTTCAAACCAGAGGTGAGGGGTAGTAGTCGGAAGTGTCATATTAAGTCCCTATAGTGCCTTCCGTAATTTTGTAGCAAGCTTTCATCTCTTCTTTTTCTCTTATAATAGTAATTCGTGAAATAAATTGGGAACTTCATCACCCCTTATACTGGCTTTGGCCGATTGACTTTGTACGTCTTCTTGAACCGTGTGCGGTTGCTGAGCGTGTCTACTAGTACTTGGGAACTGTCTCACCCTAGGACCTGTTCAGGTTTAGCGCTTCGACCCTGGTCGCACAAGATCGTCAAGATCCTCCTTGGCAACGGTGCGTAAATATTTGGATCCCTGTCTCCCTACTGACATAAGCGTGCATGTCCGCGAATGGCAGTGGGCTCATGAACTATCACTCGCGGTCGCTGCTTGCTACTTCCTCTCGTGATCGAATTTTTGGTAGAGAAAGAAAAAGGAATAAGCTTGAGATTTAAAGATTGTGTGGCGCATAAGGGTTAGCCGTGTTCTTCTTAGTTTTCCTCTGGGTTAGCCTGGAGGAATTAAGGGTTTAAATGATTGCCGGCTAATACGTCGGTATCGGCGGGGTGGACGGGGGCGGTGGGTTTGTGGAAGCCGAAGAAGCATAAGTGTAAGGGGAGACTGGTTTATGGGCTTGTTTTGTGTGTGGAAATAGTGGTAGGGGAGCATTGTCAATCTCGCTGCTTGATGTTGCGGGCCTTTCTCTTTACTCCCGTCGGGGGTGTCTTGGGTTTATCTGTCGGGTTCACGGTAAGCTCTGTGAACGTTCATAGACGTGTTGTAGAGTATATGCGTAGAAAGCTATGTGTTGACGCATTGCGGAGCTTACTGATGGTCAATGTTTTCAATGTGTAAGAGAAATAGAGGTGGGACTTTGGCGTGATAGCTAAGGGTCTCTCGCCGGTCATCTCTGTAGATGGATCGGGGGCCTGTACTTACCTCCGTCCTGTGTCAGCTCAGGTCTGTCGCTGGTTATGGAGGAGCGCAATGCGGCGAGGGAAACTGTCCTCACTCCTGCCACTAATCTTTAACCTTTGATCGCTATCTAGATAAGGTATCCACGCCGGCGGAGGTGTCTGATTCTATGTTGCTGAGCCCGCAGCTAAGCTGTCCAAAGCAATGAGGCAGTCATGTGACCTGCGGTGTAAGTGGTAGGCAACTTTTGTTTTGCGCTTTCTTGGGGGGTTTATATAGCGAGAATTCCCGCCCCGCACCGCACCGCCACGCAACAGTCAACACCAACATCCTCTCATCCGCCACAATTTCTCACAACCTCAACTCCACACAATAAAATCTCTGTTTCAGATCTAGAAGCTTGAGAAGCATCTCAGAGTCAGTAAAGAAATAAAAATTGTGAATTGCTGTGGTATTGTCAATCTAGTTGTGCACTGTTCATCGACGTTCAACATTCAAGAGACTACTAGTTCACCCCTTTACTTGAAAGTTTAATTGTTGTGAAAGCAGCGGAATAAAGTAACATCGGAGCTTGATATTATCTCAAGTCATAGTTGGTATTTAATAATCACTCTTCCCTCATGGGTATTCTATAAGTAAGAAGATAATAATTTACTAACTGCCTGAAGATAAGTTAAAAAGTAGAACCAAGTAAAATAAAGACTCACCAACCCAATCATATTGTTCCAAAATGGCTACAGAAATGGAGAGAGAGAGTATATCGGCTCTTGCTTCGCTCCCAGTCGGGATACTACAAAACATCGTCGAGAAGCTTGACCATCCGTCATTGAGGAACCTGATCCGTTCTCTTGGTAAAGAGTTATCTGTAAACCAATGGACAATGATCAACAACAATCATACATCGCGCCATGCACTCTCCAAATTACCCCATGAGATTTACCTTCAAATGGCTCTTAATATGGAATCTGAGTCGATTCATGCCCTAATCCACACCTTGCGCCCCTCCATCGATATTCTCGATCTCGTCAAATTAGCACTCTACAAACAAGCCTCCCGCGAATTGATGACACCCCTCATGACCTGGGCTGCCGATATTGGCTGTGTCTCGTGCTTCAACATCTTCAAGGACAACGAAAGCCACACTATTCGGACCTACAGGGGCTTCAACCCGCTGCTCTCCGCCTGCCACAAAGGTCACGAAGAAATCGTGTGGCTGCTCCTCACTGAGTACGGTTACACGAACATCCGCACGATGGGCAGCAACGAAACGGCCCTCATTTTGGCAAGTGATGGTGGTTACAGCGGCATTGTTCAGATGCTGATGGCCTGTAACGCTGACATCGACGAGGTTGACTGGAATGACCGCACGCCACTATCGGTTGCCACCACTCGTGGCCATATCGATATCATTCGCCTGCTCCTTGGCGCAGGAGCCGATGTGCACACTCACCATGGGCCCCGGTTTGGCTGTCTGCTCGACATCGCAGTTGACTGTGGATACGCTGAGGCTCTGAGGCTGTTGCTCCGTGCTGGAGCTGAGCCGGTACACACGGGGACTAATGGCAGGAGGTTGTCCACATTGGAGCGCGCGGTGGGATTCAAAGGCCACAAATATATGGAATATCTGATGATCAACGGCGCCAAACATCCTAAGTTCAAACTTCCTCCCATCACCGTCGAGGGTGCCGCAAAGACAAGGTTGGAGATGGTGACACTTCTCTGCCAATACGGAATCGACCTCAACACCGTCTACGGGCCCCGCAACACTGCAGTCATTCATGTGGCAGCCTCCAATCTGGCTGGAAATATCGTCAAGGTCCTCTGTGGACAGAACGTGGGCATGATCAACACACTCGACTCCGCCGGCTGCTCTTCTCTCCACCTGGCAGCCCTCAAAGCAACTTGCGTCAAGGACCTCGAGACTTTTGAGGCCCTGCTTAAGAACGGTATCGACTGGACCATCCGTGACAATGCTGGCCGCACAGCAATGGACTGTGTCCCCGCCAAGTTATGGTGCAGTGCATACAGCATCCTCGCGGCAAGGATCTGCTGGGATGAGGACGTTGGAAACTGGTTCGCACGGTACACCTGGTACGGATTTTACTGGTGGGTCAAGGAGAGTTGGGTCCAACCTATCGTGTTGGCTCTCGAGCGTGACTACCCCATCCAGTATGACTGGGTCAAATCCTTCATCAGCGGCATCCCAAAATCGGCGGTCTATCTCTCTCTTGTCAGCATTCTCAACGCAATCTGGACGTCTCTGCCGGTCAGGTTCCTCCGTAGCCTGGTTAGAGGAATTACTGGCATCGTGAAGCCGGTGATTGTCAGCCACCTTGACGATATCCGAGGCCTCAGTCACCGGTTCCTTACCAGTAACTTCAACACGCGCTTCTTCTGGAAGCTGTTTTATTTCTCCGTTGTTGGGATGCATCTGGTTGTTCTTCTTGGCCTGCAGCTCGGTGGGGGATCGAAGAGCCGTGCCAATGTTCATGAACGCGGGGGTGGGAATGGCGTCTCTCCGAGGAGTGCAATCTCTATGCTATTCGAGTACACCATTTGGGGGTTGCTTGGTCTCTTTCTCAGAGCTGTTTGGGTTGCGATTTAGGTTTGTTTCCGCTTCAGTTCTCTCTTCTTTGGAATATTTCGGCATGAATTGGACTAACAGTTTGCTATCAACAGGTGGAAGGAAATCCGTTGATCTCGTTTGTGGGGGGTTGACTAGTTGGGTTCCGCTGTAATGAGTAGAATAGTATTTTTTAAAAAGGAAATTTACTATTATTACTCAGAGTTTAGTACTCCTGTATACAGCTATAAAGATGGAAATATATCAGTAACATCAGAAGTCTTGTTCCCAAGGGTATTGGTTTCGGGAAGGGGTATCTTCATCTCTGTAGCTAGTCAGAGTCATGAAAGGAGTAAAGTCAAAATATTATTGTTTTTTACATAGCCTTCTCTCTAATGTTACCCATCGAATCAGAATTATAATGTGAACCGTAAACCATGAGTTACTGGTTCAGAATACGTGAGCCCGACATGCAATGTGCGGACACCCGGAGAAACAAACAAACGATTAAAATGGCAACGATTTGTCTGCTTTGGGGGAGAATTACCGAATTAAAATGGAGATCTCAGCTTCATGGGCCACGCAGAATAGCACGATATGGTGTATACATTTTGTATAGATGAAGAGGCATATGATGGCTATGGATTACCATTTGGTGTAGTAAAATCGAATGGGAACCCATTACCTCTCTTTCGGATAATAGTATCTGCGTTTAGAACCGTGGGAAGGTGGGCGGGTATTCATCTCTGGAGTGTTGTAATTGTGGTTGTGACGCCAAATTCAGAGACCAGGTCCCGTACGGACTCGCTGAACAGCCAGCTGTATGGTTTGGGGGTTATTCGGCTGGCTACAGATTGTAGTATTTAAGCCCACTGAACCAGTGTGTTTTGGAGACTTTGTACATTACACACCATGCCGGGTTGATGTAGCATGGTGGTTTGGCAAAAGGTACAAGTAGATCACATTTCAGGGGTACGGCTATTGGAAAGGCGTATTTTTATTATTTTACGTCCTATTTTCTACAATCTGTCTCCCCATCCTTTACCTAACTTTTATCCGTGTTCTATTTACATGTCATTTAGTTGTTCTTTACCGTCCAGGTCCATCTCTTTACTGCGCCCTTTCGCCTTTTTTTCTTCTCTTTTACGTTTCTTAAAAGGTCTGGTCAATATATTTGTAGCCTTATAAATTCTCTATTATAGCAACCATCAACATTAACTCACATAGTACACTTGGCACAGTCGTATTAACCTATAGTTAAGGTAATGCAGTAATGAGGGATAATCTATAATTCGCTCCTCCATTTCCTATTCCCGCGGGCTTTCGTAAGGAATATAGGATAGAGGTCACATCTATTGTTAATTTAGAGAGGAGTAGCATAAGTGGCTGAGGGCACCTCCGCTCGTGATTGTTAAGTGTTTACCTTTTCTTTTGCTTCTTCTTTTTTATTTTTGATAACGGCGGTGTCAATGCGCTACATTTCCAAATCAAATCTATAACATGCATGCAAGGCCGAGGCTACAAAAGATGGTGTGAAATATTACACGGGATGCAGATTAATTCCTGTGCTATAAAGAAATCTATTATGAAGAACATAAACTCAGAAACAAGAACAAGCAAAAAAAGCCCATAAAGCCACGACAAGAAATCAAAAAACGGCAAAAAAACTAAATCCGAAACACAACACATACTCCAAAAACCTTTCCCCTTCGACGGACAGTTGCGGCTGCGCCTCATCACACCCTCATGCCACGCCACCAATCATACCTCGATCCATAATATTGCAAATTCTTATCCTCCTCCGGTGTCGGAGGCGGCGGTCTCATATCAAACAGCTTTCTCACGGGCGCGAGCTGAATCAACTTCTTCTTCCCTCTTGATTTCTTACTACCCGAGACGTTAGGGGTATCGTGAGCTGGCATACTGGCGCAACGCTTTAGTGCTAGATTGGAGACAGGCTTGGACGGGTTCGATGCGCTCCTGCGCCGATATAGAGGAGGGAGTTGCGAGTTCTGGGAGTAAAGCTGAAGGTAGGGATCAAACTGGTTTAGACTCGGTGGTTCTCTAGCGGTGATAGAACTGACTGGGCGTACCTGGGACTTCAAAAGCTGGTGCAGAGGGATGGAGTGTGTTTGGGATGATGAACAGTGGGCCTTTGCCTTCTCTTCATCATCGTTTAGAGAAGATTCAGAAAATTCATGAAGTACCACACCATCGGGGTCAGAGCCTACCACGGGTGGCGGCAGCTGTCCAACAATAGCAGTCCGTGCAGTCACTCCCGAAACCCTCCGCCTCCATAATTGCCAACTCTTCTCCCAGCCTTCATTCTCGGAAGTGGGAGAACCTTACGCTGAGCCGTCGGGACAGGGATATTGGACTCTGGGGATGCAATATTTTCTTTACGTACTACCTCTACCACCGGGATAGAACCCACAGCGGGAATGGGACTGGGCTTGAAGCGTACAATATCTCTTGAGGACTCTAAAGCCGATGGGATCTTGCTTAGTTTATGTTGGCTTGGCATCCTAGCTGGACGAGGGGTGGGATGAAGAGGTAGGCAAACCCCGGCTGGAGAGATGAGTTTGTAGATTGGAATGTTATCGTCTGGGCGGGGCTGACCTATTTGTGAAACTAGGTTGCTTTCAGTGGGCACAGCGTCGGGAATAACGGCTTCGCTGATGGGGCTCTCTCTGTGCGATAGGCGTGGAATGCGGGAGGTCCTGGTGGTTTTGACCTCCAGGAAAGGGCAAGGGGGATCAGATAGAACTCCGTCATGGCCAGTGACTTCCAAAAACTCGGAGCAGACGTTATTTTCAAATTCCGGCGGTGATGAGAAAGGAGAGGTTACCACCGCCAAGGTGGTATTCCTTGCGAGGACCTCCCTCTTTCCCAGCGGAATGGAATGTTCCTTCCTGAGATACTCCACATCGGTTATCATGCTCGGGTTGGTGCTGCTGGTTAATAATGCGCCTGCAGGCTTCGAGACCATCTCGGAGGGGGTAGATTCTGCTTCATGCTCGTCATCGCAGTATATCTTACCCACAAGTCTGCAAACAAGTCCAAAACCGAACTCCTCACTCTGGTTCTCATATTCCTCATCTGAGACAATATCACTCTGCTCAATCTCATATCCAAACACGGGACCTTTCTTGAAGCTCCTCGATGACTCCGACCCCTCCAGAAAACCAGGCGGCGGACGGTTCCCTTTTCCTGGTGCATGTATTTTTACGGGTCCCGATGGGGTGCGTGTGGAGGGTGGTATGGAATACCCGAACACTACGGGGGGTGACTCGAGTGTGATGCGCCCGGGAGTGATTTTGGCCCAAGCCTTCTTCGGCGGTGTGTCCACTGTTGGATAGCTATTGACCCTGACGCCGTTGAGTTCTAAGAGTGCTAGAGGGATGCGTTTGCGTGGTTCGGGGACTATTTCCCGGGCCGGTTGGGGTGTGGAGAAGAAGCTGGATGCAGTGGGGCGGGTTGGTGCTTCAGGCATTTCGACTATTTCTGGCGATTGTGTTTAAAGTGTTTGTATGGGTGGATAGTAACTGTTGAGGTTCGTATCTGTGGAGGAACATGGGAAAATATATAGAGACCAGAGGACGGAATATATTGACTTGAAAGATGATTAAAATGCTCGTTGGCCTGGTATTCAAAGGTGAAATTATTTAACTTGAAAAAAAGTAAAAATCGATTTATACGTAGAGAATACACCACCCCTAGATAACATTCAAGTGGACATCTTCGTATCCGAGCAGAATTAACATGAAAATACCAGCAGACAATAATTCCAGGCAACCAGAGCAAACGGGACCTCCATATTCCCTTCTACTGATCAAATCCTCGATAGAAAATAATTCCTCACTTCTAGTCCATTTCCGAGTGATCCCGGTTTTTCAATGAAAATGATTTCCCATATAAGGAAACATTTTCAGTACCCACATGCTCGGCTTGGCAGAGGCCTTTCCAGAGTAGCTTTTCCTTTTTTTTTTATTGTGTCGGTGGGGGGGCTGTTATTGCCCCCAAATAACATATCACATTTAGGCAACCTCCACAAACAATCCAGCGTCCTTCTTAACCAATCTCCATCTAGGCACAGATATCTGCGAATCCCCCGCCAAAGCAAACATCAAACCTCATCATGCCCGCTCCAGATCCCAAAACTCCTCTTAACCGTCGGGCCTCGATGCCTGTACCATCAACCGCCATGGGGCCTCCAGAATTCACACCCTCCTCTTCACGCACTCCAAAAACAAGATCTTCAGCACGCATTCCGAAGACACAATCTTTCCCACGTCCGTCAAGACGGCGTTTATCTCCACCTCCCGCCTCATCCCAAAGCACCGCCCTCCCCACCTCCGGTGAAGCCTCCTCGGCGCCAGTCGTCACCCCAGCCCGCCCACAGCGCGAATACGGCACATTCGACTCTCCCTTCATCCCCGACATCCACCCCACCCCATCCGCCGTCAGCGTCGTACACCTGTCAGGCGGCACTCGTCGGTCAATTTAAGGAGGGATGGCATCCCGGCTGATGACCGGTTGATCAGTGACGAGAAGTATCGAGCGCAGCAGAGGGAGAATACAGCGTGGATGCTTGCCACTAAGGGGACATTGAGCTCGAGTCCGGGAATTAGGATTGAGGAGGTGGCTGATGAGGATAGTGATGAGCAGGATAGGGAGAACTTTGATGATTGGTGTAGGGAGGAGAGAAGGAAGAGAAGGGTGGAGGCGGAGAGGGAGAGGGAGAGGAGGAAGAAGAAGAGGGAGGAAGAGAGGAGGGAGCGAAAGGAGATGAGAGCACAGGAGGAGAGAAAGGAGCAGGAGGAGATGAAGGAGCAGGAGGGGAGACGGGAAGGGTGTGACGAGTGGTGAACGATAAGGGGAGCAACGAGGATGCAGAGCAGAATAGTGTGATCTTGGAGATTGCTCTGATATCTGTCATTGTGAGTATCAAAAATGTGATCTTCCGTCAATCCTGTAGTCATGGTCGTCTGAAAATAGGAGGTTTCTAAAGATGACCTTGGGGCTCATGTGCTTTTTGCAGTATAATCGAATGTTGTCCTTTCTATTCGATCGAGAGCAAATATCTTTTGTAATAATTGGCCTAGATAGTAACGTAAATTTTAAAATCATTAGCCCACGTTTAGGTGCCTGGTTGTATTTTATTCCTGCCTTATAGAAATTGCAAATGCGCTTTACCCACCAAACAGAAAATTGGGTCCAGAAAGAATCGTTCGAAGTAGGAGCAGGAAAATGAACAATAAACACATTGAAGCTTTTTTAGATGTGTGCTATATGCATAATGATAATGCAACCTCGAACTTTCAAGAAACCTCCATTTTTTCAATCTCCCGTTATAACCTCCCCTGAACCCTGGGGTGACAATGAGATGTTTCTTTCGTATATAGAGAATGCCTAGCCACTTGGGTTCCTCTAAGAGACCATTCGATGTTAGATAGGGATATACGTGCTTCGTTTGTACGGTATTGGAAATTTCGGATCTGCCCCTCACCATTACTCAACTGTCCTTTGTAAAATTAACGACAAACAAATAGTCCCAGAAAAGACATTACTTATGCTTGTGCTCTCGTTTTTTATTTCCGACCTTCCAACATTATTCTCCTTCAGCGCTCATCAGAGGGTCATGGAGTAAGTTCCCAAAGAGACATCTGGTGTGAAGGGCCGGGAAAACGAACTTTGATTTTTCAGGAATTGCTCAAGCCCTCGCCCAGTAAGGCGTACAGGTATCCCGATTGTCCTCCATGCCGCCTCCTATTAGTCGGATGGATGCGGTCTGGCCTCGCCTCCGAACCTTCTCAAGCCAGGATTTTCGCAAATTTGTCGATCGACGGTATTTGGGCAATCCTTGCTGTGTGGCCTTCGCTTCGAAACACGTGCAGATAACGATCTCCTCGACCGGGTAAGAAAGTGACCGCACTTCAACCTCACCTTCCGCTACAGAGTATGAAAGAAAAAAAACATTTTATCACTTTGAGTCAACTATGGAAGGCTTGCTGCTATTCCAAATACCGGAAAAGAAAGAGGCACGAGGTACGCCAAATCATGTCATTTCGGTGACCCATATCGACTAACTACTGACGCAGGCTGCGGACAAAAGAAGCTAAAACCACCGGCGATAACCTTCTAACGTCATTTGAAATTTCTTAATGCCAAACCTCCTAGCACGGCTGTACCCAATACTCCTCCTCCCCAAAGACAAAGTAGGGACGTAGGACTCCACGGGCGTAGCTGCCCTCGTCAACGCCGGTGCGAGAACAATAGGGCGGACCGCCGTTACCAGATGTGTCGATAGCATCACGAACCGTAATGTTTGAAGGTTGAGAACAGTCTCCGGTCTCCTTCTCGACGTCGTGCTGACCAGCTATTGCCACCTGTGTAAACGTATGCGAGCCTTTGCCAGGAGTATCAAAGAATGCTACAAGGCCAGAAGGTTTCTCACCGCTCTTCCCAGTGTATTTAGGGATACTGACTGTGCACATGTTAGCCGACACCCTAGGAATTCGATTTTGCAAATGAGCCAATCTGGCGTGGCAATAGGCGTGACCTTAACCATGAGGTCAATGCCGTGGTGCTTGAGCATGTGGTCTATATGATGGTTGTGACGTGCATAATAGCGAGGACAAATCTCGCAAGTAGGGAACGTCATTCCAGCCATCAGCCTCTGGGGTTGCGCTTTGCCTTCCTCTGTTGGAGGGGGGGGCGTTTAGGTGTGTTACAAGGTGCCGTTTTCGCCCACTTGGCTTCGAAAACACCCGGTTGCGGGGGAGGCGTGCGTTGTCTGTGGCCGGAGGGATACCACCCGCCCCGGCCGATGGGACGGAGGGGACAGGCGGAAGGGGTGCTACAGCCAAAGGTTAGGTCTAGTCCTATACAACATCGGCAAAGTATGATCGATTAGGGACCTACCGCTCGAAGAACCAGTTGGGTTTTCACCAGCTGCGGCTGTATCTCCTGCAGCTGTACGACGACGTGTAGCATTACCGTTCCTCACCATTTTTTGTACCTTTCGATGAAGTTTGGATAGTTGGTGGGATGAGCGGGTTATCGTGTTTTGCGTTGTTAGAGGTAGGGGAGTGGGTTCATCATGACCGCCGGCCCCATCTTCCTTACCCCGTCAATCTTCTTCTCCGCGTTCATGATTCTCCAGACGAGTCGCTTGTGGTGATCGTGATGTGGCTTCCTTGTAACAACCGGACTTTCGATATGTTGGAGATGCTTTGTGGTGTTGGTTTGAGATAGTGGTTTCGGTATGGGTGTGGGTCAACAGGGCCCGTATCTCTAGGTTTTGAAGGTTTTGTCTGAACGATATACGAGTTCTACGATAGAGTCTGAACGGTCGTCTATGCCGGGTCGTGGTACTACGTGTGGTAGGAGAGTCTTTATCACTTTGAACAAAATATGGAGGCCCTTTGTCACTTTCAAACACTCGAACGGAAGGGGGCACCAGAGCAAGGTACACCTAATCTTTTCATTTTTAACAAGTATCAACTAACTACTGACGTAAACCCCAGAAAAGCAAATAACGAAACGATCTCGCACCCTACTTTCGACTATTCTATCACAACCCCTACAAGCATGCCCGCCTCAACCCAGACTCATGGTCTCCTAGTCCTCAGGGTTGTCCGAAGATACCTCCATTCTATCGTTCACCATCGCCTATGGGGATATCCCGGTATAGGGCAAACTAGTAGCTGTCTATGACGAACCTATGTGGAGGTAAGTAATGAATTGCCAAAGAAATGGATAATGAGCATGAGCTCACTTGGATTCAGAAACTGCCATGAGTGAAGGATTGCCGCAGCCTGAGTAGCGGTATCTGATACCAACTCGAGGGCGTCTCCCATCTTATTTGAGAGTGCCCGTTCAACATCCCCAGGGCTAGGCATTGTTGGACTGGAAATAGCGCCTTCGGTGTACATAGGCATCACATGGGCCTTCTTGCCCTTGCACTGCTGATCAGACTTCTGGTGTTTGTTGATGTGGTTCTCAAACATGTTTTTGCGGCCGTAGTACCGTGGGCATCTTCGGCAGTAAAACCTTTTGGCGCCTTGCGGTGCACGCGCAAGCCACTTTACCCCAGCCGCATCGGTTGGAGGTTTGTTCAGGTGATATACCCAGTGCCGGTAAAGTCCTGAGTTACGAGTGAAGTATTCTCCGCATAGTTCGCAAGTTGGCCGTTGCTTCGTAGGATTAGCAACAACCGTGGTCTCATCCTGATCAGGATCTTGCGGAACGTCAGGCGCCTCAGAAGGGTGGGTGTCGGCCGTGGCGGTGGAAAGAAGGGGCTCGGTCATTGCTGTATTCATTGCTGTATCTTCAGCGTTAGCATTCACCGTTATCAAAGGGTCGGTATGGAGGGGGACGCCAATTGTACTTGAAGGGTCGAACTATTCGGACGCCATATTGATCATTATTTCCTTCTCGGTCGACATTGGGAGAACAGTGCGTATGTGGATGGTGGGAATGGACAGTGAGTCAATCTTTAATGCTCCTCACGGTATTTATGTGGTTGGTGGGAGTATGTGGGTGTGGGTTATCGCGACTGCTAAAGCTTGGCTTACTTACTCAGCGCGGTTTCTCTCAGCGTTCAGCATTATCAGGGCGAGTCGTTTCTGGTGATCGGTGCACGGCTCAACAACTGCGATTTTAATACGTTAAGGCTGCCTGGTGATATTGGGTTGGGATATTGGGTGTTTCTGCGGGAGTCTTGCTGATTAAGGGTGATCGATATATTAAGGTTTTGAAGATTTTACTGACCGGGGATAGCTAGAGCGTGGGGTAGATTTGGTGACGTTGTATGAGTTCCACGACGTGTTATCAGTTTTCTTCTACGCTGGAATGCTATGGCCGAAGAGAATGGTAGTTTATACGAGGAATATACAGCTACAACAGCTCCCCCGCTCTCGAGGGCTTCGTTATCTTGAATTCGGCCAACGATTGGGAGTTTTATCCATCTGCACCCTTAGCCCCGGAGTTCTTGAATTTTCAGCTTTCGACTCTAAACCGCTTCTACGTCCACTGCCATTATTTCTGGGCAGAACAGAGTATCAGTTGCGTTTTGTGGGCTTGGTTCTAACGCGCATTGGGCTTACATAGATGAGTGGGTAATCCGGAGGAGCGGGATGCAGCAGTGCGTGGTTGTGCTAGTTCTGGCAAGGGAACATTAGAATAGAAATTATATATGTTCATTGGGAGCGATCTTCATAGGTTTACATTATTTTAGTCATCAAAACAGTGAGAGAATACAAGACGTTGAGTTACCACTTCATTTTTTGCCTTGCTATGTCTTCAGATCGTACACGGGTTTTACACTTCTGAAACACTTAATAAATGGATGTTTCTGCAAGATTAGCTCTGCCCTTCTCTTTTCTGCCCAACCGGTAGGCCTTGTGGTGAGTAGTACCCTCGTGGTCGTCAACCTCGGCCAAGACATATTCACTGATTATCAGTCGGTTGGGAGCCTGGGGGTAGCTTTCATGGCCAACTCCCCGTAGTACCTGTTACTCTAACGCATCATTGCTCAATATTTGCTAGAATCTATCTGCTTTCATCGGAAAGCGCGGAGAGCGTGAAACTACGTCCGATCTTCCAAAGTTGATTTTCAAGCTCTGCGCTTCGCCCATGAAACAAGCTTTCAAGTTCCATCAGTTTGAAAGACCTACCACTTCCGATATTACATTATTCTCGACCTCGTAGTACGGCTGTTATTCTAAGTCATCTCCAGGTTGAAAAGGTTCCCCATCGGCATATTTGCATATATCATTATGGTTTCTCTCTCTTTTTGTTTTACCATAGCCGGAGATTTTGATAGAACTGAATAGATAGGAAATGTTTCTGTATTACCCACAGATCACAGCCTACGTTAGCCTAATGTAATGGGCGGTATGTATCCTCTATTAGCCAGATGTGCATCATGAGATATCACTCGTGACTACAAACCCGTACAGTCCTTTTTTTTTTTTTTTTTTTTGTTTAATTCATACCCGTACAGTCCTTATTTCTCCGTGGTCCCGAGTCCGAGTGGTATACGTAATTCCCTCCATACTGCCATAGTAGAAGGGCCACATATTTCGATATTACAAAGAGTTCTATGGTACATAGACCCCCCACATGTAGGTACCTCTCAGTTCTCTCTTCACCCGCCCAATTACCCACCAACTTTCTACTAGTATCATACATATGAACATATGAGCAGTGAGGTGCCTACATGGAGGTGCAGAACTAAATTGGAAAGTACGATGCACAAGTAGTCAGCTCACTTCTGGAACCTATCATCGCGCATATTTCTGTTTCAACCGAGTTTCATTAACTGCAAGATACCGTGATGCTATAATTTATAACAAGTATGGAAACAGTAAAATTCATGCTAAAACATTGACTACTGTTATGACATGATGACTACGAGTATATCTTCGGAAATGATCTAAACACAAAGGAACATATCAACAGTACTGGCGTGGCCGGGGGGTGCTAGCTACAAGATTCAGACGTACTCCCTCCTTGAGCTATGTATATAGTCGACAGAACGTACGTGTGTAAATTACAAAGATCAAGAAAAACGAAAGAATATTATAATGTGAGAAATCGACTGAACCCTTCTGTGGCCTGCTAACCGGAAAAACTGCGAAAAGCAAACATACTAGAAAGACAGATGTTGGCGAAGACAACCCCAGAAAAGAGATAAACAGAAATTCTTCCACTATTTGCTGCCGTAAAATACGACTATGATACCACGCACAATGATCTTCCTCCCACTGAAAAAACCAGCTAGATATGTCACCACAATATTCATCTCCCGTGAAACCTGAAAAAGAAAAGAATATGACGAGAAGGAAGATATATTCACCCGCATCTAAGATTTCCATTAACACTGAATGCTCTTGAAACAACCAACGCGCTTCAACCCTCACTAATCCCACAAGAATTTCCACCACTGCCAACCCGTTCCTTAGCGGCCCCCATTCCCAATAACCTGGCAATCTTGTGCGAAGTGCTGATCCCATAAAAAAACAATACCCCACGTAGGACCCAGAGGAAAAACCATCGACAACCAACAACTCACCCTCAATTTTAATTTTCCAATCGTCCATCCTTATCCTTAGCTCGCATTAGCATTTCCGGCGCTGGAAGTGTTCCTTTCACACGCTTGGCGCCGCTGTTGACCTTTTGCCGCTGTACCTCGCTCGGCTCGTCATTCCCCGAATCGCCGTTGTCGGAGATGTCTAGTTTTCTTTTCTTTGCGATATCATTTTCTTCCCCTTCATAATGCAGTGCCTGGTGTTTCTGCATAAAATACCTTGTTTTAAAGGCGACTCCACACATCTGACACCGAAAACGTGATAGTATAACTTGTGTGGCACCGCAATTGGGACCTTCTTCTTCGCCGTCTGGTTCCTCCGTTGCTGACTTCGCAAGGTGCTTATCAACCATTTTTCTATCACCGCCTTCCTCAATGTCTTTATGCACCGAATAATGGCGCCTCCTCAAGGCTCGGCTCACAAGGACCGCCGCACATAGGCGGCACTCGTATGCGCTCCTGACTTCAGTTTCGGCTGGATCCTCAACAGGATCGATGCCTGTGTAGTTGAAGTCGTACTCGTCCTCCTTATCAAAGGTAGTCCTGCTCCTATGACAGCCATCTCGCATAAACGTTCCCCGCAAGTCTTTTTTGTGACTTCTCATGTGCTCCTTGCGAATATGTGCGCTCGTCAACACAACACCACAGGTTAGGCATTTGGTGATATTGATTCCTTCCGCGTGTGTTCGTTCGTGCACGGCGATTGAGGCCGGTCTATTCGATAAGAGCGCGCAGTATTTGCAACGGGTGAGAGGCTTCCCCATCGCACAATACTCCTCCGCGATTAGAATTTGGGAAGCGGTAAAGTGTTGAGGAGTAGATAAATGTTGGGCGTAATGTCGTTTCAGGGAGGTGGAGTGCGAAAGCACCACTCCACACAATTTACATGTCCTTTTCTCCACCGGTTCACCCTTATTTCGTCTCTTCTTAACCTCCGGTCCGCACCCGTTCAGATGATGTGATTGCGCGATTGGTTTAGGTGACGTTACTTCTTCGGAACATTGGGACTGTCCTTCATCTATACCATCTTCGATAGCATCTTCGCCAACAAAGCTTTCATCAGCATTCCATTCACCCTTCCCCAAGTGACGTTCCCGAGCATGAAAAAATGATTGTTCCACAGATGAATTGAGCGGGTCATCACTTTCTGTGCCTTGGCTGGGCGTCCAGCATAGATTTTGGAATTCAAGTGGGTGGGAAAAGACGTCTGAATGATAATGGAACTCTCCAATGTTGTTCCCGTAACCCCCATAGTGACCTACTTTAATGTTAGAGCGGCGGGGGGCGTAGAGACTAAAGTATGGGGTGAACTAACCAGTAAACCCCAACTCAGTAGGACGACGAAAAAATGGCTCAACATTATTCCGAATGGTAGGAGTTATGTTAAATGGCCCATCGTGCACAGCTGATGCGTCGAAGCCGTAATGAAGTTCAGCGGGAGTCACTGTTTGAGGGAGACCGGCGTCGAAGTCTTGAAAGAACGCTTGCTCAAAGTGTGAATGATCTTGGGGAAACCTGACATCTGTGGCCTGTGGCATATCATCCGGAGGGTGATCCGCAGGAACTACTCCCTCTGGGTCCCAATCCACCCCATGTTCAATTCCATCTGAAAGTACAGTGAATTGTTCGTTATCAACCATTGACCATGGCCAGGCTGTGAATTCTTCATCTGCCATGATTTCTCGGTGAGAACAGATAGATTTGTAGAGAGGACAGAGAAGGTGGGGGAAAAGCAGAAGACAAGTAAATGAACCGGGGAAGGGGGTGACAGATAACACGGATAGGGGAGAAAGATGAGAGAGGTCAGATGGACAGGTTTCAGGGAAAGAAGAGAGGGAATAGAGTCTGGGAGGTTGTGTCGTACTGTCAAGTGTAGCAATATGTGTATCCCAGTCAAACCCAGTTAGAGAGTCTTCCATTGCCGTCGTCATCGGGGGTGGCTCAACCCCGGCTCTTTCCGTCCAGAGGTTTCTGTTATGAGTTTTGTTCAAAAGATGTCAACGGATCGACATCTTCTGCTTTTGTTGTTTTGTTATTTGATGTTTTTGGAGGTGTGTTGTAGTGGGCTTGTTTTTTTACTGGAGGGTACAACGAGGCTCAGTGGATAAATTTGGAATTGGCATTAAATCAGGAGGGAAGGGACGATGGGAAATGATACTCAGAATTTTGAACAACCCACATTTTCTTGTGCTTGATCTCCGAGGTCAGGTTATACTTTTATTTATGATTTTTCGTGCATAAACCAGCTCATTCAAGTAGGATATATATCGGGATTTCCCAGCTCCGCAAGGATAACCCCAAGTCACTCAAAGTTTCAGCGGTAAACTATAAATTTAATCCTGATCGCTGACACTGGAGTTTTTAAAAAGAATCATCAATTGCTACCTACAGGTGCGGCAAACGCTGCAATTAGTTTGATTCTACAAGGACTTATAGGATAGTCTTCAGGCACTCCAGATCTAAATAGCCCACTCCGAAGATACTGATAAAACACTTCGTGATACTTCGTGAATGTTCCAGAGCCCCACATCCGAATGAAAGTAGCTACCGTACCGAAGAGCCATCTCCGTTATTGTCAGACATAGGTCCCTTAGAGATTTTCCTTCAGGACAAAGATTCAATTAAACCCAAAACATCCACCTCCGCGCAGGCGCAATAATCCGTCCAACCCAAGACTCCCGAGGATCCAATCATGAAAGCTATATCAGAGCGTTCTACTTTTGTGAGACGAAGCCGAACGGATAGGAGGGATTCACTGCTCTAGTCTCGATCATAGGAAAACAAATTATGTTTGAGAAGTTGGGGCCAGAAAGGTCTTCTCGAGCTCTTGTCCTCCTTCCCGAACTGCTTCACTCACAGCCATCTCTAGTTGGGTTCCCAAATTTGATATTCGCCAGTAGAACAAAATAGTGAATATAATCCAACTTCAAGTCCAATTTGACCCTAGAACCGCTATTTAAACATCGGTCTCGAGAAAAAACCTGATGTTTGTTTCTGTTGTTTTCAGTTGGGGGGTGAGTGCGATTTGGTGATCGATGTTACACAGACAGGATTCGGTCACAGAATATCACTCGATCTTGGCTTCTCAACTGCCAGAGGAGGTTTTCAAAGTTTTCTTTTCGCATTTTATTCCAGGTAATGTCCTAAACTTAATTCCAAAGTACCTCTAATGTCTTAAAGCAAAAACAATTTTCTCAATAACGGTCCTGTTCCCTCATCTAATTGTCCTCGCAAGATCTCAATCCTTCATAAAACAACTCAACAAACCACTAAGGTCCACCACATAGGACGCTCACTCGCTCCTCCTCATTCTGTCCACAGCCATAGTGATCTTCGCACTCAAATGCTTAATCCTATGCTTCAACTTCGGCTTCCTCAACCTCTCCTCCACCAACGCCACTGGCACCTCCGTCTCCTCTCCACCAATCTCACTCGTCCCCTCTCCAACTTCTCTCTCTCGGGAAACCATCCTAATTCCCCCTCAAACTCATCAAAGTCCAAAAAGCTCAACCCCGCCCTACTCCTCTCAAACCTCACCGGCCCAAAGTCCGGATTCGACGGCATCCTCTCCACCCTGCTCTCTCTCTTCCCCCCAACCGGAGGACATACCGGTGTACTCTCCCGCGTCAAACTCGCCTCCGCCACCACCGAGCTCCCCTCATCACTTTCGTCTTCAAAAGGCGTCCTCGCCCTCCCGACACCATCAAATCCAGTAAAGATGTCAAACCGCTCTTCATACGTGAGCGAGTACGCAGCAGGAAGGGGAGAGACTGTGGGGAACATGTACAGTGACTGCGAGCGCGGCATGTTCGGGGCCCTTCTTATGGGGTCGGGGACTGGTTCTTGGCGGATTGTGCCGGAACGTGTGAGAACGTTGCGCATGGGTATCATAGGGTCGTCGAAGCGGCCGTCGTCTTCGATGGGGTCTTCAAAACGGCCTTCGTCGTGCTCCAGGGTGGGGTGGTTATAGTGGTTTGACCTCGCTGTTTGGGCGTTGGTGGTGTTTGGGGGAGAGCCAGGAAGGTGTATTGTTCTACTGTCTATCTCGTGAATAGAGCTTTTAATGCTACGCACACTGACCTCCGAAGCCTCCGCAAGTGACACTCGACTGTCAATATCAAACCGTGGCAACTCCAACATCGAGACCGGCGACACCGTCGGGCTCCTATCCGGGATGACATCGGCTTTCACTTTACTCTCGATCACGTAAGGCCCCCTATCTGCAAACGTCTTTCGTCTCTCTAACTTCGTTGGGCTACTCTCAGGCTCTACTTCCAAGTCGTCAAGACGCAGCCAATACGGCCCCGGATCGCCCACGACGTAGGGACCGCGGTTGGCGAAGGGTGTGTAGGGGCCTCTAGGACTCCCAGGCACCGGAGAGGGAGGGGGTGGGGTGGGGCGAGGGCGAGGTTGAATAGTGACAGAGCGAAGCATGCTGGGGATGGGGACGCGGCGGATGGTGGGGTCGGGGTTGGACATGTCGCGGCGGGCGGGGCGGCGTTGGAGTGTTTTAGCGGTGGCTGCGGGGGTGGTAGTGGTGGACCTCTGTGGGTTTGGGGATGCCATGGTTATTCCGTTTGGATGTTTTTGTGTGGTAGTTTGTGGATATTTCTAGATATGGATTTTTCTGGAGTTAGAAGTTGGTAGAAGCTGGTGGTTGTGGTATTTGTTTTGGTGTTTGGGATGGATGTAGCTGATGATGGAGGAAGATTAAAGGGCGGGGAGAGTACGTTTTATGAGAATTATTTTATTTCGAGTGGAGACTGTTGATATCTTGATGAGTTTCAAGTCGCCGGCTATAGTGACTTGAAACTCTAAAGTGGTTGCGAAGGCGTGGGAATAAGCTGCGTCTTGAAGGTTCTGCGAGTACCCACGTTATTCTAATCATGCTAGAATCTCTTGGTACGTCTAGAAAAAGCTCAGGGGGAAACCTTCGACATATCCGTTAACTTCAATTGATCATCAAGTTTGGATTATGTGGCGAGAATTGCACCCCATGGGATCGAAAGTATTGCTTTAGTCATTGGATCGAGACCTTTCGCAGCATCTCTGGTAGATTGTAACACATTGCACACCTGGGTAAAGGACAAAGATGAGAGCCGACAAGTAGGTGGAGTTCTTACGTTGCTAGTAAGAGAAGGTGGTTTAGGGAAGGGCTTGGTAGCAGGTTGTATTAAAATGATCTGTGTCTTTAACATGTATTAGTTAAATACATAAGCACCTAAGCTCCGTTATTTATCATCATCTCTCACCTATTATATAATCATTCCTAAAGGCGGTCTCACGAGTTGTGTTATCCATGACCAAGCCCCGTGGTGGTATCTTCAGCCCAGATCTGCAACTTGATATGATGATAGGAGAGTGGATATCCAAGGGCCCGGAGTCGCCTTGAAAACCAGATTTCAGCCAGGATGGGGCTGGGCAAAGTCGAGAAACAGTATTAATGTCACATATGGATTTAGCCAGAGTGATCAATCACGACAACGAAGAGAAAACTATCGCAGAATGAAAGACGTTTACTTTTTCTACCACCACTCAGATCTCTTTACTACCAACCAAGTTCCCATTCTTCTTCCCATTACCCCCAGATTTCCTCCAAATATTTCCACGCACACGAAAGCTGCGGGGATAATGATACTAAATACATGCAGCCGACGACTCGAACATAAAATTCAAATTGTAACCCTCTCCTCCACCCCCCTCAGCTTTTACTCCAACATCACTACCCTCCCCTAAGCATTTAACAGCTCCATCATCCCAACCTCCTGATCCGGAAACGTCTCGAGTAACTGCCGCATAGTATCGAAGTCCGTAGTGTCTCCGCCGTTCTCGTGCGTGGGCCCGTCGTTTGCGGAAGCTTGTTCTCCGGCACTCTCGCTCTGGGCGCCGTTCGGGGTCCACTCGATTCCAAGCTCGGTCTGCAGCATCATGGCCATGTGCCATTCCTCAGCAGTCAGCACCGCGGGTGGCTCTTGGTACTGTTCATTACTGGCCGGAAAAGGATCTTCAAATGGGCCAGGCATTGCTGCGAAGTCGCTGCTGACGCTATAGTCTCCGGCGATAAAGGCTTGATGAAGAGTTTCTTCCTCCGCGGGCGTGGAGTTTAAGAGATGGTGGTGCTCCTCATACCCACAGTTGGAATTATCCACCATCTGTCCTTCCAACCCACGGTCCCTCTCCTCGTCCTCCAACTGGGCCCTCAACGCACTACGATGCGAGAGCAATCGATCGTAATCCTTTTGGAGTGCTGGTATCTTGCTTTGGATTTCCAAGATCTCTGCAATGGCGTTCTTTGCCATTGTGGCCTCGTCGGGATACTCAGAGGTTGGGAGGTGCGCCCGAGCCATCAAGAATGAGGCGAGAGAGATACCGGTAGAGGGGCGTGGTCCGTGTATGTAATTATAAAGATGACGCAAACGGTTATTGTTCCCATTATGAACTTTACGGAGGGCGCGAATTTCAGAATTCAGCTCACGCTCGAATGCCGATGGCTGTCGGCGGGGCTTGGTATTTGGCATTTTGATGATAACGAGGGTTTCCAAGATGGAATTAGATGGAATTGAGATGACTTTGATGAGTTGTAGGGATGGAAGAGTGGGGAAATGATGAGATACGACACGGCCTATGGGAGTTCGAAACACGGGCGGTGAGGATATCTACTACAGCCGGGATGGACTGATACAATCGCCTTGTATAAAGCGGCACATATACTCGCAATTGCCTTATCTCTGCCGCTGATTTAAAATCTAATCAGCGCTGCTTTCTGCTTAAGCGGAAACCATGACAAAGGTGTGGGGGGCTGCCAAACCTGACTGCATCTGGAATGTTATAAAAGCCCTACCAACTTCAACGGTATTCTAGCATCTTCCCAGGAGACATGGCACAGGATAGCACCTAAAAAAATACTCTCCAAACATGTGTATAATTATGGCAAAAATTAGGATACAATTGAAGGATCTAACCGACAGAAATTCACATCATGAAATGAAGTCGCCTAGAGTCAAGGCACCAATTCCCACCTTTGTGTACTTCCCACTTTATGCGTGCTTTGATTAGACTAAGCCTAGTCCAACTAGCTTCGCCCGTTCGGCAAGACAAAAGGATTTTTCAAGGGACAATTCATAAGAAAAAACACCATTGAAAAGGAGATTTCACCCTTATAAATGCCGTTTTGCACCAAGCGATTGCTAAAAGACATGCGCAAACCCCCGAACCAAGTTTCGGGAGTGCGGAACGTTTCCCAGTGAGGCCGAGTGCTTCGGTGTCGCCTAGCCCGTTGCTACGCACATGTAGTATCATATCGGTTTTGAACAAAAATGCACGCCTTCGCAGAAAGGAAAAGCGTAAATTCATATTCTGAGAAGCTTCAATCCTGTCGTCGGCGGTGGAGTGACGTGCAGGGATGTGTCTTACTCATCATAGCCGAGTGATGTCTTATGAGGCGGGCATGCAGGGATCATGGTCAGGGATCTGACAACGACGCGATCGAGCATAGATGAGAGGTGATTTGGATTGAATCAGAGTGGCCATATTGTTGTTATGGATATAGGTAGGTGGCTTTTATATGCGTGTTGGTAAATAAACCTATACTTTGGGTAATGTGATTGGGAGAAACTCCGGAGGTGTGGAACTTCATCCGCGGCTGGATCGATGAATGCGGAATACAGGAAAAATAATTTGAGAGAGATTATTCCTCCAAACAATGTATTATTTATCTACTATGCGGTATTACTGTTCAAAGGAAAGGTGGGAGAGAAGAAAGGAAGGAGAAGACAGGGAAACAAGAACAACTTGAGGACCTTACGGGGTGAATTAACTACATGTAACTAAAGTTTATTAATTGGAATCTTACAGAGAAAAGGACAAGAAGAACTAAATGCATTTTAATAACACGGTGATGTCACAAAAGAAGAAGACCACAGTCAATTGACGACTGTTTGAAATCATTTACGCATTGTACTACAATCCCGACTATAGTACAAAAAAGGGAAGACAAAGGGAATCCCAAAAGGTAGACCAAAGGCACATCAAGAGACTGACCAATCTTTGTAAGCCGAGGGAGGAAACTAGAACATTGAGTCCTGAAAGCCCTGCCAGTCCCACTCATACTGACCCCACTCCCTCTGAGCACCTTGCATGCTGGTCTCTGCCTTTGGCTTCTCGGGGTAGATCTTGGTTTCGGTAGTCGCCCCCGTCTCTTCAACCGATTTTCCTTTGCCTTTATTTTTCTTCTTCTTTAGGACCTTCTTTTTAAGCTCGTCTTGCGGCTGTTCCTCACGCTGCTTTCCTTTGCCCTTGCGGTCATTAATTAAGACCGGTTTTTTCTCAACCTTTTTCTCTTCCATCTTTTCTTTCGCCTTCTTTACCACTTTCCTGTCCACCTCTTTCCCTTTCCCCTTCTGACCTTTCACCAAAATCTTCTTCTTAACCCCCTTCTCCGCCTCTTTTTTCTCCTTCGCTTCCTTCGTCTCCCCCTTCTCCCAGGCTACATCCCCGTCAGCCTTCTCATCCCACCACTTCAACTCCCTCAACATTCTCTCGGTGGCCGTAACCACATTCAAGGCATCCTCCAACCTCCCCTGAACGCTCTCCAGCTCATCATTCTTCGCCTGCTCCTCGTCTACCTCGGCAAGGCTGGCAGTGCTCTCATCGCCATTCTCGAGCTCACGCTTCCGCATGACGTTGTATTCGTACATGAGCCTGCGGGCGCGGAAGAGGATACATGCTTCGATTTCGGGGAGGGTGCGGGTATCGTTGAAACTGAGGTGGTGTTAGGTTTATTGGTTTATGAGAGTGGAGAAGAGGGGAACCTACTTGGAGGGAATTGTGCGGATGGAGGAGGAGCACGTGGAACAGGTGGAGCAGGAGCTCTCGGAGGTGCAGATTGAGCTGCAAGGCAATGTGACGCTGGGGGTGGTAGTAGTGTTTTGCGCAACCTTTTCCATTTATTATTTTTTTTTGTAGAGGAGATTGAAGTAGAAGAGCGGATATAGTGGCGGGGGCAGATAGATGTATTTGTAGAAGAACGAAAGTGAAGAAGATTGTATGGTGCGGCTCGTGTAAATAGCGGGGTTAGAGAGAAAACGATTTTTTTCCTCCTCTTTTTTTCTTCGTTGTGGGTTGGGTATTGTTTAGCCGTAGGCGCGTATCGTTTTGTTTCGATCTCGGCGTTTCACCTCGCGGGTGTCTTCTCTTTCGAAGCGTAAAAGGTAGCGGTGGTAGGCGCGGGACCAAGGATAGCAACATCGTTTTTGCAGAAGTTCCCCCACAACGAGACTCTCAAGAACTTCTTCTCAACCCCCGTCGATTTTTTTCCCCTTATTTCTCACCTCCTAAACCCTGTAGTTGAGCACTGTATTCGAGAAAATTAATGTGCAGGGGGGATTTCCTCCATACTCGATCGCACGCCCATCTTTCCTGAGCTGCTAGGAAAGAATCGGTGTATTTTATTTGCCAAATACCCCCCTCTTTATTATATATTCTTATCCTCCTTGCCTTCTTTCTTTCTTTCTCTCTTTGTTTCGGTATTTCCCGTACGGTCATCAAAGGAAAATTATTTATCTGGCCTTGGTTAAATAGAACCCGTTAGTTAAATTGTTTAAGAAAGAATGATAGGTGTTCAACTTACAATGATAGTGCCCATCAAAGCGTTGAACACGGAGGTACCTGCCCTTACAGAGAATATGGCCAGATTCCCTCAACCATTGAGACTCCTCGATATTGAGATGAAATATCTCTCGTGTCCTCCTACTACAGCTCCGCAGACTGGGTTCTCGGAATCCGGTAAAGAGTGAACAATAGCGTAGTCGCCGAAATAAAGCCTAAAGTTACAAACGAGAATTAGTGATGAGCGTGAAGTTCAAGGGAAAACTCTGACCTAAAGGATTTTGAATGAAGTGCTCTCTTTGATTTCTTCTATCCTTCATTTCACTCCCCAAATCGGACCTCATACATGGCGCATGGAGGCATGTTCCTCTGATCATTAATTAGGGCCTGTAACTAAAGTAGTGGTTAGCTGAAAACCACTTGTGTTCTGTTAATATTTGGGGAGAAGTACCATTCAGGCTAGAGAGTATGAAAAAAATAATTTAGGCTCCGCGCATTGTACACTTGGAGAAAAAACAGCAAGAAAATGTGGAATCCACTTTCGCCTTAACGAAACAGTCCTCTTCCAGTTTGCCAGAGGTTTATCGTTGATTCATTCTCCGCGACCTCTGATCTGGGCAGCAGTGAGGTACACCAATCCCCAAAAGACCTATACTTCATTGTTTTTATTTTCACGGTGGAGAGAAAAAACACAGTGTGTTCGTTGTTAGACGGCATCCCCTTATGGATAGGTGTTCAATCAAAAGGCCACGTCAGTCTTTCTTTCCACCTTACCCGCCAACCTTACCCCACTATTTTGGTTTTTTTCAACAACACCACAGGATCTCTCACATTTTTTCCGTCCATCGCTTCTCTCTTGACCTCCTTTCCTTTCTTCGTCTGAACTCTTACTACGACACCATATCTGTTCTCTTCGAATACTCAGCAGAGCTCGTAGGAAACCGGTCTCATGATCATGTGCATGGTCAGAGCATCTTTTAACGTTGCTACTCTCTGTTGTACATCCCTCGATCCCACGAACACTTGTCACCCTTCCTTTCAATAACAAACATAAAGAACACTTCTCCAGCGGTTTTTCAATTCCCTTTACTTACCTACGGCCTCCTTTCGTGCAAGACTGACCGCCGAAGGAGACATCGGAGCAAGACAAGCTAACCTTGAACTTGGGTGTCGGCCGTGGGCTGAAGATACGCGGTTTCTCAAGGCTGCGATGTGTACCACTATCGCACGAGCTCTTAGATCCGTCATGCGCCGGAGCGGTCGTGGTACACTTTCCAGTCTAGAGGTTACTGTGGGAATCAAGAGGCTTAGTGCATCTTGTCTCTCTCTGGGGGTACTTGAAGGGATGGCGTATGCTAGGCTATTCTGCATATTATTATGATGCATAGGTCCCCAATAATAGTACCCAATAACTCCCCTACAATCTTCGAGGGTGAAACAAGTTTTTGGGTCAGATTTGAATTCATCAGAGTCGGGGGTCAGGTTTATACAAGCCGTCGATGAACTTTGGAGCGTGGAGGTTATACTGTAGTACCAGGCTTCCATCATGTCTAAATACGTGTTGTCGGTATCCCTATTCCGCAATCAGTGGATGACCTCGGTCTCGTGATACCCGGATATGACTTGAGTTACGGTAAGTTTTATTATCCCTCTATCTCAGCTAAAGTCTAACACTCCATCATAGGAAACATTTGAAACACTCTGAACAGAGCAAATTGCTACTGGTTTTTGTACTCACCGGGAGAGCAGGATAAAAAGGATATCTGAGAATATTCAATGCGGCGAGAAGGGTAAAAGCCACTACACAAGAAGATTTAAAATCATCATTTGAAGAGGTGCTGGGGACCGGATATAGAGATAAATGTTACTTCCGATTGTGATAAATGGAGTGTCTAAGTGGTATGTCTCCTCTGGAGAACGATTGGATAGGAAGAGATACGTTATACGTGTGCGTCTCACAGTCGTAACAACACCCAGCCCCTGACATCCTAATGATGCGACGCGGTGCTCCCGTATCATATACATTGCTTGTTCTGTATTCGGTGTCTTGATACGCCCACCTGCATACAACCATACAAGTTTGTGCTTATCCCAAGCATCTTCATTTTGTCTCCTATGTGGGCTGTAACCCCGGATTCGACATGCGTAGGGACTACAGGGATTATGGTATTGAAATGTGCGAGAAGACATTTCAATTTTGAATGCCATGCTAACACTAACTCGCAGATGTGGATAGTGATACCGCGAGCCTCTGAGAAGCCAGTTCGACAAATGAGAATACTTCGCTACACTCAAAGGCGCCACACAACATGTCAGATCTCCTCCCAACCCTCTAGGGTTGTTCTAGATTCAAGCCACTACCCATTTCATTGAGGCAGGGGGCTACTCGATGAGTTGAGTAATAATGACGATTGGCGTTGTACACTCCTCTACGTTGCTCTCTTCATTCGTTGTTTATTCACACAGGTACGAACCCGTGTTTCTGTCTCCGTACCATCGAGAAGAAAAACATGATTTTCTCTCGGGAGGCGAGAATCGAGTGATGGTTCATGACGTTCCCCTGTTTATCGAGTGATACCCTATGATTTAATTACTCTCTTCTTAGTTCCCTACTTGTATATCCTCAGCCGCCATAACTTATCGGGAGGAGGAGAGTCCTATGGAGACGACACAACCCCGCTCTCTTGGTTCTTCACCTACTTTCTTCGAACCTTGATGAGTGCGATCTCACCGGGGGTGAGTCCGTTGTTCAAAAGCCGCGAGGAGAAGTTTTACTCCAATATCGAATGAGAATCACGAGGTTCGTAGGGACTGGATATCCCCACTGCTCATGATAATACTCCTTGATATTTATGCCCCGCTAAATAACAGCGGGACAGGCTCTTATCGTAGCACTCGTAAATGAGTGCTACTATAAAAAGTACCGAGAGTGTAATAACTTCATGACCGCAGACTAATCCTCACACAATGAGCTTTTAACAGGGCCTGGGGGAAAGAACAGAATGTATGTGAAAACCCAGGGAGGCGCCCAGCCTATCGAATTCGCTCGCGCTTCAGGGGTTTCTTTGTCGAATAAGCTGTGCGAATCTCAACGTGGCTTCAAAATTATTGCGTGCCGGAAGAAGGAACGAAAATGCGGCAAGCTTTTCCCTTACCTTCCACACCGCGCTGGACCCCCGGGCAGTAAGGTTAGTGCGAGGAAAGCTGGTAAGTGCACACCTTTGCCTAAGGAAGTAATTCAAGATCGCCCCCTCCAACCTAGTTGATAGTAGCTGCCGGGGGTATTCCCTAGCATTCACTCTGGCGGTGAGCTCGCCTATAGCAGGCCCAGTAGCATAGGTAGTAATACGCTTGTGGGGGCATTACTAGGACGTTTCCCATAGGGATGGGGTTAGAATTTTCCCAGAGCCATATTTTCTGTTTTAACCTTTGAATCCTTTTGGCGGAGGGGGTGTTGGTGGAGGGGAGCAAGCGACTATCATTTATGCAACTGCGGAATAGTAAAGGTGGGGCAGGGATTATAGGTAGCCGATAATTGCTGCGCGCAAGCAAAGTGGCATCCTATATTTGCCAGGAAAAGAGATTTCCAACACAATAAAACGGAGTTGTTGTTGCCATATAAATATGCACCTATAACTCCGATTCAACTTACGGGGAGATAGACACTCAAATACTGCATAATCAGCTTCCGTACATTGCTCACGTAATTTGCGATGCTTAAATTTCAATATATATCTGTATTTATTGAAAAAAAGAACAAAAGATAGCATTGATGGGCCGGTCCAGCCATATCTACTACCCCCACCCCCGGATTAATTCCTGAACCTTCTGCAATCGAATGCAAGGAGTAATCTCACGGTGTCTGACCCGGAGGAGGCGAGTTAACCGTTAAGCCACTCGCCCATGTTTGTTTCTCGCCCTGAGTTGTCTTTGAACGTCAAGGTTACAGTGAGTGTTAAGAAAAGCTAGTAAAGTAACTAGCCCGGATAGGTGCGCTAGTGATGGTACACCACGCGAACAGACCCCCGACGCCGGTCACTTGGGCAAAACTAATTTTGATTACCGAATATTGAAATGGGTGAAGAAGTGATCATTAGAACAAGACAACTATCTTGTGATCTTGACAACAGACTCTATACCAAAGGTGTTCAAGGTTGGGGTGATACCGGGTTGACCAGGGGTCTTGGTTGGTTTATAGAAGGTTCACAACACCCCCGGACCCCCCGAGACAAGAAAAATCAAGAAATTTGAGAGAAAATACGGTCCATTTATACTTTCTTATTAGCCTCTTAAATAATGCTACATGATTCATACTCTCGTCATGGTGTGGCAAAATAAAATCTTACCTCGCAGTATCATTATGAACCTCCACGCGCGCCACACACCGGAGAGGAGACACATCAGTTAACCTGCACCAAGGGCTGGCCCTCATCTTGAATACCACAGGGTAAGCCCTAGACTATTCCTGGAATATTTATTTCATCTTGTTTCCGTTAATTTTCTTATTCGGAAGTGAATGAATGCCCTTCGTAACACAATAGCCTACTCCAGCTCCTTTACTGGTAAAGATCCGGAAACCTCAAACCTGTCCCGCGAACACTCCGCCACGGTGTAACTGAAGACTTTTAGATGCTTCTATAAATGATACTTGCCTCTTCCCAGTTCATGAAAAGTCGGCAAGGATTGCAATGGGCCATGGCTTATGACGGGGGGCCCGGGCTTATTTTCGGCAGGCCAGGCCAGGCCACTGTTTTTACATGGTGGGCCAGGCCGGGCGGCGGCGTGATTTTAGCCCGGGCTAATGTTTCCTTGATACAGTTCCCAGAAATATAGGCAAAGGAGTCATGCGCCGGAGTTGAAAAGCCATAAGGAGTACATGATTCACGATATTGAAAGACTGTTTGTAATACAATTCACCTAGAATCACATTTCCAGGGATCCATGTGGAGATGAACACCAGTTCTTACCGACGAACACCTTGCAATATCCCTTCCTGGGCCTGTTCAATAGCCCGGGCATGGCCCGGGCTATTTTGCCTGGGCCGGCCGGGTTGCAGATTGACCACTATGGGCCGGGCCAGGCCGAGCCTATATTTCAGCCCGGGCGAGCCCATGGCTATCCTTGAAAGTCGGCGAATCGATACGCGAGAGGTAAATGCTATGCCCTAAGCAGAAGATATACTCGGAGCGAGAGGGTGTACAGGCCAGAGTTGGCCACGAACGGAGGAGCTTTTTGTCGCTATAGGAGAAGAGTCAGTTATGATCATTTGGCCAATACAACATTATTTGTATCCACGGAACATGGTATATTGATGCTTTACCGGAATATTCGCTTGGTGTGGAGAGGCGAGTGATCCGATTGAGAAGAGTAAAGTACACGAATAATAGATAAAATCGGTGTCTTTTAGGTTGTTCTATTCTTTTTCCCCAGCAGTGGGGGCACGTGTTGACCTTTTCTACTTTTAATAGTATGCATCCCCTTGTAGTTGTTATTGATTGGTTTTAGAGTTGTGAGTTGATGACGCAAACTCATGGAGTTCTGTGAACGCTTCGGAACAATAAGATGCTGCATACAGAACATGATTATCGAATCTTTCGAGTGATGATTCCCTCTTCTCAGCGGTGATTAGCTCTGGGAGCGATACCTAAGTGAACCGCTTACTTTCTCGGACGGGAAACGGGAGGGTGAGGTATATACGAACCCATATCTCAGGAATGCGATTGCACTAAATCTGACTATGGAAGAATTCCCGGTACTCCTGAAGGAAGAGGTATTTTGCCGGGAGCGCTGGTGGATCGTTGTATAAGCTCTGTTGCAGGGTTAGGGTTGCCTTTATTGCTCTGGTGTTAAGACCCTTTATCGACCAGCTGTTTCTAATACAGTCTATAATTGTATGTAACCGTACTCCCACTCCCGGCATCTAATCATCCGTCGTACAGATTTCACTAGGGAAACAGATGTAGGCAGGGATATATGTATCCTAGAAGACATGGTGATGACTTCCTAAAATCATATATCAGCCCGCGTGTTCGAAGAGAAGATTGAACGGGGGATTAACCGTTCCTAATACGAGTATCTCTGCTACCCTTGATGAGAAAGGATATTGTTATCGTTTTCCTTGGCGTTTGTTTATAGATGAATTTTTGAAGTACAGTCTGCCGGACGTGTTTCTGTAAATGAAGAATCGTATTTCCAGCTAGACGGTGACCAGTAACCAGTGATATCTGTGATGCTATATAGCTTAGCCGGGTCATTATCCATGTGTTGGCACGGTCTGGGGTACAGTATCTACGGGCTGTACTATTATTGGGGGCGGGCAGAATACTGGGATCCAGACGGTTATGGCGGCGGTACGAAAAGCTTTCCAAGAGAGGAAAGCCCCTTCCTTTGCGGCCTAGTTTAGCTAGCAGCTATCAGGGTCGCCGGCGCTGTGGGAACATGCGTCCTCCGGGATGTCTTAAAGGATATATATGTTGGTAAGATGAGTGTTGGCGTAAATAACCGCCTGCCTTCGCGGTCCTTTTCCTTCATCCCGCCCACAACCCCTCTGCTGGCAATTGAGAAGTTTAATTGGAGGCGCCTGGAGGTCTGCTAGAGTATTTGTAGAGGCGGTAGATGGTACATTCAGTAATACAGTGTGCACCGCCGGACCCCAGCGGTGTTACTGGAAGGAATTGAATAGATGTCCGGATTGCCTGAGATCTTGAGCACACCCCGAAGAATGATGGTCAGTGGTACCGGTAGAGACCTAGCGAGGTGGCGGATGGGCTCAGGAGGCACGCAAATATCGCCGGCCGGCGTATAGTTGAGTATAGTTCCTTGCCGTCCGGCAGCTGAATCGAGGCTTGCGCTTGCTGTCATGGCCGATTCTTCGAGCAGGCAAGAGGCTCTTGTTATCGTAAAATGAAGTCTGCTGTGAGTCTTTTGCTGGGTATATGGAGTTGTTTCAATTGAGATAGAAGAATAGTGAGCAAAAGGGAGCTGGGAAGAAATCGCACTGACATCTCTGTTTTGTGTCATTCAAATTCTCATGACAGCGTGTTGACTGGTCGTCCCGCACTGTCTGCCGTTGTGTGAACGTAGGGTCCATTGCCTGCCACTTGGGCTGGATGTTCTCTTCGATTTGGTGTGAACGGACAGATTAGGCTTAGGAACAGGTTTCGTCTCAACTCTTCCCGTTCCAATGCAGAAGGTACACCTAGTAGATGGGATTCACTAGCCCTATTACAAAACACCCAACTGAACTAGCAATCCATTCAAAGGTGGTACCTCCTGCTCACAGTCCATAAATACCCAATCTTTCGCCCCTTCAGTCACTTTCTTCTTGCTCTCATAAATTCCATCTTTAACGTGCGAGCGGCCAGTAGGGCTCTGCGAGTCTCCCTCGTTTTCGTGGCCCGAGGTTGTCCTACTGGCCGTATCGCAGGTCATCTTTGGGTTTTTTTTCTTTTCTCCTTTTTTTTCTCTTCTATTTTTTTTTCTCGATTAGCAAGGTGAGTGAAAATTTTCTTTCTCTCTCTCTTTTTTGTGCACATCGACTAACTTTTCAACGACACATCCATCGATCAAACCACAAGAGTACATCACCGAACAATAGGTAATTCTCCCTCCTCTCCATCCCATCATACGTAATCTTTTTTTTTCGCTCTCATACCACAGTTAAAGAGATTTAAACCATACTAACTATTTACAAAGTGAAATCTCTCTTCTCCTCGCCCATAGACATCCTCTCTTTACATCCATTGGCCGACAGAGTCCGCAGGAGCGTGCACCTGTCTAGTCTTTTCAAGTTTTTGTAGATCAATTAATTGGTTCAGCACAGGCTGGGGAAAGATTGGATGGGTTGTAGGTTGTCTGCTTTCTGTCGAAAGCCAAATCTTTGCCCTCGCTACTTCACCGGAACTTGTGGAAGAGAAGACGGTTAGTACCTCAACAACATATTTACTGTGTCATGGTAATTACTAATACTTCTACTTCATAGATAATCATTGGAAAGTGCCAGGAAACGTGCTCCCGTGCTGTACCACTGCTCTCCAATTTCTATGCCTAGGCTTACTCCCTGGTGCGTTGGAAGCGTGGACGGATGGGTAGTAGGTTGTTCTCATGCATCCCCTACTCCTAAGCGTATTACACTTTGA
This sequence comes from Morchella importuna, assembly GCF_003444635.1. Taxonomy (NCBI): domain Eukaryota; kingdom Fungi; phylum Ascomycota; class Pezizomycetes; order Pezizales; family Morchellaceae; genus Morchella; species Morchella importuna. The sequence continues at coordinate 1,011,690 of NW_025763399.1, read as the reverse complement.
AGGTAAGTAACCCTGGAGCAGAGATCCACCAATTATCGTTTCTGTACTAATTCCTATGGATAGATGAATATTAGAGGAAACGTGCTCCTGTGCTGTCCATGGCTTCCCAATGGCTATGCCTAGGCTTACTCCCTGCGGCCTTGGAAGATTGGACAGCATGTGTAGTAGGTTGTCCTAATGCATTCACTATCTCACGTGGTCACATTTGATGGTAAGTCACGCCAGTGCTTGTATAGGTTATCTATTGTTTCTTGCTAACTTATTGGAACAGGGGTAGGGGATTGAACGAGACCTACTTCTATGCTATCGGGGTCCATTTTCTAGGTATACAGTCCAGGTATCCAAGCTCCATGTCACATCATTGGGGTTTTTTTTACCTTGCATAGATGGTTAGTCACCACATTCCCAGTATCGTTCACTTGCTGATTCATGGTTCAGGTGTGCTAGGAAAAGGCTTGCTCCCATCTTGTTTTCAGTTGAATGAGTACATTAATGCACCGCGAAAAGCTGTAAACTGCATGGGTTGAAGGTTATCCTAGTACACCACTCATTCTACTTTCATAGGCTCAAACGTTGATTGCTCCATGCACTAAGCACTTCACATCTGTTGATATGCTTATTCTAGGAAACGTGCTCCCATTTTGTGACGTATTCCCAATACGGTCTTCATAGAGCCGAGTTGGTTGAAAACGTGATGAAATGAGTAGTAGGTTGTCCATTGTACAATTGAGTAATAGAAACGTGCTCCTGCGTTGTCCCCCGTATCCTTTTCAGCCACTGCGTGCCGCAGCAGCTGGGTGGAGATAGGGACAACATCGGCAGTAGGTTGTCGTTGTACAGTTAAGGAGACGTGCTCCAATCTTGTTCTCATCCTCGGTGATGCTGGCAGGCAGCCAGCGTTCCGAAGCCTAGAGACACAAGACTGGCAGTAGGTTGTCCTTGAACACGTGCACAGATGGGACGTATGCTCTTTCCTTGTCTTCACTGTTGTATCTTGCTCTACCCCCTACAGAGATGGCGAGTACGATATGAAGACAAGGGAGGTAGTAGACTTTCTCTCCTGTTTAGTACTTCTTGGAAGGTTTCTTGGTCCTGGGAGCGTGCTCTCGTCTTGTAGGGGAGGTTTCTTATCGTTCTACCTTCACATAATCGCTCCTTACAAGATGGGAAGTAGGCTGCCCTCTATGCTTTTTTTTGGGTTCATTTATTTAGATTCGGGTCCCATCATGTTTGGTGCATGAGTCGATTGACGGAAACGTACTCCGGTGTTGTAGAGAGGGGTGGAGAAAGAGGAGGAAAGTACCTACCCTCCCCTGACCTTTCTACAACATAGGAAGTAGGCTGTCCCGATGTCTCTTGTGTTTATTCATTTATGTATGTTCCCATCACCTTTCGGGCATGGGTCGATTGACGGAGGCGTACTCCGGTGTTGTAGGTAGGACTGAAGGAGGTGGAGGAAATTACCTATCCTCTCTTGAACCCTCGACAACATAGGAAGTAGGTTGTTCTGGTGATTGACTCATGCATGGTAATATACTGCCTCTCTAGTGCGTAATACTAGTGCGCATTATCTACACTATATCTTTTTTTACGTTAATCTTGATAGACATCTCCTTGATGAATTTGGACACGCTACCTGTACGTTCTGAAGTCTTCTTTTGTTCATCAAGAGGCCCAATCCCACCCGGAAACAGAACGAGAAAAGCCCAAGCACACCACCCACAGCGTTTAAGTAAAAAAGAAACAGTCAACGCTCTTTCCCGTGTTTTGATCACTAAGTAAATATTTACTTACGGCAGAGGCAATTACGAGTAAAGCCTACTTACGTTTACGTGTGCGGTTAAAATCTTCCCCAGCGCCCAGTCTTTCAGCTTCTGTTAGCATAGTGGTATATGCCTCCGGTTTAGGAAACTTATGACGACAGCGGATACCGGGTTCGAATCCCGCTTAGTAATTCCACCATCAAACAGAACACCCATTATTTTTTTTTCTTTTATCCCAGTTCTATGCATGCAATGCGATGTTCTCTAATCCAAACGTCGATGCCCCCTACTTGTGTGGGTGGGTTGTGGGACATCGGGTTTCACGTTAGTTGTCCTGGGGTTGATGTACTCCAGTGTTGTGAGGAGGATTGAGGAGGAAGAGGAAATTACATATAATTATCCTCTCTTGGACCCTCGACAACATAGGAAGTAGGTTTTTCATGTGATTGAATCATGCATGGAAATATACTGTTTTCCTGGTGCGTGCTGTCTGCGTTGTGTCTTTTCCTGCGTTGATCATGATGGAGATTTCTTTGATGAACTGGACACGCCACTTGTCCGTTCTGAAGTCTTCTTTTATTCATCAAGAGGCCTAGCCCCACCCGGCAAAATAATGAGACAAGTTCGGGTACATCATTTACAGCGTTAAAACAAAAAAAGAAACAGTCAACGCTCTTTCCCGAGGTATCATGCTCCGAGAACTAAATGTTTCCGTACGGCAGAGGCCAGGTCTACTTGTACGTTTACGTGTGCGGTTAAAATCTTCCCCAGCCCCCAGTCTTTCAGCTTCTGTTAGCATAGTGGTATATGCCTCCGGTTTAGGAAACTTATGACGACAGCGGATACCGGGTTCGAATCCCGCTTAGTAATTCCACCATCAAACAGAACACCCATTATTTTTTTTTCTTTTATCCCAGTTCTATTCGTGCAATGCGATGTTCTCTGATTTAGACCTTGTCGCCCCCTACCTGGGTGGGCTCAAGTTGTAGGACGTCGGGTATCTCGTTGTCCTATGGTTTTATTTTATTCCCACGTGACAGGTGTGCTTTTTAACTCGTCGAGATATGGTGCCAGTAAATCGATATTCCTGTAACGAAATCTGGCTTATCCGTCACTTAGCGGGAGCGATAGGCACGGAGACAGGCTCTGTCATACTTGATTCTACTTGCTCCTTACACAATCTCAAGTCTGTGAAACGCCACAGTTCGTTATAAATCCAACACGGGAGCACACTCGACCCACCCACCCCGTCCTCGCTGGAAGAAACCGGACATTGGATTAGCTTCCTATTGCTAACAAAGCCGAATATGCAATTAATGAATTAAAAAAAAAAAAAAAAAAAACCCCGAACCAACCCTAACCCTCGATGATACCCAGGAGCTGGACCGTACATGTACGCAGCGAACTTTGTCATGTGTCGTTGCCACCTATTCCTAGAGAAGAATCATGGCACCCCAGAACATTCCGTAACACCGATATACCACTACAAACCTTCACACACGATGTGCTACATTTGGGCTCGGAAAGATATGCTTCCATCGTCTCAATTTTTCATAATTCCGCTACAACAACAAAACACACCAAAACCTAACTACATTCACACTCAAAGTTACAACACAAATAAGACTTTACAATGAAGAAGAACAATTGAGAGCCACAAGTACCATCCCCCCCCCCCCCCCCCCAATCTGCAGACCCTCCAAGACCGCCAATACCTCCACTTCTCAACGACAGGCTCCGATGTCCAACTTACACGAGAATAGCGCGTAGCATAACCGCCCATCGCAACAGTCCTTGGAGGTCTTGCATTCGTCGCCGTGACGTGCACAGTGCTTGCCGAATTGTGTTTCATCGCTGTTCATGAGGTTCGGTGAAATGGGTGGGGAGATGTCGTCTGTCTCGATGATCACAAGTCTGATGAAGAGTGCGGCTGAGACGCCGAGGGTTAGGCTAAGTATCGCGACGGAAAAGGGGAGGAGGAGCGTCATAGTGTTGTGGGACTTGGGTTTTCGAAAGAAGGTACTTGGGCTGTTCTTTGGAGAAGAAGAATGGGGGAGAGTGAAGACCAAGTGGATGTTTATAAACTGCCCGGCGGATGATGATACGCTTTCTCTCTATATGTATCTTGTTGGTATGTGGATACTGCACGTCACTTAGTCCTCACGCTGGGGGGTCTGGAACTAACCTATGCGATTATATTTCCTCTATGACAAGATAAATTAACCTCCCTTCATTTGGTTTTTAATCAGCCGACCATCTATTGCCCTATATCCCTCTATCACCTCCACCCACTAAGACACCAAGGATCTGAATAGCCACCGCCCCCAGCCAACGTCCTAGGTGTCCCTAAGCCGAGACCTACCTCAATCCGGAGGTCTACTCATGCAGAGAGTGTAGTGGAACGTATCCCACAGAAGAAGCCCAGGAGCGCCGAACAACCATGCATATGCATATCTTTGAGTTCTGTGATACCTTTGTTCCTGTGCCCTACGTGATCGATCGAACTATGCGGCTTGTCGTTGATCTGTGCCTTTCATCCCTTCTCTTAGATACCAGCAGCGGCGGCGCTACAATTACCTTTAGTGCTCAAAGTTACCCCGTAGGTGTGGTGGTATAGCTGGATTTATCTCTCAAGGCTTGTTTGTGATGTTACACCCAGATATGTCCCTTCATTCAGAAAGGTCCCCCTAAACGCGGGAACATCGTAATGGCTTGGATCCGGGCAGGAGATTATGCTCCAATCTTTTGGAGTATTGGAATATAGTAGCGTGTAATTTGTGAACATGTTCGAATACTTCAAAGCCTTCATTGCCTTGCAAAGCGTTTTCTTTTGTTCTTGTGATTGGTTCCAATAACCATGGATACCGCTATCTATGTTGAATCATCGAATAGAGACCCCGCAAAAAGTATGATATCCGTTCTTTTTTACTTCTGAGTTGTTTTGTTAGTATATCTCCATCTTTCCAGGTAACCGATTCTGCGCAATGGGGACCTATCCTTGTCTGACTAAATATACTCGGGAGTCCTGAACCTGAACACCCAAAATACCCGGGAGATATGAATACTGCTCATATACGGTGGGATATTGCACATACTAGCGTCAACCGCACATCGCCCTAGTTGTTATCTTTCCATATGAGTTTGATTCTGTTCATTCCTATGACATTGAGGAGGCTAATGTAACCTCCCTACTTTTGCATCACACATCCCGGAGACTTGGTACCTTCAACCCAGGGGCATCTAGGGGTATTGAACTACCAGAGTCTGCATTCTAAACTCAATTCGAATCTGTTGTGGCTGGACCCGTGCCAGAACCTTATGCCTAACGTGTGCTCACCTAATCCAACCATACCTGGATTCTGTATATCAACCATTCTGATAGGCATCCAGCGCTCTTTCGGGGGTGTCCTGATTAGATTCACCTCCTTCCGCAGGTTTCAAGGCCCAATCATGATCGCGCATTTTCGAAAATAGGAACTGGGTAACACAAGGCAGCATATCTTAGACTTCGCCCCTTGAGGGTAAGCATAAGGTTTAAAACATCCTTTGGAAAATATAATATCACTGTAACTAGACGCCAATTGAAGATTGTATCAAGCCGGGGACAGGGTAGCTGTACGGAAGCTCCGCACCTTAAAGCTGTGTGCTTCATAAATATAGTTTCCGGCAGCCTTCCGGTTGTTATGCTGTATTCTTGACAGTATCCATTTCCTATCCCCAGCTAAAGGTTAAAGAGATATATTTGCGCATTAGACTAAGCCTTTTTCTTCATATCGGTGTACGCGTGATGGTCAATCTCCTGTGGCGCGCGAGATCTCTCCTCGGGCGCCGACATTGAGATAGGTAGATGGCCGGTTAGACTTTGTCCTACTTTAAAGATCGGAGAGACCACCATGATCCATCTCGTTGTGGTCAGGAGATATGACATACCGAGTATGATCCTAGATCATTATTGAAGCTATTAGTATGGGGATATGGGACAAAGAAAAAAAGACACATAAAAATTCTACCTCTTGCGTCAGTGATACCACACGAGAGAGATTGTTCTTGTCCGTCAAGATGAGAGTATATTGATCCTTCAACTCCATTCCAATATCAGTGTGATAGTGATCTTTGCAGTATCGTCCCCCCTCGGTGATCCTACAAAAGATCGGCTGGTGAAGTAACATCTAGGTGTGTCTCGAGACCCTCAAACGACCGCTAAGGCTTGATCCCTTGCCTGAGATGTTCGGATATGCTTCCACATTAGCCATATCAGTAAACCTTGCAATTGAGCGTCTCGGTTGATTGATACTCCTGTATTGAAAATCAGCCTAGCCCTGCATTGCAGACAAAGTAGCTCAATCTTACTCACACTTCCCCTCATCTCCGCTCAAGTAGTCTCGACAACCCGCCTTGCTCTGGGGTATAAGATTACTCTACCTCACCACTCATTAGGTTAACAACTCCCTCCAAGCTCCTCAACTTCTCAGAGCCCGTCCTCAACCACTACTCCGCAAAGTGCAATTCTCCGCCCTACTTCTCCTTCTCTTCACCGGCCTCGTTGCAGCTAGTCTCGAGATGACTCTGTCGATCGATGATGAAGTCTACAATTTCAGAGTCCAGCTTGAATCCCAGGTACGCTGTGGAAAGCGTGGGGACCCATGTATAAGCAACTTGAGCTGCTGTAAGGGCCGGATGTGCTTTGCTCCTCTTCCTTGTGGGTCGACTGAGGCTGGGAAGTGTCTTTAAGTGAGGTATGTAGCCTCCGAAACGGCAGCAATGGCCTACAGAAAGCTTGTTTCTATATGCTGGTGGCGGTGGTTAGCGGTTGATAGGTGCGGAGGTGGGGTGAGGGAAGGGGTTGGTAATGTGTACTGTCTTTAGTTCTTGCGCGAGTGTAGTGTTTACCGGAATCAAGAAAAATGGCAATTCCCATATTTTTGTGATAGAACTTGACGTGATGCAGTGATAGGTCTGATGGTTTGGAGGGGGATGATCGAAATGTTTGCAAAACCCATTCACAACCCACTTGACCATATACCGGGGACATTCGTGATTCCTATCAGTGGGCCGATGCTTTCGACACCCCACAAACCTGCCTGATGTGGCTAGTCCAATGAAGGCATTTAATCAATCAAGCCCAGGTCCTTTGTGATAGCAGCTATTCGGGAATAAGTTAGTAGATGAAGAAACTCTCCCAAATAAACAAACCCAAAATATAAAACAAAACCATACCAATCAAGCTCATAAGACCAAGCCTTGAGATACCTGGTGCTCTCAACCGGTGAAGTTGGAGCTTTGGAAGCGGTCGAAAAGACCAGAGGAGCCCAGAACCACCGAAAGGGATTTGTACCCTGGTCCGTGGGAGAGGAAGAGGGAGCGAGGCCGATGATGGAGGGTGGATGTGGGTAGATGCGATGAGACCACATGTCGCTTCCATACGTTTTGTGCTCCTCTTTAGCATGAACTCTCCGAAAATTACAACTACCGACGTCGGTGGTGGGAGCAGTGGACGTTGCATGCAGGGATGGTAGGCGCTCTTGGCACGTCCGCATCATGAGTTATCACCCGCTCATGAGATTGCACTCGATATTGGCGCCCAGCCAAACCACTTGATGTCAAGCGACTAGGTGTGCGGACCCCCAATACCTTTACCTCGATCACCACTGGAATATCATGTTTTATGAAAATACCGATCTGATATTACCTCTGCTCAAGGTACTCTCTGGTCCAAGTAAGTCACATCGAGTATTCACGGTCAAAGCTAGGGTGGTGGTGTGGGGTTAGGGAATGTTCCAGTGGAGCTCTTCACTCGATGCCATAGATGGCAGGCATCAAGCGAGATATCCTAAACTACCTGTGTACAGACATTCAGCTACGCCATATCGTTAGATTCTGGACGTGATCATATAGTCGAGGTTAGGCTTCTGCAAACGACTGAATCTACCCTCGGTAACTCTTGGGCGGTAGGCAATGAAGCAAGGGGCTCTTCATCTGCTACCGGTAGCTATTTATGTGGGTGTGTGTTGTCGCGAGGTGTCTTCGGGCGTGCGTTTCCGAATTCACCACGAGAGCATTCCTTTAATAGTTAAATTCAGGCTATGTTTCTTTGTAAGAGACCCACAAAGAGTGAAGTCGTCTTTCGAATGCATTGCTTAGATTTTAGATGCACTGCTTCTACTCCCATCATCTTGATAGTAGTATCCGTAGATATCACGATCAAAGTATTTCGGTGAATTCCTGTCCGTAGTCTGATTCTCCTACCATGTCACAACCCCCGTGATTGGAATTGGAGAGAACATTTTCTCTACAACCCAGCGAAAACTAGAATTCCCCGTACCACAAAAGACACACCCGGAGGTACATATTCGTGACCGTCTGCAAACCATACCAGACGAAAAGAAATGACTAGAAAGAAAGGTAGCATTGATGCAATGTGTAAGTACAAAGTAGGAATAAGTTAATTCATTTCTCGCACAGGAATATCAGCGCCAGTAAGCTTTGGTAATAAGATGTGTACACCTCCAGTAATAATAATCCCCCCTTTGATCCACCACATCTCATGCCCACCCCCTTCCAAATTTCGATAGTGAGCACTGCTCGCTCTCATCACGGTACCCCAGGCATTTGAACACCCCCCTATCCCCCCCTCTGCACCTCCACTGGAAAAACCATATTTGCCAACGCCCTCCCCACCACCACATCCATCTCCACCCTCTTCCCCCCCGGCCCCCTCATCCCCCCCTCCCCCCTCCCCACCAACATCCCCGGCACCCACCCCGCCCACACATTCCTCACCAACACCCTATTCCTCAACACCGTATACCAATAAGGCTCAGGGATAAGCCGTAGCCTAATCATCTCACTCTCATACTCCAGATACCGGTCCTTGTAGCGCATCCACGCGTCGAGTAACGGCTGATAGATAGCGGTATTGGTATACGGCGCGCGCTTGAGCGCATAGTCCAGGCACAGCAGCGCGTCGTGGAGGCGCTCGTAGTTGCGGCGTACCGCGTGGGTCGACAGAGCGAGGTTGAGGTTTGTGAGGTGGCGGGCGTCGCGGGGTGTGAGGCCAGGGGCGGGGAGGATCACGACCATCAATGGTTGTATGGTGGTGGGTGGAGCTTGAGCGTTCGAAGAAGATGAGGGGGGGTCGAGAATCATTGGGTCCCCACGTGAACTAGAAGGTGCGCAAAGCTCTGCCCCAGACCTGGAAGGAATCCCCGAGTTGTCGACGCTCGCAGACAGCTCGTGAATATCGGATATAGCAGGGACTGCAGGATTAAGAATCTGCGCAATTGAACATTTGAGATTTCTGCTTGCAGCAGATGTATCGTTGCCAGCGGGGGATTGTGTTACGGAGATGGGCGGGAGGCGGGCGTTGGCGGGGTCCGTGTATCTGGAAGTGGACATGATGTCGGAGATGTGTGGGAGGCGGGTGTTGCTGGGGTTCATATACCCGGAAGTGGACATGATGGCGGCTTGAGGCTTTTAGGTAAATGTGAGAAAAGTGGAATGGGGGTTATCTTTACGTCCTTGCGGTCCTGTAGGGTGTGGCGGATAATGAAAAGGTGGTTTGGTAACTTTGGTCGAGGGTTATGGAGGTGGAAGGTGAGGCTATTGCAGTGGTTGTCGCCAGGTCGGAGGGGGCTCTTGATTGATCTACGGGAAACACGGCCTTGGAACTACCACGATATTTGGGGACGCGAAGCCACACATGTACGATCCTTGTACTGCTACCTCAGTGTTTTCTTGAATCTTGTTAAACCCACTGCTTTGCTTGCTGCAAAGCATGGACATAAAGAACGAGTGGCAAAAGACTTACGTGATGAGTATCATCCCTCAAGAGCGTCGCTACCATGTTGGGCATTCTTCATCTCTGCTTCCACCCCGGGTCGAACCGGTGGTGTCATGCAACGTAGTAGAGGCTGTTACGCCTCGACCACGCTACGGTGCTGTCAATGTGGCTTGAGTGGTATATACACCACTGGACAGCTCATGTGCTTGATAGGAGTAACATCACATGCAGTGACTGACTGACAATAGTACTACGACAGCCGGAAATTTCCATTTCACTTAAGTAATCCTTCACAAACAAGAGAACAGCACCGGCACAAAACGAATCTATTCTCTGCCTATTCCATCCTGCACATGTTCCGTGCACGCAGCGGGGAAGCGAGCACCACAGATGTCAAATGCAATTCATGCCAGCAATCAAAGACGCCGAACCTCCCCTACTAGGGGGAGGGGCCAGGTGCGCGGATCCTAGAGTGTGGTAGCTACATTCGACGCTGCCCACAACTCACCAATGAAAACAACGGACAGAAAAATACATTCTCAACCTAGGGTGCTAGCTACCCAGCCGGAAAACATAACTCAGACAATCGAAGGCATACCAGCACTTGAATGCACTGGATACGCTCTGAAGAGGGTCACGAGCTTCACAGCTGGGGAAAACCAAAAGATAATGAAAGGAAATGGTGAGAAAGGAAATGTTAATGCTACTATTTCCTCCCCCAACTCGGTTGCCACACTCCTCCAGCCTTTCCTCTTGAATAAGCTTCCCGTATGATGGAGACACACGATGCGTTCGATGAGGTTGACGAGATGCCTACGGAAGGGGAAGCACCACTTATATGGTCTGTGGGGGGTGGTTAGTTACCAATGTGACAGAGATGAGATTGCGGAGACTCACGTGGCTTGGATTTATTACGAACTATTAACAAACATAAAAGTGAAGTGTGATGGAGGGAGTGGCGCGGGAGGGGTATCCTACTATCTCAGAAGGACAAATTAGAACAAGTGGAGATTGATTATGGGAAAGAGGTTGACCCATAATGCGTACCACTGCCGCAGCACCTTCAGGAGAAGTAATATTACTGCTGGTAAACGATAGCCGGCGTGGCTGTACACAATTAGAAAGCGAGGAATGGACAAGATCAATAGCCATCTCTATCCGGAAGGGGGTTAGAACACGAAGGAGAGAGCTGACGTTATAGTGACTTACTGATAATCGGCTATAGATCATTAGATCGGCGAAGAAGGAACTTTACAGAGATTTCTCTCCACCCGCACATGAAGCCGGATCTCGAACGTGAGAAGTGTGTGCGTATTATTATACTTCGATTGCAATTGGGCCTTGAAGAGAACTTAGTAATTATTGCAAGAGGTTCAAAGAGATGCAACGCTTACTGCTGACCCAGGGACCTGCTATAGAAGTTGCACAAGCACTATTTCAGTGGCAAACGACAATAGTAGCCACGTTTCTCAATATCTGAAGGTACCGCGTAATTCCGCTTGTAAAGAATATCAGAAAGGTATTAAAACAAGAGTCTTGGGTGAGACGTGAGACTTACTAATGGTATTGCTGCTGCAAATTCTTGCCTAGCCCAGAGGAAGAACGATAAAGACTGCTAAGGCTGGACTTATTTTTTTCTGCTTTTTTCTTTTTTCGTTTAATTGATTAGTTGCGTGCAGCCTTACGGCTATGGCAATGGCTGGACTTAGGCCGGCCGCGCCAGAGGTCTAATGAAAACGTTAAAAATGAGAGGTGAAGAAGGGAGAAAAGCCACAGAACCTACAGTTGCTGTAACCTCAGAGAATTTAACTCCCGGTCGGGAGGACGTCCGAGATATAACCGGACCAAAGAAAACATCATTCCGCTGTATGGAGGCCAGCCAGGTATTGGCTATACTAGTTGTGTATCCGGGGAGGCACGGCAGATGAGAATTCAGTATGTGGAAACCTAAATCCAGCAGTGCCTGCACGCCCTTTTTACACAGGGCGCCACCCGCTAATAAAAAAAAGGGTTGAGGTCCAAAGGTTCTCCTATTACTTCTATTAGAGCACAAAATTAGAAGACAGTGAACACTGAGAACAAAGCTACAAACGAAGACTTACATCAAGTCTGCTGGAAGTAGCAGAGACATTGAAGAACTATCTCGAATAGACCTGACCATTCACAAACATAATCGAACTTGTTCATGCCACAGACTATAGCAGCAGAATATTAGAAACTTGCAAATAGAAAACGATAGTATCACAATTAAAAACTTACCTCAACCTCTCACAGTAGAAGATCGCTAGGCAGTTATAGAGAACAATCCGTCAAGAGGAGTTTCGACTCAATACTGCAGGAAGGGCTGTACCCCAGAAAAGGCTATAGGAGATGGCGATGTGAAGAGGCCCGGTAAGTGATAAAAAGAGGGGCTGAGAGATTGATAAAGAGGGGAAGACTGGTTTTTTTTTTTTTTTTTTTTTTTTTTGCGTGCTAGTTGGAGGGAAAGTGTTGATATCACATCCCAGCGGTGGACTTCTATAAGAGGGCTGAGGGTATGAGAAGGGGAACGAGAATAAAGAGGAAGAAGCAGAGGAGGAGGTGAGGGGGGGGGGGGGGTTATATAAATAGACGTGTGGGCTAGGGTTCTGAGATATAAGATGATGGGACACATCTGCAGTTGGAGGAGGACACATAAGAGGACATGTAAAAGGACACGGATGCGAAAGGTCACTTGTTAGAAGCCACATTTCAGAGGACAGCACCTCGTGGGAGAGTATTACGGGAGAGTGTAACTTTGAGCTTTCGTACCTGTTAGAGTTAAAGTTCATGAATCGGCATAGTGACGCGTCATAAGCGTTATAAGCCACAGAGTACAAGGTTTTGGAGGAAACATGGGTAGCCGGAGGTGCACCCATAACATATAAAAATCACCTCTCTGATGGGTACGACTAACACCCAGTCACCACGGCACATTGGCTTTCGCCTCAGAGAAATGTTTGAGCATTCGCCATCCGGGTGGCGATATTCAGAGATGGAACTCCCCATTCCCACGTGCACAGTGGCTTCTATCATGAAGTATGCAATACCTACATGTACACTCCCGAGCGAACTAAATACAAATACAAAAACACCCAACCAAAAACATACCCAAAACCCCCATTCTGTGCCGGGAACGCACACATATCTCTCCCATGAGCATACAGCCACCACCAAAGCCACCACCGAAGACAAGCAAAACCCCCACCACTGCTGGCCCACGCATCCAGCGCCAAACCCACCGCCATTGACCTCCCCCTCCGTCTCCTGAAGCAGGAAAACCACAACCACACCACCCGCTCGCCCCAAAGCTCCCGAAAAGAGGCGTGGAAGCGAGATGCATAAAATTCCCACATCGGTCCCCTCAGCGTGATGCGGGTAGTGACGTTGACATCCGCGGGCTTATCTGATCCCATCTTATCTCCCATCTTATCTCCCCATCTTATCTCCCCTCGTGGTGTAAATCATCATCTCATCTTATCTCACTTCATCTTATCTTATCTCATCTAGCCTCAATCTAACCCCCGGCGAGTGTGATTGGTGCACTGGCCTCGATGTGAGTGGGGGGTATTCAACACCGCTACCTCGAGTATGTGTGGGTGCTATGACAGCCAACGAACGATAAACACACGGCGAAAATAAACACGCAAAATTTTTCTCGTGTCTGCGGGCTGCTCTTCACATGCGTGCATTACCTGGGCGCGTGAAGATACTCTCCGGTTGCGAATACTGGAATTAGGCCGGGCTTGTGACTGACTGCTGGGAGGAGGTTGTTAGTTAGGCGAGGGTCTGGCTGGCTGGGGGTTAGGCGAAAGTTTAATTGCCTTCTTGTTTTTTGTTCTCAGCCAATGAAGGGTTTACATACTGGTGATCGCGTCGGCTGTGGGCACTGCGTAGGGAGGTAGGCTTAAAGGTGTGAGTTATATGGGTGTGGGTTAGGGTTGTGGGAACTAATGCCGTCGTAGAGGCTTTTTCATCTTTGCACGAATACGTTTAGAGAGTGCGTGTATGGCTTTCTATGTCTGTACTACAAAACCGGCTATGAAATGAATAAATACATAAATGTAGAGAACAACAGCTATCCAAAAGCGCAAGCCTGTAACCAAAAGCCACAGGCCAATTGCGCGCCCCTTTCCGCCCCACACCCACAATTAAGGAAGAAACATTCGGCATAGAAAAACAAGCGGAACATAAAACGCTCCCAATTTCGGGGCAGAGCAGCCTCCTCCCTCCTCCATTTTCTTCCCGGCCGTTCATCGCGATGTCATTGCGTGTTTCGACAAGAAACACTGGCTAAAGCAAGCACTCGGGCCCTTCCCGCTCGCACGCGCGCGCGCGCCCGTTGTTGACAGACATATGTATATAAGTGCAAGTAGACATGCCGACCGACCGACCGACCGACAGCGCGATGCTCCCGGGACGCACACGCACACGCACGCTCGCTATCGGATCGAGCGCGGCCGCCGAGCGCGGGATGTGATGTGATGTGTATGCATGATCACGTCTAAATGCTCCTGCATCGGTAATTGCGGGGCGCTCTCCTAACGTCCGTCGGGCGCTGTTCTAGAGGGTCTTCTGCAGGTAGTGTCAGGGGTAGATTTGGGGCCTACCTATGTTGGTGATGGGATGATCGGCGGAAGCAACAGATACAGGCTTCTCTGCGGTGTGCAAGGATGGAAGGGCATGGCTAGCTGAAACCGCAGCTGCTGTCTGAGAGTGAGTCCCGGGCGAATCAGCGTGTGTGGATCGATGGGTTATCTTATCTTCAGCCCCAACGGCATGCCTTATCGGGCGTGTGTTGCCGCGACGACCACTCTAACCCAAGCCATAGCGGGAGTAGAGCCCGTCCCCATGTTTATTGTTTGGGGAGAGTGGGAGGCGTGCTGAAGAACCTGTTGGTTGGAAAAAAGCCCGGTCTCGACGGGGCAATTAAGGTTGCGTGCGATAAACGCATTCCGGTCAACGTCTAGAACCCGTCGGTCGCAGCGAGGTGACGGTTATGCAGGTTTCGTCACAATTGTTCTGGTACTGGGAGTGCATAACCCCACAAACACCGCGGTCAACGGTTGGAGTGTCACGGGTTGGGGGTGTGTCTGGACGAGGGTCGCCTGTTGGGGATGGTGGTGGAGGGAGGGATTTCGGATGGTGGATGATGGATGAGACAGCAACAGAGCGCGGTTCTGGGAGGATGTCACAGCACATTGTGGGACCTGCATGCGTGCAACAAACAGAACAGAACAGAACAATCCGATTGTTGTGTTTCTTGTGCAAACATGTAATGAGGTGCTGAGGACAGTAATGTGTTTATTTCAATTGGCGAGGCGAAAACCACATTCCAATCGGCCTTGCACCCTCTTCCGATTGGCTCTGTTCTCTAGCACTGCGCGCGTCACTCTGCACTGCAACCGGTCATTAAGTAAGATCTAAGGCGTGCTCCAATATAAGATCGCCGCGTTATGGTTATCGCTATCGATTCGCAGTGCACCACAGCAGTGTCACACACACACCACAGCCCATCACCCATCACCCACAACCACTCTCCTCCTCAGTGGAATGTAAAGTAAGTTCCTAGTGCAGCGTGTTTCTTTTTCCTAGGATTTCAGCACCCCTGACGATCCTCCTCCCCTCCAACCGTTCATCCGATCATTTCCACCATCACACACTAGGCTCACACACACCCACACCCTTCACACCCTTCGCCCACACCACACACACCGTGCCACCAACAGACTTCCTCACCACACACACACACACACACACACCAGACAGCCCGCGTCCCACCACACAAACGCACGAGCCCCACACCTCACTCTCACTCTCCCCCGGCCCCTTTCGCCACCCCTTTCACCACTACAATGTGAGTAAGAAGAACCACCCCATTGCATTAAAAGGAGCCCCATCGCCCCCCCTCGACCCCGCCTCTGCTTATAATCAAATATCACCCATCGCTCAATCCATCCACTACCTACACTCACCTCACGATACCCTAACGAGAACCATGTCTTCAACTACCTCCTCTTCATCATCCTCAGCAGCGACTTACGAGCACACCCACTCACAGTCACAGACCCCCGAGCAGCTCGCGCTCTCACGGACCTCACAGATGCCCGCCGTCCGCTATGAGATCCCCGGGTGGGCGGATTGTAAATACTCAAACAGGGTATGTCTTGACACCTTCCCCGCCGTATCGGAAATCTAGAATTGGAAACTAACGAAACGAAACGAACAGAATATCCAAGCCTGCATCCTCCACGCCCTGCCCTTCCTTGCGCCCGGCTCCAACGAGCTCGCCGCGTCGACGGGGAAGTGCTTCCACTGCTGGGCGCTGCTCACGTCAATGGAGTATGCGGTGCTGAGTGTCATCTTTGTTTGTAAGTCTCTCTTTCCGCGCTTCGGGGGTGAGATGTTGTGTTGGGGGGGGGGGGGGCGGGGAGAGACGATGGAAGGGGATTGGGGCTAATATGGAGTCGGCAAATAGTAAACTCAATCGGCTTCGCCGTCAGCTTCGTCCGGTACATCATCAACATGTTCTTCTCCTGCAAATAGGTCTCGCCAGCTAGCTGGATGCGTGCATTACATACAATACAGGCACGGAGGGGGGATCATGCGGAGTACAGTAATATCATTAATCAAGGTAAAAATCTATGGGTACGGTGGTGTGGCTTTTTGATCTTTGCTTTTCGTTGCGTTTTCTTTTTTGCTGCGTGCGTTTGTGGAGGTAGAGGCGGTACAGGGGGAAGCATGGAGGGAAGAGGGGGGGGGGGGGTTAATGTGTAATTACTACTAGCTTGCTAGCTGGCTGCCTGCAGTGGTAGGCTGGATGTCGCTCTTTTTATGGGGTTTCTTTTGTGGTTTTTCTCTTTGTGGTGTTTCTGTATTTTTTATCATGAGTGCGACGAATTTACGGCTTTTAACAATTACGGTGTGGGTGGTTCGGGGTTTTGTGCGGCGTGATTGTGGCGGGGAGTGGCGAGGGTGGTGGTTCTGGCAGTGAGGGCCGGGAGTGGTGGCAAAATCCTGTTTTCGGGCGTGACGTAGTGCAGGTCTCTGCTGGGGACGCTACACTCCTTGAACCTGGTTTTGGATGATGTTTAATTACGATGAATACCCGGGTTTGGGCCTGTGACAGACGCAGCTTTGATTGCCATGACGAAACGGTTTCGTTAGTGTCATGTCATAGCGTAAACGGTTCTGGCCACATGTATGTGTGGCGGATGCGCTAGACCCCCGGGGGCTGCGTGTGTTAATTCTATAGCTGGTGGATACGAGGTATTCGTGATCGTGATAGCTAGCGCTGGGATGGTGGAAAGTTTAATTTTTTAGTTTGGGCTAGCTACTTAGATTGTTTGGCCATGGACGCTTGCTATTAGGCGCGAAACAGTCTACTAAGCACTAGTCTTAGAACCTTTCTACAGTTTAAGCTCTTGGATTTATTCTTGGAATAAGGATTTATATAGTGCCAGTGCTTAGTTCTGTTTCTCGACCACATACATACTCCCACTCTTCGTATCGCTCATTCAGGCATGGATAGACATTTTGCTCTTCTCTGGACATGGTGGGCGTAGCCAGAGGAAGGGGGTAAGAACTATTCCAGTTACCAAAAACAGCACATGGAGGGATAAAACTAATGTATGTCAACATGCTGCAACTAACGAGTCAATCATTGAGGCCCAGACCTAAGATATCATGTCGTTGGTGAATATTAACATCGAGAGTTGAGTTATATGTTGTTGCCAAGACCCCCGAAGATCAAGCTAGTGCTGATTGATGTCTTGAACGTCAATCGTGGTTGGAATAGTAGCAAGGGGTTTTTATTCAGCCTAGAAAAAGATAAACTTACTCATTTGGCGACGATGCCTCTTGCGCGTCTGTGGGTTGTGTTTGTTGCGTTTTTGTCTTGCTATGGAGTTCTATCCTGTAATTGGTTCAAATCCGTGCGTGTCCTTAGAGGGGCTCTTTCTTCGAACCATACGGGAGTGTGTATATAGAGTCCGCAATAGTGCGGTGAATTTGATACTTGTCGAGTCGAGAGTGGTAAACTGTACCATGCCACTGTCTACGTTTCTATATCTACATCGCTAAGATCTCGAAATAGTTAGCAACAACTAACGTCTCAAGGTGTTGAACAATCGTTGGAACAGTAGCAAAGAATTTTGTTTTTACCATCGCAGAGGATATATGTCATTTTAGCTGCACATATACAACAACAACATAGTAGCGCCTCGAACGTGCATTCTGTGGAAATGAGGCCCATAGCCCGCAGTATGTCGCTGCACTTCGTGCATTGCCAAGACCCCCGATCAAGTAGTGAGCTGTAACGTATCAGAGTGTTTAGGTCTAATAATAGTTGGAATAGTAACCAAGTAATCTTTCAGTCTCTAATCTCGCCTTATCTAACAACTTGACCCCGCGGCGGATACCGTAAAGCGTGAATGGTTTCCCTGGGATATATTAGGGCTTGTAAGCATTGCCAAGACTTCGGATATAGTTAGTCGTGAACAACATATTGAGGTGTTTAACAATAATTGTTATTAGTAACAAAGCTTTCTTTGATCCATGTTCGAGAAAGATAACTATAACATAATTGTTGGTCTATAAATTGATGTGTTGGCGCTCTGAGTTCCCGAGCAAGTGTAATCTAGAGCCTACACTTCTTTCATAGATAAAAAAGAAAGTAGAAGAAGCGGACACGAAACTTAGCTATAATACTAGATGGCCTTGTCATTACTTCTATTTTAGCCGTGTGTTATGCACATAACCCGAGTATAACCAGGCAGTACGGCGAACCAGTATCTAGTCCCGAATTTCTTGACGTAAACTGAGACCTCCGCCGAGTAACCATTCCAGGAGTGCTTAAGTCTATGACGACAAGACTAGTATCCCAGCGCCTCGGAAGGCAAGGCCGGAAATGATATAAAGATATCCTTGTATTGTCTCGGAACAATAGCGTATCATTTTCTAGATCAATGCTTGACCGCGGCACAGCGGTTGCGAAGTAAATCCCGGAGATTAGGGTAACCTAGCAAGCACTCCTTCGCCATTATTGTGCAGGCTGGCTCGAAATCTGTAGGCGGTACTGTAGGCTGGCGGGGTAAATATAGTTCCGTGGCCTATTGTAGAATCTTCCCTGGCACCTATAGAGGTGCGTTGTCTAGTGCACATTCTTGCTGGTTCTAGTGCACATTCCTGCTGGTACAAGGACAAAACGTTTTCTGCAAGGCTGGCATATCAGGTTCTCGCAACTATCCCAAGTGTCATGGAAGTTTACTTCATAACGTAATGTATCCGGAATGTTCCCGAATGCTAGATGTACTGTGCAGGGCTGAGGCAGATAGTTAGCACTAATGTGTTTCTATGTTATTTTATCTTAATCATCTTCTCCAGACCGGCCTACCGTAGATGCATAAATTTATTTTGATCGAACAGAACATCAGGGACTCTTCCCTGGAATATAATAAGTGTCTTGATATTATCTGATAGCTTAGATACAAGAATTAGGTGAGTCAGTAGTACCTTCGATTGGTTGATTTTGACACTGCTGCATTCCACTTAAGTCCTTCTCCGGCTGTAACGCAGCTCCAAATTACCGCACCAGTACACTCCGGGAATAGGGGCTCCGTATGATATGTCGAACAGTGAGCTGGATGCATAGACCAGCGAATTCGAGCTGATGGTTGACACAGATAAGGTAACGCTGTTGGTGTTCTTGACCATCCGGGAGTGTAAAGAGTGTAATTGGGTAGTTTTCAGTAGGTTCGGAGCGGTATTCTATCGGTAGTCGATAGTCAAAAGTGTGTTTTAAGGTCGTTAAATCCATGTATCCAATGGAAGTGGGTGAAAAGAAAGGGAATGCATAAAGTTGAGAATGGAAGGACAGGGTGTCGTTGTCGTCCAGTAGCACTGTATTCTCAATCTCACTAGCCTTATACGGTTAGGTCAGGCAATGCCGGAGGACAAGCAGCGAAGTAGAGGGCAGACATAAATAACCAAACAACCATAACGCCCGTATAGTGGTGATTCATCAATCAATCGCGCTTCGAGCACCCTCTATAACCAAATCAACATCATGGCCCAAAGTGTTCGTTCTGAAAGCAGAATTGAGCCCGCATAACGCCGGCTTCAGTATTCCAATAGGATCAAGATCCTCTACGTTAGAGTCTTGAACATTCGCCAGTTTCTTCACCTCTGGTTCTCTACCCCTAATCATTGAAAATGTCAGGAGAGCAAGGTACTTAGCTATAGATATCTAGAGGATCAAGTAGCACTCTCCCAAGATAGGAGGGGAGGATAGAAAGTAATGTGTTGAACTCCAGCACGTCGGGGGTGATTACTGATGAGGGCTCACTTCCGACTTGACACAGAAAGAAGGCACCACCACTTCAGTAGGTGAGAATGGTCATTATCCAAGCACGTGCTGACGTAGATTTGGCAGAAAACAATAATAGTTTTGACTATTGCTCTGGACATGTAACCACAAAGTGCCTGCATTTCGCCCCATTTCGTCGCCAAACTACAAAACTATGAGCCGGAAAGAGCGAGCCAATGAAACAAATCGGAAGACGGCTGACCATGCAAGAAGGAAATAAATCTCGGCGACATGGGGATAGATGGAGAATTGAGAAGATATGGGAGAATCATATCGGGTACAAATATTTAAATTTGAAAGCCTAAGATGTCGTTGGTTCCAGCTCCAAGAATATTGGACCCCGATTCTCCGGAAATCATATTTCCTTCACCTCCGAGCATGCCTATCGGCCCCGAACAACCACCCGCGGCGTGGCATACAAGGTTAGAGAAAGGGATTGTGACAGATGCATACCATTCAGTAGCACCTAGGAAGGGGGGCTCTCAGAGATACCGTGGCGTATTAAGCCGGGGCTCCTTTCACCAGCCCGGGAGTGTGGGGAGTGGGAGCGAATGGGGTCACGGACTGTCACTCGCTTCTGCGAGTCGTTTCCTGTACGGTAGTAAGGGGTCTTTTGCCCAATCCGTCCCCCCCCCCCCCCCCCCCCCCCCGGGGTTTGTCTTGTTTCGTAGAACTAGGTTCTTCATTCCCCACAATTCCGTTGATCTACTCTCCAGGAGTAACTCTTACCCCGGAGTATACACATCTACCTTTGAGTGACAACAACTAGCTGCCTGTGGTGTCGTGTGCCAACAAAAGGTTCCTAGATAGTATTATATATATAACAAGAGTTATCTCCGGTTTAGCCATACTTTATCTTGTCAACATATACATCATCTGGCTAGATGTGTCCGTGTCGTCGTATCCTCTGTAAAAGCAACACTTGGGAGGGGCATCCGCAAAACTTTAACGAGCAGTGAGCTTATCTTATTTTAGACTGGCATTCTTCCGTGATGTCTCTAGGAATATCGGTAGTGATTTCCAATACTTTCACTCGCTCAGAATTGTAACTTCCAACTTAGAGGTGAGTTATAGATGGGAACCGGCTGCTTCATTGATTATCACTCGGGTATCGAGGCAAGGAATCTTTTTTTCTTTTTTCTCTTTTTTTAATTCATTAATAATAAAGCAACAGAGTAAGATAAAGATTTCATAAAGGCTGTAAGCTCAGTAAAACCTAATGTTCCTCACTCTAATAAATTATCACACCGAAAAACTAATTCACAGCGCAGTTATTTTATTCGGACCTGAGCTACGCATACATCATGGAACCACCCACAGCATAAATCGACCCGCCACAAAAGAAACCCCCTTTTACAATATACGCTCCTTTCCCTCTTTTTCGCACCGCATTATTTTTCACCTCCATGCATTTACGTGCAACATATTAACAAACAGCTGGCAGACCACGGGTGAGTGCGTTGTTCATGGATATGAACCCACGGGGGCCTAAGGCCTCTGTTAGAAAAGAGCTCGAGCTTCGATACATGCGTGGACAAATACCAATTTTTATTTCACCACAGCGGTGTTGGCAAGCTCTGGAGGGAAAGGGCAATCCTGGAGGGAAAGGCTCAACTATATAAGATGGACCTGCATCTCAGACTAAACGAAGGAACATTCTAAGATGTTTCTGTGGAATGTAGGTGAATATCGTCAAGCCCGCAAAGCATGCTTTGCAGGCTTATATAGAATAAATGGGGAGGTGAAGCCGTGCTATTCGCCGATTTTGACGCCATCTAACCCCCCTCTATCGCCCTATCCCCGGTGGGGTCACCAGGGGCTTTTGTGTTTCCGCAAGATATCAGACGCCTGTAAGCTGCGAAGGGAGGTGACGACGGAGGAGAAAATCCTACTAGGAATAAACACCAATACCGGGGCGAAGTGTGGAAGGTTGATGCCAGCCGTTCCGAAAAGCGGCTATGCCCGCGTACGCCGGAGACCCCAAGAGATTGAAGTTTGTAGATCCAGGGCTGAAGACAGTAGTCAGTAACAAAACGTCTGGCTGGAGGAGAGAGCGAAATACAGTTGAGCTGAAACTGACTAGGCAGCAGTGACATCCCACTGGGGCTAAATGGAGCTCTGTCACTCATTAGTGCGCTACAAACTAGGGTTGTGGAGGTGATCGTTTTCTCAACTTGGGGAAAATACATACCTGAGAGTTGGCTGGTGCCGAAAAACCAAGAGCAGCACAAGATAATTATCTTCCCCGGAACTGAGGGCTTTTTTGAATCTCCATATGCTGAAAAACAGACCGAAATCTCATTTCTGAGAGTTTCGTAATGACCACATGTGAAGTGTGAGATTTACCGCTCGCGATTGGGAGCAGCATCTCGAAGCCATTGAGCACCCGGCTCATAAAAAGGCGCGAGTATGTGGAGGCACTTAGGATAATGCCACGTAACTGATTCTAAGTGCTAATATGAACAGATCAGACTGGAGATCCAGTGAGATCCCTACAAAGTGGGAATGAAAAAGGTGTTTGGATGAATAAGATGGGTCATACCTCTGTGCATCTTCAGGAATGTAAACCAACTAAACAAAACAAAAGTATCATTCTCTGCCTTACCTCCAGGCGCAGAGCTCTTCCCGCATCTGACACTGTAGAGTGGGCGTTAGAAGGATAAGCAGAGGTGAGGATGAGCAAAGCGGAAATGAGTAGGATGTTAAATATCATCAATTACAAAAGAAGGAATCAGAGAGTCACCAAAGAAAAGAATATCATCTTCATCAAAGATGATGCATGGTACATCCGCTGAACACTATGGAAAAAGAGTTTAGACACTAGGTGTAGAAGAGAGGATGGGAGAGGGGAAATACCAAGATTTCACCCACAAGGATGAAAAAGGAACTGGGTCCCGTTTAAACTGGTCTTGATTGAAACTCGAAGATCAAGGGAAAATTAGGGAAACATCATTCTGACGAACGGTTTTCTCTTACTGACCCAAAGAAGTATCGTTACATCGTTGTTGGCGTATGGCTGAGGAGATGAGGGGTAAGAACGAGGTAGGGAGAGAGGACTATATACGATGGTGGAGGAAGGACACGTCCTTCACTGAGTTGAGGCCAGCTTCCAACCGCCAAGGAGCGCCTAAGGTGGGCGGCGAAATATACCCTGTACATCCATGTATATTGACAGATACTACATGTAGATATACCAACGTCCTTCACTTTCCAGCTTCAAACCATTCTTATTGATGCATCTCTGGGAGTAAGTACATTCCCCTGTCTTATGTAACACGTTTCTCGTCTCGAGGTAACAGCAGTCTATAGCCACGTATATGTATATACATATGAACACTTCAGCTCTGAGATTAAATCAACAGGTGTATTTGTACTGACTTTGAACCTCCGAGGAGCAACCCTCATCTCCTTATAGTCAAAGTAAGATGATCTGCTATTAACCATTGCGATATATATCTGTGAGGCCTACTGCCAAGTATTCACAGATCCGCAGAAATGAGTTGAACCAAAATAAAAATAGAAAAATAAAAAGGAGTCGGATCCACAAGGCAGAATCCACGAGTGCTAATTTGTGATTTATAATTACTTGCACTAACGTAAGATATCCAATACTACATATATTCGAGGAGCATAAACATACGAGAGATTTATATACTTCCTCCTAGACCTGGCCTTGGTGCACGAGTTGTGTTTTACTTGCGCAATTGCTCTGGGGCCAACTGGGGTGTACCGCAAGGAATATACATGTAATCACACAACTTATCTGTCGTTAACATTTTTCCCGGGGTAAGGGTACGCCGTCGTTTATGGTACAGCTTTACTTATGGTAGCTTCAACTCCGGTGCAGCTGGCCTCCAGTGTGTAGGTATATATCTGTCCTTCGAGGAGATGTGCGCCATGTTGATCGGTATGGTTAGGGTTATACACGTAGTTACCCATCATGGCAGTAACCTCTGACCACGGACTATTAGGATTTATGGTCAACATGTTTGCACTCCACAAAATCTTAAGACCCACGGCAGCCTTACCCTACATCATTATCTGCTGCCAAGAAGTGCGTATTCGAGCTTCAGGTCTACTCCAATACCTGCGATTACCGACCTCGGAGGCCTGTCCCCCCGGCCAACCGGCGAGCGAGCTGCACAGTTTACTCTGCATATTCCACAGGGTTCTAAGCTGATTTTATTTCCACAGAGAGACCTTGTCATCGGTCGCTATGAAGTCGATTGAGTGATGAATAATCTTGTCCGTTCCTGCGGTAAATGTAACTGCCGTAAGACCTCCGCGTCCGGGATTCGACTCTTAAGCCGCGAGAATGGCCTTGGCTAACAACCTCTTCGATGATTGATATATTTATGATAGAGATTGGCATTGTTTCTGGCTAGCTAGGGAGATCCCTACATATATCGAACACAAGGAGACGGTTAAGTCCGAAGTACATCAAAGGATTTAATCGCCTACCTGATATCATAACAGTCAGCAAATCTATTTGCGATAGTCAGTTCATCGACAGAGGATACATCATATGAATCGAAGCTAGGACAATCAAGGTAAAGTTGAGGAAATGGGATTTTGTAAGGGTGCCAGATGAATCGGGGGTGGGGGTTCGGCGGAAGCGACATACCAGAGGGATGTACAGAGTAAGATCTGCCAATGTTTAGTTTCGAAAATTCATTTAGCTAACTCTATAAAGATAAATAGACCTAAAATATCGCGTTTATGTTCAAGCCAAACCCGGAATAACTACCAGATCTCCCACTACGGCGGTTAGACCTGCTCGATGAATAGAGCGCATGTGGTGAAGTGTGAGCTTAACCGCTCGCGATATATCGAGCTTTTCGGCATGCAACAACACCCAGGGAGCTTACAATCTTCTATATCTGGTCATGTAGAATGTTCTCGTGTGTTCTTCCTTCGGGGCTATTCTTGGAGTTATTACTTCACATCATGTTTGTGGTCAATCATTTTATTGGTTTGAAGTGGAGAGATTCAACGAAAGCGGTAAAATACGAAGAACGGGCAATCCGCATCTCTCTTCGGGTGCGGAGTAAATACATGGCCGGGGTAAGAAATGGTGCGTTCATATCCATGCGTAATGCATTACCTGCAAGTTCCTTCCTTACTTACAGAGTGGAGGAATACCCAAGAGCCGGGGTTATTATGTTGTTGTAGGACCTACGCTACCTGCTCATATTGACCTCGGCTCATACGGTTCAACGTGTGAATGTTGATCTCGCAGGAGTGCATTACCGGCACATCTCTCAACTCCTGAGTTAATCCTGCTGGGGCGTATATGGATCAATAAGAATCAGTCGCTCTGCAATATTCTTCGCTTTACACCACCTGCGGGTATCAACCTATTGATTACCCCCGGGAGTTACAGGCATCACCGAGGTTGATTAAGGGATCCCCGGGGTCAGGTACTTCAGGGACACGATATCAGTGATATGTGTTATAGGAGTGTTAGGTAATGTCACAAGTAATACCACAACAACCACCGTTTACCAGACGTTGTCATGCAGAATAAGTGTCAACATACTGGAAGCGTGTTAGCGTGCTCCGGTAGCAGCCCAGAGAACCACAACGCGATAGCTACATCCAGTTGTTCATTGGATGGATGATGACACAGGGGCTATCCTTCCTACTCCGGTGTGGCTGTTGGGTCGTTCATGAGTGGTGTTACAAACTCACCTTATTTCAACTCTACACTAGGCAATGGAGAGACTACTTTCTCTTACATATTAGTGCGAAGCCTGCTTCACAAGATTATTTGTAGAGGGATTGCCCCCTCGTTCATAGTTTATTAGAGTTGAGGATATGGTAAAACCATCCCTTCCTCGTTTCGAAGATTTTTGGTTTGAGAATAGCACTTCCGGTGGGTTAGGGTTACAATCACTGTGCTTTTTTTCTTGTTCATTTAGAGGTTTTTTGTGTATCTGCTTGTGCAAATAACACATGCTGATTTTATTACTCTGTTGATCATAGGTCTCACAGTTCCTCCCCAAATGTGACCTCACAGGCATCCTTCATGATATATCACTCGCTTAGCTCCGAAGAGAACTTTTCGAAACCAAGCGTTGACCTACAACATGCACCTTATATGAGTCGAAAAATTCGTGAAGTGAGGCAAATATTTTGCGGGTTTAGTAATTCTAATACCCCAAAAATACTAAGATCCAGCCAGACCTAGGCAACATGAAACGGTCGTGTTGGCCAGAGGTGTTACCTTGATCCCATGTGTTCCTTAGTGGGTTAGAAAAGGACCAGGAGGTGAAGTTGCTCAGTCTCCCTGTCCCCTAATTTATATTGTTGACTTTCCGGGGGGTCCTTTATCCTCCGGGTATGCGTTTCTTATGTATAGACTTAGCGATACCACATCTGTTATGCGAAAGGCACTTCAGATTGATTGATCCCATTCTTTTCAGTTATACAGGCGGGGATAAAGAAACGGAAGGGGAAGAGAAGAAAAAAAAAAGCGGGGGGGGGGTTTACAAAGGCCTCTAAAGGTTAGCAGAGGAGCATGGCTTGTAGTTATTTTCGCTAGATAGATACAGGTAGCTATGTGTGATTAAGGAATGTGTACGGCTAGGTGTAAAGGAACACCTGGGGGCAGCTTGCCTTTATCCTACGTTAGATTTAGACTTAAATGCTACGCAGAATGCCCGGGAAAAAGATTCCTGCACGCTTCCCTCCCTCAGTAGATACCTAGAGTATGTGGGAAGGTGGAGGTTTCATCTGCGGGAAAGGATAATCTATTAAGTTAGGAGGGTAGACATCCTACGACACGTCTTGTAGGTGCTTAGTCTCGACATCAAAGGACAACCGGTGACCCTGGCGATTAACAAGATATGCGCATGCCTCTTTGTCTAGCGAACAAAGGTGTGCAAAAGTGTTCAGCAGTGAATAGAGTTATCTCGTACGTGGGGTGTTGACAGCCTGCAGCAGATACTGTTGGTG
Source organism: Morchella importuna (assembly GCF_003444635.1). Classification (NCBI taxonomy): domain Eukaryota; kingdom Fungi; phylum Ascomycota; class Pezizomycetes; order Pezizales; family Morchellaceae; genus Morchella; species Morchella importuna. Next base: position 984,806 of record NW_025763399.1, on the reverse strand, counting down.
GAAACTGAGTAGGGCAATGCCCCGTCCACAGTCAACACCAAAAGGATGTGTGCACGATTCAGGACGCCTGTAGATAGGCGGAACAGAAAGGTGAAGGGGTAATGATCCTCCTGTGAGCGGCTCGACTCTATGTTCGAGGTCTTGTAACCTAACATGTTACAGATGGGGCGGGCAGGTCTTTGTGCGCCCAAGTCTATTCATAAGATATGAGCGCCCCTCCATGTCATCGTGCCTAGTAGAGAAACGGTTAGCTTGATTTCAGAGGGAGTAGGAGATGTAGAAGAGGACATGGACAGCCTGCGACACATTTTGTCCAGCAGTTTCATATAAATTCACAACAAAATCATACTGAACGCCACATGACAAGATACGCGCACGCTTCACCGATTTGTGATAATAAGGTCACAAACTATGTGTACGGAATGAAAGGGAGATGCCAAGTCTTGCGATTCAAGTGATAGACAGCCTGTAGTATATCTTGTTGAACAATTCGGCGTGGTCGCAAAGTGCTACTCACAGCAATAGAATTCAATAGGATATGTGCACGCCTCTTTGGCTAGATAATGAAAGGAGAACAGCATAAGACCCACCTACAAAGAACGAGATCGACAGCCTGCAGCATGTCCTGTCAGGTTTCTACGACTGGACCTCAGCAAAGTCCGCCGAACCCCCGACAAGACATGAGCATGCTTCTTTTCTTTGGGTCACCAACAGGGGCAGGAGAAAGTTAAGTTACAGGTGGGTGGGGATGAACAGCCTACCACATATCTTGTCTGCTCAAAGCGCGTTGACGGCTAGAAGCCCTTCGTGTGCCGTGAGGCAAACAGGATATGGGCACGCTTTCATGTTATGGGGTGACTGTAGAATGGGCGAAGGGGAAAGGGGGAGAAAGAGAAGAAGGAATGATGGAGAGTGGGGATTGACACAAGCCTGCTACATATCTTGTCTCTTTGTTGTGCTGTAGCACGAATAGTGCTGTGTTATGCAGCAATGGAGACTACGATACGCGCAGGATTCTATGCTTTCCTAACTGAGATCTATGAAGGGTAAAGAACAAGAGAAAACGAAAGAAGGGTGAGGGGAAAAGCAGCGTGTTAATCTGTCAGAGAGGAGTATTTTAGCTAAATGCAGTAAAAAAAAGTAACAATTAGCAAAAGAAAAGATAGAAAAAGGAGAAAAGAAACAAGGAAAAGGAAAGATAGAACCCACCACGACGTAACATCTCAAGGAGGACAACCTGCAACCCATCGTGTACGGGTTCGAGGACGTTAAACGGCCCTGTGAAGGGAGGCCCAACAATATCCGAAGCCTCGTAAACGACGAGTGCACGTTTCCCCATATGAGAATGAAAATTGGGACAAGGAACAAGATTAAGACTGCAGAACCTGCAGCCCATCCTGTCACAGAGCATTGCTATACTAGGCCACGGCCCCGCAACGCAATAGCAATATGACAAGACGAGCGCACGTATCTGTAGAGGCATCTGGGATCTCTGTGGCGTGGAGTTAGTAACGGGTAACATGATGGTGATGATGGAACAACACAAGTGCACTGTTTCATCAAGCGTTAAAGTGCCTGAAGAGTTTATGGACCTACTAGGACATTCAAGTAGAGATATGATGGGAAAGGAGGAGAGTTGTTAAGTGTTGTAATGATGAGAAAGGCTGGGCGAGATGTTGTTGTTGTGTGTGGACGGTTTGGTGAAAGAACAGGAGAGGGACAGAAGGGCTCAGTGTTCTTATCGAAAAAGTGCCAAGAGTGGGATTTTTGTCAGTTTACAAAATAACAGTCACAAACCACCAGGGCTTCGCCCAAAAGGGATCGAATTTACTCTATTAGACCTAAGAGCCCCCACCATGCCATTCCAAAATGTGTTGAGACTGGGGGAAACGGTTACAAGAAGAGCGAGTGAACAGTTCTGAACCAGAATTTACACCAGGAATACAAAAATTTATTATTCCATCTTATTTCAACATGCAGGTAAAGGAATTTCTCTGCTTAGAGTAAACATTGATTCTCCTACTGCTTCACAATCGTCGAGTTATCCATTTGTAGGTTCACGACGAACCGCTGCCTCGAACCCTAACCCTACCGCTTACACTCTGGATCCCCTTGTACTCCTGCCCGATTCGGGCACCTGGTGTAGGGTTTTTACCGTATCTTATCAGGGAGGGTTTTACTTTAGGTACCTTTAAAACCTTCGTCATCTGTAAAGCCTAGTTTATCGAGAAGAAGAGGTTATGGCTTTCAATATATGTTCTTTCTTCCCCGGTGCCACAACTAGCTTGACCCTTTCTTATCTCAACTGCCCATATTCTCTCAGTTGATGCCGAGGTGAGTTTTGCACGAGTACTTCCTCACGCTGATAGAAAGGGGGAATCCAGATACTCGCACGAGGCACCAGAATGCATTATAGGAATTTGATTTTATCTCATAGAACCTCAGGCAGTGTAATTCATCTCCGAGGCGGGGGAAGCTGTTCTAGCTCTCAACCTAAAGGTCCGTGTGTAAATCTACGTTGTCAATATGCATGTTAGGATCTGAGGGTTTTCATTCTCGACGATTTTGAACAGTATTCTTATCTTCGATTGCAAGTACCACAGCTCTCATGCGCGGTAAACAGCGAACGCCTATAGAACCTCTCAGAGGCTTTAGCGGGGTGGGAGATGCAAGACCACGTTGTGTTTCACTATCATTCATTTATTGAAATTTACATTTTTCGCCCTCTCCTACGTTCTTACAGCGAAAATAAAAAAGTATGACAAAAACTATTGCTAAGCAATCCAACAGCGCCCGGGGGGACTCGAACCCCATCTCTTCCGGCAATGGTTCCTACAGCTACCCGAATGGAAGCACATTATGCTACTATGCTACCGGACCTGTTGCTCAGACAGTGATTGCTGGCGCGGATGATAAAGATCCATTGATTGCAGATAAGATCTAGAGATAAGAACAGAAATCTAGGGGACAGATCACTCTGTGTGGGCGAGGAAAGCGAACTACTCCAGGCCCGAATACGCAAGTGGGGTGGGCATTGGCTAGCTGCGATCTGCTGAGGCTTGAAGGGCCGCCGGTGATTCATGAAGTGTGATTTTGCTTAGATTAAATTAGGAATCTGAGCGGGCAAAGGAGATGCAATGGTAGTAGAAGGGGAAACTAATTTCCTCCTACAATACCGCCTTACCGGCAGGGACGCTCCGTAAGTCGTGAGTGAGAAACACCCGCAGCACGCCTGGTCCACTGTTTATCTATTGAATCCACTTTAAGACACAAGTCTTCTCTTCGCCGCCAAATCTCAGCATTACAGCAGGCATTACCGCAAATAAAAAGGAGCGAATTCCGGTGAATCGGCGGTACAATGTGATTGCAGTGAGCAGTGAGGGGATTCATGTGGCGGTCCCGGAGTAGAAAATAGCATCACCGCTTTCATCGGCAAGAGATATCAGGAGGTATGTACGGAGGATGTAGTAAGCCCGCGACCTACGGTACTTCAAATTCTCTAGAGAAAACATTCTATGTGCTAATAATATCTTTGTGGAAAGAAAATACTGGAGGGGGGAGTGCGCTCCGGTGGATGCGAATGAATTCAGCCTGTTATATTTTATTTTGGTGCCTAGGCCTGTAGCGGTAATAGATGGAAATGGAGGAGCCGGTTCATTTGAATGATTATTTATTTGAATAAGTCTTCTGACTTGCCTACACTGTGTGATGCGCGGCATGTGAAAGACGTGGCTTAGATTATTATCCGGGGTGAATCTTTCACTTTAGAGGGTGGAGGGGGGGTTGCGGGGAGGCCATCAATGCCGGGCAGAGATTCGAGATTTTAGTTTTCGCAAGAAAAGAAAGTTTGATTACATGCCAGCGAGATCTGTCTTCATGGGCTATGTGTTCACCGGCAAAGTGAGCCGGAAGAATGCATGTCCTTCATCTGGGCGGGATATCATTTATATGGCCTTGATTTCGATATTCCCCATTAAGACAGGATCAGGGAACTGATTAAATAGGACTGGGCAGCATCAGGGTGCGGCCCTCATTGAAAGAGGTCACACCAGTCTTGGCATTTCGCACTTATCTACCACGCGTCGACACAAGCTTCCTGTCTCTCTTCCTTTTTCCCATAACTCAACCAACCCATTCCCTGCTCCTTCCAGAAGCCACAACAATTTTCTCCAGCTAAGTCTCTCCCACCTCCTCTCCAAACCTACCTTTAAATTAGTTTGATAACATAGAAAATTAAAATATAGGGAGAAACCATCAAAGCTGCTGCTCTGATGAAGCATGTTTCTCTAACATTCATCGACCATAAGATGCTACTTCTCATCATCGAATGTGAGATGAATCTTACCGACTCACGAAGTTTTTCAATGTGTTAAAGGTAAGAAGATCTCACTCTCCTCATATTACTCGCTCACTACATATATCGCCGGCATATTTCACACACTAATAAAGAAGTATACTATACAGTTCCCACCTTTCAAAACTCTCCTTCCCCGTTCCCCTGACCCACATGGAGCGCTTCCATTTTGTCTTGAGTTAAGTTCACAAATCCTTTCGGGTGCTTTGGTCTTCTCTTGCTTTGGACAGAATGGATAGTAGCCTACTTTGCGTCTGTCCCTTCTTTTGGCTTATCGGGTTTCGAGGAGCGTGCTTTTGTTTTGTAGGTTAAGGAGCACAACAAGTCTCACAGCAGAGGTTGGGGCTTTTAAACTTACAAAATGAATAGCAGGCTGCCTCTCTGGTCCCTTCCCTCGCTGTGGTCAGTCCTAGAGCTACAATTGGCGTGCTTCTTCTTAGTTCTTTCTCCCATAATATCTTGGGCTTCCGTCGTGGAGCTTGGGCTTACTGGGGAGAGAACAAGTCGATAGTAGGCCGTTTTGATTTTCACTTAGCTTACTGTATATTGATTTCAATTGGGTCGTGCAATTGGCGTGCTGCTATTTGGTCTTCGTCTAGTTGTAGCCTAGCTCCGCTATGGATGCCAGGCTTCAGGGGAGAAACGAAATAGACAGCAGGCTGTTTTGCGCTACCCATTTCCATTGTCCCTCTATCATCCTACCTGTGGTGGGCGTGCTTCTGTTGTGTCGTTCCCAAGATATTACGCGGTGTCTCTAACGGGCTTGTAGCTTTGGGCGGACAGAATGGATTGTAGGCTGCTTCGCTGGTCATGGGCGTTTTTCTCCTTCTCATAATATACAGTTTACACTCTAGTACACTTTTTCTAGTATATGGGGGTAATTAGCCGGTATAGAAGGGTAATATAGAGTAAAGGACTGGTAGAGTGAAGTCTTATATGGAGTTCTATTCTTTATCCTGCTATAAAGGTATTGAAATGGCAATTGACCAAAAGCTGTGCTTATTACATTACGGTGGCGAGCTAATACAGTACTGATATGAGTCAGTATGATATCCCTGGTATGAGATTCACATATATTTCGAGTATTCACGTATGATTTCAAACACCTTGAAGGGTAGGCAACCGCAAGAAAACGGTGGTCCTCCTTGTGAACAATAACCCCCTGAGTTAATGTAGATGGGTGTGAGCATATGCCCAGCATAAAGCTCGTACTCAGTGCCCACTCACTTTCAGGCACGAGAGGAACATCACTTCAGCAACAATTCTTCATATCATTGTGCCTCATGATCAAGAGGAAACAGCTTTTCTTTGGCAACCTGTTTCGCCCAGCTCAATAGATCAAAGTTGTATCTTCCGAGGGTTGAGGCCACATTACATATATATCGCGAAAAGCCAGTTTTATACAATACGCCTATGTTACCCTACTAGATGCACCACTCGCACCTCCGAGATCTGGGGAATGACACAAATCCTCTTGTCTTCATCCACATCGAACACCAAGGAGGGGACGTCTCAGCCTTTCTCGCGAGGTCGACAAGTACCCGGCAAACGGTTAACACCCCCGGCCCTCCCGCTAACAGCGGATCTGTCACAGCGAGAAGATTTGGACCAGCGTGCTCCCGTTTTGTCGCATCTCTTCCGGTGTTGTGAGCATCATAAAATAAACGCGGTTAGGAATAGTACGAGACAGAACGGGCGGCAGGCGGGGTGCCGGGGGAGGTGGATGGATGCTATATGACCAGAAAGCCAAAGGTCCGAGTAATGAGGACAACATCCATTCTGGTTCGTGATAGATATCATGATTGCTATTCTCCCAAGGTGAACAGGCATTGAATATCCATATAACCTATACAATGACTGTAAACCTCCGCCTCTTTCATCTCGATACATGTAGCTAATATAATAATTGATATAGGCATTCCGGGTGTGCTCCTTGTCCACCAGGGAGGGGAATAAGTGGCAACTGGTCCTCGACAAAGAGAACCCGGAGCACAGAAGAAGTTAACATTTCCATAGGAGATTACCGTAGAGTATCGATTGAGTTAGATGAATGGGTAGTGGAGTTGTGCCGGCGGGGGGTAGGGGTGTTGTCACTATTTTCCCAATGTGCCACCATACGGTTAAACGTGGTAATAAATGAAGAAACGTGATAAGAGAGTATACCATAGGGTTCACCTCAGTCTTTGAGACGAATAGATGTCTAAGGGAGCAGGCAGATGTGTTACAGGAACTACGGAACACTGTTCTAGAGGCTTAGGACAATGAGGAATACGAGTGACGGGTTGTGATGCGAGGACGGTCGGGTAACGAAAGGACAAGCATAGAAAGGTATCGGGTAGTGTGGGAGCACGCGATGTTACCACACTAGTGTTATACTATTATGACGGCACGCTTACTATTGGGTGTCTCACCCGGAATAGAATAGGAAGCGGGGCTTACGGCTGTAGGCTGTTCTACTTAGGGAAGTAGGTCTAGGATAATAGTATGGTACAGCCCGATGACTGGCAATTGCAAGGTTCATGGTTACGTGTCGGAATTAGAATGGAGGACGGGACTATGCGGGGGCGCTTTTCTATCTGGGTTATCTTCGGGAACGTTATCTTATTCTATTATCATTGTATCAGTTAGTATTAGAAAGCGGGCCTTGGCATAGGTTCCAACATGTATAAATAGGGCTTGATTCTCCGAAGACTTGAGGGTATCATCAACCATCAAGTCAAGAATCCGAAAGGAATAGGGGACTACAGAACAGCGACTCGCTAAGACCTGTAGAGACCGCCGATTTCTGAGTAATATCTGTTTGATGAGTTGCAAGTTGGACCTGGCGGGTTTCTTAGCGAGGTATTTACTACTTACTCTACGCTATTGGAAACAGTAGAGATCCTTGAAATACTTGAAGAGCAAAGCCAGATTATATTTCTTAAGTACGCTTTACATAGTTACTGTTGTAATCGGCGGTAATTTTTTCAAATGTATGGCTTATAGGAATGTAACACTATATTGTACCTTATCCCTAACTTTTACTCTTTTTACTATATCGCATACACTACCAAAAGTCTCGATAAGACAACTACTCGCTTAAACCAATACTCTGAGTATTTTGCTTAGTGGCGGATAGTCACCGTGCTCTCAGTAGAAGAATAAGCGCTTAGTCTATTAGAAAAGACCAAGGTACTATATGCACCCCCGAGTGGCAACAGCAGCCATCGATAACTACCTTTGCGCTACATCCTTCATCGTTCGAAGAGGAAGCGCCGAACATCTATACTGCGGATATCTTCACTACACAGGTTTTTTCGCAGAAGCAGGAACTACCGCTACTTTCGAGGAACACGACCCCGAAATCCTCAACTACCCAGAACTCTTCCCGATCAAGATCACTCTCTCACAACGATCTTTCGGACTTGATCATCCAGCCCCCTGGTTCATTGCCCAACCCTGGTGCAGAAGGCATCCACAGCTCAAACTCGAGCAACTTAGCAATGTCAAGGGCTCATCAGCAACGGTCGGAGGAAGACTACAACATGGAGAGTTCAATCGCCTTGAGAGATCGAGGTATATTAGAAACCCAGGCGAAGAGGCGCAACAGGAAAGAGAGAGATGTGCCGATAGGCTCCCTCTTCGCATCGACAAGGCAGGAAGAATCCTATGGGCAGGCGAGGAGGGGGCAGGTAGACCACCGGGAGTTCTCCCCATACGTCACCCCAATCAGAGAGAGATCCTCTACTCAGAGGCCCTCGGTGCCTCGGGTAATGGACGACGACGAGGATACCAACATGGACGTAGAGGAACGGCGGGTGGAGAACCCTTTTGGCGACCTTATTGGGCAAGAAGTCCAGCGACAAGGGGCCCCCGTGGTACAACAGCTCAGCCGCGGGATCGAGGAACTCAGCATGCACGTGCGGGATATCCCCATACTCAGGGAACTCACCCGGCAGCAGCAGGAGTATACCAACAAGATCGTCGAGGACCTCCACGCCAAGTTTGCTGGGGTCAGAGCCGAACGCGACAGTCAGCTCAACCAGGTCATGGCTCAGCTACGAGCGGAATCCACCGCCGCTACCAGCAACCTCGGCCAAGTCCTTGGGCAGATCGTGGAAGCTACTAGGGCGCATCAGGAAAGGCAGGAGCGACAGGATCAGCACATAAATGCGCTGACCAACTTCGTTCAACAACTCCCGAAAGATGGCCCTGTGCAGATACCCGCGGAGGTTATGGCTGCCCTCGAGAGGATGGAACGGGACAGACAAGCTGCGATGGAAGACCAGTTCGCAGGTACGAAGAAGAACCTGGAGGAGATCATTGAGCAGATGCGGGTAGCAGCCAACAGAACGGCAGCAGCCCCCGAAGGCTCAGGAGGCGGAGGCGTAGTACCCCCCCAACCCCCTCAGAACCCCCCTAGCAATTCCGGAGAGAGACCGGAAGGATCAGGGAGCCAACCCCCCGTACCCCCTCGCTCCGAGGCAAGAAGCCAGCAAAGTGAACAAGGAGGCAGGGGAGGCAATGGCAATAACGGCAACGGCGGAAACCGCGCAAGACCACGAGACCCATCCCCCTCAGACTCATCCAGCTCCTCCGATTCAGAGGACGATCGTCGAGCACGCGAACGAAGACAGAGAAGACGGGAGGAGCGGAGGCGCCGTAATAGGCAGCAAGAGGTAGAACTCATGCACCCCCCTCGTGCCACCCTGGGTGATACGCCAAAACAGGCAAAGATCCCCTTCTCCGGGAAAGCCGACGAAGACGTACGACACTGGATCGACCAAATGGAAGTCTTAATTGAACTTCAGAGGAAGGTCAGGTGGGACGACCAGACCAAGATCCTGTGGGCATCCCTGGAACTTACCGGAAGCGCGGCAAAATTCTGGCGAAACTTCGTGGAGCGACTATCGGTTGACCCCAGCATCGGGACATGGGTGAATTTCAAAAATGAATTACGGATTCAATATGGCAATCGGACAAGTCAAGAACAAGCCAAGCAGAAGATGGATAAGCTCCGTCAAACTGGCATGATCGATGACTACATCAACGAAATGCAGAATCTGGAATGGGACGCGAAGGTCGGACCCATCGTAATGAAATCCATGATCCTAACAGGAATAAACTCCTCGCTGGAACAACGCCTCTCGAACGCGATCGAGGAACCAGAAGATTTCGCGGAATGGCTAGCCTGGGTTAGGAAGGTCGGAGGTAAGGATCACGAGGTGAAGGCCCGGAAAGAAATCCTACGTGGCAAGGATGTCGTGAAACCTCGCGAGGAGAAGTCGGAACGACGAAAATCGCGTAACCCCGCACCTCGGAAAACTTCCTCCGCAACAGCGCACAACTCCAAGGCCTCGGATGACTTAGGTGTCACCAAGGACGAGAAGGAGAAGTGGCAAAAGGAAGGAAAATGTTTCCGTTGTGGTAGAGATAACCACTTCGCGAAAGATTGCGTGGCGACGAGTAAGGTCAGGTTAACCGACCTGAAGAGGAAACGGTATCCTTCCGGAGGAAAGGACCACGGAAGGGAGGCTGAAAAGAAGCGGAAATTGGGCCCCCAGAATGAGGCATTTAGGGCAAGGATTACAACTTTGGAGGATCAAAATTGATTGGGTATTTCTATTTTTCGGTGTTTTATACTGCGTTACGGTTTCTTTCTTTTGGTTATTTGGAACAAGGTTTTTATGTATTACGGTTATTCTTATCGGTTGGCTACGGGATTTTTCTATATTTGTTTTGCTACACGCGCGGAAATTCAATTCTCTTTACACACACTCTGAGGATGGGGTTACACCCAGAAACGCCTGGTGCGTAAGTGTTGTACCATGATCTTCATCAAACACTCGAACTCTTTATATAAACCCCCTCACCCCGCGCTCAACGAAGAAAAAATCATCAAAACTCACACCCAAAACCAATAAAAACCTTTTACCAAACCAACATACAAACATGTCTTCCAACACACAAGAAACCCGCCTCGAGATCGAGATCTCTTGGGATCACCCCGCAACTAGTACCAAACATGTCGCAACAGTCAACGCACTCTTGGACAGTGGCACAGAAGACTGGATCATGTCTTGGGACTGTATCCACCGCGCGAAAATACCCACCCAACCTCGACCAAAGCCTCTCATCATCAGACAGGCCGATGGCACCCCTATGCCCAATTCCGGCACCCACATCACTCAACCCCTTACCCTCCGCATCGGCAACCATCTAGACAGGGCTATCACCTGTGAGGTTGGCTCGTTTGCAGGAGAAGACCTCGTCATACCACATCGATGGCTCAAGGAGCATCAACCAACCATCCATTGGGGACGCAACAGTGTCAGCTTCCATAGCAACAACTGTATAGTCAATGAATGTTTCGTATCAGTCGAGGACATATACGATCAAGACCCAGAAGAGCTGGTCATCAGGCTGTTGAGGGCGTCACCCAAGAAGCAGACGACGATCGAGCAACACCCCTTTTGGGCAAGAGCATCGGTAAACGAGGCTCTCGTTAGTGCTATACCGGTGGAGTTTCAGGAATACGCCGACGTGTTCTCCAAGGAAGGAGCCGCTCGACTACCTGACCACTCTGAATGGGATCATACCATTCCTCTTATGGAAGGAAAGCAGCCTCCGTGGGGACCGATCTATTCGCTCTCCCCACCTGAAGATAAGGCACTCCGGGAGTATTTGGACGAGAACTTGCCCTCCGGCAAAGTCGTCCCCTCCACTAGCCCAGCAGCGGCACCCGTCCTGTTCGTTCCGAAAGCTAATGGTAAGCTTCGGTTATGTGTTGACTTTCGTGGTTTGAATGGAATCACAATCAAGAACCGTTATCCACTGCCGCTCATGAACGAGCTGGCCGACGCAACGAAAGGAGCACTCTACTTCACGAAGATAGACCTGAAAAATGGCTATAATCTGATTAGGATTGCTAAGGGCGAAGAATGGAAAACCGCTTTCCGAACGAAATACGGCCTTTTCGAATATAGGGTAATGCCTTTTGGCTTGACCAATGCTCCTGCGTCGTTTCAGGTCATGGTCAATACCATATTCAAGGATCTTCTAGATCAAGGCATAGTAGTCTACCTGGATGACATCTTAATGTATTCAAAGACTAGAGAAGAGCATACGACTCTTGTACGAGAAGTTTTGGAGCGACTGCGACGACACCATCTATACGGAAACCTCGAGAAAACGGAATGGTATCAACAGGAGGTAGAATTCCTGGGATTTATACTATCAGGAAAAGGGAACCGAGTATCACCAAAGAAAGTCCAGGCGATCGAAGGTTGGTTAACCCCAACCAAGGTCAAGGAACTTCAATGCTTCCTCGGTTTCGCCAATTTCCTAAGACGGCTCATCCACCGATACTCTGAGGTTTGCAGACCCATGACTGATCTCCTGAAGAAAGGTTCCGTATGGAAATGGGGCAGGGAACAGCAGGACGCGTTCGACGAGCTCAAGAGGAGATTTACGTCTGCTCCAATACTCCGGCACTATGACGAACACCGCGAAGCAATCGTGGAGACCGATGCGAGTGACTGGGCCGAGGCCGCAGTACTCTCTCAGGTGTTCGAGGACGGTATTCTACATCCGGTAGCTTACCACTCTCGCAAGTTCAACGAGGCAGAGGTTAACTATGAGATCTACGACAAGGAGATGCTCGCAATAGTTTCTGCTCTCTTGACTTGGAGACATTGGCTGGAAGGGACGGACATCCCTATCCAGATACATTCGGATCACCAAAACCTGCAGTATTTCACAACGACCAAGAAGTTGTCGAGAAGACAAGCCAGATGGGCCGAGAAGATAGCACCTTTTCGCTTCAAGATCCATTACCGACCAGGCGAAAAGAACGGCAAGCCAGATGCACTTACAAGGCGTCCGGAGTTCGCAATGGAAGGGGGAGTAATGCGTGAGCAGCCCATAAAACAGCTACTCAGCGCAGAACAGTTTGTCAGAAAATCACGGACCAGCGTAGAAACTGGGTCCGAAGTGATTGGCAACCCCGAAGAGGAATAGAATCAGTTGGATCAGTGGTACAACATACCGAGCGTAGAGCTGCCTCTGCCACTACAGGGTTGGTATGAACAGGAAAGACGATGGGTTCGGAGGATGGTTCCGGATGACCACCTCCCTGATTCAAACCTTGAGATCTTCGGACCGCCGGAGGCCGCTATCGTAAAGATAGAGCCTGCCGCTGAATGGAGTCCCGATTCGAATGACCCCACCCACGATGGTCGATGGGTAGTACCGGGCTACGCGGTCAAGCAGGTCATTGAGGAACATCATGATCGACCCGTAGCGGGGCATCTAGGAAGGGATAAAACCCTCGAGTTGATTGATAGGAACTACTGGTGGCCAGGAATGTCCACGGATGTAGCCAACTTCGTCAAGACTTGCGATGTATGCCAGAGAGCCAAGCAACGTCGGAGACACTTGTCACTCCCTCAACCCCTAGAGTTAGCCACCACACCTTGGACTGATATCTCGATGGATTTCGTAGTAGAAATGCCTAAGGAGAAATCAGGATTCCGCAACGTATTGGTAGTCGTGGACCGTTTCACGAAGATGGCTCACTTCATTCCAATGACGGGAATCGACGCGGAACAAACCGCCAACGCATTCGTCAAAGACATCTGGCGTTTCCATGGACTTCCTAGGAGCATCGTCTCAGACAGAGGAACGCAGTTCATGTCAGCATTCTGGGCGGCAATTACGGACAGACTGGGGATTCGTAGAAGACTCTCCACCTCATTCCACCCCCAAACCGACGGCCAAACAGAGCGGACCAACCAACACATGGAAGGTTATATTCGGGCATATACGGCAGGAACAGGCAAGAAATGGAAGGACCTGTTACCTATCTGTGAATACGCCTACAACAATGCGAAGCATATGTCGACGGGGCAATCGCCGTTCTACTGCAATTATGGCTTCCACCCTCGAACGGATTGGCCTACGGATGCAGAGATCGAACGATTAGACGCCAACGGGAACAACTACTTCGATGAGATCATCACGGCTCATGAGTTAGCGAGAGACACCCTACAGAAGACCTTCGACAGGATGGCGTCAAAGCCAGGACCGGCAGTACAGCGGTTCACTATCGGTCAGAAAGTCTTGCTGGACACTCGGAACCTAGGAGGATACTCCAAGTGGTCAGACAAGTTCACAGGGCCATTTACAGTTTCAGCAGTGGTGGGCAATCGGGCTTACCGTCTCGAACTTCCGGTAGAATGGAAGGTTCACGACGTCTTTCACGAGATGCTGCTGCGACCCTATCGTGAGGACCCGGATCCCACCAGAAAACAAAATACACGAAAGCGACTGGCAACACCCGAGCCACAGGAGGCATTGGCAGACGAGAATTTCCAGCCAACCTCGAACATACGACCCCATACGCGAAGTCGAGGCCCAGCGATCGATAATGACCGGGCTCATAAGCGACAACGGAACAGGCGGGACTAAGCTCGATACCTTTCCCTACTCTATGACTTTTCCCACAGGGTTTTTATTATAGAAGGGTTTTAACGGTCGAGGGCGACGTCTATGAAGGGGGAGTAGTGTTACAGGAACTACGGGACACTGTTCTAAAAGGTTTAGGACAGGGAATACGAGTGACGGGTAACGAAAGGACAAGCATAGAAAGGTATCGGGTAGTGTGGGAGCACGCGATGTTACCACACTAGTGTTATACTATTATGACGGCACGCTTACTATTGGGTGTCTCACCCGGAATAGAATAGGAAGCGGGGCTTACGGCTGTAGGCTGTTCTACTTAGGGAAGTAGGTCTAGGATAATAGTATGGTACAGCCCGATGACTGGCAATTGCAAGGTTCATGGTTACGTGTCGGAATTAGAATGGAGGACGGGACTATGCGGGGGCGCTTTTCTATCTGGGTTATCTTCGGGAACGTTATCTTATTCTATTATCATTGTATCAGTTAGTATTAGAAAGCGGGCCTTGGCATAGGTTCCAACATGTATAAATAGGGCTTGATTCTCCGAAGACTTGAGGGTATCATCAACCATCAAGTCAAGGGAACCCGGTTTACAATATCATCAGTTTAAACGCTACAGAATTATCGCTTAGCACTAGCCATTTTCCTTAACAAGATGTCCATTTGTTGCCCTCCCATGACGAGTCCTATCCTCGTTGAGCACTCCCGCGAATATATTTGGGGCGGGATCGGGATCGGAGACGTGTGGGAGAAATGCCATATATCTTGCGGCATCTGCGCAGGCTCCTACCTTCCAAGGAAATCAACCTAAGAGTACTACCGCGGCCGGTCGACAGTGAATATCTAACACCTAACAACCAGGGTTTCACTAGCAACGAGAGGGGTAGGTGAATCCATCATGCTGACAAAACCACTCTACCCTTTTGCGGTGAATAACACTATGTATAAAAAACAATTTTATATCTAGGGTGGATGGACTTCAGCTGTTGAACCTTACTTTGCGGATACCAGGTTACTTCCGGAGTGCTGTCATAGATCGTCACTCGCGTCATGGGCCGTCACCCGCGTGGCAACGAGTAAGACATGACAGGGATTGTGAAGAGCCGCATCACAACCTCAACTCTCGAGCGCTTTCATGAAAGAGGCAAGTGCTAACCAGCGTTATTGTTTAAAAAGTTGAAAGAATGTCTTCTTGTCCGTTGGGGAGTGAGCACGTACAGAAGTAACAAATCAAGTTAAGCCTCACAAAAATTAGAGAAATTGCGGTGACCCATATCCCGTAGCGTGCTCGATGGTAAACGGAGTAAGATTTGTACCCCTCTTCTGTCTAACTGATGTGTGTGCCTCGCGAAGGGAGGTAGGCCTTTGCGATATTGTATATATGTTACCATTCAACATTCTTTGCCCGAGCCCATAATCGTGTATCTCACACAAGGGACACGTCGCACTCGCCTAACTATGGTATCGTGGGGGCCAGATCATGTATTGAGATAGCCGGCACCCTAGTCGGTGCTGTCTTGGGTCGCTAGAACAAGTTCCCTCCGGGATAGGTGGCCGCCCAAAGTCTTTGGGATTAACGTTGAACCTCAGGGGTGCTGAGATAACAGAATCAAACGATGTAAATGAAGGAATAGCTCTTCTAATGAAAGCTCTGACTTAATTAATGATACGTGATACAAAAGCTTGTCTTCTCCAATTAAACCTTTTTTTTCTAATTTTTGCGGACTATGTGTGTACTTATATCGCAGCAGGGGAGCTGCTTTCGCCATTTGTAGGTGCTACACCTCTCTCTACATTATGATTCCCGTGAACTGGCCAGCTATATTTATATTATATGTAGTGAGCCACAATTATTCCGCAGCCACCTTCCACTTCGATTAGCTACATACTGAGCATATATGTAAGCGCAATTGAGTTTCCCGGGATAATGAACCACTATGCCTAATCTCTAGTAAGTCCTTTCGGCTACAGACGCAGATTTATTTTTGTTCTAGTACTATGTCACTGGACCGGATAATACTTCTCAATTTGTACGATGCCGCTTTTTATATCAAGAATATCGCTTCTATGAAATAAGAATATCTGGTACAGATTGTTCTGAACAGTTTTAGATGCAGGGCGGATGAACAAGTTTGATAGGGACTTCTAATCCTCCCTTGTTATATCCTCTGGGCAATCCTAGAATCAAAATAGATAGGTTATAATTACCCTCAGAGGCTAAGATGACTGACTGGAGCATAGCTCTGGAATATATCGCTGTAGTGGGATAGATAAAGACACTCCCAGACTGTTGGTATTTGCTCGCCGCAGGCGTAAGTAGATTGTAGTGTGGGGTCGGTGGAGAGATAACTTACCTTTCACTATTCCAATGGCGAAATACCCTCCGTGATGAAATACCCTCCATGATGGACCTTTATCTATTTATACAGCTAGCAATCTACCTCATGGCATTACCGCGTCTCCGGATATCCCCATGCAAGTGATTAAAGGCCCATTCGACTGAATAGTGTTCATTCCCGTACCACTGAGATAGACCATTTAACCACCCAGGCCTCTTCTCTAGGATCGAAAGAATCGTGTCCATAGTGGAGATTGGGAGCGTGATTTACATTCACAGATACCTCCTGATCGATCGAGGACGTCTCCCACGTACCCTCAGTTGATTCCCGAGTAAACAGGTCACGAACACACGGGACAACCTACATCCTCACTTGTTCATCTTGTTAGCTAGCCCCGAGCCACACAGGGTGGCCAAGAAGCTGGGCCAGGGGAAGTGGGCGGGTGCAGAGCGCGTTTCCGGACAAAAACGGCCAATCTTTCTTTGGACACAAGGGACAACCTACTTCCTCAGCTGTTCTTCCTAGCCACATGCAATGGCGCTATTAGGCGAGAGCCAGGACATATGGCCAGGAAGAATAGCTGCAGAGCACGTTTCCAAGCCGTCACAAAATAAAGACCCACATAATGAAAGACAAAGAACAAACTACTTCCTCAGTGTTATACCAGAGGCGCATCGCACGCCATCTAGCCATCGGCGTCACTGAGCTGGACACCTGTCGAGCACGTTTCCAAGCGGTCACCAAATAAAATGCCGACATGAGTAAAGAGAATAAAGGACAATCTACCTCCTCAGATGTTAAACCACAGGGATATTTGATGCCATCAGGCCTCGAAAGTCATTGGGTATAACACCTGTGGGACACGTTTCCAAGCTCATAGATATGGCACCGAATGTAAATCCAAATTGCAAAAGAAGAATGAACAACCTACTTCCTCAGCTGTCCTTATCACTGGTAGATGCACGCCATGAGGCGAGAAGCAGCCTACCTCGAAAAGGACAGCTGCAGAGTACGTTTCCAAGCCGTCACCCCATAAAATGCCAACAGAATCAATGAGAAAAGACAACCTACTTCCCCAGATGTCCTACCAGATACGTTGCATGCCATCAGGCCTGTAACGACACTGGGTAAGACACCTATGGAGCACGTTTCCAAGATCATTACCGAAGAGCAACAAACTTTGAAGAGAAAGGACAACCTACTTCCTCAGATGTCAACCCAGTTACTTTCCATCCCGTTCGGGCTGAACAGGGACTGGGCAACACCTGTAGAGCACGTTTCCAAGCCCAGATATATGGCACCGAATGTAAACCCACACTAAAGAAGAAGAATGAGCAACCTACTTCCTCAGCTGTCCGTATCCCTGGTAGATGCACGCCATAAGGCGAGAAGCAGCCTACCTCGAAAAGGACAGCTGCAGAGCACGTTTTCATTCGACTTAGTGGGACAGGGACAGGGCAAGACAAACATGGGGGGCTACCAACTTCCCACTTGAAACTTGATGCGCTAAAGGGGCCGGCAGTAGTAAATAGCTAGTGCAACAGGACAACCTACCACTCATCTTGTCAATCGCTCAACCGACACAACCACGTATCAGAGAGAGGAATCGACAAGAGAGGGGCGCGTCTCCATGACAACCAGAATGTATATATAGGGATAGAACACATGAGTCAGGACCCGGATTTATCTGCCGACGATTAATTAGCGAGGTTCGAGACGATATATTGGCGAAGACCCAACAAGAGGAGAATACACATACGTAGAAGACGCAAGAGAGTCTAGACAAGTCGACAACCTGCCACCCATCTTGGTGGCGTTCCCAGATTCTCTGAAAAGACTCTCGAGACAGCGTCAACAAGAGAGGGGCACGTCTCCACAACAACGAAACAGGAGGCAGAAGACACAAATCCCAGATGTTCCTAAAACGAAATACATTAGCCAAGTTCAAGGCACACCAGTCGAGAAGTGGTAAATGCAGAAGAATATGCTTACTAGTGAGATAAGGGTAGGGACAGATGCGATGGTGGTGGGTGAGACACATACCTGTCGAAGAAGATGAGCTGTGGGCCAACCTACAGCCCAACATGTGTCTTTTTGAGCACATGCATGTTTCTGAACTCATACCCATCCAGGAAGGGTGTCGGGAGCACGTTGCCTCAAGCAAAGAAGCGCATGTGTCTGGCCAGCCTACCACCCAACCTGTACGCTGCAGCATTGCTGGAAAACCACGCATTGTTGCAACATACAAAGTCGGGGGCACGCTGCCAAAGAAATTATTTCTTCTTTTCGGTGAAAAGACTACCTGAAGGATTGGCAAGAAATCAATAAATGACCTTATCAACAGATCGAGAGCACATTACCTGCATATATTCACAGAAGGAAGGAAAGAAACACATGTAACCTGCCAAGCTGCTGTCCAACCTGTGGTCGAGATCTCCGTCACTCCACCCAGAAGGAGGGGAGGTCCTTCACCACAGGTCGAGAGCACAATGCGAGATACATGTAAGATGTGCTGCCAAAAGAATTACTGAAAAGAAAAAAAAAGAAGCCTGGAGGAATTAAAGAGGACGACATCTACCAATAAAGCAAGGCAAGATAGAGAAAGAGGAGAGAAGTAAGTAGTTTGTGGTTTGTGGTTTTGCTTTGTGCGTGGGGGATAAAGAAAGGAATGGAAAATGAGAAGACAAGTGTACTGAACTGCTGAGATTTCCCACGCCCTTTTGAAGCAGATCTGCCAAGACCGTTTTGTGCGAGCTGTGACTGCTTTTTTTCGAATTTAAACCATGCCTAGTGTCGGCAGACCCGGCAGTGGCGAGTACGTGTCCTTATCTCCTTATCTGGGCAAATTGGGGCATTCGTGGCGGTGGTCTGACTAGAAAAGCAGACACGAGCCACTTGGTGCAGACGGAGGAAGAGACGTCCTCTACGTTGCAACGCATTCCTAACGGTAAAGAGACTTTCTGCTTTCTTTCAAAGAGCTTCGCGTGGGAAGATGCGGCTTCCCCCGGCCTTGACATCCGCACAGTGGAAGACAGAGAACACGTCCCCACCACCGTCCTGACCAACACTTGTTCTTCTCACAATGAGACGCCCTGTCACCCCAAACACTTCGAGTTTTCCGCATGTCGCTTCCCTCTTCTCAGTCCCACTTACTCCACCCAAACCCTAACCCTACGAGTGTACCCACCGAACCCCACCATGACAGAGCTAGAGCTTCATTCCCACCGCTGTGGCTGCCACAATCTGCTGCTCGCAGGTGGCTCGCGTTCACTGTAGTTTCCTTGCACCTTGAGATGAGACACTGCGGTTACTGCCCATTTCGATATCGTTCGCGGTCTCAAAAGTGGGAGCAGAAGGCGGCAGCCTAGCGTAGGCCGCGGTGTGTTTGGCGGTGGAGATAATCCCTCACTTTCAAATTTGAAGATCGGGGATACCTAATGCCGCGGCACGCAAACCGCAGCTATCCACTTCTCACCCGTGATAGGCTTATGGAAGATCTCCGAGATAGGTCCGACCGTCTCCCCGCGGTCTGTGGGGTGCCAAAGTGCCAGCGATTACTAAGACTAAATGAGACCTTTCACGGGAGTATATACCGTGCTCAGAAGCCCTGCGCCTACATTCACCCCAGGTACTTGAAGCACAATGCCTAACTGTAAAAGCTACTGATCTCTCATGAGCCTCCATTAACTCGCCGCTCCCCCGTGTTTCCTCCCTAAGCGGATCACAATAATAAAACTTCGGGGGGCCCAGAACAACTTTTTGTTAGGAGTGTTATTGACTAAGTAAAAGGGAACAAACCCGGAGTGACCGGAGACGTATATGATGAGCATCACCCATCAAGAGCGCCGCTACCTGCATGTTGAGCGTTCTCATCACTGCTTCCACCCAGGGGAAAGCGTGGGAGACATGGACTGTAGTAGAGGCTATTGGAGGTACCCAACGACTGCGTTACGGTGATGATGTTTGCTCTTGAATGATATAAAAGCAGCTGACCAGCGGAGTCCAGCCAGCGCGAGGCATAGATCTTTCATAGCAAGAGCGCACTGCGCGGGGTCAACGAGGAATAGGTTTATTCCTAAGGTTCCTGGTGCTGCTTATCGGTGTGGTGGATGTCTCGTGCATTGGCCTCTACATTTTGGGCTGATATATGAATCGTGAAGCACACCTCCGCCCGGGCTTGAGACATTACAGGAGAAAGAAGATAGATTACCCTGTAATTACGGGAAGCGAATCACTCGTCTGTGTACTGAATCACTCGCCCCGGTATACAGCTCTTCTGAGGGAAGACAAAGGTGGGGGTTTCTCGCTTACTATTCTACTGCCTCCATAATCGAACAGCATAGGACGACATTGCGATTATGAGACGTACATGTCCTCCGCTTGCCCCTAACTGTGTAAGATGGAGAGGAGCCTCTTGGTTACGGACGCCGGTAATTCCCTGATGGGCTCATTCTTAAGTTATAGAATCCACGAGTGTAGAGGGATTATAACCGTGTCTCTCATCTATGATATGGGACGTCTATAGTGAGATCAGAGAAATTCCTAGTTAAAAAATAGAACTGGGGCAAAAAAAAATAATGGGTGTTCAGTTTGATTGTGGAATTACTAAGCGGGATTCGAACCCGGTATCCGCTGTCGTCATAAGTTTCCTAAACCGGAGGCATATACCACTATGCTAACCGAAGCTGAAGGACTGCTTGCTACGGAAGATGGTAAACGCACACACATAGAACGTTTCCTTGGCACTTCCAGTGGTAATGATAAGGCCATTGACCTTGCCTAAATTACGGCTGCTCCTGGAACGAGGCCGGAGGAGTCATCTGGTTACACAACTCGGGACAGTCTAGAAGATAATTGTTTAGGTAGGGTGATTGGGCCCAGGTTGTTCTAATCCTCGAATGCGTGTTTGTAATTCTTTAACTGTATATTAAATCATGACACGCCCAAGGGAAGGCTATCTACGGAGGAGAAGAATGTGGAGGTGATAGGATGTATACAGATCTATGACCTTCCCTGCGAGCCGTTGCTGTGAAGGTTGAAAGAGGACAACGATTTTGGTTATTACGTTTTCCGGAAAAGAGGAACATGGAGGAACTGGTATGTGACGCTGCCTAAAGCCGAGGACCTATTCCAAATGCCCTGCCCTGGACCACGCTAGAATGGGAGACCCCCGAGGCCTATAATGGTTGACTTTGGTCTGCCAAAGAACTTGTTCCAGCAGAGGAATGAGGGAGAGGTTAGAGGGTTATTTTTAATCTGTACTGTATATCTAAAGAGACCATTTTGCCTCACCGGTGTGGCCATATCTATACCTGTAAAGCTAACCTCCACCTCAGAACATTTACCGATCTCCCAAGAATCACCCGCCACGCAGAAATAACCCCCCTCCGCGGCGCGTAGGTTGTAACCGCAAAAGGCCTCCCAGCGCCGCTGGAGTCCAGAGTTAATGAGAGGAACTTCAAGGTGCAATATATCTAGAACCGTACACACCTTGCTAGCCACCCTGAGGCTTCTAAGACGTGATAGGTTCAGTGGCTGGACCCATAACACCCACTATATACGGAAACATCAGAACCTCCTTTTCCTTAGGTTTCGAGGGGGGTTCATGAACGTATAAGTACTAGAGCGCCATCGTGTGGAATATAAGGAGGGCGAAGGCTGATTATTGATTTCGGAAACTTGATGCTCGAGAATGCCAATTAAAACATCGATATTAAGCATTGGAGAAATTTGAAATGGACAAGACAGTCTACCTCCACCCTGGCGGGTACAGTTGATTTGAGGCGTAAAAAAGCTGTAACAGGAGTCCTATATTTAATATGTCAATTGCAGGGAAGATAAGAAACCCTGGTGCTTATTAACAGAGTGAGATACCGTGGCGGCGGTGGTGATATATTACGTCCAAAGGAGAAAGGGAACGAGATGTAGGAGCAGTTTTGATGACTTTGAATGGAAAGAAGAAGCCAGGATACATGTAGTTTTGAACCTAGGATTTGAGAGAAAGGAAATAAAAACATCTACAGATTTCCTAGGGGAGCTATCACACATTGCACGCGGGGACCGACACACTCTTCTATCAACCTACAGCACGGCTTGTAGAAAGTCATGGAAAACGTATGTTAATACGACTCGACCACCCCCTTTCTACTAGCTATGAGCACGTTGATCTGGGTTAAGTGTTGAGGAATGTGAGATAAGTAGGCGAGGGACTAAGGGGAAAGGGCGGTTGTAAGTTCGCCAGCTGCGTTGTGCGGTGGGCTAGCGCTTGCCCTAGCGCAGATAATGTATCTGAGGAAGGAGCAGTTATTCACAGCGTGGTTAGTATGTTTTCACTAGCCTACACGGGATAGGACGTGACACATACAATAGAGTTCTTACAAAGCTGCTGTGGTGTCCTTCATGGTGGGTTGCTGTATGGGAGGGGTTAGGTATCCTAGTTCCTTCATCGTAGACTCTTTCTTTGCGTATTACCTCCGGGCTACTTTGTAGGCTATGAGTTCACTCACGAGCGACGGGAGCCTATACTTGGGAGTAACTACGATATTACAATTTCCGGTAGAATTATTGCGAAAACAAGGGTTGGCCAACGTGCTAAAACGACTAGCGAGTATGAAAATCGGTGAACTTTAGTAAAAAAACATCCGAACTTTAGAGATTTAGTTCATTGTTGAGGCTGTGAACCGCTGAAGACCGCCTAAAGCTTGGCTGAGATTCCTCCTCACCTAATCACATCATTCGCCCACCCTATTTTTCGCAATAATTTAACGGCAATCTGTATAAAAGAGCACGTACAAAAAGGGTTTCCTCAAACCTCACCCTTCACCCGCCACACCCACCCTCAGCAGACACCGAGACGGAGTGATCTTGTCTCATAGATTACTTTCCTTATCTCTCTAGATCGTATCTGCAATCAACGGATCTTTACCCTCCGCCCCAGCAATCACTGTCCGACCAACAGGTCCGGTAGCATAGTAGCATAATGTGCTTCCATTCGGGTAGCTGTAGGAACCATTGCCGCAAGAGATGGGGTTCGAATCCCCCCGGATGCTGTTGGATTGCTGAGCAATAGTTTTTGTCTTATTCTTTTTTACCTCCGCTGCAGTAAGGTAGGAGAGGGCGAAAAATGTTAATTACGATGGATTAGAGACAGTAAAGTACATGTACTTCTTGTGTATAAAAATGTCCCTCATCCCGGTGGTAGAAATCGATGGAGCGTTAAGGATAAGGGCTTAGTAAGGTCTCTGCATACAGCGAAACCTGTATTGAGTCTACCTTCTCGAAATTCAATCACTTAGTACCGAGGTTCCAGCGGTTGAAGGGAGTAATATCTGTCTTTGGGTAGTAGATGCCCTTCTCTCAATTCCATCCCGACACTAACCCCAGCAAGATCTCGCCACCAGGGGGGTGTAATTAATTATGATAGGTTTTACTGTATCACCGGGGATGACTTCATGTTTTATTCAAGTAGACTGGGTGCAGCCATGCTTACCGACTCACAGATGAACAATTTGAATCGGACGTATGTTGAGCCCGGGGAAAATATCCAGCACTCGTGAGTCGGGACAAATAACAAAAAACAACGGGAGGTCGCAAGAATATCACTCTTTTCAAAAATAGTAGCATACATCATATAAAAAGCGCAATATAAGTTCACAGAGCTTCAGATATATGTTTACGGAAGGTTAATCCAACTTCCTCAAATCCCACACCACCCAGAACTCTGAGGCGATCAGAGCTTAGAGTAAGAACGCAAGGTTGCGAGAGATCGGCAAAGCACCTACAGCGCCACAATAAACCTAGAAGTGCAAGCTGAAGCACTGAGTAAAGATGGAGGAGGGCTGAGAGGAGAAAGGAAAGTCACCCTGCTACTGAGTCTGTTGGGCACCTCTAGCAGAATCCACGTGAATTCACCACGATATCGACTCCAAGAGTCTCAACAAACATCAGAGCACGATACCGTTGTATTTGGGACAGGAGTAGAAGTCAGGTCACCCTGCCGCTGATTTTGTTCCTGAACCCTGGCACAGTCCTCGTGAGTTAACCGTGAAACGAGGTGCAGAGAGAAAGGACAAATATCAGAGCACGGTACTGTTTTTTGAGGGACAAAGATAGAAACTCAGGTTACCCTGCTGCTGATTTTGTTGCGGTGTGGTGATTCCAAACAAATGGTCTCTCCCGTCCCGCCACAAGATCAGAGCACGGTACCACGGATCAAGGTGAGAGGGGCACTGACGACAGGAAGGCAAGTCAAAAAGAATATAGAGGCTGCAATACCGGTAAGGTCACCCTACTACTGATCTTGTAGCGGTGCGGTGCTTCCAAACGAATGGTTAGTCCCGCTATCGCTACAAGACCAGAGCACGGTACCGCGGATGAAGGTGAGAGGCACTGAGACAGGGTGGGGGGCGGAAAGGAAGGTAGGGGCGGGGTTAGATCTAAGGTCGCCATAAAATCGGTTTAAAGGATCAAAGAACGATGGAATGCAAGGGAATAGGGAGAATGGTGAGAGGGGGAAAACAGACAAGGGCGCTGCACGAAGGGTTTTGCAAAATAGAAAGGGAGAAGACAAAACCACCTGACAAGGACGATTGGTGTTCTAGTTTCTTATCCACCTGTAAGAGGGGAAGAATATGGCTGGTATCGGTGGTTGGTGCATCCTCTACAGTCTGTAAAAACATTCATCAGCATTTTCTTACGACAGGACGTTTATTAGGAGTACAAGCTCAATGTGTCCATCAAGGGAAGAAATTACTTACATTTGGAACACTAGATACCTCTCGTGATGCGGAATCTGGGGGCGGTGTTGAGAAAGCAAGAGAAGTGATTTGGGAGATTTGGGAAGAAGGAAGAAAAAAGTAGGAGATATAAAGTAAATTTTCAGCGCAACCAGAGAATGGGTTGAGGGTCCATTGGGCGAAAACCAAGACTGCTTCCGACAGAAAAGGTAAAGGGCCACTTGAATGTCTTCTTTTGGCTGGCTTAAGCGTTAGTAAAAGGTTTGAGCCAGAAAGAAAATCTCAAAGGCCAGTATGTCCTCAACGTCTCCCTCCGCCATGCATACGGCCTGATCTCGCTGGTGTTCGACGTGGCCTCACCATCGGAACCCCCACCATTTCTCGACTGCAAGGAAGATAGAGTACAAGGTTTTCTGTGCCGAGAATCCCTAGCCACATTTCCCTCATTATCTCACACGGTGTCCAAGGACAGTGAGCCCGGACTATGCGCACCCCTTCAGCATTTCTTACTTTATAGAACTGCCTGCGGAAGGTGCGCTAATTGAGGACAATTCTCACTTGCCCGCTCCACGATCGGTCTCTGTGTACTGATATCCAACCCCTAACCCGATACAATCTCAATCAGGATGCGGGGTAGGCCAAATGTTGACACGCCCGGCGGAGGTCAAAACCAGCGAAAGTATCTCTTCAGTGATCGAAAGGGAAGACGCTAACGAGGCAACATGTTTTCCGGTATTTAGGCACTTTGATTTATCAGTCATTGTTACAACCCTTTCCTTTCCCAATCCTTCCACTAACTCGTGGATATCTTAAGGGGTGGAGACCTTCTGCGAATTAACCGAGCTGCTTACTCTCCGCAGTGATCATCGCGAGATATTGAAACTGTTGGAGAGAGATTTTTCCCATTTTCGCAAATCACATCGTTATGTCTCAGCTAGTCGCTTCTCTTCCATCTCCATGAGAACCCGCCACCTGCGGGAATCCGATAGCGCCGGATAGCCGGGAATAAGCAGGATTTGGGAGATTAAGACCTCGTTCAAGAGATTCTCTGGTAACAAACAATGGCAAGAGGTTGCGCTACGATCTACCACGGAGGTCCCTCCGAAGACTTGCTTCCCCGCACATCTATCAATGCACGAGCCTCTCATCATTTTCATGTCTGGGCGGGATTTCATCTTCTCTGGCTCCCTGATATTTGTAAAACCCTAGCGGTACGGGCCCAGAGGTATTGTTCTCGGGAGAAGGGTTCGAATCTTGGTTGGATAAGGCGAACCTCACCCTCAGACTTGGGCTTGTCCCTTGTGCAATGCATGGGGCGTTCTTGCGAGAGACAGATTGGTGGTAAAGCCCTACGACAAGAGCTACGAGACCATGCTATGATACTACTCGCAGTCATACACTCCCTGACGGGGATCTATATACTCACCCCCACCCCCCTCTCCTCCGTGGTACACGAAGCGCGGCGGTGTGTGGTACCGGAAAGGAATCATGGGATATCACTCGTCATGAACATCACCGCCGTTAATCGAATTTTGTCGTCATAAGGACAGGTAACGAGGTTTCGGGGCCGGGGGTGCTCTAAAGAGGGAGTGAAGCCTGATTCTCTATGCACGCGTCGCTCGGGGGTCATTTTAGAATGAACACGCCATTCAGCCTATTCCATTTATACTTTCACGAGGACTTTCCCAACGTCAGAGATTTGTTCTGTAGTTTATTCAGAGGAGAAGAAAGCTAGGCTGTCAAAGTAGTAGAGTCGATTCCGAGGTTTTATATTTGGCTCCGCTTGGTATGAGAAGAGTAGCAAAAATAAGTCAACAAGCTCGATCCATGTCCCTAGCGTGGTATCACAGAACAGGGAAAACGGGCAGATAGGAGAGTCCCGGGGAACAACTTTGGCCAATTTTGCAAGCCACCTTCAGCACCGTAAAAGACAGGCCGTGCTTTGTTAGGATGTTTTCTTTACCACCAGAAAATGATACAATTCTGTAGCCAATAGACATGGAACAGATGTTATTGTCACCACTCAACGAAGCTTCTTATTATCGGGCACATATCGTTTTTCTACACACCTTGAAATGAGAACAACCGAGTGATATCCCATGCCCTAGACTCTCGGATCATACATGTACTCATGGGAAACCATAGCATCGCTGACGTGGCAGTAGGGCCATGCGCAGGAATGTAGTCGGTATATTGGTACTTATTGGCCAGGAATATACTGGATTTCTTAGTTTGTTAGTTGGTAAATCACGAGGGGAGCGCCGGGCCACGGGACGGATGTGCTAAGTGGGGGCATTCGTCACCAACGAAATGAGAGCCAACCTCTATCATACATCAAATGTTCCAGCTCATCAATAGGCACAGGTAGCTCACGTCTGCCAAACGAATCTGTGTATTGTACTGTAAATGAGGTTTATTCGGGTTAAACCGAAGCAAGGTAACTGTGCCCCTGCGCGAGACATTGAAGTTGTACTGGAGAACGCACCGACCCTTCGTTGGTAGCTACAGAACTTCGGTCCCCGGACGGAAGGAGCGGTAGGACGTTATAAGTATATCTGATCATCCAATCTCGGTTCTTCAATACATAGATGAGAAAATGAGAAATGAGACAAGAATATTGCCCTCCAACCAAAGTTACGGACGAGATGAGATACACTGGACCCCGCAGACGTAAGTAATGTCACAGCAGACCGAAATTAGGGTTACACATACATTTGGGTAGCAGGCTACCCACGTGATTTCATGTGCAGTTACAGATTTAGGCGGCTTAGCTTGCAAGATGGTCTTTAAGAACTATGAAGTGGCTTTGTTTGACTATGAAAGAACTAAGTGCTGTCATAAAGACTATTGGCCTCATTGCAGTCTTCTCCTTTTGTAGATGTATTTGTGTTATTGAATCAATCGATTAATTGATATTTATCAAGCTATTCTAAGAGATGTTTGTGCAGCCAACTACATACAAGCCTTTTAGGACCTACACCGCAATTGCAAGGTCGATCCTCGAGGATCTGAATGCTTGTATTGTGGAATAAGCTCAAAAGCGGGCCTATAGGGCTATTTAACTATCGGTATGGATATTTGCTACTCATAGACACTTGAGCTCATGGGATAAGCTTAAGCTTGGCGGCAGTGAAATGGCGTCTCAAAGGTCGGAATGCCGAGATCCTGAGCTACTGTACGCACCTACGTCGTAAATCACACTTTCGAGGAATCCAAGTTTAAAAATCGGTCACCTGTCGTGGTGAGGTTCCGCCAGCCTACGCATTCTGTAGAGACTGCTACTTCAAGGCCTTGCTTTCAAATTATCCAAGGATAACCTTTATTTAAGATCCCCCGACCTCCCGATGCACTTTAGGAGAACACTAAATAACCAGACGGCCGTGGATCGTTATTAAGAGCCCTCTTACCACGTACGTGCGCACGCGAGCGATCGATATTTGGAGGCGCGATTGAAAATATATCCTTATAATGCCGGGGATCTTTTTCGGCGAGTCTTCTATTAATTCTAAAGAAATATGACGAGCTTTGGGATTAAACTTGAATATATGAATATAATGGGAAGTCAAGCTGATCTAGCTAGGGAGTTGATAGAAAGTTGATAGTATTTTATCTATGCCCCGCATTGCCTCACACGATGGTCGGGCCTACAGTGCGAATCGCATGAGGCACTTTGGACTAAAAAGAAAAAGAACAGGGAAAGTGATTCTAATAGAAGCAGGAAAATTTCGATATTACCCAAGACTGCCACGGGGGCTGTCGGTTAGCTCCCTCTAGCAAAAGCAGAGCACGTATTTGCCATTTCATCCTTT
This sequence comes from Morchella importuna, assembly GCF_003444635.1. Lineage (NCBI taxonomy): Eukaryota > Fungi > Ascomycota > Pezizomycetes > Pezizales > Morchellaceae > Morchella > Morchella importuna. Next base: position 956,128 of record NW_025763399.1, on the reverse strand, counting down.
GGGTGTCTGCTAATCCTGGGGTCTGTCTACGTAACCGCATTCCAGACGGCCTTTCCCCGGGTAAGAAGGTATGCAAGCATAAAGCAGACAAGCATTGTCTGATCTCTACAAAAAACCAAAACGGGTAGAGTCTCCACAACTGGAAAGAAATGGACAAGAGGCAAACCAAAATTGCTCGTGATATAGGCATTCCCACCTTATTTACCCATGGAGTAGAGTACCGATAGACCGCGTACTGCCTTTCTCGTAAGAGCCAGCCAACAGGCGGTCGTCATTCCGTATATGGACTAACTTAGACAATAAGAACTATGCCTAAAAACGATATCACTAAGTGCTTTTCTGTATTTTGGCTTAAAGCTCCAAGAGCTAGCTTGCTACTTAATGTTATCTCACACCCGCTTCTCAATAGCTATAGAACCTGTAGCCCCTATAGATACTCCCATATATCCACGGTGTTTCAATATCCTTATATCCTCAATTCTTTGGTTTAAGGCAACATCATGACCGACCTTTCACTCCCGAAGGACTTCTTCTGGGATTTGCTACTGCAAGTATGATAAATTTCTCCATGGTTGAATTCTTTCATTCGTATCTCTATCTCCGATGTTCCCTCATAACTAGCTCACTCGAAACGTTTGATTTTATTTTTATTTCTTTGAAACGCATCTAACATGTATCATTACCAATCGAGGGAGCTGCCAAAGAAGATGGCCGTGGCCCCTCTATATGGGACACCTTCTCACAATATCCCAGGAAAGACAGCCGAATGGGCACCGCGATGTCGCTTGCGACGCTACCATCGCACAACGAGGATGTTGCACTACTCATCCTCTGCGCCAATGCCTACCGCTTCTATCTCTGGTCGCGTGTGATTCCTCTTGGTCGCGATGATCCAGTCAATGAAGCGGGTATTGCATTCTATAAGAACTATGTTGACACTGTAGAAGCGGGCATACCCCTTTCCGTGAACTGTTCATTGGGATCTCCACAGTGCATGACCGCTATCGGCATGTAAGATAAGGTGGAGTTTGAAAGGATTTTGAGAGATATGAAGGCTCATGTTTGAGCGCTGCCGAGGTGAAGCACTGGATCACACTCAACGAGCCATGGTGTTTCAGTGTGTTGGGGTTACAATACGGGATTGTTTGCTCCAGGAAGATGTAGTGACATCCAAGAGCGATGTTGGCGATTCGTCAAGAGAGCATTTGATTGTCGCCCACACTTGCTGCTTGGCGCACGGGCGCGCGGTGAAGGCCTATGCGAAGACTTCAAGCCTAAAGATAGGAATTATCGGTGTCACCTTAATGGTTCGTTATCTCTTTCTACGCTTTGAGCCCCCATTGAAGGCGATAGGCGACTGGACCGAGCCATGGGACCTGCCGATCCCTCGATGTCGAAGCAGCTGAGCGCAAGCTTGAGTTCGCAATCTCTTGGTTCGCTGATCCGATTTACTTCGTTAAATATCCCGACAGCATGCGGAAGCAGCTCGGTGACCGACTTCCCGGTTCACCCGAGAAGTTTGCGCTCGTAAAGGGCTCCAACGACTTTTACGGGATGAACCACTAACACCGCCAACTACATTAAGCACGTAGATACACTGCAGCGGAGGATGACCACCTAAGGAAAATCTCGAGTGCCATTTCTATAACAAGCTGGTGACTGTATCGGCCCAGAGACACAGAGTGTGTGGTTGAGGCCCCATCCAGAGGGTTTCAGGAAACTACTCATATGGTTGAGCAGCGCTATGGAACACCGACTATATATGTTACGGAGAACGGAACAAGCTTGAAGGGCGAGAATGACCTCCCATTGGAAAGATGGTCAATGATGACTTTAGGGCCGAGTACTTTAGAGGATATATCACAGCAATGGCAAGAGCGAGGGCGGAGAGTGGCGTGGATGTGAGAGGCTATCAGCCTGGTCGCTACTTGAGTATGCCTCTCTGCTATATTCCGATCAACTATATGTTACAAAGCTAACGGTTTTTTCTTTCTATAGTAACTTTGAATGGGCAGAGGGTTATGAGACAAGGTTTGGGAGTCCAGGGACTACAAAGGGCGACAGAAGAGGTACCCCAAAGAAGAGTTTAAGGTGATTGGGGAGGTGTTTAACCAATGATCAAGAAGGATTAAGAGCGGTGGAAATTGTCGCCCCTCTTCTGTTTCTCTTGTAAGATTACGCCGCACTTTAGCTAGCTAGTCAAAAACAAAATACCATTGATTGCAAGAACAAACAAACCTATACCGTGTTTTTCCGGTGCTTGAAATTCTGTAACTTGATGGACGGCAGATTTACAGAGTCTTCTTACCCATTTCAATGACTACATGTATATGTGTATCTCCTTGGAACGAGTATTGCGTATAAGATACGTGACTATCAGTTATACTACAACTATGGCCAACTTATGGCGAAGAATAGGTGGTGTGACAGCCTGTCCTCAATTATGTCGTATAAAGCTAGAAACTCAAGTAGTCCTAATAATATCATCATCATTTCTCTCATCCAATAGTTTGGTTTTGCTACAGCCATTGGAAACGTAGTACTGGGCCTTAATACAGTATTCAGAGTTGAACTACACATCGTAAGTACTGTCTGAATGCGCTTTGATAATCTATCAACGGAACATCACTAATTCGCCAATTGATCCACTCTCAACCACAGATTCTCTCTCCAAATTTGACAATCAGGTTATTCGCAATCATACATACCATTCCCTCACGGAAAGTCCAATACCGGAGAACACCGTACCCGGTGATAATACCTGGTATACAGCCAAAACACCATATACCAAGTACTCTAGACGTCCTGGATCATCCGGTTTATATATTTCCCCTCTCTTCTCTACTCTTCTCTACTTTGTTTTGTTTCCGTGTTTATATTACCAGTATTCTTCCGTCCCGTGCCTGCATTGCATAACGCGGGTCCAAAAAAAAAAAAACTATCTCTACATCTCAAGAAGCATCTCTCATTATCCCATTATCCAGAACACCGGTTAGCATAATATAATTAGTTATCTATAGTAGCACACATATGTGAGGACGTCTCTCCACCCTATGAAAAGACCCCGCCCACAAAACCAAAAAAAAAGAAAAGAAAAGGGCAAACTAAAGGGTAAAAGAAGGCAGCCAGTAGAAAAAAGAAAAGAAGTCGCACATACGCGTTCCACATGACCGGTAGAACCTACTCTAATCAACTAGGTAGTTGGGTAGGTAACTACTCGCGACCAGCAACAAGAACCCGAAAATGCACGTCCTAATCTGCAATTTCCATTGGAGTAGAAGTCAAAAATACACCAAAGAATTGCAGCTGCATATTCGGGTTCTTGTTGCTGGTCGCGAGTACAACCTAAGGGTAGGATGGGATGATTACTAGCTTAAAGGGATGATTTTATGATTTGATGAGATGATGATATGCGCGTCATGAGAAATCACCATCCAGCTGGGGTGGCCAATCGGAAAAAAAAAAAGAGGACAATATGTACTCTGGGCCAGGGAAGGTATTAATTTGCAGATAGTCAGGGACGATTACGAAAAGGCCTTTTTCTTTTTTCTTTTTTTCTTTTTTCTTTTTTCTTTTGGTAAGTAATTCAATTCAGCCTTGGTTACTAGCTCAGTTGTGATAGGTACATGTAGTTACTGACACGTACAAGTAGGGCTTAGTTAGTAACTAGAGCACTCCACATCATCGTGAACTGCGCTGTTGCTGATCCCATCCATCTGGATCATGAGAAATCACTTCATACACTAACCAAGCTGCTAGCTAGCTGCGGGGCGCCGCGCCGTGCTGCCGGATTATGCAGGGGTTGTCGGATGAGATGGTGGTTAACGTTCCCTTTGAGCCTCAATTGTTGGTGTATGTATGTCTAGTCTGCCAAGGTGAGGGGAAACGGATCCAGCGACGCGCAGATGGATGCTCAGTGTAGGGTGTAGAGTAGTTTGGAGCACAGGGACAAGGCAGAAGAGGTACTGTAGGTACAGATGGATTAGGTACTGTGTGCAGCAGGAGCTTCTTCGGAGTTGTCTCTCGCTCGGCGGCGGCCCGTCTATTTGTACATATTGGGGTCAGAGCCGAATCCCGAGAGTTAGACAAAACACGTGAGGCTTCCCCAGCCTGTGATTCGGCCGCTTCCGAACACCACCACCGCCCACCCCCTCGTTGCTCCGATGCCGAAACAACAACAGACTGCTAGATACACACACACATGCCTACAACAAGACAATGATGCCGAATTGAATTGAATTGAACTGGACCATGTACTGAATTGAATTGAGTCTCCGTATCCCGCCCCCTAGATGCCTAACCTGTACGTTACCTAGCTATTACCTACATGTACTTTGATTCACCCACTAGGCCTGCTACTAGCTATGTAGCTAGCTAGCAGTCCTTCACCGCACACCGCACACCGCCAGCCAAGTAACCAGCTAGCTGTCCCTTTGTGTGTGCACTGTTCACCCGGTACGGTAGTTGTGGTAGACAGCACCAGCACCAGCACCAGCACCACNCGGTTGCATAGACTCTCATCCAGTGCTGATTCATTACATCCCCATACGACTGATTGTATTTCAGCCAAACCAACCATAGGAATGACACAACTCGCTAAGGAACCAGACCACACACACTCAAAGTACTGGTGATGAAAGGAATCCATCCCATGCACCGTAGAGTAGTGGCGGTTCGTAAACCGATGATAGGACGCTACATAGCTTTCAGTACTAAAGTAGCAAAAGAACAGGTTACCCGCTACCTAGATAGATGCGACCCTAGGGAAGTATAGATCTTTGGACTAACCAAAATAATTATGGCCTGGAGAATATAAAAGCTTTCATGTAGTATCTAAAGATCGCACCTCCGGGATGTTATCCACATAAATCAAAGACCCGCATGTAACAAGATGTGCCCAAAAGAACCGTTCTTGGCCGAAACATTGGATGGGACCTATTTTTTAAAAAAGATAATGGGTGTTCAGTTTGATCGTGGAATTACTAAGCGGGATTCGAACCCGGTATCCGCTGTCGTCATAAGTTTCCTAAACCGGAGGCATATACCACTATGCTAACCGAAGCTGAAGGACTGCCTGCTGCGGAGGATGGTAAACACACACACAGACGCAACACCCGGGGATGTGGAGGGACTATAGTCAAGGATGGTGGGCGTCGATGGTTGTGTCAGAGGGCCTGTAATATCGCCCCGAATACTCGCCCGGTCGTGATATGGACGTAATTAAGGGTGCCCAAGATACTTCGGGTTCCCACAATCGGTGCCGGAGAAGCGGGTGATAGAGGTGTCAACAACGTAGTGTATACTTATACATGGATTGAGCTGGCGACGTCGCGTGGGCACCTCGGCGCGCTCAAGGTCAACATGAGGACAAAAGGATCTAAAGTTGGAAGTGCCAACTTGCTCGGCGGGATTTTCTCTCATCACCAGTTAGTTCAAGACCACTCCGTATCCTTCGTATTTCTAAGATGTTCTTCACCAATCTTTTGTGAGTTAGGGTTGACCGGGAAGGAGAAACTCGAGAAAAGAGACACATCACCACAAGCGATTCATTCGACACCCTTCCTCGTATAGATGGGCGTTTTTACACTTTGAATTAATGTTTTTAACTACCATGTACATCTCAACGTTCATTCTTCGCTAGGAATTCACAGTATAATACCACCTGAGTCGTCTATGACTATTTTTTCACCTTTGCGGAATTAAAAATAAAGAACCTTCTCTGCTCAACGTTGTAAGTGTGTGAGAACGGTATTGAAACCATATATACCCGGAACATGTAACGCAATTCTAGCAAGAGCGGAGAGCTAAATAACAGCCTACCACCACCTAAGAACTTTCAATATCCTGACAGCTCACGCTCATCCCACACCGGAAAGGACTAATAGGACAGGGGCACATACCCAAGACCCCACCCCTCGTTGGTAGATATGCTGGGCTAGGAGGAACAATCAGCACAAAACAAGTAATCCCCCAGAATGTACAGCCTACCACTCATCTTGTGAATCCTTTCAATATCACTCAGCTCACGCTCAGCATATACCGAAGAAGATCTAGAAGACCAGGGCACGCCCCCAGGCCTAACACCTCAAGGTTGTTATACAGTGCGCGAGAACTGTAACCCATAAAAGACTTTTCTCCATGCATCCCCCAGACTGTTTCACCTGGTAGATGAAAATCGGCCAGATGATACAGCCTACCGCTCATCTTGTTACTCTTTCGGGGCTATCACTTAGCTCACGCTCAGCAGACGTAAGTCGAGGAATAAAAAGACCAGGGCACGCCCCCAAGACAAAGCCTACATGATCTCTACACACAATGACAGAATGAACTGGGGCCCACAAAGTATCTCCTCCAATGACCGATGCATGGTACTTCAACTTCGCAGCAGCACATGGACAGAAAACAAGGCCTACCGCTCATCTTGTTAGTTATTTTAAAGGTACAACTGAGCTCATGCCCGGAAACCATAGTAAAACAACTCAGAAGACGAGCGCACGCCCCCAAGCCCAACCCCACATGATTGATATTCCTAAACCCAAGTCCACAGTTTCTGGTCTTTCATGTGATAAATGACACAAACGCATACAACAAGAGAACCCAGCCTACCGCCAATCTCGTTTACTGTTCCTAGCTGGGCCTAGACGTGACCATAGCAAAGGAAGAGTTGACAAGACAGGGGCACGCCATCTCAAAATTGAGGCACAGAGGTATTAGCCCACTAGGTTACGCATTACGTTGCGGTATTACTCAAAGAGCAATGCCAGCAGGATAGTTCAACCTGCAACCCATCTTGTAACCTATCGTGAGCACACGAGAAGTTAGTAGAGACACGTCCTCAGAGCGGTTACAAGATGGGAGCACGCTTCGGTGTCGCAGCAACAAGGAACACGACCGAGTATGTGAAAGATAACCTAAAACGATAATTCACTCCCAGGTGCCACAACATTAGAACAAGGCTTGAAAGAAGGAGACGAAGTGCCATACTTTCCGTACCATACCACCACTAGGCCTGGGGGATCAGAGCCTCAGCCCATCCTATCCTAGGTGCTAAATCAGTTACGCGACTAGGCTCCTGATCAACAACGGTTATGAGACCAGATGGGGCGCTCAACCACCCCAATGATGTCTGTGCCCCAGTTCTATGTGATTCGTTAGAAGGATTTACATAAATAGGAGAAGGAAAGGGATACCGGATTTTCATACCTTTTTTAACACCACTAGTATACATGCACGGCCTACCACCCATCCTGTGAGCATCCGTAATGTGTTTGTCATTGACAGAGTCTGGACGAACTCATTGCGGATGCACAGGACAGGGGCACGCTCTGTTTTCATAGTGATATTACTGGAAAGGCTGGAGCCTCAATGGGGATCACGTGTACTTGAGCTACATAGTTTCCACTTGCTCAACATTGTTATCCTCACACAGCCGGTGAAGGCAGAGCGTAAGCGGTGGTCTATCAACGTGAGTAAAATATTGGTAAAAGTGTTGAGTTTTGAACAGAAGCGGGGAGATAACGTACCATGTTAAGTCTCCACTCAGCGGTCCATAAAGAACCATCAACCAGCTGGGAAACCCCTCTTGGTCCTCACTCCTGAGCAGCACGCTAGTATTTACCAGTGGTGGAGCAAAAAGAAGAGGGGGGGGGGGGGGGGGGAAGAAGTAGAAAACTCTGAATGGAGGGATATCTTCTCAGGAAGCTAATCTCACAGTGTTGTCGGTGAAATGAAAGGCCGAGAATAGAGATTCGTGAAATATTGAAGGAGAGACTGGAGGATGAATGTTGATGGCGGGTTTATATGTGTGAAGTGGAGCTAAAGAGGGGAAACATAGAAAGGTCGACAGGAACTTAGGGACAGGTTGGCCAGTTTTGTGCGTCTAGCGCGGGGCAGGAAAAATTTGGGGCGCTAGTCACTTTACGGACGTTGTGTGCGCAGTAGAATGCTTTCGTTGCAAGAGGTAACGCTTGCTCAAATCTAGCCAGGGTGATATCGTGGACTACATGAGTCTGGGATGAAGGTACTCTGGAAGAGCCGCGTCCCGGGATATCAGTTGGGAAGAAATATTTATCTCTTTCGAACCTTGAATCGTTACCTCTCGCTCTTCTTGGTTTTTAATGAAGTTGGCTCGAAGGAGTAATATTTTTCTGTGGAGTGGGAAATGCGGGTTGGGATCAGAGAAATTATTTAAATCTAGCATATACTGCTCATTTCTCCGTACAAAAAGGGCAAAGAGCGTAGGGTAGGATCGAAAAACGGAAACCTGGTGGGAGGGATGGAAAATAGAACCTCGGTGAAGAGCATAATTACCTATCACTACATGATCCGATATAATTGATCTTCTCATGATAAGTATAGATGAGTGCAAGTTTACGTGGAAGTCTAGACTCTAAAGAAATCGATATTTATTTTACTTATTTTACTTCAACGGCAGTGAGATGACACCACTTTTAAGTACATAATGGAAATACTCGCGCTCAAAACGGTACCAGGCATCCAGCCAGCACAATGCTCTCATTCCCTTATGCCGCTGATCGCATGATGCACTCTCATATCATAATGGTGATACGGTGGCGCGCTGGCGGTAGATTTCAAAGCAAGGATCAATGACCGCCTGCTCTCTGCGACAAGAAAACAATGTAGGACTCTCGTGAGATGCCTAGTAATATTACGCGGAGTAGTGAGTACCGGCTCCTAGTAAGGCCGAATTAGAAATCACATGTGTTCTGCGACGCACGAGAAACATAGCCCCTATGAAGTATGCGAGTTATGTCCATATGTTCATCGTTTAATAACCAAAGTTAAGAAACCATGGTACTTTCATTGAGATTTTAAAGGGACATGCTGGATGCAAACTGAAGCGATTGCTAAGTGGAATACCGCATGTCTAGTTTGCATATTGCGGTAATGAACATTTGGAGAAAGATCTCCCGCAGGAGGAACCCACAAACAGGGCAGAAGCACGCTCTCCACTTTATATAGGCACACATGTATCTCTCAGCAGTTAACAGTTGGACGAAGAGGGGAAGGGGGAAACCGAGAGGATAAAGACTTGTCCGGAGACAGGGACGTAGGAGCCGAACAGCCTGCGGCGTTTCCTGTCTTCATACTCCTCTCCACGCGATCGTCCGACCAAGGAGGAGGAGAGTTAGGAGACAAGAGACGGGCACGCTTTCAACTCCCTCCATGATAGACGTTGTGTGGGAAAATCGGGACAGCAGATTGGGGACGGATAGTGTGTAGGTAGCGGGAAAAGGCGGCGGTGAGCGCGCGAGAGGAAAGAGAAGAGAAAAATTAACAATCTACTACAAATCCTGTCTTGGTCAATCAAGACTGCGACCGGAGATCGCTGTTGGCGAACATGACAGGACATGAGTACATGTTTAATTCCGTGTTGATTGAGCACATGAAAGTTAAGAGAATTAGACGGCGTTGTTTAAGAAAGCGAAATGCCAAGGCGCTCACACACGGGCTAAACACAAGTTAACGGCAGATGGCGCCTGATGGAGGACATCTAGCTCTCCGACCACGTTGCAAATATTTGTGACATTATTGTACAATAATGACGCCGGCTCTGCTTCCTCACTGATTCCTTGCTCAGACTCAACGTAAATCTATCTAGGATCTTCGTATCGTGTTCTCTGGCCATGGGAACAGGGTTAGGGTTCGATGGTGTGAGCGGTGTGGCATTTCTACCATTCGCAGTCGCCTACAGACTTGAGCATACTTTACTAACAAATATCTTTTCTGTATCTACGCATACCGGCTGTATTCCACCTGTAGGCCCTCCTCCGACTCGTTCAATAATGTGTAATAGGCGGGCCTCACCTAACACGCGCACCCGCGAATAACCACATCCAAGAGCTGTGGAAAATGAGCGCGGATCAGCTCGGGTTTACGACCTTAAGTAAAGAATCCTAGTGAAAGGCCCAGGGAGAAACCCGAAGCGTAGGTCACGGCTCGCCCCACAAGGGGGGGGGGGGGGCGCATGAGGCTGGCGCAAGGTCTAACATGAATCTATTTTTTAATACATGACAGTTAGAAATACAATCCGTAATTCAGAATCAAATATAGGTAACATCACTGGCGGCTTCTGTTGTTAATGGCGTGCGATCGGCGGAGTATAAACTTTGTAATTTAGAGGCGTTCGAAATCTCATTGGGCGCGGTGCGTGTTGCGTCCGCGTGGTGGCGGATGATTTTGGCGGGTGCGAACTTTTAGATATTGGTACATCAGAGGAGCGCGCGTATATGAACGTCAACATACATATCACTATGGGCCCTGTGAGCCATGCACAGCACTGTGTAGCGTTAAGAAATCCATGTTGGAGATGTTCACCTCACTGAGACTAGGTGAATGAAGACGACCTCTCTCGAATCGATTTGTTAGCCCAGGGATGAACGTGCTCGTATCGTGCGTGTTTTACCCACAGATTTTGCGGATCACCCTTGTCCAGTTATAACCACCCTTACTCCTAGAAGTACGTGGCATCGAAACCTGGTGTGTTATGTTCAGGCATGGGTATCTAAGGGATGCGCTGGTGGGTAATCGGAGTAATAAAGATCCCAATCCCACAGGTACTACACCTAACCCTTCAGAACAAATTCATCTTCACTCATAGGCAAATCCCTCTCCTGGCCAAAGATAGTGGCAAACGAACCCAAACCCGCAAAGTCAGCCACCCAGAGACCTCCGCAATCACTAAACACGACGAACACCGCCTGCTACTAATTTTGTAATCCTGCGGGACCTGTGCTCGCTCCGAGAAGAGTCGCTCTAGAAACTGGGATAAAAAACGTTGATCACGCCTGTCACTGGTATAGTTCCCACACATGCGGGCACTTTCAAGGACATTAAAAAGGGCCACCCCCCAGTTCTGTGGACCCCTCTCACCTCCAAGATGTGACTTGCAAACGTATAGTGTAGACAGAGCCTACTGCCATTCTGTTACTCTCCAGGATCAAACCCATGCATGGCTGGGTTTTCTTTCAGGGAATAACAGAACGGGAGCACGCCAATACATCGCCTCGCCACAGGCCACCAGGCACAGGGCTAAGTTAATCACCTTATCTACTTTCGAGACCAAAATTACACCCGTTATCGAAGCCGCTCAAAATTAACGTCTGTGACGATATCCGTAAAGATGGGCAAGAAAGCTTCAATAGCGCGGCGCAAGAAACTACCGCTGAGCTCCCAACGTTTATCTGTGCCGTGATCAAGAAAGTAGGTTTAACAGCTACCTACGCTCCATGTTGTTACCTTCTATAATCGATATTCTCGTTTGTACAAGTCGATTTAAAAAAATAAAAACACAGAGGCACGCCCTGTTAATTCCCTACTCCGAAAATATCAATCAAGAAAGTGGATAGCAGCTGTCTACGCCCGATGTTGTCAAATCCCATGATGAATCCTCTGCTGGGCAAAGTTCCTTTCAAGGACCTGACAACATAGAGGTACACCCCGTTATTCCACTACTCCAGAAGATATCACTGAAAGAAAGTGAATAGCAACTGCCTACGCTCCATGTTGTTGAAACCCATAGTGAACCCTCTGGCTATCAGAGAAACAACAGGAGAGCCAACAACACAGAGGCGCGCCCAATCATGATCCAAGAGAATGCCCCAGTGTCCCAAAAGAGTGTTCATCGAGGCCTGCCATTCGTGTTGTTCAGGATACAATGCCAAAAACTGTTTATCTTTTTTTGCACCTACTCGTAACAGCAAAGAGGCACGCCTCTTATCCCACTCGATCCGAAGAGGGCACTTTGGTAAAATAGAGTATAGATTACTGCCTACCGCCCATGTTGTCAACATATTATCCGCAACCCGTAGTGGGAGCAGGTCGAATACATGACAACACAGGGGCACGCCATCACTCTTTTTGCCAGATAGGGACTTAATGCTAGCTACAGCCCAAATTGTTACTCCAACCCCTTCGGCCGCGACCGGAGAAGGTAGGGGTGACAATATAGGAGCACGCCTAGTTGGGTCTTATCCCACTCGTAAGATGCTCGGCACCGATTTAGGGGCATATAGAAACTTAGGGCACGCATCTATTTTGTTCAATGAGGTAGAACACAGAGACCACGAAGACGACCTACACTCCATTTCGTTGAGATACTTAGGCTGCATTCAAGCAAGACACTGAATCTATGCAGGACCCAAGATACTCAACGAAACGGAGGCAGGCTGCTTGCGGTGGATGTGCTCCAGGCGGATACTTAGTGAGGGTTCAAGTGCAGAGAATAGGGGGTTCAGAAAGCTGGAGTAGAATGAGCGGAGATGGAACTTATCGTAAGAATATCTTTTTGTATGATGTGCGGGAATCTGAACGTGTGCACCACCAAAAACATTCGCTAGTGGAAGAAAAAAAGCAGCTGAGAAAAAAAAAGAACGAGACAGAGTGTGGGAAAGAAAGTGATTGTGTATAGAAATATCTCTTCTCCACTCAAACATATCTCCTGGTTGGGAAAGAAAGACAGGCGAGCGGGAGGATTCGTTGTTGTGTGGAAATTTGTGGGAAGGAAAGAATTTTCAACGTGGGAATTTAAGATCTGAATGCCAAGCCCACTTTGCCGGTGTCTTTCCATATCTTCCTGCCCCACTGAAAATTTTTTTCAGGAGGCCGCAATGAGTTTAGCTCGGCGACACCGCTCACGTGCGAGCGAGGACTCACTGTGGGCATGTCTTCATCTCAATGTTCAGCTAAATTATTTCGATTTCGTCTCAGCAGACAGGATACTGTTTCCATTACCGTGAAAATTAGTCCGGCGCCAGATTATCAAGGGGCTGGATTGATAGGATTAGGGCTATAGGATTTTACCCTCCTTGCCCACTTGATTGTCGTTTTCGAATCCCGCAGGGATCCACTTTCAAATGATTTTTTTTCACTATTACCTCAGTCCTAATGCTGAAATCCCAATTTCCCCTACCCACCACCCCTCGGCGCCCCTGCTCTGCTTACCCACGGAAGACAGACAGGGCTATACCAATGTTACATTTATGCGTGCGTTTACCATCTTCCCCAGCACCCAGTCCTTCAGCTTCGGTTAGCATAGTGGTATATGCCTCCGGTTTAGGAAACTTATGACGACAGCGGATACCGGGTTCGAATCCCGCTTAGTAATTCCACAATCAAACTGAACACCCATTATTTTTTTTTTCTTTTACCCCGGCTGAACCTTTGAAACGAGAGGTTCTCTAATCTAACCATCGGCGCCCTCTACCGATGGCCGATAAACACAACAGCCTCGTACCCATCTCCCACTTTTAAACCTCCGCTCACCCCCCACTACCTAAATAGATCCTCTTACTGACGCCGCAACACAGAGAGCACAAGCGCCTTTTGCACTTTTTCTCGTCCCATTCCACCGAAGAGCGCACTACCTTTCGCTTCACTACAATGCTCCACCTACGGAGCAGAGTAAGACTTATAAACAGAGATGGCCAAATCTAGCACCTCCGGATCTGACTCCCTCTCCTCTCTTGCATCCATCGTTACCCGATATCGCTGAATGCTTTTCCCCCGGGTGGGTCACACAGCTGGACATTGGTTTTTACCGACACCAGCAGGCCCCAGGCCACAGTGTACCCGGCACATGTCGCCAATGCCACTCAAGATGAAGCCAGTCCACACGAGCAGCTATATCTGTCCTCTTCATACCACCGAGCACTGCTTTACCGTGAACCGGTGAACAGGGCTATTCCGGTGGTTTCGTTGCCCTCCACGGAAGGGTAGGTGTACCACCTTCTACGTTATCTTCCTGAGTGTACGTTGCCGGAGGACAAGTGGTGTCATCTGGACGCCAGCCTTAGGTGTTTATAGCACTACACTCAGGCCAGATATCTATTTTTGATAATGGTGGCGGATATAAATAGCTAGCTGGTAGTCCTAGATGCGACATGTCGCTAGATCCGAGCTGACTCAGAGTATGGACTATGGGGAAGACAGATCACCTCCGAGGACGAGACCTCCTAATATTTGCTGCGAGTGATTGGGGGGGGTATGAGTGGGAGTGAGTTGGAACATCACAGGGGTCCCGAGAGCGCGGTAAACATGAGTTTCTAAGGCGGGCGGGTGTTCTGGAGATAATAAATAAACACTGCCGCTGGCCACCTGGTAAGATATAGGCCCACGATCGCATGGTACCTAAGGAGGAGTATCACGATGTAAGTGGATATGTGAGCTGGGAAGCGAGCATAGTCGTGCGGTAACTTTCAGATATTCCTGGGTCGTCGCGAGTAATATTGTTACACAATGATTAGCTGGAGGTCTCTGGAAGCCGGAGGTCTGAATGCCGCGACTAGTACTTGGAAACGGCATGATGCAGAAGAGGTCTATATGCACGAATGCGTTGCCGTGAACCGTAAAGCAATGAGTTACGATGGAAACTGGAGGATTTGTTTTGTTTAGAGCGCCCTTTAGTTGTCCGGATGATTCGTGATATCTGCTATCTGAGCTTCTGCAGCTGGGCATGTCTCTGGGTTTATGTTTATGCTTCCTTAGTTGTTGGGCACTTGCAAGTGCTTCGCCAAGATCTCCGTATATCCACTAGAAGTGCGAACTTTTCTTAATAGCTTAACCCTCCGTATTGAGGATTTAGGCTGTAAAGATACCCTTCACTAACTTGTGCCCTACTTGAAAGTATGATATGAACTACATATCCTCCATGAAACATCCGGTCACCTGATTTTGTTGCTTGCGACGTCCATATATATCCTCACCCACCACAATTCACATTGTGCTCGGCTATCCTACCCGCAACATTAAGGTTTACGGTAATAAAGAGGGAATCACAGACTATCACTCGACCCTCAATATTCGGGAAAGAGAGGTTTTGAAAGATAATAGCGACTTGGGAGAATATAGGAACTTCATAGAAAAGCGGATTATACTTGAGCTTATCCCCTTCGGATCAGAAGTGGTGTAGGGTGTAAAGTTTTATTTCATTAATATGGTTTAGAAGATGATAACATTTTCAATATAATGGGAGATTAGAGCAAGGTTATCGGAATAAGAGGATAATGAAAGGTACTACTCATTCAAGCTAACTATGTATTGAATTGAGTATCAGGTCGATTACGGAAATGGCGAAATCGCCTTTGACGTCTGGGACACCGGATTCAATGAATTAAACAAAAAAACAAAATCTGGGACACCGGACCATCAATTATCACTCGCTTCTTCAATCCTCGAAAAGGAATATTTTTGAAAAATTCTGTCACGATCGAGGTAAAGTACATGGATGGGGTATCATATACCAGGCCACGGAATTGCGCTACTCTTTGGGTTGAAAACGACAAGGAGGTGTGAAAGACAAGCTTGAACGGGAGTGTTTATTGACCCGGATTTAGGAAAGTCTTTTTCGAAATTAGTGCTATGGTAGTAAGAAAACGCCTTTGCTGCTAATATTAATGTTTTGGAAAATCTCCGATAACTTGGAACTTCAGTCTTAGTAGAGTAGAATAAATTCCATTTGTTCTCGAACTATGCAGTGTCAAGTGATATCTCATGACTGCGGCTTAAAGTTGTTTCGAGATATTTTTATATCTCTGGTTATGGAAAGAAGCTAAAACATTGAAACACGAATATGGACAGAACATGATTTGTGGGCACTCAGCCGTGCTGCTCATCATGTAGTTGGGTGTGATCACCGCGTTGTTCGGGAGCAACATGCCCCCATCGTGTTACCACGCATAGAGAGTGCTCATGGTGCGATCCGCGCTCCCTGGACCGGCATAGGCAACATGATGAGGGCACGTCCTCGGCCAAATGCAGGCGAACCTACCCCCAACTTGTAACGGTGGCTAACATAGTAGAAAAGAAGTGTCGCTAGCCGCGACGAGTTAGAAGCACGTTTCTGCTCTAGTTTGGACTATCGTGGTAGGCCAGGTGGCCGACCCTGAGACCCGAATGCAAGGGATATTATAGTTGAAAGACCGGTTTGATGGGAAATATACCTAGACAAAGATCATTAGCCTACCAAACTCTGTCGATGCAGAACTCGCCTCCGTGTACTGTTTGAATTGCAACCTACAGTCCTTTCTGTTGACGATCCCAGTATAGTCACCACCAGAAATGAGCAGAGGGCGCACCGACAAAAAGAGGTTCACGTTCCACCTAGAAAACCTCAGCTAAACCGCAATGAAACAACTCTAGCCCATGCCCGAAGTAATTCACCCTCTACCCTACAATGGCAACCCACAGTCCCCCTTGTTGCCTATCCATGCAATAGTCGCCACTAGGAACAACCAGAGGACTCGACAACAAGAGAGGTACACGTTCCACCAAGAAAGATTAATCCACAGCCCCACTAAACCGCAATTAAACAATTGTATTCAATACATGACGTATTTCACCCACTATGCCACAATGGCAACCTACAGTCCCTCTTGTCGCCTATCCAGATCATAGTCACCTCTAGGAACGACCAGCGGGCTAGACAGCCGACGAGAGAGGTGCCCCTTCCAACGAGAACAATTAAGCCACAGCGTCACTAAACTGCGGTTAAGCAATTGTATCCAATGCCAGGATTGATTCATCCGCTACCCCTCTATGACAACCTGCATCCCCACTTGTTGGAGTGAAAGTGAAAAGGTCGAAGTGTTCCAACTATTCCAATTGCTCCAACAAGTCAGGTGCACGTTTCCAGGGGGCCTAGTATTCTAAATAGCCCTTATCAATTACGAAAAAGAAGGGAAACCTATTAAGACAGGAAAGAGGTCAGCGAAATTCCCAAGCAGGGCCTTAATTAGAACATTATAACCGACGACAAACGGACACGCAACAAACTAAGAGTTCTTACAAGAAAGGATATCCAACACCCACCCCGTCATGTTACTCTCTAGGCGAGCCCTTGAATGCATCACTAGTACATTTTGGGGAGTAACAAGAGAGGGGTACGTTTCTGGTGTCGAAGTCTTGAAAAAGGTTGGAATCCAATTTTTGGGTGGGTATTTATAGGAGGATTTGGTGTCGAAAAAGAGAATGGAACGCAACGAACAGAAGAGGGGTTTTGCGTGTTTTCTGTGTGCTTGTCACGTGCGGTATGACTGTGTTTTGTGCGAAGGGGGTCTTGGGCCTTATCCTGAGCATCCTACTAACGCAATTCGGTAACTGCCGCTGGGGACGAAAACCTGATATCAGACACTTTGAAGTTTACACGATGCAAACTTAATCTAACTCCCTAATGAACTCATTAGAGCATTTATGCGTCTTTTGACATGATGTGCTTTTCAACCACTCCCATAAGCGGCCGTTATGCTGAGAAGAGTCCGGGCGTTGGGGGTATTCAAGGCAATGCGGGGAATAGAGATCTTGCAACCTCTGTCGGCGATGGCCTACATACGTTCTCTCTTCATAATTCTAACTAATCTCCTACAAAGGCCACCTAGGCACCGGAGACACAGACAGTTGGTTGCCTAATGCGTTCAGCTCGGGGAAGCTTGGAATCACCGGGGCCTATGGTGAATTGGACTTTCATGTATTCATATTACCAACACCGCGACCGACAAAACACAAGGAGAAAGGGCAGCACGAAACCGCGATACACGAGCCCCCGCATTATCACAAGCTGTGCATGTAGTGCTACAGAACCTTCTACTTGTGTGCGGAAATCTTAGTTGCGGCTTACGTTTCACCTTGAGGCTAGATCACCGCCCACTCCATGTTGGTCAGCAAAAATAACGTGTTCAAATTTTGTCAGAGGCAGTGCGGCAATCCTAATTAAGAAAGCGCAGAGATCTAGTTTCGTCAAGGGATGTATATGGTTCCGACTTAGGCAACCTTCCAGGATGTCATTTTGTTTATCTCATATGTGGACTGTGGTTATCAAACACGCGCACACCCCCTGCCCCACGTGAGGTTGTCCACGATTGAAAGGGATAGGCTATAGTCCTTGTATTAAGATCTAATGGGGACATGAGTGGCTTGAGTGGTTCATGGATAGATGGACTATAAAAAGAAACAGATACCAAAGGCGTCCCTTACTCCATATGTTGTCACGGAATGCAGGTAGCGCTAGTTAGAGATATCTTAGATCAAGAGCCCACTTTGAAGACTGAAGACAAAACACCAAAATGTCTTCCTGATTAACCTTTTCTTTCTCTGATAAAAAGAAAATTGGAATTGCCTACATCAATAGCGAAAAAAAGAAAAGAAAAGAAAAGAAAGAAAACATAACATTTCCCACGTCTTGTCGCTATCTAGCTAGTGGCCCTATCATTCCGATGAGAATCCCCTGGCCCAGGTAGCTATGATTAAACGGTTCGGATTTCTCTGGAGTCTAAGACAGGCAACCAACTCTTACTATATGCCCCTCCCCAACCCCATGACCCGTAGGCGCCGACGGTATATAGTTCAAAGTGTCGGAACATCTACAGGTTGGCCATCATGGTACGTACCAAGTAACTCCACCAGCAGAAACAAGACAGGGGCACGGCTCAGGCCACCTGCGCACCCCAGGAGACCTTTCCGCTCTGATCCTCCAACCTTACCACCGCCCCCCCAAACCCCGCCCTCTAGCCAGCCTAGGGAGCTGGTGTTCTGAACCGTAAGTTTAAGGTTATAAGCGTGAAACCGTTTCCTCTTCCAATGGATAGCTGTCCGAAGAAGCCAGAGGGCGGGCTTCCCGCCGGTGTCTTCTTTGTTCTTGATACGTGTTGACATGGTGAAGTGGCCTTTTCGAGGAATACCTTGAATAGTGTGATATCTCTCAAGGATACCCTTCTCAGTAACCACAAGTGGTATTATCGCGCCAAAGCTATTTTCTAGTAAGGGTCAAGAAAGATGTTCCTCATAGAGGGGGTTGCACAGATAAGGTGAATAAGGCTTTCTACTGGAGAACAGGAACGTAAACTACCTCCGGAAGTGAGGGTAGTTGACCCCTAAGCAAATTTCACAGCGAAGAGTGTAGTCAAAGAAGATCAAGAAAATTTGGTTATGTATTTATTTCTTCATGACTGAATCCCCTGAGAATAAATAGCGGATAACCAATGCACGAGGTATGAGAACGCGATGGGCGCACGTCCTCAGTTGTTCACTAGAACCATTTCCATACTTCAACCGGACTCACAGGATAGCTTCTAAGCCCTGGTGGGGGGAAGCTCAAATATTTCCTGTCTCTAGGGCTTTTAGGGTAAAGAATATTCATTTTGCACGATGATCAATGTGAGAATGTTATAGGCAGAAAACCTACCCATTAAATTGTTGTCGGCGAAAAGGTACGAAGATGAGATCTCTCGTTGCTCGTCCCCGACACAGGATAGGGGCACGCCTCACCCACTCTCTTCCCCTAGTATCTCGGTCTCGGAAACTAGAACCCGCTACTACAGTTCTCCTCTAAGGGTCTCCGAGCATAGAAAGGCCCTGTGCATAACCTTTAGAGCCTGGAAGGGAAAATAAATAGTAGGTGAGATTCAAGGCTACATCCTTGACTTGCTAGGCTCCGCAGACTATATAGGGAAGCCACAGGACAGCCTGCCAACTGTGTTGTTACACCCATCGTCCATTTCGCCTGAAGGGGAAATCTTCGAGAGATATAAGAAGTCAGTAGCACGCCTCTGCTGAGCTTACGCTCATTCACGAGCCACACAGAAGACTAGTGCAAACAAGACGGCTTTTGAGGGACATTTCGTCTCTAACACTAGAAATGAATTGAAGTTAGAGACTGTTCAAGTGATCGATGGATGTACAGTGCAACTCACCATATAAAATTAAGATAAATACCGAGCTCACACACATCTTCATCAAAACCGATAACCTGCCTCCCATTCTGTACCAGCCTCAGCGCTTCTCAGAGGAAAAACGCTTTGAACCAGACAGAAACAGGGGCACGTTCTGGTTTATTCTGAGCAAACGGTAGATGAGGATAGCGCGAGGTGTCATGACATTCTCTGACGACGGGGAGAGGAAGAAGATGGATTGGGAAGGGTAGCTAAGAGGTAGGTGAGCATAAGAGAAGACGGGAGGAGAAGGGCAAACGAGTAAGGAATCTTGATAACACATGGAGATGAAAAACGTTGGTGTTGGTGGTCTATGTGATACAGAGGGAAGAGGCAAGGCGACGTTCCAAGGCAGGGTGGGTTCTGTGCGTGGCATGTGTGGTGCGGGACCGCTGAGGGCTAGGGCATGGATGCCTTGCCAAAGGCGGTCTAGCGGCATGAGGACTGAGCGGAACGGAAAATACGCGGGTGGTGATGTTTTACGTAACAAGGCGGTAACTACGGAAAACTCCGAACACACTTGCCGCGTGTTAGATTGCGCCCGTGCCAGGACGTCATCTACAGATGTGGCGATCCTTGATATTTTTCTCTCGACAGCCATTCCTTCAATGCTTTTCCTTCCAACTTCAAATTCTTTACTTCCATTTTGGCCTGCAGTATTCGATCAGAAAAACAATGTTAATCCAATCATTGCCGGTTGCGCACAGCGAACTCAAGTTCTCACAAGTAAATGTTCCTCGCTCAGAAAAGATGGTGTGGATGGACGTTCATCCAATTGATTTTATTCTTAATGCACGAGCCCCCATGGAGGTAAAAGCAGCAAAGCAAAGAAAGTGAACATGGGGTTGGACGTGGCCCAGTGGTATAGAGCTCACACCCTGCACCGAACTTGTGAGCGTTCAACCCCCCCTCCGGACGTAGAAAAGACGTAGCAACCGAGGCTTAGGCAGTGTTGTGAACTTTTTGTTTTGCTTTGTAAATTATTGATGTCGAGCGGGTTTTTTTTTCCCCATTCTAATATTCGAGCAACAGCTCTGTATTTGAGGTTACAGGTAAAAGTATGATATATAGGTATGACCAGGTACTTCAGGATAGGACCGGAACCACCCTCCCTCTATAATATAGTAATTTCGCAGCTAGCACTACGTCTTTCAGAAGTGCCTTTATTCACAATTGTCGGCCATAGTCACAAACCCATACGAACAATCCAGTATGTGCTCACCAAGCCGACTTAACCATTGTTCCCACTCAGCATCATTCCTACCCAGCTAGCCAAACCAATCAGCAACCCGCATTATCGAAGTTTTATTCGTCCTGACATTTTATATTATAGGAGATACGGCGATTCGTGATCTACTTCATCAAATCCCTTCCTTGTTCCTAATACTTACATTTCTTTTCAACGCCCGCGAACAGGCAAATCCCGCAAGACCACATCGCACAACACCGGGATCGACCTCACACCAACCCCCCCACCTGAGCCTATATCCATACTCTCTGCGGTCTTTGGGGGTCCTAGCGATATCTCCCACTCAACATTTTACAAGGAGGACATGATAGATATCACTCTGTAGCTCATAGGGGTGCGGCCGGGTTGGGGGCCCTGCGGCCGAGTTGAGGGCCCTGCGGCCGCCAAGCTGTTAATCAGCGAGTGACAGCCCATGAAATACCGTGTCTTCAATAGCATTCAGCGAACTGTCCATTTTACCCGAGGAGAGTGACAAAGGCGCCACGATTTTTAAACCGTGGTAACACCTGCCACGACAGATTTCTGACTTGCTGCGGGATTATCTTCCCTCGCCTCACACTCCTAGACAGGGACGTCAATGGGCCATGGGTTGAGACGGGCGGCCCGGACTATTCTTTGACGGGCCGGGCAGAGGCCATTATTTGGCCCAGGCCAAATAGGCAGGCCCGGGCTTCAAGGTGTTCATACAATATCAGCGGTTCGAAGGAGTGTTCACCGACATACATACATTTTGTACCACAAGTGGAGGCGAAAACTGTAGTATATTCGAGCTTATCTATTTCCAGCCCACGAACACAATAAATCAAGCAGATATAAACTAATTCGCATAGACAAACACCTAGTTCTTCCTGACGAACACCGCTATTCGTGGAAGCCCGGGCTATTTAGCTTGGGCCAGGCCGTGGTATCATGGGCCGGGCCAGGCCGACCCTATTTTTTAGCCCGGGCTGGCCCATTGACACCCTTGCTCCTAGAGATGTCGATACTGCATGGAAGAAGCGGTAGTGTTGTATAGGCCAAGCAATATTATAATACCCCCGGTAGACCAGACAGACCCGCAGAAAAGGAGAGCCCCGAATAGGTATCATTGTCACCAGTTGGTAAGCTAGACATGCTTTGTGCGTCTTCTCTGTTGGGGAAAAGAAAAAGAAAACAAACTGTCCATTCTCGAAAGATTGAGACTGCTATTCGCTACTCAACTTAAAACGAGATATCAAGAACAGTTCAGATTATATGCAGTTCCCCTCTACCGCGAACAGGCGAACACAATAGAAGGAACAGCAATATGTACTGTGATATTCAGCCCTCCTACTGCAGGCCTATCGAAGAATGACTTCTTGCTATCTATCACTACCTAGGAAACATCAGTAATGTTACACAAATCAACTATTGAGCTCACGAAAGCCTGAGTGTAAGGCTTGGAAACTTAGTTTACCTCCAGTAGCAGCTCTAGAACAATATTGCTGGGCAATAGGCTTGTCATCTGTTTTGTAACAATGATCCATCGTCGATAGTCATATATTTGTTTCCACGGTCTTCTCTTTGAAGTGCGGCGACAGGAATACCACGCCCGTAGAGGTCGATACCGAATAAAACAAGGCGTGATCATAGCGAAGGAACTCCCCTTGACAGATGTTCGGGAGCATAAGGTGCAGCGCCAGCCGGCGGCTTGAACTCATTTGTCTGAGTAAGCGTCTTGTTGTGCCTTAGCTTTGGAAGGAATACCTCTCTTCGGTTTTTTCCCACTGTAACACACCACAGCTCGACGTCGTGGGCGGCTCAGGTCCCGAAGACATGCATCGCGCATCAAGGCCATGTCGTATGATGGTGGGGTAGGTCGGCGCGGCGGTCCCTGATATGTTTGAATCGTTGGCCCATTTTGTGCCAGTTGCGTAGTTGTTCTGATGTGGTGTGATGTTATCTAGCGCCGGCTTGTGCTATGTTACCCTGCTACAGGGCTAGTCCATCTCCCGGACGTCTTTTGGATGACTAACAGAGCGAGACAAAAAGGAAAAACGGTCTTTTCTACTCCATCCACCCATGACCCCTGAGACGTGGCTAACCTGCGAGAGCAGCCACCCCTCCTCGATTTCAGAATTCATGATCAACTCTCGGAGCTGTCTGCACAACGCTCTACAACCCAATAATGACCACCTCGAGCGAGTGCGAGAGGAGATACCCATCTGTCCCATGAAGCCTAGTTTTCCACTCTTACAGGTGCTCTTCCGTCCTCACCTTTTGCTCCTTATTAATACCGTTCGCAGCATTGACCAATCTCATCAATTTACCCTCGCCTGCACAACCAGAGCGGGATACAAGGTGAGGCACCTCTTAGAAGATAGCATATCGGATAGCTAATTACCTTTATTGACTTTGAGATACTTCCTAGATCCATCCACCTACTACAATTATGTTTAGTTGTCCTGTTTCTCCCACTGTTCCGGGATGGTACCCAAGAGAATGACACATATAGCGTTTCGACAAGCCGAAACTGGGAAACACCTATTACCTGTTCAGCACCTATAGTCCTACATTATACCAGCGCTACCCGGATTATATTAACCGTCCAACCACTGTCTCAAGGACGATTCGCGAGGTGTACGCTATTCGCATCACCGTTATTGCGGCGTAGTGTCTCTCAATATCAACACGGGAACCACCGACGCCTTGCCCTCCAACGTGGAGGTAGTAATCCTTGGCATTACGTCTCTCTCTCCATGGCTTGATCTAATGCCAAATTCGAAGGACCTGACCACACGGGGAGCGTGCGATCGGACTGATACGCCTGGATTACTCACCAGAGGGAACCCATCTATATCCTGGTAACCTAGGTATATACCCAGTCGGATCGAAAGCAAGGTATACACTACGGCAACTTCATATCCGCTACAGAGCCGTCCATGGATCTCGTCATTTTCGGAGATCAATGGATAGGTATATTGTTAAACAGTGCACAAACGAGCAGCCACAACATCACTCGGTATACCCTCAGCCGACATATCATTTTATCAGAATAATCTACGTTAACCGAATATCAGCGTAGTCACAACCAATCACTCGTTCATATGCCATCACTCCGTCATGGAAACTCACTCGTTCATGCCGTATCACTCGTAGTGATATCGAGTGATATATCATGACTAGGCTCACAGCCAAGAATCGATATCTCGCCTTCTAAAATAGATAGTGGTGTCTGGACACGTCACTTAGTCTCGTGTATGGCCACTAGAGCCTTTCGAACTAAAAACAACACCACCAGATCACGCCGTCACGCAATATCCACCACTAACCACCGACCCCCGCAACACCCCCGGCGGCTTGGCTGTGGGGTCAGTGACAGTATTGCGCGCGCGAGTGGAAAGCCATTTCAAGCGCGTGAATTAGATTTGCCACTCTTCCCCACCTTCTGGCTTCTGCGCCCCGAATCTGTAACATGAACTCATAAGATTGTACGTAGGAGGGAGACTAAATCTATTGAAGCGCAGTAAAGGAAATAACGAACTCCCAAAGTCAGACTGTTACAAAATGAGAGAATTAGGCAAATGAAGTTCTTGGAGAAAAGAACATGGGAATATTAAACCACGAACCAGGGCCCCGAACTAACAACGGCAGTGTCAATAACACATGTATTTCTCAAGGATATGTTAGAAAACGAATATATATATGTAGACAGAACATTTTAGGGGGGAAGATCTGAGAGCAGTAGTAGGTGGGGTATGGAATGATATTTGTTACGCTTTATACTGGAATATATCTACCAGAAACTAAAAGATAGTTTGAGCTCTGGACAACAAGGAGAAATTGAAGATGTAATGATTTGATTCGCTATGAACATATTGGATATTTGTTGAAAGACTTGAAGAGCTACGAATAACAACTATAACAGCCCCTCATTATTTCAAGAGACCAATAGCTCAAA
Source organism: Morchella importuna (assembly GCF_003444635.1). Taxonomy (NCBI): domain Eukaryota; kingdom Fungi; phylum Ascomycota; class Pezizomycetes; order Pezizales; family Morchellaceae; genus Morchella; species Morchella importuna. Next base: position 931,239 of record NW_025763399.1, on the reverse strand, counting down.
GAGACAAAGAACAGAACTCGCGAAAACCCACCGCGCATTCAACACCTCACATCCCTTAACACCCCTAGCATTGACCACACACTGATGCCACCTCAAAGCGCCGGATGCCCCCTCCACCCCTCCCGCATAACCTCATCATCACGATCAAACGTGCCATAAAAAATGGCCCCGCCCCGTCCCCCGCCTCAAACTACTACCAGCTCCCCAAACCCAGCCCCCACTTCACTGCATCTAGCTCAGGCCCCTGCGCCCCTTCCTCCCCTCCCCCAACGTCCCCCTCATCCAGCCTCGGAAAATCCATAGCCCCCAGCAAAACCTCATTCAACCCCCTCCCCTTCCCCTCCCTCACACTCCCCACCTTCGCCAGCTCCATCCTCGTCGCCCTCAACACCCGCTCCTCCATCTCCTCTACATGCCGCCCCTCCGCATGCCGTCTCATCACATCCGCGTACGCGTCTCTGCCGACTACATAATCGCGCGCGTCAAGCTGATACCACGACTCGTCGATCTGGATGGGCGTGCCCTCGTCGTGGCCGACGAAGAAGTCCATCGCGATGCGCTTGGCGACGCGGTAGTCGTCTTGCAGGTCGAGGCCGACGGCCGCCATTAGCCGGTTTGTGCCGGACTCGATGTTGCAGTGGTCGGCGCTAGCGAGGACGAGGTCGCCGCAGCCGCAGCGCTTGAAGATGCGCGGTCCTTTGTGGGTGGCGAGGAGGGATGTGAGGTCGTAGGGACCGCTGGGAAGCGCGGGGTGGTGGAGCAGGCGGGCGGGGATGTACCCGGCGGGCGAGGAAGTGGAGGAGGATGTGGTGGAGGCATTGCTGGAGGTGGAGGGCGTGTATTGGATGGGAGAGGAGCGGGTCGCCCAGTCTTTGTCGTCGGTGACGGAGCTGTCCGCCGTAGCCGCCGGTGTTTCTTTTGTGGGGTAGGTGCAGCGGGTTCCTCGTGGGTCGCACTGGAGAGGCGTGATATAGTCACGACATTTCCTGGCACTGCTGGAGTCCAGCGGGGTGGACGTGTGATAGATCGGTGTGTCCATCCTTGGGAAGGCCAATCGGTCCTTCATCATGCGCAGGCTCGTCCCCACGGGCATTCCGCAGGACGAACTCTCAGTTGGGTCCGGGATATTATCAAAGTTATAAGTCACCCCACGCTCCGCATGCAGACAGTAGACAGTATCAGGCTCAGTGTGAAATATCCTGTCATTGAGTATGGTCTCCCCGCTCGCCGATGTTTGTCTGTTATACATACGGAAGGTGAGGTCGACATCGTTCATGGTGTATCCAGGTGTCTGGCTAGGCCTCAGATCCATATTCATGAAGTGGCCGTCTGGGGTCCCGAGCCAGAACTCGATCTTTAGCGGGTTATGCCCAGTCCTGTCCAGCGCAATCATGTCGGGCCCGCGGAATGTGAAGCCCTTGCGAAAGGCAACAGAATCTTCCTCTGTAATGGGTCGGTCTGCTATGGAGTTGTCGATTTCTGGATCAGACTTAGGTGGATCAGGTATTGGTGCACTGACCGTTGACTGGTAAAGGCTATGGGCAGCAACCTGCGCGGGATCCGTCTTTGCTGGATCGCCCTTTGGGGGACCTGTGTTTGCTGGATCCGCCAGAGGCCTGCTAGTGGTTGTGTGATAATGGCTGTGCGGACTACCAGACTGTGGTGGATATTTCGCTGCCAGAATAGCTGCCTTTGGCGGGATGACCTTTGGCGCTTCCATCTTTCCTGGATTGAGGTTCAGCGGTTCTGTTTTGAGGGTATCAGGCCTTGCTGAATCAGCCTTTAGCAGTTCAGTTTTAAGTGGATTAGACCTTGGCGGATCAGGCGTTGTCGGAGCGGCCTTTGGTAGGTCAATCTTTGGCAGGTTGACCGCTGGCAGATCGAGCTTTGGTGGGTCAAGCACCTTTGGCTCTGGCTCTGGCGGAAAGAAGGATGTGATTGGAGTTGAATCTCCGGTTGTCGGCAGGCCGATGGCCATTGGCTCCATCTGCTTTTTCCTCCCATGTCTAGGGGGGCGGATGGGAGCCATAGTGATCTTTAAATCAGAGGTTGGGATGAAGAATAGCGATGATGATTCGTCAGGTTGTGGATGAGAGATGTAGATAGTTGTGTTGTGCTGAGGTTGAACGTTGTGGTTGTTGTTGTTGTGTGAGGTTGCTAACAACAAGCGAAACAGGAGAGCCTCGACCCTAAGCCACATTATTTATTCTTTGCTATTCCAAGCTTTCTCGCGACGCAACCACAATCTTCAAACTTTGATCTGTAATAGGCGTCATCGGATCAGTAGGTAGGTGACCTGCCTGGTTGGTTGACAAGTAGATATTTCGGAACCGATTGCGGCGGTCAGGATGGGCACTGGGATAGCAGATGCAAATGGCGAGAGCTACCCGTCATTCAGAAAACAAGATTTCAAATCACTCCTCCGCTCAACTGCATTCGTTCATGGCACAAGATTCTATTCAGTCCATTCTCCATAAATACACCACCTGGGGAATGCCGCCGTCTGTGGGAATGGTTGAGAACAGGTGGCGTCCCGCTAAATATGCCAGATCTACAGCAACTTTGTTTCCATAAATGCCACCTTATTAATCCCAGAAACAACAGTGCTCATCATTCTCGGAAGTCAAAATCAAGTTTCACTCTCCGGCCACGCACATGTGCTGGGAAATGGGAATCACCATCTATCACTCGCATTGTCGGGGTCCAGTTCTTTATTGGCGTAATCTTTTTTTTTGTTTAGTCCATGTATTCAGTGTTCAAGTACGCCGCATTAAGAAATCTTTTTTGATCAGACCGGTGATCACGAGTACACCCATTTCACTTCATCAATAGCGTTAGATCGTCACGCGGGGCCTCTCTTTACTGGGCCATCATCAATTCTATAGCAAATTCTATTCGACTTTTTCATCGAATTAGTTAATCCATATATCTACTTACTCTCAACCGCCATCGACATTTCATTCCTACCCACAAATCAAGCTTTGAGTCTAAAACCTGAATTTATTTGCCGCAGAGCACAGAAACAGCCCCCTCCCGCTCTACATAAACCGGTCGCTGCAGCCACTGCTCATAATCGAAGCTAACACCATCAGTCCACTCTATGCAACATCAATCCATCCCACAAAGTCATTGCGAAAACGAGCCGCATTCTCCTTCTTCCCACAACCATTCCCTGGCCCGAACGTCATCCGTCACTCATTCCCTCCATCTCGATAATCATCGTTTCATCATCCACTCATCTCTAGAAACATCTCTCAAAGATCCTTATCCATCATCCTTCAAAATGCCCCACCTTATCATACCCTTCACCCGCAAAGCTTTCCCAAAACGCACCAAGTTCTTCCGCACCACCGAGGTCAAGCTCACCAAAGCCGCCCAAGCCGCCGCCGAGCTCCTCAACAACATCACCCTCCCCCTCGTCTGGTGCCCCTCGGAGGCGCAGAAGCTCCTGCACGCCTTCCAGCGCTGCGAGTACGAGATCCTCTCCGACCCCGACCTGACCCGCTTCGTCGACGCCAACTTGCAAAAGTGGCAGGCGGCAATGTACAAGCACAACCAGGAGTACAAGAACCTGTATGAGGTCATGATGACGCTCAAGGCGCTGTATAAGAAGCGTGTTGCCCGCGGGAAGGACCATTGTGGCGAGTATGACCTGTGCTGTAGGATTAACCTCGGCTGGGCGAAGCTGAGTGAGACGTTTGATCCGTATGTGGTCCGTTACTTTAATGAGACGGAGCATGGGAAGAGGGATAAGAGTAAGAAGGGGAGATTGGCGGAGTTGGAGAAGAGGATTGCGCATCAGGAGAACATTAGGGTAGAGATGAAGGATAGTGGTGCGGAGGATTAATCTGCGAGCCTTTTTTGTGTGGCCGATGACTAATTATGAACAGGTGTCCTTGATGATGGGAGTGACTGGCGTTTCAACGATGATGGATGGTGAGGTAGAGGGGATTTGAAACCGACACTGTGTGGTGTTAATTTCGGTGGATGCCATGAGGAGCCCTGTTTTAACATTTCTTTCTGATCTCGCTCTTCTACCTTCATTTCTCTGAGGGCTGATATGTTGTTGTGTTGCAATGTCGGGGCGTCTGAAGCCTACACCAATGATCAAAGGGTTTTCTTTGGTTTCATCTTTCTTCATTTCTTACTTTCTTTGACGACAAAAGGTGGTGCAATGTGTTGGTGCACCTGTCGGTTGTTTGTGGACTTTGATTCTGCTGGTGCTTTGTTGACGTATATGAGTTACGCAGTACTTTCCTTTCTCTCGCAGTGAGTACATCTTTCAATCTAGGCTTTCGTTGATATCTTTTTATTCTTCGTTTTTTGTTCCTTTCAGATACATTAGCATGTTGCATGGAGACTTTTACTTAGGGTACGTTGAGCTATATATGTATGCTACAAATGACATCATGGTTTCGCAGAGTTGGGATCGGACCGATTCACATTGCATTCAAACAGCAATACAGATCACCTAAGTCACCTAAGCTGCGCAGGAAATATTTCCACTTTTCTCTCACAATTTCGCTTTCCAGTTCCAGAGTCGTTGGTATGTCACGACTACATGAATAGTAACACACGTTATTTTTCGATGATTGTGAGGAAGAGACTGATAACCTGAATGACCTGCTGAAAATCTCCCTGAACTCCCAAAATAAACTCTCCAAAGTGACCTACCCACCGCTACAAACAAAAAGGGACTGACTGAAGCTCACCCAGGACCGCGGTTCATTTGGGTTGAGGGGGTAATTACAGACAATACCGGTCCTTATATAACTTGGAAGTGGTACTGAAATGACAGATATTCTCTTCCAGCTATGATGTCTTTGTGTACTTTAGACGTATTTCCTGAGGCCAAGTATCTACATATATTTATGCAGGTCTCAGTGCATTACTAGCACTCCCGGGGGTGACAACAGAGGCCCCCGGTGCTCCCAGAGGATGATAAACACTGACTGCCCCCTGGGCAGCTTTGAAGGTTACTTCCTAAGCCATAATTGTTCAACTACTCGATAATCCTACCGACTGGCGCGATGTCACCATCCTCTCTCCTCTTACACGCACAGCTCATACTAAACAGGTGTATCCGAGTCCGTCTCTTGACGGTTGAGGGGCTACGTGTATTTTATACCAGCTTTAAAACAGTTATCCCGTTCTCTACCACCTGTATGAAAATTGAAAGGTCCCATCTTTCGTCCGGTAGAGCAGAGTCACTGGTAATGATATTAGGAGCCACGGGCTTGACGGCGGGTAAACAATGTGGTTAGCGGCTTGGCCCCACTGAGCCCACCGTTCATTTGTCCTTCTTTGCATTTTCATCAGTATGGAGAACAAAAGGACATAAAGCATAACATCTGTGAGATATCAATACTCAAATGATACCGGACTTTTATCGTTAATTACTCGTTGATATATATATGTTAACGGACTAAAAACCGAAACGGCAGTGCCCCCTGATACATCACCGAGAGAAAATGCGGCGAAATACCGAGGTCCACCATTCCTCTTCGGGATCGGAACAGATTTCAGCAACGACAACTTGTCGACATGCATTCAAAAAGGACATGTGGGGGTACTTTACCGTTATTCTATTACCTTATCTAGATTGTTCGCTCTATCCAGTCACAACCTCAAGTCTTGGTCGGTGTGGAACGTCCCGTGCAGCTGAAATAATCACTCTCAATTTTCACTCAGCCAGCACCAGTGTCGAACCTCAACAAGTATTTATATAAAGCTCTTTAATACTCCGAATATTCCTCCATCGGTAGACATGGACTTAAGTGGTCAGGAGGACTCTCTCCATTCAATGCCCGGTTGTCCCACAATGGTAAGTCCAGAAATTCGGTGAGAGTTTAAAACGCATATACGGAATTTCAGTGTTTTAGTTCTTTCAAATAACTTGTTAAAATAATAAGATTGTCTTCTAATGCCGAGAGATGGGCTGATAAAGATACAGCAGCGAAACCACAAACGCCCTTTCGAGGAAGAAAATAATTATCTGCCTCAAATGATGCAAAAGCCACACAAGGTAAATTGCCACTCCTGTATTATGATATTTCCAGATAGATACTAACGGTGCATGTATTATAATATAGCGGGCCCGAGTTACAGACTCTGAAAAATCAAGAGCTCAACAAGATGCAACCACGGTCGCCATCGCCGGCGACGAAGTAGTGAGTGGAACGACCACTGCGAGTGATACATTATCCGAGAGTCGGAAGGGTTTCTTTCTCCCACTCGAAGGGAAGGATATCCAATTTCTGCACCTCCGGCACCCGGAGAGCGGACCCCTCGAGAGGGTTCTGTTCGGAGGTGTGTAAATAACTATCCCCCTATTGAATACAATTTATCTCACTTCCCTATCGTATCGTCTCTTTTAGTGTTGCCTTTGCTAACCTATTATCACACATAGCTACCCCGCGCCTCATCTGGAGATACGCAAGCAGCATCCATATCCCATGGGGCAACCCAATCTACTCCCGGGCCCCACCACCACCATTGAACAACCGCGAGCGGAGTGTGCCACTGCACATTGAGTCCCTTCGTGGTCCTTCGCCTCTACATATCTGCAGCACAGGCAACAACGATAATGCTCCGGAGGTCAATCGTATGGCTCACGGCGATCACTGGACCTACGATTATTGGTTCTACGACGCTGAGCAGGAGCATTCAGAAGATGGCGAGGGTGATAAAGAGGATGAGGTGACCGAGGACGATTTCTGCTGCTTACAGACCTCTCGGTTCTGGTTGATCGATGAAGATGATCATGGTCGTCCGCTTAATAGTACAATGGAGCCATTTACCTTCACCCCGTGGAGTTCGCCGCTTGGATATTCGTAAGTAATGATTGTGCATTATAAAAATAATTTATTCTTTCATCAACTGATATACAATCAATGAGTGCAGCAAGGAATCACCTCATTGAATCATGACAGAACACCAGATCATGTTTGACGGTTATAGTGGATGATACGATCCTCTGATGTTGGGGGTCATTATAGGTGAAAATATGTTTCTGACACAAGTGTTATTTTATGTTGCGCTTTTCTAATGTTGAGCTTTTCTAAACGATTTTAATAAAATCTCCTTGATTGCTTTATTTCAATATTTCTCTCTGTTCCTTACACAGCTGTCGCGTGGGGATTTGTGTTGGGACGGGCCTGTTCGAGACGCGCACGGCATACAGACCTAACTGGCTCGGACTGAGGAAAGGAAGGTTGGGCTAGATATTTGACGCCATTTCCAGTGGATTTTAATGAAGGCCTCCTGTTTTTATCAATACCAATGAAATATATAGCGCCGCTTAACACACTATGCGTCTCTTTTCGGGGTGTCGGAGGTGGCTTTTTTTCTGCAACCAGAAACTCACTCCCTCGTTGATTTTGATCAGGTGAAGCTTTTCACACAAAAATGTATAAATCTTTACTGTTATCATAAAAATCAAATAAATATCTTCATCACATATGTTGATGTACATCGGCGATTTGAATTAATTTGGGGTCTTGGGCGGATATACATTTTGAGCTTAGCCAAACCGACATCGATGTTCATCGATTATCGCTCACATTCAAAGCCACCGCACCCACACATCGGATAGCGTTTTTAGCACAATTGTCATTCAATTGGACAACTAATACACTCGACAATCCTTCCCAACAGAAAACCCAGGTTTTTCCTGAACTCCAAAAGTACAACTCACCATCACTCCGTCTCCCAAACCACCAACTGACACTCAAACTCAGTACAGAGCCATGCCCCGCCCGCACTCCCGCGACATGATCTGCAACCTTGCCACCTGCCGAGGACTAATTGGCACCCCCGAAGCCGCTCTCTCCCTCCGCCAACGCTACGATCTGGAGCCCATAATCGATGACGCCTTGACCGTCCCTGCCCTCGACGAGATGACTACTCTCGAGATCCACGGCATCCGGTGGGGGATCAACCGTGTCCAGCGGCGCATGGATGTAAATGCACGGTACAGCAACCTCTGCTATACGCAGCTGAGATTCATCCACGAGATGAATGTGGAAAAAAATTCTAAAAAGGTGGAGTCAGAGATCATGGAAAAGCACCCTGAGATTTTCTGGGCAGCGATGCGATGGAGAGACCTCAGGGTTCTGTTGGCCGATACTGCCAGACAGATGGCGGAGGATATTGGTAAGTTTGCGGAGGAGATGATGGATTGTAGGTGTGAGATGCAGTTGCTGGAGGGGCAGCTGGAGGCGGAGACACAGAAGTGTAGGGAGTGCTATCTGCAGATCTTAAGGGAGTATGGTCTGATGACAGGGAGTCCTAAGTAGGAGAGGGGACGAGATCTTTGTCAAGGTTTTACTTCAAGTGTGTTACAAAGAAGATCTCTACATACTCATGAGCTTCACTTTTCAGAGGAAAATGTCATATCATGTATCCATTGGCGTTGATTTGTATAAAGGTGTCATTTAAACTATCGTCAAAGTCAAAAAAAACCATTGGATAGGTGTCATAAATAAAGAACCGCACGCTACCTATTATCAAGGTTCGGGAGTGGGTCGTGGAATATCACTCGTAGTACACGGATTAGGGGCTTTTTTCTTTTTTCTATTTAGAGAGATATTTATCATGGAGCGGAGAGTTGGGACTACTGTAGAAGAATTGTCATCCAGGGGCGTTGTTGACACGTTTAAGATGGTTTAAAAATCACTATCCTTCGAAACACATCGATTTGATGACACATTTCACATTGGCAAAGCTAGGAAGATACAAGGGAACAAGAAAACAAGACGTTGCATTATCTCTATATCAATCAGCACCCACACCAGCGCTACGCCATTCAGTGATTGTTGACGGCCGCCCATCCCACACAAGCCTAGAAAACCCGAGAGGCACCCCCGAAGGATGAGACGCGATGGTCTCCCTGACCCGGTGCGAGAGGAAAAGGGCATGGGACCTTCAGAGAAGTATAGTGTGTGCATATGTATCTTTCTCATTGATATATCCTAATTATAGAATTAGCGTATAGTTCAACGAGTGTATAATAGTGGATTTCAAGGATATCGTTACATATTACAGGCCCAAACATTGTTGAAATGTTTCTAGGACGCGAAGTATCTCCTGGTTTCGGGAAGGAGGATGGTGATGGGAGAGAACTGGGTTCAAGGTATCTTCATCCTGGTATTCACGGGCCAGGGCGGCGAGGGCAAGGTACTTCTTGACTCGATGCCCAGAGCCGCTATCTCTTCCAAATCCTACTCATTGAAATAAATTAGTAAACTGCTTGCTATACATATGTATCGATTCCAAGAGAGACATACCATTTCTCCGGTCCCTCTGCACTCAACCGGGCGTCCGACCCGGCACGACACCCAGTTTGGTCAACGTCAGTGGTGGTCGCTGGTTCACCCAACTACTCCTGACGGAGAGCCCTGACGATCAGGTGCAACTGTAAAGGAAGAGCAAATCAATGGCTCCCCGTTCCACAACTCGCTATACACAATAGTAAAAATGGTGAAAGTATATGCGGCTTCAAAAAAGGAAGCAACATACATGCCCACCCACCCCGGACCGACTCGGAGCGCCACCAATCCTTTGCAGATCCCTTTGGGATCCCTGGTGTACCCAACTACTCCGGCTTACCAGAACTGCGGAGCAAAGCCTTCGGTATATATCGGGGGGGCGAGCCAGTCTGATAGCCTCGTTCCATTCTTCGGGTCCCTACGAATACGATGAAATCAATAAAGGCAGTTGTAATTTGTAGGAGCAAAGGAACATACCTTCCTACCCCGGCCACATCATCAGACAGGCCAGGCAAGATCCACCGATGCCTCGTCGATCCCATGGGAATCTCTGGTTTATCCAACTACTCCTAATTAGAAACACAGAGGCTCAGAACCCTTCATGAGGGTTATCCTTCCCCAGGCGGCATGATCCTGCTGCTTCATCTCCTGCACCTCCATGTCCCGGGGTTAAAGGAGACCGTGCAGGTGATTGGCCAGGCCGAGACGACGTCGGTATTTGAGGGAAGAAACCTCCCAGCCAGCAGACACACAGAGGTGTAGGGTAGGTGAGGGAGAGACGCCAATGCTCTTCCATCTCCTTCTTGCACGACCACTGTGCTGTGTTTTTGCAAATTTGGAGGCCACCCAGGGTAAGCCTCACAGATGCAGAGATGGAAGGGAGAGCTGAGCTCGGCAGGCTTGGGATGAGAGCAGCCGAGCGTATTGACGTTCCCAAATTAAGTCGTGCCCTGATAGTTCATTAGCTTAGGCTGAATCAGAGTAGGTGAAAAGACTTCTGAGTGGATGGGGAAACACATACCCCAACTTCATGCCGAACATTTTGGGTTTAGTGGACGCGGTTCCCGGCCCTACTATGTTGCTATAAGGCAAGACACCAGCGAATAAGGAGGCGCGGTGTTCCTTTTTATCTTCATGACCTATGGATGGATGGAAGTTAGTACAATAGATAATCCCTAGAATTGAACTCGAGTGGGAGCCTTACCACAGTGAAGCCTTGGTTTAGTTAGCTATCACCCGCGGTTGGGGGACCGAAGGTGCCATATCAAAAACCTTCCTCGATGAAGGTCTCTGATTGAGGTATTGCAGAGAAACTCAGGGTTTCTGTATCATGCTCATGTTGCGGAGAGACTGAGGGGTCCGGTTACGATGTATGAGAATCAACGGTTTAAGAGAAGAAGGGTGGTAATGCTTGCAGTAGACAAGCTTGGGTGCCAAGCAGAGGTGAGAGAAAGAGGGGTATCGAATACACTTCTTACGAATCATACTTGTTCGAGGTAGTATAACATACTGACGAATTGTCTTATGCAAGATTTATCTTCCCCCATTATATGAAAACTTATTTAATTTCTTAGATTCTTCAGTTACTGCCAGCGAATCTCTTCACCGGCCGATAAACGAACACAGTCCTAACTAACAGGAAATGCAAATGCGTATACTCTTCGTTTCCTAATTCTGATAACAATCTGATACATATATCATCTTATTGCCACCCGTCGCATTCATTTCACCAGTCTAGGGATCCAGCGGCTCTGTTCCGTGGAACGTCCCGGTTGGACTAAAGTTCAAGTCCAATTTTTCTTTATAGATTTTATTAAACCTGATGAACATCTGACTTCTCGATAATGTATATCAATAGCGATCACCATGCGCATACAAAACCACTATCGCGCGCCGTTGAAGGTACTCTAAAAGAACTCACCCGACCGAGTGACAACCTATGATGCGCATCCTCAGCTTCCTTGCGAGCATGCACTGTTCTCTTCCGAATAACTACTACACCTTTAATGAAATGGGAGATTTCCGAATTTCGCCTCGGTTTCTTGTCACGTTTAGTTTACAAGTGGTAGAGGATATGCAGACAGCATTACCGCGCGCAGGCGCGGTGGTCTCGCGAGGCCAGAGCTAGCTCCGGACCCACGTAGGGAATGTTATGTCACTTATATCTGCTAGCATTGTCCATTCTATAGTGTACCACCAGACATTCTTTTCTATTACGCCACTTCGACAAAACAGCCAGTTCAATCGATTTCTCCATTCGCGACTGACTTTATGGAAACTCACAGTTACAATGCATAGCGTGTATATATATGTAGCCATCAGTAATTATCATATGTGTTTAAATTAAACACCATAGGGTTGCAACTTAACGCTCTTAGTACCATACCGTCTGTTGTCGATAAAGCATTAGGTCTTGTCCCGTAGGGGAACGTCTTAGGTCGGTTCGTCTTATCTACCGTGCCAAGACATTCTTGGCGTTTCCGCAGCTACGGATAGTTCGCGAATCAACACCAGAACCATAACGTTTCCAATCCCTTACGACCATCACCATCATTCATGACGAAGTGTTCCATCACACAACCACATTCATTATAAAATAAACCCAATAATCACGGAATTTTACCCCCATCTAGTGTTTTTAGAAAGCAAGTACACTGTCCTTTAAACAAAAAAAAAGGGACAACCTAGATCGAAATACGATGGAATCTCTCACTCCCCTCTTTGTCCGCCAGAGATTCCTCCAAAGCAAGCTCGACATCTACGGCGCGCGCTATGCCGAACACATCAGGACTCTTGACGAGGATCGCCAAATTGCGCAGCAGTTCAGTCCCAAGATGATGAAAGCATTCGACCAGCATCAGCGCTTCGAAATGTTCAGATTAAAAGAACGTATTGGCGAGATCATGGACAAGATCGAAGATGTCCAGAAGAAGATTGAGCACAAGCTTGAGGAGCTGAGGGGTCTTTGGATTCTTTAACCGAGATGGACAAGATTGCACTTTGGAATTGGTGCACGTGACTTTACCTGTTTAATAGCTGTTATATTGAAAAGCGAAAGGTAAGGTGTACTCCTAATAGATGTAAGTCAATGCTAAATCGGGTTAGTGGTTCAATAGATGAAGGTAAAAGTCAAGCTTGGAAAGAGATTTAAAGGATGATGGGCATTTCCGAGTATTACTTATGGGTCCAGAGTCCACATTTGTCAAAATCATGTCGGTTTAATATATTAATATGCTATCACTCCACAATATAAATTGTCAACACCTTTATCCTTCATACGTGTACTTCTCCAATGTCAACCTACTAGAGAGCACAAGTGGGATATACTTAATTAGGGGATCAGACGCTAATAAGATTTATATATATTCCTATTATTCTCAAAAGTCTCTTATTATACTAAAGCCAGGTTGACAGCCATTTTAATCTAAGGGCTAAGCTTTCAATTCATGCTACGTGCCGCGAATGACGATGATGCCCGCTGCCGCAACAATCACTCTCGTCCACTCTCCTAGCCAGCGAGGAAAAAGAAACCTCATGTCAATTTGGATCGTCAAAATGCTAGGACATTAGCTGAGGAAACTCGGTGTCAGTTCGGTAACCCTAACCCCGAACAAATTTGGTGGGAATAAATATCGGTTATTGAGGTTCTATTCGAGGTTTTAACAGGTAGGATATGGGGTTTCTATCACAGCCAGAGATCCACCGTTCGGAACCACTCCTTCGAGGAGGTGGGGTCATACTTTTCCCTCCCTCCATATGATTCTTGTTGCTCGTTCGTTCAAGGAACGAATCTAATCCTGGGATATTCCAAACTACGTACGATTATAATAACGCGCAAAAAATGAGAGGTTTGTGAGGAACTGAAAACGCAATAAGAGCTTAATCTTGAACAAGGCAAACACTACGCTTCCATGAGCCACTAAATAGGCTTATAGAGTTACCCGTCTCGACACTGATGCAGTTTAAAACTTCGTCTTATAAAAAACCTAGTTTGGGCGGTGAAGTAGTGGGCGCCGATGGTTAGATTAGAGAACCTCTCGTTTCAAGGGTCTAGCTGGGGTAAAAGAAAAAAAATAATGGGTGTTCAGTTTGATCGTGGAATTACTAAGCAGGATTCGAACCCGGTATCCGCTGTCGTCATAAGTTTCCTAAACCGGAGGCATATACCACTATGCTAACCGAAGCTGAGAGACTGCGTTCTGGGGAACATTTTAAACGCACACTTAGACGTAACATCATTAGGTGAGGGGAGGGGCATAGTCATCTCTCGCTATAGTGATACTTCATATAGTGATACTCTCCCCCTAATGATAGGAATCGGTGGTCCGAAATACCCTTTCACCCGTATCCCCCCATTTCTCATGGGTGGGGGACTTCCTATAGGCGATGGAAGACGCTGCATTGCTATCTCACACACCGATCATGTTACGCTTTTGTCTCCCAAACCTTTCCGCTACTGTAAGAGTCAGTGACAAGGTTTCCTCGATTGCTTAACTATAGAAACGATCAATACTGGAGAACATTTGGGCAGAAGGACTGGAAAATACGGAGTGTAATATGGGTGTAGAGTGCATATTGAACAATTAAGCCAACGCAGGGCTCCAAGTGAGTCGGGGTGGGAGAACTATATCAGTTAGCTGGCACAGACCAACCGGCACCATAGTATCTCTTTTCCGTCTATGGCACGTGAAGCTTTTTGCACCTCATGCAATGTCGGGGAGGGGAATGAATCGGCATTCGGTCTCCCCGAAAGCTACTGCGAGGCCACAGTGTCATACCGGTAGTAGGGTCAGTATCACCCAGTTGAGTTCTCTATCACTGCAATCGTACCACCACGTTTTTAATTCGGGCTACTTTTTTTGGTGTGTTTCGTTATTTAATTTCCCCTTATCAATTTTTTGTACTTCACGATAGCTACGTATACATGTAGTTGGAGGTGGGAAGAATACCGTGCCAAAACTCTGTTTCGTCTCGTTACAACCCGATCTGTGGGACTCCCCCGAAATTACAACCTCCTTACTAAAGGTCAGGGGAACAGATATTAATCACCTTCCAATCCTCAGTCATACCAACCGGTTTTTGATATGGCATACGTACTCAACTTTGAAACCCTAACCCTCGAAGTACCAAAATCTCCCTCCTTTCAGCTAGACCTTTCCATTACTTGCTCACAGCACACCAAGACCTCCACCTTCACTGAATATCCAGGAAAGGCTCACCGTTCCCTTCATCTACATCTCTTTTAGCACTATACACCATCATCGACACCACTTCGTTCATCAGAACAATCCATCCCGCCGATCACCATCATGTTGAACCGCTACTGGAACTTCTATCAAATCACTGTACTCCCGCAATCCATTGATCGTAGCAAGCTGATCCATGTCTACGGCAATGGATGTCAGGAAGACCCCATCGGTGCGTTCTGGGATACTATCGATAGCCTCAATGTCTCGTCTACTGTCGATCTCTATGGTCTTGAGATTCACGTCTTGCCGGTTTCTTACCCCCCTGAGCCCACTACCTGGGAACGTGCCAAGGCTCGTGGAAAGAAGATTATTAAGAATCTGAAGGTTGATAAGAAGTCCCGTAAGTTTAAACCTTCTGTTTATGAATAACCTTCATATGAGACTGATATCTCGGTAGACAAGGGTAAATCGTGGTAGTAGTTTTGTGAAGGCAACGGAGAAGGGATGATATTTTCGGAGTTTATGGATGGACCACCGGAGTGTGGGAAACATAGGATGACTGGACACGCTCGCATTACTTCAAGAGGAGACGGGATATATTTCCCTCTGACCTTGTCGTTGTGGAGGATTACGCTCTTTTTTTCGTTTTCATAATTTGACACTTTAATCGTTGAGCTAAGGGCCATGGAGATGACTGATGTACTGAGGACAATACTTGTTCATCTAATGGCAAATACGGATATCTCTTGCTGTTACAAAGTTATGCTTCTTACTATATGTGCAGTTCTTCTTCCTACGCACCACGGCTGAGAAACAGTATCAAGAATGGGGAAAGATTCTGTTCATGTCTCTTGAAAGGACAGAAGCCTCGCAGACAGACTACAAATATTTTCATGTGAGATATTGAGCCGGGGGTGTGAGAATTTGAAGCTCAATGTCGTTCTGTAGACATAAAGGAACCATTCGGGGGTCCCTAAGCACCCCATTCTGGTCTTTACTGCTGATATTGCCTTCACATTCGGTGCAACTAAATCATATAATACAACATTTATCGGATTTAGAATAAGAGAACTAAATTTATTCCCACTTAACGCGGCAGAGTTCAAAGATACCATACGACTATTTTTATATGATTTAGCCTTGGTTAATATATATATTTGACGATGAATTACACTTATTGGCTTGTTCGTAGATCGTGTTCCAAGGGCTTCAATGGGCCAGCCCGGGTTGAAAAACAGAGTCGGCCTGACCCAGCCCATGCTATCAAGATGACGGCCTGGCCCAAACTAGATAGCCCGGGCCAGGTCTGGTCCAAATACATGGCCCGGGCCTCCATGAACAGAGGTGTCCGTGGGGAAGAACTGGGTGTTCGTCCATGGGAACTCATCGATCGCTGTTTAATTTACTGTGTTTGTTGGCTGCAGATTGGAATAAGGAATATGCTACAGCTCTCTTTGAGGTTAATGGTAAGAAATGTAGAGATGTCCTCGAACTCTCCTTCAAATAGCTAAGATTGTATGGAAACCCGACGGTCCGGGCTTACCTATTTAGCCCGGGCCAAATATTGACCTCCACCTGGCCCGGCCCATTGAACAAAACCTATGGCCCGGCGCGGCCCGTCAGGAAATAGCCCGGGCCGCCCGTCTCAACTCACGGCCCATTGAAGCCCTCGTCGTGTTCTTAAATTTTCTTTTTCCTAGGTCTCGGAATATCCCCCCTTCTTTCCGCGAATCTTTTGGAGGGCCTAGTCAACCATAACACTTGGCCGTTTGTACAAATCCTTGCAGAGTAACGCGTGCCACCAGAAGCCACCTTGACCCCAAGGGCATATTTCGCCGGCGCTTTAGTCATCACACCCGGTAACCCCACAGTGTTACGGCCTCTCGACACACCTCCTCCACCTCGGTGCTTGCGCCTTTGACTCAATCAACCTTCTCACAATCATCGCTCTTGCCCTGGTATCTCACCACCTTCTATAATTTTTTAACTCACACTCTTTCTCCTATTTACCTCTTTTTCTCCACATCTTCTTTCCACCGATGATTTTCCTGATGGCAATATTCCGGGCGCGGGACGAAGTTGGTAAATGGGGGTCGTCTTGCAGTTGTGTAGTATGTTCCTTCAATCCCTTCCATTCGGTAAAGTGATGGCTAATCACCGAAATTTAGCATTCAGGAGATATCCGAATCTCTTGCACGTTGGTGGTTCTGAGCTTTGCGATCCCGTGGCTGGGATCGGAGTCTCTTGCTCTCGACTTGGTGTTGCTGCATATGACGAGTATGTAGCGTAGCATCTAGTGAAGTGATGGGCTTGCCTGGTATGTTTTGTTACTGAACCTTTATCAACGTGTTTTGTGATCGTTGCTGATTAGTTATTGATTTAGCTGGGGCTCTCATACCCCGGTGCTTTGGATAATATTCCAACTTGCTCGGAGTGGAATCTTTTCCTACAGTTATTTTTCGTTATCAGCATTATAATACGAGCAACATTATTTTTCCCTAGCGCGTTCTGGTATTTGTACAAGTCCCCGTTCTCTGACCATCCGTTAATAGCCGCTATACAATTACCAGTTTGAGCAGAAACCTATCTCCGGTTCTCCATCCTCTTCGCCATAATCTTATTTTATTCTTCTTACCAACTATAGCCCGACGTTAAAAATTGGGAAACAGTTTCAATAACTCCTTGTGTTCTGATGGTATCGTTCTTCCTTCTCCGGAAATCGAGGAAGTATTGATCATCGTTGATGCATAACTAGGTATACTGGTGTGTGCTCAACCTCAGGGGAATCTTGGGGCTATTAGGTTCAGGAAGTAGCGCGCACCGATAATATAGATCTCATTCTCCTTCCGTTTATTCCGGATATCTGAACAAAAAGTGCCGGAATCCTCAATATCTCTTTACTATTTCATGCTCTTGAGCGTAATACTTTTCCCTGGTGGAGTATTGCTCTTTCCCACTCAGCGGTGAACAGGATTGGGGGGTAGCCGCTGAGTTGACCATATGGCCGACTGATGATTTAGGCGGTGGGTGGTTTAGGTATTACCATTGACTCACGAAGGAACATGGGGCTTCTGATAGCCAACGGGTGTATGCGCCATCGAAGAAATTTCTTGTCCCATTGGGGTTGTGGTGACCGGAAGGTTTGAGAAAGCACTCCCACCGGTGTATGAACCAGGTAGGGCCGAGGAGACCTGTGGTATGGTATTTGATATGCCGTAGGTGACGTAAATCGAAGTGGTTGGGATAGTATTCAATCACGAAAATCTCATACAAGTACTGGCCTCTTGCCGCGGGGAACAGGTAGCGATACTTGAGCCGAGATGAGCGTAACGTAAATCGATAGTCTGCTTCGCCGAGACAATCTTGCTTTTACCAGATGCACGTAATAAATCTTCCAATCATCATTCGCCGAATCTGCGCTGTGGCAACATTTGTCATGCGATACTTGATGCGGACTGAGAAGAATTGGAGCTGACTTTTCGAAGCACGATGGACAGCATCGATATTATGACCACCTCTAGCTATTTTCTTCTCTCATCCCATCCCGCGCATAGTCACACATCTACCTGTTATTCGAGCGTTCTCCGTTCATATTCGCGTCGTCGACGAAGAGGATTCTAACCATAATCTCATGTAGCGTATAATGGAAATAGATTGACGATTAGTTGAGTAATCGGCTTGTAACTTTCTTTTTTGTTCAGTTCAGGAATGAAGGAGACAGAGAACGTGGTAGCTGTATAGCCTGGTTAGGAGAAATGTGTCGGTGGTGCTGCATTCTTTCGTGGATGAGACTCGGAGGGACGTCCACCGACCAAGACCCGAGATGCTAGCGCGCCTAAATCGGTTAGCCAACTGCCACAACTACCGCCCAGGACCACACACACATGGCGATGTGGCTAGCGGTTAACACTCGCCCCGAACGACACCGTGAGGTTGTATGTTGCCTTCGATTACAGAAGGTGCAGCGTTCAATCCAGGGGTGGGTTTGTACAATCGGGAAATTGTATATTCTTTTGTATTTTTTTTTTTTTGCGCACATAGCAAAAGGAGATTTTAGCTTGATAGACCGAATTCGGTAGGGCATATATGTCTCTCGTACACTTGTGTGCGCTAGTAGACGAGTTTCATCCCGACATCGAACAGTTTAGGACAACGTAGTACGGTAAATCTCGAAAATATCGCAGCTGCAGAACTACTATATAACTACTAGTAGTAAGCCTCCAAGAGATACTTGAACTCCAGCGTCGATAAACGGACACCCACAAGAAATACGACACACACAAAAGAATACCTCGCACCCCCCCCCCCCCCCATTATGGAAAGACACTCCGTGGTTGATCCTCTGTTATTCATGGCATCATTACTGTTTCATGTGGCTTGCGCGAGTCCCGAAGGTGTCTCCGGCGATCTGTTCTCACTATGTGGTGATGGTGGGGTGTTTAATGGAAGCTGTATTAATAGCTACACGCATCCGTGTATATAAGAACTACTCCCAGCACCGATTTTAATACATAAGTAAGTATCTTTGCTGGAAACGGCGCTCTCATACCGGCTGTGGCCAGGAACCCATAACGAGTGATATCTCAAGACAGCCAAGACTGGAAGTACAACCACCAAGTTCCACACGAATTAAAAAACGCCGACAATCCGGGGGCGTGTTTAAACACTGGGAAAGACTACAACACGCAAATGTGCATTTGGAGCACAGAGAGCACACATAGCACAAATCACAATTACCGCCACACATGCCACAGAAGTCACAAAACACGAGGAGGAACTAAAGACACCAAGCGATAGTTATTTCTTTGCTTCCGCCCGGAGAACGCCCCCCTATGTGCAATTTCCCAAAACCAACTCGCTTCGCCTTTCTTGACGCCGCCGGCAAGATAACCACCACACTCCCTTCTCGGCTTCCGCAACCACACATGGAGTTGTGTTGAGGACGTCGGGCTTCACTATATATATGGTCATGTTAGAGCAGAATACATTGGAGGGAGGAGATCTGAGGGGGTACTAACTCTGTGGAGATGAGTGGCGCGGCGGATCCCGTTGGAGAGACCTCTACAGATTGGCCGGTCCACAGATATCAACTACTGGAATTCCACCAGCAATGTCGAAGCTACATACGTTAGTAGAGGGACACACGTCACTTCCAAACTAGTGGGACTTACTATTTGTAGGAGGGGCGATTCCTGAGAGGGGATGCCGGCACTAAATGGGCCCGGACAATTCTCTGGACCACTTATCAGACTGGTTCTTTTAGAGGAGATTGTGGAGCAAATAAACGTACATTTTGGAACGTTGGGAGGGCCATCATCCCTTGATTGATCGCTAAAGAATATTAGCTGATTGTGCGAGGACTCGGTAAAGGGACCCAAGAGCACCAGATGAAGCCGTCGGCTGCGAGTCCCAACACAAAAAATGGCCTGTGTTATAATTTAAATGAAATACAAACTTGAAATATTCAGCGAGAGAACATACAGACCGAAAAATCCTTTCCAACACCGATGCTGTTTTCTATCAGCAAAGCCAACAACAATGGTTTTGGATCACCTTACATGTTGGTTGGTGAGGAAGACAACGTTGGTCTCTCTTACATGGGCTGGGGGAGTAACCGGCGGGTGGATAATGTCACTAAGTCCCTCTTCACGTGGTTAGTCCATCAGTGATGTCAATTGGAGATATAGATCGATTAAACTTACCCAATCTCTCTCGCCTTACCACCCCCATCCACATATCTACAACCTCTGCCCGGAACCCGGGCAGTGAGGTAGACGTTGATGGGGTATCGGTGGCTCGTCCCACAAGCACCGGCCTTGTGTGTGGTGTTGGCTCTACACAGAGTTGATCTCGTTAGCCTTTTATTAGAACAGGATTATTTGGGGGATCTGAGACAGAACCTACATCCCAGGACCCAGCATCGGTGAGTCCGTCAATTGAGCCTCTACACCCCTAACAACGAGAATGATCAGTCAATGTTGAGGGAGGTATCGGAAGGGGGACTTACCAGGATGAACCGGGAACAACTTCGGCCTCTCTCACAGAGGAAACGGCACGGGGTAAAGAACAAAGCCCCGACGGCCGACACTTGGCTCATGTTTCTAAGGTTCTATGAAATTGTTTTCATTAGTTGATGGTTCAATATTCGAAGAGCTCAGAAGGAGAACTTACCTAAAAGAACCTAAGACAACTCCAGTCTCTCCTACAGAGAGAACAGCGGGGGTGAAGGGGAGGCAGGGGGCAGGCAAACATGGGTTGCCATGTTTGTCCGGTTCCTTGAAACACCGAAAATTTGTTAACTTTGCGAAAAAGGAATAAAGAGTGATAACGTACCCAATAGAGAACCGGAGACAACTTCAGCCCCCGATGCAGCGGGAGTCGGGGTGCAGACCTTGGGCACCGCATCCTCTTGTCCTTCTCCACTCGTTCCGTGGTCGAAGCAATCAGGAAGCCGAAGAGAGAGGATATATATTCTGCACCACCCGACGATGGATGGTATAAAAACGATGGTGTTGAGAGGACAGGGAGAGATAAGAATGAGAAGATGTTATGGAGCAACCTTTTGAGGTCGAGCAAGGCGTATTTATACTAGGATCCACCCCACTCTTCGCCGCTGGATAAGTCATCATCTGCTTGGCGACGGGGGAATTTGTCTTGGTATGGGTAATTGTTACACAGCAGGAATCTCCGTTGAGTGTTACTTGTGCTTTCCATCCGGGCGTATTGTGTTGGGGGAAAGGGGGTGAAGAAGCAGTAGGAGCAGGAGAGACTGGGTTCGAGGGGCCTTTCATCCAAGGTGGGCAGGGGAGGAACAATCCTCATGTCGCTCAACACCTCTGACCCATACTTCAATCTCAATACGTTCCCGGCTACCCATTTCATGCGATTGTTTTCTTCATTCTCTATCACTCAGTTCCCACCCCGCGGCTAACTAGCGTGACGGAAATCCCCTGCATCATACCAGCAGCAGCGTGTGCCGAATACTCCACACAGGTATGTACACGCAGTCCTATTCTTGAGCGCCCGACCCATGGCCCATGCCCATGCCCCACTCCAACATTTACCACTTCATCAAGCAAAAGCCGCAGGTGTACCTCCGTCTTCGCACGTCCGGCCCGCTGCTCACCACAAGCGCAGCTTCTCTTTCAGACATATGTGTCTTCCTCCTCTCCAGTCTACAGATGCGAAACCTGGCCTCCAACCCTCTACGGCAACTCATCCGCCTCGTTCCGCTCCGGAACACACCGGATAGGACACATATTGATTTCCAATAACGCCACCTTTATGGAGTCAACCTACCCCGCCCCGCGTAATGCCCAGTCAACAGTAACTCCACCTAGTCTATCTACCGTATCTAATCCCTTTACCGTGGCCATCACAATACTGGACTACTAGGTCACGCCCCCTCTGACCATGCTCCAGAACCAGATTTCTCAATGTTTAAATGGATCATAGTGATAGATACACCACTTAGTGGGAGAACGCACTTCTATTGCCACCCTTTTTTTAACTACTGGGTGGTGTTGTGTATGCCGGATGCCACGTACAGACATCCCCTTTGTCCTTCTGCAAAGGAAGAAAGTCATGTTTTAACGAACATCCCCGGTAGTATTCTGGTATCTTACAAGTCAAAACTAGGTTCTTCAATTCATCATCAAAGATTTAGGCACATAGTCAGTATCATCTCACTATTTAATCTATGAGTTAACAAAACAACCCGGATGCAGGCGAAAACCGGGGGCACTCCGCCCCAAACCACCGGCCCCACAACCCCCCGCGCCGCTGGAAACCCCACCAACCAGAGCCAAGACCCCCTCCCCTCCCCCGAAACACACCCTCACCCGATGCGCTCAGATTGTGCCTTGTTCACCGTTCACCTCTCTTCAGCTTGTTATTAATTAAGGTAAAATAAGCTTCAATTATTGGAAATACCGACACTGTTATCTATGGATATATATATCTACTCAACCAGAATATTGGGGGGGGGGGGCGTCACCTGGTCTCGTATCTTGATTACATCTCCATTGGGAGCCTCGTGATGCAGAAGCGACCACTGGCATTGTATTAAAGAGGATTCATCATATTTCTGTCTTCCTTTTATAATTTAGAGCGTAATATATATGATCATGTACCAGACAGCACAGGCGAGATTTCACGGCGAACCAGGTATATATTTACATACAGCCTCTATCAGGCGTGTGAGAGAAATGTTTCGTAGTTCACCTGTGCGAATTTCTAACCTCACTCATTCCGTTGTTCTTTGAAAATTCACCTTTCTAGTTATTGTCGTGGTACTAGTCCGAAAAAAACAAAGGAATTTTAGTATCCCCACCCCCGGGTTTAACACGCCAGCCTTCAGGATAGCTCCTCTGTAGTAGAGATCCGCGTAACCACACGGTGTCCATCCCGAGGCATCGAGCTCACGATCAGAGAACATCGCATTTCGCGGATAGAACTGAAGTAAAAGAAAAGATTATGGGGTGTTCTGTTTGAAAGTGGAATTACTAAGCGGGATTCGAACCCGGTATCCGCTGTCGTCATAAGTTTCCTAAACCGGAGGCATATACCACTATGCTAACAGAACTTGAAGGTGTACGTGCTGGGGAACATGTTAAACGCACATGTGGACATGAAATCCACGGATGTGGAGGGGGTGTATCGCTTAAACGGTCAGGCCAATTGAAATCAGCCTTATTCAAACTCTTTACAGTGATTGTAATGAGATCAACTCATATAGCGTGGGAGAGAGTTGTAGCCTTCGGCATGCCGCCGTAATTATGATGGGCGGTGATAGAAGTTCGTATCCTGCGCTGCTTATATCATGGTTACAGTAGAGGGTTAGGGTGCCGATTTTCATATGGGCTGACGGGGTATGTGATATCCGTATCTGGGGTCTATGCATACGGGTTAAGTGTTACTTAATCGTTCAGCCACAGACTGACACCTCAGGTGTGTACAATGTGGAATATGTGATAAACCCTAACGCTCATATCAGAAAGGGAACAACCCCCCAACGTCGAGAATGGTGGTACGATAGAACTAACACTCCTATCACTGTTCACATGTCTGTCTTTTTACACACAGGAAAATGAAGGGAGAAGTGAATAAGAAAGCTAATTTCGATAACTGGGCGTTCTCGCATTGCAAGGAAACCGGAGCAAATTGTTATACTGCGTTACTCAGATAATATTAGATAATATCACCGCGATAAGCGAGGGTCAATGATAGCGAGATACAATTACTACTAGAGCACGGCAGCAGAAACAGTGTAAGTGAAGATTGTATTGTTAAATGATTTATGATTTGATTACTTGGATATCTCAATTTAATAACCCCGCTCCTTCCCAGCCACCAATACGTTTTTTTCGCAAGTTTCTCGAGTAGCACAATCAGTACCTAGGGTGATCCCGACGGCGGTACCGTCTCAAACGGAGGAACCAGCTCCCCCCCCAATGACCATAACAGATCCAGTGACGTGTTGCGCCACCTCGTCTCGGCTGGGGCTTCCTACCGGGAGGAATATGAGCCCTCGATCGAGCTGAGTTTACCCGATCGTTCATCCTTCAGGTCTAAATGGGCCAGGAACGGCTATAAGTGATGCCCGCCACCACATATCTCGTTTGCATCGTCCCAGAACCCCGCACACGGGTACAATGCGGGGTTCTGTGGTGTACAACTCAAATTGGGACCCCTACAAAAGGGAGGACTGAGAAACCAGGGAGAGAAATGTTGTTTGGCAACCCGACTTCCGGCTGGATGGGTCCGGCCATTGCTGGGAAGGGGCTACGGTGATATAGCCTATCGCTGAAGAATGTGAGCATTTTGTATTTTTGTTAGAAACATTGAAGAATTTTTTACCTTAATTAGCGCTAGTAGGTAAATAGCCCGGAGGCTTAAAACAAGTCGAAATCCGTAGCTGGGATCCGGGGCGGTGTCGGAGGTGCCTCTGGTCCACTACCTAGGGCCGCCCAGCACAGGGTTATGCCGGAGCGATATTGCAAGCGTTTGTCACACTTACCAAAAATCATAAATTAGTGCGCAAAATATCGGATATTACGGAGGGATTTGACGCATACTATCCTGCCTTGCATTAATCTGGCTACCAAAAGCACGCAGGAGACAATTTGCTGATGCGATTGGTGCATAACCCCCGATGGGAAGTTAAAGATCAGAAAATGAGATCACCAGGTTTGTTGGTTTGAGCGGTAAAGCACAGCCCAGCGTCTTCTATGATGAAACCAGGTGCGAAAGATGACCATTATAAAAGTATCAATCGGTCTCCAGTTTCCCATGGAAGGACACCCACCCCTGGTAAGGTCGGCCCTCGGAGCAGCGATTCCGATTACTGTCTCAGATGCGCTTAGAGCCACGTAAGGTGCACCAGGTGGTCCTTTTCGGAAGTCTTGGAGGTGTGAGCCAGTTAAGGGATGATTGAAACCTAGACAATATTCCTATTTTGGTTTCGGTCTCCGGGGTGTTAATAGTTTTATTGAAACCTGAACCATACTGCTTGTTGTGTATTCTGGGATGCAGCGGTCGTGCGAGTGCCGACGCAGAGGAATAAATTTGAGACCTCAGACTCGGTTATTCTTACCACAGACAGCCCAAAGAGGATCATGCATTCCTCAGTGGGTTCCCTCACCGAGGATCATGCATTCCTCCGTGGGTTCCCCCACGGAGAATATATTCCCCTGATGGTTCTCAAACTACCACCGGTCTGGACCTGAACACCTGTCTCGCGAGAGGGTTATCGAATTAGCTAACTTGGTTCTTTGATCGAACCTGAGGACAGAGAAAGCACAAGTGCATTGGGGGAAATATCTTGACAGGGCACAGCTCATAACAACTTAAAAGTGGAATTATAATATATTTAAACCATTTATTGAGGCCCTTAATTTAAATAGTAAAATAAAGAAAAGCTTACAATCTCTAACCTCTGCTCGCTATCGGAGCTCGTTTTGCCGGAAACTAGCCAAGCATGGAGCGGACAGAAGCCCCGGAGGTGTTTATTTCGTCGAGGTTTCTCCGGCACCCGAAGACTGATGACGAGCGTCAGACTTTTAAAAATTAGATGGCGGCTACCTAAGCAAGGTTAGCTGCAACAATTCAAATATACCTCTCAGATATATAACTCTTACCTAAAATATGCGTCAGACAACCGGCTCTCCCTTGTACGCGCTATTCAGGGTTAAAGATGTTAGTAGGTGAGAAATGGCGACAACAATATAGAATCGTACCAACAATCTAACTTCTCCGCTTGTTGTAAGCTCTCCACGTCCAACTTTGTGGTGTTTGTGACCCCGTAGCGAGGCAGCTTGGTTACAGCCGAGCAGCTGTACATCCACCGGTCCCCTATAGCAGACACGTAGCCGGTTTTGAAGGGGCCTGGGAACTACCCACGTGCAGCCATCGCAATCATGACGAAAAGCGATACTGTTGGTTCCTTAGCCGTCAGTAAGGAGAAAAGTATCGAACAATGGTACTTAAGGGAGTAGTTACCCAAAGGTTTTATGGCGTGTTTCTGGCAACTCTTGTCTCTCTTACTAAAGATGAAAAAAGCCAGGTCAGCAAGGTAAACTCCAATCATCAATAACTAAACGTGAGTTGGAAGGGGTTACCAGATGATTCCATGAGGTTTTACAGCACAGTTGCTGCATGATAATCTTGGTGCCTCCACCTGCGAACAGTCATGTCAATAAGTATTGCTCAGATAACTAAGAAATAAGACATCATGAAACGCTCACCAGGTGAGTAATCTACGACCACTGCACGGAGTGGTGGTATAAGAAAGAGAGACCACCCCGCTGGAAGAAGTGAGCAAAATAGCTCTTCTAAAGGAGCCATAATTAATCAATATATCTCACCAGATGGAGTAATCTACGACCTCTGCCCGCAGCAGGGGATAGACCCCTTTTGGCTCTCTCCCTAAAAGACCACAACACACTACTATTGTGATTAAGAACATCAATAACTAATATCAATGTATGGGGAAATACTCACTACATAGTCATCCGTCCCCCTTGCACCAGAGGGACTATCTCCGTGGGAGCAGAAGCAGAGGCCCACACATATTACTGGAATCAAATTGTTAACATGGTATTACAACATTGAGAAGTAAGTCCATCTTACGAGTGGTACCATCTCCCCCTATCAGCCAGTAAGACCAGCCTATCTCCCTCTCCAGATAGATCGAGCCCCACACAAAAGTCGCAGCCGCCTAAAATGACAGGTGTGTCTAAATCTATTAAAACAAAAGCGATAACAATGATTTATCTAGCACAGAGTCATACCGTATCCCCCCGGCTGGAGGTAAGGAGAAAACCTCCCAGGAGAGCATGGCCGATAAAAGCCCAGAGCCGGGCCCTGCGTTGAATGACTGGATAGTCTGGCCTGTTAAGTTCGTCACAATTAGTATGGGAGCATAAAATGTGATGATAAGAGTTGTTCAGTGATGAGACCTACCTCTGTAGGCCTGCGACAACTCTGGCCTCTCTTATTGGTTTATCTCTTTCATACACAGCTCATTTCCTGGTTGTGAGCATGAATGCTGATATAATGTTCTGGAGAGGAACAGAAGCGGATGGTAAAGTATAAGAATCTCTATGCGTTCTCAGATACTCGAAAGGACACGGTGGTTGTGATCATAACTTCTCACTGGGATTACGAATGCGGCTGATCAGGAAAGTCTTGTAAACGTTGCCCATTTGAGATTGCTGCCTATGATAATTCAGGATAACGTTAGTACATCGCGCCATATGGTATAGTACAGGTGCCAACAGTTACATCCCGGTCGAAATAGGTACGGCGACCCATCAAAGCATAGTAAAATACGTAGAAATACCTAAAGCCTATATTTACAATATATATAGCTAGGCTTAAAACCTGAGTGTACTACTAAATCTCCGTATCAATGACTCACATTACAGTATTATGTGGATATAATAAGCTCGCAATGAACTGATGCGAAGCTGTGGTGACCTCTCTATGATCGTTGATGGTTGGTCGGCAGAAAAGAGCCTATCGGCTGATATTAGCGGGTGAACACTTTCCACTATATGTGGCATAATTAAACGCCGGCGTACTCCTCGCTTGACCACTCCCTTAGCCTCCTATCTCAGCCACGCCTCTAGCCACAACATACTCGTTTCTACAGTACGATGCCAGCCGTGAGGGTCAGGCGCAGCGTCGCAACGCCCCCCGAACCATCACGGGTACCAGCACAGCAACCACAATTGATCCTTTGGAGAGCTGAATTTTTGTATAGTTGTTAAATAGTAGATAAATAACAATAATTAGACATTTAATATCTTGTGTACCAACCCGCCGTGAAAAGGTTGTGGAAATCTGGTTGCGCGCGCGGCGTTGCGACGCCGCGCCTGACCCTCACGACTGGCATCGTACTGTACAATTACGAGGATACTAGACCGAGACTGACGCTAAACATAATCGGAAGTGTGCTTGATCACCTTAGGAGGTAAAAGTAGTGTTAGTCTAAGTGAAAGAGTCCGATTCCCGTATATTATACTCCACTCAAGAGCATCTGGTCAGAGTGAACACGGATTCTAGAACCCAAAGATAGTCAACAAAAATAAAAGAGAAAAGTAAAGAAGAAAAAGAAAAAACACTCGGAAATTTATAGCTTTTATATTCCCTAATAGAAACCCCAGCTTTAACTACAAAGGGGAAAAAGTGCCACCCCAGCTCTTTTTCCGCTAATGCTCCTCCGCCTGCAGGGGTGGATGTTTCCCCGATCCTTCCCAGCCACAGACCCGCCGCCACGTGCACTTATGGCAATGACCAGCTGTGGTCACGCGCATGTCCCTCAGACTGAAAACCTCCCCTTGATGTAGGCCCCATAGGCCCAGGTTCTTTCCATCCTCCGATCCTTCCCAGCCACAGAGGAGTTCATGTCTCTGCAGCAGCAACCGCCAAGTGCACTTATTGCACTGACCAACTTTTGCCATGCAGGGTTCGCCACAGGGCGAGAATTGAGCTTCGATATGGGGGCTACAGGGCCAGGCCGTTCTGATCCCCCGCTCCGTTTCAGCCATATCTTCTCCTTCCCCCAGGGCCGGAGGTCTTGAGATGTGCGGCCCAGTGTCGTTTTCGCCCGCTTAACGCTGTATATATAGTGACTTTAGCAACACCCTGGCTCGTGATTGGTCGCCAGCTGGCGGTGTGTTAATTAAAGAGAGAAGCAATATCGAAAGATTAAAGTTACATTCCTTGAGGAGTGCGTTAGTGGGTCCCCGTACCTCTTCAGCCACCACCAGGCACGGCTCCTGGCTGGATTTCTCGCAGTTGCCAGCTCGCAAGCCCGAGGCACCCCTTCTCGGTCAGTGGAATCGACTGGCACCCTACGGTGCACGCGATTGACAATCTGCCCAATCAGCGGGGGATGATTTAGATGCCTGCCCCACGCCAGCGGGCTCCCCACATGTGGGTAGGGAAACTTCCTCGGAGGCTGTGGGTCGTAACATCCTAAGTTAGCGTATGTGTTTATTCTAATTTCAAGGAGTTATGGGGATATGTGTACTAATTGTGCTGCAGTCAGGACTATCCGTACCTCCTCACGCAAACGGAGGGGCCGGATATCTTGTTGAGAGCTCAGTAGTTAAGCCCACTGCTCCTTCGACCACCAGCCCTGCCCGCATGTGTGGCCGGAGGCCACCCCTCCACGTCCCCGTGGAAGAGAGTCGGCTGGGACAATTTCCCAGAGAGCCTAATGGTAGAAGAGTTTTCACGATTAGCTATATTTCCTTCGAATAAAAACCGAAAAAGCAGTTTTACCTACCAACCAGGATAGTTTTCCTCCAGCCGCCACACCAAGCCAAGGACCCAACGAGGCCGTCTGTATCTGCCCAGTTCCCACATATCGGCCTTATTTCAACCTTACATGCTGTCTGCGTTATTTTACACGTGTTTTTTTAAGCTTTTAAAATGCGTAGAGACTTACTTGTAGGCTCCACCTCGAGGTCCAAGTAGTCCCTGAGATAGTAGGAAGGGCCCCGTCACCCGCAGTCGCGTTGTGGGGTTTGAGTTCGTACCTGCTTCCACGCTTTTAATACCTGACCCCCTTCTCCTGTAGGGTTGGGGGCGGGGTAGAATCTCCTCTGCTCCTTGGAGAATCCCTGATGCCCCAAATCCGGTAAGTACTTGGCCTAGGCTTACTGCTCCCGATCATTTGGACTTAAAGATACTACTCAAGTTAGTGTACATTCTTCTGATAAGGACTAGAGAAGTTACATTCTGAAAAGCAAAATGAAAGGAAGACAAACCAAGAAAAGCTGTAAAGGGCAGATGGTAAAACATCTGTGAGATATATACGTTAACCTGATGAAATCCATGAATTTCAAGTTTCGGTGAGTAATTCACACTATCGAATGGTGGAATTTAAGAGGTAGGTAGGAGTACAGAGTCATACTATACCTTACCGTGATATACGAGACCTGGACGATGGGTCCGCAATATCATCTAGGCCGACGATGGACTTTGCTCCCTCCTCACTAGGGAGGATAAGATGGTGGTGGTGTCCACCGTCCACCGATCACGACCACCGCCCAGCAAGCAGGAGCTTACTAACGACCACAGGCCGGCGGGCAGGAGCTGGCTTACGACTACAGGCCTGCGGGCAGGAGTTTGCTCGCCTCGCCCATGCCCAAACCGGGTGGCCAATAAGCCAAGTGGGAGGGTCAGGTGGCCAGTACGTGAGCTCGAGTGTCTCTTGACATCGTGGATAATACCCTTCGCAGTTGGTTCCCTAATAACAGTCTATGTTAGAGAGGATTATCATCAACAGCATGAAACACTATGCGAACGGGGGAGGTATTACTTACCACGACCACCGCTACCCCCCCCCCCCATATCTACAGTGGCAATTAGGGTGATGCCACCCCCTGGGTGTTCTATGAATTCACACGAAACACCTGCGCCGCACAGCCAGCGAATGATTCATTGTTGCCAGCTCCTAGGTGTTCTTTTTTGATGAGGTGGAGAGATATCCACTGCCTGGTGGATCTCATCACCCACCCGAGATGTGCCGCGAACCAGGATTGCCCATCCCCGAGGATCACTTATGAATCCAAGGTGAATATCGGCCTCGGGGGAGCAGGCAAAAAAGTCTTCGGGACATTAGTATTTATGTTTTATTTCGACAGAATGGAGACATGATACGCACCGAACGTGCGGAGCAAGCCCGGGCCGGGAGATTGTTCTCGCCGGGAAGACCTGTACCCGCCTTGCGCATCTTGTTGATCGCCCCTTTTAAACAAACCAAGGGTCTTTTTCAGGCCCCAGGCACCATGATCGATGGTAGGCTTGACCCTGTGTCTTCTAGTTAGTTTTTCCTCTTTTGGCTTCTTTGTTTCTGGCGGGGTTCCACGTAATACGTACCGAACTATCGGAGTCCGGCCCCCAGCGGGCAATGTCCCCGAGGGCCAATTGTTAGGACGGATGATGGTATAGATTTTGTTGCTGCGCCCTGAAATGACCTTGGAGGATGAAGGACATTTGGGGCAGAGCAGGGCGATGGTTGTGATGTTTGGGGTTGAGAGGAGGGGTAAGATGACCCTGTGGCAGTTGAATGAACACCTTCCATCTTTCCCTGTAAGAATCTCTGCAGCGTCACCGATCACTCCCTTAATATTACCGGAGCGGGAATGTCCACCTGCCCGCGAGATCAAAAATAATGTTGAATTATATTCCACGGTTTCAAGCATAAAAGGCTTATAAAACACCAGAAAAGGGAGACACAATACAACTAACATCCATTTTTTACATTTTCGTTACAGCTCAGTGTGGTAGAAGTCTACTACATGTATGTACTAGAATACACTTTTTCTTAATTCGTTGCGGTCTGATTGGTCGACACCGACATGGGTTTTTAGTAAGCACGACACATCAAAGAACTGAACACTCGAGAGGAGGAGGACGGGGGCCGAAGGCCTCTCATAATTCTAGAGCGAGAATTAAACAGAGGAGGTGGAATGGGGGGCCGAAGGCCCCCATCGAAGGCCTTCCATAATTATTTGATACCCATAATCCAATAACTCGCGGTCGCGAGTTGGCATACCCCTAGTCTACATGTACATACATGTCCAATGCCGGAAAATGGGGTGTGATTAAAGTAGTAGTAGTCTCGTAGTGATGCGGCTTTTATGAGAATTAAGCTTGCTCATTCGGCTCGGGTTAATTCGGTATTCATATGAATACTATAGTTGCAAACAAAGGTTATTTCATGCAAATATGATATCCCAAAAGCACGGTATGCTCAAAAAAGCCGTACCAATACTGCTATCTAGCTCAGCCCAGCTGGTCACACAATTGTGTTCTGTGACCGCGCTAGTATCAGGGTATGGCACTAGGCTAGACCTACATGATATATGCTAGACTTACTATACATATGTACGCGTACCTACGTGTAGTCTCGTACTCATAAACCTCCTACATGTATATACATACATGTAGACTCATACCGCAAATCCTCGAAGGAATTGCCAAATTGTAGTTCTATCTTGAAGTTGATTTCAACCTCAATATACACATGTACAAGAGGAATCTTCAGAACACGTACTACTTGTATTAGTTCTCAATTCTATATCGGAGACCTGCTAGTTTCCAGACACCTACTATGCTTTTGGATACTCTGAGGTTTTAATGGTATACTAATGGCGTACTGGTACGGCTCCCCTAAACCCCACTTCCCTCTAAAAAGCAGGTTGTGACCAAAATTACCATTTTGAAGAACACCAATTCTCTACTATGTGTTAAAAAAAGTGCTTCTATAGAAATACATTCCTTTGAAAAGTCGGTGTCTTTGTTATTATGGTTTCACTACGTCACCTTTAAAACTGCAAAACTTGTACGGCTCTGATCACACCCAGGGTTCCCGTATTGTAGTGTCTATCACTTCTGATCCATCGATATTACACTCCCATATATAGAATATCTTTGCTTTCCAACGCTGCAATATCGAATTTTATGAGCTATATACATAACACAGGAGAGATAAGGCATCACAAAATATAACATTGCGGTGCGGGGATATCAGTCTCACTGTCAATGCTACCTATGAGGTAGGATGCGGGGGATTACCCGAGTGGATTGTTGTGGCTAAGGTGTCTAGGAACCGCACGCTCCGGTAAGAAAATTCAATGCACCACTAGAAATGAGAAGGATATCTGTCCCAATGGAGGCACTTATATTCGAGACGGAAAATATTCGCAAACCTTATATTTCACGAATCTTGACTTAGGCTGGAATATTGTCTATCGATAGGCTTATGCAAAAAGAATATTACAAGACAAAGGAAAGTCCTGTACGTGGGCGCGGACACGTCTAGACGATACGCGGTAACGCCTCTATTCTATTATAGATTAGGTGACCAAGTGCGGGTCATGCTCTACCTTGTGGGCTCAGGGTTAGGGTTCTCACTCCTTGGAGTGTTCGTTCTGGGCGACTAACTGTTGTGTCGGCACGCGTGGCCTGACAGCATGTACACCGAACATCCCTCATACATCGAGTGGACATAACGATGAACACGCGGTCACCCTCCCCCACAACTTCATTTTCAACAAAACGGTTTTCAAATATCACAAGAGTTTTACCACCGCACTAATTTCCTGACGATGCGGCTCTGGACCTTCTTATCAACCATTTTTTATTAGACACTGTATGTTCATCCGCAGACCTCCTCGATCACCTTTGGACAACTTATACACCAAAGCAGCTCAGGGGACTACAGCGGGGGTCATATCGTATACATTTTATCGCTCACCACATCAGGGAGGTGACTGATCAACTGAATTTCATCCATCCGGCTTTGCTAGAATCTCTTCCACTCTAGCTTTTGATATCTGCCCTTCCAGAACGCTCTCGTCTCATAGCCCTCGTTTCTGAAGGTACTATCTATATTCCTTTGGAACTTTTAAATTTTTCCGGGGGTTTGATTGCAAAGGGTATTTCCTTTCACGCTTACATTGACTAACATTCATTGCTTGTTAGCCGCTAAATATGGTGGGAATCACATAGCGGGTATCCCAAGTCTTCCGGTAACACGATGGTTTCTTGCGCTCTTTCTACCACTCATACATTTGTGGCCATAGCCGGAAGGCTCTATGCAGTTTATGAATGAAACAAAAAAGAAAACGCCGAATCCTCTTTCCGAGACTACTGGAGCTTCTCTCATAGTGCCCCCTACGGTCCAGTATATTAAATGCCACGATCTATGTTTCTCAAAACTCTCGAACCTGCAGAGTATGAACCGCCGTTTGGGCTAAGATCATATGATATCGGCTGCTAATCCTCCCTTCGTCATATCCAGGTTAATGCGGTAACCTTCCGCGCTCTTTGAAGGCTGACCCCGGCCCTCAGGCTCATGCACACTGTGGCATCTCTACCTTTGGTGAGGACACATACACTCTCTCCTCCGCAATCTTTTCGCTAATTCGTCAGATCATCCTAACGCCCGGCCCCCGACTGAAAAATGGGGTCATCATCATCGACTATTGTCTATACCGCCGATATGTCTTTTACATAAGTCTCGATCACCAATCTCGAAAAAAAAAAAAAGAAGAAAAATAGGAGGTTCACATTGACTCCGGGTGAGAGTACATGATGCGAGTGACGGCTCATGAAGCGAGTGACGGCTCATGAAGCGAGTTACCGAGTGTGAACCGAGTGATGGACGGTGAACCAAGTGAGAGGGTATGATGCGAGTGCAGATTTGTGACCCGAGTGAGAGGATATGAGGCGCGGGTCAGCGCAGCGCTTGGATGGGGGTTGTGGGTTAGTGGTTATTTGGATGCGGTATTGCAATTCGTGAGCGCACGGGTGGTATATATATGGAAGGGTCGGCGAGACTACAAGTGTTGAACGGAACATGATGTGTTTTAAGAAAACGGCTCTTTGTGTAAAATTAACCTAGGGAACTATCCTATAATAAAGAATGAGGAAAGGAAATTGAGTGAGATTTAGAATAGCGATTAAGTATGTTCATCCAGATCAAATGTTGAGGATGTCGCTGTAGCTTTTCCTTTCACGGTGCTGGTAGAGGAGATGGTAAAAGGGATTATATTAGGACTATGTGCTGGTAGAATATCATATATATATGTTTGTGTATTTATCACTTTGTACGAATCTTCTCCATCACAAATTATAAAGCAAATCGGGGATTCATAATCCTCTTTATTTGGAGTGAAAACTCATAATAAATTGCTACAGTAACGGCAATCTCCCCCCAGAAGTCACCCAAACACCCACCAAAGAATGGAACTGAAGACAGGACGAGTAAGGGATTAAGATACATTGCGCTCGATAAAGCTATGTGATGAGCCTATAGGTAATCCGAACAGACCACACTTTTATGGAACTATGACAGTTGAAATTGGAGGTCGGGCATAGGTACTGCTCTTGTATTTGACATTAAAAAAGTTTTGCGCCTTGAGCTCACATGCAGAAGGATCTAACCCCTGATATCTAAATATCATGAAGGCGAACCTTCTCGCCGTTTGGTCTCGGGAGAGGAATAACCCTCCGCGCGCGGCCCAATGATCGGTCAAAGAGTTTGACCTTGTGCGCTCCCCGAGTCTCCTACCATACAAGGGGCCATCCTGCGGAAGCCCAAAACACGCATCTCTTCTCGCTAACACAGGAAATCGAACCACTAGGGCGAAGAGGGAATGCGCACGCGCCACCATGGATAACGCCTCCGAATACCCCTTTCAAACCACTCTACTGCCATTCGGAGCAAAAACAGTATTTACTCGCATATTTCGGCGAAGAGTATGCGCTCTTCGATCACCAGGCGTTGCGTGCTGGTGGTGAGGGCTCGAGCGCAGTGGAGCTTCTCGCGATGAATGTTCGCGGTAGGTAGAGGGCGGTGAACTACTGCGAGTGTTAGCTTTCAATCCCAGTTTGACCAAAAATGGAAGCCGTTAACATTACCCTGTATGGAGTTAGAGATGTTTCCCCATTCTAAGATCTCCACGATCCACTGGGAGGTTGATCTCAATAAAGCGTTAGCATCAGTCGCTGGTGACCACGCTATGATAGATCATGTAATAGTCGGTCAAGAAGACATAATTAACATCACCGGAGCGATATATATATGTCGCCGACCTGTCATTAAGCGCTCTAGTTCTTCGCTGTCAGGATGGGTGTATCCCGAATGCCCATCTTCCATAATCTCGTCCAGGTAGGTGCGTGGGAAGTGTGTCGTTGGGCCCTTAATTGTTTGTCGTTGTGGTTCAGTTGTCTGCATGTTGTGGGGCATGCAACGTTGTTCGGCGTGCGGCTCTGCTCGCATTCCTAGTAACCCTAGCCCTGTGCACCAACAACCAAGTCTGTGCAACCCCATCGCCGTCGGCAACCATCGTCAGAGCAACCACCAGAATAGGAATCGGAAGCTCCATGCGAGCACCAGTCGAATCTTTACCTTTCAATCCATTAAAGACCCGGGGTCTATCTTAATTTTGTCGAACGTCGGGTATCGCCTTCGATCATCTCCTTCGTTTATCGTCAAAGAATGAAAACCAAGAAAAAATATTGCTAAGATACATGTGTATATACGTAGATGTAGGTGAGAAACCATCTTCGATAATTTATCTTTCACTCAATCCAAATGCGAAGGTCGCAGTGGTACCCACAGAAATGAAGTCTTGAATCCCTCCAACAGAACAGCACCCATGCATTCGGTACTTCGCCACAACCTGTGTGCAATAAACATAAGCGCTATGGTGTCGGTGTCAGAAGGGTCGTAAAAGCCCGGCTCGGCAGATCAGCTGCGAAGCAAAATCCTTGAATCACCTTGAGGAAGTTTGGCTCTTCATTATCGAGACCACCGATCATCAACCCTTTAAAGCTGGAGAGAACCTTCCTTGTCGGTCCGGGGGCTTATTGTTATGGTTTAAATATATCTTGCGAGGAGCGATAGGTAGGAGAACCTCTGACGTGACCCACGCCCACTGCAATAAATCACCCCACACAATGAGAGCCTCAACACAAAAGAACCGGCGTTGTTTTATTTTGTCAGAGCCACGTGTCCACCACCGACTAGTAAAGACCAACTTACCCATAGCGTTACACCAGAAAATGACCAATATGATTATTGAGGTAGAAGGAAAGACGGTGTCTTGCCCGAGATAATGGAGGGCGGAAAAAATTCCGTCCTCTCTTCGGCATCATGCGAGGTAATGCCGTGACATTATATTATATCGTAATCGTGGCAGTGGTGGCGGAAATGAAAGCAGTGTCCGCGCGCGAGAGCTGCTCTCATTGCAATCATTGCAATCGGAGGGTAACTGTCACTGAGAAGAGGCTACGAAGGGCATATTCCTTTGGAAAACCAACCTCGTAAGTCTTTCACCTAAGGTCAAAGCTACTACCCTGTGCCCCCTTCGCTTGATATTTTACTAAAAGAAAACTAATCAGAGCAGTAATGCTGCAAATATATATATATCTGACTAATATTAACCGTGATTGTAGTGCGACAGAAAGGAAAGAAAGGGAAAGAACATCAATCGGATGAATCGCCAGGAAGAAGAAGCATCTCAGGGAGTATCGTCGGCTGTAGACCTATGTACTACGCATATGGTGAAAAACGGCTTAGGGTGTTAAAAAAAAGACTGTTCACAACTAAATTAAGCCAGACCTTTCTTCTTGCCTTGTTCTCGTAGTAACCGCCAGTATCAAGGAATGCATATTTCCTTGTTTAATATGCGTTAAGCACTGCCATCGTGATAGTTAGGATATGATGTCAGGACAAAAGGCGACAGTGAAGGAGGTGATAGAATCCTGTGCTTGTGGCATTAAGTTCCAGCTGATGTCGGCCATGCACATTTGATTCTTATAGGCCCGACACATTAGAGTGCGGTAAATCACCCCCGGTAAGCGGCCTTTTCCACGAGTGTTTAAAAAGGTCATTAAATTCCGCATTTTGTTGGATTATGGACAACGCAGCCATTTAGGAGGTTCAGGTGTGTGTTTGCCATCTATATTACTGAGCAATCGATAGATGCTTCGTAATGGTACGTTCAGTAGGCATACGTACGTGTAATCTTAGATGCAATAGAACGGCGAAGAAAAAAAATAACTGTGCAGCAAAATTGATTAAAAATACGTGACCAGTTGTGACAGATGAGGATTAGGTAGAAATCACATGACCTACAATGGCCCCCATAGCTGCGGGCCTCAAAATCACTCTTGGCATTCTGACCTTAAAAACCCACTCTTTTCCCTACTCTCTTCCTAACTACTAACCCCACCCTCTCATCCTAAATCCTCTTTTCTTTCCACAATTCGTCATTTACACTCAAACTGAGACTTCCGCTCAATCGACTGGCATTTGGAAAGAATCGTGTAACTTCTACTATGGCAGAAGTGTGCTCACATCCATCTTCCCCAAACTCCGAAAAGCTTGATCTGGGTAGGTTAGGGCTCCTTGACGGTATGTGTAGTAGGATTTCTGACCTTTAAATTCAACCTAGGGGGAAAAAAAGACAAAAACAGGAACGCAACGCAGTATGCTCGCATTTTGTCGATCGAGAGTGGCCTGTGCAACAATGTTCATGTGGTCTTACATGGTTGGCAGAATGCGTAGTAGGCAAGCTTGACGGGCCTCTCTCCAATAGTTCCTGTCCCAAACGATACAGAAGGCGGTGAGAAAACAGTGGCGTGCTCATGTTCTGTTTCGGGTCAGGTTTGTGCCACATCAGTCTGGAGGACCCTGGAAATCCGAAACAGAATCTGCAGCAGGCTAGCTAATATTTCAATCCCAATATGAGTTATAGCAGCGTGCTCATCTTCTGTCCCAGCCAGCCGCATCGGTCGGTGACACTGTGCCGG
Source organism: Morchella importuna (assembly GCF_003444635.1). NCBI lineage: Eukaryota > Fungi > Ascomycota > Pezizomycetes > Pezizales > Morchellaceae > Morchella > Morchella importuna. The sequence goes on along the minus strand of NW_025763399.1, from coordinate 892,940 downwards.
CTAGCTTAGGACAGAATTTGTAGCAGGCGTGCCTAAACTCGGGATTTCCCAGTTCCTTGCCCCACCTGTAATACAAAAACAAATGCAAAGAAAATTACCGTGGTCCTTTTCTATCACGCTCGATGTTAGAGACTAGCTCTCTTGTGCGTCATCTTCGAAAGGCTGACAAAATTTGTAGCAGGTTGCATCCCTTCTCCTTGTTTCTTCTCTGAGTAAGTTATCTTTGATGCGTGATATGCCTTGAGCTAGATATGCTGCCGCGAGTTCTCATGTTCTATACGAGATCTTTATATTAGCTCCGTTTAGGATGGTGTGGGATGCTCCAAGTTTGGACTCCTGTGCTGTATATGTTGATCTCTATATATATATAGTTAATAAACTCTTAATAGAACTCACGCCCCTTCGTATAGACCACAATGCATTACAGGACTCTACGCCGTATCCGTCAAAGCCACTTAACGCATTCTCCTTCCTGCTGCTCATCTCTGGCCAAGCAAACCCCGATTCAAGCACCTCCACCGAGCTGCTTCATCCACAGATTGGTCAGTCGCATTACCCGCGCCGGAACAGCTCAGTTGTAAATCATGGGAAGCATCGAGGCGTAACTAATGATCACCTAAACGATATTCAAGTCTAGGCCGACTCACCGACCAGCGTCCCGGTTTCGAGACCTCCATCCAAACTCCCCAGTATCGTTCAGGACGGATCTCTACTCAAGATCTTTCAATCTGCAGGCCACATTTCAGTGTTATTAGGCGGAAGGGATTCTCTAGTTTATGTAGTGAGGGTCTAGCCCGTAAACAGAGCACTCAAGGTAAAGGAAGCTGAGGAGTAGTGTCCCTCGCTGTTGCGAAAGAGAGACAAACAATTTGTAAGTTTCCTTTTGTGGAGTTGGCAGCTGCTACGAGCCACATTACGCATTGAAAACATAGGATTGTGAACTTGAGCTGGTGCTGTAAAGCTGAATGCGTAGAGTTTCTGTCTAGTCTGTTAGAAGTTGCGTTTTACTTCTAACCATCTACGTATGCCTCCTGTACATCTACGCTTCACAGTTGTAGTAGTATACGCAGGCACCAGCCGGGCCTACGCAGGCGGTGGAGCTAGACACGAAGCATTCCGAAATAGGAAACAGTTACGCGTTCATGATAGCGACGCGGCCAGGGACTAGGTTACACAGACTTAGCGTCAACTTGCTGTTGCGTAGCATCGACTACCGGTGCTCACTTGTACTGTGAGCAAATATGCCCATCCTTCGGTACTATTAGCAACTCGGATTATAATACCGTAGACGAAAGCGTTCTTCTATGTCCTTTATGTTAGCCAGAGGAGAGAGGAAATGCCCCCTGGTGCTCTTGCTACGGGGACTTCATCGGCACGATACATGATGCTTCACCCCCGACCGCTGATGAAGTACCTTGTATCAGGAAATGAATACAATATCCCTGGTCTAATAATCGCTGGGATCCAATCATTTCTCTGAGGTATTCCTGAATGGTAGTAAAAGAAGACCTGGTTTAATCAACCTGCATGGCTAGAATTAAAATGAGCTTCCGTCGGTCTTATTCTGATATTTATCATTGTTAGAGAGGGACTCTTATCCCAGCTTTGATCTCTGATGATACAAGACATCCAGAATACTATGTATACTCGACAGTATTCTATTTGTGTTTACATTTCCCTTGCATACCTGTCAATCGTGGGCTATCACTCGAAGCGGACATATCCAGCTCTGATTCTTGTACAAGGGTAAGAGCGTCTGGTCTACGAGATAAGGCGAGCCTGGATCTTGTAAGAAATAGATAGACAAACTATTGAATGTCGATGTGCTCATAGCCCCTATTATGCATCAATCCCGGCCACGGGTTTACTTTGATCAATTCCGGGAGAAGAAATTACGAGGAACCTAGTGAGGAAATAAGATCATATCTCATGCCTCTAGGTAGGTATCATATCATTCACAAGTCTAACTCAAACAGGTTCTGGAATTGAGTATATATACGATCTAGAACTATTCTTGTCATGAATTATCACTCGCGCTTCCCGGTCGCGGCTTTATCACCTTGCGGAGGCAAGTGTCCAAATCCTGTGAATATGAGGTTTTATTGCACACACAAAGCCGGATTGTATCATGTTATCCGTCAAAATCGAAATTTCTTCTGTCATTGAGTTCGCTAGACTTCTTACTGGCCGTGCACGTGTATGATAATGGTTAATGAGGGGCAGCTGTGATGTTATGGTTTTATCTACTCTCATTTCCCAATTCCCTGTTTCTACATCGTTGTCTCAGACTGTGTAGATACTATAGTAATTTATTGCTGGTCTTCCGAGGTAAATATGCACATCAAGTATAACTCATAATATCTCGAGAGCGCTTGAAACTTGAAAGCATAATTATAAATAGAACTTATGTGCAATCAGTTTCACATTCATACCCAGGCACACTCTGTAATGGAACAGAATCCTGAGCTCGGTGGGGATTTCGGAAATGTATACTTCCATCGGTATCATTGAGGTGACATCGGCCTGCCCATCAAAACCGTGAATACCTCTGCAATTAATTTAGGGATTAATCGTAAAAACCCTATGAGAGTTAGATTGGAAATGAGCATGAATCAATTGACATGCATTCACATTTCTACTCCGCTTCAAGGGAAGGATTTCCACGATACTTGGCCTTGGTGCTATCGCGCCTTTGGTTACGCTAATAGTGCATGGCCTAGCGCCTGGATACTTGTGCTTCCTTGTGTGCATACCACTCTCTGCCACAAAGCCGCCTGGAATAAATTTTGTTAACCTCTATCCGATCTAGACAGATAGTGGCTTGATGAAAACACGCGTGTTTTGATATCCCACCCATTATCGTTGATTAACAGTGGTATCAACACTTTTATATAACGCACTTAGTTTGGAGGGGAACTAAAATGGCAAATACTGGAGCTAGCATTTTTGCTCTCGGCTTTTTCTTATCCACGAAGTGAGGTCGGAAATTAAACATGGCAGTCGATCGCTTTGGGTTTGACAACTTTTCGAGACCAGCAGCGGTGAGGAATAAAACTATCCCCTACACTAGGCCAGGCAGTGTTTCATCACCACAGCAAACTGGATTTCCTCGCGTAAGATCGATTCCGTATCACGGGTCCTCTGGACGTGGTGGGCTATCAGTGCAGCCTGATAATACCTGTAGTCCCTATGTCAGCGCAAAGAATTTAGTTAGGTGTGTTACTCACCGAGTCGAGGTTTTTGTAACAGGATGCGCCGCTGTCATTCTTTCAAGGTAATGTGCGAGCCTCATCCCGTTCTGTCCCTTTGTGCCCCATCTAGAGCAATCATATATTCCCACTCGCTGAAAAAAAAGAAAAAGAAGATTCTTCCACTGGTTGCATTCTTCAACCCATAAGCTGAGCAATATGTTCGGAGTCTCCCTCTGCGCTCTTATCCGATTGCATGACAGGGGATGTTTCGCCCTCATATAGAACACATCCGGTAACCATGTCATTGCGCCCTGCAGCTGGCCCATGGTCTTCCCTTCCGAGCGGATATCGGGGTACGCAGTCTTGTTGCCAGGTCAACCAGCTCGCGCTAATCCTTCTCCGCTAACACCATATGTATACGAAAACGACCTGTGGTGTTGCGTCTAATATAGAAGGCCACGCTTGACAATGCAAACTGAACGCTCTCCCTAACGAAATATGCAATTTCAACAATGTGAGTGGGTTTATCGCTGCTGTAAGATCCTTCGTTAGGGAGTGAAATAGATATGCGATGTAGGGGTGGGTCCTATTTCAGAGCCAACGTAGCAAGTATAGTTAGTATCGATCGATCTCTCGTATATAAATGGTACATATCATTGCGGTGGGATACGTACGTGATATATCCAACCCACAGGAATAAGTGGGGCTAGATATACGTTGGCATGAAATTCCTGACAGGCACTCGGCGCCGCTGATCTGTGCGTATCAGAACGATAGACGAATGATTTCCCCTCCCGGTCCATTCTCTGTCCGATTCTCCATGATATCGAATGTCCTGTCCGCTGTGAACGGCCGAGAATCTATCGCTGATCGGGAGTCTATAGTGGTATATGATGGATTCCTTTCCCATGGGATATGCCAGCTGCGCCTCATTTATCTCGACGAAAGAACTTTGCCCCTCGCCTGTTATAAAATCCGTATAATGTTGTAGAACATCCACCGAAAGATATAAAACTATCGACTCACTCGAGTTAGCACTTGGAAGAACGACGGTTGAATAGAACTTGCTTGAACGAACCTCTTTTATACCAATATGCAAGAAACGTTTGATTCCATGAGCTGCCAATCGTATCCAGAGGACTCCAGCTCCGAGGACTGGGGTGGACTCGCTTATCATTTGCCAGCTGTTATCAAAGATATATATCATCAGGAGGTGTGTAGGAAGAAGATGGATTAGTCGATGGTTCTGTAAAACTGTTAGTTGCCAATGTCCACGAAAAGAACAAGAAAAACACGTAGATACCTGCGTCCTTGAACTAAGTAAAGCCGAAAGTCTTATAGGTGGTTAGAGTCTATGAACTCAGATGAGGTTTGTTTCGCCTCCCAATATCTATCCGACAGCTGAGAGGAAGTTGTAGAGAAGAAAATTCCGCATTCTTGGTCAAGGGAGATCCACCGCTGAATCTGTGTGGTTCCAGGTCAGGTGCAGTAGCAGTGTAAAAAAGAGTTCCTGGAGCTTCAATAATTCCTGGTGGGGTCCGGGGATATGGTGATTGGCGATGTAGTAGTTAGGGTTAGGGCTCCTGAGCGCCGCAACCAACCTCACCCTACCAACGCGAAGTAGAAGACTCAAAGTGAGGATTTCATCGATGTGACTAGAACAAGAAGAGATACGACACGGATAGCGAATGAAATTACCCCCGGAGATAAAGAATATTTGCCATAGCACCGCTCTTTCTCCTCCTTTTATACGCCTGCCCCGCGCGCCTGCGGCCAAGCCAATGCGGCGATAGTAGTATAGTAGTAAAACCGGCCTCTAAAAATAACCATTCACTATGCTATATATAGCGAAATAAGGGATCGGCGAGCATGGTAATACTCTCTGTCTTAGTATCATTTTCGTACCCCTGCCGCAAGTTTTGGCGCCTGCGGGAAGCTTGGCATTGAAATAGCACTAGGAATTGAAAACACACATGGCGAGTATGGCCTAACGGTTAGCACTCGCCTCCGGACCGACACCGTGAGGTTGTATGTTGCCTTCGATTACAGAAGGTTCAGTGTTCAACCCAGGGGTGGTGATTGCAAAATCTTTTGATTTTTTTGTTTACAGCCCACTAGGTAGGGATTTTTACCTATTCTTTTCTGCTCTTGGTGCTATCTTCGTCTAAGCGACACTAAATGCGCTGGTGCGGGAAGAATCCTGAATCATAAGTACATGTAATTAAGATGAATAGTTTCTTGATTGTGTAATAGGTTTTATTTACTAATTTCTTAATGACTTTAACGAACAAGATATATCCTCTAGAACTGGCTGCTATCACACCGCCCGCAATGGTGTATATCCGAACAGATTTCCGAAAAACACACACTACTCTTATGACTATCCCCCTTTCTGACCGTCCTAACATATCAATCGTTCGTCTCGCCCGTCATTGCGAGTTCCCTCATCTCCGGATGAGAAAACCTCACTTCTTGCCGCCCATCTGCTCCGCATGCGCCTTCTTGAACTGCGTGAAAAGATCACCCAACTGCCCATCTGCCCCCGCACCACCTCTCAGTTGCGCCGGGAGAGAAAAATACCACGATAACAGTGAACCGAGGGGGGGTTCGGCTGCGGGACCATGTCTGGTGGAGGCGTGGGGCCCTCTAAACCGGGCTTGAGGGGGGCCGGGGTCTCAGTAGGTTGGGACATATCTGATAGATGATTGTAATTGTTGGTTGGCTACTGCAGTTACTGCGTTGTGAGGTAGTTCTTTCAGTTGAGTTGAGTTGTGTTGTGTTGCGAATTATAGTGTTCTCTGCTGTGTGTAGACATAATTTAGAAGGAGAACTAGGCGTATTGAAAAGGTCGGAATGATTTCAAGTATGATATAGTATCTTTCAAAATCATGTTTGAAAACTTTCTCGTAAAGCAATCTTGAAAAATAAAGGGGTGTTTCAGGCGCTATGATTCACAGGCACCGAATTCCCGAAATTTAGAAGGAATAGGAGCGCGGCAAGCTCCACAATCGCTACAGGGAGAAACATGACCAGATTGATATATTATGCCTTGATGAGTTATAAATTCTTTTTCTGACTTGAAAGATATCGGCTGCAGCTGGCGTAGAGTGGGATCCCGAGTTCCAGCAAAGGCGTGTAGCTGGTGGGTCTCCTACCAAGGTGTCAGTGGCCAGAAGCGAGGCGGTGGAGGTAAGGGTAGCGAGCGTGATATCTAACCATTTTATCAGACTCCACCACCACGTACATCACTAACAACTGGCAACCTAGACAGGTAAGGTAACTTCAAAACTACTCTGCGCTGTGCGTGAAACACCGTAAACTGTATGTTGGGGATTGACACCTGACGTCACATGAGACATCAACGCCAAGCCTGGGTTAGGTGAAAAGGAGGCCTCCGTATCCACATTACAAAAGAAATATCTACTCTTATGAACAAGACGTGCAACATTTGATTCTTTAGCTAACATTTACTTTAGCTACCTATATTCCCGTGTCTGAAAGGAAAAAAAATATTTGTAAGCGGAAATACAACCTCATCTTCTCTTACAAACGTCCTACAGATAGGCAAGTACAGGGCATATTATTCAACTATCTGGGGCGGATGGTACGAATTGCGGATGTGATCTGTAATGATAAGGATAGATAGAGATTGAGATCACAATGAATTGCAGACGGTAAAGTATGAAGGCCTTAGCTGCATGTACTTTAGGCTTCAGTTGAAGAGAAAATTATAATCCGTCAAAAAAAGAGTCCAACAAGTATAACGATAACGCCCACCTATATGTGGGCCGTTTAAATCCATGAGCTATTTCAATTCCCTTGTAATGACTAATATCATCCCCATAAAGGTGGTGGGGGGTGGTTTATGTATCCCGGTGAGCCCGGGGGCGATACAGGTTCAAAAATAATATCACCTGCACCATGCTCACGACCCTCACGGCCGCGAAGACCCTCTCTACACTCAGCCCGCTCATCGCCCTCAGCCCTCCCACCAGGTATATGAATCGCAGGCTCATCATCCTCCACATTGGCCCGCCCCTCCCTCTCAAGCCCCCTACGAGGCCTGTAAGTCCAATGCTCATCATCCTCCACATTACCCCCCTCCTCGCCATCATCAGCCGCCAGCTCATCCGGCTCCCTAATTGCCAACACAGCATCCCATACGCCCCTCATCCGCATCGTATTCATAAAATCCACCTCCATGAGCGAGATCCTGCGCTGCGCTGCCTCAATCTCGCTGAACAGGAACCGCGCCTCGCCCCTCAGGGACTCCATTTGATGCACGATGTGTAATATCTCGTGGTCGGTCCAGAGCCCGGGGTGCTCAGTCATGAGGATCATTGCGAGGTGGGCGCGCTGGAACTCGGTGGCGGAGAGATAGAAGGAGGTGCGAAGGTTCTCGAGGTGCTGGCGGAGCAGGGCCAGGGGGGCGCGGAGCACGGCGATGGGGAGATTGGCGCCACCGTTCATTGTGTGGCGTTGGTGGGGATTTTTGAGATTGAGTAGTTGGAGAATTGAGTTGGTTATTCCGGCTGTGAGTTTGAGATTGGTTTGTTCAGTGATAATTGATTTTCGTACTGTACTGATGGTGTTCTGTAACTTTGAGAAGATGGACTGATACAAGGAGATTTTCGAGCGCCATATGAGCATCGGGACTGTGTTCGACCTTTCTCTGGCTATGCGTACAAGAGGTGTACAGGATACCTCCTTATTTCTATTGTCCGGCCGCACGTCCGCACATTTTTGCGATCCCTCATACTATATCTAGATGCTCGGATATTTCCAGAGACGCTGGCTAGACTCCGCTCAGAGGGCTTGATAGCCGTGGCATAGAATCTCTCGTCCGCGATCCCCATATCACTCAGAGATTATTCAAATGATATTCCTTTTAGGTCGACCAGCTCGAAAAGAATACACGACGAAATATGCAGCATGGCCTCCGACAAGATTATAAGATAGTTACTACATATATCGCATGCGTCTAGGCACGTTATTCTCGGTTGACAATGGCTGGAGATACATTACCTCCTCAGAAGGATTATTCAACTCAGGGAAATCATCAAAAATAGCCAGCTGTCGGGAGAAATTAAATGCCAATCTTTCTCTGTAAGTCTTCTTTACTTCTTTCTTTGTAAGTCTTCTTTACTTCTTTGAAGGCTAAGTTCTCTTATGGAGCTTGGAATACAAAGTACATTTATTTTGTAGTACTATTCCAGCCAAATTTATGCATGACTGAGTTATGTATGCAGTTAAAAAAGGTATCGATGAGTTGAAATGTTAAAATGGGATAAAAATGATTATAAGGTGATCCATGAGGATAGTTTATCACATGTCGAAGGTAAATGGTGTTTCATGAACGATGACCGTTCTTTACGGCACTAGTTAGATGGTTCACCGTCTGAAAAAAATATTTTACTTTCCTTTTACGAATGGGAATTATCACGCCTCATATTCACTACAGCCCTTATTGATCAAGTATTTGCAAGAAAAGATTTGTTATTTGTAAGTTTAAATAATACAGTAAATGCAACCGTAAAAAAACGTAAAATCCCAGTCCAAACCGTTATCCATAGTTTTTCAATGAATGACCCAACCTTTATAGCAACCCAAATCTTCGCAACCGAGTAAAATCATCCACGTCCCTAGGAAGTTCAAGCAACTATCAACGAAACCCCCCTCCTAGAACCTGGTATAGTTCTAGCAAGCTAGCTGGCTAGTCACGAGTAAGACGTCTGCCACGAGTATAAGGCGGCGGAGCATCATAGGTTGATTGGGCATCCTCAGCTGGAGTGTATCTCGGCGGTGCCGCAGGCTGAGAGATAGCAGCAGCAGCACCGGAGGTGTAACTGGCGCTCATCGACGACGGACCAGGACCAGCACCACCACTGTGCAGCAAACTTGGCGAAGCCTGAACATTACCAGAAGATGAATACGATGCGTTACTCCCCTGCGAGGAGTTTGGCATAGTAGAATCGGTACCAGCACCGTTGCTGTGGTCTTGGTTCTGTGAGCTGTTGGATGCAGCAAGAACCCTCATGATTCCCAGCTGCTGCGCTGTAGGCATTCCATATGGCATTGTCGGCGGGTTATCAGCCTCCACCGGCTCGTCGTCTTCGAGACCTATGACCTCACCTGGAATATTGGCCATGAAGACGACAGCATTGGGGTTGATGAAAGGAGTTTCGTTCTCCGGAGAGGCTGTCGACCGGCCGCGGGCTTTGCGGACGCGCTTCTTCTGCGGTTTGGTGGTCTCGGTGTCCCCGAAGTAGACTTCTTCTTCGGCGAGCTCCGGGGGAGGGTTGGCAGGGCTTTTGGACTCGCGGAGGAGGGGTGTACGTGTGGGGCTGTTTGAGAATGAGGGGAACATGGGGTCGGAGATATCGAATGATTGACGGTGACGCTGCGGGATAGGCATGGTGATTTGTGGAAGGCGAATACTATTTGATGGAAAAGTTGTGAGTAGGGCTGTCGTCGACAGTGTGAGAAGATGGGCGGATGAGAGACAGGGATCTACGCACTAGGGACACTATTTTATAGCTTGGATGTTGTAGGATAAACTGGTGATGATGGAAAGTGTTTTGGCAGAGTCTGGTGATTGAATGAGAGAATGAAGCTGGAGAACGATGGATGTTGAAAGCCTGGAAATGTGAACTTGTGGGGAAAAGGTAGCCAGACTACAATGGTGAGAGAAATGGGTGTGCCTGAGTTTACCTATTCCTGCGTGTTTTTTATACAGGCTAATTTTGAACAGGTGCAAAAGATGAAATGGCGAGCTACGTCTGGTGCTATTTCAAGTTGTGCGAGCTACGTCACCGCAACTACCCTTTTCTATCCACGTCTCGCCTTTGTATTTCATGTTTTGCTCATACGTGTCTACTAACGTGACCTTTACTTTAGGTAGAGGTGGGAGGGTGCACGTGATATCTCTTCTGAAATCGCGGAAGCTAGGTTCGACATCATTGGTACTCAAAGAGGACAGCAATGTATCAACTAAACCCACCTTGAGTGGTAATCGATTTTTCTACTCGTCCGCAATGGAAAGGAACAGAACACGCTTACCTCCGCCCTCTATTGACCGTTCACAGTCAACTTTTACTTTATTCCTAATATGAACTTCACGTTTCTATCAGGCATCAAAACCAACCAAGTGTCGTACAGAAAGGTCCTGAGATCGAGAGACCACGCCCTGTAGATTCACAAATTGGTACCGAAAATCCATCATTCACCGGGATTTGTGCACTTGACGGACGTACTACAGACCTAGCTCTATTTCCAAAAGTGTGAGCACTTATGACACTAATCCAGTAGTTCACATCGTAGGTGATCCAAATATCTAAGTCAAGACCCTGAATCTTGGAGGGCCGTCGGAAGCCATCCCCCGGATATTTTTGAAGGTTTATATACGGGCGCTCAAATGTGATCCGTAGATTGCACCAAAGTGGGTACAGAGTTATTATGAGTCGTTTCTATATCAGATCTCTAATTTGTCTTCGGGGTTTCAAACTTAACACCGTCAGAATATCCACGGGATGGCTTCTATTCGCACTACATATATACAGTACGATGCCAGTCGTGAGCGTCAGGCGCGGCGTCGCAACGCCGCACGCGCAACCAGATTTCTACAACCTTTCACGACGGGTTGGTACACAAGATATTAAATGTCAAGTTGTTGTTATTTATCTACTATTTAAAAACTATACAAAAATTCAGCTCTCCAAAGGATCAATTGTGGTTGCTGTGCTGGTACCCGTGATGGTTTGGGGGGCGTTGCGACGCGCCTGACGCTCACGACTGGCATCGTACTATACATATAGATAGTACAGATCTGTAGGAACCTTGTAATTTCCCTAGAAGTGAAAGATTGCCGATACGTGTTACAACGACAACTGAACATGTGGTCTCATCATCATTTTGTAAATAGTATGTTCTTATTCCTCGACTAGTACTTCATAGCATTAGAATCGCATGGGGGCTTTTGTACCTAGACTAGTAATAAGTAATTGATATCGACAGATGTTGCCATTTTGAAAATTCACGCTTTTTAAAAAAGACATCAAAGCATCTCACAATTGACTACCTCATCTAAAAGAAGAGGCACATATGAAAGCAACTTTATTCAATTCCGACTTCATGTTTAAGAGAAGCCAAAACACGTACACCGTTCCACATGCCTTACCGCACCATACTGAATTCCTCCCCCAGAACCCTACCCCTCAGATCTGACAATGCGGCTCATCATCCTCCAATTCCGCCCCACAGCTATGGCACATCAACGGCATCTCCAAGCCCTCCTTGCCGGGAACAACCAATGTACCATCCTCCTTCTGCTCCACCGTGGCAATAAAGTCCCTCCAGTCCTTTGTCACGACGCGGCGGTGGCGTTGGCGCCTGAGCGTCGCTCCGGGCGCGAATAGAGGCGGCGTTTCAGTGCCTACGGGCGTGTCGTTGAAAGTTTCCTCGTCGGCCTTGGCTTCGGTGGACTTGGGGGTGCCATCGTAGTTCTCGTTGGCGGGGTATTCAGCCACTTCAGGGGAGTAGCTGGCCTCGTCGTCGAACATCCCGGGCCCGGTGGGGTCATCGATGGAGGTGATGGAGAGGGCGAGAAAGGCTTCAAGCTCATTGGGGTTTTCTTTGGCTTCGTCGGGAGCGCGGGCGGAGAGCTCAACAGGCTCGTCTTGAGAGGAGAATGACATGGCAGGTCTAAATAGGAGAGGAGAATAAGTTTAAATTGTTGAAAAATTTTACAAGGAGAGAACGACGTTGAACAGAGACTTTGGTTCGTGGTCACGGGTCCTGGGAGGAGAGGTGTTGTGGGTTGTGTGGGTTGGTTATTGTTGTGGTGGGTTCCTTTTATATTTGTCGGGCGCCGAGATCGACGTTCGTGCCCTTAACTTGCCCTTAACTTGCCCTTAGGTTCCCCTTACGTTGTCGGATTGTTTTGCCGGGGTGCTTTGGGACCCTGGGCGCTGCTGACCTTGGGGAATCGGTATTAGAACCGTTTATCATTTTAGCCAGCACTAAGACAAAACCAATTAACTTACGAACACTGTAGGCCTTTCAATAATGTCATCACAGCTTCAATTGAAATCCTTACCTAGGTAAAGAGATACTGAAATGATACAAATGTTGAAAAGATAACGGTAATCGGTCATCCACTCTCAGTAAACGGGTTCGATAGTGGGGAAAATGTGACACTGAGCTGGGTAGCCATGGTAGTTTACTAGATGAGATGATTTCAGTGAAAAGAAGAGAGAGAAAGTATATGAGTGGGTTCTGTCTTTACTCTACTTGACCGTGTTTTCAAAAGCCTTTTTTCATTTCTTTCTTTCCTTTAATTAATTCATTGCATGCGACCTGCTGGCTATGACAATTATTACACAAGGTGTAGCTAGCTGGTCTGAGGAACCTTTATAGAAACCTACTTTACCATTCCCTCTCTAACATAAGATCCATGAGATTTGTGACTTGCACACGAGCATACGCAATACCAGAATGAATGCTGGATTTGAGTTTTATGTTACACAAAAAAATCATCTTACAAGTCATATTCTAGCATAATTTCCCTTCACTCCGTTCAAGAAATTCCCATCGCTTCCCTCACACCATCCCAATCCACACCTCCAAATCAATTCGCATTCGAACCAATTCAACCTCCATCATGCGTTTCCGAATCCTGCTCCTGCTCCTAACCGCAGTATACTCTCTCTTAACCTACCGCTCCAGTGTTGTGGTCGCAGGCCCGATGAGAGCCCCGGCCGCCAATATCACCAATATTGCTGAAGCGATGGCCTACCATAGAGACGCATATTTCCTCTGTCTATGGCTCATGTCCGAGCACCATCATGACACAGACGATGGCTCGAAGGCATCCCCAACCTCCATCTACCACCCCCAGGTGACTGCTGCTATCTCGTCTATCCGTCTTCACCTCGCGAACACAAGGCTCAATCGCCCCCCCCTTCGAAATACTATCCACCCCGGCACTACTCCGACCGCGGTCAGCCCTAAGCAATGCACTCCACCAGTTGAGCATGAGCATCCTCCTGTAACTCTTAATCACTACTTTCCCGCACCTACGGAGTCCTATGCCGAGTCTATCAAATTTGATGAAGACACAACTGGAGAGACCGACAGGCCGCCGTTGTTTCCACACTTGGATATTATTACGGAGGAGGAGGAGGACGACATCATCCGGGCTGTCAGAGCCAAGAATGATCTTGAGACGAAACGATTCCTGACGCAGCTCTGGTTCTTTGTTGGTGGGGTGTTTGTCTGGTGGTGGGCGCTTCTCGGTTGGTAGAGTGGGGGTGTGATTTCGGTAGGGGGAGAATTGCTTTGATCGTGGAGGGGGGGATGAAGGACTTTAGTTAGATGGAATGTTGCTATTTGATGGAGCGGGGAAGTCGAGACTGATGTTGTATCCTCAGCTATTATTTACTTGGAGGTGTTGTGTAGCTGTTGAGTTGTTTGCAATGTGGTATGGCTATGTAGCTCTTGTTTCCTCTCGCCAGTTATGCTTGATTTCCGAAAATTCCATAATGCCAACTGTTGGGATCAAAGGCGATGTCGCGAAATATGTTTTGTTGGCAGGAAAGGGAGAACAGCGTAGCATTGAACACCTCATATATATACCGGCTGGCTATCGCAATCTTTGACATGATATGATATTTTCTTCAATGTTTGGTATTGCAATTCTATCTCCTCATCCCATTATTTTGAATCATGACAGTATGATGCAATAATATCTCGGCTTGCACAGGTCTTCCGGATCAATAATGCTCGCCCAGTGCCCGCCACAGGGAGTGTGCGAGACCATTTCTGATACTTTTGTCCCTCCAACCTACAAAAATAAAGTTGGTATTTCATTCTCCTCGTAACACAGAATTTCAACAAGCAACAGCGAAATCGACCGACTGTACCATAAATCAGACATCGCAATACCACCGATCGCAGCAAAGCGCAGTGTGGCCTTGGAACCATCTTTCATTCGCCACCTCTTACATGCTTCCCGCCTTCACATCTTGCTCCCATGCTACCCGCTTTCATGATCATGCCAGATATTACCCTCCAATACCACGTTGTATCTCGGTGCATCTCGAGAGGTGTCGTCAACCTCTTGGCAGCGTTAACAGGGATCACACTTCGCAATGAAGTGTGTGGTTACACTGCACGATATCGCATCACACAGCGTAAATATTATGTTAGCTACACTTCCGAAAGAAATACTAGGTTGTACCGCGTTGGGAAGTGATATATTTGAGGGCCTTGGCGTCACAGCGTATCACTCGCTTCTGCTCACGCTTGTCGTACAGCGGTGGGTATTAAGTCATCGGACGGCCTAGCCACAATTTTGCCTGCAAACGCGTATTTTGATGGCGTTCTGTCTGATCACTTATTACCCACCGCTGTATAGCGGGGGGAAGTTGATATTTGTAAGGTAGCCTGTGTTTTGCGGCTATTTTGCGCGACAAGGAGAAAATAGAAAATATGATCTCGATTACTTATTGTAATGCTCCGCGCTCAGTATGCTGCTTATTGTCGCCACGGTGTTCCGATATTTCGTTATTGAATCATCTGTGTTCAAAGTTAGCCTGGGTGTTTATAATATGCCGACAAAAGAAATAGCTAGGTTCCCCCCCCCCAAAAAAAAAATGGTAGGATTAAAGTACGTACCTCGCCCCACTCGCCAACTATCACTTATAAAAGGCTGATATCCGAACTGCATCTCCAGAACCTGCTTCCTTTCGCGAGCCAGCTTCTGTGACCTCACGGCATTAACCAATCCCGCCGTCTCAGGTTGAATGGCGCATATGCCCCGAGCCAAAAATATATTTCCCTCTCGAATGGAAGGGCGCGTGGTTAAATCTCGCGATTGATTTGTGACAATTCGAGGGTCATAAGGAGTCCCGTCCTTTTTGTGCGCGCAGTGAGTTTTTGAACTCGTCCGCCAGGATTTTTTAAGTGCGCCAGCGTTAATGGTAGAGCGTTAGTTCTAGGTCCCGTTGGTATCATTGTGTGAGTGCATAGCACAACAATCAAGGTGGGATTCGCATGAGGTGGATTTCTCATTTTGTAAGTTGGTGAACTTTTCTATTGCTATGTTAGTTTCTTTTATCTTATCGCCGACATAACGCCAAAGCCATGGACACGACACGAACTTACCAACCTTCCTTCTTGTCGCACCGCTGCCAACCTTCTGCGTACCTCGGGACATTCGTCGTGTATCATGTAGCGGGTACCTGTGTGCGGGTGGCTTCGCGCTTTTGCAGAAATGTACCGGTGGTCAGTTCCGGTTTTTGGTAGAGTGATCCAAGACCTGTTGGAAGATTAGGTTGTAAAATAGGGCGCAGAGAATGTACTGGTACATGCTTGGTGTAGTAGCTTAAGGGTTCAAGTGGAGTGTCGTGGGGAGCGGTTGTCGCACCGAAATTGCTGGCGGCTGCCGGTTTCTTTTTGCGGTCAACGAAGAGAAAACGAACTTTTACTAGCCACAACTTATCTCCGACCCGCCCCGCCCCTCCCCGCAGTAATCACACTCTGTGGTTCTTTTCCTCGATCTCGCTATCTCTGATCTACTCTTCTTGAAATATCTGAACTGCGTCCAAGGAAATCTCTCCTCCTCCAATAGCGACCTACACACAAATCTCATTCTTCACAGTTTCTCAAAAACAACCACAGAGGACAATACACCCTCCTCACTTCCAGTCCTACCTCTCACGCTCGAGTTACTCTGGCATCATTCACCAGCCATTTCTAAAATGCGACCAAGACCTACCACCAACCAGCCAAGGAGCGCTCCAGTGGCTCCACTTTACCCTGGTGTGAGCCCGCAGATGAACGCCGCCCTCGTCGACGACTCCCACACCGCGTACAGTCTTGCCTGCCGTATGGGTGCGCAGAGAAACAACGAACAAATTCGTGCCCTTCGCTTGGAGATGTTTACCTACGCGGCGTCAATCGGCCTTCAGGTTGTTCTTCCCTGGTCAGCTCTTAAAGACCACTACCCTGTGCTGCTCGAAGGCTATATGGACAATATTGCGACCCATTTTCATGCACGCTATGGTTGGGACCGAGAATTGTGTGAGGAGTTGCTGGGTAATATTTTTACTTCGCGTGAGTTAAGGAGGGCTGCGGGCTTCCCTACTGAAGAGGGATATGGTATGTGTCAATGATTGTGTGATCTTTTATTAAGAGTTGTGTGCTAATTAGTATTTTATCTAGACCAAATTATCAGCTCTAGACCAGGTTCCCAGACGGCAAGGGTTGTTGAACCGCCTGTCTGCTCAACGCCAGTGCCACCGCCATCCGTCTCTCCAGCCCCAGCCCTAGCGTCTCCAGCTATAGCGTGCCAAGGCGGGGACCATGCGCCAGCAGGTAGTGCCGGGGTGCCTAAAGCGGATAGTATGGATATCGACAGCCCACCTGTCAAGACCGGGCCGAGTGACGAAGCTCCAAATTCTGTCGATGGATCTCCGGTCCTATTCAAAAAGAACGTGCAAGACTTGAATTTCCTAGATCCCGCTTCCATCGCGGCCGCGGGAAGGCAGCTAGGCCTGGATGCTGAGCGCGAGCCATTCTCTCAGAAGCACGCTAACCTGCCCACGGACGGGGCCCGGGAACAACCCGCCGTCAAAGTCAGCGTTGGACCAATCAATGATCTCACCGCGCTGTTTCCAAAGCCGACCTACGTCCAACCACCGCCCATGCTTCCCCCTCTTAGGCCAAGGGCCACTACCGTGCTCAACTTCTACTTCCCTGATGCCGAGGGGGCATGCTTTGCCCTTACGCCTGATGACAACTACGACGTGTTCCTTGAACTCATACGGAATAGGACTGTGGGCTTGGTCTGGTCGCCGAATGAGAAGAGCTGGTATAAACTTAGCTGCAAAAACAACTATGATGGGATGTGGCTGATCGTCAGGCCAGGGAGCACTGATATCTTTTTGGATTGGGTGAAGATCTATCAAGATATTGTTCTCGAGGGGAACAGTTCCTATAAACTCAGGTGCTATAGCATTTGCAATTAGGAGAAATTGGAAATTCTGGTGTTCCTTTGGGGAATGCTTTCTGGTGGAATTAGGAGTTCTTTGCTCCTGTTTGGATAGATACCGCCGATTTTGGGTGCGGTCATTTCGGAATATCTGGTGTATGATCTTCTTAGGGTTGATCTGGCTAGTTCTTCTGTGCGCGCATTTGGGAAACTTTGGTCTTGTTAGGATACATTTTTCTACTCTTTGTTAGGGTCGTTCCGTAATACACTCATTCATATCCTGTTATTAACGTCACATATCTCAGATAAAGGGTGAAGAACGTATTTAATATAATCAAATAAAGTAATGTCTACACGACTTTGAAAGAACACATACACCATAGATTGAACTAGCAGACTTATGGCGACAAACAAACCAAAAATCGAAGTCTCACGAAGCAGCTTGATCAACAACAGGGAGATTGCGGGCGGGAAAGAAAAAAAAAACGAGAGAAAAGGAGGTTTCATCTGCCTTGCGTTTCATTCTCAGGCTCACATAACCTGATATACCCCATCTTAACACTCCCTCATACTCTGCTTACGATTCTACCGCCAATTCATCTTACCCATCGTAGATACAATCCCCTCACCATCCTTCGATTCCACCTCCTGTGAGATATCGTTGTCCTTCCAGATATCCATTCCAATGGTATCTTCCTCTTTCTTCTAGCCTCCTGACGCACAATTCAGACTAACTTTTCCATTGGTAGTCGATTGCGCGAGGTTATTACGAACTGGTGCGTCAGATGTGATTTCAGCGCACAGTCGGCGGGGAATGGGGACCCTGGAGCTGTTGAGAACTGTGTTAACGGCCCATTCGAGGATAGGGTTAAAGGTTTTTTGTTTTGTGCGGGAGAACTTGGTGCCGTTGCCCGGCATGTTCGTTTGCGGAGGACTCATGTTGTTGGTTTGGTTGACAATTGCAAATGAAGTTGTCCTATGCAATTATAAAAAAAACTTGAAGTCTAAGTTGTGAGAAGACAGTTCTGGAGTGTGATTTTGAAGTGATGGGAGGTAGAAATGACGAGTTCAAATGCATATAAAAAGAAGGGCCTGGTACCTGATGGATTCAATGAATTCGAAAGCTGAAATCTTACCTCGATACCTAGCTAGCTATGGGAGAACAAATGGGCTTGTGTTGAATACATAAGTAGTTTCCGCAAGGTAAATCGTTTCTGTTAATGTGATTTAAACATATTCCAGGATAGAATGACGTTCATACCGGATAATTCACTAATATTGACCCAAATCAAGAGTGGGCCTCATTAACATTTTTTTCTGCTCCTTTTTCTTCGAGCTCAATAAACTGCACCTACATTAAAAAATGGTAACGGCCTTGTTGAGCTTATGGGCTCTGTTCCGATGTTATTAATTCCGTTCTTCATTTTTCCACCATTCTAGTTGCCTTAAGATAACCCATTCCCATGGGGAGGTGAGTCATCCCACCTGAAAGATATTCTATCTCCACCTATAGTCCATGCACCTCCAAATCTAGTGTGATATCCTTAGGTGCGGTGTTGCAAGTTTTCTATTTTGAAGTTCATAATATCAGCATATCCAAAAGGCGCAGGCCAGAATACATTATCTGTGACGCTTCTTGGACGAAAGGGAATCCCTTGTGTACGTGAATTTGTACTAAATACAAATCAAGCAGCTTTCCATGACACAAACACCTTTCGAAAAGGGCCCCCTTCCAAAACCTCCATGTTAATAATATATGAAATCCCCATCCCAAACCCCAGGGCCCGCAGGAAAAAGTCTAATCCCATGCCCAGAGCGCAATCAGCCCTTACAATCAATTCATTCCCCTTGACACAGCTCGATCCTGGATGGTGGCGGAGGTTCTCCTCAATGTCCTCCGACGAGGTCTATCGTAGATCGAGGCCGGACGCTCTGGTGTGCCCCAGTACTCGTCGTAGAAGGGTGACTGAGGCCCGCCAGTGTCCTCGACGATCTTCTTGATCCTGTCGTGAGCCTTGTCGAGCGCTTGCATGGCCCAGATACGTTCCTGTAGAGCATCGATGAGCTCACGGGTAAGCTCAACTTCGCGGGTCTTGGCTTCGGTGATCTCAGCGACAAGGTTTACACGAGCCTGAGCATGCAGAATTTATTAGTTCGTATTTTCCTGTGAACATTGCTCTCTGAATGGATTGGGGATGTCAACTTACCGGAAAGTCGATGATGGTGCGTCCACAAACGCAAATCTCAACTGGCTTGTCCATTGTGCGGAGGTCGCCGTTTCCAACTGTTTTGAGGACAATCTCAGTAGGTTTCTCAGAGACCTTCTCGGTGGCATTTTGGACGGTGGAGTAGACAGGGGATGACATCTTGTCGTCTAGGGATTTCAACGGTGACATCGCAAGTGGTAGTATTGATAATTCGTGATGTTATTGATTGGTTTTAGGGAAGCTTGAAGAGGCTTGGTGATGAAGAATTATCTGAAGAACGGCGGGTGGTCGTTATCTTTGCGACGACAACAACAACTTGGCGGACAGGGTTTGAAAGAGGGAGTGAACAGGGCTGTTGTGACAACAACGTTTCAACTCAAACATTGCTATATATAAACATCTTCGTCTCCCTTTGTTTCATATATGATCATCAACCAATATAGTAAATCGCTCCGTTTATCCCTCTCCACAGATGAAGATGAGGAAGATAGATGTACATCCCGTTTTCGGAACTAATGCTATATTTTGACGTGCATCGTGGGATATGCTACCCACCGCATGCACGGTATCATAATTATGATCTTCCCCTGCAGCTGTGAGCCGCAAGTATATGGTACACCATGATAGAGGTATGTCAGATAGCTGCGGCCGAGCTTCAAGTAACCCTCACTAACGACTGAGATCGGTGTGCATGCATGAGAAGCGATGCCTAGGCCAGACCCCAGGAGGGACTCTACCCTACTCTCTGTGTAGTATGAAAGCACCTGAGATATTCGCCCTCTACTCGCGCACATCGCTTATACCAGAGAGTAGATCATTTCAGTTTTGGGCCTTGTGAGTTTACATATAGCTTCTGAGGACCGTATTTGCTCTTCACTTAATTAAAGGAGTTCTCTCCATCACAATTACTAGGGCATTCCTACCCAAAACCTTCATCCGGGAATAAAGAAACCTCTCCAGCAGCTGGCTATCAATTTCAACAGCAGATTTAGAATATAAACATATATATATATACGAGGAGGATTAAGGAGAGCTACCAGCTAACTCTTAATTGATATGAATATAGTCCTCTACAGCATTCCGGCCCTGATCATGCTGAGCGGAGGGCCTGCACCTTACGGCTCTGTACGTGGGTGACAGCATGGGTCATGGGAATCTATGAACCTTGGCGACGTGAGAGTCAAGAGGGTGGTGTGGACGGTACGAGGGAGGAGTGAGGAGACGCCTCATCTGTCCCTAATCGATTGTTTTTCCTTTTATCTTCGTTCATGTCTGATACCATTCTGCCTGCTGAACTTCCCTAGTCCAATTGCTAGCGTGATAAATAAGCGTAGTCTGTCTGGAGTTAATGGCGTTGTTTGAAAATTTGGCGCCCCGCTGTTTTCTTCCATGGCTGGCGGGGACGAAGATTGAGCTATCAAGGCTATCGCCGAATGGTGTTCCTTCACTGCCCTCTCAAGCTTCAATATTTCCGTCAAGGCATGAAGGGGGTGCTCTGGCTCTGGAGCAGATACAGAGAAGAAGCTATATGAACCTGAGGTTTCCCATGTGTATTGAGCTTTGGGGAGGCTAGTTGTGGCCGGAATGTACCTGAGACATTCCGATCTTGAATGGGGTTCGGTTTATCGCTAAATTGATGTGTCATCTTTTAGCATATTTAACCACATATTAATATGGCACCTAATTATGCTCATCCGGACGCAGTTGGCTATGTGGTTGCCAAACCCAGTTTGACACCCAGAAAGGAAAGCTCAATCTCAACCTCAACTTCCACCCGCACCTGCTCTGCTTTGAAAGCTGCCGTCCATCCTTCTCCCACATTTTCTTTCCTAACCACACACATCCTGTGACAACCTAAAAATTGGCATAACAGACAAAAAAAGAGCTGTTCAATTACAACCAAGATGGCACCCTATAAAAGAAAGAACAAGAAGACCCGCACCCCAAAAAGAAAGATCCCCACCCAGTCGAGTGCCAACAGGACCCTATCTGAGTACATCCTTAGTATAAGCGAAATTGGTGCTTTGCACAGCCTTTCTGATGCCGTGAAAATCTTCCATGGCTTTGATAAAATGGCGTTTGTTGTAGAAAATAGCCCTGACGTGGTTGAAAGTGAGTGCATTCGGTCAATCTAAACGCTGATGATAGTGCAATGGGGAGTCTGACGTTCGTGAGCTGTAGATGCGGAAACTCGCAAAGAAACTGCCAAAATAATTAGAAAACTCAAAATTGCTCGCGCAGGCAAGCCAACAATCAGGAGAAAGCGAGGTGGTCTTCACATCCAGGTTTTAGTGCTCAAAGCCCCTATTGTCGAGGCAGTCCCAACTACTCTCATTGCTCCAATCCTCGAGGAAGCGGAGCTTGAGTCCCCAACAGTCGAGGTGGATGAAACTGGTGACCCGGATGACGAAATATTGGACAGCATTTGTGGTAAGACCTGCGACTTTCAACTATAACATTGTGACCTAAGAGATGTGTTCTAACCACATAGGTGAATGCAGTCACTCGATTTGTCCGGCACGAGGTCAACAATGCTCAAGGATCTCGCATGTCTGCGGAAACTCCAAGTCGTAGGTGTGCCCCAATTATCCGTTCTTGAAGTATTATTAAATCGTAGTGATGGCAGCCGAATTTCAATGCGGCATCTGTTACGACTGGTTTGATACCGCCTATCAGAGGAGGGTCCACCAGTGGGATAAATACGGTATCCGACATGTCCGCTTCGAAGGGCAAGGCCAGATTCACTCCTGCGGCGGCAAGATTTAAAAATTACACTACCCAGACGAATCCCGAGGCCTCCAGGAACCGCTTTCATGCATGGTTACGATCTACTATCCCCTCTATTTTGCTGTTTCAGATTCAAAATATCTGTTTAGCTTTTATGTTCTGTATATACTTTTGTGGGGACATTGCGATCGTCTTTCACCTCTCAATTAAATTTTCTGTTTTCTATCTTCAGGGGCGTTTACACCTTTTGATACCCGTTACCTTCTTCCCTGTTTTCAGTTGGATGAGTATAGAGAGTCTTAATTCTCTTTACTTTTTTTCCAATCTTTTTTTCCAATTTTTTATTTTTGGTTTTTGTTGATACAAGGCTATATCTATAAGGTCTAGCGTTTAGAGGCTTGTTCCATCTTCGCCCATTTTCTACATTTGTGCTGGGAATTAGATCAGAGGCTCCATACTTTTTTTAATTTGTTTCATTAATTCTATACGCCTAGTTATATGTTATCATGCTGAATCTCGTTATTCCCTTTACTATTTAAATCTGGAAATTTTTCCATTTATTTTCCTGTAGGCAACTACTCTGATGTTGCGTGCTCGGCTAATGTCGGCTCTCCCCGGCCCCGCTCACCACCTCTAACGTCGTAACTTACTCACAACGACCGGATCCACCAAGCACAAAACACAAAAGCAATAGAGGATGGACACAACTCCCACTCTCGCAAACGCTGTCATGGCTATTCAGGGAACTAACAGCTTTCCCGATTATGAGCAGAGACTGATTGACGCCTTTCTCACGGCGGAAGAGAAATTTAAAATTCTCGATGATCACGGGGAGAACGAAGCTATTCCCAGCTCCCTGGACGCGGAACCAGGTCCCTTTGTTGCAGAAGATGAAGTTACTCCAGGCTCTATCGAACTAGAAGTAAAGGAAGGACCATGGCTTGCAAAGGTTGGGCCAGCTTCTTGCAGTTTCAAGGAGCAAGCAGAGGATACGGACGCTCATGTGGGCAGGATTGATTTGGTAGTTCAGAAAGATGCTCTCACAAGCAGTTCCAGCGCAGTGACACAGCTTGGACAAGCGCAACCTTCGGTCAATAGCGAAACACCGCACCCTTCGCAAGCTAATAATCATAAAGCTCCATTGATAATTGTCAGGTCGGTCAGAGACTACCAGAAGAGAGGGATTGAGGAACATGAGGTTGTTGAGGCTGCGAAGAGAGTAAGTCAAATTTTTTCCGGGCTTAGGACGGCGTTCTTGGGTAGTGTTGCTAAAGCGTTGGGTGCTGTAGATCAGAGTGAACGAACCTCCCATCCCTGCCTTAAGCTCCGCTGCTGCTTCGACGTGTGGGGTAATTCGTGAGTCCCTCTTCACCTAATTATGACCATTTACATCTAACTTACCAAAACATACAGTTCAACCTATCTACACGATGAACACCTTCCCGAGCAGACAAGTAAGGGAACATGAACGTATCTACCAGAGATTTAGGACGGTGGCCTCACTGGATCCCACCATTTCAACGGCAGGTGAAGCTGCCATTGACCACTGGGCGATGGAGCAGCTGCTGGCTTTGAGTGGTGGGATCATCCGGCACACCCCCAAGGTTAGGGAATATTGAAAGTATTTGATTAATCCCCTAGAGTCTCTCATTCACCCATGAGCTAATATAACGGTGATTCCTTATGCAGAAGCATAGCATAGCCACGCTTCAACCCATCTGTTATGTTGAGAATTCTTATGGCCCCTTTGAGTCTAGAAGGGCCGTTGAATTTAGATTTCTGGACAGAGTCCTAATAACAGATATGTCATTAGTTTTTGTCAAAGAATTCTTGGATTGATATGTACGTCTTGGAAAAAGATTTTTCAAATACAAAAGTATCTTCCATGATTAAGTGGATACTAGAACAGGGTGAAATGGATTTCGTTCGGAGCTGCTGAATCGTAATCATGGCTTGCTGTACTAGGGCTCAGTGGACCCAACTCTAACTGTACACCATATATATAGGGGTAATGCTTATAGGGATTTTTGCTAACCTTTGCATACACGTTGGGAAAACTTTTTCGGAAGTAGACAAAGTGCTACCTTGGCTTTGGTGTCGAGCCTAAGTACACTTTCAATGACAAGACGTTTTGCTTTGGCCGAGCGGTTGTAAGAAGCGTGAAGTTAGTCTATACAACGAGAAATAACAGGAGAAGAATAACTGGGGCGGTCAGCCGTGTGAGGCAGAGACCCGGACCTTAGTTGTAGCAAGCCTGGACACCCTCTGTGATTTCACTGCCTAGCTGGGAGAAGCCGTCTGGAAAAAAATAAAAAAGCGAATAAGAGACCAAACTGAGCTTGAGCGCGGCACAAGCTCACTCATGATGGGAACTAATATCACATCTTCCGTAATCTCAGTGCACTACACCAAGAAATACGCCCCTAGGGTAAAATTTCGAGATGGTACGTACTCTACCTGCTATATATATGGGGAGAAGAGGATATCCACCTACAGGGTCTTTTTAGCGACATTTGAGGATGAATTTCGAAATAATTGTAGATCCAGTTGGATGAACTAGCTGATCAAGATGGTATATCATCTAAGCACTCTATT
Source organism: Morchella importuna (assembly GCF_003444635.1). Lineage (NCBI taxonomy): Eukaryota > Fungi > Ascomycota > Pezizomycetes > Pezizales > Morchellaceae > Morchella > Morchella importuna. The sequence goes on along the minus strand of NW_025763399.1, from coordinate 868,230 downwards.
AAAAAGATATCTTGATGTACAATGGAAGCTTTACAATCTGGGCCGCGGGGGAGGTTTCTAGCTGTGTTTATCTATTCTACCAATATGTTATGTAGGTAGTCGCATGGAAAGGATAGTTTACTGTTCTCCCTCGATGACCCGCAAAGGACTAGCCGGATATTCTGACAAGAAAACTCGCGAAGTCCAGGCTGAACCTTATTTACCTTCAATAGGGAAATAGTATAGAACACACTATAAATCTTATATTTCCGTTAAACTACTACCAAAGCGCGAAGAGCATGCCCCCCATACCTTATGTTTCCGGTAAATTATCGCAAAAGAGCAAACAAGCTCAACTTTATAATGCTGGGCCGATTTCAAGTACACTTCAACGTTGGGTAGGTGAAGGACTTGGCACTATGAAAACACTGATATGCAGGATGATCATCGAATGGAAAAGGGTTTTCGCACCGTCGGTAGTGATTGAGGATGATTGTTGGAGGTATATATTTACCCATGATTCTCCCGGGGTGTGCTTTTCGCGTTCTTTGTGACATAACTATACGCGTATGAATGTGGTGTAAGGAGGAGGGGACAGGATGCGGTGTGCCAAGCCAACAACCTTTATAATATCCCTCATCCTCACAACCTCTTCAAAATTTTGACTCCATAAAAAATCCAACTTTACGACCCCACGATCAGCACACATTTTTTTCAAAGATAATATGAATCATATATATATACTCGCGATAACGTTAGAGCTAAGATATAGAACATTCCCTTATAATATCCTGTCATTCGCGTACCCCGCTGATGTGTTTTGAATCCCGTGCCACTGGGCGGGTTTGTCGTTCAAAATTTTTAGGTTTATTCTACAAGTCATAGTTTCTGGGGGCGGACGGACTGAGGCAACTAACGAGACCGCCCTGCAGGCACCTGTTTACATTTCTCGCGTTTCAAGAGTTTCAATGTCGCAGAATATTTTTGTTTTATAATTTAAAGACAAGAACTAAGCTACATGATTTACTGGAGCATTATCCTTATTCTGACATGATTTCCTAATCACAGACTTAAAATCACGGACTTATTTCTCTTCCAGCATTCTGCTGGCCATGAATCTTCCATGGCGAGCCAGCCAATTCGCGTTACGCTTACGGCCACCGTTTCTTCTTCTGCGCTCGCTCCTCTGCTGGGAGGTTTCCTTCACTCTGAGACCGCGAGGGTTAGGCTTGCTGTAAAGTGAAGTATTAGCACCGTCAGACAGCGTGAGAGACATACATTCAACATACCTGACATGTTCGGAGTCATTCTCGGGCATCAGGGTTCTTTTGACCGTCATTGCGTCGATGTCTTCAAGCTTGCTGATATCGTTTGAAGTGCTAGTTGTCCTCACCGGAGAAGGGAGTCTAGTGATACTGTCATATGAAACTGTACGCGCAGTATAGACAATACGAGCTGGCGTGGGATCCCCGCCGGGCTGTGGAGTGCGTGCTCTTTCAGGAGTTGCTTTCCAGGGATAGCCATTGATAGGATATCCATAGACGTCCAAACCAGAAGCACCCATGTTCCAACAGTTGAAAACTGATGGCGGGTCAGCAACTCCGTTGTACATCACGTTACACCAGTCAGCATGACCGAGGGAAGTCATTGCACCATCCAGAGGCACGAGTGGTTCACCCAGAGTAAGTGTGGGAATATTCGAATGCCCATGCTCGGGGACAGCCTGGAGACTTGGTGCACGAGGGGCATTAAGAGCTTTGGGCTGAGGAGAACCGGCGACGATGCTGGCCCAGGTTCTGGTGCCATTGTTGGTTGGTCTAGTTAAAGAACGGGAGGTAAAAGGACCACCGAGACCTCTGAGGGAGGAAAGGTTGTTCGAAGCAGAGAGCATGTTGAATTGAATAGCCTGTGGTTTATCCTGCTTGAGAAAGAAAGAAAGGATTGAGTGAGCTTGGGAGCTGACTATTTATACCCCAGAATGCCCAGAAGAACCCTTCGAAATGGCTGCCACTTAAGAGATTGCACTTGCATGGTTAATAGCTTTAGCCATAGGGCAGGCTAGGCTGCCACTATTGGTACTGCACTTGCCTGTTCCGAGACAGGAAAGCTTGATTCTGGGCAACGGCTGGTGAATGGGTAGCAAAGAGGCGGCAGATATGACCTAATCGTATGGCACAATGGCTCAGATTGCGACCTAGAATGCTTTTAGACGAACCCCAAGCCCCCAACTCATAATATACCAGTTTAAATACAGAAAAGCTTTACAATTTGTCGCGTAGCATGACCTATCAGCATCTGTCAGGCACCATTCCCCACAGACTCCCACGGGGGGAGTGATAGTGTTTCACCTATGACCTAGGTTTTCTCTCTATTTACGCCTATATATATATATTGCTAGGTATCCAAAATGATCGCTGAAAGACCCCCCCAAATGCTGCGACCAGCCCGCACTACTCCTAACTTATGCCACTGCAGCGCTCAGTGTACATCCGAAACCCCAGGCCTGCAAGGGGGAAGCGGGAACCAAAGACCCACAACCGAGTTTGATAACCTTCGCAGCAGACGAACAGGCGCAAATGGGGGTAGGAAAATATACATACGGGAATGCAGAAGATGATATTTTGGCTTCCAGCGTTTACCAATGGTACAGAGAGAAGAGCGTGGCAAGGTATGCACGCTATCTACATGCAGAAGATTTGCGCAATCGAATATCTTTCGCGATTTTATAAATTTATTTCTTTATTCCTATTCAACCTTATCTCATAACCTCCCTGAAAAGCCGAATCTTAGAAATTAAAAACGGAGAGATTCAAAACTGACAGCGTGGGAACCACAAAATCTCTTACAACTTTTTTTCCTTTTCTCTCCTTCATTATATGCAACCCTATGATAGCTCAAGAACCAAATACAAAAATTGGAACTTCCACATGAACCATAACCGAGAAAACTATACGTGAAAGGAAACCTGAGATATAAACTGAAATCTACACAACCGTTGGTGTCATAAAATCTCAAATAAAACCCACCCCCCGAAATAATTCCAATCTCATGTTTATCATCTCTCTGGAGACGTAAACGTCCACACAGAAGAGTTGGTTTATGGCATAATCTGAAAAAGCCCGAGTGTGATCAATAACAAAAGAAAGACCAATGACCACTCGCGGTTGACTACTGCAGTCTTTGATACCTCGCAGTTCTTTGGTGTGTCCTCTCCGGTAACAATGTATTCGTTGATGGCGGCGTTCTCCGTTTCTGCCGCGATGTCTGGGGTGGCAGTTTGTGGTAATATATCGTTTTTTGCACCCGCCCCACCGGTGATGAATGCGGCAGAGCTGACACCCTCATCCGAAGATGTTTCCTCTACCTGGATGTAGACACGTTGTGTTAGGAGGTCATGAACACCTATACCTGAACAAAGTGATCGTGCATCAGCATCAGCCTTCCCAACCTTATCCTCCTTATTCTCATAAATAACCTCTCTCCGTTTTACCTCCGCAAGCATTGAACAGTTGTCAAGAAATTCCTCACGGTTCGAGAAGAAACCTTTAAGTCCAGAAACCGGTTCCTCGAGAATGACCGAGAGCTTCTTTTTTCTCGTCCTCATGATAGTGTTGTCCCAGCTGGTAAAGATATCGGCTCCAATCCCTACAGTGGTCAGGACTAATGCCCTTCGGCGTCCGGTAAAGTAACCATGGGCAGGGGTAATGACCTCGGCGATTTGAGGCCCCTTCACATCTGATAAATCACTCTTTGGGGTGATATGCCTAGTGTACCTGGTCACCTGCTCCATCCATGTGAATGTTTCGGTGGGTTGGGCTTCTTCTTCGTCGATGACATCGTCCGCCCAATAAAATGTTGACTTTGGGGTGATGTCTGGAGAAGAAACTGGCCCGAGGCTGGTACTGTCTGCCGACATATGGATATTCTTATCCTTTTCCTCGTCCTTTGGGTGTACCTCTTTGATGTCTTTCTCTACATCCAGATCAACTATCTCCAGAGGGAGCTGGGTGGATGACGACGACTCGGAAGGTATTTCAGCGCCAACGCTTGAGGACTGACTCTCCAAAAGACCACGTTCCAACAGCACCGGCAACTTAGAGTCCTGTACACGCTCTTCCATCTCGTGAATAAGTACATCGCTTTTTTGATCGGCATAGGTTACGATTGCTACGTGTTTGTTGTTGTTTAAAGATTCGTCACTGCTCGTGAGCACCGTCTCTTCAGCTAGAGCTGCACTGAATGTATCGTCCTCACAAATCTTGAGATGTGGGCTGTGAATAACGGTTGAGGGAGAGTTATCTTTTTCGACGGGCTTCGAACCACTCTCGGTGGTGTTTCTGCTGTGATCAGGTAAAATACTCGAAGATACAGCCGGAACTACATCATGCGCTTCAGGACGTGTTGTTTGCGGCATGTCTAGATTAAGAACACCGTTGCCCTGGGTGGCAGAGCGACCTCTGGGTCTTGGAGGTAGATCATCGGGCGGGGTGCTGTATACAATGACTGGAGATTTGTACATTGGGCGCGGGAGCTCAAAGTACTTGGTGGGATCGAACTGGAACTGTGGTTTCTTTTTTGGAATCACTAGTAAGGTGCTACTGTCATTCCACGAGTGCTTTGTCATGAAGTTAGGTTGTTTGTATGGAGGACCGGAATTCGTTCTAGGAACGAACTGGACAATTTCCTCCCATCGGAGTTTCGGCTTGACACTATTCATATTTGTGGGGAATAGAAAAAATATTGGATGAGGGTTGTTGGTCTAAAATACCGGTGGTGTGTTCAAGAAGTATGGCTGTTTAGTTAGTAATAAAGGTTGGTAGTGGAAAGACTAAGAGAGCTAGAAGCGAACATAGAATCGGTGTCCTGGTTATCCACTTGAGGTCATTGAAAGGCATTTTGCACCACACAAAGCGTTAACCACCACCTGATGTCACAACAATGTGGAATTACTCAACTATGCACCCACCCTTTCTAATGGTATCACTCAATTGAATTGTACTTGGTAATTGCATGGTGGAGCTAAATTCTTCCTCGAAATTAAGGTACAGAGCTTGTCCCACTTCGGCTGGCGCAAAAATATGATTTACCCGTTAACCGTCAGGCAGGATGCGTTATTCAACATTCCAAAGCTAGGACCAGTATGGCCCAGCTAGCTGCTCATGCGTAACTGAGAACCTCAAACGATCCCGCGCTGGAAGCCCTGGAAAATTCTTCTCAATCACCTGTATACCATCAGCGTACTACTTTCACCTCGATCGATACACAAGCACCCTGGACAAATAGCAAACCCCAACCAGACCGCCAGGTGATACGAACAAACCGACAATAGAATGTGCAAAACCATCTTTAACGCTTCTGATCATCTGATGTCGAGAATTCTGGACGGTGATTAAGGCCTTCTATCGGATTCGGCAACCTGAAGCTCATTGGCCGTATCAGAAAGCTGGCGAAATACAAGGACATCACATCCGTACAAACTAACGACTTGGGCTACAGTGGTATAGAGCCTACGCCGCCTACGGACACTTACGAGCTTATGATACATGTGTAATACAATGCTAATATATTCCCATATTGGCGTAATATTGGTCACTCCATAGGCCACCACCATCCAGCTCTGGCCAATCAGGGGACATGAGCACTACAAGGTGAATGTGAAGGCAAAAGGAACTACGTCCTTTCCACAAAGTAATGCTCGTGCTCCACCCATTTATTTACTTATCCTCTCATCCCTCAAGATCAGCTCCGACATTTTTCCTCAATCTTTGAGTGCCGACGTGGGTTAGGGTTATTTAAGGTGTTCCGCTGATGGAGGTAAAAATGGCACTTCCTCTGCGGCGTGGAGGAGGTTACCGCTCTGAGGGTTTGCCCTCAAGTCCTCCTGGTATCGAAAAGGGTCCACCACCGGCTTCAGAGAGCCTCTCAATCACAGATGAGCTGCTCTAATCGTACTCTAAGACGGCTGACGGCTCGATATGAATTTTCGAGTGCGAGGCTTTGAAGTAGAGTTATGAGGAGAGCGAGACAATTGTCCTTCGAAAGACGGAAAGCGCGTGCCATTCGCTTTCTTGTTACTTGACCTTGAGTATTATCCCCGTCTATTGTGTTTGATATCCGAAATAATCTGCGAGGACACGAACCAATAGGGCAAGCGTAATAGACAACCGGCACCGAGTGACGCATGGCTCGCGAAGTGCGCCCCGCGTGCTTTTTAAGCTTCGATGTTTGTGAAGTTTGAGCTATCCATCATCTAACCGGGGCGGTTCGCGTCGGAGGAGGCCTCTATGAGAGGATCTCGATATCAGGCAAAGGATCGACATCGCATAACAATGCGTGAGAATAGATCAGAGCACATCATATTTCCGCCCTTACAACCCTGGTCCTTTGCATGCCCTGTAGCTACCGGACGGTGACATTAGGCCATCTACGCCAGAGCAGCGCGGCTCCGAGGATCAATATCTACTGGTCTCAAAGAGCAAGTGCCAATAGCAATCGGGATGGTGAGTTGTCATTTATGGTACCCCCGGGCGTAGTTTTATCTAATTATCTCAATGTCTACTAGAAAAACTTTTGAACACCAAGCAGCGCTCTTCCGAGAGATAGAACTACGGGGCGCTATGGCATATTGCAAGAGTTGGCAAGAAATTTTCATATGACTGCATCCAGAACGGTCGTGGAGGTCTATTCCTCTGGATGTATACGGGGTCCAGGGGTACAGCCAAGCGAGGTTTAGTGCAGAATTCCGGTACGGGCAAGCTGTAGGCACATTTTGTCAATTGGCAACGAAATGGGCTCCACACACTCGGAATTCACGAAACAATATGATACGAAGCACAACTTATCCCATCCTCCGCGAAAGGAAGGATGAAACCTCTTCCTGGAGCTCGCTGTATACCGCAATACGGGCCCGACTTTCGCAACCGCACCCGAGTGATAATTCATGAAGATGACCCACCCCTGCTCTCCTCCAGGCGCAAAACATATCTGGCTACTACAGACTACGCTATCCTCGCGTTCAATATGTGAGTGAGCAGAGGCTGACACAGTGCTTGGTTATTTTATTTTCTGGGGTAATTAACTGCGATGAGCTTATCGGCTGTAGAGCCGTACTCTCGTTTTCAAAAATTAAATCCTCTCTCATCCGACGTGGGCGGTATCAAGTTATATAAATGAACGACAGCTGGAAAGAGATTATTATTTTGATCAGTAGGAAGAGACCTGGAGCGCATTGGCGCGGGTGATGTCTCTGCCGGGTGTGCGCTAACCCAATGGTACACGCAATATTTTGAGTGTGTAGCGGTATATCATCCGTGCGGGAGGGATGATTAGGGCAAGAAACGAAAGTGTGTTTATTTACCCCAGTATACCGATATATTCGGGAGTTATCCTCCAGTCCATACGATTCCCTGAAGGAAGTGATAAATTATCTGATCTGACTTTAGGACTGCCCAGAAAGCCCAGAAGGATCAGACTCTGAGCAACAAGTCAACATGGTCTAGGTTCAATCCTCCAGAGGCTTATTTTTCGGTAACTCTGCTAACGTTTATGATACTTCAGCAATTTATAGCGGTTATTTGCCACCTATTCAGGTCAAGGTATCCTGATAAAGCGGGTAAAGTCTATAGAGATATCCCTTCGCCTCAAAGGTTACCGGACATGACCGGTAAATTATCTTTGAGGATCGTACGCTAAGGCTCAGGGAGTCCGGCATCATGGGCGAGGGTGAATAATCCACCGGATATAAATTCCATATATCTTTAGCGGTGCGCCGTTTATCATCCATTTGATATATACTACAGTCCCATCGCGGTACCACATAACAGCTAAGTATATCACGATCAAATTTATATTGTGTGGCATATCGAGCGAATGCTTCAGTATAGGGAGCTTCGGAGATCTGTACCGAGAACACTGTAAAGAGATGTCACGGTCAGAACAGCTATGCGATGAATGGAGAGGGCAAGGTTTCGCGCGTTTTGGAACGATCATTCCAACATGAACAAATAGTACTATAACAAATTAACCCTATTAAAACATGTCAGAAGACAACAGACGGCGGCAGTGCCCGTTAGTGTATACGGAGGATGAGGTGATGAGGGAGAATAGACTCCATTTCTATCCTTAGATGTTTGAACTTTGTGAATCCAGAGATGTTAAATGTCACATAATGAGGGCTCGAGTGTAATAATTCAATTTTCACTTCATAAATTTATCTAATCATCGTAGTAAATAGCACAAATCCCAGACAAAATCGCTTGGCAGCAACGGCAGAGATTCGAGCAGAATACACATAGAGCGTTAGCTCATATATATTTAAAGCCACGAAGACCTATTACCCGCTGTTGCTACTTACACGCCCGTTTCTCCCTCCCTTCTCTTCTTGCTTTCCACAAACCCATATCCATCCCCATTCTTATCCCCCTCGTCCTTCACCACAACCATCACACCCCGTGATTCATTTCCTATTCTTATCAATAGTTTTATCCTTGTCACCAGCGGGCACCGGAGATTATTTATCTCCACCTAATTTTTATATAACTGGGGGCTCCGGTGCCTCTCTGGATGACTAACAAGGAGATATGGTCCGGTTTCAATCCTTCGCCTCTTGTGAACCTGGGTTGCAGGCTTGTCACCGAGACGCCTGATAAGTTTAACTCTCAGTTTATCACGCCTTCGTTTCTTACAGTACGTTTTCGATAGTGTCCTCACAGACAGAAGGCTGGAAGCATGTCTCGGGGGATGGTACTTCGGGGAAACCCGTCGAAGGAACATACAGGACAAGGGTAAGTTTCCCATACCTTTCAAAATACGTTTTTGTTCATCCTGAAACCTGTTGTCAAGATTTATTCTATTCTTTATTGTTTTTATCATCGCCTTTGCAGATGAGATTATACTCCTACTTACACTCTGGGGTTGTTCTCTAGGCCAAAAGTGTGATATCTGGCTCTGGCGGGGCTGTACCGACAATGTCGGTGAAGCCCATATATCTATATAGTAAGTATAGTTCTCGTTCAAAGATCATGGGACAACGCAACCGCGAGTTGCTACGGGGGCTTTCCCAGGACTTTTGACATGGAGTTATACAACCACAACTTTTGCTTCACTTCTGTGTTTTGATGACTACACATACATTCCTCTCATCCATACCACACCATGTTTTACCCATCCTGAAGTATTCATGATAATGTGAATTCTTTTCTGACATTTGATCTAGTCGAGGGCTGTCGAGGTTTACTTTGCCCAGAAAGGCAGGGGTGCTGGCCCTACCACATAACCCTGTTCGGGTTGGAGTCTCAGACCCGACACGTGGTCTCGGGAGGATTTTCGTATGTTCTCTCCACACGCAATACCTGACAGAGGAGGAATATACTCCTAAAGATAAAAACTAATACAATGAGTTGTAGTGACTCCCCCCGATGGTTGCCTTTGCCGGGCCGGCAACGCCACGCGTTCCAAAACCAACAATGTCCGGGCCTCGCATCGTTCGAATACTGCATGTTGCTGCTGCACTCGATCACCGGTTACAGCAGCCCCGGGAAACCAAACACCCGGGGAGAGCATCCTGCATGCACCTCTCCAGCCCCCAAAGCACCCAGGGAACATATGTGTGCCTAGAGCAGGAAGTACGCTGATCGCCCCGCCAACCAGCCGCGCAACACCACAAATCGCGGGCTTCCTGCCGATTGAGGCCACCCTCAACTCCTATGGGTACCAATAAGGCCAAGCAGCAGCAACTGACCTTGTGGTCCTGCTGAAGCGCTTGCAACTGGAAGAGTAAGCACTGGGCCTGTGTCCCAACTGCTTCCAACACGAGGTAACTGCTGCGGCCAGGTAATTTGCAAAGGATGGATGTGAATTATGGGGCCGGTAGATAGTAATATATTTGCAATTCCTTTCTTTTTCGCCCTTTGTCCTTTCGTCTTTGCTTGGTTCCTCGCGCTGCTCTTGTCAATATACACTGGATTGAAGAGAATTCTTGAAAACCACAACGCACTGTTTTATTTCTCTTTGAGGGGCTATTTATATAATTGTGGATGTGTATATATCGCTACAGGAATGTATTTGGGGTGGGTGTCAGAAATTAAACTCACTCAAGTAGTAATAAAATTAGAATTATTAACAGTAAAATCTCACTCTCATTATCTTATTCTTCCTGTTAATAGTATTTTAATAAACACCGTTTTTAGTATTCCAATATTCCAGGTCTTACGGAGCTGTACCATAACATTAATGTTTTATTGATCTTGTCCCCCCTCTCTTATTTGATCCATGTCCATCTATACCAATTAGTTGCCATCTACTTTGGCCATCGGATCTGTTACGCCCCAACCACGGACGTCCATGGCTGGTATGTACCAGCTGTAGACGTCCACGGTTGGGTCATACCAGTCATGAATAGTCTGATTTTCTGGTGGGTATACGCTAACTGAACCAGTCAAGGGCGTCGCTGGGCAGTACAAAGGAAACAGAATAAGTGTTCTATTAATTCTGCTTCTACCCACAAGGCCTCACAATAAAATGAAATTTGGGAATGCTACAGAAACTCTACTGATTTTGGGGGGCGGGGGTATTCGAGAATTGGGTTACACTGTGCAGCTATCGATAGAAATGTGAGATAGGGTTTAGGGAGAAGATTTTGTATCTTGCTAAAAAGAGCCACAAAACGTGAACGAATGGATTTTCGAGAAGGTAGACTTATGAGATCTACAGATTTTTCTGGTTGGTATTGTTACAGGAACTATGAAGCGCTGTCTTAAAAGGCTTAGGACCGTGAGGAATACGAGTGATGGGTTGTGATGCGAGGACGGTCGGGTAACGAAAGGACAAGCATAGAAAGGTATCGGGTAGTGTGGGGGCACGCGGTGTTACCACACTAGTATTATACTATTCTGACGGCACGCTTGCTATTGGGTGTCTCATCCGAAATAAAATAGGAAGCGAGGCTTACAGCTGCAGGCTGTTCTACTTAGGGAAGTAGGTCTGGGACAATAGTATGGTACAGCCCGAAGACTGGCAATTGCAAGGTTCATGGTTACGTGTCAGAATTAGAACGGAGGACGGAACTATGCGGGGGCGCTTTTCTATCTGGATTATCTTCGGGAGCATTATCTTATTCTATTATTGTTGTAATCAGTTAGTATTAGAAAGCGGGCCTTGGCATAGGTTCCAACATGTATAAATAGGGCAGGATTCTGCGAAGACTTGAGGCTATCATCAACCATCAAGTCAAGGGAATCCGGTTTACAATATTATCAGTTTAAACGCTACAGAACTATCGCTTAGCACTGGCCATTCCCCAAACAGGTATACTTAGCTCATACTATACAGGGACATATGGCTTCCCTATTCCACCCGGGGACGTCCATGACTGGTACATACCAGCGAGGGACGTCCCTGGATAAGGGCCGTCCCCCACTGGGCCGTAACAGATTTGAACGAAAAAATAAAGAATGAAAGTAATTAAGGTTGGTGCACAAATCTATCATGAAATGTCACCCGGTGTGTATAATAAACTGCATCGACCTACGCCAGCTGTTTATCCTGAGGCCGTAGTATTTCAAGGGTAGCACCGGATAAACAGCTGGAGTCTTACGCCCTTACCTCCAGAGGAATACATTCAAGGTACAGTAAGTCGGACAACCCTCTTCCTCAGTTGGCATAGCGTCTATCCAGTCTGTGTGGACAATAATACGCACCTGTGAGGCCCTCAATTATATATCGTAGTGCCTAAAAGCCATTACAGGTCGGAGTTGAACCCCAGACACTCCGACATATGTCAGATGTTTATACTACTACGCTAGGTAGTGTTAGCTGCTCGTTGCTCCGGGAAGTACATGTTAACATTGTAGGCTCGCTAAACCTTAATTTCTTCATTCGGCATAGATAAACCTTATCCCATTTCCGTCCCAACCCGCACCCGCCCTTATCGTCCAGTCCAAAGAAAATCCCTTCTTATCACGTTTACCTCCATATCGACTATAACATCCTCTTGCTCAACCTCGGAGGTCTTGGCATACCTATATGCGCCGATCTCGAGACTGTTGTTACAAAAAGTCTACGTAGATATCATGAGAGTTACGTAGACATTCCCATAGTTCTTCAGAGTTACGTAGACATTTCCAGAGTCTACGTGTTCTCTGTGACAGCCTGCGTATGCTGCTGCTCACTTCGTGCGTAGACCTGTAAGCCAGCCACCAGGCCTAGTAACAGCTTACGCACAACAGCTAAACCACGCAGCCGCCTTGTGAGCGCTAGGTCTTGTTAGTCAAACAATGCGTAGTATGCTTCGTAGCTTGTTGTGTGAATCAGGGCTAGCTTACTTCTAGTTCCTGATCAGGGAAGAGAGTGTCCTCATATAGGTGCTGTGAATCTCATCATTGCTCGGGAGTGCCATTTTGGCTGACCGTTTGCATTTTTATGATAATAAGGTGGCAGACGTTGACTTTGGTGTAATAACTCCGTCAAGGCCCACTGTTCCCGGTACGAACAGCGGGATCGGTTTGAAGTACTACGGCATCCTCGAGTGACTCGAATTTATTCTCTTCTCCGGCCTTCTGGTATATATATAGACCGAATCCCGACTATCATCCTCGGTCTCTCTAACGAATAATGATCATCGGCATCATATGGATGGTAAATCTTAAGTTCCGAAAGGTAGTGCCTACCAGGTCGGCGGTCGTCACTGACGTCACGCCGGAGATGGATCATGAACTATCACTCGCCAACAATCACTCCCCGTTGATTTAGGAAGATGCCATGAGTTGGGTAGACGAACCCCCGCATGATGAAAGTCACAACTGTCAAGTATTATGAGCCCCAAATCTCTCTAATCACCACGACAATCCCTGTTTTTGTTTTCAGGCTATGTCTCTGCCTGAGGGTGTGGACTCGATGCCAAGAGGCAAGGAAGGTAGGACATGGCCTGAATACTTCTCACAGGGGAGTAAATAGCTTTACTTGGATACACTCTTGACTCGTTGGCTCATAACATGGCATATCTCATCATATCTATGGTGGTGCATCGAGGTTCGGGTAGTTGTTATCCATCGAAGAATAACTCACATTGATCATTGGTGGTTGGGAAAGAAAATTCTTATTCGGTAAACCGCTTTTGTGTCTGCAACTTGTAGATAGCGTACTGTTCACTCGCCACAGGCTCCCCAACCATTGAAAAGTGCACTTGGCAGTTTGCGACTATACCTAACGCCCAACCATTCATCTCGGTTTAGACTCTTCCACCACAAATGACCACAGTGAACCCGCCCTATTTATTAACAAGGTCAATTATACTATATCACCACTCTTGTCTTTGCCGGTCAACTCACCTTGATTTCATGAAGCAATAAATGGCCCTCCCAATTATCACTGTCACTTCCCCAACCACCGAAACCCGATCCCACGGCGTGATTCACCACCCCTTCCCCAGATTTTATCACAATTCACGTAGTCACACCACCCCCACCACGATGGTTACCCGCGTTCAGGACCAGGTTTACGACCTCCCCAATTCCTCCGATCACTCCTACACTCCGTCTGATACTCTACCGTCCCTCACATACGGTGAAAGCACCCCCACCAGCGTCAGCTCCAGTGCTTCCAGCGTGCTCACAATCTTCTCCGGCACCACCACCGGGCGCCACGAGAACTACTCGAGCTTTTGCGGCCTCTGCAGAGACATCAGACGTCATCTCCTCTCCGGTAATATCCTCTCCGACGTCGACCTCGGCCACTGGGACGACCATGGGAGAACTACTGATGCGCACAAGAGGAAGTGGGCCGGAAAGCTCCGCGAGATCATTAATACCCGCTCCGCCAGACTTAAGGACTGCACTGTCATGATGAATGCTCTTGCCGGGCACTCGTTTGTCAGCATGGCGGACATGTTACAGGCGTTGAAGGAGCAGGAGGTCGGTGGTGCACAGTCGGCATTGCACATTGTGGATGCAGAGGAAGCCACTGAAGATATCTCAAAGGTCGACTGGGAAGGTATTGGCGTTGCCATGAGTGATAGGAGTAACCCTGTTGAAGAATCGTTCGGAAATATCCTAATTGGACATGACGTTTCCGCTGAGACCCGCACTGATGGAATTCTTGTTGTTATCACTCCGGAGGCGGGAGAGCCATTGAGTGAGCGTGAGCGGGCCAAGATGGAGAGGATGGAGGAGAAGAGTAGTATGGTTTTCTTTGGCGAGTTTGAAAGTGGTGAGGAATTGGAGTGGGCTATGGTTCCGGCCATCATGGACACCGACAGCATGGCGGCGACTGAGGACACCATCACGACCGACGGAACCATGGCAACTGGTGATACTGCGACAACTGAGACCACCGTCACGGCCGAGGAACTGGATGAAAAGAAGGTTTAAAAGGGATTATGCAGTGATGGAACCTATCGTGGGCGGGAAGCTCGAAGAAGTAAATCGGGAGAGCTTGACGGAAAGGCTTGGCTATGAGCACGGGTGTAATCCTTCTGGGATACTACATGTAGCTAGGCTACTCTCTGTGCTTTAAGAATCTCAATAAAATATGTCTCTCCTTACATACGCGTAGACCCTAATTTTATCTGTATGGTTTCGCACTTGATGCTGTTGTGCTTCTGTAGACCTTGTAGAATCGACGTATGAAAAATCAAACTGTATCGTGATATTACCTGTCAACCTATGTCAGGAATAGCGCTATTGAGAAGTTCTACTTGAAACAGGAAAAGCACACACTTGATGTTTATGGCTATGCTGAATCGAACTGTTCTTTCTTTTGGCTTGTAGAAAAATATATTCATAAACTGGCCACCTCGTTATCCAAATAATGAACGCCTTTCGATTTAAGCAGTATGTTATCTAGTTGTCAGGTGGCCAAGCAGGCTCAGTGTACCAGCAAAGGTTTATCCCTGTTCCGTATGCATGCTCAACGTCGGGGACTCCTCTTTGCCGCAGCTAGCTGACCCTGGTTGTATAATAAAAACCTCTGCATTTTCCCCACGTCCTATTCCACTAGTCAGTCTCTCCTCTACTTCCTATCCATCATATTTTTACCTTCACCTATCCTTATCCCCAAACTCAACCACTCAGCAGTGCGCAACTCATACCAATTTTCATATATGACCCTGTCGGCGAGTAGCACCCCCGCAGCCGTGCTACCTCTCCTGTCTCGCAATGGCGAGGCATCTGCTCATAACCTCTCATCCAAAAGCATCCAGAGCAGCCAATTGAGTAATTATATCAATCCCCAACCACGATTCGCATCGCATGTTGCTCATGCTAGTCTCATCGGTCCGCACAAGTAATATTCGATGGAGGATTCTCTGAATCTTACTGTGTGTTCATCGCTGAGGCGGTATGAGATTCATACTACTCCATCAGTGCAAATTTACTAATTCCTAATTAGCGCGGCAATAATTGGGCCACCATATAACAGCACTCTATCATCCGGTGGTCCGGCCCCGCGATGCTAGGGAAGAGAGCAGGTTCACACCTTCATAATCGTCTCATATGTGTTCCTGTTTAGGGCACTTAGTTTAGAAAGTTTGAACGACGTCCGCTGACATTAGACCGTTGTATTCTACACAAAGCGTAATGTCTACGTAACAAGGTTGACCTTAATAAACCATTGGGGCCTTGGGCCGGGTCCACCACCATGGAATCTCCTCTCGCGAGGATCATTATGAAATCCGGTGCCTCTAACTCTTTGCACCCCTCCTTAGGGGCTGGGTCCTGGAGAGCCATGGCCGGTTAGTTTTCTATTCCCCTTTCATACGGCTTCAACTCACAAATGCCTTGAAAATAGGAATAAGGTCTGCGGGGGTGCGGGCCTGCTCCTCCTTTACCTGCGCCTAATTTGCCCGAGGGGGTAGAACTTCTTCCGTTTTATGTGGAGCGTGCCCTTCTTCCGCCTCTGTAAGAAAGATCTGAGTTGTCTCCAAATCACGACAGTCGTGAGGCACAATCCTTTGCCTCTCTATCCGGTGGAGGGCAGTAGCCGGTTAGTGTTTCTTTTATCTCTCATCGTATTTCAATATCCTGAAGCATTGTGAGGGTAGGGAGAGGATCTCCCGAAGGACGAGCATCCCACTCCCCCGTGCGGGGGGTGGCGGGACTGAGGCCTGTCCTCCTTCAATTGATGTAGGAGAGACCCGCGTTGTCCTCCGCCTCCAACAACTGGAGATCTTCTGTGTCCTCTCTGGAAGGGCACTAACCCCAGAAGCTTGTGGCAGGAATGACGTTTACCACTTGGGAGGATTTTCCTCGCTATTATGCACGTAAGGGGTGCCGGGAGGACTACATGCCCAAGCACCACGGCATTGACCTTAGGATCGGGGTCGCGCCGATTTCCCCGCTTGGTAAGTATATTTCCTATAACAAATCACTAGGGTGTCTACTAACATGCCACAGTTGATCTCCCCAATCTCTTGCGAAGAGCGGCGAGGATCGTTTTGACATTGCACCATCCTTTGGTACACCCGGGAAAGGCCCGCACACCTTTACGACGGCGGCGATGGCTGCTCAACACAAATCCGGGAAGCAGCCCGGTGGCTGTTCCATTATTCCTACCTTGAGATTGGTGATGCCTTCGACACATCCGGTAACACGGCTTCCGCCTCGAACCACACTGTAAGAGCGACCCGCGTTGTCTCAAACACCTTGAATCCGGTTCCTTCATGCCGCCCAGGCTTGAACGGGATCGGAGGGGCGCCATTGGTATACACCCACACCATGGAACACTACTCCCACCCCACACCTACTCTCACCATGAGGGGCCAAAGTTATCCATACACTAGATCATGCCACTACTGCCGGCATGCGCAGGAGGCTAGCGGCGAAAGATCCGCAGACCTGGTACTGTGCCCGACTCTGCATACAGCTGTATGGGCTTTGTGGTCTGGTGTCTCTGTAAGAGAGACCTGGTTGTCTTATAATGATGATAACCAGGGGTGCCATTGATTGGTGGTTGGGTGCGGCGGTCTAGTGGTTTGGGCCATGTAACGGGGTGGGGTTGGGTGTTGCAGTTTTCTGTTCTTTTGTTTTTCTTTTGCTTATAATGTATTTTTAGTTTTTATAATTCATCAGCCTCCAGAACCATCGTCAGCCAGCTTCTCTGAGCACCGTAATCTAGTCTGGCCTCCGGCACAGAATCAAGTACTCATAGAGACGTTGCAAGAGATTTCCGTTATCCGTGTCCAGCTTAACCTGAAGCCTTGGATCAACTAGATCATGAAAGCCTCAGCGGAACCTTAGGTGTTTAGTATCTGGTACCAAAAAGAAATACCGACAAAAAAGTGTCGAGACTGAACGACGTAGGGTTAGGGTTGATGTCGTCTTGCATCATAACTATTTCTCACAGGGAAGATGTCTTTCCTCTACAGCCCAAAGCCCTCGACAAAAAAGAAAGATAAACACAGAACAGGGATCTGATGATGTTCGTTATCTTAAATCACTTCAATTAGGCGATACGCGTTTTAGAAAAAAATTACAAAAGAATATACAACCCGAACGTTGTACAAACCCCACCCCTGTGTTGAACGCTGCGCCTTCTGCAATCGAAGTCAACGTACAACCTATCCTCGGTGTGCTGCGAGTGATAACCGTTAGGCCACGCTCGCCATGTTTTTTGCTGGCCTGAACTAGTATATCGGTGCCAAGGTTACCGGGAATCCCAAGACATGTAGTTAGCTGATAAGATTAGATGCGCAGCTTATCGGATTTCACTGAGAAGAAAAGTAGCGAGAGTCCAACTATGTACAATAGCATGCGACCGTTCTTGTTTCCAAGTGTTTGAAATCGTCTATAGGGCTTTATTATGTTAAACGTTAGTTGAGGTAAGATGTGGAGATCCATAACGCTTCCGTCCAATTAATTGTTTTTGACCATTAGTACTCTACGTTGGCATTATCAAGTCTTTATATTGTATTAGGAATCACGCTTTGTTCCATATCATCCGAAGGAGTATACTATTAGAATAAATGATCTATGAGCCGAAAGGAAGGTTTTAAAAGAGTTAGACATTACTGAGTAAATACAGAACTCAATCAACTTTCGCCTCACCCGAAATCAACAAATTAACTAGACTAGAGCAAAGAACTCCCCCCGAAAGATTTCCATAACTTTTCCGCCTTCCGTCTCCATCCTCGCCTGATATCATATTGCTGTGCTCGAGTACATCACTTCAGTTACGAAGTGCCAGGAGCAGCGCGCTTCCCAGAAAGACCACTTTTCTTGGATCCACCGGAGGTTTTGCTGTCACTAGGAATGACGTTCTCCTTATTGCCGGACCCACTCCCTGATGCCCCAGCAGAAGTAATCCCCTCCTCCTTTTTGTTCACAACGGTACTGCAGCAGCATTTATACTCATCGGGAATCGGGTCCTCCTCTTCCTCCTCCTCCTTAATCAGCGGCATTCCCTGCTCCGCGCGAGCTTCCTTCGCAAACATCTTGACAAGCCTCATCTCGATTCTCTCCAGGTGGTAGAGACGGTACTCATGCTGGCCAATGGCACGGTTGAGTGTCATGATGCGCGAACGGACTTCGTAGAGGGTAGGGTCGAGGAAGCCGGGGGGCAGCAAGGAATCGCGCTTCTTGATGTATCTTTGGAGGGTGCGCATCTCGGCGTTGAGGGCATCACATTCATCGTCGAGACGCATGTGGTCGTGCATGATCTGCCCACAGAGATCTTGGATCTCGCGGTCTCTGCTGGACTTTGAGGAGGTGTTAGTGGGAAGGTTTGAGGAGTTTGGTGGGGATGATGGCTTACAAGGACGTGGGTCATGCTTGGCTGCATTCTGCTGATCCAGAGAGCTTTCTGTAGTATAGTTGAGCTGATGAGATTGAGAGATGGATGAGTGTTTAGATGGTTCTGTGGCTTTTGTTGTTGAGATATGTCAACGGATCGTTGCTGTTGCTTGAGCTGTTGGGTGATGAAGTAGGATGGTTGGTGTGGCTGTCAGATATCCGGTGGAAGTAGTAGCAGATGCTAAGTCCCGAGCCAAACGGTCAAAATATTCGGCACTCAGCAGCATTACTGAGCATAGCCAACAGTGTCCAACACAACCTCGGTATATTATCTGCACATGGGCTGGATGTCTTTCTTGAAATAGGGCGCTCGGCACGTTTCATAGTTCTGGAAGATTCTCATCATTTCATTATAGTATTTGTTATCGGCGTATGACTCACTTTCCTATTAGTCATTCTATTACTCACACGTCTATGACTCATTGTATCTCTTTTGTACTACCTTTCATTAGTATAAATACGGGGCATTCCCCCTTAGCTAGCACAATCAACACGATCAAACTTTACTTCTCCTACATACTTTCTCTAGGTTATGAGCCCGGAGACCACTCACGCTTATACACTCCTCACCATTTTAAAACAAAGTACACTTTCTCGTTTCACTTTCAATCATGTCTGAGAGGAGTATCAAAATTCCCGCACTCCCATGCAAGCTGGATGGTCAAGGCCATTACACTGGTGGAGGGACCTTGCTACCCGCATGCTGAAAGTTCACGATCTGTGGAACTTGGTCAATGGTTCGAGCAAGCGTCCCGTGTTGACAACCACCACAACTACTATACCTACCACGGCACCACAAACATCAGGAAGTGCAACTGAGGTTGAAGAAGACGAAGAAGAAACCTCCGACAATGCCGAAGAAATCAGCGACTGGGACAAAAAGGACAACCTTGCGGTTGTATTCCTCCAATCCAACATCGAATTCGAAGTTATTCTCACGCTCACACCGGCCGACACCGCTCACCATCTGTGGACTCAACTTGAGGACAGCTTCGATCGAAAAACCGTCGCCTCTCTCCACTCGCTCCTCGCTAATGTCGTCACACTACAGTACACACCCGACAAGGGTATCAAGGAACATCTAATCCAGTTTAACACTCTTTGGTCTTCCCTCCTCACTAGAACTAGTAACTCTACGGACAAGACCAAAGACCCACTCGGTTACCACCTTCACCAACTCGCATCTGTTTCAGAAGCGAAGGCATCCTTCCTACTCCTCTCACTCCGGCACGAATCCCTCGAATCAGTCGTTGACAACCTGCAAACCAAGCCCAACGTCACCTTCGATGACGTTTACGAAAAGCTGTTGGATCTGGACTCACGGCGCAACAACGACGGACAGGCGGCTGGAGAAGCCAACACAATCAGGCGAGGAAACCAAGGACACGGAAACAACAACAGAGTCAGAAGGCCACGTAACAACGAAACAGGAAATCGGGACGTCACATGCACCTGGTGCACCAAGAATGGAGAATATGCAAAAGGCCACACGCACAAAAATTGTCAGAAACTCAAAGCTTTCAGAGAAAAGGAGAAGTCCGCTGCATCTGGCAATCTCAACGTCGCGTCTGGTACTGAATTTCACACAAAACTTGACCTCTCTTGGATCCCCGATCTTTCTGGCCTTCCCGCACTCGAAGAAACCGATGTATTCACAATACCGGTTGACTTCGACCTTACCAACTTCTCAGATGACACCTCGGATATTACCATGGAAGACTACTTCGGCTTCATTGCAGGACCTTCCACCACCGATAACAATGCATGGATCTTCGACCCTGGTGCAACCAACCACATGACCGGAACGCTGGTTACGGACCCCACTCCCCATACTGGAACAGTTACTGTTGGAGGAGGTCGCAAACTCCAGATAACTGGAATCGGCAACGTTACCATCAACGGATCACATGGCCTGATCACTCTGCAGAACGTATTCTTGATCCCCGAATTAGGCAACACCAACCTGATGTCTTGTTCTTGCATCGCTAAAAAGGGATTCACCACAACTGGGACGGAAGACAGCTTTACCATCTACAAACCGAACAGCAAGGAAATCATCGGGATCGCTAACGCAAATAGTACTGGTCTTTACATTTTCGAAACCAAGGAACCCTGCGTACACCTCTCTGCCGCCACCAGCTTCTATGACTGGCACCAATGGCTCGGACATCTCCCCGCTTCCTCACTTTCACGGCTTCGCACCATGGTCGCCGACCCCAAGTCTCTCCCCACATCTGGTCACATGGAAACATGCAACACATGTGAACTCGCTAAATCAACCAAGTCTCACCTCGCTCCTCTCAACGAACCACAATCCAAACAACCACTGGAACTAATACACTCAGATCTGAGCGGCAAGTTCTCGACTCCTTCTCTGGGCGGTTTCAGTTACTATATAACATTCATCGACGATTACTCCAGGTACGCTCACCTCTACTTCCTCAAAAAGAAGTCAGATGCAGCAGCTGCAACAGAACGATACATCGCATACATGGAAAATCAATTGGACAAAACGGTTAAACGGTTTCGAAGCGACAACGGTGGCGAGTACATCTCCAATGACCTTCAACAATTTTTCGCCTCTAAAGGCATAAAGCATGAATTCACTGTACCTTACTCTCATGAGTCAAATGGAACAGCAGAACGCTTTAACAGGACTATAGCAACAATGGCACGATCCGCCTTGCTCGACCACAACCTCCCAAAAAATCTATGGGCAGAAGCGATCAACACCATGGTACACGTCAAAAATCGACTCCGGCACAAATCACTCCCGAATATGACACCATACAAAGCACTCACAGGCAAGAAACCCTTTATTGGGCACCTCCGATCCTTCGGTGAAACCATGTTCATACACATACCAGTCGAAGCACGACCAGCTGGAACAAAACTGGATGCTAGGGCTATAACGGGACAATTCTGCGGATACGGAGATTCTGAAAAAATCTGTCCCGTTTACATACCATCACAAAGGAAAGTAGTTCTCTCTCGTCATTTTAGGTTTAAAGGTACATCCGTAGGGCAAGAAATCGAAGTCAAAACAAAAACCGATACACCCCCTAAACCAAAACAAATCGAGATCAAACAAGAACCACCCTCACGTCCGTCAACACCAAAACAACATAGAACATACGACGACGACCCAAATGACGACCACATGATCAACCAACAGATAATGCGCGAAACCATGGAACATTTCTCCGACACTGACTCGGACGACCACGCAAGTATAGTGGGGCCGGCTATACGAGGCCCGCCACTGAACGTACCCCGCATGATGATAATGAAACAGATACTGATCAACCGAGACGTAACCCAGCACGGGAACGAAAGCCTCCGGTCAGATATGGACACAACATTCAACATGACACTACCCTAACAGAACCAACAAACTATCACCAAGCGATCAACAGTCCTGACTCCAAAAAATGGCAGAATGCTATGAAAGTTGAACTCGACTCACTCGCAAGGAATAACACATTGAATCTGGTCAACACACCGGATCACCGCAAACTGGTCGACTGCAAATGGGTATACAAAATCAAACTCGGGCCCGATGGCAACCCCATACGGTACAAAGTCCGACTAGTCACAAAAGGTTTCTCACAGGTCCCTGGTCAAGATTTCGATCAAACCTATGCCCCCGTCACCCGATACAAATCCATCAGACTATTCCTCGCTCGCTGTCTTCAAACCGGCGGCCAATGCGATCAGATGGACGTCACAAACGCATTTCTATACGGCGAACTCAAGGAAGAAATCTACATGAAATCTCCTCCAGGATACCCTACTCCTGGCAAAGCATGCAAACTAATTAAATGCATCTACGGACTCAAACAATCCCCAAGGGAATGTTATGCCCGCCTCTCAAAAGCGCTAATCAAAAAAGGATTCAGAAAAGCATACTTCGACCCTTGTGTCTTCATACACAAAACAGGGGAAGTTGTCATCGCAATATACGTGGACGATATCCTTATCTTCTACTGGTCCGTTGAACGCAAAAACCACTTCAGCCTCCTCCTCCACTCTGAATTCGAAATGACGGAAACTGTCACAGCCAACTGGGCACTCGGAATCCATTTGATCCACACTAAGACTGGCATAATCCTATCACAAGAAGCCTATCTCAAACGTGTACTCATCAAATACGGTTTTAATGAATCCAGACCTGTGGCAACACCTATAGACAATAACGTCCACCTCCAAAAAGGAACGGAAACTGAGAAAATCGATGATCCAACAATTTATCAGTCAATAATTGGTTCACTCATGTATGCATTAATCGGCACTAGACCCGACCTCGCCTACACCGTCACCATGCTCTCGCAATTTTCCTCCTGTCCTACTAAGGCGCACCTAGCCGCAGTCCACCGCGTCTTCCGTTATCTCAAGGGTACCTTCGATTGGTCACTCTTTCACGCTAAAACGCCACCAACTGCTCTCATAGGCTATAGTGATGCAAGCTATGCCTCTGATATCGATGATCGCCGCTCATTCACCGGGCACTGCTTTATGCTAGGGGAAGCTCTCATCTCCTGGCGCTCTTATAAGCAACGATCCGTCGCCACTTCTACAACTGAAGCGGAATACATGGCCCTCTCAGACACCAGTCGACAACTGATCTGGTTAAGGAATGCAATCCACGAGCTGGAACGAAAACTGAATCTCTCTTTCATCCTTCGACGCGACAACAATGGCTCTCTCTCTTTGGTCAAGAATCCTGTCTTTCATAAAAGATCTAAACATATTCACGTACATTTTCATTTTGTTCGGGAACGGTTTGAGGATGAATTATTTGAACTGGAGTATATTTCTACGAACGAGAACGTGGCGGATTTACTTACAAAGGGATTGGACAAAGGCAAACATGTTTTATTTTCTTCAACTATTCACTGTGGCTCACGAGGGGAAGTCTTGAAATAGGGCGCTCGGCACGTTTCATAGTTCTGGAAGATTCTCATCATTTCATTATAGTATTTGTCATCGGCGTATGACTCACTTTCCTATTAGTCATTTTATTACTCACACGTCTATGACTCATTGTATCTCCTTTGTACTACCTTTCATTAGTATAAATACGGGGCATTCCCCCTTAGCTAGCACAATCAACACGATCAAACTTTACTTCTCCTACATACTTTCTCTAGTCTTTATGTGTCATCGTGCTAACAATTTGAACGAATACTATGATTGGGTTTATTAACTTTTCTTGTGTTTTAGGACGGTGGGCTCGGTGTTAACGTGACCAGAGCCACAATCCCTTCGATTCCTACCATCTCTTTCTCAAAGGAAAAAGGAAAAGAAAAAAACGAAGATGTTGGATAGTCTCCGAAAGAGAGGCATTGACTTCTACCAATATATAGATACTAGTCCACCAAATTAAGAATCAACCCTCATTCATGCATGTTGCATGCATGTAGCGCTGACGGTGCAACCGAAAGTGAAGACCAGAAAAACGAAACACTGAAACGTCAAGTTTACTAAGACACCCCGAACCCACAAACCCAAAGCCGAAATGAATCCTCACTCCGCCGCCGTTAAAACATCACCAACCCGAGAGAAGGAAGAAACCGAGTAGTACTATCAGAACTCCCCACCCCCCCCCCCCCCCCGCGCTGTAACGGTGGTTCTCACTTTCTCTGTTGATGTGTTTTTTTCGCAGTTTCCATACTAACCACACGCTTCAAAATATTACCCCACCAAAGCCTTCTCTCATCGTAAGAGTTTACCCAACCAAAACCTTCTCTTCCCGTAAAGCGGCACCCAACCAAAGCTTTATTATGTCTGATTAGACCAGATGTGTATCCGCTCAAAATAATCAATCCTCTCCACTGCTTGGAGTAGGAATGATGGAGATTTCCCCTCCTGAGCGGGGCACGAGACTGTGTTCAAGCCAGCGTAATTGACATAGAAAGTCGTAAGGCCTTCGAGTAGTAGACCTGGACTCCAACCAACACTCGAGCTTCCAGACGTACTCGACCTGCAGCGGGACCTGTCAGTATGTGGGGAACCTCTATTTCCGATGAATTATCGATGCATTGATATAACTTACACGAGCAGTTCGATCGATCGCTTGGAATGCCTTGACTATTTTAAATAGCTCAAGCGTTTGCCCGCGCCATTTGCGAAACAACTCTGCCAACAAGGCTCAGACTCCCGCCTGGTAAAACCTTCTCCACATGTTCCGTTGCACAGATAGTTTTCCCCAGTAATCCTTAGCCATCCCAGCAACAGATCTGAGCTGTTCCATAGTTGTGTTTCAGTGTTGCCACAGCCTGCGATTAGAGGCAAAACCGAACGGAAGCCAAAGACTGGCGCATGGTGATTCCGGTGTGAAAGCAGGCTGTGAGATATTAGCAGGATAATCCGTATAGAAAAGTTCGAAAATTCCTTACAGGATGGAATTGAAATGCCGGATTCATAAGACATTTTCGCGATAACACTGTTGTGCATTGAACCTTTACAGGCTTGACAACACTTACTACACTTACCCGACCACAACCTCCGCATCATTTGTTAAGTTCTATGTGTTGCAGAATAGTGCCCCCGGAGGTGGTTGATCAAATACTTGCGGGAAAGGCTGTATTTCAGAATCCTAATGCCTAGGGTTTCGCCTGCCTAGTGTCCTAATTACTGAAGCACTCAGTATTCAGGAAGATTTGAATGGGCACCCTATCTGGGAAGGCAAAAAACTGACTTGGAGGAGGTACGGGTTATGCCTCTTTGTTTTCTTGACATGTTGTCGAGATGATAAAAAAAAGGTATACTTAATTTTGCTTTGTGTGCCCCCTGCTCGGTGGTCGTTAGCCGTTACCTAGGCATGCGGCTCTGCACAAAAACATTGGCGTGCCAACGAAAGCTGTCCGCACTATCAACAGAAATCAAACAGTAATCTGATAGTTACAATAAGCTATGCTCAAATAAGAGGAATTCACAATCTCATCACGATACCGGAAACACCTATTACCCCGCGGGGGCGGTCTTTGGGATAGGGTTAGGGTTGCTGTTCCACGACTTAGAGATTTCATTTACGATCCGAAACTTGTGCTCGCAAGGTAGTACACTACACTAAGAAGGTAGGAAGGGTACATTGAGAGCAGTATTTACTAGTTGTAGGTGAATACATATCCACACTTCAACCTATCGGGAGATTATTTCATGGAGAGTATATAGAGCTTCAGACACTTACAGCGGGAGTGGAGGTGTATTATTTGCGAAGGATATAGAGAAAGGGCTATCACGACTGTGCCATAATTTCGTAATTTTCTTTGAAATTCTCTACTCGAAAACGTAGGTGCTAAATGACGGTGAAATAGGTGCGAAGTATACACATTAACTGTAGAGAGTGGGAAATTACGAAACTTAGAGTTGTATATATATCCTCAGGTAGGGACAGATACGGTGGTCACCGGAACCGCGAAAAATAACATAATAGCAAATCAGATTAGGCTGCAAGTACATTTTTGTTTCTAGCCATCCTTCACCATAAACATCTGTCCAACCGTACGCCCTAATTTCCTACCTCATCCCCATCTTCACCAAAAACGTCATAAAATTCAGAAACCTCATCGCTCTCACACCCTGGCCACATCAAACCTTCAAGGAAGTGGTCAACGAGCCTTAGCTGGGAGCGATGAGCTTCGATAATCTGGCGAACAGAGACCAGAGCTTCGTGAATACTGAAATAGAGCTCAAGTAGCTCGTGCGAGGATAGTGCCATATGCTTAGTTAACGGATTACGGAAGTGGTCATAATTGTTAAAAAGCATTCTTTCAACACTTTCGAGCAGGTCTCTCAGGTTCATGGCAATGAGATCTGCGCCTTGCAACATATGAGCTGTGACCGATCTCAATTCGATTGGGCTCTTTGTGGGGCTTATTAGTATCACCTTTGGGGAAATAGCATTTTAACGAGTATCGTACGTACCCTGATATAAGGCATGTTGACGATAGTGGCCTTTATTGAACTTCCTCTTTTGCGTTCAATCTAGCTAGATGTGCACGTGTTAGCCGGGTCTGTAGAATAGTTACTTTAAGTGAATAGCTCACCTCTCTCTTCACGTTAATAATGAAAAGAATGAAGATGATGTAAAGCGAATGAAGGAAGGTTAGAGGCTGAGCTCGGGGGTATGTTGATGATTTGAGCAATATCAGTATGGGGTTGTGCAATGCCTAGCTTTTCTGAATGCAATAGTGAAAGAGCCGACTGCGTTGTTGATCCGGAGCAAAGTAGTTTTTCGGGGACGATTGAGACCCGTAAATTTATCTCTACTTATATGACACAAAAACTAGAGAACAGATTTCAGAGTCAGCTTCGCGAGAGACATGGAAGTCTGGAGTTAACACGTAAGTCGGATTCCAGGAGGGTTCTGTCCTGTACTATACGTTACTATACTGCGTACTGTCAACTGAATACCTTCCCTGATGGGACCAAGCCACGGTTTAATAAACACATTTGCACCAATGGATTCTGCTGCCCGCACCTGACGAGGAAACCCTAGTCCATTTACCGATCCTTTTATAGAAATCGTACACATTTCCATCATGATCAAGGAAGACGTACTAAGTGCCCGCTTTACCGCTGCAACTAATTAACTAAGTTCATTTTAGAAGTAGTGAAATTAATAGGGTGCTCTCGTTGTTTAGGGAGTGCGTAGTAGATTATTTTTATTTTCACATCAAACGCAAAGGAAATTGAGCCTGTCTTTTTCAATAGAAGTTGAATATGGCTACGTGTACATGAAAGCATAACCCCGGCAACGTGACTAGTGGATATGCTTTCCGCAATCTGTAGTTCCGGTTTGTGCTTGTTACGTATGTCTCTAGCTTGTTGGCAATTAGTAATAAATATTAACCAGGAAAGCTTTTTACCCCGCTAAACTGGCCACTCCGCTCAATCTTTTGCTGGTTTTCCCCTAACCCTCTCCAGTTTTCCATCCCTCAACGGGGAAAGTATCGACCCCACAAATGTTCACCACGCCCCGTCCATTGACGGAGGTCTTTAAATTCCCCATCTGTAAGGGAGACATCCGTTGTCTTTATCATCTTCCGTCACCTATAATGCGGACAACCGTTGTCTAAAGGCTCCTCTCGTGAAGTCTCAGGCCGCCGGCTTCAAGCGGTGGTGACCTCCTCGCCCTACCTGGGCCCCGTTAGCAGTATGTTGGGCACCTTCTGGTGGGTATTCATTATCTCTTTTTAAGGATCTTCTTCTCTACAGAGAAATAAACTAACCAGATACCAAAACAGTTATTACTCCTTTCACACCGCCTCTTCAATGGCATCCTCTTGCCCTCGCCGTGCCCCACGTATTCCCTTACAATGGTGTTAGGATAGTGTGTATTATTTCTCATGTAAGCCTGGCTCTGGTAGGTTTATGTGGTGGGTTTTGCGTGCTATCTTACTGTTGTTGTGGGGGCTTTCATGGGGCCCGGAGGGGGCAAGAGGATTCCAGCGAAGGTGACCTTCGCCAAATTGTGTGGAGGAGAGTAAAGATTTACAAGATAGGTGAGAATAACCATCCCATACTCTCTCTGCTTTATCAAATAAACCGCTCTGAACTATACTAATAAGACCTGCACCGCAGATGCGCCACTTACAGGCCACAACTCACTCGCTGTAGGAACTGAGTTCTACACTCGGTATTCGGTGGCCGGTGCTACACAGCACAAGGACGACCAAATCGTGACGGCATCGGCGGCCGTCCGATTAGTGACCGGGATCGGAAGCCCCCGCGAGTTTTAGCCAATGATCCGGGGCCTGCCGGTCGACCCGGTTCGAAAGCATCCGAGAGTTTTATCCTGCTCGCTGTCGGGCCCCGCGAATGGACGGCATCATTAATGATGTCGATATGACGTGCCTGGGGGTGGGTGGGCGATATCTAAGCTCACCAAGGAGGACGGAACACCAGGCTTCTCGGTGTCCTTACAGCGGTGCCGGCTGGGGCCCCACGTGTACAACCAAGCTCACCCAAGGAAGATGGAACACCGGTGTTCCAACACCATCATTGCCTACTGGGGCGGGCCGGTATAAAGACGCCAACCAAATCGGTGCCTTTGGCTACGTCGAGTGGTCCGGGGGAGAACGAGCCCAAGGTAGTTTAGAGTCCCACCTTTGCGGTTTCCATTTTGCTCTTTTGTGTGATAGAGATTAAACTAATACTGATCAGGTGACCTAGTCTGGGATCCATTCCCTCCGGGTCCGGGCCCGGTATAAACCCAGCGCCGCCAAGGAGGAAGTTGGGCCTGGGCGCTTCCCCATCGCCTCACCCAACGGCAGAAAACATGCCCTCAACACCCCAGGGTTCCTGGCGTTGGCGGTGCATCGCCAATCAGCCGGGCTCCTTCGCCGAACCCGTCGCGGATCCCAAGCCCACCGTCACAACATTTGGGTTTGTTAAGTGAGGTGATATTTAAAATACCGCCAGTGATACTCCTCCAGGACTCCTCCCGCCTGTACCAAAGCCGGTCCACCACCCACAGGCCGTGGTCAATGTCACCCGAGGCCCAATGGGGTATACACCGGTCCTGCCGTAAGTAAATTAATTAATTACCTCTCTTTTCAGCACCTGGCGACAAAACTAATTCCTAGCATAGTCCCCAATTAACAGTCTCTGGTTGGTGTGGGGGGGGAAAGGGTGGGTCGGTGTAGTAAAACGGGGGAAGAGTGTGGGGGCGACCCTCTTCTATTTCCTAATTTAAATTTTACATTTTTATACATTTTTTCTTTGTGTTCTGTGACACTGATTTCCTAAATCTTTATTCCTTGTTTCCTATTGCTGTTCCTCTCTTTATCACTTGGCGCCGGCCATCTGTCGCCCTATCCGAGGCCGAGGTGATATCGGTACAGATTCGTGCTGGAAAAAGGTTCCCAGACATATGGGCCAGGTGTCAATGATGGCTACAGCAGTGTTCCACTGTTCTGCTGGGTGTATGTCCTAACTGCTCCCTTTTCTCCGGGAGTCATCATCATGGATGAATATATCAATGATGGTCCCTGGGGGATGGGGGGGAGGCGTGTGGATTAAGGCGGGAAAGAAGGCTGCAATTATCTTTTGTAGAAATTCTATACCCAGCATTTCAATTGTTTGTTTATATCGAAAGCATAGAATTACTGTAATACATGCGACGTGACATTGTTCGCTACTTATTACCCACATGAGCAGCTACTGGTATCTTCCTCACATTTTTTGAGCCACCATTCCTCAACCTGCAAACATTTTGGGTTCTTTTGTAGGTATATAATCTAAGTCGGGCCCATACAAATGAGCCTATGTGATGAATATTTGCATGGAGGGTTAGGGCTTATGCTCAACTTGGCTTACCACGATCAGCGGCCCCTGGATGGCCAAGTGGGTAGGCTTCCAGGTGGCCGAGTTCTCCCGATGAACAAATTTCCCGGGGGTGGGCGAGGCCGCAGGTTCGAATCCTATAGGGGCGGTGATCCAGGGGATATTAATCGTGGGTTCTTTTCCTGGCTTGTCATGTGGGATGGTTTCTGCTCCTCGGGAGAGTTTTCCATGTACCCAGCGCCCAAATGGGGCATGCGGACTGGTGATGGAGTGCGGCTAGGTATGAGTGCTGGCGTTGAACCGGTTGGGGTATTCCACAGCCTGTTGAAAGTAGCGACTAGTAGGCATAAAGGGTGAAACCCTGTACTTTTACTGTAGATGGAGTGCTGAAGAGTTCATATCCCTTGACCTATTACCATGCGACAACTAGCGGCGGAGATCTGTTCGGCAGTATTAACGGGCATGCGTGCGCTGTCTATAGAGACCACCGGGGAGGAACCGGTGGTGTCTATCTCGCAGGTATGAGGTGCTTAAAAGGTCCCTTGGGTATATATTCCGGATTGATAATCACATATCACGGACCGCAACGGTATCGCTGTGACCATCCCACGGCACATACGTTCATTACCACTCCCAGCGTGCGATTGATTGCTACAATTCCACAAATGATACCCGGGTGTTGGTTATATATCGGTCTGAATGGCTGAATACCCTTTTTATAAGAGTGAAAACACGCCGCCAGAAGGCGAGATATAATCCCTGCCTAATAGTTACCAGTAGTCTACACCATAGGAACCATAGTTCACCCCCGTAATAACCCGCCGGCATATATTGGGATGGCAATTGAGAGAGTGTGCATGTTAATGAAGGACGACTAGGCTTTTCTCCCTACCCTTCTCAGCATCGAACACCTAGGTAATTTGGGCGGTATAATACCAGATGGCCTTTCTGTGCCGAGGGCAAAGTTCAAAATGATTCATTAATTACATTATCTTGATATCAGCCTCGAAATAACCTCGTGCGAAATAACCTCGTGCGAAATTACGCAGAATGGCCGGTGAATGAGCTACAACAAAAAGTTTTGAGTGATATTTTGGGACAAGGGACCTACACAAATCGGAGGTTATGGAGTGTCTATATCACCCATTCAGACTTTGGTCTCATAATCTCGAGTTGTGTGAGCTATAGCAAGCCTGAAAGCTAAATGATATTTGAATTGATATTTCCAACAGTACCTGCACGAGATTCCTTACTACTGATACACTAACGATTTGTTTTGTAATCCAACCGCTGATTCTGATTCTCCTAGAGGTTATACAGCTTCTGACGAACCCGAAAGTGTTGCTGAAATATGTCGAAAACTGTAAATTTTTTGGTGCGGTTTGGGTTGCTGTCCCATCATTTTTGAACAACTATACTATTGTGTGCCCACAAGGGGGGTTATCCATCTGTGGTTCGGGTTCTAGTTGTAATTTTCTTTTTTGTAAAGTACAATAGGAAACCTTACAAGAAAAAGTAATGGGTATGTTACATTCGTATCACACAAATAGAAATATAGCTACACCACCGCTACAGTACTGCATGAAGAAAAAACCAGATGGCATTTAATGTAGGTGCGCTATTGCAGATAGGGATAATAATATGTGTGAATGAAGAGAGGTAACACGTGTTTCAAACTTGATAAAACTGAAGAAACATGTCCCTTCGAAAGGTTGACTTTATTGAAAAATACGATAAAGAGTATAGAAATAAATAGAAACAAGGAATGTAACTCGGCGGAAGAAGCGTACCGATGCGACCTGTCATAAACAGAAGTTCAAAACATAAGACATAGAACAGGACATAATAGACGTTCGGAGTGAAAACTGCAGCGAAGAACCAAATACCAGAGAACAGGATGGTAAAAATAAAAGCGGACGAAAGAAGATAAGATAAGATGAAGCGTTTATAAAAAGAATGAGAATCGAGATAGGTTGGAAAATGAATATCACAAGAACAGGGAAGTCTCAATAATGATTTGCTTCCTTGAGAGTAAAACTCTCAGGAGTCAGAAGACGCCGAAAAGTTGAAAGAAACGTTAGACAATTGAAAGGACGAGAAAAGAAAAATCGTAACATTGAAAAACAGCATCTGGTGCATAGAAAACCACACAACATGTTCTTTCGCCAGCATGACATCGTGCTGCTAGCGGTGGAAATCCATCAGGAAGACCAAAAGACCAGACAACCGAAGAGCCACCCATGTCGGCAACTCATTTATCTTCATCGTTCTCCGTAGCCGAAGGGACCAGTGTCTCTTGCGAATCCTGCTTCATGGCCCTAACACGTGCCTTGACATACTCTTCGCCGTTCAATGTATCAATGCGGGCCTGGGCGCAGATTTTGCTATCTACGGAATGTCAGTTTATCGTATAACAATGGAGATGCTCTTCAGTCATGGAACATACCCCCGCAGCTTCGGTTGCGCCTCAAGGTACCGAGTGTGGTGTTGTAGGGGCAGGTTTTCCCTTTCTGCTTGAAAACATGGACATGGCGGCACGGAACCTTGGAATAGCTTAGGTGACCTGTCATTTTGTTAGATGAATGATGGTGAGATGGAAGTGGGAGGGGGGTTCATGGCGTACCGCATCCCCATTCGGTCGGTGTAAAATAGCACATCTTTGTAGCCTTGAGAGTTTTAAGGTGTGAGATACCAACGTGTTTGGAAGTGGTTTGTGTTGGTTGTTGTTTGATGGCGGAGTTGATGACTTTTGGATGAGAAGTGGTAAATGGAGGTTGGAGTGCAGTGGATGGTTTAAATAGTGCTAGAAAGATCAGGTGATCGCTGTTGCTCTCAGAATGCGGTTTAGGCCACGGTGACCTTACCTGGGTAAGGTAACCACTGCGCTGCTTGTTGTTGAACATTGTTGAAGGGGGCTGCTGGGCAGGGTGGGCCCAGTTGTGAAGGGACGAAGGCTCCAACAACATTCAAAGATGTACTCCAGCAGGAAAAACAGGTGCCGTCAACTGTTTAGCCGAACAAGGTAGGGCTATCCAGTCAAGGCATGTGTCCACCTAGAGCTAGGAGTCTTCAAAGAGCTAGGTGGAAATAAAAAAAAGGCTGTGTAGCGGAGAGCTAAAGTAGAGTATGTGATTGGTTTAGGTGTCGTATTGTACTGACAATGTGTGTATCTTGAGATAACAGAAGCGAAAACTAGGTAAGATGATGCCTGAAACTCTGACCCTACGTCAGTTCTCTTACTTGAAGAAGATAATGGTCCCGAGAGTCGATCGAGAATAGAAGTTCATTAAAATCTAAAATGTAAACATGCTTTATATACATTTCTTGCAGGGATAAACAGTAACAGAGCACCCCCTAAGCAATAGCCGGAGAGATCATTATTGATCTAAGGCAATGGGGCATGTATGCGGGAGTAAAAACCCTGCAGCGGAGCGAGTGACCTTCTCCAATGTGAGAACATATATCCCCCATTGAGACAACTTGGGAATATAATGTCATATGTTCAACGTCTCCCGCTCCTCGGACCACACTTCAACAGGTTATCTCTGCTATTAGTAGTAGATAATATGCATCATAGGTAAAAAAGGTAAACCTCAAATAAACTGAGGTGTCGTGGGTATAGCCTCCCACCCTCCAAGGTTTACGACCAGGGCTGATTGATGAACCCAGGTATTCCGTCTTTTTCAGCATTTCTTGCACGAATGGAGAGGTTGAGACCGAGAAATAGCATTCGAGGTTCTAGTTCCACAGGATATAGCCAGTGTTACATCTGGAGCCATGACATGGGTGAAAAGGTAAAAAAGAATCCCTGGGTAGCTCCCAAATGTTCCATACTTGTAGGAAGGCCGTGACGCCCGTAGTTTAAGGAATGATATCCATCTGGTGCATCTGTATCGCATGTAGTAAGTGCTTTGATTTCTGCTATTCAATATAGAGATTTCGAACTTCGTCTCGCTGCTGTAGTCAACTTATCAATTGAATTGTCGAACTTAAGAGATGCCTCAAGAAAATGTTTTTTGTATGCGGGAGTGTATGAGGTCGTTTAGCGCAGGTTCTTGCTTTTTCCAGGCACCAAAAGTGAACCCCTGACGCTTAGTGACTAGCGTGGCATGCGGCTCTGCGGAGACCTTGCGTCAACCAGGATAAGTTACAACACTGAGACATCTTGTCCGGAAACCAATTTTCCACCACATACCAGATTCGAAGTGTTTCAACCTTTCCGTCCACTCTCACCTTCTTGACGCCATAAGGAGAAGACAATGCGTGCCTTCTGAGGTGTCCTGCTCTATCGCACTATCCCAACTTGCTCAAGAACGTCTGCTGCACTTTGCGTGGAGTGGTTGAAAGAAAAAAACGGAAATTCAAGATAGAGTTCCTCCCATGAAGCAGAGGTATTAAGGTAAGATCACATCACCCCATTTATTTCACATAGGAAGGAGTTCTATCTCATACCAGGGAAAGGCTTCGACGAAACGTTTGCAAATTTAATCTACATAGACGCCGATCTCCTGCTTAACTTGAGGGATCAAAATTCAATGGGTGTCCATACTTCCCAAGAGTCAATTACGAGAGCTGTACTCACCCATCTTTTTTGGAAATCTCTAGGTCGGTCTTTACCTTTAAACCCCCCCAAACGAGAAGCAAAGAAATACCCCCCTCTAACCTCATTTTATAGTAGGAAATATATCCCGAAGAATACTTCACATTCTTTTCCTTCTCTCTTTCGACACTCCGGGGGAGCTCGACTACGAGTAACACCTACCTCCGCCGCTTGAGCGGAGGTAAACTACAGCAATATACTACGGTGCTTATGGCAATTGATATATTCTTTTCATATCTCTTCCTAGGGGTGGTGCTTTACGTTAGCGGAATATGAATAGCATTGGTCTTCTGGATAAGTGGGATTGATTAGAAAGGAAATTCGGATTTTGGGAAGGAGATCAGACAATATATCACTCGACGGTACTGGCTCTATCAAGGACAAATGGTAATTATTCCCGTACTCACCCTCCGCTCACATCCATTCCTTCTCAAAAAATCTGAAATTACATTGCTAACCTGATCTCTATTGACCTCTTTAGAGCACTGCACAGCGCAGAATAGGCACAGCTGGCTTGAGTTCTTCATGTTTACCTTTCTCTCGCCGGTTAGAGTATAACAGTCAAAGGATGATTACTCAACGTTCATCTCGTCCTTTACTTCGGAATCTCATGTAGCGCAAAATGGGCATTGGCAAATACTCGCGATAAATTATCTGGGCGAGGATAATACGTGTTGAGAGTGCTCTGTTCTTATGAATGCGTTCTCCGAATCTGGGTTCGTTAGCGCTATATATAGCGCTGGAATGATCGACGTGTGTGGCGCTGGGTGCTGGCCTCAACCGCCACGATTTGGAACAGGACAGATCAGCAATGTGGCAGCCCACGACAACCCAACACTCGGTCATGACAATCAGATAGCCGGATCAAAAGACTGATGGCAAAAGGAACTCATACCAGCAATCTTTCTGGCCCACGATGGACTTTCCGACGGTGTGTAATCAGGTGTCTTTCTCTCCTTCTTGCGACTAATGGGTGTGGCGTAGTTATGTCTTACCCGGCGAACAGGATAATGTACCACCCTCAACCTACATACATCCCATCAACAGAACAATGTCCAGCGCCCAAAATCAATAGACATACCACTCGTTGCCCTTGAACTCGGTATTACAAGATGCTCATGGGCGAGTAAAGCACCCTGAAACGCCCTGAGAAAATTCTGTGTGTGAGGGAACACTGGAATAAATGTTTAGGCAGAATACGAACGAGACTTGCAACGAGACCCAAGATTGTAGGGAACTGTTCATGGTGCACATTGTGGAAAATTGTTTTCTGTGGATTCTTTTGGTATTGGTGGATCCTCGAGAGTACACAGAACACCCGCTCGTTTGGTCCTAATATCTCCATATCTCGACAGCCCCATGGATTTTATTACCTGTGCGACCTCCGATTTTGGTCCCGGAAATCCATTACTAATTGCGAGAGTTTTTAGAGAAAGTTTGAACACCTCACAGCCATCGTTTTAGGGGATCCTTGTACGATCTAATGAATTTTTACAAGGAAAATACAGAACGCTTTGTTCCACTAATACTGATGTGATATGACGAGGACCGGTCGAGAGAACACGCAATGGCAGATTTGGGTACAAAAGGTCAAAGGATTCTAGAGATGGTACAATCAGTCGACTTCTCCAGCCAATCAATCGCCTTACCAGCGGCCTCTACTCCTGTATGCTCTATATTCCAAGCCCACCCATTCCTACTGGAACCACAATGATTTGGAGATTCCCATTCCAAACTAAATTGAGCCCAATGAACGTTGTTGGATAATCGAATGATAGATCTAACACTCATGGGAAATATCAGACTAGCTTTTACTCACGTTAGTATACCCTTAGTCTACCCCGGGAGAGGGGGAAATCGGTTATTTATCTCTGGAGGTAGCTGTTATTTGAACATTATTAAATTCAGAATTAAGATTCTCCGAACCAGGGCTTGTCCCCATTCCGCACCCAATTGCATGTCCAGAAAGCCGCCAGTATACTGACTACGCAGACGAAATATTCAGTATCTCGTCATACCCGAGACCTGATTGGAGACTTACGTAGTCCTTCGGTCGTTATAAAAAAATAAAACAACCAAACCCCCCATCCTCCCTCAACCACTCAAAGACATAACAGCTTGAGAACATCCGCTGCCATCATTCACCAAAATCTCAAATTCTATCTACACCTGTCTTTCCATCATCCACTGTACCAAGCCACTCCTTCCCATATATCTCACCACCACCACTACTCCACAATGTACCGCGAGCTCTTCCGCACCCTCGCCAACCTCCCCCACACCCTCCCACCAAACCCCTTCCTGCAGAAGAAAAAACCCGCCCCAGAAATATCCCCCCTCGCCTTTATCCCCTCCGAGCGTCTCC
This sequence comes from Morchella importuna, assembly GCF_003444635.1. Classification (NCBI taxonomy): domain Eukaryota; kingdom Fungi; phylum Ascomycota; class Pezizomycetes; order Pezizales; family Morchellaceae; genus Morchella; species Morchella importuna. Next base: position 831,215 of record NW_025763399.1, on the reverse strand, counting down.
TCTCGCTCGTCTGCCGCGCCGAAGACCTCCCCGACCTCATCGCGTTCGAAGAAACCGTCCTCTGCATCTACGAAAAGGACCCCGCGCGGCGCGACCGCTGCTTCATCGCGAACCACCCCGACGTTACCCCCAGCCACGAAGACATCTGGCGGTTCACAGTTGAGTGTAATGTCTACATTGCTAGTATGCATTCCGCTGTACGGAAGCTGAAGGTGGAGTTGGATGCTGTGGTTAAAGAGTTAAGGACTACGTGGTTGGCGGAGAGGGAGGCGTGGAGGTGTAGGGCTTTGAAGGCTGTCGATGCGAGGGATGAGGATTGTCAAGAGGACTGGGAGGAGGACTTGTGGATTGGGAGGGTGCAGAGGATTGATGAGATGATGAAGATGCTCTATGATGAGAAGGATTAGGGAAGGGGCGGGCGGGCGTGAGGATATCTGTTGGCCTGAGGACATGGGTTGCATATTCCTTTTTTTTCTCTTTTTTTCCAAGACTTATCTTTTTACTTCCTTACTTGGTTCACGACAACTGTTTGCTATCTAGATGTCATTTTTATCCGGGGGAGGAAATAAGGCGGGCGAATATTTTTCGTAATGTCGTAACCTTACTTGCGGATGTTACCCCTAAACTATGTTTTTCGGAAAGACATTTGTTGCTGCTAGTTAATTTGACGATTGTGCTTGTGAATACTGTGCATTTTCTTGAGGTGATAGATGTATTGATTTTGACTTACTGAGTCCAGCCTGAAGTCCGACCCTTTAAACAGCGCAGGTTAATAGCGGCAGCTATAGTGGTATCAAAAGGACATTTCAGTTTCAGCTATACCTCCCGCTCCCTATATATATAACAAGTCAATATTACCAATTCACCTACTCCTGCAACCTCCAACAGCCCCAAGAAGTAGTAAATGCAATCCTCATAAGTATGATCCTTTCAATGAACGCCACCAACAAATATTTTATCAAGCAACGTAGGAGAAGTTGGACAAATCGTTATATGTCCCACTCATGATATGCAAACTCATTTATATACTTTAGTTCTCATGCCTTAACGGTACCTTCAATGTAAAATTCAATGAAGACAACCTTCACTACTACCAGATGATTTAGAATTTAAATACCGTAATGAACATATCTATAGTCTATCTGCTTTCTATTAGAAATGTTTCCTCTCTCGTTGTAATCATAATTTCATTACAAGAGAGTCCTCTCTATTTAGAAGAAGTATATAGGAGGGAACACTGCGCGAGAGAGATTGACTGCTGGTGTGTTTTTGAAAATTGAGCGACATTGTTGAAGACCCTACACAAATACGAAAGGTTTTAAACTTGAAAGAAAAGAAATACAGCTAACAATGCTAACGGTTCTGAAGGCCTCACAGCCAACACCGCGGAACAGCAAAATAAAGGTTGAGTAACATATCCTACAAGTCCCAAGAAAACCTATGGCACTCAGATACCCTTCTCGTATACTCAAACTAAGCCCACCTATGGCTATTATCCCCTCCATCCCCAAACCTCGCAACAACCGTAACAGCGCAGCACCCCACCCCTCTATTCCAACCCCCAGCACACGTCGGACACCAACACCTATGCCTCACCGTATACAACGGATCTGCAATCACCTTATACCCAAGCTTCCGCAGCTCTGCCAAAAGATATGTATTCTCCGGAAACCGACGAAGGTCCTCAACAAGCTCCTCACACCCCTCCGGGATCTCCCCGACAACACACAGCTTCCTCGGCTCAGACCACGGCTCCCCGTTGACGTCAAGCTTGATCCTCCTCCCGCGTTCCTCCGGTGCATAATAGTCGCTAAATGCCGCCTCAATGAGTGCATCGTCGAAATCCATGTCTGAATAGTCTAGGTGCTCGGTGAACCTCGTTCTGGAGACGCCCCTGCGGCGCCTGCTGGACTGGGAGCCGTCGGCGCTTGCACTACAGTACTGGGCGTAACCTCCATTGCCCCTACTGCTGCTACTGCTTGAAGTGGTGGCGGCGTAGCTGGGGTCGTTGCCCATGAGGTGGCTAAGCGGGATCTGGTTGGTTTCGACCCGGTGCTCGAAGTCACTGATGATGTTGTCGATCTGGATCTGGTTGGTTTCGATGCGGTGTTCGAAGTCGCTGATCTGTCGCTCGAGCTCCAGGAAGTGCTCGGCTTCGGTCTTTCGGGGCCTCCTGGTAACCTTGAATTGGACTGTGGGTTGTTAGTGTGGTTGAGGTGAGCGGAGCGCGCGTTAGGTATACCTCTCCTGGGCTTGTAGCGTTTAATGAGGATATGGCGGTGCATTGTGGGTGGGCTCTGAATATAGTTTAGGTAACGGTGGGGAGTGTAAGTGGCTGTGACGTTGTATCTTTCGAAGGTGGGACTATATTAATATAATGTAGGGAGTAGATGTGGAGAGGATGTGGAGGAAATATGGGATGTATGTGCGGGGGGTGTGGAGGGGATGGCGTGGTGTGGGGTATCTATAACCGTCGATTCTTTGTTGATTATTGTGGAGATAACGGACGGAGATTGGTGCCACGATACGTACTGAGGAATAAACAGGTAGTCTTCTGGGCTAGCAACACGTCCATGGATCTTTGCAACCCAATCTATACGTATTTGTCTTCCCTGCGGAAACAAACCTGATATCTCTCAATGCGCCTCTCCAATTGTTCGCAGGTTCTTCTAACTTTCAAAAGATTGCTAATATGGGAATCCGATCTTTGCATTCACCGAGTTGATAGGTTCTGGGGCGTAGTGCTCCTCCAGGCACCTAGATACCTACTCACTATTTCCACTCTCCGCATCTGTTTAGCTTCCGAGGCGATACTCCTGCCAACACCAACATGTCCACTGTTCAGAGATAACAACTGCATAGCACAGAGTACAATGAAGACATGACCTTACGTTGGTTACACGGCGGATCCCTTCAAGGCAGTCTGCGGCGCTCAAACAGCAACAGCAGGGATATATGAAGAACGAGTGATACCCTATGAAGAAGTAGTTCCACGAATGTGGAGCTCGATTGAACTCTGGTTCCTGGATGACCATAAGATTTCAAGTTCCCACGGCGGTCACAAAGCCTGGCGAGTGAACTGAAATCATGATTTCAAATATCCCGCTGGTATCTTGCCTTGTGGGGTACTCAGGCACTTGAAAGCTGTAAGAGGATCCTGGCGGAGCTTGGGCGGAATGTTCATGCTTCCTTCCTTCACAGGTTGAAATGGAAATGTCATATATAAAGCTTTTGCAGATTCACGAAATAATTTCCCCTCATCCACTCAGTATTACCACTTCATCTACAGAAACCAATCAATCAGATAATCAATCCACCAACTCGTCAATTCCGAAAGAATATCGCTCACTCAAAATTAAAACCCCCCGAACAACCAACAAAAGCCCTCCGTAATGTCCTCAATCATCTACCCCCAATTCGGCCGCCAACCCTGGAGCGACGGCGTCTACACCCTCCTCCTCCACCTACGCGGCACCGCCACCACCGCCGCCTCAGGCGGCTTCGATGACCCCACCTACTACACCCACTTCGACCTTCTCATGTCACGCCTCTCCCACCAACGCTACGGCGCCGTTCCCGCTCCTCCCGGATCTGCCTACCTCGCGGAAAGCCGCGACGAGACCGCCACTCGGGAGAAAGAAGAGACCGACCGCCACAGCCACCTCAGCGACGTAATGTGCTCAGCTGAGTACTACCACGACGACCAGCCGCACCCGTTCGATTTGGTGCGGTGCCAGATGTCGTTGCTGCGGCCGTGGCCGAGCGCGGAGACGTCGGGGCCGGTGGGGGATCTGCGGTGGCGGTTGGAGGTCATGGGGTGGTATGAGGACTGGCCGGTGATGAGCACGTCGCCGAAGGTGGGCGGAGTGGTGGTGAACAGGGTTACGACAGTGTCGCTGGCGGAGATGGCGGGTGCGGAGGGGCAGGCGGATCTGGGGAGGAGGGAGAGGGTTAGCCAGTTGTTCAGAGTGGGGAGGGCGGGTTAGAGTGACTTGAGGGAACAGAGGAGGGTGAAGAAGGATGGGAAGAAATTGTGAGTGGGAGTTTGGAGTGGAGAGGTAGGAGGAATATGTTGGACCTTGATCGAGTGGTATGGAGTGATAGATCGCGTTAGAATAGATGAGGTTAGGAATATTAGCAGCTTGCAATTGGCAGCTTAATAAATGGAACTGAAATTTATACAAGCTGGATAACTATGATTTCACACATTTCACAGAATTTAAGTATCTACCAGCCGTTTGTTCCTGCGCTGGGAGTTACATAGTGAAGGACACAATTATATGCGTTTTTTTTTCTTATTCATGGCCCGTCACTCGTTTCCACGGTTCGACGGGCCTACTCCGCACAGAACACCACCTGCAGATCCCCACACAAGAGGCAGATCTAAATCGCTGTGTTGATTGCTATTTAGTTTTTGTTAGATGCGGGTACCATGCTTGGCAGTTGTTTTCCCATTCAAATATGATATCTAGGCCGCGTTGACTGGGGGAGCAGAGGGAGTGGGCAGGTGCTAGTAGTGGAGCCTCTCCACGTGCATCAGGGTTTTTATCCACAAGCGCATTGTTGATTCATATTCCATGAAGATCGAACCAATAGTACATGCCCGATTCTTGTTGAGGTTTCAATTCCGTCGATCCCGTCTGTCATGGATGTACCAAGTACGTACCTCCGTATTATCCAATGATGGGTTGGAGGCCGCCCCACACCACGACATATTATAAATCTATAAATATATATTCCCTAACGTATTGACTCGGGGCATAATTATCATGAGAGAGGTATAAGTATAAGGCCATCCCCACCCCCCCTCACCCCTTGGAGCAGAACCCTCCTTTCTTTTCCGCCAGGTCAATGATTAGTAAGCACTCCTATACATCGTGGTCCACGTTCGTCCTAACGGATGATATTGTCCATCAGGCCCAAAATATTCCTAAAAGGAGAGTAATACTCACTCCCTTTACTATTTGTGGTACAGGAAATATCACTTCAGCTCAAACCACAATTCTGTAAGCGTGCATACATTTCCTTCTGTTTCTGTCTCCAAATTTAAACCGAAGTGATCAAAGCTAACATTTAGATTCCCAATCACAGTTTGTTGAGCAACAACAACCTTAACCCACATAGCGTGCTGCACCCGACTTCAGCTTATCAGTACTAAACGTTAACTCTATTACAGTGAAAAGCTTCGGTTTAGATAACTATCTTTTCCTTCTCGCCAAGCACTAAAGTCTCTGGTAAAGAAATTGACCTTCAGGAAGGTCCATACAGATGGAGGGTGTAAAAATATCTTTCAAGGTTGTAGGTTGTTAACTTCGTGGGTAGGGTTGGACATATATGATTGATGAATATGTATTCCACTTCCAATGACACGGTGTATCTCCCGAGATCAACTCCTTGCTATAGTATAGCTCCGCTGGAGAGAGCACATTGCCGTTTTCTATAAGGTGATATGGTTACGAATATCGGTTTGTGAATCAGTTAGCCAAAGTGCACCTGCGGCAGGCCCTACAATCATATACACATGGAGGTTAGATTTCTCACACGGGTATTCAGTTATGGGGGTTCGTTGATACTCTCGGGTGGGTTCGTGATCAGGTAGTGAGTTTTATAGCCTCCATTTTCAAGTGATCACCAACTTCTGTGGGATTCTCTCGGGGAGGTGTGCTCTGGGGGTGGGTCTTGGCAGCATTAATTCGATACCGGAGCGGAGTGGGGGTAGTTCCTAAAGTGCAATACCAAATCTCATGGCCAAGCGAACACCCAGGATACCTACGGCATGTGAGACATTGGGCCTGTATAAATACCCCATGACTTGAATGATCAATAGTGTTCCCTCTCCTCTCAACACTAGTCATCAATCTTAATAACAACCTTTTGCCTGAAACCTAGTCATGGCCAAAAAGATGACCAAGGTGGAGCACGCACTCTGGCGCAAGAACAGAACCCAAGAGCTCATCCAAAGCTCCCGTGACCTCCGTCCAGAGTTCCAGTCTTTCCTCAACCTCACCATCCACGACAAGTTCCCCTATAAGCGGATCCTCGGAGCCTGGGAAAACGTCAAGGAGATCATCGAAGACCACGGAATCCTCATTGAACGATTCGATCAAGCCCGCGAACACCACAACCGACCCACCAGGAGGGAGAATGCCAAAGACGATCACCTGGCCGAGATGTTGCACATGGCACTCCAGTGGCTCGCTGCCTTTGCTGACCGAGCAGAGAGACATATCGAAGAACTCTTCGACAGGCTTCACGCTCGTGCACCCCCTAGACATATGCATAAACTAGTCATGAAGTGCATTGGTCGCTCAGACTTTGAGGCCAACTGGAAACGCGCGTGGGTGATCTGGGATCGCGTCCGAATCAAGCGGGAGGAGAGGCAGCTAGGAGGTCCGGCGGGACGAGGTGTGAAGAGGAAGTGTAGAAGTGATTGGTGCGAGTCGGAACCTACCCGCATGGTCAGGTATGCCAAATGAAACCTACTCGCATTCTCAGTTGATCGGCGAAGATGCTTGGAATGGAAATGGAAGAGTGATATGAGCAGAGGAAAGGTGGGACGGATATTTTGAGGAGAGGCATAACTTTATATAAATAACTTTATAAGAATTTATATCTTTCGCTTACCTTGAGTCCCGGAACTTCTGTGACATGAATCTTTGAGGAAACAATGTGAATATATTCTGACACCAGCGCAAACACTACGGGCCGCTGAGTAGGCGTTTTCGTAAGGCACATCCGATTTAGGAACAGGCATCGTACAGCCGGTGGGTAACCGTACAGGACATACAGCGAGAGATAAGTATGCTATACTAGGTACTACGGTCCCCTGACAGGTCGGTATGCTATTGATCTAGATAACACCTGTTTCCAGGAACTTAGGACGTGGCAAAGACCGAGTGATTATCCGTGATGCGCCGCTGATCTGAAATGATGTAATCTTTTTTTCGGTTTATTGATTGCGCGCATGTAGCCCAACGGCTAGGGGATTATGATAATGTAATTGAGAAGACCAGATACAAGAAACGCAGAAACCCGCCATCAACCTCAAAAAGAATATTAAACAAAGCCGCCCCCAATGCGCATGACCCGCGTCAACGTAGAGGAATTTCAGACAATCCCCATCTTATATTGCGCAATTAGGTAAGGTATCTCGCCAAATTTCTGCGCGAAGCCCTAAGCTTGGCGATTCCCCAAAACTCAAAGCACCACTTTGGTAACACTTCGACCCTACCAATCACCACAGAAAATAACTGAACAGTCATGTTTGACATTTTCGGGTTACTGTTATCTTCCAGGCCAACTAATATCCCACCCCCAAGACTGGATTTCATCTCGGAACACAAGTTAGTGCCGTCTCCAAAATAATGACGATCAAATTGACTAACCCACGGTCAGCATGTCCACTCAGGCACCAAAAGGTTGGAGGAAGCCATTTTCATCCGATAGCAGCTTCTTCGTCAAACTTCCCAAAAAATACTACCATGAAGAAAACGACAGGCCCTACTTCAGCTGGGACGGCGATGGCCTTCGCATCCTCTCCGGCAAAATAACCTACGCTGAAGCGGAAGTCCAATCCTTCATGAAGCTCACCGCGCATGACGACCTCCCACATGGGCGAATCGTCGCAAGTTACGTCTATCTCAAAGCCCTCCAAATCTTTGTAGATTTCTACGGATTCATCATTGGCTGGGACGAAATCAACAGGTTCCGCACTCGGTATGAACAACGAGTAGACATCATTGTCCTGCAACGCCTAAAGGACCGAGCGCTGAAGGTTTCGGACACGTTCGAGGAATGCGTGCTACATATTGCAGATCTCATCAATATTCAGGCTCGGATGGCTCGACCAGTGTATTCGAACTACTGCCTCCTTGGGATCATAGCTGGGGTAAAGAATATGGAGAGCGCTTTACATACGCACCGCTGTCTCCGGTTCTGTGTACGCCAAGCCATTCGAATGTTTCGGGTGGTGGGGAGGGAAGGGGGAGTCACCGGGAGGACTGACAGTAAGGGTATAATTGAAATGGTTTACGAGGGGAAGGAAGATGCTATGGAGGAGATGGGAGACGAGGTCAAGCCAGTGAAACGTACCAAGAAGGTGAAGGGTGGAACAAAATCGAAAAGCAAGGGGCCGGAGAAAATCAAGGCGAAGGAGCGTCTCGAGGAATATAGGAAGATGGTCTTGAAAGGTGGAAGCGGTGGAAACGAGTAAAGAAGTTATGGATTCTATACCATGGTAAGCTCTCTGAACACTATAGCAGCATACGGTGAGAGTAACTAAAGGAGATATAGATTCCTGGTTTATAACTTTCAGTCACATAGAAGAATAGTTTTTCCCAGGCATAGCATCAAAAACAAGTCGTTGATACAGTGGATTGTGGAGTATCGAGTGAGAAGCCATGAGCATTCATAGTGGGAACGTATCGCCTAAGGAGAGCCCCGTATTGATAGGATACAATATGGAGTGGAGGTTAGATGATATCAAAAGTAATAGAGTTCTAAGAATATAAACATGGGAGCCCGAGCCTAGCTCTAAGCTCGAACATGTCGAGCCTTTGTCTCCACAACATAAGCCAGGTTGAGCCCTACCCCGAGCTCGTCTAGAGCTGGTTCGCGCCCATCACTATAGCAGCAGGCCCGACCGTTCGACTCCGCTTAAATATCTCCCACCCCAACGTGACCTAGGTAACCTCTCCCAAGCACAAACCCCAACACTCAGACAACCCCAACATCACCAAATAATGGAGCGAGTGTAAGAGACTAGACCTTATTCAAAGTGGTACCTTTTTATTAATCATAATTTCAGCACGTATGAAGATAGACTCAAATCGACTGGAGCTGGGAATCCAGTTCCTTCTTTGCTGAAAGAGGAGAAAGTCGAATCGTATAGCATCGTCGAATCTTCTGCTAGCCTAATGGATATCGACACTCCTACAGGCCTCAAAACACGGAACGACACCCCTGCGTACGCGGTCGTTGGCCCTACTGCCCTATCACCTACCGGCGCTTTCGGCTTTACTGATTACACTCCCGTCCGAACCCGGGATGGAGTCCGTGTCGTCAGGAATAGTGGGGCACCTAATATGTCTGCAGCTACTGTTACTATTCCGTTCATCCCCCGTAGCAGACATCCTATGTCCGATGCACCCCAGCCACTCGACCAATTACAGCCGCCGAATCCCAACATTACCGCGGCAACTCGTAGTCTGCTCGAACTCTTCAGCACCGACGAAAGACACTTCCAGACCGCTGTCATTGCCGGAACTGGACAGTCGGTCACAGCAGAGGCTGCGAGAGTGAGAGAAATGCTGCTCAGTGCGAGATCTAAGTCCGCAGCAATGAGATGTGAGTGTTTCGAGTGTGGGGGTGCATTGCTCCTTGAAGGCCCGTGTTTCTGGAAGCTAGACTCGTTGTAATGTGCGGGGATCTCCGAGGAAGAGGGTCTGTACAATTGTGTATAGGTTGTTTATATTATTGTGGCATATATTGTTACTGCTCAATTAGTACAGCTTATTTTCCCCTTCAACACTTTATAAGAATTGTCAATAAATCTTATGCTCTTCTAATTTTCATAAGATCTCACTCCCTTTCGCGTTTTGTATCTGTTTCTGGGGCCCACCATCCCTTACTATCAACTGATATTATTGTTTTGCTTCCGCTTCTAATCTCTAGGCTCGAAAACGCGAAGAGCTATAACTGACGAGCTCCAGGGCTTCAGCTAGAAAATGAGCGTTGAACGAAGAATAGAAATCACCGTTAATTTTCATTTGACATCACAGATGTCCAATCCCCGTTAACGACATCAATACCTCAGGGGAGCGCTGCATAGGGCGGAATTAAAGAATACTGGGCTTCTCAGAGTGTGATCTATTGCTGTTATTTCCGGAATATATAGCTTTGGCTCCCAGATTTCTGATACGTGAGATTGCTATTGTTGATAACAGAGTTACTCGGGAGTATTGCAAAAGACCCGCTGCCGGATGTATATAGGGAGGGGCTACCTAGAATGAGTTATTCGTTCCGAACACTTCTAGCAGCCGGATAATGAATAAAGAAACCTTTTTACGTGATCTAAACCTTTCATAGGTGTTCAATTCCAAAATTAAGAAAAAATGTTATCAGGTTAGGGTTAATTCCAATTGTGCTAAGTTTCTTAGTTTGACTGATACGCTCACATTGTCGTTCCTTATGTTTTGAGACCTCAAGCCCCCATCCACCATCGATTAGGCCTCACTATAAAGTCGAAAACTTACCCTAAAACTCTCATCTATGCACTTTATGAGGGTGGCGTTCGCCACTAAATATTCTCTGCCAAACTTACAATGTCAATCTTACAAACCTGTGACCAAGAACCGATATCCGGCCAATTGATTTCACATCAGGGCAGGTTAGTAGCTCTGCATCATGACATAGCATATAATAAGTCTGTAGGTACTCGATATTTCTCTCTCGGTTACTAATTCCATTTCTTCTAAATCAACGTTTATTCTCGCTCTCGTGAATAAGTCCTATCAACCATCGCGCATAGGTTTTTCTGTTCACATCACCAACATCACGAAATAGCTTCCCACCTCATCCTACGTACCACGATCGATGCACTCTCAAGCCTATTCCCCCATCTCGGTATCGGACCCACTAGTCCTTAACAATCCCGCAACTGTCTCCTCCCCCGCCGCGATCGCTTTGTTATAGCCGTCCTCCCTTCTCGCCAGCTCACTTCTCTCCTGATTCATTTCCGCAATCTGCAATATAAGCTCAGCACCGCCGGCCTCGATCGACTTTATACGACCAGACGCTGCATCAGTATTCAAACGGTCGACCGCACGGATATTCCTATCAAGTACACGTAAGCGTGCAGCTACATCCTTTTGCAGAGATTTTAGCATCATGATTTGGGTGTGGAAGAGGAAGACCATGGATGATTGGGTTAGTTGTGGGGATGGTGCCATCTTGTACTTGTAGATTGATAGTGGTACTTGCGAAGTTCTGTAAGTTATGTTGTGCTGAATGTGAGAATTGGATTTTAGGGCTCGGGCGTAGTTTATATACTGTATCCCATAGGAACTCGAACTAATTATCTAGGTTCAAGATTCAAGACTATGTATGTACAGCAGAAGACATATATCAACACGATAGCTCGTTATCCCATTGTTTTCAAATTCAACCCCCCCCCTGTTTCAAGTTTCGAAGGGTTAATGTCATGGGATATCACTCAGTCACTTGTGCGAGTGGCACTGGACGAGACAGCGTCTTTGACAAGTTCGGGATACTAGCACTCCTGTACGGTTAGGGCGATTAAGGAATGGACTGCTGGAGGAGTTTCAAATTTGCGAAGTAGGCCAATACAGGAACAGTCAGTGCAAGAGCCAGCGATTGAGGAAAAGTCAGATTAGTGATGGTAACAAACTCGATGTGAAGTTCGATTATCTAAAACACAATTAAAGTATTTGTATCATAAAGCCATCATTTGTCGTGACATAAGCCACAAAGAATTAAGGTTTGGTGCCATGTTTACCATGTACTTCCCGGACACACAGACAGCTACTACCTAGCTTAGTAGTATAAACATCTGACATATGTCGGAGTGTCTGGGGTTCAACCCCGACCTGTAATGGGTATTAGGCACTGGGATATATAACTGAGGGCCTCACAGGTGCCTCATATTGTTCACACAGACTGGATAGACGCCATGCCAACTGAGGAGGAGGGTTGTCCGACTTACTGTACCATAAATTTATTCCTCTGGAGGTAAGGGCGTAAGACTCTAGCTGTTTATCTGGTGCTACCTTTGAAATAATAGGGCCTAAGGATAAACAGCTGGCGTAAGTCGATGCAGATTTTTTGCACAAACCGAGTGATATATCAAGATAAACCTACCACACAATGTCTTTTGGCGCCAGTAGCCTGATCAGCCCCCGAGGCTGCGCTGGGCACATACGGTTCTAAACAAAACAGGAGCTCTATCAGTTTCTGTGTTCACACCCAACTGAAAATGGTACCCGCGGGGGTGATATAATCATATGGCCTACCCCATTCACAGACAGGTAGTGACATAGAGATAGGTAGTCTATAAATGGATGTCGCTGTGGGGGGTGGGCCCGCTGTATTATTTAGTTTCTTTCAAATATAATTCAACCCTCTCAATCTAGGCTGCTGTGGGTATCAAGAAATGTTATTTAAACGACCACATCCTCTGTTCCTCCGGCATACTTCAATGCGCCAATGAATTGCACGGTTGCACGGTGAGGAACGATTTCCGTTGCAGGTTATCCCTCTGGAACTCTCCCCTGTCATCTCGGTCAACATTAACTACACCAATAAGGCTCTGGGTTTCTGTCGGGACTCTCTGTGTACGTCTCATTGGATGCTGGTATTGAGATATGAAGGTCTCTGGGGCTCCATCCTCAGCGTATCAATCTAGTGATATTGAACCCAATTGCTGTGAGGTTTCTCAGGAATTTGTCACGTGTCTGTATTACAATATGGGAAGGATTTACTTGAAGAAAATATCTGGTGTTTGATGCTCCTTTTATTCATTTTATCACCCGCTAAGAACCAGTACGTCATGTCCTACACTGCTAATCTGAACCCATTCTATGCTAATGCCTTTGAAATATCTTTCAACCTTCCCTTAAATCTCTCTCAAACCGGCGGTAGTGACCTTCATACCTAACCTAGTGACCTATCCTTCAAGCACTTCTCCTCGAGCGCCTGCAGCCGTTTCATACGACGTTCCATAGCATCCTTAAGAGTACCATTCTTTGTCTCTTCCTTTCCAAACTGCGGATGGAGGAAGCCTCTCGTATTTGCGGCCCTAAGTCCTCTCACCTCCAACCTGTAGAGGAAGGCCAGGCACTTTGTAGCACCAACTACGCATTCCTTGAGAGATTGGTTTCGCTTATTATAACCAGTGTTCATTATCGCGGTGATATACCTCCTCTGCTCATCCATATCTGACTCCTTGCCGTCACAGGCTTTGGTGATCAAAAGGCAAGTGTCCATGAGAAAGCGAACGTTTACCATGGTAGGTTCAAAATCTGTCGAGCCCGAGCAGGGGATTCGCCAAGGAGTAGTATTGAGAGTGCCCTTTGGCGCTCCGCGTGGCATCATGAATGCTATGCGCCCTCTCGCACTTTTGAGAGCGTGTTCGACATCTTTCATCATCTTGTAGAAGATATTTTCTTCCTCGTAAACCTTCCCCCATCTATTCACACACGCCTCCTGGGGTAGCACTCTCTCCTCTGGCGCAACGGCAACTGCGCTGATATAGGCCCGGCGATTGGGCCCAATGAAGTGCCCATACCTGCTCTGGTGGTTTTTCGCGAGATTTCTCATGACAAACTCTAGATGATGCGCCTGGATGGAGAGTAGGTTCAGACTGGCTCGACTGATTACTTCCACGGCGGACTGCTGTAGGGAAGGCATTGCTTGGAGACTTGTTGAGATCGATCGAGTATTGAAACTATGGTAATATAACAATAGGGTATTGAGTCTGGTGGTTCAAGTTCTGGTGTGTTGAGTGATGTTGTGAGGTACTTGGCGGTCTGTCCTATATTTATATCTCATGTATTCAAGATTCAGATTTTCAAGATTGGAGGCTGGGAGTGGGAGGCTCTCTTGAAATACTAGCGTCCTGCTTTAGTAGGCGAGTAGTTAGTTCCATTGAATGTAAATCCTTTCAGGTTCAGCTTACGCCCACTCATTCATCTTTTTTTGATATTGTTATACCGTCATGCTTTAGAATAGAGAACGGGCCAGACAGACCAAGCTAAATTTAGCCATGGCCAGCAACTACCCCAACCAATCAACACAGCGCTATTTGTTTGTGTCATTTTATCCCACTGCACGACTCATTTCCTAGCTGGCATGGTGTGAAATCTCACTTTCTATGCAAATCACGTGCGCTGCCAACCTACAGTTGATCGAAGAAATAGGACCTACTCCCCACAACAAGCGTAGTCTTGATAGGAGATAGTATCAGATTATTCGGATTACCACACCGTGATGTGCTGATTGCTCCTCGTGAATACTCAAACGGCCTTGATATGGCCTGGTTCGAAGGTTCCCGTTTTCCTACCCGCGCAAGTACGGAAGGAATATGACCTAAGACCACATTCAGTAGATACAGAGTACAGTATGCCGTAACTAAAGTGCCGTAGCTTTCGGAGGGCTCTGTAAGGTGTTTGTTTAACGCGAAGGAACAAATTCTTTCAACATCGGTACCTTGAAAGCGTTGTTATCTCGGATATGGGGTTCGCCCCTGCCATTCTGAAAGATCCATGGGTCGTTTATAAAGTGTAAACCATACTGCCCGTCGGGATGGCACCCGCCCACTGGGCTTTGGAGACACGAACCTTCACAGGGAGACGTAGTTCATGGATGGCGGCTTTCCATCGCCTAGAGCCGGAGAGAATACCATATGCACGGTTAGCTTTAGCTATACGCTGGTAATGATTTGATACCTGTAAAACGTATCACCACTCTACGAACTTTGTGTTATCACAGGGTTGTAGAATTCGAGTGATAGTAATATGACGCGAGTGATCCTTGATGACGCGCAGCTGGAAATAGATCACTTCAATGTGCGGGGAAATTGCAGTGAGTGCTATACATTATAGGCATAGGTCGGTTCTCGCTTCATCTCCAGAGCCCCAGAGAATGTTGAGATAGCCGTATATCTTAGTTGTTGCGGCAGAAAACAGAAAGTATTTACCGCACCCCCGTGAAAGGACAAACCAATCATTTTCTTTGTTGGTGAGGTGCGCAACGGGTAATGTGGGTGCGTTCAGGACAGAACCTCCACAAGCCAAAGATTCCGGAGACCCGATGGACCCCCAAGGCGCTCTGCTGGATATCGCGGTCTATATCAGGTAATGCGGCTGTCTCGGTGATCCCGAGTCAGAGAGCGAGGAGAGCGAGCTGCACAACCCATTCAAATTCTGCGAACTTATCACCGCGAGGTCTTCCGTAGAGTATTCATGTAAGGATAGAAATAAACTCAGTATATCTATCTCAAGAGGAAGACCGTTGGAACCCCCATTGTCGTGTTGGCATTTCTTTAGTGACTAGACGACCGGTTCTCACTGTATATTGAAGCTCAATCAACTATTTTGTGGACAGACCAGCCGGCGATCATTGCTGGGTGATAGGTGAGCATTCAGTGGGCCCCATTACCCTCTCCCCCATAGGTATCACGCTCCGGATAAAATTCGAAGGAACATAGGATGGGTGGTCTTCTAGTTACCGATTGTTTTATTCAATTAGTCTAATTTCACACCACTTTACTCGGAATAAGAACCTACCTGCTGACCAGAACCAGAGGTCTCCATAGGACGCCCGCCTCCCAGTGCGCCTCGTACAGGAATACTTGATCGGCGGGAAATATGGCACTGTCGCTCCTTTCTGTGGTGAAGGAAAACCCTACGCGGAGAGAGTGCGGGCTAATCAATGAAGTCTCAGGCAAGGATCAAGTTGAGTCTGGTCGCAAAATATCCCACCATTACCTCTTTGCCAGCCACATTTTCGGGGGTGCCAAGTGCGCTGATTTAGTGCCTTTTCCGAAAACGGTGCATGTTTTGTTACAGAAATACTTGGAGAAGAAAAGGATCGGTCGGCGTACATCTTACTGCAAGCCGTAGAGGCTGTCAACTAGATGGAAATGCAGAGAAGTTTGTTTCCCTACTCCAGGCGGCGATCAGATACAAGTGTCTCGTTTCTTCTACTATTTTCACTTGTGACAACAAACTCAGATCTCCCACGCCGTGCCACTAAGCGCTCCGAAGCAAGCTCGCGTTGAAGAAAATTTTCGTCATGATTAATTTCACTGATGTCTTCAGCCGCCTAGATTTATTGAACTTCACTTTCATAGCAAAAAAGAACAAAAGGTACTGCAGATATGGCCGGACCCATATCTACTACCCCCACCCCTGGATCGAACCACGGACCTTCTATTGACGTTCAAAGGCCGGGCACAACCACTCGGTGTTCCGAGAGGCGAGTGTTAGCCATTAGACCACACTCGCCGATGTGTCTTATGGGCCAGGTGTGGTATTTGATGCTGGGGTTGTACAAGGTGACTAACCGGTTTTGGCGAGCTAGTGCTTCGGGGGTCTTGGCATGGCAGCATTCACACCACCTTGTTCTCGCCGCGGATATTTCAGAAATTGATGTGCTGGAAGTGTTCCCCAACAGAAAGCGTTAAGAATTACTCGAGCTGCCGACACCCCCAAAATTTTGATAACCTACATGCAATAACCCTTATCACCGAGACAAGATAGACCATTCAATATCGCATAATCTTTTAACTGAGATACCTATGGTAATTAACTAGCCGCCGGGACGACCCTTACGAAGTATATGTATATAACCTGGGAAGCATTTAACCACGGCGTCTATACTTGAAAAAGTGAAATTCATTATTGAGGGGGGTTACATGAACAAAAACACAATCTTATCTGACCACCGACCCCCAGGTGGACAGAACAAGACGCGAGGGGGTGCAGACCTCTGCGGCAGTTGACAAAGACCCGGAAGCAACATGAGGAATGTCTAGACCAATGTAGGGGATAATGTGTATGCGTTTTACCTATGACCATAGTTAACCTAGACTAAGGCTGATATTATCCTTCGCAGGTTCTTTCTGGGCATTATACTTGCTATTATCGACTGACTCTTTATTTCCGTCAACCTTTTATGAAAACAGGATTCAGGTCAACAACCTTGGATACGTTCTTCGACAACCGGTATACTCATCCGAGCACTTACGCGTATCTCCACCGCCGCAAAACTATTATCGGGAGTCTGGGGACTATTGCGAAGCACAGATATCGGGCCCCTTCCCCAACCAACCTACTAGTAGTTTGAATAGATACCAGAATCTAATATGCTACAAGTAGGGGTGCCACCTCGCGACCGCCAGTTGTTGGATTATGAGTATCATGATTAAGGAAATATACAATGTATATGTAGAGGGAACTCCTTCCACCCCCCCCCCCCCCCTTTGCTTTCCCAATCCCCAATCCATCCTTTCCACATGCCCCCAACTCCCCCTCCCGCTCCAGCTCTCCCAGCTCCAGCTCTCCCCACTCAAGCTCTCCGCGCTCCACCTCTCCTCGCTCCCCTACCCCCTCCAGCTCCCGCTCCAGCTCCAGCTCCCCCTCCCTTCCAGCTCCTCCTCCCACAAACCGTCCACCTCGTCCAGCACCTTCTACTCCCAGCCAGATCTTATCATATCACGATTTAATTATATAGAGCTTTTTAATTCAATTATACAAAGATAAAGACTCAACGGTGCACTCTTATGCTCAAGTATTCTTAGTTCCATGCTTAGATATTCGCGATCCCATGCTCAAATATTGATATGTCGTGCTTACCAAACACCCATGTCGGTGTCGACCAATCAGACTGCAACAATCTACGAAGAATCGTTAATCCAGTACATAATAGAAGTACATAATAGAAGATTATGTAGCTCAATACACCGAACCTTACTCGAACAAGGCACACTAGAGGCATTAAGACCTAAAAAGGTGGGGATCACAAAGTTTGTAATAGTAGTAGATTGCGAAAGGTATTTGACGAATATAGATCAAATATCTAGCTCACGGGAACTTCTAGCCGCCAGGTGATAGGGCGGTAAAGATTATGAGGCCACGATTTAGGGGGCGGATCATGTAAATGGAGGAGGAGATGAGGAGGAGAAGCGGTCTTAGTGTATGCCTCGGCGGGGAAAAGGACAAAAGGAAGGATGTTGAGAACCTCACGACCGAGAGATTTGAGAACTGGGAGAGTCGCATCTGTATAGTGGGACCAGTGATATGCAGCGTGAATGTATCATAAAACATATAAAGATATGATGGCTCACAAATTACAGCGAGGGTTAACTCCGGTCTTACAGGAATAGCATAACTCAGTCGCCTAAGGGTGGCCGGTGATGGGGTTTTAATATGTTCTACCTCTTTCCCGGGTGCTCAATAACTACATATCCATCCGGCGTCGATCCAGCGGGCATCCCGTTCAGTGGACACCTCGGGTATACCGGATATCTGCGGGATAGGCATTATACTCGGCAGACGTTTTACAGCGTAATAGAACTGAGTACAGTGTATTTGTACAGTTTTCGCTGGGACTAAGGTATTCCTCATGAGAAATCGCTGTCATGTATCTGTGGATACTTTTACTTCCCTCTTGGAGAGTAACATGAGAAGTGATCAGGAAGCCATAACAAAGTTTCACATATTATCACGACCACCTGCCCTTCTATTCGCATACTGGGTTGTAATCCCTCGTGGGATTTCTGTCGTCGACGGCGTGGTGATTTTATCGAAGCAGTTGAGCTGTGCAGCATCAGGCTAGGAGCGCTACCAAAGCTGCCTAAGTAATGTAATATCCAATATCTAAACACTTCTTGTAGCAACCCAAGGAGGTTTGATTAGAATATCAGCTACTGGCATCAGCACTAACACTTATCCTCCGCCGGCTGAAATAGAGAAATGTCTTACCTCTACCGCAGACACACCAAAATCCCAGTGTACTGTCCTCTGCTGGTTGCACGCTATACACCCTCCGACATTTCTAATGCTGTACCTAACTATCAGCGGACTATAGCCTCTATTCCCTCCCAAGCTCTCTTCCGAGACTTGGTGATAAATTAGTCCCCAGTAACAGTTATCACCCACGTGGAGCAGTAAACGAATGTGTAGTAGATATGGATAGGTGAGTTAATTATTTCTATCCCTGTTTCTAGGTAAGAAAGATTGCAGAGCGATAACATTCCCCCCGCCTTGTATGCTAACCTCCACCCCTCTTCTCATAATCTGCGAAAGTAGGAACCCGCTGGGAACAACATTTCAGGCACATTGCGGGAGTGAGAAGCTCAGGTGGCCATGTCCGGTCCTCTCGGTAGATCGCTCTATACACGTGCCTGCTGTACATTGAGCCCGCTTTTTTATCAGCCCATCGGAGGTGAGCCGCGAGCAGTGCTATGGAATCGAGTCATCTATACTTCAGCCAAGATTCAAGACTGCAGTTGTGGTCACCGACCTTGATTCCGGCTGAACAGACGCGACAGACCAGCATTGCTGATGGAGTAAGGCTACAATGGTTTCCGCCGATGCTAGCAGGAACAAGAAGTTGCCCTCCCGGAGATGGTTGTGTACTTCTACAGTGCTCCTCAAAATTAGGTACCATTAGTTGCACGAAGGGAAGGGAAAATAGCTCTCTCTGATAAACCTACTGAATAGTACACCGTATAGTGAAGAAATCGTGTTGCATATATTCGTTCATCCAGCACAAATCTGAGTAGATATCCACATCGACTTCGATGTGAGGGCCGAATCCTCCTCACCATGCTCCGAGTAACCGCGTCGCCGACCAGCCAGCGGCAGGGCGCATGCCCCCTACAGAACTGGCATAAACCGCGGCGGGCATCTCATCTTTTAGTCCATAAACTCCCATCAAGATCGATGAAAACCCGCCTGCAAAAACACACCGCAAGCCTTGCACTGGCAGGAGACCCGCCTATTCGGCGTGAGCTTCTCACCCATTACGCATGGATAACGAGGCTCATCGAATGAAGACCTATATTTGTAGCAGCCCTTGGTAGTCACAGCATCCCTTACCCATCTGGCTCCGGTGACTCCTCGCAGCTTGAATTCCTAGCAGTAGGCAAATGCTTCTGTCCTGAACGGAGGTATTACAGCAATTTCTCCCTCTCGAAGAGTCTGCATATACTTAGCTTGGCGAAACTGTTCAGGTTTTGTTGGTTGATCAAGTGTTGCTGCAGCGGCGCAGCGTGTTTGACGTCAATGACCACCGCCCACGGGGTGCATGGAACCCTAACCCTGCAGAGGATGAAAATGATTTGCCGACCATAACAAACCGGGAGTTATTTTCAGCCGCAGTACCTAAAATCTCTTGCCAGAGCACCCGCAAAACAATTTGCGCAAAGGCTATTAGGAATAGAAAATACTTGAAGCGTTGAGAAGGCAAGGCTCGACCTATCACCTGCATTCAAGTTTAACTATGAAGGTCTATAAATGACCGCGAATAGGTTTTCTTCCGTGTTCGGTCATAGAACGATGAAAATGGGGCATCCCGTCCGCTCTGCCATACCCAAGCATCGTATCGCCTAGTTAGTACTGCAGTGGGTGACCATGTGGGAATCCTGGGTACCGAACTCTTTTGTCATGTTTTCTTTTTCCTTCTTTTTTTTCACAGGCAGGGGTGAGTTGCTTGGCGACGGGTGCGAGCTTAGTCTGCTAATCGCATCAGACCTCAGACTTTTTATGACACCCAAACTTTATATACGAACGACGATAATAAATTCTGTTTCCGTTTTCGATATTATCATTTTGTATCAAGAGAGATAATAGGTTCCGGCGGGTCATTCCCACATGCTCTAGTCACATCATCTAATCGATATCGGGACAGAGGGGATATCATCCCGCCTTGAGGTGGAGTCAACTGTTCTTCGTTTCGAACCCGCGACGAAGATGGAAGAGCATTTTCCCGAACGTCGGACCAGAGATAAATTATAAACTACCAAGAAAGGTGATCCTCTGTTGGGCACAGGGCTGATAGAGTCCTGTGTGTTCTTCGGGGGTGGTGTCGTTGGGAAGAGTGAACTATGGATCAAACAATGCTCCACTACGATGTGACAAGTATGGACAAGATTTATTATTTGCTACACCCTTTATCACCTGGACTGAATTGGACTAATCCACCGGTTCGAGCAAAGGGTTTTCAGCTATCTGATCTTGAAACATCACTCGATATATTTGAAGCTGAACATTGAACTTTTCCCAACGTTACGAGAGGGCCAATGGGAGCAATGGCCGTTTCGTGCTTCACTCCACCAAACGATTTCATCATTCGTGCCCTTATTTTGCGTGTGTCTGTGGCGGTTGGACACTGGCATCACTGTGGTCGGTGATGCAGGACTATCTTTGAAGGTCGATGGTGTAGAGTGGGGTGGGTGACTGGGAGAATATGACTCTGTAAATATACACATGGGTGCATTTACCTTGTCGATCTATTATATCTGGTGCCGCTGATAGCTCTCGTATCGATCCTCGGAGCGCCCCAGCTGGGGGTTACTCTCGCGGGTGACAAAAGCGGTGAAAAAGGAGGATTTTATTTTCCTTCAAACATGTCTTGCTTCTATCCTATGGGAGTATAAACCTCTCCAGTCTCTTGTGCTCTTTGCACTACGCTGGAGCTATCTGCTGCAGTGAAACACTTGTCGGATTTTAACTACCTAATATCACTGGATTTCCCGAAGCGTTGACGATTCAGGTTTTTCGAAATTCAGGAGGAATCGCAGCGTGGTAGTCGGTGTCTGTAGACCTTAAAGTAAATGTGTGTGGTATTTACCGGTGCTCATCCCAGAACAACTGTAATTTCCATCGCCTGTTATTTTACAGTTGGGAGTACAGGTAGGCCGATATATTATGGTGAAGGAGATATAACTCGTCTTCCCTCTATATAAGGCTGCTAGAAGCTGGCGCTGCGCCCGGAGGTTGACATATAACTATAATCAGGTAGTGTCATTAAAGTTGCCTTCGGTGGTGCGAACCAGCAGTAAGACCTTAGTAACCTGACGAAGCTAACCCTCCCCCGTCCTAAATACTGGACCTCATTCGATCCATCTCTGGATAGCTAGCCGCATAGTCTATTTCGCATCAAGAAAAACAGGAAAACTTGAGCTGCTGATATGATCCGCCTAAGGGATTACTTCCCATCAGCGGTAAATATTCAGTGATTAAGTTCACCGCTCATCGTCGTCGGAAGGGGACCATTTGGCTCAACACCTGCGGTACTCCCGATAAGAGGTTTCGAAAAACCGTTATTCTCGATAATCCACTATCCCCGTATTAGTATATACTTGGTCCGGGCCAGGACGAATCGGCGTATCAAACTTCAAGGATTCGCGCAGATGCAGACTCTTTTGCCCAGGAATTGAGGCTTAGCAAAGCGGGGATACTGGTTTCTCCGGAAACCAGCGTTTGATTAAGGTGGGTTGAAGGACAGATCGGCTAGAAAATCAATATTGGTAAAGGAATCTCTCAAGAGAGAAAATAGTTTAAAACTGCTGTACAGTACGATGCCAGTCGTGAGCGTCAGGCGCGGCGTCGCAACGCCCCCCAAACCATCACGGGTACCAGCACAGCAACCACAATTGATCCTTTGGAGAGCTGAATTTTTCTATAGTTGTTAAATAGTAGATAAATAAGAATAATTTGACATTTAATATCTTGTGTACCAACCCGTCGTGAAAAGGTTGTGAAAATCTGGTTGCGCGTGCGGCGTTGCGACGCCGCGCCTGACGCTCACGACTGGCATCGTACTGTACATAGCGGTGATACTATTTTCAAAGTTCTTCCATTAGCTTATTACAGTTGGAGTGAGGTCGAAGATATCCGCAGGCGAAAAACCTACGCCGAAGGCCGAGCACTTGCGAAGGGCTGCAGGAGAGAGGGAGGAAGAAATTATGGTTATATGGATGGATGAGCGGCCAGGAAGAGCATGCCAAGTTCAAAGGTAATTGTCGCCAAGACATGTTGCACAGGGCCCGAGTCTTACCTCAGTCTATATAAATAC
Source organism: Morchella importuna (assembly GCF_003444635.1). Taxonomy (NCBI): domain Eukaryota; kingdom Fungi; phylum Ascomycota; class Pezizomycetes; order Pezizales; family Morchellaceae; genus Morchella; species Morchella importuna. The sequence goes on along the minus strand of NW_025763399.1, from coordinate 808,616 downwards.
ATGCAGTTCCCGGTACTAGTACAATATTTCAGTCAAGTGATATCGTGAGGGAATAGTTGATTCTTTATATATTATCACTCCCACTTCTAATTCATGGAGGACGACTTGGTAATAAGAATCAAAGCCCTTTCGATCATAGATTACTCAAAATTAGTGTCTCTTCCGATAATCAAACTCCGCCGAGTTTCACCTGATCATTATAGTTCTGAAAATCATCCTCAACGCCTCCGCCGGCGAGGGTATCAGAGGTATCTATGCACTGTGCAGTTTGCTCGCAAAACCTCATCAAACCATTTCCGAGGTGATTATGGGGGTTCATAAATAGATGTAGCTCTTTACATGTATCGATAAAACCTTTTGTAGTTACATTTCAGTATTTCTTCACGTATGAGGAGGACCCCCACGTCTCGACAATCCCTGTATTATAACCCTGTTCGTATAAGTTAGAGTGGATGATCTCCATCGCGCAGCCCCCATAAGCGTATTCGGAGCCGCATGATCTAGTTTGAAACTCGGTGATGTCTTGTTTCCTCCTGAAGTTCTCTGAACTTTCCTCTCTTCCTTTTTGTCACCAACCATCACTCGCACCTCCGGATTATCAACTTGAGAGGACGACCTGTTTCGTCAAGAGGGGGTGCTTGGAGTGGCAGCCCAGACCTGCATCGAAATATATTCTTCTCAAATTATCTCATTTCTTTCCATCGTTGTGGTGTTTCACTCGTTCCATCCTGGCTTCAAGCCACGTGTGCGCGTTCATCACAAACTATCACGCAGGTAGCCAGGACACAGTTGCCACAATGTCGGGCAACGACCTCATCCCAACACTAACCCGCGCATCCTCAACCTCTCGCTACTACTGGCGCCAACTCAACCAACCAAGAATGGACGGTCCTTATCCAGTGATGCCAGCGGCGAACTCATCACAAGAGTCTTCCCGCTCAGGCAATCGAAGCCCATCGTCTGCTCGCTCGCGAAAATCACCCACCTCGAAGCAATCATTGTCTACGACACTGCCAGGCTCGGACTTGACGGAATCGCTGGATTCTGGTTCCTTGAGACGACCGCAGAATCGAGGGCCGAGAGACCGGTCTGTGAGTGAGGGTGTGGTGGTGTGTCCGTTTCTGGCCCTTGCCTGCAGAGTTTAGTCTAATAGGGAATAGTACTCGAGTAGAGGTAGAGGTTTTGGTCCCGGGAGACAAAACACATTCGGGGACCATGCCCACTCACTAAACCAAATGCCCCCTACCCAACACGTAAGTTTCATAGTCCTTCCAAAGTTTATAGAAATCAAGTCTGATGAGCTCGCTCTAGCCTGGAAGCCTAATCCACCCGCACTCATCATCTGCTTACTACAGCAAGGCTCAAGGCCAAAGGAACAGAACTCGCTCCGGGGAGCGTGCAGATGCGGCAAATGCCACGTACCCACCACGTCACGTATATTTGTCTACACAATCCTTCGTACTTTCTCTTATCTACTAATAACTCCCTACCAGATTCAACATTCCAATCCATCTCCTATTTCCGGGAGATATGGCAATCAATCTTGGACCCACCGGCCAGGGGGTGGTTCATCAGGCCCCGTGAGAGGGGGACGATCTGCGAATCGTTTTCGGGATGTAAGTAACCTGGTTCATAGCTACAATGGTCATAATTATACTAAGAGGTTTCTTCAGCCTCATATGCGCAATGCCCATCATCCTTATCCTTATGATGAAAATATGCATGGATATCGGGGTGAGCTAGACAGATGGCCTGATCGTATCAATGCTCCTCACACTATGCGTCCATTAGATAATGTACGTACATCAACTTGCTCTTCCACTATTATTAGGTTGCTAAATGTGCGTTAGACTGAGAGCTACCATTCCTCCGGCTCTTCCTCACACTACGACAAACATTCGGCGAGTAGGGGTAGAAGACCCCAATCCGAGGACCGAACCCCCAGGAGAGCCCAGGGCTATCGGACCGCTTCTGGCACAAGGTACCGGAGAGATACTGAAAGCTCAGACGAACATATTCGGGGTGGCTACACTACAACAAACAAAGTGAATAGCGGTCCTCGATATACCAACGCGAAGAATACGCGTGACCCGTGTTTCTCAGATAAAGTTGATACAAACGCTTCTAATAGTATGGGGGACCATGGTGCTCGCTATGGGAACAGGGGATCGTATGGCCGTCCAAGGTCTTCAAGTTGTGTAAAGACTAATCCAGTCGAGTCTGCAAGCAAACAAAATGCGTTCTCTCAGCAGGTAGGGCTGGAGGTTAGTCTTTTACTAACTTAATCATCCTGACAAATCAACTGACTCTACTCTAGCCCAGAAAATATCCTTCTTCGAGTATCTTCGCCCCTCCACGGTCCAGGGTATCACCGATCCCATCAAACGCACCATCAGATGTTGATTCCGCGGAGTACGAATACTCTGGTGAATCTTACTCCGAAAGTGAAGAATTAAATGAGTTCCCTCGCGCGGGAAATCTCACGCCAAGCCAAGAAAGCTACTATCTTCCTTCCGAAGCGTCCATGGATGCCATAACAGCATACGTAGGTGTTCAGCATCCCTACCATTCATGTAAGCGCATCGTATCAAGCTGACAATAAAGCAGGAGGAATATCGTCCGAGACAACTTCCGGTAGGTAATAGGAGAAGGGGGCGAAAGAATTCACGGGTCCCTACATCTAATCCTATGTACTCTTATCAGGATGCGCATGTAAGACAATCATCTCTAAATTGGCCTTCGTTAACTAATCCTTCTATATAGAATCATGTTGCACAAAGAGCTGAGATCGTTCGGACTCGTCGCTCAAGAAGCTTGGACTCCGATGAAGAACAATCATTAGTAAGTCACCGAGCTTTTGCTTTTCATGGTTTATTATCCCTACTAAGGACCTACCAGCGAGCGAGCCTTTCGCAGATTGGTTCAATGGAAGGTCAGCCGCCGGAACTAGTAGAGCAAGGTGACTATGGTCTGGATGGAGAGTACGCAAGGAATGCGTCTATGCATGGTACAGAACTCCCCAGGGACGAACTCCAGGCGGTACAACACCCCTATCGCAGGTACAGAGTCCTTGATAGATCGCTGGGTCCCGGAATGGGAAAGGAATCTAGAGTAGTTATTCCCCATCAGGAAGATTCAAACTAGTGTACAGCCTGTACCTAATTAAACTTAGTTCATTCGATCCCCCATTAGCGAAATGTCATTGCAGATTTCGCATGAAGCATGGTCGATTATTGAACTCTCTGTGGTCCATCAGGACAAAGCGGGCGAGTTTGTGACGGCCCCTTCCATGAGTGATGAAGCAGAAAATGTAGATAATCTTCATCCATTTTTCGTTTCTCCTGGATTAACGGGTGGTAGGTTTTGGATTGGTATGGGGATAAGCACTTGAGCAGCAATGTATATCGGGGTTCCACCCAATCTGAAGCCCCTGGTTTACAGGATATAGTACGTGTTGAAGAGTCATGAGAGCACGGATGTCCGCAGACTTACGCTTAGTTAGGACTATCGTGACCGGGGGCATAGAGCTGTTTCCGCACCGTGCTTTGGAACACTTCATTACGATGTACGGGACCTTCCACCTTCCCTCCTTTATACCATTACCCTACTGACAACGACACACTTAGGAGACTGCCTATGCTGAGGGAGGAACTTTCGACATGGACAACACTTCAATTGCTTCATCACTAGGACAGGATTCCGTCGAGGTCTTTCCCTCCTATCTTCTCACATCGAGAAAATTAACCGATTTTTTCTTCAACTATCACCCAGAAGTATGTAGGAGCCTAGTATCTTTCCAGATAACCCCCCAGCTAACAATGCACCAGACCCTCAACTACAGGCCTGGGATGGGCTTAGATCAGAACGACACATATTGCGAACAAATAGTGGGAGGAAACAGGAGTGATGTTGCGGAAGGTTATGCCAAGCCCCAAGAGCATGAGGTACCAATTCATAAACCCCCGCTTAGTGACCAAACCTTTAACACTCCCACAGCTCCACGACAACAACGACCCTTTCACGACCACCCTACTGAGAGAGAAAGGAAAGTCCCTCACAGAAATCACTCTAGTATTAACCCAAGACTCCCACTTTATTTCTTTCTTTGCCACGTTGCCAAAGTGTGAAACTAAAATAAGCCAGAACCTTCGTGCAAAGTCTGCTCATCGACGGATTGCGAGCGAAGGCGACAGCTCGCCTTACTTTATCGGGCAAGAGCCGAAACCTTACATCCAGTTCACTATCACACCTGTACGTATTCATATCATAAACACTCAGTGGTCTGAGACTCATGATGAAGCAGCAACCATTTAAACGCCCAAACGGCAAGCAAGGATACAAGATAACGGGTGTATTTGAGAGTTTTGAGGTTCGTTTTCTTCTCCGATAACCTTAATAAAAGTAAACTTTGACTGACAAGTGAGACAGGACAAAAGCCCCTCCAAGGTTCCACGCCCTCTAGTAATCAGGAAGGTATCCCTGCTACCTGCACCACCGCCGCCAGCTGCACACTATACAATGAGTGAATACGTCTCATATTCCATGCGTGTATGGATCTCTCCATCCCTTCCACTATATATCCAATTTACTAATAGTCCTTACGACAGAGAGCCCATACTCCGAGGAAGTATTGCTCAATTCAAAGCAGTTACCAAGACGAAGTAGTAACAATCCTGTACTATATGCGGTTCAATTGTACTAACTGCCTTCCAGTATCTATCCTCAGCTACTCCCGAAGGAAGTTCCTCTTCTGCCCGCCACCGTGGACTTTCCGGAGGTGCAGACAGCTATTACATGGAGTATGATTCTTTCGTTTCTAGTCCTACGACACCAACTCCTATAAGAGGTAGAATGTCTATTGCCCCTAGTGCACCGGCAGGGGATAGCGCTACAACTCAATACTCAGGAGAGCCAGCGATCAGTAACCTTTCACCACACGATACCGAGGAATCCCTTTCTCCGGATTTCGCGTGGGTGGTTGCCCGCCCCGCACTTACAACGGCACAACAAGAACTAGAAGTGGAACTTCGTGCAACAGCAGCAAGAAAGGAAAACGAAAAGGAGGAATTCTCTGTCGCCGCAAAAGAAAAAGCGGCCAGGCTTACTGCGGCAGCTACAAAGGCGGCCACAAAGGCACCGCCAAAGCATAGGTTGATTGATATCAGAAAGTCGCCCAGGAAGCGGCCTATCGAGGAAGCTGAGAAAAAGAAGCAAGGAACTAGTCCTTCGCCCAAGATATTTAAAGCAACTATCTTAGAAAAAGTTGCTGTCTTGGAAAAAGCTGACATGGATGATCGATGCCCGATCATGGGAACCTACACGGTCCGGGGAATTGAGCCCAACAAGGGACCGACTGTACTCTATAGCGCGCTACCTGCGGAAAAAGCAGGCTACTTAATGATTCCAGATATCAAGGAGTACTGCGAGAGCAGCGACTCAGACCAAGACGAAACCTCCCCCGACGCTGATACAAGCTTCGGTCACTACGCCGTGCGCAACCGCAAAAGCTACAACTTGCCGTTCGCTTCTCCCAACGCGAGTCTACCAAACCGGAAACCGCCCGGTGCATTCGGTGAAATCACATTCTCTCCTATAGGAAAGAGAAATGCGAGCGAAGGTGCGGGTGGAAGTCATACTGCGCGAAGCCCGCCAACCGCTCCGAGAAATGGTTGCTTCCAGCCACCAGCACTGTACCCAGAGGGTGCAAGCCTCAACGCCGATCAGCGCGCCCGCCAATATGAGTATCTTGAGCGCGAACGTATTCGTCAGGCTACCTATAGGAGGAATCCTGCGGTTTTTGGAGATGTCAAGGCTGTTGAAGATCAGAGGAAGGCAGTTATGGCGAGGCAGAAGGGCATGGCGCAGTGTAGGGTTTGCGCGAGGTGGAGAGAACCGGGTACTAGGTGCTGCGACGTGAAGGTTAGGCGTGAGTAAATCGGTGCGGAAGCTGTGGTTCGGGATTAGGGGTTCGGTTCGCCAATTATTGGAGGGTTTAAGAGCTAGGAGTGTGCATTGTCTCGGCATCACTACGAAGCCTGTAGCAGTATTAGCATTCTTTGAGGCTATTATCTTATCCTTAAGCCGGGAGTATCATGTCGAGGGGAAAGATCCATCTCTTTCTTGTTATTGCTTGTACTTTTCTTACTATTCCCCGACACCTGTATGCTTTAAAATAAACGAGTTTTGCCAGATTATTAGCCTATCCCCCCTTACACCTTTCCTTCTTCCGCGAAAAACAACAGGTGAGAAAATGCTGGCTTCTCTATTTGCTGTCTAAACGTTTCTTAGTCAACCATAACCCCTAAAAATCCCTATATATAACCACAACGACCAACTACGGATAAAGCGATCATTCTTCAAGAACTTCGGTGATGCGTAGAGAATCGAGGAAAAAAGAGCTCCTCCTAGTAGTTTCTCGCGACAAGATCCCTGGTGTTGTTTTTATCAACTCGAACCTCTTGACACGCTTCGGTACGCACGGATCAACAGTTTGCTAGTTCTGTATTGGTGGCTTTTTGGGTTGGTGTGGTGTGTGTCGATGTGGATGAGGCTCGGCGCAGGGGTGATGTCGATGAGGCTCAACTGCAGCGACGCTAACTCCATTAGTGGCAGCAGAGACTAGAGCGGGCGCGAATTTGACAAACTTGAAAAATTGCAGGAAATGATCATTGAATAACTGAGTAAGAGTTATACTTTTATTTGAAATCTAAACTCTCTGTGGTGGTTCTCACTGAATAACCTGGGTGTAATGATACTCGAAACACCTGATCAGGGTTTAATTTTATGAATATATCCAAAGGTACTAAATACGATCGAGTGAGCATTGTCTTTCTTGATGGTCTTAAACCACCTGAAGATATCTTCATAGAGAGGTCATAAAGTGCCACTAGAAAGGTTTCGCGCACCGCTCAGAATCGTGGAGTATCACTCGAGCTCTGGCGTTTTATGCCACAACCTTACAAGTACCAGCACCCTTTAGACTTGTACCAAACTAATTTTAACTGAATGTATCCTGTGATTAAGAGTTCGGTTCGTGCCGAAATCTCTTCCTAGTTGATGCTTATTGCCCCGCGGTGAAGAGGGCCGGCGGTGAGAGGAATTCCCAGTTAAAGAGAGAAAACGGATATAAATGATGACAGGGATGAAGAAGGGGCGCCAGAAGTCATTCAGCAGGAGAAAACGCTCTCGTAGTGGTGCGGTTGTCAGTTTAATTGGGTGCTGCTCTTGGGGGGGTATGTCGACCACTTCGATTCGTTATTCACCTCTCACTGCTCGGCCTTACATCAGCAGCTTTCATCGTTATCGAGCGTGACGATACCTTGCACGTCCTAGATTCTCAAAGACTGCTTCAGTTGATGATCAAGTGAATATATATCTATCAGGATAGTGAGTAGACGCGGAAAATATGCCAGTTGAGATACTTGCTGGCTCCTGACATATGCCTGTGCGAGAGTGATCATCATGAAGCTGGATATTAAAGCTTGCATCTGGAACGCCAAAGACGAATGGATTTACTAGAAAGACGATATGCCACAGAGTTGTGAATCAAGCAAATACAATCAACGTTGAAAACACCAATCCGGGTACTTATTCGGGAAATCACAGCACAAAGACCTCCGAGGGTTTTCTAAAATACGAAATCTGAGCAAAGTTGGGAACACAGTCGTAGAGAAACCATGATAGGCGTAAAACGGGTTGTGAACAATAAAAATGCATTAAATCCAGTAGCCCCCACTTATGGAAAGCGTGTTCAGTAACATGATAGATTCCCGTGTAGAGAGAGCCGCTTAGGCTTGGCAAAGGATACCCATACATGACCACTACATGAAACCTGACATTAAACCTCCATTCCAACAGGTATCCTTATGTATTTAGATGTAGCTATTCCATTACCGACAGCTAAGACGCAACCAAACACGCCATGACCACCTCGACAGCAAGGCTCACCAAAAACGACATCATTGACGTCACGAAGATTCCTTGGAGCAAGGTCTGAGCTAAGGGATTTTGAAACATATGGCGTGTATTAGATCACATTTGTGAGTCTTCACTCTTCATGTATGCAGAAGCTCTGTTAAGGATACGAATATATAGAGGACATAAAGTGCGTTGTTGCAAGCAGAGAGTGCCTAAACACAGCGCTCGTGGCGTTTAGAAATAGACTGCGGCCCACTACATTATTCTCAACCTTCACTGCTACCTTCCCGACTCTCGGAGGTGAGTTTCCGAATCGGGATATATCGTCAGCTCGGGGCATGGGGGACTGAAGGAGACATTGGCACGAGTCGGGGTGGGAGGCATGCATCGATTGATTCGATATCTAATGTGGTGTTTTCTAACCTTCTTTACAAAGGCTCCAATGGGCCGTGAGTTGAGACGGGCGGCCCGCGCTGTTGCTTGACGGGCCAGGCCGGGCCATAGGTTTTGTTCGATGGGCCGGGCCAGGTGGAGGTCAATATTTGGCCCGGGCTAAATAGGTAAGCCCGGGCCGTCGGGTTTCCATACAATTTGGGTTATTGAAAGGAGAATTCGAAGACATCTCTAAATATCTTACCATAAACCTCAAAGAGCGCTGTAGCATATTCCATATATTCTATTTGCAGCCAACACACACAGTATATTAAACAGAGGTGGACGAGTTACCATGGACAAACACCCAGTTCTCCCCACGAACACCTCTTTTCATGGAAGACCGGGCTATTTAGTTTGCGCCAGGCCGACGCTGTTTTTCAGTCCGGGCTGGCCCATTGAAGCCCTTGCCTCTTTCCCTATAGAAGAAACCTTATACCATTATTCTCATAAGGATGCCCTAGTGTTGGTACCCCGAGGACGCATTCAGATCGTAAAAGTGTAATAGTTGAGTCTAGGGTTGTTTGATCTGTACGGGGATCATCGCGATAAAAACGGAATTTGATGATAAGTGCGGCATAAAAATTGGCAGTATAATTAAAAAAATCTAAGAAATAAAGCAGATGAAAGAGCCCCTGTCAAGAAACTACGCTACCAAGCTGTATCGACTTGATATAGTGGAGGAAAGTACTCTTCCATGTCAGGATTTGAAATCTCCATTACGCCCCGCACCATTATCCTAAGAGCGATTGGAAAGGGCTGGAATAAACCGATACGCTATAGAAGGGACAGATAGAAAAACCTACCTTCTCAGATGTTGCAACATCCAGTTCCAACCCTTTCAGATCACTACTGAGACCTTCGAAACACCCCAAGATGAATGAGCCCACAAAGATGATACACCAACCCATACTTGCACTTAAGGAGTTGACCCACAGCTTCACTTCCAAGAAAGCAGGCATTAGCTGGCGCACTCCGAGCATCCAAAAGCTGATGACACACTGCGCAGCGCTTAGGTAGCCAAATTATTGTGCAGTGTTGATGGCGTGAATTAGCAGGGTCGCTTCGGGGTTCCGGATGGGCGTTGGGGTGAATGTAATCAGGTCCACGAGTAGTTCTAACACTTAGTGCATCACTGTGGAGGTGCGGCTTATCAAGGAACTGGAAAGCCGCTTCTGTTGCGATATGATCCGCATACAGTTCGGCGTCTGGTGCGGCGGGGGACTTCGGAATAGTGGCGGAAGGTTCCCTTATTGAGGCCTGCTTAGCGGTACTCCGTTGCTGATGCTCAATGTATTCGCTCCGGAGATGGAAATTCAGTGTTCCCCACATTTTATGACACAGGCGCCAGATATGGCTCCGTCGAATCCGGTGTAGGTCTGAGTGAACTCCTATGACCTGTCGTTGCATGGACAGTCCAGGTGGTGGCGGAGGAAAGAGACGATGATGATATTGTCCATGGTGAGTTCTCCAGGAAGAACCTTGGAGGGAAGGAGAAACATCTCCATGAAGCGTCTGTGAAGTTGAATGAGTCGTCCTTACTAGAATGCTTTCCTGACTCTGAGGGATGAGGTAGATCACTGCGTAATGTATGAGCGCACTGTCAAAGGTTGTGGCCGGGCGTTTGTGGTTTAGAGTTGAACGTAATGTGAGGAGGTGCTATCGCCGAGAAAAACCGCAGGAGTACGAGTGAAGGCACAAGACCCAACACACCGGGCGAAAGTATGATAAATATGGGAGCTCCATTGGTTTACGGAATTATACATGAGAAACTGAGTTTCCGGTTTGGTAGGGAGGCCCTCTATGTTGGTTCACTCCGTCATATATCTTCTAGCAATACATGTGCACTTGTCCTGGACCAAACTCGGCCAGGTTCCTTTTTTGTTTCCTATTTGATCAATTGAACTCTGCCGGATTATCGTGAGTGATGACAAGACTACACTCAATTTCTGGTTCGAGGCGATTGTGCATCTCCGCGGGTTCTCCAGTTATCGCAATACAGATTAGTCGAATCCGCGGAAGATATCAGGAGAGTTCGGACAACAAATAGTAAACACGTATTCTCCAAGCTGAAGCATTTGAAAAGACGTCCAGGATCTTTTGATATCTAGTTTGAAACCAAGGAAGAGGTACAGGAACGATAGAAAGTTAAGAATGTAAAAGGATATTTGAACAGATCGTTTCCCCGTCCCTCCACAGCAGTAGGCACGAAACCCATGGCTACCTGGAAACAAATCACCAGGCTGACCAAGAGCCATCCGTTATCCCGGTTTATGCCCGCAGTTAGCAACCGCTTGGACTAACAGGAACCTCAAAACCTGTAGAGAAGTCGAACAAAGCCTCCCATCACGACCTATTCTGGAATTACCTGCCCACAACAAACGCTCCCACCTCCAACCACCAAGAAACACGTCCGACAAAGCCCCACCAAGTACCTCATATGCGGCAACGCATTAATCGACCTCAGAACCATCTCGTCCTGTGGATCACAGTTGTCGTAGAGTACCAGCATCAGGACAAACAAGTTGGAATGCTCCGGGTAGATCGCATTGAGAATAAACAGATCACGCCGAATCTGCGGGAGGGGTAGGTAGCCATTGGGTAGCATCTGGAATTGGAATCTCGGGGCAGGCTGATAGCCGGGGGAGTAGAAGTCGAGGTGCTCGTAGTCAGTGGGGAGTGGACCACGGATGGCGCGGATGGCAAGCATGCGGGCTTGGAGGAATTCGTCGATTTGGGCTTCGACGGCGGAGTCGTCCGGGATGTCTGGCATTGGTGGAGGAGAGGAGCGGTAGACCTCTGTGTAGACCGAGCTGCTACTGCTGCTGTCGCTGGTGATGCGGTCTACGTTATCGCTTGCTATGTAGGTGACAGAGCTGTCGGAGTAAAGATCATCTGGCTCGGGGGCTTGTCCAATGGAGTGCTCTGTACCCTCGACTTTGATTTTGTCATGATCTTCAACGGTGACTTGATATGACGGAGGATTGTTGCCAACGGCCAGACGGAAAGATGTAGTTTGGGGGATATCTCTGTTGATGTTCAATGACCCCTCGGTTGTAGAGGAGGAACTCATGCCGGGCGTGCTTTGATCCTGAGGAGTAGACATTCTGACTTCTTTGGTCATCTGTGAGTAGACAGTGGGAAAAGAGTATGAAGAGGGAGGGGGATCATAAGACTACCTATTTTTGGGTTCCAGATAGGGTTAGAAGGGTGAAGTTGGTTTAGAGTTCAAATTTGACAGTACGGGACTGTGGAGGGTATGGGATCTTCCACTCGGAAACCTAGTTACAACTGCTGTGAAGTTGAGTAAGAGAAGTGAATCAACGCCTTTTGATCTTTGGAAACTCAAAAGCTCATCAAGGATAAGGTCCCCTCTTGCGTTCTTGCTCGCTGGTGCTCGTTGTACTGTTCTTAGAGGTCTTAGAGCACTAGAAAGATGAAGAGGAAAATGGAATGTGTGGGGGCTGGTTGTGTCAGGCAGTGCCGTTGGTGTTTGTGAGCTGGTTGAGGTGCACTAGTAGCGACTGGTTCCATTGCAATGTCTTTCAGCGGAAGCCGCGGGATACATGTGTTTATATTTTTCCCTACCAACCTATAATTCTTTTTCGGGGACATGTATCAAGAATGAGATTGATACGCTCGCTGTCTCTTCCGCTACCCTTTCTCTAGGACATAGAGTGAACTCAAAGGTTTTCTGGGCCCCCCGAACTTTGAGAACCACATGTGTATACGGACCTAATGGTAGCTGTGAGCAGCTCAGATAGACAATAAAACTAGGAGATGACGAAATCTGTGAAGCGAATTCCTTGAGAAAATAAAGATTCACGACGTAGGCTGATACCGAGCGGATAATTGCAGGAGTGCTGTTCTTGGTTCAAGTCGTTGCCAAGGCGCGCTTATACAGTTGTTGTCATCCTAGTGGCCAAAATAAGAAAATGTGACAAAAGAGTTCGGTACCCAGGATTCCCACATGGTCACCCACTGCAGTACTAACTAGGCGATACGATGCTTGGGTATGGCAGAGCGGACGGGATGCCCCATTTTCATCGTTCTATGACCGAACACATCAGGATATATATGTGTTAGCCCTATATACCACTAAGCTATACCTCTGATGTAACGAACATATAATAACCCTAACCCACCATACCAGCCATGGTAGCATCTTCTTTCTTGTGACTCCCACCCCGCTTTCTGGCTTAGGACGTGAAAGCGAGTGAATCTATACATAGATGTAAGTACTTATATGATCCTTCGGAACCCTTTCATTTTACGATCAGTGGTGTGAGATCGCGTTCTATGTCCACTGTTTTCCAAAATTTCAACGACTAGGCTGTTAAGGTCACATTACTGCATGTACGAAATGTTCGTACCGTCCTGCGTTTTGCACGACCGATAAGTTCAATAACTGACTTAAATGTATTTTCTTGAGATACAATCTCTTATTCATGATTTGCTCAGTATATAGATCAGGGCTCCCGTATTGGGCCCCGCCCCGCCACACTCGCAATATTTAACCTACTCTAATTCACTATCGCTTTCGTAGCAATCAGTCCTCTTTCTCCCAAACCATCTTTCCTTAGCAGCGACTTAACGGTCGACCTCGGGATCGATAGATAGGTCTCCGAAGCCGCCAGACCCTCTCACAACCCTCATACTCCGCAAACCACTCGATCGCCCCTCGCCACAGCTCCTCGTCGAAGATTTCTTTGCAATAGGTATACGACTCTACTCCAATTCTATATCCGTTGAGATAGGTGATAGAGTGAGGGTGGAACTGTGTCCAGGCGCGAATCGTTTCAAATAGAGCAGTCGTTATCTCACTGAGGTCGTTGTCAGCTTGTAACATCAGATAACCTTCAGCTTTCATCCGCTCATGAGCCTTTCCCACGTCTAGTGTATTATCATAGCTTGTTCTTGCGCCAATGCTCGCTACTTTGCCGAATTCCTTACATAGGCTACTAGCTTTCTTGGTGTATGAGAGGGCCGCACTGAAGTATTCCATATTTGTTAGTTGGATTTCGAAGTGCTGTTTCTGGGGATGCGGAATTGAGATGTGTTTAGTATCCGCAGTAGATAGAGCTGACTGTTTTTATCGGACGCCCCGTGGGGAAACAGATCATCAATTTATCCGCAGATTATGCAGGACCTCCGATAGAATGGCTGATATTAGTAGGCTAGATGATACGAGAAAAGTATAGAAAATTTTTACTTGACGATCATCATATTACCAACTGCCATAACCGCCTTCATAGGAAGATCAATGATCAATTGGCAAATTCACCTTGATAGAAATGGACACGACTGGCGCGTACCGAGGTTCGAGAGGCAACCCGATGTAGCCGACTTTTACAACACATAGTCTGCAAGACTGTATCAACAGATCGGTGTGCTTCTAGCGTCCCGAACCTGGGGTATCAAAAAATAGGTTTTAGATTTTGTTGCACGGGAGATCACAGCCACGTGGGAAATCTTAGCGAGTAGTTTTCTGTGTTGTTTCTGTGGACGAATAGTCATCCCACCCAAGTTCAAGTTCCTTAACACACTCCGATACAAATCCATGATAGCCGGATTGTGTTGGTATCCGTAGTTGTATTAAGTTGCTACATGGTGATATGGTGTGGTAGGATGTCGAGGCTCAACCAATGAATGACCGGTCGGCTTGGCCATCTCGACTGACATGTCATGTGCCAAGAATTTCCAACAGTAACAGTTCCTTTTTTCCTTTCTCTACTACCATGAGTATTCTACCGTTCCAACCAAACGTTTTTATAGAAAAATACTTTTCCGGATTACATTCAATGTTCGCCGCACTTTCTCCATGCTCCGGGAATAATCTAGCGCTACTTTTACAACGATAGCTTCTGGGTGTCTAGAAGAACCTACAAACGATGCTATAGTTTCTCTAAGGATAGCAAGGCGCACCTTCGAAGATTAGAAACTTTTGAGGATGCTATGACGGAGTTCAGTTTCTCCCTACACGAACGATTCCGGAGGTGTCCCCTTGCTCGTGCGCAAGTCTGGTTATTGAAGTCTGCTGCTAATTATGAAAACCTACGTCCAAGGTGAGATCTATCTCTTCCGTACTTATTGAACACTGGCTTTGCTTCACGGCATGAGAGCAGGGACGTCAATTGGCCATGGGTTGAGACGGGCGGTCCGGGATATTCTTTGACGGGCCGGGCCGGGCCATAGGTTTTATTTGATGGGCCGGGCCGGGTGGGGGTCAATATTTGGCGCGGCCTAAATAGGCAGGCCCGGGCTTCAAGGTGTTCATACAATATCAGCGGTTCGAAAGAGTGTTCACCGACATACATACATTTTTTACCATAAGAGGAGGCGAAAACTGTAGTATATTCGAGCTTATCTACTTTCAGCCTACCAACACAATACATCAAGCAGATGTAAACTAGTTCGCATAGACGAACACCCAGTTCTTCCTGACGATCACCACTATTCATGGAAGCCCGCGCTGTATATTTTAGCCAGGGCCTGGCCCCGGCTATTTAGCTTGAGCCAGGCCGTGGTTCTGATATCATGGGCCGGGCCAGGCCAACCTTATTTTTCAGCCCGGGCTGGCCCATTGGCGCCTTTGCATGAGATGTCATGACACCACACCAGAAGAAGCGCCCACCCACCCCACCCAATCGAGGAATAATCGTCTCATATTTGAGATGAACCACCCCCTACCGGGAGAAAGGATAACTAACTTCAACCCGCTTTCCTTAATCATTCGTCTACTGTATAGTCGTCCTACCAAGAAAGATCCCACTGTTTCAACATCAATAGTATGGTTGTAGATTTGAGATAAATACTATTGCTGGGAAGTGTTGATTGTACAGAAAGATGGGTAAGAACCCCGCTCTTCCTTTGTCAGCGTACCAGTAGACTAGATCTAACTTTTGAATTGCCAATCTCTTACCTCGGAGGTAACACAAGCACATGAGAACCGCAACACGCCGAGGTCAATAGCTGGGGGAAGCTATATCAAACGCGATATCATCACCAAAGCGCTATCTAGACGGTGGTCTATGGCGTGGTAACTGTCCAGGGGCCTGGCCTTGGGGTGGGGAGGGCTCGGTCATGAAGGTCCGCCAGTGAGGCGACGTTGCCGCAGCGGCAATGCTGAGGTTTCCTCTTTGGATAGCAGTCTCTCAAAATTTAATAAAGCCTTTCGATCTAGGCATTTGTGTTGCATTCAATCCACGCGTCAGGCATGGTATTGAGAAACCTCTTGGTTGTGGATTTTGTGAGCGAATGCGGCTCTGCCCAGGGCTTGGCATCATCGAGTGCTACCTCATGAGACGGAAGCTGCCGTGCGCCACGGGCGAATTGAGATACCTTGGCAGAACGCCAACGAAAAATAACTCATCTTTTTCAGTGCAGAGGAAACACAAGTGCTGTCCTCGATACATCCCTTCCTCCATCTTCAGTTCATGCCACTTGTCCGAGATCCGGAATGCCTGCGACAGTTCTAGTCATCGGATGCCGGCATATTGTTCGGTATGCAATTAAATTGCAATGGTATCGGATATCCCGGAGGCTATTTTGCAAGTCCTCCTAATCAACTATATTCCGAAAATGGAAGATATTGGTGGCGCTGTAAAGCCTACAAGTTTGGAAGCATCCAGCGACGGGGGAGCCAGGACAATTTCGAACGAATTTCTGACAGCTACAAATTTTAGCTGTGGGGGCGCTTTCTCCTCTTCCTGTATTGGACAACACAAATCGCCGATCTCTCTGAGGCCGGCCATTCAGGACTCTTATTTCAACGGGTGGAGCTGGATTGTGGACGCAGGCTCATTTGGTACTTGAAAGGACGCACCATTTGATATGCATAGACCCGCTGGTGAGTGCGTCCAGCATCCATCCACCTCCGAAGGACAGGATAGAATTCCATCTCGTTACCAGCGTCCGGTACTATTTAAAGCCGCTGAACCACCTCCAGAGACCGAAACCCAACCACTGGTATCCAACTACAAACCAGAGGCTCATACCTGAAACCGCAGTTTCATACACAAATCAGAGTTTCAAACCCAATCTTACATCACAAAAGCAAAATGTCTCCCAAATCTAGAATCCATTCATTGAACAACAAAATAGAGGCCCTTGGGACCAAACTAGCTCGGTATACAAACCGCCTAGACATACTCGAGGATACCCTAGTCATGGGCAGAGAGCGTGCCTGGCCATATGAAGTCGTCCCTGGCATAGACAGGGAGAAGAAACAGAGGGATATTGCGACTCTCAAGGACAAGATTTCCCGCGTGGAGAGCGATATTGAAAGATTGGAGGGTGAAGTTGTCGCAATTCGACAAGGGGCATCAGGGTCCGCAGGGCCCTCAGGGCGACTTTGTCGTTGATGGGGTGGAGAGAGGTAAGACCGAGGCGGGGACGGAATTACTAACTATTGCAGCAGGGAAATGAGTTTACTAGGTGGATGATTAATCTTGTCCGGCGATAGAGAACGTTGTAACGAGGAACAAGAGTTCAAGAGTGGGTCATTTGACACTTTCAGGTACGCATCAGATAACCGAAAAAGAAAAAAAAAAGAATGCTCTATAACGCATCGAGCCATCACCTTCAGCATCAGTACACACGAATAGAATTTCAAGCCTCTTTTCACCCGTCAGCTTTATAACAGATCGAACTCACCATAGTCTTCTTTCACCATCACATACCTTGAACATAACAATTAGGAATGTCTACAGCAAATAAGATTCGGTCGCTGCAGAGAAAGGTAACTGCTCTGTGGGCAAAATAAAAGCAGTATGAAGACCGCCTTGAGGTGCTCGACGGAATTCACCATGTGACTTCTACATCATTCTGGTCTTACGCAACTGGCTCTGCTAACGCGGAGAGAGAGAGGACAAGCCTGAGGGGCAAGATGAGTGATGTTATGAGCGATATATCAAGCTGTGAAAACGAGATCAGGTCAATTCGGGAGGGAGCTGGGAGTGGCGTTTGGCATAGTGAGGTTTGAACTGGAAGCGTAAGAGTCTTTTACTTAATGGATGGGTTCGATATGTCCCTCATGTGTGGCGTATGAGGTCCGATTGAGTAGCGTTTTAATGGGTTTGCGAATTAATGATAATACATCTGGCATTTAAGCCGCAAAAAACGCAGGGTTCAAATGGATAATGTGATCAATCCTTGAGGCCTACTTGAGGGACAAATGAGAAAAGAAGAGATATCAGTGCAGCCCCACCGAGCCCACCGCCAAAATTGTCCCGTTCTATGGAACTGAGTCGGGCCATGAAGACAGGCTTAAAAGAGAGAGGGAGTATGTGGTTTTGAAGGAGAAATTTGAGAAATTTCGGCGCGACATAATGAGCTGTAAGGATGAACATTGCGGGGACTAGAGAGGAAGATTCAAGGAGTTAGGAGATAGCGTATGAGGCAGGAGGGCGGCGAAGCTACTCACATCGGCTCAAGGGTTTAGTGGGTAAGTGTGAGTTATAAGGTGCGAGTGAGCTTAGAATATATGCTTCTTGCGAATCAATAAAAATAAACTCTGGTGTTGTGATTGCATGAATACTGTTCAATTGGCAGTGGGATCAGTACGTGAAGCCTGGTTCTCCAGATAACGATATTTCTGCCAAATAAACGATCAGCTGGAACATAGCTCAAATCACATGGCTACCAATTAACGGAAGAAGTACCACATTTCTAAACCTCCTCAAGGAAGGTGAACAATAGAACGGACGTCCTGTTCCCACACACCTCCTACATAAAAGCACAAAACCCGTCTCCCTCCATACTCCCCACCAGCACAGACCTACCACATAACTCCCACCCAACCCAAAATGTCACCCTCTAGCAGAATCCGCAGTATCCAGAAAAAGATGACCGCCTTCGAGGCCAAACACAAGGCTTATGAGGACCGCTTTGAGGCGCTAAACACGTCGATGGCTGGTCGTGAGCGGAGTAGATCGGATAGGGAGAAAGCTATAGGGCTGAAGGAAAAGATGAACATGGTCAGGAATGAGATTACTGGTTGTGAGCATGCGATTATGGCGATTAGGGAAGAGATTGCCAGGATTATATGGAGTTGAGTAGATGGTTATGTGTGAGAGGAGGAAATGTCTGATGGTTTGGCGGAAGAGTTTGGTGGTTTCGGGCAGTGACAGGGGAGGTAGGCTAGAATCTTGACGTTAATGATAATAAATTTGGTTTTGGAGGTTGCACAATCATACCTTGCGCTTCGCAATCTGTACGTACCTCAAATATGTTCGATAATGAACCCGGGGGTCGCGAGTAAGACCCTCACCACCGTCTCTCTGCACCCGCATGTAGAATAGAATGAAAGTCCTATTCCCACACATCACCTATATAAAAGCACGGAGGCCACCCTCCTCCACACACCACACTGCCACCATCCAGGAAACTCCTAATTCACCCAACCCAAAATGTCTCCCTCCAGCAAAATCCGTAACATCGAGAAGAAGATAATGGCCCTCAAGGCGAGGCACAAAGATTATGAGGGCCGCTTTGAGGCGCTCAACGCATCGACTGCCGGTCGTGAAAAGAGTGCATCAAATAGGGAGAAAGCTGTAGGCCTGAAGGAAAAGATGAAATCTGTCAAATATGAGATTCTAGGGTGTGAGTATGAGATTAAGACAGTCAGGGAGGGGGTGGGGGTGGAGTTTTGGGTTGGCTGCGTGGCTGTGAGACGGGGGGAGAGACGCCGGAGGATCTGGCGGATCGGCTGGGGTATCTCGGGTGTTGAGTTGAAGGTTAGGTGGTAGAATCTTGATGTTAATGATAATAAATTTGGTTTTTTGGGGTTCACAAACATACCTTGAACTTCGTAATCTGATCAAAACACGAGAATAGTTTCTCCAGAGCTATACTATCGAAAGAAAGAGCACCTACGACTATCAAGCACAACATCAGTAGTAGGTGGGTGGTATATCTCAAATAACCTCGATACCGGGCGCGTGGTCGACGACTAAGCCTCCACCAGACAACCCACCCCAAATACCACAACAATCAATAGAATGAAATCCATACCCGACTATAACCATCAGCCATTTAACCCTCACAATCCCCCAATAGCGCTGAAGAACCACCACTTACACCAGACCTCACAAGCACCCGTGTCCCCAGGACAATTAACGCGAGAAATCCAAAAAGAGATAGCCACCCGCAAGAAGAAACACAACAAGTATGAGCGCCAGTGCGAGGCACTCGAGGCATGCGTCGCCGCAGGCGCTGATAGGACCCTGTAGACAGCGAGATACTGCGCTTGAGGAAGAAGATGGACAATGCCAAAAGCGATATCGTGTGCTATGAGCAGGGGATTGTGGAGATTAAAGAGAAGGTAAAGGGGGTATCTTCTTTGGTTGATTTTATGGCTAGGAGGCGGGTGAAAATACTCGTGGGGATTGGGTAGAGCGGTTTGGTGGTCCTCGGTTGTGAGAGGAGGACAGTGGGGAGGTATGGGATAGTGTTCTGACGATCTTTTGGAGGTTAATGTAATAAAATTGGTGGTCGGGTTGCATGAACATACCTTGAACTTCACTATGTGTGATTAATTAGGGAAGGGAACATTTCCAGGTCCACGCGAGAGAGAGAGATTCTGACTGCCAAAAGCCAAGACCAGTATCCGAGTGATAGACCCCAAAACAGCTTGAATATCGATCCCAGAGGTGCCACGAGAATCCCCAACACCACCCACACCAGTGCCAGCATGCCCAGATAGAATTTGAATCCTTTTCCTGGATCCTAATGTTCCCGTCAGCCATACCTATATAACAGCCACTCCCCCCCAATAGTCTTTTAACAACCACCACTCCCCAAAATTCACAACCAACCATGTCTCCCGGAAAAGACATCCGCGCTTTACAGAGGAGAATAGCCACTCTCGAGTCCAAGCTGCAGAAGTATGAGGGTCAGGTTGAGGCACTGGACGCTTCCGCTGCCTCCGGCAGTGACAGAGGAAAGGTGGATAGGGAGAAGCTGGGGCTGAGGGAGAAGATGTGTAATATTCAATATGACATAAATAGCTATGAGCATCAGATAACGGCGATTAAGGAGGCGCTTATGAGGAGTATGTGGCATTAACTTACGACTGGCAGTGGGGGGGGGGGGGGGCGAGGTAGGGCTTTTGGCTTGGATGAATGGGATGGGGATGGGGATGGCATGGTATGAGATGGGAGTAAGTAGTCTGCTGATGTTTTTGAGAGTGAAAGATAATAAAGTTGGTGTTGTGGGATGATTGGTGTATTTTGAACTGGACAGCGAGCTTGATACGTGAAGGTTACATCGCATCCGGACACGTGTGAGGAAGAGAACTTGCAATTGTTCAATGAATTATGAATAGTAAAGTGATGCGTTTTATGGCAACATTGAAGGCTCGGGTGTGCTGGCCATACACCAAAGTCTTTACATTCTAGATATCCACCAGAAACACTACCTTTTGATAAGAATAGAACGCCCCGATTGATTCGTCATTAATAAATGTATTCTCCAATATGTCGTGTGTGGAGTTTATACCAAAGGCGATATGCATGCTGATGCCCCTGTCTTAGCTTAAAGCTCACGATCATTCTTCTAAAAATTCCCCAATGTCTCCCGGAGCTATTATCATCAGAAACTGGGTTGGCAGCGAATATAGGTTTCCTTTAGACTACCTTTCTCCTTCTGCAGACTGCATATATAACCGCCGCCCCTATTGCTTCTGCGACGCCATAATGCAGAATGATTCCCAGCCTGTCCTCTCCCTCTCCCGTCGATCCTGAATTCTCAGTGCCACTGGTCCCGAAATGATCCCACCACCCGGCCATGTCCTGCCTCCCCGCCCCCACTTGAAACAACGTTTCCTCAATTTCAGGTTTCGGAATGCGAGTTGTTATCGTCGCAACGCCGAGGCACCTGTTGAAAGCCTCGGCGGGCTATATTACATGTCAGCATTTCCATTTCAAACCACCTGTCGTCATCATCATCAAACTAATACTATCCGACTTCATCAACACCATCACCATCACCATCACCGTACCCATCTCCGCATCCATCAATTCCGAATCCCCACCTCCTACACCCCCCCATCACCGCCGCTCAAGTATCTCTAGCTCCCGAACACCTCAAACACCTTCCCCCACCGCCCCCTCCCTGCCCTCTCCTCAACCCACACCAACACAAATGCACCACTTCCTCGCACTCCCCCTCCTCCACCTCCAATCCCGCCGCCTGCGCCGGCGCCTCAAAAGGCTACAGCGAAAGCTCTCCCGGCTCGATGAGAAGATCAGCGAATACAGCAGCCACCCGAGCAACGACGAGCCGAACGTAGTGATGGGCATCGCGATGTATGAGAGCAGAGCAGAGTTAGAATGGAGGATCAACGATGCGCGGGAGGACCTGAATATTGTGCGCAGTCGCATTATGACAGTGGAGAGTGAGAGGGTGCGGAAGAGGGACGGTAGGTGGCTGGCGAGATGAGGCAGTACGGGGGGTGGAGACGGAGGGTGCGGGCTGCGATTGTGTCATGAGTGGTCACTCGGGTTGGGTGGTGGGCTGAGGCAGTCGGTGGTTGGGAAGTAGAGGGAGGGGAAAGAGGAATTGTGTAAGGGAGACGAGAATGTCTGAGTAGTGGTCCGTAATTACTCTTTCGTAGTTGAGCAGGGAGTCCAGCTTGGAAAAAGACCCACATTTCCTCCCCATTCTATGGTGCCGTCAAAAGACGCTACGCAATATCCGCTCTAGCGTGTAAAACCGGCCGTATTTATAGCCCGCTCGTCCACCAGCCAAACAAACACTGTTACAGAACATCACTTGTTAAATCCAAAGCCAGAGCAAGCACATCACCACCAATTCCACACAATAACAAACATGAACAACCCAAACCAGCCCGCGCCCGACCAACGGAAACTCCACTTCCGCCACTACGACCGCACAAAATTCACCATCATGCACCTCACGCTCGTCATCTACAACACCCTACTGACCATGGTGACCAACACCGACATCCACGACACCGCCCTCGACAGCAACCGCTTCGAGCTCCTCCACGCACTCATGCAAACCCTCAACACCGAGCACGAGTCCTACAACCAGCAGCGAATCCAGCTCTGGACGCTCTACGGGATGTCCTCCATCAGGAAGTACCGCCGCAGGGAGACGGTGGCCCGCGTGGTGTGGGACGCGCAGGTGGCAAAGAAGCAGGCGGAGATTATGGCGGCGTCGGCGCAGTTGGCGGCTAGTGGGGGGGTTGTGCTAGCGCTAGGGCTAGGGGTGGCGGGGGGGTGGAGGGGGTTTAGGTTGAAGTTCTGGAGGGCGCCGCGGTGTGGGGGGTAGGGGTGGAGGGTGGAGCGTGGAGGGTGGGGAATTGTGGTCTTTACGAGTATGCTTTGTTACTTGTGGCTGTTGGTTGTGTTTACAGTAGTCATGTGGAAACCAGCTCGTAGAGGAATAAATGTCAAAGTTCTTCAGGCGGTGTTTAATGTTTTCGTGATTGTGGAGGTGATGTGTGGTGGCTGAAACCAAAGCCATAATCAAGCCCCGCCCGCCACTTCCCGATAAACCTTCCTGCAACGTGTCCACACACACACACGCACAGGCACACACACTCAGCCACACGCAGCAACACCTACCTGCTACCGAGTGCCACGCATCACCACCAACGTTGGGCACGGGCCATTCCACTACCAGCCTCACACAGACTCAGATTGTGGTACGAACGCTCGAGCCCTGTTTAATAGAGCTGAAAATAATAGTTTCGATATGTTTTATCATTTTTAGGCACGAGCTCAGACCGTTGTCTTTGTTACGGTATCCGAGTTTACCATCATCAACACATTGTTTACGTCCACAAAAAAAAAAAAAAAACAAGTTTAATCAAGCCCGAGCTTCTCCAATACCAGCCCGAGCTCGCAGCAGTGACTACTCTCCATGAGACGAGATATCTTGAAGTCCCCTCCCGAGAGCATTTCGAGAATCGTGGCCTCTCGATACAAGGATACGGTCGGGACCGAAAATCTTCGGGCATGCTGTTTCGTGACTGCCGGTTGCTACCGCTATCTAGCGGGGCCCCGTTACCGTACCTGCTCACCCGGGCCGGGCGGTGTTCTCGATATAAGGATACGGTCGGGACCGAAAAGCTTGGAAAGGATATTTCGGGACTGCCGATTGCTATCACCCCGTTACCGTACCTGTTCAGCCGTGCCGGCCGGTGCTCTCTATGAAACGAGAGGTCTCGGCGCCTTGTCTTGAGCAGCCTGACGCCAAGTATTAGTATTCCTGGCCCCGAGGCCGGTTTGCAATGCCAGGATATACTCTACTTGCAGCACGGGTGTTGTGGAGA
Organism: Morchella importuna; assembly: GCF_003444635.1. Lineage (NCBI taxonomy): Eukaryota > Fungi > Ascomycota > Pezizomycetes > Pezizales > Morchellaceae > Morchella > Morchella importuna. The sequence continues at coordinate 784,966 of NW_025763399.1, read as the reverse complement.
GAATGGTATACTTCTCCCTTGTCTCGAAGCGTGTCGTGGAAAATATGAATTGTGTTAACGTGTTCGACTGTCTAGATATACGTGTGCGAGGCCTCTCTCGTGAGTGAGCATTTAATGGATGCTTCCATCCTAGAATGGTCTTCAGCATCCTCATCCATCGCGCGAAAAAGAGCCAATAGAAGCATTCCCGCAGCTGCTATATATTCATTACTCATTCCCGTAGCTGCTATATATTCATTACTCATTCCCGCAGCTGCTATATATTCATTACTCATCTCCTCCGCAATACTCCCACTCCTCCACATTCTATTCTGCTGCGTGCCGCTATTCTACTTCATTGACACACCGCTCGCTGTGCAAACCTCCTCATCATCCCCGCACCGAGTCTTGTACCATCCGGCTCATCTCACAGCTACAAAGATCACCCACGTATCCTCTGTCTCCACAATGTTCAACCCAACTATGACCGCTGAGGAGTTCAAGCAGACCATGGACACTGCCCGCGAGGGTGTCCAGCAGCTGGCTGTGGAGAAGGAAATGGTTAGCCTGGAACCGCACCATGATGAGCTCACGCCAGAGTACGTTAACGCACACATGGCGCTGTTCAAACGGCTCATTAAGATCGTTGATAATGTGCTTTCTGTCGTGGAGGACACAGATGATGTGATGGAGGGAGTGAAAGAAAATAAAGAGGGTTGTGCTGAGTCTGATAACGAGATCGATCCAGGTAATTCAGTAACCATGAGATGATCGAAAGTTGTTGAATACATTGCTAATCTCCATTTACGCAGACTTGGACCACTCAGACAACCTGGGGAGTTTGCAACACAAGGATGAAAACACAAAGCTATGGGGGTCAAGCTGTAATACGATATAATGCGGCCGCATTGGTTTGATGGAAGCGAATCTTCCGGTGGACTTTAGGTTTTCTTGACACTTGGCAGACGAGAGACATGCACGATTTGTAGTGCGTGTATGTAGATCCTTGTGGTGTGTTGTATTATGTCAGCAACAATTTAATAAATCTTTGGACAAATTCATCTGTTGGCGTGATCACTGGGATACGGTGGGCGTTTGTGTAGATTTGTCTATGGTCAGAACCGTGAGGATAGATGTTAGCAGGATTATCAACGTGAGAAGATGTATTTGTGTAAGCCCCAGATCAGGAAATACTCGCATTCAGTTCTCCAACCGTTTCTCAGGCCGGGATTTGTATTTGATACGTGAAATCTTCTCCACCCTGTTCTTATATATTCTCATCTCAGTCACCGAGGAAGTCGGCCTCAAGCCAAGAGGCGTCTCCCAAATTATATTCAGACAACAAAGGTCCAGAAACACCCCCCCCCCGCCACTTGTAATTATGTTCCACTGCTCTCACCGGGATTCTAATGACGGATCCGACAACTGCAACCGCCAACTATCTGAAAATGTCTCATCGAATAGTATTCAGAACAACTGGCGTTCTCATGAGAGGTGTTCACGATTCTATGATTCATTGTGGAATAGTGGGGCGTATCTTGCTGGGTTGGGTTTATAGAAGAACAGGGTTAGGGTTCTTGGTGTGATGTGGATGCGTAGCATTTCTATCCGGATAGCCAAGGAACTCCATAAGATAGTTCTTGAAAGAGTAGATATACTTGATTCACCGCACAGAGCCAGTATACACGCTTACAGAAAGGTTGTGGTGTAGTCTCCTACGCCGCCTAGCACTCTCTTTATATTGCACCGTCGTTCTTCCGTCGCTATGTATATCCCCGCAATGTGCCTATTATGTAGGAGTAGTAAACTATACACACACCTCATCGTTTTGAATCTCTTCATATGTATCGAACAAAATCTGAATATATCCCAGGTTGTACACATCACCCTCGGTACCCCCCGCTCCCCCCTTTCCGGAATATGGAAAGTCCACTACCCACCCGCCCTATCACCGCCAGCAACTCGCCGCCGCCGAATAGGAAATGATCCGCATCAAGAAAGACATAGGAGGAAGAACTGATCCCGACGCCTACACAGAGAGCTAGAGGGAGGCCGTTGGCGAGCATCTCACCACCGCCAAGGAGGCGGAAAGGCGAGGCCCGGGTTATGATAACAGCTTGGCACTGGAACCTCCGCCGAGGGGATGTCGGTGGGAGTGTGAGCGGGTTGCGAAGCGCGTGGAGAAGATGAGGTGGGCGCCGTTTAGGACGCGGAAGGAGGAGGGACGGCGGGCGTGATGGAGAGCTTTGGGGGCGGACAACGGCGGGGCTGTGCTATGGCATCTGATTAAGGAGTAGAAGTACTGTACCGACTGGTTTTGTAGTGGCTCGGGATTCAGTGGGGCATTAGTGATTGTGAGGTTTATAAATATCGTTCTTCCCGGTTGCAATACTCAAAAACAACCATAGCAGTCCTCACCTTATCCCGCTGTGGTACACCATACCCAACTCACAGAACCACCACCAAACCGAACAATGCCCAACGTCCCACCCACCGGATACACGCAGTGCACCGTCCCACTACTCACCATGCAGCAGGTCGCGCACCTAACCCAGGGGCGTACGTGGAAGGCAAAAAAGAGCTCATCGACGAGTGCTTAAGGTGGATGGTAATGATCAATGTGTGGTGACCGATAAGAGAGGCAGGAAGGAGCGCTGTCTGATGCTTTATGAGTTGCCGTGTGAGCGGTGGGAGAGGCGCATGAATAGGTTGACAAATGTACGATTTAGCCTGCTGTAGTACTGGTATGTTGGGGAAGGTTAAGGGCCATGACTTGCTGTAGAGTAGAAGGGGATTCTGGGGGTTGGGACATCCTACACTGTGTGTAGAAAGGGAAATGGATGACGTATGGACAAGGTCTAATGGCATTGGAGGGATGTAATGTACTGTAAATCTACATGTGGTGTTCCGTAGTTGCATAGTCCTAAATAGAATTCCACTCATCTGCCGTTACACAACCATCTTTATAAACACCCTCCATCTCAACACCGCAGCCCAGAAGACAAAGGATTCCTCAGCATCCCCTACCACATACACTCCTCTAAAGAAAGCCTACCCCACCCCAACCCAACACAAAAACAAAAACCCAAATGTCCGATACCCCACCCCCCCATACACACGCTTTGCCGCCACCCCCATATCCCCACAGGACCTCGCCGCCGCCGAATCCGAGCTCCACCGCATCAACAAAGAACTCGAAAGTACCGCCGACCCGGAGGCATACGTCGAGAGCAAGAAGGAGGTGATTGACCAGTGCCTGAGCGTCGCCTGCCACCATGAACACGCTGCGATTATCAGGCGGCGAGGCCGGGAGGAGGTTCTTCCAACGCGGTACGAGTGGATGTGCAAGTACCTGCAGCAGCGCAAGGATCGGATGCAGGAGAAGATAAGAAGGGGTGTGAATGGGGTTGTGACGGGGGATTTGCTTCGGTATGTGTATTATGCGCGTTGATAAGTAGTTAAATCTAATTTGGATGTACGTTTTCTGTATTTTCTGATTCGCCGCGAATAATATGTTTTTCTTTTGGGCAGACATGATATATCTCAATCCATGCAGATTGCCTCCGGTACATGTTTGGCCACACTCCTAGATACTGTTCACGACGGTGAGACTTCAAAGGTGCAAATGGAAGATGGGAAACGAGGCCCACCGGTAATATTTTTGGATGGAATACCAGGTGGATGAATGGGCGCTTGTAGAGAGCTCTGGATATCAGACTTCTTTCGGTTGTTCTATTACTTGGGGCAATCCCCAAATGCCATTGAAAGGATGGTAGCATTCACAGCAGGTCTGATCTTGCACTTTCAAAGTATCGAAACCCTACATCGCCTCATAGATACCTTCTGCTTTACCAACACCACCTCAAATACAGAACAACAAGTATCATAAATCATTCCAAAATCAATACTCATTTCCCATCTCTCCCCCGCACAATCCACAATGTCCACCCCCCCCCAGCCCCCACCACCAACCCCCGACCAACTCGCCGCCGCAAGATACTCCCTCCTGCAGCACCAACACGCCATGTCCTACTGCGCCAATCCTGACTCCTACTCGGCCAGCAACGCCGCCAGCATCGACCAATCCCTCACCGTCATCTCCCACGAATCCGGCCCCGCTCCTCCGGCTGAACTACAAATGGTACTAGAGCCCAGGCCGACACGCTGCGAATGACTAGACCAGCGCTTCCAGAGACGGCTGGAAGACCTCCGGCAGAGGGTGAGAAATATAGGCCACGATGATGTGCCGTATCTCTTTCTTGTGGGACTCCCGCCGAAGGATGGGAGCTGTAGGGGGTTGCTACGGTAGGTGGTTGTTTCGGTGGGTGTGTGATGCTATTTACATAGTTGTTTGAATGTTAGTGAGACCTCCTGGTGGTTGATGCTATTGAAGTGGTATTGCGTACTGTAGCGGGTTCAATATTATGTCTGTCGTTTCATTAATATATACTGTCCACCTGAACAAGCTCACTCTCAAATCTCAAATTCAAACATGCTCTTCATCGTAATCTCACAACGCAACCAGAGGGCCTTTCCCACAGGCAGCGCTTGCTCGGCACACACTCACAGTATTGGGCGGTTTCTTTATTATACCGGTCACCACGTCGACTACGAGTTTGTTTCTATCAGTCAGTTCATACCAGCCATATCCTATCCCATTTGTCATACTATTACCCATGCACTTACCACTCTCATCACATTTCTCTACTACATTTCTTTGTATAAATATGTTGCCATTCCCCCTTAGCTAGCACAACCAACAACAAGCTCAGTTACTTCACTCCTCTACATACATTTCCTCCACCCGCGGAATAAAACCCACTCCACAAGCACTTAACCACAACAACATACATCCAAATCCACAGTGTCAACCCCGCCCCAACCCCTTTCGAAGCCGCCGAACAACAGCTCTCCCAGCTCAAACGCGAAATTGCCGCTGGCCCCGACCCCGCCGCCCACGCCGCGCGCAACCAAGCACTCATCGACTCCTGCCCCGCCGTCATCCAAAACAGCCCAACACTCACCCCGACCGAGGACGACGAAGTCATCGAGGAATACAATGAGCGAACATTGCCCGGCGCCTATTCCGGGGCCAAGACCAAGTCGCGCCACTTGCGGAGGAGGGTCAAGGAGATGATGTTCATGGATGGAATGATGTTGACGGCGCAGGCTATTCCGCCGTTGAAGGTGGATGGGAAGTTTCAATATATGTAAATAGCTGTGTACGGCCTATTTGAAGAGACGGTTTGTATTACAGATGAAAACCGCCGTGGACAGCTGTGCCATTGGTTGTAATTGAGGAGATTTCCACCGTCTAGATAATAAATACCTTAGGATTAAAGCTCACTGCTTTCCGGATGATCAGAAGGATTAGGACAAAGGTGGCAAGTGGGAGAAAGGTGGTGTGCAACTAGAGGTCAACTTAGTTAGATTCGTAATCATTAATTCCCTAGTGAACCACGTCTACCTATGCGTTTAAAATCTTCCCCAGCACACAGTCTTTCAGCTTCGGTTAGCATAGTGGTATATGCCTCCGGTTTAGGAAACTTATGACGACAGCGGATACCGGGTTCGAATCCCGCTTAGTAATTCCACCATCAAACTGAACACCCATTATTTTTTTTTCTTTTGGGACTGTTCGATTATTAGGACGCAGGAGAGTTCTCTGACCCAAACATCGACGCCGGGTTAGTCTCGTACCAAGTTCCTAGTGGGATAATCATCAATACAAACCTCTTGAATGCCCACCCCAGCCAATCAATGAGCCCTTTCCGGATCAGTTACACTAAGTTACGGCCAGGCTTTGTTCCTTGCTAACCTACCGCTCATTGGATCAGCGGATTGAGGGTGTCCTGACTGAACTATGATATTCCGGTCTGTCTATGTCACACCTGCCGGATGAACCCGTTCCCTCACCAAGCTTTGTACATTACCAGCTTTGCGCGTGAGTTTAATACCTAGTACTAGTACTACACTATATTTGTTTGTTTTACTTTGTAAGTACTCGATACATGTCGTCTCATGGCATTGAAGGAATATCACATACCGAAGATCCAATTGTGGAGTTTTCAACTCACTTCCATACTCCATAGTCCTCTCGCCACGTAGATAAATATGCTCCAACTGAACAAGTATATCTCCACAACTCTAACTTCATCTGAATCAACACAATCTTGCCCCAAAGCAAGACAGCTTTTACCATAACCCACACAGCTTCTGTTCCAACCTATATCGACTTCTATAAGCCTAGAATATATCAGCAATTCTTACACAATGTCCAGCTCCCCACCCCCTTACACTGACCCTGCCCGGCCCGCCCCCCCCTACACCACCTCCGCCGAAGACAAACTCGCCGCGGACCGCGAACTCACCGGGATAAAAGCCGAGATGGAGGCCAGCCCCGACCCCGCCGCCTACCAGGAGAAGTATAAAGCGCACATCGACGCCTGTCTACTACGGCGATGATGTCATCATCATCACAGACGAGGAGGGTGTCGAGTGGGAGGAGGAAGAGTATATCCGCCGGACACCACGGGAGTGGATGTGTGAACAGTACAAGAAGCGCGTGGCGAGTATTAAGCGCAAGATTGAGAATGGGAAGAAGATGGATGGGCAGTGGCTGGTTATCTCGTTCATCCCGAGGCCGGGGTATAAATGGGGCCCTTGAGCGCAGCGGAGCGGAGGTTCGATGCGTGTATTTTGTGAAATCTTGAAAGTGGGTGGAGGTAACGCTGGATCTGTGTATCCCGAAATCTTGAGATTTGTAATACTTGGATATCTTGAAGACCTTGAAAGGGTTTCATGTACCGTTGGGCTAGCTCTGCAGATATCAATGCCATTCAATTTCACCTAACGCTGCTACCAGATCCCTAAGGATAACACCCCCCCCCCCCCAAACCCATCCGCTCCGTCAATCCCAACTACCCAGTCATGATAGGCCGCACAGCTCTCTTGAAACTTCAAAAGCTCACAACCCCATACCCAGCCCTTTTATACACCATGGCCACTACGCCAACCCTCACCCCTCTCCAGCAGCTCGAGGAGGCCGAAATGGATGTCTTCAACAGTCTACGCTTCCTGCACAACAATCCTTTCGCAGACGCATACGCGGACAAGCACCAGGAGCTTGTTGACAAGTGTCTAAAGATCATTCATGAGTCTCCCATTGAAGAGCTTGAGTATCCGCTGGAGGTGGTGAATTGGGAGAATGAGCAACTGCGGAGGAGGATGGCGGCATTGGGAACGAGCGTGAGAAGGAAGGTGAAGAGGTTGAGACGGAAGTAACTATGCGCAGTCAGAGAGTGACGCAACGGGAGGGCAACATTGCAGAGGAGGCTACGAGGACTGTGGTAGTTTAAGGTTTCAGGATATGACGAATGTCCGGTGCTGTAAGTCTAGTATGAGGGGAATGTTAGCTTATTAACATAGTTAATCCATTTGAATAAAATAAAAACCAAGATTTCTGACACTTCCTCACCACCCAGACCTATACGCGTTAGACTACTCAGCGCTGTTACTAACCTGAATAGGGACGTCGATGGGCCGTGGGTTGAGATGGGCCGCCCGGGCTATTTTTGGGCGGGCCAGGCCGGGCCCTAGATTCTATTTGATGGGCCGGGCCGGGCGGAGGCTAATATTTAGCTTGGACTAAATAGGCAGGCCTGGGCTTCAAGGTGTCCATACAATCTTAGTAGTTGTTCCTTGATCTATAGCTACTTTCTACTAGAAGAGGCAAGGTAAACATCAGATATTTTCTACCACAAGAGGAAGGTTAAATTGTGTTACTTCGATCTATCTACGATAATCTCAAGAATATATATTTGCATTGTGACGAACACCTCCATTTGAGGGAGCCTGGGCCATAAAAATTTAGCCCAGGCCTAGCACGGGCTATTTAGCTTGGGCCAGGCCACGATTTGGATGGCATGGGCTAAGCCAGCCCGGTCTAGCCCATTGGCGTCCTTGTACCTGAACGGAGAGGTATGACGTGTTTCTTATTCAAAGTAGAATCGACGGTAAATTCAGAGACTGAAACTGACTCCGGGGGCACATTTAACATTCTACTGTGGTTCACCCCGTTAGAACCGTTGCAAGTAGCTTGAAACTCAAATCTGGTGCTACCCTGCGCCTTTATAAGTCCCTACGCGCACCCCCTCTACTCCTCGCAATCATCACCACCACAAATATACCCCACAAGCCTCATTTCCGATCAACAAAGAGAACAACACGAATCGCAAATTACGGATAACCCCTGCAAAAAAGAAAACATGTCAAGCTCAACCTCCAGCACCACCTCGACCCCCGAGCACCTCGCCAATCTCACCCGGGCGGAGCTCGAAAAGCGCCATGACGACCTCATGACTGGCCACAACCGCCTGCTCAAAGCTATTCAGGACGACTACCCCGAGTTCCAGCGCCATGTCCACGAGAACCTCCCGATCCGCCCCATGACAAAGACGAGGAGTCGGTTGTTGGCGCAGAGCAAGGCGGTAATGAGTGAGCTGCTAAGGGTGCAGACCGAGATAGAGAGGAGAGCGAGGCCAAACAGGCGTATGGCGTGATTGGATGCTGAGTATTGAATGTTCGGTGCTGGCTGGTTCCTCGGATTATCTGATCCATTTTAGTGGCGGCGGCCTCTGAGTTATGTGAGATTTCATTTTTAGCTGGAGAAAGGCTGTATTAGTGTCAGGTTATGTGGAGGCAGGCTAAGATGGATCGTATACCTTTTGTTTTTTACTTGCAATATATCAAATCTTTGCTACTGACTGACATAAAATTCAAGTGACGAATAATATGACATCTTAATACGTACAAAACTGTCTTGGAATAGACCCACATTGGAACGATACGCCATACTGAAATCACTATGTCGAGAGACACTCATTGACTCCCGCGTGAGCTGGTTACCGCGAAACCGGCCGTAGAATAAGTGGTTAAGGAGAAGTGATTATTGGCGTATTGGGAGGAGTGACTGGACCTTACGTGAGTGTAATTATCCGAGTTGGATGAAAGAGGTGAAGTAGAGGTGAGGTTGAGGGAACTTGTGGATGTCTTCTGTCTCACCTCGTTTGATTGGTTGTATTTTATGCAATGACTCAAAGTCCAACGATTTTAATCGGGAGGGGGGTCCAATAGATTTATGGGGATCTTACGGGATTCACAGAAGTTGTAAGCTAAGGCCCCGCCGGCAGAAACAAAGCTTGATTTGCTATGTATGATGATAGGATGATAATGCATGGAGAGGACAGGACGAGAATGTAGACAACAAAGGCTGCATGTAGATGTTCTAACACGGTTGCTTTTGGTCACCTAGCTTGACCGGAGGTCCCCACGTAGCTCCACAACCGCCTTGCCTACGCCAGAATGTCCATTCACCCTCGGCGTATATCACGCACTTGGTATTTGATATCATTACAGGCGTGGTCTCCATGGCTCATACCTTCTCCACCTCAGCCCTAGTTTATATGTACTTCGTCTTTATCCCAATTAAGGAACTTGGCACCCCGCTACTCTCACTTTATAGCTGGACATGAACCCCGAAAGGACTCCTAACCACCCCCGCAACCCAGGGAGTCACAAAATAGTGGCCCATGGGGGGGATCGCGGCCAGTTGGACGACGCCAACTAGAGATCTCACCGTATAGACGAGACACTGGGTTAACTAAGGCAAATAGGTGTGGATATATCAGGTTTATATGTGTGGATCTAGCTAGAAAGCTGCTTGTGGAACGGGAGAGAGCGCGGCTAGGGCTCCCACAGTAGTAAGGAAAACCGATGGGAGAGTTATCTTTTCCTATAACCTATAACAATCATGATTGAAAATTAGAGAAATGACTCTTGAAGGAATATGTAGTAGAGGCAAGATTTCTAGTACTTTAGCAGTTATATGGTTCAAACCGGCTCAACTGAACCGTTTAAACTTTAAGCAAGTAGTTGGTACAGTTCCTCTGGCCCTTGATAGCATGTTTTAACAGTTTAGAGGTCTACACAACCAGTTATGCCGACGATTTAAACGGTTTATACACCTCATGTTCATAAGTTCGAACACCCCAGTTCTTGAGCTCAAACACGCTGTTCAAGAACATAAACACCTATTTTGATGACTGTTAGCACGATGAGCATGCCAAGATATAAAACCGCGGTTTCAGCGCTTAAGCCGGTTGAAACTGTCAAGATATATAGTCTGTACAGTTGGTACAGATTAGGCTCCTTCATTTAGTGGTCAGTTTGGTTTGGTCGCGTTTTAAAAGCAGTTTCTACTATTGGGAACCTTGAGTAGATGAATTGAAATTTATTTATTCGACAATGGTGACAGATATCGAACTTGATAATCTCTCACACCTTTTGAGTGCTTTCAAAAGTGCATAATCCAATCTGCTGGCTTTGTGAGTCGGGTATCATACATATTTAATCCTCCATTAATATTAGGTTAGCGCCTTGGAATGTGATTAGGCCGAACAAAAGAACAAACCATATGACCTTAATCACTCTCTATTAAGCGGTGTACCTCCTCTTGACTGATAGGATACCGAACTCAATTGCCCAAGCATTTACTTCCCTATTAAAGGCATTGCCAATCACTTCGTTTTCTAGATGGTCTGTTCCACCAAGCTAATAAATATTATGGTATATCGTTTCCACGCATCCACAAGTAGTTACCTTAAATAACTATCCATACCGGTAGCTCTCGAGCCTCCAATCCTTAAACCAGGTGCCCCACTTACCCTCTACTTGGGAGCAGCTCACTCTAATACTTGAAAAAATGCCAGTTCTTATCGTGTCCACTACCGAATCTGCCAATCTCGAGTATCTCACAACCGCGCAGCTCCACGAAACACAGGACACGTTCAAATGTCTTTACCGCACACTCACTGAAGGCTCGCCCAAGGTCCCTCGACACAACGCCCTAGACTACGAGCGTCAATATAAGATCTGGTGGGACTCCCAACTCGCCAATGCAGAAAAGGCAATGCAAAGCAGGAAGGTCGATGAGTTATCTGACTTGATCCAGTATCTGCGTGAAAAAAGGCAAGAGTTATATAAGACTGAGCGCAAACGCGAAATCGCGCGAGAAAAGAAAAGAGTCGAGGACCACGGTGGGAAGGAAAAGAGAATTGTGGTGACTCCGATGTATATGAGTGTTACTATGACGGGTATTGATAAACATACTGCTGGACGTCACTCACGGCTGCGCTTGTTTCCGCCTCATAGATAGTGTTCTGTTTATTGGTAAAAGACAATTTACTAAGCTTAGTTTAATGAAATCTCGTACCTCTTAAGACTTGGTTTCAATCTTAATCCTTCTCTGTGACCGATTCCTTCACCATTGTATGGGAAAGAATTACTCTCTGTCTAATCGCCTCGTATGGCTCTGGTGCATGTTCCCTCGTTTAGTAGTCTCTTGGTTTACTTCCCATATCGATGTTGCAGATACAAGGGCAGGAACCCCGAAAGGAATCTCATACTTGGCAACTGATAAGCTTTAACAGGGCGCACCGGCTGTTATCGGCACACGCATGGTTTAAATGGTCGAGGGGTATGCAGTCAGCCTAACAGAGCCACCATGTCGACCGCGGGGTCGGGCGTTCGACACACCTCGGCGCAGTGGAGAGCGGTAATGTGTCTGGAACCGTATGGACCGCGCATCATGCCATTTTTTGTATTTTGTTTCTTTCATCTTTCATCTTTTTTTCTAAAGCGTCTGTCTACATTTGCCCCGAATCAGATGTCCGATTGGGATTCATCCATTTGGTTAATAGACATGGCATTAGTCCTATCGCCTTCTCAAATTCTTTGATTGTATTAACGGCGCTAGCAAGCAAACTAAATATCATTGGGACTGGTTCGAGAAAAGACTACATTGAGAATTGGTATGACTCCTTTCTGATGAACATGAACCCACAGATCTGACGTTACCATCAACGCTAGTCTGGTGCCTAGCCTGTGTTTGCTCAGATCCAGCGCACAACGCAGTGCGACAACAAAACAGTCTGGGAGCTAGACTACATCAACGCGTATATTGGTCACTGCCCAGCTTTAGATTCACCACTAAACTATGAGGGAAATACGATCATTCGATACCATACTTAGTGTCCATACCGGATGTTTTAAAAGGACCCACCATAAACCTCAGCATGCCCATCTAAAGAGTTCCGAAAACAAGGTAACAATATACTACGAAATCCTTGGAATCGAGAAATCTCATCACAACTGCGCTCATGAAAACTCATACGTTAATTTCGACTGGCTAACGGTCGCGCAACTCGATGACATCGTCTTATCACTCGGTGCGCTGCTGGATGATCTCCTCGCCCACCAACCACCTCAAGGCCACAGCGAAGCCGCCCAAGCGAGGTACCGTAAGTGGACAAGGCAGTATCGAGACATCCTGGACCAAATTGCCGTAGCAGGTAATGTAAGGTCGACGGCTCAGCGCTGGCAAAAGGCCCGGCATGGTTTGGCTAAGGCGGACGTGAGGAAGGCAAGTGATAAGGAATAGAGAAGGTTCAATGCGCAGGGCAGGATCAAACTGGTGTTGCAAAGAATCTTGTTGGATGGGAGCCTGAGGGTGATCTTTATCGAGGGGTTTGACAGGGACCTTAAGAAGGCGAAGCTCTGGGAAGGCGGTTCGAGTCTGTGTGATCTGAAATACCCTTAGGAGCGTTTATAAGAAGTGATTAAGGTGTTCGATAGCGAGAACTCGCCGCTGTTCTGATCCGTTGACCAAGACGTACATTTGGCCAAGTGTGCGCCCTATCGAGCAAGATGATGGACGGGGCGACCAAATGGCCAAATGGCCGTCTTGATGGATTGTTGGCCCAGTGATGAAGTGGTAATTCCAGACATATGCTTTACGATGTATAATATTACCTTCTACCTAATGGGTCAATATGTTCAGATAGAGAGAAACCTATCATAATTCCACTGATAATTCCGCCAGAACTCGGCCAACGCGGGGGTGGAATAATGATAGCTTTTGCCGTAATTCAACACTCCGAAGACAATGATTCATCGTATAATTTCGGCTCTTTCCTGAGAATGTGTAGACGCTGGCACCACTATACAGCGGAATGAGAACTATTCCTGGTGGGCCAGCTTTTTCATGACAGCTTAAGGGATACGAGCTGATAGAGTTCGGAACCTCTGTGTCTGTCTGTGTACTTGATGACTGGAGTAAAGCCATTACGCGAGCTTGTTTAATAGAGCGACCTATTCATCATAGAATGGGCCTTTTGAAAGGCTCGCCCTATCCATCAATCTTGATGGGTTGTGTGCGCACTTGGCCAAATCGACGTCTTGGTCAACGGATCAGAATACCGCTTTGTCAACTTACTGCTGGGTATGTAGTTGTGTTTTTTTTCCTTTTGATAAACCTGTTAACTGTATATTCTTGAATAATGAACGAAGCTTCGATAATAACTTCCTTCCCTGTCCCACGTCCTGAGTGCATTTATCTTTTTTGTGCGGTCTGTGAGATCCTGTGAGTGATGATTGCCGGCTATCGCCTAGTAAGAGTTAATGTTAAAAGGCGGTCCCCCTAACCAACTCTACTGCAAAGTCAAGTCTAGACAGGTACAAACCCAGCAGAGTTATAGTACGGCCCTACTTCACCCTAGCGGATGCTAGTCCCAGTTAACCACAAAACGTATATGCAAAAATGACCATATTGCCATTGTTTCCGAATAAGCTTCATTTCAACACATTCTAATATTAGTATATGGGAGACCAACGTCTCATTGAGAAAGATTCGGAAGAATTTAAGCTGTCAAGTTGTACATACTATCCACAAAGGATACAGGTGTTGTCGTTATGAGGGGGTATGCGGTACATACTATCAATCGTCCCCGACGCCCTGGCCTTATAAAGGAAATTCTCCAAGTGCCTTCAATCCTTCATCCTTTCACGCAATACCAAAACTCAACCCCAAACCCTAAATCCCAAAGACCCCAGTTAACACACAATAAAGAAACGCACAAATCAAGATGGCCAGCGGAAGCATGAACCTCAAATTTCTATCGACAAGGCGCCTTGTGGAGGTGGAGAGCCTATGCGACTATGTGATACGATCACTTGAGAATCGTCACTTCGGTCAGCCCCCCCCTTCTTCGAACCAAGAGGCCGCCAACAATCTTTTAAAGAGTAAGGAGAGCGACTCAATGATTGAGCATAATCTGGAAGCAGTGAGGAGTTTACATACACTTGTTGGAAATATGTTGGATACGCCAAAGAAGCGCCCATGGCTCCAAACGCCGGAGGAGGAAGAGGAAGAGTATCGAGTGGAAGCATCTATGATCTCTGACAAGCCATTCATGATGAGGACTGTCCTGGGGGATACGTTGAGGTTATGTATTCTTCAGGGGGATTGTACGGAAGATGGAAAGCTGTTATGGGCAAGCACTGATCAGGACGTAAAAGGATGATATGGATGATCGATTCCAAGCGGAGAAGATTGGTATTTGCTATGTCGCTAGGTCAGAGAGAAGGTCTTTACATTGTATTTGACACCCAAAGTTTGGAGGATAGCCTCTATAATTTGTTTCAGAGTAACCTTGTTGAATATTCACAAACCTATAGCCAGACCACAATATAACATCCAGACTCTACCATGGTACAAAATGCATCAGTAAATGCATCATAAATGCATCAGTGAAAGTCGTCAGTCAATTTATCAAGCCTTTTTCCTAAAACGTATGGATAATGCATCAATTAATGCATCAACTAATGCATCATTAATGCATCACAGTCTCGTTTTGCCAAGAGTTTGGGAAATACTTATATTAGGAAAATAGAAATGCAAACAGTGCCGGATTTCTGAATCACGGGCTGAAATGCATCAGTAAAGGCATCAGTAAAGGCATCAGTAAATGCATCAGTAAAGGCATCGGTAAAGGCATCGGTAAAGGCATCGGTAAAGAGATTGGTAAATGCATCATACTGAAGAACACTCCTGACAGTGCCCCGATGCAAAACAAATGAATGTGGAGGGATTGAACCTGAATCATTCCGATTATGATCTAGGTTCAAGTTAGACTCGGAGCTTACCACCTGTACCATCATATCTTTTCAATATATAGCACTTACTAGTACAACCAATACGTATAAGCTGACTCAATAGGTATATGTAGCCGAAGTGGAGATCCAAAAATATCTAAGTCAATAATCAGTAGACACAAGAAATACCAAGAACAGTAGTATTCGCGGACTGACGATTTTCCCTACTACACTTTTACCTACTGCCGACGATTTTACCTACACTTTTCCCTACTGTCGACGATTTTACCTACACCTTTCCCTACTAAGTACATACTATCGACGATTTTACCAGCACCTTTCCCTACTAAGTGCATACTGTCGACGATTTTACCTACACCTTTCCCCACTGTCGACGATTTTCCCTGCACCATTACCTAGTACCTACAACTTTCCCTACTGATTGACAATGTTCACCAGGAAAGTCGTAGGTAAAGTGTAGGTAAAATCGTCGACAATAGGCCAGGAAAGGTGATGGTAAAATCGTCGACAGTAGGGAAAGGTGTAGGTAAAATCGTCGACAGTATACACTTAGTAGGGATAGGTGCTGGTAAAATCGTCGATAGTATGTACTTAGTAGGGAAAGGTGTAGGTGAAATCGTCAGCAAATGTGTAGCCTGATGCATTTATTGAGGCCTCGACAAGCTTATGCATCAACTGATGCATTTGCAAGCCGCTTTCGTATGGGAAATGCATGAATTGATGCATTTCCTGCCGTGGTAGAGAGACACACCTCTCCCCACATATTCTCGCTGGAGCAGGAGTTAGTGCAATAGCCCTTCTATAGACCCTCCTTACCTACCTAGTGACAATATCTATTAGTAAATAGTAGTAACATCATTGCCATCGCTGTGCTGTAAGGGCGCATGGATTCAATCAATTAAATAACAAAAAGGGAGAGAGAAAAAAACTCATTGCGCCAAGGTCGAGTGATAGATTACGACAATCACGAGTGATAATTCATGATCAAGTCCATCAACGACAATCCTTACTAAAGCTCAAGTACCAGGCGCGGTCAAACAGATTAAAGCAATCAAGCATTGAGTAAGCCTGATTCTTAAACTAAATAATTATGATTGGATTCATGTCCAGGCAATGGTGGGTATGTTTCCTTCAACACCCGGGGAACGCCAAGGCTGGTGCGCGTTGTATCAAGATAGGTTCCCAACAGTAAGAGCGTTAGGTGGTGTGATAACGGTAGTATGTTGTAGTAAGCCGATATACAGTTGACTTTCCATTGGAACCGCAAATAGTGCTGATTCGTCTTGTGTGTCAATCGCGGGAATACCCCCGATCTCCCCCGGTCGAGAGGGATCCTATGTATATACTTCTTCAGGCAATGTATCGCCTTGAAAGGGACATGTCGCCGTTGAGCGGTCAAACAACTCAAGGGCGCCGGTATGTGATAGAATAACTAAGCCTCCCCTGATCCATCGACTTATAACCCTTCAGGGCGGGCCTTCTCTGTCCCGAATTCAACAACCCTCAACAAAACAAACACAACATCACAACCACACGAAGCAATCCCAAACCGTACAAAATGTCAGGACACATGCTAGCAAACTGGTCATCCGACGACCTTCGAGACATGGAGGCCCGCTGCCGTGCGGAGGTTCGAGAAACAGCACGAGCCCTGATGGCAATGTATCCAGCTCTCCTATTGGATGCGCGGTACAGAACCCCAAATATACGTCTGAGGGTGGAAGACGAGACATTATGGCTCAGGAACAGGAGCGCCAATGCGCGTATACTAGCTATTCGCGCGGAGCTTTCGGGTCGGAGTGACAGGCGTTATTAGAAGTTTTTATTTTATTTTTTTTTAGCTATTTGATGGTTTAGTTAGGCCAGCTCTCAGAATTAAACGCGGATTAGAAACAAACCACCGATTATACCTACCTCTGTGAATCTTGGAAACGGTGACCTTCCCTTTTCCTTGCATTGATTCGCCTGAGGAAAAGGATTGCACGAGTTCAACAGCCCCACTCGTTTCCGGGGACCCTCCTAGCCATCCCTCATGCCCTCCATACCGCATACATAATCCAAAGACACCGCCACCACCGGGAGACCAAACCTCCTACTTCAAGTCAGTGTTTGAGATAGCAGAGAACCCATTGGAAAACATAAAAAAGAACCCCGTGATCAATTTAGATTATCGCAGCTCATGGATATTAAAGAATTTAAAACCGCTACTACTAGTCACTCGTATAGGTGTTGATCCCGATAGGGTGTTGTAATTGGTTGAACGTTGCAAGTGAGGTCGTTGCCGCCAAGAAACCTAATCCCCTGTCAATCCCAAAAAGGCGACAAAAGAGTTCGGTACCCAGGATTCCCACATGGTCACCCACTGCAGTACTAACTAGGCGATACGATGCTTGGGTATGGCAGAGCGGACGGGATGCCCCATTTTCATCGTTCTATGACCGAACACGTTTGGAAGCATCGCAGCAGGATACTTATCCGAGCGTTTTGTATTGGTCGCACCTGCACTGTAGAGACATACCTCATCCGAACTTTCACCATCCCATATCATTTGATCGCCCCTTCTTGAGCTGGGAGTGGCTTAGACCGTACCAGTAAATAACTCTCATTCACCATTGGTCTTGACCATATCACACGGTATAGCGCCCGCCCACACCCCCCGTGTCATTTCCCAACTAACTGGAATGGTCAGGTTTTGAGATCTCAAGGGTCTGAGTTCTAGCCAAATTTCGGGCGAAATATGTTTCTCTAAGCCCATTTAGGACTTCAACGTCTATCTAGTACAATATAGAGAAATTAAGATACGTACCACCGGGTCTGTTACAATATTGTACAGACCTCGGGAGTGAGGTTTCCTAGTACCAGTAGACAACCCCGGTATATTAGAGCATGGATGTACTATATTGGAATGTACTGGCTCCCAACCCGGGATGGACTAAGATATAGACGGTACGAAGCGCGGAATAACAGATACCTCAAGAAAGCAATAAACTCACGATTTAGGTTCTAGAGACTTTCGGTGTAAACCTGTTACTTTTCCCCTCTCTCCCAGTGTGTGTGATATCAACCTTCTCTTCCATTCACCCGATATCTCGTCCACCTCCTATTTCTATGACCCGGAGAGAGATCAATAGTAGGAAGAACACCCACAGAGAGCACCTCCTCCCAAGGTACTAAATACTATCCATCCGTGTTCCATTCATATTCCAGATAGTATTCTGCCCCTACCCCTCCCCGCCTATAAATCGCTAACGAACAACCAAACTCCAAGACCTCCGTAACACACACACACACCCCACACCACCAACAATGAAAGCCAAAGGCGAACTAACCGACCTCGAACTCCACGCCTACGAATCCCGCCACACCGAACTCCTCGCCGAGTCCCAACGCCTCATCGCAAAGCTCTACCAGCTACACCCCACGCGCAAGGACCCCTACAACCGTCACGAAGCCATCACGCCCGAGCCGACCGCCGAGCTACGGAAGCAGATCGAGGACGTGATGCACGAGGAGTGGCAGACGCGGTGGGATTCGACGACGCTGGAGACGTTTATTGATCGTGAGTATAAGTTGAGGAATAGGACGGTGGGGAAGGTGGTTAGGGATTGGCTAAGCTAGACAGTGACTGGTGCTTTGTGGATATTGTGATGTAGATTAGCTGGGAGTACTGGGTCGAGGGGCTGGTGTGTTAGGGAGAACAGTAGATTTAGAATGACAGACTTAATAGATGAGATGCGTGATAGGGATATAGCATACTGTTGCTTAACGTAGTAAGAAATAATGACATAAATATTTTCATGACCTCCGCCCAATGGGCTTGGGAACGATGATAGATCTAGATGTGAATACATCAAATACGTACTAACCGGAACTTTCTAGTATATGAAGTATCCAGATATTACTATTTGCCCCAAAAACCATAATAATGGGCATACATCCGTACCATGTTCACTTCAAGTAGGCTTCGGAAGATATTGAAGTATGTAGTATAAAGAGCGTTGTCAAGATATGCACCTATTTAGGCACCTATCCTGGTGTGGCTTCCAACCATGTTGAGACAATCAGGTTGAACACCATCTCGATCAAGCAGCTCGAAGGACAAAAGAGAGAAAAGAAAGCCGAGTGATAAGTCATGATGCACTTCTAATATGTTACTTGTTACGTTCGATCTAAGAAGCATTATTCGGCCCCCCATAGTAACAACAGAGCAGGTTTACTTTGAATTACACATAAGCCGTCACGATTACACGTCCTAAGACCACACGAGCCGATGCTAGCCCTGAACGTGAACGAACCACCAGAATCTCAAAGACAAATTTCATTTCATTTCAATCCAGTAAACAGCCCCCTCAGGGCGACTTTCATTCCAGTCACTGACCAAATACCATTTTGCCCGTCACCTCAAACTGCCATGCTCTACCCACTCTGTCCTCCCCACTCTCAACACACCTCCATCTCATCCTCATCCTCATCCTCCCCAACAGACTCCCCGTGCCCAGCCTGCTGCCCAACACCCTCATCCTCCCCAGCCTCGCGCTTCACTGTAGCAAGCCTTCCCTGCGGAATACCTCTCCGCGGCAAGTCGATGAGCGCCTGAAAGTCATTTTCTAACTCGTCATATCTCTGAGCATAGCAGGCTTCAGCACCAGTGAGGGCACGGCCATCATTGTCCTCGTACGTGGCGGTGGTAGGTCCGGGGGTGAGTTCTTGGTCTTCGTGAGCATTGGCGGATGGGGAGTAGTAGTGACGGTGCGAGGAGAGACGGAGTCGTCAAGCCCGGCGGAGGCGGAGGCGGGTGGACCTGAGGTGCTGGCTTCGATGGCGAAGGGGTTGACGGGGTTGATATTTCCTCCGGTCTTTTCTGTCATGATCAGGAGGTGAGAAGAAAGCTTGGTTTTTTCTTGAGCTGGATTAATTTCCGACTCTGTTTCTGAGTTGCGCTCATTGTTTTCTTCGGTAGATCGGTCGCTAACCGCGGCCGGGAAATTCTCGTTGGTGATGGTGGTCTGTGTACCTGCCCCATCCTCAATGTCTTGAGTTTTCTTGAGGTGTAGGTCGCCGCGGGGACCGTAGGCCATGTTCGACGCCACCGTGCCGCGGACAGGGGACCTCGCATCCGGAAACGATCGGACATGTCCTCTCTGAGGGCACAGATACGAGGTAACTGCAGGTGGATGGCGGGCCTCATCTCTCGGCATCCCACCCGGGGAGACTACGTTCACATCATGATGTCTGACGGGGCCCTGCGAGTACAGGTGCGGATCACGCGACAAAGACCTATAGCCCCCGCCATGTAGCTGCCCAGGTGTGGCCGCTCGAAACAATGAGGTATCAGTGGCCCTCCAGCCATCGAGATGGGCTTCGAAAGTCGCATTCTGGAAAACACGCTGTCGAATTGCAAGATCCAGCGATCTCGGCGGCCCAACGAACAGGCGGGGTTCCAGCATGCCCTCGTTGTAGAGCATGTAGGGCGGCAGTAACATTGGCGGGAGCGGTTTTAGTTCAGGTTTCCCAGAGGCAGAATCGCTAGGACGGGAGCCGGGGGGATATCTAGGGGCGGGGGTGGTTGTGCTGCGAGTGGATTGAGCCCTGGTCTCGCGGGTAGAGGAGCTGACACCGGAGGGGGGAGAAGCGGAGGAGCTGGAGATGCGAGGGCTTTGGGGGGAGAGGATTGTGGGCGGGGATGTTTCCGCCTCGACACGACGGGTACGACGTTGAGACATCTGGTTCGCTGTTATCGACGAGGTTAGTGTTTGCGAAAGCTTTGTGGTGGATGATGATCACCTGTGTTGGAATGTAGATGGCCCCGCTGTATACGAAGGTGAGCAGGAAGATTGACTGAGCTTGTGGTGTGTGGTGTAGGGTTAGATATGAAGGTTGCTCGTTGATCCAGGCCTAAAGCTGGGCGGGTAACCTCCGCGTAGAGAAGTGTGCGGGAGTGAGAACGGCACGAACAGGCGCTGGTCAACAACGTTACAACATCCCCTTGTAAACTGTATCCGTCTTTTTTTTTTAGATTCTTTACCCGCCTGGGCTTCATAGCTCACAAAATATGAGCGGGAACCAGGGTCGATTTCCGCTCTTAACATACATGTCCAATAAATCTCCATCACAAGGAGATACTGGCTCGCTATCTTACTTTGTCGCCAAGAGCAATTTGTTTCTCGCGTTCTATCATCCCATCAGTGAATCGTAGAAGGCGAGGAGCAGAACAGGTTCTGGTTATGAGTGCGTGAGAAAAAACAGCTTGCTCAGTGCTCAGACTGGTGAGCTGGCAATGACCGGTCGCTGTAGCTTAGCCTTTCGCACTCAAGTGACTAACATATTGGGTAGGTCTGGGATGCCGCTGGGAGCTTTTCGACAGATTTACGTTGCACATTTTCTATAGTACTGTATGATAACTAAATAATTTAGAAGATGTTATAAATCTGAGATTCATGATGAATGGTGGTTATCATTGACCCTCTTGGCGAGCAGGGATTTAGCAGAGCCTCATCTGTCTTCGCTGATCACACCGTAGATAAGATAAGATCTCTCTTATTGGCAGCACAAGACCTCAACGTCGTCTTCATGTAAAACAAAAAGGGAAAATGGTCGAGATTGCTTTAGAACACGGGAAAATCCAACAATACTTTGTGCTTATAAACGGATGACGGTCCTTGCCTCTATGGAGCATGCCTTTTCTTGCTACACGGATCTTCCCTGGGGTATTCGATCTTGGGGGGATATATCAGAACACCTTTTACTGATCACAATATTCACGTTTAAAAAGACCAGAAGGTGAGGCTCTACGCAAGAAATATAGAATTAAAAGATTTTATATTTAAAAATAAAACAAAATAAGCGAAAGACAGAAAGAACCACCAGGCCACCACCCCATTTTTGCGAAAACCTCCTCAGAGGTTGACACCAGCCCCAAATACCCGGCCGAATGTTCGAGGGACCACACGAGCACCTAAGCAACCGGTTCACAGGGCTGTCCCCTCCTGCACCGGACCTACAATGTAGGATTTCTGGCCTCTCCAGCAACCCACCGTATAGTTGCCTTAGTGCATGGGTCGAGGTAACGCATGAGTATCCAGGCACTGACGAGGAGAGGGCACGCTCAGCCTTAGAAGTGGCAGGAGCGGCAGGGACCGTCTTTGGTATGCATTAGAAAAGGAGGAACCCAAGCCCACGGATGAGCGACATTGCGGATTGTCGCACATACCGTTGTCCCCGTGATTGTCACTCTGGGTTCCGGGGGCCCACCGTTGAAAGAATAATTCTTTCCACGGAGGGCAGGCACCGATGATACGGTGCCTTACACTCCGGCCCTATGAAAGGGAACGGATGCCGCCCGCAAAGAACAAGAGAGGTTTGCAGATGACACCGCCCCCTGCTCAGATTGTGCCACTATTAGCATTTTGGATAATGCCATGAAGAAGGGAAACATACATACCTATAGGGTTCTGGTGCCGGATCGACTATGGAATTCCCGGCAGAGCGCCCCTATGAAAGGGAACAGATGCCGTACACCCACCCGATAGAAAGGATCGGATGCCGTACATCCGCACACCCGACCCATGAAAGAGAACGGATGCCGCCCACGACAGTCTTGATGAGTCTTTAGACTGTATCTAAATTGAGCCAGTCCTTCACCAGTTAGTAATGTACGTTATAAAACGGGTTCGGGGAAAGCAGACATACCAATTGTCAAACCTCCCAACAGCCTTGCTTGTCCAATTGGACTCAAGGCCTGGTGATCATGATCACGGAGGCCAGGCCCACCAGATTTTATGGGCCTTCATGACCTTTGTCAGGGCACAAGGAGGACGACTAAACATTACTATTGGTAATAAGTTTAGGATCTAGGGGAGGGCTCATCGAGGAATAGTACATACCAAAGCCTTTCAGCTACCGACCAAGAATATGTCTGAGTAACAAAAGTCAGGATCAAAATCTACGGCCCAATGCACGCGCAGTACAAACCTGGGCCACCACCCACAGCCACCCCTATCACTGAAAGGAACTGTCAGTAAAATATAAAAAAAAGATATTGTGATGAAGGGGAGTTACCCCCACTACTCCAAACATCCGCATAAACTCCCCTAATATTCGAAATCAATATTGTGCATGTTGAAAATGGAATCGATACGATTCACATACCGGGCCTTCTCCTCACCGGCAACAAACAATTTGTGGGTCAGAATCCCCACACCAACAGCCACTTTGCGGCCTCCTACCACCACCGGCCGCAGATCGTTGAAGATCTTGATGCCTCCCGCCCTGGTAAGGCTGAGAGCCCACCCCAACGATTTCTCTGATTTCAAAGGGAATATGTTAGTGAACAAAGCAAACAACAGAGAACTCCGATAATTTTACTTACCAATGAGGTATCTGATTTTCCGAAAAATTCAAAAAAGGAAAACAAAACTCCCCTTATGGAGAAGGGTAGTGGACACAACAGTGTCTCGGGTTGTGCTTGCACCCCCCTGCAGGACCCTATGAGAGGGTAGAGCAATTGCCAGGGATCGGTGCTAAATCGAGATAATTACCAGTCATTAGCAAATGAAGAATAACGCAACTTCGGCAACCCATAGAACAATAAAAAAACAACAAGAAATGAAGATACACGATTGCAACACCAATAAAGAACGGGAAAAAAAATAAGAAAGAATAATTGAGGAGAGATAATACTTTACCTTAAATTTCCAAAGACACCCGGAGGATACGGCGGATCGTATCTTCCTTGATCCCCACCCCCCACTTAATTCCAATCGGGGAAGATGCACCCAGGCCCCATATCACCCACCCCACGAGGGCAAGGACCAATGATGGAGGCATCGGCAACGGTCGATGCTCCCCCACCTCCCGAATGAGGCGGTGTTTGTTGACCAGAACGATTCCGAGTGAGCGGCCGGGCCCCGCCAACCGTATCTTTAGATACTTGGTTGTTGACCACCCGCACGATGCTGGTGGGGACCCCGCTGAGACTCCCTGTTGGAGGCTGGTTTGTTGGCCAGAACGGTTCGGAGGAGGGATGAGGGGGGGGGGGGGCCTCTATGGAAGAGGAGCATTTGTTCCGAGAGTGAGGAGGAGGAGGAGGAGGAGGAGAGGGAGGATAGGAGAAGAGAGTAAAGTAATACCCTCGGGAGGAGAAAGGAGAGAAGTAAAGAGAGGAGAGGGAGGAGGTTAAAGAGGGGAAAGGAGAGAAGAACAAGAGTCGAATGGGGAGATGGTATAAAATTAAGGAGGAGGAGAAGGAGAAGGAGGAGGAGGAGGAGGAGGAGAAGGGTGGGCAGGTAAAGGAGGAGGGAGTGAGAAGAAGCAACACCAGCAAATTGGTGGAAGGAGGAGGAGAGGGATCGGTTAATTGTCGAGGATGATGCGAATCCTCTGACAATGGGACGGCGGGAAAAGAGGAAATTCATCATAGAGGATGATCAGATACCTCCCTTGATGAGACAGAGGGATGAGTATCGCGAGTCCTGCATTGATGAAGATGTAAGCTGGAACAAATGCTCCTGAACGCTTCTCTTTGATGATGATGAAAGTGGGGAGGAGGGAAGGAGGGAAGGGGAAGCAGGTCTAGGGGGAGGGAGAACACATCCGGTGAAGGTCCTTCCCCACAAGCTCAATCAGGGGTACCAAGAGGTCTTACACTAGGGCGGGCTCGGGAAGTACAAGCAGATATGGAATACATCAACGCAGACGGCCCCTGGAGGGGATTAAAGTAATGCGGAGGACCTCGACCTACTGATGCCATTATGGACATGCCTATATCGCCCCTTTATAACCTATCTTACAATTCCCACTGACCCTGATACAATCACCTTTCTGTACAGACCTTATCCATTCCCTCCATTCAACTCTTTCAACCTATTTGCCATAGTATAACTTGAAATATGACCCAGACACAAAGCTCCCAGCACACCCATATTCGTCAGCCACCCCCGAGCCGCACCTGCGTAACTGAGTGCATTGCAACTCAAGCAACATTCGTACGTCAGAGGGAGGTAAAATGTGACCGCAGGCACATATTTATGATCTGCGATGCAGCATTAGCACGGTGGCTCGGGTCGAACCGAGCTTGGCAGAGACATGGGTGTCTCCTAAAAGTACGACAGGATTTGATCTTATTTTAATAACTCTAACATAAATTAAAAATACTCTACTATTCTACTCTTTTCTAAGCAATGTTATTGGAGTTGTAGGGGTGTTCTCGCGGGGCCTCCACTGCTGATGGGCCCTGGCGGTTATATGGAAATGATCGTACTGCATGAATTCTTGACACAACGTAGTCGATCCTATTATCGATGTGAACCTATTTTAGAAGACCGTGGGAGAGCCTAATGGGTCTTCCCATCATTTTCAAACAGAAAATAAAGATAGCTTCTGCGTTCTCGTCCTACTTTCAACCAAGCTGAACTCTCCTCGCGCGGCGGTGCCAAGACGAGTGACCGGCTGTGACGCAGAGTTGCTCATCCTCTTCGATGAGCGCTTTTCCATCGCTCCCCTGATTCACTCCTCATTTCCCCCTCACGACGCTGACAGCTGTATAATAACTGATATAAGGAGATTTTAGCCAAATAGTAATAAACTCCAATGATTCTGCAATCGGCTGAATGATTATCGCAGCGCTCCCCCGAGCGTGGCTTTGCGGGTTAAGAGAGGGCGGAGAAGGGGGTGATGTTAGGAGAGGCATAGATATCGAACGGTCTTACAAATCTACTTGTCCGGTAAGGAGGAGAACAAGGTCTAATAAAAGGAGTCATTTCGCGCATAAGTGTGGTTGCCGAGGAGAGGGGAAGGGTCGGCGTTTGGTATACGGGAACGTGGTGGAACCAGAATAAGGTTCAAAATAAAGCCTCATAGTTTTCATTCACTTCCTGCCCTCCCTGCTGGTCGGCGCGCGGCGGTGCGGGTTCGGGGGATGACTACCCGCGGGAGACACGTAGCGTACTGCATTGTAAGCTGGGGAACAGAATCTATCAGGCTCGAGAAGGTGCGGGATCCGGTAGCTCACATAAAGGCGCACGTTGCCGTCGGGTGAATGGTGATGTAGCCAGGGAGGCCCCAGATCAGCGGTGGTCTTCACCTTCTGTCTCTCTCGGCCATCCACCTCTGATCCTTTTTGGCTTCCGCAACGCGCAAGTAAGGTAAGTTTCTTGCGCTACAGTGACCTTCAATGTGAAAGCTGATGGGGTGCTCGGCACAGAAGCAGTCTTTCATCCACGTCGTGGAGCATACACTACATTACACTCCACCCTGTTCCACTCCCCTGAGTCTCAACAACAAACCACACCTCATCAAAGTTAGTAAATAGCTATCCCACACTCCATCCAGCCCCCCAGTATTTCTCGCTAAGAAACCATAGGACCATCAAGATGTCGAACTACATCGGACCCGACGCCTATGCCGCTCTCCGCGACTACCTTCACCATGCCAAAGAAATCAGCGACGACCTTGGCAGGCTCCGTGCCGAGATCTTACACTTCGTTGCCCTAAAGCTCGAGATCTTCGAGAAATATCCAGAGCTGCTCCCGCGCAACAGACGCTCGCTACAGCGCGAGTGGGTGAAGCGTGGCGGCTACCTGTATAATGTGGCGAAGATGTACATAGCCGTCTCGGAGCGGCTCGGGGTGCTCAGGAGAAGAGAGGGCAGGATGCTTAGAGCTAGGTTGCAGTGTATCCAGTTGGAGAGGAACATGAGGAGGGAGATAACCATGGAAGCGGAGGCGGCGGAGGAGATGAGGTTGGAGAGGATGGAGATGGCGAGGAACGAGTGGAAGTGGACCCAGCATGGAAAGAACGAGAAGAAGGGGGAGAATCAGGAGGGGAACAAGAAGGAGGGGGAGAACTAGAATACGCATAGGAACATTAAGGGAGATGAGAAGCTGGAGCCTAGAGAGGTGATTGGAAGAAGGGAAATTGGGTGATATTGCTAAGTTCTGGAATAAATCTGCTTTTTCTTAAAAGTGTCGTAATTTCTAAAGATGTATGTCTAGTAGATGGAGGACCCTACCAGAGATATGCAGATCAGACTGCTGTGCTGTGTTCCCGGCAAAGTACCTTGAAGATATTACATGCCTTACCGCTCTCTTAGACAACCACTTTGTAACAACCACCTACCATATACATGTACTTATAGGGACCGTACACTACACATCGTAATTTTGAAGAGAACCCCTCTATCTCAAGCCCTTCCCTCACAAAAGCTAGGCCTACTGCCCTAAATCATCCAAATAATATGCGACATGACACTTCGATCCCAGCAGCTACATATAAAAAGCATCAAGAGGCGCACGCAGCAATACTGTGAACGAAATGAAGCTCCATGAGCTCGCCTCTTGTGGAAATCGAAGCTCTACCAACGACCGCGGGGTGTCCTAGTGGTAGGAGGTTACAATGATACACACCGCTCAATGGCCAGAGAGAATAGGCCTGGGGACCATGTGGGCATTCCTCACCTCTTCAAAATTAGGTTTCTCCAGCTCTGTAGGTTTGCCACCCAATGTACCGCAAGGGACAGGTTGATATGTGCTAGCTCACCCCCCAAAGATTGCTTACCCACGAATCTGTCTAGTAGGGGAGCTTCATGGGTAAACGAGTGTACCTGCGAAGCTTCAACCCTGCACCCTTTTCCTCATGGGTGGACTATATGCGTAGATACTCCGCTGCAGTCCGTTTCCAAAGGTTTAGTAGCTGTTGTTTAATCTACTACTAGTAAGGAAGATTTAGTAACGAGGGTGAGACTGTTCGAAAACGGACCCACCATCCGCCAGATTTCTCATCAATGATGAGCCCGTTCTCATGGGCTCATGAGAATGTCGGACCAACCATATTAATCAAGTCCGGTATCGCATAGATGCCACCATAAAAACTTCAATGGCCAGAATAACAGGCAGGTCAAGCTTTAGAACCAATCAAAACTGTAGGAAAAGGGTTGATACCACTGTCTCGAGACATCTCGGGACGTTTGCCTCAATCCTCGAGACCCAAAATCCCATGGGTTTCCGGGAAGGCTCAGCCTCATCCCCATCATCAGGAATATTGCGCTGAGGTAGGTGACATAAGCCCGTCAACATCAAGGTTTACCGCCCCGCTCACAATCCACCTCCAGCACACAAAACCAGCAATCACTACCGAGTAGCGTAGTGGTATAAACATCTGACATATTTCGGAGTGTCTGGAGTTCAACTCCGACCTGTAATGGATTTTAGGCACTACGATATATAATTGAGGGCCTCGCAGGTGCGTCATATTGTCCATACAGAATGGATAGACGCCTTACCACAGAGGAAGAGGGTTGTCCGACTTACTGTACCATGAATTTATTCCTCTGGAGGTAAGGGCGTAAGACTCCAGCTGTTTATCCTGTGCTACCCTTGGAATATCTTTCAAAGGCCTAAGGATAAACAGCTGGCGTAAGTCGATGCAGTTTTTTTGGAAAAATATGAAAATGCGAATATACTACTCTTTATCATTTTCTTCGAACCCATAAAAAGGCCCTAACTACTGTACTCACTTGTCCTTGTTTCTGTTTGGTGTCCGTTTTTCTTGCTGGTTGGGAATCTGAGACCCTAACCCTAACCGCTGATACCCGTGGTTCTTCACCAACTCTGGGTCAAATTTCGGATGGCAAGGAAAATATGGATGGAGGGAGGTAGTACTGATATTCAAGAAAGATGTAGTTTAAGTATATGAGCTTATTTCTTTGGGAGTGGATTCGTAGCCTAGAACGGATGGCCCACTCTACCACCGTAGAAAATGCATCAGGGCAAATGATCAGTAAATGCATCGAGTCGAGTCCGGAAAATGCATCGGTAATGCATCGATAATGGATCCCCAGTCCCAGGTAATGCATCAACTATGACCCGACCAGCAAAATGGGTGTATCCGGAATTGAATCAGGTAATCTATCAAGTAATGTATCGGCAAAGCCGTAGCCACTGTAGCACCCGGGAATATTAATGTATCAGGCAATGGACCAGGAAATGTATCGCGGGTGCGGTTGCCACTGAACGACTTTCTAGACGACTTTCCAACCGCTCTCCACTATATAGACCTCGTGCTGATGGGCGGGATCGAACTCCTACGGTTCTTAATACCCAACCCAGAGGTTACCATGTGCGCCATAATATTTATACAAAGGATAATATTCATGTACTACTGAAGTATAGGCATCTAGTGACGACTTTCCCTAAACATTTCCTGCGGGAAATCCGTCTGCAAAATCGTCTAGAAAATCGTTCAATCACAACTGCACCCGAGATACATTTCCTGATCCATTGCCTGATATATTTTATTCCCGGGTGCTAGATTAAACAACGACTTTCCCGATACCTTTCCTGATACATTACCTGACACATTTACTTTGCCAGCTACCACAGCCGGCACCAGACGATTTTCCCTACAATTTTAATGACAACTTTAGCCGCAATTTCGTCAGTAGAATCGTTGGACCGGCGATTAAACAGAGGCCTCGACGTGTAAGGCATCAATCGGTATATTTAACTGACGATTTATCTATGGGTAATGCATCAAATGGTGCATTTTTCGTGGTGGTAGAGCCATTAACCCTCAATATGATCAGGAGATACGAACATACGCTTGTACTGGTGCTCGGAGGCCGTTGATGTAATATGAACAAGAAGCAAGAACAAAAATCTGGTTTATGATTCTCATGATAGGGGTTCTTGCCATTCTCCTTTAGTTGTTTTATGGACGGTGGGAGAGCGGTATTCTAGTTATACATATCATAAAGGAGAATCATTCCACTAAAACAGGGGGTTAGTAGGGGGTATGACTGCGGGGCACAACTTGGCTAGTTCTAGTACTATCCAACGAGTGGAATGCCCAAAGCGGTAGACTTTGAAGGTTATCGGATTTCATCCATCACACGTTTTACCGGCGATCTGCACCTGCTTTACCTCCGCGTCTGGCCTCCACAATCGAGCTGGCTCCATGAGCATACTATTATGCTACACCATGCACCATCCTCTTTATAACACCTTGTACCTCGCAAAAAGTGCCATCATAGTATTCACATCATCCCCATTTCACAACCTCCCGCTCTGGTAGTAATGTTCTACTTCACACTCGACGGCCACGTCGAAAGGCCTGACGTCTCTCCGCCACCTGAAAACCTCCAACCTCCGGTTCCCATGCGGTTTGATGCACGTCCTCGAATTCCAACAACAATCACCGCAGAGCTTCAACAATGGCTAGTGCTTACCACTACACCGACAGTCCCGTACACACCTCCAGCGAACCTTAGATCTCGCGCTCATAACTCCTCCGCGGTGGTCACAAATGCGGGTACAGAGTGGCTAGTTCTCACTGCGAAGGCCGTTCTCCCTCCCACCAGCGCCGCACCCTCCACCTCCGAGCAGTCAAAAGCGACACCATCAGGAGAAGCCCTGGCAATGTTGGAGGATAGGATTCTAGAACCATTCGTCCCGCACCGTCAGAGGTCGTTCTCCAGCCTGTTAGCAACTGTAGTAGACGGTGATAAAGGGGAATATCAAAGCCTCGGTACCCTCCACCTCCGAGCGGCAAAAACAATTGCCGTCAGGAGAGGTAACCGCAATGCTGGAAGATAAGATTCTAGAACAGTTTGTTCCTCACCGTCAGAGGTCCTTCTCTAGCCTGTTAACAATTGTGGTGGGGGGTGATAAAGGGAAGAATATGGCGGGCGTGTTTTCGTGTGGGAAATGCTATGATATGGTTGGTGCCGGGGGTGTGTGCTTTGCTTTTCTCGAGAGGGCATTGCTGTCGCTTCATTGACACCTTAGTCGGATATGCCATGGGGGCGTTATCGTGGTACGGCATCTGTTTGGTGGTTTGCCGGATTGATCTTTTAGTTTTTAGTTAGCAGTAATGAGGCATTGATTCGACTAGCTGCAATCCAATTGACATATAAACTGTTGAAACGCTAATCTTTCCACGACGTGACTCGGTCTTTTGAAAATCCTTTTCTAGCTGGTTCAGCTTGAGGTTCCATATGTCATGAGCGCCATTTCATCCTACGCTTTCCATTTAGCTTTTCTACCAATTTAGAGCGTAATACTACCGACTACTACATTTTTCTTTTGTTCTGCCTAACCTCAGTCCAAACAGCTCAACAAACACAGCAAGCTCAGGATTCTATGTTCATCACCCTTCTCCCACTCCCGGCGTCATCGACATAGTAAAGCTCAGCTGCACGTACCTGAATAAATACGCCTCATTTACGCATCGTCCAAATAATTGTCTCAACATCCGACACCGGAAATATCCTCGTATTGCTTTCAGCTTATTTAATATAATCCCACTCATACCTTAGCACGCAAAATGTCCAACCTCCCGTTTCCCCGTACGCGCCCACCCTCGGCACTGGCTCCAATTGAAGAACACCCAGGCCAATCCCTCGACTTCGCAATCCACGACCTCCGGACCGATATCCTCACGCGCCTCGACCTGTTACGCCCTCAGCTCGAAGCCATCGAAGAGAAATACAACGAAATCTTCGAGAGAAGTGCCGACCTCCGGGCGTACGTCTTCCAGCCTGCGAAAATGTTCGGGCGTCTCCAGATCATCCTGCGACGGAAGGTTATTGTGGAGCCGGAGGAGTGGAGAACGGTGTTGATCCTGAGGGCGAATGTGACAAATATGTTGGAGGAGCTGAGGAATGCGAAAGAACTCCTGAGGACCGAGATTGACCACTTATTGTGGTCTTTGCCGAGGCAGGCGGATGTGGAGGGGCCGGGATATTTGAAGCCGTTAAGTGTGGCGGTGGTGTCTCTTGGTGCGGAATCAAACATATCTGTGTTAACCCTGGACCCGTTGGCGAGCACCGGAGGGGGGTGGATTTAACACACCTCCCGATTGTTTAGAAATAATACCTAGTAATTTTCGTGTTATGAAAATTCTTTGCTCTCCCCCGGAATATGGTCTTGGGGTCTCGGATTATGAATATTGATAGAGGAAGGGCAAGATGAAGTGCAATGCATGCATCCCGAGGCCTCCAATAAGAGGCCCTTGCCCAATGATGCGGTGCAGCTGTTCTAGTAGGTTTCGGCCATAAGATCCCACTCGGGAAATGGTCTTGTCAATCCTCAAGACGGTGATAACTGATACAAACCTACCAAGCGCTATGCCCGCCCATTGAAACTTAGAATCTAGCTAAGTTAACCGGTTTGGTAAGCAGAATAATATTTGTACCTTATTCTAAGTTTAGGCGCGCTCGGGGTCGTTTAGTCGGCTTGACAATTCCTTGACCATTGTTCTCCCAGGCTAGGTAAGAGTTATTAGTTCGATGCTGTCTCGATGATAGTGAAAACAACCACCAACCTTGAGGTAAGAGACCTGAGGATTTTTTGACGGTCCTAACAGAGCTTCTATATTTGTCTTTGCGTCACAATCTCATGACAGACATATACTGTGGCCCACTATGTGGTAAGGTTTAGGGTGCTAAGAATCCTCCTAGCCATTCAATAATCTATTGGCCTATCTTGAAAGTTAAAAGACGAAGTATACCCAGGAGATATTCGAGGTACTCTGTGTGTAACTTGAACCCTAAGGCCGATATAAAAAGCGATATAAGAACTACTGTCATCCCCATCATCATCAGTATCCCATCTCCAACCAAGCAAACAAGACTCCGAATCCGCCATTAAATACTAATAGTCTAGATTATCAATATTACGCCCTATACAATAACGATGGTAGATATATCTTCCAACGATTCAGAACCCACCTTTGACAACCATATGGGACGTATTCAGCGTCTCAGGAGTAAGATGGAAGACCTCCGGTCAACACGCAAGCTTTGCGAGGAGGACTGTGTCATGTGGGACCGTATGGTATACAATCCTGAGGGGTTCCGTGAGACTATAAAGGGTATGATCAAGAAAACTATCATCTTGGATGAAGCCGAGTGGGAGAGATGTACCCGTCAGAAGGCAGGATTGACAGCGAGAATTAAGGAAATCAATGAGAGGTTGGTGTTGCTGCAGGGGAAGATGGATCGATTGTTATTAGGATTGATGCGTAGAAAGCCCGCAGCCGGTGGAGAGAGCAGCAATCTGGCCGAATAGTTAGGACTTACTGATATGCATCTAGACATGGAGTGCAGGGGGACGAGGAACGCTAGACTAGATTAACTCAGCTCAATAGACTGGGACTTACCGAATTACCAGACTTGACCTCGTTCAAATATGAGACATGCGCCTTCAGACCTCCGAAACGCCTATTCAGTTCTGCTATCCCGCAACTCATTTTGTACGTTTTTCAAGCTTCTAACGTTTTAGACAATTGTCTCACAGACCCGAGCTTTCAAGACCTTAGCTCTCATTTGATAAACACCTGTTCCTTTCTTACTCCTCTGACAACCTTGGGATTTCCCGTGGAAAGATGTTATACTAGCATCATCGCGTTTGCTATTGTTCGGATTAAAATATCTGCGGATCGTCTTTATGTTGGCCTTTGTCCTATATTTATATGCTGCAACCCTATGCATGTGGGTACACCTCTCCGTTTACTTGTGTTTTGATACGAGAAGAAAATTAAAGACCCTGCCCTCCTTTTCTTAGCTACCTTTTTGTTAAACTTTCAACTTTTGAATTATCTATTTTCACAATACTGAACCTACTACTATGGCAGACCTTACTTTACTATGATGTGGTCGATAGCGTACTGAAAGGTCCAGCAAATTCAATTTTCATTTCTGGATCATAAGATTCGTTCCGGTCGATCATATATTAGCAACAAAGAGATCACTCCTCAGGTTCAACTTAGTGAGCTCTGTCCGAATATACAAAACGGAAGTGCGGAGAGAATAGTCAGTGTCACCAAAATAAAAGATAGAAGACTGCTGTCATTATTACTCTAAGGGTTTTGACTGAGGGTAGAAACCAATGCCAAGACCAAACACAGAATGTTACGGCCA
This sequence comes from Morchella importuna, assembly GCF_003444635.1. Lineage (NCBI taxonomy): Eukaryota > Fungi > Ascomycota > Pezizomycetes > Pezizales > Morchellaceae > Morchella > Morchella importuna. The sequence continues at coordinate 751,062 of NW_025763399.1, read as the reverse complement.
TAGAATGTTACCGCCTTAAATACCGACTTATTTCACCGAGCATTATTTTTATATCTTTCCCTTAGTCTCTATTCGTTGTCTCCAAGGTATCAACTCACAAGGAAAAGATGGATACAAAACATCACAGCACTGATGGCAATACCAGTAAGTCCATCCAAGAACCATAACTTACTTTTCCAAATTCTAATAAAGAGCAGCTCGAAATGGTCTGAGCGGGACCCCAGTGAACAGGCCACGGACACGCCGGACTCCACAGCACACGCGGCATGCAAGTTTCTCATCTCGCGGTAAATTCTCGATGGACCTCAGTGCTCGACTGTCACGAATTAGCATCAAGCACGACAGACCCAACGCACTTGACGGAATACCGCGTATGGGGCACCGTCTATCGCAGAGATCAAGCAGGAACAAAAAAGCCGCTTACGGCGTTGATGCAAACGAATTTACCTCCGCCCTCCGTGCTAAGTTGGAGAAAGTGCAAGAAGAGCAAAATGTGTTGGTGGAGGATGATCCAGCGCAAAGCAGGATTCTTCGTTCTCGTCTCGTCAAGTTGGTAAAGGTTCGCGAAGATCAAAGGTTACTCGAGGAGAGTGATTCCATGGCACCTGCTCTGTCCAGTTCGCATCCGGTTGTCAAAGGTAGCCTCAGTGCTCAACCAAGTTGGTTACCTCTTCTGAGAATATTAATTCCTATACTAATGATAATTGGATAGGCAAAATGCTCAAAGATCATAAGCAGGATGATATTGACGCTGCCAAAAAGGCGCAAGCCAGCAACGATAACAACAACGAGCCAGAAGAGTTTAACAGCATCGTTGTCCGACATAAAAGAGAGACAACTCTCAGCAGTGCAAATAAAGCGAAGAAGGAAGATCCTACTCCCACCCGCCACAAGCACACCACCGGATCCCTGTCCCACACTGCGGAGAAACAGCTTACGATCCAACCGGCCGGCGATAAAGATGGGGGAACCTCCAAAGAAAACGTGAGAGTGACCCGGGCCGCTGGAAAAAAACAAATACACGCTACTGTAGGAAAGACCCGCGCCACTATGATAAAACAAACCCACGCCGCTGGAATAAATCAAACAACCCGCGCGTCTACGATGAAGCAAACCCGCGCTGTTGCAACAAAACGACCCACCCTCGCTACTACGGTAGAGCAAACCCGCGCCGCTGCAACGGAACAAAGCGGTGCTGTTCCCACAGAAGCCACCGCCGAAACGGAAATGGAGAGTATCGCCAACTTTACTTGCAAATGTGGATCCGACTACATCCTCCTCGCCAGATTCCTCAAGCATCAGAAGACGTGCACGATGGGTATGAAGAAGCTTCATTAAGATGTGACGATCCGCCAGGTGCTCCTGGGGTGTGAAGAGTTTTGTTTCACTTTGTATGTCGCTCTTTACCCTACCTTAGCTAGTGTTGCGCTTGGTTTACGTTTTCGTTCCTTTTTCGGTCATGTTCATCATTCCCGTTCGGTTTTACAATGCCTTTTTATATCCCAGCTCACTTTATTCTCAACTTTCCTTTACAATCCCCCGATAGAAAAATGGCCATCTGAGTAGATGAGAGAAGATGAGAGGGAGAATCTATTGTATCATGTCTTCGTGTATCCTACTTTATCATGCTATATGCATATTCAATTGGTTCATCTACAATAAAACTGTCTCTACTTATAGTTATCGCAGTGCTTTGTTAACGCCTTTCATATAGCCACCCTCGTAGTCTAGCATGAGAGGAAAACAAACATTACAGCATCAAAGATGGTAAAAGAGGTTGGTCTACATGTAGGTTCCGGTCAATTCTTGTCGCATAATACAGTTCATTATTTACATCACCCCGGGAGAGACCATGGTCGAAATTCTCGTGAGCCAGGGGAGCTTCATCTCTTCGACGGTGTATCAAGAACATCACAGTTTGATATCCTCAATTTTAATTCTATTTCATCACTTTCAAAGCTCGGATCTCGGAAGTGGATAGGTCTCGGCTTTATATTGTCATGTATGTCACTCGGAGATTTCCGGAAACTGGATAGAAACATTCACTACTTCAGATGAGAAGCAAAAACTCGGAATGTATTCTCACCGGGTAGTCTAAACAGGATCCGGCGATAATCAGCAGCATGGATCACGTAAGCACAGGTTTTCGGTGGTCTTTCAACGCTGCATTACACAGCTTACGCTTTGATACAAAAAAACGCCGATCTTGAAATTTACGAATCATAGAGTGTCACACGAATCTATATCGACATCCTCCTCCACACTCTCAATTAATGTTAAAAAGCAGATGGAAGCCCCCGCTAAAGGATATGTGGCTGCCAAGCCTCTCATATAAAAAATGCACCCCGTAGTATAAAATAGAGAATAGAGCCGTACATCATAGTAGGTTGAGTCCCGAAAAGATGACAAGGCTTGTAGAGAATATTCGTTTTGGTTCAAAAGATACGCTAGTCGACGTCCGATTAACCCTCAATATTCTGCCACCTCCGTAAATACATGTAGCCCTCAGAAGACTGAAGATAAAACAAAAGATGAACATGGATTCTCTCATCGGGGAAGCATATTACTAACGCCATGAATTAATGCTCAAAGCTGTAGTCACAGCTACCCGCTTTTGCGTGCGGGTACTACTTTCAAAACATACTTCGGGATCGGGTTAGACTGCCAAGCCATTGAGGCTCAACCTTCGGACCTTATGTGATGATAAGTTAAGAATATTGGTTCCTGATCTTACACAGGATGGAGTTGCGTGAGTAAAAAGGCCACTTGTTCTATGTAAGTTGATATTAGGTAGTGGACATTAGCGTATTCTGGCCTAGTCCCTTATATTAGCTTTCATTTCTAGTTGCGGCGTCTGACCTCCGCGGACTAAAGATCAACCGCGTTCTGCTGATATGTTTTTTCGGGCTCCTTAGATCTATGTTTGGAGTGTAGTGATTTTACGGGAATTCCTTCTTTCTCAATTGAAAATGCCGAGGTGATGCATGTAAGCAAGAAATATGTTCCTGCGAGAAAGGCAACCAATACGGGATGTATTCACACCTCCGGGTTGGCAACTCCCGTTACGCCTCGAGAGGAATATCAAGGGGAATCACCCCTTCCTCGCGCACGAAGAACAAACCGTATTTGGGAGCGAATTGACAGGAGAGAGAACGGTTCTGGAAGTGAAACTGCCGAAATCTAGGTCCAAAAAAGGTCAAGTGGGTCACCTCCAGCGTACCCAGTAGAGCCTGAATCAACTCCGTAGGACTCTACACCAGTCCCGGAGTAAACCAGGAACTGAAGCAAATGCAGCCATCGGCAAATTACAATGCCCCACAACATTTCTCCAATATGCAGGTACGTCGGATTTCAACAGGGATCAAGTTCAACTTGCTCTCCCTAAAGGATATCTCCCTAGCTTGGTATAATAGAATGCTTGGTTGCTCCGTTGCCCTGGTGATGGACCCTACGGAACACCAGCTTGTCCCTATAGAGCTATGTAAACAATCCCCTCGCCGGAGGACAAGGTCCAGAGTAATTGATGTCTGAACAAGATCGTAATCAAGACTGCTCAAAGTATTTAACCTCCTACTCATTCCAGTATGCAGCATCCACTATGTCCGGCAGTGGTACACCTTTTGACCTAGTATGAGGCATTTCTCATCTCACGAAAATAGCATACATTTTCTACCTCCAGCTACCAGAAGCCCCCTCTAGTGCCAGTAAACAGATGGCAGAGCCCACCCTACATTCAATGACCCTCCATAACTCCAAGTCTCTTCCACTACTCCTCTCTCCCCATCAGACGAGTTGGCAGTTGACTACTTCACAGTATCATCATGGAGGAGATCGACTTTACTCCCAACGCCAGAGTCAGATACCTGGGTGAAACCCGTGGCATGTGCCCAGAGCAGCACTCTGCTCTGGAGTTTGTCGCCGAAACGATTGTGCAGGTTGCCCGAGAAGCTGGTTGGTGAACATCAGATAAAGACATGAATAAAACACCAGATTATTGACAGTGGTTTAGCGAATGGTGGCATACCCTATCTGGAAGGTCCATTCGCGGCGAGATCATTCGTCAACAGATATCGCCTTCAAGCTGGCATGGATCGTATTACAGGTATATTGCAATTATGATTCACCTCTCTACTTCGTGTGCTAATGATATGCAGGCCATATCACTGACAATTCGTCGGTCAACTCGATGCCAAAGAAATATTTGGCAAACGGGGTCTCCGCCGGTGAGCAGGGCCAAGGCTCTAGAAATGAGGCCTCATCTCATCAACGTACCAGTAGAGGGTCCAGAACTCATAGCTCGGATGATCAAAGCGGTGAGCTTCACCTCTAATTTCCTTTCTCAAGAATACTCAAAGAGTGCTAACCTCAATCTGCCAGCATCCGACCACCCTAGGGGTGAAGGAATGAGAATCCGCGGGATAGCCAACGAATTTTCATTTGGCCATGAGAGAGACGTGAACTCGTTCTCCACCAAGCCAGGGTGTTCCTCGCCAACTCTCAGTAGCTATGAAGAAGAACCTAGATGGGAAGGTGAGTAATTATACTAACTCAAAGATATGATTATAGTGGTTACTGACCTCCAACCTAGAGTCTTATATCGCTCATCATTCCTCTCCCCCGATGAGGCAGCTCCAGGTTCCGGAAACATACATGAGCGACGAGCGCCCCGTCAATAGGAAGGGAAAGAAGGACCGCCTTTCCCATGGTAGCAAGCGTGTTGCTGTTATTCCGCATTGTTGCAGGTGCTTGGAAGAATTTCCCGATAAGGACACGATGCACAGGCATGTCCGTAATGGGGTCTGTCGACAAGCAGAGTATAACAGGAATCGTCGTTACTAGACTACGCAGCTGTGGATAAACGGTACGGCTCATCAAATTTGGTCAAGTTCGTTTGGTCGTTTTGTCTTTCATGTTATTCCGCTGCTGTACTTAGTCGTGTTTGGTGTAACGAGCGAAGGTGCTCTAAATAAAATCGTACACAAAGAATGTCCGAGATGCAGAAGGAAAAGAAGAGAAGCCCGGTGAGTTGACGTTGTATGTGCGATGAATCAGATGCCACGTAAGCAGCTATTATTCTACCAGCCCGCATGAATCTCTAGCAAGTTCCGTTCTAGATGCAATTACGTATGCCGCGGTCCCGAGCTCAAAGCTGTCTCGCTTGTCGGAAATTCAGTCTAAGGAGGACCCAGGCTCTTTCATTTGTGCACATGCTCTACGATTAAAGTACGATCACAGTGTTTTTCCTCTCCTCTTGACAATGTCTGTGCTCGCAGGGCGAAATAAAATCTACACAGCTCTGCGATAAAGTGAATTTTAAACAACTCTATCCCTCCCCCGCTAGATGCTAACATAGGCAGGAGAAATCGGTACAATGCTTTAATCACAAATTTCTTTATCTATATTCGATTGAACACCCAAAAAATTTAAAAGATTATACAATTCTCAAGGGCCGACTCTATTCCTCTTGTAATCCTGCGCGTCAGCTGTACTCTGGGAAAATAATGATCGCACGGTAGCATTAGAGCAGATCCTTTACTAATGACCGATTAATCTAGTTTTACTTTTACCTTCCGGATTCACCATGCTATGCTGCGCATTCGCCCGCAAAGCCGTACCTCATGGATCATCACTCGTTCTTGGTGTTCGGGACTGGAGCTTTGAAGGTACGTGTTCACTACGTGGTATCTCAAGTATCCAATAATGACACTGTAAGAGTTATAATAGCAAGTGGGGAAATTAGCTATCACCATACACCAGCCAGGGGACCCTCCGTCCTTTTGACCTCGACTTCGCTGTAACTGTACTCGTATTTCTTATCCTGCCTTCACGGCCCAAGGTACATCAAAATGGTTTCTCCTACTAGTCATGTTCTTCCTGAGCTCTACCCGCCTGAGGCTTCCGAGACTGCAGTCACCAATGACGCTCCACCAAAAACTCCATCCACTTCCCCGACTCTGGGTGTCCTCCCAGTACTCTACCCGGCTGAATCGTCGGGCACTGGAGTCACCGGGAACGCCGCACCAGAGGCTCCTCTCACTGTCAGAGAGTCTCTTCTTCCCGAGTTTTTGGAACCCCAGCCATATCACTCATATCCGGAATATGCTCCTTCCAAGTATTGGGGGGCTATTCCACGTGAGCATCCAGAGCTCCGGCCATACCTTGCACATGAACCCTCCACCAACGAAGAGGGGCTTCTTCCGGAGTATCCGAAACCCCAGCCACACCCGAGAAATGCTCACTCTACCCTCGGGGAGGCTAATAATGCCCCACCAGAGGCTCCCTCCACCGACGGAGAGGCTCCTCTGCCCGAGTTCCTGGAACCACAGGAGTATCACTCATATCCTGAATATGCTCCTTCCAAGTACTGGGAGGCTATTCCGCGCGAGCATCTAGAACTCCGGCCATATCTTGCACATGCATCCTCCACCGAAGAAGAGGCTCTTCTGCCGGAGCATCTGAAACCCCAGCCATATCCGAAATGTGCTTCCGCCACCACCGGGGAGGCTAGCAATGCCCCACCAGAGGCTTGTTCCACTCACAGAGAGGCTATCATGCCAGAGGACCTGGACCGTCAGCCAGACCCTGAACATGTTGCATCATCAAGCAATCTATATTTGCTGAACACTCCCACTAGCACTATCAACAAAGCTGGTGAAGAGCAACCGGCGCCAGAGCCCTTTGTAAAGAGGGGCGCACCCAGTCGTTTGCACCTAGTGGGTGAGAAAACGGTGCTAAGGTGCCCAGTTGCTTGCGGGAGGATATTTAGGGATGACACCGCGGAGGGGGCAAGGAATAAGTTGATCAGCCATACGAGTTACTTCTATAACCAGGTTAAGATACATGAGAGGGATGGGGTCCCGATTATAGATAGTATGATGAGGCATGCGGAGGCGCATTTGGAGCAGTTGAAGTGGGCCAGTGAGTATATTTCATATCTGTAATGCGGGGCGAGAATGTGGGTTTGGAGGGGTTGCTAACGGTGTACTGCAGGAGCGGGAGAGGGTGCCGGGGAGGTTTAAGAATACGGCGAGGAGGGTGGTGTATGGATAGATTGTATTGGTAGGGGTGCGGGTGTATGCAGGTGCATGACTCCGCAATGAGGGGTTTGTTCTAAGTCTTAGTAACTTGGCGGTCAGAACAGTGTTCGACTGAGCACCCAGGGTCAGGAGGTTTCTTCTGAGCACGAGATGCTCATAACTATAGAAATGGGATCCTGAGAATAGCTCACCGGATCCAAATATTTGTACTTGTATTTATGTGTATTCACCCAACGGCCAAGAGGTTGAGCATTTCATAGCTATTACAATAATGAAATCCCACCACCAGCAGTAATCTGTGCAGCGGGTGACGAGCCCTCAAGCATTTGAGTTTATCAATTCCATATATTTCTTCACGCTTCGGTCCTATCATTTTAATTTTTTCACAGTCATGGTAGAGATATGGGGAGTATAATAACAGTAATTGGGGCATGCGCTATTGTTGTGCTTGCGTGTTAACACGCTGTACTATCGACACGGGCGGGACGTATTCTTCGGAGGAGAAATGCAAATTACACGTAGATGTGGTTAGAGGGGGGCCTCCAACCTCCATCCTTTCATTTCCCAGGTCCACCAATGCCCAGAATCCATTGTCTCTTTCCTCCAACAGTCTGACCTCCAGCCTTCCCACATTCCCAAAACAGGTGTGCCATCTCGCCAACATCTGAAGTTTCAGCTTGAACCCTTCGCGTGATAGTTGAAACCTCGATACACCAGCAGCCTTTCCGGACTTTCTATCTCTGTTGACGAAAAACAGGTTCCCATAACAAAACACACTCACCAACGCCACCATGTCAAGCAACTCTGCCACCCGCCCCGTCTTCCCCGAGTTCAACCTGCCCCCCACCGGACACCCCCCAGGCACCCGCGACACCGCAACGCAAACCACACCCACCGAATCAACGAGCCCGACTGCCAACAAAGAGGACTCCCCACTCCAGCCTCAACAAAGAGAACCGTACTCTAACGCAGAGCTGTACAACGGCACCCTCGCTCCCAACAGGCCTAGCACAGCTACAGCCGCCGGGAGTGAGACCTGGCCTCCTCCGCCTGAGTTAGCGGAGCTAGACGAGCTCCTCTGCCCGGTCCCGCGCTGCACGGAGACCTTCATGCGCGGCGATAGCAAGGCTTTGATGGATCACCTGCGCGGTTACTGGGCGCGTGTGGAGGAGGTGCGCAGGCGCGGGGTGCGGCCGGGTGTGTTTGAGGAGGCGCATGCGGTGGCGTATTATCTGGAGAGCAGTCTTGACGGTATGTGTTGTCTTGGTTGGATCTTGAGCTGCGGTTTGCTGAGTTGAGTTTGGTTGGGTTGGGTTGAGGGCTAACGTGTGGTGCGGCAGAGGAGCGACAGGACGGTGGAGTGCGGCGGCGGGAGGATGGGGAGGAGAAGCGGCGGGGTAGGGAGGCTTGGGCGGGGGAGGTGGACGGTGGCGATGAGCGAGGGGAGGGTGGAGATAAGGGAGGGGAGGTGCAGTCGTGAGGTGGAGTGAGAGATGCTGAGAGATGTTTATTACGACTACAGCGCTGGAGAGGTATCAGGGATGAGGGAGTGGTGTGCTAGTTTGTTGCGCTCTTCCCGTCAGTAGTTGACATAAGACGCCTATGATTCGATACAATTGTTCATTTTAATGAGAGAGTACTCGCGCGTTCATCGCGCGCCCCGCCAAAATCATTGACCACGGACCACGAGGGCAACGAAATTGATCACGAAGACAGCCAAAATTACCACAACAAAAATTTGAATAACAAAATAAGTAAATATATGAATAGTAAATTGAATAGTTTTAACCTGGGGATAAATTCTTCCCTTTCTGCCTCTCACATTCTCTTGATCTGCTATTGATCTCCTCAATGAGATGGTTTGTCTTCTCCATAGGAATAGCATTCCATTCCACTATCCAGGCTCTCTTTGCCGCCTCTTTGGTAAAAGGAAATGGTCTTCTATCTGATATCTTCTTTCTAATCATATTCCAAGCAATCTCGATAGGGTTGAAGTCAGGTGAGGCTATTCAGTGTTAGTGCAGTGATTCTTGGATTTGATATCAAGAGCGCGGGCTTACAAGCTGGCCAATCTATTTTCTTAATACCCATTTTCTTATAATACTCTTGAACATGATGGTGACAATAGGCGCCGGCTCCATCCTCTATTAATATAATTTCGCCTCTTTCTCCTATTGCTTCTGACTCGTTCATTTTCATATAAAAAGGGTGAAGAATTGGTTTGATGATTTTTTCTGTATAGCGGAAACAATGAATTCCTCCCTTTTAATTTTTTACCCTAGTGAGCTGCTTTTTATGGTTTGCTGGGTTTGGAGGACGGCCTCGAGGGCGTTGGCCTTTAGGGAGAGTTTTCCGCCTTTCTGCCTCTGCCTTTCTAAACTGACTAGCTGCCTTCTCAACTGATGCGGGCTGAAATGACAGGATAGTAGCTGCCGCCTCCTTCTCTGCTTCAGCTCCTTTTTCCCATATGAAATATGGACAGTCCTTGCATGCCACATTATATATGATCGCTCCCCAAAACATGATTTGGACCTGTGCAGGCCTTTCCCGATCAACACATTCATCATCCCATTTCTCATTGCCATTTCTGATAACACGTTCGGGGCCATAATGTGCCCCTACTATCAGGTACATCTCATCTGTCCATATCCACCCATCCCAGGATCCTGCGATAGGCTTATTTTTGAGTTTGACAGCGAAATTGTATCGGGCTTCGATATTTTTGACACTTAGGTTTGGCTTCCGACATGGAATGTGTTGACGATAACCTGCCTCCATCAATATTTTGATAAATCAGGAAGTAGAAATCTTGAAGGGGCATTCACGAGCCAGATGGGTGAATGGTTTCCGCCGTTGTGATCCGTCGCGTGTCGCGAGTTGAACCATGGCCTGTCGTTGTTCTGAGTTGAACTTTTGAGGGCGACCGCGATTAGTAACAGGGTTTAGGTTTGGGTCAGGGGTTGGATCGTGGTTTTCTTTGTTCTCTTGGGCATTTTGGATCGCATGTTTATAGATGTCGCTAGCAGTTTGAATTGGTACTCCGATTATTCTTGCGATTTCGTGATATTTATGCCCCGCTGTCTTCAGTGCGATGACAGCACCTCTCTTGCCAAGATCTGTGTGAGGATGTCCCTCTCTTGACCGCTTAGCCCGCCTACGAGCACGGGGCTTAACCTCTGCCTTTGATTTCCCCCCAGCCATTTATTCGGGCTGGTCTCGGCGTTGTTGGTTGCGTGCGTGGTCAAAAGTTCACAAGTTTTGGCGGGGCGCGATGGTTGTCATCCAGCTTTTCCGACCATTTAATGAACGCGCGAGTATATGGTATTAGTCAAAGTGTAATTGCGTTAGGGTTAGGTTTTCTCTAGAATATGAATCTCGCCCTTGCCTGAGTTTACATATATTACATAGAAAGTAGCGAGAGTTGTATAAAGGCAGAGCATTATCGCACAATTCTTGTAGATTCGATGATGTTATCAGGAATAATTTCCATTACGTTATATGTTTTGCAAAGAATATTGCAAAAGAATATACAACTCGGATGTTGTACAAATCCCACCCCTTCTACAATCGAAGTCAACGTACAACCTATCCTCGGTGTGCTGCGAGTGTGTGTTTCGGGCCGGAAGTTGTATACTACTCCCGGGGTTACCACGAATGCCAAGACCCCCGCCCACCCGCCGACACCACCGCTACCCAAAACACTGCGTTTCTTTTCTTTTGTACATTTTCTTCTGCTTGTGGATTGTACTTCTTTGAGGGATTCGTTTGCTTTTCTTTTCTTTTCTTTTCTTTCCTTTTCTTGCTCGGGGTTAGGTTTCTTTACGCCATAGTGTAAACTGCACGTGGCCATTCTGTACCTAGAATCAGAAATGAAATGACTTCACACACAGACACACACACCACGAATGCCAAGACTAGCTGATAAGATTAGATGCACAGCTTATCGGATCTCACTTAAAAATTTGCATCCCACCCGTGGGGGAATAAATATCGCACACAACAATAAAAACTCTTCCTATCTTTTTGAACTGAGAAAAACGACTTTCTTCCTCGCATCCCCGTATACCCACCATATCGCCTACAACTATCAAACCAAAGCCCTTACAACATTTTAATTCTTACCTTTGTCCCCATGCCCATGGCCTTACCGACCTTTTGCGCCTACATCTCAGCCCCTTCGGAGGGTGGGGTTCCTTTGGCATTTGTGACAAATAAGATGTTATCGTTTCCGTTCTCTAAGACGACAAAGGGACTTCAGCCCCACGAAAGATGCGTTCAATTTTAGAGTTACAATCATGGCGCGTTCGGTGACTTCCTGATACTTCTTGTCCTCGCTGCCGCTATGGATTATGAACAATATCATCGTAGGGTGGGGTTCCTTTGTTGATGGAGAGGAAGGAGAAGTTTTATTTCCCGTCCCCAAAAACGACAAAGCGGCTTCAGCCTCACAAAACGATGCGCTCAATGTTAAAGCTACAATCATCTCGCCTTTAGTGACGTTTTGGTACTCTCATCTCGGCTTTGGTTATAAATGCAATCTTCGCAGGGTGGGGTCCCTTTGTGTCTTTTGACTGGGTGGAGTTCGAATTGGCTAGTCGAGTGATGCAAAAGAACTTCAGCTACACGAACGGTGAAATCTACATTCCCAATAACCAGATAAGTGTTTTTTGACCACCATATGGGGTTATCTGTGGGGCTAGAAAGCGAGAACGCCGCGACATTTCCAATCGATAGGGCTCTTTTTTCTCTAGCCCCAATTTAAATGGCTCAAGATGACTTGATCCTGTGAGCAGAGGCCTTCATCCCCACGACTTATACTATACTGGATCTGATCCGGTAATTAAGCTGGATGATCGCAGTCTGTAAATTCTGGCCACAGTTTCGTATCCGAGTATGGTCATCCAGAGGTTGGGCTTCTGCCGTACTGCTTCCTTGGGGGATAGCGGTTTTCTCGCATTCATCAGACAAAAGGAGTTTTGCCTCATGAATAGGTAACTCTCCGCCACCGTCCCCAGTCTTGAACGGTAACGTTCTCCAACTTACTCATAGAGTTGAGCCCGCGGACAAAGTTTATCCTGAGGTTTGGGCGCTTTTGTCGGCTTTGAAAGGGGCTCTGGGTTGGTAGTAGACTCATATATAACGACAATGGAACTTCAGTGTTATGGATTGTCACCTTTTTCGACTAGAAATCTGAACGAACTTCATCTATCTAGTAATTATTAGTGACGTCTTGTCCCTCCATATAATGTGGATTAGGAATGCTTGGAGGGCGGACCCCGCCCGCCGTACCATATACCTGTCAAGCCGTGTCCTACAGAGCTTGTCTGTATTGGGGATCTACTTCGATCTATCCATCATATCTCTGGCAATTGTCAAAAACCCAACGTAAGAAAATTACTATTGAAGGGCACCTTCCGATCTAGTTCTGTTTCCTGAAATCCTACGGTCTCTCTCATGAACAATGTGCTGCAAGGTGATAGATATCCTAGCGCAGCATTCAGTATCTAGGCTGCCTTTCTGCCCAGTACTCTCGAACACGGTTTGGTGTCCGGAACCTATAGTCTTTGGGGTGCATATGATGGCCGTACTATTAATCTCTATCTTATAAAATGGCATCGCCTCCTTCCCGGCGTAGACCCCAATTATCTATTTTCCACTTTTCAGGAAGTCGAGTCGGATCTTACCACTATACCAATTCGGAGGTCCGGTATCTCGACCTGTTCCCTAACAGGCGGTCATTATACCATCTGCTGAGAGAACCAAGTCACATTGTCTTTTATCAGGCTTCTCGAACTCCGAACCACCTGTCTATATTTATTTCAATTTCTACATGTACATACTACGAAACTGCTCTTCCATCGCTATCACCCAGAATACCCGTGTTAACCTCTCCTACTCAAGATTCCCCCACTACCCATTGACTATAAGTTATTTGTTTATCCGTTTCTCTCCCCGTGAAAACTCATTACTAGCTCCGAGTCTTCCAGGCTATATCTAGGATCCGATGTTCGGGCCCGAGTTTGTGTTGAGTCAAATCGGACCACGCTTCAACCACCAGCAGAACATAAGGACATACACACACGTATCATGTCATATGTTCCGTGGTAAATGCAATGTGTGCTCTCAACACGCTGCGAACTATCTAGATGAATCATTTTTCATGATACCTAACACACCATATCAGCAATATTTGCCGTTATGTACTCCTGTGCATTGCGTTGATATCGGATGATCTCATCTCTCCCGCTTATTCCCTTCTGTGTGTAAACGCGAGAACATGCTAATTGCAGCCAGACCAGGGCAACGGTGAGACAAGCCAAGCTCCGAGAGCATAAGCGATGGTATCGGCCAAGACAGCGGCTACCGCCGGAACGCTTTCAAAATATACCCGTGACGCTTGGCCAACGCTGACCAGGGGAGCCCTGAGGACTTCTCCTCGATTTAGCTTCATCTGTCGCGAACCGTACTCTAATTGCGTCAGAACCCTATTCGAAATATTAAATGGGGGTGTGAACGTTTATGACAATGGGATCTCACAATTCCTGGAACTGCCTCGATCAATTTAGACCATAGTAGATTAACTGTGCTGAGAGATCCCGTACAACAACAGCAGCTAGGATTAGTGGCACCAGGAACTGAACATAATTCATATCTTGCTTTTCTACCATTTCACAATTCAAAAATCAAAACATAGATTCAAAGATAATCTCCCGTGCCACATATTTGTGTATCCTAGATATCCTTTGAATAACGTATCCGAACTTGAGTATATGCCGGCCCCGCCTTACTGGAGTAGCAGTATCAAGGACAAGTTCGAGATCTCCCAAACCGATTGGCTTCCCAAGACGGAATTTGCCGCCACGCGGTTCTTGGCGGGCTGGGAGTTCTTGGCGCACTAGCAGAGACGAATTCCCCAGCTAATAACATTTTCGATGAAAAATATCATTTTTCTCGAAACAGTTCGGGGAGGCTCCTAACAGGTTCTTTGCCATTTACGAAGAGTATGGGTGGTGTAGTGCGCGCTTATAAGAACTTTGGTATGGTGTGTGACAGTTTTTATAGATCCTGATGGAGTGTCCGTGACTCTGGGATGATCGATATGGACACACCTGTGTGGACCAGTAAATAGAAGAAAATTTAATCCTGATACACAAACAGCGCTGAGACCCGGTGCAGCCATATCAAGTCATAGGGACCTGTATGACAGAATGGCCAAGGCGCTAAAAATCTAATTCTTCCTACTTATCTGTTAGTATTGTTCATTCTAACGATAGGAAACATATTCTTTTCAACAGTCAACATCAGTAATCAAATACAAGGGAGATGGTGGTGACTGTGTTGCGGCAGTGAAACTTACTTTCTAATCGGTTCTCTAAGTATCACTATCTTCCGGCTCAGATACTACAGCACACAGTAGGGTGATCGGCCTTTGCCCACACCCTCTAGTTTCCTTCTGTAGACATTTTATCCAAGGCCATAGTTTCGTACAAACCCGCCCGTATCCCATGACTACACGTGTTTTAATCTTCCTACCCCATCCTGCAACTCTCTGTGTTCTGATGTTCATTTCCTCCAACTCCTTGCCCAATCCTTTTGCTTTCGATTTTGCCAATAACAGATGACCCTAATCAATTGCCAGTTGGCTGAAATGGCGAGCTCTAATGCGTGCTCTCGGGTTATCCTGCGGATAATAGAGATTGCCTTAACTTTGGGGGCCATTGTCCTTATTTGTGGTAGGCGAGTAGGTCGTTGTGCTTATGAGTAAGTGCTCAGTACGGCCGACGAACAAAGTTTCCTGTCTAAAGTTCATCCATCACCTTTGAACATTTATCAAAAAATCATTGTGGCTGAGGAAACCCGGAACGAAATATAAACGTCTCCCTTCCCTATGCACCCCAACGCACGCGATCACACATTTCAACGGGGTGCTGAGAGACCGGCAGCATTTTCTACCCCTTCCCACCAGCAGCCTGGGCAATAAAAAAGCGATTCACACTTTTTCTTTTGTCATATCTGCTGTTGATTTTTTTCCCCCTTCTTTCTTGGCGTGTCCCAAGGTTGGGTTCGTTGCTTATGTCAGGTGGATGGGTAAAGGCGCAATTAGGGTTAGGGCTTGGCGAAAACTCGACAGACGTTCCTTGCAGAATAATGTTTTTGATATCCACAACTATTCTCACGGCGAGCACATTCGCTCAATCCAGGATGTCCTCCTTGTTATTTAAACTTCGTTACTGGGCTCGCCGCCGTTCGATAACCCACAATGATCAATTTCTTCCTGATCGGAATAACGCCGTGTGACGAATAGTTGAATGATATATTGAGCCCGTATAGCTGGCGGTATGTGTTCAAATGATAGATCAAAGCTCCTCTCTGACAGTCACTGACGAAGCCGACACAAATTATCGTTTGCGGATGTCTAAACGTCGTACAGCGTTGAGCTACCCGTACTCTAGCGACTAAACACGCCATAGCATTAGCAATCTGGAAAAGATTAAACCCAACTCGTAGGACAAGACCGATAATACATTTATACAAGCCAGAGTATTCGTTGGCATGTGCATCTGTAGAGGAAAGAAACCAGCGCTGCTGTGCGATTGCGAAGTCTGCAGTGAATCATTTTCTTATTTCGCCGGTTCACGCTGAGCCTTTTATTTCAGTCCCAGGTTACTTCACTTGAAATTCAGACATGAGGAGGCGTCTTCTTGAGTAGAGTTCTAAAGGTTCTTTAGCCTTTGCAAAGCCAGTCTTCTCAACATTCTCGTTTAGGTTTGAAAGAAGTTCAACGAAGACCAGAGTCGAATAGAGATCTATGGCACCTCACGAATTTTAGCGATCTAACATGACATATAACGAATACTATTAAGTGTTTGTTAAGAGGATGGGAAGCTTTAAACGCACCTTCGAAGGACATACCTACAGCACGTGCACGTATGTCCCTCTAAACTGATAGCCATTCTCCTCCTTCCCGTAAATAACCTCCTAGTCTTTCAATCTCACGCCCTCGCCTACTCCTCTCCTGCCACTTTACTCTTAGATCCAACTTTCCCTGCATCTCAATACAAGATAGAAAGCCCCGAGTTTCATCCGCTGAGAATCAATTTAGCAAATGTGCACCAAACCCTTGGAGGTACAATTTAGGTCCTACCTTCGTTCTACCGGCACAGCGAACCTATCACGAAGCTCTCCAAGCTCAACAGAGCCTCCATATCTCGCATCCTGGACCTGAATCCCTTCCAAAACGGTCGTCCATCTTCACTATGGCATTCAGTTCGTCCGTTCACGAACACTGAGCGGCTATCAAGCAGTATTGAACGCTTTCATGTGTGGGATTCAAATCCCGTATGCTGATTGCCGCTATGTCTTGTGCTGTTTATTTTATTGGTCCAATGTCATAATTTCTTGCTGTAAATGGATTAGCAACCAATTACTTCTTTCCAGACAGGGAAAAACATACCCAACACTTAATATGCGTCCTTGAAGAGCATCCGAGATGTAATTGCGCTCTTCTATATCTCATCCTTAGATTGGGAATGCTTTCAGGCAGCGATTTGTCGGTCCGGCGCGAGGTGTTGGGGGCGGTCTGGTAATTGCTTTTTTACCCAACTGTTCGTGGCTTGTCGTTGTGTGTTACATGAGGCTCTGCGGCACCCAGGGTTACCCGGGATGCGAATAGTACACACTCTTGACCCTGGAGGTAAGGTGCAGAGATTTTTCTAGTGGTACCCTCATTAATCTAAAAAATAATGAAATTTACCGAAAGAAAAAAGAAAGAAAAAATGAAGTAAATAAGTAAGGAGAAAACCAGAACAAACACCAAACGCGCGCAGTAGAGAAGAATGACGTTTCCATTTTTCTTTGGCCCAACGGCACTGTAGACTACTATGGTATACAGCTTGAAGTTACAAAGAAAGAAAAAATATTTTTTATTCCGACACTATCATCCCCATTCCATCCCTCCCCTGCCCAAGAACACAGACCCAAGCCCGCACAAAACCCAGCAGAAAAGTGACCTCGACGAAGATGATCAAGCAGTGTTTCCCATATCCCCATGATTGCACCAAACCCCCATCTCACGGGGAACCCCGCATTCCGGGCATCTGACCACATCCCAGAACTCAGGATAAGTCAGGTAGAGGCGCTCCCTCTCCTCGTAGCTGGTCCAGAGTAGGCCATGGAGGAGTCTTCCAACCATCCCACCACTACCCAACCAGCACTTTGGGCTCTCATCCCAGATAGATGCAGGGTAGACTGCTACCATCTCCTCGGGAGTCACCGCCGGAGCGCCGTACTCCGCGAGACGGTAGAAGGTAGCGGCATCGTTGAGGGCACGAACGGTGTCGTTGTCGTAGGCACACTTGTAGTCGGCGAAGGGGTTAGGCGTCTCGACCTGTGGGGGCGGAGTCAACATGAGGATGTGAAGACGAGCGTGGGCCCAGCGGTGGACCATGTTGGTCGCTTCGACGGCACGCTCGAGAGAGGTGCGGAGGGTGAACGTCTTGGGGCGGAAGTAGAGGGTTGGGTGATACCCAGCAAAGACAACATGGGGGGGTGCGCGATCGTTCGTCATGGTTGATAGTGATCGTAGAGAGATGGAAGAGTCTGAGTAGGCAGTTGGGGCATCGATTTCTACATAAGTATAGGCTCCCTCCTGTGCGGGCTCGGCGTTGTAAGCGGCAACCAGCCTGCTCCTGTTGCATGTGAGAATGTTTATTCCCCCATCTGGGAACATGCAAAATGTGAGAGTTACCTAGCATTCTGTGCATCAAGAGGATCGTCGTCATCTGAATCTTCGCTCTCGTCGGTATATTCGTTTTCATCAACGACTTCGCTGTCTTGTGGGTGATCCATGTTTTCGGTTGGCTCAATACTGTTTGGTTAGCAAAGCCGTTTTTGAAGTTTTACGATAGCTTATACCAGAGGCTTACCTTGCAACGCGAGAGTGAAAAGATCCAGAACCGCTGGCAACGCTCCAATCGGAACTATTCACAGGGGAGAAGCTAAGATATGTTAGACTGTTTTTTGATCGGTTATAAACGTACTCACCTCTCGTCACGAGAAAGAGAAGACTCAGTAGCGCCGGCGACGCTCCAATCAGTGCTATTAACAGAGGAGAGACTAAGATATGTTAGACTGTTTTTTGATCAGCTAGAAAAAGTACTCACGTCTCGTCACGAGAAAGGACAGACTCAGTAGCACTGGCGACGCTCCAATCAGCACTGTTTACGGGCGATAAGCTATAATATGTTAGTCGCATGTATGATCGGTGAAAACAAGCACTCACGTCTCATCTCGGGAGTGGACAGTGTCCGCAGCGCTGGCCTTGTCGCTCCAATCCTCACTATCTAGAGATGATAAACTAGAAAATATTAGAAACAGTGATCGCCATAGACTCTGACTTCAACTAACCTGGAAACACTCGACATTTTCTGTATTGGAAAGATATGCTCCGTCAAAAACTTTAACCAGATTAGTTTGACTAGCGGAAGACGCAGGGTATGATGGGACATACCTAGCAAAATATTTACTGTATTATTTCCTCCTGAATTAAAGATTATTGTTTGTGAGTGCAGAAAGTCTACGGTGTGGGGAGATCAGGGTATAAATAGCACATTTTCCAAGGTTTCGTGACTGGGTAAAAATCGAAAGACAAGACTCCCTATTCCGTTTAGCACTTGAATTGGAGTTAGCACGATATGACCCGCATATTGTCGCAGAAAATTTCTGCGATTAGTCGTAAAATTCCGCTCAAAATGGAAGCTTTCTTGGCCGTTGATAACATCGCGAGTAGGACTTTGGACATGATAACATTAGGCCTGGCAACGCCTTATAAGGTCTGGGATAAAACCACGTAATGAGATTGCAATTACGTTTGACTATGGTATTTTGGAATTCTGCCAGCTCCTCAAGAAGAAACAATTCGACAGGTTTAGAGATGGAATGAGTCAATTCGAGTAAACACAGGCGGTTTTCTACCACATCGAGTGATCTCATGAGCACTTCGAATCTCACCCTTACTTCTATTTGCCAAAATATCCGCCATATATACTTCTTCTTACACAAGACATCTCAGTCCGTCCTCATCTCGTCCTCATCTTTGTTAGTTCAAAAGGTGTTACAGACATACAGGCCTTCCTTCACCACGCAGTGAAGCGTTTACACCTAGATATCACCACGTAGATGTACCCCATCTCCCCCAGCGACAGAGACGATATCAATACACTCTCGGTTCATACATCTTACACTCTGGCCGAATCTTAGAAACGGAAAGCTGCTTGTGGTTTCAATGAGTAGCCATCGATGGCTTATCCGCAAAGTCGCAATCCTCCTCCGGCATCCATTAGAACTCCCTCTATACTTGTCCATCATGCTGCCTTGACCTTATATATATTTAGATAAGCTTTACCGTCCGCAGTGGAGTTGAAGAGCGCGATAAAGGATGAATTTTATTCTACTCCACATCACATCCTCCGATCTTCATCTCTGCGCACTCGAGCGTCTCTCTGCCATGTCCGCTGGTATTGGGAGCCAAGGAGGTCTGCTGGCATGTTCAACAGGTTTATCTACACATCTGCAGCGAAAAGACACCCGAATGGATCACTAGAACACGCAATAATACATGAAATCGAGGTCTCGTCCCAACTATCACCACCGCGCGAACTGAAACTGTTTAAAGACGACCCCACTTTTAACCTGCGCAGAACTCTTTCCTTTCCTTAGACCATGACTTCCAAAGTCTCCACTCATATGCTAGGCAGCATTTACTTCTCTACTCCCATCACTCCCCCGAAGTGCCTAGTAAACACCGACACTGTATTCATTGCCCTGAATTTCCCTACACCGCCGATCCCGGAGAAGAAAGTACACTCTACTCCACTCTTCTTTTGTGTAGATATTCTTTATTTTCCACCCTCTCTTATACAAACGGGAGAGGGCGTCTCGCACTAGAACGGAACAGAGTCACGTCTATTCCACTCGGAATAGGTAACCGGGCGGAGATGAACTACCATAAGTGCTTGAGATAGTTAACGTATGACTGTGCCACATGATATTTCGGAAAGCCCCGTATCCAGAGCCCAAAGATATCTATATGACTCCCATGCCGTGCGGTTTCTAAATGCTAGAATTTATACAAAAGAACCAAGAGATCCCGCCAACAGGCGTTTTCTTTCTTTTTTTTTTCTCCCCAGGGGGGGAGGGGGGGGGTTTCGGACAAGTGATCGTCATAAATATCTCCATCAATAACACTTATGTAGACTTATCGAGCTTTGTTCCCACAATGATATCACTGAACTATACTGCGCTGTGGTTTCAGGGAAGAAAGGGCGGGATTCAACCCTTCGGGGGTAAAGTACATGTAGGTTTTACTGACTGCTGATCCACCCTGGCAACATCTTGGAGTTGACATGCATGTATGCAACGATCACCGTACATTTCCCTTTTCCATAATCACTTGTAATGCAACAAATTAAATAATAATAAAAAAGCTATAACAACCGTATCTTGTAAAACATAACAGTGGGACGCAAGTAAAACTAATTTCCCCCGGGAACAGATTTCTGCCCGTTTCTCCACTTTGTGCGGCCGCCGAAAGGTATATGGGGTGGGGTGGAGGATGCATTCCGAGTGTGTTTTGTCTTTGGTGATCCGCCGCGTGGGTGTAGGACGGGCGGGCATACCAGCGCGCGTTCTCTATTTAGGTGTCTTTCGGATTCGGGGGAGAGTGGATATTTGGATACTGGATTGTCGGAGGAGGGCGGGTGCTCGGGGGACAGGTGTGCCCGAGTATGTTGACACTGATAATTAGTGGGTGAGTAGTTCAGTAGCGATTTTTCCAGGTGAGTAGATAAAGATAGGGAGACAAGCCATGACCCTTTGACTACATGTACTGGACATAGCTGACAGTGTAGTCCCTGATGAGTCCTGGCGGTGGGGATAAGTGGAAAAGAAGACTGAGGGGGTGAGCAAAACACAAAAGGAAAACTTACCAAGATATTCTGACTCGACGTGGACAAAACTGTTCCTGTGTCGATTTAAACACACGTTCTAGCTTCGCCAGTGGGTGATCCAACGATCGTTCTGAGTTTAGGAGTAGTATATTGACCAACATCGACCAAAAAACGATTTGTTGGACACATAAACGATTTATCGGATGACTAAACCACGCTAAACTAGATTATGTACACAAAAACCACCAAACCTACTCTAACCCACCACAACCCTTATACACGAAAGAACGCTGCAACCCTAGCTTCGCCCCCGCCGTTCAACAAAATTCAAAAGGGGAAACATTTTGAATGATCTGCTCCTTGCTTCACAATGAAGCAAGCAAATGAAGAACAAGCTTGGGGGACATAGGCCAAATGGATCCTTGTCGTCGGCCTGCTGTGCCTGTGTACCGACACAGCCTGCGTCAGAGGGTGTTCCAATATGCCTGGACACCGAGGAGCTTTTGTTCAGGGGAAAAAGCTCCTGAAAGAAAAACTGGACCAAGCCCCGCAGGCGTAAGGCCTATGGGAGTGACTGAGGAGCGGAAAGGAGGGGAGGAGGAGCGGGTTTATAAAGAAATGGGGGAGGATGCCCAGATATTGGCGGAAAGTATGTTTCGCCGCTCGGGTTGTGGGATTTGGCCGCTCGGGGTCGAGGGGTAGACCGGGTGCTGAGTAAGGGGAAGGTATTTACAGATATGCTGTGTATCGCCTGGTACTGGGAGGCAGGGGTTGCTTATGTGTGGTGATCAGGCTCACTCCTTCCGTGTGTATTCTCGGAGATAAGTACGTATGGTTTATTTAGAGGGGTAAGCTGGCCCCTTCAATTATGACGTGTCTCGAATGGAATTCCTTCTTTATTCGGATCCCCTCTATGTACATGTGGTTTACCATCAAGGAGGATCCCTTAGATTTGCAGGTAACCACCGGAAAAACAAGACTCGAGATGGACATATTCGTATAATGCGGAGCGAGCAATACCAGCCTAGCATTATCAACCCCCCATTCGCTTCACAGCAATCCTCCCGTCAATGACAGGTCACGGCTGCTGATGCACAACTACTGTCTTGGTTGCTCGACCAGCGCCAAACGTCTTCGGCGATGGACATTCATAACCCAAACCCCGCCGCACTGGCCGGAGCCAGCGACTGTTTATGCAGTGAGTCTATCCAAACAGGATAGACCGTGCATGAAGAGTGTAATCTTAGTTACACTAATCGATCTATATTAACGGTGATACCCGCGCTTCAAAGAGTACTTCATGTCACGCAGGTATATTTTACGCGGAAGGTACTGCTGCCACTCGAGCTCCCGCATCCGCACCGTGCTCTCCGGTGGTTGGCTTGATGGATAATCCAGACTATGTGTGAAAGCTAACAGCGGAAGAGTCGCAGGCTACATATAAGCAGCTGTTGATCGCTGCGGTATCGGTGGAGAACCTTCAGAAGACAAATCGCTCTTACAAGACCTCCGAGCTTATAAACCGCCTCGGCCCTTACATTCTTGAGTCCGCCCTTTTGCACACCGGCGAATATCAAAGCACGGTATGCGGCAATACTAGATACGCTTCTCTTCGCCATGTTGAGGCTCCCTACGTAGTACTTGGGTAGATAGTTGTATGAGTATGTCCTGCAGCGCGCGGCTGCCATCATCACGTTGTCTACGCACAGACTGGGTAGACGGCGTCATGCATTGTGTCATCGATACTGTCGGTGACGGTAGAAAGAAAATTAAACATGTCGCCGAGAAATGCGCATGGGCTTGCAGTGATTCACCCGCAAGCTACCGACAGCAGCGCAAAGATCTCTAATATTAATTACCGACTGAAGACGCAGCCGATCATCCATTACGCTGCGGTTATCGGCTCGCCGCCGTCCTCAGTTCCGCGAGTTGAGTTGCTGTTATGTATCTGCGCCGCGCGCCTTTCAGTGACCTAGAACGTGAGAAGAAGAGGGTGAGGAAAAGAGGCGAGGAGTATAACACTCGAACATTCCCTCCCTACCCTCTCCAAGAGCGTCAGCAGTAACTGTAGAAATCTGATAGAGCGACGAAGATCTAGTTGCCGCTGATTCTCTTTCTAACCCCTTTTTCCTCTCCAGATGTTGCGCTGCGCAGCATGCTACTCCAAAACCCGCCGCGACGCTCGAGTGGTAGACACCTCCGGGAAGAGCGATGCCATACGCAAATAGTAGAGAGAATGCAGAACCGCCGGCGAGAAGTAGAAGCTGCTGGTCTCGAGAAATGTAAATCTTCGAAGGTTCAGTCATGTCGAGTTGTGGAGCAGGAGAGAGGTGTTGTTGACCGGACGCTCCTTCGTGCGCTAGGCAGCGATGGGGCAGGCAACAGTTGGTTGCCTGCGCGCATTCAGCCTCAGCGTCCTGGTATGACTAAGCAAGGCTGCGAAAAAAACGAGGCTGCGCAAAGCAGTGCAGATGCCTACCGACTGATGGATGAGCGCTCAGAATAGGTCCCTTTACATTTCCTTTTTCGCTTAGAGTTTCTCCCCGGAAGTAGGTGGGGGTTTTACTTCGACTGCTAAGGGAGGTTCATTGCTCCTCGCGGAAGAGGATCGGGGTAGCGAGCAACCAGAAACCGACCAAAGCTACATGTATTGGTCCCCTATAGTCACCAGAACCAGAATCAATCCATGACAATCTCGAAACTGCCTATACTCTTAGATATCTGTGCGCGAGAGCAGAATAATCACCGTGGTGGTTTCTACAGTCACTGTACGGTCGCGACTCATACATGATCACTCGGTTTCGGCACCTCCGGGGTGTGCGCGAGGCCACGGAACAACCACTCCAATCACGATGGAGGTTAAC
This sequence comes from Morchella importuna, assembly GCF_003444635.1. Lineage (NCBI taxonomy): Eukaryota > Fungi > Ascomycota > Pezizomycetes > Pezizales > Morchellaceae > Morchella > Morchella importuna. The sequence continues at coordinate 727,215 of NW_025763399.1, read as the reverse complement.
GGGGCCCTAGGATATCACAAGCTATATGATCTATACTATAGTATCTTGTTTATCGCAGAGCTTGTACACTGTTTTCTTATACCATCTTTGCTTGGCCCATATGGACACAGCCTGATTACAAGTGCCACTAGCTATAAGAAATTGTCTGACACATCCGACTCACCATTTTATCTCCGCTACCTCGTAATTGTGGCTTCGGGCATGCAGCGGAGGAGCGGCTCGAGTGGAGGTACCAGAAATACAAATTCTTTTAGATAAATACTGTGCAGCGACACATCTCAACGTGTTCGGTCATAGAACGATGAAAATGGGGCATCCCGTCCGCTCTGCCATACCCAAGCATCGTATCGCCTAGTTAGTACTGCAGTGGGTGACCATGTGGGAATCCTGGGTACCGAACTCTTTTTAATATTTTTTTTACCCAGTTTGGTTAAGTTTACTTACGACATTACCAGACCTTAAGTTTTTATGGTTGAAGAATTAAGTTCGCATTCAGATGGGAAGGAAACGGTTTACAATAATAAGAATGGTTGATTGAACTTGGAGTATTGCCTTGTTTGGGCAGCAGCCACATGTGGCTAGTGGCGTGGCGGAGTGCACATCAGCTTCCCCCCAGCACCAACCAAATCAGGAAAACAAAACACCACAAAATTGTAGGGAGATACAGCGCAAGAAGGGGGATACGAGAATGGCATCCGTTAGGTCAATGACCTATATCGCTCGTGTGACACGATATGAGATAATCCTAAGTGCGAATTCGCGTCGCTGATACCCTTCGCCGAAGGTCAATTTTTGTTAGTTTTCTTTCGGGGGTGAAGTTGAAGTGAGTTTTTAATTGGCAAAATCCGTGAAGCAAGTACAGAAATCGATGAAAGAGGGCACTGTTGGCTATATACATCTTTGGAGGATGTGGATGAATAAGTAGTCGTTCGACTGCCGCGGGTTGATATTCAGGCGGTGAGCCATGAAATTAAACCGATACCAACCAACCAACTAACCTCATTCATGAATAAGAAAGACTATTGCTGATGGCATATATCGGGGTGTTACAATTCTTCCATCTGATACACAGGTCAGAGCTGTGGAGGGAACATGGCAAGATGCCCACGCGGCGGCACTACCGGGGGTGGGAAGGCAAGCGTGGGTTATGATATATACATGTATGCTCTGTCTCTCTCTCCTTATCGTTGATAAAAGTACAATAAGTGAGTTACTCCCGTTGATTATGGTCAATCGTTGCTATGTTTGTATGTTGCTTGGTGTTAACAATTCTATTATTAAACGTATTAGTGTAAAGCTGGAGGTTGTTCTATATCTGCTACGTGTACTATTAAACTAGAGGAAATGTGGCCTCTATATTTGTAGCTATAAAGTGAGAGCTTTCGGCTCTCTGTCCTTCGTCTTCTTCATCAGTTATACAATATATTCTTCGCTCTTCCGCCACACCACCCACGAAGCACCCCCGAAAACAACTCCAACCTCATCGATCCCATCTCATGGCAAGGGGAGTAAACACAACTGGATCATCGTCAAATGCATATACATCTTTCGACCCAGTCATCCACCTTGCGCGCGGGGAGAGAACAGCATGCGGGAGGTTTGTGTTCGATGCAAAACCACATTCACTGCATGCATCAGACGCCACATTGTTGGCAACCCGCAATTGATGAAGAAAAAACTCGGCGGATGACAAGGCAAATCATCGATCCGGGTAAGGCTCGGGGGTCGGATGGGCAGATGACTGTTTAGGAATGAGAACTTGAACCTCTTGGACAGCCTCTGTGGCCGTCAAGGCTTTGCATGACTCAGATGGCCTGCGCCCCCCCGCGGTTCTTACTTTATAATATTGGAGGATAAACAATGACGGCTATATACTCTATTTAGCTGCCCCAGGAGCGATTTCACGATCTGGCATACAATCTGCGCCTCCCTTCTCCCCCACCACTCCCTACTTCGACATCCGGCAACATCCCGATCTTGAGCATTACGATGTTGATGAGCTGTCTATTCAGCCCACCAAGCTCGAGTCCGTTTCCAATGGGCGTACTAGCAGTATATATTTGGCCAACTTCCCTGACCACCACCATGGAAGAAAAAGCGGCACCTACATCGCGCTCCCATTTCACCCACAAATCCATGATCGCGCCCGGTTCCTTTGAGACACTGAGAATCTGCTCCAGCCTCCGCGCGTTTTCTGAGCGGATCTCCGGATAGCTGGGTTGTCCCTGCTGCGGGTCATAATCTACTAGTAGCTGTATCATCTCCTCCACATTCGAACCCATCGGCACCTCAAACCTGCGGGCCCTAGCGAAGTGCAGCAGCGCCGCGCTACCTCCCGCCGTAAACCCGCTGCTGCAGTCAGTCTCCTCGAGCAGGCGCCGCGCCAGCGCAAGGTCCCCGTGGTGCACCGCGCGGTACATGCATGACTTCTCGCTGTGGTTGTCGTAGCAGGAGTAAGCCGGCGTACGGCTGGGACCGATGCCGTGGCACAGGAGCACCCTCGCGGTCGAGACCATGGCGGGATCAGCGATAGTCAGGAGGAGGAGCTGTGAAAGCCGGTCCTGGAGGTGGGTGCGGAGGCGCTCCTGGTCGTCGGGGATGACGGAGGTGGGGGCGATGGCGATGGCAATGGCACGCTCGAGGGAAGCGGGCCGGCAGTTGGCAGACGCCCACTTGGCGATGTCCTCGATGCTGGCTGTGTATCTCTTGTTGAGCTGCAGGGCGAGGACGGTGTGGAGGGTGCGGCAGGCGCGGGAGAGGACGGAGAGCTCCCGGTTATCGGCGCATTCGGCGATGATTAGCATGAGCTCGAGCGGGAGTGAGGGGTTAGTGAAGGCCATGATTGATGGTGGGGGATTCAGTGGGGGTTGGTTTGGCGAGGGAGGGTTGAGTGAGTTGTTCAGGCGCGTGCCACACGAAAGCACCGCTGATTGGTGGCAGTCTGGCTGGCTGTCTAGGATATGCGATTGCCCTACCTTCGTTACGCGCACCCAATCATCTTCGAAACCACAACCTCTCTGCAATTCTACATCCAAGGAGCAGGAAATATGGGGACAGCATCATCTGCGGTGTTTAAATATTTTCCTGAGCCAATGTCAGTTCCACGCGCTAAGGCGCTTGTCAAAATCGCTGCAGATGTCAATGAGCGTGGAACACCGTTTAACGCAGCGGATATGAAAGAGCCATGAAGGTGCTGCATCCCTTATCTGCGGAGCACGTGCAGTGAGCCATTGACTGACGTACTTCTAGTTTCCTACCCTACCTTGCCAATGCCAGCTACACAGCTGCTTCCAGAGGTAAACAATGTCCCCTGGAAAAAGCCAGGTCCCCGAGCAAGGACTTGTTCTAGTGAAAGGCGAGAAAACCCTTGACCCACAAAGTCAGGTTTTAATCAACCAATCACGTGACTGGAGATCGGAAGGGGACTTGCTTAGTGTCGCCACCTTTTTGTGATATTGGCACAGGACGTTCTCAGGACTTGGTACTGTCACCATATGTAAATCTCTTTGGATTAATAATGGTCCATTATCAGGTTAATCTACTTTACCGGGGACTACTAAAAGTAAGAGCAAAGCTAAGACGTTCGAAGCAGACACCACTCAGCCTCTTTCTTCTCAATTGCATGTCTGGAGGGAACACTGGGCTGTTATCAGACATGGGGCTCAAAAGAGGCCCCTGGGCGTCGGGGCGGGCCGCAATGCTCACATCGAGATACCGGAAGAGGTTGATTTGCAGTCTTTGTCTTTACGCTCTCGTAGTCAAGAGACAGCGTGTGGCGTAGCCTTGTTGTAATCAGTCGTTTTGGTGGATGAGGAGCATACCCCATTCATGATGTTTTTCCCCTCGATATTCCTCGTTGCTTTACTCCTTCTCTTTGTGACCATATTGCAGTTTAGAATTACCGTGTCTATCCCTCTAGTAATCTTTAGTTAGTTAAGGGAGGCAAATATATATCAGAAGATAAGGCCTTGTGAGAATTATGTGGTTGTATGATAATGCGATACTCTCGATTATCTTGCTACCTTCATAGAAATCGGGTTCGGTATGAAACAAGTATTGAATAAGGCACACGCGGGTGTATGAGTTTGTGGTGTCGCGGTGATGTGTGGGCGTCATTGACAGATTACGATCTAGCAAGAGAGAGAGAGTAAGGAGGTTATATGGAACAAATGGTCTCCCAAGCGCACAGGTCCTGGGATCTTGCGTTTTTTTTCTTTATTACTTCACCAATAGAGACCCCGAGACTTCGTAGGATTGTAATTTATGAAAAAATAAAAAAAAAGAACAAAAGAGAGGGGACCCCGACGGGACTAGAACCCGCGACCACCCGGGTTTTAGAGTTGGGCGCGCTACCAACTGCGCTATGGAATCCGATTGTCAACCCTATATGACCGATTTATGAAGGTCAGGGAGTGTTTCGGAGGTATGCTAGAGTCTACGAACAGGGAGGAAAGATAAAGCGGCTAGGGCAGGCCCTAGAATTACATGTCTCGATAAACCCGGAAGGCTTGCTCGATTCTTGGACTTGCATTACTCAAAGCTGTGATTTTGGGTTGCGTTTGGTCGGCTAACACACTATAAGTTGTCTTTCTGTGCCCTCCTCGGTGCTTCTCGGGGACAAAGCAAAATAATAAGATTCACAACGATGATGGTATTTGATCTGCGGAGGATGGGCGGGATGACATGTATGTTATGAGAGCGAGAAGGAACATGACAGTTATCGTGCTAAACTATCCTTATTTCCAAGCTTCTTTTCGTCACTTGTAACTTCGTCTAGTGTTAACACGTGACCTTCTTAGGATGTAGGAATTAGGGCACAGCACCCCTAGCCCTGAGTCTCACCCCCAATGTCCACCATCGTTAACATATCACCCTTTTGCACCCCAGGACCAAACCCCAAAGAGATTTAACGATTTGGGTGAGGCTTTGTGACCTCTTAAGGTTTACCTTCTGAGGGACCTCAAAAGTGTGAAGGAAGGAAAGAAAAAAAAAAAAGGAGAGGGGACCCCGACGGGACTAGAACCCGCGACCACCCGGTTTTTGGTAGTGGGCGCGCCGCCAACTGCGCTATGGAATCCGATTGTCAATACAATCTGACTGGTTTATGAAGGCCAGGGAGTCCTCCGGGAGTGTGCGCTGTTTGTGGATAGAAAACAAAGAGGTTTGAGCAGGTTTAGGATTATTTGTCTCGATAGACTCGGAAGGTTTGATAGATTCTGGGACCGGCATCACGCAAAACCGCCATTTTGGACTAGTGCTGCTAGTTAACACGCTCTACGTAGCTTCCCTGTTCTCCCTTGGTGCTTCTCAACACAACGATGGTGGTATTCGGTCTGTGGTGGGTGAACAGGATGACATTTATGTTGAGAGCGGGAAAGGATATGATGGGAATGCCCAGCTCTCTTGCTAAACAACACCTTTTTTCCATGTTTCCTTTGGTCGATGTTGCTTCGTACCCTCTTTGCTTCATATTGACACGTGACCTTCTTCATAGCGTGAATGAGCCTACTTAGCCAATTAGGGTACGGCGCCCCTAGCACTTAGTATCACCCGCAACGCCAACCATCGTTAATATATTACCCTCTTGCGCTCACCGATTACATTTCAAAAGGATTATGTAATTGTGACCTCTTAATTTCTACTTTCTGAGTGGCGATAAGAGAGTAAAGGAAATTAAAAAAAGAAAAAAAAGAGAAAAATAGAGAGGGGACCCCGACGGGAATAGAACCCGCGACCACCCGGTTTTTGGTAGTGGGCGCGCCACCAACTGCGCTATGGAATCCGATTGTCAATGCTATTTGACCGCTTTATGAACGGGTTTGGCTCTTCCCGCGCTCTTGGTGTGATTCGGAAGTAGCATCCGGGGGGGGGGGGTCGAACGTGAGGTGCTAAGTAATTTCTTCCTCGTGGTCTGGGGTCCAGGAGGTGGAGGTTATTTCATTGTAATACAGAGCCGAACTAAACTTTAGCAATATCTTGATGTCCTGAGACTGTCGGAAAGAGCCTAGATGGCACTATGGGAATTTCGCTCACCATGAATAGCAGGAATAGAAATACGTGGGTGCTGGTTTCGAGAAATCTTTCCCCAAGAGGTCAGGTCATGAGGTTATGATACCTAAGTAACCTCCTCATCAAGTCTTCGTGCTCAAGTTTTGAAATGCAATACTCTCGGGGTGGTACATACACCAACCCTTTTACGTGTGAAGAGGAACCGAATTACGATCAACATTTAGCTTCTCCGGTACCACGACCATGCAAGACGCCTCGAGGATCTGGAGTGGATTTAGATACTTCGCATATAGAACTCTCAATTAATGATTGCAAGAACAATTTGGCGTGGATTTAAATATAGAGAACTCTCAATTCATGATTGCAAGAGAAATTTTTATTTGGAAACGGCAGAATGTAGGGTTTGACCTGAGAACCTCTCGACGGTGCCAAGCCAGTAGCAGCCAGGGTCATCCCAGTATCTCCGTGGCGTAAGCAACACAACAACACATGGCCTATGACAGCATTTGCCACCACAACAACCTTGTCGCGGAAAAAGAAAACAGCGAACCAGAAATTCCGTAGGAGTGACGCATGCTCGCCACCGCACTGGCTATGCCCCAGCCCTAAAAATTCAATTATAAGTATCCACGCGTGGGTGCTTTGCCATGAAAAGACGGGAAACGAAGCAATTTCTAATCCTGTCGCAGATCGGAGTAGACGTTAACTTTCCTCAACAGTGTCGCTGAATTTCGCCTTCTTGGAATAACGACCACCTCTAATGCTTTCCTCAACCATGAAGCGTCCTTTGTGTATGGTATACTAGGTATATACCTCGAAGAGTAGTCGAACACGTGCCCAATTGCGGCGAAAAAGATTAAATTATGCATTTGGAGCTGGTTCGGTGTTTAGCTACGTACCACCTGCTTGATTGGCTGCTTAATTCGCTACTTGATCCGCCGCTTGATTCGCTGATTAGCCCATGTTTTGATATTGATTGTGATGATGGAGATCATAGTTACTACCACCTATAGGTGACCATATTGTACCCTACCCACTATACTACCAGAGAATTATCGCGATAAATATCACCGTGCCTCATCACCATTGAAAACTCAGGGGAGGATATGCCAGGTGTATTATCGCGGGGCTGTGCTATCTGCACTTGTGGGTCTGGTTTCGTCTGCTTCACTCATCGCAGAGTCCGTCATTTAAAATTGATAATTCTCAATATCCTACCTCTGCTTTGAGATAGTCTCATATCAAACGCTGGAATACCCTGATATGGGGATATCGATCTGGTTGGAGTACGGCTCAAGAGCAGCTAGTCGCCGTTCCCAGTCCGTGGCCATAGCTCTCGGCAGGTCTGGCGCCAAATACATAGTAGGTTTGGCCTTTGGTTGCCTAACTATTGATATTTAGAGTGAGATCGCCACACATCAGTCAACCACTAAAGGTTGAATGGAGAAGGATCCGGGTCACATTGTTACATTGAAATACCAGGACTTCACGGTGCCCTTTGTATTCTTTCTCGAAGGCGACGCATTAGATTTAGAGAGTAGGGGACGAACCTTTTTACTACGTGGCCACCTGCCCATCCAAGATAAAACCCATGCTTCCCTGTCTTTTCACTCTTAGAACATCTTCAGCCCCACGTAAAAATATATCGTTTGAACCGCTGTCTTCGGGTTTGCAACTTTTTATTTATCAGGTATGTATCCCGGCGGTGGGCGCATGACATAACCCCCGCCGCCCACTCTAACAACATTGCTATTGCATACTAACCATCTCCATTTTGCTCAGAAAACAAACTCTCTAAATTCTCAATAACTTACATATTCAAAAACCTACCATCTTCGAATACAAGATCAATGCCTTGCCGCCACCACAACGCCAACCGGGGCCCACCGCACGAGGTGAGATGTCTCAACTGCAGGAAGAGATGCCGCGCACGCGAAGTCTGCTGTGGCATAGATGTAGGAGCACTGTGTAAATGCTGCGGGAAGCTGTGTGAGTGTGACGAGTTCTGTTGTGACACTCTTCCCGCTCCTCCGGTGTACTGTGATCGGTGCCTCGAGCAGAAGTTGCCGGGTGCCAGGTGTTGTGGGAGAATGTTGTATAGGTAGGAGAGGTATCGAGCTCGGGAGCTTGGGCATGCTGTTCTACCTTTTTGCTGCTAGTATGCGTAGAATACTGCTAAATAAATTCTGTTTATCCTACTTGTTTCGGACTGTGTCGCGAGAGATGATAACGTTAGATGGAGTCTTATACGATACCTCTAAATACTCTGTATGGCCCTTGGCTGCGGGATATCTCCCTGAGAAGATGTACCAATAACACATGGATATTGATCTCGCTGTGATATCTCCCTGCCCTGGTAATAGAGGCTGCAGCTTCCGACAACCCCCGTAACCCGAGACCCAAGGGAATATGCCGAAGGAAGACCAGTGGACTAGGGAATAAAGAGGTGGTTACTGGGTTTCACCTATAGAATGATGGTCCATTTCCATCTCCGTGCCTAGGTATTCTCGTCGAAACCTAGCGCTCGTCGCCACCTACTGTATGTTGTGACAGGCCGATCAGCACAGATAGAATATTTAGAGCGGCTAGATTGAATTCTTCTTCTTATATTGCTCCTTGCCAGCTGGTTGTTTATTCCCTCAACACGTTTGCCTATCCATTTGGATACATGGTACTGCTCCTGGAATACGTAGTGTGCCTTCTCCTGCTGTGTCTTGCATGCTTTTTCTTCATCTTTTTGTGAAGCCTAAGCATTCTCCGCCGATATTTGGTCATCATATGATTATGCTGCTTCTCCTAGGTTAGTAACCTCCCCACTTGTAAGATCCTTCGGTTGTGCTGTCCTTCATTTTCCGGTTCTATAACGGCGATGTCTCATTTCCGATTCCTTGGCCATGTTCCCTGTTAATACAGGGAGGAGCCTGTCTCGAGTGCTGAAAGAAGTAATCATGACCTATCAAGACGAGCAATAGATTCCATTGATTTGTTTCTAGTTTCTTTTGTCGGAGTTTCTCTTACTGCTTTCTACCCTCCTCCGGCGGAGAGGGAATCGAGCGATAGTTGGTGATTCGCATGGAGTGACCAGTCAACTACCCTTGTAAGACAAGAATACGAAGACGCTAGACCACTAGTGAGCGCTATTATGGTGATTGAGAAGGAAGCGTGGGCAGCCCAGGTCCTGAGTAGTTCGTATTTGTGCTGTAGGTAGAAAGGTTCCTCCTTTCATCCTTTCAACTCCAGACCTATTCACGGGCACGACTTTCAACAATAGCATGAGGAAGGTTACTGTATTCCATCTTTTCTAATCGCTTCAGACTTCGTTGCTTCGTGGGGGTGTATCGGTGGGGTAGCCCACTTCCGCTTGTGTAACACGAGGATCGAGTGATAATATATGACGCATATCCGATACCTGGATGTATTTGAAAAAGGTGAGGCCAACTATAGTTGGTGATAGTGTAACGAGAAATTTGAATGACGTATATCCTTCTGCCCACCTCCTCGGTGGGAGCTCGCGGAAGCCGTAAGCAATTGTCAAGATCGTGCCAAGCATGATGAGAATTCTAACATGACCCCTTACTGCGTAAGGAATGACAATAGTGACAAATTTCATGAGGGTAGCCGGAACAAGTCTGCGGGTTGAGGAAGCCTACGATGAACAGTTAGCCTCCAAAATCCGTTATATATTGAACCCCCCACCTCCCCTGGTCCTTCTGCTTCAGAGATGTACTGAGCACCTACACGCCGGAACACAATAGAACTCCAGATTTCTTCGCTGCTCCTATTGAAAGACTCCTTCATCTATCCACCGCTGTTTTACATACAATCATATACATCAAGCCAATATGAAAATCCACCCCGACACTGATCTCTCCCGAATATGTGAACGCATGGCCGACGTCTCAATGACTCCTCGACCGACGGGAGTAAACAAAAATCGTCTCACCTTAATACGAGGCCCGAAGATCACATCTCTCCGGCGTCGGAATGTGCTTGGCGGCTGGGGTGCTGCTTTCGGTAAGACCTCCGAAGGATTCCGGCGTTGGAATGTTTGTTAATTGGATCCCGTGTTGTAGGGGCAGTAGATATCGATGGAAAGATATTATTAAGTGCCAGAGATATAGAAAAATTTAATGTCTCGCCTGGCAAATATCGAACTGCAGTTCGGAGGTCACCACGGCTTAGTGGTGCTCTTGGGAAAATATCATTAGCTGAGTCAGCGCTTCGCGGGGGTAAGGGATATGAATACACCTACAATTCCGACAGTCCTCTCCGGGGTCGGATGGATGTGTTAGGACGGCAAAAGTACTCCACGGGTAGTGTTGGCGATCGACGTAGAGGTCTTAGAAGGGCAGGCAGAATTGGTGATTTGCGGAGGCGCGTGGATGGAGGTTTGACCACATTAGGTGCGGATGGAGTGGATCCTGTTCAAGGTGGTTCAGCTTGCATGACAAGAGATGTGGTGTGATCCTGTTGTGTCAGCAGTAGCACAAATAGGTTGGGAGTTAAGAGAGGGAGTGGTTGAAAAGAACAACGTGCATGAAAGCTAGACCTAATGAAGTTTGACACGTTCGGGAGTGCAGGTGACAACTGCAGAGTACTTTAGTGCACTGCAGTGAATGATTAATGAATTAATAAGCCTCTCAATGCGGAAATAACGATTTTAAAGAGTTCAGGGCTTCGCCGAAAGTGTAATTTGTGGAATACATGCAACCCTATCACTTCCCATACGATTAGTAATTTTTGTAATTTTTTGAGGAGCAATTTTGGCGGCTGATAAACGCACCACGCAGGAGACAATCATTCTCCGTCAACAATTTTATGCTCCGAGTTGAATATAGTTGGTCCACAGAGTGGATTATTAAATTTAACGGAAAAAGTCTAAAATGACACAGTCTTCGGTAGACGTGCTCTACAATAAGCCATAAAATGCAAGATGACATAGTTCGGGATAATCCAAAAGGAATACATCAATCAGTATACGTATTGGCAATATCGAAGGGTCAGGGGTCAAGTTCAATCTTCATCTTGTCACACTGCCAAGATAGCTCAACTATCACTCCGGGTACAGCATCCACTATAGGCGGGTGGTCTAGTGGATAGACTGCTCGTCAACACCGAGCGTACCCAGGATACAACCACACACACATAAGCTCCTGGGTTCAAACCAGCGGTGGGGGTAGCAGTCGCAAATGTCTAAATAAGTCGGTGCAGTACCTTTTATAGTTTTGTACCTTTGTAGTTTATAGAACGCTTTGTTCTTTTTTCTACTCTTTTTTTTTACTTGTAGTGACAGCGACCTGTGTCTTTTTGCAGCATGTGTTATGTCGGAGCATGTATACTGGGGGCTGTGTCATTTTAGGCCTTTTCCGTAAATTTAATTATTCTATTCGTGGTTGTATTGGTGAAAGACACAACGCAAAAGAGCGGCAGAAACATACCACCCACCATCATCAAGATCAGCGTTGAATCGAGAAAATATAGTGTTTTTAACAAAATTATATTGTCTTAGTTCTCTTCCCAGGTCAGGCTCCGCGGTATTTGTCGGACGTGCGCGGCTAGGATCTCCGGTGCCATTAAATGTGAAGCGGGTAAGCCTGAGGCTACTTAAACATCCCTATTTCATGACCATCCCTTCATCGATTTCAACCACTTCTCTTTCCTAAACTTCGACACCAGCTCCCCTGACTTCCCAATTCATCACAGGCACGAGAGTGCATAGGGCAGCTAGCTTGACTGCTTTGGCATCGTCAGCTGAGCAGTAATCATCTCCCATCCAGTCTTTGAAGAGGTAAGAACTTTATTATTCCATTAACCCAGGTACCCCACCATCTGACCCAAAACAGCATCAACCTCACAGCGGCTCCGGGAGCCTCCACGAGAAACCACTACATCCCACCACATACCCCACGTACCCCATTCTTCTAGAAATGGCCACACCCGCTCCCGCCCAGAACCCTACTATGAGCCCCTTCGTGGCCGCGGTCTCCACCCATCTCTCCCACGTCTTCATCATGGAAGTCTGGGACATCCACAACGTCTTCGCCGCCGACGGCTCCGTGAACCGCGGCTTCCGCGAGCGCACACGCCGCCCCCCAGCTGCCCCCACCTCACCCGCATGGACTCCACCCAACTACACGACTGGAGGCAGCGGTCTGCAACGCGGCACTCGTATGACCGATCACGAGCCTGCAATGGCCTTGCCGACTATCAGTGAGTGGTCGAACTCTAGTGCCCGCTCGACAACAGGGTCGACGCTGTCGGAGATGGCCAGGAGGAACATGGAGCTTGGAGAGATGCTGCAGCGTTCCAATAGGGACCCTGTGGCTAATGCTAGGCACCGACCTACTGAGCCTACTGTCCCAATCCCAATCGACATTGAGGCCCTTACTGGGCCCCGTCCCGCCCCGCAGTTCCAGCCCCTGTCGCTATATCCCTCCGCTATGGAGAGCTCGGCCGCAGTCTGTCAAACCTTGAGTCCGGCAATTGAACCTAGGCACAGAGGACATAGCGTCCAGTTCGGTGACAGGAAGAGGCACTTGCAGCCTACACGCGACAGACGCTCCTTGCCGCTTGTCTCACCGGAGTGGCTCACGAGGGAGCAGAATGATGCGCTGATTATTCTCCTAGAGGAGGAGGAGAATGAGAGTGGCACTGCACAGGGGTGTCGGTTTTGCGGAGGTACGTGTAACAGGGGCAGGGATATGTGTGCGTTTTGCATCTTGTCCTTTGAGGGAGATGGCCCGGAAAAAATTGGAAGATAACAGTTTGAGGGTTTTGTGTTTCGGGAAACTGTTCTCAACTGCGGGTTTCAGGGATATTGTGGTAAATATTTGCGTGAGGACTTAAGGGATGGTGGTGGAAGTAGGCACATATCTCTTCTGAAGTCTTTTGCAAAGCCATAGTCACCATATTGTCATTAACTTGCTGAATCCTGTACCCCTACATGCTGTGAGTGTATCAATGATGTTCGCATCTCGAACCAACTTGCTGTAAATGAAGTAAAGGAGGAAATGGAGGCATGTCTGTATTGAATATCTTCCTTCTCACAAAGACCTGGATAAGACCACATGTGGTAGTGTGTCATTATGGGCAATCCACCTTTCATAGCTCAGGTGAAATTGTGGTGTTCTGGATGACTTGCCTTCATTGTGAGAGATTTTATTTGTTCTTGCAGGTACTGATATCCTGTTTTTTAAATGCATCTACATACTGTGCAAACGTTATGGAGTCATCAAACTCTGTATTTACGGGATTTTCTAACTTTTTATTATTTCTGGTGAGGAATTTTATGAGACAGTCATGTTTTAATCAAAGTTACCTGACCACTGTGGACTGTAAATCTCCCCTTTTTATACGGTTTACTTGCTATTGGACTATGTCGTAATCATTCAAGTTGCTAATTGATTGAGTTCACACCTGTTGTCGTATAAATCGCTGCTGGAGGATGATACCCAGGGCCATACTTACAAGTAGAGCTGGAAGATGGCCAAGATTTTATTCAACCCAAGCCACTTTGGATATTGCGCTCTCACCTACTACAACAACACCACCTGTCACTATTTTCTACCGCAACTCACCAAAACCCACCGCCCAGTCATAATGAGTTGCCCGGGGACCCAACACAAGCGAGTAGGTTTTCGCGTTCCCACATGTTGCAGTATGATCATTTTACTAAGTAGTTCTGCAATCAAAAGGCAACCAGGGAACAGCGCATGAGAGACTTAGTCCAGGAGATCAAGGAGATCGAAGAGTTGAACCGACTCTTTCCTCCCATCCCAGTGACATCTCACGGTCCTGCTGAGCAGATCACGGACCATGAGGAGGCCACGAACGATCTTGCTTCCAGTTTACGCAGAGAACTGAAGGCGCTTACCCTGGACGATAATCATGATGCGGAGGACAATCTGAATTCCGTTTCTCCTCCACCCTACAGACAGGTAGTCCTGACAACAACTGCCCAAAGTCAAGCCATAATTATAATGCTTATTCTTAATTTAGGTCGCACCTCCCATGTACGAATGCGATGAACAGGGCCAAGAACCGAACTGTGCACCATCCTCCCCCGCTGAATCTATCCACCACGAAGAGCCCGCCACTCCACAGCACCCCGCATTTACCTCCCCATGGATGGACAGCCCCAGATTCTGTGGCGGGCCAGGCAAATGCAGCCAGTGCAATTTCGACCACAGGGCCTATGAGCTCATGTACTCCCAGCTCACCCGTGTCCAGCAAGAGTATCGCGGCCGTGACCCCGCTAATCTTCCGCCGAAATACATGCCTGGTGTGTGTGAGAGATGCACAGAGATGAGAGTGCCTGGACGCCGTGCATGTGTTTTTCATATCTTCGAGAACTACTTCAGGGCTACGCACCGCCTGAATATTGATGGAACTGACGCTCCTCCGCTGCAACGTCTCTGCTCCCGTTGCCTTCGTCCGCTGGTGAGCGGCGAGGTGCTAACCTGTCGTGATTGTTTCCATAGGTTTTTCACTCCTCGCGTCACGACGGAGCGTGGCTGGGTTTATGCAGGGCGGCATTTGGGCCCTCTTGAGCGCAAACCTGAGGAGGAAACTGAGGAGGCCACGTTTGTTCCTGTTAGAAGATTCCTGTAGATCACAACGTAGTGGAAAGTTAGGTCATGGTCTGCTGCTACTCACGGGCTCATCGTGAGGGAAATGAAAACAAAGTAGTTAGCATAATCTTTGTACTTCCGACAAACATATGACACAAAGAAAAATAAAATATCATACTCGAAGTCCGGTGACAGGCCTTTCCATCCCAAGAATCCTTTGTCCCAGGAATCTTTTGTCCAAACCCTCTCTTCAAGAATGCAAAAACCTGGAAATACCAAACTTTCCGAAATCCAGATGATCCTACAGGGATATTTTTTTAATAACACCTACTGATAGAATCTCCTTTGGCGCGGAGCGATCTCCTGTGCCTCTTGTTCAACTTGGTGTGTGTTCTAATTACGGCAGATAAGAGGTGACATCGAGTGATATTTCATGACTGCATGATGTGAGATAGTCTCTGCTTACCGACCCCTGCTCTGAATTAACAGGCACTTGCACTGTAGTTCCTTATCCAAAACACTCCTTAAATGAATTTTCCCGAGCCTTCCTGACGGAATATTCCTAATTGAGATGAAAGAAACATTAATCGGCCAAGATTGGTTGGCTGAACATTTTCCCACACTGTCGTCATTGTTGTTCTCTGTTGCCCACGCAACCACCACAACAAGACCTTCATCTTTTCACCCTGCTCTTCCACTTCCCCCTTCAAACCACATCTCCCATTCCCCATCACTATCACCATTATTCCAATATCCCAAAATCAATTACCCCTATCCCTGACCAAAGCATTTTCAACATGCCTGAGCCTAATATCCCTATCGCGGACCAAGTTGATGCCCCCATCTCAGTGTCACACCCCGGCGTCCCGGACGACGCCATTCACTATATGAAGTATTTCACCGCTCTTCCCGACTTCAATCATGTTTGCTTATTGCTAACCTTCCCCAGCACCACCTACCCCACTCTATCATCCTCATACTTGCCGTTCCAATTGCCCTCCCGAACGCGCCGGCATGATCCACAGAATGCAGTAGCACGCGTCCTCTCGGCTACGAGGGGGCCTACCGCAATGCATGTGGGTACCATGTTGGGACCAGGTTACCCCGCCCCACAACAACAAGGGCTTGGTGCGGTTGGCTCTGGATCTGTTGGATCACCGGTGGTGCAATCTCAACGTTCGAGAGATGAACATACCAACCCATTGGTAACTCCCTCCACGGCATTGTCCCAAGAAGGAGGCCGAGAAACCATTTATCAACAGATCCAGAGGGACCACGAGAGCATCGAACGAGCTCAACAGGAACAGGAGGAGGAGGCTACGAGGCGTGCCTTTATCGCACTCCTCTACGCAGACCCCGCGGAGCTGCCGGCACTGGAAATGGGCAGAAACAACATGTCTGAGTCAGTAAATTCTGTCCTTCGTCATTTAGAACTCGGTACACTTGCATCGAGGCGTATCAGGCCACGTGCCTTGCCTCCGCAACCTTCTGGTCAGTGGGTGCACAATATGCCGCCGCTGGGAACCCTCGAATCACAACAGTCTAGCCGCCCAGCTCACAGAGACCTGCAATACGGTGATATATCTGCCCTCCTCCGTTCACTCCCTACCCAAGCATCACCCACCCAGGCACACCCAGCTGCACCACTGGTGGAGCTATGGGCCAGGGAGCGAGCAGAACGTGATGCCCAGCAAGGTGCCCCAATCTTCACCATATTCACCATGCACTGCGCGGCTGCGCAAGAATCCACCGAACATACAAACGCTCTACATGATAGATCTCTCCTTTTCCCGAACATTTCACAGTTGCAAATGGAGATAGCACTGGAGAGAGCAGAGAGAGATATACACAGAGCTGCTGCTAATGCCGACATCGCTACAGCCGCCGAAGCCCAGAGAGTATCCGCACAAGCGCAACTAGAAAGGATTGCGACCATCACAGATGCCGTTGAAATTGCATATCGTGAGGAGCGTGAAGCTGCACAACGCGAGATGCATAGGATAGGAAGACAGGTGCTTGACGCGAATGAGCAGGAGCTGGACAGTTTCGAGCCTGTGAGGTCCGCAGCTCTTGCGGACCTTGTTCGCCAGGGCTATACGTTGCCGAGCAGCAACAACTTAGGGATACAGCAACCGTTGACACCTCGACGAGCTAGACGGAGGGGAGTATCTGAGGGACCGAACGCTGCCGACGGAGGACCTATGGAAATGGATATCGCAAGTGCAAACGACACAGCTTTGACGACATTGTCGCCTTTCATACCAGTCAACCTGGCGCCGTGGCGACTGGCAGTGCTGGCTAGGATGCGGGAGGACCGAGCGGCGTCCATTCATGCTTCGTCTGATGCAGAGGCTGCTAGAAGGGAGATACTTAGGATGATTACAGCACGTCTCGCAAGGCAGGAGGAGGCTAGGCTGGCTCAGGAAAGGGAGGAGAGTAGGCGGGCGGCGGCAGAGTTTCAAGAAGTAAGTAGTCCTATCGGACAGTAGAGGAAGAGGAAAAAGGACCGGACTGACGTTCGTTATTAGATGTGGGACGAGATTGACGGGTTAAAGAAATTTGAGTAAGTTATCCCACACCTTTCTTCCCTTCTGTGCTTCCAAAAGCCCACTATCAAAGCCCCAGACTAACCTTCCTCTTTCAGGTGCCTAATCTGCGAGGCCAAAATCCCCTTAAACACCACCTCCTGTGACGCCTGCCTGACCAACAACGAATTCTGGTCCCCTGCTCAGGTTATTCGCGCCCAGATGGCCAGGTCCAAGGGGTTACCATGGACTGAGTATCCGAGTCGTAATGGAGGCAGGTGTGTTAAGTGCGATAGCTACCTCATTTCTAAAGGGGAGGAGAAGTGCCGTTGTTGTTTGCATAGAACTATGGGCATCACTGCTGTTTGGAGGTTCATATGAAGAGGGATGGAGAAAACGAGGAGATGGATAAAATGGGGGATAGGATTGTTGGAGGTGTAGCGGATTCGGGGAATAAGAATGTGGTCGTCGATATTTTCTGTTCGAAGGTTGATATTTTATGGTAACACTGGAAAGTTAAAATATGGCACGATGGCAAAAAGAATAGAGACACGATTGCATGGAAAACATGGTACAGTGAAATATGAGCATATATAGAACGTTATGGTGGAATCTCTCCGGCTGTAGTAGATATATATTCTGCTTATAGTTTATATCATCTAGCACCCTTCTACAGTGTACCCTGGTAGAGGGGAGAACATCAAATATGCCCTCTGAGGAGGTTATGAAAGTCAAATACGATAGATATCGGCATAGCAAGGTGTTTCTAGTTACATATAAAAACAGATGACCCTACGTATGTTGAATACAATGCGTGAAGACTCGGTCATGATATATCACTCGGTATCTTACGTTGGATGGGTGAAGGTGAATATTTCTTTTTGTTTAATTCATTGAAGGGTGAATATAACAGCAGATTATTTTCTAATTTAAACTTATATAAGACCTCTCCCTACTAGTAAGTCTTGCCAAGAAGTGTACCCAAGACACGCCCACCCCCTATGCCTTCACCTCCGAACCCTGAGGAATAACACACTCAATGTGACATTTAACATCACATGAAATGTGAGGCAAGCAAGCGGAAATGGTTTCCGTCGCTATTTGGCATGTCTCAAATTTCCCCTCACACCTTTCACCTGAAAAACCCCCGTGAATGCTCGCAAAATTGCGGTTATTCTGATACCTCCAAATTTCCCGGCTTCTTCGTACAGCTTCGCACTAAATGCAGAGTAGATTTAGATTGAGCAAGTTGATTCCATTCTCTAACCAATAACATTTAGCAGTAGTTGGTATAGGTGAGAATTGTCTATACTATACCCATCTCCTCACACCGAATCTTGTGAAGGAGTGTCTTCTGCGCTTGAATTATAAATAAAAGATAGTATGTGCTCATAATTTAAACCTCAGAAGCCAGGGATAAGGGACCATAACACATACGGGAGTGTTCCATAAACGATTCCCGGTTACGGCCCTCTTGTACTATCATTTATTTTGGGCACCCGCTCTCTGAACGATGCCTCAGAGGGGAATGAGAGAAATAAATAGAACCCTCTCAAAACAGATCAATAAATCGTCAGGTTGTGGTACCTAACGCCTTCTTGATTTGGACACTGTGATGGTCAGATTATAGCTGGGAGGCACTGCATTCGGTGGGAATCCAGATCAGATCTACTGCCTCTTGGAACATCCCCGTCAGGAGCAAGGTAAGGTTTTTAATCTGTCAAGTGGAACACCAAGCCCCACGGATATTGAGAATATGAAGCTCCACTTGAAATGGAGTTTGCACTTTGTGGGCCGGTGTTATAGACATTGCCTAAACTGAAACTTACTGGTAGAGCTAGTTGCGATAGGTTAATAATAGCTCTATATAACATAGCAGCGAGGGGAATAGCCTATAAATACGGGTGATGTAGCTAGAGTCAGACCCTAGTACAGCACATGTGACATATGAGAAAGCTCCGGCGGCGTTTATCCTCATTTTCCATATTCCATGATGACACATAGAACACGTGTAAAGATCACTGTGAATACAGCCCTGACATCCCTTCCCTTCTCTAAACCAGTCCCCCTGGATTGTACATCAGCACCGGAGAGTACATTTCGCGCAGAGAAAAACCTGCACCATCTGTTTCGAGGGACAGCTCAGGAGAGGCTGTAGTTGGCAATACCAACAGTGACCAAGCATAGGGGGTATGGGATTGTAAGGAGATCGATGCCAAGCCAACTCTGCAGTATATTCTGTCGACAAGATCCTATAATACACCTCAAAGGTGCGAAAGAGTGCACACAGAGGTGCAGGCCGCCGTTAAACTCACCACCAGAGCCGGGACTCCAGCAGCGGTGATGAGGAGAGGATCGTTTGATTTGGTAACTTAGTGACTAAATAGTTGTCAGCGGGAGGCCTGAGGAGAGAAATGCGGAAAAACAAATGGCTTTAGAGGGGGAACCTGGAATAAATATGGGCAGGATTACAAACGATTGATGGATAGGTCAACAATGACAAGGACCTAGCTATTATTAAAGCAGGTTGCAAAAGACCAGGCTCACATAACCTTCACACCCATATAGTGTGATTCTTCGAACCTTGGAAAATAGAGTGCTAGAGAAATTCAGGCCTTCGGTTGTCAATTTGTTACCTGAGAAGGTGGTTTTCGTTGCCCGCATAGGATATCATTCGAGAATCGCACTTTGAGTAAGAAGTCAGGTGTATCTGGAAAAATAGGGGCTGTAATGTTCATAGCGCCTGGTCTGGAGAGCGAAAGAAGAAAAATTGAACAAGATGCAAGCTGAGTCTAGCTCATAAACCCCCCACCTCTTGAGCCAGATTGACAAATTTGCGGATCTTTGACTTAACTGCCAACCTTACAACACAGTAAAATTGATAAAGACCCTAGGGTGATAAAGAGAGTGACTACCCACACCATGACCAATTATTTTTGGTTGTTGTGGGCGTAGAGCTATCGAATTTCTAAATCTTGGGTCAACTGAATGTTGCACGTTTACCTCCCAGGCATCAGTTACCCCATTGGGTACAAAGCCCAGTCAACTGTATCTGTTGTGGGTTCGTGCCTAGCCTACGAACCTTGGCGCCAAGGGTTTTGGCTGGGCACGAGACAGCAGCAAGCTGCCACAGTACGTTACGTGCAGCACATCCTGTGGAAGCATGGAGGTAGACGGGTTGGGGACGAGCCTAGGTTTTCACTCATTGAACTTTGCTGCGTTTTGATCCCAATCAGACTAGCGCAACTTGCCTCGAGGTCCATACCCACCAAATTAGGACTAGAGCTATAGTCCTATTGCCATTCTCTGGGCGTGAGGTGTTTGAGGCTTGGCATTTATGCCAAGCAGCTACCTGATCTGTGTCAAGACCTGGACCAACTCCCGGCTGAAGCTGCGCAACCTAGCGTGCAACGCGTAAAGTGGAAAGAAAAGTAAACAAAAGCAAAAAAAGAAATGACGCGCTACAACGCGTGTTGCTACATATAGCACGTGAAATCGCGTGCCACCAACCATGGCTGCAGCATGCGAGTGAACGTAACACAGATATTAAGGAAATGATATAGTAGCGGAATATTTGATAGCTTCATGTTGTACGACTCAGCACTTATATCATGAGAATACGTTCAGCGACGTAAAATGGTGAAACGTTCAGTAAAGAAGGTGAAGTTCGGTGTGCTCGGGGGTGAAAATAGATACAGGAAGGTTCACCCAAGAACAGGATACTGTGATTTTAACTGTTTATGAAAGGACTTTTGGCTGGATAATGCGGACAAGAAGAATTGACTTGAATTACTGAGAGCGCTTGCCATTAACTCTTCTTCTCCGTCTAGAGCCCATAGAGATTCCTACCACCATGCCCAATGAATAAGGGTCACAATTGGAACTCCAATTCCGTTCCGCGCGGCCTGATGTCGTCGCAAACGCTGCTCTTTCTTTATCCTGGGACAGTGAGACATGCTACTCGGGACAGGTGGCCTGACTCCCTCCACGCCCCGCCAGTAAGAAAAGGATTGCACCGTCCTTCCTACTCCAGAGCAGCAGGGCCAGGGTTCAATTAGCTGTAACGGGTAAGAAAGAGGCCACTTACCTGAAAATCTCTGTCGACATTGCAACAGATCACGCCCACCCGCGTTGCAGCCCACATAATCGTATAAATACCCAGTACCTCCCACCTCCTCCCATCTTTTATCACACCACAAAAAACCTCCCTTTTTCACATCACAACCCCAATTAGCAATCCCACATTCCTCTCTTCTCTTAGTGATGGCTCCTCCCCGCCGCAATGGCTACGCAGCCAATTACGATCTCAAGTCTCGCAAGCCAGTTGTTCTTCAAGAGAATGTCACTGCTGTCACCTTGCTCCCTTCGAAGAGTGCAAGAGTGGAACTTCCTAGACAGACCCCTAGAGACCCACGCTACAGTGAGTCGGATGAAGACCTTGACTACAAGGGATACGACCCCAACGCGAAGGCCACCAAGAAGCGTTACTTGCATAATTTTAATGCTCCTGCTGCCAATGTAAGTAACCGTTATCCCCACACATTATATAGTAGAACCTGTACACTCCTGGGTTAGCTATGAAGCCTTTTCTTTTTTTCTCTCTCTTTCGCTTTTTTTCTCCCTTTTTGGGGGGGCGGCTTTTTGGGGAATCTTTCCTACCAATTTGTTTTTTCAACTTTCATGATGGCCAGAAACTAACACATCAACTTCCAATCAGGGATACGACCCACAGAATCAAAACAACTACTTCTTTGGCAGCAGTGATGGCACCCCGACCGTTGTTAAAGCCTGGGATGACGGTGATACCACTTCATCAAACTCCATTAAAAACATGCCCGCTGCCAATGGTCCCAATGATCATTGCGTCTCGAAGAGTCACCATCCCATCCCCAACCCCGGCATGCTTGCAGCCCAGGAAGCAGCAAAGCAAAGGATCAACAACCCAGCCATTGGTGAGAAAGAAGGAACCAGTGCTATCGCTCCCCAGATGCACAGGAATCTCAACACCTACAACGTAGCGAACGCACGAATCCCAGCTGGTGGTAGGGTCACTCCTTATGGTTCTCGTCCAGTTCCCCCGGCGGTCCGTCCTACTCGGAAAGTGTCAAGAGAGTTCGCCGCCAATAGTAGTGGGGGCATGGATGGTTATCCAGAACATGTGAAAGCAATCCTCAGTGCAAATATGAAGAAATTCGAGAGGGAAAGAAGAGGCGGGTCTGAAGTAGTCGAAATCATGCCTCCCCATTTGATGAGTCTGCCTGTAATCACCCCTGAACAGTTTTCCCTTGGATTGAAGGCCCTCGGAGACCCCGAAGAAGAGCTTCCCAAAATGCAGGCTGAGATCCCTTCGTCTATGCCTACCTTGAACGCATACGACAATGGTCTATCCAGTAACGGAGGTAACCGTAGTGTTCATTCGCCATATACGCCTCCTGGAACACCCCTCTTCGTGAATAGAACTTCTTATTACCAACCCAATGTGGCTTGCAGTGGGTCTGTTGCATCCTCTGTAATGTATGGTTACCTTCCAGGTTACGAGGCTCCACCGTCCTCCGAAATTAGTTCAGGCGATTCAGTTCGATCTGTGTCAGTCCAATCATCTGCCTATGGTAGCAACATCATTCAATACGCCCCTCCCACCTCCGAGGCCAGCTCAAGACACTCAGCTTTTTCCGAATCTCGAGTATCGTCGCTGCATGCTGCCACATTCCAGGATTACAGGTCTGAGGCCAGCTCAAGGCATTCAGCCAGAATCAATCACTATAGAGAGCGCTCTAGGTCACCTTCCAGGAGTGTTTATTCCCGCGCTTTCTCCGGTCGTAGCCCTTCGACGTCCCCTGTCAGGAGCCATTCCTCCCGCAGTTCTTCACTCCACTCGGCTTTCAGGTCCCCTGTGAGGGGCTATGCTGCTTACAGTTCCCCAATCCACTCTCCTTCGAGCAGCTCCCCTGTTAGGAGTCATGGGTCTGGTGTATCGTCAGCCCACCACGCAGTTAGTCGCCGCTCCCTCTCGCCGGATGTACTTTCTTTCCAGGCACGACACCGTTATCGTACACGTTCCCATTCAAATGCTGCCCTTGCTGCTGCCCTTGCTGCCGATCCTAGGGAGCTAGCTGCTCGTAGCTTGACTAGTAACGACACAGAGCTCGCACTTGGGAATGATCTGGGGGATAGTGACAGTGATGGTGAGATTGAGCTCGAGTGCTATGAACAGTCTCCTCAGGCCGACGGTTTGTTTGGCCGCCATGAGGGACGTGTGAGGCTTTAGTCATTGCTCAGCGCATATGCGCATTGAAACCCTTGCTCGCGATGATGACGTTCTATGAAGCGTAGTACTCGCAAGGTTGAAAGGTTTATGATTGACAGGAATTAGGTCAACAGTCCTCGAACACGAAAGAGATAAAGGAAAAGGGGGAATCGCTTGGAATGTGTTTTGAAAAGATACTCAGTTTTTGCTGAGGAATTGTGGATAATATTTCTTGGGGAAGATTTTATTATTGCTGATTATTTCTGTAGTTGAAAATTTTGTATCCTAGTTTAAACACAATTCAATACGTCTCCCACAAATTATTCTTTTAAACAGTAGTAAGAGCCTCATAGCCACTCTGTGGTGATCGTGCTACGTACCGTTAAAACTTGTGTTGGTGTCCGCTCTGATACATAAAGTGTGGATGACCTCCACAGTCTGCCAGAGTGAGGGAGGCATAGAGGGGTATTTAAGCGAATAAAAAAACGATAGGACAACAACACCATGTATCGTCGCTGGCCAAGGATGCCAGTGTATGCACTACGAGCCATTTTGCCTTGGCTGGCTGGTAGCCCATGGAAGCCACATTGTTGAAAATCTCTTACGGCTAGTGCTTTTCATTCCACAGACTTGGAGAATTTTCACGGGGGACGGCTAACCATGCATTAGCGCAGAATTCAAGTGGTGGCGGTCACGCCAACCAGTTGTGGCAGTTCTCACCCCTGGTTACACAAACCTGTGGCTACGTTGCTGCTGCTGGGGGCTACGATATGGCATACCGCATACGGTTGTCATAGAGAAGACTACACGTACCTCAAGAACAGAACAGAAGGAACAAACAGATGCAGCTAGACACCATAGCACCTCTATTGATACATGTATGGCTGGCCATGGACTTTGCGTACAACTATCCTATATGCCTGGCGTTTATATTTACCATATCCTCTTTCAAAATCACATTATAACGATATGTAGAGTGGAGTATTTCCTGTATTGGATAGAGATTATTATGCCACTCTTCAATTTCCGTTCGGAGGTCTAACGGATAGAACAAAACGTTCCATCACCTCCCAATGGGTTGATCAAGTCTTCCAGAGATTGCCTGTTTGTTGGTGATAGAGGGACCTCCAACCCCAAACAGAGATATTCTTAGATAGCTCCTCGCTAGTGTAGGTTCTACCTGCTTTGAGTTTTACTCCTGTTTTCTTTACGAGTTCTAACGCTGGTTTCATAGGGAAACACCAACCGATAAGCACATTCCAGCACGGGACCTGCGACTGGATAAAACAGAATGGCCATGTTTTTCTTACGGGGACTGCTTAATCTTGAGTGTCTTCTATCCGATCAATTATCAGGATTCCAGCGGTAGATACGTCATGTGGTCCAGGTCCGGCAACCTCTTGGGGTGTATCTTGAAGATGGGAAACATACGAAGTAACGGCACTCTGAAAACATTTGATGCGAAGTCGTTTCCCACCAGTTCAAATCGGGAGGAAAACGAAAGTCGGACCCAACACAAAACCCAGCAGGTACCAACTATTTATCTTTGTAATTTGAACCGCTTTAATCTAAACCGGAGTTCCATGTCTTTGCATATATATATAGCATGATCTGGTTTTACTAAATAGGTGTTCATTATCTTCTCAAAGAGGGTGCTCGACCTCAGGAACAGGGCTTGTATAAGCGGTTTAAGTAGTCCGTATAGCCGGCTGTGAAGTTTTTAAACCGTTTAATTAAACTTGCTATTTGAGAAGACAAAAGCCTTACCAGCTTTGAATCAAACAATTCAGTTCAATCAATTTTAGCAATATACTCGGAAAACTACTGGACACCCTGCCCAATACTCAAAACCTCAAATTAATGAATGTTAAAAAAAAAAAACTTAATAACCAGAGATTGATTAGATTCTATCCCGGACAGCGTTCCTCCAATCCAGTCAACGATGAAATAAGAATCATGTAGGCAGATATCATATTAAACAAGGTATAAATAAGTCTGAAACGCCATAAAAGTGGTTAATGTAGATTGTCCGCCATCTCCATTCGAAATTAGATATATTCTGGAAGGTTTCGTCGATGAGCGGGACACCAAGCTGTTCTCACTTTTAGTTCTCATGTGTGTAGAGGTTACATTCAAATTAGTCCAATAAAGGATACGTAACTCTCATCCATGCCAATAGCATTGTCTCAAGCCAGACTAAACCCTGGTCGTTTAATGACGGGACAGAGGCCTGTTATCGCCCAAAATCTGGTCTTGCAAAATTCCTTAAAAGTCTCAATATCAAGGAAACAAGTTAAGCTTTTATGGGCTTGTAGATCCGCTCATGATGTTATATAAAAATAATTTCATTATGGTTGACGATCATGTTTTTGAGCTATAGAATTCCGAGGGGCATGAGATTGGTTACTGTGCACCGGCATGTCTAAATTAAATAATTCCCCTGTCTATCAAATTGATCCAACAAAATCTCACAAAAACATATAGTGGTTTCTGACGTTATTTTTATGTTCAAATAATTTCTCCGGATTATTTGGGGGTGTTAAAGTGAGCATTTTTGCTGTTACTTGGCGGTTGTCTCGTTACCAAGCGACCCCGGGTTTACATTCCAAAGGCGCAGAGTGGCTAGGGTTAGGTAAGTTGTGCTAGCATATATAAAAAGTACCTAAGGGATGTGGACAGACGCCTTACACAGATAATAAAAAAAAGGATAAAAGATAAAGCCAACAAAATACAAAAATTGGCATGATGCGCGGTCCATTCGGTTCCAGACACATTACCGCTCTCCACTGCGCCGAGGTGTGTCGAACGCCCGACCCCGCGGTCGACATGGTGGCTCCGTTAGGCTGACTGCATACCCCTCGACCATTTAAACCATGCGTGTACTGATAACAGCCTGTGCACCCTCTTAAAGCTTATCAGTTGCCAAGTACACAAAACTCCCTGCTGCCGGTTTGGGAAGTGTCCTATCTCGGGACACACCCAACACCGCAAGCTGAAGAATTAAACCGTTCTGACATTTGACCTTGACTTCACTATTGCACACCAACAAAATCTATATCTGATTGCAAACACTCACCACCATACACAACTATATCCAGCCCGGGGGTGTATTGACATTCTAAAGAGGCCTAGCCAGTCTTCGCGTTGAAGATGGGCCATGTATGGCACGGCATTCGAATTGAATTCTTTCCCTCCCATGATGATGTTACTAAACGACCATAGGGCGAATGCCCCGACACCATGCCTCGTTTTTGTCACCTAGCAAACCCACAAAGTACTAATCAGCTGATTTAGACACCCCCGAGAAGCGTTTCCCGTAATGACCTCCTTACCCCAGAACACCGCACCCAAGCGCACTAGGAAGCCGCTCCCCCATCTTACCTCTGCTATCGACCACCTCGAGTCCCGCAGCCTCCAAATATCCACCCTCCTACACACTAGCCCGCTCACCCGCTCCATAATCCCCGACAACGACTACAGCCTCCTCAAGCTCACAAGGTCTCTCACACGCAGCATCTGCGCCACCCTCGACATATTTACTGGTGCACACACGCGCTGCTGGTCCGACGCCACCTTCCGCCAATGCGCACTGCGCTGTCTCCGCCTGCACCGTAGCTTGCAAGACCGCCAGTGTGAGATTGGTGAGATGTTCCATGAGTTTAGGGATTGGAGGTGCAGTGATGATGAGTTTGTGTATGAGAGGTGGCTGGAGGATATTGGGGGTGTGGAGGTGAGCGCGTGGATAGAGGCGAGGATGGTGGAGATTTTGTTGATTGGCTTTTTGGCGGAGATGGCGGAGGAGGACCGGAGATGGCTGGAGAGAAGATTTGGTGGGGTGGATGAGGTGGTGATGGAGCTATATTGTGGTAATGATGGGGGAAATAGCAGTCTGGGACCTCTGAATGTTCCAAGATTTGTGCCGCACACCTCCGGACTCCCACCGGGTTCGTGGTTGTGCTCGAGGTTTTGAACCCACCATAGGCAGAAGATAATATATCTAACGAATAGTTTACAATTGTCCGCAGAAATAAGTCCAGAAAGCATTTGGAATATATAGTAATCGGGAGTGCTTTGCTGCCGTTGAAAGATTAAATATTATGGACGTTCCCTAGAATGACCGATTTTTGAAACCATTTCAATTGACTTTATATTGAAGCTTAAGATAATAGAGGTATAAGAAATCACAGAAATCAAATCTCTTGTACTCTTTCCTTGTGGTTGTGGAAAAGGGCGACGTTGAAATTGAAAATTTGGTTGCAACAATGTTCGGATAATTTTGTCAGCCCCCAATATATATGCTTTCCGAGAGAGTGAACCTTTAAGCAGGGGATAAACTTTCCATCGAGGCACTACGGCTTCGGAAGTTTGTTCACAGTATTTAGAATGTGAACTTTGCTCTCGTGAAGGGAGTTACTCATTTCGAGTGATAAATGGTGATTGCCCACTCCAAGCGTCCGGCTCATTCCATGCCTTCGAGGTGATGTAGCTTCTGTCTCAGTTCAACCACGAAGTAGAAAAAGTGAAATTTTATCAATCCTCGCATGGTTATTAGGTTTAACTAGGTTTATATTAGTTCATCGGCGTATCGTTTCATTTGCCTACTGGGGTCAAAGATAGGAAGATATGTCAGTCAGGAAAAACGATAAAAATTGACATTTTCAAAATCGTTCCGGGAGAACCCTTTATGACCCAGGAAATCGGAAACTTCTCTATCTTTCGGAGGTGACTATTTACGCTAAGGGTCCACGAAAAGAAACTCCAACAAATGCACTATCCAACAAGTCATTACAACCATTAACTAGGCTCCGAAATCTCTACTTATTCGAGCAATCTGATCTATCATTCCCATTCTCCTTCGAGATACCAGCGGTTGTAGATGCCACGGATTTCTACAGGGTTAGGGTTTCCGATGTACATGGTTCTGTTATTAGAGTGCCTTGAAGACTAAGCGGATGAACACAAGCCAGTAATTTATCATCCACGATAACACCAATGGGTCCTATAGACCTGTGACACCGGAGTCCAGTCCTACCCCAATGACACATCCTGCCAACGCGTACCTAATGGACCCAAATGATTAACTCCGGAAGTACAATGTCTTTCGAGTGACTAATGGGTAACCTGGCCACGTATCCTATCAGAATACAGTAGCACAATTAGAATATCTCATGATCCAATCACATAGAAATATTCTAGATACTGAATGAGGAGTACCAAAAGGACAAGGGTGGTGATCATTCCCGGGCCAATTGAATTCTGAGGTATATTGACGATTCCTTAAATAGTTTGTATACGCCAAATGGGTTGTGAAGGACTCCACACCAGTATTTCTCCGTAGCTGTAGGAACTAGAAATACCTGAGGACACCCACCTTCCGTTCTCCCTCAAGAGTAATCAGTACCATCACAGCAAGCACCCAGTCAGTATAATCTTCAAGTAGGTTCCACAAGCTTTTACCCGTAGTATATTCTCCACGTTCCAGTACTAATCCACCCCCCAGGCAATATTCACAATGTCCGGATCCGGATCCTTCCGCCGCCTACTTCGCCGCTCCCCCCGCAGCCCGACCAACAACAGCCCACGGTCTCCACCTCTCGACCCCACCGAAGCCGACCTCGAGCGCCTCGCCGCCCGCAATGAATCCCTTGCCGCCCGTCAAGCCGCCGCCATCGCCGAGACCCACCAGCAGCAGCAAAACGAGATGCTGGAAGAATCATACCACTCGCGCCTGCGAGTCCACGAAGACAGCGACCCCCCGTCTGACACCCCCATGGAGAACCCGTGCCCGCTCTGTGAGCAGCGATCTGCGAATGTGAAGTTCGTGCTGTGCGGGCACCGGGTGTGCAAGACGTGCGCGAAGAGGGAGTATTGGGCGGGGATGCAGAGGCTCAGATGTCCCTTCTGCAGGGTCAATATCTTGAACCTGATGGATGTGACGAACGGTGCGGTAGAGGGGTTGCAGAGTTGGATGTTCCATAATAGCTCGACTTACCGTGCAAGAGGTGGGCGTCCCGGGTAGGGTTTGTTTTCCTTTTGTTTTTCGTTTTTGCTTCTAGCGCTGCCGGTGGTGATGCTATGGCAAGCACATCGAGGATGCTGTACTTCCTGATTAATAGTTTATTTTTTGATATCAATTATGTTAGTTACGTTTAATCTAAATCTTTAATGGGGGTTAGAACGATCCACGAGTAGTCTATATTCTCGATTAAACCAAAACAAACCTCAGAGTCTTGCCCACAACGAGAGAGGACGGATGTTGGGCAATTCGTATGACCCCTTCTTACATCGACGCTGTACGTACAGACAACTCACTCCTTCATGTCAAAGTGATAATTCGAATTAACGGACTCTGTGGACGATCAATGCGGGATCAAACTTAATGTCAACATGTCCTAGGGTTTCTGACAGGAAACGGCGTAGTCGTGATAATTTCGGTGGCATTCCCAAACATCAGCAGCCCATTTGCCTGTTCCTTCTTTTCCTGTTGTTCCAAGCCCAGAGCCCGTAGGCAGCGCCAATTTAACGATCCATCAGTGCAAAAGCCTTTTCCACTGCCACAATGCTGTTAGTGAAAAGTTATCTTACCCCGCTGAGACCCCAAACAGGTTGCAATTCCCCGACCTTTAAGTAGCGCTGCCTTCCCACCCTTTCTGTCCTATCAACCGACACTCCATTTTCTCCCATTACAACATAAAAATCACCGCCCGCTGGACGGTTACACAACCTCTGTAGCCGCAAAAATGGCCCCTGTTCGCACTAGGAAAAAGGGAAGCAAACCCCTGTATTCCTCCCCCTACAAGCGGAACATTGGCGTCATTCTCCGCCAGCGCCCTATTTTACCTTCTCTCAAGCCTTTCGTCCCCGCTCTTCTTACCATCCCCGCCGTCTCCGCCGCTGGGAAAGTGGGAATCCCACTCGAGAAATTCTTAGCATCCTTCTCTATCTCCTCTGTAGAGAAAATTCGCATCCCGTCAGCGGAGAAAACCCCCACCCCGTCCACCGAGAAAGATAGAACCTCGCCGCAAAGACTCGTCGCAACTGCTCCCACATCTGCACACAAATACAAATACGTCCCCGCCGAAATCAGCCCCACCACCGAAAAGGGCACACCCCAGCCGCAAGAAACCCCAACCTCGGCCTCCAGTGTCGTCGCCATCAGCAGTCCGCCGGCGGCCGCCAACGAGGCCATAACGACCTGCATTGCTGCTCGTGTTGGCCGCAAGCCCGTTGCCGCTCAATACACATTCAACGAGTCACCCGCTCTTTTTTCTCGCGGCTGGGGCAGAGCCAGGAAGAATGTTGGCGGGCCCATCCCCTTCAAGCTCTGTCAACGCCCTCCGGACAATGGTGGCATGCGGTTGCGCGAGGATCCGGTGAAGCTGAAGGGAACGTTGTTTAATGGCGGCATGTTTGCAGGTTTCTTGAAGGAGAGTGCTGAAAGAGAGAAAGGAAATGAAACAAGGGAGAGTGATCAAAGGGGTAGTCCAATGAGGCTGGATTCACCGATGAAGGATGAGGCACCGATGAAGGAGGACTCACCAATGACGGTGTATTCACCAATGAAATTGGATATGACAATGCAAGTCGATATGCCAGTGCATATCGATGTATCAGTGCATGAGATTTTCAACGCTCCGCTTGACAGTCCTAAATCACCATACGTCAAGCCTAAATTACCACAACTTTTCCAAAAACTCATACCTACTCTCACCGCAGACCAGAGTGGATCAAAGATGAGCAACGTCAACAGCAAACTCTCCCCCGCGGACGCCAACCATGAAGAGGAATCTGACGATGGGGAAGACTTCAACCAAATATCGCGCATGGACGCTCACACCCACGTCGGCCAGATGCCCTGGATCGCCAACCACACCTACGTCACGACCGCCACGCGCGGCGTTGTCCCCGTCAGCAGCCACGTCCCCTCGCTCCTCGCCGCCATTGAGCGTGGCAAGGGCCTGCTTGATCTCGAGAAGCCTCTACCAGTTCCCCAGGGTGCTGGCTGTACTGCGACTCCAAACTGCCGCCAAAGCCTAGCCTACAATGCTGTTGTCGAGTTCCTCACGCCGAAGGCTGAGACTAAGGATGCCACGCCAATGATCGAGAAGAAAGATGAGTTCGCGGCCTCGCCCGCGTTCAACTTGACGCAGAGGAGTGTCACGGAGAGGAGACTTGGGCCGATTAAAGGGGCTGTGCAGGAGTTGGGTGAGAGGAGTAGGGTTAGAGTGGTGACTGCGGCAGACTGGGTGAATGTGGTGGAGAGGTATGGGGTTAAGATGAGGAGGTTGTAAAGGGTTTAATGTGCTGAGCTGCTGGTAGTTAATCCAGCGGGGTACACAGGCGAATACGAGGCAATATAGGGTATAGCGTAGGAATATAATCCGTTGTTCTCTTGAAATATGTTGCTTGCAGGTGTTTTGTTGGTAATGATTGATGTGATATGTAAATATACCCTTCTGAGGTACTGGCAGATAGGTGGATGTTCTCTTGTGTTATACCTGCGGATATGTGATCTACTGTGGTCCGGTTCAATCTTATCAGTGCCATACACCTAAGACGTCTAATCAGATAATACCATGTTCAATCTTATAGGGTAGCTATGAATCCCAGGCAGTAGCACGGATAGGCTGCCGCTTCGCATCGGAGAGCATTTCAGCGATAGAACCAATTCACATTGCCACACCGGGTTCTTCCATATCATTTAACCCGAATAGATCATGAGGAAAGACCACCGGTTACTGTTTGGACGGATCATAAGTAGATGAGGACCCATCCAACGCGTATTTTATATTTATTGGTGGCGAGTGATAGTGACTGGTATCTAAAAGTGATAGGTATCGAAAGATGTGCTTCCCAAAACACATTACCCTCTATGACCATCTGTCGGTATTCGTATTATACCTGCCATGTTTATCACTGCATCATGTTCATAAAATGAAAATCTGAAGGGGAATTAAAGGAGGAAAGCATGAAGAACGAGTGGCAGAAGGATACTCTCTCAGAGCCTTTTTGCCTGTGAGTTTTGAACGGGTGACGTAGACCGTTTGGCATCAACCCAGACAAATCCGGTTAGGCATTCCCGGGAATCCGTCAACCTGGCGGGTTTCTGTATGTGGAATTCTTTCCTCAAGGCACAGGGGCAGCTTGTCTTCTAAAGGTGGCCAAATCCCTACGATTACACTTTTTCTTATGGCTTACTCACTGTCTTTATTCTCTAAATACTAGCTTCGATATCCCACGGAAGCATGTGTTTCTTTTCTTTCCCGGGAATGTAATGAAGGTCGATTTTTCTTGGTATTAACCAAGATGATTCGGCTGTTTTAAGCTCTGGTACCTAATCTTCGCCAGCATTGAAACTCATGTCTACCCATACGCGTCCATTCCGGTTTCATTTCATATCTAATAGTCGCATCGCACCCCCAGGAACTCATGTTCCAATTCACGAGATCACCATACTATTCAAAAGGTCATCACTAGCGCAGAGCGTTGATATCCAACGGACCTATTAGATCGCAGCATCTCAACCCAGAATTTACTACACCACACCCTCTCGCATAACATCCACCTACCTATACTCGTAGCGTTGTAGGACTAAACCTTAATGCTCGACCTTAACACATGGACTCATAGAAATGCCCGGGAATAGTCACCTGGCACCCTCATGGATGGCTGCTCTTGTACGATACTGAAGCCCAGAGGCCGGGGCTTCATATACGGCCTCCTTCCCAGGGCTTTGGAGAATTCTCTTCTCTTCACCTTAACACTCCTTTCACCGTTTTTCGTTGGAATACCATCTTCGTCCTGCCGGCCACCAGAGTTGTTCACGAAACTCTGCTTACTCGCCGTCACTCATACCCGCTGATATCTACACGATTTCTATTCTCCCATATCAGCGACTACTTACTATGGCCTCAAAGACAGAACTTGTGGCGCTCAGACGACGCATGAATAGGTCCGTAGCCCGGGTTCTGAATCTCCTCAGATCAAAAGATCTACAACCCACCACCATGCCTCTAAGCAGCTTCGAAGCGCGCATCGGTGCTCCGATGAAGGATCCGCTCGCCATAGAAAACAAGGACCCCGTTCCCGGGCCAAAGAAGCCACCCCCACCACCCCCAAACACCCCAACTGGGGACTCCAACAAGGCACCCCTAGAGGCGTTCGACGAGGCAGAGGCCATCCTCTCCAAGAAGCTCCAAGAGGCAAGTGAGATGGAGCTCTCTTACCGCTCCGGTGCGTCTTCCCCGACGCTACCTACATTTCTGGATCGTCTCCGGAGAGCCTGCGCGGAAGCCCACCTCCAACTCCGCCGCCCAGCCCCCCGCCCTCGCCCCGCGGGGCCGCTGGGTAGTTAAAGCCCCCCCGGAAATCCCTCCTGAACTGGAGGAGATCTTGGCAGACCCGAACCTTGAGGAAACGGAGACTGTCCGTGTTGTGGTGACGAGGCCGTTGGCGGGATGGCTCCTTGTCCCGACGCCGCCCCCGACTCCGTACCAGCCTTACGGGTATGATGGTGAGACTATGGTCTCGTACGGCGTTTTTGCCATCAGGTGGGGGTTTGTGGATTTGTGGTTCATTGGGGAGAGTGCGGGGGAGGATGTCGAGGTGGAGTACACGTTTGGTAGTGCCAGGCGTGAGGTCTAGGGCTCCTTGTTGAGGTTTGGCGTTTCGTCTTTGTTGGTTTAGCCTCTGGATTTGTGGAGTTTGGGTTTTCGGTTTTCTTCCTGTTTGTGGGTTTTTCGGTGGTGTTCGGTGTTTCCTTTTTCCTTTTGAGCGCGGGTTCCTGCGGGGTTTTTCGGTGATTTCTTCTGAGTTTCGGTTATTCTTTTGTCGGCCTCGGCCATTCAGAGGGAGTAATAGTTTCTATTTTTCCTCTTTCTCGGGGATGTCCCCGTTGGATGTTTCCTATTTCCTTTAGCAGTGTGTTATTTGGGTCTTTTCCGGGTATCGTCATTTCCTTTAGTTTCATTTTCCTTGTACCGTAATTTAAGGAGGAGGTTATTCCCTATTTCTCTGTTCCTGTTTGAGTAGTTTCTTTTCATATATGTCTCAGTATAACCTTTTTGCGGTTTCTGCTTTCTCTGGGTGTAACGGGCTTCCTCTTTCCGGTTCGTTTTTATGCGTGGTGTTAGGCACCTTCGATACTTTGTTTGTTTAACTTCAATTCATTTTTAACCAGAACGAGTTCTGCAGAGACGTGACATCGTGCGGAAATGATGTGTTCGGTTTACATACACCACAGTACCTCACGGCAATGTGCATATAGTTTCATGTATTATGACTAGAGAGATGAGAGCTCCCTAACTAACCTAATCTCATAACCGCTTTTTCTTGGATCTAAGGACAACCTCTCTATTTCTCCAGCACCTCCTCTGACGCTAACTAACCATCGAGCCCAGTATTCACTCTTTCCGGAGGTCTACACAGAGAACTTAGAATTGCCAGTGATCACAATGAATTCAACACCTTCACGCTATGGTGTCCCTCGGTATCAGTTAAAATCAGGCATTCAATTTCGAGGTGTTGGTTTGATGTATATATTCTGTACGAATTAATGAGCTTAATTAATAATGTTGCAGGTACACCATAAGAAAACAAAAGAATAAACGAGCGCAAATCAACGATTCCCTAAACCTTCACAGAGTCCCCCGCCCCCCCTTCCTCCCAACCGGCGTCCCGTCGTCTTCCATTCTCATGACCCCACCCCCTCACTCCACCAACGCCTACTGTCCATCCCACCCCTCTTCACTCCACCCCCCATCTCCACCCCCCTCTCCCGATAAATCATCAACAGCCTCCGCTTCGTCACCTCTATCTCTGCCAGCCACACTAACACATCTGGTGTGATTGACATTGTGAGCGCCTCATTCACAGTCTGCACCACAGGCGCCGGACACTCCCCCTGGTAGGCACGTAGGATCTCAAACGCCTTGTGAACGACCTCTCTGCTGCCGACGCTCTTGCGCGCAATCGCGAGGGCCTTGTGGTACTCCTGTAGGAGCCTGTGAAGGGTGTCGTGGTGGTGGAGGGTGCTTCTCTCGGTGATGTAGGCACCGCCGAGGAGGGTGTACCAGTCGTCGTGGATTTGGGTGATGAGGGAGGTGTGGGGTGCGACTTTTCGGTACAGGGCTGGGGAGGAGTCAGTCATTACTTCCAAGATTATGATAACGGTAACTGGAGAGTTTAGATACTCGAATCTGGGGTTCTCGGTACTTGCGGAGGCCTGCTTTGCAGCTGGAGGGATTGAGGTCTGTGCTCATTCTGCGTTAGGGGCCTCTTTCTTTTATCGACCAACGCTATACCGCGAGGAACTCAGCACAAGGGCGAGATGGGTTACCGGTGGAGGATAGAATGAGCGCTGGGTTCGGATTTGGGGAGTCAAGAAGAACGGTATAGGGCACTTTGTTCTAGGGTTTGTGAGTCACGTCATTGAAATAGGGCAAAGGCCTCAATGGGCCAGCCCGGGCTGAAAAACAGCGTCGGCCTGGCCCGGCCCATGCTATCAAAATGACGGCCTGGCCCAAACTAAATAGCCCGGGCTTCCGTGAACAGAGGTGTTCGTGGGGAAGAACTGGGTGTTCGTCCATGGGAACTCATCAACCTCTGTTAAATTTACTGTGTTTGTTGGCTGCAAATAGAATATATGGAATATGCTACAGCTCTCTCTGTGGTTTATGGTAAGAAATGTAGAGATGTCTTCGAACTCTCCTTTAAATAACTCAAATTGTATGGAAACCCGACGGCCCGGGCTTACCTATTTAGCCCGGGCCAAAAATTGACCTCCGCCTGGCCCGGCCCATCGAACAAAACCTATGGCCCGGCCTTGCCCGTCAGGAAACAGGCAGGGCCGCCCGTCCCAACTCACGACCCATTGAAGCCATTGAAACAGGGTGAGGAGTGATACTCCCGTCGCTGTTTTTCTTTTTAAAGGCCAGATCAGTGCAGATATAATTAATCTGCAGAAGTAGTCCAGACTCTGACCGGAATGCTGGTAAAACGCAATAAATACTTGGCCTGTTTCAGGGTGCGGTTCTCTCATTAGGATGATACTCTTTCATTCCAAAAGAGACGATAATCAACGTTATGATTCACAATAGGTTCAATTCTCATTATGGACAGAGACTGGATGGAACATATTCTTTTTATTTCTCTTGATACCCCCCCCTCCCCCTTTTTCCAAATCGAATCATTATAACGCCCTCTATATGTCGATGAAAAATAAAATAGAGGAAACTCAGGTATTCCAGACAGCTAATTAAAATTATGCTCAACAGACATCAAACATCCAACGCTCATCCTCTTTCCCCTCTTAGACAACACTCATCTATCATGTTTTCAAAATACAACAGTTCTCCAGGCCCCGAGACACTTCCATCTCTCGCTCCTTATAGACCATAAGGAGTACATGTCTCCTAACCTCGATCTCGGCATCTATCAATTGATCCTCCGCATTTATGGTATCGTTAATCAATCTGGCGCACCGCATTCGGCGGTCCGGGGGCTGGTTCGAGTCATGTCTAATCTCAACAGCTTTCCTGAATTCGTCCTCCCCTAGTGCGATATTCTCTGCTGTGTCGTTTGCTAGGTAATAGATGAATATTCGGACGTGTAGCTCCGATAAATGTTTCAGATCAGCGTGTTCCTTCATTATTTCCCAGTGAAGCATGTTGTGAAACGTACGTTCTATCTCGTCGACTACATTGGACAGTTTCTCCACCTTTTGACCTGAGAGTCGACACATCGTATTCTTGGAAGTGCAGCCCGTCATCCCGGCTTTTCGGGCGCTTATCCTTCGTTTTATAATCAATACTCCGT
The DNA here is from genome assembly GCF_003444635.1 of Morchella importuna. NCBI lineage: Eukaryota > Fungi > Ascomycota > Pezizomycetes > Pezizales > Morchellaceae > Morchella > Morchella importuna. The sequence goes on along the minus strand of NW_025763399.1, from coordinate 690,049 downwards.
GATTAGAAATGTTTGTCAATGCTCACTAAAAGACAATAATGATTTGCTTTGATATGAGTCTAGTGAGGGATTTAGACTAAAAAGAATGGTATTTATTCCCAGTTGACAGGCTACATATTGATAGAATTACCCACAACCCTCAGTCACGTAACTCGGGTGTGCATTACGCTAACTAGTAGGTTTCCAGATCTCTAGACAATTCTAATTTCCGGTCTGTGTAGTTCCTTAAAAGAATGCTTTCTAAAGTCCGCTTCCGCCCGAGGAGAGACTTTGCAACCCTTTTAGAAAGGCAAATCGCCTTTGGAGCAGACCAGCGCTAAGCAGAATCCCCCCTAGGATGAACTAGTAGTTTTCCAGACTCTTCCGCATTTCGAGTTTCCGCTCCGCATAGATCATGAGGAGAACTTGTTTTCTCATGCGCGCTTCAGCCTCAATGCAATGCTTCACAAGAAATTTCGAGCGATCAAGTGACCTTATAGCAGCTCGACGTCGAGCTGGTGTCTCCATTGGATTATTTCTGATTGCAACAGCCTCCAGACGTCCAGCCTCATTAAGACCTCCTTCTTCGCTAAACCGCTCAATACATGTCTGGTATTGGTTTCTGTACATTTGTAGCCCTCGCAGCATATGAACAATCCAGTACTCTTCAAGATCCCACTCAAGCATACTGTCAAAGGTACGTTGTACCTGCTCAACCATTTCGGACCATTTTTCGACTTTACGTGTATCTGGAGGAGGGTTCGGCTGTGCATTAATCTGGCTGGAAGCTGTCATCTTGAATGTCTCAGAGTGAGGGATTGAAGATTCTTGAATATAGAAGGTGTTTTCTAGTGCTAGGACTGTGTGGATAAAACAGTACTGAGATGAATAGGCTTACGGAGCAGCAAGTACCTCCAAGGTTTATTTATTTGCAAGTACAGGGTTAAATACATATAGAAATGATAAGAATCCCCAATCAAGCCAATCACATGCAGCAATGCACTAGTAGTTTTCCAGGCCTCGACGCACTTCTAATTCCCGCTCCGCATAGATCATTCGGAGAATATGTTTTCGCATTTCCACCTCAGCTTCAATGATTAACCCTTCAAGAAACTTCGAGTAGTCTAGTGCCCTCGCAGCCTCGTTACGCCGAGCTAGGGTCTCCCTAGGATCATCTCTGATTTCAAGATTCTCCAAACGTTCAGCTTCATAAAGGCCATTCCTGTTGAACCGTTCGATTTCTGTCTGATAATCTCTTCCGTAGCTTTGCAGCGTTTGTAGCCTACTATCAGCCCAGTACTCTTCGACGTTCCAGTTAAGCATATAGTCAAAGGTACGTTCTACCTGCTCAACCATTTGGGACCATTTCTCGACCTTACGTGTAGCAGGACGGGGAGAGTTTGGCTTTATAGTAACCTGGGTGGAAAAGGTCATCTTGGGTGTTAAGAGTGCTAGATTGATGTTCCAGAGTCGTTGCTGGAGCTGAGGCTGATCTTTCATGTAGCAATACAGAGGAATATGAACATAGCCCAGGAAGTACCTACACAAGATATTTATTTAACACAAATATAGGGTTAAGTACATATAGAAATGATAGCTGTCCCTGATCAAGTTGATCACATGTACCAAGGTACTAGTGGTTTTCCAAACTTCGGCGCGCTTCTGATATATCCGCTGCCTATAGATCTATCGGAGAATCTGGTTCTCAAGTACATCTCACCGTTAAACGCATATTTCTCAAGATCTTTCGAGTCTTTAAGAGACTTCTTAGGGGACCGGCGTCGAGCTGGTGGCTCCCCCGGGGATTATTTCTAATTCCAACTATCTCCAGAAGTCTAGCTTCATCAAGTCCTTCCTCATTAAACCGCTGAACATCTTCCTGATAAAGTAATAAGTTAGCTCGGACCATTTCCAGCCCATGCAAAGTCCACATATCTTCGTTAACCCAACCAAAGTATATTGTCAGAGGTACGTTCTACCAGCAAAAGCGTATCTATGCATAGTGTATAATTGCTTATCCTGTCCCGCTACAGTTCATTAGATCCCCCTGTAAATCATTCTTAAATTTCACCTTCTCGTCGCTAATCTCGAGGTAAATTGCAACCGGATGATAATTCAAGAATAGGGACTTCACTCCTCTAATATTACTAAAATTGCTGTATCCCGAAGAACTGATAATGAAACATTAATAATGTGGAGTACCTCTAGATATCCCTGCTATTGATTGTAGAATCTTCATTTCGCCCTCCGTTCTTGGACCACCCTCCGGCCTCCACTAATGGTCCACCAAGTGTGTACACCCAACTGCATAACATTTCAGGTTTCTTATCATTTGTCTCTGCCTATCTGCATAGATCATGAAGAGGATATGTTTCCTAAGCTTTATTTCCCATTGTATCATCTGAATCTCATCCAACTTCCACCGGTACCAGTCCCTAACGCTCCATTTATCGCTAACAGTACGCCAATCGGCACCGTGCTCAATCTTGCCGTGTTCCTCGTTCCAATGTGAGTTGGCCATCCTGAGGATTTCGTAATACATTTCGTGGAGGAAGTGCAGGTGCCTGTAATGGGACTCGGTCCTCCACTCTTGGTCGTACTCCCAGTCCATCCAATCCTTCCACGGGCACTACATGAAGTTCGTTAGTTTGATATATCGCTTAACTTTGATTATTATTTGGGCAGTGTGCCTGAGGTACATACCAGCTTAGAGGAGCCGACCATTCCCGTGAGTTATATTTGTGAAGAATCAGAGGTTTGATGGGTTTTATTTCCTTGATTCAATGTGTTAATCTTATCAGTTTATAGTGTGGGGTAAGCGTTTTTATAGGCCGCCGGAAGTTCGCTGCTTAAATCCTCCGATACCCCAAGGCGGAGGAGATGCTTTATGGCTCAATATAGAGCCCTACCCAGGTCCAGGGGCCATAGAAGGTAAATAGCCACTGCCCACATACATCCCCACTTGAAATCACACCCACACAGATATGCCTAGGTTAACCGCGATTGATTCAATTGTATTTGCCAGGATCAAAACTTCATTTGCATTCTCCAAACTGTCCACATTTTATACCACTCCGAACACGTGCACTCAAACCCTATCTCTGACTCTACGGGCCATACCCTCTACAGCATCAACATACACCCCACCCTCCTCCATATCACCATCCTGCACCCCCGTATCCTCATAACTTGCGTACCCTAGCCCAACCCCGCCCTGCGCAATTTCATCTTGCTCAACCTGCCATAGATGCTCCACCCCGAGCTCACGGATATGCGAGTTCAGGCGGTTAATCTCCATATTGAGATCTCTAATCATCTTCACGACTTCCCAGTCTGCGTCGGTAAAGTTTTCACACTCCTTCCGTGGCGTCACCAGGACGTGTAGCTTGTCTTCAGTGGTCTTGAGCTGGTCCCGGAGGTGTTGCAGGTTGTGGCCCGAGGTGGGGGTGCCGTCGATGTGGTCGGCGTTGCCAGTTGTTGCTTGTGTACACATTTGTGCTAATGGGAAAGTTATTTTTCGCTATAATAGGTATTCGGAAAATGCTTGTGTGTTTAAACTTTCTGAAAGTATAAGCATCTTCATAGCTTAAATGCACCCATAGTGCAATAAACAAATTTAAAGGTGCGAAGGTCTGATAAATTGTGATAGGGTAGACACTTTCTAGTTTCGAAGATCGACGATTGCAGGTGCCTGATGAATAGAATCATATTACAACATCAAAAGCATGAGTGCCTTATGCATTTCTAGCGTTGATACCGCGACCCGGAGGCGAGGCCAAATTCGCCATCGCCATCGCTTAGGCGTTTGAGCATAACATAGTAGGTCATCCATAAATTCCTAGGCGCCAGTTGGATTCACGTTATAGATGTCTCCCATATGTCGGGATAACCAATCCTCTTGGCGCATAGCGTATCACTCGAGCTCGCGTAAATCATGGCTGATCACTCGATTTGTCATCGGCTGATAGACTATCACTCGATCGATGATCCTTGACAATATGTCACTCAAGGTTTGAGGAAATCTCATGGTGGGATTTCTTTCTCACGATATCGCTGTTAAACTCTTACAGGAAGGTAATAGCTGGCTACTGTCCTATTTCGACCTCATAACTAAGTTTAGGAGGTCTTCCAAGTAAAGACCTCCGGTCAACTGGACTAAACCGTTTTTGGCATTGGGATGGACGCGTGTTGTTCTATTCCAAAGAAGCTTTATTTAGCTACCGGATAACTAGTCACGAGGCACCCTCACACCGAAACCACTACTTTCCCTTATAAAAAGCTCCCACACCTTCTCCACCACCTCCCACTCATGAAACAACAGGTCATTCCACATCAGCACATACATATGCGTTACCCCCTCCAGCACTTCCTTCAACGGCCCAAACCCTCTCCTTATATCATTCCAAAATGTTAAAAACGCGTCTCTCACCTCGGCGTAAAACTGCCGCGGTTGTAATTTTACAACAGAGTTTCCCGTCCACCCGACGAGATGCGCCAGCCTCCATAGCAGCGACAGCAGCTCGGTGACGCGGCGGCGGAATGGAAGGATCTTGTAGGCCGCAAAGGGCGCTTTGCTGACCACCTGGTAGGATTGGAGCAGCGTGCATTGAATGTAGAGGAGGTCATCGAAGAGGCGCAGCGGGCCGGAGAAGAGCTCGAACTCGCCGATGAGACTGTAGACGCGGAGGTCGATGTGGTATAAGAGGCCGTGGAGTTCATCGATGAGATTCCCGCTGAGGATCTCATCTAGGGTTACGGGCGTCTCGCGCTGGAAGGCGGGGGGGATGACTGTGCTTTTGGCCATTGCTTAAGAGGGATTGAGAGAAATTTTGAGTTCGAACTTTGGGAAGATAGGGGTATATCAGTTTTAGATATCTGATCTTACCAGTTGGTCCGTGGATGAAATGCTTGCTCCCCCTCGTCCACCCTTAACCTAGATCTTTGACTGAAGGAACTGTGATTTATTCTATATTTCCTTGACCGTAGTTTCCTTCTGCGATAAGATCGACAGTCCAGTGAGCATTCTAAGAGATTAGCGCACAATATATATAGTAGTTGGAACGTCATGGAAGAAACTACTGCTTTTGGTTTGGCGTCGCCGCTAATGATAGAGGAGATAATATAGAATTCATTGATGAGACAACTAGATTCTCAAGGAAATGTCCTGGCCTCCATCACTTGAATAGAAGTTTTCGGAGCTTATCCATTTAACTGGTGAGAAATCGCTTGTGTCAAGCTCACGAAGGGGTGAGCATGAAGCCGTAACCCCAACCCTACTACCGTGTGCAACAGGACAGACAACCCCTCCAACCGAAACACTCTCAACCGACAACAACATCGACACTGAACGAAAGACGGTCATCACAAAAGGTCCCCCACCTGAATAGCGCAAGTTTCCTAGCCTGTCATCTCTACGCACACCGCCTAAAGCTAGCCCTTCGAAAATTACATATAGGGAAAGGAAATCATCGTGGGAGACTACCTTCAACTTACCGAATATGTGAAATCTGGTGACTATCGACGCTGTCTGTTGCTGCCGCATCGCAGACGAAAATCGTTTTACTTGACGGCTGTAACGTCTCGCGGTCGCCGTATTCTCGTTCAACCCCCGAAAAAAGGAAATAGGGCAAAACATACAGCACCGACAACCACCAGCAGCAGCAACAACGACACGAAAACACACACCCAACCACATCAACGGCCCCCCAAGGCTGCTTTACCCACCTTCCCTCACCTCACACCCGGCGCAACACAAGGTAAGCAAACCCCCAACCCCCTTCCCTCCCGATACCAACCTCTGGCTCTGCGGGCCTTGCAGCCACCCATCCAGCCCTCATCGCCGCACGGCACGGTCGATCCTCTAGCACGCCCGCTACTTAGTGGGCAGGCGTACATGCCGCTCTAATCGCAGGTGGCCATCTCGCCCACCTGTTTGACATTGGGGAGTGGGTTGGTATTGGCTTTTTGAATATTGTACTAATTTTGTATACTGTTTGCAGGTTCTGAAATATTGAGTTCGTCAAAATTACGTTCCGGAGGCAGGGAGCGCTCGGTGTTGCAGTTTCCAGAGCGAACAAAGTCTGTTCGGCGGTTCGGTTGGGCATGAGAGATACCGGGGAGGACAAAAGACAAAGGGCCTTCCCAGGTATCACGAGGCGGGCCCTGCCCTCGCCATCTTCTCACTCGGTTCTTCTACGCCACCGCTCGTTACCCCCGGAAATCATGTGAAGGAAGTACGGTAAGACAACGCCGGCGATGTATACATGTAATTCTATAGTATCAGATATAAAAAGTTTACCCTCCCGGTATATGAAAATACCGCTTCTATATTGGCGGGCAGAGAGGAAGAAAAGAATCCTTATTTCCGCATTCATGACAATGTCCCAGATTACACACCCGCAAATAAGTGTTGTTCAAGCACGTCACAATTAATTCCTGCAAATACCGAAGGGAGTCTCTGGACAGAATGAAACCTACAAGCTAAAAGAAAAGTGCACGAAAAATCATAGTTTTATACATGAAAGCACATTCGTATCCACTGTACGCAAAAAGAAGAAAAGGTAGCATTCATGGTCCAGCCATAAATACTACCCCCACCCCCGGGTTGAACCCTGGACCTTCTGCAATCAAAGGCAAGGCACAACCTCACGGTGTCCGTCCAGGGGGCGAGTTACCAATTAAGCCACTCGCCCATGAATGCTTTTCGCCCGGAGTGTGTTTTTAATGCTGAGGAGGGCCAAGGATGGAGGGCGAGAGGGCTAACCCGATTAGGCGTTACCTAGGTGTCATAAGTTGTCACTCGTAGCTCAGTAAAGTTGGCTTCTTGGTGGAAGTCAGGTGTTTGTGCGATCATAAAGCTTCTCTCGTTACAATGCTCGTCACCTACAAAGTCATGGTGAAGGTTCCCGTCTTGAGTCTTGACTCACTCTACCGGCCTACCACCCAGGCTGGTCATCATCTACGTTCAGAAAGGCTCATTGGTCCTCGCCATCCAATCTAATGCTTTGCGCACCCGTAGAATTGACACTATGATATAAAGTTATCGTATATAGGTGTTCTTGCTAAATCACACACTGATAACAGACAAGTAGATATAACCAGCCAAACACCCCGACCACTCTCCCAACACCTATCTTTCTAGTCGAAAATTAAACTAACCACGTGTCTTCAACACGAAGCCCCTACAAAGTCCACAATACCAAACCAACAACCCATAACCCCATCCAGAATGAAAATGCCCGCCTCCCTCATCCCCCTCACGCTCCACGCCTTCGCTATTTCCCACATCACAACCCGCCTTACCAGCCTCACCACGAAACTTCAAGATGCGTCCAGGCTGGTAACTTACTACAGCAGCCTCCCGCGCCGCTCCATCCCCCTCCCCACGCTCATCAGCATCTCCCGCGCCCTCCGCAACACCCAGCTGTCCCTCGGGCTGCACATCCTCGTCGATGACCTCCTCGAAAAGCTCTTGGTGCCTGACATCTTTAGTGCCGCGCAGCTTGCGCACCATCGTGTCGTGGTGCGGGACTACGAAACGGCGCTCGAGGGCATGAACCAAGTGCGAGATGCGTTGGTGGACCTGGCGGAGAGGGAAATTGGGGCGGTGGACGAAAAGGTTGTGGGTGACCCGGTGGACGTCGGGATGGGTACCCATGTGTTGAGTACGGCCTTGTATTGCGAGGAGAGGGAGGAGGATCAGGCGGATGTGGTGATGGGGTGGATGTGGGAGGCGAGGAAACTGTTCCTGGAGACCTTTGGGGCAGCAGAGGGACGGGGAGGTGTCGTTGTCGCATCTCTCGACATTGTGTGAAGAGTTATTTTGGGACTGTCGCCTGCCGAGTCGGGCAAGCTGGTTGGAGGTTAAACAGAAGCCGGGGTCGCCTTGCACCCAAGATGAAGAGATCTCCGTAATTATTCCTGAGGTGATGGTATAGCTCCTTTTATTATGCGTATGAACGCAGTATGATTGTTTTGCAGTTTCGTTTCCTTGAAGCACACTTTTGAGTGCTCTCTATTTCCAAGTGTTTAATGCCGTTTTTTTTATGGCTTGTGGAAGTTAAAGGTCAGATTTAATGGTAGGAGTTTGTGCTCACAGCCTTAAGTTAGGCTCAATCTCAATGAATTCATGATTTAGAAACACAGGTTCTCTCCGAATTAAAAATCGTAACGATAACCCTGGTTCTGTGATAAAGACCCTTATTCTTTAACTCGTGTGTAGATCAGGAGGGAATACCTGTCCATTCGAATACATAATCCAGCATGCCCCAAAGTCTTTTGCGGATAGATGTCGATAGTGTGGCGCCGGTATGAAAGGCCAGTCTCCACCTCTAATTCCCCCGCCCAACGAAGAGCAGCTCGGACACGACCTGGGCGCTTTACACTCCCGGATATCACCAAAAGTAGCGAGAGATTCCTATTATTCAATTTTGATTCCATACCTGGCGCCCCTCTGCGCTCACTCACCGATGATGAAAACAACCGATCTGGCCTGGTAGGCATCGATGTGATAGTCTGGAAAGTCGTCTTAAGGTGCCGGAGGTGGACACTCGGTAGGGGGTAAATGACCACCGAGCTAAATCCTGCAGACCAAGAGAGTTGAATGGATGCTTCTGATGAATTTCTTTGTTGATTTGATGCGATAAAAGCTGAATTGCATTTATTCCCAAATTCGTCCAAACTCTTGTGGTGTGAAGTTGAGAGTTTAGCCTAGGCGCTTGTAGCAGAGCCGCACCCTGCACACTAACTCGATGCGGGTTCAACAACCTATGGCGGGGCCGCTCACCACCTCTCATGCAACATCTTGTTACCACCAACGTCGCCTCATCACCAACATCGACAACCTTTGTACAGCACAGCCCGTGTACACCTGCCGAAACTGGAGATCCAGCTGCTCTATTCGGGTCGTCAAAGCAGAGGGATCATACCAAGCAAAGATTTTACTTTCTCAATCATTATTTGATCGATAATTTTATCTTCACCTTTAACCCAAGCTCAAGAATCTTGTGGTTCTTACGGCTTTTGCTATCACGATCTTCGCTACCCTATGGCCGGCAATGAGATCGAAGGTAAGTTTACTGCGCATGCCCTCATGCACTGCGTTCCCAAATATCCCCACTCGGGAGGCTACGTCAATAGAGAGCTAATAGATCTATCTAGCCTTCAAGGGATCGAATAAAACACTCGTCTTCCTCCCTCGTTTGTAACCTCGAATTTACAAACGATGCCTGCACCATTTCACTGCATTTCAGAGGTGGAAATTGCAAGGTTAAACGTCTATACATCCTACAGGTAACTCCACACTGGGATAAAATGATATTGCATATATCCCAGTGCCAATAGCTACAGGTCCTTAGAATCAGGTTCCCTACCATCCTAGCACCGGAGGCGGTGAACTTGGCAACCACGATCTGCGGTTCCACCACATCTTATCGGTCTACAGCGTTGTGGGACCAGCCTATCGTCAACGTCGCACTTAAGATATTCAAGGTTAAGTTTATCCCTATGTACCGGACTGGCAATTGTGTATATTTTGCATATGCCACATCTTCGATATGAGTTGAGGCACGAGGCTCATAGAATGTCCTTGTAGATGCCTGGGGGAGGGGTCTTTCATTCTAGAACAGCTAGAATACTCATACCGTCGCATGTTCAGGTCTGACCCTGATCATATTGATTGGTTCGCTACCTCAATATGGCGGTGGAGTAGTTTTCGACCAATCAGGATTCGCGAATTCTGGCGTTTGAAGTGATACAAACTGTTATTTGGAGCCCTCGCTCGATGCAACGCGCCGTATTCCCTTTTTTTCTTCTTTTTTTTTCCACAGTGTTCCGGATCCGCTACGGGCCTATAAAACACTGCAGGTCCCCCATCACTACTGAGAAGTACCTCTCAATCACTCTTCCACCTTCATTCCTCTCTACAAACATATTTCTCAAGCTCACCATGCCAGACCAACCCTACACATCGGACCTCCGGAGGCGCATAGCCGAGCGCGTCACCGGGTTCGTCCCCCCACGCCAGATATTCACCTCTCCCCGCCGGCGCATACCTCCTGAGCCTGTTCCTATTCCTACAACCCTCCGTCCCCCTGGGCCCAACCGTTATGACCAAGACTCGGAGCGATCTCAAGCCAGGTTGCAAGGCTCGCAAAATTCCGGGAGCCCGCCAAGTCGTGGTAACTCTCCACCACCTGATGTATTCGTTATTGATCTTACAATGTCTTCGGACGAAGAGTTCAACCCTGTCCCAAGGCTCCTGCTTCGAGTCCTGCAGACCAATCGACGCTCGCTACACCCTCTCGTGGCGGGACCAAAAGGGCTGCTGGACAATCCCCTGAGCTTGCTTCCGAGCGGGGTAGGAAAGCAGGCCGTGGAGCTCGCCTCGTGAGATTCGCTGATGACGAGGACGAATCCCCGCGCCCTCCTGGCCGGCGAAGAAGCAAAGCAAATCTGGAAACTTATGTCATGAGGTTCGCTATTGACGAAGGGCAGCGGTCTAACACCCCGCCACCTGCGCCCGTGCGCCCGTCCCGCGGCAGGGGACCACGAGGATCGATCAGCCGTGGTTCGCTATCCATGCCGGGGCGACGGGGACGACCAGCTACTCTCGGTCTTTTTGAGACACCTCCGGTGTTCCAGTCGTTGAAAATTAAAGATTATGATGTCTTTCAGGACTCAGATAATGAGTCGCTTCATTCCCCTACTGCAGGGAAGAAACCGCGCTTAGCACCCGCGGTTCTGAGGGGTAGCCGTGGCCGAAGGTCAACTACGGGAGGGAGGACAAAGACTCTTGTGCCGGCAAGTACTCGGGGAGGGAAGAATAAAGACGCCCAAGAGCTCCTTGGATGGGATAATGAGGAGCTTCAGGATCACCCCGTCTTAAAGCCCGAGACTCCACCACCCGCCAGTCCGGCCACATCCGAACAGCAAGATGAAATTACGGATGCAGCTTCTGTGACATCTGATGAAGGATATATCAGTCCCCTCAGGGGACTAGACGCGGTAGTCGCACTCGCACGGGCGCAAGCACATAACGCGATTGAGAGAGCTACCTATACGGAGCAGCAGAAAGCGTTGGACTCGCTGCGTGATGCTAGGGAGCGGCGAATGGAGGAGTTTAATAAGCTGGCCAAGCGGCAGGCAAAGAAACGGCTTGAGCTCCGGGGAAATAGAGCGATTGATGGAGCAGCGCCGACCAGCGCGGATGGTGGGAAGCCAGACCTGGTATGGGTGAAGGGGAGGCCATATATGAGGTCCCCCCCGCCCGCTGAGAAGGATCCCAAGGGCAGCAGGTAGGTTTGGTGGGAACTTGTGGGGCGTTCGTTTGAGCGGGTAGTTTTAGGGTATGGGGTGTATGACGGGGGTGTGAGGTAGCGGGTTCCAATTCTTGCCTAGTTGGGCTTCAGCACCGCAGCCGGGCGCTATTTTTTTCTTCGTACTTTTTTGTTTATGGACCACATGCGTATGATTATTCTTACCACAATGTTCAACCTTTTCCTGTAATGTACGTAGCTAATGAGATTTTCACTCATTCCTAATGAAAGCTATCATGATAAAACATCACTAGAATATCACCAGCGTGCTAAATCTTAACTAATTCTAGATTCGTGGTATCCAAACATCCTTGCGGTGGTTGCTGGTAGGCATGGAAGTGGGACTACGCGAGTGATATATTATGATTAAACCGAGTGATAATCTATGCTCCGCCTCCGGCACTTCATGGGTTATCACTCGGGATTAATAACATCCGAATATCCCCAGCTGAGCACTGAAAGGTATCGATTCGAGTGTATCTTGTCCTCCTACAGAGCATTACCACTGAATGAATACATAGTACCCTCGCAATATCCGGACAAAGAATAGCTTCTATGGTAGTGGATGAAGGCCGCTCAAGCCAACTCCTCGCAATAGAAAGAATGCTTTCACAGATAGTAAATGCTGGATAGTCTCATTAAAGTCTGGTGTAAGGGCAAGCAAGATGAAAAGAAACATAAATAGTCTTCAAATTTCCTTCATTCGTGTGGTAATAAAAATAATCCTCAGCATAGATTAATCTAACACTCCAATAACCCGTAGATTTATATGACCTGAATGACAATATGTCTAACCGCACAAACTATGAAGCTGATGATAGGCGGAGGCGTGCTCTTACCCCGTCCGTCCGAGATCGCTACTACGACCGCTGTTCTGCCTCACCCCCAGCCCCGGGACGAACTACATATCACGAACGGGACTCGGTGTCTAGGGAATCTACGCCTAGGGTAACTGCGCCACAGTCGCGTGGGGGCACGCTGGGGGAGCCTGTTGTCTGGGTTATGGCGCCGACTTGGTAGTGGCTTAACAGTATCACTCCCGAGGCGCGGGAGCGTGAGGAGGAGGACTTCCTGAGACGTATGTAGTCCTGTCGCTCTTAGGATGTCTAATATGGGTGTTTTCGGGTTTCTCGACAGCTGATTGGTCGAGAGCGAGGGACCCTAGCCCACATGGCAACCAACCCACGCCATGAATTGGAAGAGGGGGCCGAAGGCCCCCATTGAAGCCCCCAGAGTTTAGGTGGAGATGGATGGAGGTGGAAAGAGGTCGCCCGTTGACGCTTCCCGCATAATTAATTCAACTCGCGGTCGCGAGTGCGATGGACCCCCTAGTTGTTATGTGTGATATGATCATGTGTGTAGTGTCTGATACCTTCCTGGAGTCTGTTCAGAACCGAGACGCGCAGCGGGCGTTTGCAGACGGAAGAGCAGCGCTTGGGCGGATCAGTGCCCATGTAAGTGCCCTCCGAGAACGACATAATATAGTAGAGATGACGCAGAGGGGGTATGAGCAGGGACATGTTAACGGTTCTGATAGAACCGCGACCCAGCCGATTGTTATTACAGAGTTTGCTGGGTCCCCGGCGGACAATGTCTAGGCGGTCATTATTATGCTGGTGGAGTACGTAGAGAATGAGGAGAATAGCCTTCGGGAGTTTTTGGAGCCCTTTAGGGTGCAGGAGGAGGGGAGGGGGTAGAGCAGGTACGGTGAGGAGGTAAGGCGGAGGTGGGCAGTGAGGTGGGGGAGTGGATGGGGTTATTTGTGTGTATATATATATTTGGGTATGGTGTGGGGGGTTGTTTTTTGTCTTTTGTGCTGCGATTTGTGTATTTATTTAATGAGAAATTTAGTTATGAAACCTCTACGATAATCCCATCTGAGGTCTTGTTTTTCCCTGGCCGGGGGGGGGGGGTGCGCGTTGTATATATGTGGTCTTTCAGTTGTACCTGATCATAAAATATCACTCGGTTGGTAACAAACTCAAAATGATCGTGATTTCTGAATGGTTCCCCAGCTTACAGAAGGGCTTAGGACTAGGGTGTCAAACTAGTTAGTCTAATGGCTCCAGTTATCGACTCTGCTGAGCATTGGTGTCCCAAAATGATTTCAGGTTGCACCAAACGAACATTGCTCTCTTTGGTGATATCTGGTATTTTGGCGTCTTTGTTATCTGTTATTAACACTGTGTGAAGAGAACAAGGTAGACCTTCTTGATAATACGTGTTGTTTAATACATCCTTCCCCATAAATGAGCCATCCTCCGTTCTTGTTAAGCCTTGATCCTGTCATAATATAGGATTCTCTTGAGTTTCCTATAGGACCGCGACATGAATAACAACCTTTATGTTCATGAACCCACTGTCTCTTTCCGATTCAGCTCCCTTCACCCATGGTTGAAGTCACACAATTCAAGCTTCCTCATGAAGCTGCGATATCAAGTTTTCTCCATTGAATGGCGAAGGGATCCACCCCGCATAAGTGACGATTCCATGATGCATTTTCCGGACAGCTCTATCATAAACATCGAGATAGAAATCATCAGCCACTACATCATTTTCCCTACTCTAGTTCTTTGTGCTTCTATATAGAATAAAGCCTGTGATGTACATTCGTACCCAAAGAGTGGAGATACAGGGGCCACAAATTCCATTGTGTCTCCATAGAAAACCCTGAATATACGACAATATTCTAGGGTATGCTATTTCTTGTGGGCTATATCTATTTGAGTGCATGTCCACAGCCCTACAGTTTCTCTGAATCAAGCTAAACCATTTGTGTCTATCCATCATTACTCAGTACTACCACTGTCGGAATCACTCATCAAATCGCACATCCTACTCAACCTATATATAAAATGTTCATTCGACCATCATCCTCCCACGGCGACCGCCCTTCGCTGGATAGGTCCCCGTCCCAGGACCCCCGCTCACCCCGGAATTCAAGACGAGTCATATACAGCTTCTCTCCACTTGCCCAGCCGTTAGCATCAAACATTGAGCTCCTAGAGTCTACGCCAGTTGCCAGTCAAGCGCAGATCGAGGCATTGTACGAGGGTAAGATCTCACCTCCGGGATAAAATAATAATATACTGCCAGATATTAACTTGTGAATTATTCAGCATGCCGTATGCTCATAGTCGCTGTCAGCGGCGGCTACGCTCCTTCCGAGATCTCCTCCAGCCGGCAGTCTTTTATCGACGCCCGAAACGCCATGCGCTCCACCCCACCAGGTAGTAGCGAGAGCATCATTTCATGGCTCGAAGACCAATCTCCCGTCTCAGAACACTTTCTCCCGGTCATCTCACCGACTAGTACTTCTCGCTCCTCCGGCAGTATATCAGTGCATAGCATGGACAGTGGCGAGGAGATCATTTATAATGCCAGTGTGATCAGTGAGAGCGAGGCGGAGAGGATGCAGGCCGAGGAGAGGATCATCAGTGATAGGGATTGGGAGATGGTGGAGCAGCTTCCGGTGCCAATTGGGCATGCACAGATCATTTGGATGATGCGCTTGGACGAGTATGAGGATGAGATGGTGCTGCAGGGGATGAGGGGGCATGTCTTCGCTTTGCGAGGAGGGATACATAGGCGGCTAGATAAATTGGAGCGGTAAAACGTTCTGGTGTGCTGGAGAACCTAGGTCAGAGCATGTTGGGGGGTGGGGGAGTAGTAGTAGGTGGAAAGTGTTAGCTTATTAACTTCTGGTTATCTTATTTAATTTATTTGTAGCAGATAAAGGTTGGTGTCCGTATAAAGACTGACATACCTCGCAATAGTCAGGTTATTTACAGAGGGCTTGTATGCCGTGTTGAATATTTCCGAATGAAAATATGAAGTATTGGCTCTCTGTCTCTCCCTGCCTAATACGTTCGTCTGGGTTTATGTTTGGCTATTGTGATGCGGAGAGTGCCAAGTCGAAATGGTAGACCGAAGAACCAGGGCAAAGGAGCCGTCGTTTCACATGCGGGTCCCATGACGTAGAAGAGCTGCCCAATCGCATCTAAGAAATCAGCGACCGTACCAAGTGATCCGACCAATTGAATCCAGTCCCATAGAAAGAGAGGCTGTCCGTCTGTTATTATTAACAGCCTCGCTGAGGTCCATCCATACCCCACCAACCACCAAAATCTACCACCCTTATAGCATTCCGAAGGTTTTCAATCGTCAGAGAATATCAAACAATCTCCAAACACCGCAATCCTGTTCTTTCTACATATCATCAAAGCACACTCTCTCCTCTCTCCACTTCCAATGGCACCTACCCCACCCCCCACCAACGGACTCACTCCCACCAGGACTTACCCCCATTCCAGCCATCCCATTCACGCCACCCTTCGCACTTTCCCCACCCTCCCCATCGCTCCCACCCCCCTCCTCCACGCCCCCCCTCCACGCTTCCACCGCCAGCACTATATCACCCTCGGCGGGGAGTTCGAGAACGCACGCAACACCTCCCACCAGCAGGCAACCAGCACAAGCCCCTCCCACCAATACGCAAACCACACAGCCCACCACCAGTTCCCGCAAGCACTCGCAAATGTATCCACCACCCCGGAGCCACAGCCAACAAAAGAAAATGACCCCGAAGAGAGCTTTGGGCGCGCGGGCATGTTCCGCTATGGAAGAGCGCCGTATGCGAGGTCGCTCACTAGGAGGGGTGTGAGGGACTTCAGCGCTACACAGATCGAGCTTCAGGCGGCGGAAGCTTGTGTGGCTGCGCAGAACGGTGTGGCCCGACAGGATCAGCATAGATCACAGGAGGAGGAGGAGGGAGAGGAGGATGAGAGCTTTGAGGCGTGGTGCAAGGCCCATGGGCTTTTGTCTGAGGGGATGGAGGAGAAGGACGGGGTTTTTGATGATGATGAACGAGTACTATCGGGTATGTTGCTGGTTGTGGTTGGGGTGCTGTGGGTTCTGCTCTCGTCGTGGGGCTCTGTTTGCTTCAACATATGGGCGTTGAGGAGACATGTTGCGGTTGTGTTTTTGTTTTCTTACTTAGCCCTGTTGGGTGCAATATGTGGAATCAATGCGTACTTTTCTTTTGATTTGTGTTGTTTGGTGGTTTGGTTCTCTTCTTTACAATTTGTCCTTGCGTAGTTCGGCCTTCTTTTCGTTCTCTTTGTTGCCTCTCTCATTGCTCTTCTCGCTGTTTTCTTGTTGCCCCCCCCCCCCCCGGCTATTTCAATTTTTCATTCTCTCGTTTGTTCGTTGTTTTTAATGTTTCGTGTCTTCTCTAGCCCTTTGTCTCGTTGCCATTCCCGGAGGAGTGCTTAGCTTACTTCTTATCATTTTGCTGCAGCCTCGCAGATCGAAATTATAATAATTATAGCATTCCTCGTATCCTCCCGAGTGAAAAGTAATTGACACGGCCATCGCGCCGAAATCAAATCTTTTCCAGACAAGCTAGGCTTGAAATCGGAGGTGGAGAACTTATATCGTGTTTGCAGGATGATTCCCCTACACAAAGTCCTATAGACTGATGGTATCGCTCATAAATCTTTCTACCCTGGGATTAAGCCTGAAGCTAGATGTATTTTGGCCATGGAAGGTGTTTGTCCACCCAATCCCTTCCTCCGAAGGGAAGTCTATTACCACCTACCCAGTCCGCCCGTAGCCGAGCGCCATGATTTACCTAAACGAAGCGTGGCCCATCCACTCAGAGGACAACGAAACCATCCTAGTATCAAATCAAAACATATCTCGAAAACACAGAAAACAAACGAGATTACAATCATTCAAGCATAGTTACATAGGGTCCCCGAGC
This sequence comes from Morchella importuna, assembly GCF_003444635.1. NCBI lineage: Eukaryota > Fungi > Ascomycota > Pezizomycetes > Pezizales > Morchellaceae > Morchella > Morchella importuna. The sequence goes on along the minus strand of NW_025763399.1, from coordinate 672,991 downwards.
CTAAGCGAGCGCACCAACTCCTCATATTTGATTCTCCCCACACATTACGAACCACAAGCCATCGTAGCTTGAGCCTCAAGTAGATACAAGCGCATGTATGGATTAGCTGCAGCTGGAGTAACACACTGCAAGTTGCTCCTCCCCAATGCGTTTAGCGTTCTCGGTATTCTCCGTGAGGACAAAGATGCGCCTTGGCGCGAGTGATATTTCGTGCACGAGTGACATTCGATGACGGATTCCTACTCTCCTGAACGTAGTTGTATAAAGCGGGAACTACGAAGAAAGGTTGTATCGTATTCGTGGTGTAGACATTATGTAACCTGGTTAGAACGTTTTTCTTGTCATTCAGGTGACCGTGGGTACTCGGTTTTGGTGTCATGGTGGAGCATCTCAAATACATAATCAGGGGAATGGGAAGGGCTGGGAAATTTGTTGTGCGAACGAAGTATCCAGAACTTCTTTATGGGGTCGATTCTACACGTTTTGGTGGGGGCTGAGCTGGCTATCACCAACCCTCGGCTGTTCGATGGTCATAAGTCATATCTACCACCGTAGATGGATGGTGTAAAACAATCTCTAGGGGCAAGAATGGAGAAGAGAAGAATACGTTGAGACGCATGTTCGGCGGCAGGTTAAACAGAACAAAGAATAGCCAGGTACACGTCGAACAGATGGCAACGCTAGCACAGTTCCCACCCTCGACCCTCTTGTGGGTTACCCACGATCCACAAGTCCTGACGAGGGGGTAAAATATCACCCAAATAAGTATTCCACGTCACAAGCCCTAAGTGCAAAAGACCCACTCGCCAACCCCCCACGAAGGTCGTCGAACACGTTACCCTCCTCGCACAATAAACAATCCATAATCACCAACACCCCTTCCCCCATCTCTTCCTACCACAAGCCATCCTAACACTAACCATCCTCTCTACCATCTGTGTTTAATCGTGATCGACAGGATCCAGTATGGCACCAAAACGACCTCTTTATTCTCAGGGGACTTACGAGGCGTCTGTGGAATCCAGGGAGGATCCGCCACGTAGAAGCCGAGCCCTTCGCAGTCGCAGCCCGGGTCAGCCCATGCTGATCGATGTAGGCGACACCCCACCGCGTCCTTCAGATCAACAAGCACGCAACCGTAGAGTAGACAGGCGAGCAGAGGCTCCAGAAGAGAGAAACTCAAACTTCGTCGACTTAGAAGAAGCCAATGTCCGCGGAAGACGCCAGTCAAGGAACATGTCACCTCCAGCTCGGGAGCCGCGCGATGCCAATCAGGAGTATAGTGGTATGACTTATACCTCCGTACCAACTGCTGATCCTCTAGCCATCTGTCTCTTCTCATTCCTGTGTAAACTTGTACCTGACTAATGTTCTTCTTAGACTTCAACCATCTCAGGGAGTATCGCGAGCGCGATCCTAATCCGTGGCGTGTCAATAGTAATGAAGAGCGCCATGGCAGGCAAACCACGCCCTACCCCACCCATAATACAAGAACTCTGGCCGATCATGTTGTAAGGTCCTACCCCGACTGGACGAAACAGTCGGATATAGAAAAAGAATATACTGCTGTGGACAAAATGATCGAGCTATTCAGGAACGATCAACGGGCTCAACAGCCCACGTTGAATGATCGCAGTGGTACCACCTCGATGAGTAGACAGAGATATGAGGGTCGTTTGGATACTTGGCGTAATAGTAAAGGCTTCTATATAGCCTTCGATGTTTGTTATATGACCCAACGCTGACCTGAAATATTGCAGTGAATCCTCCTCCGAATATGAGTTCGCTCATCGAGGCAAATGCTAGGATGCGCGATCAGGCTGAGTTGCAGAGAAGCAGGCGAGACCCTGTCGGTAAGGAAGTAATCTGTTTCGAAGTAAAGTTCCTTCACTAACATCCACTTGTTCCAGGAAACAACCTTCCTCTTCCAAGGGAAAGGGCCGAAAAAATGATTAGTGCCGATATGCAGAACCCGCCTCCGGATCTCGCTCGTCGCTCAAGTTCGTAAACAAGATCCATGCATAAGACGTTTTCTAGCAAGAGACTAATATGAAGCAGGACACACTGGCCGCAGCGCTAGGCCGTTGACTCCGCCCCGAGCTGGGCCTTCCAACTATCGCAGTCAGCCCCCAGATTTGAGGAACTTCGTCGGCACAGGATCGCCGCCGGTTGCGAGGTCTGAGAATCCTGGTGGCGGAAGGGTGCTTATTGAACCCAACAGTAAGTCTGTAGATCCATGCTTTTGAACTGAATATTTTGGAGTGGTAAACTTACATATATCCTTTTTACAGTGGAATACTTTCTCCGTCACGGAAATAGTCCAGTCGCAGCCCACCAACCGCAAGCACAGAGACCCGCACCTAAACGCAACGAGGAGTTCCGGAATGTCCCGACTGCGCCTCGGAGTGTCCGTCCCTTCACCTTCGATCCTCAAAGGACTTATGGCCAGTCTCGACCCCCCTCACCCAGGGCACAGGCCACCGTTGAAGTGGCACCTTTTACCTTCCCTGCTCCAAGGCGTTTGCAGCAGGGGAGCAGAGACCTGCCAGATCAGCGTATTAGACCTTCTCCGGTCTTCGATTGTGACGAAGGCGAACTCCCAGACAGCCAAGACGCTTGATGATGGAGGAGACGTGCAGGAGGGTGGGTCGGGATTAGTGTCGGTAAAAGCGTGCGATATCCTTAGTTGACAAATAGTGAGAGAATTCGGGAAAGGTTATGGCGTGAAAGAATAAAATGACATTCTGCCATTCCATTAAGCTTGCCTTTTCTCTCTTTCGTAATCAAGGTGAGAAGTGATGGGAGTGAGGTGGCGTTAAGTTATTTTTGAGGATCGAAGAAACCATTTGCTTGTGTGTCCCTACATTTCTGAGCTGGGAGAGTGATTGATCGGAAGAGAACCTTTCAGTCAACGGAGCCATCAGAACCGTTGTAGTGTAACTTGTGGGCGGAATGGACAGGGAATGGACCAATCATCACTCTACTCTCAATCTATCCTTCGATTTGTGTCTAGATTTGAAGTTAGTAACACCGTGTCAACGCTAAATACACGTTATCTGCCTCACTGAATAGAAAGACACCCGAAAGGCGACAAATAGATCTCTCCTTAAGCTGTGCTGGTCGGGGGTACCTAGGAACCCTAACCCCATCCCACACAGATGCCAAATTGAACGCTCATAAAGAAGGTCAAGGAATAAAAAGCACAAAAAGTGAACTGACTAGATACAAGGCCGAGTGAGCTGGTGCGCTGTTCTCTCATCTTGGCAGGAACCCCATAAGGTGTTGGAGGCTAAGATGAGTTCTCGTACAGGGTGTTCACCATTTATACCCATTTGTAGTACATGTATTCCATGGGGGGGTACTTCTCTTCTCCTTACGATCCCATAAACATCTATCAGCTGACCTCAACTAAGTAGACAATGAAACAGGGCTGAAAGAAACTGCTTTGCCGGGGGTAATGTAAAACATATCCAGACCGATAAAACGACAAACCCCCCGAAAGCCTAGAAAATCATGGTCACTAAATTGGTACATACGATTCCACCTCGAGCTCTCCAGTGTGTGATTCCACTATTCCGGGCGAGAAGGGGAGACAGGCGAGGAAGGGAACTTTCCTACTGCGACCGAGCAAGAACTGAGCCTAGTCAAAATTTAACCTGGAGATCTGTCCCCCCTCCCAAAACCAAACCTGCAGAGCGTTGTGACGGGTTAAACGTTTATATATGGGAAGTAACGTTGATACCTCTTTAAATCAATACATGGATAGAGAATTCAAGCAATGTCATATGAGGAACCCTTCAGCTTGCATTGTATCCTGCTTCTGCTGTTCAAGCCTCCCATCTGGGTTTAATTAGACGTATTGGAAAGTCTTGATATGGTAGCCCATCTTATTTTTAAGGTTATAATTGAACATCTAGCTAGTTTACATTAAAAATTCGCAAACATGATCAGAGAATACATATAAAGAGCCAGCTAATCTATACCATCTCTCATTCAAGCTGAAGAATGATTCACAGGGTTTGCTGTTGTGGGAATATCTAGTAAGAAACTATGAGTGACTTTGTCGTTTCGTGCTAAATGATCAACCAAACAAGCAGCTGTTTGAAATCGTCATTTCTGTGACTCCACTTAATAAATAACAGAGGCATATAGAGGTAAATAAAATGATCTTATCTTTTCACCACCATCTTACTTTGGATTCATATGATTTACTTGAGCTACGGTATATCTCTGTCCCCCATCACCATACCGTATGTTTCTACCACCGGTATTAGTGATGGCTGTGTTAATTAGCACGGTAGATCTGACTTACCTTAGTATGTATCTGTGAAACTATTAATAGTAGTGATGATGATAGTAGTTGTGGTGATGACGATGATAGAGAAGAAGGACGATGATAGAGAAGGGCGCTCGTAGGGATGCATTGGCTTTATGACATACGGAAATCGGGTCGTTTAGTCGGTAGGAGGTGGTACGTTTTGATTGCGTCGTCTTTTGTACACGGGCTTGGCAAAGCAACCACAAAATACAAGACCGGGTACGAAGTCGGAAGGTCATTTAGCCACTCGTCATTTACCGGGTTCATTAAACGAAAAGGTCATTCAGAGTTGTCCTCCGGAGAATGTGCAATAGAGGGGCTTTCTGGCAGAGTTCTACGTGCTAATGTTATCCGATAACCTTTAACAGGGTGCACAGACACTTATCAGCACACGCATGGTTTAAATGGTCGAGGGGTATGCAGTCAGCCTAACGGAGCCACCATGTCGACCGCGGGGTCGGGCGTTCGACACACCTCGGCGCAGTGGAGAGCGGTAATGTGTCTGGAACCGAATGGACCGCGCATCATGCCATATTTTTTTATTTTGTCGCTTATCTTTTATTTTTATTTTTTTGTTCTTTTATAAAGCGTCCGTCCACATCCCCTGGGTAGATATACGTACATAGTCGACTGCTGTGGCTCTAGTAGAGTACAAATAACCTTTGTCATTTACTAGAGTCATTTATATGACCACCGTTGGTAAATGACAAAGTCATTTAGATCTATTATTCTAATACCGCTACTACTGCTACTGCTCCCACTCCCCCACTGCTTCTGCCTCTACTGCAACCCCGCTACTGCCAGCTGCTAGTATTGGCTTGTTTGTTACTATTACAATAATGTCCTACAGAATGGAGCCGCTTCGAATCTTGGGTTTGGACAGATATCGCAATATCGGTCTATAACCCTAACCCTGGTTCCGCAATTGTCAACACCCGGAATCGACAACGCCCGGAATCGACAACACTTGCTGGATAGTGATTTTCCGTTCAATTGATAAGGTTAGGCTACTTCGCAAGTGCGGTGTGTTGCTGTCCTCTGGGGCGTCTCTTTCAAGGTTCTTCCAGTACCCGTGTCTAGAACAAAATGGCGGAGGTGTTCTTATGTAAAAATAGGATCCGAGCATGTACTTGATATATGCTGGAATACTTGATATATGCTGGAGCGGTTGCCCCGACGGGAAAAGACGACTCGTCAGTCTATTTTTCAGTTTCTTTCATGCAGGAAATTGGATTAGTATTCCCTTGCGGAAATTCGGGATTTCTTTTTATCATTTCTTTTACTTGTTCAATTTTCTTTCCATTGTGCTTCATGTGTTCCAGTCATATTATGCAGTGTAAAAGTTCTTTGTATTTCGGGAATTTTCACAAAGGGCTATATATATTTCGGTTCTTAGAACTCTCTCTACAGTTCTACTAAAATCACTTCACGGCTATAAAAAGAGAACAAAGGAAGGAAATATTCAATAAAAATTTGTCTCGACACGCCCTTCACACGCACCCACCTAGACAATATGTACTTTTCTCTCTTTCATATCTGACTCTGACTTTCTCTCCCCAATAAAAACTGTGTTATAGTCGGTGTTAGCAGATACCGCCATAGCCAATATATAACTACTTGGAAGATCCCTATTCCCGGTATGGTTGGGTCCCTGTTCGATATAGATATATATAGTATAATGGTATTTACATGATTCTTATGTGAAACAGTCAATAGCTAGCCCTGCGCATCTTGAACCTTTTGTTTTCTATAGTTACATACATTATACATGGATAACATCACCGTATACCCATCATTCTGCATATGTCAACGAGGAACCATTATGATCTCATGTTCATCACTTACTTCCGTTGAATAGTAAGATTAACTCGTACCTTGCTACTATAACAGCTCTTTCATCCACCAATTGGCTCAAAGATAGCTGATATTAAAAGTGAACAATCTAGAGTTTTTCTTTATCAATCAGAACACGTTTCTGTACTGGTTGTATGCTTATATGATACTCTTTCAACTCTCCAGTCATTCGATCAACACCTTACCTTTGAATGTCATTTGAATACAATACTAAAGTGAGGTGACATCTATCTCTGGATATCCCACCAGCCTCGGACATCATGTATTAAGGGAACTTCAACATTTGACGGCACTGAAAATATCTCAATCATGAAATTCAACATATACTCCACATTATGTGACATAAAGCCTCTAATTCTCTATTCAGAGAAACTGATGTCATTCTCTAGATCCGATACCACGCTATCACCACACAAGTGGACATGGTTAAGACAGCCTAATCGGTCTCTCACATCCTGAGCCGGCTCGACTAGGCCACATCGTTTTTGTCCAATGAAGTGTGAACAAAGCACTACCTCTATAAAGGAAACTCTATTATCTTTACTTATAAAGAAAATATGATTACCAATTGCACCGAACTCTACGAGTTCAGGATAACGCCGCGGTATAGAGGGTGGCCGGGTAAAACAGCGTGCAAAGTTCATCGGCCTCAATAACCCGAACAATAAGGCGAGTTTGAAATACCAATTTCATTCCTTTGCCCTACCATACAACTCTCACCATCACGAAATAACGTTTCTTGTGCATTCACGAGACACTCAGTGGAAAAACAGAGATGGATGAACCAATCCGACCCAAAGTTGAGTCCCCGCCAGCCCCGGCAGGAAACTCCGCCGCCGAAGAGGATAACGGTATTTTCTACGCCCCAATCCCAAGAGATCGAGTCGTCCCCACATCTACTTGGGACACAGATGATTATACTCCTTCGCTGGTATATCCTCAAGGACCTATTTTCGGACCTTATGACCCCAAAACTAGTCCTAACTACCGTGAAGAACCCTCATGTATGTTCCCTTTTGATCACATTGTGGCCATCCCTGGCAGTAAGAGTGCATAAATAAATCTCTAACACAGATAAAACTAGTGTCCGATATCCGTTGCAGGACAATGATCGACGAAAACAAGTTCGCAGACACCGAGGGTAAGTTTAACGGCGGTATTAAAAAGGCTCTAATATGGGATGGAACTTGTCATCATGTCTGCCCCAGTATGTCTTCCTCACCACAGCCAATAATAAATACAGTGACCCGCTAACATCCCTTCAGCGTTGGAAGTTGATGGTCCGTAAAGGTCTGAATATAGGTTCGGGAAGCGTAAACTCCTGCCACCTACGGAAGGTATTCGCCCGTGTTTCCGTCTTTCCAGTATCCAAGGAGCGGAGTCAAGGCTGACTAGTTTTGCGCCGCAGTCAGCACCAAGGCCAAGTTTAAAACGGAGTTTGACGATGATTCTCGCGTCCGCATGAGTGACATTCCTCCGTATCCGGAAGGCCAGAGTGGTCGGTGTTATTGATAGTCCTTTTCTTGCGTTGGATATGTGGCTCATAAGGCGAATCAGATGGTCGATGCTGGGCCAGGTTTGTGGAGAATCAGGATCGGCGAGCTCCTATGAGCTTCCCAGAACCTGAGCAAGGGGAGAGGGCCCTTCAAACCAAGATAGAAGGTAGTAGTCGCCGCCATCGTATTGTTGTTTGAGACACAGATGCTAATGTGTCACAGGAGTCCATGCAATGGCGCTCGACGAAGGTGCCCCGGCCGTGAATAAAGGCAGAAGATACTAGGTTATTAGGCCAGAGTCAGCCCGCTCCCGTCAAGCCCGAGCTTTGGGGCAGATCCCCTCCTCACAGTCCAGATACTAATTCCACTATGGAAATCTAACACGACTCATTAGAAGCTCACGCGCTCAATCTATCCTATGCGCCCAATCATTTCCCCCGCCCTGGTGTGGAGGTGGGCAACCCTCCAGGGGCGAGCACGCGGGAATCTCCAAATCATGGTATGCCTCTCCACCACAGTTCGGATATCTACCTAGCCGCTGGTATGCTAAGTTGCTCTCACAGAAACCTCAAGCCCCGATCTTTCTAGAATTCCGCATCACGTCGAATACCAGGGTGTGCACACAACTGGTGCGTCCGAGGCTCGTAAGTTTATCCTTTATTGTTTCGTGTGTTGAGCTGGTTGCCGCCGGGAGAAGTAGGGGTCAAGCCCTTAAAGAGGAATTTAAGGGTAACAAGTGAGAGTTGGAACGAATGCTAAGACTAGAAAAGATTGGCTGACTATCTATTTCTTCCGTCTGAACCAGAACCGCGGCAGGATGACACACAAAAACAACGCCCAGCGAACATAAGAATCAAACGAGAAGCTACGTGGAATTACTACGAGTGACTAAGAAAACCTCGGGCTGACAAGCCAGAAGAGATTACGGACGAGAACACCGATCTGATGGAGAGAATAGATATTGGTGAGTTTTCCCTTCTTACAGTCTTTTTGAAAGTTTCTAATTAGCTATGTTTCAGATTCCGAACAACCCGTTCATGAGGGTATGCGCATTCATCGTTTTGCTTCTCCCAGAAAAAATCGCTGTCTTACTTACTAACCCCATGGTGCATTAGCCCCAGCAACCACCACTCTCCCGGAATGCGCTCCACTCGGCATTACCACCGAGGATGTTGTGCGGATGTTTAATGAGACTCAGGCCTCTGGCTTAGGTTTAGGCTCTTTCGTCGGTCACCTTGGGGGTAAGTAACTACATGTATCTTCAATTATACCTTGTACCACATTCTAACCCCCAGATCTACTACCCAGATCTACGTGACCAGCAAATATCCTCCGCAGGAAAGGCCCAAGACTCCGCTACGACCAAGACTCAGGAGGGCGCCCCCGATGCGACCAAGCCTGTTCAATGTAAGTTTTCTCCCATCCCAAGGCCAAACCTTCGAATAGGGTGGTTTTTAATATTCCTAGACCACTATCCACAACCGAAAACCGCGGGCCGACGCATTGCCCAGCCAAAGCCCACACCCAAATCTACACCAGCTAGTGCTGGAGCCGCCCGCACGGGAATACTCACCAACCGACGTCTCCGCCGGTCTGCAACTTCAGTGCTTGATCTCTTTGAGAAAGAGACTCAAACCGGGAAGTATGCCCCCGAAGGGGGCGTTCAGATGGATGCTGATTATGACAGCGTCGAAGGTTCCTCTCTCTCCCTCATGTCGTTCAGATCTCTGGTGCAGTGGGCTAATTTCATTCAGAGCAATCGGCCAAGAAGCACAAGCCTAACAAACGCCAGCGGAAGAGGGCCAAGGAGGCTGAAGAGACTGCCTCTGAGGCTGAACGTGTCTCTGATGCTGCGCAGGCTGAGGCAGATATGCAGCCTTTGTGCATGTGTTTTTATTTCACCTTTGCGTCCCTTCCCTTCTCCTCTCATAATTTGTGCTGACGTATACTGCTGTTCTCCAGACGCCTACGCCGGAATCGCTCCTGGCGAGTCCTCCTCCGAACTGAGTACGCCAAGCAAAAGCACTGAGTCGCTCGTAGATCTCAAGGATGCTCCGACTAGTATAATGCCCCTCTCCTCCCTTGCCCCCCCCCCCCCCCCCCCCACACCACACACACACTCTCTCTTTTGAATTTACTAACCTTAAACTATAGACACCAAGCCGACCTACAACCACCCTTCCCAGCGTCTCGTCATCCATGAGGCTGATCTGGTTCCGGATCTCGCGCTCTGCCGCGCCGGGGAAAGGATCACTGATGCTAGGGCTCGTCTCGGACTGCCACCAAGAGCGAAAAAGGAGAAGACACTCCCGCTCAGAGCGGAGTAGGAATTACATACAGCGGTAAGCACATAAGTAGTAGGATTAGGGACTCTCAGCTTATCCAAGAGTGTTGGAGTAGAATAAAGGACTTACTGCGATCGATTTGTGTCTTTCGTTGTCATTTTCTCCGGTCTATATCTTCTTTGGTGTCTTTTCTCTATATATCGTTTTACTTTAGTCTGTTTTTCTCCCTATATACTCCCTCTTTCTGTGTCTTTAAATAGGTTTATTGTAGATGTAGATTATATTATACTATGCTTGATACGTTGTGATGTCTTGTGTCACTGCGAGTGAAAAATGATGAAGCGGCACGTGACTTGTACGGTTAGGGTTGAACCCGCGCTGTTTACGATGGGGATCTGGGCATGAAGAGCGACTAACCTTATCTTCCACGTACAGGTCTAGAAATGGAATTCCGGGGTGTAAGACTGACTATAACCCGCTTTCTCGAATCTCGATCAGCAGGTTTGACCATTCAACTTAACATGTGGTCATCGGAGTAGAACAAGAGCATGTCCTAACGCAGGGATTAAATTTCTAGAGAAAAAATAATTTTGAAATTTTCAAACATAGGACACAAACTAGAATATCACATCATCCCCTTAAACTATCGCCACAAACGCTCATACCCGCCTCCAGATCCCGACAAAGCGCGCTAAACCTCCTCTCTACGCCCTCTGATCTCTCCGCGACTTCCTTCATCTCCTCCTGCAACTCCTCCTCACTTTGCTCACTGAGCAACTCCGCGCTACTCATCAAGTCCCAATACTTCACTCGCGACAGGCACCCGTCCACCGCTGCAACGCACTCCCTGATCTCCTTTCTATGTTCCCCAGTGGCGACCCTTTGGTCCTCGTTTTTTCTTCCTATTATCACCCTTGGCAGACTCTCTTCACGCCCAAAGTCAAACATCGGTTCGTCCTCTTCGGAAGAGACGTCCTCGGTGTCCTCTAGTGCGACCTTGAAATCTACCGCCATATCTTCAAGGTCATCAACAAGCTCATCTAGAATATCCACCTCCTCGCGGTAATGCACTAGTCGATGCTCTGATAACTTGAGCCAACCTTCCTCTTGCTCTTCAGCTTCATCCTTTCCCTCACCCGGGACAGTAAGCGCCTCGTCGTAGGTGGCCAAGAAGGGGTTAATCTCCACACACAACTGATGGTACTGCTGTTTGAGCGAAGTGGTGTCGGATAAATGGTTGTCAAGAGTGAGCTTCTCCGCGGCGTTCATATGTGGTATCGCTACCGCCTTGAGCGTCATCCAATGGTCGATGCTCGAGTAGAGGAGGTTGTTGATGAGGCCGGCACATGTGTGGATGGTGGTACGGATACGGGTTGTGTCGGAGCCTTTCGGGGTGAGCTTTGTTGTGGCTTTAGGAAGCTTTTCGAAATGACTGCTGAGTTCTCCCACTTTCTCGCTGAGGGCCGTAATGTCGGCCTGCAGGTATGAGTTATGGACTTGGCCTATTGTTAGTTGTGCCATCTTTGCGGGTGTGGGTGATTTTTGTTTTGTTTACGGTTTGGTAGATGCGTGGGGTGGGGGGTATAAATACCACATTTGATCTGGATGGAGTCTATTCTACACAGCCTTTCACCCGGCTTGATAGAAGGTGACATGGGGAAACGCCTTGCTGTAGAAAGTCTGACCAACTAGCTCGGGAAGTGAAAATTGTATTCCCCGAAAATCAACATCTTTGACGCACCTAGGGCTATGTATAGAACTGGTACCTGCTCCCTCCGGAGAAGGTTTTGTAATCGCACTAGTAGTACCCGGGTGCCTGCATATGTTTTGCAAGGCGTAACTTTATGCTATGGAGCTATGTGCTCCAGTGTACGACGCATGGAATGGATGATTTATTCCAGACTGAGGGATACGATGACCTGGAGTACGACAGGCGGGGTGACTGCGCTTATCTCGACCCGAATAAGAGAATTTGGGCAACAGTTACCTGTGAAGATTAGTGCTCATCTCGGAAGAAAACATTTTTTCTAAGGGCATTAATCGCTACAGTTCTGTCCATTGAGAAGATCAGCCCTCATGATTAGAACCTATCCTTGGTTAAGACAGTGGCAGTCCTTATCCTTCGGCCTTCCGTCCTAATAATTGTGTTCTTCCCCGAGTAGTAGACTAATGAAACCAGTACCTACCCACGCTAACCAGATACGTAGTTTTCAACTCGAAAGTCTCTTCGAATGGATACGCCTGTACCTCCCTCTACCACGTCCAGCAAGGCGCTGAGAAAGTATATTAATCATGCCGGACTACCGACCAGATACGTTCTCTTAGCCTTAACAAGGGAGACACCAACCAATTATAAAACGAACATTAATACCGGGTAAACGAGCACGCGAATCATATCTGATATTCCGATTAGCCGTTCCTATTGCTATTCAGAATCAGACCGACGGCATGAGGGGTCATAGTCGGATTCAATACCACCGAGAAGGCCACCTCCGAGGGGAAAGGAATCTTCCAAACTTCGGTCAAAGAGTTTTTATTACTCAAGTCAACTGATAAGATCAAATTATCTTGAGTCCGCCAATCCATGCTCATATCACCCTTGACTCTTCCGAAAGCGCGAATTCCAACGAGATTTCATGGTAACGAATCATCTCTTCAAGACGGTACTCCGTGTGTATAGCTCCATATTGCCGCATGTCCCCGAATGTCCATACCACGTAGACACTAAAAAAAGCATACCGCACATGCCGCTGAATGCGAGTGATAGGGTATGACGGAACTCCAATCCTCCATTCCAGAAAAATATCAGGACAGTGAAAACCATAACAGACACTATTCCAATGGTTATCAGCAGACCTTATCCCATCAGCGGTGGGGCGAGTTAATATTCCTAGTCTCAAACACCAGGTTTGACGTGAGTGGTGCCAAGACAGTTTAGTCATTCGCCCAGACAACGACAACCGCCAAGTCCCTGCGCACGTGGGCGGCGAAGACTGGGTGATTTTCTGTGATTTGAAAAATAGCGAAGATTTTCTTTTTGACGCAGCGGAGATTGGTGGGGGAGTTAGGTATGCCTAAAATCGGTGTTTCCGTACCTTGATTACCTTCTGGGCGCTCACTCTGAGGTGAAAATTTTCTAATCACGTGAATTTAACGCTATGACCTGATGATCTTATTTCTTGAAGGGTATCCCATGTTTATTGATTGTGCTAAAAATGTGGCAGTAGGCATCCCGATATCTCTGTTGCTCAAGACCGCAGAGAGGATTTGTCAACTGTTCAAACAAAGCCCGAAAGAAAGAGAGAAAAAACCAGGAATCGCACGCAACCAAAATATTTATCGATCTCCACCAGCCATGCATTTTCTAACTCCCCCCCCAAAAAGGTATCTAATCCCGCTCCAGAGGTGTCCGGTAGTCTCTTACCTCGGCATCATCTCTGAAATCTCCTCACAATAGTCATTTCCCAACTCCTGCTCCTCCTTGATGGTGTTGATGTTTTGATCCAACCTCGACTTAGTGCTTCTATCAAGGGTACCCCTGTACCTATGATAGTGCAATAACAGGTTCTGATTCCTCTCAAAGCCGTCATTGTGGAGCGATACAAACTCCCTAGCCTCCCTCCGGAATGAGGAGGTGTGGTAGTTACTCGAAGAGCAGGTAGAATAGCCCCTCAAATTCTCAGTCACTGCTCGGGTGATATCAAGAACGTCGGTGACGATTGCCCAGTTATTGCGGGCAAAGTCGGTAGAACTAAGGATGCTGAGGAGCCGTTGGGCGGCGGATATATGGGCACGTTGGAGCTCGTCCATGGCTTGCCGGGGGGTGCATGCTTGCTGTCGGAGACCTGTTGCGTATGCCATTGTTTGAGTGTTGTTGTTAATTTTGGGTTGCGGGTAGTTGTGTATTTCTGATATTGTGGTTTGGGGTGCAAGTGATATGAAGATGGTGTAAGCTTGTGTAGGTTAGCTTGAATGTTTCAGAGATATTGCAAGGGGAAGAGGGATTCAGCTCTTTTATACCTTTTTTTGCGAAGAATCGTCGATGTTCAATCCCCTATTAACTGAGGATAGTGTAACAGTAACCAATCAGACCGAATGCGACAAGAAACTAGCGTGGGGGAGGTCCCATTGGTGGTTGAAATAGTAGAATTGTATCCCGAGATCCTCGGCGAATCATATTTGAACGAATCTCCTAATGCGGGGGTGATGACTACTCACTCCAACTCCGCGGTCTGGACCATTTCCGTATCTCTTACGTTTGACATCAATAGCGGAAGACGTTGCTGGTTGACCATACTGATTTTTATTCTTATAGTGACATTCATAAGGGGAGTTGTCAAACACTTGAAGAGCTGCGGTGGCATCCTAAATTCTCCCTTTGTAAACCATTGTTGTGAATGTATTCTAGTTGGAAATGATATCCTGGTCGTGATTTGAGTAAGGCAAATCAATCTTGAGCATTCTATACGAATCACAGTAGCGTCTTTTCATCTCAACATGTTCATCCAATCCTAGTCTTGGTCATGGAATATCACTCGTATTTCAAGGTCGAAGTAAAAAACGCCCAACTAGCCACCTCACAATCGACAAGTACTAAAGATGTGTTCTGCTAGTTCATATCTCCCTCCTGACCTCCGGTGGCAAGGATTTCTTGCCCTGAATTCAATTTGCGTAACCGCAGAGTCCACCATTCTAGTGTGAAGAGGCTTCGGCGATACACCCCAAGCATAGGCGAGCGAACCAAAAGCCGGTAACCACAAGTATTAGCTCAAACCCAGAGAAAGAAGCATTGATACGCCGAAATCTGGGAGATAGATAGTATAGATGGGGATGTAAGCCCGGCTCCGGAAGAAAACAAGTCGGACACTGACTATGTTCAGCAGGTTCTGCAACTTGCAGCTAGTGTTTTCCACGACACCGTTCGAGGCGAGACTAAGGCCCAGTCCTGTCTCGTCTTGTGAAATCATGGTGCCAGTCTCGTCTCGTCTTGCCCGTCCCGAGACAGTCTTGAGAAAATCGAGTGAGTAGTTGTGAGTCAAGACTCAATAAAAGGTTTTGTGTTTATCTCTTCCTTGATGCCTCTCTTCAGATCTCACCTGTTTCCTAGTCTGGTGCTCAAACTCTACCCTATAAACGTGAGCGGGCGTGGTCGGGGGAGAACTAGACTATTTTGTCACTAGAATCTATATCTTGGCATATTTCAAGCCGGTCTCGAGACCAAAAATATTTGGTATCGAGCTGTTCGAGACAAGACTTCGAGGCGTCTCGCTTCATGGAGAACACTACTCGTAGCTACCCTTTGGTTTTGTAAATAGCGACCCGAGCTTTAATTACTGGATAGGGAGTCGTCTATGCTTTTCACGTAAGGCCCGAACCAACCTCAAAACGCCATGACCCGAAACTCGGGGGTCCATTTTCAGCACAGTATTTCACCAAACCACTGGCATTTACTTCCGTCCCGCGGCGATGTTAGAGTAGAATTATGTATGACTTTTAAGGAACAGTTTGCCTGCATGCGATCAATGAATTAGACAAAAAAAAAAAAGGAACAATTTACCTATATCCACGCCCAGACCCCCCAGGATACCTCTCCCCTCTCCCATCATCCTGGTATCAAACACCGGAGTTGATCGACGGGGAATGTACTACGCTAGACGAGATGATCAAAAAAGTTAAATGTTGGTCATCTAGGAGGGGAAGGAGGGGTGCATGAAGGTACGGTTGTGTGCATAATCAGAGTACATGACGGTAAACACCCTTCTAGCTCGAGGAAAGCCCGAGGAGTTGAGCCTTGAGCCTTTCACCTGCCGCACAAGCGTTCTCATTTCATCTCGAACTGGTTTGTGCCATATTCAAGGGATGGGCGGTGCTCGGGTGTGCCGGTGGGGTGGTGGTTATCGGTGGAGATGTTTCCTCCTAGTTGGTGAGCGGTGTACCTAAGAGAGATGTTTTGCAACATCGTGGCATTCTGAATCGAACATGTGACTCAAGTAATATTCTTCAACCTTCAACCTTTTCACAAAAAAAAAAAAAACGATAACAAAGAAGAAAAAAATCAGATAAAAATAGATTTCCCCCTCCGTTCTTGAAGATATCCCAAGAGTGGGAAACCTGTTCTCGTTTAGCTACAAGCATAGACCACTCTTGAACTTTTAGATTCTAGAAGAGACGGCCCACGATATAGACTCTGGGAACATGAAGGTTAATCAATTAAAATGTTTGGCACGTATACAAGTCATATGCACATATGTCTTAAGTATCTAGACGCTACAACAATACCCCAGAGTGGTAAATACGACTTTAAACCCTCGTGGTTCTTGGGGGGATCGTATTTGCACAGCACGTTCTGGCATGGGAAGCACAGCACATTGAAGCCGTAATGTATTGATTATACTCTACTCGTACCTACCCACGAAAGAAAAATAAGGAAAAAAAGCCTAAATCCTACACAAAACACCTCATCCCAAGAACCCACCACGAAATCCCCTTCCTAGCCCCCCTTCATGCACCCCATCCAAACCCCAACAAAAAGACACAACCCAAATAACCCACTCAAAAGCTCCGAACACGAAGAAACCGACCCCCTACTCATACTCATCCCTCTCATCCCCCATCAACCCCCTCAGCTCCACCCCCAACTCAAAGCACCTTCCCAGCAGCCCGTTCAGCTCGGACCCAACCTCCGCCTGAATCCCCGCCACTCTCAGCACAAACTCGCCACACTCATCATGGCACGCCCAGGCTGCACGACCGAGAGCGGCGGGCTTGCGCGCGGCCGCGGCGTCAAAGCCGGCATCCATAGGCTCGTCGAGATTATCGCTGAGCGCGGTGACGGCGGCCGAGTATTTGTCGAGGGCGGCCTTGAAAGACGTGTAGATGGTTTGGATTTCGTCCATTTTTATTGTGGTTGTGATTGTGGGGGCTGTTGTTATTGTTATTGTGGTATAGTGTGGATAGTTTGATGGGAGAGTCGGAGGGGTAAGGAGACAGACAGGCTCTTATACGAGACGTGGCTCGAGCGCAATGAGAAGTGCTTGCCGCGGAGAATTCTAGTGGGACTTTCTAACTGGCTCCGTGTATAGACAGATACCGATACCCCCACGTGTCTTGTACGTGTATTCAATTGGGCCTTTCTCTCGTGACCTTTTGGGCCGAGTATTTGGTTCTCACGTGAGGAAGCTACGTATTCAGGACACGAATACTATCGAGGGAAGGAAACGGGTATCACCACATGCATGGTAAACCTAACCCAGGTGACCCTTACTCCATTCTATGCGGGGGTGAACAGATGAATGCTCGTAGAGGTTCTGGCTTGGGAGGGGGTATCAGCTTGCAGGCCTATACACCTTACGTACCTGGGAAGATTAAGAATACAAGATCTTTGGCGAAAGTAGCAGCTCTGCTGGCGCTGATGGAGTCTTTTGCGTCGAGGTGGTCATAACCTGTAACGGAAAGATGAGGAGTCCAAAATATCTGGGTGTAGAAGGGTTGAGAAGAAATAAGCTCAATGGTGTGAATTCTTTGCCTCCGTTGCTGAGCGCACCTATACTTGCTATCTTCCAATATTCCGAGTGATAAGCTATGCCGCATACCCCGAGTGATAGCTCATGATGGCCTCATTGCATGCTGTTTCCCACATCCTGTCAGGTTAGTCACAACGCAATCGGAATAGATCTCTCCCTTATACAGTGATACTTGGACTGTCAGCCTCTCCAAAATCCTAAGCAGAGCCAGGCACTACGATACCTGGGCGCTCTCTGACACTCCAAGACCCACAAGCATATGAACCCTTCTTCCTCACCAGCCCCTGTAGAGAGCCAGGAAACACATCCTACTCACCTCTACTCCACCCCACTTCCACGGGCCCACCTCCCCACCACACCCCGCACCTCCCAGCCCTGCCGTACGCCGTTCCACCACCTCCCACTCGCCACGTTCTCGTCCTACCCGCTGCCGCCAAAGCATAAACATAAACTTTCTTATCGGCCACGCGCATACCACCTGCATGGCCTCATGAAAAATTTCCCCGGCTGCCATCGGATCGCCATGCACTCGGAACTTCCGAACTCGCCGCTTCGATCCCGTGATATCGAATGGCACCAGTCGACATTCGCCTTGGGAGGGCAATAAAAGAACGCAGCTCCCCTGATCTCTAGTTCTCTGCCCTTGTTGTTCTCCGCCAGTATACGTTTGGTACTTGCTATTCTTCATCATCGAGCATCTTCGCTCAACCTCTTGTCATCAGTCAGTCAACTAGTTCTCGAGTCTCGATCTCAAAACTCCATACTCACAAATAACGAGCCCCATTCACTATCAGCCCTACCTCACGATGTCCCGCAGACCTCCCAACTACATCCCCGCCACTCCCTTCCTCCTCCCGCTCACCGCCGACCGCGGCCACCTCAACGAGCGCACCATCGCCACCTGCGCCGCCATCATCCGCGCGCTCGAGGCCTCCAGCGCCGTCACGCCCAACAGACAGTTCCCGCCGTTCCCAGGCGAGTATGACAACGTCAAGCGCACGCTCCGCGAAGCGAGATTCTACCTTATGGACCTAATAACGTGGTGGAGCGCGGAGGAGTATCCGTTCTTCACAGAGAATGGCGCGGTGTCGGGGAGTGAGCTGACGGTGCGGGATATGGAGGAGTATTTTGAGAGCTGGTATGTCGGGTGTAGGTTGGGCGCGATTCCAACGCATTTGGAGCCGGTATTTGTGTAGAAGGCGGTGGTGGAGGTTTCCTCTGCGTTCTGGGTTGTTTTCGCGGCTGGGAGTTTGCAGGGAGTTGGGCTGGTTTATTTTCTGGCAGTGGGCTTATGGCTGTTTTCGTGCTGGGCGCAGGTTAGGCTTTCCTTTTTTCTCTTTTCTTTTTTTTTTTGCCATTCCGCATAGCGAAGGCGACGGATCTCAAATCATGGTTTTTCCAACGGACGGCGTCAACTTCATTTTCGGCATACAGTAGTTCTTTTATTTTTCTTGATTCTTAGCAATATATCCATTTCTTGTTATCCTGCATCTTTTTTGTAAGTTATTTTTGCAATATCAATTCGGGATTTCCAAGCAACGGTACAAAACGGTTTACTATGAGACTAAACCAGAAATCTCACTGACCACCTGAAGTCTCGACAAGGTCAAACTCTACCAACTCTACCAGCAGCGACTTATCTTGAACCGATGTAGCTATCTGAGTTGGCCATGGTTTTTTGGTGATGAGATTCCGCAAAATAGGAGTTCACGATCTTCTTGAACAGAGTGTTCGACTTCATTAACAGGGCTTGTATAAACTGCGCCTTTAAATCAGTGATCTAAGGGAACAAGGACTGCAGCAACTGTTAGCTCAAAGATTTCAGTTAAACCCGTTTGAAACCACATTACTGGCAAACGACTGGGAACCCTGAAGACCTTACTTTTATTTTCTGCAATGGTGAGGTTCGCGATCCGACTGACTTACATTCATGAACTGTATTGTTTAGAAGTGGTAACTGACCTTAGTGAACCGTTGTATGGCCTTCTGGCCAGAGCTAGGACTCAATAGGAGAGCGGTACATTTACAAGACAACACCAGACGCTCATGAACCTATCCATCTATCTCTCCCTTCACCGTTGTTATTTCCCGATTAGTTTGGTATGCTCTACCAGGCCCGATTAGATTATAAGCAGATATATCACAGAGACCTTACTCAGAGAGCATCAAAGGACAAGATTCCCCTTACTGTGTAATCGACTTCCCACCAGATTGGGCCTGGTAGGATAGGTCATATGAATCTCGCTAACCAAGGTCTAGAGAAGCTATGCTGCGGGTCTGCAGGTTCTGACGGAGCAAGCTGAGAATCATGAGAGTGTTGATGGATGAATTAAGTGGGTTTTCCGCATACTAATTTATAGGCGTTGATACTAACACCTATGGTCCATCAAGTCCGACCACATGGCCTTTGAAAAATATCTTAACACATATATTATTCTACTAACCTGCTCCACAACGACGAAACGGATTAGCAAATGCAGCTACGTTGAATGTTATCTTCGGCCTCTCTTTGCAGGTCGCACATCTTGAGTCCATAATGAATCGCCGCCCCCACACCACAAGGCACCAACGGGCATATCTCAGATGCCTATTGATTTCAGTCAAAGGTTCTTCTACAAAGTTGAATCTGCATTTCAGGCCATCAAATCCACCCTCATACATCACCCACCCTCCTAGCCCAGCTACCAGAACCCTAATCACAGAACAATCCGCTACAAGCGTCCATCAAAACACCTCTTAGGAGACAAAAACACACCCCACCAAATCCGACTACAAATGCGGATAATCTGTCTCCCCCGTCCCGCTCTCCCCCTCGCGCCGCCTCACAAAGGCATCCGCATACCTACGAAACACCACCGCAACCTGCGCGACGACCATGTCATACACAGCATGCTGGATCAGCCCGATAGAGCACAGGTAGGCGTCGGTGTCGGCAACGATCTTTCGTGTTGCTTCGCGTTGCGTGATGTGGAGATGACCGCCTTGGGAGGTGTAGGTGGTGAGTTGGGTAGTGAGGAGACGGATGTAGTGCTCCATTTGGGTGGGTTTTGGGTTGTGGTGCGTGTGGTTGGATAGGGAATTAGTGATAGCTGTTTGTGAGGAACTGAGATTAATGACAAAAGCAGATCTCTAGAGTGGACGGGCGAGGTGAATACAGACAGGAACAAGATGAGGGGTAAAAGAAGGAAGGTAAGAGCCTTAAGAATAAGAGAAACCTATACCGATATCAACCCAATGCATTGTGCAAAAAAACATTGCAGTTGTCGTTCTATTAGCTGATTTATTTGCTTTGCTACATACATGGACTATTGAATGTTCACCTACCTGTAGCTGGTCCTACTAGTTTCAGCATGAAAAATATTCTATAGACGTTTCATTAAGAAGGTTGTGACAGAACTACAACGAAAGGCTACGTACGTTTCTTTTCGACAGTACCCGGCTGTCCTCACTGATCGGTGAGGGCTTGGTAAGCGCCGCAAAGAGAGGAGATATTTTCATGACGGAATGGTAGCAATATCTCCCTGCAATAGGACCGTTGATATTCTGATATTAGTTTTCACATTCGGGATATAAAGTGTACCTCCGTATGTGGTTCTGGTGAGTCAAACAATTCTATTTCATAAGAGATATACAGTGAAAGCTTGCTATAACGGTACGCTCGGGACCAGCATTTGATACCGTTATAGAGAGATTACCCTTATATAGGAGGTGCTGGTGCTGAGAGCCAGCCAAAAAGGACCGAGAAGTTCTACCGTTATAGAGAGATTACCCTTATAGAAAGTACCGTTATAGCAAACTTTCGCTGTAGTATATAAAGAATTAATATAAACTATGCACAGCAAGGTACATATTGACAGGCTGGTGGGAATCAATAGATAAAGAAGACAAAACAACAAGATCCACAGTCCAAACTCCTCCCCAAAAGGTCAAAGCCTGTGCTCCAAACGGTCAGGTTCCAAAAACGATAACTAACTTAGATCTCCGATCCATCCATAGAACCACTAATGGGTCCGTCACCTCCAGCCAGAAGATTCCTCATCTTCGTATCACACTGCTCCAGAAGATCCTGCATCACCTGAAGCCCGCTCCACGCATCCTTACTCCTATACCTCGAATAATTCGGCAACGGCACCGGCTCCACCAGCGCCCTAAAACCCACCTCCAACCTCCTCACCTCCGTCGCCCTCTCCCTCACCCTCCCCACAATTTGCGCCATCTCTTCCGTCGTTCTCGACAACAAGCCCGCGGTTTCCACCTCACGTCTCAGGCCCTCATTCGTATCCCCAACGAGCGCAAACGCCCTCTCTATCAGCCCCACCCATAGCCCCATCTTCGATACCTCGCCCGTCCCTCGCTCCGGATAGAGCTGCTGCAACTCCACATCGGTGGCGTCATCGAACGCCCTGAAGCGCTGCCGGTACTCTTCCTCGATTACGGCGCGCTAGGCTTTGCGGATGCGTAGGCACGCGGTGGTGGCGTCGATGAGGTGGTCAAGGTGGGAGCTGGCCTGCAGCTTTTGGTCGGCGGTAAGGGGGAGGTCGAGGTCGCCGTCTTCGGTGTCGAGGATCTCGACGGAGGAGTAGGAGGCTTCGCTCATTGTGGACATGTTGGGTGGATTATTGTATTAGTTGGGAGGAATTATTAGAGAGAGGTTGATGGTTTTTGGTATAGTCATGCAATATTGGGAGACCTGGCCTCGATATTTATGGTCATATGGTCGCTATCCCCGTATTCAAGGCAATGCCAGAGCTGAGATTTGATAACTCCATTGATATCTCAATTGCCCCTTGAAACCCCAGATAGGATCGTGAGCGGTCAAGCGGGTGATTTATATTTGACGTTGACGCAAGGCGCACCAGAGCGTGTCGAACACCAGCGCACCTAAAACCTAAACCAGTTAGGCAATTCGTACTTCCTGGCAGTGAAATGGTACTAGGGATGAAAACAATTCTTTTGTTATGTTTCTATGAACCCAGGTCATATACGGCACTCCGCACTTTCTACCAATGACAGTACAGTAGAAATGGGGTTATGCATGCCCATGCCTATGGATGTGGCGAGCGGGGCGGGAGTGCATCACGGATTATCACTCGGATGCTAAGAACCGATCATCATGACGATCTTATCCATGCCTACTGAGATATCAGGGGTCAGCTTTGAGGTTTTCGTAAAGAATATTACCATGCACCGAGGGCAACGAGATACTGTGCGATCTAACTATAAGATTAATGATCTGATATCAGACCAATAAAAGGCACTACGTGATGGGCGCTGATTTGAAGTAGAACATGTACATGCCTACATACACTACCGCTGCCTCTGATTCTCTAAGCTCGCTATTAAATTTTACGACTCCTCGGTTTCCGCCACACGTCATGGTGCGGAAGTAGCACTACGATCACATGTATCTTGTTCTCTGTCTAGTCGTTCCGCCTTTGGCTATAGACATTCCTTACGCTATTTTTGAGAAAATGATATCGACTATAAAGAGATACTAATTGGTTTGCAAGAATCAAAAATGTGTCAGAACCGAATCCCGCATTTATTCCCTAACTCTAGTACAGTAGCCGAGCATGTTACGGCAGAGTTCTCACATATTCTAAAATGTTCGCCCACCATTCACTCGTACGATACATACGTCTGACCATTCCGTATACCTTGACATACCACACGTGCTTTTGAGGGGGAAAAAGGGAAGAAAAAAAGAATAGGAATAATCTAGGCAGAAAATCTATTGAGGGCTCCCAAATCCTAGCTTCCCCAAGCTAGTACTACAGTAGTCTCCACCCACACTCACAATTTCGTCCACCATCGTATGACGAGCACTATCGCCCTTGTTTATGAGACTCTTATTACAAGCCTGGACTGCTTGAAATGCCTTCATGAGCTGGTCTCTATTGCCGAAGAAGCCGCCATTGTTGGCTGGCTCTGAGGAATATTGGTCTAGAATAGCTCCAAGCTCGATGATGCGCGCGAGGGCTGTGTTGATTCTTTGGG
Source organism: Morchella importuna (assembly GCF_003444635.1). Lineage (NCBI taxonomy): Eukaryota > Fungi > Ascomycota > Pezizomycetes > Pezizales > Morchellaceae > Morchella > Morchella importuna. The sequence goes on along the minus strand of NW_025763399.1, from coordinate 649,518 downwards.
ATGTTTCCGAGCACGTGGGAGGTGTTGTGTCTTTGTACTTTGACTGGAGAGATTCTGCATCTGATTTGTAATTCGACATGGTTGGATAGGGTTATCTTGATTGTTGCTTAATCTAATCAAAAGGGGCTTTGAAAGGGTGTGGCGAAAAGCGAGGTGGTGGATGTGTTGGATTTTTGGTTGTGATGTCAAGGCGATACTGGGAGGCGAGGTGTTAACCTTTATAGACGTCTTGAAGCACACTTCTTCATATACTTAACGGTTGATGAGCTGAAATTGAAATCCCCATTCAAGTTGAAACACGTATATAGAAAATACATGCATAGTATACTACGGCTGTGGGGTAAGCCGTAGTATTGAACCAATTGATTGGCTTTTACTTAGACGTACTATATGACTTGATTGTAACAAAGAGAGGACAGACTGAAAGAAAGCAACAAATGTTCTTACCCACATTGAGATACACAGGCGTAAACTGTCGCGCATCATACTAGCGAACTGTACTAATATTAGCTGCAAGAGTGGCCTTTCGACCAAATGCGTTGAGTAGTCTTACCGAGCAAGCAATACCTTCTTCAGACAGAGATGGACTCACTACCTGTCCATAAGGCCTTCCCACTATATACTCAGATAGATCTATCGTTATCTAGATCTATATATCTAGATTTCACACCGGGACACCACCTCATTCCCCAAACCCCCCTCCGAAAGCTTTCTGAGTCACAAAAGATGTTTGAGTGACTGCTGCCTGTCCGTTATTCGATTCAACGCGGAGGTCTTTTAAGTAGATCAAGCTTCCCTAGGCAATAGATAACATGATAACATACAACCCCGGTTCTAGGGGAGACCATTTCTCCAGTCGTTTCAAGTGAAGTATACCGACGAAAACCTACCGGAATCATATGCACTCATCAGTTTCATTTTAGTGTTTGTCCTTTTCAACATGTAGACCACCTGGTGGTCCTCTCCCATGTTGAAACTAAGGATCATGTATGGTCAAGGTGGGAAATCATATACCGAGTGATATCCCGTGACTCTGTGACTGTCCGCGATCTAGTCGTTTATATATCCGTTGCACATGTTCTAAATTTATACATATTTATACTCCGTCGGTAGGATCTGGGTATTTACACCCCGAACTATATTTTGTCCTTCTAAGGGGAATTTTATATATCTGCTCGATCATTTCCTATCTGATAGAGCAAGTCCTTCCGAAGTTGTGGAAAGCCGGGACCAATACTCCATCTTTTATGCCACACTCATTATTCTGTAGAGCATCAGTTTCCAAATTTACCCTGATTTATGGGACACCCCGATTCTCGAAAGCGGGAACATACATAAGATACACAACCCCACGTTCAATACCGTCCTATTGCATGAGTAACGTTAGGCAGAAAGGCGAACGTCACATAGGCGGCCACGCTACTACACGTAGCGCTCAGCCTGTTGCTCCAATGTAATTTCCCGTTCAAGTTGGAACCTGGTTATTGTTGGATTGTATATAGAGCCTTCTAAACGTACCAGCACTTGAGGATTATAGTCTTATCCAGGTGTCGAGGAAGTCCCATCAACCGCCCCTGCGTCAGAACAACCGAGAATATATTCATATTATTATGATGGCGTATATTATTATGAGGTATCCTTCATGCAAGAAGCACGCCGGAACATCATCAGAGGCAAACCTAGGACGAACTCCACTGTTCGGGAGAGGTCAATCGGGAGGATAAGCATTAATTGGTATGTATGCATGAATCATGAATAGATTACAGTATACGATAGCTTATTTGTAGAATAGTTTTTCTATGCGTCTGATCTCCTATTTTTATCGCACGATTTACTTTAATTATAAACAGGGATCGATAAAGAAGGAATTACGTAGTATCTAAAAAGAGGCAAGGTGAGTTGCCATTGAACAGATCGGGTATAAACGTACTTATATCTCTAGATTTTACTTCTATCCCCGACAGAGTAAGTATCAATGATCTTTCCCTCAAGTAATCTGTTCTAACTGCCTTGGCGTCTCCCTGAACATCAAGCCAGCCTTCCCCGGCGGGGATCGGTGGGAAGCTATAATTTCGATATGCAGGTTACCTTAATAATCAGCCGATTAATATCAGTCTCATCGACCTACATTCTTTATTTAGTAACCCATAATGCCACAACCACGGATGCCTACAGTCATTGAACGTACCTTAACAGCGGCATCAAGCATGAACTAACTACACGCCCCATCAATTCATGTATGCTGTAATCCTCCGCATTTTTGAGCAACATGGGTATTGCCAAAAAAGTATACTCCATGCGAGCTATGCCCCGCAGAGCCCAAAGTGGAAAACACAGCTCTTTTGTACGAGGTGATCCCCGATTTCGGTATGGGATCACGTGATGATTTCTGGGTATCTCGGAAGCGAGTGAGATGTTATTATTGCCAATTAAAGACGTCTATAGCGACTATTTAGTAGTATTGCCTTACGATGATAGCCTAACACGCCGCCGCTCAGAAATGGGCCAGTGTATTCGAAACTGACGCAAATATCCAGTTTTTTTTCGCCCTATGTAAGCCTACTACTCTATCAAGAGAGATCCTATCAGCATATCCCCAAAATAGAATGAAGGTGCAAATTCATTTGAATTAGTCTATCAAGGTAGAGTACCTCAAGTCATAATAGTGTAGCTATGGGGAAACTATTTCAAGTCCAGTTTGGAAGCATACCGGATACAAGTGATACCTGGTGACTGCTCTTCTGATAGAACAACGTGCTTGAATTAATACTATAAGAGAATGTCAACATCACCTTTCCCTAAGCGTGTGTGAAAATATGTGTTCTCATAGAAAAAGACAAAATACACCCCCCATAGAAGATTCGGAAGTATTGGCCGTAGTCTAACGACATATTTAAAGTCTGTACGGAAGCCCTTCAATCCCATCCCCCACTAGCCAGACCGCGCCCCACAAAATCTACTTCATCTCGCAACCGGTACAATAGCCATGACGGAAACAACGTCCAGTACAGCTCTCAAATATGAGGACCGAGCGCTCGCAATCCTAGAAATTTTTCAGACCGCCGCCGAAGGACTGCCTGCTGATAATCCGCGCAAGCAGACTTATATCTTCGCAATGGGGTACCTTCTCGAAATTGCCAAGAGCATTGACAACTTCGAGCACGACATCAACGACCCCGAGTTCCGGGGAACAGGCCACCAGAAAATCAAATATCTCCGTTTCAACTATAATATGATCGATAGGGCAAGGCACGGCATCTTGTATGATATCCAAAGTGAAGAGATTGAGATGGGAGGGAAGGAGTTTCTTGCCCTAGAGGAGGAAATGGCGCCGAAGGTGAGGAGGATTCTCCTCGACAGCATGCCGAAGGCGCCGAACCCTTGGGAAACATATTCCCCGTTCTATTAGTATCTTTTGAGGCAGCTTTGTATGAGGATGTCGACATGGCGGAACGCTCAGACAAAAGTGTACGTGTATGGATAGGATCATCAGGCCACATGTACCTTGAGACAAAGGTGTCGGTGTATAGATAGTATCATCAAACTACTTTGTACATCAATCACCTTGTCCCATTCAGTGACGGAATGAGATTTGGATAAACCTATTATTTGGTAGGCATAGGCCAGAATATCAGATGTGAAAGCCATAACCTGAGCTGGTTCAGTTGTTCTTCCCCATAAAATGGTCATGGCACAGTTTCACCTTGAGGCAACTAGCTCTCATTCTGGCACTGCTCTTCGCACGGAGGTCACAAGATAGGTTGTTTCAAAGATTTCATTAATATTTACATATTCCGAGAGACCGTGAATAATACCACATCTTCTACCACTTATAACATTACTCTATTACCTTCCCCAGGACCTACCACTCGTCTATCAGCGTAGCATCACCTCAGCTTCACCCCGAACATTGGAGTATTCGAACCTCTCAGGACACCGCACGCTCACAGCAAAAACACGATGAACACCCAAGAAACCAGAATCGCACAAAAAGCCGGCCAAACTCGAGACACCAAGAAAGAACGCTCAAGAAGCCAGAAACTCTATTCCCTCTCTACCAAGCGCTAAGTAAAATCCTCGCCATTCAGCTCCACCGCCTTACTCCTCATCTGCATTCCCAAATCCAGCACCCTGCCCACCATGACCTCCTCAAAGTCCTGATCATCGTTCTTCATCACCACATTGCGCAGCGCATCGAAGCCTCTAACCCTGATGCGCAGCGTGTGCTTCTTGTCGCGCCTGCCTTCGCCGGGGTCGAAGGTGTCGAAGTTGTCGAGGAGACTGCCGATGGCGCGGAGACGGTCGAAGGCGGTTTCTATGCGCCTGGCGATGTCGGAGATGGAGATAGGGGCGCGGGTATAGTCGCGCTCGATGGCGGCGAGGCGCTGGACCCAGGTTTCGGGTATGTATTGAACGCCTGGGGATGACATTGTGGGTGATGGTTGGGGTGGGAGGAGGGGTGGGGGGTGATGTTGGTGAGCAGTGACGATGTTTCGATGTCGATGATGTATATAGTTCGACGTTCGGGAGCGGCTGATTGGTAGGGCCCGGCGTGCAAACATAGCTATTTAACACAAAGAGATAAAAAGATTTACATTGTAAAGCATTTTCCCGGACGTTGTATTGATGGTCGCTAACCAAGCCTTCATGTCCGCTCGAGTTGACTACCATACAAAAAGAAAAACTAAGTCATATCTTACTATGATCAAGCTCGGCGGGCGCTTTGAGAACCAGAGGAGCCTAATAGCGATTGATGTAAGGATGTTTTCAAAGCATTGATGTAGCCTCTTATTTCCTAGAAAATATAAAGTTTTAACCAACTCCGCGAAAGCACGAACCTACAAAAACTAGCCCGATAGGGTTTAGTCTTTACCTCTTTCGAATGGGTAAAACCGCTTTGAGGACATAGTATCCAAACGCTCATTCAAAAAACTTGAATTCCTAGTCTGCTAGCTGTGGAGTTTGACTTGCTACTTCTCGGGCAGCGGGATATCACGAAGATTCCATACAATAGAATACAACCTAAAACGCCCGTCATTTATGTTCTTCTTAGATGCAAGCCAGTCAGCAATAATTGTAATTAAACAGGGGTACTATAGAGTTAACCCTCGAAGAATCGAAACCAGTCAGAAAGCACTTTTTCAATGCATTCTCACGCAGTAGCTATTAAACCTTTCAAGCTGAAAGGATTTCGATGACCATGAGAGCGTCTAAATTATCCACTATCAAGAGACTACTTGAATGAATTCGCCATACGAGAAAGAGGCTAAGATGATGTCTTCTCGGAAAGCGCCCAAGCGCTCGTCCTCTACGAACAGAAGGGAAATATTATATTAAATTTCAAAAGCTATATATAAATACAAATGCAAAAAGTTCAGCGAGTGAGAGTTAGACGATAGGTAAGATACGAATATAGAATACCACAGCTCGAAAGCTGTTAAATATACGTGTTATAATCACACCCTACGTAACAGCTTTTAAGCTATCCTTTACACTTCACCGGTAATGCCATCAGAGTATAAGTTTCTCATAAAATTCAAAATGAGGGAACCTAGCCCCTGGCCTAACCTCGCTCTAGAGCGTGTAATTGGGCTAGTCTAGGATATAATCTTTGTGTTCTGGCGCTTTGGGTGCGTTAGGGTGCCAATCATCGCACGAAGTGCTCCAACAACCATTATCCCAGTGCCAAGGAACGGATAACGAGTGATACCTTGTGCACCTGTAACGACCACCACCACCTCTGTTACTCAACATCCACAAATTAGGATCGCTATGTTGTGAAATCTACTGAAACCTGGGATGCATTTTACTGTAGCAGTCGAACTACCCACTCGGAAACTCAAAGTCCCGCACCACCGTTTAGGTTCCTGGATGCGAAGTTACATCAAGCGGGTGTTCAACCCACGCGTTACGGTGGATATGATCATGCCACGTTCCTCCGAAAGTCGGGCAAACTTGTTGCGCGCGCGCACACGGGGCAAAGACTGGGGCACAAGAAAGCGAGCTACATGTGTTCTGTTGTCTTCCCTGTTATCATGGGCTAGGGTTATATCTCTCCTGGTATTGGATTTAGCGACGTCGTTGCACGAGCGTCAAAGAGAAACACTACACGCTGCCTGCTTGTCCTTCCCAATACCCCATCACCATCAGCATTAAATCAATAGATTGCATATCCAGATCTAATTAACCCCACGGCATGCCGGATAGATGCTTGCTCGGATTCGGGGTGCTTAGTTCCCGACCTCCGCTAAGTTCAGCACAGATAAGAAAATGAACCTTTGCAAAGGTATGGTACTCATCCCTCTCTCCTTACTTTACGGACAGCCCTCTAAGAATTCCTTGATCAACCCAGACTAACTCAGCCTCGTTTAGACTTCTAATCCTTCGGTACTAGCATGATCCTTTCGATTATAGAACGCTAGTCTGACAGTTCTTTCCTCTAGTGAACGAAGATCTGTCCTTTCACCATCATATTCGACCTTGGGTTCTGGAGACAGAACTCTACATGAGGTCAACTATACCACCCTTATAAGTCAATCCCATCTCTTCTAGTGGAAGAGCATTATTCTCTGGAAAAAGGAAGCAACAAAGTGTCTACCGAAGCGGGAAATGAAGAAATGCGTGCTTTCTTATCATCGCCTCTCTATTTGGACTCTTCCATCTTCCATACAGTTTCTACTGTTTGAAGAAGGAGAACGACCGGAAGCTAAAAAAGCTGCAGGAGAAAGTACCTAAAATAAAGAGGCGGGGTTAAAAGAGGAACATGGCATATTATGCCTAGTTTATAAAGAAAACTCACGCATGGCATCACCAACCAAAGCAATAGATAAACGTCACTCATCTCTTTACGAAACACCCGAGTCCCACATTCAATAATTTAACTGGATAAAGAGACTCATGTTTTTACTTGCCAAAACCACCCTATGAGGGAACTCTGGAAGAAGAAGGTCCTATGATACATCTAACCCTCACAGGACTAGAAGCCGTGCTTTATTGGGCTTTTATTGCCGAGGTATCCGGAACGCTTCTCTGCATGTTCTTTTTACCATCTAGACGCTAGGAAACAAAGATCTAGAAATGATAAATTTCTACGCTACAGATGACAAGGGGTTACTCTAAGAAAGCAACCACCAAACAACAAACCTAAAGGTATCAATCTACACACTAGTGCGGCAAAAGCGTCAAGCAGAAGATTACAAAAAATACCCTTGCTCGACAACATCAAAAACTGACAAAAGATAGAATAGCACAAAACCGAAAATCAACCTTCCCTCCCCAAAGCGCCCTCCACCCCCGTACACCACACTACAACCCATACTGCACCCCCCATCTCTCATCCCCCCTCCTTCCCCGGTCTCCTCTCATCTCCGCCGCAATCTCCTCCTCCGTCCACTCCTTCACCCTCCTCTCCCGCCACTCATTCTCCCTTACCAGTGCCCTCCTAAATCCCCAATACCCCACCCACGCTCCCATCACCAGTGCCAACGTCACCACAAACGAAAAATGATATGACGGGCCATACTCCGGCGCATACAGTTTCGACGACACCACGCCCGCTAGGTTGCCCCAGCCATTGATACCTAGGATGACGGCACGTTTGCCGGGTTCTACAGTGGATGAGTCAGTGGGGGTGTGCAGAGGGAAGAGAGGGGGGAGGTGGTACCGGAAATGTTACCGCTGAGCCACGCGACGGTTAGAGGGCTCGCAATGTAGGAGCCGGCGAGAAGGATGCACAGGGAGAGGTAGCGTGAAGCGAGCGCGTCCGCTGGGAGAAGGACGACGAGGAGGAGCCCGACAAGGTTAATGGCAAGGCCGATGAGGATGTATTTTATACGTTGGTGGGAGCGGTCGGAGAGATAGGTTATACCCCAGAGGGTGAAGGCGCCACAGAGGAAGGGCGGGATTGTGAGGAGATTGGCGGTGAGGGGTGGGTGACCCATACCCTGGGGGTGTTAGTGATGGATAAAAGAGGATGTGAGGAACGTCAGAGGGCATTGGATGTTGACGAAAAAAACAGATTTGGAGTAGAGATACCTTTATCACCAGCGGCAAAAACACCGAAAACGCCGCTCCCGGCACAGAGCTCGCAATGTTCAAAGCCAGAATCCACCAGATCTTCCAATCACGGAATGCCTCCTCCACATCCTTCCTCGTCAGCGCCCCCTCACCACCAACCGTACTCTTCGCAACAATTACATCCACCTCTTCCTCCTCGCCGTCTCTCAGCAGCTCTTCGCCCTCCTCCTCTTCACCTCCAGCCAGTCCCCTGCGGTGCTCACCATCTTGGTCCGCCCCCGCACGGTCCAAAAGTACCCTCTTCTCCGCCCACTCGCGATCGCTCTGCTGTAGCCACCACGCGCTCCTAGGCCCGAGCGGCAACCACCAAAAGGTCGTAATCGCGACCACGAGTGTCAGAAATCCTTCGAGGAGAAACATAACCTGGTACGCATACAGGCCACCACCATTGTTTCCGTTGCGCATCGCCTCTTCCTCTGACACCTAAGTCAGCACCCGTTACCCTCTATAACAAAACTACGGAAAAGAAAACTCACCGCCGCTAGGAAAAATCTTGAATACGGCCCAACTGACCAGTCCTCCAAACGCGCCCGCAACGGCATACTGCCCAAAAAACATACCCAGCCGCTGCGCAAACTCATACCGCGTATAGAACAGCCCCAAGTAGAACACTGTCGTCGGATAAAATCCCGCCTCAAGCGTACCAATCATCATTCGCAGCGTCAGCAGTTGCGCGCGGGTCCTTACGAACGCTGTGAGCGCTGTTAGGAATGCCCACCCGATCTAGGATCAGAGCCTCGGTTAGCCCTACACTACCACCAAGCACCTGGCCAGAGCATACCATAACGCCGCCGACCCATCTTGCCGCGCCGACCCGCTTCCCGAGCGCCGCGCCGACCGGCTGGAAGATGACGAAGAGCATGAAGAAGAGCGCGACAGAATCATTCAGGTCGCCGGGCTGCAAACCCGCATGGCGCGTGAACCCCGCGGTCTCGGCGTTGCCGATGTTGGAGCGGTCGAGGGAGTTGAGGAGAAAGAGGAGCGAGAGGAAAGGGAGAAGGTAACAGTCGGTGCGGTGGAGGATGCGCTGTGTTTGGGCGGCGCGCGACATTGCGTCTGGTGCGGAGGGCTCCTCGAGCAAGGGGGTGCTGGGGCCCGGGGAGTCCTGAGTGATGTTAGTGGGTGCAAGACGGGGGAGGGCGGGGGAGGGCGGGGGAGGAGGTACGGGTGGGGAAGCCAGTGTGCTGGTTGTGACGCGGTGTGGGGCCGCGGTGTGGGGTGATTGGAGGGTGGTGCGGTGCCGTAGGGCTGAAGGGATGCCGGATGGAATGGGGTTGCGATGTTTGGTTTGCTTTCGTTTGCTGGGGCTCTTCGGGGTTCTCCGCGTGCCTGTGCCAAGCGACAGGGTGCATTGACAGGGGTAGCTGCATGCAAGGATCTATTTATGGAGACTGTAAGCGTGAAGTGGTTGAAGAGCGATATAGATATCCGTCGTGGAGGAATTTGAAGAAGGTGAGATCGTATAAGTGGAGAACGCTAACGTTGCCCTTCAGCTCAGAATGCGGTACCATTGCCATTGCGAGGGTCTCAGTCAAAGTTATCCTACCTTTACGATCTTAGGTGAACCGGGAGCTCTCGAGGAGCGCTGTACAGAGGGGCTCACAGCTTAGGGTCGGGGATTTATGGACATTTGAGAACCCGCTTCAAAATTGTGTGATACAAATTTACTGTAGGTTATCACTGCGAGTGAGAACCGGTGATTGAGGTTCTCCTGTGACCGACGGGAGTCTGATTCACGGATATCCATCAGTTGAGTCATTATCTACCGCCCAGGAAGAACTCCTTGGTAGGCTGAATTTATTAGTGAAAGCAACTTCCGGCAGTAGACTTTCCAATAGCCAGCTTCCGGATCTGGTACCGGAGTACTGCTTCTTTTCAGGGTCGAAAATCAATGGAAAGAAAAGAGCACGTGTAACGTAGATAGCCATCTTTAAATTTCAAAAAGAATCGCATAGACACTTGTCCCTACAGTGATGTTTCTTCCACATCCGTAACCGAGTCCTTCGGTCCAGTGGAAAGAATTTCGCGATGAGAATGGAGGCAAATTATCCCTTCGTTTGTGGGTGATTTGAAGCTGTCCACTTTGGGATCTTGTGGTGCTACAAGCACATAAAACTTGAGTTAGATTTTCTCTTCCTTTACTCACCGCGCGCTAGCCACTGCCTGGATGCTGCACAAACTCCAGAGCAGAGGCGAAGTGTAGCTTGTGGTGTTAGCTCTGTAAAGTATGGTTGGTGTGTTGAGGCTCTGCGGGTGCGGCGCCGAGGGATGCTGGTGCAGGGATCGCTCGTGCATGAGGCGCTCTCAGGGCCCTGCCACACCCCACCAACCACTGCACAACTCAACCCTGTCACACGTGAATTTCAAAAAGTTTCACAAACTATCGCTGCTTGAGATCAAAGTGAGTAAATCTCTCGCCCCTCTTCATTCTCGCTCGTCTTTGGTTTTTGAGCTGTGCGAACTGCTGTGCTTCAGCATTTGTGGCCTCTGTGGCCTCTGGAGCCGAAGTCTTCTCTTGTCTGAGATGTGTCGGTTGAGATTCAGCCCATCCGACGCTGGAATGCCGCCTTTTCTGTTTTTCTTTTCGCGGATGCGGACGATAAAATGGGCGGACCAAAGGGGTCAAAATTCCGTCCATTGGCTATGGGGCCATAAGCTACAGCCCGTCCATCAATCGCAAGTTAGTTCATCCACGATTTTTTTTTTACTCACACACTGATGCTAACCTGATATTCTGTCGGTTGATTAAAGAGATGACTTCTCTTCGGCAGTTACTCTTGTTGGGTTGAGACTTTTCACCTTGAGAGGAACAAAGGCTGGAGGCCCGGGAAACGAGGGATTTCTCTTCATCTATTTTTCCTCGTCAAAATGATTGAGATTTGGCTGGCATAAACTGCGCTACGGCTTTAAATGCAATCCCCAGTACTTAGCGTAGTACCCGGATGTTGAGCCTGGGGTAATCGCAAGGCAATGCGGAAAAGAGCTCGGAATCAAGGGTGGAAGGAAAGGCATGTGGCATCTCACGCTTCACTTTATGGAGTTGCGTATCTGCTGCTAGGCTGGGAGGTCCAGCAAGCTATTCTTGGGGGTGATTCGAGAGTCGGAAGCTTTACCCTCTTCTCTCGGCGAACGCTGTGTGGCATTTTAGATCTCTCTTATCCGAGACTGTTCTCGTCTGGGGTTTGCGGCTAGGGGGAATATCGACAGAAGATATATGGTTGGAGGAATGACGAGAATGATACCTTCGAGGATTATTGGCTTACTCTGGCCTCATCCCCCCTGATTATCTGGCTTGATAGGCATATTGGACCTCCTCACCACTAGAACTCCGGCGGACCATTTTTCGCTCGTTGCCTGGCAGATATGCTTGGAGATGGATATAGCGAGGGACGGGCGGAATATGGGTGCCGGAGAGATAAAGCCTTCCACCAGGGACTGTTTTTGACCGGGACGTCAGTTTCGAGGTTATGTTCAGTCAAAGGCGGGAACGATGCAAGATGTATGGAATACGACGTGGTAATACCTACTTTAGAGCAGCTCAATATTACCACTGTTGCTATTGATACTAAGCTATGTTGGAACATAAACAATTATTTACCGGCGAGCCCATGGGATTCCTGGGATCAAAATGCTAGAGGGCGATCTGGTAGAAATTGGCAATCAGTGAAGAAATGTAGGTAGCCGAGTGGTGATCCTATTTTGTTCTGGAAGATGAAGTTCGTTACTCCCTGTACGTGGTTTCACTTAACTCACGTCACGACCTGAATATCACAGTCACGGTTTCCATTGCACAATATATTGTGGTAATGAATTTGTATTCGAAAATATCGGAACTAAACAGCAAAAATGACCTTCATTCATCCATTGGCAATCGAAACGATAATCATAACAAATCACTCGCAAACACAAAAACAAAAACAGTACAACCTCGCAACCATCACGCCTCAATACCGAGTCGGCGAAATAACCTGACCTCCATTGAGCTCAAACGCTTTCGTCTTCAACTGCATCGCCAGATCCAATATCATCATGACAATGTCGCCACCATTTACATCATCGTGATGCCTTTTCATCTCCTGCCTTATCCACTCAAGATCCTTCAACTTGTGGCGCAGTCTCTTCCTCTTACTCGCATCCAAATCCAATGCTAGGGGGGTCAACGTCTCGATGAGCTCGATAAGCGTCTCGAGTATTGGAATTGAATCTTCGATGCGCTTGCACATGTTGCGGTCCCTGATGTCGCACCCATAGGTACGGTAGTAACGCGTGATATCATTATATTTCTGACGGAAGGTTTGGTACACTGCGGGGCGGGACATGGTGAAAGGCCGCAAGTGCAGATTCTCAGTTCTAGGTTTCCTGGGATATTTACAGAGGGGGCAGCGCGGTATTTGTAGTGGGCAGTGCTAGCCCGCTGTTTTGAGTCATTTTAGAATTGTCCACCGTTTTGTAGTACGGTAATCTTCTGGAAGCTCTGGAGGAAGCGCAGCATGGCCTCCGACTGGTGACACAGCACCGGCTTGGTAGTTTTTGGCATCGTCCATTCTATTCTTGCGCTGGAGTTGTGCGTTCTACACAGCTGAGAAAGTATATTTTTTTCGGATATATATATGTGAGAGCCAGCCATACTCAAATCCAACATGCACATGCATACCGATACCGGAAACTCGCAACCAATACAACAAGAGCCAAATCACGCTACCAAACTATAATCAAAGGTTACACCGCCAACCCTAATACAGACCACCGACGTCAAACCCATAACCCGCCTAAACTCCCGTCAAACAAATGATGTCATCTGCCAAGGAATGCCCTACCAATGAATCCGCCGCGCCTCCGGAGCCCCAATCTTCCTTTGCCCGCGAGGCCGTTGAATCAGGCGTGATCACCTGTTGGTACTGTCTGGAGGAACGGGCAAGGGGGTCCGAATGCTGCGGATATCTTCTTGACTGCTGGTGCACCGTTTGTAAGATCAGCGGTGAGCTAGGGAAAGTCTGCGAGTACTGTAATGCGCAGCTGGAAATACATGTTTATGGGGCTTGAGGTTTGGGAATCCGAGGATGCTTCTATTATGAGAGGCAACGCCTTGTTAACTCAGATGCCGGTTTCAAGAATAGTGGAGGAACAGTTGCTTTGGACAGGTCATCGGGCGTTGGTTTAAATCAATTTTCCGTACACGGAGTCAAGTAGCTAGGTTACTAATATTCATGGAGATACTTGTTAAATTGCTGGAAAAAATTCACAGAATCATCTGGTCATTTTCATCTGAACTATCGCCTGGAAAGAGGAAATGCCGGCAACACGCTCCGCAGGCTCCCCCGCTCCCCGAAACGCGAACCGATTCTGTACACCGCCGGAGGAACTGCTACGTAAGCTAATAGTAGTAGAAGGAATAGGATATATCATCATTTAGCACTATTTGGAGAAGTTAAATATCACTCTTGCATAATATCGTCTTTGCATAAACAAAGCTAATACAAAATCGTGATTTATGATCAACGTATTTCTATTAGAGACATTAAAAAGCCAAATAGTTGAGTACCTGGTATGCATGCGCAAATAAAGATCCAATTTCCCCTTTCCAGCACTAGCTAACGGTTCCACAGCGCTAGCAAACCGACGGAATAGTCATATAACTCATTCCCCAACTCCTGCACCACCTGAACCCGGTCCCTCGTCCGCTGGGGCTCCATAGGCTGAGCCATGAGTTCTCTATTCAGCGCCCACATTGGCTTTAGTCTCCCCTCCAACCCTCTAGTCGCGTTCCCATCCGACATAATATACGCCGGGCACCACCTGTCCAAAAACTCCGCCAGCTCGAGCTGTCGTTGTAAGGTACTGAGAGTGTGATTATTTACGTCTCGGGCCTTTCTATAGAACGTCTCCGCCTGCCTCACCCTCGGCGTAAAATCCGCCGGCCGAATATCCGCCACCATATTCGCAAACCCGGCCCACATATCCAGGTAGAAGTTTATAATCCGCACCGAGATTGGGTCTGTTCGCGGGGCGGGGTTGAGCAGGTCGTATGCCTTTCTCGAGATACCCGACCGCACCCGTGCAACGATCACTTTCTTCGTTTCGGCGTCAACGTGCATGTTGCGGTGTAGCTGGAAGTCGAGAAAGGCGGCAGTTTGGACGGCGTGGTCAATGTTGTCGGAGACAACGCGGTCGAGGCCTGGCGGGGGATCGATGTTCTGGACTCTGCGAGCCCGGTAGTCCCTCCGAAGGACTGCTGCGCGGTCTGAGTAGTGTGTTGCCATTGTGAAAAGTGTGGTGAGATTTAGGTTTGAAGAGTGGAAATGATGTTTGGCAAAGTTATGAAGGAGACTATAAGTATATGCGGTCGTTCTTTTATTCTCCGCGGAGAGGATTGGACATTCTGGTTTTCAACTTGACATGCGCAGCTGGCTTCCACCCCCTCCTGTGGTGTTGAAACGGCGAGCAGTCATTGATGTCAGATTGAATTTCATGATTGGTCTTGAAATCATATCGGCGATAGGCGTTTAGCGGACGATATGGCCTGATAACAGCTCAGCCAATCTGTTTCGTTATATCACGAGGCCAGTTAAGATTGGGTACTTATTTCGACATATATATGGAGCATTTCGTAGGTCGGCACAGCGGTGGCAGCCCAGAGAGCGTAGCTATATACTTTCCGAGCGATCTCAGTGGTGTAGCAAGTAGCTACACGGTATACCTCATGATAGTGAGGCGGGGGTAAGCGTTGACGGATGTGCATCATGGTATATCACTCGAACCTCTCAAGACATGGGCTAAATTAGGTGAGTTCATAACTCGTGACATAAGAACAGTGATGGACACGTTAAGAGTCCAGAATATACTTGGTTAACTACAGGGCAGGTTTCGGGGTCCCCAGTACTCGAGCAGTTAATTGGCCGGAGTCTCTCGATTTAAAGCAAGTTATCAAAGCAACAGTAGGAAATTGGTAGTCTCTGAATATGTGGCCACCTTAATAATGGGGGTTAGGGAGGCGCCTCCAATCTCTACTGGGTAATCGACAAGAGATCGTTTCTATGTTACGGGGAACTTACGCGTCTAAGCTTTTGGCGCTGGTGTTTAGGTCTTCAGCTATCACTCGCACATCCGGAGATCCGACCTCCTCCCATGTACTATCATACTATACCTAGCCATCTTCATCCAGGTCACCAACACCACAGGAAAACATATCTAAGGGATCCTCCAAAACGCGAAATGAGGCACACAAACTGTACAACACATCCTATCTCGCCCTCTTTGATTTGGAAGGAACGGGCGCTTTTTCTCTGTCGAGTGTGTCCGAGCGTATCGAGTCAACACCTATTCCTGCATATAGTTGTATACAGCGGTGGAGAGAGTTGAAACCTTTTTGAGATATGAGACAATGTGACGCGGGGCTGGGCTGGGGGGGCTGTGGGGGAGCGTGGGACGGGGGTAATAACTACTCGAGGGATAACATGACTTCTGTCGAACCCATGGATACTTGTACTTTGTTTTGTGCACGAAGGAGACTTTGTGCTATGTGGCTTTCAATGTGGATAGTCTCGAAGGAACTTCCGTGATGGCCATTCTTCCATTCGATTTTCAGATGTGATACATATTTTCGTGGGAGGAGTGGGTGGAGTATTCCGGTATTGCATCAAAACTAGGTTGCGGGGAGACCTAGACCTAAATTAGTAATTCTGGTACGATATATGAGAGTCTCGGTGAAGCCTTGAATTTGATTATGAATTTTGAACGACCCGTTTTGTAATCATTGACGATGATCCAGATCATTAGGTTGCTGTGCATGTGCAACGTCTTTTAGTTAGACTGTAGAAGCCATTTATCAGAGCATCCAGGTGCTCCTCCGGCCTCCGGGATATGAGGTTAAGAGCGGATAGAATGATTTCCAGTTCCATACGTCTCATGGGAATTTGCATTCGAAGGCGGGTTTATTTTAGTACACAAAACAGGGCAAGGGTCCTTCTATTCAGGCGTCCGAAAATTCGGTTTATTTCGTCACCTTATAACACACGACGCTACACTCTTTTGTTACCCACAGCTATCCCAATTCCCACAAAACCCACAGTATCCCAAGATCCACCACAACTCACCACACACAACACTCAAACACACACCCAAACCAAACTGACCATGGTCTACCTCACAACCTCTCCCGCCACCCTCACTTCCTACGCACACTCATGCCGCGCCTACCTCAACACCCATCGCTCCGGCGTCGTTCATATCATCAACGAGCTCAGCGCCGTATGTACAGAACTTGAAAAGCTTGCCGCCGAGATCGACCAACACAGCTTGCGTCTTTCATACGGGAACTGCTCCCATCGATACTAATGAGCTCCTTCGGCCTCGGTGTAGTAGACAAGCTACCCGCCATCGACGTCAAGGTAACAAAAGCGGTGAACATGGTTTCTAGGGGCGCGCATGGGTCAATGAATGTTACGGGTGCGGTAAAAGAGTGTTTTGAGCTCTTGAAGGCAAGAGCGCGGGAATATGAAAGTGCGTTGGCGGCGGCGTTGACGCGCAATCCAAATCAAGCGTGGGGGTATGAAGCGAAAGCAAAGTTTCTACCTAAGCGTTAATGTAGTAGGGGATGGAGTCTAGATGGTTAGTTCCTGTTTTAGAGCATCACGAAGTATGGTAAATAAAATATCAGCTTCCTTTTGATATGTTCACCCATTGTGTTTGGCGATGTGTAATCTAGATCAAATCACTAATAACGAGCCTACCTCCCCTTCTTGAATTGCTTTCATGCCCGTATATACTGGGAGCTCAAAATAGAACAATACTGTTATCGCACGCGCTGCCAGCTCCGTGACTGATATCTTGTTTTTCGGTACCTCCTGTGGAGGTGGTCCGGCTGCCTCTCAATCTATCGATATATATGAACGGCAGTCAACCGAATTTCACAGTCCCCCGACTACCAGGGCTTGACTTCATACAGTCATGATTATCGCAGGAGATGAATTGTGTTACCAAAGGCTGGAGATAGCCGGAAATGACTGAACGGTTAACCAGATACAATCTGTATCACCCAAAATGTTAAATCTTCCTGATCTGTCGGTCGAATCAAGATTCAGCACTGCTCTATGGAAGTAAATAGTATCCTAGATTGAAATCTTTCTATGCTAGGAACTGCTTATAAATGAGCGCTACCCAGTTCTGTTTCCTTTCTCACCCACACACCAGATCCACATCCTAAATATTATCAGAACACAAACAACTTCTCTAACATCAAATATAATAGCAAACATCAAGATGGCTGACGAACCTACCAACTGGGAAAACTACAAAGCCTACACCGACCATGCCCATGCCAAATTTAGCCGGCATGCCGCCCGCATTGACATTCCGCGCCGCCGCGAGCTCAAGCTCGACGCTATCGCCGACCGTCTTGTTCGCCTCGGCGTCCGCGCCGACGAATACAACCTTAAGCTCGCCCACGGCAGCCTCTCCGCCACCCTCCTACAACCCGACTTCGAGCGCCATGTGGGTAGCAAGTACGACAAGCTAGCGAAAGACGTGGCGGACCTGGTTGTATACTCGTCTGCGCGAGAGAAGGAGAATGAGGGCGTCAAGGCAATTCTGGATTGTGCGGCAGGGATACTGACGCATGTTAACCAGATGAGAGACGACCTGTATCGGCAGTTGGAGTCCTCAAGTAGGGATTTGAGGTGGGGGTTGAATCCAGTTCCGAGGACACTGCGAAATAGGAGGCAGATGATTGATATGCCGATAAATACGTTGGTTGTGGAGGAGGCACGGAGGCCAACTAGACGGTAGATGGAGAACTACAGGGACTGAGGCTTTCGAGGGCTTTAGGTTGGGAGAGATTGAAGTTTGAGTTTTTTGTTTCTGAGTTCCTGGAGGATTTTTAGTTAAGGAGTAATTCGATGAAGGGGTATTTACCTTACGGAATCAATGAAGAATACGTTCAAGCAAAGACCAGGCTCATAGCTTATAGACCAATATTGAATGTGATTTTTTATGTGCAACTGATAAATAATGCTGAGAACACCGCATCGATATACCGATAATTCAAGGGCATTTCAAGCTTTATAGCAGCATAGACGGGAGAATGCACCAGGGCCCTAAGCCTGGAAAGCTCAATCTCTTGTACTATGCTTGGCTGAGGTATCAAGCTCTGTATTGTTTATCGTCTCACAGGATCCGACCGATGAACAACTGCCCACAACCACCTGTGCCGTGTTTGGAATCTGCACAGGTTCATATATTCATCTCTGTAGTTCATTCAAAACAAGATGTAACCTTGAAATATTACACCAGGCGAGGATCGATCCATCTGTGCGAGGAGTCATCGTATAACGCTTTTGATTGGTCGAGTATCCACTGCACATGATAGATCTATACAGAGTCGGTGTTAGTAACACATAGGATGACCAACATGAGCACCTGTATAAGTATCCCCCATACCTCGGGGTATCTTTTTCCACTCACAGTCCCTCAATCTATCTTCGAGCACACACTCACCCGCTGCCCACTGCCGTTTATCACAGGCTCATTCAGTCATCCCCCTCTCCCACATCACTAAACATCTTCTGCTAGCCCTATCCCCTGCTCTCATAAACTCCAAATCTTTCCACTGCCCCTCTAAGCTTTTAACATGTGCGACTGCAAACACATCAGCTTCTGGCACTGCGGCCACTACCACCTCTACCTTGTCACCCGCTGCTACCAAGCACTCCACGACGTCTCAAACCGCTGCGTTGGCCCCCCCAACGTCGTGCAGTACCTCACGCAGAACAGCCTCTGCACAGACTGCGAGGCGGAAAGAAATCAGAATCTGGAACAGTAGGAGCAGCAACAGTGATGGGTTTCGGCGTGCACCTGCGGACGTGGCGTTTTTTCGTTGTTTCCTTTTGTTGTTTTTGTTGGAAGTAAAGTTATGTATTGTGATGGGTTTGTTATGCACGGATCGGACGGAGAAGGCTGGTAGGCTTGGGACGTTGTGATGATGGTGGGCTGTTCCTTTTTCTGGCGTTTTGTGGTGGGTTTTCTGGTATTTTCGGTTGTGGGTGTGGTTGACCTTCTTCCGTTTCTTGCTGGGTGGGGTGTTTGTGGAGGTGATGTGGTCCCAACCATGTAGGTACTGCAATTTAAGTTTGCCTTTATAACACGGTTACCGCAATTTCGGAACAATTTTTACTACTTATATCAAATCATTACACCAGTCCAAGATCACACTTTAAGAAGCCCGAAGGTTATGACATAACGGCCATGCCTCTAATAGGCCATGTGTGAACGATGTGATGGAAACCCAACCCACAACCTGAGGAATCCAAAGCTCAAGGGTACCAAAAACCACTAGCCTAAGAATCGCAACTGTTGAAGAAAAACGGGCCGCTAAGACACTCGATGGATAGATGGATAGAGCGAGTATTCGCAAAACATGAGCATGCTAGGATGGGTGCATAACAAACCCCTTGAGATGACTATATATCTCCATTTAGCGGTAACAGTTCATGAGCAAGACCTAGGTAAACAGTTTATTCTTTCTAAATATAATTCCTTAAATGATATTGGATAGATAATATACACATACACAAGCGAGCGGAAAAACAAACAGAAAAACATATATTCAATTAACCAAGGCAAGTCTTAATATCATCAGAAAGGACCCTACAGTCCGGCCATTGGAGGATTACTAGAACCAAGATATCAGCTGCTAATGATATAACTCAAGGAAACGATATCACAGCTCGAATCCCATTGTATTCAGCACATGCAAATATGGCGGGAGCTGAATGTTATTAATGGACAAAATAAGCTCCAGAAACTCTTCACAGTCAAACTCCCTCTCCCTCAGAGCGCTCGGCCCACCCAGCGATTCCACCGCCTTCCTATCCCCCTCCGTGGGCTTCTCCAACGCCCTCTTTCTCACCTTCTCAAAGACATTCACGCTCTTCACAAACGCCTGCGTCAGCTTAACCCAACCCACAACAAGTTTATTCTTTGCATGCATATCATTCATATCCGCCGTTTCGTCCTCCAGAAGCTTCTTGAACTTTGTGATGGCACGGTCACACCTGATCTTGTAGTCAATGAGTACCTGGTTGTATAGCTCCAGCTCGGGGGCCCACCAGAGGACCGCCGAGTCGTTTTCTTCAGTGAGGCCTTTTGTGGGTAGGTGGTCTCTTATCTCCTTTGTGTAGTCTTTCATCTCGGCTGAGATGGTGTCGATGAACTCGGTGGCCCAGAGGTAGTCTACGGGGTGGGTGGTTGCCGTTCGGGCTGAGTCGCTGTTTTCGTACATGGCTTGGAGACGTTTGGATTTATGAGAGTATTATGGTTAGTAAGGTCACGGATGTATAAGAGATCTAGTTTATAGTGATTGATCTACGAGCTTTGAGGGGCATTTATGCGGCCCAAAATGATCCTCATGCGGTCCAATACACGGTAAATAACCTTGCTTTAAATTCCCAAATGAAGAGAGGCGGAGTTCTATGTGTAACTATCCATAGTTTCTGTATGTTTTGGCCTTTTTCTATGAAATTCTCCAGAGACCAGATTCTCTGGGCCCATTGCTACCAGAAGCAGAGGTCAAAATACCAACTTCGAAACCTGTATCACGCAAACCAAAGATGGATATCTCAGGTAAGATAAGACGGGTAAAAAGATTTGGTATTCGATTACTAGATTATTCCTTAATTAATAAATTGCAAATTAACATAAACTAATACCATCTGAACATAAGAGATATCATCCCGAGCCATTATCTCAGATATCTTGGTATTCTGATATTATCAATCTCCTCCCCAAAGTCTGCAAATTCCTTCGTATCAAACCACTTCGGCTCCAACGAATCCGGCCCGCCCATCGCCTCCGTCACAACCTTATCCGCCGCCCTCGGCCTCCTCCTTGCTCTTTTCTGGATATTATCAAACAGCTCCGCCCTCGACGTAAAGGACCTCACGAGCTCCTTCCACACCCTCACCAGCCTATTCTTGTCATCAATAGTCTGGTACGTCGCCTCCTTATTGTCCAATAGCTGCGTGTATCTCTTGATCGCGCGCTCAATCTTGACCATCTGCTCGCTGAGGCACAAGTTGTAGCACTCCATATCAGGGCCCCAAAAGAGGACCGACGAGTCGTTGTCTCTTGTCAAGACACTTTTGTTGAGGTTGTGGCACATCTCGTGACGGATGTCCTTGGTGTCTTTGATCATGACGTCGATGATCTCTTTGGTCCAGAGGAATGGCACGGGGTGCTGTGTGGCGGTGCGTTCTGAATCGCTGTTTTCGAACATTGTGGAGAGTTGGAAGTGGTTGTGAAGGTTCGCACGGTGTAGGATGTAGTCCTGAGGGTGTGGAGTGTGTAGAATGCGGTTTTGGTTGTTTGTAGAAATTGGGTCAGGCGGATTTGGTAGCTTTTAAACCGCTTTTAGAGATAACGAGGGATACTATCAAGACACTTTAACCTCATAGAATATCAGCGGGCTTTTCGTATATTTGTTTCAATTCAGACGCCTGAGCCTATACACGGCCTCTCACGATATCTTTCCCTGGTGAGGAGGAGAGATTCATGAGCGTTCGTTGGTGGACCGAACATATAGCTATTATCAAGCGTGCACAAACATGCCTGTGTTGGTAGCTCAATTAGCGGATTCTGTCGGTCTTACAGTAGGTGTCGTGGCCAAACGCCACGTTAGGTCACTGGCGACGTTTCCTTAATTAACTCGGGTGGATGTGGAAGTCCTTAGTTGAGCGGAGGGAAGTATACAGCGCACCCAGAATATGCTGAGTCTTGTAATTTATCAGTGAAATAAGGTTTCTCGCCAAGGGAAGTTTGTATCTTGTGCTATTATAAGATGTGTTTGTACGTGCGGTGCGCCGACTGACATGTGGGAATTTTACTATCTACTGGATGGCCAGACAAAAATTTGTTGGTACAAAAAAGTGCAAACTCGAGTGAGCGCCTATGATACAAATTTTGCGATCCGAACGCCCGTCCTCACGAGCAGCAAAAAAACCTGTTTACCTAAGCGGCAGCTCACAGGGAAAAACCGGTCAAGTCCTATGTAGGTACGCATACGCTATTACCTCTTGACCATTTTTATTTGTGGGTGAAAGTGAATTCCCTTCGTCCCATATGAGGGGGTGTTAATTGCTAGGTAATTGCGTGTCATAGGTTTCTTGGATTGGTTAGAGCGGGTTGTATTTTAAGTAAAAAAGAGGTGGCCTCTGCACAGCGGCGATCTGACGTACTCGCTAGAGAATTATGTTTCATAATCAACGATAGAAATAGCCAGATCTTACATAACCAAATGAATCCCGGCGGAGATAACACTACCAATGTCCGGCTCCCTTATAGTACTACCTGCAGATGGCGCTCAGAAGTATAATATAGGCCAATGCCAGGCTCTACCATCCCGCTCACCTGAAATTGCCCCAATATTTCCAACAATTCATTCACTTCAATGTTACTCCGGAACCTCTTAGCAAAAAGAGCTAATTTGGTTGTTGTCCCCTCACCGTTTTGTATGTCTGGTTATAAATTCAGGAACACATTAGGCCTTGTAAGACCCTCACTCTGAGAACGTTTGAGATACACTTTGTGTTATAGGGTTTATTTGAGCTCAGCCTTGGATGAAATAAGAACCGGTTACTACTATTAGAAACACGGGGGAGTCGTCCTGATCAGCATAGTAGAGCTATTGGACAAAAAGGAACCAATGTATTTCTCTAGTTACCGGTATGCCTCACACTATTTATGACGTATCAATCAATCAATTCCCCTTCTTGCACATGCATCGAGACCTCTAAGTGTGGTGCCAAAGCCTACCCGCCAGTAAGTGAATGTATAATCACTTGCTTTTCTTAAGCATCTATGGGTCCAGTACAAGGGAGATATGTTTTCAGAATGGATTCAGATTTGATTCCTAAGGTTATGTATAAATAAATTGCGAAGAAAGGAATAGAAAGAACGTGATATTCTATGACCGTACTAGTGCGAAGGAAGAAACATAGTACAAATTAAAAAAAGATACCTTATTGAGCCCCACATGTCCTCCTGTCACCGGTATTGATAAAGATATAAAACCAGGAAACTCATCAAACCAGCCTGATTGCCGCCAGGATAACCTCATAATCCTGGATCTTGAACTCTTGCGGCTTCGGCACGAACTCCAGCGTGCTCAACACTCTCAAATCCTCATCCGTCGGCCTCTCCACAGCTCTTCTACATACCATATTATAGAGGTTTGCTCTATTAGTGAACAGAATCACCAGCATTGCCCAGGCATCCGCCAGGTCAGTGCGCAGCTCTGGGTCACCCCTGGATAGCCTACCCCTATCGGATAACGTCCGGTAGCATTTAGCTGCCTTTTTAACCTTCTTTGCTAGTTGGCCGACTTTATAATCCCAGCAGGTTATGTCATCATACCAGCGAAGGGCCTGTGAGTCGTGGTCGTGAACCGCCTCTGGGTAGTTAGCTTCCAGAGCCGTAACTGTGTTGGTCAGTTCGAGTATGACGTGCGAAATTGCAACCGGGTTCCATCGCAGTCGTCTGGGCGATTGTGTGATCGTTGAATCGGAGTCTGACATAGTGGAAAATGTATCGATTTGTGTATTTGTATCTGTGGGGTGGTGAACGTATAGGATATGGTTGAGTGAGCTAAGTCAGGTGGGTTTCAAAAGAGCTTTACGGTTGACTGCTTACTTTGATAATTGGGCAACGTACACCCGCGGGTATTCAATGAGCAAGTACCCTTTTTTGAAAGCCGTGAAAAGTCTCTTTATAGGCTAGGGATCAATGAAGCAGTCGATCAAAATTATAATTAATGATCACCATGAAAAACGCTTGGATTCTAGTCTGCGTCTTCATACAGGTGGACTAGCTCCAGACCACACATTTCCGCCCAATTCTATTATTTCTTAACAGATAATTCTGTTGTGACACCCCCGCCCTGGAGAAACCGTCTGGGATAAGTTTTACTTGGTACAGAAGCTTCATGTTCCTTGTCGACCTTCTAATTCAATTGGTTAGCGCTTGGCAAACGAAAAGACTCCAAAGTTTTGAAAGACTACAGGAAAGCGTATTAACCTTTGAGCGCATTGCTAGGTGTCGGAACAAAATTCATCTAGACGGCATAAAGAAATATGCGGGACAAGAAAAACAAAAGCTAATAAAGAGATATAGGCCTATGGGCTGGATAGATCGCCGAGGAAGATAGAGAAACCAACCAGGGAGGCTGAATGCTCACAAAGTGCCTGAGAAGCTGTAAGAACCGAAGGGGTATCGTTACTCTCCGGTCATAGGTGAGAGGACCTGCATGATGATGCAAATCGACCTGTCACAGATCAAAAGTAGGCGTTCCAAAGAGAACTTATGTAATACTCTTATCGCGGTTTTCGTGGTCGTCAGTTCGGCTTGCCACTCCCGATTTGACATCCAACAGGCAAATCTTCGGCGTTCATGATGGTGTTTCGAGGCATAAAGGAGAGGAGGTGATGACAGATACTAGATTATCAGAATTGACGGGGAAATAATATGACCACAGACTTTGGAGTTTGCGTCAAACCAATGGTGAGTGGCTATAATGTGGAGGGAAAGGCTAAATCATGCATGCGCGCATATGCCTCTCCAAGGATGAACGACTAAGAGGGGTAGCTGTAATTGGTTTGTAGGGTGTACTCCGGGGGTATGTAGGCTTATGTATTGGAGTTGCTGTACGTTGAAGAGAAGAGTAAGAATTGGATTCACCACCTGGTTAAGAAGAAAGGTACAAATGAGATACATAACTATAAGCTCGGCAGAGGGTGTTAGAGGGAGTATTACCAATGTTGTGGCACCGTAACGGCCAGTGCTGTATCGAACTACGTGTAGCCCCTAACACCACATGTCATCCACTAGCGCTACTGGACCGCTCTTTATGCCTTAAATAAAGCTAATTTCAATTACGTGTGCCCACTTTATCTGTCCTGTCACTCTAGTTCGCAAGGGGGTGGCCAGTCGGTTCGTAGTAGATTGTGACTGCAGGGTTAGGTTTCCCTCTGGCCTGCTTTGCCCTCACTTCCTTAAATATTACTTCCGGCGCATTAAGTTATGTGTGGGCGAGGTGTGGTCTAAGGGTAGACACCTCGTTCGGGGATGATACACTACACCGTAGCGGTTGTTCCCATGTCCATCGTTAGGCCATGGGTTCGATACAGGGGTGGGAGGGGTACCTGATAGGGATGGTATAATAACTCGACATTCAATACCTATATGTTGAAAAAGGCCATACGCACGCAGCGAGACTTTTTGTTCTTTCTCTTTTCGAATTTTTTTGTCTATTCTTGGCATTTCTGGAGCTTGTTAGCTCGAACATGCTTGCGAGCCTCGAGCGTTGAACATTCATGAACCACACGCACTAAGGTACCGAACAAAAAAAAAAAAAGAAAACAGAACACATGGAGAGAACCCAAACTAAACACCATATCTCTCTATTTTTTTTGTCTTGTCAAATAATTCTCATTCCGGCGCACAAGATCACTCAACTCCCAGAAAATTTCGGAGTCGTTTCTCACCCCCCACACCGGCTTTAATTCCACCGCATCCTCATCCGTCGACCCGGAGTCATCTTCGGAATCATCCTCACAATCATCCTCAGACTCGTCTTCAGTCTCAACGTCATCCGCGGAATCATTCGTATCATCTGAATCATCCGAATACTCATCTATGGGCTCACGTACAACACCTCCCTCTTTCGCCTTGCTTCTTTGCTTCAAAGCATACTCAACGATAGACTTTGAACGCGCCGAAGTATCTCCGTATGGAACGAAATAGCCCAGCGTTGTACCTTCCTCATTTTTGGCGTTGCTATCGAACTTGATCGTTCGTTCCGACTCCGGTTTGGCGGCAAGTTGTGTTTTGAGGCCGATATTAGACATTGTAGGTTGCTGATTATGTATGCTTCTGAGGAAGTTCGGATTCAAGCTGACGATAGTATACCACCACAACTAGTAAAGCAACTGGTGAAGCAACGGCCTGGATGTTATAAGCGTCTAAAGCTTAAGGACTCCAATTCTACGGGAGTTAGGAATCTCCGGGGCTGGCCCCAGGGGTACGCCCCATTCAACATGGGCATCTTCACCTGTTGCGGTAGTAGTTCCCACTTTTATCCCATAATCAGCGACTTTGCTGCTGTTTATAGCGATTATGTCATGCGTACCTGGGTGAGACTCATCATCACCCCATGGCATCCGACTCATATTTCACAATTACAACCTAATAACACGCGAGAAAAACACTTGGAACTTCATTGGCATTGCATGATGATATTTTATGCAACTCTAACTAATAGAATACCGCATATTGCTATGAGCAACAGAAAGAGAAAAAAAAGAAAAAAAAAGCCCGCCTGCTCCGACATAAAGCGAATATTCTCCCGCTGCACAGCAGCCGGTTCATCTGCGATGCTCTATATCAGCGTTGCGTGCGCTGAATATACACATATATGCATGGAGTTTATCTTGGAGGATATCATCGATGATGGTGGCTTCGCCCAGCCTTATGTGTCTTATGCTTGGTTTCACGCTCCTTCTCGGATTTTCGCAACCCATCTGCGGCATCCTTCGGCACTGTGTATCCACCCTTAGAGCTACCATCGTAAGCCTTTGAACTCGTGTCAAAGTGCACTGAACGCTGCTTCTGAGGCTTGGGAATGGCTGCTTGTCGGTTACTCATCGTGAAAGTAAGTGTCGATAGTTGATGGAATAAGTTCGGGAATCTGATATTGTGTGATAAGAGTTGAGATAGATCGATGAAGACTTAGGCGCTGATGGTTACATATACTAACTGGTCGGATCGGTATGTGATTCTATGTGAGCTCTAAGCTTGTGGTTTGATTAAGGTCAGGTGTCGCGGGGATGCGCCGTTGTTTTCAAGAATGCTCGCTGACCTAATAGTAATTGACGTGATACTAGGAAGTGCTATATCATCAATTCCTCACTACACTCTTTCTCGTTTCCAGGCGTATACACATATATGTTGCTTTCCACGACAAGGATATTTTCGCGCATAACATCAACGAATCAAGGATCCGGTACATCATATCTCACTCGGCATGTGCGCCAAGATCTGGATCAGGGTCGCCTAGCCGAGGAGGACGACATGTCAATGATCAAAGATAACCGAAGAACATGACACCATCCACGTACCATTCCAGAATCTTATAACAACGCGAGATTTACCTCCTAAAGTGGCTCGTGTTGCTTCAACTTTGTTTCTCGGTAAAGAAGCTAAGAGACCCGTACCAAGGCCAGGGCAAGGGTTCCGGTGAGAGCTGTCTCACCGGCATGAACATTAACGTTTCAGCGTATTGACCTCGTCGTTTATATAGAATAAAACCCTTGTTCAACTGGGATAAAGGTTTTGCCGCAAAGCCGAGATCAAGGTTTAGCCCTCGGCTACCGAACGACAGTGGCCGATAAGGCATATGGTCTCACTCCGGCCGCAGATATATAAGATAAATTCAATCTATCTGAGGATGAAGAGGAAGGGACGGACCAGCTTCCGCAACACCGGATATGCATCACCTTTCGCTAATGTACGAAACTCACTTTGGCGTTGGATGGTGCAATGTATTATTACGCTCTGTACCGGGGGAGGGGATCACTGGTTGGTAGATCTTGCGCTCGGCTCGATCCCGGTGATCTGAGACATGTTGTTATATGAACCACAGTCAGGTCGCTCGCTGAGACGAGGTGCAAGTGCAACTTTGGATTGGAACTTCGATGGCGCTGCGCGTTTACACTCTTTTCTTTTTTCTTTTCTTTTTCAATATTTTATGAAGGTTAGCAATTGGTGATTCCTATGTTCACTCTTGGTCGGATGATCAGTCCTTGGCATTTATTTGTATTCGCAGGTGTAATGAATTACGACTCTTGAAGCTAATAGTATGATTCATATAGTTTCAATCCGCAAGCTATTTATAACCTACAACACGGATTCCATATCTGTTGCTCTTCATACACTCATTTGACTTGCTCAATCACCCCAACGTTCTTTACTTGTACGACATTACGCAAAATTCTAATTCCCCCCTATCGAAGGATACCACCCAACATGCAACTCTACCAACTTCTCCTACTCCTCCCCTTCACCCTCACTGCAGCCTCCCCGCTCCACTCCCGCGCCACAAAACCCGGCCTCGCATATTCCCCCTATAACGCAGATGGCAGCTGCAAAAAGCCAGAGCAAGTCACCGCCGACCTCAACAAACTCAAAGGCTTCCCGCTCATCCGCTCCTACGGCACCTCCTGCGACCAAGTCAAGACCATCATCGCCGCCGCCAAGCCAATCGGCATGAAGGTCATGCTCGGCATCTACGAGCTCGGCGATGTCTCTAAGGAAATATCAAAAATCATTGCCGACGTTGGCGGGAACTGGGGTAGTATTGACTCTATCTCAATTGGCAACGAGCACATCCACAACGGCGCCATCTCTCCAGGAGACCTCGTTGCCAAGATTTCCGCCGCGCGCAAACAACTCAAGGACGCAAAGATCAACACCAAGGTCGTGGCGACAGATACATTCGACGCAATCATCAAGTACCCGGGCGTGTGCCAGGCATCCGACTTTGCGAGCGTCAATATCCACCCCTGGTTCGACCCCAACACTGCGGCGAGCACCGCAGGGCAGTTCATGAAGAACCAGATTGCACGCGTTGAGAAGGCCTGTCCAGGGAAGACTATTGTCGTTGCGGAGACCGGCTGGCCGTGGAAGGGGGATACGCATGGCAAGGCTGTCGCTGGGAGACAGCAGCAGGAGACAGCGCTGAAGGAGATCGTCAAAGTGACTGGGTCGACCGGAATATTTTTGGGGCCCTTTGACGATACCTGGAAGAAGGATAACCCTGGCAGTTTCAATGCGGAGAAGTGGTGGGGTATTGCGAATCTGGGGGTTTTCTAGATGGGGGGCGCCATAGGTGGCACTTTTCTGTTCTATAGCTTTTTTTTCTTTTCTTTTTCTTTGGGAGAGAGAGTGTGAGAAGGGGTGTTTATAGAACTAGGGGGTGCCGAAATGTGAGATTTCGGAGAAATTAATTCTAATGTCATTTGAGATGATAAATGCAGTCATCTGGAATGATTAAACCATGTTTCTTTCTTCCTATTCTTCTTCTTCTCTTTACGCTTCTTGTGTTTTTGGCGTGGAAGGCGGCGGTGTTTAGTTTATAGACGGCTTCTTTTCTTTCTTTTCTGTGCTTCTCTTCCACTTTTATATATAACTTCGATCTAGGGTACTAAATCTATCTGTATATAACAAACAATATTCCGAACTAATCTAGGATTTTGAGTAGCGGTGTCTCACTATCCACTATCATCAAGAAATTTTGCAATTGGCGGGTGACGATATGCGCCCAAGAATCAAGAGCCTATGATAACCCTACACCTAAACCCCCTATCTCTTTCTTTACCTGTCTGTATAGAACGTTGAGTGTGCGGTACTGCACTGGAATATACACGTCGTAACAGCCCCCGAAAAATGACCGCTCCGCCTGCTCCTCCCACTCCGCCCGGGATGGTACATGTACTTCCATAGGCCAAATGCTCCGGGCCGACAGAGTAGCTAGCTAGCAGGGAAATGAGTAACATAAGGCTTTATTTCCTTCCCCGATTAGCCAACCTGGTTTGGATTGAAAGTATAAATTGAGTTATATAGGGCATCATGAAACAATTCCGGTTATTAACGAACGAGAATCTCTCTGAGATAATACTTTAAACTAGTCCCTCTGAGCTTGCATAAAGTACACTAGAGATTTCACGATCACATGGCATACTAGAGCTCATGTGGTCACCAGCACAAATCCTTACAGTTCAACTAACACGATCCAATCCTGATTCATATTAGTGTTAAAGAGGGACACGTACCACTGCCCCCAGTCAACCTGCACAGACCCCCCCATGGGAAACCCGAGTGATAGTTTATGACTACGCTTAAACCCAATCCTCTCCGGGGGCGACCGAGTGATATATCATGACACAAAGGATTGTAGAGTCATTACTTCCCCATGATCTTTTTCGTTTGGAAGCGATTTAAAGTCTGCTATAGAACTAGAAGTTACAGTTGTAAAGAAGCCATTAAGAAAACAAGTCAAAGACCCCGACACCGCCGGGGAGGACAGTCAACAAAACAAAAGCCGAGCAAAAGTAAAAGTAAAAGAAAAGTCCGAATTCCATGAGTGGAGAAGATAGAGGAGACACTAGAAACTACAAACTAATGACTAACACTAGGAATTACCTGTACAGACGACCCCCTTCACTAACACTCAAGCAGCAACCCCCATGATCCAGTGGCCCCCAATTCTTCCCAACACCCACCCAGCACCCACATACAGCGCCACCAACTCCCTACGCAAGTTAATGACGCCATACCTCCTCTCCAACATTCGCTCTTTGTGCCTAAAGTAGTTGAACACACCGACCTCCAGGAACCGCCACAACACCACCAGACACGTCCTGTTGAACCCACGCAGGACCACCTCCCCCGTGGCGAGCTGCTCATTAAACAACGCCACGAGCTCGGCCACAACCTCGACCGCGTGGTCCCCGTCGCGGATGAGCTCCGCCATTGCGTTGTCGTCGTCGACACGGTTGGTGCGCCTGCGAACAATATAGAACAGCGACTGGGTCACACGCTTCAGCGTGTCTTCGGTCACCTTGGTCGTTGATTGCATCAGCTTGATGAGGAAGACTATACGTCTGGTAGGACTGTGCGCGACGGCTTGGTAGAATATTGGGATGCGGGGATTAAGCGGGCTCCGTCTAAAGCGGCGCATGAGGCGCGACAAGGTTAGTTGGGGGGTGCGAGAGAGTAGCATCTGGTCGAGGTCTGTGGACCAGAGCTCGCGGGTCTCGTCGTGAAAGTGGGCATCGGGGGGAAGGTGATCGCGTGGATTCAGCACGGGATCGGCGGGTCTGATGATAGGGGAGCCTGGTTGCTGTGGTGGTTGGTTTTCAGGAGCAGGCATCACTGATTCAACCGCGTGGGGAGCTGTCTCAACATGTGGTTGCCCGGGGGGATCCGCTCTGGGGGTTGCGGGAGTGGAGCATGTAGCAGACGAAGTTGCCATTGTGGTAGGTATTTGATGTGGAGATAGTTGGATAAGTATAGATTCAGGAGGCTGAGCAGTAGGTGTAAGAAGATTATATAGGTATTGGGACTGGTGTGGACGGTCCTTGTCAGATCCTGGTGATAATTTATTAAATTACAGAGACCTACCAGGGCTATATATCCTTTTCACAGTTTTTTATGGACAATATGTCACCTCTGATTGGAGCAATCCTATCTTGCTATTGAGCACTTTGACAGCGGAACGTATCAGCGTGCAAACATAAAACTCGAGCATTTAGGTGTCACCTACCTTTACCGGGAAAGATATCAGAGTATATCCCTACTCTGCTCGTTTTAGATTTATAGCAGTGATTTGATCGATTGATACTATAGACAGATACAACGTATTGTGGTGACGATATATATCCTAAGGTCAAGAAGGAAGAAGGTAAGATGGAGAAGAGGTTGAGGTGAAGAATGTTCGATCTAATTTGTAGGGTCCGCTAACGGGAAAAAGGGGGGTTAATTATTGGTAGCCACTTCAGGAAGTGCACCCTGCAGTGAGCACGTCATGATGAAGTATACTGTTTCAAGGCGTACCAACCTTAGACATCTACGTGCACCACATCCTTCGAGAAGTACTAAGCAGCTACACCAACAACTTTCCCTTCTCCATGTCGTGAAATGATCATGGAGGCACCTATAATAACATTTATCGTCTGTCATAGACCAACCGGTGATCAACATCCACCCTATAATGGTGACTCCTCACCCCATCAAGATCCTCCGATGCTTTCTTGAGATAATGTTGATTTTTAGAAGCAGGGCGGCGTTGAGAGCTAGCTCTTGTCTACGGACATCGAATACTTAATTACAACTACTAAGACTGAGAAGTAAACGGCGATGGTTGATCAAGCTACTTATACTTCATTCTATGCGCCATATCTTTCCTAATCGTGTTAAACACGTTGTTTCCATTCACAGAACAGTCGCCAGCTGGCCAACAGCATGTATGTCCGGAAATAACCCAGAATACCCCACTTATTTTTGGTTATCTTATCTTATCTTATCGTATCAGGAATCAGGTTGATGTGTACTCCAAACATTCGCATACTTGTCCTCTAGACTCTAGCCCGCCATGTCGCCTGCCCACTTAGGCTGGGATTTTAATGTTGAGGGAGTGCTCTTCATCCCCCAGCCTCACCTTTTCCGACTTGTCTTGGTGTCATCTATCAAGTACAGGCTGGCCCTAGTTGGCCTCTCTGCATCCCCGGTGGTTCTCTCCACCATGCGAATGACCAGGTTCCGTCCACCATCTTGTAAGGAAACTCCGTCTACACTATTTTCCCAGAGCGAGGACATTTTTAAAACACCACTTTCATAGAATCACTACCCCAGCTAATCATAGGAGGCGGCAATGAGTGAGAACATAACTCTAATTCTCTGTATATGAATACTCACTTATACTTAGGCTCTGATCTTGCTACATGTGCTAGATCTGGTTGCTCTCCTAGGAAGGGAGAATCCTTTCTTGTTGTTCTGCTCACATGGGGAACTAGGCCAGGGTTTCTAACGGTGCAAACAGGTTCTAGATTCAGAAAAAGACGTACCAGCCGCTACATCAGGACAGTCAAACCGGAGCAACTATACCAGCTGTTGAAGTGGAGGGTTTCATGAACCGGTTTAGCCACCCAAGCTGCATGCGCAGCCCCACGCCCCCGCGTGTGGGTGTCCGCGTAATGGCTGGAATTGGGGGTTCGAGCCCAAGAACTACCCTCTCCAGCTGACCAAGTGCGGCATTCAAGCTCAAGAACAGGCAGCTTATAAACGGTTTAAACTGTCAGTATCATCAGTTTTGAAGATTCATGAATAGTTTAACCGTTTATTTAAGGAGATAGGTACTCTACCAGCTATTCGGTTAAACGTTTGATTACAAATAGTTTAAATTACATCACTCGCAAACCACTGGAGGCCCCGTAGTACGCGTCCTAAGACACACACAGTCGATATCGAGTGATAATGCATGATCCAGGTTCGAACTTCCTGGTCAATATGAGATGGGAGTGGGGCGTGAAGTCGACGTAGCTCCAATTAGGATGTGCTATTTGAATAAGGCCATACACCCCTGGTCTATGGGGCGCAATAATAATAGTAGGAGCCACAGCACCACCATCGATATCTCCTTGATGCATCGCACACACCCCACCAGTAACACTGCAGCTGGTGATCTGATGACTAAAGCTACCGGTCAAGGTACACAATCACAAAGGCAAGGGAGGAGCCTCACAGCCTGAGATACTGAACTGCAGAGAAGCCCTTAATATCTGAACTTGTTGTGCATAGAATGAGAGACGCCGAGACTGGTATTCTTAAGTATCCAAAGCACACTACACTTCCTCATTCCTTCACCTTCTTACTTCTACAGACCACTATTAACCGTATCAAAGAGCCCTATACACCCATACCATCCTCACATACACCACCACCGCAACCATGGTTTTCCAATACCCACTCGAGCTTCTAGACACCTACTTACACCCGAAACCCGCTCTCACCGCGGAGGAGTCTACCCCGCAGGCCGCGACCCCTGCCCCCGCCATGTCTACAGTCTCCAGAGCCCCGTCTCAAATGGGCTCAAGCCACAGGACCTCCACCGCGAGACCAGGAACGGCCACTTCTCAACTACGGCCCCATCTGAAATAAGTCGCGCAGGCTACTTCTCCAACTCAGCAACACCCCGCGGCGAGGTACGCAGCAGGACGAAAGTAGTCACCAGCCAGGAATCCGAGCACACCGTATACGATACCAAATCGCCCAGAGGCCCTGGCCCCCACGGATCCAGGCTCTCCAGCGACGCCGGATCACGCCCTACCCATATCCAGGCTTATACCGCCGCGGACATCGCGGCAGGCCTGTGCCCGAACCCACCTCCCCGCCCAAACACTCCATCCCGCCCGAACCCGCCGCCCCGGGCGAGCATCCCTGGTGCCCCACGTCGCGAAGGTACTAAAGGGTCCACAAGCAACGTACCCAGCCTCGCCTCCACCGCTGATGGTGACACATCGTCCGAGCGTCGCGAGCGCACCAGAAACTGGGTAAGCTATGCCCCTAGCCAAAGCTCTACTACCAATGGCGTGCTAGGTCTCGGGCGTCGCCCGTCCATCGGTTCTATGAGGGGGCCTGTCTTTCAAAACCCAGGCTTGGGTGCTACTCCGCGTAGGACCTCGCAGCGACAGAGAGCTTCGGACCCGCGTGCGCGACAGAGCGCTTCGGACCTGCATGCGCGACAGAGCCTTTCGGACCAGCGTGCGCGACAGAGCCTTTCGGATCTGCATGCGCGACAGAGTTCTTCGGACCTGCGTGCGCGACAGGGCTCTTCGGATCCGCGCGCTGCGGCGGCACCGTCTATGGTGTACGGTGGGGCGGGGGAGGCACCAGGAAGGAGGGGAGAGCCGTCGTTGCCCCGCCGCTCAGGTGGTGGTGAATCTGGGAGGACGCTGAAGTCGGCCATGAAGGGAGTTGGGACGGGAGAGAGGGGGAAGTCGGTGAAGTTTGCGAAGGAGAAGAGTACGAAGTATTATCATGGGGCTGGGAATTAGGTTCCATAGTCGCTGGGATGGTGTTTAGGATCCTGGGATGTCTTCTGAGATTTGGTAGACTTGTTGGGTTTTGTGTGTTTGCTCAACCCTCGGTTTGGGAGTGGTAATGGCTGTTTGTCGAGGTAGTGCTGCGATGGGTATCTGGATTTTAGAGTAAAGGGATGTTTAATGACACTTCATGAGATTGTGCCATTTTTTATATCGTTAGAGCTACATTTATTTATCTCCCCACCTACACCATTCATGTCCTTATAGGTAGTAATTGTGAGCAGTCTTGAACAATTACGGGAGGTGAACTGTAGCAGGTTGACCAGCCTGACCTATCTCTAGCACCAATTGCATCAAGTCGTTTTTCCTTCGCCTCGATCTTGGGATGGAGATTTATAGCTCAGAGCAGGTGTTTCCTGCGTAGAAACAAATGATTAAAATGATTTAAAATGATATAGTTTTGGGTATGCGTGCTCTGCAATAACACAAGATGCAAGATGGCACAGTTCCCTCCTACGTTCAGAATAGAAAGTCACACCCCCCACACCCTTTCAAACCTTTCATCCCCTCAAAACACTGAAAATTAAAATAGCCTCCTAATATATCTCGCTACAAAAGTCGGGAACAGAAGACGAGTCGACTTAATTGTGCCAAGGTGGAGTGGAAACCCTAACCGTTCTTATGCAATTTGGTACCAAACGTTAAACGGTGCCATCTTGTCTCATGTGTTATTCGGTGCAGGATAGACACGATTCAGCTGCTACGTGGCTGACTGAGCTGGTCGAGCAGATTGAACACCTGTACGAAACCGGGTTTATTTGGCACCATAGCAATCATTCGTCTTCAACACTCCTCGACACTCCTGCTTGAGCATAACCGACAATACTTGTCGCGGTCATCCAAGAGCCAGCAGTAGTATTCTAATGATTTCTATACATTGTAATTCTTGGGGCTTTGTCGCTAACATAGGTCGTTTGGTCACAGTTAATAGGAATACCTCTCGCGAATATGGTGGACAGTGTAGTTCTTGATAGCGAAGTACTTCGTGCCCCTCCTCGAAGCAAACACCTCGAGGTGACACGAGATACCCTTCTACTAGCCCAATGTACCTCGATACATGGTATATTGTTCGACTCGAATTGACTCGAGTCAACCCAATATGTACTCTCCGGACTGCTGGAATGCAGGTACCCGTATAATATACATCCCAGATGATCGAACCAGGTAAGAACTACTGAAGATCCACTGGAAAGTCTTTCCCCGAGTAACATCGACACAACTCGAGGTATAGGTCTATATGGCTCGAGGCAGCCTAACTGATCTCCTCAGAGGAACAGGTGACTCGATACACCCCGTCCTCCTCGTCTCCATGCGCTTCGTGGATCACATTGATTGTATTCTTTCGATTTGGGCCTACCTGCGGCATTTGTCGCTTCTTGGATAGGCAACGACGATACATAGTTAATCCGGGAGTGATTGAGAGTCCATGACCGTGTGATTATCTATGGCAGGCCGGATATCCTGCGCATTCACCAATTTAGATTATGAGAATCAATATCAATGGGTGTGAAATAACTACATAAATAAAGCTAGTGAGTCAGAATTCTATGCAGGCAGCCATGATACGTTCTTCACAGCATCCTGAGTATGTCAACCACCGATAGAATCCGTCTTGGTCCCCCATCAACATTTTGGATCGGACGAATGGCCAATAACCAGACTATTGGCCAAAATAGTATTCCGTGAGAGGGTCAAAGAGGCAATGTAATTTAAGTATTCCTGCCCTCTCTGTCCCCCTGTTCTACAAAGCTACACGCACCATTCGTCTTTCGTAGCAAGCACCAAGCGCACAGCTCGTGCAAAGACATCTCTATATCTCCTTTCCAAATAACCAAGTACCTGGATACCGATCTCTCACGTACACCAAGCGCCACGCACCGGAAGCACATATGTCATCATTCTCAAACCCCCACGATCGCTCCGAACTCACGGGCACAAACCGACTTCCGCCAGTACAAGAGACCCGCGGTGCAACAGTCACCAAAACATCAACCCGGGAGCGCACCGTCATCTCCACATTTACAAGCTTTGCCGCGCTCCCCCAACCAACAGATGCCTCCGAAGGCGATTTCCAGCCGCCACCGGTCCAGCCCATCACGACGGTGTCTCTAACACCGCCGCCAACGGCTACGGCTACGGAGGTTGTAGTGGTAGTCTCTGTCCCCCCAGTTGAGCCGACACAAGCGACGACCAGTATCTTCATGAGACCGGCGGGTACTACGTTCTCCATGCCAAGTACCCTGAGAGTAAGTACCTCGACTAGCAACACGCGGACTTCCTCTTATTCGATCCCGAAAGCATCAAGTACAGATATTGGGCTCCAAGTCGTCTCTACAACACCCAGCCCCAGCCCCGCAGGCAAGGGTGGTGGGGGAACCACGCTCTCCCCCGCCCTCATCGCCGGCATCAGCGCCGGCGCTGCGGTGGCCATCGTTGCCGCAATCCTTACCGCTCTGTTCTTCCACCTGCGTCGGCGAAATAAGTATGCGGTGGACAAAAAAACAATGCTAAAACGGGAGATCGGAAGGCCGGTTCCTATATCTACTTCCAATGAGGGAGGAGGGTCTGCGGATGCTTTCTTCAGGGCAGGCGGCGAGAAGCCAATGCTGTCGCCACATGAGAGCGAGGCAATGCTCTTGCCGCGTAACACCAGCCCCACGACACAGTCATCGGGATACGGGTATGGACGTCCTACTTCATACACAGCTGCTGCTGACAATAACGCTGCCATCTCCTCCGCACCCCAGACGCCGATAACCCCTGGCGCCCCATCCCCAACCTCTGCTGCCGGCCGTGGCTACTACGGCACCATCCCCGTCATCGTGGAGCCACCCGCCCGCGCAGTGCCAAAACGGCCTGCGCGGCCCGCATCCTCCTTCTACCCCACTAACAGTGATGAACTAGAACCATACGCCGCCCAGCGCCTAGAGAATCCCTTCACTAACATCTTCGCCCCCTCTGCCTATGCCG
Source organism: Morchella importuna (assembly GCF_003444635.1). NCBI lineage: Eukaryota > Fungi > Ascomycota > Pezizomycetes > Pezizales > Morchellaceae > Morchella > Morchella importuna. The sequence goes on along the minus strand of NW_025763399.1, from coordinate 611,770 downwards.
ACGCTGGGAACCCATATGCCGTGAGGTCGGTGACTCAGAGGACTCTGAACGTCCCCAAGAGTAGTCATGTGAGTGACCGCGAACCGAGTGTGTTGTCGGGGGCAGGAGGAGGCGCACTTGAAATGCCAGATTCTGCGAGTTACTACTCGGTGGGCTATACGAACGAGTATCTCAAGGGTGGCGTGCGCGGGTCGAGGATGACGACTCTGAGTGAGGATGAGCCGAATGGGGCGCTAATGGGGTCGATCTTGGAGCAGTGTGAGTCTAGCCCCCGCCCGCATCCGCGCCTAGGAGAGGAGGCAGAAGAGCGATGGTATGGCGCGGGGGCAAGTGGTGGTGGGAGGAACTTGATAGGGAGGGGGGGTGGGGGTAGGTGAATCGTTGAGGTGGGGGGTTGGTTTGGTCGGGTTTTTTTCTGTCGGTGTTTGGGTGGTTGTTGTGTTTATTCGGGGTATTTGTGAGAGGTTGGGGTTATTTTTGTGGTTAGCATGCAAGCAACAGAATTCTTTGCGTAGTCTGTAAATTTTTATAGAATTACCTGCTTCGGTAGGTGATATGCATTATTCTCTTGTATCTCCGTAGTTTTGTTTGAAGAAATGGCGGTGAAGTGAAGATGGATGGATCAAGAAGGGAATAAAGATCACTGTTCTACTGTGTTCAGCTGCATTCGAGCAAGGTTTGCATTATCTCGGGGTTTGAATTTCAATGTGTATTATGAGGCCATATTATACTCGTACGCAACTGCTTTCCTAATTCTGTATAAGTGAAAAAAGATGATACATCAAGTATAAAATAGGGATAACAGAATTTAATATAAATAAACATCCTCTCTTAATACCCAAGAGTATACAGGTCAAAACAGAGCACGCCAAGATACGAGTGATACCCCATGATCCCACCCTGCCGATCCGTTCTACATGCAAGCCATCTCCTGCCCCATGCTAACCTCTAACTTCAACCTTCATCATCCGGTTTCAACCTCTCCATCTCAGTCTCTCCACCTGAGCCTGCACTGTCACACTCTCCATCTCGGGGAAATAGAAATCCGCACCCACACCACACCGAATGTCACTGTAACTGGAAGGAGCTACATGCTACGCGATCTTCTCTTCCGCCTGCATAGAATATGACGATTTGCACTTATTCTAAGGCGTTGTCTAACTTCAGAGGTTAGATATCACGGAGCACGGGTGATACTGTTATGTTAGCCTGTTGGCTTGATCGATGAAAGCAATCTCAGACCTGGTGCGTCAGGTACCTATGGGGATGAGGGGAAGCTGCTTTATGTCAACTCTGTAGGTACATTGAGGGGTACGTTAACTCTGAACGGTGCGTTGATCAACCCACTTCTGATGAGCCTAATTATCATTGACCAGCGATTTAGATTTTCTGCTGTGGAAGGCTTTGATTACCTTCCTTTGTTTTATCAAAGGCACCAACTCACCAGCGGCGGGGCAGTTATTTCCGGTTACTTCGGCAGCACGCATGCGGGGACTTCAAGCCATATTTAAACACAAAGATACAGAGAGACTCTCGCATATTCTTCAACCTCGAAAACATAATTCATTTGCATATTCTAAATCGCATAATTCATAACGTTAACCTAACTCTACACAATACCACACCACACTAACCCCACTACAAAGCTCACCACGCCCCAGAACGACACCTCCAACGCCACGGCCACACCAGTCACGATCAAAAACAAGGCCAGATACTTACAAAAGCCTGTTATACGCCTCCCCCCCATTTTGGTCCTTCTTCTACCCACCACCTCCGTGCTTAGAACGCACACGTCCTCCATCTCCTCCTCTTCCGGGATACTCTGCAGGCGAGGCAAAAACCTCAGAAATCTCCCATTTGCGCGCCGCTTCCGGTACTGGTGGCGGAGACCGATGGTGCGCCCTTCGGAGTTCTCCGTGATCGTCCAGCAGGTCTTGGTGTAGAGGATCAGGTGTGAGCGACAGCTCGGGAGTATTCTTCGGTAGGGGCGGTAAGTGCGGTGCGCCTTAGAGCGTGGTAGCTGTTGTACCTGTGAAGGGCGGGCACTAGGAAGTGCGGTAATGCATGGGCGAGGTTCGTGGTGATCCATCGTTGGGTGATGGACTCTGGCGCTGGAGGTTAGGGGTGCGTGTACGCGTAGGGTCATGTCCTGGAGGGTGAGAGGTGCTTGGTCTAGGGTGGTTAATATAGCTGTTGATCTTAATGTTCTATGCCATAGATCTTGTTATCCTTCCTGGGGTGTGTCACAGAAGGATGCACCAATAGCAAGCTGGGATTCATTTGGAACTCTGTGGTTGGATAGCAGATGTACGTTTCCCCCTCTTTGATGTACTCGACGACTGTCAATCCGGCGTCTTGATGGTAATTTGGTGCGCTAGATACCTTAATTTATTCCCTCTTAAGCTCGATCAAGCTTTCGGTACACTCGTTCCGCTATATCATATCATCCGAACCAACCTTTTAATATCCCACCGCAAGGTCAGGACCGTATCGTTAAACGCGCCTAAGCATACGCAAAATCAATCAATACTCGAGGCACGAAAACAGCAGTACCCTCTCCCTCTCAACATAACCACACCACCCCGCATCTCTACTTCTTTGCCTTCTTCGTCTTTGGTCTCTGAAACCACTCCTTCGTTAACTTCCTCGCAACTGCAATCACATCACCATCAAGCTCCATCATCTCAAGCTCGTCCTCTGTCTCTTCCCAGATTGTTGGTAGCCGCGGATAGAACCGTAGCCTATTAAACGGCAGTGTCGGGATGCCCCACATATCCGGAGGGCCGCTGAGATTATTGTTCGACATTTTAAAGTTTGGGGGTATTTAATCTAGTTACTTTAGTGGTGGAGAGCTCAGAGAGACTCTTGCGGGGGTTTTATACTCGTCGGAAGAAGGGTTTGAATTTATTCTATGCGTTTGGGCGCGGTATGGTCATCGGTCCTGCTGTGGAGGCAGGTGGAGCCTACTACGGCCTAGGCCGCATTATAGACGCTATTCGACTTTCCTTATATATCACTGGAAAGACCTTGAGTCGATGATCGCAGAACTAATGACCGGAGCTGTCCTGTAAGGAAACCCGCCCAGGTTTTACACTATCCCGGCCTACTCCCACCCCCGACTGTAGAGGAATTCTAATTTTTTGTTCGAGCAAAACATACGCCCTCTCTATCCTTATCGCAAGACGAGACGATATATACGAGTCTTGTCAGTGTTCCGGTTTCGACACGCCACCCATGTCGGAGCAAGAGAGAATCATGCTAAGTCATGAGATCTCACTCGCACTCCTTGGAGCTGCAAAACCTCTTATTCCACGTCGTGCCAATTTGGCCTAATCCGCGCTCAAATCCTGGATATATTGAGTACCCTAAAGAAGACTGGCGCAGTTATTTGTAGGTCTAATCTTGAAGTAACCTACCCCTCTCCTAGCTTTCCCGATAGCGCACCTCGCACGGTACTAGTTTGTAGGAGAGAGGAGGTACGGGTAGGTCAAGCTTGTTTGTCGCTGTTAGTACTCTATCAAGATCCAGCGAAAGCTGGCCACAATTGATCTCTCGATATGAACGTCCTTTTACCCTAACCTTGCAAGGGCACCGCGTGTGCCGGGTTCCAGAGGAGGGACCCGCGGGACGCGGTCATGAGTTTGAATATGCTTAGCCTGGCTACCTGATATAAGATTTCGGATCAAAGATATGTTTCTGTGTGGGGTTTGAAACACTCTGATCTGTGGGTGGCGTGTTTTGCACCTGGCACGTGCCATGACTGTCAATGATCTACCTGATCGCTGCGATGTGCCAAGCCAAGCCTAAGGACCGAGTGAGATTCTATGTCCATAGCAACACGGCGTCTCATAAGCCTAACTCTGTAACTTTAGAGGAACTTGCTTGACACCTTTCAGGTTCCATCTAAAGGTCCCGGAGTATTGTACGAGAAGAAATGAATCTGACCACCGACCATAGTTCTCCTGGCTCCGACAATAGCACCTGGCCTATTCCGCCCCATCCATATAGCTATAGGTCAGAACTCACCACCTTTGAAAGAAAACTCAACTAACTATTTCATCACAAAATTAGATAATGGTTAATAGTTTGGACAACATCTAGGGCTACTCGGTAAACCTAAATATAGACTTCGATTGATCCGGAGGTCCTAGTACTAGACTGCGATATAATGGTGCTCACAAATTAGCACTACACTACGTGGCCAAATTCTAATCCCCACTTATGGCTTTATATACTGGTAATTCTATGTTGAATATATTCCGGTACATTCTATACATTTTATTGGGAATATAGCAATGACCTCCCATTGAAACCACATGAGTTGGCATGTGCTCTTTAAAGCGGGGGCAATGCACTACGGACATCCCCAAAAGCACACCGGAAATAGTTTCCAAACACGCCTGCCACCTTTATTACAAATCACTTTACCATCAAAAATGAGTGCATCTGGATGGAATCTAGGAAGGCAAGCTACCTTCCAAAGTCGCTTAGACGAAATTTGGGGTTCGCTGCCCAATCATCGCACCCCTGAGCTCAGGGACATCATTTCAGGAATTTTACCGAGAATTACTACTATTGCCTCCGACATTGATCATGGGCGGCATCTCAATGCTCGTACCAGAGACAATGCAGTGAGAGCGAAAGTCCTTCTGAGCAGCTTAGAGGACCTCCAACCCCACACACATTTAGAACTGCCTAGAGGAAGCCAGTCTTGTCAGAATACACTAGATCTCTTGAATGATCTACTTGCAGAAATCTACAGTACTGTACCGGTTGGAAGGTACTTCCACCATGGCCTAAGGGCCAAGATCCTCCAAGCTCAGAATAAAGAGTACTGCAGACCAAGAGCACGGGACCGCGAATTGCGAAGGGCGCTATATACGGCTTGTGACAGCTTGGTTGATCTTGCATTTTATGTCGAGCATTATGATCATTTGGAATTCAACGAAGCTATAAAGTCACAACTACTGGAGGAGAAGGCAAGATTATTGTTTGATAGTCATTTCAAACTGAGCGATAGGTACAACGACATTGGTGGCCGGGGGCATATCATTCGTCAAAGTGTGTTAGCCCTGGGACATGACTTGGGTTGGAATATTGTATTCAACATATTACAACCAGACGCTCGCGTGAGACTTGGACTAGTAGCGGGTACTCGAGTCAGTGATGATCTATATCTTTACGGATAACTAAGAAAGCGTAGGCCCTTCGCTAGTATTATGAAGGGACATCAACTTTCTTCGATACCTTTGCATCCACAGAATGTTGATAATTCAAATTTTTTCTTTTGTGCCGATACTATTAATTTCTCTTGAGGTTTATGAAGACTTATTTACCCATCCTGTATTCTAAACTGATCAATAACACGTTATTATATTATTATTACCTCTCTATTATCTTATTAATGATCTCACGCACTCCTTGACCCGAAAGTCATCATATAGGAATAGTCCTGCTTCCATATTCTACCACCCTGGAGAGGCGTCCCGTGAGGTAATCTACATATCCAGGGCGTAGCGAGTAATTTATTATGTAGCTCCATCATTCCACCCTTCCGTCATACGATCACCATCCCCCTCATCCTAACTCCTATCAACCCTACGCCACTAACCTGCCAGAACAATCACCTACTTTCAATCCATTATCACGGCATAGGAGAACCCTATATTTAAAGATGGGAACTATTCTCACCCTTCTTCACGTGGTCTTCACCCCCTGGGCCCGCGTGCCGTTCCCTATATTCCGAGCCAATCCCCCGCAGGCCGAGATTAAACCCCATATTACCAACAAGCAGTGCCACGAGAAAGGAGAAGACGGTATGGCCCGCGAAGTTGACACCAAGGAATATAGGCAAACCGATAAACTTGGGTGGTCCACCTACCTTGAAGCTGCGAGGAAAAGCGAGTTGTATGGCCCAGAATTGTGATATGATACACCACACAATTCTAGCTACACGCGTATTGGGTTTTTCTCGGAGGAGATTCAAGTAGCTATGGCTATGTAGGTCTTTCGGAGGTGATGGGTATGTAGCAATATGAATAAATTACGGAGCCCCCGTCGTAAAACTATCACTCGCTCTCTTTGAGAGATTCACTCAAAAATAGCTCGAAACAGAATTAAGCAAACCACTGTTCCTCTTATTGTGAAAGAGGTATGCTAGAAATCCGCATACAGAGCGTGTGATAGAGTATATTCCTTAGCTGATCGTTTTTATACTCTGATTAGCGGTTCCGGTCTTCACTCCATTCTTTACCTCACCGTCACATGGCAGTACGTTCTCTATATATCGCTATAACCACAGATCTAGTGCAAAACGATTAGTACCAGGCTTTGTAAGAGCACCGTATATATCAGCTTCGGTAGCATAAAGAGACTTGAGCCGCAACCCATACTCCATCGACGGCATACGGTAAAAGATGGTTAGATATGCCATTAATTTCATTGAAAACCAAACGTTGCCTTTTATATAGCAAATCCCTACACTAGCGCCGCAACGTGGCCCGTGCGCTCAAGCCTCACGAGTGATGTTCTGTGACTCATTGCCAAGGCGAGTGATCATCCATGAAGCGCGCTTGCCGGATTCATATAAGGGCGAAGCTCCTAGCATTTCGAAAATCTCACATCACTCTCATATTAAAATCAAGCTGATCTGAAAAATTAAATTCACTATCATAATGTGTAGGAGAACGTCACTTCGTTCCATGTCATAAAAATCCCAGTCATAAATAATCCTCCGTTAATGCCCATAAAGAAATTAAAACCGCGGCATAATAGCGCGCAAGAAAAACTAACGTAAAACACGTACCAAGAGAATACCCACAGTCTGAAAACAAAGGCCAGAAACGTCAACCTGAACAATCCCCAGATTCCAGATCCATGTTAGGAAGTTCTCGGAGGTAAAAAAGGATTGGAACACTACCTGCCCAGTGCAAGTACTTACGAAAGACCCGAAAAAAAAAGATTAGCCATCCCTAGTCAGGAAAATAAAGAAAGTCTCATCCTGTAAGAAATCAGCAAACACCAAGGAAACCCCAGAAAACCCGAAAACGTATACGCGGGAACCCTAAACCGTCAAAAAAAACCTAAAAGAAAACCCCCCCAAAGGCCAAACCCGTCAACCAAAACCACGGAAACGAACTCCCCAAACTCACATAAAAATATTAGAAACTCAGAACAAATACCTACCCTCTCCTAGCCCTCCTCTCCTCCCTCCTAGCATCATCCCGCCTACTCCTCTGTCTATCCTCATCCCGCCACGCACTCGACATACTGTCCTCAGGGCGGAGCGTACTGTTGGTACTCCCCGCACCCCTGGAGCCACCACCCAAACTATCCGAAGTAAACTGACAGTTGATGTTTACCTCCTGCACACCACCACCTCGGGCACCTGATGCCCTACTCCGACTCCCCGCACTTGCAGCAGGGGGCGGGCTTCGTATCGTGCGCGAGTCGCTCCTCGCACCCGGGGGTGCACTTCTCCTACCTGCAATCGCACTATGTTCTGGGACTCTCACGGAGCGCGAGTCACTCCCGCGCGAGGTCCCCGAGCTCGAGTGATGGGAGTGTCTCGACACATGCGATGGCGCTTCTGGAGCGGCAGGCGGACGACTCGGTCCCCTTGTGACTACCGTTGCCGGGCGCTGGATGTAGTCGGTCCTTCGCGAGAGCGAAGGCGCCTGATATCCGGATGGGGAAGGGGCAATCATACCGATGGGAGGCCTAGCTGATACCTCATAACGTGGCGATTGGCCCATATGCCCAGCGTGAGATCCGCCATGACTTACCCTGGTTGTGCTGCTGCGGTGCGATGCGTGGCTAGGAGCATGGCTGCCAGAGATGGGCTGAAGGCTCATTTGACTGTGCCGTGAAGAGGAAGAATGTGTATTGCTACGCGATGGTGCTGAGCTCCTAGCCACACTCTGGGCGCTCTGCGCATATGAATGTGATTGACTATGCGGAGCAGAGGTGATTGCACGGCTACGCGACGAACCTGAAGCCGGGGTCGCGCTGTATGGAGGCGCGGGGGCCCTGCTTGAATGTTTGGAGCATAATTAATTGTTACATTATATGTGGGCGGTGGAGAGGGCTGCGGCGGGCTCGCTACGGGAGGAGTGGCCACTACACCTGTCCCGACATAAAACCAGGATGGCCTTGCACCCCGATCAACAATGTATGCTGCGGGAGGTATCATTGGCGGTTCTGGGAGGGTATCCGTTAGCGCCGGCGGCGGGGGGATAGTGCCGTAGGGCATATAGGCACCGTTAGGGATGTTGGCTATTGTTGGAGAAGCGGGGGTTCCGAAGGTACCAGGGACCCGGAGGTCTGGGTTACTGCACCAGTTAATGTGTTCCATAGTAGCGGTTGTGATGAAGTCTTTCAAGGTAAGCTAATTCGTAGGGTTGAACTGGGTTAAGGAAGTTAGAAGAAGTGTTGATCTACTGTTGATATCGATAGGGGACTTGAAGGTGTAGACGGCGCTGACTATAGCGGCATCAGAGAAAGATGGTAAATTCTATTCCAGGGGAGGGGGACAAGGGACCTTTTATATTCCCAAAGGCTGCTACCACCCTGACAATATATATCTGAGTGACACCAACAGAAGATATCCAGGGCCCCAAGGTGACTCCCAATTGAAATGGAAAGCTATGAAACTCCAAATCCCAACAAAACCAATTCTCCCAGACCTTCAGTTTACCATAGGCTTTTAACGATGGTTATTCTGGTTTGGGGCGTATCTTTGGTTCCTTGTAATGTATTTTTGAGCCACAAATACCTTAACAAGTAACAAAGCTTATTGAGCCCTCGTTCTCGGCAGCCAGTAGCAGTCGAGATACGCCTTTCCATAATATGATTCTACCTGTAGAGTATTACCTTGCTACCTAACGGAAGGCTCTTGAGTAATACAACATGCGCAGAAACTGTCCAATAGAATTTTACCTCTTTGATATCGAAGTAGCATAAAAACGTCTCCACTTGATTTCTACTCAGAAAGTTAAAAATCAGTAACACATCTCAAACCATTTTATTACAACCAAAAACTATCACCCAAAACATATTTTAACACCCCAGAAACTATGTGCCAGTACGACATAACCATGTATCCCTTCTGCGGGCAGGGAAAGGAAATCAACTGCAGCCTTGCTGCCACTTGTGAGCCACTCTTAGTTTCCTCCTCTTACAGAAGGCACCTTGCCAGGACTAACATCATAAAATAGCCGATAACACATGCCGCCGCTACCCTTTCGAGGGATGTAGGGAGTTCCATGCCACTGGAATTCCATGCCTAAAATTCAGAGATTTCCACTCCGAGGCCGCGTTCTGCAGGGCAGTCGAGGCTCAAAGAGACACTATCGTGCGAGTCTCGTTCGAGGATTGTAACCTTGGCTGTAAGCCCTGTCCCTCCTTCATATATCTCTCTTTGAAACATGAAACTAACATATGTGGGATAGGTCATGGCGCACTTAGTTGCAAAATGGGGATGAAGAAGCGAGCCACGGATCGGTTCAATAGGCCTGTGGGTCCACCACCAGAGAGAAGGAGGGTGCGAACACACGAGAAGTCAGCGATGAAGAGATGGTTGAGTACCGTTCAGAGGGGCTCACTTGACCTTACGTCGAGACAGATGTATGAGAGTGATGGTGGCAGCCCGGAGGAGTATACCTGTGCTACACCTTAGTTGTCAGTACATTCTGTTGTTTAATGGGGGGATTTTAGTATAGATTAGGTGCTGGCCACTAAGCGTTTTTATTTCTTTTAGGTTTTATAGCTGAGGTGGATTTTTAAATACCATGGATAATCGAATTGATGGTTTTTAATGGATTGAAGTCTAGTCATTCATCTGGTACTGAGTTCCTTTGGTTGTTTTTCCCTCATGGACGGTACTATTGGGAGTTGTTTCAGGAGAGTATCTCCGTTACTTCATCAGTTGAACTACCACAATCTATAACTTAACGTTCTATCTCTCTCGTGAAGATTCCCAGTCTTTGATTCCGCCACCCCGGATTATTACGTAGCTTTCAACCTCATGTCAGGCAACTTGTTCTCAGTGACGTGGCACTATATGATCTCTTAGAGTTGCGTCCTAAACACTCACACACCAGATCAACCAAAACATCTTGGTTTATTACAATGGTAAAGCTTGTATTCCTTTTATATTGCCATTCTCGATTCGGTATGTACTGAATTTTTAATCAGTGCATATGTACCGTTTCAAGAGCGGCTAGCTAGAGGTTGGTGCGCTCGAACTATTCTTTCGCGCTTACTAGCATCACTCAATTAGGATTCGAACAATCTTTGAAACCTAGTCTACCCATCAAAATCAGTTTCATGAGAGATGGTCGTTGCGGGTGGTCAGCCATTCACAAGGAAAGAGACATATTTAAGATTACTCTGGCATGCCAGACACCCAGGCCCTACATCTTAGTCTCCCAAATGGAGCAAACTCACGACGGATCTTGGGCCTTGTTACGGAACAAAATATAGTTCCCTTTCATGCTTTCCGGAAATAGGTAAATATATCAATTAATTATTGAAGAAGGCAACCTGACGCAAAAATCACACAAAGAAACCTCGATCACGGCAAGGTTGACAAGTCAGCCTACATGCCATCCCGCATCCCTGACGGCCAACCCAGCATAAAAGTAAAAAACGAAAATCACGCCATACATAATACTCCTACGCAGCTGCTCCCGCCCTAGGTATTTCTCTCCCAACTCTTATCATACCTATACTGCTTATCCTCATACCCCCTCTGAACCCTCCTATTCGGCCCCGTAAATATCCCGCCACTGATAGTCCTAGTCGCGGGCCTCCCAAACCTATCCGTCTCCCTCTTCGGGGTCCCAGCCTTACATCCGAGAGAATCTATTGACCCCCAAACTATTAGCCATGCAGCCCTCAAGGCGACAACTGCCTCCGGAAACATTTCAAACTTACTACTTTCCAGATCACAGTCATTATAATCCACCTTCACCACCGTATCCGGCAGTTCCATCAGTGCACACCGATACTCTGTCTCATCGTTATTATAGGTGACACAGGGCCCGCTCATGCCTTCTTTGGCGCGCTCGCAGAAGGCGATATTGTACCGGCGGCAGACGCCGTTGCCGTAGTTCGTATCCGCGTTGCGGGCATACTTTGGGGCAACCTCCTTGTATGGGTGCCCGCAGAAGGGGTACATGATGATCGTGAACTTGCACATATTTTGATGTTGATATCGCTAAGGTGGTTATTGGATAGAGCAGTGTTGATATTGGAATCTAATCGGACAGGGGGAATCCGGGGGTGGGGCAAAGCTTAAGAATCTGAGCATCTGGATATGGGTATTCTATTTTGAGCTCTTAGGTATTCCTTTGAGACACGAGGTAGATGGTGGGCTGAATGAGGATATAAAAATATTATTGGTCAGTATGCAACCCCCCTAACAGCGATTTCAATCTCCCTCGTTGTGCTAAAACGACGATAACAGCCTCTGGTTGACGAATACTTAACCAATCATATTCGATGGTTTAGAACTCATTACAGCATAATGCGGCTAACAATATAACCAATAGAAACTGGCCCCCTAGGCAGCGTATTTAGAACCCTAATATTTTCCGCGAACCCTAACCCACTTGAGTGATACATCATGACCCTAGCTCTTATGCTCAGAACCCCGGAACTACATCCAACGACGAGAGGAACAGTAGGATTGGGGCTTGATACTTGAGAAATATGGTTTGAATACCTGTGAGCCCTCCCCATGGCGATCCCGCGAGGGTAATCTGAGTGTAGCACATCGCATTTCTCTTATACAAAGTTGCAACTTGGGCACCAAAGGCCGTCTTGGTGACATATTAAATGGTTCTATGTCTTTCCGAGCCATATGAACTTGCGGATTTATGCTATGCTTAGCTTCACACATATTTCAACTATCCAAAAGCGAGTGATATTATATGATGTCACACACCATACACAGATGTGTGAAAGGGCACCCCCGAGCAATTTCGAGCCCTCTGTTACTGGCATAGTATACTCTTTAATAACTTTCATTTAACATTCTTTCATGGTGGAAATACCAGCGCTGACTTGTAGTCCAGGGCTTGAATCGACCATTAAGCCCAGTCAGAAGACCTCCGAAAGAAACTGAGAGCAAATATCTCGAGTTATTCCTAAGCACCGGATGGTATAAATTGAAATCCCATACAGAAGATTATAACTGTTGATTCTGGTTCGATACTCGGGCTGTGTGGTCCGCGGGTACTACTGATCATGACACCACGTTTGACCACAAGGCTAGCCTCGGGGATGCCACCCAATCACATGGTCCCTGCTGGATTATTCGTATTGCAAAACCTAATATCTGAAATGATTGGTCGCGTGCTCATGGCATATCAGGGCTCCTATAGGTCTCATAGTAGTTAACTCTGTAGAATGTAGGGAACGTGAAAACCATAAAAGCCCTAGTCCCAAGCGACCTTATACCAAGCCACAAATCTCCACTTCACTCACTAGTACCTCATCTTGAGAAGTATTATTTCATACCATTCCGATCTGCGATCCAGTTCCCATCACTAATCCAAAAAGCACCACCGCCATTATGTGTATCTACACGATCAACGAATACCCCTTCTGCAGCGACCCAAATATCTACGTCGGCCCCGAGGACGCCACAATGTGCGGTTAGTTGTTCCAGCTTTCCCTGTAACATCACCAGCTATTCTCTATCTCTAGCTAACATCATAGACAGAGGGCAACGGCAACCAGATGTGCCGCAAGTACAGCTTCACGGCCTGCGCTAATTTCACGCGGACTGGCCATCCATGCGTGAACCACAGGAGCGAGAGGAAGTACCGCCACGCAATCGAGGCTCGCGAGGACACAATTATTAGGGTGCACCTCACGGACTGTAATATGAGGGGTATGTTGATTTCCTGATTTGCGTATGGGCTTGGGACCCCCGGGTTTTGTTTATTGGAAGGCAGACAGGGGCAAACTAAAATAGTTAATCTGATAATACACTCCGCATTCCTATCTTTGTCTTCCGGGAAGACAGGCTTTGGAGCCCAAGAACCGCCCTTCACTTTTTAAATGTTTCAAGCTAACATGATGTCAGTGGATATAAACATGGGCTGCAAAGTTGGCAACGGCAAACGCAGCACCGACCACTTCAACAACCCGATTACAGTTGATGGGGTCCCAAATATCGGGCCTCAGCGTTGCCCCATAGATGGTGTTGATGGACAGATACTCATGCAGCTGATCCGAGAGAGAGAGAGGAACTAACCTCTAATCGCAGGCCTATGTTTTGTGAGATATTTCTTGTTTGGATTTCCTTTTTGCGTTTTTGCGATGAGTTTGGGTATTTGGTTTGGTCGGCTAGTGTTGGGGTGTTTATGGTAAACTCTGGTTGGAGTAATGGTTAGGGGTGGATTAGGCTCGCCCCCAGCCCATCTGCTTCCGTGCTTTCAGTGGACGGGCTGGTGCTATATCTTTCCCATTTGAGTGAGATCTTTTTGTATGTGGTGTTGGGCTGTCGGGTGACTGTTGGGCTCAATTTATATACAAAAAAATAAAGTTTTTTTAGCTTCCGACATTAAAATTAAGTTCTATTCTGCCCCAATATCACAAGTCGGCCTTCTATATCGTACTGTCGGCTCTTATATCACATTCTCGGTCGACACTTGTCAGGAAGATAATGTTCTAGACCCTACTGGCGAGAGTAGCTTGCTACTAAGTAGGGGATGAGTACGAGACTAATATAATCCCTACGTGCCTGGCAGTAAAGAGGCACAGCATCTTCGGCAGGAGTATATATCTGCAAATAAAGGCGAGATACGTGTTTATAGTGGGTGTTCCTAGCACGAACGTAAACATTTTAGCGCCGGCCAAGCTAGTGGATGTTACGTCTACGTGTGTGTTTAAAATCATTCCCAGCAGTCAGTCCTCCAGGTTCTGTTAGCATAGTGGTATATGCCTCCGGTTTAGGAAACTTATGACGACAGCGGATACCGGGTTCGAATCCCGCTTAGTAATTCCACTTTCAAACAGAACACTTTTTTTTTTCTCTTTTCAAAACTCCAGACCTCCTGCTTCCAGCGCTTGGCTCTCCCCATGATTAGTATAGCTGGCCTCTTATCAATGAACTTGGGCAGAATCACCACCCCGGAAATAACACCATGTTTCACTGACAATAGCAACCATTATGAGCAACAGCTTTGGTCATCCAGCTTCTGATAAGCAACAAACACTTCAATCGCGTTTTTACCGCTCCCATGCTTATAGGGTATTACCTTTCTCAAAAGATCTCTTCACAGGAAGGGATGTGAAGATTACATCTTTAACTACACCTTTGTATGGGAGTGGAAGAGATTGAGCTCCAGGGGGGGACTCGACAAGAACTCAGTCTGCTAAGGGAAAAGAGCCCTTAGAGCTTTTAACTATAGGCACCTATACATACCTACGTGAAGAACTCTTCCTTCTTCTGATATTATCAGAAATCACACATTTTATCGGCATTCCTACAACTTAAACCTACATTCACACAGGGGCTCGCAAGAGACAACATCTAGCAACTAGGCTAGTCAAGGAACATTTTAAACCTCGACAAATACCAATCACCGGGGAGCTAACAGTGCAATAAACAGTCAATTCCGTTTGTTTCCGCGCCGCGTAGCTTATGGAATGACTAGTCCAAAATCATGACTCGAACAGATACTATCAAATCAGCATGGCACAAAATTGCCTGTCACCGATTTATACTTTCCTTCACGGGGCACGACTCTTTAATCTGCCTCTGTGTGGGGTGAAGGCTAGCTACGGCCTCAGATTCTATAACCTCTGACACTCCCAATTGTGATACAAGAGCAGTGTTTTAAATGTGAAGGAAGGCATTCGAACTAGATGCTCGCCCATGGTTTCGATACTCCTGGCGATATAAGCTACACCATAGGCGTTGAGAAATACAGAAGGTACCAGAATCTTTATACAGATTCTTAGCTCCCAAAAGCGAGAGAGATTCGATATACACTCTAGTTTTAAAGTCTCCATAACATAAATCAAGATGTGCATCTACCAGATTAAAGACTTCTACTTCTGTGGCTGCCGCAGAACGTTACTCGATGCAGACGACGCCATATTCATGAGTAAGTTGATCCTTATAACAATATTATTCCATAGCTATATTCTAATAGACCATAGTCAAGGGCTATTTCAGCACTGATATAGTGTGCACTAGCTACACCTTCTATCCCTGCAACCTGATGCAGATCAACGGTACTCCCTGCGTAGAGTGGACGGGAGATGAACATGGGTATCGTAAGAAGCTGGAGAAGCGCTATAACACCATCATCCTTGTTTCCTTGGACGACTGTAATCTAGATCGTAAGTCCCTATGGCCCGACTCTCTGCTATCAGTTCAAACACTAACACACGAACACAGCCAATGACGACTCTAGGGGTTGTAAACTAAGGCGACACCGAAGAGAAACCGGCCGCTTCAGCGAGCCAGTTGTACCAGAGGTCCCACGCAGGGTAAAGCCAGGCGGAGAACAGGAGTTTGAGGAACTTATCTGGTCAAGGGAGAGAAATAGGCACCTGCTGGATAACGTTAGCCTCTTTGGCGCTGGCGAGCGTTGTCGGTTTTCTAATTAGCCCATATCCAACTCTTCACCTACTACTACTACTTCCTTATCTAAGTGCCTAATAGTATTATCCTATTTTAGCCTCCTGTTTTATGAGTACCTCAGCTACTTGGTCTTTCTATATATGTATTCGTATACATTACTTTACTTTCTATATCCACGCAATGAAATCAAAACCTCATTCTAAACCATCTGTCTCCTGCCATATTTAAAGTATAGCGCACAAAGGCTAGCGCCACACAAGTGGCTACACTGCCCCCTCATCCGTGGCAACCCCAATTAAGACCATCATATGTACCCTGCTATACAACATGGTATACATCATAATGCGTAGATGTAGAATTGTCATATAATAATCAGTGAAAGCGGCAGCTATACACGCCCGAGGCGGGGGGGCGGGGTGGATTGGTGGTGGAGAGGTGCGTACTAAGGTGCGTAAGGGGGAGCCAGCTGCGAATTGCAGATTAGCATCGGAGTGGCTGTTTAGGCGACAGATATTTTTTTTGGTAGAGGTTTATTCTTTAGATAGTCCCTATTTTTGCTTTCTGCCGCGCCATTTTGTGAATTTTAGTTGCTTTTTTTTGTGGTGTGTGGGATAGCACCTATTCAGGTTGAAGCTGTTCGCACTCCAATTTTACGTGACAAGCATCATTGACACTTTTCAATATTCAACTGCAACAATTCCACGATCAAGTTGCTCCAACCGGAATTCGGCTTATAATGGCAAACCCCAACTCACGCTCTCTCATTAACATCAACCCAAGAAAACCATAAACAGCAATAAATAGTACCCGCCAAGCCCTGCGGCCAGTATAAAAGCACAGGCACAGCACACCCCAGCCACAAAATCTGCAACAACCTGATAACTCAGCATCACGGAATCGAAGGTCGACAAAAAAAGATGTGTATCCACCTAGTTAAGAAACACTATTTCTGCTCGTGTGACGAGACGGAGGTGACGCCGGAGGATGCCTGGTTACTTTGTGAGTATTAAGACCAAATACCACTTCACCCCACCTCTTCCCCTTCTTCTTAAGCGTCTTCCCCCTTACGAAATGAGATTAATCTTCTAACAATCCTCTTCTCTCCAGCTGCCACGGACGATAAACGCCACTGCCGCACCTTCACCTTCTACCCCTGCACCCACACGCTCAGCACAGGCGTCTACTGTACTCCGTACACCTCCGGCAGCATGGACAAGTTCTACACACTCATCGAATCCTTACCCAACACTATCGTCCTCGTACTGCTGTCCGACTGCAACAGCGACGACTGTCAGAACTCGCGCCCGCGCGATAAGACAGATCGATTCAGTGTGCCGAATGTGCAGAAGGTGGTGCGGACGGTGAAGAAGGGCGCGGAGGAGGAGATGCAGAGTACACTGTGGGTGAGGGAGAGGAATAGGGCGTTGTTGGAGAAGGTGGGGTTGGTGCAGGGGGTAAAGGGGGAGGAGGTGGGGTGTGTGATTGGGGCGCGGGGGTGTTGGTGGAGTGTTAGACTGTTAGGGAGGATGCCGCCTACGCAGAGGGCGCCAGTAGGGGGGCAAGGACAAGTTCTGGGTGATTTTCTGCGCTGGTTGCGGCATCTTAGCTGTTTCCAGTCTCCTCCGCATCGTAGTTTAAGGCGTAGAGCTGAACAGATTCACATATCTCACTAAGGTTTCCTATTTTCATTTTGTACATTTACCTCTCTCTCAATCTCCACTATTATAAACAGTTTCCACCTCATACTTCGCCCTCAAGCTCACCCAAAATACCCACAGCAAGATCACTCATGCTCTATCACTCGCCCTCGCCGCGTCACAGAACATCACTCGTTCTTTTCTCTACCGGTCCTGACGACGGATTATTGTCTGTATGTAGAGTAGAGGCCAGCAAGAACCAAAACTCTTTTAATCCTCTATCACCAAACTACAACACGGCAACCCAATCTAGTAAATACAATAGAGTCATAGAATATCCCCACTAATACACCTCCCCCATATCAAGCACCCCCCTGAACAAAAATTCCAGCGACAGCCCTAGCATAACCCTGTCCTATCACCCCATAGGACCGACTAACTACATAATACTGGAGCGCTATCGAGATACATATTCTATTCGCAAAAGTTGTAGATTTGGCATTCTACATGATAGTAGGGTTAGGGTTTCGTATATCTTGGCGCTAGTGCACTTAAACACTTCATATCCTGACTTTTTACTGATTACTGCAAAAGAGTTCTTTAGCTACTCCTCATACTGGTAGGCATAAAACGCCGGCCTTTACTTCCATATGAGCTCTCGTTAGACGCAGGTCTCATGAAGCTGGCAATCAATTAATACTCGTCACTACAAATCCGGCCATTGACCTCGGAGCTCTTCTTTCCCTACCTGTTGGAGAATGATGAAAAACAACCGTCTCCCCGGCCTACTTGGTCTCCCCAAACCCGACCACGTTCTCCGCATTAGAGTCTTTCAGTGCAACCCGTTCTTCATTTCAAAGCGAAACGGAAACTCCTGCAGCCAAGCATGCGCTACCATTGCAGCTGACATGTCACTTTATCAGAAATACACAGTGCAGAATCTTCAGTCCTCAAGTATTTCTCAGCCTACAGCTTCAAGGCCTTCCTCTATGCCTTCTTCGTCAATAGCTTCATTGCTTCTTGGCTGCATGAATTTCCCTTTCACTTTGAAAATGGGTTACAGGGTTGCACTGAAAGACTCTATTAAGTATTTTTTTAAAAATCACTAAAACAAAACCCTAACCCCTACCCTCTATCAATTACACCTAATCCTGATATCTATTCTCCCCTAACCCTGCACCGCTCCCCTAACCCTGTGATCACACCCCTAACCCTGTAGCCACCCCCCCTAACCCTGTAACTATTCCGAAAACCACAACAATGACACGGGAACACATAAGCCCACTAGTTGGGCTCTTATAGAAAAACCATGTTAGCAAATATCACCTCCACTGATTATCCTGCTAGGGCCATTTGACACCGCTGTTTTGTGTGGTCCTCGAGTATTGGCCGTCGGCCTTGATGCTCCGTGGTATGGCCTACGGACTTGTTATTCTCATAGGGATGGTACATAGACCCTTTCTGGATACGGTTGATCAAAGATTTCTAGATATCTATTTTCTTCACGGATTATCACTCGAACCACCCTTCCTACTGAAAACGTCTCTTCCGTAATTCCACTTCAAAAGATACACAAGATCACAGAAATATCTAACGGCTGCTGGCGTCATGTTTTTCCCAATTTGATTAAAATTTAGCTATTTGTATGCTTGCTAGATATATGAAATTAGAATCTCCTAACACCTACTCATCTCCCTCCCTAAGGTAAAATAGAACTGAATGAAACTTCGTTTTATGTACCTACCAAGGGGGCACGCATCAACGAAGAGACCATGGAGATTGTGGCCCTTGAGTATCACACCAACGTGCTCGTGCTCGCGGCAGTCGCATTCGCCACATAAACCCCAATCCTCCCCGCACCCCCACAATACGCAAACGCATCGCCACCACACAGCATCCCACACTGTGAGTCCGCCACCTTCGCTGCCGTTGCCGCAATCGCCGCACCGCAATAACACTACCGCCATGCATCAGTTACCAATTTTTGCGAGAATAGATTCGAACTACATACCTCAGTAGAGTACTCGACACCAGCGTACCTATATCCACCCGCTTTACAGAAACCGACGCAGACGGTCACGTTCATCCCCGAACTTGCAGTCATCGACCCTGCCAGTGCACGTTCATTGACGCCCTCACTACCGCCGCCATCGACATCAGCACCACCCCACGCAAGAAATCAAATAAAAAAACAAAACGGAGAAAAAAAAGGACATACCTATAACACCCCTGCGACACATACCCATCCACGCCCTCGACAATCTTCGGCGCTCTCGACAGCACAATCGCCGTATTATTCCACACCGACAGAGCACTGGGACCACCACAGACCAAGTCCGGATTTCCACCGCATGCCATAACGCACTGTGTTGACCCGCCGATCGTGGACCCGTTCTCTAGGGTGGTGCTACAGTAGCATTCAGTGGAGTATTCGGCGCCCGAGAGGGGGTAGCCTTTAGTTGTGCAGTAGTCCTGGCATAGCGTGGGGGTCATGGTGCTGTTTGCGAAGCTGGCTTTGGAGAGGGCTCGGCCGCCGGAGGGTTCGTTTGCACAGCCGAGGTATTTGAACTCTGGCCTTGCGGTGGGGATTGAAGATGTTGAAGACGTTGGAGATGTAGTTGTAGCAGAGGTTTTCTGACTGGTAATTGAAGCACTGGACGATGTCAAACTAGAAACTTGCCTCGAAATAATCATCGAAGAGCTCGAAGGAATAACCGAAGAACTGGACACAGCTGAAGAGCTCGACGCCGCCAAAGTGGTCGATGAAGTCGGTAGCATCACCGACGAACTCGACACCGCATCCGCCACATACACATTCAGACTCCCAGCCCCGCCACAAAACGCATACTTATCCCCGCCACACACCATCCCACATCTCTCCACCCCCAACTTCACTGCCGTCGCCGCCAGCCCCGCTCCACAATAACACTCCGTCGCATACTCAACACCCGCATACCTATACTTCCCCTCTTTACAGAACGCCACACACGCCTCCACCGTCATCCCACTCGCCGCCGTCGCCGTCCCCGCAAGCGCCCTCTCGCCCACGCCCTCTGCCCAGCACCCCGCCGACACATACCCACCCGCACCCGCCACCACCGCCGGCTCCCTCACCGCCCCAATGTCCGTATTGTTGTAAACGCTCAGCGCGCTAGGCCCGCCACAGATTGCGGCCGCGTTGCCGGCGCAGGGCATTGTGCATGCGGAGGAGCCGAGAGTGGAGCCGTTCTCGAGATGTGCGCCGCAGAAGCATTCACTAGCGTATTCGACGCCCGACAGGGCGTGGCCGAGGGTCGTGCAGTAGTCTTGGCAGTGCTCGAGCGTCATGGTTGAGTTTGCGAAGCTGGCGAGGGCGAGGGCGCGGCCGGTGGTGCCTTCGGTTGTGCAGCCGACGTATTTGAAGTTAGGTCTTATTGTTGCGCTTGGAGTTGCGATAGAGGAGGTTACTGTTGGTGTTGATGAAGTGGTTGGGGAGACGGTAATGATTGTTGAACTGGTGGAGTTGCTGGCGGTCATGTCGCGGTAGATGTTGAGTCTCCCGGCGCTTCCGCAGTACGCATATGCATCGCCGCCGCACAACATGTTGCAATCCCCATCATTGACCTTTGCCGCCGTCGCAGCAATTGCGGAGCCACAGTAACACTCAATACCGTACTCCAGCCCCGCATATCGAAAACCTGCAGCTTTACAGTACCCAACGCACCCCGCAACTGTCATATTATTCGCCGCCGTCGCGCCCCCGGCAAGAGCCCGCTCATTCAAGCCTTCGGTGTAGCATCCTTGACTGAGATACGTATTCACACTCGGCACAACAGCCGGCGTTCTTGGAGCACCCAATAGTGTGTTGTTGTACACCGACAGAGCTCCCGGACCACCGCATATCTGCGCAGGATCCCCGCCGCAGGCCATGATGCACTGGGTTGTGCCGCCGATTATGGAGCCGTTCTCGAGAGTGAGGCCGCAATAGCACTCGGTGGAGTACTCCATTCCGGAGAGAGGATAGCCTTTACCGGTGCAATACTCTTGGCATTTCTGAATAGTTAATGTTGAGCTCGCGGTGGCATCTTTGGAAAGGGCTCGGCCATTTGTCCCTTCGTTTGCGCAGCCCAAATATTGGTAGCTGCCTGTAGGGACCGCGGACGGAAGTGTGGTGGACGATGAGATGACAGAGGTGGATGAGATTGTTGGAATAGTAAGAGTTGTTGAAAGGTTACTCGACATTGTTGAAGACGAAATGATAATAGTAGACGAAATATTGCCAGAAGGCATAGAAGAAGGAATCATAGTCGTGGATGAAGCAATGCTCGAAGATGAAGACGAGATGGTTGTATTCCCGGGAGTGTACTGGCGCCTGTCTGCAAACAGACTCATGTACGCACCATCCCCTCCACAATACTCTTGGAAATTACCTTTACAAAGATACTGGCAATACGTATCAGCCACCTTCACGAGTGGCGCCTTGGTCCCACACCAACCTATAAAATATATCAAATCAGCAAAATGAAACACATCAGTTGATATCATGGGAAAGACTTACATTCACCCTCATACTGCGTCGCCGCAAATGGGAACATCTGCGGTTTTTGGAAACAGTCCGTTTGGCATATCCCATTCGTATTATTCACACTATAATACAACAGCTCCTCCAGGTTTCTCGCAGGATTCGCATCCTTAAAGCATCCCAGGTACCGATACCATGCCTGTCCATTCGAATCCAGCGGGCCAACCTGAGTCGAAGCGCCATTGCAGACAAAATCAATCTCATGCTTCCCAAATGTCGGATCATTATTATTCATTGTCCACACCGCCTTCAGGGTAGTCGGATCCTCATTCACCTGGCTTTTCGGCGGCGAACAAATCAACGAAGCCTCCTCATATGCTCCCGGTGCAATCTGGGAGCCTTCGGCGATGGAGCCAAGCGCATTTACGGCGGCGAGAGCTCCGGATACAGGTGGCTTGGAGATGGTGGTGGTGAGCGTTGTTCCGCCTTTGTTGCTCAGTCGCATAGTCCTGAACTGCTGTGTCCCGAGTGGAACTTGCCCGAATTCGAACGGAACACCGGCTTTGAATTCTACCCAGGTCCCGTTTGGACGCTGCCACTCCAGCACTGCTTTGGGTGCAGACCCTGCAGTTCCGAACGCGCCCACAACCTTTCTCCCGCCATTCGTAGTGATTCGCAGATATACAGTAAAGTACCCTGCCTCAGTGCCATTGAAATTGACCGTCGTCAAGATCGATGACGTTCCGGGAACAGACGACCCGACCGGCGGAAGGTTTACAAAAGTAAACGGACCACTTTTGGTCGTCCCGTTTGATAAAAACGGCCCTGTAGAGCTATTTGCGCTGATTTCGTAGCTAGTAATGACCAGCGGGCTCTGTCCGTCATTTTGAATAGAAAATTGAAGGTCCTTTCCGGCCGTGTCTGCACCGACGATCGACTCGCCGAACGATAGTACGTTGGGCTGGATGGTCAAGATTGGTGTCTGTGAGAGGGCAACACCGCGGATGCCGACGGGGGTGTTGGCGGCATACTGCTCGGTTCCACCGTTGGTAGTGCGGATATTGATATTTGTACTAAGC
Organism: Morchella importuna; assembly: GCF_003444635.1. Taxonomy (NCBI): domain Eukaryota; kingdom Fungi; phylum Ascomycota; class Pezizomycetes; order Pezizales; family Morchellaceae; genus Morchella; species Morchella importuna. The sequence continues at coordinate 588,946 of NW_025763399.1, read as the reverse complement.
GGCCCGACGGTCTGTGGTGTAAAGTTGGCACTAAAGATGAACGTCTCTCCAGCTGCCATGGTCTTCGGGAGAGTATATCCAAATGCCTTGAAATTCGTCGAAATATCCAGATCGATAGTATTGATTGTAAGAGGGATCTTTGACTGGCAGATGATACTAACAGTAGAGGTATTTCCAATATTAACTGTTCCGGCATCGTACGGCGACGAGCAGTTCAGCGGCATATTTACGGGGGATCCAAAGGCGGTTACATATCCGGTATGACTCGTCAAATACACCTTCCCGTCCCCAAATGTTGGTCTAGAGAATTTTACCTGCCCGACATTATTGAGCAACGCCAGAGTCGGCAAAATGCCATTCACCGGGACAGTGCCATATGCTCTCAGATTCGATCCATCCACATCCGAGATCCATAGAATTCCAGAGCCAGGCTGTCCATTCAGTGATGTGACCGCAGCATGCCCGACGCCTTGACGGCCTGCTGCACTCTCCGTTGTGACACCTGCTTGTATGAAAACAGGCTCTCCAGCACTATTCTTGCCAAACTTGAAGGCGACGGTTTGGTGGCCCACGGGCGTAACGTAGACATATCCGCCGTCATGCGGCCACGATCCCGCAGTCGCAAAGACGGGTCCTGCCATCTCGATTACCTGTAACGCCTTATCCTTTCTATTGACACCCATCTGGTATCCACCCAGATCATCCAAATTGAGGAAATACAGCTTCCCTGTCTTTCCCGCCACACATCCTATCCTCTTCACACTATCCGTCGAGAACACCTTTGGATCCAACAACGCAAACCCGGATGTGCCCAAGTCCTTATCCATTCCATCCAAATCTCTCTTTTCCCACGGCATGAAGAAATCCGTCGGTGTCAGAGTCCCATCACCGTTGATCGCCATATTGACGACGGCCTCTTCTAGCGATGTGGGCGGCTGTCTTCCAGGAACTGGGTCGTCCGCAAGCTGACTCGCATACCCGTTTCCGGTTGCAAAGAACATCCTCCCCGGATTATCACTCGCCAGCCCACCACCGGACATCCAGATGCCACCTCCGATGCCATTCTTCTCTGTGCCCCCCTCCATCGCATACTTTGTTAACAGCCTCCCCTCCGTCGCATGCCATCCAATGACCCACCCCGTAAAGTTCCACTGCACACAATGCGATGCGAATCCGGCATATACATAGTCACCAACCTGCAGAAGCGCCGGCCGCTGGTGGTGTTTACCGCCCTCAAACACCCTCCACGGCGCATTATCGGCCACAATGCCCTCCAGCGGGATGGGAAAATTCGGCTTACTCTCCAGTGTCATCACGTCCAGTGCATGAATGTAATAACGCCCTGCCTTCAGTCCCTGCGGAGTGTTGATGGTCTGGTCGACGTATGTCTTGGTGGTGACATACCACACGCCGAGATCTGGGTCAATGACGCCCGTTGCAGTGGACCCGACGCAGTCGGCGATGTCGTTGCAGCCTTCGAGGTCGGGGCTTACAAGGAAGGGAATTGCGAGCTGGCGGGAGGCGAGGATCTCGCCGGTGGTGGCGGAGAGGCGGTAGGCGATGTTCATTTGCGAGATCACGTAGACGAATTGGCTTTGCCCGGGGGGCGTGAAGACGAGCGGCTGGGCATAGATCTCTACATTTGCGGAGTTAGGACGCACTTGAAAGCAATAGATTACGGTCAAAGCTTACGTTCGGTAAAGCCGTTGTAGTTTCCGAGGAGCTTTTGCTTCCAGATTTGATTGAAGCTGCCGGATGAGACGACATTGGGGTCGAGGTTGTGGGTGCTTTGGTAGCCACTGCGAGTGCTGTCTCCTGTAGTCCTCGGAATGTCAGTTTCGATCGATGTTTCGGTACCGGGGGGATATAACATGCCTCCGCTAGTGATTGTGTCTGTTGGATTTTTCGAAACTTTTTCTGCTGCTGTTGCTTGGATATTTATGAGTAGCAGTGCCACCGCAAGCGCTACCCATATCTTGGTAAACACCGCCATCACAGGATCAAAATTCTACGGATTGAAAATGATGCCTATAACTCCAGCAAACGTACTGTTAACCACAGCTCTATTCTACTGTATTCGAAACTTACTTACCAACAATTCCCAGACGGATATATTCCTTAAGTGTTCAACTTGGAATTGTCCTCGACGATGGGTCGAAGGATGATAGAGTTAACCCGGATTGAAAGACAAACAGCCAGCATTAAGTACCTAGCTACGAGCAGCCCTTCCCTTCCTTTCACTCCCTACGCCTCCCCCCTGTTTCCTTCAGGAGGCAAAAAAAAATGGTTCACGCCTAAAATCGTCCGATTACATGGTTTTCCGGGTACCCGCGTCCATCTAGCCCCAACCTTCTTTTTCAGCTTTAACTCTATCTCGAGAGGGGTCCAGAATCGAGATAGATGTAAGGGGCAAGGCGTGAAGAGATGGTTGTGGAGATTTGCAGGTCCATATACAGACATAAATGCAATATAGAGTGACTGCCTACTATATTGTATTCTTTGTGTCACTAGCCATTGCAGCGATATGGACTCTACTTATCAACAGTTTATAAAGTAGATATCTTTCCATGTGCGGTTGATGTGCTACTAGCTACTTACCAAGCTGCTCGGGTAATGTGATCCAAAGTAGCAGGTGTCGCGATGCGCATCGATAGATATGCCGTTTTGATGTATGTAGCATACAACTCGTTACTGTACACAGCAGGAGCTTAAATCGGTGGGGCCTAATTAAACGGGTCAATTAAATAAATTATATTGATCGATGCAGGGACTGTAACTGTACTAACCTCTTCACAACGATAAAGCAATAAGATATATATATATCTACCCTTGAACACTTATATAAATTTCAGTAGGGAAAGAAATGGATTTAATTCCTCCGCGGTCTTGTGTAACCCGTACCTGTTATCAGCAGCCATTTCGGTTCAGGCACAGTTACCGCATCCTAGAAAACATCCTTTCTGTGGAACAACCGTTAAAATCTTCGCTCTATCGTAGCACGCGTTATTCGATAGAGTTCAGCGGCACCATCCGTTTCTCCGGGGGAGGGGCTGAAAGCCAGTATCCGGGATTGTTCGCATGATATGTACCTTGGACCTCAATCCGTCGAGAGGACAATCAAGTGCCGGGGGTGTAACCAACCATTAAGTTCACATTGAGGATTTTGGTTGACTACATGTATAATTTGTCTATCTAGTTCATATTGCTGTTAGTTCTAGCCTTGATATCGAACTATAGCTAAGGCGATCACACCCGGTAAAGCCAGCAATTACTTACAAGACCGTTTGTTTGCCTCGCTCTCCCGGCACCAAGTACCTACCCATGTCACTGTCGCGTCGAGGCGTTTGGCGCAGGCACAGTCACAGCGGTGACCCCCGATATGCTCCCTATTCAAGCATGCGTCTTCCAGCCGTGCGGATTAGATCTGGAACCATTCTTTGAAACTCTCCCGATAAATTACCCTCCCGCCTACCTGCAGGCCCAGTGCATTCTTTTCGTCTAGGCTAAGGAGGTATGGATTAGGGGCCTGTGACGAACTCGGGAGTTTCAAACTGTGTTACTAACAGACAGTTTTAAACTGGTTAAAAACTGGCTTGAGGAAAGCTAGGTGTCATGGTTATGAACTAATCACTAGTGTAAACCGAATTTTTGTATGGATTAGGGTAACTCGAGGTGTAAAATCGGATTAGAAAATGAAATTTGGGGTGGATTAGGGCAATCTTGGGGTAAATTTGAAGTGGAAATCAAGCTTAGTTCATGACATCTGACAGTTAAAAACTACTGTTTATGACAGGCTAAGTTCGTGACGCTGTTTTTGACTCGAGCTCTGGGTTCGTTACGGGGCACTAGTATGGATATCGATACCGGGTACTGGCAGCTTTCCATGGCGGAAGGAAGGGAAAGGTTCTTGGCCTCGGGACTGACAATTCAGTACTCTAGATCTATCCTCTCTTAGTTGGTAGAGAATGACTATATCTGCATCTGCGGAAGCCGACTTTATAAATTATTAGCACGATATATGACTACAAAGTTCTGGATATCGGGGATTGTAGGTTTGGTTTTTGACAAGATCAGTGGGCACTGACTTTCTTAGACCCAGAGCTAAGCTAGAGAGGTATAGTCTACATCGCACACTCTCTCCGATTTCCCGCCCACAGGAGTCCCGTATCAAAACCTGAGCAGATCGGACGGGTTCTCACTCCCGTTGTTGTACCTCTAGACTAGCGCAGCGTGATGTCCCTTCCCGGGGTTTGTGCCTCTCTCTGTCAATGCAAAGATGGACGTAGGTACAGTCCACCACCATGGTAACTGAACCGACCGTTCCGGCCCTGCATATAGCTACATATCAATTAGCTGGTTAAAAGGAAATAGACTGATTACTCTCAAATGGTTTGGATCGATGGGTAAAATTAATTGAGCGAAAGGGCAAGCAGAAGGTCTGCCCACACGAGAGTAAAGGCTGATTGTGAAGACATTACTTCTCGCTGGGCACATATAGCCACATGGGCAGTTTTCGGTAATCTTTCTAGGAGTTTTATTGTGAGGCGACGTTGCTTGTTGCACATTGCACCCACCCCCACTTCAAGCTACTCTGGACGGCCAGCGGGATCGAAGCAGCTTCAAAGATATGGAAACAGTTTTCAAAGTGGAGGCACGAAAGGGAAGGACGTAGCGAGGAAGCCGAAGAAGAAAGAAGGGAATTGGGCCAGGATGGGGCACACTGAAGGATGCAAGGGACGAGGAGTAACGAGTTTTATCTTCTTTTTTCTCTTCTTTTTCTTTAGTATTTCCTTTGTTACGACGAGAGGTGGCGGAGGCAGTAGGGTAGTTCTGGGGTAGTGTGATATTGCCATAACTGTAAGGTTGCATGCAATTAATGAATTAAACAAAAAAAAAACATCACTCCCGCTAAAACATTTCACTCACGAGTTATCACTCGGCTATCGTGTCAACTTATGTCGCTGCCATATCGACGACACTTATCCGTTATCTACTTACCTACATAACTGCTCGTTGGGCCCTTTCCTGGTCATGAAAAGAATCAAGTCACTCCGTTATCTCACCCCCCCCCCCCAAACAAAACGACAACTGTTGTTATCGGGTCTCCGTGCCTTCTTCGAGGTTTGCATTATACACCTTGATGCCCAAGAACCATCTCCCCACTACTTCATCTATATAGTGATGGCCATGAGACAGGATGTCTCGAGCCATTGTTTCTAAACACGTCAATACAACTAGTATAAAGGGACAAAGAATTCTCTCGAGACAAGACTATGGTTGCTCTGAGGTCTCGAGACACACTACAAGACTTTTCCGTCGCTAATAAATGGTTGTACAGGTCTGATAATGGCCTATACGCAGTCAAATAATGCCCAAATAATATATATCTAACTTATATCAGGGATCGGAAGGACTAGGTCTTTGGGGGTCCGGAGACGCTGCGGGGTGCTTGCGGCAGCCTGGCCCATTGAAAAGCTGAATAGGGCATCACGGCCTTTTGACAAGGCCCATATATACTCACTAGATGGTCCGGGCTACGACTAAATGGGCCGGATTCTACCTGTATTTTGCCCGGGCCAGCTCAAATGGCCCTAGCAGGAGCACCGGCACAAACCAGATTACCAAAAAAACAGAGCTTGCACTGTTTCCGCAAATGTTTCTCTCAAGGAGAGCATGATTTCTTGTTCAGAGAGAGTTATGTATATATGTACGTAGTAGTAAGGGACTACGATTCTCTCGCAACACTCTCAAGACTTTTTCTTCATCGACGGCCCAAGCCAAAACGATTACAAACTTAGCCTTGTCTTGTGCCATCACTCCCATCGCCGCCGGCCCCTCATTAAGGCGGACTCAGATCCAAGCCCTCCACACTAAGCTTGAACACATCTCCTCTGGCATAATGCCCACTGAAGCCTACATCCATGTCCATCTTCCCGCGTATCACCTCCTTCTGCATGTTCCAAACATTAAATGTTAGCAGCCCCTCCTTGCCTACCATCGGACCCGCCAGCACGTCCCCCATCGGACCTATAATGGCGCTTCCACCTGATGAGACAACCGTCGGCGTCTCTTCGCTTCCCGTATTGTCGACGTATCCATCTACGTACTGTGGGAGTGTATTGGATTCCACGTACTGATTGCAGGTTAGCACGAAGCAGCGTCCTTCCATTGCGATGTGACGCATAGTGCCCATCCACGACTCTCGGGCGTCAGCAGTGGGTGCGAGGTATATTGTTACGCCCTGCGCATACAGCGATGCGCGGAGAAGTGGCATACTGGGTTTGATTGTGGTCAGAGGCCGCTCCTGCGCCAATACTTGATAGCTAGGGAACTTACTAATTCTCCCAGCAAATTGCCGCACCCAGCGTCACCTTCTCGTAGCAGAGCATTGCCTCTACAGCCTTCAATGTTTTCGGCGATCCCACCCCCCAAACCACCCTCTCCGCACCTGTCTAACACACCATCAACCGCCAGACACATCCGATTCAAGTAGAAATCACCTACCGGCATAACCTTCCTCCTCTTCCCCACCACCCCGTTCTTAGGATCCACAAACACACACGCACAATACAAGGTGCCCCCACACTTCTCCACCACCCCCACAACTAAAAACACATCCGTCTCCCTCGCCGCCTTCTCCAATCTCTCCCTCGTCCCGTCCCCCGCCCCCTCCCGATACACACCCGTCCCATCGGGACACGAGTCCCCCAGGTCCACACACTGCTGCCAATACTTCCAATATTGGTCTCTCCCGTGCTCGCTGCGCGAGCCCACTGCAACCCCGAAATTGCACGTCCGCGGATACCCGCCCAGGAAGGCCTCGGGGAAGAGGAGGAGATCTACGCCGTCGGCGGCGGCGGCCTCCTTTGTTACGCGCTCGAGGAGCTCCATGGTCTTGGCCAAGGTTTCGCGCGTGGCGTATTGCGCGACTGCGAGCTTCATTGTGCGGCGGGGGTCGTGATGTATGTGAGAGTCAGTGTCGAAGATACCGATTGTTTCTGGCTTGTACGTGATTGGGGGGTCAGGTCGGAGTCGAGGTTGTGGTTGTGGTTGTGAGTGTGTGGGGAAGCAGGGATACCCGAGGTTTGCCCCCCCCGGCTCCCCGCCCCCGCTCCCGCCGCGAGATAGATCTACATGCTGCATGCATACAGATAAGTATCTGCGCCTCTGAGTGGATTGGTCAGCTTCTGCTGGGGATCCCAACCCGAGCTAAGACCTGGACATGAAATAATACGGACCTTAAGAACAGGCGGACGATATCACTGAATTATTATACTACCTACACACAAGCTAAGTACTGGACTCGGTGAGCAACTTTCTCGATTTTTTCTACTGATGCAATATCGGGCTCTGCGTAGCATGATACCATGTATTGCGGGCCGTGGTCAAAAATAATGGGACGCAAACACTACAACGATCACCCAATCCTGCAACCAACGAACAATAATACGGAATAAAAATACACCTCATATCTCTGATACCGCCATCATCATTTATCATATAACCTCTTTATAGTTGGTCGTGGTTGAGAAATTATTAATCTGAAGCCCGTTGCGTCGTCCCATTGCTTTTGAGAACCCGCAATACGTATGTACGAGTACATACATAGTTGGAAGACACCCGGTTCGGAACAAGTCAACAACCTCGTCCGGGGCCGAGCCACACGGATGCCGAATACCGAAAGCTACAAACTTAAGCTCAGTGCTGTCTACCCGTGTCACACTTGTAACACCTCGCGTAGAAAGACTGCCTCAACCCGGGTATTTGCCGCCTGCAATTAAATGGTTGTCTCGATAGAGGCCCCACCCCCGCTTGTATCATTGTCCATCACTCGGAATCGCGTGTTTTTCGACAAAGAACTGTTCTTGATATCACGACGGGATAGCGCAGAGGCGTTTCTATGAAAACGAATATCAGTATATTTATATAGTGACAGGAGCGATCGGAGCGATTTGTCTTACGATAAGAGGAGGGTTAAAGCACTACTACTTACGGCCCGTTTAGCTGTTGTGGGGGTATCGAAACTCCGTTTTGTGCTCCGTTAGGAGAGGATAAGTGGAGCTTTTCCAAAATGGAGTTTGGATTTATTTGGGTTGCCAAACACCTGATTGTTAATGATTGTTAACGTTGGTTTTTTTGGTTGCAATGACTGCAAGAGCTGAAAAGTAGGTACCCCCTACTTTTCAGGAGCTCCGTTTCAACACCTTAACAGAGTTACAAAATTAGCTACCCGAACACAAACCTTTTTGGAAAAATGTAGGTTTGAAGAAAATGGAATGGAGTTATGTGGTTGCCATACAAATCCTCCTCTTGTAACTCCGTTTTGACTTGCAGCCAAACGGGCCCTTAGCTCAGCAACATTCTCGCCTGCAGAACCTCACCACAATAAACAGGCAAAGACCCTGATATTTTTATCACCGCCACCGAGCGCACGCGCATGCAAATACATAGGCCAGAGGAGCAAAATATGATTGCGCCCGGGCTCGAACCGGGGACCACTTGCGTGTGAGGCAAGTGTGATAACCAACTACACCACGCAACCAATGAGATATTGTTGAGGCCGTTTATTGCATATCTGAATGTTTGCTGGGATCTACGGGTTACGTAAAGTGCAGGGAGTGATGGGGATTATGTAAGGCGCGCAGGGTTCGACATGGGTGGAGCGAGAGGTCTCGGGCGAGAGTCATGGGGAAATAGAGTATTACGATGGGTCTAGAGTAGTGGTGTTTGAGATGTGGAGGGTAATGTGGCTAATCGTAGGTCTACGAGAAGGTTTTGAAGAGTGAGATGTAAAATATACTGTTCCAAGGTCGAGTCTCTTCAATGACCAGAGGTGTGCGCACGATAAAAGTGGACTCGAATCTCTTGCAATTGTATTTAGATAAAAATCGCAAGATGTATATCCTACATATCAAGGACAAAATATATGATAGCACGGTATACAGAGGATATTACACAGAGTACCCCCCCCCCCCCCGCTCTCTCCCACTTGATCTTCTATCAGCACTACAGAACTATTTCATTATCCGTTTTGTAGTTTCTAGAATTCTATGTCAAAATCTACAGCATTGTGTGTCTATCCTTAGCCCTGAATCTCACACCCACATAAATAAGCGGTTTTAATAGGACTCATGGCTGGCCTCTTCTCAGTGTTGAGATTTCTGGTCCGGTGAAGGTTGGGGGAGGAAGGATTTGGTCTGTTCCTGCTGTTCACCGCCTTTGTCCGAAGAAACGGCGTGGTGGTTGATATCATATAAATGGTTGAGTAAGTGGTAATATAGACCGCTACATGTAGGTATGTACTTGTATGTACGACGCCTTTTTCTCTGATTTAGCACCGCGGGCCCTGAATATGGACTATGTAGTTAACTTTTAGTAGTCTTATGTTGTACTAGTTCTTTGTTGCTATGTGGACTTCTAGCGGAGGTCGTCGTACAGCGGCGAGGCATTTTTTTTCCCCACAGCACATCAACTTTTAAAGATGCACGCACTTGCAGTGATATTGTGCCTTGCGTGAAGTACATGTTCTAGGTGTGTAAAAATATACTTTTCTATATGTTCCGATCAATTCTACAGGAACTGTGAAAGTTCTTGCGGGAAGTCTTGGCAGATTTTAACTAAAATCACAAATCATGCCCGTGCTGGGCCACCTAGCTCTTTTCTTAACTGTTCCCTAGGCGTAGAATTTGCAATCTGAGATACGTACTTATAGTTATACCCCCCATCTGTCCCCATGACACCAGAATATCTATCGGTGTTGTTGCAACTCTTGCAAATATCACCTTTGGTCAATTTTGGTTGCCGTATGTTGACTTGAACAAGAACTACCGTGCCGGAAAGGTTGATAAAATTACAACCGGGTCAATCAGAATACTCTCCACTGCGGTAGTGATACATGCAGCTTTTTTACAGTGTTCTTGCAGCATGTGAGTTAATTACTTCGTACATGTATGTATTCTCACACGATCCCGCATCACATCACTAATTATTATAACGGTGCGAATTACATCGGGCTTTTCTGTATTGTACTTCACATTTAGTATTCATTCTCAATCATTGGTAACGATTCTATGCCCCTTAATGCTGCATTGTACTGTTGTAATAATATATTCACTTAAAGTGCTTACGTACTATCACGCACGTTGGATACTTCTTAGAGCCCGTGCGAAAGTACATACATTTGTCGTACCATCTAAATACATGTCCTTAGTAATCTAAACCTTGTCCGCAAAGTACCCCCCAAAGCCGGTGTTTCTCCGACCAATCACTCATCATCTCTCTCCACCTTCATTACCCTTGCTTGTGCAGTTGCTATATATCCATATTTCACCGAGGACGGGTAGAACCGTCTCTCTAGGAGCCAGAAAGATCTCAAGATGTGCCACAAGCTGCGGTCGTGGGGATAAATAAGCCTCTCGGGGGTTTTTATGGGTCATCGCCGAGCCTTTTGAAAACCAGGCTGTGTGGGGAACCCTAACCCTGTGCATAGGCGAGTGAGGAGAGGTGATTTTGTGGATTTGGTTTGCAGTATGTACTCAATGATTCTCTTCAAAGATACTGAGCGAGTTTATTTTTGTTTAATGACTCACAGATGGGTATAGCCGATCGTGTTTAGTTACTCGAATCCATCGCTGCATTCTAAGGTATTTGTTCACGAAACGACAAACCTTTCTTGTGTCATTCGTATCGATCGGCTTAAACCTCAAGATTTACCGCATGTCAAATATTTCCAGAATTCGGGGAATTGGTCCACCGAAAGCTTGACAGCGACATTTACGTTCCTGATTACGAGGCGGGAGAAGAGGTTTCCGTTTGTGTTGTCAATTTCAAGGCATGCCCAATACATATCTGAAAGTGAATACAACCTGGGTCCGAATATCTAGTTGACATGAAATACCCGTTGGCTGACGTGACAGCATGCTGCAGAGTGAAATGATCCTGGCCAATTTGCAGCGGAAGAGAAGCCCCCAGATCCGCCGCGCTTCGGGTCAAAGTAGGCCAAGACCGGCAGGTGTTTCAAGAACAGCGTATTGCGAAATGCTTGTCGCTGAAGATGACATTTTGAGGAAGGGGTAAATTAAAGTACATGTCAGCTTCCCTGCTCGAAGCTGTACCTTCCGGAAGCTCGGCATCTTTTCGTGGGGGATTTCCATGGGTCTCTGTTTTAGCCAAGACCTCGATATTAGCACAGCAGGTACAGACATACGTACCCCGCAAAACTCTCCGCGTACGGAGAAAAGAGCTAGTAGTGAAGCTCTATTTGGCTTAGAATTACTTGCTCATATATCTGCATGATTTCTATATAGGCTCAGATTACTGATTATCGAGCTTCTCTCGGCCCTCTCGTCTACCATATTGATTACACGGGTGTGATCTTCACCCGGACTCTCCAGCAAGGGACAACAACAGAATTCGGTTTTGCAGATATTAGGTAGCCCCATGTCACATGTCGGACTATCATGGCGTGAACTCCGACCCAGGCCGCGACGCTCGAACTCTTGTTCTATATTGATGGATCTCGATCAAGGTCCCAGGTAGCATCATTTTTGTTGCCTATAATTCTGAAACTAGTGGGTCCAGCTGGATCATTGGCGTAATTTCTACACAGAGGGAGAAGCTACGTATACAGAACAGCGGTTGAAACGCTCCATCGACTTCGTTGAGGGGACACTACATTCGTTCCGCTAAATATTCGGAGGACGAGTAAGCTGCAGCACAAGGTGCACAAGATTTCTTCGGGGTACGGGTGAAAAGCTTCTCGCCTGTAGTTGCACGAAAGGTAATTAAGCTCACCGCCAATGCTGCATGAGATCTTGAATCCCAGTATTTGCTATAATAAATGTGCTCACTATGGCTAGAAAACCGGAAACATGACAAAGATCGACACCAATCCCCGCACGTAGAGGATACTTTGATAGGCAGGGACATTGCACAGCGACATGACACTTGCTGCCAGGGCATGTGAAAATCTCCCCGTTTTCAGAAGGCTTGTAAGAATCTCTCGGCGACTAGGGCCGACTCTGAAGCTTTGCAGACCCAGACCCCCGGAATTTCTTCCCTCAATACTTCCCCCATGGCGTTGCTTAATACCGAAAAGTGTCAAGATCTGCGTATGGCTCCTCTCCTGGCATGGTTATTTGTATCTCTTTCAGGACAACTCCAAATTCGTAATTGGGATCGGCAGGGCAATACTGTAGTTTGTCCCTGAAGTTATCAAAACTCTCTCGCTAAAAGATCCTCCGACTACCGACAGAGCCTTCCATGATGATTACAATGGCGCGATATTGCTCCATGATACCAGAATATGTCAAAGTCGATACTCCAAGTTCCAGCTATAAAGAAGCTGCAATTCCGCTGATTGAACTTTTTTCTTTTCTCTCACCATCACAACAGAGTTCTCTGTCTCGATACCTCTCACTTGATCTCGGTTTTAATCTTTTACAATGAAGTTCTCGCTCCCTCTTCTCGCGGTCTGCTTGACGCAGCTAGTTTCTGCAATTCCATCATCCATCAGCAAGCGCGCTGTTACCGGATACAGCACTGTTGCCACCACTGGTGTAAGTTTGACTCTCAGGCCTTTGAACAACTAGACACTTACACAATCGTGGTATATAGTTCGCTACCCAGAATGGTGGAACCACCGGTGGTAGTGGCGGTACTGTCACTACCGTGACTACCCTTGCCGCACTTACAGCCGCTGTCGCAGGTGACGCGAAAAAAATTGTTATTGTCTCCGGTACTCTCACCTCTACTGAGTCCGAGGGCGTTGCTGTTAAGCCTGGCTCCAACACCTCGATTCTTGGAGCTCAGGGTGCTAGTAAGTCTTCACCCACATAGTTCTGCGCAGCTGCAAAGTCAATAATTACTAATGTTTTCCAGCCCTTGTCAACATTGGAATCCGAGTTCTCAACGTGGAGAACGTTATCGTTCGTGGTCTCAAGATTCAGAAGGTTCTTGCATCCACCGATGCCATTGCCATTCAGGCCTCCTCCAATGTTTGGATCGATCACAACGATCTCTCCTCCGACATGGACCATGACAAAGACTACTACGACGGCCTGCTTGACATCACCCACGGTTGTGACTGGATCACCGTCTCCTACAACTACCTCCATGACCACTGGAAGGCATCCCTTGTTGGACACTCTGACAGCAACTCTGCTGAGGACACTGGCCATCTCACTGTTACCTACCACCACAACTACTGGAAGAACTTGAACTCCCGTGGACCTTCTTTCCGCTTCGGAACCGGCCACATCTACAACAACTACTACGACACCCTCAATGACGGAATCAACACCCGTGATGGTGCGCAGCTGTTGATTGAGAACAACGTCTTTGTCAACACCGAGGATGCGATGTAAGCTTTCCCTCTTTCCATCGTTTTTCTCGCATGAGGTATCATACTAATTTGAGTGAATAGCTACTCCACCGACGCCGGCTATGCAGTCGCCACCGGAAACGACTTGGGCATTGGCACCAACGAGGCTCTCGTTGGAACCATCACCTCGTCTAGTCTCCCCTACACTTACACTCTTGACGCCGTCAGCGCCCTCTCTGCCCTCACAACTTCGGCTGGTGCCACCGTCTGGTTCAGCTCCAGCACCGCTTAAATTTAGACTGGTTCATAGTTGAGTAGTTTGGAGGAGGGGGGTGGGGATGATGGGGGGGGGATAAAAATTGTGTTCTTGTATCGTGGCGGTAGATGTAGAAATTTAAAATTGTCATATGACTCTCGAAGTTGTTCCAACCTTGCAATGTGTGTGAGAGAATCATATGCTCTCACTCGATTTAATGGCTTGGCGCCTAGCTCCAAGACTTCTTAGTAAGGCTGCGGAATCAAGCACGAAATAGCAATGAGAAGACCAAGGGGTAAATATTGTATTGGAAATCTCCTTTCTTCGAATCTCCCGCTGGTTTTCAGAGCAAATTAGCCTTAGTTTATTCATTCCACACATATAACCTGCTGGCCATGACGTAGTTCTTTCCTTTTTTCTCTTCGTCCAGCAATGATAAAAACGAAGACCGTATATAAGTCTTACGTAAGGTTAAACTTGAAATACGCTGTTAGAATCTACTCTTACCCTAACCCGCCGTTGTGGCGCACTCTAGTTAATGCGAACGCTTAGTAATAGATAAATACGTTGTAAGTGGATGATAGATAGGATAGGTGTCCAGATGGGGCTACCTCTCGCTTACATGTAGTTTTCATCTGGCTCCTCTTTCATCGTCATCACCATCACCACAATTGAACTGTTTTGTTGTCTCAGATACCAAAAAGGATAGCAAGATAGTTGAGTCTTGGCATAACCTACTATCTAATCTTATCTTGATTTTCCTGAGGCTAGGCTTTGGATCTCGGAAAGGAAAAATCTTTGATATAAAAAAAATATCGCCTTTGGGGGGTGTACCTTAACTAAACGCCACTAGTAGAAATATCTCTTTACAGTTTTGATTACCGAAACCTCTCTCTACCGGTGATAGCTGCTCAATACTACCAGATATTAATTCTTAAATACGGGGCAGACGACCACCATATATACGCCTGAGTAAAGGATTTATTCGCAAAATTCACGACGAAGGAAGAATAATGAAAAAATAACGGCCAGGTAGAACGTAGGTATCCCATCTACCTTTAAAGATTGGAGTAAGATACATGTGTTGTTGAAGTTACAACTGACCAGCAGAGACGAAGATTGTCGTCTCAAAAACCCAAACAAATACACACATAGTTCCGTTTGCTTATACTATCAATTAATGATAGTTCTATCCAGAATTTGAAGAGCCCCGAGCTCCTGACGGAGAGATCCCTCCAAGCGCTCAACCAGTTCCTTCATCTCCCTATCTGACCTCCGCTTAAGCTTCTCTTCAAGCATGTCGAGTTTCTTCCTCCCCATAGCGATCTTCTCCCTGGTATCTTGGAGCTCATTGGTGATTCTTGTGAAGTTATTGACGATGTCTTCGGTGCAAGCGGTTACAAGGGCCAAGCTAATCTCGTTGACCTTCCCAGCACGAAACCGATCTCCGAGGTACTTCATTGTATACGCAGCGGACGCAGTGAGCTCAGCGACTCTATTCCCGTCCAGTATAAGGCGCTTAATAGAAGCTTCAAACAACTCGTCAAAATCTTCAAAAACTACGGTGATGGATCGCAAAGCTCGAGTGCCCAGGGAGATCTCGCCCTTGGAACAGGCCTTGAGAAAAATGGCGGTCCAGACGTTAAGGGTGACAGTCTGTGCGTGGGTCAAGCCATTGGAAGCGAGAAATCCAGGGTAGTATTTCTGCACAAATTCGAAAAAGGCTATTTCGAGATTGTACTGTAGAGTGTAAAGGATTGCATGTTGTGTGCTCGCAGGGATTGAAATTGGCGGCAGCGCACGGAGGTCCGGAATAACTATGGATTCAGCGTCTATTTCTCTCAAACGAGAATAGTATTCCGAGCAGGAAGTTGCAATCGTGGCACAACAAGAGGCAGACGTATCATCACTGGCTTTGGGGGTGTCTGTAAAATCGGAACGGGATTTACTGTGTACACTGCGGAATATGTTGCGAAAACAGGTACCGGTGGTGTCCTTTCCCGGAGCGATTTCCCTGGTATCGTTCAATGCAGGATAATAGTCTGCATCTTCCCTCATGGAAAAACTGCTTTGTCCAATGTGAGTACCTCGAGTGGCCCTTGTAGAAGAGTTGGATTCATCAGACCTATTAATTCTTTCGTTAGTATGGATAACTAACTAATACTAACGGACATATCGATATTTCAAGTGGAAATTACTCACGTCCCAACCGATTCCTGGTCAAACATTCCGACCTGCTGGCTCTGGTTTTGCCTCAACTTGCCTTCGGCCTCAAGCTCCTCGATATATCCCTGCGATACCATCCTCACTAGAGTCTTGGTGATAGTTTGATGATTATGATACCCGCCAGAAGGGGGTTTTACCTTGGCCTGCAGATCCGGTAAGCGATCAACAAGCCTATTGTACAGCCTCAGCTCGCCAATAAATCCTCCTTTGGCAAACCCATTATGGGATTTATCCCAAAAGGCCACTTCTTTTGCGGTTCTTTTGATCCACATCACAACCGCCAGATCACCAGGGGGTGTAGGCAGGTTTGCCTCCGAGATTACACCCTCCCCTCTTCTAGACTCTTCCTGCATTAACTCGTCGATAAATCCTTCGTCGATGAGTTGCTGAAACTCTTCGCGGACCTGCCTCATCGAGGCCGATACGTATCATCTTTGCTGTTATATTACTACAAAGAATATTATGAAGTCGGATTTGACCAATAAATCTACCGTTTCCAGGCAGGAAAGCAGTGTGGTAAGCCTTTTCGCGGATCCATTGCCTGAGATCCTGTTTGATCTAGAGAGATAAATTTTGACCGAACCTGAAATTGAGGTTGGTAGAAAGAGTCCTTGGAGGTGCAGGGTTAAAGATGGGTCTAGGGTGGCTGGATGTCTCCGGTGGACTTTCCTCGGGGAAGTAGCATCTCGACATAGTTGGAATAAAGAGAGATTCTCGTCGCCGAATACACTTATGTCGTTGAAGATTTTGATGATGTTGTTATATGGAATAGCAGTGGTCGTCTCGGGTGATGTGAGATCAACAGCGGGATGGGACGGCGCTAGTAGCGCGGGTTACATTTATGTATCAATCCCACCTACTTTCTGATTCAAGTATTCTGTAGCTGACGTATTGCTCTAAACTACATGTAGGGCTTTGATTCCGGATTGTACAACGGTACGGCCAAATCCTAATGCACTCATATTATTCTTCGTCTTAGATTCAAATATACATGAAAGAGCTACGACTATTACCATCATCTCCAGATAGCGTCTGGATAAATCTTATGCACGCTACTAATATGAGAGAAGTGGAGGTTACAGGTTTATGGCTTGTTAGAATGTAACCGATATTTGGGCTTTGGATTTCAGTATTTACCTCCGGAGCAAGATTTGCTGCAACATACTACATAGATTTCGTATTTACTAGATTTCATCAACCATATTTCTTGAAACTTGGTAATAAGACAGGCCCCCACACATCTATGCTGCAAGAGAAAACAGGGTGCATAAGCAGTGACATACATGTATTGTCTTTGTGACGGATCTGATTATAACATTCCTTTTTTGATTCTCAGTTGGTCGAACAAGAAATACGGGACTCGTTGGAATTTGAGGCGTTTGAACCACCCACGTACTGACGATAAGGAAGATAAGGAAATATTCAATATGATGGAAGAAAATCTTTCATAGAAAGGTTCTGTGCATAAAACTGGGTAAGAAAGTATTTAAGAAATGTCGCGATCACGTGAACTTTAGGTTAGGGGAAATTGCCGTTCAAGACTAGGGTTAGGGGTTGTAATGATATCTCGATAAACTTTTTTTTTTTTTGTTTGTTTATAAACTCTGACAATAGCACCTCTAGGGTAGCGAGTTCAACCCTCAGGGAGAGGACAGCTGACAGCTCTAATCAACCACCCAACACGAGTTAAGGTTTAGAACCCACGTACATACATTTATTGAAAGTACAGGTATCTCTGGGTCAAAACCTAAATGGTTTCCTAAGGTTATAAGATCAACCTGGATACAATCAGCAGAAGCGTGGCTTATTCTCCATTCATTTTAGACCTGTATTTTAAGACTCTACATCTAGTCCCCACGCTTTTGAGCCTTCACAGTGAAATCCCTACTCCCCTTTGCTGGAAATCCCGAGAAGTAGTCCATCCCCTGCTTCACATCCTCCCAAGAAGTGTTATGCAAATTCATCTGATACCTCCGAAAGATACTCCCCAAAACCAGATACAACTCGCAGAATGCAAGACTACCCTCTATCAGTCATCTACCGATCACTCGAGCTCATTTTGAATCACTTACCTCATTCCAACACACATCCTTTGGCCTCTTCCAAATGGTACGAGATACTTCTCGAGATTCTTGCTGTCGGGGGATAGCCATCTTTCGGGGTCAAACTTCTCTGGGTTGGTAAATATTGTGGGGTTGTAGTGCAGATAGAATGCCGAAGTTGAGATCACACTCTGGAGCAATGGCCGTCAGCAATATGTGTATTCGTGGTAAAATGGGCCCATACCTCATGGGGTAGAGTGTATTCATTATATTTAATCCCACCCTTCGGCGTCACTCTGGGAGTATATCCGAAGGCACCAGGAGCGAGTCGTAGACCCTCCTTCACTACCGCAACCTAGTCATGCTGTGAGTATATCTCCCCATCTTTATTTAAAGTCAAGTTGGGATCGCTAACAAGATACGGAAGTTTTTCCAACTTTGAGAGACATAATTCGTTAGGATCCGGGAATGCCTCACGGAGCTCCCTATAGAGCTTCTCTTCTACATCAGGGTTCGAGACTATGCCGAAGGCAGTCATGATGAGTGTGTACGATACTGTCTGTGTTATTTTAGTCACCGGTTTATTTGACGATAAAGGGGATGCTTTGATACCTCTGCGCCGGCGGCAAAGCATACAACACCGTTCTGGATGATATCGTCGTCCGACAACCGATCCCTTTTCATATTCTCTGGGCTCAACAAGTGGTGAAAGATGCTTGTGCCTGTCTCCCCGGACGCCTTGATGCTATCAAAGGAGCCCCTCGACATCTAGAATTCATATGATTGTCAATCCCACTCACTCGGCCGATCGGCGCTTATCAACACGTTACGTACCATCGTCAAATCCTTCAAACTTTGAATAGCTGGCAACATCCACTTCTCCACGCTCTTCGGAAGCACTGACAGCACCGCTGGCAACCATGGGAAATACTTGACCACCCAAAACCCCTTCAACCTTCGTTGTCCATCCTCAGAAAACCTCTTTCCCAGGTCCTCCATATCCAGCATCCCCAACGGAAAATTAAACGAAAAGGTCGTCGACATATCCACCGATGTTGCTCTAAGTCCATTCTGGATGTCAAACAACCGTTCCGGCTGCGTAGCTATGGCTGCATCAATCCTGCCCAAGAATTTCTTGATGGTATTTAGAAGAACTGGCTCGATCGCCAGAATGCTACGTCGCGAGAAATAATCCTTGATAGGCGCACGGCGCTTCGCATGCAACTCGTTGGTAGGCGTGCTGAAGATCGAATCGCCGAAGCCGAAGGCTTCGTATGTCACTGGGTCCTTCTCGAATTGCGATCCGGGGTAGTGGACTTTGTTATAGAAATCGGGGTCGCTAATGGAAACCTCGTTTGGCGCGATGCGAACGATTGGCCCGTACTTCTTGTGAAGATTCTCGGTATGGAAGATAAATCTACCGTCTTGGGCAAAGAGGTTGTACCAGGCTTCATAGAGCAGTGTCAAGGCGGCCAGTTTCGGCCCGGGGATGCGCGACAATGGGTGCAGGTAGAGTCGGTATATACATATGGAGGTGATATAGATCGCACATACTGTGGAAATGGCGGGTATCGGCGGCAGTGCGATTAGGGTACTGAGGAATGTCATGGAAAAGATGTCACAGGTTGTGTATGATTTTGGGAAAGAGTGGGACGGAAGGCTATTAAGTATTCTTTTCACACGAATCTTAGGGAACTAACGCATGCAGATGGCACATTATCAGAAGTGCTACATTCATACAAGGCGGATAAACCCCCGCAATTCAGACATCCCTATGCCAGCGCTTAATTACTTGGTATCGTCATTGCACTAGTACTAGCTGCAGGTATGTGGAGCAGAAGAATATGCAGTTCAGCAAACCTGGTTTGGTATCCTGGATTACCGGGGTGTCTCATTCGCCAATCTAGACAACCTCTTCAATGATATTCCCACCAAGATCGGCTGCAGCTATGTATGTAGATGCATTTAAACGAATTTGCATAACTCCCAACTACTAATTTCATGACGTTTCCGAACACGACTGCTATTGCATACCATACAAAAAAGCACCAAATCCACCCTTTTGTATGTCATGCAATATTGGTCGTGTTCGGAAACGCTATCATAGAGTAGTAAATAGGGCGGGCTTGATATCAGTGAGATAATTGGATTACCGATCCTCCACCCCACTTGGCAAGGCGTCGCGATCAACACCCACAGCCTACATATTCGTAACTACTCAAACCTCGATATCCGCATCAACAAGCGACTTTGGAAACGAATTATCCTTGTATTTAATACATCAAGGCAACAGTACCACCACCAACACCTTATCTATTGTCAGGCGTCGAATTAAATGCCAGAATACGAAGCATGCCCCACATTAATATTACTTTAACCGGAACAATGCTTTTTGATATCAACTGTGAAGAGAACGCTTAATATCAAGTGCCTGAGGATTCTTCAAGTTATCAGTATTCCAAAGGTTCCAACTATCAGAGCCACCAGCCGAATCATGGGGTTGGGCACTGTGATGCTGCGCCTGATTGCCTTTACTAATCCATTCAACGTACTAACAATCCGGATCGCCCATTTTCCCATATGAATATTGCTATACGGGAAGCTAATAGGAAGTAATAAACCTTTAGTATTAGTCCCACAATTATATATTCGGAGGACAAGGGAGTTGAAATGTATCAAGCGGTGAATTTCTTATCTCCCAGCTAAGTAACTGTACTCTAGCAGCAAGGGTTTTTTGAGTACTAACAGGAACTTTGCTATAACTTAACCTTGTAGTATATATACTGACCGGTACGTGCTGGGCATATTCAAGCCCATTCAGATCGATGCCAGTCACTCGAATATTTTCCGGTCAGCTACAACTTCATACGTTGTCTGCGCACACTCTGAGCAGCTTTATCTGATGACCAGGTATAAATATGTATCCGATCACGGCGATGTTTCACCGGGAAGCCGCTCAATATTAATAAGACTGATAACTGTTCAATTTCCGGCCCTTATTGGATAGTTTCTAGAAGTATTATAGCATACTTCTTAATGAGTGGTTGGTGTATCACCGATCACATTGGAAAACGGCAATATGATTGGAGGTATAGCTGGATGTAGCGTAGGGCAAGTCCCATGGAAACTCCAGAGAATTGGAAGGATTTAGTCCAGCATTGAACATCTGATTTACAACATTAATCGATCTTCTATTAGAATATGACGTGGTAGAATTCTCAAGTAATCTAGAAACTGATTTCTACAATCAGCCGATTTATCAAAGTTACCAAACAAACCACATAGTAATCATCAATTACGTTGAAAGCCACCAGGAATGCGCGAGCACCCGCCCTAGGTAGTGATCTGCCAGTGTGATGTAGAAATGGAAATTTGCGAAGGACATGTGGAAGATGTGAGGTGGAGGATGAATTTTAGCGGAGTGAACACATGAACACATGCAATGCTTTATCTAAAGGTGGTTGAAACTGCCTCAAGAGGTAATAACCCTAACCCATGTCAATATATCATTTCAACGTCTCCCTATCTCACCTTCAAAGGATCAAGCAAAACCTCAGCAAGCCTTACCAAGAAAGTGCACTTTGAGTTTTATTAGACAATGAGTTCTTATTCTCGCGAACAGATCATTGGTATGAATACCTACCCGCTCAAACCTTCGTACTTCATATATATTCAGCTTGAGCACTCTCTGACATGCAGGAACTCGGTCCCGAATAGAGAACTGCCAATTCCTATTCAATCAGAATGTCCGTCTCATCACCTTCTACAAGGAACTATCACGCCCCGCCTCTTCCTCGTGTGTGCTCACGTGCATGCCCTTCAGAGTGCGGGCCTATGCACTTATCATACCTGCCACGGAGAAATGCTCTGTCCACCAGCTATCCACCAACAGCATTCTTATAAGCGGTTGCATGAACCACAACACAAATATCACACACCCAACTTTGTACCCGGTACCCGCCAATATCATACAACAGGCAATAGACAACCTGGAACAACGTGTCATGGAACAACTAGGTCATTTGTTGACTTCCCCAGACCCAGAACAGGCAGAAGACTTTGAATTTATGCCAATTGAGTTACCAGTGCGTGAGGTGTTAGTAAAGGAGGAGCCGTGGCTACGGGCATGAGGCTTTCAACGCAGTGGTATGTGTAGTACTGTGAACTTCTGCCATCAATAAGGACGTTATGTTATTTCACGAGACAAGGACATGTAGTCTGTGAAGAGCTCGAATAGTTTGAATTTAGTTTTATGTTGCGGTAACTCCTGAATAATTATAAAAATATCAGCTAAAGACCAAAGTTTCTGGTCTCGAGTGACTAGAGCCGGAACGTCGTAAAAATAAGAAAAGGTACCAAAATCAGTTGCCACTCAGAGTAGTTCTATTCCTATATCAACATGAGTCCCTTGGTACAAACAAACTCAACCTCCACCGCAGTGTCACATATAATCAAGGCCATTACATGTGACCAATATTATTCCACAATGTCTCCGATATTTGCTCGAGCATGCTTCCTTTCTACTAGTAATTGTAGAAACACATGTTTATAAGTCTATCGCCGCATCAGGGTATTCTGCTCCGAGCTAGCGCTACCTCCTACCGCTCGCTGAGTATTCAATCGTTCAGATACTCATATACGGATGCCTTTTTATTTCCACCTTAGATAAATCATCCAGTTCTAATGTATCGCGTGCATGCTAAGGAATTTCATTTATCCTACACTGATGACCATATATATCTATTAATAAATTTACAGAATGATACTTGTTCATGCAACCACCCCCGCCATATCCGTCACCAGCCAAGAAGAAGGGGGGTGATCTATCATGTGTGTAACGTTATTCAACGCATAGATACATAGATTTCATATATAAATTCTCGCTTTCAATCATGATCACTCTAACAAATGGGGAATAATGGTAACTCGATGAACTAACTTCCGGATACGTGCGATTTGGCTAACTCTTGAATCTTGTATCTTATATCTTGTATCTTGCGAATGCATCAACCCTCTATCCTATCATAGAATCGTATTTATAGTGGGTTTTAAGATACTTCCCTATCATTTTCAAATGCTTCAAGGTACGGGTACGACTGCTGTTCTCATATTGACGGAAAGCCTCAGATTAATTCGTTGCTAGTCTCGAGAGGTCCTCATAAGGTCATGACGCACCGTTGGCGGGCGGATAGGTGCAGGTCACGGTTTATTGATCTCCGTTACTGGAAGTACATCCAGCTTCAGTCTCCTCTTATATGGGAACGGGTAAATTATAAAGTGAGGTTCATCATGATCAGGTTATACTAAAATTATAACTACCAAAAACGTTTTATCTCGTCTCCTTGACCATTATTTTGATTGCACGAGCAGTTCAAGCAGTTTGAAGTCACGATAGGCCAGTCCAGATCGTCCCTCGAACCTCTAAGATAATAGAGAAATGGTACGCGGCAATGGTTGGTTTTGCCGGAAATGGTGTATGGCGATATATTTCTTGGTATATTCGATGTAGGATAATACATCGAAATGATACACTTCCTGCTGATAAATTGACGCTACATTTATGTAGGCATCAATGGCAAAGCCATTCCAGTAACTGTTGTTTAGTTCAATACTCGTTGTAGAGACAGGACATAAGAGGCCAAATTTCCATCTTGCACAGAAAAGCCTACATTCCTAGGTTTTAGATCAAAGTTATTATCTTAATACATCACAAGACATCAAACGTACCAAACAGTGTTTCATTTACACCTTTTCTATAGTTCATTACTAGTATGTACCACTACCCTGAAAATGCGAAAGAGCAATATCCGTGACTGGTAACTCAGTGCCATGATATCAGTTGAATAATCGGCAGATTTGCGTGTAACAGATCGTTTTCTTACCCCCAGAAGAACTCATATTCTTTGAGAAAATGTTCCCATGATCATGATGTCATCCCGTAGGATATGGGTTCTTTGTACGAGTTGAAATGACTATCCTGCCGGAAAGCGGCCAGCAGAAACAAAGGAAGGGAAGTTCTAGCTCTATGATCAAATGCCTCCGGAAAGCATGAACAGAGAGAGGGGTTCGCCCATATTGTGTATTGTGCAGTCAGCTGATCAACACGATGGAGAATGCTATATAATGTGGTAACCACCAACGTCGAGGATTAATTCTTCCTCCTCAGTCAGTCCCATCCTACACTCAAAGGTTAATTCTCCAAAGTACTCCCTGTTTCCACGAGATATATACTATGCAATTCCCCACACTTATTCTGCTCCTTCTCACCCTCACTACTAGTACTTCACTTGCCCAAGAAAGAAGCACCGCCAGCTATGACACGATGTATGACAACCCCAATCTTCCCACCGATCAAACAGCTTGCAGCGACGGTGTAAACGGCTTGAGTAAAGCCCACCCTACTATAGGATCGATCCCACGCCACCCATTTGTTGGTGCTAGCCCTACGATTCCCGGCTGGAATTCACCCAACTGCGGAAAGTGCTATAGAATCATCTACGGGGGCAGGGCAATTATTTTCAAGGCAATCGATAGGGGAGCTAAGTTCGTCTTGAGCAAACAGGCTATGGACACTTTGACGGGTGGGATGGCGGCTACACTAGGGACTGTGTCAGTCGAATTTTTAGAAGTTTCGTGTACTTAGAGGAGGATTCATTTGGGAGGGTACGTACGTACCGTGTTTGCTTATTCGCGGGAGGCGGTCTTTTTTGCATCATGGACGTAGTTTTTTAAAGTTAGCTAGTTACAAGAACTGAGATAGCTAAAATCATGTTTACTTAACTTCGTGTTGACCCGAGTTGTTTATCAGTTGTATCTGCATGCTCTAGCGTCTATCCGAGTAGTTTCGGATGTTTTTTCGTGGGAGACCTGCAGTATGATCCATATAGGTACATATAGATGCTGCTGTGATTTCGACCCGCAAAGGACCTCTTCATAGCCATGCCTGGTGAACAGTGGCGAGACCCGGGGGAGCCGTAGTATGCTTTTACTGTACTCATACTCGATACCACTAGGTCAATAAATTAGCAACTTCATATATATCTTATTAAATGAGGTGGTAGACACGGTTATACGGCCAATGGTTATACGGCCAACGGTTAACTGCCGTAACGTTTTTCGTGATTCGTTGGCTGCAATCCAGAAAGGTATCAGCGAGAGCGTTTCTCTACTTTAGATGCTTCAGGTGCCACCTCAAGACTATATATCTCCTATTTTGTATATAGTTGGGAGATACAGGGCTGCCCGCAGAAAGTGGAATGGCCGTTTTTGGAAGATTATATGCACATAGCCTTGGTCAGTACGCGCGCCCTTTCTGCTCAAAACTTTATATATAGCACGAGATTCTCACGCATAGAGCCCATTGTCTTTTGAGTAGGGTGAAGAGTAAATGGACATTACCAGCAAAAAGAAATCAAAAGCCATTCCCAACAAATTCTGAGATGTAGAGAACTGATACCCAAGAGCAGGACACCTTATTATGTAGCAGTGTCCATGACAGTCCAGAGAAGTATGAATATATAGGGAAGGATACATTGATGGACGAGGTACAAAGCTAGCTAGGAATTATCTAGGTAAGAAGTTAACCCAGGACATACGAAGCTAGATGCTAGCTGTCATGACGTTGCATCAGCATTATAAACCCTAACCCTGGGATCCAAATCTACCCTTGAGTTCTAGTTAGCGGTATAGAGTGGTAGTTGTTGAAGATTAGTGGTATGCCTTTTTCGCTCTTCCAGTAACCGATCAGCTGATAAGACTTATTTAAAATGCTTGTATGCACATATATAGGGCTGAATCTCGACAGGGATGTACGAGTGATATATGAAGATTTCGATCCTCATTAATACATTACGGTACATCTCTTCGCGCTGGTACTTAACATATTAATAGTCAAGTCACAGTTCTAACTAGATCCTACTCAGAATGATATTTTTATCGCATCCGTGATATCAAAACCTTCTGGACGCGCTGACACAATGCCTACTAACAAGATACATATGATCCTTTTGACCCAACACAAACATGACAACCATAAACCTTTCTCCAAAGATTCTAAGTCGGCCATCTTCTCTAGACCTTCAAGTCTTTACGATTTAACTGGCTTTGCTTAATCAATTACTAATCCATCAATCAATCGGGCGGCCTCGCTCCCGCCTTAAATTTATATATCCGAGTGATGGTCCATGACGCATGTTACCATTGCTTCTTTGTCTTTGCAATAGATACCTATATTACCAAGAGCCCCCCAGACTCTCCGTAATTTCAAACAGTACGTGCTAACGTTGAAATAAGTCACCTTGATCATCTCTCTTATGTTTTCATCTTGAATAGGGACAACTGCGGGAACAAAATTTCAAGCGTTTAAGTTACATTGAAAACACCATACTATATTAAGTGCTTAAATACCGCGTTAACCAGACTTCCATCACACTCTATCACTGCACTACATCGACACATCCCCAAGACTATTACCTACAGAACATCATTCATACGCCAACTAAAATGCCGTACACCTCGCCCTTCACTCCTGCCTCCCAGGCAAACACTTCTTCTGCCACTGCAAGCCTCGAAGCTCGCCTCAAGAACTACGAAAATGCGCTAAAGTCCTCTGAGGCCGAGCTTAAGAGGATCGCGCCCCTTCTCGAGCGCAAAACAGACAGGATCACCGCCATCAACACTGCATTCAACCAGACCGGGAAAGAAGATATATGGAGGCCAGTTTATATTCCTCTTTTAAAGGAGATTGAGGCATTGGAAAAGCAGAGGGGTGAAGCGGAGAGAGGTAGGGCGAAATATGCGGCTGCTGTCAGAGCGGCACGATATAATTTGACGGCGGCGAAGGAAAGGGAGGAAGCTAAGGGGGCGGAAGCGAAGAAAGGCGAGGATAAGGAGACCAAAAAGGTTGGAGAGGGCGCTAAGAAAGATGCAAACCTGAAGGAAGATTCGGATGAGGAGATGCAAGATGTGTGAACGATCCAGGAATGCGTTGTGTACGGTCTTAGATTATGCGATAGTGGTTTAGCTAGCTCAGATATGATTCCAATAGAAAGTAGCATCAAAATCATTTCTGTGTCAATATATGCTTACTAATGCGCGAGTTCTGGTAGAGGCTAGCACTCATGTTCTATTTTATCGTATTAGGATCGAATATCGATATATACCCATCTTATTTTTTGATGATCGTATTTGAAGAAGCCCCGCAACAGACCTAGATACCACACCTTTCTCTTGAGTCCCGGAATTCAGAGTTCATTTAAAAAACACACTAATAATTGCAACTTCATGAGTTCAACCACTACCCATAATTATGTCATGTTGAAACAATAGGATCATTTAATTCCCGATCTTGAAAGAAACGGTCTTTATATCCACTTTCTCTGTAAATACACAGAAGGGCGTGAGTCACCTGATAATCTACAAGTACTATCAGTCTTGACTCCCTTCAAGCATTTCTTTGCAAGGCGCCCTCTCGACCTATTCTATGCCATTGACGACCACCTGTCAAAAATGGCCGCCATAAATAACACAATACCCACAAAAGCCCACTTACAGTACCGGTATTCGTCTTTTGCTCAAAAGCCTATACAAGATGTTTACTCAAATGTTATTCGTTTTAGTTGCCGCACTCCTCGTTCTTCCAGCAACCAGCCAGCTCTGTGCCAACGAATGTATTGCAACTCGCCGAACCGCGGTTGGTCCAGAAGAATGTCGCAAGTCAAGGGATTGGGGGTGTGTATGCCATAGCGGCGAGTTCCGGAAGAGCATCGAGTCTTGTCTGGATGAATTTTGCATTGAGGGTTGGGGTCCATGTATGTTTGATCTTCCTTCCGGTAGCCATAGGGGTACGTATATATACATATACGTATGCTAATTTTTCTCTCTGATAGCGGCCTACAATATAGCTACAGTAGATATGTGTACAAAGGACATTTTTGAGCCCAGCAAAGAGGAGTCAATAATAGCCATAACAATATCTATGGTAAATGAATCACCACCAAAATCATCACCATCAATATCATCACCGACATCACCGCCATCACCATTAGCATCATTATCATCATCATCGACACAGTCACCATTACCACCACCACCCCCACCACCACCTACTCCCCCTCCTCCTCCCCCACCGCCGCCGCCGTCCCGGAGAACTACTACTACCACCATAACCATAACCACGCAGCTCCCATCATTACCACGACGCCCACCATCTACTATTTCTACTACATTATCACACTCTTCATCTTCAACCACCACTGATATTGCACCACCACGACGCCCCGCATCTCCGTTTTCTGCTATTTTACCACAGACCTCTTCAACCACTACTGGTACCGCACCACCGCCTCGCTCCCCGCCGTCTGAATCGTCGAGCCCACCACCGCCGCCACGGCCCAATCTATCGAGCCCACCACCGCCATCGCCCAGTCCATCAAGTCTACCACTTCCACAGAGTGACACTACTAGCTATAGTAATATTATAGCACCACCGGCGCCCTCTTCTCAATCGTTTCAAGGTATCTTTGCCCCTTCGTCCCTTCCATGAAAATTATCTCTAATACATCTGCATCCCCTTCCGGAGCACCCGGACAAGCAACAACTGCAAAGTCTGCTCGTGTTACAACAACATCTATGATTGTCTTTTTAGTACTTGCTTTATCTGTTCTTGTAACTATAATTTTTATTGTTTTTTAAGCTAAGTCTTGCCTCATAGTTTTGAGCGCTTCAGATCCTATTTCAACTGGTCCTCCTTCCTCAGCCATCGCCTCTACGAACGAGAAGTCCCGAACTCTAAGCCCAACACAATCCGAAATATGGCCAGTGGAGACGGGTACTCATGATCACGCACTTCCAAGGGTTGGAGTGGAAGTTGATTCTGGCGCCAGAATGATTGGCGTTACTTGGGGTTACTTGATCCTTGGTGTCCTTTACTTCTTCCAGTAATATGCCATCTGTATGACATTGTTGGCTCGTTGATGGTAATGAGGGCGAACTGAACATCAAGCAGTCTTTCAGTAGATTGAACTTGCGGAAATCTGATCAATGTGGTTTCCGTAGACTTGTTAGGCGGTGTAGATAGAGGCGCATGCAAGCAACCCAATTCTTTTTTTTTTTTTTTCTAAGAAAAAATGTATAAAAAAAGATAAACGAATGCGTACCTTGGATGATTGAGTAACGAACTGTAAAGGGGTCATATACAATCTAGCAAACGTTTCTAGTATGGACCTTGTATTCATGGTGTATACCGGGGTTTCCTGACAATGTAGTTCATCTCAACCTTCTCAGCCATTGTGCCCACTAAGGGATCGGATCTTCATAGGAAACCAACATGTATCGTTAGGGGTATTCAAAGTTTAAATTTCTGTATTACTTGTCATATTCTTGATGACTAAATGTTCTTTTCTCTTAGCGCCATCAGGCTGGATAAAGAGGAGAACACTTCTCTTCTTCCTCCCTTCATTTCTGATGTTGCACTTTGCGCGTTTCTTTTACTTGTCATAAACCTTTCTTCATGCAAATCCTCTCTTCGAATCCGATTAGGCACTTCTTGCTTAACATCGACATACGACATCACATATGCATCTCATACCCTGCCGCACGATCTTGAATGATATGGTCGACATTGCTCAGGCGTTTTTTTTTTTGCTGCCTCATCCATCTCTTACATCAATGGATGATTCTGTCCTCCATCCTTCAGGATTCAATAAAGATACTGGCTTATATGTACGACCTATGGAGTCCTACTGAGTGCTGCTGGGTGAGTGAGAAACCATGCATTTAAGAAAAACACCACTCACATTTCTTTGTTATCAATGCACAGAATACATAGCTGCACTTGCTAGTTGAATCCCAACAGTGCTTCTACTCGTACCAGTTCTCGGCTCATAATTTTTTTCTTCCCCAGACCGATCGAGAACTGAATCAGGACCAGCACTTTTTGGACGGCACCTTAGCCACCTGTCACGTCACGTCACAGATCCGATTAGTAAAAAAGCCACCTTACCTAACCGGCAGCTCGACTAATAATAGGTTAGATGCTGCGCACGGACTTTCCTGATAGGCTGCTGTCTTGGCGTTGATAACGACTAGCCCTGTCCCTGTCCGTCCCCTGTCACACACCTGAAAGGGTTTAGAGAAAGCGTCATCGTACCTCCAGCGCGCCGCGGTGAAGGACGAAAGTTACATGGAACAAGAAAAAGAAGACAGTAGAAAATTGCGGGGGTTGCTTCAAAAATATCAGCTGTGTTCCTGATGTTACAGGAGAAACAGAAGAAAAGAAAAAGAAAAAAAGGAAATGGTATCTCGTCAAAAAAACAATCGCTATCCACACCACACACATCACAGCTAGCCAGCCAGCTAGCACTCATGATCAATATTAGACCTCCGATAAGGTCTAGATTACCGAACGAACCGGAAAGTAAAGAAAATAAAACCAAAACAAAGGAAATCTGAAGATAAATGAATGACTGAAATGAAACAAAATTAAAAGGAAATTTTCTAGGTATCTATGTACAACACGGGCATAAAACCATCATCCACGGTCTCTTTCTCGGTTTCGGTTTCGGTATTAATTTAGGCGTCGACCATCTTTTTGGTTTTGGTGGAGAGGGTATTGGTGGTGGTTCGCTATATGGTGTATACCTTACAGGCCGCGGCCTGGGCCTCTGTTGCTG
This sequence comes from Morchella importuna, assembly GCF_003444635.1. Taxonomy (NCBI): domain Eukaryota; kingdom Fungi; phylum Ascomycota; class Pezizomycetes; order Pezizales; family Morchellaceae; genus Morchella; species Morchella importuna. Next base: position 558,430 of record NW_025763399.1, on the reverse strand, counting down.
GAAGGAACATTTAGTCAACAGCTGGGAAGGGAAACAAATTACATGTAATCAAGCGAGGGCTCACAACTTAACAACGAAGTATATCGGCAGGTATGTATACTTACTGGTAGCGGTGGAAGTGGTTTTTCGAGATCACGTTTAACTACTCGTACCGGCGCCACCAATCGACCTGAAGAGTCCTGAGAGACTTGAGAGACCTCGGAGACATGAGAAATCTCGGAGACCTTCGAGGTTTTTCGCCTCTTGCGCTCGTCCTGGTACACGAACCAGCGCGAAAACACCATATGGATCCGCCTGCTGAATCGATATACTTGGTGGGTGCTGTATTGTATCTCCTCCGGCGGACAGTGAAAGTACTCGCAACTTTCTTTATTGCTGTGCTTTTATCGTTTTCTTTTTTGGTGCAGGGAATGTGAAGTGACAGATGGGGAAGGTCAATCTGGAAGGCAGAAAGAATAAAGGGCTGAGCTCTCGATCTTTCTTTCTCAGCTCAGGAACGGATGGAAAACAGAACAGAACAGAACAGAACAATCTGCAACGGCGGAGGTGTGGGGGGGGGAGTGGAAGCGGAAAGCAGATGATATGTCCATTAAAAATCGCCAAGACACAGCTGAAAAGAAACTACCTTAGGCCGGGGTTCCGATTTGGAGCTGATTTGACATCGGCCCGTTGCCGAGGAAAAAGCAAAATTAAACTAAAATACCTAACAGCCAGAAAGGAAGGGCTTCAAGTGCGGGGAAGGGATTATTAGGGAGCGATGTCGTTCGAGCAATATAAGACGGTCGACTCGTGTGTGAGCGCGTGCGAGCACGGGAGACGAAAAAGTGCATGCATTTGTATGATTCGATGCCCCCTGTTTATGGTGCCTTGAGTAGAGTACCTACATGCCAACCAAGTACTGGTTACCACCTGTTACATAGGCGCGCGGTTTGGGCCAACAGGAGACGGCCCGGCACGAACCGATGAAAATAACGGGACGGCGTGAAACAAAAAAGAAAACCCGAGGGGAAGGAGAGAGAGGCAACAAGAGATACCGCGAATTCGGAATCGTGAATCACCACTAAGGCCATATCTATATCAATCCTTACTTCACACCCTCTTCGAATCCACGTGTTGGTTCGCCATGGACCACCTACAGGTGAAGTACACTACATGATATAAGTTACCTAGGCTCTCGCTTCATGTTTATCCTTGCTGATTATTTAGGCATGTTAATATTTCTACACATGTAGAGATTAACTTTAATTATTTTGGACAACGCATGATTGGTGGTGGACATCCCATCAGGCTGATTTGCAATCATTGGTTAATTGTAAACTTGTAGCAACGCAAGAAGAAAAAAAAAGAGAAAGGGAAAGGAGGTACAAATAAATGTCTTAGAAGTACGCAGCAGGGCAGCAGAAGCAGAAGCAGTCAAATCAGTGAGCTCGATGCATGATATGGGGGCCGAACCGGCCAGGCCAGTGTATGATCTACCGGCCTGTGACCCCCTTCTCTGGAGTGGAGTACGAGTGTGGCAAGGACTAAGGGTTCTCGAGCTCGAATCTAATCCAGGGACCAGGATACCGCTATTCTCCTATCCGATTCATGTAGGAGTGGGGGAGTGAGGGGGGGGGGGGGGGGGGGTTAGAAAATTTGGCATAGGTAAGCTGCTACAATACGCAGATTCCAGTCCATAGCTTGCGTTGCTTGGGAGGAACGAGTGCTGCTTACGAGTCGAGTCTCTAGCTTCAACCTACCTCTACCTACCTGCTCCACAAATTGAGGGGTCGACCATTGCCAAGGCTGGGCTGAGTGATAGGGCAAGATGTATGTAAGGCATGTTGCTTTTTCGCTCGCATGATAGTCCTGACTACGAACGAATGCAGAGTAAGGAGGGGGGAGCCAATGATGGACTTGCCCCACCTACCTACCTGGGTGGAAATCATGACAGGATGCGTAAGTACCGACTTCTTCGATACATACCTAGCAGATACTTACATAGAAGACTCGTACATGCTTTTGCGTGCCGTTTGATGTGATGCGGTGGTAGGGATGCTATGCTACTTACATACTGTACCATTTTTTGTCTGGGGGACCCGAGGGAGAAGGGGGCGGGGTGGTCGAGTGCTAGTTTGTGAATGGGTTTACTGATCTGCGCGCGCGTGGTCACGGGGGTTGTTCGAGATAACGAGAATGTCATACAACAACACAATACAAAAACCTTTTTTTTGTTGCTTCTTTTGAAACATTACACCACCGTGATGTTTCAGCGGGAGAAAAAATATACTGTAGAAATTACCCCCTTTGGAAGTTCGTCCGTTCTTGTGTAGATTCGCGATTCACCTGCATTAGTTTTAATATGTACCCCATCTCTCTTCAAACTTTTTCTTTTCCCCATGAAACCCCCCCCCCTCTCTCCATAATCTAAATCTATTTACATATTTATCGGTACCACCCACCAGCCACCGAACCGACCGCGCGCTGCGCGCCATTCATTGGTGGAGGTAGAGGGAATGAACACTAATCAGGAACAAACCCGCCCAGACCGTAATCATCAACATCAACCCCGTCAGCACCTTCACCTCACTCACCCCAAACTCCTACATCACCACAAACAAACAAACTCTACCGGCATCCGTCACACTCAACGTCACCTCGAGATCTAGCTGTCAGATCTGCACGCGCACTTACGTCAACTTTCTGTTTTTTCACTGCGCGCATTTGCCCTGCGCACCCTGACTGCGTTGCGGCTCCATCTCACGTGGCATGTCCGCGATGCGGTGTCAATAAGGAGAGTTGTGCAGGAAACATGAGGCTCAGGAAAGTGAAGCTGTGAAAAGATTCTTGGGTTTTGGGTCGTGGAAGGGAGTTTGTGGGTGTGGAAGGGACGTACTGCGTCGGTGAGTACGGCCCGGCGGAGAGGGGGGGGGCGGGGAGTATCGGATGGGTGAATTAGGAAGAGCTGGGGGTCTGGGCTGGAAGAAGAGGATAAAAGTACGGCGATACTGTAGTTACAGAAACCGTAGTTTGTCTTGTTTCTGCGAAGGCGCGGGTATTTTTAGTTCGTGCGCGCGCCTGCGCTTGCGGAGCTTGGAGGTGGGAATTACCGTGGTAACTAGTGTGTCTTGACCAGACTTTGGAGCAGTGGCAGATCTAATAAAAAGCTTTTATATAGCGATATATCAGGGCCTCCGGTCGATCTCGCTTTGCCGATCTCGGGACAAAGCTGAGGAGTTCTGGAACACGAGCCAAGACAGGAAAAGACTAGCCTCATTCTAATTTAAGCCCGGGGGTCAGAGAGTCAAGAGATATCAATTCCATCACAGTAATATTGCTGAAAGGATGTTAACTGAAGTGAATCATTTCCTCGCTAAATGGTAGTGAATGCAGGAAAATAAAACACCTGGAAATATCGTCAGAGTGCCAAGGCCGAGTGACTGCTGATGAATCCCACACACATTATCAACCCACACGAACGAACTCCCGGAAGCCACTGCAGTAATTGTTTTTTATTTCTTTAGTATGTGAATCATACAATTGACTTACAACTCATACCCATACCCTCGATCGTTTGTTCCAACAATAGACTTGATCAACACAAACACACATCATTTTAGTTCCCCTTGACGTGTACGGTGGACCCAGCGAGAGCAGCAGCTAAAATTTTAGAGAAAAACGCGGGAGCGATTTACTCTAGGGGCCACGGTGGTGATATTTTACGTATCTAGACGCGTGGGGCGAGCTATTATTCTGCAGAGGACATGGGTGCCTAGTCGCGTCGTGGGTTCGGGGGCGCGGTGTGATGATTGTGTTTAAGAGATAGTAAAGATCTTGGTTGTAGGAAGATCGCCTAATTGGTAGGAACGAAACTTCCGACCAAGACATATGCCCTAATAATTACCCGTAACCCCCCACTCCCAGCCGTGTCGCGACGAAGGTACAGTTTGTGTATGAGGAACGCTAGAAAACGATTGTCTACATGTATCAATAAAGGTTAGCTGGTATGGTGGAAGAAGAGCTGAGATTCAGGACATACATACATGTACATACATACATGTACTCTCTACTGCAAAGCTAGTTTCTCCACTAGAACACGGGATAATTCTGGTATCTCCTTCCACTGAACCCACGCTTGCGCGGAGTTAAAGAAAAGACTTTGTGCCTTTACGAGGGCGGAGATAAAAGATGGCCACCAGGTGTGATTGGCTAGCGTAAAAATTTACCCAGGGGAGGGCATAAGGCAAAAGAGTAATAGAGTAATAGAGCGAGAAAAGTGTGGAAGCGTTGAAGGTGCGATGGAGGATTTGTTTAAATGGCCGTTTGTTTTCCAAGGATCATCCGCTGGGTATATGTACAGTAGTGGTAGATGACAACATACACATCCCAGATTGCCTCGAGAATGGGATGAACAGGGAAGATGTTATTCCTCTAATACGCCCATGCCATCTAGGTACCCTGGTATAAAACCGGGTATGCTGGATAGTGGATACGAAGCTTTGTGTACAGGCAGCATACATGCACTGAAAGTGGAGTGCGGGAGGGTGCGCTTTGGTGTAGGGATGTGAGGTGCAAATAGGCCAGAATTAGACATAAAAAGCTTCGGTGGTGGTTCTAGTCTTTACCCAAGTCTGGTAACTAGTGCCCAGCACAGTGCCGTATACGGATGCTCGAGACAGTTCAGTTCTCTGCAAAGATAAGAAACGCGATCTAGCCGTGAGAGAAATTAGACGTGATACATACAGGTAATAGTAGCGAGCAAGAGAATTGAGTGATCTCAGCGCTCTTCTCTCGTACATGCACTGCGTTCTTCGTCGAATGGGTATTGTGTTGCACTCCACGCACCTAACCACAAGCTGAACAGAGCTAATCCAAACCCCAGCACGAGAGAGAAAAAGAAAACCAGTCCAACAGTGAAAAATGCTTCCAGTTGCTCGCACATTGCTATTGTGCTCGGCGTGCAGAGATGCCGAGCTCCCACGTTAAAGCCGTACCAGGGGATAATCTGCCGAAGAGCACAAGAGACAATTCCGTTGTTGTACTGGTTGTGTAGTGGAGAAGAGCCCTTTCATCCTCCTCTTATACCTTCATTGCACACATCTGTCTTTTCCACAACTGCGGAGACCTGTTCTCTGTGTAGATTGTCCACATCGCTTACTTCACACTGACGGAGGAGCCACGTTCTCAATGGTACCGTACTCCTCGACGATCAGCATGGGGGCCATCTATTCTGCCAGACTTGAGACAGGTAGGGAAACTTAAAAAGCTGAAGGAGTCAGCCCAATCATACATGTAATCAAGAGACAGACTTAAATGTACTCCCCAATTTATGCGCCTATCTAAACATGTTGGTGCATCAAGCAAAAATTGAAAAAGGTAGGTGCAATATCACAATACACCTAACCCTACACTACCAATATTTGTATGCACAACGAATGAAACGCCCCAGCCATAAATAAATACATGTACGTACATATATGTATGTACAAAGCTCGATCGAGCGCCGTATAGGAGCGATAGCTCGATCCCCACGTGCACCTTGTACTTTGAGATCGTGCTCGTATTTGTTTTATTTTTTGTTTGAATCGAGCGGCATAATTGAAGCACGCCAAAATTAATAAAGTCACTTATCGTGATTAGTCCAAAGGGCCACATTGCATATTACACAAAGAAAACACAGCAGTGCTCTGGGGCTTGGCACCAATTATAAGCCACTACTTAGTACTCGGGGTAGATAAGTGTAGTCATGTAATATCACTCGCACATGCTGTGGCGCAGGCGTGGACAAGTGTAACGCGTTAGTGGCCAACGGACACAGTGGGAGTTGTGACGGAGGACAGGTCACAGAGGTTACGGTGTCCTCATGAGCCAGACTTGTCTCTACTTGTTTCCCTATTTTTCGTCTTCTTTCCTCTTCTATCATCGTCGGTGCATACATGAATCATTTGGAGCTCTGCTTTACTTTATCGAGCCTGAGCTCTCTTCTTAATTCCGAGATTCATATATAACTAAAATCTACAAGCTGTTTCCAGCCTTCGGCCGGTGGGGATAATGAAGTTAGAGAGGTGTACTGCCGCTGCTCTACACTGCCAAGGAGGTAATGAGATGGAGGTAAACATATATATATCAAAATCACAATCAAAACAATCCCAAATCATATAAATATATCGCAACTACCGGGCGAATAATAACAAAAAGAAACGGTAACCTCCAATATAACTACCAACATAACCTCCATAACCTTTCTTTTTAGCTGACCCACAAAAAGAAACGATCCAAAACTCAGCGAATAAAACCCTTTTAAATCCATATTGCATACTTGATATATCTATATATTTATGAGATATTGAACTCCTGGTTCACTCCAAAACGTGCACGCACCACACGTATGTACCTACTCCGGATCTTGATTAACTCTCCGAATATGCTGTCTAAATCTCGAATAGCAACCCGTCCGTGAAGCAGAACGTTAGTCATATACTCTGGATTGCGGATAAAAGCAATTATGTGCCGCAGGAACGATTGGATAAAGTGGTTTGCTTACGTGTCATTTCGCCACCATATATCAAAGCTTTCTTTCTGTTAGAATACAGCCATTCTTTACTATACGGACACACGAAGACAATCATCGCTCTTAGTCAATATGGAGGACAGAAGGCGACCATATCCCTCTTTTTGCTAGATCCTCAACCTTGATAGAAGCTAAATAATGGCCTAGAGTCGTCGGTACAACTCTACCACTCTACTTTTACGGATTCCACAGCTAATCGAGTTCAAGTCACAGGAGAAAACACATCATTATCAACGAGCTTTCTATTCCATTACCGCCGTACAACTACTTAAATACTCTATAAGACATATACTCACCCATATCCCATGACACATCACGATAATCTAATCCTACACAACTTTTGACACGCACTTCACCCTCCTAGTAAGGGCTGTTCCACACACTGGCTCCGGCGTTGGGCGAGTATCCACTAGGAGCATAGCTCCCTGGCGAGATCAGTAAACTGTTTGCTCCGCCGCCTCTCATTTGTCCCTAAAAAAGTATCTTATTAGCTATGATTCACGCAAGAATGTATAAATGGGCAGCATGCGGACTTACCGATCGAAGCCCACCAATCATTGTACTCAGACCCGACTGTCCACCACCGAGTCCTACACCGCCCAACCCACCACCGCCGCCGCCACCTCTACCATACCCCCACTCACCCTCTCCCGACCCGCCATTCCAGTTCTGTTGTTGACCGACTTGTACCATCGGCGGCATCGGGAGATTCGGCAGCTGCTGTCCCCCATGCTGGTGCTGATGCTGCTGCTGCGGCGTATGCTGCTGGCTCTGGTTGCTCTGGTGACTTTGATGGCTTTGATGACTCTGCTGGCTCTGTTGGCTCTGGCTCTGTTGGCTCTGGCTCTGCGCCATCGGCGGCGGTGCCACACCCATAAAATCGATCCTACCCCCCTTCGCACTGACGGTAGTCAGGAAGTTCTGCAGCTTCCGCAGTGTCTCCATCATCTCGCCCATCGCCTTCTCGCCCATTTCGATCTGCTCCTCGCGGGCGCGCTTGAGCGCAGCCGGAAGACGGAGGGCGAGCCCCTGGGAACATGCTTCGGCGGTTGCGGCAGGCGCGGTGACGCCGCTGTTGTGAGCGTGCTCTTCGGCAACTTGAAGGGCGGTGGTGGCTTCGCAGACGCGGATCTGTGGCGCGTTCTGGAAGTCCATGGCGAGCTTGATGAGACCGACGATCTCGCCGAGTGTTTGCACAGCGTCGACCATGGCTTGTAGGACCTCCTTGGAGATGACATAGAATGAGGAGGCGGGGGAGCTGTTGTGTTCTTGGGGAAGGCCGGGGGAGTTGATTGCGCCGGCGTTGTCGTCGAAGAAACGGCGGAAGAGTTGGGGCAAGACACTCGGGGCTGGCAAGGATATTAGTAAAGGTTTCTTAGACGGCAAAGAGTTTTGTCTGCGGAAAGACTACGATAGGGAGTGGTTGTACTTACGGAATTGGAATATCACGGCATATACACCATCGACAACGACTCGGAACCTACTCCTGAGGCCCTTCACCACCTCCCCAACGACTCTCTCAACGCCCTTCTCGTGCTCTTTTCCTCTCTTCACCGCCTCCATCTTGCCTCTCAACTGTCTCTCGCTCTCATCTAGCCAGAACCTTCTTTCCGCATCCGCAGCCCTGATCGTCTCACCCACCGACAAAAGCGGCTGCACCGAAACCTGCAAGTACCTTGCATTGCGGTCCGACACAAGGGACTGGAGAACGTGCTCATGCTCCTCCATCGTGATATGAAGCTTATTTAGGAGATCAATAGCTTCTAGGAGGAGATGATATTCAAGTGCCGTACCCTCGGTGCTGCTCTGCCGGGACGACGCGGTAAGAAGCCAGAGCTTGACCTCCTCATACCATTTCCCGCCGAGAACTTCAAGCTGACCCTTGACATCCTTGTATGCAACCTCGACGTACTCGTTCTCAAAGATGTGGTAGATCTCCGTATCAACCTCCATCTTGCGCCTCGCCTCCTCCTGCTCAAACTCGTCTCGCATGCGCTCGATATCAGCAAACGTGAATCTGCCGGTATTGTACAGCTGTGCCGTCTGCGCCTGCGTCCTCTGTCTCCGCTGGTGGCTCTCGTTCTGGAACTGGTGCAGCCGCTGGCTCGTCTGGTTTTCCAGGGCACGCCTTGCCTCGCTGAGATATGTGTCAAGGCTAGGGCTGTTCATGGCCGTATCGAGCGCAGCATACGCCATGTGCAGGAACTGGGGAATCTCGGCAGAGCTTGGCGGATCGATTCCGTTGTCGCCGTTTCCGCCACTACCCCTGTTGAAGATGCCAATGATCGCAGACAGCGGCTTTGTATCGATGGGCCGGATCTCGCGGCCGTAGTCGCCGCCAGGTCCCTTGTAGCCGACCGGAAATGGTGTCGCCCCTGGCTGGCCGATTTGCTCATTGTCGCCGCCCTTGGATTGGGCTTCACTGACTACTGTAGAGGCGTCGTCGTCGTATAGTCTTCTTCTGGCACTGGGGTCGATACGGATTGCAGGGACGCTGGGAACGGGCCTGGGCATCTGCAGCTCCAGGTCGACCTTGGGTGCATTTGCAACTTGGTCGATGGTCGGTGTCGGGCTTGGAGTCTGCTCGGATCTGAGGTCGTAGTTACCGCGGTGCTGTTGGTGCTGGTGATGCTGCTGCTGGTGGTGGTGTTGTTGTTGCTGGTACCCGTGCTGTCTGCCGCCAAATGCGTCCATTCCGGCGGCCTTGAGATCCAAGTTCTCAATCTCCGGCAATCTTGGTGGCGGAGGAAGCGGCTGCATCCCTTCATAGCCCAGACCGCCTTCCTCGCGATCCTCGTCGTCACTACTATCACGATCAAATGGATTCGAGTCTCCGCTATCCTTCTTCTTGATATTATGGCCAGGTGTCAACCCGACCTGTCTCCCTCTCTCCATCTCCTCGGCGCCGACCCACTCCTTCCACCTCCTCAACCTCTTCTCCCGGATCACCGCAAGTTGGTGTCCGAGATCCCCAGTTCCGGTCAAATGCACATTGTTTGCCTTCTCCGCAACCGCGGCATCGTCGCACAGATACAACGCAAACGTGAGCAGGCTTTGGATATGCTCCGCCGGGAGCTGTGGCAGCAGATCCTGCAGACCATGATACAACACCTCCTCATCAGACCCCACGCGGGGGGGTTGATTGCCCATCATCCTCGGCTCTGGCGTCGCGCTCTCGCTCGGATTCGTGCCCTGGTCATCGGTCTCATCATCATCCATAAAGTTCGGCGGCGAGTGCACCCGCACTCTTCTCGCCTGTTGCTGCAGGTTCTGTGCCGCCATGGTCTGCTGCTGCGACAGTAGCGGCTTCTGGAGGTTCTGCGTAAATGCCTTGAAGGGCCCGCTATCACCATCGTAGGTATTCTGCTGGTGCTGTGGCGGCGGCGGTGGTCCTGGCGGTGGTCCTTGCGGGATGCTGGGCTGGCTTCCACCGCTCGCAACCCTCTGCTGGCTGTTGTCGAACCACCCAGGCTGCGGCTGCTCCTGCTGCTGGACTGGGCGTGCAACGGCAGCAGTGGTGTCTGCCCACTGACCTCGCATCACGCTCTCCCTGGTGCTTCCAGTGTTCATACCGTTACCGATGTTTCCACCACTGTTGCTGTTGGGGCTGGTTGCAGATCCTGCGCTGCCGCCTCCGGAGAGCGGCGAGGTGACATGGTGGTTATGATTGGCACCGGGGAACCGTGGGTTAGGGTTGGACGAGTTTCCTGGAGACATCTGCTGCGACGGTGACGGTTTCGAGTAGAGGTAGTTTCCGAGTCCGACCTCTGCGGGACTCCGTTGGGAGGAGTTTGACTGCAGAGGAGGTCGTCCGTAGCCTTGTTGGGCCTTGGGAGAGATTCCGGCGGGAGGATGCGGTTGGGGCTGTGAATGGGACTGAGACTGCTGAGGTTGGGACTGAGATTGGGATTGAGGTTGAGACTGGGACTGGGACTGCGATTGGTTCTGGTTCTGGTTCTGGTTCTGGGACTGTGACTGAGGTTGGTTCTGAGACTGCGACTGCGACTGTGGGCCACTCCCGATTGTCTGCTGTGTCGGCGGCCCTGTAGTCGATGAGTACCCCAAGCCCAAGCCCTTCTTCCCTCCTCCTGCTCTCTTCTCCCCCTCACCCTCACCGACCTCCTCATCGATCCTCTTCTGCGGCCTATACTCTGTCGGAATCGGATCGTCCTCCTCCGCGCTCCCTGGCCGCTCACCCTTCCCCAGCCCACTCCCGACACTTCCTGTCCTCTTTCCGAGCGGCGGCGGACCTCCTCTCTCGTCAGAGTTCTTCTTCATATGGCTCTTCCTTCCCAAGAACCCCGTCGGCGTCCCTCCTTCACCTTCCTCCCTTGTGTCGCGCAGCTTCTTCATCAGCCCCAGCCCAATAAGGCCTCGATACCCGCCCTGCTTCAAGAACGATGGACCCATAGCCGGCGAGCCGAACTCGCTGCCGGGCGTGTCAGGCGGCGGCACACTTGGCGCTGGCGGCGGTGCAGGACCGTCGGGCAGCGGCGTGAGCAGTGGGTGTGGGTGATGGTAACTATCTCTGTCACGATCTCGCTGTTGGGTATTGAGTGGTGGTAGTTCTCTCTGCTGCTGCTCGCGCTCCCAGTCCCGCTCCTGCTGCTCCTGTTGTCTTTTTCTATCTTTCTCCTGCTCTCTGTGCGGTGATGGCTGTGCAGCCTGTGGCGGGCTGTACGGGAGGTTCCTCGCCGGCGGTCTGGAGCTGGTGCCGGAGCCGTGCGGGGAGCCGCCACTGTAGTTGACCGGCGGCGATTGGGCGGGGTTGTGCGGGCTCGATGTCGGGGCATTGTTGCTATATGCTCCTGCTCCTCCTGCATTCGGGCTCTGTGAAGCTCCAAAACTAGGCTTCCGTTCTGCGGACTGTGACTGCGATTGGGACTGCGACTGCGACTGATTCCCGCCATACTGCTGCTGCTGCTGTGCCGGACTCGACCCCGCGTGGGGCAGCGTCCCCACATTCCCGCTGCTACCGCTCCCACCACCGCCCTGCCCGCTGGGCTTACCATACATATCCCTCGTGCTCAGCGGGCTCGTATTCTTGCTCTGCTGCAACACGCTCGCTGGTAGCGGCGGCGGCTGATACCCCAGCCTCCCCCGCGGCGACGTCGACCCACTGAGAATCTGCCGCTGCAGGTGCTGCTGGTAGTTGAACGTACTCTTGATATACTGCGGCGACGCTGGCTGCTGTTGTTGCTGTTGGCGGGTACTGAATGACGGCTGTTGCTGCTGCTCCATGCCTCCTAGATTCCGCTGGTTCTCCTGCTCGCGCTCCCATTGCCTATCACGCTCTCGCTCGCGCTCATGGATCTCGCGGATCTCGCGCTCACGCTCCGTCTCTTGTCCCTGGCCTTGCCCATCACTGTAATTACCACTTTGCTGTTGCTGTTGCTGCTGCTGCGGCGGTGTAGGCCGCTGGATAACCCCCGCATCACCGCCACCACTACCACCCTGTCCGCCGGTGCCTCTGCTAGCGCTGGGGTTCCTTCTATTTGTGGCGGCCGCGGCGGCACCGCGTTCAATCACCGACCCCTCTTGTAAGCTGCGCATGCTCATGTCTGCCGGCGGCTGGTCTGGCCATCCGGCGTGCTGTGCGGGCTGGGCCTCGCGGTGGTTGCTGTATAGTGGTGGCTGCGAGGAGTTACTTGTGACGCTTGCGGGCGGGGGATAGCCCTGGTTGAAGGCGGGGGTCTGATTTGGTGCTGCCACGGGCGTGGGGGGCATGGGGAAGTGGGTGCTGGTGTGGTGGGTTGGGTATGGCGGCTGCACGGGGCTGGAGTGTGAGGGCGGGGTGGGCTTGCTGAATGTGTGGACGGGCGAGTGTGCTTGGTTTTGGTTCTGGGATTGGGGCTGGGTGGAGGAGTGCTTGGTGGGGTCTTGCTGTTGCTGGCTGCTGGTGCTGCCGTAGGAGGTTGTTCGCTGCGCTGTGCTGGGGTGGGAATAGCCGCTGTGGACGGGCGATGATTGGGCTTGCTGGTTATTACTGCTACTACTATTCTGCTGCTGCTGTGGGGGCGGCGGTGGGAGAACAGGCTTTGTGAAGTGGTGGCTCGGGCTTGAATTATTATTTATATCAGGTGGTTGAGTAAACGACAACGACCTTGCAGAGGGCGAAGCCGCAGCGGACGACTGCTGCTGCTGCTGGATGGGAATGGGCTGCGAGTATGACTTTACAGGTGAGTTTTCTGGGCTGTCTACATCGATCAGTCGCTCCGAGTGCTGGTTTGGATTATTATATCTCTGGGCCGGGGACTCGCCGCCTCCCCCGGCTCCGTTGAGGGAGCCAGCACTCCCGCTGTTATTATTACCACCTCCGCCGCCGCCGCCGCCTATGCCCTCTACGCGTTCGGCGGTGAGGTTGGGTGTGGTTGGGGCACTCGTGAAGTCTTCCTGTGGGTATTGGGGGGTGAAGTCGAAGAATGATGAGCTCGACTGCTGCTGCTGCTGCTGCTGCTGTTGCTGCTGTTGGGACGACATGATAGCTTAAGCTAGTGGGCGGGTATAGACTAAAATAACTATACAGTTCACGTGAAAGGTTAGAATCTAGGCCATTTGCGGTTGTAGGTAGGTAGGTTATGGGGGTTTTGGGCAGGTAGGTAGATGGATTACAGTGATAGATAGAAAAGAAAAACAAAAAGGACAAGCACTGTTGAATATGATGAGCGAGGACGGAGAATAATAGAAAGGTATTGTTCCGTCAGAGGGCCGGGAAAGCGGGGAAAAATCGCTCACGTACGTTTTGTTACGGAAGCTGCGGGGTGGGGATACTGTTGATTGGCCGGTTATAGGGACAAGTAGATACCTAGACGGTGAAGACAATAATAGGAGGAGATGCGTGATGAACGATGACGAAGAACGGCTAATAACACACAAGATTTTTCGTCTTCTTCGTAATAAGGATGGGGAATAAAAAAAGTAAAGTAATAGTAGGTAGACGTCAAAAAATAAAAACTCGTTAAAAAAAAAAGTGACGAGCAAGTATTATGAAGAATATGTCTCTATGTAGAAATAAAAACACACAAAAAGATATCCTTATCGTCTATGGGTAGATACGTAGAATGGCGGTACTGCTGTGGTAGTTAGGTCAGCTGAGATCCCGTTGCCTGTGACGGAAAAGGTTGTTGGATAAACTGCGGCAAGGGCGCTGGGCGCAATAAGCGAGGAGATGGGGGAAGGGAGGGAGAGAGTCAACAACGAAGCCGTTGGAGAGATGGGATGAGGAAGAGTAAAAGTGATCTGGATGGGAAAGAGGGTTCTCGGTAGATAGGTGGGGGAGGGGTCACGGACAGGAGGGGATGTCGTCGATAGCGTGACGAGGATGAGGAAGACGTTGATGATGATGATGAGGACGGGGGTAGTCGCGATGGGGGATGGGATGAGGGATGTGACAGCGTGCGTGTGCGGACGGATAGGGAATAGAAGGCTAAAAAGGACAACAAACCATACGTGATTTCAAGATTAAGCTGGGAATAGAACAAACGGAGAGGAAGGGGGAAAAAAACCCACGATAGTCCAGGACGCCTAGGTAATTGTAGGTAGTCAGATAGTAGAGCTACTACCAAGTACTACTGCTACACACTCCTCTACTACCACCGCCGGTACAGCTACTACTAGGAGTAGTGTAACTGCGCAGAAGCAATAGAATGCTCCACTAAGGATCGTAGGCAGCAGTAACGATAGAGAGTGGGCCACGCTCTTCAGCAAACAAACGACCTCTTTTTGCTCATGCACTTCGATGCCTTGTTAACGGCGGGCGACGGGTAGAAGCGACCACGAGATAGAGGATCAGGATCAGGATCTGTCTCGCAAACGAACAGACAGCACCCTCGAATCGTAAAAGTTCCCGGGTACTTGCAGTCAGTCAGTCCGGTTGGCGTGCTTCTAGAGCAATACCTACCCACGTAACGTACAGACAGCCAGCCTCAGTCTCAAGAACGAACCCAAACACCCAAGGGTAAGGTAAAAAGGGTAGGTATGAAGCTAAGGGGGTGATAGAAAACAAGCAACAACAGAAACAACCGGAGGAGGCCACCGCGGCGCGCGCAAAAAAAAAAAAATATTTCCCACCCACAGCGACAAGCTTCCTCCTTCTCTCTCTCCCCAGGTCAAAGGTGTGGGTGGGATGAGTTGGCAGCTCCCTGGTGGGGCGCGCTAATTAATTCCTTCATTGGCTCCCGCAGGGTGCAACCAGGTAGGCCTTGGCACAGCCCTGCAGCAAGAGCCAGTTACCCGGGTGTCTGTGCACCGGATTCATCGTCTGGCTGGCTTGTGCAGCAACAGAGGAAGACGAATCGTTAAGCGCTGGGATGTCCTTGGCAGAAAACTAGAGTTAAATTATCAATAACCACGAATAAAGTAGATGGTAAATAACTCACAAGTAAAGTCTAACACAATCCATGTGCAAAGAGAACAGGTTCAATCAATCGATCGGTCAACTGTTCGCGCGCATCACGTGCAACACGCGGCCATTGTGTTTATAGCGTGACACTTGAAACAATCATGCGTCTACTCGTTTGCATACAGATTTCCCTCTTTCCTACGGAAGAAAAAGCCGAAACAGCAGGAACCCGCGCGTCCTGTCAGTGACCATGAGTATGAGGCTCAACTACTAGGGTCCATGCCAAGAAGTATCACACCCGAGTGAGAACCTGTGCACCAGTGCCCCGACACCATTGAGCGGCAGGATCCTCGTGGACCAAGATGACTCTGTAAGTGTTAGATTCGTTGAAGGTCGGATGAATGAAAGATTAAAGGGGTTTGTGACTGCTTTATATAGGAAATCCTTCGTAAGCCACGACACCTGTTATCTGTTGTCACGCTTGTAATTGATTCGTACGTGTTCTTCGCTCATGTGTCCTCTCTTTTTTTTTTCCCCCCCCTAACTCATGTAGTTTTATTGGTTCGAGGTACAAAACTCTGCATGCAGTCATAGACTATGGCATAAAAGCACCTCTCCCCGACCTGTTGAACAGAAACACAACCCCAGAGAAACATAGACGAAGGAAAAAATTGACAGCGAACTACTTGAAATACGAAGGAGAGATGACAATCACTGGCGGCCCGTATTTCCGACATAAGAAATCATCCTCCATGGTTTTGGTAACCGGTTGCCCGTAGGAGGGACTTTTACTGTATGCGTGGTTTCGCCATAGGGCGAGGTCTGTTGCTCATGTGTCCTCTCGAATAGGTATATTCTATAATTTCCAGGCTTTTCTAGATCTGTTATCATGCCATCTGGAAGCATCCTTCCATCAGGAATACACCAATATCAGCGACATTGTAAAGTCGGTCATCGCCGTATATGAAGGCGGTCGTATCATGAGAGCCTATTAGCAGGGTTTTCATGAGTTATGAGCTACATCCCGGGGACACGAAAACCACTTGCCATAAAATAGCGAAGGAGTGTACTAGACAACAAGAATCCATAATCAAACCCGGGACTATGGATCATTCCAATCAGCACTGTGTATCAAAGCACCTGCATGAAATTGTACGTACTTTTAATCCTGCTCACTCAGTTATCGTTCCCCGTCCTAAGAACTCATGATCAATATAGAATCATATCCAGTCCCAAGAGTCCGACGTTTTCCCTCCGGTGGCCGAAAGCTTAGTCGTCCTACTATCGGCAATGCTCGCATACGGAGTGCCACCAAGCACAAAAGCCCTACACCACATCAGGCCTCCCTGTATTGTATTTGCTTACCAGCAAAATAACCAGAATTCCAACCAACAGAAACACAGATAAGTTGTACGAGCGAACGGCGGCTCCACTTCATACAAATTATCCTTATCTTGAGCAACTGCAATTTTTGTTCATTTGCTGGTAAGCAAATAGACCCCCCCCCCCCACTCAGACCCCGCTTGCCCAAGCCCAAACCCACACCTTCATCACGCCACTGCTTAACCAAGAACACCCAAGCCTACTCCAATCAATCCCAGACGCACGCATAGCGATCTTCCAGCGCCAAGAATTAGTACTGCAAACACCTCCATTCTCCCGGGTGATTGCAGCCTAGAAACAACCTTGCATTAGCGGAGAAAGACGGATTATTGGTTTACTGGAAAAAGTTGACTTTGGCACTTTCCTCACCTGTCATAGTTATGCGGATGGCGTTTGCCATGTCGTGTGAGCTGGGGCTATACCCATGAGAATGCTGTGCTTGTGTTGCTGGTTATGTGTGTATCGTAGAACGGCGAGGACGATCGATCCGAATACGGGGTTATCTGTCCATAGATATCCTAGATCCACAGCCTCAGACGATCAGGCTTCCAGAAGCTGGAGGCTTCGCCTCCATGTATGTAGGACCAGCTGGCCAGACGGTATCCTTTTGCTCTCCCGGAGTCCTGGTCCGCATTTTAGTCGCGATCAAAAGCTGAATCCTAGAATACAATCACCTCCAAAAAGAACGGTGCTTTGTTGTGTGAGAATGATGCAATCCACAGCACGAGCAGATCCAAGATCGATGTCGAGGTTGACATTAAGACAGCGGCTAGCCTAGTCCCAGAGCGGGTAAGTAGCCAGCCCAGAATCAAAAGCACACACATGTACATGTATGTAACGGCCCGCCGCCAGTCTAATTCCGAATCGAACCCAACGGCCCCGGAATTCGAATCGAATCGTAGCGCTAGCTACAAATCAATATATGACATGTAGAGTAGCACAAGGCACAGAAAGGTAGTACATATATCAGACCAGAGCCTCGCTCACTCGCACCACCAATGGCAACTTCGAACTCCCCCAACTTCAAGCTACAGAGCTAGCTAGCCCACCACCACCACCACCACCATCGGACACCCCGAGAAAACAAACCATTCACGGCGATCCCGCAACGCAGTGCATATCTTCCCGGCGAGCGAATCGAAACATGCATAGCCCGCCAGCCCATATCGGTATCGTGTGTCAAACCCGCCGAACTCCTGCCGGACTGATCATTGGCGACACTAGATCATCATCCAATAGCCGTCCAATACAGAGGGCTCAAATCTGCCTTTCCTGAAATCAATCCATATTCCTGATCAATAATCGGCTTGGTGGCCTTGTTACTGTGGGGTTTAAAGCGGGCTGTTTCTCCCTCCGCTTTTTGGGAGAGAGGTCAAGGAGCTATAAACTAGCTGTTTGCGAAACCCAATCTCTCACTCACTCATAAATTAAATATCGTTCAGAAAGCGCCCCGATTTCAAAATGCCGAACAGAATCACTGGCAAGAGGGTTGGTTACCCTCTAGATCTACCCAGAGATGATTTAATTCCCATAAGATTCCCCAACTAACTCGCGACAGGTGGTAGTCATCATCAAACCTCGAGTCACCGAGAAGAAGACCCCCGTACACAAGCTCTATCCACCCCCATTCTATACCTCCTGCATACATTATAGTGCTCAACTCACTGACTTGGAATTAAATACCACATAGGCACTAGTAGTCCCCAAGAATGGCCCGCGTCCGTCAGTGAAGGTTACAGAGAGGCCGGCCCACTTTAGGCCAAATACTGGAAACAAGGTATGATGCAGCAAGTGTAGGCAGGAAGGAAGGAAGGTGGGATTTGGATCTTGTAGTTTTCTATCATGCAAACAAAATCGATCGATCATTGAAACTTGTGAGCATCTCCATATATATACAGTGCCAAAATTAAAGACCGAGCTGCTTTGGGAGGCTGTAATACTCAGGCTTGTGATACATACATACAATAAACACTGTATTCTTTCCTAAGCCAAAATAGTACAACTATGGCAGTTTCTGGAATGAATTTGAATGGCTCATTGGTATTTGTGAATAGACTGCCAGCCCCATATATCTGTGATTGGATAAGCCTATCCCCACTAACAGCCCCAGGGAAATTTAAGGTAAATAGTTCATCGCTAATAACTAACAAGGATGTAGCTCAACCTCCAGCAACCTTAACGACCCCCGAACCACATCGATGACCCCCCGGAACCTCCAATACGCCCGGAAATTGACAGATGAGATTCAAATCTACATCAAAGGGTTTTGGCTACACGGTTTGGATAGAAACTTCAAAATATAGGGAATTCAGGAGTTAAATATAATATACCTGTCCAAAATACTGAGTTTTTGTACCTACCTATTACAAATGCTCGCCCATAGATCGGGCTAGTCCCAGATGTATGGCGGAAAGGTGTTCCCGATCGCGACCGCCCAAAGCACATTGAAGTGAAGATCAGTACAGCAGTATCTTATGTCATACTGCAGTGTGTCGTGGCCTGCATTTGATTGATTGTTTTTTTACTCCAGTTACCTTATACATAGTTCTTATTTAAAGACTTCAAGACTCGCAAGGCTTTAATATATCATTTGAAAGCGATTGTAAATACTTATTCCTAAAGATCTAGGGTACGGCGAGGTGGTTTCTATAATGATACCCTTATTCGAAGAGTTGATTACACCAAAAGACCAGCATTCTTATAGTAAGAATGCTGCATTCTGGTGAAGAATATACTCTCTATATACCAGTGGTTATGTTTCTAACAATATATACATGTATTTCTCTAGCGGATCCGCGGAGTCATGATCATCAAACACCAGGAAGGCTACAGTCACCTCTCCGTCCTGTAAACAGTCCCTTTTTGGTACTGTAGGCCTATTGTTTCTGTAACTTTCCTAACACGTACATCAACTCAACTACACCGAATAATTGTGTCTCACTCTCAACTTACATAAGTATACGTACGTAGTATAAATGGCAATGGTTTCTCAACTGCTACCCAAAACTTGTGCACTTAGCTCCTCTACGTCTCATAATTTCATAACGTGTCTAAACACGACTGGGTCTTCACACCGTCAAGAACTAAGAGACTCAGGTATGTATGATTTGGCTCCAATCGTATCAGAACCTGAAACGAAAAATCCTGCGCATGCCGCCCTGCGCATATATGGTGCAGACCCCCCCACTGCATATTTGAGCCTCGCCCCACCTTTATTTAAAGGCCATGCTCCCCCGAGCTCCATGGATCCAACAAACATATTGTGTCACCAGCTACAAAATACTAGTTAACAGCATACTTAGCTATACCAACAAACACAAAATGAACACCATGGCCATTATTCCCCGTCTCTTACTCATGACTGCCAGTACCCTCCCCTCCCGGTCCCGTTTCTACCCTGGGATAACTCGGAATATCGGTGCTTCTCGTACCCACGCAAACGCCTTCGGCACTCGTGGGACCGCGTTTGTAGTGACGCGCGAGCTGGCGCATAAGGTCGCTGTACATGTATGTGTTGTGTCACGTTTGTAGGTAGGGTTGTGCTGATTGAAACAAAGCCGACAGCGCTCCGATATATGTCACACGAATCGGTGCCGACGGCGGCCCCGCACCGATGCACGTTATTTAATTTATACCCGCTCATGGACTTCCTAAGATAGAGACATCACCGCAGCCAGTATTAGAGACTACGATGTTGGTGAAGCAGCCAACTGCAGTGACCATTAGGGTTGATACTAGTGTAGGTATTCCGAGGCTGGTGGTATCTATGGCCCCGGTGAAGAAGACGCTCAAAGAGGAAAGTAATGGGATTTTCGGTGAGATGAGGAAGGTTTTTTGGCATGTTTTGTTGGCGGTCGATGACGGCAGGCACCGGTTGGGGTTTTCATATGTATTTTTTTATATATATAAGACTGTTGATAGACTTGCAATTGTATATGATCTTCTGCAAAATTAATCTTATTGCCTTTTGCTTTAACTTGTGTCCGGGGAGAGCTCAAAATCGGCAATTAAGCATGCCTTCTCGTCTCCGAATAAGGCTCTTTTAAGACATTTCCTAGCATCTATTTAATAGGTTACGAAATGGGTAATAATTAGTTGGGACGAAAGACAAGGCCTTGTGGGTTAGGGCTAGGAACTTATCAGATTTCATGTACCTATTAACCAATAAGCTCCTCACTCTGTCCGTATCCCCCCACCTCGCAACGCGACGTTCAACCACCAAGATTATCATCTGAATACCAGATAATCAGCCGTAAACGACTGTCTCCTTTTAGATGAGGGTAGGCAGGGATCCGTGAATATTGTAGTAGGTATGTACCCGTGACTTTCTTAGCGGCAGCTCAAGTAATAATCGTATCCAGCCTCAGCTTACCTATGTCGTGCGGTACCGGAATGTGGTTTTCCTGTCACACAGTGCAGCTCCTATTGCTACCCCAGTCGGAAATGCCACCCTCCGCATACTGACCACACTCCCCAGACCCCACTGCATATTTAAGCCTCACCCCACCTCCCTTTAACTGTCATATGTCCCGAAGCTCCCACATGTCTCGTCTGCGCCAGATTACTAGTCAATTAGCTCGCTCCCTAAAATGAGTATAATAGCCCCCCGCCTCCTCCTCATATCCACCAACACCGTCCGTTCCCATCTCGGCGCGCGGATCACCCGGACCCAAACTTCCCGCGACCACGCCAGCTACCTCGATGTGCCCGCCGGCGTCCGCGGGCTCGCGTTTGTCACGAAGCGCGAAGTAGGGCATCGGGCCACTGTAGGTGCCACTCCACGTATAGTAATAGTAAGATTGTGCTGAATCGAATCGAATCGAATAAAGCCGATAGTGCTCCACAACATGTCACGCACGGCGGTGCCGCTAGCGACGACACACCGACCCTCCTTCTTCATGCCCGTACCATTGCCGAAGCTGGAGACATCGCCGCGGTCAGTAGCGGGTAGTGCGATGCTAGGGCCGCGGCCAGCAGTGATTCGGGTTGATACAAATATGGGGGCCACGAGGCCGGCGGTGCCTGTAGCGCCGGTGAAGAGGCCGACGTTTAAAGACGGCAGTAGTAGTGGGAAGAGTATTGGTGGGATGGGGCGGGTTTTGGGGTGTTTTGTCGGTGGTTGATGGCGGTGGGTGCTGGTTGTGCCCGAGGTTTTGTATTAATGGTTTAAGCAGACAGGTAGGGTGAATGGTTTGATACTCGGTGTGTAAGCTAGTGGGTTAGCGTAGGTGTGTAAATTTTGCATGTAGGATTGGGATGTGCGTGTAGCTAGGCCTATCTTTTATTTGAGTAGTAGTGGTAGGATAATGGACCAAACGAGGCCTGAAATGATGAGAGCAGCCTCCGATTCTACAAGACATCTCGAGACTGTTATGTCGATTCGGAGTGATGCCAGTCATTCCTAAACAACATCTTAGGTTAGTTTGCATATTTCAACCCAGCTTTCCGTTCGAAGTAGTGCAATAGTAGGGGTGGGGATAAGACGATCGTGACAGACGAGATGAGGTCTAAGCAAAATCAGTCTCGTCTCTATCGATTTTGTAGAGAGTAGCCTGAAGGAGGATGCATTAGTTAGTAAAATTTATTCAGTGCGGTATTATGCGCAGATGTAGAGATTGTGTTGTTGATTGTTCTGAATATATTAGACGGAAAAGAACTTGTGCGTGTACCTTGTGGACAACATAGGGGGGTTGTCTGCTGCTAGCTGTGGTAAGCAACAGGGACTCGGAGTTCCTTGAATTGGGGAAAGGATTGCTTGCGAAAGAAACATAGAATCGGTCGCGGAAGATATTTCTATGATGCTCTCCTATCTTGGGACATTCATATTCGAACTGCTTGTGTGCGTTGCTAATCATGGAAAATCACTCGATATCTCCAACTCCAGTCGAGAAATAAGTTTTGGCGCTGTTAGCTGCTCTTCACATCTCGATTCTTCTCGACGGACAAGAACAACTGGAATTGTAATGACGATGAACGAGAGAAGAGGTGACATTGATCGAAACTTATAGCCCTTTCGGGCCACCTGTTTCCCGCCCGCACTTTAGCTACGTTTCTCTACAACGGTAGCAAGCACCCGAACACATGGAAGATGCTATTGTCCTCGCTGTGAGGCTCCGATGGCCTAATCTAGCTCGAACCTCGCTACCCCGCGATATGTCCCTAGAATTTACATGGCGCCCTATATCTTCACGTCCCCAATACCAACACTTGATTTTCCTAAACACATGTGGTATAGTCCTACAAAGCTCTTCCAGTTCCACGGATGCTTTTATCTCCCTCATGTGTCACTTTCATCTCGAAACTCCTCTCAACTGAAATACCCCGCTCCCTGGTGACAGGCAGCTCTCCGGCCGTTGCAAGTAGCAACTTTACCTCTGCCTCTCACAGGCGCTTCGGCCATCGTCTCCAGCTTCACATCGCCTATATCACCACTTACCGTAACTCCTGCTCCCACAGCCCAGGAGCATACTATTAGGGATGGGCTGAGCCTATAAGTGCTAGTATTTAATCCATCCTAACATTTATCTAGATACTCTAATCCTATCGATATTCAAACAGCATTAATCTGGTGCGTACTTTACTCCATACAGTTGCATAGTTACAAGTCTTCTACCTCCAACCCTACCACGTCCCTCGAGCTTTCTTACCCCACCTCCAGAATTCGGTTTCTTCAAGTTTCATCTCATCTCGCTCTTCAAGCTCCTACCCCTCCGTGTCAATAATGACATCTCCTAGTTGAATAAGTCTACCGTATGACTGTGAGGAAATGATACTGCCGAGTTCGTGGTACTTTGGGGATATGTGGTCATATCTGGTCTCGAGCGTGTTGATATCTTTCGTGGAGGGTTTGGGCGAAATATTTGTACCATGAAATCAAGGGCAGAAGGAAGATCCTCTAACGCGAGGAAACTCTGCCACCACATGGCATCCCACAGTACTGTCGACATCCTTCCTTCATAAGTCCATGAAAAGACTCTCATATGTCCATGTGAGTGACGAAACATGATCCTCCTAATCACGCTAGAGGTATTATTAATTGCAGGTTACTACGCGGAGGAGATACATCGCAATCTCTAAGCATGCAAAAAATGGGTACCGATAATCTCGAGCTTTACATAATTCATAGAAGGGCGACCTGCCGCCTTTCATCCTCACCCCCCAACAACTCGCTCGAACTTCTTGAATCACACAACTCCAATCCTCCCTTCTACAAACAGCAGTGAACCTTCTATGTAACCGATACACACTTCTGGTTTCCGGGTGGGATTGCGGTGGCCATGGTGCTCTATACTCTCTACCCCACCCCACACCCGCCCCCGCCCCTACGTCTCCTACACCTATCCCGGAACATAGGACCTTCGGATCTGCAGTTGTGGAATAGTAGACAGGCCACTCCAAAATGTGCTTGTCAGGCAGCCAGCTGTTGCAGTGGGGATGGTTGGGTTTCTACTAGGCGTAGAATAGTAATGGCCCTGGGAGGCTCCGGGTCTTCCACTGTCTTGATCCAGTCCCTGCCCTGTTGGCGGGGTTGGGGTCACCCTAGGGCTTATGACAGTGTAAGAGTGACGGGTACGTTTGAAAGTGAAGTATCATGGGATTCATATTCTAGCAGCACGTGATATGGCGGTATAAATATATATGGTGATAGAGTTCTACGCCCGTTTTCTATGCGCAGCCGCTCTTCTATTAATAGCGGAGGGTTAGTGAAGTATTTTGGCGAAAGTTCTCTCCTGTGCCATGCATAGCCATCTAGGTACTAAAAGCTCACTAGGTAACTTGAACGGGATATTCAAACCCTATACACCACCTAGTCAGCACCTCCAACCCCGCTTGGTCAAGCCAAGTGTCTGGATCCGCCGTTGTTTCCGGATGTAAAGAATTGATGCCATAAAACAAAAGCGCCGTCTCTTCTGCGACGCCTCATAAGTTTTATGAATGTGATCAGTTGTTTTAGAAGTAAATGAGCCATTGCCCAAGCAAAAATAGCCTCGACTGGTACTATATGCCAAACACCTCTTCGCTCAGTTCAAGGCCAGCAAATTGGGGTCTTAAACAGGGATTTGTAGGGGAGGATGAGCAGACTTAGGTTAAATTAATGAATGTAATGAATGCAGGAATGAACACCATCAGGTAAATGCCAAGAACGAGTGATTTCTCATGAATGAATAGACAGGCTTCTAAGGCGAAATACCCATTTGGGTTCTATATCTCTATTCAATGATAAGCAGAAAATGAATACGGTCACGGTAGTATATGTTTCATCGGGACTTATAATTGGTAACGACTGATATTTTTATCTTTTTGCTAAATGCTTAAACGCCCCTGAAAAGGAAAAAAAAAACCACACAAAAGAATGTGATAAAGAAAAAATACGCCATAGTATGAGAAAGATAAAAAAAACCGTACCCATAACCAAAGGAAAAGGAACCAAAGAGAGTGATTGTATACCAAACCGGGGTAGAAGCCGCAACCAAAGAAACACCAACGCCAAGACTGAAGAGTCAGACCAGTGAGAAGACCAGCCTATCAGCCTATAGAAAACACACTTTAGCGCCATAGAAAAAAGTAAGGAACACCGCTCCCATATCTCGAAGCCCCTACCACTGCAAACAACTACACCAACCATCATCCTACTTCTTCAACAAAGTATCATGCGCAGCCTTCGCCTTGATGAACAGCTCCTCCATCCTTTCCTTCTCTCTCTCGTCTTTCCCCACCTGTCTATCCGGATGACACTTCAGCGCCATCTTCTTATACGCCGACCTAATCGCCGCCTCATCTGCACCCTCCTGGAGCCCTAATACAACCCAGTGCTTCGTCAAGTCCTTTACCGGCGGTACAGCTTCAGCCGCACCATTTGATGGATATTCATGTCTATGTCTTCCACTGCTTCCGTGGTGCTCCCGGTAGTCCCCATGGTGCTCCCGGTAGTCCCCATGGTACTCCTGGTAGTCCCCACTGTGCTCCTGGTAGTCCCCGCGCGAAGCAGATGGACGGGGATAGCTACTCTCTCCATAACCCATACCTTCGTTATATGTATGGAATGACGGCTGCTCAAAGTCATAATGAATGCCATCGGCATATGGATCGGCCTGGTAATGGGTCTCGTAGGAGGTGTATTGGTAAGTAGTGTGTGCGCTTGGAAAATCCCCATGGTGGTACCAGCCACCAGGTTGCCCGTCGGGCGTAGGATGAACGTACTCAAACCGGGCACTATAATGCGTACCCTGCTCGGCACGGCCCTGCACATGGTCGCGCTTCTGGTGCGTATCTTTGCGTGTACTACTGTCTGTCCTGGGCCTGTGGTGATCCCGTTTGCGACTCTCTCTGGCCGCTGGTCTTTCCGTCTCCACCGCATTCGAGAAGTTTCTGTTACGGTGCAGAGGGTCTTTACGAGTCTCCCTAGTACTAGGCTCGGCAGCAGCACTGTCGTCATACCAACCTCCTGGCGGGGAAGGATCAGGATGACTGGCATAATCCGATGTGTACCGGCGGTGAAGAGGTGGTGGTGGAGGTATTTGCACGCTCGCGGTGGCCCAGTTTAGTGGTGCGGCAGGATTGTCGTTATGTTCTGGTGTCCATGCATGGTGTGGCGGTGGGGGTGCTGGAACCTGTTCCGTGAAGAAGTTCATATTCCACCCGCGTTCTGAAACCCACCCCTGAAATTGGGCACCATGAGGGAGAGCGTAACCACGTGAGGCCATAGGATCGCCATCCCGATGACGGGAGGAGGAGCTGTTACGGCGGCGTGGGGCTGTTGCCTCTTCTGGACGGGCTGGAGCAGTTTCACGGCGGTGCACTTGTCTAGGCCGTTTTTGATGGGTGATGGGAACCTCCTCTTGCTGTGAATATACGACGGGCGCAACCGGGGAGCGGGCCCGGGTTTTTGAAGGAGCACGGGTTCTTGAAGGCGCCCGGTGTTTTGCGGCATGCCTCTCCACCGCCGGAGGCCGAGTTCTAGCACGGATGGCGATTGGGGGAGACTCAGCTCTAAGGTCTGACTGGTGTCGGGTGTGTTTCCTGTGGCTGTCCCCTCTTTCCCCCCTACGCCCACGGCTGTCCGCCTTTGGTGGAGGTTGGGTTTGGGGTTGGGGCTGTGTTTCCGTGCGTGGGCCACATCCTCGAAGATCTAACTCAAAATGAAAGCAGGCTTTATCTTGGTTTCTAGTCATCTTTTCGATATTCAGTGGAATCGGGAAGCAGATTTTGTTGGTTGAATAATTGAGGGTGGACGGTGATGTTGCTGGTAACTGAGGAAGACACTAGAACTTGCAAGCAGTGAAGGGGACCTTTTAAGCAGCAAGAATTACAGGTAAAGGTACACTTTCAAACTTCGTCGTAGCTAACTACCGACTTTTGTCTTTTCAAGAGTTGGTCCAGAACGGTATCCATTTGAATGCTCAACACCCCCGGGAGCCGTCTCAATTGATAGAGGCACCTGATAGGCAGTAAGGAGGTCAGCAGCTTCGTCTATCGTGTTATTTGGAAACTTCTCGCTCAACGCACCAATAGAAAGCACCCTGGGCATGGAACGACCGAGCGTGCCGGTCGAGTGACCAGCCATGAACTTGGTTCGGCAAAACGGCATTCTGACGGAACATATCCACCATGATGTACAAGACGTACATTCTATTTGACGTTCATCTGTCAGAGATGGGTGTTGTGAGCGCTGTACGAGTGGTGGCAGTTGGTGATCGCGAACTTTGCAGACTGCGTGTTCTTTTGCTTCACGATCCTAAGAGCCAAATTAGGAGGACGCGGTCGTTGTTATTGCTTTCGCTGTTGGTGCCTAGGTATGGGACGCTGGTCGAATGTTTGGCTTGAACGTAGGAGCATTTTGGACATGTCACAGGCTTTGTTCTCTAGCAAGGATGTAATTTCAGCCTTGGTTCTCCCACTTGAGTATCGCTACACACCAATAAAACGTCCACTTCTTTGTCAATCGACTGACTCACCACAAGGCAATTGTGGACCATACGGAGAAGAACATTCAAGTTGGATCCAAGGGTGACTCTTGGAAGGGAGTACGATGTAGATGTAGGTCTCAATCAGATAAGGATTCATGCTAAGATATGTAGTTGAAAGCCGAGCAGCCCGAGGAAATCACCGCAGTGTCGTGATACACAGATCAAGCTGGTGTGAAGGTCGATGTTTCCCGCCAAGGAACCGATGTCAAGATAAGATAAACACAACTAGGCTCGACTGATTTTCAGGCTTCCAGGCGTCTGGTTCGAGACATTGTGTTACCAGGGGCGTGTATAGGCTATAGCGCCTGCGTGATAAGCTTTTACCCACGCTGGCCTCGCTCAACCAACGTTCAATCAGCGACTCAACGCAGACATCTCTCCTGTCCCTCAGCATTGATCAATCGTATTGCTCAACCAGATCCTGACGCCGTGATACAGGAAACGATAGCAATGGACTGTTACTTACGATATACTTCACCAACCCCGTTCACCGCCCCCATACCGTGTCCGAGACTAACCCAATGCACGTCAAAACTAATCTTTCAATATCGTTCTGCACTTGTCTTCCAGCTGACCAGGACCGCGACCATTTTTAGCCCATGTGCGAAGTCAACTCGCTTCCTGATATCAAAATCTTTGTCTCGTACATCCTTTAACCAGTTGTGGGGTTTATGAGACATGACGATGCCAAGAATGAAGGAAGGGGTAGGTATGTAGTCGGAGGCGCGCCTACAACCTCAGTTCCTATGGCCGGTTCCAAGGGCGTACCAGGGCGAGAAGTCCATACAGGCGGACATCAGGATGAACCACCGCGGATACCCGGGGCAGGCAAACTTTAGCTGTCGCCTAGCACGCGCGCCCACCTGCAGTGTACCGTACTTTATTCCTGCCCCAAGCCGTCTGCGGTGCGCCTCAGGCGATTGAAACCTGCAACTCCTTTCTCGGTTCTCGGTGTTCCCACTCGTTTATACTCGGGTCTAGCCCTGTTTCTGTTTCTCTCTGGTTATGGAAGGATGTTGATTTAATTCCTCAACTAATTATTGCACTTATGATGAAAGTGATATATATAACACTTAAGTACCGAATGACCTGCCTCACAAGCGTCCGACCCAAAGGACATCTGCGGGCGCGCTGCGGATGCGTTTCATGCAGTAACGGGGCTGCTCCGTTTAGGAGCCTCAAATATTTGCGAGTTTGGGATTTCATGCCCAACATTATATCACCTCGGCGGACATATGTCTGGGCCATATCTACTGACCTCGAAGTCTATAGGTAGCCGAGACGGAATGTAGTACGCAGGAGGAGACCTACATATCCCACGTCGGAGCCTCATTGGGCCTCATATCATAATCAGTTTCGACGACCTTGCAAACAAAGAACCATCATCATACATTATTTATCAACTCCCAAACAGGAAACTGAACCACAGCAATGCTCAACATGCGCGGTTGTCCTTCCGCCCATATTGATCGTGCCCCTCCTCCTCTCCCGATGGGACTCGGTGGAGTGCTGATCAGCCTAGCCACCCCGCCGCGGGAGGTAGGGGGAGGTAGAGACCTTTGTACCGTGTCCCCCCACATATGACGAGAATGTAGGCGTGGGGCATGCCAAATAGATCAGTGAGAAAATGGGTGAAGTTGACAGTGAGGGTGCTTCGAGAACATGAAGCTGGCGGACAAAAAGATGGATCCTTGGACGGACTGAATGAAGCGTATGACTCCAAGTCCCACTTTCAAGGATGACAAACACAGATACGCTTGATTAGAATGAATAAAAACCATCGTCTCCCTTCCCTCTCCCGATACCTGAGTGAGCGAGAAGTTGTTCCCAGTCAGATATTGATTATATCACGGGGGCCGGGCCGGGGTAATGATTGATCAAGTAAGAATAGTATTTGTAGTGTGTGCTCCGTCCATTACCATGCACCAGTAGTACATGTACATGTAGGTATTAGCCAGTCAGTCCCCTCGATCCCATCCCAATCCCATCAATAAAACAGTAACAGTAATATACAACCCCCGACCAAAAAATGAAAAAACCAGAAGAAGACCCGATATGATTGAAATAAGAAAAGCGATGCAAAAAAAAATGAGAGATGGCAAAAAAAAAAAAAAAAAAAAAAAAGAACCGGACGCCAGCCGAATGATCAACCGAAAAAAAAGAGGAGCCGAAAGCAAGAAACGAGTACCGAACGAAACAGCAGAAACCGAGGTTTGATACGTAGGCTAGCCATGAAGAGGTGCTTGGATAAGATAAGGCTTGCGCAGCTGCGGTGAAGGTGCATGTATCGGGCTGCCGGTGGTTCCTGCATTATCGAGCGTGACGATGCATGAACATATCTGGTCGGTCTAATGCAGGGTCCAATTTCTCCACCCCACATTTCCCGTCGAACCCGCCCCATCGAAAAAAATAACGTATGCCCCCATTATTGCAACCCAGCCAGCCAGCCAACCGCAAAACCCCCCGCGCGAAGTTAACCCCTTAAACCCATGGCCAATAATCATTATCGATCCCCAACACCAACATCAACCACTTCTTCATCTTCTTCCATGATGAGCCCGGCCCGGATTAACACTCTCCGCTTTTTCCTCCTCCTGTCAAACCATAACTCATGTTAGTTACACACTGCAGTTGTGAATTGAGGGATTGGGGGGGGGGGGTGATTCTAACCTGACGACTTCTTTCTCCGGATTAATAGCAGTATCAGGATCAGTACGACGATAAATACGACCAGGGCCGCGAGGATGGTTGCAAGGAGCTTTGTCTGTTCCATTTCGTGCGTGTGTGTGTTTGTTGTAAGGTTTGGAGGTTGGGTGGGTTGCTAGTAGTAATAGTAGCTATAGGTAGGTAGAGGGCGATAGGGCGAGTGACCAGCTGAGTGAAGTCTAATAGCAATACCAAATTGCAAACCAACTCTCCTCAAAAAAAAAAAGAAAAAAAAGAAAGAAAAAAAGCAATTAAATAAATGAATGAACGAACGAACGATCGAGTGATAAAAAAAAAAAAGCGAATGACAGCCTCCCAAAAGGCAGCAAGAGAGAGAGAGAGGGTTAAAAAAGGAGGTTGTCTAGTCTATCTATCTAGAGTAGCACTCACAGCACTGGCACTGGCACTGACACTGGCAGCTTGCAAACGAGATCCAGGTACATACATGTATGTATGTAATCGAGAGGAGCGCATCCCAGATCGACAGGGGGAACCCCAGGCAAATTGCGGAGGATGGTGCGGTCCGCGGTGTGGGCTATGGCATGGGAAGGGGTGTGTTTCAACTAGCTACAAGTAGCCGTGGTGGTTGTAGTGGGGTTTACTTGTTTTTGTATGTGCGTATATTGAATTGAATTGGATATATGTAGCTCTCCATATCGCAGAAGTGGAGGAAAGCTTGTTCCGGTGGGTGGTTTTACCGGAGGATATAATAGTCGGTAAAAACGTATGTTTTCTTCTCGCTCGTTGAATCCGGGTACCTGCCTGCCTGTAAATATAGACCGACAGATAGACACACGTACTGTAGGTACGCTACTTGACAGAGCAGAGATCTGGGGCAGTGAAGAGAGGTTCGAGAGTCCGGGTTAGGGTTCGCGCACCACAGGTCAAAGAGCTGTCGTCTGTGCCCTGCCCTGCCCTGTGCCAGTGTTTTGGTTTGTCTCAACCAAACCAAACCAAACCAAACATCCAAACATTCGAGAACAAACGGGGCCTAAGCGAGTCAAGTCAGAGAAAGAAGTGAAGCAATCTGATAAGATACCTACTTAAACCTTATCTATTTCTGGGCACAATTCTTTTTCTTGGGTATGATGTAAACATGCAGACAGACGGTCGCATGTCCGAAGCCCCTGCTGAAACCGCCCTTGAAGATCTGGAGTGTTGATCTTGAGTTCTGGTAATTTGGGGTTGTTCCCTATGGAGCTCGGTGCAGTAGAGGTGTTTGTGTTGACGGCACTGGGAGGGGGAGGGACTCGGAAGCTAGCAGAATACGGAGGCTTGAAGGTTGTGTGGTTACTGTTACCGGCTTGTCAATGATCTGCTTCACCGACTCACCGACAAAGGAATATATATCGATCTAGGTAATCAGAAATCCTACCGATGAGAACCAATTTCAACCGACCAAAGCCGTGAATTTTACTTTTACCTCCCTGGTGGGCCCCTGGCGGGACGGTATGGACATATGGCCTAGAAATACAGCACAATATGGGAGCATTGAGCTTTCAGAATCTCCAAAGTTCTTATCGATGCTCTAAATGGAGCGAGAATATATGCCTCGCGATAGGCGGTAACGGTTGTGCAGCTACTGTACTTATACTATGTATCTAGTGAGTATCAATATCAGTTTAGCTTCCATAGATTTACAGTCAAGAAGAGCCTCATTTGATTTACCAAAGACCACTCATCTTCGCAATATATATACTCCACTATTCCCAACGCATATTCCCGCAGAACTAGCCATTCTTTACCCAGATGTCCCGGAAATCCATTGTATCCACACAGGCCAGATAAAGTAGTGCCAATGTCTTTCGAACTGCAGGATGTCTACCTTCGTTCAATGTTCCACATAGAAAACACACTAGTTCAGCCCTACGTCCCGTATATAAACAAGTCGAAGGCACATGTATGTATACGTACCTGCAGGCTAGTACCCCTAAGATGATACCCAAAAACCGTTGGACTAGAAGAGAAAGAAGGGATAGGTTCGGAGTGCATTTACAGACCTGACGGCTGTCACTGCGCTGCGCATGCAACCGGCCAGCGTGGTTGATCGTGATACTAGCTAGCTAGCCCCTTAGACGTTCCAATCTGATATTACAGCCATTCCCACGTGTCCGGATCGATATGACGCAAGGTACCATCTCAGACCGTAGCCACTTATGTAGTTTCCGTACAATCTGTTATAAGCTTAGTCCAGCGAGCATTTCCCGGCGCGCATATCGACCCCTTTCGCGAAACCATCCTTCGAGATTTGACAGCCTCATGAGATCTACTCCAACTTCTGCCGGAACAGCTACAGTGCATAGAGGTCGGCTATAGTTATTCGGGTGTTAAGAAACTTGACTCTTTGATATCGCGTTTTATGTGCTGTATATAGTGGACGTTTACTTTCAGTTGTGGCATTTCTAAATATACGCCCCCTAATAGTCTTCTCCCCTGAGGGAGGCCTTGTTCAATTGACATGACTACATAAACAGGAATCCGATAAGAATCAAAAAGACTTCGGCCTGATGGAGAGCTAATCTAGTGTAGTGTTTGTTCTAGTCCTACATGATGGGGCTACAAACTGGGGGGTTATGATAGTTGGTCTACCGGAGATCGCTTATCATTGGTTAAGACTTCTTATTGAATTCCTGTCAATTGGTGTCCCAACCACAACTCAAAGTAATTGGACGTTCGTTTCTAATAACCATATCAGCTTATTGTCACTTTTTGCCCTTGAAATAGCTAGCACTTCAAAAGAAAAGCTTAATACCTGGTCGTAATAGTGTTTTTTCATTATCAGTTGCTCGAACTCTCAACACTCCCTTTCCGACAAAGAAAAAAACAACCATACATCTCTAAATGTATCGTCCCCCATAGCCGTCCTCAAACTCATAGCGTGCAATCGCTTCTGCAATCCCGGCAATCTCTCTCTTCCGCTGAATCGCCTCTTTCAGCAGCTCTGCCGCCTTCTGCTCCTCCGTCTTCGGTGCCTCCGGTCTCCTCTTCACCTCCGGCCGTGCTGGTCCTGCCGGCGCCTTCTCACGCGTCGCCTTCTCGCGCGCCGCCTTCTCACGCGCCTTTTTCAGAAAGGCCTCCACGGTGGCCACGTTCTTCTTAAGCGCTTCCAGTCGCATCAGATGGACCTTGATCTCGCTCTCGCCCGCGACGATCTCCCTCGCTAATCGCTCCTCGAGCTCCTGCTGCTGCGATACACGCGCCTGGTACCTGCCCACTGTGAGCCGCGTGAGCGTCACCCGCAGTTTGACGCATCGGAGGTTGATGTTGGTTCGCTTTGTGGAGAGCGTTGTCAACGCGGCTTCGAGCGTTGCGATATTTGAAGAGGCATCTGCTTGCACGTAGTCTTCTTTCGCCAGCAGCGCGGAGGTCATGGTGAGTCTGTCAATTGGGGTAGCCATGGTGGATGTGTAGGTAGGTACGTTGTTGAATACGTGGTGGTTATCGTTAATCCTGGTTGATCGTTGTGAGTATGTAGATCGAGCAGAGGTAAGACTGTATGTAGGGAGGTGCGTGGTAGGCTCGAGTGTTGCAGTGGTCCCATACATACTCCAGACTATGGGCAGTTAATATACTGGTGTAAAAACATTTCAAGCCGCCTGCTCAGCGGATTTTTGAACAACCCAATGCTCCTTATATTATCGATTCGCCGCTCTTGAAACCAAAGTAATCAGAGGGGCCTGTACATATAATAACTCAGTACTCGAGATTGCTTAATTGAACACACAACAAGTACCTACACGTGGGGTTTCAAGACACTGTTATCGGTAAAGTATGTAGCTGTGCACTACAACAGCCGATTGCACCTACCGGCCGGGGTTGAACCCCTGTTCTCTCTCTCGGGGAAATTCATCGGTTCCCCAAACTCAGCGCATCTCTTTCAAGTTTGTACCGATCGGAATTGTTGGATTCCTATTGTTTAATTTAGCATATTCGATCAAAAACGATTCTGATCTTAAGATCATTCTTGGGGGATCCCTTCTCGCAGGAGCTCTGGGGGTGTTTCCAGGATCCTTGTTCGCTTATTAATAACCGAGATGCAGGGGAGACCGGGCTACTTCAGTCCTGCAGTTTTGGCGAGAAGCTGGGGATCGATTCCAAGCTAGAGGTATGATAATAAACGCAATCTCTACATGATGTATCTGCCCTCTTTGAAAATCGAACTTTGGAGGCAAGGCTTTTACCTTACTGAACATCCTTTACCATCTGTAAGAAAAGATTAGAGTAGAAGCGAATATGTCGCAACTCGTACGTACTTTAGTTATCGGACGCCATTTCAAGACCTCTCGAGTCTCATCGTATTTAAATTCGTTTATGGTGGATCGGTACCAGATGTGGTCTATAGGCCATCGTAATCGCGCTCCATAACCGGGTGCGGTCATGGTGTTGTAGGGGTCGAGCTTCACACCACTTCAATGTAACAGTATCTCGCTGGCCCTGACAGCGGTAAAATTGAGTCAAAGGTGGGGTATATCAGTTGTTGTGTCCCTGGAGCTAGTTGAAGAACGCGCTGAATTGGTGTGTCAAGCTTTAAAACATCTGTGGGTTGGACATAGAGTGATAATCCATGACTAAATAGTACTAGTACGACAGAAGCGCCTATGATACCAACATCTTATTTCACAATAGGGGTGAATCTCAAAGATCGCGAGTTGGAGTTGGAGTTGGAGTTAGGGGGATTTTTAGTTCGATGTGATAAAACATATGTGGCAAATGCCAATATGCACCCAAAAGTTCCAATTCCCAACTGCTTTTTTTTTTTTACGAGTTAGAGACTGTGTTCAACTTCCTTTTAGTGCCGCACTAACCAAAGTTTGTCGCAACCTTCCTAACATTGGACTAGAACTTGACGATCTAAATTTCAGGAAATATCGAAGGTTGCTTAAAAGTTCAACTCAATTCGCCAGTCTGATTAATTAGAGCAGAGTTTTTTTTAGTCTGCGTACTAAGAGAGTCCTCCCAACTCCAACCTCCAACACGGGATTTTGAACTCCGATCACCCTTATTTACAAAGTCACCATTTCCTCACCAGCTGAAGTAAACATGATACTATCTCTGTGATAGTATTACCTGTCGCATGGAGGGGATCGTTCCATTGGACCGGTTTCTTCGTTGTTTGTGAGCCTCCTGAACACGTACATAGCTGTCCATTAACAACTACGATCGAGCAGTCATAGGTATATCTACAGAACTGTGGGTATGCCATGCCACAAGTAGTTGAAACAGATTTTGGGAGAAAATTCGCGGTGTTATATGGAGTCTCCTTCGTGGCATTCTGCAGCGGTAGTATAGGTGAACTTAAGGTCTTGGCATTAGACCAAATAAAGGTTATAGAGAAGCATCGTGGCATCATTTTAGGGATAAGAGGAAAGAACACCGCCCTCTCCAGGATAGAATATCATCAATAGAATGAAGTCGCAGCCATCCAGCATCTACCTCCTCCAAGAAGATTTTCTTCGTAGGTAAGCCTAACCCTAGCTTAGTGCTCTCGCCATTGAAACGCAACCAGCGCCTTTGTTCTCTTGCAGAATAGTGGATTCAAATGGCTGAAGGCGTATCGAGTCGTGAGATATAAGAATGGGAGCTGATTTTTGTACATGCAACTACATGTAGGGCGAGGATATAAATTATAGATACTGGCCAGTCCCTAGAGTGAACTCAAATTATTCAAGATAACCTTTTAAGGTAAATTAGGGGCCGCTTGGGTCGGGGTTGAAGTATTTCTGCTAATGAAGCCAATACCTGACAGTATCTTCGTTTCTTCAATAACGCTCGAGTGAGAGCATGTTAATATCGATAGTAGTACCGCAATACTAGGGTTAGTTATCTAAAATTAGATAAGATCAATCAGATATTTCAGCCACTGAGGCGCAGCCAACCAAGGTCAGTGTCCGGCCTAGCAGCCCATGCTAACCATCCCTCTCCTCAAACGAAATACTCTGGAGTTTACTTAAGCGTATCATTAACGCAACCTTAAATGGTATGTAATAGTTACATTTAACCGCAGATACAGCCATAAGGGGGTGGGGGGGGGGGGGAAGGTGAACGCTGCACAGCTGCATGAGATCCCGACTTCGAGGCCCTGAGCCCATAAGTTTGGCACCTGAATGCAGCAGGTATGTCTTTGAAAGTTTATTATCATAAACCTTAACTAATATGAAGGATACGAATCAGCGTGTTGCTAAGCGTAGCGCAGCTGTATTGAGCTTATCAAAAGGATTGACTGATATCTGAGGTCAGCATTCCCACTGGATATATTGCCGGTTCCAGTTAAAGAGGCCGTGGCCCACGTTCAGATCCTTGATCCCTGGCCTCAGGTTCGCAGGGAGCATCTATGTACTATCTAGACTATCGCATATGTAGGCCCTGCATAATCTTTCGGTGTCGCCTTTATTTCAGCCGCATACGCAATACCGTGGGGAGATAGCCACAAAATTGCACCCAAAGTGCAATTCCCTTTAACGACTGAGGTCTACGGAAAGAAACCATACAGAACGCTCCTTTGAGGCATGAGACGATGTAAAAATCTCATCATGATCAAGCGCCGCTGTATTCTAGCTACTAGAAGGCAGAAGAATCTTTGGATGCCTCGGGGCAGAAGAATCTTTGGATGTCCCGGGGCAGAGTGAGTGTGCGTCCTGATCGATCGACCACGCCGGAGCTTAGCGACGCATGCTAATCGAATTTTCTTTGGGTGGGGTTTATTCTTTTCTGGGTGGATAGGTAGAAAAATGCGAGGTAAGTCATAGGACCCGGAGAATTTATGGCAAGCACGCCAAGCGACGTTAGGATGCTTACTGATACTACATGTAGTTTACCAGCATTATCTAGATGTAGTATCATTCGGTCGAGTACTAACAAAACATACTCATGGCGCCTATATACCTGTGTTCGTTATAACGAGACCGGTCTGCAGACATTCCTTCCCGATCTGTCTTATATTTACACGTAGGCTGGCCCTAGGTACATGTAGCCATGATACCTCGGCATCTATTGAGTAATCAAGTTCCTGAAACTCCTCGACGTCATGCTTTCCCGCAGTGAGACAGAACGACCCCCGAGTGATGGCTTGTGACTTCGTCTAAGAGTTCAGAGCTCAGGACAAGGTGCGGATATCATAAATTTCTGTAAATGCCACCTGCAATAGCCTCTTGGAGCCCGCTTTTTAGACTCAGAGTCAACATCTAATGCGATACAGATCACCGCCACACTCCTATTGATTGACCGGCCGGTCTCCACATGGCCAACCTACTATTAGGATGCTTTTACACACTCTCTTTGATGGGCCTCCACTTTCAATTCGAACCTCCAAAGAAATAACTAGTCGGATAGTACTAATGTCGGATATGGTGGCTATCCTAGAAGAAAAACATAACAGCCATATCTAGAGGGCTTTCTATACTATTCTACCGTCCATTCTCCATGCAGCATGCCGTGGTAACCTTGGAATCAGATGCTCATAGAGAACAAAGGATATTAGTGTGCGTGAGGACGAGGTAAAATACGAATTAGAAGACTTGAACTGCTCAAATAGTGGGTCTTTGGTGGTTTCCGCATGATTGGGCTTGAAGGGTCTAATTCCCCATATCGATTTTGATCACTTCTAAACAAACTACCCATCTGTCTACAGAAGTCGCACCCTGCTATTTCACTTGATACCATTATTGCTCGTACGGAGAACTAACCTATCCAGACATCTAATTTATCGCATTCATCTATACCACATATTTCATCACCAAAAGTTCGAATAAGGGGATAATCAATCATCCTTGAAAATTACAAACCACGAGACGGATTTAGGAGATTAAGCCACCAATACCGCGATTCTCAACAGATGTATATAAATCTCTCTGAGTGGGAGAGAGTTAAAGCACTGACGACAATGAGCCCATGGACTTATCTGCAGCGGTTTCAGACCAGGTCACCTCCAAAACCTGCTCTGTTCTAAGACGTCTCGACCTACCTACCTACCTGAACTAACTACATCACCCTCCGTGGCCCTAGTCTCTCACCGACTGGAATACGTTCCAAATCTCATGTCTACGAATGTCCTAAATTTCAGCGTTCCCCGGTCCCAAAGCGGTAAAGAGAAGCTACAAACACCATATCTGATTCGCGCGGGTACTAGTTGAGTAATCAATTAAAGCGAATGCTTTAGTCAATAGGCATATATCCTAACTCCATCCGGAGAGAAGAGCTTCTATCTCCGCCAGGTAGGTGAACCTGGTGTGTGCATATCCACCACCTGAGGCACGCACGGAACAAACGGCAAAACCCTTGCCCCACCCCGGCGCGGCCCCCACTGAAATTCTACTTCAGTCGCCAATTGTCTTTCTCGTTCTATAAGGCTGGGAATAAAAAGATGTCGGTTTTTCCGCTAGCCGGAATCTAAGGTGTTTTCTCTCTCTTTTCGATATTGGCGCCCGCCCAGAGCGCCGGAATGGCTGCACTTCTACTTCTTCCCCTTCGCTAATGGCAAGTAAACTTAAGGATTAGAACCTAGAGGAAGAATTTTGATATGGTATGCAGATTGTGGCTGTACCGGGGGGTTTATGCGAGGTGCATCATAGATTAGGCGGCTCTCTATGTCTTTCTCTGGGCTAGCTAGGGTTATATCAAGCTTTTGTTGAGGAATATGTGATGCTTGAGCTGTGCTCGTAACACCTCCCACCTGCTTGCTACATTGACTTCCCCCGGTTCATGCAGCCATTACTCACAAATTCAAGCTGAGGGCTATATATTCCTCAGTTCTCCCCGAGTCTCTAGGAATTTATCCTCCATCTCCTTTCTCTGCCACCGTCAATAATCCGGAAAAAGGGCTCCTCTGGCAGCTACTAATCATAACATTAGTGATTCAACATCAGGAATGGCTGAACTCAAGGATATCGAGGCGGGAGATATCCCTTCTCCGGTCTCACCGGTCTCCGGTATTCACACTGCGGACCGTGGAAATATTGACACCACAGAGAAGGGAATTCCACTCGGAATGCTAGGATCTGAAAAGTCCATGTCCACCCAGCGTGACGAGAACGCACCAGCAGAAGCCGATCCGAATCTCGTCGACTGGGACGGCCCCGAAGACCCCGAAAATCCCATGAATTGGCCGTCGTGGAGAAAGATCTTTACTGTTGGTATCGTCAGCGCAATCACATTCATAACGTAAGCCGCTGCCCTTATCCGGACAAGGCCGCTCTACTAATCCTCATTGATATCGTCCATACAGCCCACTAGCATCCTCTATATTCGCGCCATCAATACCCCAGGTAATGACCGACTTCGACTCAACCTCCCATGAGCTTGCTGCCTTTGTCGTATCTGTCTACGTCCTCGGCTTTGCCTTCGGTCCACTTCTCCTCGCTCCGGCATCCGAGTTCTGGGGCCGCAACCTTATCTACAACTTCTCCAACATCTGCTTCATCGGGTGTACAGTTGCCTGCGCCGAGTCCAAATCGCTCCCCATGCTGACGGCGTTCCGCTTCTTTGCTGGTTGCTTTGGCTCTGCACCGCTGACCATTGGTGGCGGCACGATTGCGGACGTTATACCACTGGAGCGGCGAGGCGCGGCGATTGCGCTGTTTGCACTTGGTCCTATTTTGGGGCCTACTATTGGGCCAGTTGCGGGCGGCTTTTTGGCAGAGGCGAAGGGTTGGAGATGGGTGTTTTGGCTGATTTGTATACTGGTATGCGGCGCGCTCTCTCTTGTTTTACCCGCATGGGTGTTAATGTCTGGAATAGAGTGGATTTGTTTCGCTGCTCTCGCTAGTGTTCCTAAAGGAGACATATGCACCGACGATTCTGGCGGCAAAGGCGAAGAGGTTGAGAAAGGAGACTGGAAATGACAAACTGAGGAGCAAGATGGAGAGCCCACTTCCCAAAAGCGAAATTCTTGCCAGATCTCTCGTCCGGCCGATCAAGATGCTCTTTCTGAGTCCCATCGTTCTACTTCTATCCATGTAAGTAACTCGACGCCGCATACATATTGATCATCGAACTCACTAACCACCTCCAGCTTCGCCGCCGTCTGCTACGGTTACCTCTACCTCCTCTTCACCACCTTCCCCACCGTCTTCGAGGGCCAATATCACTTCAGCACCGGCACCGTAGGCCTCGCCTACATCGGTCTCGGCGTCGGCTCCCTCACCGGCCTCATTATATCCGGCGTCTTCAGCGACCGCATCCTCATCGCCAAGAAGAAGAAGTACGGCGTGCTCAAGCCCGAGTATCGCCTTATCCCCATGTCGTACCTCGCGCCCTGCATCCCCATCGGCCTGTTCTGGTACGGCTGGGCCGCGTACGCAGAGACGCACTGGATCGTGCCCATCATCGGCACCACATTTGCCGGTATCGGCATCCTCAGCACCTTCATGTGCGTCACCACATATCTTGTCGACGCCTTCACGGTGTACGCCGCGAGCGCGTTGGCGGCGAACACAGTGCTGCGGAGTATCTTGGGGGGGTGCTGCCGCTTGCGGGAAGCAAGATGTATGAGCAGCTCGGATTGGGATGGGGGAACAGTCTGTTGGCGTTTATTGCGCTGGCGATGTGTCCGATGCCGGTGCTGTTTAATATGTATGGCGAGCGGATCAGGAAGCGGTACGACGTCAAGTGGTAATTTTTAATGGGTTAGGGTTATTGGACATCTCCACTTTTTCGTTTGTCTGGTTTATTTTTGATTATTCTTTTGGATAGAGGGGTATAGAGGATATACTTGTAGTCTAATACTTTTTCTTATCAAGGTATAAAATTAAAACTATTATAAATTGTACGTGTTTATGTCTGCAGATTGCTGGTGGAATTGTGGGGATCGAGTCCTAGCGTTGTTTCCAAGCCACAAGAAAGTGCAACCGTAAGACAAACGACCCGCGCATACCCTCCCCAAACATTCGGAACACAACAGGCTCGTAGCCGCCCGATACGCCATCTTCGTAACTATCATGTGTTACACCTCTACTACTTCTGGTTATAAAACCGGACCCATGTGGCACGTTCCTCCCCATGAATCACCACCTATCACTCCCAATCACCACCTATCACTCTCCCCCACAACCCACCCTCACAATCCACAACCCACAACCCCAAAGCTAATCACCCTCACTAAAAAAGGCCTAGTCCTACAACAGCCGGCATAAATAAATAAACAAAAACCCAGCTAGATGTAAATCGACACAGTTGTTCTCGGTTGTGAGGCGCGAGTGATAGTTCATGACCAAAATTCACCTCAACCCACTACACTGGTTCAACTTCAACTTCAACTTTGAGTTCAACTGACCACTTGGCATTTATCAAGGTAAGGATGATACCTTGCCACGGATTTCTTTATAGAGTAGAGAATAGTAATAAATGAATGAAGCGCGACCATCCGGTGGTCATTTCAACCTCCATACACCCCCCCCCCCCTCCCCCGAGAGGGGGGGGGGGTGAGGCGCCGCTGGGACGACCTACCCCAATACTGTAAAGAAGTAGCACAATTATGTCTATAAATATGAGTATGTACGCCTATGTGAGTGTGTACATTTGAGATTACCTTTACCTTGTGTCGACATGCAAGCCAAACATTCAACCACACAAGAACGAACACCGTTAATTACACCTCAACAGTTGGGGACTCTCATAATCTCGGTCCAAGATAGTTGTTTCAATTAATAGTAGATGCCATACTGAACTTCCGAGTTACGGTTCCGCCGGGAGGAGGTTTCCTTGGTCTCCCCGGGTTTTGGGGGGGGGGGGGGGTTAGTCCCCCGTTTTCTCTAGTTCTCTCCAGTCGTGACCTCTTTAATCTTTCACCTCCTGTTTTATTGCCGCACTATGGAGGCTTCTTCTCCCCCGGGGTACTCCGGCAGAGCGAGTGATAGCTCATGACTAAAATTTCTCCAAACGCACACCACAACCCCACGCGGGAGTGGTCATAATTGGCCAATATAACTCTAGAAACAGAAACATAGCCTGAGAAAAAGTGGTCTCGATATTTGAGAAGGGATGCGCGGGTAGGGACCTCGTGTGTGTATGTACCCTAATGATGATGGGCATGGGATCGACTCAATGTCCGGAGACTTTACCCTCGAAGTATAATACGATAGCATGGACCTAGAACCAGATGAGACGTCTCAATATCTTTCTTTGAAGCTTCCGGGCCTTTTTTCGGAAATCTCGAAACAGGTGACAGGTCTCGAGAGCTCCGAGTGATACCAGGTGATCCGCAGTATGTTCCTGATTGGCCGTAAATCTTGTGCGCATATGCACCTTAATTTTGGTTCCCATCCACCAACTATTGCTGTCTTAGTTTATGTTTTGCAAGTCATTAGCGACAAGATCCGTATCTATATCCTTATGTACGGGTTCATACCTCGACTCTAGCTTTGTTTTAGTCTCGAGACTTCCGACACTGGGATAAGTCAAGGCTGAGTCCAAAATTGCCGCCTCTTGCTTCGTATCCGTCGTTGTGTGACGCCCGGTGTGGTTGGAATTGCTGGTTGTGGTATTTAGCGGTTGTTAGTTTTCTGGCTAATCTTCGTTTTGCTGTGGGTCGTCTTTGTTCTTGCCTCTTTACTCCATCCGGGAGTTTCTCTCCGCAGCTAGCCAGATATCCGTCACCCGCCATAATAGGGTCTCGACACTCCAAATCCTGGTCTCCGCCATCTAACCCCGCAACCCACACCCGCAGCCCATAACTACTCAACGGTAGGAAATACACCCCCGCTTCCCGTTTACCTGAGAGCAACGCTCGCCACC
Source organism: Morchella importuna (assembly GCF_003444635.1). NCBI lineage: Eukaryota > Fungi > Ascomycota > Pezizomycetes > Pezizales > Morchellaceae > Morchella > Morchella importuna. The sequence continues at coordinate 515,757 of NW_025763399.1, read as the reverse complement.
ACCAGTACCCACCCAAGCCCGGATGAGTGTTTTATCCAAGACATGTAGTTTTTAACGCACGTTGGAGAAAGTCAAGGTAGGTCAGTGCACGAGAGCATTGCATTATCCTATTATCAGCCACTTGGCGGTTAGTAGAAGCTCGGGCTACTGGGTTTTCTTGTGAGATGAGATCAATACTTCTATTTCTACCCTCCTCTCCTCGTAGCCCGCATTCAAGCACCGCTTTCTAAACGCGGGGAAGCGGCCCGATGTGAGTATCGGCGTCAAGCCCGCCGACCGAACCACCACCGATTGCATCCGCCGCAGGACATAGAAACAGCAACTTCACTCGTGTAGGGTATTTCAGCGTCGCAGTGTCTATTTGTCGGTTCTCAGCGAGCCTCTGTACGTTTCCGGGAGACTATTGATGTGGGGGGTAGGTTGATAGAAAACCGTGTCACCCCGTCTGCGTGTAGTCCGAAAATCAAGACAACAAGGAACCCCCTCTCCCCGGAATGACGAGCCAGAACAGTATCGATAAATAAAGGGCCACCGTAAGGACACACAGTGCGGGCGGGGTATCCCGGGGGAATTGTGAGCTAACCTAATTGGTTACATTCCTCATGCCGCGCGAGTGATGGCCTATGAATCAGAACAAGCAGATACATCAACACCAACATTCGAACTGGCTATACACATGCAAGTGCACACACACCAACATTGTCTACAATTCTAATTCCCATGATGTTGTTGAGCTGGGACTAATTAACCAGACACAGCATCGATTCTTGGCACCAGTGCGAGTGACACGACGTGATGCCCAGCAAGCAGACGCCGACGCCCCGCCAAGCCCAGATTACATAAAGCGTCGTACGCAACAAGGTCTTTCCGTACTGCAATCAGTCCTAAACCGAAAAGCCACCCCCGACGGGAAAAGAAACCGATTTTTTTGTGTAGGCACATAATCTGGTTTTAGCATAAATTTCTACATAGCAGAATAACGTTAGGCAATTGCGCAAAGAACCCTGGTTTTGGGGCAGGCCAGCGACATATTGCAATAAGTCCTTTAATAAAACAAAATAGAGAAAATGGGAGAAATGGAATCTGTACAATTGCAAGCCACGTATGATGAATGCCTATAGATCCTATTTCTTAAAATTTCGACTTTTTCTTACAGGTCGTTTCTGCAAGTATTGTGAACGACACCAACAACTTCAGGTTAACGCTAGGCATTAACAAGCTGTATAGGCTCCTCTTGATTAACCTACTCTTATCTCGCCTTAATACATTTTACTACTCTTAAGCCCTTCGCCGGGAGTGATGCGCTAGCAGCACAAACAAGAAGGGACAGTCACGTGATGGTTGGCTTCATGTAAGGTGACACAGCGGTTTAAACTCAGTTGTAGGTAACGATCCTGGGTTCCTAAATATTTGCCTTGGGGAATGATCACGCCTATTTGTGATTCGAGCAAACTGCCGACCAAAAAATGGTTTTGGCGTGATGTTTCAATTCCTCAACGTGACAGGGCCCCTGTAACCTTGTACATGGTGGCCTTGCGCATTGGCACTACATTATATAATTATGGGTTAATACAAAAACCCTTTTGCAACGCAACCTCCGAGACCGCAATTTGACTGTTGTTTGCATCCACATTCATCAAAAAAACACTCCCCACAAGATCAAATATTATCTAGAGGAAGCTGGGAGCCAGCGCTATATATTCTGCAGTTATTTTTTTGTATTCTTAGCAAAATATTTAGACTTTTTTCCCCCATACAAATTTGGTGTGCTAAGGCCGGTGTGACTGATGATAATTGGTTGCCATTGATAGCTCCCATATAAAATCACCTGCATTTTCCACCGGCGAAGCGGGGTAGCAAACCCTTTCTTCACAATGGCTCAGCCCAACCATATTTAGTCGAGTTATTAGGCGAAATAATTATCTACTCATATGTCGCTTTTTTAAACTTCTCTCCACTTTCAAAGCCTTTCGACCCTGGGAGTGATGCGCTGGCACTTCCACCCACGTACCCCGTGTCAGACCTAGAATTGGGTCGTATGGCAACAGCACTAAAATCTCCACACAAATTTTGGAGGCGAAAAGGCTCGGCAATAACCACAACCAAATTTGTATGGTAACGACCCGATTCCCAGTCTGACACGGTACTAGGTCAAAAACATCATCAAATAAGGCTCCGTTCGGTTGACATTGAATTGGTTGCAATCTATGGGCTCGATAAAATAACCTCCAGAGGTGTTTTTTTATTGGATTTTTGTGTCAACCGAACAGACCCTAAAGCATCGTACACCAGTCACGTGATATACCATGAACCCGCGCACGCGCAATTTCCAGCTCTAATCAACGAACTCCAGCTCCACCTGCATCGGTAACGGGGGCTCCTCTGCATTCCCAAACCAGATAAAATATAAAAAAAACATTTTTGAAAAACTCGTAATACCTTCATGTCTAAGTAAGGGTACACATTACGCATCGACTAGAGTACTCTAGAAAACATGTCCTCGCATATATATGTGTATAACTACGCAGCCATTATCCAGTTACGAAACGCGGGAAAATAATCGCTTAACATTAATGTGAGAGCTAGCAATAGAGGGGGCAAGGCAGACCAGCTAGCTTCAGCTCATATTTTGGAGGCTGAGAGTTGAAACGCGCGGGGCCATCGAAACGAATAAAAAAAGGTCGCGGTTGCATTACCCCTCCTTTCTGTCTTGAGTCAAAACCATCACGCCCTTTTTTTTTTTTTTTTTAAAAAAAAAAAAAAATCTTATTATTGCGTTTCTAATCGACTGAGATATTCCTAGGTGATCCTGTTTTCAGTCTTCAATTGGGCTACAAGACTTCTGACTATTTTTTTTCGAACTGGGGCCAGGCTATAGCCTAGAACAGCCAGGTATATACTCTAGTTCGTGTTTATCAACAGTGCGTACTTGCTCGCAGGACGAAGCCCGTGCTGACGGACAGGGAATTTCTCCCATTGGGCGGACAATACTATGTAGAGCACCACCTGCGCAAGAAACGGGTACTATGGGAGAAAGGGTGCACTGTGCACGTGGTGTGTATATGAGGTATCGAGTACGCAAGGTAAAAGGAAACAAATTTAAGCGTGGCTCTTATTTGTTGGTGAACTGGCATGGTATGGAATACATGTAGCCAAAGTTAGGTCTAGAGTATATGTAAAAGGCGTCTCGCCGTGTTGTGCTCAGCTTGGGGACTCGAGAAGACCTGCATAGAGAATCCAAAAAGAACAGCTGGTTATTGCTCGGATTAATTCAGGATTTTGTCTTTGATTAGGTAGCTACCTTACATATACGTTGATCCTTTCGTCCGCCAATCTGACATTCCGAGTCTTTTGCAGTGTGATTAAACAAGCATTATCCTGCTCATATAAGTAGGTATGTTTCGGCGTTTTCTGGAAGGCTTGATCTGTCTGGGTGGGGAGTCTCGGTCGTAAACAGATGCCAAGAAAATTAACAGTAAAATACTATGGCCTACAGATCTACCCCGACATACATACATGTAGTACCTACATGTAATTATGTTTCCATAAACGTACGTACCTGCTTGTAGCCTCCACGATAAAGTGCGATCGGCAACAAAAACAAGATGAAATGAGACCACATGCAACCTACCTGCGTGGTAGCACACGAATGGTTGATCTGGGCTGGAAAATTGGATTGAACCCGACAGTAACATTTGGTCGTCTTGACCAATGGGAGAGTGATAAGTATTCTAGCCTAGTCTGATTCGTTTTCCTGAGGCATGTGCTAGCTAGGACATTACATACATGATATGCACTCAATTGATACCTGGAGTCAATTATGCCTTATCCTACTTCGACCGGACACATATATATATAACCACACCAGTAATTATAAGCGATTATGTTCCTCGAATTCGCGAATGGATTTAGTTTTAATCAATGTCCAATAACGTCCGTAGCCTTAGGGGATTCTTGCAACCTCCAGCGACCTCAAAGGCCTCAAAGAGGGCAAAGAGTAAGCTCTAATATATCAGTAATGGGTACCTCCGTAACGCCCGGCCATAGCCAGCGACATCTTCAAGGGCCCGATCAGCATCCTTCCTATGATCAATCTCCAGTAGCGCACGTAGCGCCATGAAACCTCAGATGGCTGCGCCCCACCCCGTTGGCGGATACATATAGTTTGAAAACCACACCTTTACTTAGACAATATAAGCAATCCATTCGTCTCGACTGGTACTGTCACAGATGTCCATCCGCAAGTTTGAGCTAGGTATTCGCCAATCGCCCGGGGCGGGTGCCTCATTTGCAGAGAGTGTTCACTGCACACATTTGTAAATCCGTTCTGTCTACTTAGTTGTCATGAAGGTTGTGCTAGTGATTCCAACAAAATCGAGGCTCTAGCTCTTCTTCGAGATCTAGATATATATGTAATCGATACTCCACATAGGTATTAATTGCCATTCAAATTGACGCACCAAAGTGAATCGAGCCATACATACATACATAATATAATAATGCGCTCCATGTAGGTAAATCCTGCAATGGACGCCCATAATCGTAAAATAGTACCATGCTGGATAGTCTTCGATCTGGTCCTGGATTTCTACACCATCCGTAGGACCCAGTACTTTTTTTGACGTTACGTTTCTGATGTGGACACAAACCAAGCACTACCCAACCACATTTCCTGTGTCTGTTGTGAGGGAACAGGTTCTCATCACATAGGACCTCGACATATATAATCACCGGTAGCTGAGATTTATTTTTTGGCAAGTGAGGTCTAGTTAAATTTTGGAGAAGTTTCTAAGGGTTGACGTACGTATACGTAATCAAATTAAACCGTGTACGGATGTCTGTTCGCGACATAAGCCATCTAACCGCTACTACGTGATCGATTGGTCTATATATCCCCTGAACAAATTGTAGAAATAGGGCATTGCGACATCGGTTATGTATGGAATTACTCATGTATAAGGGATGACTCATAGAAGGAACAGGGATTCGGACAAGGCTTAGTGTCAAGGATTATGCAATCAGGGGATCACGTGGTATTAGAATATCTGTATATATAGAGCGCTCAAACGCCCACATTGTCACTGGAACTTCAGCGGCGCAATAGTATCTTCTTCGCACTACAAACACATCCTCCCTCAAGGTCACGTGTTCAAACCACACTCAAAGTCATTCTCTCTCACACTACGAACTTCAGGTTATGAGCCCGGGTTTTGCCAAATAAAATCCGCACAACACTCGCCACCTCGCTTTACTCAATTACACTTCATACAACATCATGTCTGACGCTGGAGAATCATCCAAGGCCGTGGAGGTTAAGTCCTCAGACAACACGAGCTCCAGTAACATTCCCATCAAGTTTGATGGACTCCCAAAATTAAAGGGACAATCCAACTACCAAACTTGGGCGTCTGCCTGGAGGATTACATTCGATGCAGCAGACTGGTGGGAAGCATTGAGCATCGAAAACCCCACAGAGGATGACACAGATCTCACCAAGGCCGAAATCAAAAAGGCCCGGAAACAAATGCACAGCCTTCTCATCGGAGCTGTAGCCGAAAACATACAATCAACAGTCGTCTCCGCCGAAAATGCATACCACGCATGGAAGGCACTCAAAGACCTCTACGATCGCGTATCACCAAACACGACGATCACCCTCCTCAGCCGTGTTCTAGACACAAAGATGCAAGACAACGGTAACCTAACCGAGCATCTCAAGACCAGGTGTCAGAGCGGCGACCACAAACTCGCTCAGGCCCTGCTACCCCTCACCAAATCCAACGAAGCGATGGCAGCATTCCTACTTGCCTCACTGCCGAAGTCGATGAGCAACGTCGTCGATAACATCCAGACTAAACAGGATGTTACATACAAAGATGTACACTAAAGGCTACAGAACCTACAAGAGGAAACCCCTCTCACCGGCAACAACAGGGTATTTCACACCAGGAGTACCCCAACACCAAACGGCAAGGAATGCACCTGGTGCAAGAAACGGAATAACCCGTACCAGGGCCACGAGTACAAGGAGTGTAGAAAGCTCAAAGAACAGAACAGGACAAGGGATTCAAACAAAAGGAGACCAGGGAGAGATAACTCAGCATCGGTAGTTATCAACGAATCATCCACAACAGTATGCATGGTACGCACCGATACCTCACCTTCTCTGCCCCTTACCTGGATCCTTGATTCTGGAGCTACTTCTCACGTAACACCTTTCAAAGACCAACTCTTCAACATCCGTCCACACACCAGCACAGTCCGAACAGCCGACAGCACCACCCACGCTGTCACCGGATTGGGAAGCGCTAGTTTCGAATGCTACCTTCCCAATGGAGATAGATCCACCGTTGTCCTCACCGACGTGCTGCTGGTCCCAACCATGGGAAATGTGGGATTGGTCTCAGAAACCGTACTCGACGAAAAGGGGTTTAGAACAGAGTCAGGAGGAGGAAACAAATTGGTCACGAAAGAAAAGAAAGGAATAATTTGGGCGAAATTGGATAAGGGACTTTGGAATGTACAAGTAGTTAGCAATACAGTTCGCTTGACCACTTACTCTGAATGGCATCAAGCACTAGGCCACCCTGCGACACTAGAAAACTTGTACGAAGACATCCATAAGCTACCCCCCAAACCAGAAACATTCCATTGCAGTCAATGTGCACTATCAAAAAGTGTACACAAGAAACCTGCACCAATTAGTACAAGATCCCAGCGAGCATTCGAACTAATCCACTCTGACCTCTCTGGAAAATTCGGCACACAATCGCAAGGAAGAGCTCTGTACTATATGTCCTTCATTGACGACTATACCCGCTTCGCCTGGATATATCTGCTAAAACAGAAAGACGATGCGATAAAAGCCATCAAAGACTACGTCACGAAAATCGAGAAACAGTACAATACAACAATACTGAGATTTAGAATGGACGGTGGTGGTGAATACGTCAACAAAGACACAATGGATTATTTCAACCTACAAGGAATAGTCCACAAACAGACTCCCCCATACACTCCCGAATCAAATGGAGTTGCAGAACGATTCAATAGGACGATAACAACAATGGTCAGGTGCATGATCATAGACCATCCTAAATCGTTATGGGGTGAAGCATACTCAACAGCTGTCTACCTCAAAAACAGGCTACCTCACAGTACGCTAAAGGGAAAGACCCCCTTCGAAGCCCTGAAAGGTTCAAAGCCGAGTATTCAACACCTTCAACCATTCGGAAAGAAATGCTATGTCCACATCCCAGAAAACTCTAGGCCAGCAGGAAGCAAACTAGCACCCCGAGCACATGAAGGAATCATCGTCGGATACTCAGACAGTACCAAACACTACCGCACCTGGATAGGATCACAAAATAGGCTAGTTGTAAGTCGAGATGTCACATTCCCCCCTCCTGAATCAGGGGAAGTCTCCGTGGAACTCGACTACACCCCTATCCTTAAACCAGAAGCGGCACCTGCACCGACGGACGACGGATATGAATCAGAAGACAGGCCTGATCGAGAACCCGAATCGTCAGCAATCGAAGAAGACCTTGAAGTAGACGCAAGTAGACTGGGGGCCGGGCTTACGAGGCTCACTCCTGGACGTCACCTCGAACAAAGTAATAAACAGGAAGCTAATCAGGAAAACACAGAAACACCCCCTCCGGAACCACCAAGGAAATCGAAACCTTGGAAACCAACAACCGAAAAGGAGAAAGAATCTGAAGTCCCGCATCCTGTCACAACAAGAAGATCGAATCGCATCCGTGAAAGAACGGTGTAACGGCAATATTATCTGTTAGCTAGGATGATCGATTGGATTGTGGAGGGAAGGTATTGCGCAGTTGTATTAGGATTTGTAATGGGGTTTCTGTTATGTTCTTTGGGTTTCCGTTACGCGAGATATGAGTCATCAATGGACTAGAGCCTGGATATATAAAGGGGTGTTGTCTCGTGCCTTTTCATGTTTTCCTTCCTTTCCTTTTCTCTTCACGGAACTTCTTGTACTTATTCCACGAATACTACTTTGTTCTACACCTCGTCATAGGGCTTAACTAGTTAGTCATACTAGGCAAAGCCACTCCATAGTCCACAGTCTCGAATACCTATTGCTACGTCCTCCCCTCGGTTGTATTCCTTGGCATCATAGTCCCTACGTCCATAGACCCCCGTTACACCAAGTTCCGTCCTCTATTGCCAACCAATACAACACCATAGTCTACCATGGCGGCACATCTCCCTATTGATTATCAACAGTTAAGCGATGCCCTTCAGACCTTCTTTCAAGAACATCCAGAGGTGGATGGCAATGTCGGAATAGAAGCCTATGCCCTTCTTCAACGAGCACAACATGGCCTTGCTCAGTATGCAACGGACTTACAGGAGGTGGAGAGGGAGGCTGGAAATGCAAGGGAGATGTTCGAACGAGATCTAGCCGCTGCCAGGGCCCACCGAGTCGCTGTTGAGGTGGTTGCCCCTGATGAAGAACCAATCGGAGAAGATAATGCCCCACCGGTACCTCCAGTTCCACCTGTTCCAGTGGTTACCCAACGGTCGGAAAAACTCCCAGACCCTGAAGTATTTAAGGGAGATCGCGATCGAGAAAGACTACACCTATTCAAGCAACAGATGAAAATCAAGCTATTGGGAAATGCCGACCGCTTTCCCACACTACAGTCCAAATTATCCTATGCATTCAGCCGATTGGAGGGTGTCGCCGCCAATCAGTTCTTACAATACGTTGGAGAAGAAGGCATCGCTTTGCCTTCCATGTTGCGGTTTTATGAAATCTTAGATACTGCTTTTGGGGATCCTGATCGAATGCGTACAGCTAGGAGGAACCTTAGGAACATCCGTCAACGAAACAGAACCTTTGCTGATTACTTCGCCGAATTCCAACGGTATGCTGCCGAGTCAGGGATGGATGAAGTCTCTCGGATTGAAGCTTTAATGGAGGGTATTAATGCGGAACTCGATGAATCGATGATACACCATGAGACTCCTGCGACAGTAGATGCCTGCGCGACACTTTTGCAACGGTTAGATAATCGACGACGAGCGGCAGAAGCTAAGCGAGGAAATAAAAAGCCTTGGAATGCTACTGCTGCTCCGACCCCTCGGCCTCCACCGGGGAATTCTGCCCCTATTCCTCGCGCTGCCGCCCCAGCTGTCAATGCACCTACTCCTGAGAACCATCCCTCGTTTCGCCCGGGAGGTGATGTACCAATGGATCTGTCCGGGGGACGTCGTCGCCCCACCCCTACCGAAAGAAACGCCCGCTTAGCTGAGGGTCGATGTTTCTATTGCGGAGGAGTCGGACATATGGTTAGGGATTGCCCCCAAACACGGGCAACTGGAAATCAACCAAGGAGACCGGTGATGAGAGAAGCAGCATTGAGGGTAGAGGAAAATGATGGAAGCGATAACGAGTCGGCAAAAGATTGTCCCTGCACTAAGTGGCTTAGCCCAGGGACCATTTAAGGATTTTTCTAGGATGCATATTTCTGGGTTTTCGGTATCTGAGGAGGAAATGGATGGGAACCAATTTGTAGTAACTTGTTCAATTTCACAGAATAAAAATACTTTCGTACCCACCTACGCCCTTATTGATACCGGAGCCTCAGGATATGCTTTCATCGATGAATCTTTTGCACGCCACAACAATCTTACCATGACCTCACTCAAAATCCCACGACATGTAGATGTTATAGACGGCAGACCTATCAAGTCAGGAAAGATTACTCATATTGTTGATGTCTCGTTAGACATTCATGGCCATCGAGAAACTGCGTCATGTTTTGTGACAAAGTTGGGACACTATCCGATTGTGATGGGGATACCTTGGATGCGACGCCATGATGTTACGATTCGACCAAAAGAAAATTTGCTTATCTTCAACTCTCAAAGCTGCCGTCAATATTGCTCGCTTAGTGGAACTACAATTACGGTTCATGGTATATCAATCCCCCTACCAGAAACTCATACCGTCACCGTCGCAGCGACCGAGAAACCTACTATCGACATTAACAAACTAATACCGAGGGAGTTCCACCGCTATATCCATATGTTTGAAGAATATGATGCTTCAGCGCTTCCACCACATCGACCGTTCCATGATATGAAGATAGTATTAGAAGAAGGCAAACAACCACCATGGGGACCAATATATGCTTTATCCCAAACGGAGTTGAAGGCACTTTGGGACTATCTTCAAGAGAACCTACCTAAGGGGATTATCCGTCATAGTGAATCACCAGCGGGGGCACCGATCCTATTCGTCAAGAAAGCCGATGGAACTCTTCGTTTATGTGTCGACTATCGGGGCCTTAATGCAATTACGATTAAGAATCGTTATCCATTACCGTTATTGAAGGAAACCTTGGCCAAATTGTCAAGAGCAAAATACTACACCAAGTTAGATTTACGTTGGGGGTACAATCAAATCAGAATAGCGGAAGGAGACGAATGGAAAACGGCATTCCGGACTCGGTACGGACATTTTGAATATACGGTGATGCCCTTTGGATTAGCGAATGCTCCTGCTACGTTCCAACATTGGATCAATGATATCCTACGTCCCTATTTGGATCAATTCGTGACAGCTTATTTGGATGATATCCTTATCTATTCCGAGTCTCTTATAGAACATAAGGATCATATTCGAAAGGTTCTAAAAGTACTTGATGAAAATCATGTTCATCTCAAACCCGAAAAATGCGAATTCATGGTTCAAGAAACAAAATACCTGGGCCTGATCCTCACTCCGAATGGTAATCGAATGGATCCGAAGAAAGTTATTGATGTTTTAGAATGGTCCACACCGATGAATCTCCATGATGTGCAAGTATTTTTGGGATTTGCAAACTTTTATCGACGGTTCATCTTAGGATATTCAAAAATTGTTGCCCCACTTACAGCCCTAACAAAGAAAAATGTTAAATTCGAATGGACGGATGAAAGGGAGGAAGCATTTCAAACCTTAAAGAAGATGTTCACAACAGCACCTATACTAGTTCATTTCGACCCGGATCGAAAGATTGTGGTGGAAACCGATGCATCTGATTATGTCTCAGCAGGTATCCTTTCACAACGCGATGATGAAGGAGTTTTACATCCAGTCGCTTTCTTTTCCAAGAAACATTCCCCTGCGGAATGTAACTATGAAATCTATGACAAAGAACTTCTAGCGATTGTTCGATGCTTCGAAGAATGGCGACATCATCTAGAAGGAGCACAATTCCCCATTGAGGTTTTCAGCGATCATCGAAACCTAGAATATTTCATGACGACAAAATTATTAAATCGTCGACAAGCCCGTTGGTCTGAATTTCTTTCACGTTTTGATTTCATTATACAATTTCGACCGGGAAAACAAGGAGCAAAACCCGATGCATTGACTAGAAGATCAGGTGATCTACCTAAAGAGGGGGATGAACGGCTAACGCACCAGAGCCAAGTGGTTCTGAAGCGAAAAAATTTGGATACAAAGCTAAGTTTGTTCGCGGGTTCTTTATCAAATGAATCCGCTGAAGGAATGTCTACTGTGGAGGAGTTATTTTCAAAAGCTTACCAAGTCGATAGTTTTCCAAACGAAATCCTCGCTATGCTCCGGAACGACGTTCGCCAGTCAAATAAAATTTCACTTGCCGAATGTACTGAAGACAATAACGGCCGGTTACTTTATCGAGATGCACTCTACGTACCAAAGGATAATGACCTCCGGCTGAGACTCCTGAAAGAACATCATGACAAACTATCGGCAGGCCATCCGGGTAGAGCAAAGACCTTGGAACTCTTAAGTCGGGAATATTATTGGCCACAAATGCGAAAAGATGTCGATCGATATGTTAGGAATTGCAATATGTGTGTCCGTAGCAAGGCACCACGTAATGCGCCTTATGGGGTACTTCGTCCCATGCCAATACCCGATGGACCATGGACGGATGTCTCGATGGATTTTGTTACCGACCTTCCGGAGAGTGATGGTTACAATGCGATTCTAGTTGTTGTTGATAGATTAACCAAAATGCGACATCTAATACCAACGACTAAAGAGGTGGACTCGAAGGAAGTAGCAAGGCTATATCTCGATAATGTTTGGAAGCTACATGGACTACCTGATATGGTGGTGTCCGATAGAGGAACACAATTTGTTGCGGAATTTTGGAAGTCGCTTTGCAAACGCCTGGAAATATCTCCACGTTTCTCCACCGCATTCCACCCCCAAACTGATGGACAAACTGAAAGGATCAATGCCATAATGGAACAATACATCCGAAGCTATGTCTCCTATCAGCAAGATGATTGGGCCCGGCTGTTGGCAATGGCTGAGTTCGCAACAAATAACCACATTTCGGAAACAACAAAAGTCTCTCCTTTCTATGCCAACTCGGGAAGAAATCCCAGAATGACTTTTGGTCCCTTGGAACACGGTAGAACGACAGCGGAAGATCAAGCCAACAGCATTGCAAAGGAGATGAAGGACATAGTGGAGTTTCTGAAGAGCGAAATGTTTCGGGCGCAAAGGATACAAGAGGAGTCGGCTAACCTAAATCGTTCTCCTGCCCCTCGTTATCATATAGGAGATAAAGTTTTCTTGTCGACCCGCCATATTCTAACAAAGCGACCCTCCAAGAAGTTTGATTGGAAACGGATTGGTCCTTACAGCATCAAACGAAGCGTCAACCCCTATGCTTATGAGCTAGAACTTCCCCGCTCCATGAAGATCCATCCAGTATTCCACGTTTCACTGTTATCACCTGAAGCGGGTAACCCATTACCTGGACAACCACAGTCACCACCACCTCCAGTCGAGATCGAAGGGGAGGAAGAATGGGAAGTCGAGGATATTGTGGACTCTAGGAAACGAAGGGGTGGCTTTGAGTACCTGGTACGATATACTGGATACGATGATGCCTCTTGGCAACCGCTATCGGACCTTAAACATTCGCCCGACATCATTCGACAATTCCATGAACGTTATCCACGGAAACCTAAGCCTACCAGGAGATAGGCCTTAGAGGGGGGCGTAATCTGTAACGGCAATATTATCTGTTAGCTAGGATGATCGATTGGATTGTGGAGGGAAGGTATTGCGCAGTTGTATTAGGATTTGTAATGGGGTTTCTGTTATGTTCTTTGGGTTTCCGTTACGCGAGATATGAGTCATCAATGGACTAGAGCCTGGATATATAAAGGGGTGTTGTCTCGTGCCTTTTCATGTTTTCCTTCCTTTCCTTTTCTCTTCACGGAACTTCTTGTACTTATTCCACGAATACTACTTTGTTCTACACCTCGTCATAGGGCTTAACTAGTTAGTCATACTAGGCAAAGCCACTCCATAGTCCACAGTCTCGAATACCTATTGCTACGTCCTCCCCTCGGTTGTATTCCTTGGCATCATAGTCCCTACGTCCATAGACCCCCGTTACAAACGGAGAAACAAGCAGCACTTGATATCGAAGGGAAAAGGAAGGAAATCCGACTGAAAATACCGGAATTAGGAACCACCTATGACAAGGAGATATCAGAGATACTAGCCGATGAAGATATGGACGAACAAACCAAGCAACTAGCAATGGAAGCAGCCAGTCTAGACCACAAAAAGGACAAAGCAAAGCTCCAAAGCCAGTACGACAACCTGGATCCCACCATACATCGGGTACACCTAGTAACTGAACCTACCACCTTCAATCAAGCAATGAAAAGCGATGATCAACACCTATGGAAGAAGGCAATACAGACAGAGAAAGACGCCCTCGACAAGGCCCACACCTGGGTCATTGTCGACAGACCAACCAACCGAGCAGTAGTCAGAGGAAAATGAGTATTTAAGGTAAAACACAACGCGGACAGAACAATCGAAAGATACAAAGCTAGATACGTCGCCAAAGGCTTCACCCAAGTACAGTATCAAGACTATGATGAAACCTTCGCCCCCGTTGCCCGATACGATTCCCTACGACTCCTACTTGCACTAGCCGCACACAATGGTTGGATACCACAACAAATGGACGTGAAGTCAGCCTTCCTATATGGTATACTTAAGGAGGAAATCTACATGGAACTACCTGAAGGCTACAGGCAGGACCATAAGGTTTGTAAACTTCGAAAATGCATATATGGACTAAAACAATCACCCCGTGAATGGTACGCTTGCCTAGCAGACTCCCTTCAACGGAAAGGATTTGTTCCAGCCAAATTTGACCCATGTGTCTTCATTCATAAGAAACACCAACTATACATATCGGTGTATGTTGACGACATCATGATATTCGGACCCGACTCCCCATTCAGAAACGAAATCAGACAACTACTTAAGGCAGATTTCGAATGTACGGATCTCGGTAATGCGAAATTCCTACTGGGAATAGAAATAACGGTAACAAGGAACGGTATCACGTTGTCACAACTAGCATACATCAACAAAATCCTAGACAAATTTGGAATGAATAACTGCAAACCAGTTGGTACACCACTCGAACCAAATCTGAATCTTCGTAAAGGAGAACCAGAAGATCAAATCGAGAAACCAACTGAGTATCAATCCATAATTGGATCACTCATGTACGCCAGCATAGCAACCAGATCTGATATCACCCATACCATTACAGCCCTCTCTCAGTACTCCTCATGCCCAACTGAGGACCACCTACGAGCAGCCAAACGAACTCTCCGATACTTCAACGGAACCAAGGACTGGAACCTGTTCTACCCGAAAGGAAACACTAGAACACTCGATGGTTTCTTGGACAGTTCCTACGCTTCAGACCTAGATGACAGAAAATCGTTCTCAGGATACGTGTTCAGACTAGGAAAATCAGCCATAAGCTGGAGAAGCCGGAAGCAGAAATCAGTCGCCGTCTCAACAACAGAAGCCGAATATATGGCACTGTCCCTAACAGCTCGACAACTGGTATGGATTCGCAACGCCTTATGCGAACTCCAACAACAATACCAATACAACATCCACGCCGACAACACAGGGTCTATCGAACTATGTCGGAACCCACGTATCCACGATCGGTCCAAACACATCGACGTTCACTATCACTACACACGTGAACAACTCGAAGCCGAAACCTTCAAACTCCTCTATGTCCCAACCGAAGACAATGTTGCAGACATAATGACCAAAGGACTACCGAAACCAGCTCACCAAAAATTGTCAGAATTGATACGATGTGGCAAGTGAGGGGAAGTGTAGAAATAGGGCATTGCGACATCGGTTATGTATGGAATTACTCATGTATAAGGGATGACTCATAGAAGGAACAGGGATTCGGACAAGGCTTAGTGTCAAGGATTATGCAATCAGGGGATCACGTGGTATTAGAATATCTGTATATATAGAGCGCTCAAACGCCCACATTGTCGCTGGAACTTCAGCGGCGCAATAGTATCTTCTTCGCACTACAAACACATCCTCCCTCAAGGTCACGTGTTCAAACCACACTCAAAGTCATTCTCTCTCACACTACGAACTTCACAAATGGCTTATATTGTAGGTGTCACATTCGACTATGCAATGCAGTATGCATGCTGGTACGGCGATGAGGCTCCCGTGCGGTATCCTGTGGACGCGACCGATGTTAACATGTTGCATACCATACTATGAGTTTAAAAAAAGTAATAACACCTGACAGTGCTACAGTTGCAAGCCGGATCCCTTGCTGTCCCGTACGAAATCTTCTGAGATTTTAATTTTATTACTGCAAAATCAATTTGCTATCCCGGATTTTTTTGCTATCCCGTACGAAATCCCTCGAGTCTTGGCAATCCGGCATATCAATTCAGCCTCGACAACGTAACATCAATCCACATATGCGCTATCGACTGAGATAATAGTACTGTGCATATTGAGGCTCTGCTCTTAGATACCGCGGTATTTCTATTTCACTGCCGCCCCTGTTCCTTCGCTCTTCCGTTCTTACACCAGTAACGCAAATACTTGAAATTCGTCGCCATCAATAAAGATACAACTAGATCATGGAAATATGTGAATCTAGAGGTACTAAGGTGATCTCTATATACCATGTAAAACATTCATCGCTCTAGTTCTGAACGTTCAAGTTTAAGTACGCGCGATGCATAGGCAAGGTTAACCTGTTTTTATTTCCAAATCGCAACGCCCCGGCCCCGCTCCCTCCTCTAATTCGGGGAGGAAATGTTATCACTACCACCTCTTAAGTCACATTTTCCAACGCGGCCCAATACCCCTCAACAAACTATGAAGGGAGGATGGGTTGGACTAACTGTATTCGAGGAACTTTCAGATTTTAGGATCAGTGGATATCCTTACTGATGTCAGAACCCCCGTACGGCCTACACGTAACACTAATGTCATGCAAGGTGCGTTTGTTAAACCTATGGGGAAGGAAATTCCGCAAGGCAGATTTCCAAGGATGCTATTCAATAGTCAAACCTGACTATGGCTCATTGCATGCTTACACAGAGGGCCAGGAGGCGCCAGCCCCCCCAACACCGCAGGACCGTAGGACAAACTTGCGACTCCTATGTTAATAGAAATAATACCTGTCCGTCTATCTTCTCAAGATATTATAAAGAAACTGCATCTTCAGTTTCGCGCTCCCAAGTTCCTCTTTCCTTTTCGATATTTTTCAACTTGGGCACTTGACTACATGACACTTCACAGGTTTTGCATCACTCCGTCAAATCCTATTACAACATCAATACCAACTACACATCACTAAACTGTGTTCTTTGAATATATTAATCTATATATCAAGGTACAGATACTCATAACCCTCGAGGACCTTTTCGAAGTCTCTAATGAAGGTATATTCGAGACTCGGTACTCAGGAAATAAGAGGAGCCCCTCGAAGTGGAATTTTCGTTGTCTATTTGATGCACATTTTTTCCTATTTCTTTTTTATTCGTTAGACTTTAAAATAGCTAATAATCGCAGCACATACGGTAGATACATGCATCCCCGACGGAGATTTGGCAGCATCTTTAATATTACCGCTGAATCAACTAGTATTCACTGATGTTGTTATCGTGTGGGATAAGTTAAAGGTATATATCCCCAAAACTCCTCTCAATACAGAAGTCTTACTCGGTATAGGAAATAAACCTGCCCAGTTTACTTTGGGATCAGAGCGAGATCAGACGAAAAGACGAAGCCAAGCCCGAGTATTAATCCCGAGTACTAGTACCGAATACCAATCCCGGACACTAGTACCGAATATCCCGCATATTAGTACCGAATATCCTGAACGCCAAGCCTGAAGCCGTTGTAGCTCCGATCTTTGCTTATAAATTACTTGACCAGTAAAGGCACATCAACGAGCCAATCTACAGATTAACCAATCGCCTAATCGTAACATTTGGCGTTACATGGAGGTGAAACTCAGTTTGGCAAAAAGTTTACTCGGGTAGGTATGAAGAACCTGAACATGAATTTGGAGGTAACAGTCGCTGATTCGTGCATATTATGTGCCAATTGCAAATTATATCCCTGCTTGGATATTTCATGTTCAGGTTCTTCTTACCTACCCCGGGTATTAGATCTTGTGGTTATAATTTGAACAAGTATGACCTCTTGCTGAGACTGAGGTCATACATAGTCATCATTAAACGCCAGCATCGAGCCTATCGGCGCCCGCATGGAAGACGGCTTAGAGCCCACCTATCGCACAGCCACAACCATGCTATTCGACATCATACTTCCATAGGTAATGCAGACTTCGTATTTGATACTATCAAATAGTAGTCCACGTGTCACATCAAACACTAACTTGTTTAGATATACTCTTTCTTGGTGCTATGCAGCAAAAGCACCCTTATGCAACCACTGAACAGGAATCTATGTTTTACATCGGGCAAGGCATTAATAAACTATATTTTAATCCGATAAGGGAAGCCGAATGGTGACCGGCAATCGGGTTTTTTGGACGAGGGAGTTGGGTTCAAGCTATACCGACGTTAGATGCGGTCGATAAACTGTTTTCACTAGGGGATGAAGCGTTCCACTACTTGCTTCACAGAATTACCCACATAACCACTAAGACTTAATATCTATACTAGGGCTTGATGTCGTTGCTGGGATTTGATATCATTACTAGGATTCGATACTCTCACCAGTATTCGACACCTTTTGCTGAGTTCCTGTTGCATCACTTCGGATCATGCTGGACGTGCCAAAGCCAGCAGAAAAAATCAGTAGCCCATCCTTGCAATTGCAGGACATAATAACGCCTGACTCGGTATTTCGCTTCACGATTGAAAACTGATATCAGTCGCTGAGTTTAGACCGCGATTGCTAAGTTCTATAGGGCTTGCATCGATAGTAGTGACATGGTCAAAAAACCATAGGATAGAAGTGCTCAAGACTGAGTTTGTTGAGATGCTTTGTGGGCCAAAAGATTGTTTGAATATAGAAGAGGTTGAAGAGTGGCTGCTCCATCTAAGGACGACATAATGGGCCGGAGGGAGGCCCAAGAAGTTGAGACTCGACCAAACTCAGTTTTCACGAGGAACGGTTGTCCTTATATATATTTGGCCAAAAACACCCCATCTCTTTCTATTCATCATTCCCGATTACACGGCCTGCTACTATACATTAAAAATGAGTGTTTACAACGTCGGCCCATATATGCACCCCAATGCTGCTAGCATTGCCGGTAATCCTAGCGCACAAGGCTCTCCTCTCGATGACTCCATCTCCGCTTCACCTAAAACAGAAATAAGCTCTCAGGAGGCATCTACTGTCGCATGCCTTCATGATGCCAATGGAACATCAGAATTCGCTGAATTCCTAACCTATTTCTGCTAGTAAGTACTAACATTTCACAACCAAACTTTTACATAGCTCATAAATAAACCAGTCATCGTAACTCAGGGCTTTTATCCTCCTGCGGATCACTATCAGCTACTACAACTCCGCGTAGTTTGCAACCCCGTTGCGCCGCGTGTGCATTCGCCTCCAACAGGCATCCAGAACAAAAGCAATGGAGAGGAAAGTCTGAAGGGTACTCGCAATCGGAAATCTTCAGTAGTTTCAGGTAAATTCATCTCCAGAATTGTTATTTGAGTAGCCAAATGTAAGCTAAACTTTTATTATCAACAGCGGTGAACAATCACAATTTGGACCCGCCGACCCCCGTCTTTCGAATTCGGTTCTGGCAGACGAATATGATCAACTAGACCCTTGGGTCAATCCTTCGGCGGCACAAACACCAAGCATCAACAGCCCCAGCACGGACGCTGTCCCAGCGCTCTCCAGACCTCATCCCACAATCGGTGAACGGCAACCCAGCTCCTCTCCTCCAGTTGATCCAAACCCTTCTCGTAGTGGGCCAACCCAACACGGTGGCCCGTATGCCTTTCAGAACTTGCCAGGTTATTGTGGGAAGAGAAATGATGAAAATCGTTTCGAGTGTTTTGGAGATTGCCGCAAGCGTCGTCTTGGCCGTCATGGGTTTGGAAGAAGGAGCAACCTACTGGTCCACCTCAGGAATTGCCATGGGCAGCAGGTGCCGAAATATGACCGTGAAAAGAGTAAGAAAATTAGAGCCACGTACAAACAAAATGTTGACAGGTAGTACTAGTGAGTAGAAAAGGGTCATTTAGGCATCTGGGAGAAGGTTTCCGGGTCAAAATTTATGGTAATCTTTTGTTTTCCTTCTGCATGTAATTTAACGAAGATGGGTGGAATTCGAAGTTCTTTTTCTTCTTTTTTTTCTCTTTAACCAAAGTCGTTAAACTTTATCAAAATCACAATGTTACATCTAGTTCTCCAAATAATCTTGCAATTGATGGTCTGAATTCGTAAAACTATCTACATACATATCTATACCGTTATATGTATATCTATGTCCATAGCTGGTGACCAAATTATTTCAAGGTGAAAATTGGCTTGATCTCACCACCAGTACACACCCCTTCATGGCCAGATGGACTCGCCTGGTCAGTTATGATACTAGTTGAATTTTCTTCACCAACCCTATGTCACTTCTGCGGTCTAATTGGCCGAGTCTTTTCTTATTCTGCAAAAGACTCAATTGAGATATATTCCTGTAAGCCATCGGTCGTTCTTGCTCAAATCAGTCGAAAAATTAGTTCAATTAGAAACCGATTGTCATAATGGTAGCCTTGCACGCTAAACCTTGCTAAGTTTCGTGTCTCAAATTTCTGTGGCTTACGAGCCTTGTACTACGTATAGTACCATGTCGCATATTAGCACACTCAATAGCATTGATTTGGGAGAAACTACTACTTAGGCGTTCAGTAGCTACTGTGAAGAAATAAAAGGATCGAGATCTTTTCGTTGGGAAGATTCCTAATTGATATCCTGCAAAAGCATAAGTTCAAATGAACATCCACTTGGATATTCCAGCTATATAACTAAGCATCAATAACTAGCCAAAAATGCGCACCTACTTACCCCGCAGAAAATGTGCGTCCACATACCTTCTGTCCTTAGTTACCCCGCATAGAGTCTATGCTGACGGAGATGTGGAGCTACGGAAGCTGGTTGGCTATCCTCTTATCTGACAAAACATTTTCACGATTGTGTGGTATAAATGTCTCTGATATGGTTCGTTAGCGGCTGGCTGGCATGTCGCGGATGTGGGTAGGAATATCAATGGTAGGCTGCTGAGTAGGGAGAGGTGTCAGCTGGTCATGTAGGTATCTAGAGTGTTGCACTTTCGATGGCTGAGGTTTTTTTTGGTCCGACTTGGCGCGCCTTTTCTCCCGTCTTTTGTGGCAAATCGGGCCGGTGTTATCACTGCGGGGCATTTCGTATCTTCTTCAGGCAAGATATGCTGCCTCAAAATTATACAGTGAGAGTTTTCAATAAGGAATTTGGTATGTACCTTTATAGGGCGGTCACCTTTACAGAAAGATTTCCATTGCTGAAAATCAAAGAAAAGGGGCCAAAGTGCTACCATAGAGATTACCCTTATAGGAGGTTCGCAGTTGCAGCTTTGAGGTTTAGTCGTTGAAGATATACGAGGCAGGCTTTACGCCCATGATTAGATACCTGAGCTACCTAGATTTCTGGTAAGCTGCATGGATTGATGCTACCGCCTCGTTGGACGAAAAATGCTGAGAATCTGGTGCTCAGAATATTATACAAACCCGGCGCTTGCCTTACCATATAAGGTAATAATACAATTGAGATTTCACCTAGAAATTATCATAAACAGTAATTTTCGGTGCCAAGCCAAGTTACCGAGCCTGGTAGATCGCCAGATCCTGAGCAGGTCTCGGCCTAGCCGTCGATAAACTAACATACCGCTAGTACTAAGCAGAGTCCAGACAGTGGCATATTCAACACTAGCACTGCCTTTATATTTTCACGTTAGCAAATCCCAATAAACCGGTATTCTTACTAAACCCATCCTCCACTGTGGCTTTTTCTACCATGCTCTGCTACCACGACCTCCTAGCTCTGCGAAAGCCCCACGCCAAGGAACCACGAGAAAGCTCACATCTTGAGAATGGGGGGATCGTTGGCCCCGGGAGTTAGTGTATGGAGAGGTTGTAAGATTACGCCACATTAATATCTCCTGATATACCAGAAAACAGCCTAGCATGATACCATACCTCGGCCGGGGGGCCACAGAATCAACACTTGAAGAAAATAATTCGAGTGATATCCTATGACTAGGGCTGTCAGACTGTGGGAGCAGGTTCACTGTAGCACCACACGCACTACTTCGTATTACCTTAACCTGTTCGATGCTGCAGTAATGTAGCACCGAACTCGAGAATGTGTACCACATGTGGCCTAGGCCCTAGGCTGAGCTACACGATGCATAAGGCGCAACATGCATGGTCCATGTGATCTCTTCGCGAAGGTACTCGTTGATGCAATCAAGCCGTAGACACCGTACTTAGGAAACCTCCATAGACCGACCAACGAGCAGAAAAACCTGTGAGAGCAAACCTGCTGCATAGGAATCATCGACTGACATTCCATATCGAGTGATATTCCATGATCGAACTTCCCACTTTTTTTTTTTTTTGTTTAATTCATTAATTGCATATCGAACTTCCCACTGATTGATTCGTCTGTTTATCCGGTGTGCAGCATTGAGTCTTGTAGTATCGAGTTGTTTCGCTTTATTTGTCTATTGCAGTTAGCGCTTATTTACGGTGTATAAGCATAGCATCTGGTTTATCTACTCTCTAACGCGTGACTTACAATTCACAAACAACATAACACGCCCAGCCTTTCGTGCAGTCCTCAAAGCTAGAGTATGTAGTATGTAGTAGTAGTATCAACCCCACTTCCGGAAAATCCCGTTACGTCCGCTGAGGATATGATTCCCAAAATATGAGTGAATAATGACTGTGCACTGGGATAGCTCGGTCAACCACGGGCTTCGGTGCCGCATACCCGACTTTGACCAAGCTGGAGCTCTTTTATTGAACGGAAACATTGGTTTGCAGTAAAAATCTCAGTTAAAGGGCTTGAGCCAGCCCGGCCGCATAAAGGTGGGGCCTGTCTTCAACGAGCCTAAAGCTCAAACATAAAGCTCGAGCTTGCTCGGCTCATGGACCACACTATGAACGGCGCATTGATGCGAGCAGGTAGTTGAGAGGTGATTCCAGATTCCTAGTGCTAGGTGACTACGTCGGTGTTTAAGGTTTGGTGTGCAAGAAATAGCAATATTCATCAGACGACACTATTAGTGTATTAGTTCTCGAGTGATAGATTATGATTGAGTCACTAAGCTTCTTGCAGATAGGCCGTATCTACCATTAGTGTCGAGTACCTAGTTGTTGCGGAGGTTGTATATAAATAAAGATACTTCACATCTAGGTGGCCGTTATTCCAATGCTCAAGACACCGGCTCTAGTGTTAAGCCGCTAACATTGTAATAGCAGTTATTAGCCTTGAATTATTGGCTAGCCTGACCTGGCCTATTGAATATCGGCTTCCGACGTGACCCGAGTATAATATTCGGCTCGGAATATGGTTCAAAAACTTAAGCGTGTATCAATAAAGAAAATATTTCTTTTGATTGGAATGCTGGGGAACCGGTGTCTGTCTAATATCTAGCTCGAGTTAGCTCTTGTTGTATAATTATGCAGCGCTATGATATCAGTCCGAAAACAATGACTTTAGACTGGAGAACCTTCCCCGTGAATGCTATTTCATATATATATATATGGTTTCAACGGCCAGTTGAAATAAAGGAGTAGCCCGGTCAGGCGTTCTAATGGTTTAGGCTGACATTGCCTAACTTGAGACGCTTTCGGCGAGAGCCGCCTGTTGTAAAGCCTTCTCTATATCACCGCAGGACGCGGGGGCTAGTTATAGATATATGCTGTAGCTGATCCGGGCCGGGAATCTTGGTATTTCGCCATACGAAACGGCTGTCAAAGGAGAGTTTGGCGTTAGATGGAGAGTGCACGTGCGTGGTTGACTGCGGATGCGGCGGAGGCAGCGGAGGCAGCGGACGCTTAACGAAGGGTCACTGCACATGTATCTAGAAGCGGTGTATCTCTATACAGTTAGATGAATCGAAGTAAACGTTATGCAATGGGATAACATAAACATACCCGGGAGTGAGATCAAGGTCATCTGAACGTGCGTTATATGCCGTTGTGAGACCTTAGGTTCCTATGACTGGCGATAGATTCTTTCACAATGAAATAAAGCCCATGTAGTAAGTGGTTCATGTTGATAAGCACCTTCAGCTAGCACTCGCAGCGGGTTGTGGAGTAGAGTACGGACATGCGTGGGTAGTGGTTCGGCTTGACTGTATATATACGTATACTATAGCAAACTTAGGCGGGTACGCAATATTATATATACGATCTACACCACAATGCCATCCATGTATTTTGATCATAGCGATTTCACCAAGTAATAATCCAAGACCCAATAACAAAGAATCAGCGACACCACAAATACGATCTGGATATATACTATGTTTTGCTAATATATCTTCATGTTCAATATAAGTGCAACCGTGTGGGTCAATAAAGGCCAAAGCAGAACGAAACTCATTCAATCCCATGTCTGACTCGACCGGTGGTGGAAAAACACTTTGTGGAGGTTTTGCATACTGCCAAACAGGCGTCCAGCAGCAAACCGTAGCGGCCAAAAATGTAGATGCACAATTAACACAACACGGTACCCCAGCCCAACTTCGTCCCGAGAAGTCTAGCCCTACCAACAATAGATTTCGCCATTCGCGGCCGATCGGGAACGAAAGCCGTTCACCCTACCACGCCCAATCAGGACCTATCGCTCCCCCTCACAATCTATCCCGATAACTTCCGGCAGGGACAAACAAAAAACCCAGCCACAGGTAAAGCGTCTCAGCTAAATTACACAAAAAAAAAAAAAAAAAAAGTGTTTCAGCTACTCTCGGTCGTGAGGCGCGAGATACAATTAATGAATTAAACAAAAAAAAAAAATTGTGAGGCGCGAGTGATAGCCCATGACAAAACTCACCCCACGCACTACACGGTCCGATCGACAGACTGCCTCAAAGGTTGTGAGAAATATGGTTCCCCCAGTCTTAAAAGTAACATGAGAAAAACGCCAAGTCTCGAATAACTTTTCAACCACGATTGATATTAAAAATCTGGAAAAACAAAAGCTGGATACCTTGATGAAGAAGAGTTTGTCTTTCCAGGTTTTTAATATCAATCGTGGTTGAAAAGTTATTCGAGACTTGGCGTTTTTCTCATGTTATCTTTAAGACTGGGGGCACCATACAGATGTCCGCATCACGGACATCTCTAGCTACATGTTGCTTTTGTCTTGTCTTGTCTCTATCATCAATATATACTCCTGTTATTAGTGGAAGAAGAGATACAACAGCGTTGCGTCGCCATTTGTCCTGCGCGTTTTTTGTGGGTTACCGCAGTAATTCGTCTCAGCGGACAGGTAGGTGTACTAGAGATAAAGTCGCTGGAACAAGCTAAACACCCCCAATAGCGTTCATGGTCGAAACGAACGAAGGGATATTTCGTTGAGCGACCGGTCAAACTGATCTCACATACGCCGGCTTTCACTCCCCTCACCCCCCTCACCCACCTCACCCACCTCAGCCCCCTCGCCCCCTTCTTCCCCCTTCAAGTTGCGCGGCTCGAGTTTACTAAATCACCCCTGATCAATCAAGCAAGAGCCCGTGGGGGATTCCTGAGTAGCTGGTGCAGTACGAGGGCGGGGTTTACGGCTGCTGGAGCCAATAGGACTAGCTAGTTCTACAATAATCTTCTCACTCACTATCCGGCTAGCTTGATCAAAGGAGGCACCGCAAGCAGAAAAAGCCCCCTCTACAAAATAATAGGCTCTGATAGAGTTGTGCGCATCCCCTCATTTTTTCCCCTCGCTTTTTAGGCGATTACTATCAAAATTTCGTTCTGAAGGTTGCAGATAGGTTCATGGCGGTGGGCCGCCCAGATCTACGCTGTTTGCCGTGTGTGAAGCGAGTGGTCTCATCAAATAAAGTTTTCTCGTAGCTGTAATTACATTTACTCACCCCGCATGAACCAAAAATCTGATTTTCCCACTACACGGGCCTACGAACAGGAATACTAGTTCAATTGCTCTCTAGCTTCATGGACAAACAGTTTTCTTCTCCATATCTATCGTGGTTATTGAAATACGCTCTACTCACTTGTGATGGTTAACGCTGCCAAGAACACGCGTAGTGCGTAGTCTGGCGCATGCGCAGTCCTGCGCGGAAAACAGACTTCGCGCGCGTGTCACGTTGACGCTCTGGCTTGAGCATTTTTAACTCAATAATAAAGAATGATCCTAGAAATATAAATAGATAGGATGGTAGAGTAGGTAAAGATTAGTCGATCTATACATGTATAGTTGTCTTATAAATATATCATTGTCTGGCTACATCATCCACTGCGCGAGACCTCGTTCGGCCAATATTAACTGCACGCTAGGTTAGATTAAATGCAAGGTGCGTTCAAAATGTAACCTAACTATTGGGCACTGCTCCTTCCTGAATTCTCCCGAATTCTTATATATATAGGGGTGGCCAGCAGTGGGTGGCCAGTAGTAGGTAGCTTCCGCCGTCGTGATCGTGAAACGTCTCGAAGACCAACTTTGAGACTTACGTATTGTATTCAAAGGAATAATACCTGCTCATCTCCTCATAGATCAACCAAATATGGATCATCACGTTCGCTCTCTTCTGCAAGTTTTTACTTTCTTCTCCAATATTTTTCATGATTGGCTAACGCTCGGGTAGTGATCACACCACCTCCATCAAAATCTTATTCCGACGGGGAATCCTAGTGTATCCCAGCAATACCAACTGTACATCGTTATCATGACGTGTTATTTTGATCTGTAATGGACTATATATGAAGGTATAGATGCCATAACCCTTGGGAACCTTTTTTGACATCTCTCATCAAGATATTGTTGGTTGACAAGAGTTCTCGCGAGTTTAGTATAGCAGCCATCAGAAATTGCATTCACCTGGGTATTCATACTTATCATAGTTATTTCATCATCCATCCTCATACAATCCGACAGCGGGTTTTGGCCGACAGCGGTACTCTCGAGACCTTTTCCCGAGGGATAGGAGACATCCTTCGAAGTATGGTATATTTGATGCTTACTGCCCCTTATTTCTCTTTGACTCTATACACTTTCAAAATAGCTAACACACGGTAGGTATACTTCATAATAAAATCCTTATCCCGGGGGACCGCAGTCGATAGAGTGCTTGTTCCGAAAAATCACATAATCGATAAGCGATGGCCCGGAGTGGTTTCTCAGCCGTTTGTGCCAGAACTCGAGTACCGCTAAATCTCGAGTTATTCGGGGGGTTGCCAAGACGATTTGCTAAACTACGTTTAGTTTAAATCGTGCAGGAGAGGGCTGTTTTCTTGAAGATCGCTTCCTCTAAAGGTGAAGATATTTAGCTTTTTGCCCGAATAACTCGAGACTGATGACTATTAATGAACCTATTTCGGAGTCCGGCGGTGGGACAACGCCCAGATCGAGCGCGACAACGAACACAACGAACATCGCTAAAACAACAGTCGCTGAGTTACGACAGTACTCTACCAGGTGGCGGGGGCGCCAAGCCTCAAGCCTCCCGATGTTTGCTTATCCCACAGTCCGTCAAGACATGTTGACCCTTTTTCCTGGGGGCCAAAAGGTGGCTAGTGCTAACAAATCGTTATCAATTATTGGACCCGAAACAACCCTGGCCAATCCCTCACTCGGGTTTCGTGTGGCTTTTGGCCCCCACGAAAAAGGGCCAACTTTGACCATGGGATAAATCATCCTGCGTATCAACGAGCCAATCCATAGATTCACCACCAGCCACCCAAATATATAACACTTGGCTGCACATGGAGGCCAAGCGTAGCCCGGCGAGAAAGATATCATGTTCTGCGGTCCTAATCCGAACACGCACCACCTTCTACTTAGACTGAGCCCGTACATCATTAAACGCCGGCATCGAACCTATTGGCATCCGCATGGAAGACTGTTTGAATTCACCTATCAAATAAATACGATCGTGGTTATTCAAAAATATACCCCCAAATCATGCAATGCAGACTTCGTATTTGGTATTAGCAAATGATATCCATACAGAGTATTAACTTGCTCAGATATGCATACTTGTTTCTGGTGTTATCCGGCAAATGCATCATTGTGTAACCTCTAACTAACGGCAGGAAGCTATATGTTTCTACAGTTTAATTCGACACGAAAGCTAGACAGGGCGTGGACATTGGCAGGTGGGTTTCTTGGGCAAAAAATTGAGTTAAAGCTGTGCCATTTTTAGACGGCTGACAAAACTTACGTTCAATAGGGAATGGATCGTTCCACCAACTGCTTCGCAAGATTACCTATATTATCGTTACTAGGGTTCGACATTCTCACGTCTTTATTGCTGAGTTTCTTTCGCATCACGACTAATCACGCCGGATGTTTCCAAGCCAGTAGATGTATTCGGTAACCCATCCTTGCGATTGCGAAGTACAACAACTGGCCCGGTAATAAGTTGACACTGGGGAGCTTATCTCAGTCGCTGAGTTTGGACTGCTGCCCTCTAGGCTTGCATCAATAGTAGCGACATGGACAAAGAAACCCAGAATGATAGAGCTCAAGACTGAGTTTATTGAGATGGTATATGGACCGGAAAACTGTTTGAGTGTGCAAGAGGTTGAAAAAGCGGTCGCCCCCTCTCTGAGAACGATATTATAGTTCTCCCTATGGCTCAGTGATTTGAGACTCATCTTTTTCAGGATTAGTGGTTAACCATTATATATCTGACAAAAATACCTATATTTCTCTCTATTCATCGTTCTTCATTACACCGTTTGCTATTATACATTGAAACCGATGAGCTTTTACACCTCCGATTCGAATTCCGATATGTATCGTAATCGTTCCATTATCTCTAGAGCACAAAGATCATATCTCGATGATCATATGTGTATCTCTGATTCACACGGGATGGTAGGAAACTCTCAAGAGACATCCACTCCCGAGCACCTTCCGAGCCTCAATGGCCCATCAAACGTTACTGAACTTGCAGTACATCCCCCCAGGTAAGCTCCAATATTCCCCAGTCAACCTCTAAACGTATCTCATAAATCCATCAGTCACTTTAGCAGCTTAGAATCTTTATCCTGCTGCGGATCACTGCCTACTACAATTCCACAGAGCTCACCACCGGTTTACGCGACTCGCACATATATCGACAACAGGATTTTAGAACAGAACGAGCAGTGGATAGTAAAAGGTTGCGAGAGGCACCCGTACCTGCAATCACAGACTTCTAGTAGTATTAGGTAAGCAATTTTCAAAATGGTTGTTCTAAGAGTCAAACTAAATCTTCATTACGTCCAAAAGCAGTGAGGAATCACAATTTGAACTCATGGACTCACGTCTTTCGAATTCGGTGGAGATGCACGAATATGATCAACACGGCCCTTCCGCAATACGGGCAACTGGTGTCAGTAATGGTAGGGAGGATATTATCACACCCCAAACCGTAACCGATGAACCGCAGTCCACTCCGTTTGCTCCGGTTAATCCGAATCCGAGCCATCCTCGTAGAAGGCCAACCTATTCTAGAAATCTCTATGATTTTCAGAAATTGCCAAGTTATCACGGTGAGAGAAACGATGAAGGTCTTTTGGATTGTTTTGAGGATTGCCACCGCCTTGGTCGCCTTGGAATTGAAAGAAGGGGGAACCTGCTAGTCCACCTCAGAAATTGTCATGCCCAAAAGATATCGAAGTTTAATCACGAAGAGAGTCAGAAAATCAGAGTTAGACGCAAAAATATGCTGTCAACGGGTGTTCGTAAGCAGCAAACTGCCACCTAGATGGGAATTTGGGTTGCGAGGATATTGCGACGATGCTTATAAATCTTTTTGTTATTTATACATGTAACTACATGTACGTACTTAGTAGCTATGATCGATGGAATTGGAGTTTTATTTCTAAAACTATAAAATCGTCCGGATATTTTAAACCTACATAATACACATGATACTAAAGCCAAACACGTTCGATTTTGCCATAGAAACCACTACAAGTAGGTTAAATCGCGCTCTAGAGGACAACTGTAAATGACTACGTCGTTTGGCTAAATCACTTCGTCGTTTAGACTGCCAAGAATTTTGGAGATAAGATCGAGCTCAGTTTAACACTGGAATTTTCCACTGTTCAGCTAAATGTCTATTTAACTAAATGACTCCTGCTTGCTATAAAGCACCACCACGGGTGGTCTTCCTCTTCTTCAACACCAACACTTTAACACCACCAACACCTCCACGATAATCATCACCAATGACTCCAGCATCATTCCCTTCATTCCAAGTTCATCTTATTAGATCAGTGTCCCATCTATTCCCCTCCGTTCCCCAACTGTTCCCATCTGTTGCTTGCCTGCTCCCCTATGTTCTCCCCTTCTGCTAACATAGTTCAGCGCTTGGGGTCACCATCACCACCATCACCATAACCATCACCATCACCGGGATCAAGGTAGGTCATA
This sequence comes from Morchella importuna, assembly GCF_003444635.1. NCBI lineage: Eukaryota > Fungi > Ascomycota > Pezizomycetes > Pezizales > Morchellaceae > Morchella > Morchella importuna. The sequence goes on along the minus strand of NW_025763399.1, from coordinate 485,777 downwards.
TCCAGCCCAATGATTGGTATAGCCATTACTAATAGGTAGCAGCGGCAGAGGCAGAGGCAGAGGCAGAGGCAGAGGCAGCAGCGGGGTATCGGGACAGCAGCGGAGGCAGTAGCAGTAGCAGTAGCAGCAGCGGAGGCAGTGACAGCAGCAGAAGTAGCAGAAGTAGCAGCGGAGGCGGTGACAGTAGCAGCAGTGGCAGCAGTAGCAGCAGTGGCAGCAGTAGCAGCAGTGGCAGCAGTAGCAGCAGTAGCAGCAGTAGAAGTAGCAGGAGCATTAGAAATAATAAAATAAATTGATTATTTTTTTGTTTAATTCATTAATTACATCTAATAATATATATATCTCTAAACGACGAAGTCATTTATAGTTTGCTATTAGTGACCTAGAGATCAGCTACGGGTAGTTGTGTATCCAAGTGGTCCCTCGGTGGCAGTTCATAAGTAAATAACTTATACACATGATTGTAATTGTATACAGATGGATGTGCGCGCTTGGTGACTGTGCTCTTAAATTTTCATTTACAGCGATATGGTTCCAGCCTTAAAGGTAACATGAGAAAAATGCCAAGTCTCTGATAACTTTTCAACCATGATTGATATTAAAAATCCGTAATGATAGAAGGCTGAATACCGTGATGAAGGAGAGTTCTATCATTACGGATTTTTAATATCAATCGTGGTTGAAAAGTTATCAGAGACTTGGCATTTTTCTCATGTTACCTTTAAGGCTGGGGGGACCATACATGTATTAATTGAGATACATCATGATCCAGACCCACTTCCTCACAAAGAGGCGCTTTTAAACTACACGTCACTTCTCTTTGAGCTTTTTCTTTTTCTGCAAAAATCTCAACTGAGGAATATACAGTCGCACCTCGTTATGTCGTTAACATATTCTGGGAGCCAAACCCCTACGAGATAGCAAATATACGAGACAGCAAATAGTTTTTGGTGGAGAAGGGAAGTACCTGTCCCACAAATTCGTACGAGACAGCAAGAGATCCGAGATATCGAATTACGAGATAGCGAGGTGCGACTGTACATACGTTTCTGTAAGCCATTAGTCAGTCGGGAAAATCAGTTATCCAATGTAAGATTAATTAAACCTTTCACTGTTAGACTTTGCCAAGACCTCATGTCTCAAATATTCTGCAACTGACGGAAATAGGGATTATTTGTATGAGAGAACGGCGCCACTCCATACAATCTATCCTTGCCCTGAGCAACTGCATTTTCCGGTTCTTTTACTGGTAAACAAGTACCAGGTTTCAGATTAGCACACTCCACAGATTTATTTGGGCGGTCAGTCTGAGAGAAACGGGTGTCTTAAATGCGTGTGTAGAGGCACATCGTCTGCGGGGTAATTGAGTGCGAATTTTGGCTGGAGCTAGCTCTTCTACGCGTACGACTATGTAGCTGAATTCAAGCAATGATCCCTTTGCTATCTGGAGGGTTCTTTTTTTGCTAACCTTCTTTTTCTGGCCTATCAGACTGCAAAGGAGAGAGCCTGTTTTTTTAGATCATGTATATTCTACTCTAATTGGTTTCCCTGCGTGAAACCTATGCTGACGATCGAATGTGCGAAACTGTAAAAGATTGTTGGCTATTCTTATCTAGGCTGATACAGCAATAAATTCTCATCATAATGTGATACCTCACTCTATCTTGTGGTTCGTTGACGGCTAGCTAGCCGTTGCCGCAGATATGGAGTCTTCACAGCTCCAAGAAATATGTATGTATGGCGTTTGTATGGGAATCTGAGGAAATGTCAGGGTTAGCCTAGGCGCTAGTACCATTATGGCCAATTTCTATAAGTTTAATTGATTGGCCGATTCTTTAAAAAACGCCGAAGTTTACACACCTACCCCATAGCTTCTCGAGCTATAGGTACTTTAGCTTGGCTGACGCCTCTTTTACATCCAATTGATTGGGGTGCTGTGCGCCTCTTGTGGCTGATGAGGCCGGCGTTATCACCGTGAGTATTTCTTCACGTCCTACGAGTAGGGGGTTATGTTAGGAGTTGAAGATGATTGATTGGTTGTGTGCAGTACATGTACGAGCAGATCTTACGCCCATTAGGTCATAAGTATATGTATATATATGCCTAAGTTATATACATTGGATCCCGGTGGTTTAATAAACTTTATAATGGGTGGTCACTTCCCGTCAGAATTTGGGTCCATGGAAGGCATTTAGGAAATAGATTTTTGAATCTGGATCCCATGGCGAACAATGCTTTCTAAATTTCCAAGTACTAGTTTTGTATAGTGCGTAACGTCAACCCCTCATTCAGATTCTGAATCTGGAACGTTGCCGTCTAAGTTTTATTGCTCTAAATTCCATCCAAATCGCTTCTAAACGCCCACGGGAAATCACCCAATATTCGAATTCTTATTTTTTGGTGGGGTAGTAGCAGGATCTACTTGACTTTACATTGGTACCCGCGCACCCACCGATTAGATAGCAACACCCCACGACTTGACCAATACGGCACGGGTATCTAAGCCAAATGTGATCTAGAATGATTGGTACTTCGTTTACCGCAAAATCTGAGAAATTTCGTTGCGCTGCAGCAGGGGTATAGGCCAACCAGAGGCAGTCTTTGGACGTCAAAATGCAAGTTATATGCAACTTTTGGTGTAGAATAACCCCGCTGCAGCGCCACCCCATCAGAGGAGCTGGGACTAACCAGTCCCCATGCGCTTTTAGGCAACGGGGGTCAAATCTACCATTTGATAAGATAGATAACAAGATCTGTTACTATATATAGTAAACCACACCAAACTTGCTTCCTCTGGGGGTCAGAATTCCACCCACCCCACATACTGAGGTTAAATATTAATAGCATATTCAACAATTCAACATGCAATAATTATAACATTGTATTCTCGTTCGTGGCGTGTTGTCGGCCAATTACGAATGGATCAGCATAAGCAAATTCTTACTCGACACAAGCCGACGCTAAGAAACTACTAGAAACCTCGCATCCTGAGGTAGTACCAGAGGCCATTGACCGCTAGATATTGATTGATAGTAAGTCATAAGTCTGCCTCGCATTAATGTTTTGAAACTCCATAAAACCATTCAGGAACATATTGACCCGGAAGCTACAATTGATAAGAAAGCCGAGTGATATCCTATGATTATATTCCTCAAACAGTGATTAAGACAAATCCAAGTGGGTCAGGTTGAAGTCCCCACGTCCCAACTATAGCACCACATTCATTACTTCTTATTCCAACCTCTTCAATGTGAAGGTTAGCTAAAACTGAGTTCGAGCGCTTGTACCAGCTGTGTCTTGGTTCTAGGACATCATATAGGTGTAACATGATCCATGGCTCTTCATGAAGATTCACATTGATGCGGTCGGGTTCTGGGCACAGTGATCAATGAGTAAATGTAGGTTTAAGGACAAGCTAGGTGTATTGGTATCATCGGGTAACATCCCGAGTATCGAGTGATAACCCATGATCCATATTTCCGCTTATAGATTAATTCATTCATGATATGCAGTTACAGCTTCGCACTAATTGTTGATCTGTTTATATCATACAAGTAGTTTCCAGCCTTCGGCCGGTACTATATGTATATCAATCAGTCCAATATACAGGCAAGCCGCTTTGCGGCTTATTTGTCTATTTGCCTGCCAGGAGAGGTCGAGGGCCGCGCAGCGGCCTGAGAGCCCCAACTGACAGGCAAAGTCCATCACTATATCTAGATCTGCTCTGGTCAATATGTGCCTTTTCTGATATCCCCGATATATCAATGGATAGGTCAGACAATTTCTCCAGTTAAAACTACAGGTATATCCCTTTAGCAGCCACCAAGCTGCTAAAATCGAACTACTAATCGATTCCCAGAACCAGTAGAAACCTTATTAACACTCTGACAACACTCAGCACAATACCCTATGTTAATATCCAACACAACATGTTTCAAGTGAAACAAAAACATCTCTCAATGAACCAATCAGAAGACTATAAAAGCACATTGCATATGCAGGTTATAATTATATACTTATTAGATGTGGTGTTGAACATTGCATCGGGTTAATTCGATTGGTTTGGATAGTGCAAGTACACATCGGATGCCCCCCCGCAACGGAGGATGGTTTTCGAATAGACCAGGTTCCAGTAAGCTTATGTTCTGTAAATTCCTAAAGATCTAATCATCCCCCAATCCAAATTGGGCGTCGTGAAGCCATTTTTTGGAACTATTTTTCGCACTAACAGGGTGTCTTCTCAATCCCGACTACAACGGATAGAAAATGGATCGATAGAAGTGTATCTATCGAATAGACCCCCCCTTCCGAGGGGGAGTCTATAACAAACAAATAGATCCCCGTTCTATTCGATAGAACCTCAAAAATTAGTCTAATCGGCAATAAAACGAGTTCTATCACTTAGGGGAAGCTAGGCGTCCATTATATATACCCTTGCATGTGCACAGCAAGTGATGATTCTCCAATGAACATCTATGGGCAGTTCGACACGCCCAACCCTTCATGCATTCAGCTGTAGTAGCCGGTCCATACTCCTGGGCTCGGTTCCTCTGCCGGAGAAGATTCTGTTACCTCCACCGGGGGGGGGGGGGGGGTAGCCCCGACTCCGAGCGAATCATAGCTGTCCAATTTTATAGCTCCTACCACGGGTTTCGGTACTGTTGATTTCGGGCTTGGCCTATTGAGGTCTTCATTCAACCGAAAAAACTCCTTTTAAATATATGCTTAGCATCGCGCTTGGGTCCTATCAGCAAGTGAGAAGGGACCAAAACTACATCTCGCAATGGGTTTGATACATATTAGTGTTTATCTCCACACTCGTGATGAAACGTGTATATGAAAATGGATATATTGGTTTGTCACCTAATGAAGTTTAACAAGATCTGAAATAGTCAACCGTAATGGCGCTTCGAACCCGTTCAGAACAGAGAACCCTTCGTCGCAGACTGCTCGAAATGCACACCATCTACATCCCAGACAAGGGTTGGGAGTACTTGACTCAGGAATTATAGTCCATGATAGTGCTGCATATAATGATTAATGAGTTAATAAGAAATAATATCCTAGCACAATAGAATATGTTTCTTGGCGTCCGAGTGACAGATCATGATTGACTTATCAAGCCTCTGTAGACAGACTGTGTCTACCATTAACCTCCGGTAACCGGATGTTATGGAGGTTTTGTGTTAATGAGAATATCTTGTACCCAGCCAATTGTGTCAAAATATCGGTTTTAATCTCAACCCCAGACTTTGTGGTGGTAGTTATTATGTTAGCCCTTAATTATTGGCTAACCTGGCCTCATTTATCGAATATCAGCTTCTAAGCTAAGGATAATATTCGGCTCAAAATACGGTTCCGAGTGTCAAAGCTGTATTAGTGAAGAAAACACTTCTTTTGGTCGGGACGGGAGTGTCTGGCTGATTGCTGGCTCGAACTCGCTCCTGTTATATAGCGGTATTATATTAGCCCAGAAACAATGACTTTGGGTTGGAGAGTCTTCCCCATAAATATTATTTCATATGATGTCATGGCCAGTTGAAATAAAAGAGTAACTCAGTCAAACATTCCAATGGCATGGGCTGACATTGCTTAACTTGAGACGGCTTCGGTGAGAGTCGGGGGCAGCTGTGAAGCCTTCCTTAGATCACCGCAAGGCGCATAAATTGGACATATATCGCAGTAGATTCGCGATCAGGTCGGGAATCATGTCGTCCCGCAGAACGACATGACTGTGTCATGGAACCATGGGATAGCCATAAACATGCCCGGAAGTGAGATCAAGGCCATCTGAACGTGTATTATATTATGCGGTTGTGAGATTCTTGGGTTCCTATGACGTGGCCGGGAATGGATTTCTTTCCCAAGTAAAGTCCGCGTAGTACGTGGTTCATGTCGATAAACATCGGCCTCCGGCTCGCACTCACAGCGGGCTGTGGAGTAGAATAGGGACGTACGTGGTTACATACGTCATATGTAGTTGTTCAGCTTGAATGTGCGTGTGCCGTGGCAGTCATAAGGGTAATCTACGACTTGCCGAACCGCAGGACAAACGCTATAAGAGAATTATATCCTCCGGTTGAATGCATGATCAAACGGCCTCCTGAGCATGGTTTTTGTTGGAATTGTCATTCTGATATGATGGGTTCGCCGATAATCCGCCTGGAAATGAGCCCAAGTTTCACCAAAAAAAAACAGCAAGCATTCATAACCATTATAACCGGATTACAATCAAACAGGTTCTAGTATATTCCTGCTGCATTCGGTGACTTCTAGCTCTAGATCTCTGATTTTAAGAGCTATGGGCGGCGAATCATGCATGCCTTGAATGAAGCTTACTTCAGTGTTAGGCGGGATGAAAGGTGCACGAACGTGTTTGGGGAATTGCCAGTGCTAAGCTGTAATTCTGTAGCGTTTAAACTTGTGATATTGTAGACCGGATTCCCTTGACTTGGTTGCTGATGATGCCCCCAAGTCTACGGAGAATCCTGCCCTATTTATACATGATGGAACCTATGCCAAGGCCCGCTCTCTAATACTATCCACTACTACGATAATAGAATAACATAACAACCTGAAGATAACACAGATAGAAAAGCGCCCCCATATAGTTCCATCCTCTATTCTAATTCCGACCCGTAACCTTGAACCTTGCAATTGCCAGTCATCGGGCTGTACCATACTATTGTCCTAGACCTACTTCTCTAATTAGAATAGCCTGCAGCTATAAGCCCCGCTTTCTATTCTATTCCGGGTGAGACACCCAATAGTAAGCGTGCCATCACAATAGCCTAATACTAGTGTGGCAACACCATGTGCTCCCACAATACCCGATACCTTTCTATGCTTGTCCTTCCATTACCTGACCATCCTCGCATCACAACCCATCACTCGTTTTCCCTCACTGCCCTATGTTCTAGAACAGTGTTCCGTGATTCCTGTAACAGAACGAGCTGGGCGGTAGAAGAAAGACGGAGAGAAACGCAAGGAGCGGACAAAGTCAAAGGCGGACAAAATTGAAAAAGGAAGGAGTGGAGAAAGAATGCAGGTCCACATGATGGGCTGCGAAGGATCCTGTAAGATATTTAGTACCCCGGTCTCATCACCACTTTAACTTGATAGCCCACCGGAACGATTGGTAACCGTGTATGCTGCCGCACCGCAGGGTAAGAACTATTAGTAATGCGCCTTACGTATTGTAAGCTCCTTTTTCGGCGGCTACGGAATACCTCGGGTCGCATCGTAGATATCTCGCTCCTGGAATTAACAAGGCGCACCCAAACTCTACGGCGGGAATAACTCCCGATCCCCCAGACACCCCCTCCCCCGCCCCGGACCCGCCGGAGCAGGACAGGAGTATAGATCCCATGCACCCGGCATCCGTGCCTCAAAGCAGATGAGATATCGTATGTGAAGAGGTAAGACCACATCTGGCCTGTGTAGGCGCGCCGGTCCTGTCCAGAAAGCGCGGGGTCGTGGAGTCATGGGGTGGTCTGTGGTTGCGGTTTATGCATTAATTGTGTGGATTCCGTTGTTATCGTTGTCACTCTTGGTGAGGCCTTGAGTTTGGTTGACTATCGTTATGGAGGTCGGAGTTGGTGAGGGTACTGTGCATGTGTATGCGGGGAGGTTGCGGTATGCAGCTAGACCTATCGTGGGAGCTTGTCAGCTCGCGGAGAAGCGAAAGTCTGGAGAGGTGACGGGTTGCATTTGGACATTTGTCTTGACTGCTAGACGGCGCATAGATTCCGCGCATATCTGGCCACTAGCAATCCATCCCCCACATCCGTTACTTCCGCCCCTTCACAACACTCTCCCGAACCACACCACCCGCGCCTACAGAACTACACAAACACACCCGCACACCAAAAACCCCGCACCCCTCAGCGCGATCACCATCGTTATCGCTATGACCATCTCGCGCTAGTCCTAATATTGCAATCATTGCAATCATGCACCATCACTCGTGTCCAGGGTTAGGGTTTCCTTGGCGCATGCGGCAGGGGTTGCGCTCCGCAACTTTAGCCGGTAGCATGCGGTGTTTAGTGGGGGTTTTCGATCGTCTGGTTGGTGCTGTTAAACATACTATAAGCCTGGAATTGTTGTCGAGACTGGAAAGAAGCGGGAGGAGGTGTGGGCGTCGGCTAAGTGCGCACACGAGGATGGGCCTATGGGACTTGATATGAAGGAAACTGTTGGCGCGGGGTGGTAGACGATTTGTGTGGAGGCGGATATATACTATTCTTTGACTTTCAGAGGATAGGATAAATATTTTCGGTGGGTATCCCTTATTGGGGTTTTAACATTGAAGCTAGACGCTGACTGTTACTTTTCCCCCTTAAAGTAACTCTACTCTAGTGCTTTTCTCGCCTTCCGGCTCGTGATCGATCTTGTCTCGTAAATAACGTATTCACCGCGACATTAATTTATCAAATTCTGGTCACCTGTTCTCAACACCCGGTAACTCTGTCGACGGGAAAGATTTGATCAGCCAAGATGCGAAATCACCAACGGGTTTTTATAGGCCGAAGCTATAACCCCTGTTTATCAACAGCGCGAGTAATCTTCGCAATGCGACACCAATATCAGTCCGATTAATGGATTAAACAAAAGAAAAAAAAAAACCAAGATCAGTCACCGTTCGTCACTCGTTTCTTGGCACACCAGTTATGGCGTCACCTTGTTTTTTTTTTTTTTAATTCATTAATTATGGCGCCACCTTACATAGTAGGTGAAAATAATAGATTGCAGAGAGGGTAACATGAGTTATAGACAGCAATGAAACTATGGAAATAAATGAGCGGAAACGAGTACTGAAAACTGTTACGCCTCGAATGTGCCAAACTCGAAATGCGGCCAGGATTCTTGTCTACTGGCAGCTTCCAGAGCTGCTGCCAGACCTTAGAGGTGTCCGTAAGCGCTATGGAAAGGCGTGTGAACCCCTCTCTATATGTGCGTGTATTACCTACCTTATGCCTGCCTCACCTTGTCAGAGAACAGAAAGGCTCTACCGCGCGCCCCAACTGGCATAGGGGATGGTATATATGGTTAATGAGCTAGCTTAAGTCGAGCCGTGACATCTCTACCACCACAGAAAATGCATCAGTGAAAATCGTCAGTAAATGCATCGAGTCGAGTCCGGAAAATGCATCGATAATGCATCGATAATGCATCCCCAGTCCCACGTAATGCATCCGCTATGGCTCGACCAGCAAAGTAAATGTATCCAGAAATGTATCAGGAAATGTATCAGTAAATGTATCGACAAAGTCGTAAATGTATCAGGCAATGGATCAGGAAATGTATCCCGGGTGCAGTTGTGATTGACTCTCCAGGCAATTTTACAGACGGTTTTCCGGTAGGAAATGTGGAGGGAAAATCGTCAGTAGACGCATATACTTCACTAGTACATGAGTACTATCCTTCGTATAAATATTATGGCATACGTACATGGTAATCTCTGGGTTGGAGATTGCGAACCGTAGGAGTTTGATCCCACCCATCAGCACGAGGTTTATATAGTAGAGAGTTGTTGGAAAGTCGTCTGGAAAGTCGTTCAATCACAACTGCACCCGGGATACATTTCCTGATCCATTGCCTGATACATTTTATTACTGGATGGTGGATTAAACAACGACTTTCCCGATACATTACCTGATTCATTTACTTTTCTAGCTAGTAACGACTTTCCCTACAATTTTACTGACAGTTTTAGCTATAATTTCGTCAGTAAAATCGTTCAACCGACGATTAAACAGAAGCCTCGACGTGTAATGCATCAATCAGTGTATTTAACTGACGACTTATCTATGGGTAATGCATCAAATGATGCATTTTTTGTGGTGGCAGAGCATAGTCTTGAGATGTCTAAGGCTTCTGTGGAGGGAGGCTCGTAAGGCTCGAGCTTTTGAGGCAGGCGGCAGACCCATGAAATGGCTCGATATTCGTAGGGTAATAATAGAAACCAAATTAAATAAGTAATATTGAACAAAATCCCCGGTGTTGAGCCCCCCCCCGGTGGATCAACTATAGCTAGCTGTCAATCAACCACGAACCAGATATTAAAAATCGAGCAACTGTTGAGCCAGGGTCGAGAGGCTAGAGACAAACGGAAGAAGCCAAATTAAAGGTGATGTAGTAACAAATGCGGTAGTAGAAACCATATATATATTTAATCATCTGTTTGATTGTGAGTTTGATCGCTAGTGAAGCTTAAGTACTATAATGTCGTTAGGAATAAAATGATTGTTCTGTTTATTCCGCAAGAAGGTTCCATGCCAGAGTAGCACTAGGGAAAAGAGAAACGTAAAGCTTTATTTTATTTCACCATTGCAACCTGGTTTGAATCGATAGTATAAATTGAGATGGGGCATCATGAAATGATTCCGGTTGGGAACAAACGGGAAATCCTCTATTAAAATAATAGAGACTTTGCGCTGGCTGCAGCCCGTCATATAAACGCCAAGAGTTTGGAGCTGGAGCCGGATCTTCATTTCACTTTGCGCTGTGAGTGCAGCTGTTGCCACCGGCTGGGCAACTCTCGCGCAAAAGACTCACCAATCGTGTGGTCGACGAGCCAGCTCGAGACGAGTCAAAGGAAAAGCTCTAATCGGCTGGTGATAAAAGCTGCTCTCGATTCAGCTTGCAAATGCTCGAGCTTTTCAACGGTCTCAGATTTTGTCGTTGAAGTCATTCGATCTCTTTCACTCGGTCCCCAGGGTTAGGGTTTCCTCCCTCACACATTTTATACCAAGGATATTGTCGGCATTTTTAGTTTGATGAAAATAACACCCCAAAAGCTCGAGCTTTTCAAGTCTAGAGTAAAAGAGTCTCGAGCCAACTCGTGGGGGTGGCTGCTCGTGTCTACTCGAGCTTTGGGCTCGAGTTGAGCTAATTATATAACTACTCGTCTCGTCGACCACACTACGAGTCATCAATGATAAGAAGTCTTTAATTAAATGGCGGTTCCGTTCCTGATCATGAGACACCTCACCTCCATCACTACTCTCTTTCCTATATAGGCCTCTGCATTGTGATGTAAGAACCCGGGTCGTGATATAGAGGCCTGGTATAAAAGGCCGAAATTGGAGTGGTCTGGTCTTCCTCGTTGTGGTCATGTGGGAAGCATTATCATTAGCTGTGTACTTTCTTCTACCAGGACTGCTATGTATGTACGTTTACCGGACAAAGAGCCAATCTCGGAATGGACGCATCATAATTGTACGATGTAGCATCCACTTTCAAAGGTTGGTATCCCCTAGGCCGATATTCCAGGACTTCCTATTAAGGCAAAGCCAAGTCATGTTTCCTCGAATAATAGAGCGTGGCCTAGTAATTAAGCACCACGCCCAGTGACTCTGCCACCGGAAGTCTCTGCTGAAATAAGAAGTTCTGGAATCTGCGTGTCTCACCGGCCCAAGGGATATACGTAAAACTCCATGTCAAAAATCCTGGGACAAGCCCCCGTAGCAACTCGCGGTTGCGTTGTCCCATGATTTTTGAACGAGAACTATAGGTTGCGCTGGCTGTTGAGAAATCTTGATAGGTATTATGCATATAGATAATTGACCTTGCATATAGATAGATTTATATGTCAATGCTAGCGCTTCGTTCCGATTATTTTACTTTTGTTTTCACAGCGGTGTTGTATGTAGTTGGTGTGAAGATCTGTGTAGGGTCAAATACGTTAAAGTCAGCCTCATCCGTCCTAGGGGTGGAGTAGCCGGTTCAACGGTATTACTCTTAACCAAGAGGAAGGGTATTCCCGCCCGAGCGGGGATTTTGGATGCGTCGGCCATTTGATTCATGATAGAGCGCTGCTGGTTCTCCTACCAGTGCATGCGGTACGGGGCGGATAGATTGAGAGCGTAAAGAATAGTACTTTGCTAGAGGAGGAGTTTTATGAGAGTGAAATACAGATAAACCGTGGTAATGCCGCAAGGGATGGGGTACCTAACGGGTGGTCTATCAGAGTAGGAGGTGACGTAGTCTCGTACCCGGCCCGTTACTTACGGGTTGGGGTGACGTATACGTATGCAAGCGAATGTGGTAGAAACTGGGGCGGGTAAGAGATGGCCAGTAGTAGATGCATGCTTGAGTAGGTCCCGCAACACTTAGCTAGAGACGCCCGCCTCACGATCATGTGGCCACGCCGTCTCATTTATATTCAGGATTTCTACATGGCTGTTCGATGTGGATCACAGCCCAGAGCTCTCAAACCACCCGGCAGTACATCAGTATCAACCATCATTACTCCCGGGATCCCATGGAGTACTCTCCACAACACGATCGAGACGACACCAAGACCTAGTCGTGTCTCCAGCTGTATTTATGCATGTATATCGATTAAGCATCAAAATCAACTCCCAGACACTGCGTTAATGAGCTGAACGGCCCTCAAATTTTGGGCGCGGAACAGGAATACCGAGTGATATTTCATGATGTTTACTTGAGCATGTCTTTTTTTTTTTTTTTTTTGCTTAATTCATACTTGACCATGTCTAACATGACTTGCTTGATCTTTCGGCGGAAAGACTCGCTAATGTAGCCCTAGAAACTTTGGTGAACTCTAGTGCTACACGCATCGGCATTGACAACAAACTCCTGTCCCACAGCCCAGCCGAGGGCAGAGCATACTCCGAAATATTTGTTTAAAACTAGTACCAATCGTCTTACTTCATTATAACAGACTTCATACAACATTAGGGCAGGAAATGTTTCTTGTTGAGCTGTTCAAGAGGTAATATACGTATCGAGACAATCCCTTTAGGAGATCATAGTTTTGATCTTTGATCTAACCTACCTCCATATACAAAAATCCCGGGAAAAATCAGGAACTCCCACTTGTCTCCTACCTTTCTCCTTAATACTCTTGCCCAGCGGAGTACATACCAATCAGTTCAATAATGCAATACATTTACCACCAACGATGACACAGATACACTCCGCGCACGGCATCCGTCACTAGGCTGGCTTTTTGAACCCGCTAGTGCTGCGTCACACCAAGAGCTGTTGCCGTTAACCCACCCCATACATCCTCCCACCTCACACATCCCTCCACACTTCCGCCCCATCACTGCACAACACCAAAACCCACTATCCGAGTCTGCAGGACTACACAAACATACCCACATCCCATACATCTCACACCGCACAACTCAACGCCATCACCATCACCATCCCGCGCTAGTCCCAATATTGTATTAATCATGATCCATCAGAATCATGATCAATGACTCGTACATAGGGTTAGGGTTTCTCTTAGCGCGTGTGGCCGGGGTCTCTCTGCAACTTCAGCTGACAGCATGAGGTGTATAGCGGGGTTTTTTTAACTATCCGGCTAGTACTAAGGGTCCTGGGATCGTTATTGAGAGTGGAAAGAAGCGAGTGAAGATCTGGCTTGGGGCGTATTTCCTTGCGGATCGACCTATAGATCTTGGTGGGGAGGAGGCTGTTTGATCCTTTTGCAAGCTGGCAGTGGGTAGCTCACCTTTCTTCTCTCCATTCTCGAGATTTTAGCGCCAAAGACAGACGCTGACTGCTAAAGATTTCCCCTTTAGCGACTCTACCTTTCAGTTTCATGTTTCTATTATCGCTATCGATAAAACAGTCACTATCAAGATGCCTTCATTGCAGTTGTAGTTGAGCTCTCCTTAAGCTTATCGCTCATAACTATCCATCTCCATTGAGATCGCAACCGACACGTACTCTTATACCTGAGGATCACTCATTCTACAATCTTATCTAATACGTCTTCTTGCGCCCCTTCAGCTGCCCTATCTTCTTGCCGTTCTGCAACGCCGCTTTTGGTTAAGTTATTTTGAGTATAACGCCCTCATCTGGTATCGTAGCTTACCCGATCGGTTCTATCTACGTGGGGGGAGTCGGGGGCTTTTTTCATTCTAGAGTTAAACACAATTAAAACCCTCCAGGTAACACCACCTCCCTATACTTCCGTTCAGGGAGCCAGCACTGATGTTTGCCCTTTTCTCTGGCTCCTAGCCATGTCCTTTTTTGATTCCGCATGCGTACCCAACGAAGACAGTCGTCTAGCTACGGGATACTATATTCCTCAGACATATCGGACTTTCTGTTGTTCTCGTCCAATTTAACGTAGTGCTGGGTGGCCTGCGCTCTCCCTCTCTGTGGTAATAACTGGTCCGATGTTTTTTTATGGGGTTTCGTTTCCCCGGGTTGGGAGTGTCCTTTATTACCATAACCAAAAGTCGTATGTGAACATCTCACAATAGTTACCACTGTGTTCCCCCCCTTTCTTCAAGATTCTAATGGTCATGATGAACGACCTTTTACTTCAACTTTTCACTAGGCGTTATCCATAATGAAACTCTCAGGAGTAAAGAGTTTGGGATTTACATGGTTCTAGTCGCTTGCTAATATTCGTTCGAGGAGGGGGGGTAGTGATACCAGGAGTAAGTTGTTACTAGGCCCTATGCTGCAAGCTGAACTGTGTGGCCAGATCTTCTCCCCGAAGTTTGGTTTCGCTTCTTGACTACATCATCCAAAAATGTAATTAACCTACCTGATCTTTGGTTTCCGGCAATGTTTTCTACCACTGCTTTTACTTGATAATACGAATCTCCTATTCTTGAAACCGGCTTTTTAGAAACCTGCCAAGGACTCGAGAACTAGAGGACTGATCAGCTATGTTTTCCTTTGACTGTTTGATGCCTTGAAAGAGTATACGTACTAGTCGGAGAAAGATTATTTGAAACTCAGGTCATATTATAAGCAAAAATAGCACTAATCTTCGCTGTTGAAGTATGCTCTGTTCAAATGCACGTTTAGCTCTTTTTTCTGGTGTTATTCCACGGTATGACTCCCTCGATTAAAAGCAAATCATACAACCTACTTTCCGGGGATAACACTATCTGACCGTGGTGTATGGCAGTTATCGATATTCCAGGTGAGATTGATAAATTCAAGCCTAGGACATGTACAGTACAAGGCGATAATATAATCTTGCCTAGAGACGTCAGTATGTATGGAATGTACAGCCACTCTGCAAAAGTGTTCGTGATTCCGATTTCGGAGTGAGACATTTCTTCATATGTAGCCGTGGCGGACCATCAAAGCCCGCCAATAGAAGACTTTCCCAGTGACCAATGGTGTTCGAAATCAATGAAGAAGGAGATTAATGATCTACTTCCTTTTATATATAGTCACGAACTATCTAGATAGAATAGTCAGGTATATATCTCTGTCACCACGAGGGCTTTCAGTTGGGCGGTTAGCTGTGATAATTTGTGATAAATGCTGTAATAATAGTATAGGAATACCGTAGAAATGCTAATCTCTATCTGAACATACCATATGCACTAGTGGGGTAATTTGTATAGCAGCGTGACTGTGACTAGGTGAGTGTGACTGTGACTAGGTGGGGGCGACTGTCCTCGGCTCAACAATACTAAATGACCATAATCATCATCACGACCACCATCACGACCACCACCATGATTCTTATCACACTTGATGCATCCTACAACTATCACCAAATGAATTTATTCTAACGCCCCCACCGCTTAATCAAGCTTCTCTAGCCTCACGTAGAAAAGAAAACCTCATTTAAAAAAGTATTTCCTAACTTTTAAAAGCCCATCCTCATAACATATTAATTGATAGAACTACTGATGGATTTAATTCTCGTGATGTTGATGGTTATGTGGCTTCATCGAACTATTTAGTCTTGTACATAAAATATTGTGGTACAATGAGATAATGAATGTACTCACATAAAAAATGCCCAGTTCAGCAAATACGGGGGAAAACAAATACCGCAGTACTAAGGCATTCACCAATACATGCATATAGATGCCGCATTTGCACTAGTCACGGTATTTAACTGGTAGTGAGAACATCCCGCTTTTTGGTACTGTAGTTATCTGGAACCGTTCGTTATGGAAGATATCTTAACTGAGGTACGAATGGTCGATAACTCCCCCAAACAAAATATGTGGCGGGTTGCTATGCACTCCATGGACTCGTAGCAACCGGAACTGTCCTGCGAAGAAACCTCACATCGAGACCTTCGGGATCAGAAGGATAAGTCCATTCTTTTCAAGCACCTAACGGGGACTTAAAGTTACTCAATTGCTCTCCTGGTTGTTGATTTGTTCTGATCTGAAGTGGATTTCGACGTTGTTGTGAGGTGATCGGGGATTTTTGTAACCCTACAATACGTATGCAATAGTGAAACTACTTGGTTCGCTCCTTTCCCTTGTTGCGCCTCTGTATACATCGCGTGATAATGCTCGTCCGCCCCTTCGTCAACAATGCCAAAAACATATATTTTAAAAGGTATAGCGCCGGACAGTCAAAATCAACCCTCATGTTCTTTTCAAGCCAGAAACTAGTCCTAATCGGGTAATAATGATCATCTAATTATCCCAATATGGTAAGAATTATCCAAAATTAATGTGGCCGCCTTGGCATAAAGCTATTAAAGTTATTATTTCACACCTATGTTTTTTTTTCGGGCAGTTTGTACCAAATGTTTGAGAGGTCATAGTGCAGCCAGTTCTTAATTATTTTAAATCCCCTTTTGTGGGGGTGTTTATAACCATGATTAGACCCATTTTACAAAAGAACATTATTTTTGGACAAGTGTTGCGTTGTTGAAAGTCGATGGGGTGAAGGGGAGTCGGTGGTTGCTCTGGCCGGCTGGTTTTGGCTGTCCGACACCGTACAAAGAAAAACCATGAGGCTGGTTGTTAAGCCCTGTAAGGAATGTTGACCACTTGCTGAAAATCGAAGGAATGACATTCGACGATTGAGTTTGGCTGTGAACTCTCTTCCCTATCTTTTTTATATTCCTCTCTGCACATTCTATACTGACGTTGTTGGGCACATTTGCCGTAAAGCGATTTGTCACGTATTAGTCAGTACAGCATGTGGAAATGTGGACAATCCCTTTGTAAAGGTGTCCGCAGCGGAACGACCTAATAACTAGCTCGCTATCTCCCTGTCTATCATTAACACATATATTTTGTTGCTCTCGTTTTGTCTTAATCGAAGTTTTATTCATTCTACGTATTTTCGTCTCGAACCGTCGTTGAGAAGAAAAGAAACAGAGAGTGAACACAACAGCCGGCCAACAACGTCTATGTTCAAGGAATTCGATACCTGTCCCCTCCCGTTGTTTTGTTCTGTCATTTTCCGCCAGCAGCCGACTCCGGAGGACACCGCAATAGTCACAAACATCCTTTTCTGGTTTTCGGATTTTGAGATGCTTAAACTCAGAAGAATTTAGCTAAACCCTCCGGAACTTGAATGTCTCTCTACTAACTTGCGATTGGGGGTTCTCATCATTATATTTCCTGGATAGGCGGTTGTAGGTATAGTTCTTGGACGTAAATCATCGTTCAAGTTGCGAAGCAAAACCACACCAAAAATCGCCAAAACCAGCCATTTTAAGATATAGCTTATACCAATCAGTAAAAGATAACTTGATACTTAGGAGAATCATCTGGCAGTACTAAATTCCAAAAATAATCATTGTAGCATAAATAGTAGAGCATTTTGTTCAGTTATTCTCAGAAAATGTGCCGGGCCTTGGCCAAATCCCAAGATTTGCAAATTCAAAGTCATATAACTTCCCACACACTTGATGAAAAGAATTATAACTCAGAATATATGTTCTTCTAAAGCGTATCTTACTACCCTAGAAGTTCTGTGGTTTTTAGATAACAATTGAAGTTTAGGGAGGTGGCCAACTTTGGTGTGTTTTGGCGCGAAAACGATGATTTACGTCCACGCGCTGTACTATGATGAGAGGGGGTCAGGACGGCTCCAGGGGTTTCCGTATGAGTAACTCTTTCACTAGTCGTAGTGGTGGTCCTGTTTTGGCAGGTAGCGGTGGCTTCCCCCTCCTCCTCCCTCAGATTTTCCTAGGTGACAATATTGTTCTCAACCTCCTTTGCTAGATGCCAGCTATTGACTATTCTCCATAGTTTCCATGAGAACGAAGCTCCACTTTCCGAGACCTTGCCATCTCCTCTATCAACCGGGGCAGCTAATATTTACTCATACCCCAGTATACGAGAAAGAAGTCCCGGTATACTATATCAAGGAATGGTAATCGATAAACTGCTGAATATCGATTTCTCTTCGGAGCCGGAATGCTGATTGATAGCAGCAGTGCTGCTCGTTCCTTTCTATCCCTTTTACTCAACCCTCGACTCCTTTTTACCCAATTATACCATTGACTCGGGTCTTCCTCTTTCTCGAAACAGCCTCGTTGGCAATGACAGCAAGCCGCAAGTTGTTGAACAATCTCAACCACTCTCGAATCCAGTAACTCTTTACCGTACTCGCCATCCTCA
Organism: Morchella importuna; assembly: GCF_003444635.1. Lineage (NCBI taxonomy): Eukaryota > Fungi > Ascomycota > Pezizomycetes > Pezizales > Morchellaceae > Morchella > Morchella importuna. The sequence goes on along the minus strand of NW_025763399.1, from coordinate 467,439 downwards.
AGAATGCTGGGGCTCTCGTTGTTAGAAAGAGACAACGAATACTCAGATTCAGATGAAGAAGAAGAAGAACTCTCGTCTGTATCCATCCTTCCAAAGCAGTTGTTGAACGTAGAGATGGAGAGACATAAATCTCTTTCTCACCACCCAATTGATTCAACCATCAATTTCAAATTTGAAAAATAATTGATTCATTGGGGAATTGAACCCCCTAACCTTTCAGAAAGGTGGAATTATTATTCTTTCAGCAGATATCATTGGATTTATCAACTACACTGTGAAGATGTAATATACGGCCTTCTATCATTACCATCCTGAAGCTAGTAGCTCGGCACCAAGCCTGTCAGAAGTGGCCCCTCAAATAATGTCTCCTCCTTTCGCATTTCATTATATGCACTCCTAAATGTTTGATTCCACGGGAGAACCTACTTGGGAGCATTCTCTTAATTTACATTTGATTATCTCAAAGTCCTTGATTTCAACTAAGTACACTTCATTTCTAGCCTCCTAATGGCTAAGGGGGCCTCTGAAAAATATAATATACACCCTTTAGAATATTTTATATTAGCAGGGGAAACCTTTGGGTAGATTGGTTGTGTGGTGTGTGATTGTTAGGTTTGGCGCCATAAGTCAAGTTTTATTCATATGTACACACATACAGATAGTCTAAGACTGCATGTGATTGCCCATTATTCTACTTTCTCAACACAACCTTTGATTGCGCCGATGAATCACTCCTGCACGGTGGGAATCTCTGGGAACAAAACCGTCTTCACATGTGCGCCGCATTACAATTGCTATTCTGAAAGGTTGCTGACGAGGTACAGGTCATTATGCATCTATTGAGCGGAATAATTGTGTCGTCCGACGATGACCACCTGGTGGTGTATTTAAATCACTAAAGGTCAAGCGCGGTCCAGATTGGAATATAGAGTCCGCACTCCTGCACAAAAGCCTACCACACCATCACGATAAAAAACTATCATCACCCATCACCATCATCATAATCACCACTAGTATCACCGTCAATTAAATCTTAGCCGCTCACTGTATTATTAGATCTGTATAAAATAAGGGTATGTATATAGCACTGAAAAAAATATTTTTCAAAAGTATTCCGCAGATTTTTGTATTAACCCATCGATAAGGGAGATGAATTTATGGACCTATTGATGAATTGGGTTATGGTGTTCAAAATCTTGGTGATGGCTTAATGTGAAGTTGAGATGCTTCAATCGATATCAAATATCGAATGTATGCACAGCTTAAAAAGGTCTAGTCTGGTTTCGTACCCATCCCGCCCAGTATGTATTAACTAGCAGTAGTTTAAGTAAACAATCGGGTAGTTTATTTAAACACCATGGCGTGGTTTAAGTTAAACTACACGTACTGCACCTCTTGTACCATAGGGTGATGCTACAGTCTTCTCTTGTGGTGCACGCGGCGAGGCCAGAATCATGGACTATCACTCACCTGCTGGTTCCAGGCTGATTGAGAGATTATGTAGAGTAATCGTGCCCGGGGTTGCTCAGACATGATGATGGTCGATACCTAGAGGTGAGGTGCGACAACAAAACAGTCTAGGAGCGAGGCTGCGTCTTGTCCTACATCACGGTAACAACAGATGACTTTGGTTCCCTCGACGTTGCCTTTGTCCATCCATCAAATGTATGATATGAGCCCCAAACTTTTCATGGTCTTATCAAATAGTAAATATTGTCTTCATTTTAACTAACAGAACCAGCCTATATATAGACATTATATACAATTTTATTCCTCCAAAACTCCGGCCCAATCTACTCATTTACCTGTCGCCTGAACTCTTGCTTTAACAAGTGAAAGGACGAGGACCAGGAATGGTGTAGCTGGTAACAACTGGCCAGTAGATCTAAAATACCACACTCATTAGCGCCGCTCTGGCTGACTGACACTCGCGAGGAAATAGATCTACTCACGTTGATTGTGATTCCCGGGTCGGAGCCAGCGTAGGCTCCGGGGAACGACACAGTGGCCGGGCTAGCAGAGCCGCCACCAGTAACATTGATCTGCGCACACTCCATGTAGAACTGCGCACCGGGGTACGAGCTAGCGCCGTGGAGGGCGATGAGCTCCGCACGGAGAAGGTAGTTTCCGGATGGGATACACGACGGGATCGGGATATTGACCTTCCCCTTGTTGTTGACAAGACGGGTCACCGCCCAGACACCGGAGGAGTCGAGGCCGTCCTCGTAGATTTTGAACCCTGCGTAAAAGAGTATTAGCATACTTTTCATTCAGAAGGGAAGAGTGAAGGTTACATTTAAGGCCTGTAACGGTAGTGGTGAGCGCAGAGTCAACCTTTGCAAGGTAGACCATGACGGGCCCGAGATGGCCGGCTGAGATCGGGTCATCTGAGTCAGTGGCGTCGGCGCCGGCGAGGGTGTGGTGCCATTCGGTGGTGACCGTTGCACCGGCGGGGACAGTGATGATATCGGTGGGGAGAGGGGTACGGTAAGGGTTGATTCCACCGTTGCAGATAATGTCGTTGGAAGTCACATCACTGATTGGCTTGGAGGGAAGTTAGTACACAGCAAAGAACGAAGATAGGAAAGAGACGTTAACATACCCCGTCGTAAGTGGGGACACGGATTCCGGTGGTGTGGCCAGCTGAAACGCCGTTGACATATAACTCCTGGAAAATGGTATGTGCCGAAGCAGTGCTGGCAAGAGCAGCTGCGAAAAGTGCAATTGAAGTCTTCATGGTTGTAAAAATGGCCCGGCCTCCTACAGGTTGAAATGAATGAGAGAAATGGTTGAAGAATGGGATGAGGTCCAATAATGCGTTTCCTTCGCTCTCTTTATATTGTGTTTTCTCCCTATACTACACCCTGGTAAACTGTCAGTGTTGTCCTCCTCCCCTGCAAGGATCATATATATATTAACTTACTTCTTTAATATAGACGCTCAGATCCTCGTCGCGCGTAGAGCGCACATGGTACGCTGTCACTCATTTCTACATTATTACCGAAGGATCAAAAGAATTGTCAAGGTTTCTCTATATTTCCCCACAGAGAAACGGAGGTGTCGGCAGAAGATGCCATCCATACAGACGCCGTTTCAGTTTCGCCTTGGCCTGCTTGGCTGATGACAGTACCTTAAAGCTTGTTGTGTGGGGTTCGAACGCCATTTCGGTAGCAGCAACCGTCGGTTTCTCGTCCCGGCTTGAGTTCCATTCTGCAGGAACAAGGTGTCGGGAATTGATAAGTGGCAGGGGTGTGTTTTATCCGGCGGCCCTTGGTACCGTACCGGCGCCATGGATGTCTAATCTGTATATAGGAAACAACGGCCAAGGATGCTGATCTCGAGTTGATGAAATAAACGCTCGCGGAGAGAAAAAACCCCCGCGAAGCCCGGTCCTAGACGGCGGAGGTTGGAGATAAAGTTGAGGGTCTGTGCTGGACTGTGAAAAGGGGTTTAAACAGTCGATGATTATCACCTTATTCCTTCAATGATATGATCAGACCATTAATAATTATAAGGATATTTATGGCTAGCTACTATTATGAAGGTTATCTTCTACGTGTGGTTTACTATTTTTCGGACTTTGACGTCGGAATCGGAAGATGCCGAACATACAGAAGCAGTTATAGAGCAATGGAAAATTTATTTCAACCGCAGCCTTTTGGGAGCCAGACAACCACACTGATAATAGGTGTGTGGCTCCGCGTGGAAGCCGGGTCAATATGATCACAAGACAATGCTATATATCCGCCTCAAGAACGCTTTTTTACCCCACGGCCAACCCCGCTCAAGCACTCCTTGATCTCTTAGCCCGACTCTGGATCTCTTAGCTAGATGTGTGGCGCCTGCAAAGGTCAGCCTTCCGTTTCTTGGCCCAGGAGACTGACAGAATTTGCAATGCAAGCCGAGAGATTTATACGAGGATTAGGGGTTTGCGACGTTAATGGTTTTTGCTTGTTTGTTATTTTTATTTTTATTTCCAAATGAATATATGGAAGTAATTGATATCTGCAGAGAACATTGCCTTAGTGACGAACCTTGTTGCACTCCTTTACATCTATTCCTCGACATAACGAACTTTAGAGTGGGATAAAAGACAACAGCCTGCTTACTGATACTATTATAGCGGTTTTTATATCGTAACCCAGCCTGATGTGAATGCTCATCTTCGTGTTACTGACTGGAACTAATAGCTCCCCTGGTAGGCTGAAGTAACAGGCCCAGGTCTGCGTGTCACCAACCAACTACTCTCCCGGGAACCCGGGGCACATATCCTAAGATCTATATCTTCATCCTCAAAGACACAATTACATGTATGCATGCACGTGCGCTCAATGCAGTACTTTCGCGTTTCCATCCACATGTAAAATTACAATTGGGATGACGCGGTCTACTATATAGGCGCTTTAGAAGGCTGCGGAAGCAGGAATATATTAATGATGACATTTTTTCTCCCCCCTCTGCATTTCTGCACAGCTGCAGCTGGACGGCCAGTTGAGCGGGGGAGGAGGAGGATCGAGCTATATAGCTAGTATTGGGTTGCACAGATTGTGGGGAAAGGCGGTGTGTGTGGGAGTTCATCTGGTTTTGTGTTTTTGATTATGTCCTTGAAGTGGGTAAGCGGGGGCGTTTTGTGGCTCCGACCGTTGTTTGTGGTGTTTCTTGGGAGACGGTCCTCATCTGCTTGACTTCAGAACTGATAATTGAGTCGTTTTGTATTTTCGTATTGGCTACGCCTAAGCGGCCATGACCTACGACGGACACGAAAATGTCAAATCGATGGTTCATAGCTAATTATCTGCTTTAGTGTCATAGCGAAACATCTGCGGGAAAAAGGAATTTGAAGTCAGATTAGCGTTGATTCTGGTCAAACTCACTCTGCACCTTCCTATTTGCCTGCACCGGTGAAGGAGAGGCGGCCGCGGGTCTCTATGCTCTGTAGGACAGTAATATGGCAGCACCGGAACCCGTGCTGGCTAGTGTTGTACTCTGACTAAGCAGGTTTAGCGGGGTACGAGTGATGGCTTGTGAATATAATTATGGTGGGGTGGAAAACACGAGGTGGTGGATACATGGATCTATAGACTGGCAACATACAGGAATCTCTTCTGAAAAGTGCCCTCGAGTACGTATGTGCACGTATGTATGTATACCTCAAGTTCAAAAGTTATTGTCCGACACCAAAAACGGCCTTTTGATTTCCACCTTTTGACCATCACACTGCGTTTGAACGTGATATAAAGCTGATATAACGTATGTTGGGATATACAATAGCGGAAATGGGGGTGTCCTTCGTCCTGTAGTACTCTTTTATTATCAATAAGTCTAGTGTTGGTTTAGTAGGAGTTCGGTAGTCTTTGAAATAAAGTTTTATAGTAGTATTTTTAAGAATGCGGCATTAATAGAGAGGTTAATAAATGACGTAATTCACTAATTTGAAATTTTTCTAGGATACGTATTTCTCTAGATAAAATATTCTTCAAACTGCATATTTGCACTTAGATGTCATCCAAAGGCTTCAAAACTAGCAGGTTCTCGATCTAAAATTAAAAACCAGCTATAAAATCAATATTTATAAAGATTTCGATCGCATGCCAGTGTATGGGTACATTTGTGGCCAGGGCCAATTAGTTCATTCAGTCAGGGGATTGTTAGTTGTTCAGCACATGTACATGTGTTAATGTTGATGTTGATAACGTGGCCATCTGTAATAGCTCAGGGCGTGACAGTCACGGCCAGAGTAGGTAGTGACAGCAGATAAGTGTGATGGCCGCTGAAGTCGGGGGCTAGCGAGTTATGGCCACCCGGTGCGGGCATGGAAAAGTTCTTAGCACAGAGTTTATCCAGCATTGATACCGTATTTTTAAAATATTTTATTTTGCGGAACCCTGTAGTAATTTTAAATTGACAAGGTTTCTTGCTCAATGCACATTTTAGAAAATAAATATATCTCAGATGTACCTATTTAACTCTGCATTTTTCTGAGACTGATTATTCTGAACACTGGGGTATTGATACGGAACGAAACGCACCCCTATTTCCGCTATTGTAGATAACTATTCTAGAAGTTCAGATTACACAAAATACTGGTTTTTTTATGAGCTGTGCAGATCTTTCGTTGGGGAATTCCTGCCAGGAACCTAGTCTTAGCAAATCTCATTTCACACCAGCACATACTGACATCAAGGTCTAATTACTTCCGGACTGTTTCTCAAGTATGGGCATGGCTGGGGTTTGTAACTTGAGCTACATGTAGTTGGGAGTATACCTATCTGTTTGTAAATTTGGTGTTATTGCGTGACAACCATATTGGGCGGGGTGTTCTATGCAGACCACAGTTCACGGCATATATGGTCCCCCCCAGCCTTAAAGGTAACATGAGAAAAATGCCAAGTCTCTGATAACTTTTCAACCACGATTGATATTAAAAATCCGTAATGATAGAACTCTTCTTCATCACGGTATCCAGCCTTCTATCATTACGGGTTTTTAATATCAATCGTGGTTGAAAAGTTATCAGAGACTTGGCATTTTTCTCATGTTACTGCGCATGCTGGGGGAACCATATAGGACTATTTGGCTCTTATTAGAGTATATCCCTTTGTTTATATAGACCTCCGATCTTAACTAAAAACTTAATACTCTCGGATCCCCCGCCCCAACACATAAGCCACTAATGCTCTTCTCTCTCTTAACAGCTTTCTTCCTTGCTTTTTTCATCGCCATGGAGCTCACTTCTTGTAGTAAGATCCTGTAAACTCATGGATAAGAGACCTTTGCGAGGAGACACTATTAGTCCACACGCAAGAAACAAGCCGAATCACCCACTGCGCATCGTGCGTCGCGCGTCGCACCGTGTGCCCATCATCGTAGTGTGCGTGCGAGTCCAGTACCAACTCCTACAGTCGTCTCTGGGTCAACGACGAAACCAGTTCGATGGCGAATAGGCCAATCGAAGCCAATAAAGCGCCCCGACCCCTTTGCTTTGACTGCCTATCAGCCCAAAAAGTAGCCACTCGTCATCGAGCCGGGTTCGTCGTTGACCCAGAAACGACTGTACCATCCTTTAACCGTTGCGCGTCGTACCTGTAGTAGATACCGTGGATATGGTTATGTTGATGTTATCTGTGAGAATACCGAGTGGGGATTCTTGTTCCTACGCAGATATTGCTGGAACAGGGTTCCGGGCATGAAAGATGACACATCTGTCTCTTTCCATAACTGTATTTCCTTTCATTATGCAAGATATTTTCTTTTATGCAAGATATTTCCTTTCATTATGCAAGTTATTTTCTTATATTCTTTTATCTTTTCATTTTTCCTTGTGTTTTTGGGAATGGCTTCTCTTGTTTAATTTTCTAGACTATTCTCTAGTAGCATGATAATAATGTTTTTACGGCTATAAATAGACGGCCAAAGTAGAAAATAATAAATCATCCATCACAAAATCAATAAAGTCGTTGAGACACTTCCTTCCTTCCTGCTACCAAAACAGATATTAGCCCCCTCCTCTTTCCAGCGTCCCCATCTCCTCCCTTGTGGTGTCGAAACGCGGTTCCCCACTTGGCGTGATGGTTGAGTATTCTGTACTGCCGAAGGAGTGAAGGTCGGTCATGTATCAGATGGGTCGCCGTGGAGATTTCATCGGGATAGAGTAGGTGCTGAGCACTGTCAGCTGTCGTCGCGTGAAGTGAGCATCTCGGGTTTCGACTCGCGGTGATAGCTAGCTTTAGCTGCATCACGTGCCCCCGCTTCCGCGCATTGGCCAGCATGCGGCCAGATCGCAGAACATGGGCTTGAGCCTCATCCGCGCGCCAGCTAGCCCGCTGTCACGTTTAATTAGTCTCGCGTTAGTGCGGACTAGAGTAGTTCCCAACGTCAATCTCCAAAACGAGCACTACTCGATACCGTTATCGTTGATATTACCCGTCGGCTCGGGCTGTTCTTTGTCTCCAACCGTTGGAGATTTTTCGGGTCGGGCTCATGAGCTGCTAGATATAGGTGGGTTGAGGGCCGGTGGAGTGCGCTAGATTCGTATCATATCATCGCTAAAGCATCAGTCTTGGGCGGGTTGTGGGGTTGTGGGGTAAGAAGGGCCTCGACTTAATACCACGATTCGTAGCTACAAAAGTTGATAGCTGATAGTAGGTATCTAGATCCCATAACCTGCCGCTGCAGTATTCGTTCGGAGTGCCAACAACCTAAGCACCGGACCTACATGTAGTTACTACCTCGAGGACTACTACAGTTCTTCGTATCTGGCAAACGCCCTACTGGCACCCAGGAGCGTTTCCACCTATCATAACATCGAAGCTTCTATATGGCAGGATGAGCGCTGGAATGGATGGTAAAGATCTCTTTCCTGCCAGACACTACCGGACTGAGAAGAAAGCTAAAACAGGGCTACGAGAACAAGGGCCAACAGGTTGAGCCTCTTCCGAAATTTTACCCACGACCACAGACCAGCTCGAGTACTTGGATGTCCTTAGTAGGGGATAGCAGCGCAGTAAGTACTTTACAGTGGCACAGTCTAATCCGATTCTGGGTTTTGAGACGCGCTCAATTACTTGTTTTGATCTATACCAATATTTTTCTCTCCTAATTTTGGATACTTTCCGGGATTAATTAACTACACTAATTTAATGTTTCTACCGCAGTTGCCCCACCGTGCAGATAACCCGCACCACTGAAACCGGGATGCCGTCTTTCTCCTTCTCCGTCATGCAGGACTTTTCTTAGCCTCGTGTGCTGCCGATTACGCTGGGGGTATTTCAATACTGTGATTTATGGCGGCCGCCCCTACCAAACCTATACGCGTCGTGGTCCGGTCCTTTGGGGTGGGGGTTAGAAATCGAGGCTCGACGCTCTCTATAGAGTCCATTCACCAACCGTCAACCTTAAAGGCGGCCTTAACTAACGTTTTAACTCTCGGACGATAAAAAGAGCGGTTCTCGGAAGTCCTAGAAAGCACATCTGTCTATATATATTTACACAAGCAGTTAGCAATCCATCAAACACGCGCGGGGTTATCCTTTGCAGACGAGGAACGAACCAGTCTACGAACCCAACTACAAGCATAGCGCCGGCCACTATTCTTCCCGACCTCAATTCGCGGAACCCTATGGCGAAATCTAGGTAGGGTCTGAAGAAAGCAGTTGTCGTAGTAATCGGGCGTCACGTTCGCCGAGAGTCATTCGCGGCGCCCTAGAACTTTCTTCGGGGACTGGTGGTTTGCCTAGATCGTATATAGCTTAATAGTTAATGGAATACGAACTGTGGTGCGATGTTGATCATTCAGAACGCGTATCAGTACTCTACAGTTGCCCTCCGATATAACGAATACCACTATACCGAATATTCGCTGTACCGAACCACTTGGGCTAGCTTCTTTTTTGTTTCAGCAAAGAATTTAGTCTGCTATACCGAATAATACCGAATAATCTGCTGTACCGAACAAAAAATGGCTCAATATGCACGTTCGTTATAGCGGAGGGCGACTGTACAGCTTATCCTCAAAAGAACCAGAAAATGCAAGTAACGGAAACAGGGATTATTTGTATGAGAGAACGACGCTACTCCATACAAATTATCCTTGCCCTGAGCAACTGCATTTTCTGGTTCTTACGCTGGTAAGCGTGTACATAGCCTTGGATGCAGATGCAGATGTGGCCGACTTGACTCATGAGTGGGGTGCATACATCCTGCCCTGTTGAAGCACAGGGGATGGGGGGGGGTCCATCGGCAGGGAGAGCGCAGTAGAGTAATAAGATATCGTGCCGATAACGAGACGAGAGGAGGAAATAAAGTGCCCCTCACAAGAGCCTCACGCCAAGACTCCCTTGTTGGTTTGAGGCATGCGCCAAGACCTTGCTTGTTGGTAAATAAACCCCACGTGACACAAATCCCGAGTGATCAATGATGACAGGGTGATAGCTTGTGACGCAGATAGCTCTAGAAACCGCGATAACGGCGCTGCGATACGTGTCGGTGCTCCCTCATTAACGAGGACTTGTAAATTGTTGAAATCTTCTTTAAAGAAAAGCGGGGTAATAAACTCATACTCACTTTCAACCCCCGGCTCCTCGCTTAGGCACCGTTTTTTCCTAAATCAAAGTAATCATTTCGTCACGTCTTGACTCATTCATGCACGCGTAAAATCATCACGACCGATCAAATGGGGGGTATTGAAACAGGAATCTGCTCAATTCTCCGGCCATCTAGAGCACATGTATGTATGTAGCAAGCCGGTTTGCTGTTCGCTGCGCTGTATTTATAATCCGGTGCCGATCCTCCCCAGAGTAGCAGGCGCGGCGGACACGGGTCTACAGCTTGCCGAAGCTCGCAACGACGCGTTTTATGTCACTTGTGTCTCCGCAGGGGTGCAGCAGGGAGCTGGCTGTTATTTAAAGAGCTTGATAAGATACGGTTTTACCCCTCAGCTCAATTTCCCCCTCTGTCACATTACAGACGTATCCAACGGCTTAGAAACACTCAATCCAATCACGATAATAACTGTCAAAGCAATGTCGTTTCCGAAGAACGCTACACTCTCCCCGGTGCCCTTCAAGATTGCCGTGCCCCAGAAGGAGATCGATGACTTCAAGACGCTCCTGCAATTGAGCCAGCTTCCGCCGCCGATATGGGAGGGCACCCAGCCGCAATTCGGCGTACAGTCCAAATGGATGAGCGAGACGAAGGAGTACTGGGAGACCAAGTTTGACTGGTAAGTACCATGCCATTTCACCCACAAATCCTCATTCCGACTTCCGAGATCTAACACATGCTGCATCCAGGCGTTCTCACGAAGCCGAGATCAACAAGTACCCGCAGTACACCGTCCCGATAACTTCTTCGCTCGGAGCCACCCTAGACATCCACTTCATAGCACACCTCTCCTCTGATCCTGATGCAGTGACATTGCTGCTGCTGCACGGATGGCCGGGCTCGTTCATCGAGTTCCTCGACCTCATTACTACCCTCTCGGCGTCTACAACCCCGGCGTTCAACATCATTGTGCCCAGTCTTCCCGGATACGCGTTCTCGTCGGGGCCACCGTTGGACAGGGATTTCGACCTCGCGGAGGTGGGCGAGATGTTGAACTCGCTCATGGTGGGGCTGGGATTTGGTAAGGAGAGTGGTGGGTATATAGCACAGGGTGGCGATATCGGTAGCTTTCTGTCGAGGCTGCTGCAGGAGCGTTATGAGGACTGCAAAGGTTTGTTTTTGTTCATGACCCGGAGAGAAGAAAGCCAGTGCTGACGAATTCTGTGTTTTGATTCTAGCAATTCATCGTAATTCCCCATCTCTCGCTGTATGTATGTATGTATGTATGTTGTGTAGCTCACGGGTATAGTCAATGCGTTATTCCCCACCGACACATACCCCACCGAAAACCTCACCCCCAGCGACCTCAGAGGCCTCGAGCGCGCTAAGGCCTTCCGCACAACCGGTGGGGCATATGGCCTTACACATGCCACACGTCCCAGCACGATTGGCCACGTTCTCTCCAGCACTCCTCTTGCACTACTTGCATGGGTGGGCGAGAAACTGCTGGAGTGGACCGATGAGGACCCCAGCGTCGAAGCCGTGCTGAGATTGGTGACGTTGTGGTGGTTTACGAAGACAGCGCCTAGAGCGATTTATCCATACCGCCAGGTAGCTTCCCCCCCCCCTTCCCTCTTTCCACCTAGCCTTTCCTGCTGGGGGTTGCGTTTCGTGGTCCGATGTTGACATTGCGGGTGGTGTGATAGATCTTTAGGAGGCCTGACTCGGCGAAAACGGTGTGGAAGAAGCCGGTGGGCTATTCGCTATTCCCGGAGGACATTATCCCGACGGGGAAGATCTGGGCCGAGTTTGAGACGGAGGGGAAGATGGTGTGGTTCAAGGAGCACGAGACGGTATGTTGCTTTTTTGTCTAGTTGTTTGTTTCCATGAAGTTGTGGGCTCGTCTATTCTACGGGGGTGCGGGAGACTAATTGGAGGCATTTAGGGCGGGCATTTCGCGGCGATGGAGAAGCCAAAGGCGTTGGCGGAGGATCTAGTGCAGTTTGTTTTGTTTTTGAAGGGGCTAGAGAAGTAGGGTAGGTATGTGTAGTGGCTATAGCTAGAGATGTCAGTCAGGTATGGGATGGTGGTGCAGGTACGGATTGTAAGACCTGTTTACGTAAAGAATCCTATACATACCTGGTATTCCTAGGCGCTAGCTTTGGCCAATATATAGCTCGGTGTTTATCCAATCTTCATGCAGTGGTTCGTGCGTTCCTACTCTGATGTCAATGTATCACTCAATACAGGACATACCGCTCCGTACACCGCCAAACTCGAAGAATTGGCTACATATATATCTCCGTCTAGGGATTATCTCTCGAGTGATCGGTTGCAAATGGTGTCGATCTACATTAGAGGTTTTCCATGGAAGTAATCCTGAGGTCACGAGAGTTAGACAGTTTATTGGGTTTGGCGGTAGTTGTATTGAGACTTGACGTCAATTGGAACAGAATCGATGATTGAATTAATCCTTCAATGCTATAAGTTGTGGCAGTTTTAGCTATCTTCAGCGCGAAGTGGTTGTGGTGAAGGGTAGGCCACCATATAAACATGGAGGACCAAGAGAAGACTTTCCCAGTGATCAATATTACGGGTGGGCCACACTGCGCACTGAATCACGAACCCTTTTGCCGAGTGGCTATATCTAACCGTAAGTAGAAATAGGTACATCTGCGCATGCGGGGCTACTATGCCAAGGCTGGAGATAATCTGAACCCTTGTTCAGGATTTGGCGAATTATATGAAGTTGCTTCATGCGCACATTACGATTCCGATCGCCACCAGAGACCATTTATGGAAAGGTGCTTGCGGCCGCGGTGTACCTTGTTGACGGCCATCTGAGGTTTGTCCCAATTGGTGGAGTTTCGGGTCTTCAAATCGATGGTTTCTTTGCTGAAACTCTCTATTGGCTTGAATAGCGCCGCATGGATTGAATAAACGACCACGCAACCTGTTCTGACTAGGTAGTACTTTTCAGCTATTAAGCCGTATATTTCCTCCACATTGTTCTCACTCATCAAACACCTAAATAGTACGGCAGTCGATCCAGAATTCGGTCTGATTATCTTCTCCAAATGATACATTGGGACTATATACTTCTTCTCACTGGCAGTTGCCAGTTGCTCTTCGCAAGCGATCCACAACCTCGATTTTCCGGGGTTTTGCTGGTAATTACAGCTGCTCTGGGCGTTAGTCTATGCGAGCACGATGCTCCATGGGCTTTACCAGGAGCATAGTACGCTGGCTCTATTATTTATGCTACGCTGAATTTGATAGTTTTTGCTCTTTCGCCCGCACAGCTCCTGCTGTTATTTGTTCTGAAAAACGGGCCGAAACCCAAAGCTGGAATCGTAGTTCTCCATCCGGATCCTAGGGCCAAGAACAACACAGAAACGATCCATGTGGAGTGAGTTACTCCGCGTCTCGAATTATGGCATAAGACTGATAAATGGTAGTATCGTGGCTGTTCATGGACTAGGATCGAATCCGGATTGGGCTTGGACCCATGATTCCGGAGTCATGTGGTTGAGAGACCTGCTGCCAAACAGCCTCCCCAATGCCCGCATTATGGCGTTCAATCACAATTCAAAATGGGATCGAGATTCATCTGTCAAGTCAATAGAGCATTGTGGGAAGGAGCTACTTGACAATTTGAATCTCGTACGCAAGGTATGCCCACCTGTACTAGAACACCTATCCCATTGTGTATAAGTACCGCCCCTTCCCCGAGCACTTGGTGAATTATCCAGAGCCTAATATAAATCCAATCCTATACTTGGCATACCTATATTATATATAGAAAAGATGTTTCTGGAGCTCAAGAATCATTTCCTACGATTCATTGTGTTCTTCATTGAAGGTGCTTACTAAGGTGTGTAATCATAAGGGGTTTGAAGATCGACCAATTATCTTTATTGGGCATAGCTTTGGGGGGATAATTATCAAAAAGGTACACCCACACTCACAATATTCCTGGTGTGGAGAACTTTTGAACCCGCTTTAGGCGTTGGTAATTGCCGGCAGGAAGCATATAAAAGATCGCCGATATAAAAGTTTCGAAAATGTCATTTGTGGCATTATATTCCTGGGTGTCCCCCACGATGGATCGCGACTAACAACCATGGGAAAATTATTATCTCATGGAACATATTGGCTTGGATCGAGTACTGAGATTCTTGAATCTCTTAAACCTGGAGCAAAAGAGCTGAGAGAACTTAATAATAGTTTTCTCGAGGGATACCGGCATGAGAATAAGATAGTAAGCTTTTGGGAGACGAAAATGACGAAAATATGGAATATACCGTTACTACAGGTAAGCAGATCACAGCCAAAACCACTTCACGATCTAACCGTATTCTTATCGTTAAGGCCGTAGATGAGGGTTCCGCCACCATACCGGGCGAAACAGGAATTCCTCTTGACGTCGATCATGTCGGCATGAACAAGTTTGAGTCTGAGCAGGATAATGACTATAAGTTGGTGAAGGTAGAGCTTGACAGAATGGTCGAGCGTGTTTTAGAAGGTTTTTAACAAGATCCCATGAATTTCAACCAGACATTTGGAAGCTATCAATGAGGAAAAAGTTGAACTGCGCTTGAAGGGTTACCCTAGTTGATAAAGCCTGGGTCAGCTCTTCATCCGAAATGCACTGTTTTCCGCAGCCCAGCTTCAAAAATTCTGATCTTGATAGTTCGGAGACCTAAAAATAACTTTTTCGTGACTGTAGAAGTAAAAAAGACCGAAGAGGAAGAGATATTATCTAAAGTACTCGACGACGAAATGAAAGGTAGTTTCCAATGATATAAGCTTGGCACTTGTAAGGAATCTCTAACTAAGTCCTCCCTACATAACAGGGTGCCTTCAAACCTTAAGCTTTGAAAAGATGGAGAGTCGTCAAGGGGATGTTGATGAGGCGGAGGCTTCCACTTTTGAATGGATCTGGGAAGACAAAACGTTCCTTGGGTGGGATGCAGAGAGTTCTGGGGTATTCTGGGTACTCGGTAAACCCGGAAGTGGCAAATCGACCTTCATCAAGTATGTCCTCGATGGGTTCATCCAATACAAAGGTAATAAATCCACTCCCAAGCCAACGATCGCCAGTTTCGTCTTCCACAATCGAGGAGGAATTCTCGAAAAATCCTCGCGAGGGTTTCTTCAAACCATTATCCACCAAATACTCTTTGAAACCCCCACACTGTTCAGACATTCTTCCCGAGTACAAAAAGCTTAAGGAAAGAGTTATTGGTGGTGAAAAGATACAATGGCAACTGTCTTCAATGTCCAAGATATTAAGATCTTTGTTACCGATCCCTCCGCTACGGCCATTTACATATTTATCGATGGATGAGTGTGAAGAAGAGTCGAAGCGACCTATGACAATACATTTGATGGAACTTGCAAGGGCCTGTACAGGTGGAAGATTGAAGCTGTTCGTCACGAGCCGTCCAGAACCCTGGCTAATAAGCATAAATAAAGCTGCGGGGGAAACCATTCGATCAATCACCCTCCAAGACTTTAACCATAATGACTTGAGATCTTATATCAACACTCGAGTGAGGTTTCTTCAAACATCACACCAGGAGTACTTGAAAGGAAAGCTTATCAGTCGCTCAGATGGTGTATTTCTCTGGGCTAAGCTGGTCATTGATATGCTGGAGAAAATAGTCTTTGGAGCCTCTCTTTCCGAACTTCAAGAGAAACTAGACTCTGTTCCTGATGAGCTCACAGAACTCTATAACGAAAAGATGAAAGGGCTATCGGACAATGAACGCACGGAGGCAGTAGAGGTGTTTCGTTGGGTTATTCTGGCAAAGCGACCGTTGTCATGTGATGATTTGCGATATGCGCTTGCAATCAGCATACATAAGGTTTCTTCAATTAAAAATCTCGAGAGTTCTGACAAGGTACAAGGGCTTTCGGATACAGAGGACCGAATACGGAAATATTCTGGAGGACTATTGGAAGTACGCTCAGGAACTGTTCAAGTCATTCATCAGTCTGTGAAAGATTTTTTTCTGAGCACGGATCATCCACTCCGCATTGGAGGGTCCATCAGTCAAACACGTTTGGCCGTGACTTGCGTATCCTTTCTGTCATTTACCGATATTGAGTATCCTCTTGAGAGGCGGTTGTCCCCTTATGCTCGCGCTTGGATAGGTCACAGTACACCTCTTTTCAACTACTCAAGAGACTTCTGGGTAACCCACTCAAAAGCTGGTGATTTACGGGATAGCTGCTACGTCAACGCTATGCGGGGTTTTCTCTGGAGCCCTATATTAGAGAGGTTGATCGACTTTTATGACCCGGGGCGCTGGTCGGAATTTAAAAACTCTATAAAGCCTCAGGTTTATATTGTTTACTATAAAAACCTCTTTCAGCTCGCTAGAGATACGACCCCAAATAACGTTTTCAAGGATATCCCAAATCTCTCTGAGAACTGTCTCCTCGCCGCAATACTTTTCGAATATGAGGACGAGGTCAGACTTTGTATAGAAAGCGGAGCCGATCTCAACGCTCAGCTAGATAGGAAGTATGGCAATGCCTTACAAGCCGCCGCAACGCGCAATGGTAACCTGAATATTGTGAAGTTCCTGATCGATAGTGGAGCCGATGTCAATGCCCAAGGTGGCGAGTATGGTAATTCCTTACAAGCCGCAGCGGTCTATGGTACACTGGGGCTTGTGAAGTTCCTAATCGAGAATGGAGCCGATGTCAATGCCCAAGGTGGCTGCCATGAGAGTGCCTTACAAACCACAATCAACGAGTCTAAACAGGATATAGAGTCTCTCCTACGCAACAACGGAGCAAAACTCCCTAGCCAGATCATGGAGATTGAGGAGGACTCTATTGACAATGTGGTTGACCTAACCACATCCCCACACGCAATTATACCCGTCGGCAATGACGAGAATTAAAACGATAATAGCCAGTTCCTCGGTTCTTAGGATTCCCCCGAACAGATTTCCGAGAAGACCCCCCCCCCCCCTCTTTCCCTAAAAACGACATTCTTTATGTCTTTTTACATGATTTCTTTCAGGCTTCTGCGAGCCTTTGTTTTCTTGCGTGTTACACTTTGGTTTGGGGGTGAATTCTTTTCATTGGTCATTTTTGGAGATGAACAGGGAGTATTTCTTTGGATATATATCAGTGCAGTCAGTCGATATGCGAATGGTTTATTTTCCATTCTCTCTTTCTCTTTCCTTCTTTATTTCCATTGCACTCTCTTTCTTCCTTTTGTCTATCTCATTTCCATTTCCGTTTTCAATCAGATCATGCAAAGCAGACGTCGCAGGGTTTTCTTCTTTTAATCTCTCATGTCTTATCTTCTAATGTTCGTTTCGGTTTCCTCACTTTATATAAGGCCGCTCATTCCCAATATATTCAGATATATCTCTTTCCACGCGCCGGAAAAGATAGGGGGCAGTACAGTGACGCGCTCCCTCCACTTCAATACCTCGTCCTGATATTTTCCGAGGAGCTCTTGATTGCATGATAACAACCAATCCCCGGGGCTCCGACTGCCGGGCAGAGATGCATACCGCGATCAGAGCCCTCGGGAACGATATCCTTCAGAATCGATCTTTATCACATAAAAGCGCGGAAATTTAGTATGTACGCGCAGGAAAATAGGGTTATCGTTGCTATTATCAGCAGTGTCAATGATCGGGTAATTATTGCCAAGACCGAGTGATGATATGTGAACCCCATTCCAAGGTGGGGGTAGATGTGCTTGCAGGACTGGTGTGCGGTGAAGTAGTAGATGGTCGGCTAGAGATAGTTTGATTGCGGAATGCATCGAGCTCCTGCTAGCGGGTGTGCGTGTGCATGGTGAAGGTACACCGATACCCTAGATCTGATATGTGCGAGTGTAGGCTCTTAGACTCGCCCTGTCGCACCCCGCGGTCCTCTGTCGGTCGGTCGCGGATTATGCATGTGCAGCTGTATGCACCCGGCGGTCTTCAGCCACCGGGACGTTGAAGTAGATTACCTATATATTTTCCTCCCGTCTGCCTGCCGGCGCACAACGAACGATATGCTTCCCCCGGGACCCACCGGGCGCCCTGCACATGTGTACAGCAATTAAGCGGACTCTATAGATCTAGTCCAGCAGGCAGACAGATGAAAGAGAGTGTCCTTGTCCGGCTGTAGATAACTGAGCCGATGTTCCGGAGTCTAGGCGGTTTGCTTGCGTTGAGAGATTCTGTGAAGCCGCGGCCGGTGCTGCGAAGAAGGCTTCGTTTACCTGACTGGAGGGTTGTTACCCGGACTATTACCTCCAATCCGGTTGGAGAACGGTCGGTAGTTGGATTGCATGTATTCGCTCAGCATGGACGGGTGCCGGAAGCTAGAAGCAAAGAGTACGGTTGTGCTGCTGTCTCTGTTCGTCTGCCGTAGCTCCTACCCGGTGAGTAAGTATTTGTGGAAGGGGTTTTCGTGAGCTGGTCTGCTGCCCTGGACATGTGGACAGTTGCGCGAAGGCTAAATCGTGCTAGATTGGCCTGCGGGGCGCGGCGCGGGGTCGAGACTGTTGTTCCTGGTGTTTTCTTCTGTGGAGAGTGTTGTTGGTTGAGGATATGTGTGCGAGGCCTTTTGCCATGCTCTGGCTTTACCGAGAGCATGTGCCGGCCTGTGTGTACGCGTGTTGTTTGTATTCTTGACCTTGCTGTGTTAGTTGTAATGTATTGGCGCGTTCTTATCCACTACTGCAGAGCCTCTCACCCCCCCAGATGAATTAAACAAAAAAAAAATCTCACCCCCCAGCACCCCATAGCGGAGCAACCAAAATACCGAGTGATGGTCTATGAAGAAGATCCCGAGTGACGCCACATGACCCACGCTGAATGGGGTGATGTTAGCTTCCGCTGGACATCGCCCATAAAACAAAACATCAAGGTGCATGCTACGTGATGCAGTCCCCTTCCACACACACACTTGTCTGTATCCACTTTCTGTCATATGCTTGCGTCGCATGAGATCGAATACACCTCCCGGCTCAATGGGCGATCGGAAGTGTAGATTTCAACGGCAAACGGTGATTTGTGCTTGCTTCAAAAGTTTATTTCGCAGACTCGCGATGATCGATTTGTAAAGAGTCTGCCCTGTTCTCGTGGGTGGAAGACGCGTGGCTGTAATAAAGCTCAGGGCTGCTAGCTATAGTGGTGTGTGAGTCAGTGGTATTATTCGTCCTGTGGTAGCTATGCTTTCGTTAGCTCTGTCCTTATGGATTCAAACTACGCTAGAGCAGAGGTAATAGGGCTATTTATCGGGATATGCGAATACCAAATTGAAAACTTGGCGCAGGGGAAAATAAAAAAAAAAAAAAAAAAAGAATAAATGGCGTGATCTCAAGTCAGTTGAACAAAAACCAGTCCTAGACACGCACACACCAAGCCCATCTGTTAGTAATTGCTCTGCTTTGCAACAAATAAAAGTTACTACGTACTTGATGTCTTAGATCTAGCGCGTGTGATAGGTCCCGCATGCTTGGGCGCGAGAATTTGCTTTCCTCCAGCGAACATCGTTTCAGAAAAGAGTTTGCGATTATAATATCTTTATGTCGTGATTCTGTTTGGTGATAGACCCATATAGCAAATGAATTTCATCTCTTCGTCGCTTTCCATATATGAACGCCACAGACACTTGTAGCCCCCCGCCCAAACAGTATTTAAACCTCAAATATTGTATATGTCGCCCGTTTCCGGGCCGACCACACTTTATCGATCTCTTACCGTAAGTGAATCTCTTTGCCTGAAATAGGCATGTGAATGGAATAAATTCTGAATCGATGGATAGCCTTGAGGACCATAATCAGTCAGAGTCGCGGATATCTAACCACATCTCGGCCTTAGATCAGCAGTGTGAGTGATCGAGCGCAAGTGGGGTCGCACAACAATCATAACTTCCGTCCGATGACCTGACCAAACGTTGCACAAGTGGAGCACAGGGTCGTAATCTAAGTTTGCGGGTGCTCGGCCATGCCCTAAACAGAAAAGGATTGAGATCGTCAGGCGATTGTTAACATCTTTGTGCAGTGGCGAGCATGTGAGTTGGATCAGGTTTTTAATATGTGCGCCGCGTTGGGGATGCTTCCGTAATATATATTTTTGTGCATGCAGGCTTAAGATCTGGGACTTGAGCACCCGCCACGTGCGATGTGGTACACGCTCTGTAGAGAAGCTTTCTTGGTACCTCGCACGGATCGGTCCGTTGAAGACTTCTGTGGATTCGGCTGCACATAGTCCACCTAGGGAAACTATGGATTTCCAAAAATGTGTATAATCATTAGAAAGAAAATTGACCTGTAAGGTAACGCTGCCATTGCCATTGAAGCCACACACTAAACTCACCTCGTGAAAGCTCTCAGACAGTTGAACATCCAGGAAAAATTGATATCAAAGGGAATGGTGTATATCGTTCATTATCTTTGGAATCTCTTTGCCCACCGTCCGTTTTCCACTTATCAAAACTAATGTTGTAGATAGTTGGGAGTTAAAACTGGGGTCCGCGTGTCTCCGAGTTTGTTCGGGGAGGTGTTTTAATGTGCAGCGGTACTGTACATGTAGCTGTAACGTCCGTTTTGTTCCTTCACAAAGTGGTACATGTAATGAATGTGGACAGATTTGATCTGATTTGTGCTGGAATACCTCTAATTCTGGAGGTTTCGATTAGATCCCTAAGGACTGCCCCTAGATGTTTGCTTTGCTCCGTCCGTTCCGGGAGGCAGTCTGTTCCTTGATTGGTAGGTCTGTGATATAGGCATTGACGGACTGAGTATCATAATGTTGTCGTTTTGGAACTGAGGAAGCTAATAATCTGTGGTTTAATTCTAACCCTGTTGCTTAACGACAGGTTATGTGTCCCTCCGAGATTAGTAAGAGGGCTATAACTACACGTAACACCTTTCTGTGTGCCTCCAAAATTGTAGCCTTATTTGCCAAAGCCACTATATATGGCCCCAAATTTTCAACTGTTTCTATACCCAGCGAATCGGAAAATGTGAATATAGTGTTTTAAAAGTCTGGAAACTTTCAAGAGGATTTCTCCTCTCATGAGGAGATTGGTTGAATATTATTACTAGCTGACGGCTCCACCGGGTGCCGATCACCATGCCTAGCCCAATCGCCTGGGAATACCATATACATAATGACTGCTCTGCCTTCAAATCATTTTTAGAGTTATTAGGATACTATTTTTTTTTCGAACTGACTTTTACCGTAGAGCCAAGTGCTTGGGAAATAGGGAAAAACAGATGCTTATAATGTCACGAGTCGATAAATCCAGTCTCCGAGTGACGAAATTAAGTTCAAATTCTTTAGTTTTGTCAGGATTTAGGACTCATCTTCTCAAAGTCAGTTATCACTGCATGATATTTCCGCATCAACTAGAGTATAGCAAAACAGGCTCATGGGGGAGGGGTGGCACCGTCACTGCTTCTACTATATTAATGCAGCTTGCTATTACCTTTACTCGATCTTGCACACCGCGAGATCGATAGATCCTAGACTTCAGATCGTACGTATACAAGACATCTCGTATTTGACCTATTTTATAGGTAAGTGAATACAAGACTCCCATATCGCAAAGACTGGACTTATTGTCTTATCTTTTTGACTTTGTATGACATATATATAACTTCGACTAAGCCATATAACCTGTATAGAGTGATACATCTACCCCCCAGCGCAAATATAACCTGAAGGCCAATTACTAATTTTTGGCATACGTGAGTTTTCATTCTTTCGTGATTTTAACGATCTGAGACTAACCTATTATATTTTCAGGGACCAAACTTCCGCAATAATGATTTCAGTTGATTTCTCTCTCGCCGTTGCCTCATCGATCTTCTTCGCCTTATGTTTTGCCGCGCCATTGCAAGATATCGGCATCGATATCAGTTACGAGAAGGACCCACCAGGTCGGGGGACAATCACCATTCTCTGGAGTTGTGTCTTCACTTTTGCTCTCTGCACCTGGACTTCTGTTCACCCCAATATACTTCCCCCCGGTTCCACCTCCATTGGTCGTCTCAAATATAAGCTTCTGTGGATGTCATTTGCAATGCTATTCCCGCATGGCATAATGCTCTGTGCATTCGGACAATGGCGTGAAGCAAAGAGACTTCACAAATTCTGGCTTGAGAGGTTCGAAATTAATGTTAAAAATCAATATGACCACATGGGTATTGAGGGCGGATTCTTCCTCTTGATGGGTGGATTCACATTGCCAAAGGGAGAGGGAGAGGAAGACGAATACATACCGGTGCTGACACCATACGGCTTTGTCACTTACGTGCAGGCCGGCATGATCGACCAGTCTTCTTTCGACAGAAGATTCATCAACGATAAAGGCAAGGCCAGTAGCGTTGCAAAGCTTGTGACGCTGGTCCAGGCGGGTTGGTTGATATTTCAGTGCATCACACGTGTCGTTGCTGGGCTGCCAATTACCCTGCTAGAGATTCATGTCGCCAACCAAGTCCTCTGCGCTGCTGTTTCATATTTCTTCTGGTGGCATAAGCCTTTGGATGTCAACGAGCCCATGGAGATTGGGTTGAAGACCGGAGCGGTGCCTCGACCATTGTCAGCCGAGCAACGACAGCAGCTTAAGCAACCTGAGCTTGTAAGGAGGGAAAATGTGTACTACTCTCAGAGTGGATACGAGATTACTGAAAAGTCACGGTCAGGCCTGCTGGTTTTGATGTTAAGGGTCATCTACGATATATCGGAATTTCTCTTTGGCAACGACACTCAAGCAAAGCTGGCAATTTCGAATAACGTTTTGAGGAACAGTGAGCAGGGCTGGGTGGTCGGGCGTTCGACTAATAAGAGCCTTATACATAAGCCAGTAGTGGAGAACGAAATAAGGATGGGCGGCGTCGCAAGTCATTCGAATGAGTCCGCATCCATCGATATTTATCGTGTGGCTCCATCTACTCGGAATCCGACATATACCTTCCTCAATTGCAAAGATACCTCAACTAGCTCACTGAGCACCAACAATACTTCGCGGATCAGCACCTCTTCGAACAATCCTGATACATCCATACCTAGGAATCTTTTGGACAAACTTGTCGTGGGGATATTCCTCATTTCTGGTGGAGGCTTTCATCTGGCTGCGTGGAATGTCCCATTCCCCACCAAACTGGAATGGCTACTTTGGATCATATCCTGCATGGGCATCTGTCTCGGATCTCTTTTTCTTACTGCTATTTTCCTTTTGACGGACTGGGAAAAACAGTATCTTCGTGCTCTGTGGGAAACCCGCTTCTATGATCATGATCTTTTGGGCCATATGTGGGCTAGGCTCATTAAAGAGAGTAGGGTAAATACGTCTTTATGGAGGTGGATGAATATTTATATATCATGGTTTCTGGTTTCTCTTTATGTTCTGTTGAGTATTTTCATAACGGTGGAGAGCTTTTTACACTTGCGTCGACTTTCTGCGATGTTTTATCAAACACCGGTATGGGACAGATATTGGCCTCATATCAGTGGTTAATAGTATAGTTATATTAATGTGGGGAATCATTTTGCTTAAATGAGCCTTTTGAATTTGTCCACACTAGAGCTTGCAATCGACCTTTTATGTATCAGTAAACGACATGATGTATGTAATGCTTAAGCCCTCATGTATGAGTATACCATGCACATGTAGTTTATGGCACCGGTTGGGATATAGACCTACATACATGTACTAGCTAGCTACATCCCAATATATCAGACAAGCTCCTCCATAAGTATATATATATATAGATTCCCCGCCCTTTGAAAGATAACTTGGATTCCAATAAAAGAAGAAAAGGATTTGTACGTAGGCAATCACCAAGGCTACCCCACCTATCTGTTTATCTTTCCTGAATTAGTTAATAGATGACATGCATGATCCATAGGTATATACGAGGCCGATAAGGGTTAGGGTATATACTACGACATAACCCCATGCAAAAAAAAAAAAAATGAAATGACTTCACCCACATGCAAAAAAACATGTTGTGCGCTGACAGGATCATGTCGATCACAAAATGCTGAGTGGGTCATCTCGGCTCTATGTATAGAACCCCGCTCCGAGAGAATTAACCATATCATCGTTCTTCTACAGTATCGTATCGAAGACACCACAACGTCCTCAAATAAAGGAAAGAATCATCTTTCTAGAATCAATGACGGACTCAGGGTTATCCCCGATTTCTTACGCAGGAAGAAATCAGCAAATACCTTGGCTCCCGGATCGGTCTCCGTACCAGTAGCGACATCTACGGGAATACCGAATAACGTCAGCCTCGATACTGATCCTACACTCAGAGCTACAATCGAAGCGTGCGCCGCTGGATTATCTGATCACGATAAAGATGCTTTTCGGTCTGCTGTGAATGTTATGGACGAATTACAGCCAATAGAGCGAGCAGATCCGTCCAAGTTGTTTAGCGCCCGCGTTGAGAAGATACTGCGCTGCGTCTGCAAATTTGTTGATTCTGTCGCAATTTGTATTCAACATAATCCTGAGATTTTCTCTCTTGTCGTTGGCGGCCTTCGCTGTGTATTATTGGTAAGCTTTGAAGACGTTGCCCAATTTTGCGAAAGAAAAAGAAAGAGAAGAGTAAAATAGAAGATAATGAATATTATTTTCCGATAGCTTGTATTGGGCTATATCGAGTTCTTTGAAAGCCTTACAAAGATGATAGAGCGAATTGGGGGACACCTGGATTATTTGTCTAAATACGGCTCGAAGGTATTCCAGAAGTCAGTGGATGTTCAAAAGGCAAGATCTCTGCTTATACACCTAGTATTATACTTAAAAGCCGGCGCTGACCTTTATCAGGCATTAGCAGCAGCATATTGTGACTTACTGGGGTTTTTTGTAGCTGTCAAAAAGGTTTTCACGAACAAGGAAGGGAGATCTTCATGTTAGTACCTGAAACTCGCAAAGCGTCCTATAGGCTGCCACATTGCTAATTTATTAAACTAGACCTATAATCGTTCACACTCTTTCTAAGGGTTACCTGGGAGCCTTTTGAATCGAGATTCAAACCGATAGAGGATAGATTCCTGGAACGCACACTCATTGTAGTCAGGTCGGCAGGAGCGGAAGACTTAGTTGGGAGGCTTGAAACGCTCGACAAAAAGGCCCAAGCAGATAAAGGCAAGACCGATATTTTGATTTCTAATTGAATTTTGCTCCGATCCGAAGGAAAACCTTGTTGACTGTTGGGCCAAAGTTGAGAAACGTCGTAAGGCGTTGGAATGGTTGTCATCAATTGATTACGAGCAAACACACCAAAGACATTTCAAAAAGCGCTTCGAGAACACCGGCCAATGGCTTATTGAAGATCCGCGTTTCGCGGAGTGGGAAGGCTCGCCTGAATCAAGACTTCTGTGGTGTCATGGTGTCCGTCAGTAACCCTGGCCAGTCCGAATTGAAGTGATTGAGTAGTGCAGCCTCCAATTATCTCCACTTACTAACCAATTTCAATGTATATAGCCGGCACAGGAAAGACTGTGTTAGCGTAAGATCATTACCGATACTTCGATTAAACGAGGAGCTGACTTGCACGGATTTAGCTCGTTAGTTGTGGAAAAGCTCTCCGCAAAATACAGATTATCGAGTGATAACGCCATATCATTCATCTATTGCAATTACAAAGAACCACAGAAGAGTACAGAATACATGAAGGCTGCTATTAAACAGCTAGCACGAAGGATGAGCGAATTTCCGGCGGATATAGAGCAACTCTACGATAATGCTAGCAACCCGGGGAACACGGAGTTACAAAATTCTTTCATCCAAATCTCGAGTTCTTTCAAACAAGTGTTTTTGGTTCTCGACGCCCTCGACGAATGTACGGAAGATCAAAAAAGTGACCTTTTTGACATTTTCCGGTCAATCGTTGCGCCCTCATCTGGCTCTGTACGTGTGAATATCAAGCTTTTCATCACTAGCCGGGAAGAACCGGATATCAAACGTGGTTTTGAAAACTTCCCGCTCATAAAGATCGAGACAAAGAAAGTTGATGCAGATATCAAATCATATGTCACGTCTCAATTAAAAAATTTGAGATCGGAGGATGCATCGCTTAAAGATGAGGTAGTCAACCAACTTGTAGCACGGGCAGGGGAAATGTATGTATGATCCAAAATTCGTTTGATTATCAGGCTAACTGGCCGCTCTAGGTTCCTTTGGGTAGACTTCCAGTTACAACATATATTCTCTCAGGTATCTGATGATGGTATCAGGCAAGACATAGGAAGCTTGCCCGAGGATATGACAGAGACGTACAAGAGAATTATTTTGTCTATCAGCAAGAAGAAGAAGCCACGGCGTGAGCTAGTAAGGAGGGTGCTTATGTGGATAGCCTATGCCAAAAGACCACTCACGCTGGAAGCGCTTCGTGATGCGGTTGCTATGGAAGCCAACATAGAAGATGTTAAGATGTTGACGTCTAAAATCCCTCCAGTGGAGCTTATCTTGGATGCTTGTAGTAATTTAGTTATGCTTGACAGTACAAATCTAGAGTACGGGTCCTATATTTCTTGGCGCCAAACGATACGATTTGTCCACTTTTCTGTGCAAGAGTACATCCTAAACGATTCAATTGACGACTGCTCCACGTTATCTATCCTTAATATCAAACCCGACGTTGCGAATGCCGAGATTTCGCAGCTATGCATGGTATTTATCATGTTTTGTTGGGTTCATAAAGACCCGAGTCGCGCTTATCCTGGCCTTTGCCGTTATGCCTATAACTACTGGGACCAGCACACCCGTACTTTGCCCTATATTAACAACGAACTAATGACAACAATACATAACTTCTTTAAATCATCTCTCTTTTTCACCCTTAAAACTTTTAACCGAAACACCGAATTCAACTGCCACTATATATTCGAACGCGACCCCCATACACAATTCTCCCCAGTTCTTCTTGCACTCATCTTTGACCTCCCCCTTGTTTCAATATACCTTGAGAAGAACCACGATATATCGTACTATCCCGATGACCAATACGCAATCCATTGTGCTGTTAGGAAAGGTTCATGCGAAGCCGTTAGATGACTGTTGGACGATAAAATATGTCACATTAATGAATTGGGCATTAATGGAGAAGTACCGATTTACTACGCACCTAATAAGGAAGTGTGCCAATTCCTTCTGGATAGAGGCGCGGACGTAAATGCACAGGGAGGGGAGTACGGGGATGCTCTACGGGCGGCCATAGCAGCCAATCATAAAGAAGTAGTACGTCTATTGTCAGGCAGTGGGGTGAATGTGAATGCTCAGGGTGGAAAATATGGGGCTGCTCTCTCGGTGGCCACACTCTTCTTCGATGGCAATCACGAAATCGTGGAGCTGTTGCTAGATAGAGGGGCAGATGTGAATGATCCGTATCTTTTGGTCGAGGCGGTGGGAATGTGGAGTGATGAATTGGTGCTGTTGCTTATAGATAGAGGAGCGGATGTGAATGCTGAGGGCCAATACGATGGACACCCGATGAATGCGCTGGGGTTGGCAGTGAGACTTGGGAGATCAAGCACCGTAAAGCTTTGCTAGAGAGAGGGGCGGATGTCAATGCCCATGCCGGGTGGCACAAAAATACGCTACTGGCGGCGGCTGCCATACCCGAGTGTTATGAAGAACACACGGAAGTGATCATACAGCTGCTGATCGATTATGGAGCGGGTGTTGGCGGCCAGAGTGAAGGTGAGGGAGAGGTGTATGGGAGTTCCCCTCGGGAAATCGGGGTTCTTGGTTGTGCACGTGGAGACCCCAATCCCGCCACCGAAATCGCGGCCGGGGACTGATTCCCTGATGTGTTGGGAGGTTAAGATATCTTGAGTAGTTATATATTTACTTGTTTAACATTTTCGTTTCCGTATACACAAAGTTCATGTCTTGTTTATTACGATTATTGTATTTTTTCTTATATTTGGTCACTGAGTACGTACACAAATTTCAGGCTCATACTTAAGGCATTCCAGAAATGAATCTCCGGACGTTTTGGGGGCCGGGGGATGATCAAGTGTTCGTGATTTAGTTTTAACGTGAGTGCTCAGTACTAGTGTGGCGCACCCATAACGTTGAACGTTGAAATTCAAAACAACGAAAAATATAATATAGTTCGTGACTCTATATATAAAAAAAGGTAGGTCGTTAATCTTATTCTTCATTGATTCCGAGCGCCATTCATTGGTGATCATGGGGAAAGCCTTCTCTTGGGGGTTTTTTGATGGCCCGCCGGTTGTTACATATGGACTCCGAAATTGGAATCATGAAGAATTTTGGAGGGTAGCTGTATCATGTAAGTATTTACATTAGATAAGATGTTACATAATTACATACTTATAGCATGTCCCAATTCTACGTATCCATCAGAGGTAGCTAATTTGTACCGATAAATGTAGTGGAAATATTATGTTTGGACTAGAGGTTCTCTCGTGTATACCGGAATCAATTCATAATTATATAATACTCTCCCTGAATTTATATCTATACTACCAATTCAAACCAGTTTGGTGAATCAAATAAAGCTTTACGTTCCTCTTTTTCCTGCCACTCCGGCCTGGGGCGTTTTGCCTTTGGAAGTACTTTCCCGGGCAGAGAAAACAGAACAACCACTCCATTGAAGGCCTCTTCCGGTATATTCCAGTACACCCTTAACGTCCTATATAGGGATCCTGTGTGTAGGATTGGGTCGTAGGCCAATCATCACCCGCCATTTGCGAAATTTATTTTCGTCATGACCTTTTATATATTAGGGGATTGGAGATGTGTTAGGAGATATCTAGAGGTAAACGTTAAACTCTACGACCTTCTCAGAAAGACCGATAAAAGCCTTTTTAAGAAGTCTGCATTATTATTCTCTGCACTCCAAACATGAACTACTTCGTGCGCCTACTAGGGCTCGTTTCCATATCGACAATACGACTGGTAGCACCAAGCTTGTTCAGAACCTCGCGGGCTCTTAAGTCCAAGCGGCACTGAATACAGTATCTCTCCGCCAAGCATCACCGGAACCGAGTGATTGCGTATGACCCAGAAACATGTGCACTTGAGTGCTGTTCATCCTAATCTTCAAAATGATTTCAAAAAGCTACTTCTAGCTCCAGCACTTACGCAGTACACTTTCATGTGCTAGGCCCTCTCCCTTGAAACTCGTCCTCTAAAGCTAGGTTCCACCGCTATCAAGTACGTATAATCTCCGCATATATAAAACAACTCCCCACCCCTTGCGCACCTCCGATAATTAGCAAACATTTCCCAATGGCACGGATACGCAACCTCCCCTACTACGCCTACCTGCGGTACTGCATCCACCGACTCCAGGCACATATAGACGCAAGCAGTAGGATCACCACCTACCTCTCCACGCAGCGGGGAATAGAGGAGTACGCCTACCGCATCACTCTGAACAACACCCAATTCAACGCCAGCGGTGATTTCGAAACCTGGGCACGGCGTGACGAGAAGCTGCGTCGAGGCCTCGGGGGCCTGGAGGCTAGGGCGGTGGTTTTGGGTAGAGCGGAAGAGGCGTTGCTGGTGAGGATGGAGGTGCTGAGAGATGCGTTGTGTCAGGTGCAGAAGGGTGTATTAATTGTAAAGGTGAAGAAGGTACATGTATGTAGAGTATTGTGGGGAACATGATATGCAACATCAGGAACCATTCGGCCAGACGTTACCTGGGAAGTGCAGAGCTGCGCGGTTGGAAACGGTGAGTTTAGTACAGCGTGATTGGAAATGTAAGATCTCGGTTTTGGTGTTTAATGTTTATACCTTGTGAAGATAACCCTATATGGGCGCTGCGCTAGTCATAATTTCAGTAATTCCAGTTACATAATTCTGTACTGAGGCCGCGAACTTTGGCTAAATTAAGGGTAAAGAAACATCCATAGAGGGGCTTTCTAGTTGAGGCCATATGTAAGATTGAAAACTGACCTCCATAATCCGCTTGAAAGCTTCAAACATCCAGTTGCAGTTGGAGTCGGAGTCAAGGATCTATTGGGTTGTATGTATGCTTATGTAACAAGATCGTCAAAAGTCCAAACCCGGTTTCTGACCCGGGAAAAAAAAAAGGTTGTGAAGAACTCTCTGGCGGGGAATTGAACCCCGGTCACTCGCGAGTTGGTTGACAAGCGAGTATACTAACCACTATACTACCAAAGACTACATACTAGTCAAGGTTTCTTACAATATCAATCTGAATAAAAAAACGCAGGATAATGACACTATGGCATGCTACAGAAACCATAGACAAATCTTTCTCTCCTAATACTTTATAAGTATGCAGGATATAAAGTATCTGGCTACTTAGACTTGGACTCAGCACCATATGAAATATCAGCTATGTAGTTGATTTTAACTACTGGATCACCCAACTGTACCATAATGTAGCATCCTGAAAACGAGCATTCATGAGATGCATATGCGCAACCAGCGCTAGTACTGTCGCTTGTTACGAGACCCGGGAATGCCTTGTTGGCGTACACTAAGATTCTGACAGTCATATCGCATTTTGTGAGACAGATACTTTCTCTCCATCTATCCCTGTAGCCATTCCCCCCGTGTGCTCCTAGAAACAGTGTGCTCCTAGAAACAACGTGCTTAGGATGGTATTTAATATTTATATATGAGCCGAACATTTAACCCAATGTCAGCCAGACGATGCGGGTCCTGCCGGGGCAAACTCTCTTCTCGAATTTTGAATACCGCTGCCTGCGATGCGACGATGTGCACTTCTTCATGTCACTGATGGTTCAAATTGCAAAAGGGGAAAGGACTGCTTCCAGATGAGGTATAGTTAGTCCCGTGTCACGTGTATCTCACCACTCGTCACTCGCCTCTAGGCAACTGCAGTAGGCAACTAGCACTGCGTGGGGTAAAGTGGGGAACAGTTCTCATTCGAATTGATCATCCCCGAAACCAATTCTTTTTTCCATTCAGGGTGGATTTCCACTGCATGCCTTTTCAGCCTCATCTATGTTTGGTGTTCCTTTATGTAACCTGCATGCTCTTAGACAGTGTTGGTGGCGTCTACAAATGTGCACTTTTGTCCTCAGCCCGCGTTTTCTGATTGGTAGAATGCTCTTTCCCCCTCTTTTTGTTTTACCAGATGTTACTCACGCGTTAAGAAGACCCTTTCTTCTGCTTGGTGCAGGGCATCCTAGGATCCTGGAATGCGCCTTCTCGCTAAATACGGCACACAGGAGTCCCGAGAAAATGGGCCGTACCTAGAACCTCATGTCCCCAAGCCCGGGATAAGGGATAAGGCCGACAGATACACGACCCGCTTCCTCGATTCAGACAGCGACTGTTCAAACCCAGGTGCATGTCTTCAACCATGGCTTTTTTCAACTCCTTTTTGGAGTAGGCAATTCCCTTCGTGACACACTATGGACCAGGCTGGTACATATGTATGTGTATTACCAACAGCAAAACCCACGGATACTACGTTACACACAGCCTTGTCTTCCCAGTTTGTACGAGGACGTACATAAGAGATGCCCCCTCCCATCTCTCCCCCCTGGTGGGAAAGGGATTGACATTAAGGCTATCGTCGCTAGTGTTGCTGGTGTGTTGACCCGGGAATATATTATATTGTGGCCCGCCCTGGAAGATCGATCTGCTAACCTTATTTTTCGCGGGTAGAACGCTTGTTGTTTATCGTTTGCGTACACTCCTTTTTGTGCTTGCTTCGCTGTGTTTGGCTTTCTTCTTTTTTTGAGTGGTAGGTTATCTTTCTAAGGGATGTCAGAAATATCGTCTAATAATGCTCGAATAGTTATTGCGCGCGCGGTTTCTTTACCGCGAACGATTAAACTCAACGGAGGATACATGTAGGTGCGTCTATAAGAGGCCCCCCATGATCCCAAGAATTTAAGGCGCTGACGTTAAACCTGCCAGCCCCGGGCAAACGCTACCACCCCAAACAATAAACTTCGGTATCCATACAACCAGGCGATCGAGGTTCCACCACAGCGGCGGAACGATACCGACGACATGGTCAATTGGAACCTATTCAGCACCTGCGCGTTCGATCCCTCGCTGGCCCCCGGCCCCTTGACAAGCCATGGCGCATTCTACCCCGAGCCACAAGGCCGTGGCACGGTAGGCCTGGTGTGGAGTTGTGTGATTACGTTCGGCATTTGTGTGTGGACCACCGTACATCCGAATATCCTTCCGCTGGGCTCGACGTCAACGACTCGGAGGGTGTATAAGCTGATATTGATGTTTTTGGCGGCGTTTGTGCCGGAGATTATCATGATGTGCTCCTACTCCGAGTGGCGCAAGGCGGGGAAGATCCACAGGAGCTGGTGCAAGAAGTTTGGTATCAAGCCGGGCAGCAAACAGGATCGGATGGGGATGCAGGGAGCGTTCTTTGTGCTGATGGGGGGGTTTACCGTCTGGGAATTCGAGACGGATGAAGATGAGTGTTTGGGAGGAATGGGAGGAGGTGGTGGTGGCCGCACTTATTACACGTCCACCTTGACAGCCCGGGGGTTCAAGCAATTTGTCGAATCTGGGCAGATCGCCCAAGACGCATTCGACAAGAGGAACATCATTGATAAAGGCAAAGCCAGTAATCTTGCCAAGATGCTCGTGTTTGTCCAGACCACCTGGTTCGTCGTGCAGTGTATCGCGCGCAAGGTCTCCTGCCTACCGCTCACACTGATCGAGCTCCATGTCGCCATCCAAGTCGCCTGCGCAGTCGTCTCATCCATCTTCTGGTGGTACAAACCACTCGACGTCGACCAGCCCATCAAGATCACCGTCGACAGATACCCACAACACGAATGGCCGTCGCCCGAGGCCGAGAGCAGCAAGTTCTCCAAATACACAGTCGTCACCGAGCGCACGCGATGCGGCTTCCTCCGCACACTCTGCCGCGCCCTCTACGACCTCCTCTGCAACGGCAGCGGCCCCGGAAAGAACATGGTTGTGATGGGGCTCCTCATTATCTTCAACGGCGCCTGCCACCTCTTTGCATGGAACAACTACTTCCCCACCACCCTCGAATGGTATCTCTGGATCATCTCTGCCCTGGCCGTCTGTGGCGGGGCTCTACTCTACGCCATCATCCTCGGCACCAGCTACTACGAGAACCGCTTCATCTGCGCGATCTGGGAGCTACGCTTCTACGGCAAGCGCCGGAGCCTCGAGGGCCACCTCTGGACACGCCTCACATGGGAGCGCGAGCAGATCTGCGGCGGAAAGATGCAGGACTCGCATGAAGCCCTGGGCTACGAGAGTGCGGCGGACACCCTCCCGTCCCATGTCTCCTCCGCCGGCGTCCTGGATGATTATAGCATGCTGGAGAAGAGGGCGAACTCGACGTGGAAGTATGTGGTGGAGCGCATCCTGTTTGATCTCTCGTGGCTGCTGGCGGCGGGCTACTTTTTGTGTATTGGCTATTTGACGGTGGAGAGCTTTTTGAGCCTCAGGGACTTGCCGGGGGGGTCGTATTTGACGCCGGCGTGGATCGATTACTGGCCGCATTAGCCTGGGGGGTGCGGTGGGTGCGGTGTTGGTTTTGGGTTGGGGCTCGTTTGGGGTTTTGATTATGGAGTGGGCTGGGCTGGGCTGGGCTGGGCGCATGGGTTGTAGGTATATTTTCGGCAATGTGTTTTGGGTTCGGAACGTAATATATATAGGTATATCTGGTCTTGTAATTGTTGGGGCATATTTTAGACGTGTGTATCGCATTTACTTGATGAGATTACTATGGCGCGAGAAGGCATAGGGGGTGGGTGTGTCAACTTCAGAGGAACTTTTTTTGTATGGGAATTAGAGAAAATTCCATCGTTGGGCTAGGCGCTAGTACCATTATGGGAGTAGATTTCCCAATTTCTATAGATTGATTGGCTGCAAACGCCGAAGTTTACACACCTACCCATAGTCAGAAAAGTCTGGCGCCCCTATAGCTAAATGCAGTTCCTTGATCGCTCACGCTTTGTTTCCACTACCACGATACGATAGAAACCCGAGTGATGGACTATGACCTCTTGGAGGCCACGACTCCGTATATACTTCGGCCCGTCTGCGCCAACGGAAGGAATCAGGTTGGCGATCGTGAAGTAGAGGCGCTTGGCCGATGTCGTCCCGTGTAGACATACCTGAGCCGAAACTCTCAGGTCGCGATATGCTGCCTTACCAGGGTTCGAAATGCTAGCGTGGTTGTCACGATACCACATTCAACCCTAACCCTTAAATTTTCACATCAGAATACCATGTCCTTAGGTTTCAAGCAATCTTTGGTAGTATAGTGGTTAGTATACTCGCTTGTCATACAACTCGCGAGTGACCGGGTTCAATTCCCCGCCAGAGAGACACTTCATTTTTAGTATTTTTTTATATACACACTGAAAGCGCCGTCTATGAGCTCTAAGGGTCCGGAGAGGAGAGGTTGAGGTCTTTTTTTTTTTGTCACTGGTAGAGGGAGACTGCGGGGTGGTTCGGTACGGTTGGGTGCTAAGCTTTTTAAGATATGTACAGGGGAAATGGCATCGCGCGCTGGTGGCTGGCTCTTATTGCGAGGGTAAACATATCTCCCACCGAGTCGAGTGAGAAGACATGCTGCTGCACCGAGCCCAGGTTGGTGTTGTTAGTGTTGCGGTCGGCTCTCTATGGCGGGTCAACCCTAACCCTGCGGCTCTGTGAGAAGCCTAGCGTGGGCGGGAATTACTCACGCATACCACGGCTAGTTCCGGGTTTGTTTATTCACAGCTTCATTTAACTGAAGACTTGGCTGATTAATTAAAGGATCAAATTCCATCTAGCTAGCTATACAACAGTTTCCAAACCCCCCACTATCTACATTCTAACCCCCTACTCATAGCTCCCTCCGCGCGCTACAACAAACTCCTCTCCGCCTTGATCAACCTCGGAAACAACGTCTCCGCCGCGCCCCTCTCCACACTCCTCCTCATCCCCTCGTCCCGAAACCTATACCCCTCAAACTCCTTCAAGAACCAATCCACGCCCTTCCTCGGCGCATAGGGGAAATCACTACCCCACAGCACCCTCCCCGGCGCCGCAAACCGCTCCAGCACTCCCAGCGTCACCTCGCCAGAGCTCAGCGCAAGGTCAAAATAGAAGGACCGCGCATCCTGCATGAACTCCTCACGGGTGAGCTCCACCCCGGGGAACGGGAGGAAGCTGCCGGGCCGCGCGGCGAGGTAGGGGAGGGTGCCGCCGGCGTGGGAGAGGATGATCTTGACGTTTTGGTGGCGCCGGATTGTGCCCGAGAGGAGGAGGTCCATTGCGGTGCGGGTGGTCTCGTGCGGGTAGTCGATGACGGGCTGGGGCATGAGTGGGGAGACGAGGGTGGTGTCGACGGCGTGGGTGGGGTGGACGAAGACTACGGCACTGCGGCGGTCGAGTTCTGCCCAGATGGGGGCGAGGGAGGGGTGGCCGAGGTAGGTGTTGCCCGGGCCGTAGCGGGTGAAGAGTGTGATGCCGTCGGCGTGCAGGGTGTCGAGCGAGTAGGTGATCTCGGCGAGGGCGTCTGCGGTGTTGAGGAGGGAGGGGAGCGAGGCGAAGAAGCCGAATGTGCTGGGGGCGCTGTCGCGGATGGAGGCCGCATGGAGGTTGCAGGTGCGGGCGAGGGCGGCAGAGGCGCGGGCGTCGGGGACGATGCAGGTGCCTGGGGCGGTGAGGGAGAGGATGGCGGTGGTGGTGTGCTGGGCGGTCATAAGCTCTTTGGTGGCATCGAGAGACCAGGAGGGGAGTTTCCAGCCAGAGGGATCACCACCGCATGCTTCAAGGGCTATTAAATGAGTTAGCCATCGCTGAGAAGGTGATGAGATTATGGCGGTGTATACCATCTGCATACGCCTGGGGAACGAAGTGGTGGTGGACATCGATCTTGCCGAGTGATTGTGTCATCCTGAAGGAGGTATCAAAGGAGAATCGATGAACTGAAAGGCCTGAATAATACTGGTATCACAGATATCGATAGTTTTTGAAAACGAGGAACGTACCCATCGACGCTTTATACACGGACGCCCTCCCAAAGTGTCAATGCCGTCATTACCGAGTGCAGGCATCCTGACATCATATACCCAGCTAATCGATCCGGCCGAGTCGGGCCCGAGCAGATCGATATTGACAACTGCTGCTTGCGATGTCTCTTGCATTCTGGAAGGGCTCGCGCAACAGTGGACTGCCCCCACCAACCTCGGCTCTCGAGTGACATCGTGTGATTAGTCAGTCACGTGATCGGTTCTCGGCTTCAGCATCCTGTGCGCCGGGGTTGTGCCTGGTTTTGGGGCGTTCAGGTCGGAGCTTTGTGAGGTAAAATGTGAGGTTGATAGATTACATACTCCCATCATTGGCAGTGAAGAGGAATAGGATGACGAAGAGAGAAAGGATGAAGAGGAAGAGAGGGTTGCCCTCGCTTCCTTCCTGGTATGTATAGGTATAACGGCAGTTAGACTTTTTTTTCTCTTGAACAGGTGTGATTTCCTGTTCTGTTCGATGTACATGTAGTTATGTCCAGATGCTGTTTGATAAACGGCGCAGTACTCCAAGGGTTGTGGGTTTGACAAGCCGTCTGGATGTGTTTCTCCAGGACTCACTCATATTCCGAATAGCGATACTCACCCCAGCCATATGCATATCCCCATCCATGTCCCAGTCACCTCATGCCAAAAACACCTGCCCTCACGTGCAAACTCACCACAAATCACTCGTGCCCAGCAATCATTACCCCCCAGGCTCCAGCCTAAAAAGAAGCATATATTACCTGCCTGCATCCCCCCCACCCCCGCCACCAATCGCGAACCCGGAACAACAAACAGAGATCCTTGGAATGGTTAAGGTCCCGGGTTAAAAAGCCCACCCCGGAGTTCTAATATACCGAGATCTGCATCAATCAAGCAGCTGCTCTGGCCCTCGTTTATGCTCCCCGGACGCCATTCAGGTCCCCCCGGATGTCGCGTCGATGATCGTGCCGGTGTGGTAACCCCGCATTGTGTATAAGGTTATTTTTTTATTTATTGCATAACGGCTATTTCGCGGCGGTGAGGTGGGGCGTCGTATGATGTAGCTCTTTCATTCGGGTTTCCGGGGCAGAGCGGGGGGAGGTGGGGGACGCTATATATGACCACTATAATCCGCTCTCAATTGAAGCCAGTATATCTCCCAGAGCTCAATTTCACCACCGCGAGAACATCCACCATGTATCTCCCCTCCCTTCTCCCGCTCCTCACCCTCGCTACGAGCGCCCTCGCGTTCAACCGCCCCCTCAGTACCTCAGGCCGCTGGATCACCGATGCCACCCGCACCCCCGTCACCGTTGTTGGTACCAACTGGCCGGGCCACCTTGAGCCCATGATCCCCGAGGGTCTGCAATACCAATCCTACAAGACCATCATCGCGCGCATCAAGAGCCTGGGCATGAACACTGTCCGCCTGACCTTCGCGATCCAGATGGTCGACGAGATCTTTGAGCGCAACGGCACGGACGTCAGTCTCCGAGAGACGCTGGTCAACGCACTTGGGCAGGCGAACGGCACGAAGGTGCTCGAGAGCGTGCTGAAGAGCAATAAAGACTTTTCGGCAGAGATGCCGCGGTTGGAGGTGTGGAGGAAGGTGGCGGCGGAGATGGGGAGGCAGCAGGTGGCGCTGCATCTGGATAATCATGTGTCGAAGGCGCAGTGGTGCTGTGGCGCGCATGATGGGAATTCGTGGTTTGGGGATGTGTATTTCGATGTTGAGAAGTGGAAGCGCGGGTTGGCGTATCTGGCGGCGAAGGTGGGTGGCCGATATGGCTCTGGAATGCCTACTTCATTGATGTTGTTCAGTAGAGCTAACGAGACCATGGGAGCGAATCCATAGGCACCCGAATGGCCATCCCTCGTATCAATCGGAATGCGCAACGAGCTGCGCCAGTCAACCGTCTCCCCCGTTCCCCTCCCATATGACTTCGAGGACTGGTACAAGCACATGACCGCCGCGGCCTCTGCCATCCATGCCGCCAGCCCCGACGTCCTCATCTACTTCTCAGGCCTCAACTACTCCGAGACGCTCGCTCCGCTCCCCCTCGGCACCCCTCTCTCCACCACCAACGACAGCCTTATCTTCCGCGCGTCCGACTTCCCCTGGGCCAACAAGGCCGTCATGGAGATTCACGTCTACACCATGTCCGACCGCATCAACACCACCAACTGCCACGAGATGAAGAAGGCCCTGTATGCGAACGGGTTCAACGCGCTCGACACCATGAACCCCGAGGTGGTGTATCCGATGCCCGTGGTTATGAGCGAGTTTGGGTTTTCGATGAATGACGACGTGTGGAAGGGCGTGTATGCACAGTGCCTCAAGGAGTTCCTGCCAGAGCGTAGGGCGGGGTGGATGAATTGGGCGGTAGCAGGCAGCTATTATGTGAGGAGTGGCGGCGTGGATGTGGATGATACATGGGGGCTGATGAGCCATGATTGGAGTGCGTGGAGGAGTGACAGTACGGTGGGAGAGTATTTGAAGCCGTTTGTGCGCGAGACTTTGGCGGGGAAGGGCGCATGTACGTAGATATGTGTGTGTACTGTAATTGACGGGAATATTTTCTTTTGGGATTTATTATTTTCCTAGTGAGTGACTACATTAATATGGAGCTTCTCGCTGGCCTATGGCCGAGATCAGAGTGTGCTCACTTGTATATGTACTATCTCCTCTCTGTTTTATCCTTATCGTGCAGAGGTATATTTAATCATAATGGGTCACTCGGCGTCCATAGCTGAAACCCCCATGATTTTTTCTTCTTTTTCGTTTAATTCATTAATAAACCCCCCATGATCGTACGAGCAAGTTCCAGGAAACATTCGTATCCGATTCAACCTCTTCGATAACACCTGACCCAAAGATATCTTCAACAGATGGAGATGCTTTCAAGTATCGACTCCAATCTTTCAAGATCCAGCTAAACTCATCATGAAGCTTTGGTAGTCAGGGAGTCCCCTGCAGAATGATCGACTTCAAAGTCCACTACTTGAAACTGTCGCTGTAAGAGTATAAGAATGTCTGCAGCTCTCTTTTCTTGTTGTTTTTATTCCTCACTATCACCGTCACCATTAGCTTCCAAATCACAATATCCATAAACACAGTCCAAAATCTCCAAAAGCCCAAAAGTCCAAAAATCAAAATCCAAAGGTTGCACTTTATAACTCAAAAAACACACCACATACACACAAAAGGAATGTCCACCACTGCAACCCCCACCACCGCATGCTCCTGTCCAGATTTTGGTCTCGACCGCTGCTTCTGCGACCCTAACCCTGCACCGGACAGCACTGATCGGAGGCGGAAGTGGTTGAGATACATGAAGAAGAGTCTCTGGTCGAGGTGGATAGAGTTTAATACCTCGAAGAGGATGGCGACTATTCTCGAGAGAGTGGAGGAGGAGGAAGAAGAGGAGTAGAACATCTGGTGGAGGAAGAGGTAAGATTCATGGTGCTAATTAGATCTGGAGATGGGATGTGAGAGTACCAGCTAGCTAGTGAGAATTTTGGTAGAAGACGGATACGGTGAGCGTAATGTCTTTGGAATTCTAGAGATTTTGGTTATTTAGAGGCATGACTAGAGAAGAGAATAGATTATAGTTTAGAGGATATGACTTCAATAAAACGTACCTGCCACCGCATCTCCGGTTTAAATGTCCATTTCTATATCCCATCGCCGCTCATCAAATTATACTGCCCATGCACGGTGGCACCGGTCTTAGATACGCAGAGGGAGACCATAGCCACTTGTACGTCCGTACCCCAACCTTAGTAGTCGTCCAGAGCCAATATTCGTAACCACATCTTTGAGCATGTGTCCTGGCTCCACACATTAGTAGGATTTCCACGACGTAAAACAACACCTCAACCACACGTGTACCTTTCCGCTTCTACACACACTCCATATCACACCTAGGGAAGAAAGTTTCCCGATCTTCTATCTCTTCCACCGGGCTCAACTCGATCTTTGGCGAGTTGCCTTTTCTCATGGTCCACGGATGCCGATGGGCGGGTGCTGCATGATATGATAGGTGGGGCGGGTAGAGACAAGAAACAATACGGTGGCTTGCAAAAGCCGATGAAACGGAGCGACAGGGACTACTGCGCCTAGCTGACCATAGCGCCGCCCTCGTTGCTGGAACATTTGAGCTGTAATGATTTGCGAGATAAGCCCACACCCCACGACTAAGTATATGGGGATTACATGCCAATATCTGAAGCCGCCCCAGTACGTACTTACCCCTTGATAGAGAATCGACTTGGCTGGGCCCGCCTTTCTCAGCTCACAGGCAGAAGGCTACCATAGTCATTTCACTACCGGTTGCAGTGCGAGGACGGATATTCATTGCATATGACAAAAGAGCATCAACGAGCTCGATCTTGATCAATGATGCGAAAAGTTTGAAGTTGCTGAAAATCTGACGGAAACTACGTACAAGATGCTGCGACTTCAGAAAATAAGAGTCTATTCTTGTAAGATAGACCAGCACTGCTTTCAGAATGGAATGCGGAACAACCATTGCTTCTAGGTGGGATAGGCTTTGCTGCGTGCTGTTTAAAGGCATTGTGTATTCCAGCGCCAATGATAGGACCAAGCTATTGGATGAAGAGGAAGATGATGATGATGTATTAATTAGGAGGACCACTAGAATCCTAACTTTATACGACATTAGGACAGATTTTCACAGTTTTCCGTATGAAAACGCCAGTCAGTAGGCTAATATTGCCATGACTGAACAGGAGGGAACTTAGGAATCCTCGTAATAGCAGCATAGAGGTCTGCTATCAGTATAGCGAGCCTAAGGTTTATTTAAGCTACTATATACACGATATTGAAGAAACCTATTTGTCCTCATTCAGCTTTCAATTCGGCGATTACAGAAATGCGCGCTGACGGTGCTGCATGGATGTGAACTTTCTGTCCAATAGCATCAAAATAAGCCGTATATAATCATAACTTTACGAGGATAGATATCAATCGGTCTTTGGTAGTATAGTGGTTAGTATACTCGCTTGTCAACCAACTCGCGAGTGACCGGGGTTCAATTCCCCGCCAGAGAGATCTTTTTTGCTGCACTGCTTCCCGGTATGGATGGCATCGTGAGAAATTTTGGGGTGGACGGAGATTGCCGAAAGTTGGTGGCGCTGCCAAGAATAGCAATAAGAGCCTCTTGTGTCTGGGGAGAACACTGCAAAATGAAATGAATGGAGGAATGGAGAGTCTGCGTTTTCGATGGGGTGCGTGGGAGTTGAAAGAAAATCTTGGGTGGTGTTGGACGGTCGTTCTGTGTTTTTGGTTTTGAGTGGGTTCGCATAGACTGGTAACAAGGTTGCCCAGGAGCTCAAGATCCCGAGA
Source organism: Morchella importuna (assembly GCF_003444635.1). Lineage (NCBI taxonomy): Eukaryota > Fungi > Ascomycota > Pezizomycetes > Pezizales > Morchellaceae > Morchella > Morchella importuna. Next base: position 426,060 of record NW_025763399.1, on the reverse strand, counting down.
TGAGAAAAACTCACAACCAATTCTAGTAACTAGCGCTGCTGGGGGGGTTTCGGGGCCGCTCTCTCGGCGTTTATCCCCCGACTTAAGACCATGAACATATGACGCTGGATATCGTGATTTTGAGGCATTGTTTGGCGAGTAGTGCGTTCTCAGGGCATATTAATCATGTATTCTCACTCGATTTGTGTGACTTGGCGCATATTTGTCTAGGAGGAGAGTCAAAACGATAGACCACACCACAACATGCTTTCGCTGAGCTGCCGCACAGCGCACAAGGCCCCGCTCTTGGTGTTGAAAGAGACCTAGATTTATGGGGTTGAAACTTTGGATGGTTAGATTCATGCTCTTACGAGATTGACCACGATTGCTTCGGTAAATCTAAAAACCTCACGAAAGAACCTCACGAAAGGACCTCACGAAGAAGGAATTTTCGATAGTGAAACAATCCCCAAAGTCGAGGTATACATCGCAAATTGCCTCTGATAGGATCTCCAAAACCTTCGAATGAAAAAAGTTTTTCTCCGCTAAAAAAAACCGCTAAGATAGCGTTAGTGCTAGCGCTAGCACTCCCGCGCTCCACGATCATTGGTCCGCCAAACGCCCACTTGTGAAGACTAATTAGTCAAATCTGGTAAAAATAAAAGAGCAAAAGAGAAGATATCTTCCGTTGCGGGGAATTGAACCCCGATCTAGTCGGATCATTTTCATGAGAGCGACTGATGCTAACCATTACACCACAACGGATTGATGTCTAGTAAAGAAACTTGTATTTTTTCAAGGTACTAATGCTAAGAGATGGTGCCGCAATCTTCAATTGTGTGCAAAATAAAGCCCTTCAAAGGTGAGGCACACACATTACGCTATAAACCATCGCGATTAGCATTGAGGGCCTTATTACAAGGGGAATGGGTTCCGAGAGGGAGTATGGGATCTACAAAGGTGTAGAAAACCAAGATCGCGATATTAGGTGACCTGAATGGCTTCAGTGCAATTGGGAGGAGAGTGCTATTGGGAGATAGAATATTGAAATATTTCTAGGCTGCAATTTGTATCAGGTTGTGAATTAGCCGTGAGGTTGTGATGTTTCTAGTATAGGAACAAGGGCGTGTGGATAAAAGACCTTATAACTGACGCCCTTGCCATTGGTAGCATCGAACTTTCAATTGTCTGTCTTGTGAAGGCTGAAAGTGAGTCTCGGAGCGGGAGAGGATCCGGATAGTTACCGTCGATTCAGTAAGACTGCAAAAGCCAGCCTGGAAAATAAGAGCAAACTCACAACTGAGAAAAGATAGTAACAGTCCCTAGTTCCGCTAAGTATGATATGCCAGAGAAATATACGACCAGCATACTTAGGTGCGATTTTGTGCCCAATAATCTAAACGTCAATTTTGGGCACAAAGACAGAGGTTCATTGCTCTATGCGTCGATATGATCGTTCCTACTCTAATAAATATCAGTAGAGATCGAACCGTTATCCTCAAAGGTTTTGAGGAATATTTCTTTCATGAAAATGAGGAGTATATAATGAATATAGAGAGGGAAAGTGCGAAGGCTATATCTATATAGAGAGCTCTTATGAGCGAAGGCATAATCCGTCAATAACTCATACCGGCTTTGCCATCCACAGCACGGTTGCTCTATCCCTGTGGCCTTTGCCATTATGAGAATCAATGTTTCTATGTGTTTATGGGCTTTCTCCATCCTCGGCTAACGAGTTGAGCCGCAGGAAAACAAAGGTCGACTAAAGCGACGATGGCCGGCCGAGAGCAGTCTTGGGTGGGGATGAAAATTAGGTTAGCGGTAATAGATAAAGCCTCTTCCTGCCTTTTCTCTGGAGGGGCTTGAGATCCTGAGGCCGTCTGATAATGCCCTAAACCTTTTGGTGCCGCTGACAAAGCATATATCTCCATCTTGACTGATGCGGTGACACTCGGAGATCTTTACCTGTACTCAAAGCTTCAAAATGTTATTTGTGTTTCTTTAATTGCATTTCAGCATTGTGAAAGTAATAAAATGCAGCTAGGGATCTAACTGGTCGACTATGGTTTATTCTCTGTGAAAACTATGCGATGCTAATGAATAGAATTATATTCACCGTGAAGGTTCTCCTTTCTTCACATACTCGTACCAAAGGACTCAAGAATGTGGAATTCATCTAGGTGTACGAGAAGAGATTCTGGATTCATGAGCCGCATGCTGAGATTAATTTGTAGCGAACAATTAATAAGAGCTATGTCTGAAGCTGGTACTTGAGCTTCGAGCCTGGCATTCGAGTCTTTATTTGGAGTCTTACATTCTGTGCTCAAGGATAACGTTTCCGCATGCTGCGACCGACATTAATCGAAGTGTAGACTTGAAGCTGGCTAGAAGGCTGGGTTGGCTAATTGTGTAATTGAGTCTGGGGATAGTTTTTGAGGTCATGTTAGGCTTCTGAGCTGGGTATCAAAGATCGGGCCGAAGATCCACGGGTTGAAGATAGATACATGTAGTGATGGTACTGGCTTTAGGGTCGGGAGGTAGGCCGGTAGTTGAGGGAGAGAGGATAGATGGCCCACAACACCGTATGGTGGGGGCGCTATTGACGACGCTAGTATGTCTGTGCACTGGATCTACGATCTCTTACTAGTATAAACTTGAAGTAAAAAGTGTATGCAAAAGAAACATGGTATTCTACGTAAAAATCTTATATGTAAACGGGTGTCGTAACTTTCGATTGTTGCATACATGCGCACGCCGGAGTGCACGGAAATCCTACCTGTAGTGTACTATTATCGAACAACCATTCGTTCCGGTGGCCAACTGACTCGAAGGATCATGATTATGGACTCTCGAAAAGATATGCTTCTACTCATTTCCCCTGAAATCACCTTTTATTTATTTTAACTGCTGAACCATCAGGGTTAGGGTTGGGTTGGATCGTGATCATTGACCCTTGTGGGTTTGGATAGACGTTGCAACTGTGTGCATACATGGCGAAAATACCGCCCGACCTAAAACTAAGTAGTGCCAATAGTGCGCCCAGCCGCTCACTTATCTTTATCAATTGCTTGATCTCTCACTAAAATTTGGACCTTCTGTTATAAAATAAGTCAGGGGTTTATTAGAAGCTTGGGGTCGATTGTAATTGTATCTATAAATTTAAACATTTTTGTTCTTTCAAGGGCCGGGGGAAAAATCGATATGAGCAGTACAGGTATAATTTTTTTATGTAAACTTCCACAAAGACTTCCAGTACTAATATTACTCTAATGTCGGGGAAGGGGAGAGATGCGTATTAGTTACACTAAACCGGGGAAGAGGTAAGGAAGAATACAAAGGTTAAGAGGGGGAGAAACGAAAAGGGCCACCAATACGATTACATGTAACTCTAACCCACAAGAACAGAACACCTCCTTTGTACACCAACACAAACCCTCACCTCCGTAGATTCATTGCAGGAATCCTCAGGCTCCTGTCACCGAAGGCCGAGTGCTGAGGATAGAGAAACCAGCAAGCTGTTCCCTTTTCGTGGCATACCACTTATCCTTCTTACTTGTACACGCAGTAATGTACCTCTTTCCGTTATCCTTCCCCACAACCCCTCCGCCCTCCACCCTCAAATTCTCGAACCAATCTCTCGGCAGCCAAACCACACGGTTAATCTCGACCCAGATGATGAGCCTATTCAGCCCCCCTCTCGCAACATTGGTGACGCGTGACTTCTCATTCCAGCAGAGATCCCTGACCGCCGACTGCATGTGGAGGATTGAGGGGACTTGACAAAGGCTAGGGAGATGGTCCGAGTCGATGTCGGCGGCGTTGATGACCTCGTAGAGAGGGTTGTCGAGATAGCCATACTTGAGGAATATGCGCTTGTGCATGTTCCAGAAATCGTACCATCCCACAAAGCGCTCGTAGAGATGGATGTCAGAGGCGTGCGTTTTGCCTAGACGTGGAAGGTAGAAAGGGTCGGTCGCCGGGGGAGGAGATGCATTTTCATCTCGTGCCGGCAATGCTGGCGGTGGGGTCCTCCTCAAGGCCTCCCCAAGTGCTTCTGGTTTTCATAGGTCAGTGTATGTCTTTCAAGTAGTCTTATGACGTAAAGCCAGGTTCCCCCCAACCCTCAGGACGTGATAAAACTCACCGATCGACGAAAAAGGGCTTCTGTCACGAGAGTTGACAGTGTGCATAGTCAGGGTAGCTTTGTAATGGGAGACGTGAGGGTTCCAGGATTTGGTCATGATGTGGGTTTCGGTAGAGTTGACCAGTGGGGTTTCCAAAGTTGGTATTTGTATGTTTTTCTGGAGAGAAGAACACTTAGTATGGCCAGCTCGAGTCCTAACACTTCGTGGTCTTTCTGTTAAATTTTCCGTAAATGTATCAACCGCACCGTCCATTTGGAGTCAAGTCACAGTGAGCTATCTCCGCTCGAGGAAGAAATTACTATCATTTTCCATACACATTTCGGCCGTTTGTGAAGAGATTATGTGCATCTTGAGAGGCTGGAAAAACGTTGATCCGGAGCCAAGATGAGAGCAGCGGGATACTTGTAACTGTAGGCAGCATTTTCAGACCAGGCGGTGTCCGCTCTACCGTAATGCGGCTTACACATACAATTGAAGCTACATAGTAGTGTAGTACTTTCTCAATTCCTATAACTTTTCGTATAAGTACCTAAGGTGTGTATAGGATAGAGTTTGAAACTATCATAATAACTCTTAGCATTTTTGTCGTGAGTGAAAAGTTAAGGAATGAAGCCTGAGTGTGGAATCATTTGAGTATCTACGAACGATACACATGTAGAAATACATGTATATTGCTTCATGCATTCGGGGGAAACACACTTACACTTGAAAGCAGGGAAGGGATGTACTCGGAGGTGGGTTCGATTGTGCTAAAGTCATGGCTGCTTGCCAATTTCCTGGTATATAAGCCCCCTGTAATATTGGAATATGCTAGCCGTCGATTAACATTAGCAAAGACAGCAGCAAGAGTACTGCAGTAATACCTGTATGTTACCACCAATAGTATAGAGAACTCTTCAAGCTGCTTAGGACCTTGGATGTCCTACGAGGACATGGCAATCTCTTAAGATTACCAGTAAGTTAGTGTATATATACATATGAAATCCAATATATAACCCGCAAAACCCCCCAATCTGGAATGCCAAAGCGGGTGAACTCCAGCTAGAGAACAAAGCAGAATTGACATTTTGATATATAGAAAAAACCGCTTCTCTAAGGACCAGGATACACCCAACTGATCCATGTACTTCTGACTAAATCCACTGTCCAGGGATCACTTCCCTATTGACAGCCCTTCTCACTCACTTTCAACTTCATTTCAACCTATTCAAGTTCACCCATCCCATCACCCAAAACCATCAAGTTCCACCTTCTCCACGCAACTTTCAACCACCCCCAACTCCTCCGCACCATATAAGCACCATGTCCCTCTCACCCGCAATTAAATCAGTACTCTCCACACCCACCTCCACCTCCACCTCCTCCTCCAAGCAATCCATGTCCCTCGCTCTAATCGCCCTCTCCAGTTCTTCCTCCTCTCTCCAGTACGCCGACACAGTCTCACCCTCACCAATCACGCTCCTCAACATGCGCTTCCTGCAGACGCGAATCGACCATCTCCGCATCAAGCTCGAGCACCATCAGGAGCGCCACAATGCCCTCGAGCTGAAGGACGCCGAATTGTCGCTCAAGATGCTCAAGCACGACGAGGCCGGGCTGTATCATTTCTACCTGGCGGCGGAGCGCGCCAAGACGAGGGAGGCGATGGAGAAGAATAGAGATAAGTTGAAGGGCCTTAAGAAGAATCTGGATGAGCTGTTGTTGAAGAATTAAAATGATGCAGGTGTGGTGAAAGCGCGGGGTTAACGGGATACCGTGGGATTGTGGACTTGTGAGTGTTTGGATGGATGGAGAGGTGCTGTATTTCAAGGGTGCTTTTTGTGGCTACGTACTATCTAACAATGCCGTGCTTTTAGATATATCTTAGGAAAAGGCGACATGTGTTGGAGCTCGTTGGCAATACTGTTGATTTCAGCTGAAGAAGAAGAAGAAGATCGGGCATATACCCCGCGTCACGAGCTCACGAAGGTTTCAAGCAAACGCACAGCAATTAAGGACTTATATGGAGGATACAAATTCGAAAAGTGGCATTCTTTACGGGACATGTAGTAAACACAGACTCATGTTCTGGCGTTCAAAAGTTTCAATATCATTTAGGGAGAGAGTAATAATGATATTATCAAGTTGTTAGGACTACGTTCATACAGTTACTTCAAAGCCTGTGTAATTGTTTCCTTGAATCGAGCTGGTATATGAGTATAACTCGAAACCACAAAAAGTGACACACTCATACCAACAAAAACCAGAATATGTATGAAAGTATTCATAAATGATGTCCAATTTAGACATTGCAAGATAAACCCGGTTGCAAGGCAATCCATACACATTCCTGGTAGACGGTGTGAGATTCCAGCTACATACATAGCAATAAGCTTACTGTGATGCACCGCGCACAACAACCATCCCACCAGCCCCACCACCACAACAAATTTGCAATTATCCATTTCGCAGCGTCGCCTCATCTCTACCGAATTTCGGTCAAGCTCGGCACCTTCAGCGGCATGTCAAATACCACCGGCGATGGAAATTCGCCTATAGGGTGTGATGTTACCGGGCTCGGAGCACGTACAGTACATACCGGTAAGCTCGCACTCTTTAAAATCTCAATGCTTCCTTGCGGGATTCGGGCGAGGCGTTGAAAAGGATTGAGCTACGAGATGATTGTGCGAACGCAGACTCGAGCGCCGGAATACCTGTATTGCGCGCAAGACGATCCCAGTCCGAGAGAGCTCAAGACTCTTCATTCAGAATGAAGCTCTACACCCCGCCAATCACCGCCTATCATGGCCCTTTATAACCCGGCCCCTGCACCCCCAAAACACATACAGACAGCAGGTTTTACTCGCATGCTAAATACTACTTGCGCTTTCATACAGCAACTGTGTACATATCGACCACAACCCGCCAGAGGAAAACTCAGGGCGCAATACCGAAAAAATTACAGTAAGAACCCCAGGCTCGGCTCCCAATTCAGAGATAACACCCTAACAACCACAACCACAGTAAACCCATCCCCAGACCCCAACAACCTCACCCAATGAAGTACAGTTACAACATACCGCTCCTCACCAGCAAGCTTCGTGTCAATTTTTCAAAAGACAAAGAGGTTGATAGTCTACAATAATCTCAAACTCACTCTTGCAACCTCGGGATACGCCAGTCACTTGAGTGGTTGCGTGTATATCTCTCGGAACCCGACGGAGTCGCGGAGGTGTGCTGAAAACGGGGAGTATGGCAAAAATGAATATCGTTTGCAAGATATATAGCAGCACATGAAGAGACAAGAATGCGCGCAATTCAACTGTCGCTGAATCGCGAGGCATAGCAAAGTCTTGCAAAGAGCAAGCACCACCTGTCTGCAGTAACAACCACGCCGAGCCTAACTCTTCTCAACTTCCAACCACCACGCAGACCCAACAACCAATTATCGACAATCAACAAATAAAACGACTGTCAACCCTCAATCTGAACAATGTCCATGATGGTCCAAAAAGAATGACTGTGAGTGTCGGTGCCATGAATCGAACATGGGTCCTCTCGGAGCCGAAGTGACAAGGGGGTGAAACCCTGTGAAACCACAACGAGAAGTACTAACCACTATACTACACCGACCGCTTACTTATCATTGGCACGAGAATGCGGTCTATGGAGCTGTTTGTTGCTGACACAGCACAGCACACCATGACAAACACAAGAGACGTCGTCGCACCCGCCAATCAAGAGCGCTCCAATCAATTCGCTGAGATGGTCGCGCGACAACCGGTTTTGAAAACTTTGGTTATCGCTGGTGGTTGAAACCCCTGGGTGACATGCATATAGGCTACATAGAGTAGAGGTAATGATTGTTGCAGCGCAAGGGGGGTGGGGGGGGGACCCGTGACTCCCGCGGGACCAATTTGGCGAGAAGAGAAAATTGAAATGAGCAAAGGCATACCGATAACGATAGCACACAGCGCGCGTAGAATAAACAAATATCCTCATGACAGTACTGGCGCATGCATGGTCACGCGGACCGTCGCCGGGGGTGTTTGTTGCAAAAGTGCAAATCGCAGCTCAGGGCGAATCGAAGGGAAGGGAGGTATTTATAGTGATGGATCCGGGTAAACAGTACACACCCAGTGCAGTGAGTGAGCGAGCGGGTGGCTGCAACTGCAACGGTCTCCCCCACAAAGTCTCAGCTCCAGGGCCAGGGTCCACACCCAGGTGTTCGATTAGCGTTGCCATCGGAACATTCCATATCCGGCCCGATAGCGTGCCTAAGCCAGCCAGGCACCGCACTTTAAAACGCCTGTCTGTCGCGGGCAGCGAGGGAGAGAAAAGGAAAAAGGGTCGCCCATTCAATTGTTTCCCAGCTTCATCAGGCGTCACTCGCACGGATGCAACCATGCGACGTTAGTATCCGTCTGCACACCACCATCACCACCACCATCACCACCGCACACATCACACAATAGCCCTCTTCCTCCGCTCAAATCACCCCACACACCACTCACACGCCCATCATCACCAAAACACCGTCAAATCACCATGAAGTTTCTCCTCCTCCTCCTCCTCACCACCCTCACCACCGCCGCCGTCCTCCGCCCCCACAACACCACCGCCACCACCCTCACGCCCTTCACCTTCCTCGGCCGCTGCACCATCCCCGCAGGCCACCTCCACCCCACCCTCGAAGAACTCGGCGGGCTCACGCCGCACAGCGCCAAGAAGTGCCAGGGCGCCAGCAACAGCCCCGGCGCGGCCGACGTGGCAGCGCTCAGCGTCTCGATCACAAAGCGGCGGGCGTGCTGCGTCAAGAAGCACGGCGCGGCCAAGTGCAGCACGCTGCGCAGGGTGGGCAATGCGGAGGCTGTCATCTGTGGTGAGGCGGGCTGGTGCCATCCGTGTGGGATGGTGGCGGTGCTGGTGGCGGATATTGCGAGGAGCTGTAGGTGGGGGGAGGGTGGGGAGGTGTTGGCGGCTGGGACGTGGAATGTGAAGGTGGGCGGGAGGGGGAGTGTTACGGTGTTTGGAATGTAGAGAGGGGGGTGGGGGAGGGGGGGTTTGTATGTGCTTTTTTTTCATTTGTTGTGGGGAAGGTGGTGTTGGAATGCTAATGGGCAGGTGTTTCATTTAGAGTTTCGAACACGACAGGGTTCCGCACCGCACAGGCTTGGGGGCAGGATATAGGTTTCTCTGGTATTTCTTTGGGGGTTGTTGGTGTCAGGTCAGTGGTTGGGCGTTTGGGGAAGGGGTTCTATCTTGAATGGAAATAGTAATAATACACCATTAAGCTTTCCTTCAAAAAATATTGGCGCTTTGTTGTGTTTTCGGAGTAAATGGTCAGGGTGGTAGGTAAAGGAATTAAGCTCCAGTGCTTGAGTGAAGCTTTCCGCAGTAAATATATCAAATTGGAGTTATTGTTTGATCAATATCTGATAACGAGAGTAGCGGGGATTTTGGCTTCTTTTTTGGGAGATGTGTAGTGGATTGTACAAGTTGAGATCTCACAGAATCTTATTCAACGGAGATTCCAAGACGGGGGCACAGGTAGGGCGAAAAATCTCGAGGAACAAGGTATTGTCGGGTTACAAAAATAACTACGCACCAACGACAACTATCAACCGTCAGAGTAGGTATATTTCGACAGTCACAATAGATATGGGGAAGATGGTTCTATATCTATGAATCTAGAGAGTTAGAGAACTATAGGTAGTACTCTTGTCCATGGCCGGAATGAAACGGATTGAGAATCGTGTCTGGTTGCTATGCGGGGTGCGTACTTATTTTTGTAACCTGGTAATACTATTGGGTCATGTATGTATCAACTCGAGGGAGAAGAGGATACAGGGTGTGCTTGAGCAGCTGCAGAGTTCCCTAAGATATTGCGATATTAAGCCAGGCCAGAGTCCAGACAGATTTCTTTCTTCTCAAACGTAGATGCTAAGATTGAAAAAAACATCAACAATGAGTTTAGGAAGTGCCCAAACGATAAATATATTAAGAATTATAAGCATAGAAGGTGCAAATATCGAGAGAAAGGCTGCCGCTGGGAATATAGAAACATATATAAGGAGCCGTGAATCTCCAGAGGAAAAAGAGAAAGACAAGCTCTCCTTTATGTAAAGATCTTTACACCCGGCTGTCCCTTTAACGTCTATCCCCCTCCTCTTGCCTTCTTCGTCATATTGGCGAATGTCCCAGGGTCTGCAATCCCACTTACTTCAAGATTATCATGAATCCACCACAGCCATGACATCTGTATTCTCAGCTGTTTATCGCGGCTAATGTTTCAGGTAGGCTTTCGTGCGTCGCCCCCCCCCCCCCCCCCAGATTGGGATGATTCTAAAGAGGGAACATCAAAGCATAAACCCCCACCAAAGAATATACCCCCCCAAAACCAGAGCGTTACCCCACTTTAACCCCCAAATAAGACTTCTTTCCACATAAATTTAAAGTAGTCGAATAGACTAATTGGGCGGGAGTATTCTGCAATAATTCTCAGAGATATCTCTCTCGTTGACCTATGCAGACTGACGATATTAGTATTTGCGTATCGATCAAGTGTATTTATCAGACTATTGGGGGGGGGGGGGGGGATGTTACTTTGATTTTTACCTGCTGGTTTTGATGACCCCCGGTTCCGTCGTTGAATTTAGTCTACTGCGGTAGCAGCTCCAGGCGAAGGTGTTGAGAGGTGTGTGGTCGCCATTAGTTTGGATTAAAAGATTTTTTTTTTTTGGTCGGTAGTGGTGGTGGTGGTGGTGGTGTGGTTGTGAATGAGCCTGTATAAAGTGTTGTTAGGTTGTTTTCATGTGCAATGGCGCCCACCACCTACATATCAGGCCACCGAAATGAGTCTACCACTACCCCACCACTCACTACGCTCACTACATGTACCCTACCACCTTCACTACCACACTATCCCACAACACCCACATACACAAACACTCGCAACAATATCTAAAAATTCCCTCCACCACGAAATGACAACGGAAAATTCGTTCTTGCCGGGCTTTATCTAGAGACCTATTCCATCCGTCACGGCATTTCTCCTGTTTTCGGTATTCACCTACTGCATAGCCTCAGTTATGACGGCTTCTACGTCTTACTGTCCGGTGGTTCTCTTCCACGGCCTGCTTCACTATGATCTAGCCTCCCTCGGTCACTGGTTGCGTTGGCCCACCATCGTGGATTGGAGAGAAATAGCTGCAAAGCCTGTGGACCTTTTTTTTTTTTAGAAGATACTCAGCATCACTGGGTATGATCAACACGGAGATCAATATCTATACAGCTTCTAACCTGCATTCAGTAATCCCATTTGGATTTGCTGAGCTATGCTGTCTCGATCCATGATGTGGTAGGAAGCACCTCACAGGCCGTGTCAAAGGTGTTTTCGTTCAATTTCCGTCAATGATAGCAAACATCCCGCCACTATAGCATGATAAACTTAGTGGTGATAACCATGTATCATGTTCCCCTATTCCTAGAGGATCGGCGTATAAAGGTAGGAAAGCGGACAGTCCTATTTGAAATCCCATATATCGAAACACCTAAAACTGACTGAGAATAGAGAGAATTGAAGGAGCGGGCTTGGTCTTAGTCTCACGAGAAGAGAAGTGTATACCAATAATGGAGTATCGACATCACAGGTGGAATTTGTGTCATGAGAAAGATCTGCAAGGAAATATACAACCTATTTTACAACCCGACGAACCATTTGCGTTGTGGAAAGAGTCTGGTTTCTACTCACTCAATAGATATCACGGAGAACATTGGTTCAAGATATATCCTGGGTTGAAGGTTACGGGAGTCGGGTATTATCTTGCGGGCTTTGAGGTGAGAGGGCACTGGTAGAGATGAAGTGGGAAAAGGTAAAGACACACTCCCGCTCCCCAGCCCTATAAATCGCCCACTAATTTATTCCGGGTGTGATATAGAGCAAGTGCTACTTTGATGTCTTCATATCCTGGTCAGACCTTACCGCATTGTTGTCACCCCATAGAAATTGAGTGTGTGACAGAAGACCGGCTTGTGTTTTACAGCCCGTGAGAGAATCGTATTCTTATTATAGTATCTCTTCAATACAGCTACGGTAAATAGTTGGATATGAATTTCAGTCGGTTTACGACCTTTTCTATCTTAAGGAATCATTGAACGCTGAATTTTTTTGGGGGGGCGGTTATTTATGCCCAGAGAGGTTTATGAAGCATGGGGGAGGGACCGTCTGATCTGGAATACCTGCTGGTCTCAATCTCTCCAGATGTGCTCTGGGTTTATGGACTATTTGACGCTATCATTGGCCATGGGTTAAGAATTACTATATGAATAGGGCGAGGAGAGACGGCAACGGCAGTACGCGATCGGGTAGAGATGACAATAGGAGAGAGCTAGAATTATGGTTCAATTTCTTTTATGCTAGGTTGTTAGTTTTAGGGCATTCTTAACAGCCCAATAAAAGAGGGAAGACCGTCCCTCTCAATTTGGAATTACCCAATACTCATATACCTAAATTAGGGCTAGATTTATACGGAATTCAATATGAAAGGCATGAATAGCCTTTCTCTCATCCTCTCTTTTGCGTGTGGCTCGAACAATCACTAATGCCTTTTAAGATCCGGAGGTGTTCCACGCTGCTGTAATTCTGGATCTATAGGATTTGGTGAGCTGAGATTCTTTTTGATGATGGTAGAGATACCACTATCTTCGGGCGGAGACTTGGCCACCAAAGACACCTTTGTAGAATGAGTTTTAAAGCCAGAAGTTTTATTATATCACCTCACACGAGGTAATAACAAGCGTACATGTAATTAGGCTATAGAAGCTACAGGATATATGAAAACAGACAAAGACCAACCGCAATTATAGCTCCAACTAGTAAGTACCGGAGACAAATTTGAAAATATAGGAAATTAGAATGCTCCTAGACATGCACATTAAAAGTAAAGTAAGTGAAGAGGACGATCAAATATGAGCAAAAAAGGAAAGGAAAAAGAAAAGAGAAAAAAGAAAGAAGAAAACTTTTATCCCCGAGATACACACCCCATGCAGCTCTTCTCCTGCAGCATCCTAGTCCAGTTTCCTCTGTATTTTCCAGGAGATGCTGGTAGTTTTGATTTTAGCGATTCTTTGAGGTCAAATGGGCATATTCCTCATTAGAAAGCGTATCAACACTGGAAAAACGCACTTTACCGTACCTCCCGATAGTGACGCGTTTCGCGGTTTTGCAGCTTTCGTTCCACAAAGCGGTTCTGGCGTCATCCTTAGCAGCCTCGGCTTGCTCTTCAAGAGAAAGGGGCCTCCTGTTTCGGAGCTTCCGGATACGCCTTTTTTTGCTAGTGTTTGCCTGCACAGGGCCGATAGCGCTATTTTTTTGCTGCTGAGGCTGTTGTGGGGGCTGCTGGGGCTGCTGCTGCGGGACAGTAACAGCACTAGTGGTGCTATTAGTTTGCTGTGGTTGCTGTCGAAGAGTAACAGTCACCATTCTCGGTGCTTTGAGTCTGCTCTTAATAGCAAACTTAGGCAGCCACCAAGGGAGCCAGTCGAAGTTCGGAATCCATCTCTCTCGAACTGTAACCGGAGCCAGGGTCGGAGCCGGGGCCGGGGCGGAGGTTGTACTTGTGTCATTGACAACGAGTGAGTCTCCTGCTTCATCATTGCTGGTGGATTTAGTCACGCCTTCAGTAGCTTCACCTTGAGAATTACCGACAGACGTGGAGGAGTTTGGCTCAAGGTCCTTGGAAGATTTTGGCTTAGAGGTGCGAGTGCGAGTGCGCATGCGTTTCTTCCCCTTACTAGCCTTTTTGTTACACAAAGAACTATCTCCATCCTTGGAGAGATTCAGAATGTGACTGGCAGTGACCTTTTCAGGAGACGGGGCAGTGTAGGATTCGCAGATGTGTTCGTCGATGGGTAACATAGGTAGCGGCAATAGCAACTCGGGAAGAGAATATTGTACAACTGGTTTTGGAAGAGCCGAGCGAAGGGGAGCTGGAGGAGGGGGAGCCAGAGGAGAAGGAGAAGTATGAGGACGCGGAGATAGGGCACTGGAATCCTTGTTCCCGTTCATGTAACGTGACTGACGCCTGCGTGTCCTCTGTTTCCTCGTGAGAGTCGGAGCAGCGGAGGGAATTTGATGCTCATTATCAATCTTGAATGACAGCATTGTTTGTTATTACTAACAATTATAGAAACACTGGTCAGTGATATACAATAGAAATGGGGGTATAGAATGGCTATTCGGGGTATGAAACATACAAAACCTGGTGTTTGAAATACGATGATCAATCCCAGCTGCAGGTTGTCACTGGATAATGTCTGTATCTGATCTGGATACTGAGAGGTACGCCTGAAAATCGTTAGAGGAACATGATCATGAGGGGAAGAAAAAGGAGATTCTAAAACCAACATACGCTAAGGCACTACGCTCTAAGATATATGTGAGTAGACTGCCGTAATATTTATTTTCTCTGATTTCTTTCCTAGCGGGGTGGAACGGTTATACCTCCTATGAACGTACGTTAGCAAGTTGCCTTATAAAATCTGAAATAGCGGATTCTCATGGATAAACATACAAACCGTTCCACTTGCCAAGAATCACAACCTAACCTTTGCTGCTGATCCTTGACCCTCGACAGCAGCCTAGATGAATAATTAGCCAAATAGAAGCGGGTTTAAAACGAACTATCCAGTGAACAACATACAAGATAGTATACGGCGACCAGGAAGGAACTATAGAGTTCTTTCTGGTGTTTATTTCGAACAAAGAATGTTTAGATCGCTTGCGGCTGATGATCACCCGTGTTTCTTGAATGTAGTTCTGAAAAACAAACTCTGGTTAGCAAGATACCAAGATGTAAGTTAGAAAGAATGATTCTAAATCATCGTACAGGATGCTCTTTGTGCAAATGGGGAGGAGCGTTTGATTGACGAATAGTAAGAAACACGATTCTGCGGAGGGAACACAGAAGCGCGAAGAGAAGATGATTAGGATGAGCGGATGGTGTGTAGGGAGAAGAAGGAAAGAATATGGATTCAGGAAAAGAAAGGGATTGATGGAAGAGCAGTGGGGTATGTGCGAGCGGCGAAAATGAGAACTTGGCATTTCTGCTGTCTACTTGCGCATGTGCTCGTCCAAGTAGGCAAAAAGCTTAATCTGTTTCGAACAGATGTTATTCAAGCTACTGGAAGGGGGTGAAAGCAGACCTACATGAGGCCTAGAAGTATACATTAAAGCGTTAGCAGAATCAGCAGCAAACCACTAGTTCATTAGAGAACGCACTTTCGTCCGGGTCCGTCGGAGCAGCGCAACTTGACATATCCCTGATATATCATGTGCAGTAGACGCCGCTTGCCATCTCGGAGGGTGCATGTATAGCTCATGTACAGATCCACTTACGTCTCTAGAAAGAAATTCACAACGTCCGCGCTACATTGGGTGCGGCGAGTTCGTATAGACGCCCTAGATTCCCAAAATATGGACTGTGTCTCCCTTAATTTGTTCGCTGTGGGTACTAAGTAAGCGTTGAGCAAATAGGCCACCCAATGTCTATCTCAACGGTCTCCTTATCCGAAGATTTACATCTTCAGCTTGACTTTCATTCAGTCCCGTGTGAAGCTTGTATATACGGTGGAACAGTAGAATCTGAGCCGGAGCCATGCAGAGCTTCTTTATCACTTCTTTCAGGCCTAAAGACAGTCTCCCGAATTTAATAAGTATTAGGTTTTCCGACCGTCTTCGGGTTAAATAGACCCAAGTGACAAGTTGAATCACTTTATCTACTCGGTGCATTTCTCAATACACCATGATGGCTCATATCTCTGCTCTACGTATCTGGAAATCTGCCAGTAAATAAATCTTTGAATCTCCGAAGCCGGATGTCGTTGTGAAGGAGGGCACGTGCCCTGCAAATAATTGCGCACGGATGTCTTGGACGATCGGCTAACCGTTTTCGACGAACTAAGGACTGGCAAGGGTACTGCATTCAGCGAAACTACTATTAGCTAATCTCATTAACAATTAGTAGATTCTATTGAACTTGAACCACATTCAAGGTAATGCACATGCCACATCACTGAATGAACTGGTTTTGGAGGGGCAGTGAATGCCAACGCTCTCCCGAAACTAAAAACAATGCAGCTAGCTAAGCGAAAAATAAAATTAGATTTTCATCTAAGCCCTATCATTTGGAATATCTAGTTGGCGGGTGTAAGATGTAAATACATGCTTCTAGCATGGAATTACACTTTACCAATCAAGTCCTGAAATACTGCATAAACAAGGTACCTGTGGAGCATGTTTTTTTTTTTTGACTAACTTGGCTGACTTATTCTCCATTGGCACCTGTTCCTGTAGGATTATACCAGTGTGGTCCACAAGGCGAGGTTTGACGGTGTCGTCGAGGTTCCTCGTCTTTGTTGGCCTTTATCCTTGGCCGTGCTCAAAATTCATTACCGCTGCTGTCGATGCTAATAAGTGTCCTCGGGGTTCTCGAGGAGAGATTAGTGTCCTCGAGATCCCTTTTGGACCATTATCCTTGAATGTCATCGAGGACATTCTCGCGAGGCAAAGACGCAAGGACACTCGTCCACATGGACCACATGAGATTATACATAGATCCGTCACGACCAAACCCGGCTATATATTTCTCCCCGTCGAGCTCCTAGGCCACATCTTGAGAATCGATATTTGGAAGAAGGATTTGAGAGGTGTATTATGGGGGGCGTTCTGCGGAGCATATCTGTGTCATTCAGCGGAGTGCGTTCTATACCCAAGAAGGTGGTGTGGTGAGGAACTCTTTGCTTATTTTGCAAAATGATTCGGGAGAGGAGAATAATTTGGCCGGAAGTGAGAAAACGGGGGGAAGCGAGTGATAATCTGTGACGAAGCCACCATATTCAACATCATACACCCGCCTCATAATCTTATGAATTACATCAAGAACGGGATTTGCATACCCCTTTCCCTTCGTATTCGAAGAGGTTTTAGCTGTGGGGTCATATGTTGTCCTCACCTCTACGTGGAGGTACCGGTGAGGTTAACCCTTAGAGCATCACTCAGGCCCTGAAAGACAAGCTGGCTTCCGGGCGTACGGATTGAAATTACAATAGCTGGCCTTAGACATCTGTGAGAGGTTTCTTTCTTCGGTATAAATGGGTGTCGTCTCATGATCCCCTCTACTTCATTGCTAATCTCTCTCCTCCGACCTCCAGAATCAGCCCCTAAACTCAGTACTAATATTTGTTATAACAACAATAAGAACAACATTGCATATCAGCAAAGTGGCCCCACTTAGTACCATCAACACACTTCGGTTCAGTCAACCGCCGTCATCATGAACAGAATTAGTAAAACTCGTGATTTAATGGCCCTCTGCCGTGGTTTATCAACCGAAAGTGAGGAAAGAGAAATGGTATGTGACTGCTCCTACAAATCCTTCATCACTCTCAGACTCTATTAACTGAACGTTATAAAACAGGACAGTTTGATTGAGTCGCTCGCTCGAATTACGTATGGCAGTGGACAGCGACTACCGGGGATTGGCAAACATGAAACGGATAATGGAACGATCGAAGATAGCTCGGCGCGGAAAGCGACCGAATACATTAGCAGTATTGATAACGGGATGGAATCTCAATCAACTGCATCGAAAGAAGGAAATTTATACTTAACAAAAGTAGAGGTGATGAAGTTGGATACTGGCAAGACTGCAGCCTGTGATATGCAGGAAGATTGGTTGAAATTGGATGAGACAGAAAAGGGAAATATGATGGCGATGGAACCAAGAGATAGGGACATGCTGTCTGCTGGGCCGGGAATACACAAGGGAAATCGTGCTAGGGAGTGGTCATTTATAAACGGCGACTTTCACGACGAGAACAGAAGGTCAAAGAAGTTAAATACCAGAAGAAAAATGAAAGAAGAACCATCAATGCACTTCTTGAGAAGTTCCAAGAGTGTGTTTAATCAAAATCGCCCTACTTATCAGAGAACTTGGCGGGAGGAGGCCTTGGGGAAGGTCAAGCTTGTGTAAATACATGAACTGTCCTTGGTATAAGGAAACCACTATGGATTGTGGTATCAGGGAGTGAGTTTGGCACCATTGGCATGAATTATGGTAGAAGAACAATGTCTTCTGGCTGGGCAAATTACTACAAGTCACAGTAAACTATCGAATAAAAGATATTTAACCAGCAAGCAAAATTAGTTCCAGTTGCTAAGAGCACAAATTGGAGACAAGTATTTTTTTTCTCCTCTAGTTAGTCATGCGCGCATATACCCCACATCACTGGCTACCCTTGCTTTTTACCCTTACGAAAGAAGGATACGGGTTTGCATCCCTTGATTTTTTTATAAATCTTCTTGATGGCAGAAGACCAGCGCTGCCCGACGCCGCCACGATCGGGCATAAGGGTGCCGGTGCGACCGGTGTTCGTAGTACCAGTAGGACCCTCAATACCAGCTTGCGTAGCACTGTCTGCCTTAATGATGGGGGGATAATGGCGCAACCCCTCAGAGCTAGCAACTGCTTTGATAGAAGAAACTTCAACCGCAATTGCTCCTCTATCTCTCCTAAAGCTCGAACATCCCTTGTTAGTTTTACTTGACAAAGTTGTGGCGAAGAATGGGAAGACGAACAAGTCAATCAATGGCGATTGGTAGTGCCAGGGCCCGGTTTGTATGCCTCCGCCGATAGGGGTAGGGGTAGCCGTGAATTGAGCCATGTTTAGTTGACGCTAAATGTGAACTCTAATTGACCGACAGGTATTAGCATACGCTCAAGAGGTCTTCAAAAATCAATAAGTAACAGGGTTAAGGAATAACAACTCACTTTGTATCCTACTTATACAAAGAGAAAGGTGCAGTGATGAGAATGTCGGACTCCCGGGAGAGCACGATGTCGCGAATGCTAATAGGAGAGGTTAGTATTTTTCAACATACAAATTATCGGTAGGGAGGTCGATACTTACATGTATAGCGTTGCTGACAAATCCTACAACCCGAACAGAGGCACGACAATAAAGTTGGAAAGGTTCCTGAGAAGTTATTAGTACAGAGCTAGTGCAGCAGCGGGATTTCAAACAAATATAGTTACCTAACCCGTCGACCTTTGGAAAGCTTCTCAGGGGGTTGCAAAGATCACGTGCGATAATTTCGATCTCGAGCACTTGAACGTTCTCCTTCCTACCAACGGAGAGATTAGTCTAGACGAAACAGCAAAGGTTAATGCAGAAGAGAGATGGGTACCCACTAAAATTCTTCACGAGTTCAATAGTGAAGAGATTCCTTTCAGCCAAAGAAGTATCACCAGTGTTACTCTAGAAAGAAACGTAAGTATACATACACTTAGAACAGGGGTTGAAGTTGTTGGATATACACGTTTAGCTAAGAACTTACTGATAGTGTTTAGGAATTCTATAAAGAGCCAGGCCAGAAGTAATGAAAGTATCTAGAACTTGTGCGAGATGTTCTTTGCAGCAACTGAACATATATTAGTTAGCCAAAACAACATCGCCTGTTTTAGTGCAGAAGAGGGTACTTACAGGCTGGGGAAATGATCTTTCGGATGGGCTTGCGTGACGAAAAACATTATTAATGTGAGCGGGTTGGGAAGAACGGTGGAGTCTTTCGAAGGCAAACATACAGAACGAATCTCCTCTGGACACACACCTATTTAGGCAAGGGGGCAGCACAGATAGCACAGCCTTCTACCAAAGAATGAGTTTGGATGATCATACGGAGAGGGGGTTAGAAGTTGCGGTTTAATGGAGTACTCACCAGACCGGGTTCGAGATTCGAAATTGATTTGGACAACAGGGAATTGAATAACGTTCAGTGTGTATAGCGAATTCTGGGGTTCGGATCTTTCTTTATCAGATGGGGAGGAAGGATTCGGACGAGAAAGGAGGGGAGGGGGGGGTGGGGGGTGGGGAGAAGGAGAGTTAAGAGGAGGAGAGATAGAGGGAGAGAGGAAGAGATCTAGAGGGAGAGGAGAGAAGGATTAACGGAAAAAGTGGAGGAGGGGAGGAGGGAGGGAGAGAGAGAGGGTAGAGAGCCCCCCTAAACTCCGCAGGCGGGCGATGAGTAAGTGGTGAGTAGCGTTAAACGTTTCCGATAAGGGTGGCTAATGTTGCACGTTGGGTGAAAAATTTTCGTTCGCGGAAACAAACAGCGATCTCTCTTCCCAGAAATTGTTGCCCTCGACTCAGATGAGGGTTTGGAGAGAAGGGCAGGAATAGGTGAGCTTTTTCGAGTTTGTTATCGCCCTTTTCAAGATTGGGAGGGATTTTTGACAAATGTTTCGTCTTAGAATTGGAATTGTTTCATGGGGCATCTCCACCTGTTCACCCACAACTGGAGTGGAGGGGGTTACCCAGCTGCCCATCTTTACCCTTTTCATTCAGGCGTTAGTTATAATAAACCCACAAAATATTAAATTTTAGGGCGTAATTTTAAACTACATCCATAATTTCTCGTAACTTGGGCCTGTAGGTGCTTGCTGATTTCTACTTTTTGTTACTTTCTCAACCAATGGCCAAAGCTATCGAACATGAAACAGTTCAAATGCGGGGAAGGTATCCGGATTCAATAAAGGTCTCGTTTTGGATACATGTATATATTCTTAGCTATCACCCCGTATTGAATTAAATGAACTACACTGTGTGATATAAACCCCGAGTGATATTATATGCCCGAGTGATATGAGATGACCGAGTGATAATAAATGATCTCGCCAGGGAACGCAGCTTGATCTGGAGGTATAATATCACTAGCGGGAAGAAATGACGCAGAAGGGCTGGACTTTCAGTTTTGGAGTTCTTAAACCTCACCGTATTAAACAGACGCGAGGGTGCGTGTTAGTATAAGTTATGTGTATTAAGATGTGTTCGGAAGCAGGGCCAAAACTGATCATTTACACCAGCAAAATGCAGGCGCAAGCTCAATTTTCTTCCAAACAGCACAGTTTTCCACAACAAGTTTTTGTTATGAGAGGCTTGGTCTCAGCCCCAGAGACATATTTGTATTTTAAAAAGGGTATAAGAGTGATCCATAGTCTGTCTGGAAAATGACGAATCTGGTTCACTGGCAAATAGCTCAACTAAAGTCGACAGGCACCGTCAAAAGTTCATGAACCGCTTTACCAGAGGTGACTATTCACCAACTCTATAATCGGCTAATCTAAGAAGGCGCCAAGTTCACCGTCCCGGACCCGGAAAAGCCCGCACCTTCCACCAAATCACCAGAAAATCACCAGCCCGAGACCACCTGTGTTCACACTTCTCATCAACCAACACACCATTGTACCATCCTATATCTGGCGATCGTAACACACTCTAGTTAGAGCCCTTCTGGAAATAAGGAACCGCCGAGGGCACGCCCTCTTACAATATCTTCGAGAATATCCGACATAAGCAGAACTAGAGAGGCCCCCGACGCGCACCCTCTCGCGGAGAGTCGGAGAGATGTTATCGTAGCAAGACCATCTGGCCGACGAAGTTCATAATGAACTAGAACCCTGTTTGGTTGAAGCTAAGGCGGTTCCACACAGGAGCCGCTTGAAACAAGTAGATTGCACTTTAGGACTCGATCTAGGGACATCTGTTGCGGGGAAAGCGACCACGCTAACGATTTTTCCTGCGAAGGGCATGCAATTAACCAAATGCGAGAAGGGTGCAATTGAGCCTACAGGATTTACGATAGCTCAACAATATCGCGTCGGTCCTTTCTCATCCGGACAGGTCGGTGCTCCACATACCAACTCGATTACCGGGGCGCAACCACGGTTTGAGCACGCTCTGCACTGGTAGAATGACACCTTGTGATTAAAGTTACACATGTGGTGAGTATTGACCTTTCTGACAGATCAAGGACACCTCCGAACCGAGCGAAAACACGTATCAGTAAAATCCGATTTGAAGTATAAGAATAGGGACCTTACCGTAAACGAGCTTTATTCATAATCATCATATCACATCTCACACATTACTTCATCGATATTTTCTTTCGAATTATTCGCACAACATGGGTTTAGATACACGGAGCACATCACCATCAATTGTATCAGAAAAGGAATCACTATCAGCCCCGATCCAGAAACTTCTTTCGGAATTGGATGGCCAAAAGGCGTGTGCTGTAGATGAAATTAACATCTTGTAAGCATAATTATTCTAAATGAAGTCAAAGCAGAAATATTCGTTCCCTACATCTGCTAACGATGCAATATCACAACAAGACCAGCAGGATTCCCGCAAAGTCATGCAGATGTCCCTGCGCTCCAAAGCTTAAGGGCAGAGCCAGTACCAATAATGCCAGGTGCCCCGAGTGATCTCAAAGTTTTGGACCTGGCTGGCAAAGATGAAGTTAGGGAGCCAGATGCGGCACACGATTTTCCTGGTGGGGGCGACCTATATCATAAAATCGGTCTAGTTCCACCAAAGACTCGAGATGTTAGAGGAAGCTTTGACCTCGAGGTGAGACCCCATAAATTTTCAATCTCACAGCTATTACTTCCGACAAAAGTAAATGGAGTTACCAACGGCGGAACCGGAGCATCCTTGAAATCTCCTCTAGACCATGAATTTGGTGTGCATCTTCCTGAGGCTTCTGTAACAATCCCTCATTCGATGGAGGTGGTGGCCGATACATGCCCCGCAGGAGTTTCAGAGCTACCAGGGTTGGAAGAAGTTAGAAGTCCTCTCGAGTGCGAAAAGAGGTGGGATGAATACGCCGCATCAATAATACTCGATACACCGAAGAAAGAATGGATGATCAAGGGGATGGAGAGTTGGGGCAACAGCTTGTACGATGCATCAGTGAAAAAGGCTTCGGGTCAGAAACCTGATAGGCGTGGACATGAAATCCCCATCCCCGGCCCCCCTCAGAATAGGGGAGCCGACAAGGATATTGTGGAGAAAGAACTTCGCGGCGAGTATAAGCCTAACATACTGGAAACAAATCAAATTACGACCTCAACTTCCTCAACAGTGGAAAAAAGTACAGTGGGGCTTGGTAATGGGGGAATATCAGACATTCATTCGAACTTAACAGTCTCACCGCAAACCACAGTTACAGAACAGAATGAACACCAAGATGCAAAACTATCTAGAGAAGGTGGTGTGATATCACCGCGTGTTTCTCTAAATAATTTAGACAAGTTTAGCGTCGAATGTCTGCTAAAAACACTGCTTGAGAAGGAGTTGAGGAAATACGGGCGCGCAGAGGTATCGAGTGCTGGTACATTGCTGATGCAACCAGTCAATCAAGTAGAAAGCTGTGCTCTTAAAGAAGAATCTCATGGACGTGAGAATATCATAGGTGGGACGGTTTTGTGCGGCGGAGATCACGGTGAGCCTTTTGAGCCGTTGGAAGAGTCGGAAAGCCAACTACAACGATCATCGTCCGAGGAAAGACTCCAGCCATTCGAAAACATCGTAGGCGGGACGCTGTGGTATAGGGACCACCACCACGAGCCATCCACGCTATCTGAAACCCAAGTCAGTCCAGCACAAAGCTATCCCGATCAAAAAAGGCCTAAAAGGTTTGCGAATATCTTAGGTGGGACAGTAGGGCATAGTAACAAGGATGAAGATTTCTGCTAACATGTACCTATAGATACCTTTTCCTGCCAGTCAGAGCTATGGCTCCGCGGATTGGGCGGTTATGACAAAGCCCAAGTCTATCAAGGGAATGACGATTCTCCTCTATTTGACTCTGTAGACGAAGGACTGAGAGAAACCCCTCAGGTAGATGGGACAGGTGGTGATTCAAGCGAGAATGATCCACCCGCTTCTACGGACGGAAACTCTACGATAGCGCCAACTGGTGGGGAGGGGGGTGAATTTCCAAGTATCTTGATACCCTCTGCGGATTCACCCGGGGGAGAATCATCGATACCATCGAATACCTCTTCATGTGATTCGGAAGAAGAGGATACTCCTCCTCCTATGCCGCTGTATTCAGACGAAGCACTGAATGAATACCTTAAGGACATGGACGAAATATATGAGAATATCAAGGTGAACGACCGTCTTCTGAAATCTTTGGTAAGACAGGTGTTTGACGGCGAGATCACTATGTCAAAGTTTCGCGAGAATGCGTATGTCAGTAAAGGTGCCAAAAGAGTATATTCATCACTGGAGGAAAACAGTGCTGATGTGAAGGCTCTATTAACCCTCCTTGAGAACAAACTGGCAATGCTCACTGAGAAGCAAAAAGTCTTGGTAAAACTGATTGTAGGTGAGATAAACCCTCATACCGGGGGATATTGGGCCAACCACACAAGGCTTGAGG
This sequence comes from Morchella importuna, assembly GCF_003444635.1. Taxonomy (NCBI): domain Eukaryota; kingdom Fungi; phylum Ascomycota; class Pezizomycetes; order Pezizales; family Morchellaceae; genus Morchella; species Morchella importuna. Next base: position 401,667 of record NW_025763399.1, on the reverse strand, counting down.
TACCCGGAGTGCCGATTGATAATCCGAGGCTCCCAAAACAACCTTATTACGGATGATTAATAAAGCCTTTAGGCTATTGCACAACTAGTTTTGTATTGTTGATTTCTCTTTTTCTTTCCCTTGTTTGCATCAGACGTATAGGGTTGAAGCTCAACTCAGTTTACGCTGGACTTGATCTGTTTAGGGAAAGCCTAGGGAATATGGTTTTGTACAATTATCACTACACTATACAATATTCTAGGGAGCAGTACAAAACGCTTCCAGAGCTTTGTGGCAATGCAGATAGGGTTGAATATATAAACCTCTTGCCCACATTACGTGTTTTTGTGTACCAATTGAAAAAGGGACAGAGATCATTGCTCATACGTTTTTTCACGAGTGATAAGGTGATTTTGAGCAGAGCCGTCGTGTGTGTAGTTAGGGCGATGAGAGTGTATACCTATGGTACTATGAGGATGTCAAAAGCCTCAGGAGTTATAGAATAGTTAAATCTCTGGTCCCATTTTCTTTAAGTTCTGCGAGTCCATTCCCGAAGTAGAGTCGATAGCCGAATAGAACAGAATGTTTAACTGTACGGCGGTACTGGGCTACGCTGCTCCTTTCAGCACACAACTACATGTAACCCTCACCTCCTACGAACATGTAAAGGCATTGAACCAAGTGTTCAATTCAACATACTGTGTACATTTATAGGCCACATACATGTATAATACCTCATGCATCGCTTCAACATCCGAGTATAAATACAACCATAAACCTCCCCCAAATCCTCTCTTCACCATCAGAACAATTAGTTGCAAACGGACGGATCCTCTATCTCTCAGAAGCCAGGAGTGATAAACCTGACGCGTATCCTCAGTCCAGACCTTCAGAGCCCTCGCAATGCTTTAATTTCTCAGGCAAACTACATTACCAGTGATAGCTAGTTCTCCCTTTACCCCTAACTAGGGTGAGTATGTCTCTTACATATTGATTGGAGTGATATTGACTGGTTTCGCAATTTTCAGGTCCCGGGGAGATAATTCGCAGAATACCATCCACCTCATCAAGATCTCCTCCGGTCTTTGTAGATCCTTGGATTAAACCGTGATAAAACCTGCCATGTGGCGAGAGTCAGAGAGAGTAAGACCGTGAATTCCTCCTACACAAAGAATTACCTTAACTGATAGGAGAAACCTTAGTCATTCGCAAGGCGATAATATTTCCCTCGGGGTGTGTTTCCATCTATCAGATAGGCTTCGGGAGTGGAGCATCTTCGGTTCTTCATGGTCTTGGCTCTTTTTCGCGCGTTAAGGGAGACCCGAGTTGTCTTGAGTAGATACCTCTGCATTGAGACGTGCCGGAGGGCTAGATGAAGTGAGAGTGGCATATTTGACAAAGATGGATGAGTCTAGGAAGAGTGGAGCCCTTTTTACCTCGCCGGAGGGGCAGAGCACAGGGACCGCGCCGAAGGGAATAAGGGTTTCCCCTGAAGTTTGTCTCGAGACCCTTGCCTTTATTATATTCCCGCAGCAATGCCTCCGGCGCGAGACTTGCTCGAATCTGTCAAGATGTAGCAGTGTCGTAGGTGTTGTTCACAAAATGCCACGCCCTCGTTGGTGGTGGAGCAGGAGTTGGTATTGCTTGTTGCCAAGCATTAGGTGTTGCTTAGGCAAGGGAAAGGAGATGTTCTTTGGAAACGCTGTGGCGCAGGCAAAGTGGTTACGGAACTAAGGCAGTGCTTCGGGTCAGGACAAGTCACAAGTGGTAACCGTGTCATAACTAGCTATTCTTGTACTCTACAGTCTCGTCTCTTTTGTTTCTTCCCAGTCATCATCATCCACCTATCATCATAGACAGAGCCCTTGGAAGGCACCGCCGGGGACCCGCAGGTCTAGAGGTTGAGACCATTCTAGAGAGTCGCATCGTCGGACGCTAGAAAAAGAAGCAGTATTTGGTCCGCTGAAAAGGTTGGACCATGGAATTCGACCAATGGATGGACGAGGCTGACCTACCTAATGCCGTTACCTTAGTGGAAGAATTCGAATACGAGACCAAGTACAGGCTTAGAGAATCGCAAGGAATCGCTCCAAACGCTACGAACAAAGAGAGAGGTAGGAAAGCGAGGAAATACGACCTGGGATACTAGCGTAGGAGACGAGCGTTACGAGATAGGAGGTATTATTCATTGGAGGAAAACATGACAATTCGAGCTTCGTTTTTACTATCAGAGCCTGAGTCTGTGTTATCCGTGAATCACGTAGGGTCCAAAAAAAATCCATTGAACTCCTGTTTCGCTCCAAAACGCCCACTATAGTAAACCAATACATTATCTTGAACTTAATAATCAAACCGTCCTCAAGAGCACAGTACAAAATAAACGTGTTCGGAGGAACCCCAGAGGTTCCCCTCCGTGCTCTTCATAGTGAAAGAATGTTTTTAGGGACCTAACTCGTTATCTACTCCCTCCTAATTTAGGCATTATGCTTCAATTATTGGGAGAGTTGATCGAGTGATACCTCATGAAGTAAGGTTCAATCGACTTGTATTTTCTAGAAGGTTTATGAGATTTTGAGGAGCAGCAAACGATGCAAACAATTACCCAAAGACGGTAAACAGCTGGTTGGCTGCCCTGTGAGGGTCTCTTGAATGCTCAACGAGCACATGAGATGGGGTGGGATCCGCGGAGGGCAAGCACGTGCATACCGTATTTATGTTAATATCGTTGACGTGTACCAGTCACAATTGACGTAAACCGGGACTTAGACTCTTAAAATGACGATAGCCGCCTTCCCTGTGTAGTGTATCACTCAATAAGCGGTATCTAGGTAGATTCTCGAACGAGTGATAATCTGCAATTCATTGAACCAAGGTCGCCGTGAACTCAATAAGAACTCAGCATCTCTTCTGGAGGTATGCTATATATGGCAGTTAGGTATGGGGCTGTAATCTGGCTATAGTTCAAGGAGCGGGACGGGATGAGGCTTAGGTTTAAGTTAATATTCTGGAATTACGCTTTTTTCTCTTGTGCGTTTATATATGTATTTAACTTGTTGTGAATTCCTTCCATATTTTCTAGATATAGTCTTCTCGCATTACTGATATTGCATAGGTGGTCTGTGGCAATATCACTGCCCGGTGAACATAGTCAGAAAGACGAATATTGCGACCTTCATCATCGGGATTGGGGTGCAAGGAGGCGGTAGTGGTTGAGGCTAGGAGCAGGGTACCGGCGGCCTGGGATTATAGCAGAGATTGATACTTGGAAATCCTATCGATAGTGGTTTCTGGGTATTGAGGGGCTGCATGGGATAGAAGCAAAACCCACCACAGACACGACGAGCCGAGTGGAATAAGGTGATGTATGAAGGTTATATATAGCCTGTTGGAAGCAAGTTGGGAACCAACCACCTTTCCTTCGTGAGAACGGGGATCCTTCCCGGAAGACTGAGAATTGTCCAGAATCCTGTGGAAAGATTTGCATAGCGGGAATGGTGATGTCTTAATTTTTGGGTGGATATGGAGTTTGTTGCGGAGTGTGATGTAGATTCTTTGTCTGGGGGTCCAAGATACAGAGCAGATATATTCATACCTGGTGCATACAGTGTTTGAATACTACCGGCTTTATCAAGCGGTCATTATATGCCGCGGATTTCATACCTATCGAACCAGGACCACAATTATTTCAAGATGCTAAAAAGAGTCTTCATCCCCCTAGTATTTCGGATATCACACATATTAACTCCAAGCATCCACACTACAACCACACCACCTTACACCCAAAACAAACGCAACCTAACACGAAGCTACCATGGCCCCTCTCTTTAACGTCCTCTACATCGGCTTCTTAGACAGTCGGATCAAATGCTTAGAAGCCGAACAATCAAAGGACGAATTCTACCTCGCCAAGTGTGCAATCGATGCCGAAATCGACGCAGTAAATGCCAAGATCAGGGAGAACGAGGCACTCTTTGACGGCGACGATAACCGGAAGCTGTGGGGGGTTGGTAGGAATAGAAGGCTGCTTGCAGAGAAGGCGCTGATTGAGAGCAGGAGAATACCGTTGCCGGAGAAGCCGCAGAAGCGGCTGTTGAAGATCCGGATGTACAAATTGAAGAAACATGTGTTTGGAATGTATGTGGAGAGGAGGGGAGCGATCGACATCTTGAATCAACTTCCGCGTAACTAGAGGGTTTGGTGACAGGTAGGTATGGTGAGAGGTACGTTAGATAACTAAATATGGCGGGGATTAGGGTAGAGATATAGATTGAGTTAAGGAAAAATTCGACAAGAGATGAAGAGTAGGCTAGTGATCATGATAGGTTAGACCTAGATTGGAATTTAAGAATGGTTAGATAAAACTTCATAAGAGGAAAAAGAAGCGTTGATTTCAGACCCGAATACATGCACCAAGTATATCAAAAGAAAATGAAAATCGGAGATCGAGTGATAATTCATAACTAGCTTTTCCCCACCAAAGTCTGCCCAGATCTGTCCGAACTAGTAAACATACTCACGTTCGCCCAGAAAGTCCCCCAAGAGCTTCGCTAACCATAATCTCTCACCTTCCATATTCAATGGGAAGAGCCCTCATGAACAAGATAACCGAGGCAAGATAGCAGCTGGGGGCGAAAAAGTCGCTTGTCTCCGTCCAGGGTGGGAGAAGGGCGAACAAGAATTCAGAACCAGCTATTCATGAGAATTCAGGATCCGATGCCAAAAACAATGATACTACAGCAATCGACGCCTTAACTTTCGCGGGAGTAAGAAAGGTGATTAGAGATGATGCTCAGTTGCGCTCTCTAGGTCGCTGCTGTTGTGGAGAGTCACTAAGACGCCGTTGGGAATACTGTTCCACCAATATTAACCCCCCACAAGTGTCACTTGGAGGTGGTTATGCATCATATCCCGAGGTAAAGGCTCTTTTCGGCGAAGAAATAACCCGAGAATAAGCTAGACACCTGGTTGCGTTACTAGAAAAGGAGACCAAAGCGACTTGAGATGATAGGGCCTTCCTCACTTGAATGCTGGTTGCACACTGCCGAATATTCTCGTCGGCAGTAAACCGATAGACAGAGCTTGAATAATTTTTCATGGGGGTGATTAACACACTATAATTCATCTCCCCAAATCAGCACAATAAATGTTTCATATCCGTAGTATAAGTAGTCGGCAATCCGGTACCAATTACATATCACATACCACTTCCATCCCCCCAGTCACCGGCATCGCAAGCTATACCATCGATTAAGATATCCTATAATTATAATTACTCCCCAACAATATCAACAACATCAATACCGGCTCACTCATACTACCACCACACCACCACACCACATACCATGTCTCCCTTCTTCAGAATTGCATACATGGCCTACCTCGACCTCAAAATCAGAAGGCTCGAGACCGAGATTGCCAACGACGCCAGCATCACCCGCAGACGTCAATTCGACGTCCTCATTGCCGAAATAAAACCCGGATCACCGAAAACAATGCAGAAATGGAGGGGGGCCACGCTAATTTTGCGGTGTAGACCGCAAAGAATGCCGAACATCTGCTAGAGAAATCGAGGTTGGAGAGTCTGCGTGAGCCATTGACAGGAAGGGCGAAGCATATTCTCGCAAAAGTAAGAACTTTGAAGCTTCGTAGATATGTTTTTGAGCTTTGTACGAAGGGCATCCATGCGATTCCTTCCTCCGCCTTGGAGGGGAACGCGGGAGTTTAGGATGTGAAGGTTTGTGCCCGAGTATGGAGGAGATTGAGTGGTTGGAGTGTGAGTGAAATTAACTGGAGGTTATAGGTTAGTTAGACATTTAGATGAGAATAAGCAGGCATTGAGAAGTGTTTGCGAGTTTAGAGAATGACCAGAATTAACCATAAAGGTTAATTAGACTACAAGTTAATCATCCACTTTTAATCCTCCAAAGTAGAGTTAATGGCCTTGAAAAGAAACCTTCAACGGTAATGATACTTGTAAGGTAGAGGAGATCTATGAACCATAACCTCTCCGACGATATGGTACATGCTAATACTAATCTAGAGAGAATTCATCGGAAATTTGTCGTGTTTTTTTGTTTTTTTGTTTAATACATTAATTGCATGAAATTTGTCGTGTTAATTCTATGCGTAAATCGATTAGTAGGATAGAGGTCCTTGAAACCGGGGGTGTAACTCATGCTAACAAACCTCTCTTAATTGGCGGTGAGCCTCACGCACCAATTTTAACCAACCCTTTGGGGGGGTTTTAGCACGGACAGCTTAAGGGGGTTCACAAGTAGGCGGTATGGGTCGCTGTAGGTAGACAAGAGGTTATTGTCGCGTGCCTCTAAGTTAGTTGAAAGAGCATTCTGTTCACTGAGCGGTTTCAATGCGCTAATTCCCCTAGAGGACGGGTTCAGGAAACCTGTGTCCTGGACCGATATCTTGAAGTATGGAATTTAAGAACCTCTCGCACTCTGTTCGCTCAGTGGCCGATTTCCCGAGTCCTGACGTGATAACATTCCAAAACCGAACCGCAGTTCACGAGCTCGGTTATTAGAAAACTCAACGAGACGATCGATAAACGTGGTGGGAAAAAAAAGTGGTTGCTAAATGTGCTGTCAGAAATAACTCCATATTGCGTTTTCGTCTCATCATCAACAAGTCGGTGTAGTATAGTGGTTAGTACTTCTCGTTGTGGGTTTACAGGGATTTCCATCCTTGTAACTGCTGTTCCGAGAGGACCCATGTTCGATTCATGGCACCGACATATAACGTCTCACTTCCTTTTTTCTCTTCAGCTCGAGTGCCATTTTTATGTCGGTGGTATCATTGACTGGTGGTTGGCTGTCTCAAGTATGGCGAGTCGGGGGTGGTGATCGGGGGCGTGTCAATGATGCCAAGATTATTTCGAGATTGTCCTTTTGTTGATTTCATGAACACGATCGAGGCAACTCGAGGAGCTGTAGAAAATAACCCTCCCACGAGGTGTATAGAGCCGGTGATCGCATGACATGTCGTGCTGTGTGTGAGACTTGGTAGTTTACTCCCCTTTGCTGATCGTGTAGCCGCATCTTCGGGAGTCTTGGCACACCCAAGATTGACCTCGGGACTTGCCGACGCATGTCTCACCTAGACGACAACAGAGCCCAACAACTTGCCTCTCGACAAACACTTTTTCAACAATGGACGTCTTTAAAAAGATTTTGTTCGCCCGCCACCACATAATAACGCCTAGGTGAGAAGTGCCCACGACATGTCCCCGGAGCTGGAGACGACACACACGACTAAGCCATCGCCGGGCTCGACTACTGGAATGGATGGGGAAGGCGCGCTCGTCTCCCAACCATCGTTGCTGGGCTTGAGGCAGCTGCATTGCTTGAAGCTTGAAGCTCAAGCTGTATGCCCATTCAGGTATCATTTGAAGGAGGAATGACGTATGTACACCACCGGCTTTATTCTCCACCTCGCCCGGACGTAACAAACACACCTGTACTCACCGGCTATGTCCGGAGGAGAACATACAGACCCGAAACATTAGTGGGAAAAGGAAGGTACTGACATGAGTATCAGAAATCCGTTTATTTCAACACCGTATCCTATCGCTCCCTTCATGTAGTTCGGTTGAAGTCTGCGGGGACTATGGCCCTGCCCGGAGAGATGACACCCTCTTCCTTGCTACCTGGGCGACAGTATCTTGGATCTGTTCGCGAAAAACGCTCGGGCGGATCCGTATGTGCGGCGGCCCACGTTATGCGCACTGAGATACAAGAATATCGCGGCTATGGATTGGTAGCAAGTCACTGCGATCACTGAATCGTTGAATTCAAGCACATATTTACGTTACTTCCTTCAGTGGCGTTTATTTCTCGGTTTTACGTTTCATGGACCAGTGTCTTTGTGTATGAGCTGGCGGTAATGATCATGCCTTATCGAAGATTATAGATGTGGGCTAATAACCAGCAACCTTATCTACTTTCCTGCTATGAATATCACGCATTCCGGGGAATCAAATCGCAGCGTGGTTCATTGGATAACAGCTTTTAACTAACTATCTATTGTGATAAATCCTGCTCACCATCTCAATAGGCTGACATCGTCCTTGTTCTTATGCAATCTTAACGGTAACTCTTTTTCTAGCTCTTTATAAGACTAATACTCGACCTTCCACCAGCAATCTCTCACTCAGTGATTCGCCCCAACTGCAACTCAAATACCCACTTCGAGAACTTGAAGCGCCCCAATTCGGATAGCAACGTCTTCGCGTGTTCAGTCAAGGGAACTTGAACCCCCACCAGTACTTCCTTTTCAGAAACTAAATGCAGGTGTCTAGCTTCCCACACATCAGCATCCTCATTAGTGTCATCGTTATGCTCAATAATTTTAAGATGAACCTCTAGGATACGTCTCTCGAGATCTTTATGCCTAGCAATGGCAGGATCACTGTCAACGAGCCGCTGAAGAGTTTGGATCTTGTGGTCAAGATAGGCGCCATGAAAGAAGTTGTATGCGATAGAGGTCATGATTGCAGGTGTTTATTTCGGATGACTGAAGACTGGAATTTGAACGGATAGTTCGGCCATTTTATACGCCTTCCTGGATGATTTAGTGGATATAGAATCAAGATATGCATATAATTGATTTCAATTATGAGACGGAGCCAACTTGAATGCAAAGCTCTCAGTTGTGAGCTTGAATACTGTATTGCAGCCCTCGTTTACCTGGGGTTTCAACTTTCAACTAACCTTCGTCCATAACAGCTGGTGAAGCCGGCCTATCCAGCGGGCCGGGGGTCCACACTTCCTTCCGCTATTCACCATTCATTATGCGTCCATTCCCACCAGATATCTCGTTGGGGGGTATGTCATCTACCTCCTACACCTCAGGGGTGCATGTTGCCTTGCAAATTATAATTCACGCCTAAACTAGTATTGTATTGTCGCTGAAGGAAATATGCTAAGATTCAATCGGGTCAATAAAATCATTCTTCAAGAAAAAGTGTTTGGAATTCTATATACTCATAGCATATCACTCGCATAGTAATTTCTTGGCAATCCGGGTTGGGCCGGGGCCAACTTCACGTGCACGACTTATGCACTTGTCGTGAGACATACTTTTGTCTTAATTGACTCCCATAATGTAGATTAGAATCGGGCGGAGGAGAAGCGGTATATCTTCCTTTCTCGGTGGTCTCTCTGGCGTAGGAATATGGGCTGTGTGTTTCTCGTCGTAGGAAGGCTTCCCTAAGCGGATGTCTATAGGCGGGAATACGAGCGGGTTGAAATCAGTGTTATCTTTTCTAGTGCCTCTGAATTATCCCTTAGATGCGATTAGCATATAGCCTTTATTTGAAAAACACTTTACCTTTATACCTTCCATATTACAAAAAATGGGTCAAGAAACCAAGTCCGCTCTGTAGAAACTTGGGCAGTTGTCATGAACGCACCCAAACATCCAAATTGGAGGTTTGAATTGCGACTATCAAAGCGGCTATCCCGCTGTGCATATATGAACAAAACGATACGAGGTGCATGGTAGGTCTTCCCCGAGCAGATATTTCCCTTAATCGTGTTGGTGTAAACATCTGGAAAGTGGTTGGAACCCTTGGGAGGCGAAGTGAGCAGAAACGAGATTACAGTGATCCTAAGAGCGCAAGAGTTAGGTCGGACATTTGGGAGTAACAAGTTGTTGATAACTCCACTCGCTCGTATTCGCCTTCTACCTCCCCCCCCCCCCCCCCCACACACACACATACACTATCCTCCCCTCAACCGCACTTATAATTAGTCAACGAAGGCAAAAGCTAGAAAGAGGAAGAACGACAAGACTCACCCTACACTCAGCCCATAGAGTATCAGGCTTAAACAAGCTGATTTTGTGATTTACAGAGGCTACTCAAACGTGATGTCTCGCGGATGTGAGGGAAAGACCGAGAAGTTAGTAGAATAGACTAAACCGAGCAAACTGAAAATATAACAGGGACGCGGGGAAGAACAGGCATGCGCGCACGAGCCTGCAAAGAAGAGCCTGCACAATTGTGTTTGTTGCCTTAAAATATTCCGTAACGCTTGACAAAGTTACCGCCACATAAATTGCGCTCACCGAGAATTAAGGCAATCATTTTCTAGGGCGTAGGACTTTGTGCTCATTTTTGTGTGGGGGCTGGTGTTGATACACATTGCAAACATGTTCATCTTACCCTATTCGAGATCGTAAAGGGAGGGGGGGGGGGGGGGGAAACGCCAAGTGAAGGAAATGTCATAAGCTTCGGAGCCTTCCACACATTATGCTAGGAGTAGGAGTTGTCTAGGATAGGAATAGTGTGGTCCACGAGGCTTTGATGCTTGAGGAGAGTATGCTCAGGCTAACAAGCTTTAGAAATGTTAAGAATAGGCAAAAGAGATGCGAAAAAAAAACAACAAAAAGTCTCGCTGCGTGCGTATGGCCTTTTTCGACATATAGGTATTGAATGCCGAGTTATTATACCATCCCTATCAGGTACCCCTCCCACCCCTGTATCGAACCCATGGCCTAACGATGGACATGGGAACAACCGCTACGGTGTAGTGTATCATCCCCGAACGAGGTGTCTACCCTTAGACCACACCTCGCCCACACATAACTTAATACGCCGGAAGTAATATTTAAGGGAATTGAGAGTAACGCGAGCTAGTGGTACACCTAACCCTGGGCTGCGTTGATACTTAATTTCCAATACCACCACGTACTAACATTATTGCCCACTAACCTCTTGTTACCATGGGTGTGTAGTGATAGGCATGAGCCGGCTCGAGACGAGCCTGATCTAGAGCTTGAGCCGGCTCGGATTGTGTAGGTAAAGGCTCGAGCTCTCATGATTATACCTAAAAATAGACCTTCCAGGAAGTACTTCGGTACTATGTATAGAAAATGTCTATTAGGATGAGTAGTGGAGGATATATTTTTATATAGGTCACCGAACGATAATGTTCTACAATAATTAGTAATGCTTTCACAGGCTCGAGCCTGGCTCGAGGTTTTTTTGGATTTGGGCTCGTCGGTAAGGGAGCTCGACCTGTTCGAGCCTAAAACACGAGCTCAAAGCTCGAGCCAGCTCGGCTCGTGCCCATCACTATGTATGCGTGTGAGCTCTATTCTCCCCCCTTGAAACAATCCAGATCCAAGTACATAATCTTCCCCGTCATGCATCTCTGCCCCATTCATGCAAGGAGTCATAAGAAACACAAAAACAAGGTTTATAGAGAATAAAAGTCCTTATAGGATTGCTTCGATGAGATACTTGTATTGAGTGATATAAAGAGACTGACAGAGTAAGTCACATAAGTATTACATGTACCAAAAATCAAATCATTCTGAGCTAAACCTCCTACACGCAAACATATACTCAAATAATAGGAAACCAGTGACCAAAATTCTTCAAAATGCGTCGTTCCACTCGTTCTCCGTGAGATCGGTGGTTTCCGTCTTGGTGATTGGGGTCCTGGCGGGCTGCCTGCGAGTGGTAGCTGCGTCGCTTCGAGCAACGTCGCTGGCAGTATAGGAATGCCACGCACTATTGCTTTGACTTCCTGAATGTGAGTAAGTACTCTCACCTCCCGTTTGTTCAAGACTTCCTCCTTGGCCCTGAGTAGGAACGGATCCTGGGGTGCAGATGGATGCTTGAATTTTAATGGAAGCTGAATGTGAGTTCATTCGAGCAATTGGTCTTTCATTTGAAGGGCAACCCGTAGATATGGTATCACGGTTCTGACTCGCATACGGCTGAAAGTGAACGCGGTCTCCTCTCTGTCTAGGGCCTGCATCAGATCTCTTGCGGTTCTCTTGGGTGTTCCTCTCACTGTGCTGAATGGGTACACCTCCGTTGGAATCGTGGTTACTTGAGAGGGCTGAACGGGCAGTGGCGCCTTCATCCAGGGCCATTAAAGATACGGAGCTATCTTCCAACCGGTAGGCAGTCTTGATGCCTGAAGTTTGTTCGTTATTGTTGAAGGTAAATGTTTTCCGGCCTCGGGGGGTGCTTGCCGTATCATAGAAATCTTCGCGACTGCTATGACCCCCAACTTGAGAGATCGAGTCGTTTGGGTGGAGTTGCTCTGTATCCCAAAGGGAGTAATCATGATTTTGGCGCGTCGTAGCTTTCAAATGTAAACCATTCATCGCCGCAAGTTCGGGATGGTCCGATGTGTTCATTCCATGGGGTTCATGTGTATAGTCAAGTTCTGAATTGTCAGAAAGCCTAAAACATGCCTCGCTGCGATGATCATCATCAGAATCAGGAACCTCATCCTTGACTGCTTGCTGCATCCTTTGTGCTTGCCTTCTACCTCCATGACTACTTAGATCATTCTGCTCTTTCTCCAATCCTGATTTAAAGTCTTGTTCACGCTTTACCGTGATGTTAGGAGGTGAGCTAGGTCCGGGGTTCTCTACCTTTGGCGTATACTTTTTCTCTCTTTCCATTCTTCTGTTTTCCCAAACTCTTTCCCTTTCCTTATCCTCAATTCTTTGCAACTCATCGAGCACTTCAATTTCCTTTCTCAACTTTCTAAGTTCTGCAATCCGAATATCGTGCCGGATCACATTGGGGAGTGGCATTTTGTCCCAATCAACACATAGGTACACATCATCTTTGACAGCTTCGAAAATGATTGCGTGGAGCTCTTTGTAAACGGCGTCCCATTCTTCAGGTAGAATATCCTCGAACGAGCGCGCGATATAATGCTTTAATGAGGCAGGCCACAGCAGGATATCCTTATAATTTGGGATAGTATATGTCTATGATAAAGGGTATATTAGTATTCATGAAGAAAGAATTGTGTAAAGAAAGAGAAATATACCGCTCCATGGTCCGGCTCTGGATCTACTGGAGGTTTCCACCCACGTGGCAAGACGGGAGGCTGGTGAATATGAGCCTGTTGCAAAATTGTAGGCTGGGTTTGAGGCTCATGATGCAACTGGTTCTCCTTCATCATGAGATCGGTATCATACGAGTCAAATCTCTCTGATGCAGACCCATGATGGAGCCGATTTTCCTTCATGGCAACATCGATGTCATTCGAGTCGAAGGTATAAGATGGGAACCCATGATGCAACCTGTTTTCTTTCATCGCAAGATCGGTTTTGGATGAACCAGCTGGAAGGTAACCATACTCCCTCTTGAATGCGCTGGAGTTGGGCGAGGGGCAGATAGTGGATGTAGGGGTATAGATTATCTCTTTCCCTTTTTTTATGAGGTCATGATATGATGATGGGTAAAAGGCGCTTGAAGATGTAGTGTGGCGCCGTTGAACATCCGTCTTGATGTATCGCCCATCCTCCTGTTTGATGCACCACCCATACTCCTCTTTGATGTGTTGTCCATACTCCTGTTTAATGCGAAGTCCATACTCCTGTTTGATGCGTTGCCCATCCTCGTGTTTGATGTATTGCCTGTTCTCTTGCTTGATGTGTTGTTGGTCTTCCATCTTGATGTCTTGTTGACACTCCATCTTGATGTCCTTTTCGTCCGCCTTGGATTGAGCGACATCGTGGAGTTTACACTCATTCTTGATCGCAACGGGGCTGGGGGACAATCCGGTGGTACGGCGTGGCTGGTCCTCGACTTTGACAGGCATAGGGTCGGCAAGCTGGATCTGCTTACGGTCTTTGTTTTTGTTGGTGTTCCGAGTCATGATGGACGATTTGTATGTTGAAACACAGAAGGGAATAGTGTGTTGTTGGGACTGGAAGTGGGGTTAGTCTATCTGAGAGTATTCAACGTCATGGGATACAGGATTAAAGGAGATTCATAAAACTGACCTATTGCAACTGTTTTACATGACAGAATGTGAAGTGGTAAAGGTGGCAAGCGCTTTCCGAGACGATGTCTGGAAGTGTGGTGAATTGTCGGGAAGGCAAAATGTGAGAGGGGGGCGAAAGAGGGTATACTGGGTAAAATGTCTCACTGTAAAATGTCTTAGATACCTCGAAAATCACCCTCAAGGTCCCAACCAAGTCTTTTCTTTTTATGCACACAGCTCAAGTACAGGACTGACAGCGAAAGTACAACGAGTTGAAGTTGATACGATTTGGGGGTTTAACTACGGGTTGACAGAACGGAGAAAAATACGATATTACTCGGACTATCAGTTTCCTTGCGTTGGCGTGAGGAATTGCATTTGAATTATCTACTTCCACATGTGCGTGACTTCGTTCGAGTTTGTGCAAGAAACCAAATTATAAGACCTCATCTAGATTAAGTCTATCCTTGATATGCTGATAAACTTGGAGCTAGCTAGGAGAAGATCTTGAGTCGAGTAAAACAACGTTACCATAGAACTAGAAGCATATCCTATAGATGATACGTGTTAAAGATTGCCATGACGTTAGGACTGACGGCTGTAGAGAGAAGACAGTTGGCGTTTTTGCCATCTCCGGCTTGAGGAGTTGACGTGCTTTTCTACTCGTGGGAGATCAGGGGCAAGGACAGGTAATTTTCTCAGGCTTAGTTTATCTGTCATTTATAAATACTCTATACGCCAATCAAAGTGTCGTTCAGGAAGAAAAGTGCCAAAAGATGGTGGAAACATTCATGTTCTGTGTTTCTTCTCGTTTTTCTTTTGTGCCTACCGGGGCCACTGGAAAACCCAGAAAACACAGCGGAAGGTCACAACGTTGGAAGAGCTAATATACGGTTCGTGTATGGGTCACTATAGTAGTTCACTTTAGACTTTGAAGCTCAAGGCTTACATATTAGTACAGGTCTCTTTCGGTACTGCGAGAACCACCACATTGTGTACCTTTGGGAGAGCCATGACAATACGAAGCACGCAAGCTCGGACGGCGCGCGGGAGGACGAGAGATGGATTGTGCTTACATATTTTCAAACAATAGGAAATAAAAGGCAGGTAAGTCTTGGGAGGTCCAGAGGTTTATATACAGTGGGCTTGGAGGATATATATCTCGCAATTTGTGCACGAATATGTAGGATACCGCAGAAAACCACATTTGGGGACAATACTAACATCATCCTAGACGAATATTGTTTTACCCTGCTTGAAGAGTTATTATAGCCAATAATTTCCATTAAAAATGGTGCCCCCTACACCTGAAGAAACGGGTCACCCGACGGGAAGAAAGAGGCATGGAGGTTAGAGAACCACCGAAAGCACTACCGAAACGGTGAGGCATGACTACATGCAAGCCCAAACGGTGTCGGCCATTCAACTTTCATGATTCGTCCGGTAAAGGAGGATCCTGCCATCGGATACACCGATGACTTTCAAGTTCTCGAAAGACTTATAATAGTTGAGAACTGGGAGATTAGCAAGGAATCACGACCTTCCTGCTGATTTCAAGTGACCACGCTCTTATGCTTAGGACACCCCTCCACCGCCCAACATGAACATCTAAAATGGTCCTATAAAGGCATCACTCATCCTCATCGCAAAAAGCTTTATCATCAACACATAACAAGAACCAACAACAAGACGCAAAACCCTACATACCCCAAATACCACCAGAACACATACTCTCAACTACTCCAACCCACAAGAACCTACAATGTCCTACTCCGCCGCCGCCATCCGCCGCTCCCACACGTACGCCATGCTCGGGCAAGACTACCTCCGCGCGCAAGCAGGCCACAGATTCCGCATGACCCGCCACATCTCCGGCATGCTTGAGCTTCTCCAAGACGCGGGCAACTGCCCACAATCATTGCTTGATCTGCTTAAAAACGAGAAGCGCCGATTTATCGCGAGGTATCGCGAGGTGCGGGAGAGCATAAGGACGATCGATGAGGTTATGGAAAGATGGTACCCTGAGAGGGAGGTTTATGAAGAGGAGGAGGGGGAAGAGGGGGTGGAGGAGAATGGGCGTGGGGGTTGGAGCCGTGGGTTTGGGGGCGGATTTACACAGGCGATGGGGTGGTGGACAATTGATTTTGTGTATCCTGATAATGATACGGAGTGAGAGAGGTAGGGAGTATTAGTTGATGATATGATCCGTTGCGTTGAATATTTGTTATCGGGAGATGAAGCGCTATGAGAAGGTGATCTGATAGAGAGAAAATAAAATTTAGTCAAGAATATCCAATGAACGAATCAAACCTGTATCATCCGCCAGCAATTTATTGACTTGTTTCCATTCTGGTGGTTGTGACCATGTGCGTTCCATGAGCTAAACGTACTCAATACCACCCGGTGTCTATCCAAGAAACCTATCAGCTGCAGTCAAAGTCTTTCGGTACATCTGCATGTATCCATGGTGTATACGGAACAGTTAGTGTAGATGTAGCTCCGGTACATTAATCACCGCGCGGGGCTGGGCGGGTGTAAAGGTGAATTTGGCGAGTTCTCTACAATCACAGACCTGTCCTCCTCTTGCGCATTGCTTTCCAGCAATGTTATCCAGAGTGCATTACCTATACTACCCGTGCTAAATAATAACCGCCTGCGAGTGATATTTGGTGATCCAGCGGCCAAGGCAAATTTGGCGGCGTTCAAGTACTGAGGGTTATTAGATTAAGCAATTATTCGCGCTCATGCTATCGGACTCATACCTGCGGCGCATTGGGTGGTCCGTAGTGTAGGATATGCGAATCTTGAAACTTGTCAATGCTCCATGGATTTCATGGGTCAATGTGCTGGTTGTCTTGAAACATAGTTTCAAGCAGCGGTTAAACGCTTCGAAGCTTCGGGTTTTTGAGGGATTTGAAAGTTGTACTTGAAATCTGTAACTCGTTAGCTACAGAGTAGAACTGAACATCGCACATGAAATGAATGATTGACGCGGTATATAAACACCCATGCCTCCTTCCCAGAGAAAGCATCATCATCATCACAATCGTACAGTCTTCGAATTCAATACAACAAAAAACAAACCTCAACTACCGCCCTACTCAACCAACCCCACCAACCCCCTCTCAAAATGCCCGAATACCAAGTCCGCCAGCTCGCGCTCAAACTCTTCAGCCGCCAGCGCGCCGAGCTCACCTACTGCCACAACATGCGTCTCCGCCTCACCGGCCAGATCGCCGCCTACGAGACCGACGCTGCGGACTCCGAGCTCGCGCGCAACTACCTTCTGCTCCGGACCCCCGATGTCATGATGAACTCGGTCTTGAAGACCCTCATCCGGGAGGAGAAGAAGGAGGCAGAGAATAAGTTGCGCATCTTGCGCGGCGATCTGGCGCATGTGGAGAGGCATATTGTGGATTTTGAGGTCTATTTGGGGAGGTTGAAGGAGGAGCTGGAGGCGCTATATGGGGATCTGGAGGTGGAGGGAGAGGACGAGAATGAGCAGGAGGAGAGTGAAGAGGAGGAGGATGAGGACGAAGAGTGAAGGGGATTGTAATATCGGCGATTAGGTAAGTTAAAACCGGGAGGGGTGGTAAGTTTTAGCAGCGAGAGGAGATATATAGGGGTGCTATTTTATCGTCAGGACGGCGTAGCGCGCGGGGAAGGTTAGAATACAGCCATTATTAAAATTAAGCAAGACTTAAAAGGAATAAAGCAGATGAAAACCAATAGTGAAGTATTAAGTTATTTATTGTAAATGTGATAAAACATCGATCCGTATCCCGTGATTTCTCGAATGGTGACTGGTTGTGAAGGAAAAACGAATGGGCTCATGATCATGCTGGTATGAAGTGAGGTTTCCAAGTGCGCAACGTTCCAGAAACCGCGAAGCGCCCCATTGCTTCCCGCACACCATCCGGTCTTTCGCCGCATCCAGCTCTTCGTAATCTGCTCATGCGGGGTGATAAATTTGTAACATTTCGGCGGAACTTCCCTGGGTATGAAAAGTAGAGGTTGTCCTTAATTATCTCTATCGCGCCGCGTGTGAAGCATGAAGACCAATGATATCCGATGACGACACATACATATAACCTTGGAACTAATTGTGTTTCCGTTTAAAACATCTGTCCATTGCCCCGCGCTTCTGGAGTTTCGAGGCTGCACATGTTTCCCGTGAAGAGTGAACTTTAACTTAGATCCGGAGGAGCGGAATCTCCCCGGAACCCGGGAAGGAATTCACAGCTAGGCAACGTTGAACCCTCCTGTTGAAGTCCCTGGAGGTATAACGTAAGCGAGAAATGATTTCCCTGCAGTTAAAAATCAATCACAGTGTATCACTCGATCCCCACACCACACAACCACGCAACCTCCAAATCCAGTTGAGACTACAAACATGCGTGATACTCTGATATCCCTTCAGCCAAATGAATGAAGTGAGAAGATTTTGTAAATAAGGGTAAAGTGAATCTAAATTCTACATTCATCTCTGTATGGAATTGCGCCTTGGGAGGCTTCAGGTCGCTGAATTCCAAGGAGGGCACTTCCGGAACTTAGGTAGCCAGAAACCGATGACGGGGAGACGAATGGGCCAGATAAAACCACGGAGGGAACTCATGACGCAAGCAGACAGAACAGACAATTATGTAAGGCAACTTGGCAACTAGGTAGCAATATCCCAACGAGTATATTACGACAAAAGTGGGGCCATTCCACTCCACGAGGATATCACACACAAAAAACACAAACCTAACCATCCTATTCACCGTTAACAACAATAATAACTCTTATCAACCGATCCTCATTCAAGAAACTATTATCATCCCCCTTTAAATCCTTTTATAAACGAGTATTCCAAGGCATACCATCATTATGACTCTTATTCCCCTTGACTACTCTGTTCCTTTCGACAAGCGAACCTCAGAGTTTTATAACGCAAGACAAGCCATTGTTAAAAGAGGAGTAAAACAGCTCTTCACACAACCGGCTGAACCCATCTCTCCTTTAATGATTCAAGCCCTGGTCGATGAAGCAAACGAAACCCGGCACAAGATGGAACTGGATTTTCCAATTAGGGCGGAGAGTAGAGCTGGTGGGCAACAAACATCACCTCCCGTAAAGACAGACAGCCCAGCTCAACAGCCAACAGACGGGGCATTGGATGGCGGAGAACCGGTAGTTTCTGACCCCAGAATAGAGTTGAAAGGGGAGGGGTTGGAAGCCTACAATAACATGATGATAACACAGGCAGTCGACCAGGTAGTCGAACGGGTAATCTCATCAGTTCAAGAGCAACCAGAACCAAAAGAGGCAACGCCGGCGAAGGCGACCACCCCACGGTATAAACTAAGGCCAAAGACACTGGAGCCATACGATGGAGATATAAACGAGCAGACAGCTCGCGATTGGATTGAGAAAGCGGAGCGGATCTTGACCAACCGTGATTCCCATCTATCGACTCCAGGCACCACCGATGGTTGGGCACCACACCTGGTAGGCTATTTACGATTCACATCGTACGAGTGGGCATGCCGCCGCTGGCCAGGAAATTGTAAATCGGCCCGCGGACGAACATTGGCATACTCTGATTGCATAAACTGGGAAGAGTTTAAGAGGGAATTTGTTCTTCACCACCATCCAGAGGAGGATCTCAAGCGCCTCAAGCAGCAATTCTTGGATCTTCTGATTGTTGACCGATCTGTCAAGGAGTTTAATGACCAATATAGAGATCTTGTCAAATTGATCAACGCCGCTACGGGTGTACAGGACCTTACCGGTTCCCTGGTGGAGGGCCTGAGCGAGGAGACGAAAAGAGCAAGGAGAGCGTATTTGGACCGGCCTCTAATCGCCGTGTACAACAGAAAGTTGGACCTTTCATTGGAGATCGAAGTGGAACGCAGTAGAACCCATCGCCCACTTTCAAGGCTTACGGAGAAATGGGGGCGTAGGTGGCGCGAATTATCTGAACTGGTTCCCCCGTACTTTCCAACCTTGGAGGAGGTAATGGAATACTTGGAGATCATTGATGACGTTGTCAACAGTCCCAAGACTAGGTCCAATGCGGCGGGGGGGCCAAACGCCGGGAGGGCACGTGCTGCTGGAACATGGCCGAAATTGTAAACAATCCTCGTGGATTCGACTACTGGAAGGGAGAGGTGCATGGAAAGAATACACACCTCTACAAGAGTAGAGTAAGTCGAAGCAAGAGGTAAAAAAGGGGGAGGAGAGAAGGGTGTTATAATGTCAATGGTACATTATATATGGGGTCAGGCTTGGGAGGCGGGGAACGGTTCACCTTGCAACCGTAGCAACCCCGAGATGGGAGTATATAATAGCCAAGCTTTCAACGCCAGTTAGAGTCTCTAACGCAAATCTATTATGTACTTTCCTTTGGGCTGGACCTGCTGGGTATATGGAGTTTTCTTGAATTTTACGAAAAGGGTCGTTTCTTTTACAGCGTCTCGCGAATAGTAAGACACAGCACAATGAGGTTCATTGTGAGCTGTCTAGCGAGGATGGTGGATATTTCTGAAGATAATTGGGTAGCTGAGATTTAGCTATCAAAATTAAAAGAGCTTTCAAAAAAATGAGATTGTAGAAGTGAGAGAGAAGGGGTGAATCATTGTTATGATCAATGATTGAGTGAGTGTGCACGAGTATACCTACATATCGTCTCCTCCAACAATTGTTCCCCGTCTTCCAAAGTGCATGTAGCTCTTTTAGGCACTCCAGCTCTTAGTATTCAGTTTATCTACAGGCGTTTGTTACATCTTTATCGCCCGCACCCTGCTCTCTTGCCCTCAATAACGTTTTTAACCTCCCCATGCAACAAACCATCCCCAATACAACAAACCATCCACCGTGGAGCCTGCTAAGTATTCCTCCTGGATTGTAAATGGAGGGATAGTATCTTCGGAAAAGGTCTCAAATGACACAGTTTTCGGTTGACGTTGTAGTGCGTAGCGCATGTGGCTAAATAAGTGGCTGAGGAGGATGTGTCTAGACGAGAAGCGACGTAAGAGAAAACCACACACTAGATTAGTCTTCTTGTACTCATAGATCATCACCACCAATACACTGTCTGTCTCGTCTCTTAGTAGTCTACGTTGATTTTCATTGATCGTCATTTTGTAGTTTTGTACCTTTTTTAGTTTTATAGAACGCTTTGCTTTTTTCTTCTCTTTTTTTACTTGTAGTGACAGCGAACTGTGTCTTTTTGCATCATGGGTTATTTCGGAGCACGTATACCGAAAACTGTTTCATTTTAGGCTTTTTCCATAGCATCTTACTCAGAAAGAACACTAATAGAACGTCCCTCAACTTATTCATTGTAATCAAGAGGGTAAATTATTTTACAACTTTTGTCTAGACATCCCCGCCGTGCTTTACCACTAGATAGCTTCAAACTCCAGTGAGGAAATCTTTCACATTCCCGCAACACTTAAACCCACCTCAGATACTAATTAGCACCCAAGAGGCTAGCCTACCCATAATATTGCAGGTTTGATAGGTTATCATTTTACTACCTCCATCCTATCAGGGACTTTGAATGTAAACCCTCATGGCTGCCACAGTCTACAGTTCCAGATATCGCCGGCGATGACTTTGGCAGGTCAATTGCTCACCAGTCCTCCTATCGTCGTTATTTTCCTCTCTCCCAATTGTCAGTTCAGAACATTGTTGCCACGAGTCGCTCATTCTTCCCTTAATCCTTCTTTTCAACCTCGAGCCATGATAAGGTATTTGTTTTTGTGCTTATTGAAACTCACACAGCGCCTATTGTTCTACTATGTTTGGATCTAGTTGATCCATGATTTTGTCAGCGCCATTTGGGCGCTTTGGTATCAGCGTCTTCTTTCACTCCCAAGATTGGTTTTGTAGAGCTGCAGGCGGATTATAGGTTAGTAATTTACTTCCGCGAAGACTTTACACAGCTAGGTTTCATACCCTTTTCTTTCAAGTCCATCAAACCATGAAGAAGGGCTCACCGTCAAGCCGTATCAAAATCCTTCCACGATGCTTCCTGAAGCTTTCGGACACTTGCTCCTTGTCTGATATTTTGTTAGCAGCTGTATTTGAGAACCTAAATCAACTGTTCGCACAAGAGGGTATTAGCACATACCTAGATCCCTGTACGCGTAGGGGGTTGAAATCTTCCAAGCCATCTTCTCATACGGGACACTTGAGATACACGCTCTCAGTGCCATTGGCGCTCTTTCCAGGATGCTCCTGTTGCTATTTTCTCTGTTTCTCGGGGTTTACTTCTTTTCCAGTATTATCCCGAAGACTTAGGTATGGATTGAGCTTTACTCCAAGGAAAGGGTGGAGCAATAGTGGTGTAGGTGGAGAAATAGCGGTGTAGGTGGAGAAATAGCGGTGTAGGTGGAGGAAAAATGTTTGGTTGCTTGCTCTTAGGCGAGGGTTAGGGTTACTCGTGTGTGAGAGGAACAGCTCAACCACATTACCGCAGAGACGAGACAGCAACGCTCCCAACCACAAGAGCATACTCTTTCTCTACGCCCAGTAATTGATATCTTCAATGTCTACGAGGCTCTTTCCCTCTCTCTTTACAGAGCCTAAAAACCCAAGCTCCGATAGTCAACCGCCCCCGCTGTCCTCCTGTACTCCCCGGCCCACGGAAAGTACGATACGATCGCAATTACGGAGGCTGTATGGGAGCAGTATTTATAGGTGAAGTCTTGTCATCTACCCCCCTGTAACTCACCACAACCAATATTAGCCCAGAAACCTACCTGTGCTACCTTTATCTTCGCTACTACCGGGCGTGGAGTCTTTTCATGGCCGATGAGAAACAAATCTCTTCATACTACTGAGAGCCCTGCTTTACCACGTACTACCGACAGCTGAGAATTATAATAATTATCTTCTGGTTGACAACCCCCGCTATATCTGAAGCCAGTTCGTGCTACAGTCGCCTCCCATCTTCATATCTACCGCACAAGCAGATATCCATATCAGGCCAGTTTCTGTCAAGCCGGAAGGGCAGGATTGCGGGTGGCGGTCTAAAAGATCTTCTTGAGCATATGTTCTTGATACCAGTGCAGATGAAAATTCTGAGAATCGGTATTTGGTCTTCATCTCCAACCTTTGACACTATAAATACTGATATGTTTATAGATTTAAATAAATGAAGGAAACGTAGGACTTCGCGCGATAGATTTAAAAAGGAAAACTGGATATCAATGTTATGTCTGTCTAGACTTTAGTACCGCTCTCATGGCGGGAAAACCCGAGTCGAAGACAGATAGACGTCGAGGAAAGTCCCGAAATGGCATGGGCTGAAATCGGTAGAAAGAGAGGGTTCTAAGATGACCTCCGAATACCACCCCACGCAGTTGAAAATGTTACATACACCCGACCACCAGTCGCGCCGTGGGGTTGGTTGCGGTGAGAAAGAAACATTGGGTTCAGTGATGTGGCCCACTCCCGACTGCCGCGACATAGTCAGTGGACCTAAAGGCACCACCGCCTCTGTTCCAGCATTCACAGGGGCAGATATCAAATACCAAGGAAATAGTGGAAGCTATCGTAGCTGTGGTGGGCCTGGGTTCGGAGAGAGCAAATGAATGGCCTCATGAGGCACATGAGGTGGATCTAGGTGTCACCGCCAACCCTTATCCGAACACCACGTTTGCCTCTCATCAGCATTCAGAATTTATGCCAGAGTAGTTAGGATAATCGGAGACCTTCCCTGAGGAAGGCATCGATGCGACCTACCTCTCGATCGTGTTTTAGTCTATTTTCGCACGTCCTCTGTTGCTTCCCAAACCACAGAGTCAGTTTTAGAAGTGTCTATGAAGTTTAATCGAGACGTCCTACAGCAAACCGGAAAGTGCGGGAGATATCTCCCGATACCGGGCTCATATGCTACGAAGATTAATATTCCCAATGATAAGAGGAGAGATGCGACGGGAGAAGTCGGGTCTTTATAAGAGTAGGATATGGCCAGCTAAATATTATTTCATTCCTAAAGGAGCGCTCCATAGAGCTCGGTGCCCTCCTCTTATACGCTCCCTAGCTCGCCTGTGTATCGTTCGGCGCCTCGCAAAATAGCTCCGGGAGATAATAACCTTGAACCCTAACGATCAAGCATAATTCAAGGTGGCCAAAGTAATGACTGGAGGTAAAGCTTGGAGTGGAATGGAAATAAGAATGGCACCCAAGATCTGCACCATAGTCTAAGGCGCTCAAGCTGCCGTCTGTATAGACGTCTTGATACCAACAGGGAAACCAGATAAACATCAGAAAATTCAATTACCGAGGAGCAGTCTTCCCCCCGGCAACTTGACTTGACGGCGAAGAGGCGAGCCCGTCTTCCACGCAGAACGACTCGGGCCCCGTAAGCTTTTCCATTTTGTCTCAACGATCGTGTTCAGTCATTATTCAGTCTTAGTCTTCGTCTTAGTCTATAGTGATCGGCGTAATGTGTCCGTCGCAATCAATGCTAAGATAAACAGACGCTGTAAACAATTAATTTGGACAGACTTTCTTTGTGTGTGCAGGGTTCTGGTTGCTTCAGAGTTGCGGGGAAAAATTTGATTCTTGTATGTTAACCCTGAAAATCTATCAATCTTTGGTAGTATAGTGGTTAGTATACTCGCTTGTCATTAAACCGTCCGCGAGTGACCGGGGTTCAATTCCCCGCCAGAGAGTTATTTTTGTTTTATTTTTCTCATTTTTGCAGTAGCTCAGATCAAATTTCAGAACCACCAGGTGCTAATTTCACCTGCAATAATTTTTCCCTTCTATTTTATCTCCTTGCTGCATTACTTGGTTGCATATTATTTAGATCAACGTTACTAACTCTGTAAGAAAAGGATAGATTCCGTCCTATAAAAGAAAAAGTTAAAGTAAAAGCCTAAGGGATGAACTTTCGATTATTCCCTAGCTCAGTTCCCCTCACTAAATCTGCGTTGTGTAGAAACGAGTGATATCTGATGCGCTCTTACCGAGGATGGCGAGCGAGAACTTTGTTTAGGTCGCGAGATCGCAAGTTCTAAGGCTATTAAATAACTCTAAATGTGACTTATCTCAGGCTCTGAGAGAAACTGCCCAGAAGTCCTCGCAAAACTTTGGCGTTTGGTGGCTGCTGTTGTGAAGAGAAAGAATGTTCAGTTGAGCCGCAACACGTGATCTTAGTGGTGCCAAGACCTACACATCAGAGCAACAGAAGGTCCACACGGAAATCCGGACCGAAGTAAACCCCATTCCTATTTTGGGAGAATATCCTTCGTATCAAGCTCATGGCATTTTAGCTGTTGATATCCAGTGCGGGATACGTCCTGACTGGTGAAACTCCTGCCCACCTTGATATAGAGCTTGCGGGAAAATTGTTGTAGAAATATATATGGGAGGAGTATTATTGATATGCCTTAGTATATAGTAGCCATAAAAACCTGTTTTTAGACCCCTATTTTTACAATAATCCTACCTCTCTGTGTCGGGAGGAAGGGGCTATGTTCTGAATCCATTCGGTATCCTTCGTGCGCCAGGAAAGTGTGTGCTGGTTTCGACCGGTATATTTTGCATGTGTTTCCAAGAAAAGAGAAACACCCCGGCCTTTTGAGAGCGAAGGACCAGTTTTCCCTTATTTCATCTTTTATCATATCCTTAGCTCGATTCAGTGAGTTAAGCTCGCGGAGTTCTTTCTCATTGGTGTCGGCTGCAGGTGAACAATATACAAACCGCCTTCTCCGGGAGAAGAAACAACACCACCTCGTATCTGAGGTGTCTAATCGTCGCAAGGAAATCCTTCATGTGCATGGATGAGCTCCCATAAAATAACAGAAATATAGCGACCACCCACCATTCATATAGTGCAATCTGTGCATTCTTCCATCGCTCTATGGCCTGATAGTAGAGTGTGCTCCTAAAGCTTGGGCCCTTATTACTACATTTGAGCGCGGTATTTAACGAAGCTTTTAGGACCTTCGTGATATCGGTCACCCACGCGGGGATTTCCGGTATATAGGCCCATGACCTAGCCCAATACAAGAGACGGATAATGGCCCAGTTAAGATGATACGACTAGGGAGAGAAGGTTTGTTAGTGACGCAGAGAACGACCTCGGGACTGGATGCGGCACACATAAAGGCCATACCTTGTGGAAAGAGAGCGTAAATCTACTAAGCCTATGTACTGTGCTGCTATGGGTGATAATTGTAGCTATCTTCCAATGCGTAGTTCTACCTGTCTGGGTGCGCGGGTCCCTGGCTCCGCTGCACTGACATTCCAGCAACCAGGGTTAGGGTTCTGTCTCAGGTGCTTGATTGATTGATTACATGTAGCCTCAGGTGCTTTTCATACTCCGAGGGTTTCAAGGGGTCATGTCATCCGGAATTATGTCCTTGCGGTCTTATCTGTACAAATGGCCCTCTTGGGTGGGGGAGGGGGGTGAGTAACGGTCATTTCTCAGGGTGAATGATGGGTTTCTGACAACAAACTTTCCACGCTAGGTAGTGACAGCCCCGCTAGAGCGCTATATATCTCGAGCCTTTCCCCCTCCTTTTTTCTGTTGCTTTTCTTTTCAGTACTTCATCTCTGATCGTAATGGTTAGTACCAATATTCAGAGAAATCCTATAGTTACAAGTATCATTGTACAGCACGAGCCAAGGACCACACGTCATCACCTACACCTTGGTGCTCACGACTGGGATGGCAACGCCCAGCCGCTGTCGATGTTGTACGCGTTTTCTCGGAGCCGGCATGAACTTAATGGTTGTTAGCGGACAATTGAATGTTCTCTTTCCCTTCTACAGCTCAATTAACGAAAGTAACAGTGCTCATGGATAGAGGTCCTCTGGATAATCAGGAGAGATCTTTCCATTATGGCTTGTGTTCGCCGTACACGTTGGAGGTTTCAAGGTCTTATACGATCCCAGATACAGACAGCTGAATGCCTCTCGGAAACATTCGAACCTGCCGCAAGAGGGAGTAGACCATGCAGAGCAACGCTGACCATAATTACTCGCTCGTCAACTATGTATTTGCCCGGCGCGACGTCGCAACCCCCGAATACCCACCAAAAACCTCGACCACGCAACCAAATTAAAAGATAAAAAATAATTAATAGTTGTAGTTGTTGCCTCCTTTATCCTTAATACATGCTGTGACCCTTTTTGGCATACATTCTATTAGAGAATCAATTTTTTCTTGAGGTATCACCTCCCACTCCTCTACAAGAACAGACATGATCTCTTTGGTCTTAGTGACCTTAGGTATGCGAGCGGAAAGATTATCCTTCATTATATTCCATATAATTTCAATAGGGTTTAGGTCTGAAGATGAGCTTGGCCATTCCTTCTGAACAATACCTTCTCTCAATCGCTCTTCCTCCAGTAGAAGATTGCTGTGTGGGCCAGCCCCGTCCTCCATTAATATGGCTGCACCTTTTTGGGCTCTAATCTTGTGGTAAAAGGGTATAATTTTGGACGGAGGATGTGTTTTCTGTATCTGTACCAATCAACCCCCTTAACATTTTTCTTCCTTTTCTTCTGCTCAGTAAGAAACTGCAGCTTACGGCCTCTTTTGGATATCGTAGGAGGATTGAGTTGTGGAGATTTTCTGGCAGCCTCTTCAGCAGTCTGATTTTCGATTTCTAACTCTTTAAGAGCTTCTCTTCTCTCGAGTTCAGTTTCCTTCGACCAGACGTGACAAGGACCACGAACACCATGACAAATAGCACCCCAAAACATTACTGAGTTCTGTCTACTAGTTTTCTTTCTGTTGACGGTCCCTTTGTTACCATCATATTCCTCTCGGACTCTTCTCCATACTCCTTCTTGTCCTCTTGTTTGCCCAGGTACCACACTTGTTTCATCGGTAAAGATCCAAGTAGACCAATTTGTATTCTGATCATTGTGGGCCTTACACCATTCCAGTCTTCGATTTTTTTGCTCTTTTGTCAAAATTGGTTTCCGTCTAGGTTTCCGCCACTATCCTTCAGAATCTTTCTAACGCTCTCTCGGCTGATCTGCAAGCCTGAAATATCTGCAATTTCAGGCAGTGTTGCTCGGCGATTCTCTGGACGCTCCACTAGACGGATAAGGTAGCGTTTATCCCGTTCAGAAATGGTTGCGGGTCGGCCACTCTTGGGTGTTGGTTCTACCTTCTCCTTACTCAAAAGATTGTGAAGTTTCGCATTTTTCCCAGCTCTGGATTTAGCCCGATTCACAATATTGATAGCGGTCCTCTTCTTTACCCCAGTCGCTCTTTTTATTCCAGAGTACGATATCCCTGCCTTCTGCATTGCTAGGACAGCCCCTGCTTTAACGAGGTCCGTAGCTTGACTATTGGAAGAGTGTGGGGGTGCCATCATACAGGAGAGAGATTTAGTTTCTAATCATTCAAAGTGATACAATTATAGTACAAACCTTTCACTCTAACTATTGCAAGGCGTTGCGCGAAGTCTATTTGGCTTTGGGCGACTTAACGGGGCTTTTTCGTTGATATCGGGCGCTCAACGGGCTCATGATCCTTTTTTTCCCAACGCGCGCGCGCCAATTAGTCATCGGGCAAATACATCATTGACGTGCGAGTACACTTCCGAGGCAAAGCCGTTCATGTTTCATTTTTAAAGAGAGTAAATGGCGGTATTTACAGTAAGGAGCCCAGGCCAAAGAGCTTCACCCTCACCAGGCCTGTCTTACCCGCTGCCTCCATATATATACCATTACTCCTAGCGATAAATTCATTACTGACTGAAGAAGAAGAAGAAGAAGGAAAAAAAAGAATATTAGAAAAAGCGAGTGACAAAAGACTTACGTGATAAGTATCATCCCTCAAGAGCGTCGCTACCATATTGGGCATTCTTATCACTGTTTCCATCCCGGGTTGAACCGGGGATGTCATGCAACGTAGTAGAGGCTATTACCCTCGACCACGCCGCGATGTCTTCAATGGGGCTCGGGTACTATAAAAGTGGCTGGAGAGCTAAATTGTTCATAGAGAACCGGTAAGACGCATAGCCAGAGAAACTTGGAGTATTATAAGCTGGAGTCGTGCTAAGTACTTCGGGGTGAGGTTATTGACCGAGCTTTTCATGGAGAGTTGCTATTGCGGATGAGGTACTGACTGTATTCGAACCTATCAACCTTGGGAATGAGAACAGAGAGCCTACGTATATACGGAACTCCTAAGAGATGAGTACTAAGGTTAGAATAGAGACACAATATCACTTTTTTTGATAATCTACAGCCTTAGCGGCATAAACATTATCACATTATCCACCAGTCTTGGTCCGAGGGATTACGTTGAATCTTGGAGCACCCCTTTCAAAACCAGCTACCAATACTGAGTAGTTCAAGCATTGCCGTTGCTGGTCGCCACGGGAGTAAAGTTCAGTCCATATGTCGGTGGTAAGGGAAACACGACGGCATAGGAACTTTAAGCTTTTCACATAACGTTATGCGGTGAAAAAGGGATCAACTATTCGGGCAGGGTACAAGATAGCGGGGAGAGCCTGTACACCAGTATTCGGGAAAACTAATTTGTGAGGGAGTCTGCCGTGATAAAATGATTTAATGTCAATTCGCACGCTGTATTCCTTCAGGCTAGGGTACAAGTAGTAGTTGAATAGAGCGGTTTACCTGGCAGAACCAAATACAGTCGATTTCTGAGTACTAAAGGGTGGGCTTAAGCAAAAGAAAACGAGTAAAAGGAAAAAGAATATAATGGATGAATAGGGCCACAAAGGGTAGTGGTTAAAGATAGAGGTGGGAAAAGGAGAGAAATAGACTTTTCAGACGTACGAACCCAATCTAATAGATAATATTTTCCACTTCATTATACGAGCGCGAGTATGAAAGGGTATTGTTTAAGGAAAGAAAGAGCAGAATATTTAAGAAACTAAGAGTAGAGTGTTGAAGAAAGAAATAGTAGCGTTTAAAGTTAACTCGAGATGTTAGACTGAACAAAAGAGACATAGGAAAAATTACTTCATCCTCATCTTATCGGGAACGCTTTCCGGTATTTAGATGCCCTATTCTGGGGGCTTTGTGGGTTCTTCCCACCTTTCGGATATGAGCTTAATAACTGCTTCTTGGAAAACAGATATGTTGAAGTCGACAATGCTTATTTGCTTCATAGCCCTTTTTCCAGAAACGCCCACGATAGCAAGATATCTACAACGTGTACCATTTAGCCTCCACAATTCCCAGACATCAAAACGTACAAGCATCTGTCTTTTTTAACTCACTGATTTATCTCCTTCATATACAGCCTTTTGCCGTCATTGAGAGAAACCATACTGCAGACCTCCGGAGTCTTGTACTCCGAGTCTTCCTGCTCTTCTATATATTTCTTGCGTTTATATCTTCACAATGTTAGTAACCGACGATACAAAAGATTCGTTCAGGAAACACATACCCAAAGATTGATTCCATTTCTGACACAAACTCAATATGATGAGTACAAGTATCCAAGGTCTGCATATCCACTGGACTAGTATCCGTCGCCACATATAGCTTGCTGTAAAGATCAAAGAGAAAGATCTTCACCATTCCGGTATTCTCACACAGCGAGTCAAGGAGTCCTTCAACGGCGTTTAGCCTCGGTGTGACTCTCTGCACAACCCTACTCAACGCTTCCCAGAGGGTACGATCATAGATGCTAGTCAGATGATACCTGATCGCCATGCCTGAGCGTTCGTTGTCCATGAGTTCCTCTTCTGTCCGGCGGATTATATCTTCTTTGATCTCGAGGGCATATTCGTCTGACATACCCTCAACCTTATGGATGAACACCTCGATGTTCATGTTGGGAAAGCGGTCTTTGAGGATCAGGAGGGTACGGTGAAAGCGGATCAGGGCGTCGACCCACTCTGTCTGGGCATCGAAGACCCAGATGATTGTGTCGATATTGTCGAAAATCCCGGTGATGTCAAAAGAGAGTTCGAGGAAATTAAGTTGGCCGGGAGCATCATAGATGATAAATGACAGAAATGACCTATGATGATTTGTTAATAGCACGAACAAAAAAAAAATGGAAAATGGAAAGAATGAGCGTACGTGACGAAGACTTTGTGCATCTTGACTGTAGGGTCAACGAAGAGTGTTTCTTCGGGTGGTAACTTCCGAAAGACACATTCGACAATTGATGTCTTTCCAGCCCTGGAGATGATGTGTACATGTGAGTATAATAAGGAATGGTAGTGGTAAAAGAGATGATTTAACTTACTGTCGTTGTCCCATAAGTAGGATACGTGGCTTACGAGGATGCTTGATCAGACATTCACAGCCATCCTTTCCACATAACAAGGTCATTGGACAAGGCGTTACTTCTTCAGAAGCATCTGCAATTTCTTCAACAGGCTTGGTGCTATCGTTAACGTGATCTGAATCTCCCTCCAATGGTGATGTATCAATTCTGAGTTGTGCTTCATTGATCTGAGCGAGGGTCCTATCCTGAACGAATGTTTCCTTGACTTGAGTAGGTGGTTGACGAGTTTGACCATCTGTTCCGATGGCCTGGGAATTTTTTTGACGATTCAGGATAGGTGTTCCATCATCCCAAAAAGACACTTCCCTACTTAGAAGAGGTGTTTCACCATCGCTTCCAAGGGCAAGTGTCTCATTCACAGCTGCAGCGAGGTCTTCGATCGAAGGTACTTGCCTACTGGGCCCGGCCATTGCTAAGGTAAGAAGATGGATTTATCAATAATGAGAGTGTTCCTATCTTTTGTTATGAAAGGCCTGTGAGGGCGAGGTATGTCGTGATGTAAAGTAAGGTAAGGTAAGAAGGTGGGCGAGGGAGTTGGGGTGTGCGAGTTGAGAGTGGAGAAAGCCGTGAACCCCCAGACCAGCGCTACCAAGTAGAAAGCCTTGTGCGCACCCAGGAATGTGCGACGAGTCATGCATGACTGTAGGCCTGTTCCATTCAATAAAATGGAGGAGAATATCGTGCATTAGTTTGGGAGGTGAGTTAATTTATAAATCATCATAGATTATCACTCGAAACCTTCATGCTGTATCACTCGTTTCCTTGTCGTCATAAACTATCACTCGGTCTTGGCTCCCTCACACTGATAAATCCCTGTCTTTGTAGTGCGATTTACTAGCCTCACGGACAAAATGAAGACTTATGCAGGTGTGATCGGGATACATATACCCCATTCGTATTGTCCTGTCTAGTGTACATTTCGCCCCTTGGAAGGAGGAAACCTTCAACTTTTCCAAAGTGTTTAAGCTTGTCAAATTTTCAATCATCAATTACTCTCGATTAGTAATTTCTCCAACAATGTGAACTATCTATGTCTATATAGCTATGTAGTATGTACAAACTAGAAATAAAATGAAGTTTGAATTTGTATCTCGCAGCTGTTATTTCCCCACACTCTCCACATGTACATGTAGTTTGTGCCCTTTATTCCATGGCACAAGATACGCGCATACAGAGATAAACTCGAGCCCCCGGGCAATGACACACTACTAATTTCGGAAAGAGAAGCACCAGGAGACTATTCTCACTGAGAAATGCGAGATCACCCAATGAGGGAATGCGTGTCCTAATTCCAGAGTTTTCATATAAAAGAGTGTCGGTTACTTGCCTGATTTTATTTACGCGAGTTTAGGATCTGAGCTCTAGGATGGAGCAACCAACGAGACGATCCGGTGTCCAGGTCCGCCCGGCTATGGGTCTGCGCTTGAAAAGACCAAGAGGAATTATTCAAGATAGAAACTTCTTTCTTATTGCACTCCACGATGAGAACGAATCCAAAAGGATTGTTAACCTTGAGAATATCACTTAACACAGGCGCCGTTGGCACCCAAAACAGTTTGAAAGACAATATATTTATGAGGCTAGTTTTCCCCGCTGGAATCTTAGATATCTGCCGTTAAGGTCCGTCGAGGATATTTTCTTTTCTACCCAGAGATAAATGGGTATAACCTCTGAATTATCAACTATGGCATCCGTTGTGGTCAAATAAAAGTCGGTTTCAGGCATTAGTGTTGTCAGACTGCATCGTAGTTATGCACTACTTGAAAAAAAGGATCTGCGATCATGAACTAAGGGATCCAGGGTCAGGTTTTATCTTATAAGAGGCGATTGGTATTGACATCTGCTTTGGGGGGGGGGGATGGTTTGAGGTGCGTGAACTGATGGGTTGAAACTATTCCAATCTGTAGCGCTAAAAATCATTATTCTTACAATAGTTGGAGGGTACATGCATTTCAAGAATAGTCTTGGGGAGGAATACATACTGTATCATGACATGAGATCCAAGACATTCAATCTTGAAAGAGAATTTGTTTTCCAATCAATGATATATTTCTGAATTTTCAAGTTTCCATATATCAACGTTGTATATAAGTACAGTCTCCGAGACTCCGAGACTTCCAATGCTTCCAATGCTTTCCATCTCGCATCAATACCATCCAATCACATATATCACATTGTCCCAGCTCAATATCAAACTCAACCATGGACTACCAGCTCCGCAGAGAAATCACCCTCCTCCGCAATAACTGCGATAAGCTACTTGACCGGGGCCATAGCTTAGAGCTACGCCGTAAGCAGATAAAGAAGGTCAAGGAGCTTTACATAGGAAAACACCAAGCGAAAGAGCTATATGTTTTTCTAGCCCGAGCTGAGTTTCGGCTTCTCGAGGAAACCACTCACATGATTGACGAGATTAAAGACACCATGGCGAGGCTAGATATCCTCTGGTCTGAATTAATGCTCACATGGCCCGGAGCTGAGGATGATGAAAGAAGGCTGGAAGTTGAAAAACAGGCTTTTGGTGGGAAGATATGGAGTGACTATAGGGACTTTGTCAACGAGCTCTACTCCGAATCCATCTCTGGCTATGACTGGTTGGACTTTGAGGAGTGACCGGACTATATTGAGAAAGTGGAGATAGTCAACTTCAAAGTTAGTTTCTGTAAATGGAATTGATTCAATAAATTCAGGCTTAATAGCTGATAAATATCGCCTCTATAAGTCTTCTTTGGTGAGTAAAATCTTAATATAAAATCCTAAAAAGACAGCGTTGTGACCTTGATAAAGTCATTTAGAAAGGAAATGTGTTTATATGCACTAGTAGCTTGCCCTCTTACAACTACATGACGTCAGTTAAAAAGCGTAGAGCGGGTTACGGAAAAAAGAATAAATGTGGGTTAGGTATATTTGTTCGTCTCTAAGCAATGCACAGCTCAACGATATCCCATCTTCTTCCATCAACAGACATCAGTTCCCAACAGCAATTCCTCATCAACAATGCAGGTTGATAACGTCGAGTTGGATGAAGAGCAACAGGAGATCGCTCGCCATAATGCGCTGATGGCACGGTACCAGGCCCAGAGGGGGAGAGTCTGTAACCATTACTACTGTGGACGTCAAGTGTGCATCTTCTGGGAAGACGGAATGCCAGCAACAGACGGTTTAACAGGTCCAAACAGGGCGATCGATCCCCAACGCATGACTGGACCCAACGCTATCCCAACTACTTACAGAAGTCATCCCGACACGGACTCAGACAATTCGGCGGACTCCTACCGCACCACCTCCCTCTCTGACAACGACTCCGAGAGTGAAAACCAAATGGCTCTCTCTGAAGCATCCAGAAAAGCCGGTCGAGCCCGTGGAATTGCCCGCAAGCTTGCTGCAGTCAGGTTCTCATGTATGTTCACTTACCCACACAACTCTAATTTAGACCACGACTAAGATAAACAGGCTTCGGTCGCTCATGCAGCGCAGAAGATGGTGAGGAGCAGAGGCACGAACCAGCTCGCTCTCCTAGGTCTACTCCCAGAGCAGCAAACGCCCCTGAATCTCCCCTTGCGCCTGTTTATCCTCCTATGTCTATACCGAGACCAACTCAGCAGTCGATGCCTGTTATGGGAGCAGTTTCCCCTCCCATGACTATCTCGAGACCAGTTGAACGCTCTATGGCTACAATGGGGCCAGTTTATTCTCCCATCTCTGTCCCGAGACCAGCTCAGCGCTCGATGCCCGCTCCGGAACCGGTTGAGTCTCCCGTCATTCGTCGTCAACACTCAATCGAATCCTTCACCGGTGGCCAGGATTGGGGGTATGCTCCGAATCCTAATTATTCCCAATATCCCCCGGGTCAGGGCGAGGATTGGGGATATGTTCCCAATCCTAATTATTCCCAACCTTCCTACGCCGCCAGAGGTTCAGGGTTTGATAGTCCTACTGTAACAACTCCGCCCTCACGCCCTCCTGCCCCTCCGCTCATCAGGGATGCGCCGAGGTCTAACCCCCAGTTTCTTGCTGGAGCTCTTACTCCTCCGTTGCGCAGACCAGAGACCGCATACACCCCGCAGCAGCTCCGTGAGGGAATCATCCACAGTATGACTGTCATTAATGTCAACGAACTCCCGAACAACAATCCAAACATCTCGTCCTTCCACGTCACTACACATCAAATTGGCGATGTGGCTAGAAGGTAGATACCGCACAATCCATTCAATTTAAATAATTTGTTAACGTTTTCCGCGAACTGGTATAGGGAAATGGAGATGGGTTTGGACAGAATGCGCACCGCCGGAGGCAGGGTCGAAGACCATGAGTCTTATCATGATGGCCAGTAATAGACGCACACAACTACTGGGAGTCGATAAATATCAGGGAAGCTAGCGAAGGTCGGAGGGATATGGTATTTTCTCTCCATATTAGTCCTTTTTCTTTTAAGGTTTACTAGGTTGATTGATGGGGTTTAAATCTTATTCGCTCTTTATTCCTTTTTTTTTTTTTTGTTAGGGTCAAGGTCTTACCCAGTCACAGCTCATTGCAAGTTAGATTAGCGGGATTTCTTGTTTGATCGTCTTTTCTCCTCCCAGGAGCATGGATGCTCTAGTGGCATATTGCTTTGTCTGAGTTTGCAATTATTTTCTTTTGCAGGTAGAAAATCCGAAAAATGAAGCGGTGTTATTAGAACATGGTTGAGAGGGCAAGGCTATCCTTCGACTTTTTCAGAAGCTTGCTATATACCATTACTTGTTTTCAAAATTAAGCTTACAACAAAGGCTGGTCGTCATTTCTTCAGATAGATCTTCTGCCTGATTTCCAAGATTTTTTAGACTCCATTTCTTCCCAGAAGACTACATGTACA
This sequence comes from Morchella importuna, assembly GCF_003444635.1. Taxonomy (NCBI): domain Eukaryota; kingdom Fungi; phylum Ascomycota; class Pezizomycetes; order Pezizales; family Morchellaceae; genus Morchella; species Morchella importuna. The sequence goes on along the minus strand of NW_025763399.1, from coordinate 365,840 downwards.
TCTATTTCTGCGCGTGAGCTGGGTCTATCCCGTGGAGCCGTGATTTCCAGCAATTAGAAGAACCTTTGCAGAAATCTCATCCATAAAGGATTAATCGAAGGACTCCTGCTTTTTCCACATAGATGGTTATAGTTTTAGTTCCAAAACATCACGAGATTATACCAGAAGACACACCTACTGTGTTATCCTGATGAGAGTCAAACAGGCCATTCTTATATAGTCAGATATGGTTGGCCAGTGAGACTGCAGAGTTGGAGAAACAGAACCAAGATCAAAACGTCGAACAAGGCCCAAATCATGCTGTGAAAACTCCTTAATACCTCTCTGCAGGTCCTCTATCAAGGCTACAACACCAAGAGGCACGGTACCCACATTCTTCTTCATTCCTTAACATAGTAAAGGCAGATTCATCGGATTAATTTTCCCGCGTTATAAACTCTGAGCTGGACTCATATTACTGATTTGAGCCAGTGTGTAAATTTAGATGGCACTGAGCGGCGGAAAAATGCTCAAAATAGACGAAGTATTTATAATTATGATAGCAATAGATACATACCCCTAGCTCCTGGTAGTTTTCTCTCCTAAGGACAATGAAGGTGATCGGTGAAACCTCACTCTTCAAAAAAGCGCCGTGGAAGACATCCTACGTTGCGAGAAAACACTCAGGACTGAGTCCCTCCAAATACGTTCAATTCGTTTGTGGAGTCTGTCTTCCGGTTACGTGCTAACCCAAGCTGGCTAGTGTCTCTGAGTACTGTTGGCGTGCAAATAAGATTTCAGTCCAACAGTACACATGGGTGAGTGGCCTAATTGGTAACACTCGTCCGGAAAACACCGTGCGATTGCGCCCAACTCGATTACAGAGGGGACCGAAAGGTCTGGGGTTCGAAACCAGGGGTGGGGGTAGTAGATATGGGTCTGGCCATATCTGCAGTACCTTTTGTTCTTTTTAGCTACTGTTAGGAATAGACTACAAGACAGTGTAAATATTTTTAATTCCACCCAAGTATCTGCCATCGTTATTAACAAGAATGAAGTTGTACCTCGCTCGAGGCGAGAGCGCCCGTGTTTCTGCCGACCACCCAATAGGCCGTTAGCCTTTGACATTTCGCGCCATGAGCTTAGGGACGGGAGAGACGGGTATCGCCAGTACAGTGGTCTTCTCGCTCCAGATGATTTTTCTCACACGGCAGCGTACCTCTAACCAATGCTCCTAATGCGCCAAATCATACAGCAACTTTGTGGTTTCGTGCTTGAGGTCCAGGCCAATCGGGTGTTTCTTTGATTTGTCTCACCATTCTATCGGCACTAACCACAACTCCGGGAAGATTATGTAATGTTTCCGAACATCACAGCACAGTGTTCCTTGGTGGGAAAAAACGACACTGGACATTTTACAGTGAGAAACCAGTTGCAGGATGTTGGAAAACACATTAGAGTGGCGCTGCTAGGGTTAGGGCTTCCGTGGTGAACCTGCACATGTCTCTAACAACCGCTCCTTCCACCACCCACTCTGCCATCATAATACCTCCACAAACACCCAAAAAATGTCTCTCCACAATGAGCTCAGTACCGATGGCCATGTCTTCAAAATTCCCACCGACCCTGCCGAGCGCTTCCGTTTCATCCGTGACCAGACAGTGACCTCCTACCGTGCTATGACAGGCGGCACACCAACTGCTCAAGACATGGCGTTCTTCTTTGGTACTATTTCTACAGAAATTAATACCAAGGCCGGCAACATGGAGTTGGCTACTACACAGGCGGCCACTCTGGAGGCCACCAGTGCGAAGATTGCCGACGCGAAGACAAAGATCGCTGACGGAGTGGTTACCAGTACCCAGGATAAGGAAATTGGGATTTCATCACACGGTCGGAAGCGCAACTATGATGTCTTTGAGGCGGAGGAAACAGAGGGGAAGGTGATGAAAACAGACCAGGAGGGTAAGAAATAGAATGGTCAGGGCGGCAATAAGGCGTTTCGGCCACAAACCACCTACAAATGGCCAACTCCTGAAGAGGTTAATGCGCGCAGGACGGAGCTGATGCTCTTTAAGAACAGGCATATGTTCATAGGAGATTTCAGCAGCATTGACGACGCACTGAGGAAGACCGGAGTGACCTACAACTAGATACAACGAGATGTGTGGAAGGGTTAATGAGCGTTCAGGGTCAACGAGCTAAGGTTTCAGTGATGGAAGGGGGGGGATCGTTGCACGAGCTGTATTGATAAAGGTCGGTATTGTAGGGTGCTTAGAAGGCATCCTAGTAATCCTCTCTATACTGACAAGTGTGGGCCTTGTCTGAGGTCCATTGGAGTTTGTAATTTTCAGAAATAGTAACAATAAACTCAGCATCTTTAATTCACAATTAAACACACTTCTCCTTCTTATTCCTAGTGTGATCAACGAGATATCAACGGGAGCATGCTCGAGGTGAACACTCTGGCTGTCCAGCCGCACGCCGAAGTGAAAATTGACGCAGATCCTCTCGCGTCGAAAAACTTAATGCAGCAATGAAAATGAGTCGTATGGGCTCCCTCATCCATCTCTTACCCTTTAACCTTCACTCACCACCTTCGGTGAACCTGTCCTCCGGTATCAACTGAAGCATCAGTTGTTCATTGCTCTCTGGATCCATGCCCATTCAGTTCGTCAGGTAGCTTCTCGCAGAGTTTGTTTTTATTGCCCCTTAAGGCCTTTTATCACGCAGGAAAAACGTGTTCTCACCTACGTTGAACGCTGGAAGGTACAAGAGTGACGGTGAACGATCTCAGTATTTCTGATGGTTCTTGGGTTTTCTATTTAAACCAAACTGCACAAAATCATTAAACAGAACGGTTCAGATTGGATCTGTCTTCTGCTCGGTTGGTTCAGTTTGTGGGTTTTCAACGCCGATAGTACACTTGGAGACCTATGCCCCTTAACCTCAAGCTTAAACATACATATAAGTCCTAAAACAATTAAAAAGCACCAGATAATCTACCGCTGTAACCCAACAGCTATGATATCGCCCAGAGGGCCGGTCGAAGGGCTATGATTGGTTAAAAAGGAGTACGAGCTACCCTACCCCTTTCCCTACGTTGAAACTCTTGAGTTTCTCTTCTTCTTCTTCTCTATTATTTCCTTTTTACGTACTCTATATGCTCTAGGGGCTCATTGTGTGTCCGAAATCTTTATTGTCTACTCCGTGCCATGTAATATTGCACGGAAATGTGTTCAAACAAACAGAGTGATCTCTCTGTCCATGGCACATGAACCTAATTAGCTGAACTCATACTTGGATCACTGACTTATAAATCCATAACATCTCACTCCACATGTATTTGAACGATGCAAGAAACACATAGGCAAAGAGGCAACATTCCCATGCGGGAATACAGCTCGAGAGCGCGGGACTAGCGCGGGACTAAGTAAGTAGAAAAATATCATTATATGTGCTCATACAGTTTCCGCATAGTCCAACCCCTTCTCCATATCCGTTTCTTTCAGTGATGTATCGCCGCAAAATGCTAAGAATACCTACAAGAGAAGCGGTTTATGGAGCACGGTTGGACCTGCCAGTGGAGGCGAGCATTTCTCGCACCGTGGGTGTAGTGGGGTGCACAGAAGTGTCCGAATAATAAAAAGAAAGTATCTAAATGGAGTGCCTTGGTAGCCCATACAGAGCCCTACTCCACATCCGTTTAGGGGGGGTGATTTATTGCCGCAAGCAACTATACCATCATCGTGTCCTAAACGGTTATGGAGTACGGAGTGAGGGGTCAACCAGCGGGTGCAAAGGAATAATATGCTTGTCTAGTAAAGATAATTGTCAGCGAGGATTATTGAAGAGGAAAGTTAGCTTATATCTACAATCGATGAAGGAGAGTATTCCGACGATGATAGAATGCACTTTAGCTGTTCGTTAAGGGGGGGGGGGGGGTGGGTGGTTGCGGGGTTCGCATGTCGTTAGGCTTATTCGTCAGGTCAAAGGAATAGAGAAAGAAACAAACACGAGGAAAAAGGGAAGGCTGAAGTAAAGTGAAAAACAGGGCCGAGATAGAGGGGGGGGGGGGAGGCGGCGCCTACAGGTAGTTTGGTGTTGGTTGGTAGGGGTGAGCTGTGGCCACTGAGGCTTTGTATAAATATCCCTTAAAGCTGACACATAGGATAGACGCTTTAAAAGTGAGGCCACTGCATTACCCGCACTCCAGCAATCAAAAGTCGAAAACCATTTCAGTCAATCCAGGGATATGTTAGACGATGTGGCGATATTCCCCGGTTGACCGTCAAACCAAGGAAGACAGTCAATCCGTGGTAATCCAGTTTAATCGGAGAATATTCCTGATTTGACCGGTCAACTGACTCATCTCCCCCGATTAACTGAATCTCTAGCTTTACTGGAACAATACCATATCCTAGAAGACCTTTCTCTTCCGTTTTTGAAAACCCTGTCTTCTTTCCTAGGTATTTTCGTCTTCCCGATTAAACATATACATAGCTACAAATAGGATCATTCGCATCATCAAATGATGCTCCGATTCTTCTACAGCTATTATGGCACACATGGAATGCTCCTTTATTCCCATTCTCTCCACCTTTGATCTTACTCCCATAGCTGAACAAGACCGATACTAAACACGACATCGAGAGTGACTACATCTTTCAAAGAGTAATCGTGACTACCGAAAAATGAGAACTCTGAAAAAATGGGTGTCATTACTAACTTACAGCCGCTAGGGCCAAGAATATACTAAACATGATAGTGAAAAAGATGCTTCTCCGGGGAGGGGGCGGCCGGCAGCAGGTTCCCTATCCCTCGCAATACCCGGTCAATAGCTCAATCAAAGCCACGACCAACTAATCATAACTCTCCCTAGTTCCTTCGCCGCCAGCTGCTCAAATAGCCCCAGGCTAAAATCTAGGTCCCCCGGCTTGCATCCAGTGCATCTATCGACGACGGTGGCGACCACCGACACATTCTTTCCAGTCTCCTCCCTTACTCTCGTAGCCCAGACCTTCGTACCGCAGAGAGGGTTCGCGTTAGGATTGGAGCCGACCTGGACGGCATCGAACACGACATGAGAGACGGCGACGATTGCTTCGGTGTCGGTGGAGGTTATGCCGCAGGCGCCGAGACCGGGTGCGTAATAGGTTGCCTCGCCGGTATTAAGAGCTTTGTTGGAAGGATTGGGGATATAGGATTTCGATCTTCGCCGACGTCAGCGCGCAGTTGAGGTACGAGGAAGGACGGAGGAGCCTACTTTCCATGTCTCCCGGCAGTCAAGCCAATTGCCAGCCCCAGAATCAACGCAAGCAGCGCCAGCGCCGCACCCAGCAGAACAAGAAGGAAGACATTCCGGCGCAGCCCAAAATACGTGCGATCCTTATCTAGCGGGAGGTGCTGCCGAAACCAGGCAGGGAAGAGCGCGAAGCCTGCGAACACGCCCGCGGATCGCCGCTTTATGCTTTCCTGTTCAGAAGGCGGTTGGTCGATTTCCGACTTGGTGTCGGGGGTGGGTAGGATGTGCATTGTTTGTTTGGTTTGGTTTTTGTGTCCTCGGGCTTCAATGTTTGTCTTGAAGCTTGGAGCTCTGATGGCGCGATCGCGATGGGGATAAGGGGCGCGTTCTAGCCGAGAATGCAGGGAAGGGGGGTGGCGCCGGCGCGTATGCTTAAAGTATGCTGGTGAGCTTGTTTTTAGCGAGGAATGAAGCAAGGATCGGCAGTTTTGCAATCTGCTCCTGGCGATTGGGATTGAACGGCGCCCTCCAGACTGTACTATTTTACCCTTGCGATGCAGTTCTCACGAGATAAATGGTTGTGGTGGTTGCCGTCAGCGTTGAGGCTCTGCTGGTGCCTGAACAACGTTGGCATGTCCCTTGGTCCGTGCATCCCCACAAAGCTTGGCGATGCAGGGGTAAGCTGTCATGCACCCCGCGAAAAAAGGGAAGGAGCGACCAGCGCTGACTGCAGACACATCAACAAGAAAACTTATTTTTTTCACTTCACTATCTTTTCTGACGGGCATCTCATTCCCAGCCTCCTGATACCAGCTATGCTCTCACCAGGTCAGATGCGACAGGTGTATGTTCAGAAGTCTTGGATGGTCATTCACGGGTGCGAAACAAACCTTGTCGCAGGTGTTTTGTTTACTACTCTTCTTGTTGGCCTCCTCGGTGGCAGCGACGAGGTTGACCGTTTATCGCGCGGTCACGCTACTTTATTACACCATATACTATATTCATTCTCCTGATCGGCGTCGAAGATAATACAGAGGACGCTATCCTAGCGGGCAAGGCGGCATGAAATGACGGGAACCAAAGCGGTAGTATTCCTTCAAGCTACCTGTATCTTAATTGTCCGCAGTCCCCCGAACACTACCTGCTCGCACTGACTTTGTTCTATAGTATAGTACTCCCTTGCTCTGTCGGCAGTATTCTACGACTGCTCTTCAGAACTGCAGCCATGCCTACTCAAGGGAAGACATGTTAGCATCAGCTGGACCTTTGGATAACCGGAGCTTCTCGACTACGCTCACTGCTCAGCAACGGTCTTACTAGCTACCGCCATGCGATTGATATTGGAACTTGTAGCCATCTGGTGATTCATTTTTGCCAGAGGAGTATTGCCTCCTACTCACATCCGACGCAGAGAGAAGGGTACAGGAGTACTGGTTCCATAATCTGTTCAGTTGATGTTCGAGGCTTCTAGTGGTTCACCTCTCTATCCGCCCTCCTTAGGGGGGTTAGAGAGGTTGACCACTTCCGGTCTGGAAGGTGTATAAGGGATTGTTATTATGGGTATTCGAGTTTAAGAGGTCTGATGACATTGATTGTACGGTGCTAGAAAGAGAGTCATCCTTGAGTTGGGGCAGGCCTGTTGCAGTATCGGCCAAATACGCACAATCAAGGAAGAAGCACGCATCATTCATATCTAACCTTCAGCTGACGTGGGAAGCTCATCTCACTTGACTAATGATATGAGATTTGGACTCATAAAACTAGATTGATAACTTCTTTGGTCAAATTTTAATTGCTTTCCTCTTTCAGTGAGTTATTTCTTTATCCTCGTCTCTTTAGCTCCAATTTGTCGCGCACAAAACAGCATCCTTCTACCACAACCCCCGCACCCCCAACTTCTCCAAAACCACCGCCTCCTCACACCTCTCAACATACCTCTTCAGATCCTCGTAAAAATCCGCCAAGTACCTACAATCCATATGGGCCTCTTCCAAGTACTCCCTCAGCTCCACAATCTCGCCATCGCTATTGCGAAACTCATGCAGTCGCATAAGTACTAGTTGACCATGTTGCATCGTTAGCTCATTTTCTGCCTCTGCCAGCACATCAATATAGGAGTATCTGGTTAGTAGCGAAAGGAGCATATCCAGGCCGCCACGGACACGGTCTAGGGCTTGGTTGTGGAGGCTGATGAGGAGCTGGAGGTGGGAGAGGATGTGAGCGTTGTGGTTGGGGGGTGGGGTCGACATTGTTAGATATTTTGTATGCTTTTGTGAAGTGGTTTGGGTGGGGCATGGTGGTATTTGTACTTCTAGAGGTGGAGGTGAGGAGGATGTTGAAAATTTGGACAATTTGAATATTCGGCTATTTTGAAACGTGGTTGTCCTACCCTACCTGGAACGTTTCTCAAGTGAACTAGTTTACCTAGGAGACTCCATGGATTGTCTGATTTTCTCCTCGATGAAATGGACTTGAAAGTTCCCAGTCCCTTAAAGAAGTCAGGATGGATGCAGAGTAACCCGCGAAGCATCACCGGTGAAATGCAATCTGGGGGTCATTCAGGGAGGAGTCAACGTGTTGCCTCAGCGCAAGGATTCTAGAGAGTTGATTAGGAACACCATCCTGATAAATAGCGCTGCTGTGTGGGCTGGAAAAGGGTCGATAAGCCCAGTGCTTTTTCATCTTCCTTCTGTGGGGTACAATCTCAAATACTTCATTCTCTCCTCAGCTGCCCTCCTCCGTCAAGGCCGGTGAGAGGAACCCACCTAGATTCCCTAGGATTAACAGGATAGTAACGTCAATCTGTACGTAAATGTTTCAGATCGCGGGCGGATTGGTTCAACCGGGGGATATATCTACGGTCGACGAAGCAATTTCTGATTTTGAATGGGGATTGATTGGTAGATGAGCCGGTGATACTAGTATAGGGAAATCTCATTTCATAGGGGGTACGTTAGGTTATGGACGTTAGATAGTGGTTATACCAAGTACATTCTTGAATAGCAATATGACAGTCAAGTAAAAGTAACTTATAAAACTCCCCTCCAACGTTGAAGTGAAGATCAGGGCTGTTAAAAACGCAATTGATAGACAGCTATAGGAAAAGGCCTAAGCAGAAATAAAATAGTACTCCATTCACAGGACCGCAACCTTCAAACATGAACCATCGTACATTGTGCATACCTAGATAACGATAGGCCAGAAGACGAAAGTATAAGGGAACCACTAATCCCCCTCCACATGTGGGATGCCATTGCATTTTCGCCTTGCCAGCTTCAGTAGCCCCTGAAAGAGAGCTCGGCCGCCCTGCGATGCGACCAAGCAAACTTTGCCAAAACTAGCTCGCCCATTTGATGCCTGGACAATCTCAGATTTTCAGCCCGTATTCTTATAATATACCATCCCATCTCTTCAAACCTCTCCACCAGACGCTTGAGCTCCCGGTAGCGGCGCTCCTCGGGCCTCAGATGCTGTCTCACAACTTTGAGATCCAAGAAGCTCTTTTTCCACTGGTGATAGATATGCTTTATTGCCTCTACTCTTTTCGTATCTGGCTCCCAGTTGCAAAGCTCATACTGCGCCACTGTATTTGATAGACCATCAAGGCTGTCGTTACCATACTCGAGAATGAATCTGACCCTGAGATGGACAGATCTCGTATGTGACGTCTTCTTGTTGGGATCGACGGTTCCTTCGGGCGTTTTGAAGCGGAGACGTGGTCTTTTTACCGCGAGTGGCGATACGCTTGTGTCGATGGCCGGTTCAGGCATTTCGGATTTGAATCTGGGTGATTCTGAAGAATCAACCGTCTCTTCGGGCGATTCAGACTTGACTCGTAGTCTTTTTAACCTAAATGGTGATCCTTTAGGAACGGGAGGCCCGTCCTAAACACAGATGAATTGAGTGATAGGTCAATCTCAATTTAGATAGACTAATGACTGTGGAATTTAACACACACCGGAAGAGTTGGTATTCTATGCTGTACTGGTGGGGGATGAGAGAATAATCCTGGGATCTGCGCGAAGTCTGGAATAGCAGGAGACGCCATATGGATGGTGTCCTGCCAGAATGTTGCAAAATACGAAAAGAGCATTGAGTCCTGAAGCATAGAGTCCCGAAGGAGTAGTGAATGTACAAGAAATGATGCATCTGGATGCATTGTTTCTAACGCCAGCGCGCGGCGCAATGCTAGCAAAATATCAGACCTGGGATGATGAGAGTGAGGCCCGATCGCGGGGGAGGTTGTAGCGCATGTTTTACATATAAGTTATGGCATAGAGTCACAAGATCACCACACGTATATTACGAAGTTAACAAGAATGACACGTGTGGAACAGGTTCTAAAGCGACTTTCTAGCCTCCTCGCTCCCCATAAACCCCGCCGGAGGTGCCGAATGAGCTGTGATCTCAATTATAGTGGAGATTATCATAACCTCTAATGAGGGCAATGACCTCAGCAGCTCCAGTGAGGAAATATGAACGATACTGGAGTACTCCGATTCAGCGCGTTTGTAATTTGAAGGACTTAACAAGACTCGCCACACAACGGACTTAGTCTCACGCATATCCCTGGGCGAGCCGCAAGCTGCTCGCCCCAGTAATGAAGTATGGGACAGGGTATGTATAGGTCTACAAAACGCCCTACGACAGTAGCAGCCCAATGCAACGGCAACATCTCCCATCCCCATAGCTCTCAAGAATCTAGTGTAGGAGTCTCATCTCAGCGAGACGGCACGACACCAAGCTTAAAATCACGCTCTTCTTCAAAGGCCTTGCGCTCGTATTACATACATCTTGGTTAGACTTCCTATGAGGTTATTGGGTAATACGTAGTCTTGGATTAGCACTCGGATTTGGTACGGCATTGTGTCACGGAATATGCACACTGCTCCTCGGCCTTGTTTTCCGCCACTCCTCTAACCGGGAGCCTACTCAACGTTTGAGAGTGATCCTCAGTAGGGGGGAGTTCCTTACATTTTGTATAGTGGTCGAGTTCGGAAGTACCGTTTCATCAGCGAGAGAAAAGGTTCCGGGCAATGCGGAAGCTCTATCACAGCGAAAATAAAATCTACGTCTCGCTCTCCCCCACCAGATCTGTGATAGTGAAGGACTTTACACGTAGTAAGAGTCATCATTGCTACTCTATAAGAAGAATAAAAACTAATATTAACTACAGAATGTCATTTCTATCTTCGCAGGAGTATTACAGTGCTATAGGGACAGGAACGATCGCACTCAGCTCCTCGAAAAGGACACAGAGATTGAGGGGGACATGCGTGTTTCACCTATGCAGACAGGAAACAAAACTCATAAATGCTGCAGAGGTTGAACTGGAAGGGGGCGAATTATCTCACCCAACCCCTCGGACTACGCCCAGAAGTGGAGTGAGACCCAAACGCCCCCAACAAAAAGCCAGAAGACTGCAGCGGAACAGAGAGGGTAGGGAAGAGGCATTCTAACGCAACTCAGGCCCCTCCTGATCCCCAGGTAAGGCCCAGAGACCAGAAGAGGCATGAAACAAAGAATATAGGGGAAGAAAGGGAAGAAAGAGACCGCGAAAGTGACCTAACGCAACTAAGCCCCCTCTGGTCCCTATGGCGTTATGCCAGAGCGGGAGCCAGAGAGGGCTTAGCCACGCTGTCCCCCCCTCCAGGGAGAGACAGGTCGTGGTGTGCAAACCCCCCTGGCTTTAGACAGGGGGAGGATGCGGTGCAGTTGTGTAGCTTGAGGAGAAAGGCTTCAGAGTTGGGGGGAATCAGGTCTTCATATACTTGTGGATTCCAGCGAATGCCAAGATTGGAGTTCTGCGTTTTCGCCGATAGGGTTGGATAAGGAGGGTTTGTTGGGTGAAGATTTTTTTCGTCTTGGCACAGTGGTGAAAAGTCTTCGCCAGCTATTTGGAACACTGCCGGAAACGGCTAGACAGTGTTTTGAGGTTTTTTCTGTTTCTGGTGCTGGTCTGACTAAGTAGCCAGAGTTTGTTGGATCGTTAGGAGCTGGCGAAGAGGTTATTTTCCTCTGAGGATGTTACTCAACCTTTTATGCCATGAAGGGCAAGTAAACCTTGTCATATATAAGCGCAACCTAGGTTTTATATTTCTTAAGAGAATCTATTGTAATCGAGACCTTTGTGAAGAAAGAGAGCGGTTTTCTGTGACACTCGTATTCCCTAGTGTCCATGTTCTTAACATCTAAGTTGGTGTTGCAGGCTTTTCTAGAGCCTAGACGTATGATACAAAGGCCCTGCCTGACTCAAGCTCTGCTAAAAAGTGACACTTACGGGAGGATCAATCGTTGACCACAGTGCTGTAAAACCTTTCTCGTGGGCTAAGGTTTAACGTTTCCTCATTACTCGTGGGTTCTTTGTGGTTTACATTGGGCGATATAGAACAATACTCACTGAAACTATGTAGCTACATGTAGCAATGTTCTAGGTAGAGACAGCCGGTACTTACAAGCCTTTTGGAGGTCACAGATCTCACTGGTGGGAACTTAGGCTTACCTCTCAAAACATTCCTAGACTTCTCAAACGGACAGCTTGACTCCCATGGATTACATTGGGAACATTGGGATTAATTGGAGAGACCTTCAGACAATATACCATACGTTCTGAAAGTCTCCAACGCATTCGTCGGCCACAGGCCAACAGCAATATCACATGTCTATTGGTTTCTATACCCACCATCTGCTGTTACAGCTCCTCTTCTCTCTCCCCGAGGCTAAAATCCACTCCTTCGTTACACCTGGCCACCCTCTGACCCTAGTACCCAGTAGCAGCTCCCTGTGCTGGAGAAGAGCACCAGACACTAACGGGGAGAGTCTTCCCAGTGTTCCACAGCATCGCATCCTAATGACATTCTACTCCCTTAGTCCACTGGTAATGAGCATGTAGAGTCGGTGTGAACTTCTCAGTAACTCCCATGTCATAACCAAACAGCCCAACGGAAAGATCTATTGCCAGTCGTAGATATTGGAAACAGGCCACACCCATAATGTATCATGTGATAGTTTTTAAGTGTAGCAGAGACACACCCAACATTAAGGAGGTTGACCAAATATACCAACGACTGAGTGTCCCCAACACATATCTCGTAGCCTGGACAACGCCAACTCCCTTAATATATCTGGTAATAGCCTCAAACGAAGCAGACACAAGGCCAACCTGCAGTAAGACCATTACCAGACGTACCAACGGCAGGCGATGTCCCAATCATAGGCGTTAGAGCTACAGTGCACTCCCTTGATGGATCTGGTCTTTCCTAACTTCAGCAGAATGCTTTCAACCGAAGTATGGAAACATCAGTGACACCAACGGACGAAGTAGAACCATATTCAAAGCCTAGACAAATCCTACTCCCTTAGTCCATCTGGTCGGGGGTGACGCTGTTAACAATCTCGTCGCGGAGCATTCCCAGACCAGGGAGAAGAACCGAAAGGAAAGCGAAACTCCCACTCATAGAGACCATGTACTCCCCACATGCCACTCCCTTAATACGTCTGGTAACGGCTTTAAACACAGCGGAAGCAAGCTCCGAATGTAGAAAAACAATTAACAGATATACCAACGGAAGGCTGTATGCTACTCGTAGATACGTTTGAAAGGGACACCATACCTTTGTAAAAGACCTACTCCCTTACTTTACCCGGTATGACATATTCAGACAGCTAACACTTGCCGCCGCACATGCCGTACCAGAAAAAGCAACGGAAAGGCTGTATGTATTCCCACTCCCACTGCCACTGCCAAAAACACCACTCCCTTAAAGTATCTGGTAAATTCTCCAGACAATGAGGACATGATTGTCTCTCACCCTCGTGGACGTTGATCAGATACACAAGCTGAAGGCAACAATCCAACCCCACAGCCAAATGATACTCACAAAGTGACAACTCCCTGAATACATCTAGTCACCAAAGAGCCAGGGAATGCAGGGCTTTTTATGTCCTGCCCTATGCCTTGGGGTGACTAGACATACCAACGAAATGCCAAGTGCACTCACTCACTCCCTTGAGCCCTCTGGTCAAGCCCATTACGCGACGCGCATAGAAAACACCGGTATGGCTCCTGACGAGAAGGGATAACGGATGAGGCGCGTGTCCCCACCCCCTTGAGCGGTCTAGTAACCACTCGGTGATCGTTGAATGGGCTAGATAATAGCCCCTCGAACAATTGCTCGGGTTACTACACCGGACAACGGATGGAGGCATCTTCTTTTCCGTAAGGACGGGAGGATCTATCGCGGAGAGGTGCTGGGAGGTCGTTGATGGTTGGTGGTTGTTCGTTGTTGGTGGTATTTCGTGGTTCATAGTAGAGTAAAGAGATTTGGAGGATAGGAGGATGTTGTTGGTGTTTGTCGTTGTGCGCTGCGGTAGGAGGTTAGATATGGGTAAGTCCTAACCCTAACCCTGACACACATTCATTGAATGGAACCGACGCCTCTTCCGCCTTCTGCTAGTTTGTGTTAAGAATTGGGAGGGAGGCCATTGATTTTTTTTGCTCAAGCATCTTCCTAGAGGAGAAATAAAACAAACAAAATTATTTTGTAGGTAGGAGACCGAATATCTTCTTCCACATTGCTCGAACTACGTATCAGGGTTAGGGCTCTACCATGTCCGTAGCTTTTTACCTCGGGCAGCGCTAAGAAGACAGAGTAGCATCTGAGCTGAAAAAGAAAAAGCGCAGGACATGCGCGTAATTCTTCCCCTATAACCTAGATTGAAAAAACCTTTTCTACTTTATTTTTGCTTCTGTCAATGGCCGGCAGCCGTCGGTTGTTGGTCCCCGTGGCGGCGGTTACCCTGCGCACCACGAGGACAACGTACACACCCCCGGCGAAGCTAGTTTTGTATGGGCATATTTTTCATTGCCTATTATTCAGGGACTTTTCTAGCGGAAGATGTTGGTTCGTAATCTCGGAAAAATGTGCCTATCACGTAGAATCCGCCGGGTTCGTGGGCTGCAATAATTTCGAGACAGGAGGGAAGATACACCCCATACAGTTTCTTTCCTGTTGTGTTGCGTGTGTAGCTATAAGGAACGACGCAGCAGCGTTATGCATTTCACATTCTATCAGATTCACGACCTGATATTTGCTGTGATCACACATTGATCCGTAAGCAGATAGACCTTGACGCACTTGAATAATATCTTTAATAACACATCGAGCTTCAAATAGCTCACTGGAAACGATTTTTCCCTGCCCTATCCTACTTTCCTTGTCTGAACCTAGAATCGAACTTCGTTCTTTTTCTATCACTCAAACCTAGCAGGATAAAATGCGCCACGATGAAAAAGTATCAAGGGATCAAATACATCGCAGGTAGCTGGACCAAGTCTCTCCGCCTACTTTGCACCGCTCAGACCCGCATAATATGTTCACTCTCGGTGAAGATTATCATTTCTCTGCATCCGGGCCAACCGACGCACCCCTGAGGGCGCTGGCAAGAGTGCCTGTCTCTGACCCTGAACTGTTTTGCTCGCGTTTTCTCTTGCTTCTGGATAGAGATCGGCCTAAACTGGGTTCGTCTGCGGTTGGCTCGGGCTTTCCATCTTCCGATACCTATATAGAAATAAGCTCCTATGCTCCTTCTCGTACGGAAGGATCCACTCACCGCCGCCTCACTATCTGTCTGCGGCAGCTCAGCCTCATGGATCTGCTTCTGGTGCAAAGCATCAGCTATCTGCTGCCGCTGCAGATAGTCATCCTCGGGGTTAAAACCAAACTCGTACTTCTCCTTCAGCCTCGCAACCTCCCTATACGCCTCGGCGAGTTTACTCAGCCCCTCAATCTCGTTCGTCAACATCTTCCTCTTCGTCGCCAGATGCTCCCTCCTCTCCTTATAGAATGCCTTCTTCATCGCCTTCGCCTTGTGGGCATACTCATCCTTGACCTGCCTCATCGCCGCACCCTCAATCCACCGAACACTGCCCGGCTCGAGGTCCTTAAACGGCTCAAGTGCCTCCGCCAGGGACAATTCCGTGCCATCAAACTGCCATAGCGCATCCCCCTCACGTATCACATCACCGAGTATCAGCTTCCTTAGGCGCTTCTGGACGGCCTCTGAGCGGCCGAGGGCATGCGCAAAGCTGCGCTCAGGACGCTCGCGGTATGTGCAAGAGAGGAGCATTGCCTTTGTGGCGTTCCAGAGGCGTAGCTGCGCAGCGGTCAGCCACTTGAGCGTTTTCCCTGAGGGGACGTGAAATGCTGGGTCGAGGGCAACACCTAAATGGCGAGAGGCTTTTGCGTTGTTGAGGAGGCGGGTGGATTCGACGCGGTCGAGAGTACGGCGGTACTGCGTGCAGAGGTCGAGAAGGGTGCCAATGCAGTAGAAGGCAAGTTCGCGAGGGTTACTGAAGCCTACGGAGGGGGGAGGAGTGACACCGCGGTCAGGTGGGGGAGTGTGAGAGATATCTTCCATCGTGGGTTGAGTGGGTGGGATGTTACTATATAGAGAGCCTAAATCTTCAAATATCACTGAGGAATTTGGTCCTTGAAGTATTGAAGAGATGAAAAGAGGAGACAGAGAGTTCACTTCTAAGGATAGTCTTGGAACAGTCGTGTCATTAGTATATGACAGATAGTCTCACGACACAGGAAACATGACACTACGTGAAGGCTTTGACACTCTATATTGCGCGTAGGAGCCTAAGCAACCGCCAGCTGTGCCATTTCCAACGTATCAAACACTACGTAATGAGGACCTAATGCCTACAGGCAGCGTACGGTATATGTGAAAGAAGATGCCTAAAAAATCCGCGAAGTTCGATATAACCTCCTCCATTAAGGACAATGGAGTTTGTAATTACATATTGAACCATAACCTTTAGGAGGTTCATTACAATCAGGGTATGAATCTACTAGGGATGGTAATACCAGGCAAATGTTCCCTCGCCCCCCCCCCCCCCCCCACCCCCACCTGGGCACTATCTCAGCGGTTCATGTTTATCCCGGCAGAGCGAGCGCGGCCAAGACTTGTCACGCAGGCAATGCTTATCTCCACGTCAGTTCTCTCCCAATTTCTCAGTTTCATTCATCCATTTCCCTCTCCACTCCTCCACTACCCTGCTTCTCCAACAGTCTACGTAGTCGGATGATGACCTACACCGCCTCTCATGAGTATCCACCGAGCCGAGTGTTCCATCAGTCCAGGCCCAGGAAGGGAGAGTCTGAAGAGCTCCTTCTAGCTGAACCTCGACTGATGGAATATTGGGTGTCGAGTGTGTATCCCCATTGGGTTTCTTCTCCTGTTAATACTACCGGTGCATACTTGCGCGAGAGTGTAGTTAGTTGTCAATCGCCCCACTGTTCTGCTCTCTCTCCAAGAATTTAACAATTCCTCTACTGGAAAACATCTCCTTCCCTGAAGCTCACTCCGAAAACTACAATTCCCAAAAGATGCTGAACACCCGTTCTAGCAATTTTCGTTCTGCGAGCCGAGTGTTATCAGTGGCGCAGGAGCAGGATCTTCGGCGGAAAAAACCCCGATATGGCCGAAGCACCACTGATACAATTATTGGGTGTTGAGTTCGTCTGATTTGTGTATAGTTTGGCAAATCATACGTTTCCCTACACCCTAATAAATCGTCCGAACCTAAACGGGTAAAAAAAAAAAAAAAACCTCCAAAATACATGTTGGAACAAGTCTCATTATTTTACCCGGTCCAAACTACGGGATGTGATCAAAACTGAATTAGCGCGCCGAGGCTTAGCTTATTCAGGGATAAAAAGCTTATGTCGACCTCAATCCTCCACTTAGTTACCTCGACAACACAAACAGTCCCACAGAAGCGCCACAACAGCGCTTTAAAAAGAATTTTCACGAAAATTTACGGAACTGAGATTTCCATAAGCTTGTGACAGCATATCCTTGTAGTGCTATAACTCTACCCAAACGAAGTCGGAACTGGTAGGGTATTGAGTATCAAGTCTGGGTAGGGTCCTACGTTACTCTTAATTCTTTTTATTCCCATTCTCTTTTTCTAGCATTTTAGCGCCGGTTGCTTATTTTACCAGCGCACAAACGGACATAACTATTACAGACCACGCGGAGAAAAAGTGCCTCTCGACGTCTTCCCTCTATTTACTTTAAGCAGCAATGCTGTTCTCTATCAAACCACCACAATCTCTCTAGGTCCACCAAGGATATTCACTGAGCCGAGTGTTTCATCAGTTGTGGTAACGGCGGCGACAGAACGTCGCTGTTGAACCTCAACTAATAGAATATTGGGTGTCGCTGAATAACTCGTGGGCAACAACTCATCTGTTCTTTTCGGAAGACGAATTTTGCTCGGGATATCTTGAATATCCTTTGCCGGATGCATGAAAGAAGTAAACTAGGGCTAGGTTTCTTTGATGAGATATCTTTAGGGGAACCGGTGAGGATTTGATGTCCCAACGGAGGTATATGCAGCAATAGGAGGACCTCTGCCTGCTCATCACACTGCTGTATACCGATCAAAGGAAAGAATCGTCACGAACCCCAGTTCTTCTCCTAATACGGTGAACTTGTAACTGCATTTTTGACTCCTTGTTTCTTTCCTCTCTCAGTTCGAGCGGACGGTTCTCGCTTTGGTTGAAACAGCCAACGCCCCAGCAGGGTTGGGCGGATGTTGGGTGTAGTTCGGGTGTTATGGGAAGGATAACTGGGTTTAAGGTTCCACAGGTGTTCAGGTGCGAGTAATAGGGACTATATGATTTGATATCAGTAGTTCAGGCAGAGACATAATCATATTCGGTACTGCTAAGTAGGGACAAAGGGGTCGAGATATACGGTGCACCCACGTATGTTAAATGATATGCTTGAAACTAAATTACTTCATTCCTATGCACTTAGCTAGATTCACTTTTGTGGCCATTGTTTACAAACAGAGAGGATGTGTGGAACGATGCATTGATATTTCATTTATTCGCAAGGGCATTTTAATTCAGGCAGCTGGTTGAGCTCCAACACACCCAAGCATGCAATATCCGCAAGATCAATTTCACTGCTTGTGACCTGTTTGCCGAAGTTCAATCATGATGGGTAAGGAGACATAAAACCGCTCAAAATCTCACCCCGAACTGACAAGCTACTTGTACTTTAATCAAATTTACTCTTCATTTACACAATAAAACAGAAGACCTCTTATATCCATGATCCTCTCAATGGTTCAACTCATACTGGCTTTCCTGGAGACTCGGGTCTATTCCTTGATAACACGCGGCCCATTGTCACGCGTGATCGAGCTCGTTTCTTTCGAAAGCTTGTCAAGTTCCTTCACAAGTGTTCTGATCTTCGACGCAATCTTCCGAGATTCCTCGTCGTTCTCACGAGTCTGCGAGGTAGCACCAAGCTGGCTGACATCTCCGGGTCTGTCCGTGTCCCTAGCATGAGTGATCTTCCTCCTCTTACTATCCCTTTTTTGTCGCTTCCTGTCAACACGAACCCTTTTGTTGAGGTTCTTCGTAGTTTTGAATACCTTAGCCATGTTACGCCTTAACCTCTCAAGCCGGGCTTCGGCCTCCTGCACCCGTTGCATAATAAGCTCAAAAGCAGCCTCCTCTTCCTCCTCCGCCTGAGCGTCAGCAGTGGTATCGCTAAAGTAGAGCAATGGGCCTATTAGTGCATGATTAAACCCGCAAAGGAAGGAGTAACGGACGTGGCCATCGTGGTAAGCGCCTCGGCGGCATTGGAGACTGTGTCGTCTTCATCATCCTCGAAAAGGTAGCGTTCTTGGACTAGTTTGCGGAACAGAACACGGGCAATAGGCGAATAGCTCATTCTGAGGGTAGTGTTATGGGGGCGGACTGACTAAATGCTGAGCTGGCGTGTAAACTCACTGCCGGATGTAGTCGTGATAATGTAGGTGTGGTGGGGCTGGTGGTGACTGAGAGAGAGTAAGTAAGAAGGAGCATTAAGTGCGGCGTTTGGCGGTCGGAGCGTAGCGTGTGGCATCACCAAATCTTCTTAGCAACACATTTGTTTCGCCTTCGCCTTGGACCCCAGATCACGGCTAAAGGGCCCTAAGTACCGACACTCTACTAATAAAGATTCCGGACGTAAGCCTTGTGGCTCTATTAGTTCTTAGGGGGTTTCTTTGCTTAGGCTTGCGAGTAACGTAGAATCCTACCGCGATCGAACCGTTGGAGGAAGGGCGAGGTCCCTGATTTCCGACTATAGATGACATAAGCCCTTTTATGCGGGGTAGAGTTCCTCTTATCTATATGAAAGGGGGTAGATAACTAATGGAGGTTGATGCTTTGCACAGCCATTCTGTTTGTACGAGTACACATTGGTCGGTGTTAGCCTCGATATGTCTGTCTCTTTCCTGCACAGTGACCGAGCAACAGTATAGCAATTAAAACAGGTTTGTAGTGATTAAAACGAGTGATAAAGTGTGATTTAACCATCCACCGTGCTAGTGTAAGATAACGGTGAATCTAAATTACATATAATCGAGAGATTGATAGATATAATGATTTCAGACAAAAACATGGTGATCTACAAAGTTCGCCGCAGTCGGAAGGTTGAGTGCCTTTCCTCCCTAGACAAGGCTCCAGATGTTTCCCCGCTAGGTAGAGATTAGTGGTACATGCTACACGATGAGACTGCTGGCTATTCGTGACTCAACGTATGAAAACCGAAGTGGGATGATGCTCTGGAATGAGGAAGAGGCATAGGTGTGTCTCGTTGGTATTTACAAAGCGAGGGAGAGGTATCTGAGCAGTCGTTGAAGGGATATCAACATGCGAAGGGCCTAAATTCAAGAAGGCAATGTAGTCAAGTAGAGCTATCACAATTAGGTTCCTTTTTTTTTACACAATTTGCATCTCTTTGCACAACCTAAAGAACAGTTGATTAGATGTAATGAATGGTCCTTGGGGGTGTGAGATGAGCAAATACATGAGAGGTGCAGTGTTACAACATGTTGACAGGATCTCAAAGCTTTGGGCAGGAGCCTTTGTTGTGCTTGCTGCCTCCCAGATTGGTGGACCAAATACATGTATATGGGGATGGGACTACATCTACATGTTGTCTAGCCAACGAGAAGAGGTTACAGATATGTAAACAATCTACATATAAGGAAAAGCAGTGTAATGTCTTCCTTAGCTTAAGGGCACGAATTGGGATCACATTACCTGCTGCACTGCTTTAGTGTTACAGTACGTACATGTAACTATACGTTACAGGGGGTATGGGGTTTGCTGTTTGACAGAAGGAGGGGGCTTCTCTCTCAACTCCCGGCTTTCTATGAGCATGCCCTAGGTGCTAGGGGTTAGATGGGAGTAGGGAAGCCCGACCCATCAGGGCTGAATGAATCAAAGACCTAATACCTAATCACTGTTGGTTACGCCACACACACAGAGCACGTATAAATACAGACCGTACCTGCGCCTCTTCTTTCTTTACCCACTTAACCTAACAATCGACAACACAGCAAAATCGACAACATTACCAATATCACCAACATCAACAATCCCATCAACCAATCATCCCAACAATAATCGACAACATCAGTTCCACCCTTCGATTCATTCAAGTAAGATTTTCTTACTCAATCCTTTGAATTACCCTTTTTGCCCAATGCAAAATGCTGATTGTCATTCCGTAGCAAATCAAACAACATCATCCAATTCATTACAATGTCGTCCCCAAACAGACTACAAAACATGCTCTCCAGTAAGCTTAAGTACAGTCGTAAGCCCTCACTTGACGCGGCCAGCATCAATCAGCCCATCAAGGCAATCTCGTCCCCTCCCTCATCTAGTCCTGCGGAAATCCGAACTATTGAGGCGGTCAATGATGAGCTCAGAAACATTGCTGCTCAAACTACTGCGTTCAATTACCGAAACATTGTCAAAGCAGTTAAAAGTTTCCAATTCCAAATGGTATGTACTGCTCTTCCCTCATGTTATCTTTTGGTATTTTTTGGTATTTTTTTGTTTCGCTGGACAATCACTGATTTTCGTTCTGCACAGGTTCGACCAGAGGGGTCTCATCTGAAACATGTTGAAGCCATTCTAATAAAACATGTAGGCTAATATACTCAGCACCTTTCCAACTTAAACATTTCTAACTGATATCTCTGAATCTTAGGGTTATACAATGGGCGACCCTTTGGAAATCGATGGTGTTTTGACAATTCCGTGCAAACCATCTGTAAGATCTCAATCAATCTTATATGACTATAATCGTTTGCTAACAGTAAACCATAGTCTTCTGAGGCACGCAAACGATCTTCTAGAGGAAGTTCCTCTTCAAGGACTATCTTAAGAGCAATCACCCCATTCGCAGCCGGCGGCAACACAGTATCCGAACCCATGCAGCAGCCCACCGCTATCAACCAGCAGCAACCAAGGTCAATTAATCCTACTTTACTAAAATCATCGGTAATGGCACAATATGAACTCCCGAATCTCGACATCATTGTCCAGAACGTAAGCGGCAAGCCCGTTCCTTGTTCCCAGTCGGCCTTGGTTGAACAGGAGATCCTTGAACATTTCCGAACCTTGAACTTCATGAAGTTCAAAGCTGCCCTAACTGAGCTAACCAAAAACGAAAACTCAATTGTAAGTATTATACACTATTCCGCTATCAACCTAGCTAATATTTGTAGGTTAAGAATAGGTCTGCCAAAACACCAATCGAGGATATCTTCCTCAAGCATGTAAGATAACCCCATCCCAATTGTAGATCTTCGCTAATTTTTGTCTCCAGAAATTAATCTTCCGCTCTTGCAACAAGTCGGACAACACTCTTCATCTAATTGCTATACCTTCTGTAAGGCCACCAGTCATGCGTTATTTGCAACCTATCCTAATACTTGAACAGGCGACTCCTACTCGTCCTCTCATGTGCAAGCCATATGTGCCAGCACTAGTTGAGGCAACCCCTAAACCAAAGGTGCCGAAAAAGCCTTTCCTCAGAAGGACTTCACAGGCAGTTGAACTCCTCTCTACGTTGACACCATTGGATAATGCACGAGTCAATGAGCCTATCATCACCACTATCACCTCACCTGTTTCTTTCGAGTCGGTCATGAATAGTTCTCGATCGAATAGTAAAGAAAATACATCAACCCTTCGTCAAAATGAGAGGTTCGATTTGTCAAACACAGCTGACGCTCTTATGACCATTCCCGTTGCGACTACCGTTGTAGAGAACAGTGAAACATCTACTCTCGTCACCACTGTTGGTGAGGTTGAGCTCGCTTCAGTTGATGTTCCCGCTGAAGTGATCGAAACTTCTTCAATCGTCCCAGCTGAAGGCCTCCAACTGTCACCTCTCATCGCCGCTGCCGAAGAGCTTGAAGTCTCTGCCGTCGTCACCGTTGAAGTTGTCGACAATACGTCTATCACTGATGCAATTATTCCAGTTACCCCATCGGTTGAAACCTCCCTTATCCCTCCGTCTACCACTGATATTTCCTCAACCCCACCAACCCAGGTTGATGTTTTGCCTACCGCCTCGTCTCTTATCAAAGACGAAACATCCGTTGAAGAATGTGGCGTTGCTATCCCAGCAACCTTTTCCCCCATCAGGGATACTACCGTCAGGAAGCTCTTCGATGGACAAGGATTATCCTCCGATCCCGATACCGATTCTATCAACATTGCTCAGTCTAATGTCACTAGACTGTCCTCTTCTATTAATGGCCAGGTTTCTACGCCTAATACCGCATCCCCAACCACTCCATCAAGCAAAGGCTTCCACCTCTCATCTTCGTATGACAGCGGTTACTCCTCAGGAGAGGAGTCTTTCTCAAACAATTCGATAAATGTCTTTGATAACATTGCCTGTGCGTCAGATCTTGCTCATGCTATGAGCGCAGCTGAGAAAGCTATCGAGAAATTCTCTGCTGGGGTTGCATCAGCTTTGGAGTCTGCCATTACGAGGATTGAAAAGAAAAAGACTCAAAACAATGCACTTTCCCAGAAGGTTGCTCATGGATCTGCCGCAAACATTTCCTTTGGTTTCAGTAAGAAGGTTTCTATTGAAAACGCTACGCTTCTCATCAATTTAAACATGGAGCTCGCTGAGGGCTCTTCCACAATCCAGCCTTCGATCCCAGCTCAATCATCAAGGATTCCAACAGTGTCCAGAAACAACAATCTGTCTATTACCACACTTATTCCTCCCTCAACTTCATCAATCCACCAGCCAAATCGTCATGTTCAGATATTAAACACCCCCTCAAACACTGCTGCAACTGTTTCCTCTTCCACCACCGTTCGTCGCACTGCAATCCCCCAGCGCGCCTCTTCTCGGGGGAGCTCCACCTCCCACGTTGTCACCGCTGCCGTTCGCCCTCCCGCGAATATTAGGTGCAACACCCGAGCTCCTAGGGCTCCCGTTCAATCGGTCAGGCCAATTTTCAGCAGAAATGCCTGGAACTAAAGATTCATCAGTTCCAAATTTTGGGGACAATCTTGGTTAAGGCGTTCGCGGTTACGGTTTGTGTCATGTCCGATTATTATTACTCTTTGGGTATTGTTTGGAGGATTATGTATATCATTTTGTTAGTTTTCATTTGGGATCGTCAGTATTATTTGTTGGTTTTTCTCTTGGGCAATCTTTTGGTGATGTTTTCAAGTTTTTTGTCGACAGTTGTACACCTTTTGGATCGCGATCCTGGAGTTAGTCTCATAAACACTATCTCATAAATATTAGTCGAATACATTTTTTCACTGATAACTAAATACTTCAGCTTGGTAACTACCATTGTGATTTCTTCTATTTGCTGCATGCTACTCGTTTCTGGTTCCACATGATGTCATGCGGGTAAATGATAACACTCAACCCCTGCGGTGAGTATGTCACTGGCATCCGTAAGCACCAGTTTACTCTCCATCTATTCATTTTATGAGCACCAATATTACTATAATTCTTATTCTTCTATATATAGCTCGTGTCCTGAATTCTTGTTCAAGTGTGCTTCTAATGCTACACTCAGCAAAATATGTCTTCTTATTGTCAAGGTCAGGAAAGTATGTTTTAAGTACCATGAGACATTGAATATTACTCAAGAGCCCTAGGAATTGCTCGTAGGTTGCGTATATGTCTCCCAAATCTGTTTCTTCTACTACGAAACGACGAGACCAGCAAAGAGCAGGGGGGAGATCCTTACCATTAGAAAAATTAAGTAGAGCATGATGGTTACGATACGCTGGGGTTGGTATTGCTTGAACTTACAACCACAAAAGTCTACTGAATATACACGTTTTCTTCCCTGCGTAGGACGTCCGAATCCGGGGTCGATAGCGCTACTCATACGCGTGACAAACAGAAAGGTTAAATTTGTTTCAACGAGGGTCCTGATCGTCGTATGCCAGAGTTAAAGGAAGGAATGGCAAATTCTGTTGATCGCAGGTGTGCACCTTCGGAAGGAGGAGGTTTTATATTGAAACATCAATATCTCTTTAAAAAAGATATATGCAGTTTCTCATATAGCAGAAAGGGTTATCTCAGTACCGGTCTATCTCTGGCTCAACTCACACGAGATAAGCTAATGAGTATTTAATCGCCCATCACGTCTTTTCAATGCTCTCTGACCTGAGGCTTAAAGAAGATGCTTTTGAAGTTGAACATAGGAGCCCCGAGGTCAAGAGCACAAGGCTGACTTCTCTTTTCAAACCTATCGGTCATAACCGTCTCGAAACCGCTCTTTTATCAGTCAATACCGATAGGGTGTAGCACGACCCGCCGGTAATCTATCCTTTCATTTCTGAACCCTTGTACGCATTAGGAGTTCTGCCTCTCGCGCCTGATAGACATCACCGACTTACGCCCGTAGGAAGAAAGGTTTGATTCATAAAGTCTGGACACAATTGTGTCGTAAGGTCAACACTCGATTAAAACTATTCCCTTCTACCAACTATTGCCCTATCTGAAATTTGACTTGTCTTGTATAGAATAGATAAACCCTCCGGCGCTCACCTAGGGCATCATGTGATCACTAAACTCACATATGTCGGCTCCGGTCCTATGGAGGCATAACCCCAACGCGAAACAGATGCTGATATATGTGAGCCTCGCCCACATGTTCTAGTCTAAGCGCTTGTACTCGCGTCATAAATGTAGCATGGCCCTCCGATGCCCCGTCCCACTAAGATCTCCAAAGGTAAAGTCGGACGCCTCGGATATTCCGTATTCACCTAAACGACTACTCGGTGAGGGGATGAGAACCATGGTCGATGGTATCAGCCCTTCACCCTGTGTGTCCTTTCCATGCTGTCCTAGAATTAGCGGTGCCTTTCTCATTGGAGAGAGCATTTCTTTTTCCGGTCCAAGGGTACCACATCTAGACTACTTCGACAAACCGCCATATGAGAATAGGTTCAGGTACGGGGAATAGCCGGCAGTGGAGACTCCTCTCCCTGAACCTAGAAAAACATCGCGTATGTTAAAGTATCTAACATGTAAAGTCCTACAATATTTGCTAGAGAAGTCAATGTCACGTAATTGAAAGTAAAAATGTGACTCAGTCATAAGCTTCCTACGGAGGAGGGGCTTGAATGAAAAGATTGAGACTGAAAAATGTCGGATTAGCGAAGACCTTTGTGGAAGAGGAGTAATTATAGAGAAGGAGAAGGTTGCGTTGTAAGATGTTTATAAAGGGAGAGAGAAGAAGGGCTTGGAAAGGCTTGGTGGGGTAAAAAAGGTCTAGGTAAGACGAGTGTCTTGGCGCTTCACCACTCACCTTACCTTATCCTACTGGAGCATCAATAATTTGATCGGAAAAGGTCTAAAATAACACAGTTTTCGGTATACGTGCCGAAATAGCACATGATGCAAAAAGACACAGTTCGCGGTCACTACAAGTAAAAAAAGAGAAGAAAAAAAGAACAAAGCGTTCTATAAAACTACAAAAGGTACAAAATTACAAAAGGTACTGCAGCGACTTATTAAGACATTTGCGACTGCTACCCCCACCCCTGGTTTGAACCCAGGACCTTATGTGTGATTGGTTGTATCCTGGGTACGCTCGGTGTTGACGAGCAGTCTATCCACTAGACCACCCGCCTATAGTGGATGCTGTGCCCGAAGTGATACTTGAGCTAGCTTGGCAGTGTGCCAAGATGAAGATCGAACTTGAACCCCGACCCTTCGATACTTTTGCTACATTGTATCATTGCTCAGCCAATACATATACTAATTGATGTATTCGTTTTGGATTATACCGAACTGTGTTATCTTGCATTCATGTGTTATTTCGGCACGTATACCGAAAACTGTGTCATTTTAGACCTTTTCCGTAATTTGTTTTACCACATGATCTCGATGGATCTCCCTGGACTTTTGATCGCTTTTGGTTGGGCAATCTTTATGGGTCTGAGTAACTCTATCACGGGCGCTCTAAGGTTTAAAGAAGATGAAACATCTCAAATACACCCGGGGAACCATCATTATTTACCAATTCCAACCAGGTCTACGCACCAGTCCCATAGAGGAACATCGAAATCATTTCCAATAAAACCTATGCGGGGGAATGCTCCTTATGAACAACAAAGTAGCCCCGCCATACATCGCAGTTAAGGGTTCACATCGAGAATAAACAACCTCCCTCACACCAGCTGCGTGTGACATCTCGCCGAAGAAACCGAGAAGTCCATGCACTTAGGCGTTACACCCGTACAAATTATATAGCTTCGCGGTGATAGCCCGGGATCATTTTCAGACACCTCCGACTCCAAAGAGAACCTATTACCAATCCTATACAAACCCGTTAAAATAATGATACACGATCTCCATCATTTACTTCGTTATTGTTGGCGCTTTCTCTGGGGAATGGAAGTGGAAATCTGTTTGACATAAGAACCGATTCGTTTTAAGAAGAGTTATGTTTTTCATCCTTCTCAAACTCTCTTTTCCACCACAAATAGACTCTCATGCTGACCTTCAAACCTACACGTATTAGAATCATCTCGATATTCAACAAATCGTGAGCGGTAGATGACCTGCGGGTAATGCCTCGAGAAATAGCAGTAAGCCATTTACGCCACCGCCATTATAAGTAAACAGTCTTTGCAAAAGAAAGGGTCATTCTCTAGTAGCTAGATGGGCTTGGTATGATCGGAAAAGCGCAGTCAATAGCCGCGCCCTCCGGGCTGGACTTTCCATGTCATTACAGCGGCCTCTGCGTGCAGCGTTAAAAATACCGTACCTACTACCTCCGACTAGTAGACGTTGATCTTTTTTTGGCGACCTTTTTTTCTGTTGGCTTAAAAATGTGTGTTACTCCAACTTAAGGAGAAAATGGCTAGAAAGGTTCGGAAAGGGCGAAGATAGTTCTAGGCTCAAGCTTTACAGCCTGAAGTGGGACGGAAGAACCTTCGGGTGAGTTTTCGCTCCACCTTGAGCTAAGCCATTGGTCGCTGGACAAGGTGTTAGGTTAAGCTTGAAATTTTGTCTCTATATCAGAGTGGGTATACTATTCCCTGTGCATTACCTTCTTCGTCCTTGATTTGCTCTGCTTGTACCGACAGAAAATCAAGCAATTCTCCCGGGTATGGTAAATGAGGGGTCCACGATGTTGAATCAACCTGAAATTGTTGAGCTTATAGTGTTACTCTAAATACTTCTCTGTATAGGATCACCGAAGACGGCAAGTGGAGAAAGGAAGGAGTTGGCTTTTACATCTAGACCTAATATACCTCGGTCATTGAGCCACTGGTCTTCTCGTTTTTAGTTTGGCAGCGCTCATAGAGTAATTCAACATATCAAAACATACTATCTCTACGTCCCATGTTGTGTACCTCTAGGTCATTTGCCTAGTGCGTCATGAAGTAACGCACCCTCTATACAAGGACAATAACATGATGCGCATACCCCTTGCACGGCAACCCGTCATGGAAGATCACTCGTTCACATATCATCACTCGTTCACCTAATATCACTCGATTGAGTCATATCTTATCACTCGCGCCATTCAGGCCAAACAAATCGACACCCCCCTTCCCTCGAAACATCGATCTTGAAACACGCTTTGTGATTTCTGCTCTATCATCGAGTCGGCTTATGGTATCTTGGAGAGCTAGCTGTGATCTGTTGGTATATGTGATATACGGCCGGTCTTCAGTGGGCGATCAGTGACAAAGAAATGCATGTGGCCTCATGGAGGAACTCCATCATATCGTTCCTTCCTTTGTCTTCAGCTCTAGTCTTAAATCAATGTAAATAAGCGTCCTGAATTACTTCAAACTTCATACCTTAATGTCTCAGAGACCAGCAGTACTCCACACAGCTGACAGAGAATCTCCGCTCCAATGCGCCTACCCGGAAGTGTTGCCTTCTCATTCTGTACCCATTTCAGGCCTCCCGATAATCGCAAGACAGTGCACCGACGCGTCACGGCGTGTGCAGTGTTGATATAGGGTCGGCGGAAGCTCCAATACGGCGATTGAAGCTCGCGAGAAAGGGTGGAGAGAAGTGGAGCGTGAGACGATATTCAGTAGCGGATTGAACGACCTGCTAATATGGATGGCTGTAACCGCCGAATGGAGGCTACTATATGAGTAGAGCGGTAGCCACAGGAGTGAAGGAGGAATCGGTAAACAGAGCGGAGACGTGGGGAGGGGAAGTAAGCTCGCAATCTGCAAAGAGTTCACTTTTGGCGATTTTTTGTAAGTTCTTCATTCTTCAAAAGCTCCCAGGCGTGGGTAACAGGCATAATCCTAGATAAGCACAGGTTGGGTTTATGTATTCGGAGTGAGCGTATTATCCTAGCTAAGACGTGTCAGCGGTTGTTATGGGTTCATTTGCAGCAGAGAAATTGCAGGAGAGGCAATAGGAAGGATTCTCACCCACCTCTGCTGTGTGCATGTCAAAAACGACATTATAGTACATAATCGAAAGAAATAAAGAAATAGATTGAAGGAGAAGATAAGGAGACATCAATTTGATACAGACTAAAGAAATCTAATACTTTACTATCTGTATCTAACCAAAGAACTCCCTCCTTTATGCAATCCCGCCCTCTGCATTTTTACGCTCCTCGTTATCCATTTCCATCTCCTCATCAACCCAATCCCCATCATGACTGGTCGGTCCAGTCATCTCAAGCGTCCCCATCTCCAACCCACATTCACTGTTATCCTCCTCCATTTCCAAGCTACTCACACTCGCCGCAAACTTCGCCGCCTCATCTGCCGCACGCCTAAGTATGACTTTTTGCAAGTCGTGTGTAATAACGGAGACCCCCGGGCGCACCGAGTATTCCTGAGCCATAACTGGATCCTCCCACACAGCCTTCTGCACATTCCAAATCAAATCCTTCAACCCTCTTATCTGCTCCGTCACCTTGACCACCGTTCCCGTCATATCATCAATCTCCGGGTCATTGTTAGGCAGCATCTTGAGACCATGATTGATACCCTCCCAAATACGCTCGCAGGTGATGTTCGGTACGGTTTTCAGGGCGCAGATTGTGAGCTCGCGGTCAATTTGAAGTGCCTCGATACGTTCACGGGCTTGGTTAATGAGGGCCAATATGTAGTCGACTGGTGGCTGAGGCTCGGTGTTGGGGTTGAGGGACCAGGAAATAACTCTGTGATTGTCATTAGAGTCTTGACAGGATGAAGAGAGGGTTGAGGGCGGACCTGGAAAAGTAGGGGTTTGTATAGAGCGTATTGCGCCTCAGAAGAAAGAGCATTCTAGTTATTTCTGCAAAGTTGGAGCGATCGGGGGCTGTGTTGGCGATCGCCTGAGGGGCATGCATAGAGGGGACCATGAGGGAAGACATGGCACTTTGTGGGCGTTTTCTCTTTTTTGGTTGCTTCTGGGGAGAGTTAGGTCGAGGGTTATTGCCGGATAGCGTTATAGCCAAGGTGCCAAAGGTTGGGTGTCCAGTGCTTTGATTGTTTCAGAGCAGCCTCACATAACCCCCGAAGGTGACCCACCAACAATTGCCAAAACACAAAAGGAAGCTTACCTTTCCGGAGAACTTCAACTATTCATCCACCTGATATCCGCCAATACACTCTCTTCAACTACCTCCTTCTCACGCGTTCGGGTAGGAGTAGACTGGGGAAGGTCCCCACAGAGCCTTAGGTTGCATGTCCGTCCCGATCTTTTATGCTATTATGGACTACGATACTTCATCCAAGGGCTCCTTTGTTAACAAAACAAAAAAAGGGAAATTCCACGGATACTTCTAGAAAACCTACCTCCCGGGTGAGATGAAATACCGCAATGCTTTTCAAACACCCGGATAAGTGGATGAGAGTGCCAAGATGGTTCTTTTCACCTCCCGAATGTACTCAGGACTGAGATATTTATTTACTGTCTGAACTGACTGCCAATCATTTTCTATTCTATCCAGTGCTGTCAGCTTAATGAGATGATCATTTGATAACAGAAGACATACCTGACACCCGATCCAGCAGGATCTCTCAGTAGATGCAAAGATGCGGAACAATCCCGAATCACAGTAGATAGTGGGATTTTAAACATGTTATAGGCGTGTTAGAAGAAATATCTGAAAGATACCCCTTAGAGTGATAAGGTATAAGGTTTAGGCTGGGTGCCTCTAGCCTCATATAGAAATCTAGACTAATATGGTTTATTCAACTTTCTGCTAATCGCATTTACGGGACACTACTTATAGCAGCCTGTGTGTACCTTATGTAAATCCTTCTGTGTGTGACTCCGCTGGGTTTGAGACTCCGTGAGGGGATTGTGAGCAATGTTGCCAACCAAGGGTAAGATGAAAAATATAACGATATTGAAATGAAAACGAAGATTGCGGATATTTGGTGTAGGTTGGAGGCATAACGCAAATGTTCCTTCAGTCCTATGGGGTGTCATGTTGCTTTATGCTCAGATAAAAAGTACATGTATGTTTGACTTACGCTTGGGCATTCCATCTGCATTGTATATCCTAGTACGAAAGAATTGAAGCACCAATATTCTCTATCAAAATGGGCAGTGAGAATCTACCTACACGGGAGTAGACACGTGGCCCTAGAACGACAGCCAAACAGATATCGGAGATGAGGCAACTGCTTATTCTTTATTTGATTGATACACTGAGCATATAGAGAATGATAGACATCTTCATTACAAAAGACATTTCGGATAATATAGTGCCTGTTAAACCCCACTAGTTGGGCCTCATCATTCCTCCCAACAGTACATAAGATGAGCGCATGAACAAAGCCTTCGATTGATATTATGAAAATTCCCCATGTAAAAAATAGCCGATAAAGCTTATTAGCTAGGCCCACTTCAACTCCCTTCCAAATCCTCCTGGAGGCTTTTTAGCACCAGCGGGCTGATCCTTCTGTTTGTTACTCTGCGATGTGGTTGGCCTGAACAATGCCGTATCCTTACGAGTTGGATCAACCGGAGCACGAGCGCGGGTCTCCTTTGTAACAAGATTGGTCGCCGCCGGCAAAGCAGGGAAGCTGCGGTAAGGAGTAAGACCAGGTCCAACGGCGGCGCGGCTAAGTGGTCTTCCTACAGGCTCATTATTCCTTGAGCGCATATCGGCCACGCTTGAAATAAGGCGTAAGGGGTGCCGAGAAGTTGAAACATCTTCCTCTGCGAGGTTTCTATCCATGGCGGAGACTTCGATACCGGGAATTACTCCTGTGCTAGAGAGATTTTCATCCCGGTTGGTACGTCCAGCACGGGAGAGCCTACCGCTGGGAGTATTAGAAATTTGAGACCTCGAAACCCTAGATCCAGTGCAATTGAG
The DNA here is from genome assembly GCF_003444635.1 of Morchella importuna. Classification (NCBI taxonomy): domain Eukaryota; kingdom Fungi; phylum Ascomycota; class Pezizomycetes; order Pezizales; family Morchellaceae; genus Morchella; species Morchella importuna. The sequence continues at coordinate 333,939 of NW_025763399.1, read as the reverse complement.
CCCAGAACGATGCTTCTCAGTATACTGACGAATATGATCATTCGCGATGTCGAAGGTTTCTGGACGAGCAACTTGACTATTGTCGGTGGTGCCGCTATCTGTGGTCCCGGGTGCACGAGCCTGTTCCATTAACTGTGCCCGATCCTCGGCATTATCCTTATCGATTTTCTGCAACAGATTTTCTCCAAATTTCAAGGTTCTATTCAATGCTTGGGCCTGTTGAATGTCAATTTCCGCCTCGCTTCCTTCACGCAGGCTCAAAGGCCCTAGTCTCTGCTGAATGCCCAAATTCTTCTCGGTGAGTTGATTGTCGATTTGCATTTGTCTCTCTGGGGAAGGCTCTCCACGCATGTTGAACTGGGTGCCACGAGTCAGGACGAAGGCGTTCTTGTGTGGCGAGACGCGGCCGGGAGATTCGGAGACAGGTGAAGGCTGCACCGCACGTATACTAGGACGTGACGGCGAAAGAGCTGCGGTGCTTGCGGAAGGACGAAGAGGACGACGTTGAGATGGGTAGAGAGGGGTTGAGACCTCGTTCTCACGAGCTTTGGCACGAAGGTTTGACATTGTAATGGCGTTACGGAGACGAGGGCCAAATGACCTCTGCTGAGGGACCGACCTTGCTTGAAGAAGGCGAGTGGAAGGCGCGACTAGCGCTTGAGGCTTCTCACTGCCCGTAGCAAGCTGCTGATGAGAGGACGATGGGATCGTGTTGGGGACTAGAGAAGGCTCCTGATGAAAGATGAATGATCAGTGCATGCAACTGGAAGGAATAAACATGCGGGACGGCAGCAGGAAAACAAACCTTCTTCAAAAGTGTGAGCAAAATCTTGTTTTCCTTTTCGTTGAGTTTAAACCCTGTAATTTCGAACCCCTGAAGGAACGTTAGCTTCATTTGGTTGAAAGAGATAGCACGCCCCTCACCTTTTTCCTGACTACGGTCTTAAGTCTTTCCGCATTTGATATTTCATCAGTGGGAGTCTCCTTTTTCTTTTCATCAGCAACAGAAAGCGATATGGGGTCCACTGATACTCACCACCAGACCGTATCTTTGATGGAGCATGGTGATCATATGCCGCAGTTCCTGCATGCTCAGCGGTTCAACAAATCTCGAGACCTCTGGGATCACCAGCATCATTGATCTGTGTTCTTGATCATCCAGAATACCGTGATTCATGCCATCAATCTCAATTTCTGGGCACCCTCTCTCGGTGCCATTTTCCGGTAGAGAATCCAGCGACGGCATACGAGCGACCCGTTTTCTCAAAGACTCGACACTTCTACAGCCTTTCACAACAGTTGGCCCGAAGAGACTCGCTCTTTGCTCAACAGCAGCGCGCTGCGGGACATTGATGGCGTGAGGCTTATTGTTGCCAGATCCAGGCTGGGGGGTAGAGGTCGGAGCAGACTGTGTCGCTCCATGAAGAGCCTGTTGGCCTGCGACGCTATCCGGGGAGATAAATCCAGTGGTATCACTGTTGTCATCCTTACGTTCCTCAGATTCTGGGGATGATGGCATATTGATGAACTCGAGAAGCGAGGCTGCCCCTCCCCCCAGTGTCGGTGACACTGGGTGCTGCGATTTCAAATTGGGGTGGGGCATTGAATAGATGGATAAGCTGATCGAGCTGTCGTTTGAGCTCTGTTGTTTGGACGATGTATGGTCGAAGAGTGAGCAACGTACGATGGTCGGATAGAAAGGTCGGTCTCACACGTGTTGGTAGCGGAGTGAGGAACAACACTCTGTCAAGGTTGACATTAAATGTTCGGGAAGTGGGAAGTGATACGAGGGTACTGACTGATCCACGAGGGTAGTCACAGACGCCGAGAGGCTATAGCGGATACAGAATTTATCCTTCAATCCTCCCCAGCATTAGAGATTGGATTGCTGTACAGAACCTCAGAGTGTTAATATATTATAATATTATTAGCTTCCGCGGTAGATGAATCATATCCCATCACTCGTACATGGCTTGTCTATATCTTTTATCCGCACCAATAATGAGACTCAAGGACAAAGCTCTTTAAGTAGTAGGCGTAAGTGGTGTAGTCCACAACACGTAGTCATTAACACTCGATGCCTTGTAAGGACTCAAGGTGTAGGGTTAGAGCGGCGAGCGTCCTCGAGGTAAACGCTCGTACTCACTTCCGGACGGTAAAGGCTTAGACAATCGAGGTATTAGTCGTATAGGTGAATATATTGATTCAATAACCCTGATAATCCTGCGCCTCTGTGGTCTAGTGCGGGGCTATTGGTTCCATTGGTTTGATGCCCTCATTAGGATTATTCGAAGGTTGGACTACTTGTGCCTACTAGTATTACAGTAAAATGTCATTTTGCAAGACCCTAATACAGTAGTTGTCTGCCTCGTAGGTCGAGGATCCGGAGGTATTACCTCTCTTTGTACCAGAAAGGAGACCTATAACGGGGTTAGTAGTAAGACCTCGTTCTCTGTGATATACCCACCTAGTCTCGTTCACCGACTATTTTGTTGTCAACCAGACTAATACCCACACAGTAAAATACAGAGATAATAATTATTTAGGTTTTGACCATGCAGATCCTTTTTGTTGACTTCGGGGGATGGTTTCGTACATCAATAAAAGCTTTTCTTCAGTAACGTTTTTTAAGAATTCACGTGAGGAAGATATCAAAGATCAAATCATTCTCACACAGAGTTTTACCTAGTATCATATAGTTTTACCTAATGTCATATACAAGGATTTTCAATACATACATGATTGCATCCTGTACAAAGATTACATGATGATGCTATGTGTGTATAGTATAAGAACTTTTGTAACTGATATGTCAAGATAGCATGCTGTATTTATTATGTATATCGAACATTTAGGTTCCAAATAGCTCAACAACCAATAGATTACATGTAAAAAAACTGACCAACTGAAAAGAAAAGACAATGCGGAGTGATTTGTCTTCGCTCTCATAGCTTCACAGCCCCTCAGGTGAATGGAGCAAAATAAGCCCCCTTGCTTCACTGCCAAAGTACGGACTAGGGATGGCGTGTTCTGCCGCCCACACCCGCCGCAATAAGTACACGTATACCACATTCTAGATTCCTTTCTGCTTTTAATCCTAAGTCTATGTATGGAAGTAGTCCGAATAACCTGTTTTCATCATCCCAATACACAGTTTTCGAATAATCAATTCTAACCATGACATTGGATTGTGCCGCTCCATCACCGGATCTTGAGAAAGATGTTCTCAAAGAACAGACCATCTTAAATCATCTTCCATCCCTGAGGGACAAAAAACTCGAGAATGACACTATTGGTCATATCACTCCAACTCGCGAGAAAGCTCAGGGAGACCACCAGCATCTCCATCCAACTGTCAGGGACACCTATGAGGTGAAAGCTGGAATTCTTGTCGATGGAGAAGTTCTTTATACCAACAGGGACCTGGGTTTCATCGTTGAGATCGAACGGACCTTGACAAGAATGGGTGAGTATCTGGGGATGCCAGTCTTGAAAGAAGTACTAGAGTTAGAGGTGATCTCCTCTCAACACAAAGTAAGTAAGAATGCGGCAAGATATCTATTCACAACCTTCTGACAATGTTGTAGTTCTTAGAGTTCTATGAATTGTTAAATGAATTCTCATCCATCTGCGACATTCTCCACAAAAATGTAGTCAACTGTAAAACTTCAAATACCTGGAAGTTTATTAACTCATTACTATAGTGGTTCCATCTCAAACGGACTAATGTCCGTTGCGGCTGTGTCATTCTCTCTGTCTTTGCTGTGCATATGGTCAGTTTTCCCGCCTTCGAACGCTGTAATTCTTTAGCTTACATACCTATACTCCAGCGCCACCCACCGGAGGTACGACAGAGAAATGCTGTTCAAAGGGTACCGGGTGGGCGGGTTGATGATGATCAAAAAAGTGTGTTGAAATTGCACCCCTTGGTATTATAGCCCGCATTCAGTTAACACAATTGCTAAAATTGAACAATATCCAGATGATGAACTAAGCGTCCCCGCAACACTCCCTCCTGGCGATCATAAATCCACTTCTTGTCTAGGAGAGACTCAGAGCCTTGAAACCAGCTACTCATCTCTGAAGCCTATCTCTCCCGGATTCTCACAGCACCGCCAGACACGATCACCCCAGGCCAGCAATTCTCATAGAGAGTTTGTAGTGCCTTCTCCAATTGAACCCATCAAGGTCTCTATGTATAAACCCGCTATAGATCCAAAGGGTACTATTGCGTCACATAGCCCCAGGGAGCAGGGGGCAAGTAATAACGCTTCCCCTCTTGTCAACGGCATACTCCGTACGCCTGAAAGATACACCCCTACCAAATCGGTGAGATTCACCTCTTCCAAGAATACTCAACCTGCTCAGAACACCCAACGCACTCTCCCTTTGGGTACTCGTAAACTCGAACATCCGGGGTTTGAGGCCATCACCTTCCGCATCGTCAAGCGGAAGCACTCTGATGTTGCTAGAGACCCTTCTAGGCCGTTTTGTGAGATAAGCACGGAGTTGAACAGAGAAAATGATATGCGTGCTCGTATCTATCACGCAGGAAATGATAAACCTCGTGCATCCAGGAGAAAAACACCACGAAATTCTGCCTACCGTTGTCCACCGCCGCCACCCAACACTCCTACAGGATTAAGTTCCCAAGTGAACATCGAAACCCTGGCAATGGAGCTTCATAGAGCGCTTATGAAGATAAATACACCATCTCCTTATTCTCACCGCTCTCCTGCACCGCCTAATAACACCCCTCCGAACCCCAAGCTTTCTACCGAATCACCCTTCGCATCAATCGATGACAGTTCACCTATTCAACCTGTATTCATGTACTCCGTCACTCCTCCACCGACCGGAAGGATGATTGTTTCCAGCCAAGAAGCTTCTCAGCCAGGCCTGGAATCTTCGCTCCGCTTCGAATAGCGTTTTCAGCCTTTTGTCCAAACGTTACATATTTGTGGTGCATAGTTGTATTCCATTGAGGTTACTTGCCATACACTTCAGATAGGTGGGTTGAGTGTTTGAAAGTGGTGGGTCAATGTGGTAACAGTATTTTTTAGTTCAAGGTTCGGTATCATTGATAGGCGTGAGCATTTAACTTCTTTCATCAAGTGAGAACGTCGGATTCTCTACCAATAAAGATATCAAATGGTCCAGGGGGGAGGGGGGAGGAGGGGACAGCATTATATTATACCTATATTTTTAGTCTTCGAGCTTTTCAACACCTATACGCAAATTGAAAGAGAGATCGAGGATGGCTTAAGCAAACTTTCGCGTTGTGCTACTAGGGTTACCTGGCGAATTGAGTTTTCAATAACTTGGGGATGGACGAATTTGCCCCTGATATACCATTGTCCTGGGGTTACATAGGTAACGGGAAGATATATCTCTCTAACCAACAGCTAATTAACTAGTGCCCACGATCTGCGGCTGGAGGGGGCGAAGATTACATAGAGAAATATGCTCTAGGCGAAAAGTAAGAGTTCGTTCAACAATATGGCTTGGCAAATATGCGTGTAGTGTTTGCGACGAGGACGGAAGATATACAATGTTTCCATTTACTTGGTAGTTCTGGAAAGCTCTCTTGTAACGTACCTTGACTGCTCTTCAGCTAAGGATACCTCTACTTATATGAGAACACATAAGGTCCCGCTATCAGAATCATTATCTCTCATTAGAAACTTGTATGCGAACTGAGTGCTTTACCGCCAGAACGAGGGAGGAAATTAAAATATGGCTTAAATAAGGCTACTATCCCGAGACAAGAGGGCGGCCAGCGGGACTTATTCTTGAAGTTAAAATTCTCTAAACACTATGCGCATAGATGCCACACGTACATGTACACACTTCTATCCACTTATTAAAAGACAAAGTTATAACCATCAAGAAAGGGCAGTTATAAAACAGCCAGATTCTTCACATCTTCTTCGAATCAAGGTGAAACCTTCCAAAGAACCAAAGTAAGGGTTATATTTCCTTAGGTAATGATATTTGGGTCAGCCATGCGTTTTTCAACTTCCAAGAACTTTTCCTCGGCCGCTATCATCTTCTTTCGTGAGCCTTGCGAGAGATTCTTTTTGTTCTTCATCGTTCGGACGGATTTTCCAAGAAGGAATCTTTTGTTCTCCAATATGCCAGCCGGGTCCTCCACATCGGCATCAAACATTTTGAACTTTAACATTCCAATCTCAACGGTAACTCCATTGATAATTTGGGTGGCCTTGTCCGAGAAGAATTTGACATCATTGGGTTCGTACTCTGACTCCGTACAATGCCTGACTCTTCCCCACGCGGGGGTATGGATGAAAAGGTATTCATGGCTAAGGATGTAATGTTCTCGTAAAAAGCCGTCACGCCGGAAATACTTTGCAAACATCCGTGATGCTTTTCTCCTCTATTCATATTTAAATTAGTACGGGTTTATATACTGAGGAAAAGAGGGTGTATGACTACCGAATGTAATAGTCCAATCCAACATTCAGCGCCATGCAAGGCAACATACCGGATAGACCAGCGCTGTAGACATGTGAGCGATGAAAATACCGATAAGGTCATCACCTACCTCTTGCTCCAAGTAACGCTTAATATCCATCCAAATCTTCCCACAGCCGAAGTGACCCTGTGTCTAAATGTGCTATCTATTAGAATCTTTCAATATCTTTAAAATGGGGGTAACGTACCAACCGCTCAAATCTCCCATTCCCTTGGGACATGCAATAACAGAAGATATGTGTCCCATTCTGCTGTGCGATGAAACGAAAGCAGTCCAAAAGTCTGTCGTTACATTTCGGAGCTAAGTGATATGTAGGGTCTTCGATATCATAAAAGAAAAAATCCAACTTCAATGGAACATCTGTTGAGATAAACATTCTCGGTATCCCTACCAAGCTTTCACCTGGTATAAGATTATCTAAATTTATCTCCTCGACTTCCTCTGTGATAGCGTTGTCATTCATTGGTATCTCCAGGAAATTTGCTTCGTTACCCTCATATTGACTGCTTGCGTCGATCTCACTGTCTTGATGTCCGGCTGGGTTCGTTTTATTAACGACACTGTTCTCCCCCATTGAAGCCACTGTTAAAAAGACGTATTGTCTTCCCACCAGCGAGACGTTTCTCTCAGAAGACGTATTCCTGCCAACAAGAGAATTCCAGCATGCTGTTACCAGTTAGGTAATTTGTCGAAAAGACGTTATAGTAGGGGTTCGGACCTTTGCGTTTTAGCAATTTATTGTCTTGCAGAACGGCTATTTTAGCGAGCGGGATACTACTGCTGACATATATTGGGATATTGTGAATGTGATGTTTTAGAGGTTCGTTGTTTGGCATATCTAGTTGATGTCAACATTTCTCACTGCCGACATATCTTAATATGTGAGTGTGTAGTACCCTCTATTACCCCATCTGGACGGGCGACCAAAGATTGGGATCTATCCACTGTGGTGGTGCTCTGTACCATAGGTTGATTAATCCTGGGCGGGGTATTTGCGTCCCAAAACTCTACCATACGTTTGCGTTAGAAGATAGGAGCGTGTGGCGGGCCTGAATAAATACCTTGTGCTGTGATAGGAACGGACATCCTGCTCCAACTGATTTATAGTTGCGATATATTGTTATAGTGACGATACTCGGGGGCCGGGAGTTGAAAGTACAGGTCTCCTTGCAGGGTGTGCTTATATAACTTAGTTTGAAGTTCTTAGATTTAGTATTGATGTTGGAGAGGGACTAGGCATGACGTACGTTGCTCCAGCAACCCCCACCGAAAGTGCCTAGATTCTAGTTAGGTAATTCTGAATTGTTTAGGAGGGAAGAAACGAACCGTGATTTTCCGCCGATAGTTTAATTACTCGTAATCCGTAAGCACGATTGCCGGTGAGAGCTGGGCACCCCCGATTTACAGCTCATCAGAATCCTCAGAAGAAGCATTGCTCATAAAACTGGGAAGCGTTGAGCATGAATTGCTCAATATGATAGCCTGTCTGTGGTATTAACTCTGCAGAGTATGATGACAGGATAAGAGGCATCGATTTTAACTGGATAATATAGGTACATGTAGACATCGACACTGGTGGGAAGGCCTTTGACGTTTGGGTAGGTAAAAGCATATGTACAAATAGTTCGTACTGTGAAAGGAGAGATGAGAGGACTCTGATAACATCTCAATGGCTATACAGGCTAAAGAAACCGTCTTATGTATGTATTTCTGGCCCTTTCCAAGCTGCGAGACGGAGCCCGTTTGTCCACGTAAGCCTCTGGGAAAACCACCGTCCCCTCTCAACCGACCACATCAGGCACGCATCTCAGTCCAACATTTATGAGAAAACTCATGTCTCATTCTTAAAAGTAGCATGTGCCCTCCCAAAGACCTCGGTGGTATGTAATCGATGGGGAGAAGTTGTAGCATCCGCAACAGATGTAGGTACAGGCAGAACCAGGGTTAGGGTGTCAGTCATATGGAAAATAACCCTTCGCCTCCATCGGCCAGGCAGGACGCTAAACGGCCACCAGAATTAGTATTTTTCGAGGACATCATAGGAGGTATCATAGGTCATCGCTCAGCAGCTTTTTCTTTTACAGATCATCTTTTTCCGGGATAGGTGATCCATGATGACAAGATCTTGTATCTAAATATTTTCTGCGCTCTACAGGTTCGTATCGATTAGCTCCCCCACAATACTCTCTCCACTTTCATCTAAGTCAACGTTTCGTTGATAGATTCTGTATCCACCGCAGAACCGCTGGCTAGCGAACCACTTACTGGCACCAATTTTCGGTTAGAAGTATGGAGATTAATCCGGGAAAACCTAGCTTACGAGAAAACGAATGTCACTGAAAACATCAACAATCACATTATGAATGGTCAACCATCTATATAGGCCGACTTTTCATTCTGGAGTGCCTGCAAGGACATGTTCCCGAACAACACAAGACTCAATCAATTGGCTGGATTAAGAGGGTTAATAGGAGTTAGGAACACAAAGATCAAAAAGCAATGCTCCCACATAGCAGCACCGATTATGGGGTCTATAAGATCTCAAATATATCACTAACATTCTCTATAATCATATCTCTCTGCCTTCCTATGTGAATATCGATGTCCGATCGCATGACCCAGTTCTCAGGGAGCAGTCGCGCTCACTTTAGATGTAGATAACTGAGTAATATCACCTAATTCAATCTCTCCAAACTATAAAAACAAGTTCAAAATATGAGTACCCACAACACCTCTTGACCAGGCTTGCGCCTTGCACATAGTAATGCATTGTAGATTATCATAAAAGCTCATAGAGGTATAATCAGCACACCGTTATAGTGCATATATAGTTCTGTTTATTACAAGGGTCTCATTTTAGTAGACACAGTTCTCCACCCCAGCATTTCCCTTCCGCGTACCCTTTTGAACTCTGTCACGGGTGATAAGTCTTAGTAGAGCAAATGATCGAGTGAGATAGTGTGATCCAGAATTAGATTTCGATGAGCTAATACACACGTGGTTTACAATGAAATCTCTAACTTTAAAGGGGGTGTAAGAATTCCTGATAGTTTGTAAAATGAATTTCCAAAGAAAGATAGGTTACTTCATTCCCACATGATTGCTACCAGCTATTGACATATGCTACAATAATAAAAAAAGAAAAGGTACCAATAACTCCCAATGGATTTGGGACACTCCTTTCGTTCCGGGCGACTATGCGGTGGAGATTTCTGTAGGTAGTCCTTCAAAAATGGGCCAAGTGCCCTCATCATCTGCTTCAGGATCTCCCCCAGTCTCGGTCTCCTCTAGGGCATCCAGACACGCCATAAGATTCTCCGAGTTCCTGTACTTGATGATGCACTTGTACACAGCTGTTGGGAGCCCATGGAGCTTTCCATATTCCTCCATTTGGTGGATTTTCAATCCTAAAACCTTTCTGGAGAGACTAAGGTATTCCTTGGCATGCGTAGCTTTACGCTGAGCCTGAATAAGACGAAAGCCGGGGTGCATTGCCGTGCCGAGGGCTGTAACCTCTGCCCACGAGTTAGGCTCGGTTGTCTGGATTATCTTCCCGTGCCATTTAACTCTCGCCAGTGATGTCTTGCTCCTTTTTACCTTCAGCTTTGCGACCCGGGGATGCAACTTAGGAGGATTTTGACGAAGCCTGTCGATGGCGCTGGGGATTGGACGGACTACCGTTACAAGGTTTCCAGATGCCATGAGTGTTGGAGACCCTACGTAGTAAATCTAAGATTGCGAATTAGTATAGATAGATGCTGCGGGATTAAAACGATTTTCATGGTACGTACGGCCTGTTCTAATCCAAGAACTACGGTTTTTTCGTCCACTACAACCATGCGGAGGTTCCATCCCTTATAGATATTAGCCCTTGAACGGAACTAAGAACTACAAAACTTACACCAGTCTCAATGGACCACAAGATAGAGATCCAGGGTGGTCTGCATATTCCACTCTCTCTTATCTGACGATTATTAGCTCTTACCGCTAGGTATTCGCACTAGGGATTATACCAACTGCTCAACATCGTGCCCGAGCATGTTAATAGACTCCGCGAACTTTTTTTCACCGAGAGTGTATAGGATGCGGTGGAGGGAAAATAACATATGCCAAGAGCCGGGCCATTTCAGCGGTGCGCTGCTACCATTGATATCAAGCAGGATAAGCTTCATGACAAAAGGTTTAGAGCAAGCGTTTGTTAAGGCTTGATTGACTGTAGTAAGATCGGTCTGACTTATGTTGTCGGAGTAGATTTCACCCCGGAGGCTTAAACTGGTAATTGGCGGCTCCGCACCTTGGCTTGTGGTCGGACTTGGCTCTTCAATCATGTCGTCCTATTTCTCAGGGTTTTGGACGTCTTTGTAGTTTATTGTAGATGTAGGGATGGATGGAACTAAAAGTGGTTGAAAGGAGTGCGTTGCAGTTGACTGGCGAGCATTGTAGAACACCCTGTGTACATGTAATCACGACAAGCTAACCGGGCACTTACTTGACGTCGAAACGTCACATGTTAAGAACTAAAACTAAGTGATTACGCATAGGAACATGTAACTCTTACTGTTTTGGGCGACTTTAGTTCTTACCAGTTTTTTCACAAAACCGTTCGAGACAGGACTACATTATACAAGCGGAGTGCGGCCTTCGGCCGCCCAAATGTAGTGAGGAAATAGAGGTGCGGGCGGTACTGCGATAATAATTTCTTAGATTATTGCTGTCATTCTGGATTATTGGGTCATTCAAAGGTACAGGCACGCACTAAACATCATCTCCACCTGTCCTTTATGTAATTTGTGATATATTAGCTCTAGTATGCACTCTAAGTCATTCAATGAGTAGCGTTAGTGTATACATGTAGTTCATGATAAAATTAAAATGGTATCAGGGGAATTCGACCTTCATATATAAAAATATAGCTGTGGTTCTGTCACTAGTGTTTGTTCTTTTATATCCATCAATTGCAATAGCTACACGTAATGCTAGTTCCCTTCCATCTCGGGAGTAGTTCTTTGTCGAATGATATGCAATCAATATTAGAAATACATGTAGTGCGTTGCAATCAATAGAAGACGTTCCTGGTGACGATGAGGAAGACTATATAGTTTAGATTACCGCAACATTTAGCAAAGTACTAGTACCAGCACTGTCCGGTCATTTCCGTTTCATGACATGCTTGGAAGGCTGGGTGAGAGGTGTGGGGCTAACACCTTAACAATCGATTTGCTTATCGAGTTAATACCGGTTTCTCTTAATCTCCTATTACCCGATAAGCGTCTAACTACTTCTTAATGTTGTGCCTCACATGGGGGCGGTTAACACTGTGGGGGTTCGGGCCATTTTGACACTAACACCTACAACACTCGTATTTTTGGCAGATTTTAAGTCGGTCTCGATATGAAGAATATACTAATTAGTTATTAGAGAAAAGAGCCCTGACAAGACCTCGAGATGCCTTTTGTGTTATGATAAACACTGGTTTAAGCCTGAGGTATTGGGTAGAGACGAACCTGGTGCTATCCGTCTATGTAGATGCAAAAATATTGCCTGTAACTGTATGGCGATATGTTGAGTATAAAGAGAGCACTTTAAGCAAGAGATTAAAAAGAGCAGATGTAGAAAATAACCGTTATTTATATTTACTAACCCGAGAGTGGAAACATGGAACTCCGCTTAATAACGCCTAGAGGTTGAAGGATGGTGAGAAGAAAAATGGAAGGCTGTGACGCGGAATGATGAAACACCCGAAGCACAAATATCAGGTAGTAAGAGTAAATATGTTTGTTCAGTGAAGTGCTAGGCGGTGACGAATAAATAAAGATGAAGAAGTGTAGAGGGTATCAATGCCGGGAGATTAAACATTTGAGCCATTTCTCGTCTTAGATCATGGGTGGGAGACTCTTCTATAAACGTGTTATCTGGACTCGTTATTTCTTTATCGAAATATGGTCTTATCAATTAGCCATTCCAGCATCAATATTGACCCGCGTATACAGCGAAAGCTTGCTATAACGGTACGCTCGGGACCGGAATTTGGTACCGTTATAGAGAGATTACCCTTATATAGGAGGTGCTGGTGCCGAAAGGCAGGCGAAAAGGACCGAGAAGTTCTACCGTTATAGAGAGATTACCCTTATAGAAAGTACTGTTATAGCAAGCCTTCGCTGTGTGTATGTGTTCATCAGCTCTCGTGTATAACGTACTCTTCGAGCGCGCCCTAAGCACATGTAAGTAGAGAACACCACTCTCCTGACAGAAAAATGTTCCATGTATACATACAATATACATGTACCTACATGTAGGTACAGATGACAGGTTGAGCGTTCAAGAATAATGCATTATAGCTAAATACATGTAGCTATCATACACCAGCTACATGTATTATGACCTAACTTATGCGTTGGCGCATTGTGTTTTTAAAAAATATGTAACCCAACTACATATACGCTGCCCGTTATTCTGTCTTTTGAGGATCGAATCGTGTGTGGCTTATGCTGCTTTACAGATGTAACCCTATCCTATTGACAAGGTACTGGATGAAAAAGAAACATCAGTACAGTCATATAAATAGAAATTGAATGCACACATTTGCACAAATGCTTATCAGCGTTGTCCGAGCCTAACGTGTGAGCTGGCAACCCTAACCCACTGCAGCTGCGCATAGCACCAACCCACCCTCCACCACATTTTCTCTCCACTTCACGTAAAAACTACTCAAAAACAAAACAAAACTACAAACTTTCGATTTTCAACCAAACAAATTCAAACCCCCAAACCCGCATAAACAAAAAGCAGTAAATAAACATGATGCCTTCAATGATTCCAATTGCCCGTGCGTCATACGCCGACACTCTTCGAAACAAGACTAGCACACTCACCCCGGGAACTAAGCTTCCCGCATCCGTCAAGGCTAAGGCCGTATCCGGTGTTATTGCTGTGGACGCGTTCCCTGAACCTATTGCTCCGTCTAAGATGGGCCAATCTGACCCGAATAAAGCATCGGTGGGAATGATTAAACCCATTACACGCAAAGCGTCTTATGCTAGTGTGTTGAGGGGAGACACCGCCCGTGGTCAGAAGCTACCATCACGCGTTGCTGTTAGCAGCACTACTCCCATTGAGGTTAATCAAGATGAAGAGAAGCCTCAGGAGATGGGGTCTTTTATTGTTGTGGCTAGAAAGCCAGTTCCAGCTACTAAGCTCCCGAAGAAGAAAAATGTTTGTATGCCCGGCGATAGTCTGAGTACCCGTGTTAACTTATCCCGTGTTTAGGTCATTCATCGTGCCTTTGACTTTATTGCAACCAGTGTCCTTCCTGCTAAAGCCCAGAAGATTGATGCTTTTAAACCAATAAATCAATCTGAGGCCAAGAAAAGCTCCAAAAATGTTCCAATTCCAGAATTGGGCGAGCTGCAAAATAATTCGAGTCGGGAAAATAAATTCTTCAAGACAGAGGCAACTAGCACAATCCGTAATACATCCGATGTTATCGGTGTTGTTGCCCCGAAAAATGTATGAAATCTCTGCATTCGTTTTATCTTTAGTACTAACATTTCTTACTTCAGATTCTAAAGGCACCAATAAAGAACAAGTTGATTCAAAAGGGGAAACCAGTTCCGCTTAAGAACCTCAGCACAATCCCGTTGCCTCTTGCTGAAAATGCAGTGAGAGAAGGGGGAGCACACAAGAAACAATACATGATTCCCGCACCAGTCCATGTTTCTGAGTCATCCCGAGTTCCAAACGAGAAAAACTCTGAGAAAAAGGTATGTAGCGATTTTTCCTTCAATGACGTTACTAACACAACTTTGGTACAGATTCAGATCGATCACACGAATACTACAACTCCGACCTCAGAAAACCTTGAGGTCAGAGAGGTGGAGAAACCCAAACCGAAACCAGAGTTCAATGAACGTGTTAAAATTGTAGCTGCAGAGCTTCGGAGGAGAGCAGTGGTGGTTTCAAGCGCTCTATCCCAGCCCTATGGTGAAGATGACATCAGCTGGATTCCAGCTCCCGCAACACCGAAAGCGAGTCCCAAGTCACTTGAAAACCAGGGTGTAAGTTTCCCCTCATCGGGAACAACTCCCAAATCTTTATTAACTGTAACTTTTAATAGAGCATTTACCCCATATTTGCTGCCATATCACATATCATGCCAACCCCATTGGCCCACAAGGATAAAGGAAGCAAGAACCTTTACACACTTCTCGATATTCCACTCGAGGATTCTCTCGACGATCCTCTTGACCTCCCCACTTTCGATGACTGTTTCGATAAAAGATCAGATATTTCGGTCAAATCTTTCCGAAGGAGCATCTCAACTCCTAGGTTCAGGGACCACTCACCTGTCCCTGATCGACTATCACTCATACGCAAAGCAAAGGCCCCACTAAATCCCATTCCCATGAAAGTGGATGGCTCCACTCATCATACCTCTATACCCACCCCACTAGACACAAGTGATGTTACTACACGACTCTCAAAGCCTATGGCAGCAACTAAAAATCTTGCATCTCAGAATTCTGACAGAACCTCTACTGCCGTTGTCGACGTTAAAGGAACAGTGCTTCCCGAGGTCAAGTGTCATATATCCTCTAACAGGCTCTTTCTAAAGAAAGAGAAGGGGCATATCCTCGAGGAAGTTGGTGCGGACTCATTACCTAGAACACCAACACGACCGAGACTAGCGGGAGATCGCGAAAAGTCTCCCGAAAGAATGGTTGAGATCATACCTACTCTACTTGATCATTCAAAACAATTGGAAGAAGATCTTGATAGAATACTCGAGAGCTTCCGCCCGCCTAGTCCAGAGCCATGGGATTTTATGGAAGAGTTGAGGAAGTCAGGATCCGCTAAAAAAGTAACACCAACAAAAACAACGAAAGATCCTTATGAGCTGGCCGCAGAACTCTTGGCTGCTGAAAAGAAAGCAGTTTCCAGTGTCAAACCCAAAGTAGGTAGCGAAACAATCAATGTTGGAGGTCCTGAGAACAAAAACCAAGGAGAGCCCGGCAACAAAATCTTAAGATATGATTCGCCACCAGGAATCGCGCACTCAAAAACACCAGCTACACCAATCACTGCTATACGGATATCTACGAAGCCATTCCTACCTTCCTCTAATATACCACCCCCGAGCACTCCTACATTTTTCCCAACACCCACACCAGTAACTACCACAGACCTGAGAAATACTGGAAATACCTTCATAGGATGTGAAACTCCCACTTCCACAACTCACTTGCAACATGAACGCCGAGAACAAAGATTATTGAAAACAATTCCACGTCACAAAATTATACTGCAGAGACCCCCGGTTACACCACGAAAGCACCTACCAAAATCAAGATTACCTCTTAAGCAATTTCGTCCCCATGAGCAAAACAAGGGAGTGAACAACAAACTTACTACTAACAATACAGCAAATAAACAGATTTTCAAGAAAGACAATGCAAGAGAATTACCGCTTACCAAGAACCACAGCACCCCTATCTACCCCGTCGCTAGTGAAAGTGAGAGGAATCGAAGAACATACCATCCCCGAGTTAGCAAAGAGGAAAACCTGAATAGGAAACAACACGAGGCCTTGGAAGACGGCGATTATAATGAACAAGTGGCAAGTATCAAAACTTGGACGGGAATAGTAGCTAGAGAGACCAGAGAGGCAGCATGCCTCAATGGACTCTCTCCTGTACGCAAGACATTAGACGAGTGGAATTTCATGGACCGTCTTTTTGAGTCAAAGATTGCTGAAATCCCAAGAAAACGTCTCGACTTCAACCCTAAATGTCATTTATTACCACCTAGCTCTCCAAATACACCAATCAAAGGACAGGACAGGGAGAAGTTGGAGGGGAAGGAAGGAGGGAACTGCGATGGTGATAATCTTACTATATGCTCTGCTGACTCTTTGGCTCTTACAGAAACCGGTTTTTATCTAGATAGGTGTGTTGGAAAAAAGGACGAATATCTTGACATCGATATTGCCTATAGCGACATGTCTCTTGATCATAATACCTTCCGCCAAACACTAGAGCTTCAGTTACTATTTGAAATGATTATCGAGAGATCCGGCTACGATGACTTTGAATGCCTCTTATGGGAATTCGGAGATAGTAACCTACTGCCACTTGTATGATCGCGTTTCTGGTAAATTCCCTCAAGGTCTGTAAGCTGACATGCCCTCATCATAGACGATAAAGGGAAATTGCACCAATGCCGACCTTTGGTCCGATATCGTTATGCTAATTAGCGAAGAAGTAAATCTCCTATCCATTACCCTCAAATTATGCATCTTCCCGATAAAAAACTAAGACATATAGGGATTTGATATCGAATGGGTTAGTGTTATAGACGGACGTGTGAAGATATTATTGTATGACTATGTATGAGTTTCCTCGGATCAGTTGTGAAGATGGTAAATCACTGATGAAATGAAGGAAACTGCGCGAAAGAAGCAAGAGTTATCATTGGCAGAGAGAATTGCCAGCTTAGGATAAGGAGGGAGGATGTTGCACCGGGCTTGGGGAGGAAACCTTGTTTTTGATAATAGTTTTTCGTTGTTTGTTTTACTGAACTTCTCCATACTAAATGTGTCCTTGTCACGACAGTATGAGTGTCTTTAGTTACTGTCTTTTAGATAGAATTGGTTATAGTCAATTCGTTTCTACGTTTTTTGTTGTTAAAAGTTGTATTAGACACCTAATACAATCCTATTCTTTAGTACATTTGCATCTTTGTATTGTTATGTTCATACCTTTTAGGAGAGTTCTTGGGATCGATCTTTACACATGAACCCTTATGACTATGGAACATAGCACCTTTAGGCTCTAATTCTATTAAACAATATTTTTATGTTGAATAGGTATGATTTTCGAACGTTCAGTTCTAACGAGAGGACAATAAAACATCCAGACTATCCATCTCTTTTCAATTACTACCCTCAGCCACTCACCATCAACTTTTCGTAAAACGGATGAGTGTTTAGTAAAATATCATATTGTACCGAACCCTTCCAATCCGTGGAAGGATTTAGGTAACATGTGGTGTGTGGTGGCAAGTAGGGCCCATGTTCCACCTTGTCGCGTGAAGTAAAGCAGCATGCTTACCAGTAGTGCGGTGATTGAAATCCGATAGTTGGTATGAGAGATTTATCTGTGTTGGAACTATGTTTCAGTCAAGCTTATAATATATCTGATAAAGGATTGTGTTGACAAACTGGGCGCAAATTGGAAATAGCGAATGGATTACTGCGCATGTGGATTTAGCCAAGTGTTTTTAAGTTAACATTTGGTTTCTCAACCTAATAAAACAGATAGGCGGCGAGCTGAGGAGTGGTGTGCATTAAATGTCTTCCAAACCACATAAGTGGACCTTTCTCTCATCTGTGTCCCAAATTTCAGAGGGTTGATATTTCTACATGTATTCCTAATCTCCACCGTCCCACTTCTCTTATCGAAAGTGTTTAATATGAACTAAATTTAACCTGAGTTATCAGATCTTACATCAATCATGTTGATAGGTGGGGGGCAAATATATCCACTGCTAGAGACTCTTTATGGCTGACTTCGGATTTTGCGCAGTGCCCAGTTCACAGCGCAAAAAGCACATCCCATTCTACATCTGCGCATTCGGAGACATATTTACGGAGCTCCCTACACAGAATGAGTTTATACAAAAGATCACACTTACTCATGGTATTTACGTTTGATACACTGTTATCTACAGCCCCGGTTACTCAGCACAGTACGGGCTCTGGCAATGATGAACAATAGGAAGAACGATATACTCATACTCAGTGCTCGGAAAGAACTCTGGAGAACACATTTTATTCTTCGGGGTATTATATGCTGGTATTTGAAACCTTTCATCCGGTTAGGACCTATCCAAAGCCTGCAAAAAATCAATTTCCAGCCTCTGAAATCAAGAAGTCAGTACAGAAACGTTTTCTACATTTCACATATAGTTAACTTACCTAGGTATGGCAAGGCTGATTCGATTTCCAATCTTTCGGGCGAGCAAAGGCCTTCGGATCCAGATCATCCTCCTCCTTAGGTTCTACATATTTCCCAGCAATCCTCCATAGCTTGAATTGATCCTGCTCCATGTACTTGTAAACATCACCCAAGCGGAAGATGGAGAACCGAATCTGAGAATCAGTAAGTTGTCGGTGTTGGTTCCTACTCTCCGCAGCTTCGACAGCCTCTCTATCTTTCATCAACAAAGCCTTTGTGTGGGTCGCGATATTTCCGATCGGTTTGTGGCCTTTCTTCTGAAGAAGCTGGATCCATAGTTCGGTCTCCGACTGGACTCTCTCTAGTCCCGCAGCTAGTGCATCGCGCTGCGGACGCGTGAACAATGCGACCCCATCGGCAGTTGGTGGCGTAGAAGAGACATCTTCGATCCTGAGAATTTCCAACTGTTCTTTAATGTTTACGTCCTTGTGCCCTGCGAGAAGGGAACCAATCAATTTCTGGTTTTCTTCCTTCTCTCTCACCAAACGCTCCTTTTCTGAACGCTCCCTCTCTTTTTCCTCCCTTTCCACTCTGAAGCCCATGATATCCAACACCGCCTGTGATCGTACCTTGTTGTTCTCTGTGAACATCGAGGTTATGTTTTCGTGGATACCTTGTAGCTTGTCTATCTCTTCTTGATGCTTTTTCCTGTAATAGAGGGCATATTCTGTGTCTGCGGCTGGGTCCTCCGAGCAGCGATTTTGTCCGGAGGGCTCGTGATTGTCATTGATGTTTATGAGCATTTTGGTGTATATCCTTTGGCGCTGAATAGCTTGATTGTATTCGTGGCGGAAGTCGGAGTTTGCCTGTACGATGGCGGCGATCTCGTTGGTCACTTCCTCTAAATTCTTTGCGAATAGGGCTAGTTCGGCAGAGGTGACATCTTTGCTCGGCAAAGTGATTGACATTTTTAAACTCGGAGGGGGAGATGAAACAGTTAGACGAGGTTAAATGGAGTAGAAGTCTGTGGTTGTAGAATTAACCCTTCTCACGAGAGGGTGCGCCGTTGTATTGTTGTGTTGTAATTGGGATGGGAACGATGTTTTTTGACGGAATGCTTCTGAAATGGGCAGAAACATGAACCTTTACGGTATGGCTAAGCTCGAAGAAAATAATCTTTGGCAAAGCTATAATAGAAAATGGCTCTCAAGACTGCCCTTTCTACATATAGAGGTATGCGGTGATATTATACCCTAGGTGAAGAGGTTATCTTGCCCGTTAATTACTTGTAAGAATTTCAATTTAGCTGTATAATTCGGATCGGATTTCACTACATTATAGGCAGAGTTCAACTGCTCGTCCCTTCACCAGTCTCTTACAACCCTTTATAAAGAACTTTTAATTCAACTTTCTTTTTATCAAGATCTTTCCATTTAAACTTCTGGATTAAGGTGAACAGATTCCTATGTATGGACGCATGAGAAACCCTAACCCTGAACACCGACATGAACATCTTGCCACATCAGGTCACCCCGAAAAAGGTTACCAAATTTTAGCCACATTTTTCTGCTATAAAATTGCGATCTCGTCTTTGTCATAATTTACATGTGGCCATCGTCTGTTCGGTTCACTCTGGCTGCTAACTACTACGATAGACAATACATCGAGACACATGCTAGTCACTCAATCATCTCACGCCCTTTTAGTGTTAATCTAATATTAATCTACTATATATTTGCTTACACAGTGCTCCGGTATGATCTCGTATGCTCGGCTCGAAAAAGCTTCGGATAAGAATGACTTAAACTTTTATGAGTACAAGATGTAGGATGAGCTGAATTAACTTGATACAGTGCCGAAAAAAAATATTCTTGAGAACGATCACATCCGTGCGATTATGTTCCAGACCAGATAGCAGGGAGGAACTAGTGAACTGAGGCCGACATTGACGGGCCATTGAGAAGATAGTATGCGATAGGTTTCCTTTGCCCTTATTTGAGAGACGCTGGCCTTTTTCTGAGCCTGCCTGCTGATCGAGTCGGTTGTACCGTGTTGCGTCTGAACAGCTTTCCGAAAGCCCTGCCAAGTGTCTTGCCGATGAGATTCTTCTTAGAGTCGAAGGGAAACCTCCCGGAGTCCGAGCTTCCTCTACCTGCTTGATGTCGGGGAGGCGTGGTGAAGATCTCCGGAGCATCTTGGGCGAGCTGGTTCATTTCCATACACATATCAAGCATGGATTCTCCTGGATGGACAGTGATATTCGGCACCAGGAAAGGTTCGATCTCAACTAGAACGTAGTCTACCCCCTCCGGTGGTGGAGTACGAAGAATTGGCGTGCTCGGTGGAGTGGTGGGGCCGTAGCTGTATACCGAGCTTTTCATTGAAGACGGGAGGCTCAAGGTATAGGTCATGTCGTCCTTCTCTTCGTAAGGATCCTGGGAACCGTTTGGAGAAATCGATGTTTTCGAAGGTTGCGACATGGGAGGTGGGAAGCGGAATACTGGACATTCTGGAACAGCAGTCTTTGGTGGGTCAGGCTTATATTTCACTGTTTCGTCACTTTGTGAGCGCGAACGGCTTCTGATATGGACGTCACTCGCAGTACACCCCTTGTCGTTTGAACGCAAGCGCCCACGAGGTGTTCCATTCCAACTCTCGCCTTCTGAAAGGTAATCCTCCTCATCTGAACTGCCGATGTAGGAATGGAGAGAGTCTGTGAATGTGCCAGGGTGCCAGTTATTGGAGTTGCGTGAACCGATAGTGTACCCGTAGGTACTGAGTTCATCATTCCTTTCGTGAACAAGTCCCGGATCGACACCAGAAAGCGGCTCTAATGGTTCATGGAAGAGCGCCGATAATTCGCTTCTTGGGCCTGAGGAGATTCTTTTCGCACGAAGCAGAATGGTGGTGTTTATGCGATGATCACCGGGCCCACCATTCTTCCACAACGGACTAGCCATTGATGTTGTAGCCCGGACCACCGCATCAATGGAGCTGGTTGTTTCGGAGGCGTCCACAGGGTTCGACAAGGGTAGCTCGACAGTCGGCTTTTCCTCCCACTCGCTGTTCTCATTTTTTTCCAATTCCGTCTCGCATTCTTTAATATCTACAACTGTTTTCTCCGACTTTTGGGTCTCAGCCGCCTCAGAGGTTTCTTCGCCATCTTTGTTGACGAATTGCGCTGCAGCTCGAGCAATGGATTGCTTTGCGCGTAATGAGCTAGCACCCCATAAACCGCCCCTGATTCTGCGAAGTAGGTTGTTTGGTTTCTTTCCTACTTCTTCGGCGTCCTTTGCGCCATCGTTGGAACCAGCTGATACCGCCACCTCTGGGGGTGCCGGCGCGGCATGTTCGGTTACGGCATTGGAACCTTTGACAGGTGTGGTGTTGCTATACACTGATTCATTGTAACTTCCGTTACCTCCGAATTGAGGGGACCCGAGTGTCTCATAGCCAGAGTCACGATGAGGCTGGTGGTGGGTACAGTCGGGTGACATCTTGCCAAAGTCGGACTCGTGAGGTGATGGTGGGAAAGATAGAGACTCGTGTGTGTATGGCGCAGATCGGGAGATTATTCCTAGCTGAGTGACTTCGGTAATGGCGTTCATGCCTAAGGAGAGAGCATGGGATCGCGCCTCGAGTCGAGGTTAGCTGTGTGTGGTGGGATAAAGTGTTGTCGGTTTGAAGTGCGAGAAGCAACACTGTGCAGGGTTAGGGTTCGTTGAGATAACAAACAGTTCAAAAAATCCAAACGTCTCCCCCAGCGCCAATAATATCTACTCGACGCCCTGGACTTATAACCCTCCTTATATGAATTCACCCTCATCGAACACAAATCCTATCCCTCTCGCGATAATCTCACAACCTAGACCCTCTGAGAATAATTCTATATCTGGAAGGGATTGGTCGACGAGGCCAAGACCTTTGGGTTAATCAAAGCTAAGACCATGGTCGAGGTAGTAGTTTACTATCGCGCCTATACTTCATGTCTTTATTTTATTCCTTGCGTAGATATATTTGCGGTCGGCGACACGACATGACGAATTATTGGAGCTCCCCCATTGTTCAACTCGTCGGCATTTGTTTCGAGAATGATGTTACAGTTTGAGAGTAGCGAATTATTGAAAATTGCTGATTGATATCTCTACTAAAGATCACTGGGGCCGCACCTACAAGAGTGTAATTGCCAAACCCGAAACTTCTTGGGTACGATTACAATGTTAGCAATCATATCGCATCACTGTGAAAAGTCAAAACTTAAGACTTGTGCGGAGTTTGGTTATTTCTATGTGAAGGAGAATAAAATTAGTCGAGGACTGAACACCAGAAGCGGTGGATGCTCTCCACGCCCGGGATTATTTGTTTTGCTTATGTCATTTACATCTTGATCTACTATTATGTCATTAGCATCTACTATTTGGGTATTACGTAAAGTAAGACAACGGGTTTGTAACTTTGTAATAATCTAAGCGGTTCTTTACGCGCATATGCACAGACATGATTGCAACGGCCTTCGATTCACCGGACGTCTCTGCAGATCGCATCAAATAGAAGAAAGAGGATAATTGTTACATGGCAAGCGAGTTTTGAGATGAACAGCTTGATGGAAATATGAAACCTCGCTTAGCACACGCTATACCTAAACACGTTAGATTATATCTACTAGCGCCTTGGCAGTAGACGACAGATGTATGTAAATTCTACTTTAATTTCATTCCTCTCATTTCGCACGTAAACATTAACAAACTCTACATCCCAATCATGGAAAAAAACTCTACAGTCGAAACAATTCTCTCCTCGCTCAACGTGCAGTGCTTATTCAATTACTACGAGACAAAAAGAAAAAACAAATCCCGTATCTCCATTATACTCTGCACATAGGTACCTCCCAAACTTTCTCCCCTGCCCGACAAAACTAACACGTGAGAAAATAGGGAAGGAAAATGACAACGCCCAAATCTATCCACAACCAAAGACTTTGCCGCGCAAGGATAGTAACTGACCACCCTCTTAATTCGCATCAGAAAAACGCCTTTTGAGACCCGAGATCTCCTTGTCGGTTGATGATGCGTTATAACCTGCAGATCTCATATCATGGATCCCGGACTTCAAGACCTTCCTCACGTCCTTAAAAGGGACTTTGCTCATTCCCTGTTCAGCACGATCTGCACTGAACTTACAAAAGGCGGGGGAGGTGGCCGTCCGCGGACGGATTTCGCCATCAATATCCTCCAACCATTCATCCTTGTATTCACCAAGAGTTGAAGAAGCGTTACGTTCGGCATCGTCGTTCCCTGGATCTTTGACGGCGGTGCCCGGGGCGATGCGACGCATGGTGGCGGTATTCCCCACGGTGTTTCTCAAAGTATACTGTGGAGACTTGCTGCGCTCATATTGACTCTGCTGATCGGGAAAGAGAATGCCGGCGTCGTGATTCGCATTGATCTCCTCATGATGTCCGTCCTTGGTCTCCAAGGAATCGACCTCGTCGTCTGCAGGTATGAAGTAACGGTTGAGGTCCTCGATGAGACCCTTGCGCCTCTTGATGACATTGGTTAGACGCGGTGCGGCTCCTCCAGTGAAGCCAGGAGATGCGACGGGAATATATGCCACGTTCAAGGGCACTTGTTGGAGCGCGCGGCCCGCGGTGTTGCGCGGCTGGCTGGCCCCCCCACCGGGAGAGGGGGTGACAGCATCGACCTTTTGATCATTCTTTATGGGTTGTTGAGAATTATTATTAGCAAAGATACAAAAATGAAGTTGTAAGGGAAATAATCTCATTTCAAACACGAACATACAGTTTTGATAGGAGTATCCATCTTTGAATCTTGACCGTGAGAATTCATGAGAGCGGGATGGTAATGAGTTTACTTTGGGGGTTCAACAGAGATGGATGGGATGATGGATGATGGATGGTGGATTATGATGATGAATGATGAAGAAGAGAGGGAGAATATGGAGGGAGATGGAGGGATAATGGTGGGAATTTTGGTGGTGTTTTTCGACGACTAAGCGCAGCACAACTCTTGGCGCAGCTCATGCTGATGTTCGCGATGTTACATGCATGGGAGTGACGAACGTTGCAACTGTCAAGGTATGGCTCCTACTGGCTTTACGCACTTCGGGGACATTTTTAAAGGTGGCTGCGACCCTTATTCGTTCGCTTTTATATGGCGCTATGAGATTCATCGAGGGAGGGCAATTTTTATTATGGGGCGGTGATGTGCAATCGCGGAGAATCAGGGACAGTCATTCATCTTGCTCTTACTTGCTTCCCTTTTCTTACATCTAGCGACAGCATGTCAAAGAGGAAATGAAAAGCGTTTACAAATGGCGAATGTTCTTCTGAGAAATTGATTTCGGAGCCTGTGAACAAACGCCGAACGGGGAATCAATCTCACATTCCATGGTCTTCATCTCGCTATACGTATGGAATCCACAAAATTAGCGTAATCCGGCTAGGAGTAGTTTGTAGAAAAAAATAGATACATGTAGTAATTTTCGCTTCTTTTCTAAGCACGATATTGCACTTGTTTGGTGGCAAAGTCGCCCATGGTACCCAACGAGCGTTCCATTCGAGTAGTTCCTTCTCGCTTAAGCTTACGCAGATATCTCCCAGGACTCTGCAGCTGTTTTTCTGTACCTGCTCAACGAACATTGTTTGCTTTGATTTTACTAGTGAAGTTCTTAGTCATGGTATATCACTCCTTTTAGTCTTTTCTTCGATGTTTCTTGTACCGGATAGATAGATTGTACAAAAATGCTCAGAATACCTGCAAATCCTATCTGAAAGCTTAGTTTTCGTTGCTTGAACTCCAGTCCCTTTGGTACCAATGTATTGCCATCACACACAGACTAAATTCTATACACAAAGAATGGTGCTTTTTACCCCGAGCCCAAGTGTTTACAATAAATCTGCATGCGACGTTTATCATCATCACGCAAAGACAACGAACGCTAACGACAAAACGCCAACGACAAAACATCAACTTTTACAAGGACAAGTAGACGCCCGCGCGGGACTGGAACCTGATAACACCGCTTCACCGCACCTCCAGTAACGAAGGGAACGCGCGCTCCCGCTGCTTGGGGGTTTGTAGTAATACGGAAGGAAACAATATGACAACAACCGAGGTGAAACCTCCACTTTCAACGACAATGATCACTTTCCTGTCAACAACCTCACCTCCGCGCACACATCAATTCTTCACTTTCATCGAAGCAGGCTTCGGAACTAGCACCTCCGAAGATACTTTCGATAGGATCACCAATCCCACTCTCAAGTCTGGGCGATAGGAAAATTCGGGGTGCCCTGGAGTGTTCATGCAGAGTCGCATGCATTAGTGGTGGGTGAGAGGACACACCTCGAGCGAAGCACAAAACCGAGATTTATTGGTCATGACATCACTGCTTGGGAGAAACACCATATAAACATTGTAATTCGGAAAGCTCACAGCACAATGTAAGTCCATGTCACGCTCCGGAAGTGGCTGTACTCCACTCGTACCCTCTCCTCTCCCTCGAGCTTACACTCCAAACAGTGTGGCGGGACTGAGTAGTGCCAATAGAAAATGCTAATGGTCGTAGCCAAGTATCTTAGATTCACCCACCGCAATGTGTTGAGTTTATTTAATTTCATGACAGCAACGTACTGTTTCTCGGGGTACTGTTATCCTACACAAAATTGAATTTGGAGAAGGCTTTGGGGTCGACTATACCTGCTCCGCCGGGAGAATCCCGACACTGTGCTCTCTATATTTTTCCATGATGTTCTTGAAAGGATGAGCGTTGGAAATGAGGGGAAGGCAGTGAAAACTGGTGGAAGATTCTGTCCTTGCACGTCCATGTATCAGCAAAAATGTTGTCTTCAACATATATGAAGTAAATAACATAGCAGCTATAGATCGACCTATACCGGCGAGAATAGGGCGACAAGCATCAAGACTGTACCATATCACAAGCCTTCCCTGTTAGCTCTCAGTTTTCGTGGGATACAATAGGACATACCAGCTAGGCGCCTTTCATGCCTCGAACAAATTATCGCATGCCAACCTAGAATCATTCTTACCGGAATGTATACCCGAGCCTGACCGTGGTCAGGGGTAAGATAGACAATGATATATTCAGCAGATATGCATGTTTTTTTAAAGCTTAGGACGTTAGACAGCACGCTCCGACTCGTGTTATGCAGGGAGGAAGTGATTAAGGGTTCTTAGGGTGGTGAAAAAGATGGTCTTCAGATGGTATTATCAAGCAGGATACACCGCGGACAAACATCTAACACCAAGGTTAGAAGCGAGCAGATAAAACCAAGGCGCGGAGCTCAACCAGATAAGGGAACAGACGGGTGTGGAGGAAGAATAGTTTCGCATAAATGTTTCAGACGACAATGGGGTCGAGCACAAAGTAATAGTTGAGGAGTATTTGAGGATCTATCGTCGATCGTTAGACATGGGTGACGATGATAGCGATTAGGCTTCAAATATATATGGACGCCGCTAGAGACAAGCAGGCTGTTGCCTTTTTTTTTACCGGAGACGACACAGAATACAAGAATAAAGATCATGGGAGGGAGTATCAAAGAGTGGGAAAGAGCATTTGGAAAGATGTTACGATGAGAATGATGCTAAGCGATGTGTAATAACTATCTCGTGTCCTCTTGTACTAGATAGATATTTGGTCCATTTTGGTTAAAAACAACAACTTCGAAAAGAAATCTCTGTCCCTGAGGATCGGCAATTTAAGTTATCGTCTTACTGCTAGATGAGAATATACCCCCCGCCCAGATAATCATCGCTAAACTCTGCAAAGCAAACAGGAAAAATGAAATTGAGTATTAAAAGACTCAAGGAGGAAGTCTGTACATGTATAGACTATTTCTGTAAAAAAGAAAAATAGAGACACGAGGAGAAAGCTCGTGACTCAGTACAAATATTTAGGTCTGACATTGAAATAATCTCCCATCCAGCTAAAGTAAAAAAAAGAAGGCCATACTAAATGCACTCCTCCCAGTCGTGCCTGTTCAGTTCCTGAACATCTTGCAATTGCACTCCTCCTCTGTTTAAGTCCTTAATAACTTCCTGAGCCTCACCTTGCCCCCTACGGTAGCCCGCTTAACAACAGCGACCGCTTTCCTGCATTTGCATTTCAAAGCTTGTTGGCCCCTGCATCGACCTTTCGAGATCACAGGGCGTAATGACTCAGTTTCCGCTTCGCACTCAGTATGAGAATGTGGACCACCGCTCGATTTAGAGTACAAACTGTCGTTCTCGGTTTCTCTGTCTGAGGGAAAAAGTTCGGCTTTCATATACTCGGCAGCAAGGTGGACCATACTTGTACCACCATGGACACTGTTGTTTTCCTCGGCTCGTCTCAACGCGCGATGAATCGGCCTTTCAGAGACAAGAGCGGATGGTCGATCAAGAAGAGGGACATAAGGGGATGACCAGCTGCTAGGCCCAAGAGTTCTGCTACCATTCCTGCTTCCATGAAGTAATCTCATATGTTGAAAGGTGCGAAGTTGGGAGTTTAATTTCAATTTTTGAAAGGTCCTTCCTTGAGGGCGTGGGCCAGAGCGTGGCTGTGGCCTATAAACCTTTCCGGGGTAGCTGGGAGACCTTGATAGAAGTTTGTGTGCAGGTTGCCATCCACTTTCCAACTTTGCTTTTTGAGTCATAGTCAAAGATGGATTGATATTTTCCAATTGAGGAATTTGGGGTTGTTCTCTATTGGTGTGGTCATAGTCTCGTACCAATCCCGTACTTGCAGAAAGCTGCCCCGCTGGAAGCATGGGAGTAGACGGGTTTGGGATGAGCCTAGTATGGTCATCGTTTACGTTGTAAATAGAAACCTCACTATCAACACCGATGCCACAGAGAGTTTGCTGGTCAAACTCATCATAGGTGCGCTCGCTCGGTAGCTTCGGAGGGGAAGTCATAATCATCTTAGGTGGTAAGGTAGAACGATGGATTCTACCAGGCTTGACAAGGTCCACGTTGATTTTAGGGGGTGGGATATACTGTGAATTCGCAGAACCTGGGGTAGCCTTTGGCTTTGTATGTGTGACCCGCAGATACTCGTGGTAATCGTCGAAATCCTCGTACTCGTCGGCGATTGGGGCAGTCGCGTGTCGAGGACCAACTCTGCCATTGCGGGATTTGGAAGCAGGTGCCTGTGGCGATGGCTTCACAGATGCCTTTGCCTTGCCCTTTTTCTTTTTCTTTGGGGTTGTGGTTGTGGTAGGTTCAACATCAACCTTCTTGACAGCCTGGCGCTTTTCAGCTTCGGACCGAAGGTATTGATGGTAATCATCGCAATCACTGTACTCATCCTCGGTTGGTGTAGTTATGTATTGAGGAATGGCTTTGCCATTGCGGCGGTCACGGGTGGCCACAGGGGTCTTTAGGGGTTTGGTCCAAGAAAACTCCGCATCATCACTTTCGTGTGAGGCTATGGCCGGTTCAGCACGAGGCTTGTTGATATCGATGTTGACATCGATCCCCATACGGGCGGGTACATCTCTCTGAGGACTCATGATACTTTGATGATGCAAGTGCAGTTTGTTTGTATCAGGGAGATGTGAGGTGTTCAGCCAACTCGAATCTTCTACTGTGAAGCTTCAAGGGCAGGGGCTTAGTTATCTTTTACTTTTCTAATACCGAGGAGCGGATATTCCTTTCTTACCTTTGCTCTTGCTTTAATATCTGTAAATCGGTTATGAACAAGAAAGATTGTTTTTCATCCTAATTTGGATGATGAATGATGTAACGGGAGAGAAGGAAGGTGAAGATGAGAAGTATGAAGCATGATCATAAAGCATTTCAAACGTGTACAAGTAGAGGTAAGCTGTTCTCAAATTCGGATGCGTATCTGTCCTATGCCAAGATACTCGTGGGAGCGAATCTAATAATTTCCGTTCCTATATCAACCGTCAACAAAACATTCGATGTTTTCACAATATGCCAGTTTCTTGTTTCAACTGAATTATTCACTTAACCTTGAGAAAGCAAATGAATAAAATCAAGAAAAAAAAGACACGGTACTTGTAGGTCCAATGTATTGATGTTAACAGGTGCGAGTGATACGACATGAAGCTGAGAAGCACGTTCTTAATGTTGATATGGCTCTTTTCTCAGGCGTACTTGAGGTTTCGATTCAACTGATTTACATCGAAGTTCAAGAAAGAAAAAAAACATGGAGATATAAACAGATTTCTTAATCGCCATTTGTGTGACTGCCATGCCCATATTGATCATGGTGGCTTCGATGTTTTTCTACCCAAAATAAGGCTGATCTCCTCAGCATGAAATACATGTAGGCAAATGTAGTTTCGACCGAAACCCTAATTTTAACTTGATAGAACTGATATAGCGCACATTTCGTGTTATGATAGCTGACAAAATAACAGAGGTATATGTCTACACAAACACTCAGTACTCGATTTCAGGTAGAGCGAAACGACCTGCTCGAGATCTGGGAATTTTGGCCATAATTAACTCAGACAACCCTATCTTACTATTCCGTGCTTCTCCACCCAAGAGTAAAACCCCGCCAGCAGTATCCAGCGCCCCCCTCGGTGGAGTGACTAGTCGGTGCTTCCGCCGACCCTGAACAACTTACTCAATCGCTTCTTAGCCCGACCGATAAAATTTCCATCATAAAATTCGTCGCCATAAAGCTCAATCTTCGCAGACCTTGTCGGACTTCCCACTCTTTCCGGAATACGATATCCTGTCTCCATGGCCAGTAAGTCGTTTTTTCTCCTGAACTCATCGACCATGCTGAGGGAGGTCACAGGGTTGCGTCTTGATCTCCCACAAAAACTCTCAACACTGATCTCTATCGGATCTACCGCCACCACGGGGGATGGACGAAGGCCTTCTGTGGACGCCGGGGATGCACAAGCGCGATGTAGGGAGATGGAAGATCTAGCCTTCATGAGGTATGGATAAGCCCGACGAGAATTCTTACTGAACGTCGCCCATTTAGACCTCGGAGTGGTTTCTTCAGTAACACCTGACGGACAGCCATTAGGAGAGGCATTGTTCAAGTCCCGGGGATAAGGACTCTTGGCACGGGCATTAGGCGCAAACCCGCTGCCAATTTTCAACGATCCCAGCTTGAATAGATATCGGCCAGTGGTGGTAGAATTTATGTCAGCATCGCTAGAGGATGACGGCTTTTCGACAATAATGGTAGGAACAGGGCAGTCTTTGGTTGTTGTGTTGGCAGCCCAGGATAGGCGGTGAGACTTGATGACTGGAGTCTCAATTAGAGGATCTAGTACTACCAATTTAGCTGATATGGACTTTTATGAGGGAAGATGGTGGAAGACTATTACCGCTTCCAGGATTGTGATTATTGTTTTTCCCCTTCCTTTGTGGCGGCGTATGGTCTGGAGATATTAAAGACATCCGGCCATTTAACGAGTTCGAGGTTTTACTCGAAGGAGGGATGTTAAGATGCCCCGTTTCAGAGGGTAAAGACGACGCTGGCCCTTGATCCACCACAGCATCCGCTGCCCATGTTAAGCGGTGACCGCTGGTTGTGGGAAATATATCCTCAAGACGAGGACGTGTAGTAATATTGTTTGCACGAGGCCGGCAAAATTCAGGGGCGCTGAACCCATCGCGCGACCCAAACGTCCCAAAGACATCTGCATAATCCCCACTATTGACCTTTTGATGAGCCAGTGGTACTTCTACTCCCGTGTCCTCCGCTGGCCGGTCGCAGGGATCCTCCATTGTAGTTATTGGCCTAGCAGGTGTGTCCACGTAGATATCCGGGTTCTTGATGATATCGGCCCTACTTTTACCATGGCAAGATGGGCAAGAAGAAGAACGAATGTTGGTATCCATATTTGATCGACCAGTAAGAAATGCAGAAAACTCGGCTCGATGGATGTCAATGCTCCTGCGGCCAAAGATGACTGGCTGAACCATCAAGAGGCTTCCGTCCTGGGCATTGTTAATCCCCTGGTGCTCGTAAGGACTGATGCCTCCACATGGGATTTCTCCACCACCTGTGCTGCTTTCTGTTATTGGTCAGTTAAGTACTCAACAAAGAAACCTTGTTTAATGTGAGAGGACTGGTCACATACTGCTAAGCGTTCCATCACTGGGAGTCGCATTCCGAATTGTCAATATCGGTCGGGCCTTGCGGTCCATATCGGCAATTTCTTTCAAGTTTTCATAGGCGTGTGTTGTCGGAAGAGAATAATCTTGGTGGAAGCGCTTGACACGAGGTATGCGATACGTGTAATTTCGCTCCGAATTTATGTTGCTTAGAACCTCCCCAGCTGGCCAAACCCCGGCGTCGCAATAGGTCCTGCTGAGAGGAGGGAAGCCGTTATAGTCCACATGGCCAGAGTCAAGGTTAACTTCCTGGTCGTTTGTGTTGTCATCCCGTTTCGTCGGGGGCGCATCCTTGCGAAATCTGGGGAAAGCGTTCATGGGTGAAGGTTACACAACGCAGATCAAGCCGCGTGCGCTAGATGGGAAACGACCAGTGTTAATGTCATGGCGCGTCGATCTTGAGGGCTATTGGGATTGCAACCTACATGTAACTATACTCCTAGACAGTACGTGGATAGCAACAGGAAAGGCCGGGGGACTCTAAAGCAACGGGTCCGAAAGTAAATAAAATGTCTTCTGGTGGGGTTTGAGGTTCTGACAGATGGTGCTAGCTCTACCGAGATACTTTATAGTCGGATTCATGTAGAGATACACCCTGCTTCTTGGAATGCGCAAAAACATGTATGGAGAACATGTAGTTGAGCTATAGCTTGTCAGTGTGCCAAGACGACACAGAAACCCTAACCCACAATAATGGTGTTGAATACATGTAATCTGCTGATACGGATCATAGGCGTCGTGCGCGGTCGAGCGTTGAAGAATCTATGAAAGTGGGAAACAATCTTCGTTCCAACTTTGTACTCTAAGAAACCCACCGGGTTGTACCCCGACGGGTGATTTCCATCTCAAGAACCCAGGAATGGACATATAGATGACAGGGGAAATTTCGGTTACCGTTCCTCATGCAAGGTAAACTATATCGCCTATCCCGGGTAATGGTGAGCTCAGTCCAGGGTGGGTGTGGAACTGCTGACCTCTTGATATACAGACCACCCCCCGAGAAGCATGATAAGCCCTCGGAAGCACAACGGGGAACCTGGACGTTGATCCCAGTAGTTGGAAAAAGCTGATAAGGAGGGTTTCTCTGAAACGGATAGACAACGTGTGGTGTTCAAAGAACCAACTTTTCTGTAGCGGACTTTTTATATCATGAACTATCACTCGGAGACTGCAGAGGTCCAACGTTTATTTACAGTTGTCCCGATCGCCAATGTTTCCAACTCGAAAAGGTACAATTTTACTGTGCTAAGAGGTATGATGCTATCATGTTGTAATTCATATACCCTATCTTAATATCCTTTTCACTCGCCGGTGATGGATCACGATCTGTCATATCAAAAAGCCTTCTCCTTTAAGCTACAATTTCACAAGACCTAGGATATAGGACCAGAAAACTTGAACAGTTGTACTCTTCTAATCTCTAGATAGAATCAACAGCAAAGCGTATCTGCATGTCTAGCTAATTAATCATATTAATAGATAGATAAACTTTGATCAAAAGATGTACGGCCCATTGATCGATATACCCTGAAAGCTCTAGGGCATTTTTGTTAAAGTGAACTCGTATGATCTATGCGAGAAAGCTTGGGCCAATACCTTCCACTTAATCTAGGACCAAAGGGGTGTGTTCTCAACTTCGCAGGATGCGGGGGTTAGGGTTTTCTCGGGCTACCATCAGCCCAATACACCCGGAAAGAGGAATGATGGCACAGTAAAAATGGATACATCTATCAATTGGAATCTTACTAGATATGAGGCTATATAACAAATGAAGGTCCCCTGCGACATGAATCTGCTTTCTAGTCGACTCGTTTACCTTTGGGGCAAGAGATTACCTAGGAAACAATGGAAGGCGGAAACATTTGAAATCTTGCTTCATCCTCTAATTATGAGCTAACGGAAAATATATCATAGGTTCTGAAGTCGGTATGAAGAAGTGCTGAGGGACATGGGACTATTCAGCTATCGTTGACTCCCCATCATTAGGAGAGTTAACTTTTAACTCAATGTTTGGAACAGGAAAGGGTGATATGAATGAAGACTTCTATCCTATTAATACCTCTCTCGACCTCGTTTTATTAAAATTTGAAAATTAATTCTTTTAGCCACTGAGTCAATTTCTTATGGCGGTTTTATACTACAGTCTTATATCAACCTAACCTTAGAGCATCGTGGTGGAATGTAACAAGTTTGCCAAGATCGGAGGATCACTACCAAGGATATTTAAACTTTACTCCGGAGATTCGTCCTCGCACTAAGAGTTACATGGATCACATGGAATGGTCTTACCAAGACCTCCCGGGTAACTACAAACCGGAAACCCTTAATCTCACTTTCTGTTTCGTCTCCAGTCTGTCTTTCTCACTTCTCATCAAAAGCTTTAACTTTTCGGTCTCGCCCCAGAGATTTTCCTGCATACGAGTACAACTATATCAGCAAAACGTTAAACAAACTACTTCCTATCTTGAATCTACTTATAGGTCCAGGATATCATCCAGGTATTTCCCCCCTCTCTCCATTCAGTGCATATTTATATTCGAAGCTTTACCTCTTATCATACACTCCAAGGTGCGAAATATCACCGCTGATAGTGAGAAGTACGTAGGACTTCAAGGCAGACCCAGACGTTATGGCACCTCAAGAGTCAGCATTCAGGCATCATTGCCTTCGTCGCTATGCATTAAATAATGCAGCAGCAGCTACCCTCCAAGACCCTAGGACTGCCGGATTCGCGCTTTCAAAGTCAAAGCTACCGAATAGCAAGGACGCTAGACACAATCTCTACAGGTACCTAGAGTCGAGGTGTCGACTAAGGTTTGGCTCACCGCTTGCAGCCAAAGAGCTCAAGTTGGAGTACTTCGGAGTAGGAGGCCATTACGAGTGCAGCGTTCTTGTTGAATTGAGGACTGGTAGAGGAAAGCGCCCTTATTTTGGAAAAGGGGCTGTCTGGTTAAATACACTTCACCCGGAGCCAAAATACGAAGACGATAGTGATGACGAGGAGGATGAGGAGCTGAAGGTCCGCTCTTAGGTGCTATGTTGCTCAATGGTACTTTGCTGACTTTAGACCGGGAAACTAGAGATCGTTAAATCAATTGCAGTGCAATTGAGTTTTAAATAACTTTTTATGAGACAGACTGTACGTACATGCATGTACCTATTGTATGGACGGTTTAGCTGATCATATAATATAGGATACACTTCAGAAGGGTAGGCCTGTAGCTTGTTATGAGTCTCATGGATGCTACGCAGTTACAAGACCCCGTGGACCAACAATCATTCATATCTGAAGGTATTTCGACAGTTTTCGTGCCATCATAGAGCCTCTGAAGACACATCCACTTGCAATTGTTTAGCTCATGGTATACTTGTTGTTGTGGAAGGAGGGACTAGTTTTCGGTCTTGTGGGTGTTATGCTAGGATGAAGGGGTCATTGAAGAAGGGAAGGTTGGCAAACATGAGTTGAAATAGGAATCTTAGGATTGAGTAGCTTAAATCTGAAATCAAAATACTTTGAGCACTACAAAGATTTACTTTGCCTTCACGCGAAGTAAAGAACACTAAAAGCTTATGACAAAAAACTTCGAAATGTTTAAAGGAAGGACGTAGATTCTTCTCATCCCAAACAACCCCTATACCTTGGGAACATTTGATACCATTACGAAATCGTCATCTTTTGAATCGTCGCAATCTTCATGATTCATCTGTATGTTCGGTGTTAGAAATACTCGTAAAATACTCTAGCTCTGGGCTTTCGTCCACCTACCTTCTTTAATTCGGTCAATTCCATGATCTCCTGCTTTAGGAATTCCTCTTTCTCCGTCTCGCAATAGTTGACTATCTGAAAGCCGTCTTTTGTGTGAATACTCATGAGAGGTACCTTTCTGGTTGCAGAAACGTGTTTCACTTTAATATCCACACGTATGAAGCCACCACTAGTGCCCTACGCTTTGTCAGCATTAAGACTGACATTATACTCAGAAAGGATAGCGTTTACTGGACACGTCTTAATTGAACACAATCCGCCAATAGAGGAAGCCGCACTCATAACGTCGGATCTTGAGCCCCTTGTAGAGGGTGGGGTATCGGTCACCGCCATAAAGAGTATCGAAGAACAGGAGTTCGTGATTGGTATGCGTTCCAGGTGAGGAAAAATAAGTGATCGAACTGGAAGCGGGAATGTCGTGTGAGTAGATAAATGTAAACTGGAGAATACGGGTGTAAATTACCGGCGAGATATCACTCCAGTTTCATAGTATGGAAGGCCTACGAGGAGAGCGAGATGATTGGTCTAGCTAAGGATGTCACAAACCTTGGTCAATGTTCTGCCACTATCGGCCAATGGATTTGACGGACAATTTTCTCTTCTCCACGCCCTTGAAGCTTTTATCAAGGCGTATCACCTTTCTATAACGCTAGTACAGGTATTCGTCAACTCTGTGAAGCAAAAAGGGTTAAGTTTTTTATCCAATACACATGAAAGAGTATACGTCAGCCTCATATCTTAACCCTGATGAGTGCTTTGTGAGAAAGCCAGGGACAATAGTAAATTGACTTGATGTATAGTACGGCATTTGTTGTCACCAAATCCGGGACGCACATGAGGTCGGTCCTATTTATGATTGCTAATTCGGGGTGGTCAGGTGCTAAAGTTTGTGTGGAGGACGTGGGTATCGGCGGGTAACATAGGGCAGTCTTTCTATGCATGAAAAGTGACCTTACTTGCTTTCTAGGTACGAACAAGACTATCATGTCATCCCACGAACGTTAAAACGGTTTTTTTCACACCATATCCCTTTAAATCAACAAATTCATTCCTACAACAAGTTATCTCGAGCCGAAAAAGAAACAAATTTCCCGTTCACAATGACTGCCTGTGTTTCTAATCCCGTGCATGCGCGCCATCTTCTCAGCCATCATGAGACTGAGTTCTTCAAAGCTACTACGTGCTGTACCTACCGCTACAATAGAGATTACTGGGCCCAAGATGCTTTTGAATGTGCCACCTTGGCGGAGGAGCTTGAGCAAGCGGCAACAACCTATCTAGGTGGTCCTTGTAAGGTTCACAGGCCCGAGCCTGTTCCTATCGTAGCTAGCGCTAGCAATGTATGTCATTTCTTTTCAATTTAATGTCATGTCTACTAACTGCGCCGTAGAATACTATCGTGAAGGCTGTTAAGGAAGGGGTCAAACTAGGCTCTAACATCGCAGTTGCCGGAGCTAAGCTCGCCCAGGATATTCCGTTGGTCATGGAGGCGTCGAGCTTCCTGGCCACAAACGTCAAAATCGCCAGTGAAAGCAACGCCGTCAAGGCCAGTGCAAAAATAGTACGTCGCGAAGCGGTCCTGGCAAAACAAACAACCATGGCCTTTTTCGATGGCGTAGCCGATACCTTCGAAGCCGCAAAGAAGATCGTTACTCAAGGTCCTAAAAAGCAAATCGACTACAAGACCAAGCCATTCGAGCGATACAACTGGAACGAGGGGGAACATCGGGACGGGAGGATGTACGAGGAGGATTCTGATGAAGAGGATGAGACATGGGAGTTTGTCTAAATATGATACGATCAATTGGATTAGGAGGACGAAGGCCACGTCTGGGGTATATCTGATCAACGAATATCTGTACTTAGATCAAATAAGCAAATTACGGGTGAAGTCAAAGCCCATGGTTCCACCAATCCGATTATAGTCAGAAGACACGACTGGCAGGATGATATCGTGCTTAAGATTGCCGAGCTCAGGGTCCCCTCTGGCAAGTATCGTGATGAATTACTGTTTAAATAATAATCCATCTAGGAGTTAAATTAGCCATATAAAAGCGAAAACAGCATGCAACAGTGTCGACAGAACTGGCTACCGCTAACACGAGTGAGAATATGAGAGCCTCGAGCCACAGGTTTTCGAACGGGATCCTTA
Source organism: Morchella importuna (assembly GCF_003444635.1). NCBI lineage: Eukaryota > Fungi > Ascomycota > Pezizomycetes > Pezizales > Morchellaceae > Morchella > Morchella importuna. The sequence continues at coordinate 296,441 of NW_025763399.1, read as the reverse complement.
TCTACTTTCCTCCTGGGCTAGTTGGGTTAGTTAAAATATCATTGCCTACTGAAACCCATCCAAATCAAGAGACTTATACACACCAGTCGCTATCATATAGATACCATGAGAAAGATGAGTACTTATATCTGTATATTCTATTTACCTAACATTGACCTTAAGACATGATAATAAAGCTACATGTGAGTATATGTATCCTAGCTCATCCCACAAAGCGACCAGTGTTGCCTTAGGCTAGTGTTATACGCTATATATTTAGTTCAGGAAGTATACAAGTGATGAGACATGATTATATCAGCAGCGTGCATCCGAGACCTCCGGCGATTCTTGCATCTTTACAGTATATAGAATTCACTTGATCGTGAAGCGTAATATGTACGTATGTTATCCGTTGATCTTCACCACTGAGTATCGAATCCAATCTATAGATGTAGGTATATGTGTAGACGCTACCATTATATAATGGCAACAGATCAAAACCATGATGCAGTGGCATTGTTTCTAAATTTCCACATCCTCTTAATTCAACTTATGCTAGTAATTGGTATATGTAGTACAAAGAATAAAATACGATAAATAAAGTTCCACAAAGACGACACCACCTCCACACCCTAGGTAAGAAAGATCAAACCACTCATATCAAGACACACTCCTCGTCCTCAGAGTCTACCCTGTTCTCTGCTTCGTGGTAATATCTCACGTCATCCATCGTGCCCTCAGCAGTGGCTTCGCAAACTCTTTTTGCCCCCGCATGTAACATACGTCGTGCGCCCACTTTTAGCTTCTCCACGTCCTCCACAATGAGCTTAGAACCCTCGACAACAATCTCACTGTTTGCAATCATAGTCGCATTCTCGATGATAAGTTTGGCGCCATTTGTTACCACCGGTAAGTTCGCAAGCTGTTGGATTTTGGCTGCAACGACCTCCGAGCCTTGTACGATGAGCGGGTAATCTTTAAGCAGCTTATCGTAAGCAGCCTGAGACGCTTTTTTCGCTATGTGGCAGGTCACGTTGACCAATCTCTGTGTCTGAGTCTGCCTGGTGTCAGTGGGGCGCTATCATGATGAAAAATCAGGTGACATTACCTCGGGTGTGCACTGAGACGGAAGTGAGGATTCTCTAAGGTGTTCTTCGCAGAGATAGAGAGTTGATTTTGCCCTTTCGTATGCTTCTTTTATTTCCGTGGTTGAACGGTTGGACACAGGGACCTTGTCCTCGACCCAGCAAACGATACAAGCTTCTGACATGCCGGGCCGTTTGAGTGTTGTTAGAGTAAGGGCGGGGGTTTGAAGAGAGATGATCCCGTTTGGAGATTTAAGCGCAGAATAAACTTCATAAATGGTGGTGGCGAGATAAACTAAACAGGGACGGGGAGTCGAGATATATATTTTTTTTGAAGATGAGGTGTGAGGTTACTTGTAGTCACATGCCCTGGTTGCTGGCGCAGTCTAGGATGGGTCGTAACGAAACTAAGGTTCAGTACAAATTTGATTTGAAGGAGATGACGACTAATGAAGGTTCAGGCCTGGGAGAAAGCTCGAATACTTGTGTCCGTGATGATGAAATGAAAGGAAAAGGAAAGAGAGGAAGAAATATAGATACGCGAAGACAGGAGCTAACAACCAGGACACAGTTGTTTTATTCTATGATTTGTCAACTACTTGTCGTTATGTTGCCTAGCTTCGTGTCATCCACCTAGCTCCCTACACCACAGGGTTTGACTACGCCCAATCAAAATTTTCGTCTCAACCAATCATCGCCGTTTCCCCACGCATAATTCTCATACGCTACAAAAGACGAAACCCCCAATTAATCATGTATCCAATGAATTCATTTAAAAAACATAGTCATTAAGGTTTAGCTAATTTATAAGCTGCTTGGTTTGTAGGCTCCGATTCAGTACGACATATATGTTGCTATATCAGACTACATTGCTATTGCTATCAGTCATTGACACTATAGTAACTACATGTAATGGTGATTCATAGTGACAACAGTATATCTTTCATTCTAGGCTCCGAAGCTGTACCTCAATAGACTCAAACAGACTAGGAACGAGTGAGACGCGGTGACCTATCTCCTATTCTGTTTGCGTCACTTATACTAACTTAATTATTTCAGGTATATATCGCTACCAACGCTACATACACATAGATCCGGACCAGACAACGTAACATTTTTGAAGTATTCATTTTCGCACTTAAATTATAAACCGCTACTAGCTTCAACGAGACTGCTCTGTTTTTCCCCTCCTCTCCCGATTAAAAATACTGTGCTACGCTTTATCTCGAACATCGTTAATATACTCCATTGTGTAGCTAGGCTTAGGAGGGCGCGCTGTATGGTAAGAGATTACCGATGCGATTTTTGTGCGCCAAGTCGCCATCATTCTCCGCCAAGAACTCAATGCATCTTAGAATGTCACTCGGACAAACATCGGTTAGCGTTCCTCCCACACATGTGCCTGCTTCGGTATTTGGAGGGAGGAATACCATCAAACACAGCTCAATCACTCGGTAGAGTGGTGAGGGCGTAGCATGATCATGGTACCTGGACCAGAGACGAACCGATTTTCAGCGGAATGTGGTAGGCTATTTGTGCCCAGCTATCCTCTGCGACTTAGGGGGGACTAGGGCCCATTGGGTTGCAGCTAAGCATCGCGATACCCACCCGACCTAAAAAGGAATAATCGTTACCAGATATTTCAAGACCCTCTCTCCCTTAGGCGATATTAGGGCGCAACCGAAAAAGGTTTTTATCCCCCCGTCATCCTCTCTCCAGTTTGACATCATTGAGGACATATTCTGATGCTTCATATGTCTTCGTCATATATAGATAGCACCTAAATTTGTTACTCCGAAGTGGACTAGAGTTATTTGTGAGGCCCGGCACTTGACACTTGCTCAGAGGAGCTGGGGGATGACGTATATGGGAGAATTAGTTAGAAACCTTTATGTCGACATTTTGACAGAGATATTGGGTCTCTACTCGACAGTGTAAATACCAATGACATTGCTCCCTCCCATTTCTCCAAGTTGGTTTTTGCTGTGCCATATCAAAGAGATAGGTATTAATCCCGGTACGCAGTTGGTCGGAGATGGCGCATTCAATATTCATCATATCCCAACAGACGGTGTTCCTCGTAATAGGGGATGACTACTCATTTGATGTTGAGCGTGGGAGATCCGACCGTCGGAGAACATCCGTCTTCGTGGTGTCCATCTCATTATATCTCTTTCCTTCATTCAATCCGGCGCGAGGTCTACGAAAGAATTATCCCTTTCCCGAGAGAAAAAAAGAATCCATTCATAAAAGTGTTATTGTGCAATTATTCGCATATCTCTGAGCGGATAGAGGTAACACAAATTCTGCCCTTCCCAATTTCATACTCATAAAACCCATATTCAGAAAACGATTGCATAGCGCCCTCTTTCATTCACAGTCCGGCAGTTACACGCCACTCATTTATGTAGCCACAGGAAATCAGCTCTCTTACTCACTCTATAGCTGTTTGGGAAGAAGTCCGACTCCTGATGAGGCGTGGAAAGGGGGGGGGGGGGGGTGCGGACGGCATTACCACGACCGGTATGAGTCTTACCTAGTGATCCCGAGTCACTGAATCTCTTCATTCTTTCTGACTGGTAGTCGGTCTTCAGTTTATCCCATATGGGATGTAGATGTCTGACGTCAATATTATTCTAGCAGTCTTACATGGCGCTGCCGTATTTAAAAAAAGAAAGAAACCGCGAGCTAGGTTGAAGAAAGAACCAGAGTTCTCTTTGTACAGTTGTCATGGCGTTAGCGGAAGGTATGATTTTCTGTAGCTTAGCGGATGGTGTTGGTTGTGAGGGAGGTTGTCAGGCAGATGTCCATCTCAAGGGTAACGGCATTTTCTTTTAAGGTTTTGTTGGATTTATGTCATTTGCACTCCTGTATTAAGCCACACCACCAAGCAAACTTCGAGAACTCATTACCACCTCTCTCTTTATCCTGTCCTCAATCGTCTCTCTATACCTCGCGCCAGGTTATTTCCAGACCAACTTCACCGGTTGCGCGAAAGCTGCGAAATGAATATATGTACTTATGAGTGTACGAGTAGGATGGCCCTTAATGCTGATACATCCGGGTGAGATCTATCTTTCCCACTGTCAGCTATAGGCCCAAGGTAAAGGAGAAATGTTTGTATCATCTATCACAAGAATGACAGATTCGGCCTCTCGCATTGTCTCAGGCACCTCCGGCAATCGGATCATCACTTGAGATGGGGCTGTTGTGTCAACAATTGTGAATCGCGAATTGTCCCCGCCGAGACTTTCCTCATTTCAATAAAAGCCAGTTTTCGCATCTATCAACTATTAGAAGCATGGAATAGTTGGCCATTCTACTTTTTACTGTTTTGTCTCCTTCTTTTTGCCACTCTCTATCCCGGGGTCTTTAAAGACGGTAACTGTTCCCACCTCAGAGCCACCTCGTACCGGACTGACAATGGTGTAGAAATTAGAAAATGCCTCCTCTAATGCCGGGAATGTGCACTATCCCCTACGATATCTGTAGGGCCGACGAAATGTGGCCGTCCTTGCCGGGAATAGGGTTCTTCCCTCAGAGGATACTACCGTTACCGTTCATGAACGTTCTTCCGGTGAATCGCACCCATCGAGTCTATTCTCTCATCCGCAAAGCCAAACTCAAGTAAGTACGGATATCTACAGAGACCTAATGACCCATGTGCTGATACGCGTAGATACCCAGCTGGTCGCGTCCCATGGCCCCGTATGGACGACGTCTATATTCTCCAGGACCTTGAGAGCCGCGTCGAAACTCTCTTAATCACTCTCCCTAATTTCACCGATGATGAGCTTGAGCCCGAATATCAAGTCAGAATGACTGAGAGCATAGCCATCTTTATGGTGCTTTGCCAGGCGCTCAGACAGCGCCGCGAGAGAACCAACCAGTTACAGATCGAGGAGAGCCGCTGCTCGAAGCCTGGGATGAAGGAACACATTGAAACCCAGCGTTGGATGGCATATAATATTTTAAAAATCTTGGAACGGTTTGCAATTATCATGCTTGGTGGCGACAAATGGTGCGCTTCTCGTAGGCGCATGACCGGTTTTGATATTATTTGGGTTTTAATGAAAGTCTCCTGCGCAGTTCCTAGACTGGAAGCGCTTTGTGAAAGTCTCGAGGAATTCAACCGTGGTAACAGTGTCGAGTGTCCCAACTGTATTATGGCCGAGTTGAAGCCGCTCTTTCTCGAGCTCTTCGACCCGGCCACGTTTGGAAGAGAAAAGCATATGCAGCAGCTTCGAGTTGTAACGGGGAATGGAATCGCTACTGCTGTCTATACTCCGTACGCTATCCCTATGGAGTCTTCTAGCTATCTGGAAAAGTTCAATACTCTTTAGAACGAGGTTTGTTTTCCGCATCCCAATCATTGATGTATGGGTATACACTGACAACAAAGATGTATATAGTTCAAGCGTGATACGGCTTTCGCCACTCGAGAAACAAACGGAGTAGAGAGCTTCCAGCGCGCAAGGATTAGTTGAAGTGTTTTGAAACTTTTCTTTGTATTTCTGTCATCAGTTTGTAGTAGTCCATCGACGCCATTGGGAACTCGGAAAGCTATTACGCCCGGCGCCACTTTCCTAATAACGATGATTTACAATCAATCTCGCTGGGCTTGAGAATGTACTATTGTGCAAGAGTGAAGCGAGCGTATAGAAACAGCTACGTCTTGTTGAGGCGATATATGAGAACATCCAAATGTCAAACTAGTAGATTTGCTGATACGAGGTTGTAAAGTACTTACTGCTGATCTAGAGATAAGGACGTTTCCATCTATATCTACGAAGGGGAATTTACGACACATTTTCGGGGTGAGGTACGAATATCATCGGATTACTCTTCGACACCGACACACAATACGTTATAAACAAAAACCCACATCTTAAATTAAACTTCAACAACCGACACCCCGGGGGAGGAGAGGGGCTCACCGTACGACCCACAAACCGAAGGCGTGAAGGAGGAACTGAAAATTAGTGTAGAAAGACAGGAGATAGCATTCTCTTAGGTAATTCATGTCCCCAACCATAAATTTACTACTCCCAGTTGTGGGGGGGGGGCAACCCCACTTCACCAGCGAATTATTCACTGCGACAAATACATGTTCTTTATCAGATTTCACGCACCACATATCGAACAAAACGCATGATTTATCAATAAGCACAACACAGGTGAGAGGATAGACCATAATTAAAATAAATATACTTTCCTCGCATAGATCTCTCTATAGTCTTGGCTCATACGTCGTCACTCGCGCCAAGATGTCACACCAATCATTGACCTATTCCCTGCTCGTCACAAAGAATTCTCAGCTAAGGATTGAATCTTGGAACGATGTAATAAAATTCTTTCACCACCCACTCTGGAAGAACCAAAAGGCTGGCGGTAGCTGTGCCCCCGGAATTGGAAAGATCTCACCCAACTCCTCGAACTCGCCCAGAAGTGGAGTGAGACCCAAACCCTCCCAAAAGAAATACAGAGCACAAATTAGAGTGAAGGGACAAACGAGAGATAGAGGAGGGACAAACCTAACGCAACTCAGGCCCCTCCTGATCCTCCGGCAAAAGCCCAAGGACCAAGAGAGGCCTGAAACAAAGAGGAAGGGGGTAGCCTAACGTAACTCGGGCCCCTTCTGCTCGCCAGGCAAAGCCCAGAGAGCAGAAGAGGCCTGAAACAAAAGAATGTAGGGAGAGAAAGGGAAGAGACCACGAAAGTGACCTAACGCAACTAAGCCCCCTCTGGTCCCTATGGCGTTATGCCAGAGCGGGAGCCAGAGAGGGCTAAGCCACGCTGTCCCTCCCTCCAGGGAGACAGGTCGTGGTGTGCAAACCCCCCTGGCTTTAGACAGGGGGAGGATGCGGTGCAGTTGTGTAGCTTGAGGAAAAAAGTTTAGAACGGGGGAAGTCACAGTATATAAAGGATTGGATCTGGATGCCAAGACGAGTTTTCGCCGACAGGATTGTTGAAAATCTTGGCATCTTGGACTGTTATCTTTCGCCATCTTGGCTGGTTGATAAGAGGGACTGGAGAATAACTTGGTCGATAAGAAGGAGTTATGGATAAGATGGCGGATAAAAGTGGCGGATAAATGAGGAGGTTCTCCGGAAGAAGCTTACCAGGCAGCACCACAAGATTTGGTATCGGACATCCTCGAGTTTCTTGGGGTGTCGAGATGGCCGCAGGGGGAGATCTTTCTATAAGAGGATGTAGAAGTGACCACAGGAAGGCCTATCATAATTTCACCCCGTGGTGGGTGAATCTTGCTATAATTATCTTATAGATGAAGTTTAGAGGGAGGAATTTGCTAGCAACCCATAGGTATCGTTATCTCCAACCGCTGGAACGTTTGGTAAGGATAGAGTTTCGAGAGGGTGGAATTGTGATATTGCGTTCCTCTGTAATTAATTAATGCCAATGAAAAGTTTATTTCCTTCGGGAGAAGCACTGGGTACATATTCAGGTGTGGGAAAAAAACTGAGATAGGTTGCGAGACCTTCAGTCCTGGTCCTGTCTTGCCTTGCTAAAAGTCTCGAGATAATTTGACTCGTCTTCATCAGTAATCTGAGGGCAAAGAATGGGCTAGTAGAGTCGGTAGCCGAAGACCCCCTCTCTCATGGCAACCCATATATGCTCCAAAGCGCAACTCGCAGTCTCTATTTGTGCCACCACTTGTGGGGGGTGAGATAAACCAAAAGAAAAACGATTAATCACAAAACCCCTAACTTCCAGAGAGTTCCATAAAAAAAAAGAAAAACGTTGTAGCCCAAGATAGGTTTATAAGCCATTAAATCTTACATAACCTTCCTGCCCAGGGAGTGAGCCAAAGCAGGGATCGCCCAGTCAAACTACCTCGGGGACCATTCGCCAATACCGGTAGGCCATTGAGAGATTCGGTGTTTTCAACTGCAGAAATTCAATGAACCAAACCCCTACATCATCTGGGTAGACCCAAGATTTATTGCAGGTACATGATATCCTAGCCCGCGGGGTAAAAGACAACTAATCTCATAATACCTATACTCTATGCCGTGAATAAGTCAAACGAACTCAAAATTACGACCGATCCGCTCCATCACCGATCAAAAGGCTACCTCTCCACAAGGTGCTCGTGGGTTAGGGTTACACACACCACCCCACAGCGGCACCGAACAGCGTCCAGAGAATCTGACGCTCAGTCTAATATCAAGCATGCACTATGGATTTTCGAAAAGCAGCTTTACATCATGGCCTCAGATATATCGAAAACAGGCTGTAACCAGCAGCACCACCGCTGGTGGTGTGGTCATTGCGTTCCCCAGCGTGCCCCGCGAGCCCGCGCCCAACGCACCGAACGACCCGCCCCCCACCACTAGGCATAGGTCTCTACGTCTAGAATAAGACAGAGAGGAACAACGATTTCGGCTGCAGATTGAATGTAGAAATATCCATCTCACCCCGGTGGTATGGAGCAAATGTTTCTCTAAAAGGTATAACCACAGAAACGTATGAGGAAAAAGATAATTATCTTGATTCATTGGCAGCTAAGATAATATATCTAGATAGTAGACCTCCCACTTTCTTCAAAGGTTGCTAGGGCGCAATCCTATTACATAGTCTTGTGTTTGCCTGGCATACCGATAAACACAGCTACACAAACTTACCAGCTCCCCACCGCCTGATATTCTCCATCGTGGCCTCTCATCTGAAGAGCGCGGGCTTCATAGAATACATATCACAACAACACCATCCACCACTTTCTCGCACTTTGAGTGTTATACACAAACTCCATACTATAAGCAACGAGCCCCCCTCGCTGTGCTACAATTGGAAGACTCGCGAATCCTGTAGCAGTGTTGAATTCTATTCCGCACAATGGAGGGACCATATGAAGCAGCTCTATGATCTCTTCCGCCTATACATACCTCCGGTTCCCAAAGATATCTAGCAAATACATCGCAAACAACTGGTTATGAGCACCCCCACGGTTCGGACAAAGCCAACAACAATTGTTTGTATTTTCTTTCTCTCCACCACGTAAACGCCACTGATACTATATCTCTAGCTAGAAGGTTTACAACGACTCCGGCCCACATTCCTTGTGGCAGAGATCCTTGCCCGTTTCAGCCGTGAGATATCAGGAACCGAAGACCTTGACGATAGCCTCGGGGATCTATCGATGGACAGAGACTCCTACATTCCCGACGACCGAGATGGGAGTGAGGAGCATAAATGGCAACCGGAAGGCTCCCATCCGCACGTCTTGGAGCTGAGGGCGCACTATATACGGGATCAAACAGCGATACGTGCTCTAGAGGCACGGGAAGAGGTTAAAGAACCGGAAGTAGATCTAAGTATCGAGATCGACGAGATCCCTCAGCCGAGATGGAGGATCCATGACAGAGTTCCACAAGTTGGTGTAAGTCAAACATCAATCAACACTACCGCGAGCTTGCATATCGCTAGCCACTGGACACAGAAAACATGGAGCGCCGTCCTCGAGCTGAAAAAGACTAAAGCTCTTGAAAACGCCTGCCCGTAGGATGCATTTTCGTTTCCTGCTATCCCAGACCTGTAAGGCCGGAGCACCTCCAGAGCCTGTTTTGCGCTATGTGTAAGAGTGCCTGTAGGATGATTTGATTGGACTTGTTAGTTGTCGATATTTAGATCTTAGAAAGGAAATAATCTAATACTTCTCCGTACTTCTTTCTGCCATTAGAAAATCTTTCTTCAACGGGGGCTTTAGACCTTTCCCAATGTAGCAGGTCCGGTGCTGTCGATGCGTTGTAAGCAAAGGTAGGGAAAGATGAACAGCCGTTCAAGAACCGCCAGATGAAGCGGGTCGGCGCTTCTGAGAGATTTCTGATGCCGAACTCGAGTTTGTTCTGGGACCGAAAAAGTCAGAGTGCGTGTTAGCAGACCTCACAAAGCGCAAGGGTGATGCACAACGTGATAAAGGGGCAAGACTGGAGCATGAATCAAAACGTTAAAAAAAATTTGTAGTTGAGTGTAGTGAGAACCCGTAGATGGCGCAGGCGACGAGCGCACTTAAACGGTCTAAGCATAAGCCTGCGCCAGGAACTTTTCTTCGATCATGAGACATCACCCGTTTCCACTATTCAACCCCTGTGAGCACAACACGCAAAGTCAAGTTGAGATAAGCTTGTGAGATCCATGAGACGTAGCAAAGACGAACGTTGTCACCTTTGCTTTTAAAGGCTTTGCTCTCGGTTATTGGTACTGCGTCAACACAATGAGCTTTGTTGTTTTTGATGATACGTGTTTATCACGGCTTTGTTAGCTGTAAAGGGAGCCTTTTCCTTATTCTCTCGTTACTCCTCTACATGTAGTTAAGCCATAGAGCTCGACCCTCTTCAGTCTCTCTCGGATCCGTGACCTGTTGCCACGCCTCGCAGCTAATTTTGATATTCCCCTCCACACGAACTACTCATGTGGGCTGCCAACCACGGTTCATCCCTGCTTGAAAACAGTAGCTACTCCTCCGTGAGGTTGCCACTTTTTAGACCCCATACATACTATATAATGGCCCGAGCTTCCCTGCAAGTATTGTGAAGCCCCCAAAGTGTCTACGTAATCACGCTCTAAGATTTTCAATTTCAACTTACCTAATCTCTCCAGACCGAACATATGGACTTCCTCACCAGCGCGAGAAAGCCCCCCGAAGTCGATACCCTTACAATACCCCTGTGAGGTCTTCAGCCCTCACACTAATTTTCGACGTACCGCCAAGCGCTCCCAGTGTCCCAAAAGGCCGACCCTCTTCTCGAAGCTTTATCCTCCACTCTCAAACTAATCCATCCATCACTCATCCATCATCAATCAGCAATGACATCCCCCACCCCCAGCCCACATGCCACTCCACCCCGCCTCCGCCGCAACGTCTCTCCACCCATCACCCCAGACCGCCCCCGTCTCCCCGCGCAAGTCCATCTCCACCGGGCCGCCTCCCGTCGCGCCATGTACGCCCAGCGCCTCGCTGAGCACGAACGCGTGCCTATAGACATGCAGGAAAGGTATAGGACAAACTTCCTCAGAATCGCCGAGGAGGAGTATTTGGCGACTGGTGGGGTCCACGAGTGGCAGGAGTGCTTGGTCCCTGTCGTTGATATCCGTCTTGAGCCGGAGGTACCTGTTGCTTCGCCGCGGGTCTGGGTTGGACAGAGGGTCCCTGTTGCTTTGCCAGTTGTTGGGCGCCCAGTTGGTGGTATTTGGAGGGTTTGGGGTGCTATGAGGGGGGCGTTCTGGATCGTGAGTTTTTCTTTGATGGCTTTATGAGGTGGTGGCGGTGAGTGAGTTAGTACGGAGACTGATCTAGTTTATTTAGGTTTGGGGCCGCGCTGGTGATGTTATGCGGTTCGTTTTCCGGCTCTGGATTCGTGGCTCTGCCTTTGCACGTGGTAAGTTTGAGTCTGGATATCGTTTGTATTGTCGGCGTCCATGAGTTCTAATACCGGTTATAGAGAGGTCCTTGGGCGGTGGAAAATAGAGTATGAGCAGGAAAAGGTCTTTGGTTTGCTGTAAGCGCTGGAGAAGTGTCCTGTATTTGGCATAGTTGTAATGCTGTCTGAGTGGTAATGATGTCGCCGCTTGATTCTGTGTCATGAAGTAAAGATGATATGGAGTTCGTTTTTTCTTTAGGTGTTGTTCTTTGGGTCTTGCATGATAGGTCCGTGTGACTACGTACTACATAGGTTTATCCACGTATTACTCTTGCTTTTGTCGTAGGTTTGGCAGTTAGTAGTGTGGATATAGGCACCATTTAGTAGTCGTGTTATATGGTTACATGTATGGATTGTATTATGTATCTTGTTCTAAACTCATATTCATTATCTCAGTTATTTACATGTAGTCAATAATCACATCGAAACTATGAACGTTGTTTTTGTTTCATTACTCATTAATAAAGTGCTTATCTATAAAACTCGTGCCCTATCAATGATGCTTTTCCCTGAGAGTTACCTAACGATCATTAGGACATGCCTTTCTGTTGAACTAATTGATGGCCTCTGACACGCTACAAAGAGTTTGTGGTGTTTTATTGCGGTGCAGCTGTCCTTTGTTTTGCTGTCCTATTTCTTAGTTAGATTTCCTACGGTACATCCTCCTTGTTTACTTTGATCTACCAATCATTCACAGGGTGTTGTTCTCGTTCGTTACGATTTAGTAACACCCCGCCGGAGTTTCAAGCCATTATCTCTTGAAATCAGTGCCAAACATAATCAACGAGCTCCCACAATATTCACCTAAGCAAAATATGTAAACATTTTGCTACCTTTGAAGCCGCCTTGGCATCCGTTTCTTCCTGCACGGACTAAACATAACATGACACATCCTCTCTAGAACCCTGCCATACCGACCTACGTCAAGAGCCTAATCATATCTTGTCAAAACCAACGACCCAGAGCAAAACCCATGATGACCACGGTCTTAACAAAAACAGATCACGCCCTGACCCCCATCTGCCCCGCATATAGTCCCATATAATGCCACATTTTTTTGTCCACAGCCTAATCATGTCTTGTCAAACCCACAAATCATCGACACAAAACCAAAATTCACAGCTTTGACAAGAACAGATCACGCCCGGACCTCAAATGCCCCATATATAGTCCCATATCCAATCCAAGGGCCTATCCATATCTTGTTAAACCCACTGATCATCCTCACTATAAAAAAGTCAAGGGGTCCAACAAGACTATGGCCACACCTAGACTCAATCCCGGCCCACTGCCGAACCATAACTTGTACACAAAACATTGCACAACTGGTGGAGCAGCCACTGATTGGCAAACTTGAGATACAAGACGTGACCACGCCTGAGTATACTTTCATCGACCCTTATGGACCCACTGCCTGATCATTTCTTGTCTGTGGGGCGCTGCATGAGTGGTAGAAGAACCGCTAGTATGCAACCCCTCGCAGACAAGAAATGACCACGCCTGAGTATATTTCTTCGGGACGGTATGGGACCAAACTGACCGATCGCATCCCATGTTCGAAAGGCAAAGGTACCAATCTGGGACACTTAAGGGACAGGAACAGACAACGTATTGAGCCAATAACCAGCCCAGATGTAGAGCAACTGCCTGTTCGCTTCTTGTACCTTTCTACCACCTAAGTACCCCGAGGTACCACGGGGAAAGAGTACAAGAAGCGGGCACGCCCGCTCGCTACATGGAACTAGGTATGTATGCATGTTTTTAGGTATAGGTAACTGCCTAATCATGTCCTGTAAGCCAAATCGAATCTCATACCGAAATATTTGAGCGACCCAGTTTAGAAGAACAGACCACGCCTTACGGAACCCAAACATAACAGCAAAATTGAGATAAAACAATAGTCCCCCAGACAAGAACAGACCACGTACTTCACTTGCTCAACACCCCACTCGGTTCTTGTCATTGGATACCTCAACCTGAAGTTCAATGTATAGGCATACCGACAACAAGAAACGAGAGGTCATCTGCATGTCGGTGTAAGTGAGTTAGTACAATATATTGATCGAATTATAAGTGACAAAAGAATGGAGAGAAAATACCTGCAGACTAGAAAGAGTAGCACAGGTTTGTGTGACTGCCTAGAACCACCTACTCTTGTCTTGATGTTTTCCTTTTCATAAAGCAACTGATACTAGGATTGAAAAGAAAAACAACAAGACGAGAGCAAGCCCACTTGGCAATCACCCAATGTCCTAGCAGTAGTGGGGTTGGAATAATCTGTTTATATAAATGTCAGTTAGCAATTAATAAATAAAAGTATTCTTGAATAAAGAAAATTAAATATATTTTTGGTGGGGCCAGAGAGCGCTGGAAGGACTTGATATAACTCACATTTTCACCTCAATTTAAAATCGAAATTGTTACTGACAAGATTGGTGTTGATATCGCATTGTGTAGAGAAAGAATTTGCACCAAAACGAGACGAGCTACATGTATTTATACATCGGCGGGTGTGCGGGACTGCGACGTCTTGGCTGAGTCGTTTTTTGTAATAGGGCTATTGACCGCACGTCGACTGCTGCTGTTTAAGTGATATGGCTGTGCGCAGGAGCAGCAAAAGACTTCTTACTCACGAGCTGGCTACACTCGATCGCTCGAGACATTGGCTGGCTTGCGGCTTTAAACGTGTCGAGTCGAGCAGCCAAACTACAAGGCGAAAGGAAGGAGTTTACGGAGGGCACTAATCTATCATAAGCACATTTCTGCATAGACAAAGAGACGTTCCGCACCTGACATCGCACGTAAGCTTAGATCAGAACTCTCGCGAAGCACGACGTTGGAAATGAGACCAGCCACACCCTTAGAAAGCTCTGGAGCACATACCAGAAAGACACGAAGCAGCCATCAATCCGGTAGCTCTCGTCGTCAGTTGGTAGGGAACTCGCTATATCTTAAAATTTAAACCTTTGTGCAAAGTCCAGCCCGGGTGTTGCCCCACGCGCATCACCGAGTTAACATTTCCCTCCACGCCCACCTTTCCACCTTCCCCACACGTTATATTTTCACACGCGACCAACATTTTTGAAAAAAATCGGTGATTAAAATTCCTTCAGGAGCAAGATCTAGAAATGTCTGGTTTTTCCGACGGTGGCGATACCCCCGGAAACAGCCCTTCCTGCAGAGTTCATGAAAGCTGGCGCGCCCTGCAACTACCAACATGTTGTAACTTGCGACAAAAGCCGGGTGCTCTACATGTTGAACAACAGAACCCGGAGTCCGCTCTTTCAAAGGGGTATATCATCGGTGATGAGTTAAGAAGACCCAAGCTAAAGCGACAAGATACGGTAGGTCGGACCCTTGACCCCCTCAGAATGGTACTGCAGTACTGCGTGCTAACAACAGGCATAGTGTCCCAGCGTGCGAGGCCGGTGGGATGTGCACTCCTAATACTCGTGAGGAGCTTATTTCATGGATATGTGGAGTGGGGAATAAAGAATGCGCACGCCCGAGCCCCCACCACCCTCCTACAAAACAGCTCCCTCTCCACCACAGAAGTTCGGATGCTAGTTTTTCCCCGGAATTTGTTGCGCTATCCAATGATGTTCAGCCAAGAGCGGGGTATAGTCAACCCCGGACGTCGAGCGCGGAGGGGGACGGGGGCCCGTAGCAATCCGTGATGGAGGAAGAAATACCTCCAGCCAAGCAGAACGGAGACAGGGCAAAGATTGAAGACCTCAAAAGACCAGTGGACAGCGGATTCCTCTTGTGTATACACCGCCAATTCCACACGGCAAGTCTCTAAACTCATTCTTCTACGTAATAGAAGCATTTGTTCTAACCAAAATTATAGCATTAGGATGGAATATCTGGCGAGGCATTGCGCAGCATTCCGTGGTCGACATCGGAAACCATGGGTATCCATTGAAATCAGGCGGTGATGCTGCATCATGTAGTAAATTAGCGCAAACCCCATGCCTTGCGCTGAAATTTCGGAGTGGCTGTCAAAATAGAGTATCTCTGCTGTACTTACATCTCGTCAGTCTTTTTCAGTTATCAATTTTGGGAGCACACTGCTCTAGTTAAGTAGTGTCACAGACTGAGGGGATGGTCATCCAACATGCTTTTTGTTGTGGCTTTAGCACTCGCTATTGCGTGTTTAGATGTGTGCCTAGAGTGGAAGATCGTCTGTAATGTTTCTGCTGCAGTTGTTCGTGCGAAAGGAAGGACGGTATCGAAGCTGCGATAATAGAATCTGGACCTCAGTTTCATTGTCTCAAAAGCGACCTCCGGAAGTCTCGTGGTAGATATCCTTTCTTCCTTTCTAACCAGCATTACTGAGAAGCTCGTGGCCTTGCTTTCTCGCGTTGAAACCCGGAATTCGCTCCAAAAATAGGATAGAACCGACGGGAGGCATGGGATATCGATATACAGGCTGCGTAGACCCCCCTCCCGGCTTGTATTATCAGCAGGACGGGATTTCTTATGGAATGAGTAGCGGCCAATGCATCCCATTAGCCTAGTAGTCTTAGCCTTCTCAAGGTACGGCGCCTGTAGGTTGGGGGAAGAGTAATACCTGGCATATCACCCGGATCTTAGTTTACAAAGGGCCTTGTTTGGGTTATTTAGGGCTTCTCTCACCACCGACATATCAGACAAAGAACTGAGATCGAGGAACCGAAATGTTGAACGCTACTCTTCTGAAAGAGATATCGGAGTATATGGATAGAGTGGTGCGCTGAGTGGGGCTAGGCACATTTTTTGCCAGCTTCGCCGGAGGTAAGGCACAAATTGGGTAGAGCAGCGCCCAGGTATGATTAACCGTTCAGGTCTGTTTTATTCTAAAAAGACAGGCTTATTAGATATATCTACATTGAGGACAATGGATATCGAGAGCAATAGTCTTTGTAAGGAGACGATGCAAGATGAAGAGACTCAACGAACCCATACCGATAGCTGTGTATGTGACACTGCGCTAAAACGAGAAGATGAAAGATATTCAAAAGCAAAGCCACGGTGTTGCCTTGAAAAGGAGTTTATTCTGGGTTCTATATATCGAGAAGATGAATAGTCGGTGGGGAGACATCGCATCCCGCCCTGAAGCCATGGAGATCGTTCCTAGACACCCCCCCGCAGAGCCGCAACTCTGCGAATGTGGGTAGCCGCATCAGAAAACAAACCCACAGCTGTTCTCCGGCATGCCGCATTTAGAGAGCGTATAAGCACAATAAAATATCAAAACCAATTTTGTTTCAGCTCGTTGTGATTCCCAAGACTTGATTCTCTAAGTTCGAGGTTCCATGTGCCGTCATAAGCTCTCACTCGCTTAATCATGTTCTCTCACTCGTTGTTATACCAAGCTTCATCGGATCTCACTCGGTACTACTATTGGCTTGGCAGGAACACTAAACTACAAATGAATTTCTACTAATTGCAGACTTCACGAATCTAATATTAACCTTCGTCCATTTTAACAACCCGGTTTGTCACAATATTTGAGAATAAAAGAACGGAGATCTGTAATAGCAAGCAACTAAAACCTTGAAATCTAATAATTACATATCTATGACTCCCGAGAAGAACTTAGTCCGGGAAAGTGGAAAGGGAAGAGCGGTGCAAATAAAGCTGCTCAAGTCTTGTTTAAGAGAGAAGGCAATAGCGTCAGTTTTATTTTGAGCACATGGAAATCGTGACGGATATATGTCGAAAGGCACCAGGCACCGTGAAGAATAGATATATATAGACTACCCGTCGAGGGGTTGAGAAAATGGTGGGGCAATGTTTGGGGTTCCGGATATAGGATGAGTTAAAGGAAAATAGAACACAGGACTAGCTAGATTTTTCTGCGTCTCCTCTCTACATGCCGACGCGTTATCCAATAGCACCGACACCCAGGGAGCGTTTGTTAATCCACAGGGGAACCCTGGCGCTCCTCATCTGGCGTTGCTTACTTCAGCTCCCTGTCTGTCTCCTCTCCTACAGACACTCCCTCTGCTACCCTTCTCACTCTCTTCACTCCTAAACTATTTCCTTAACCTATATTCTTATCCCAACTATTATTACCATCAAATGGTATTGACCCCTCTCGATAATCAATGAGAGAGACCTGAGTTTGCTCGAGAACCGTTGTAAGTATCAATTAAAATCCTCAGCCCACCAGGCTTTATCCTTCATCCCAACTCTCTCACCTATGTCGAAGTAAACTTTTAATGCTAATCGGGAGTCTTTAACAGTAGCACGGATCTCTTGGTTGGAGCTTCAACCCATGGAGCGGTGCTCCTCAACAGCTGATAAGAGAGACCTGAGTTTGCTCGAGAATCGTTGTAAGTATCCATTTCAACTGCAGCAACATATATCGTTTGACGAAAATATCTTATCAATATATCCTAAATTGCTAATCGGGGATCTATAACAGTATCACAGTTCTCTTCGCTGGGTACATCGAATGAGAAGAACCCATCGAGTACTCGATGACCCTCCGCGGTCATTTGGTGCCTCGTATGGGTTCGAGTCTATTGTGCCTGCGGTGAGGATGAAAGAGCAGAGCTATTGGTGGCTGGCTGCTGCTCCTGGCATACCCTCCGGAATCCAGGTACGAACATCTGCTTCCTGACTTGTGCGCCCATCATTACCTTCATGCTTGTTACAGCTATGCTAACCCCTGGCAGGATACGTCCCGGATCTTGGGGGAGAGTTGAAGACCTTCCAGTTATATCTGGCCTCCCTGGTAGGGGAACCATTAATATGTGGTGCGGGCATTACCGTGAAAGAAGGATGACGTGAAAAGTATTGATTCCGCAACGGTTACGCATACGCAATTTAATTACTTCTGCTAATATAATAAATGGTAGTCCCAGTGTGATCACTGGCCTTCTTCGCAACGGGGTGAGCATTGGGGGCTCACAGCCGGCTGCGCCATGTTCACCAAGGTGTGGACCCAGAAGATGAACAAGATCTACAGATGGGTGCTCGGAACTCACGGCGGCTGCGCCATGTTCACCATTGGGGGGTCCAGAAGATGAAGAGGCCCATCATTCCTGCTGGGCTGCCCTAGAAGTATGGGTAAGACTGCATTTTTCTTAGTTCTGGAGAGACCTAAATTGAACTAACTTGATGTCCCTAGCTAGGTAGCGGCTCTGACCCGGCCTCAGAGGGGAGGAGGTTCTCAGCATCACCACCAGAAAATGCTCTTGGTTGGCACGGGGTGTAAAAGATTGTCAGTAAGTAATTCCCCCATCCTAATAGCTCGAAAGAAGCTAACGACTTGAACAGTTCTTAAATACGGGAACCTCACAGAGACATGGTACAAGATTGGCCAGCGCCGATCTTCCATATTCTCATGGTGTCCTTGGACTGAGTGGAGGACTTAAACGCACCTGTTGGCCCCCGGGAGAAGAAACTGACGATGAACCTGACGCCTGGCCTAGTTGTGGAGTCCAAAGAAAATTTGGCATTTTCGATGGCATTAGAAATGAATGCCGGTAGTGTGCTAGCCTGTAGATAGATTCAGAGAGTGTATATAGTGTAAACTATCAAAAGTACTTCCAACTCACTTCGTACATTGTTGTGCTTTTTCGGGCGTTGCTTGTGGATTCCCACAGTATATGAATAAATGCAGTACGTATACTGAAAGGTCAGCTTCCATGACCAGCTTGAGATTTGTGGTACTTCAATTCTTTTCTAGGGGATCAAGCACCTCTTGGCTCGAAGATAGTGGTCAGGCTGAAAAGGGCAAAAGACTCTGGTTCTGGAGCCTCTAACCACTCGACACCCCTTTGTCCGCACCAAAGTGAACCCACTACCACAATAAGATCAAATACACTCTCCCTTCAAGATAATCTTATCCGTATATTCTTAAAGAATAACTACTTTCCTTCACATTCTTTTAACACCTCGTGACCCCCACTAACCGCCATGTTCTCGGACATCAACTGGCCGAGCCTCATAGCTTCCGTCAAAGCCCCTTTCTCAGAGCTTCAAACAACCCGCTGCTTCCTAATCCCCTCCGACCTCGAACGCGACCTCCACGTACTTCACTCCTCTTTCACGATCATCCAAGGGTTCTCCCAGCTCCTAGCCTGCATCGTCGACGACCCCACCCTTCAAGCCGAGTACCCCAAGATCCTCACCACAGTCCCCGGCGCCGCCGATGGCACTCTCCTCAAGACGTTGTACTACATCCTCATAACCTTCGCATGGGTGTACACGGATAACCGGATCGCGTCTGTGCGTGGGGTCGAGCAGCTTGATAGACACTACATCTCGCACGCCAAGAAGGTGGCGAGCCTGGTGAAGTTAGTCAACTGCGTTGGGGAGTATGTCAGGTTCGTGGCGGTGGGGGAGACGGACGACACGATGGAGGCGGAGCTGAAGATGTCGTGTGCGGTGTTGCTGTGCAGTTTGCAGTGTGAGGAGGAGGAGAAACAGAAGCGCAAAGATGGCATGTCTGGGAGGGCCATGAAGGAGGAATGGTTGAAGGGGTTTATGTCTGACAATATGGAGGAGTGATTGAAGCGTTTAGAGAATACGGGGGCTGCTTGGTTGAGGGAGTGCTGCTCGGTGGACGTCTTTTGCGCTGTCGTTGGTGGACGGGGGATTGTGGGTGATAATTGAAATTCTTCATTCTGTCATTACTTCGTCATTTCCTTTCAAAAGATTCTTGTCCATGTTAACAAATACTGAACGCTAGAGTTACTTACGTCCTTTCTGATTCGTGGCAATGATACAAGGATGTCTGTCATTACCTCTGCTTTCCGCATCTCTTTCAGTTCCTTTTCTCTATACACTCACAGCTTAACCTCTTTTGTACGTGGACACTTCGACATTACGAATGCTATATGAGATTTATGGTCCTCCAAACATGTTCATAGAGAATCTCCGGTACTATCTGAACAACTGCAGGGGATTCACCTTACGCTGGGGATAGCAATAACGTGCTAATTTCTACTGGGTATCTACTTGACCGAAACATGTCGAGGTTACGTTTAGCTAATGTCTGGGCAGAACAGAGAAAGAAGTACTATCACCGCATCAATAACCTCACAAGAGTATGATGATATTCGCGCAGCAATTTATACTTTATTACTCGAGCTTGTTGGTACTAAGGTTATATGGTAAAAAGGTAAGTGGGCGTCTTGTCGTACTTGAACCTAGTGGGTAGAATTATTAACAGGCTCTGTCTGCGTTGCTTAAATTGGTAGAATGACAGTATATAACAGCAGTGAATCAACTTGATCTGTTTGTCTTATATAGATCTCTGGCCCCTGTACAACAAATATGAAAAGGTTACATTTAGACTTAATCTTTTTATTTATAGTGGGGAGTTGAATAGAGATACTAGGACTTTTTGATAGAGGTGACGGATCTATCATGAGCCCCCTACTCTCCCGGACTGTGTTGGAAAGGGGTGTGTGTGTGTGTGTGTTTACTGTGAATGTGTTAAGATATTTCTCATCCGCACTTCATCAACCTCGTCCGTTCTCATCCCCCTCTATTCTTCTAATCATCACTATTTTCATCCAGAACACAGATAAGGCATCATCGCGTTTCCCCTACAAACAGAGGACATCATAGCTGACCACGTCCCCAAGGGTAACAGCTTTCAACAACCATGCAAGTATCCTGGAGCGAAGCAGAGCGCACCCGCATCAAAGCTGACATCGAGCGCGCCGTCGCCAACCCCGCCGTCGCCCTCCCCGGCACCGACCCACTCTACATCGCGCGCCTCCTCCGCGACTGCAGCCACATGCTCACGCGAACCGACGACATCGCCAGCCAACTCCACGACACCTCTCGCGCTCACGGACTACGCTCCACCGTTACCTACCGCCCCCCGAAGCTCGTCCCCATCGAGCAGAACGGCACCATCATCCAAAATCTGGCCTACATCCGCACCTGCATGGGCGTCATCTTCGCGCGCGACTTGCACAAGCTTTCCAATCTCCGGGTGGTGTTGGTGGAGCTAGAGGTTATCATACCCGCGCTGAGGGGCATCTATCAGCAGTGGGCGCAGGTGCTGCGCGCGCATGAGGATCGCATTCAGGGGATTATGACGATTTTGCCGAGCGAGTGACGATAGCAGCGAATAAGATGGGGTGTGTGGTGAGCTTGTATATCTATGGGAATGGGGAGGATAGTGCGTCTGCCGTTGGAGTGAGACATGTGGGTACGGATTGTGAGGTTAGTGGAATGTTCGGATTGTCAATTCTTTGTTTTTCGTTAATGCGGTTAATAGGAACAGTAAACCACTCCCAACTGTTGCTTACTCGGGGTTTCGTTAGAGTTTGGTTGGGATTACCGGGGCTTGGAATGGCTAGTTTGCGGCAATGATCAGGCGTGAAGGAAGATATCATCGACAGGTCCTCCGACCTATCCTCAAATCTGCTGATACAGTTAATGTATTTTTATCAAAACGATAATCCCTTACCAACCTGGGGGCACAGTTATCTGATAATATCATTATTACGGTCCGCCAACCATGGCGTATACTGTATATTGCGAGGGAGAACTGGAGACTAGACAGAGAGTGGTGGTCTTTATATCAAGCTTTCTGATCTCAAAGTGCTATTATTATATTCGCGAACGTACTTGTACTTTATATGGAAAATGACTCCCAACGCCGATTAGGCAACACGCAAACAACCAAGGGCTATACATCAGTCTTAAAACCAGCGATATAGCCTTCCTCAATTTCTCATTAATTGATGCCCATATGGTCCTCTACAATCCCTCGTTAGTTGACCGCCGATATGGTCTGTATATCCGCCCTCTCGCCGTCACTATCACCCCCATATCTCGACGCACTAAATAAACCACACAGGGCTCGAAGTACACGCAAACAGCTCATCATCTATGATAATACCACAATAGGTTAATAAGTTAGAATACACAAAGGTTTTCAGAGTAATATTTAACAATCAGAGCTAGAGGCCGACTCACTCCACGGGTCATCCTCCATCTCCGCCTCCGTCTCCGTCTCTAGCGACGGCCCATCAGGCACTGCACTTCCTAACCTCCAACTATCGGTATCACGATCCGTCTCTCCACCACCTGTCTTAAAGCTATCCGTGTCGCGGTCAGGTTCAGGACTACTTTCAGGCATGCTGACTGTATCGCGGTCTGTGCTATATTTCCGTTTGCGGGAGACGTTTTGCGTGTTTTCTGCACTGACTGTAGTTGATGCGCTGCGTCGACCTCCTGCACTGCTACCCGCAGAAGAGGCATTCTGAACATGTTCTTCGCAAGCAGTAGTTTCACTCCCCGTTCCCTCTGCAGCGCTCCACACGCTCCCACCGCGAGTCTGAGCCCCAACGCTGCTCGCGGTCACCGTCCTGTCATCAGACACCACACTGTCCTCCACTATCGTCCTATCATCAGACACAACACTCTCCTGTCTCACCACGATCTCATCGTTCTCCCCTCTCTCTCCCTTTACTATCCCGCCCTCCGGCAGACTCCCCTCCATCTCACTCCCCTCTATCTCCGCTTCCGCCGACACCTCCCCTTTTACCCCCCTCCTCTTCCTCCCCACGCTGTCGAAATACGCATCCTCCCACCAACACCCCGCAACCCTCATAACCGTCCTAAGATGCGCCTCCGCGCCCGCCACCGCAAAGCTATACATCTGCGTATTCAGCACCGCGGGGTCCATCTGCAGCTGCTGATAGGACTTCGCCACCGCGTCCAGCCGCACACTCACCGGCTCGAGTATCTCGACGAGGAGGTCCACGTCGCCGCCGGTCTTGTCTTCGCGGAAGACACAGAAGCTGCATAGCGCGATCAGGATGTTGGAGAGGCTGATAGACAGCGTGCGCGCCCAGACGAGGCATGGATGTGTTGCGGAGGTGGAGGTGGGGGTGGGGGTGGGGGTGGTGATGGTGGGGGCGCGGGACATGGTGGTGAAGCCGCGGCGCATGTGGTTGATTGTCGGGATATGTTTGTGGATGCTGTGGAGGATGTGTAGTTGCTGCGGGGCGAGTGCAGTGGTGGGTGGGAATTGGAAACGCTTGCATACTTGGTGGAAGCTGCTCGGAGTGGGGGTCGTGGTGGCGGAAGGCGAGGGAGGCGGGCTTGAGGTAGACATGTTGATTGCTGGGTGGAGGAGCGGAGATATGGATGGATATGGAGTTTAGTTTCGAAGGTGGGGAATTATATTTTCTTTTATGATTCAGAGGACAGGTTAGCCAGTAGATGCGGCTAATGTGTTTTGATGGGCTAATCGTTCGTGTTCACATCAAACAGGAGATATCGGTATCTTTTTAAGTTGATATATCTGTCTCTTTGGGCTTAACGCAGAGAGCCTAGGTTCTCTAGCAGTGGGGATGGCAAAGGACGCTGAAAAAATACCCATTTCCATATGATAGCACAATCTTTGTAGACATTCTATATGTTTATGAGGAAATTGTACGGTATCGACCACTCACATGTCCTAGTAAGGGAAGAAGATGTCAGAACGGTGGTGCGCTCAACATCTTGATATATCTGATTTATTCTAGAGTCATTTGTTTCCCAAGATTTACTAGCACTACGTACAATCCTCGATCTATCTTATTCTATGGCTTCACGTTGTACAAGACGAATATATCCGATTGTTACGTGTGACCCACAGCTAGATGAGCAGAGGAAATGCCAAATTACTAGCACTCATACCGGAGCTTGATCAAGACCCCCGCTTTACACCAGAAGGCCCCTGTTTAAGGATTTGGGGCGTGGCTCTCTGGTGTCGGTGAGCTCTGAACAGGAATAACTCATTTTTTATCCGTGATTGGGCCGCTGTGCTACGGTAAATATGGTATTGTCTGCGAAGCGTGGGAGTCCTCAGTTCAACGTACTCCACAGCACCCCGGTTCTAGTCGATTTGAACACACCAAATTATAAAGAAATGATGAATCCTTATCAAACCTCCAACCGCCCTCTTCAAACTATCTTGAGCGATCCCTTCCCATTACAGCGACAAGGCCCTGATTCCTCGGCGGTGTACGGTTGCCAGAATGCCGCATCTCGTGTAGCCTGCGAGAAGGGCGGCGGACAGCCCAGGACGGCGGCAAGAGAACATTTCCTCCTTCCACGCTTTAGTCCGGTTCCTGCGCGGGATCTTTAACAGTATGCAGGTTCCCTGTCATCTTGTGTTGTTGTGCCCTATCCCCCTTCCTGCAGGTACGTTCCTTATGCACGATTTAGTCATCAACACTAGGAAGATCGGCGGCCGCACGCGTTCAAGCCAGTTCCCGTAATATGAACATTCGCGCTTTTCTCCTTTGTTTGTTATTGATTTTGACTAGCTCAACTCGGGGAAGATTGTTTCGGTAGGCTGTTCGTTTTCTGGTTGTGCATATCGGGGGTAACATGACAATATGACGAGAGGAGGGGGCGTGGACCGGTTATGTTTGAATAGTGGCCAGAACCTCCCCACAGTTAGTATCTTCTGCTGTAAGGTTTCTATACTTTGGCTGAAAGTTTCTTCAATTCATTTCTTTGCAGAGAGAGATTATTAAAATACCTTGCCTCGCAGCAAGGAACCATGTTGAGTATCGATATTGTGGTGTTAAGGTCCAACAAGACGATTTCCAGCTTTGTAGCCGTCGAGGGGAAATTATACCGTTATAATTCAGGAATTGTCGATCCCATTTTTTCTCCCTGCATCACCTATATGATCTGTGGCAGGCACCTCTGAAGTCATAACCGTTCGGAGTGGATCTCAGAAATAAGCATCTGCCGACAAATCAAATTTTCAATCAAAATCGTAAGATGTTCATCTCCGGCCAATTTTATCTATCCATAAAACAAAGGTCATATAAGGCAACGTCAATTCTCTCCTTTTGTCCCCACTACTCACAGGACAAGGATGAAGTCGCCCGTTCTTCTGTTTGCTTCGAAAGAATATGTGATCTAAAGTGCATGAGCTCCTCTCCAAAGCTTCCCTTCTGGACAACTCCCTTCTTCAATCCAATCCTCTCTTTTTCCTCCGCGTGACACTGAGTTCTCGAGAACATTGCTATTCATCAGTCACCTCGTTGCACGTAACACGAAGAACTAACCAGTTCCATGTCCTCGCATTAGTGTCTGAGCAAGAGATAAGAATCATCGAGCCCATAGCGACCACTTAGCCCCGCCCTGATAACATCGCCATTGGGGTTTGCGACTGCTGTTTGCATGTAAACTCCCACAATAAACACAGATTCTTGTTTTTTGCGATGTTATCCTCCAGCCTTTTGGAACTCCCCGAATTTTATCCATCTCCTGACAAACTCGCTTTCCCCACTGTTTCATGTCCACGTCCTGGTTTGCGTGAATATTTCTTCTAGTAATAAACATTTTCTTTTCCTATTCGGAGTGCCATTTTCCTTTTTTTAATCCAGTGGTTATGATCATTGATGCTGACATATGGGGGAGGAAGTTGATTTTTTTGCTCTTCCGAGGGTATAATCGACCTTGATAAAATACAGGCTTTCCATCTCAAACATCATTCCAGTAGCCCTTCCACTTTCATAATGTCAAACCATACTACTCCTGGTGGTCCGTCCAACCCAGATCAGACACAGCCCGGACTCACCCCAAACGAAACAGTTCTGGACCGTGTTGCCGAACAGCTATCCAATCTCCGACACATCACCCGAATCATCGAAATCATACGTAACCGAGCTAACTTCGCGCATCTCGCTTTCAGGACGCCCACCCATGTACGATGCCTCCAAGACCAAGATCTTAATGAGGCGGTCCGCTCGATCCGCATTATGTTCGAATATCTCCGCGCTATGCCCATCGTTGGGCAGCGTCGCGTCGAGTTCCTAGAGTCCATGACTGACATTTGGCCTCGGCTTCACCTGATAATTCGAGATTTGGAGTATATGTTGTTGCACCCGGCCAGCAGTCATCATGACCTTTCGAAACGTTATCAGTCAATTTTGAGGATATTGCGAATAGGTTCGGTCGTGCTATGATGAAAGCGATGGGTGTGAAAACCGGTTGATAATAGAGTAGAAGGGTGGTCTCTGTAATTGGTATGTACTGTTATTATTTCGTAGACTTGAACTTGTCTGGAGCTACTTACTGATTTTTCATCGTATTTTAGGTGTCGACTGATGGAGGGCAGAGAATCGGTTTTTCCTCGTTGGATGGTTCCTCGGTTCTGAAAATTGGTCGGGAAAAGTTGGTTGCGGGGCTGCGGTGCATGTCAGATTGGCAGGATGATTTGAAATGAGCAAAATAAAAATGAAGAAATCCTTTCGAGCAATTCTGCTTTAATCTGTAAACTTACCTTCTATTTCCTTTATCACCATGCCTTGATTAGGTACGGATATCGCACAGGAGATACGTTTAATTTTCTTCTTAGGACGGGCTTCTCTGATAAGTGAGCGGTACGGTTGAAGTCTATCTAGCCACCGTTAATTAAATGTCTAGAAGTATCATCTCCACATGGCATCTGTGATATTTTAGTTGGAGTAAGTCTATATGAATAGCTGTCTGCGTGTTAGATATCCTAGATGTAGGTGGCTGCGATTCAGTGTTTTCTCACGGCACTGAAAGAGATCATTCCCGCCGGTGGTGATGGCTTTTTACTATTACAGTTGCGATGATACACTTAGAAAAAGCAAGAGCTTACAGTAGATGATCATATGCGTTCATATAAATCTCCGCTATGAATCTAATTATTAGTTCAAGACCTAATGCAGTAATAATTATTCAATCTTCCCTGAAGCATTAACTACATGTTTGCATACAAATTAAATCTCCTTGAGCCGGCTACATCCAGGGCCCTCTAGGGACTGGATAGGCATGATGGTATGGCTTCAGGTCAAGTTTATTTTGCTTGAGCTGGAATGGAATGCCATAAGCGGATAATATGGGGTTAATTTCAATTTAAAGAACGGGGATCATGACTTAATACGTAGATCTATATTTCTAGTGTACAGTTGGCAACATAATCAAAATGAAATTGATCGAAGAAAAATAAAAGAGAAAGATCAAGAAGAAATTATTTAGAAAGAAGGTAACGTGCCTTAATCTTATTTATGAAATACGAAGATATGCTCTACTTATACAGGGATCAACACAGAGTGATCAAGAAGTCGCATACAAAAAGGTATCTCAACAGAAGAAAAAAAAAAACCACCATAGTAATCAACACAAGACAGCATCAAACGTTTCTGACAGAAAGGAAATCCCAATAAGATAACCAAAAAAAACGAAAGAAAAAGGAAAGTAAACCATCAGATACACCACTAAAGCCTGCTCTTCTTCGGTGAAGTCTTCCCGGAACCATAACACACATCTCCACCAAAGATGCGAGTACGGTAGATGTGGAATGGGGTGCTCGCATAGTGTTTTAATCCATCTCAAGGCGCGAGTTTCTGAATGAATTGGGGTCGACGGACTCGGTGGAGGTGTTGTTTGACTCGGACGGTGCTGCAGTATCTGTACTAGGCTCTAGAATAACGTATCCGGACGATGGCAATGTGGCGAGGAGTCTGCTGCTTCCAGCTCTGTTCCCCCCATTTGCTCCGGTGATAATGGAAGAACCAAGCGTGTGGTGCTGGTTTGAAATCTTTTGTACTCTTCCGCCGATTGTGTGGTTGAACACTCCTTTAAGCCTTAGTCTTTGCTCAAGACGGTTCATATTTAGTGTCTCCCTATCTGCTATCGGCATTGGAGGAGAGGAAACAAGGTTTGAGAAGTCTTGAGTCTCTTGAGCCACCGGATTGGAATATGTTTGAGCTGCCTTGGCTGGTGTGAGAGGATCGTCGGTATCATCATCGATACTGATTGCATTCTGGAACGAGCTTCCGAGAACACTAGCTATGGCACACGTCGAGGTCCTTTTCGTTGCGGGTCTGACTTCGGCATTGTTGTGTCCATCATTCATACTTTCAAGTTTGCGTTTCACTCTCTCTAAAGGCATCTTATTGTTTTGATTTTCAGAAACCGGTAGAGAATCTGATGCAGATAAAGGCGAATAAGTATCCACTTCCGGTGCTTTTTTGGGCAGACAGTTCTACGGCTAGTATTAGTATTCGAATGGGTTCTTGTTGACGGTTTGGATCATACATATCTCGTCCCAGAACGCGGTGGCCAACTCAGTTGAACCGCAGGGTGCACGAGATTGTGGTTCTTCAAAGTAGGACATTAGTAAATTGGCATAGAATTATTGGAGTAATCAGAGTATTCTGTAGGCAACATACATGAAATAGGACCTGAACTGTATCCGAGGGGGGTACAACAGGATGATGCTCAATTACAGGGCCTTCGTTGACGGAGCGTTCCCCCATATGATCCTTCGTATCAATATGACTACTCATTTCGTGGTACAAGCGAAGAAATTTCTCATTTTTGAACTTAATTCCCTATGAGGGTGTCAGTCTACGATGACATAATGCTTTCAGACGAGCCAAGAAGAAGAAGGGACGAACCTGTGGATGATCAACAACAGGAGCTTTGACAGATAAACCATGCAAAGTAACACCCAGAGAGGAGGGCTATAGATTGGCAGATGTATTAGTAAGATGGAATAGAAGAGGCAATCTGCTACCTCTCAGGATGATGACCAATGTAGGTCAGGGAAACTTTGACTTACCTCTTTTTCCTTAGTAACAGGAGGCAACACGGATCCCTGAACCATTTCAGGCGCCGGAGATGCTTCAACAGGGTCAATGACGAACTAGGTTAGTAAGAGCGTTAGTTAAAGCACACATTGCACAGATAGTATCCTCATCTAAGAAGCTTAATACAACTCACCGTATCGTGACCTTCAGTACAGGCTGGGGCAGACGATTGCTGAATAGCCTCTCCAACATGAACGACAGGTTCAGCTTTCCTACTATTTAATTCTGAATTGATCCTAGCCCTCACACTCCGCTTATACAAGGCGCGATCATTGCAACGTGCAATAACCCTCTCTTGTCCCCCCCAATCGTGGTCCTTAGGTAGTACGACATATGGACCTACGTTCATTCGCCAGGAGTGGACGCCTAAAGGATATTGAGACGGTGGAGGGGGAATTTATCTTTATCAAGTGAAGTTTTCTCTACAAGACTCTCATGCACAGCGGACTTCTCTTTCTCTTTGTTGCCCTCCGAAGTGCCACTAATAATTGATTGAGGTTGAATTGAATTCGTTGAAGTTTCATAGTTGGTATCGGCAGGTCCTTTCACTTCAACTTCCGTCTCTGGCGTATTCTCATGGACCGCGGAAGTCACCGCCTTTGGAAACTCTTCTTGAGGGCAACTGTCGATGGGAGCTTGGCCGACTCCGTTATATCCGTCGCTTTAGGGCTCACTGAAGAGCAGGACCGGTTCAAAATCATCATATTCATCATCTGTCTCGTACTCGTATTCAGGCCAAGGTACGGAAAGTTTGGCCTTCATTCTCCAGGAGCGTACTCCCAGCGGATACTGTGACGGTGGTGGTGGAAATCTTTCTTCAATAACAGTGCGTGTTTTCTGAGGAGTAGGACTCTTCATGTTCTCCTCGTCCTCGTCCTCATCGTCATATTCATCCCCATCATCGTGCTCGCTGCTCTGACTCCCTTTGCTGTCCTCATTTGACTCGTCCTCACTCTCGCCTGTAGGATTCGGTGGGATCCACATTGCCTCTGGACGACGAAGTACGGACACCCACCCATTGCGGGAGTTTGCCCATGCCGAGTCGGAAATCATGTCCGAAGAGTGTCAGGGGCACAGCCTTTCGAAATAACACTTAAGATTGAACTGTATATTGTTGAAGTTGTGGTTTTACAGTCACACAAGTAAGGTGGGTGGTGGGGTGGTGGGGTGGTGGGGTGGTGGGGTGAAAAGTAAGAAAGGGAGAAAATGAGTTGTTAGAGAATAAAACTATCGGTAACACTGTGCAGAATTTAAGGGAGAGAGGCAAGCACAAAAAGCTAATAAATAGTGGCGGCCACCAAGTTTCGTGCCGAGCCCGGGCGTGGTGACATTTAAGAAAATGTCTCAGATGACAGTTTGCGACCCCTTCTACAATCGTCCAAGGAATTAGAGACCCGTCAAGAGCTAAGAACCTCTAGGATTTAATTTAGATGATTACTTCTCGCCTGGCCTGGTACAAAGTAAGAGAAAACCTTCAGGTGATTATCATGCCCGCTTTTTTCTTCACTGTGGAAATCAATCTCAAAGCACAAGTAAACTAATTTACAGGATTTAGATGATAAGAAATGCAGCAAAGATCGGGGTTTACACTCGGAGTAAGGGAAATATTTAAATTGCAGGGGAATAAAGCTCTGCTAAAGTATCAATGGTAAGGAGAACATATTTCCATACCCCCGTCGTAGTATTGGCTCATAATCCGTAGTAGACCTAGTCCAACTCGCGAACGTCAAACACTTTGCCCAAGTCTCAAACCCAAAGTTTTCCGGGGTCGGCTCTCCAGGGTTAGAGAGCATTGCTTCTCCACCCATTGCAAATCTTCACCTCGTGGGCTGCGTTGCGAAAATACAACCAAATATTTTGGGTTACAAAAACAAGGACACAACCGGAGGTGGAGCGACCACAGCACGAGACACACCGCGCTCACCACGAAGGCACCTATATTTCAAAGACATGGTTATCTCAAATCACCTTTATGCAATTATTACTTCTTACTTTATTTGTGAGGTTCTCATTATTGGTATAACCGTAAACCTCCTAGATGGCCTTCATCATGAGATATCACTCGATATTCACACTTCTTAACCTAAAGATAACTGAATCTTTGGTCATAGAAGGGGTAGTCATGATCACCAACGAAGGGAATTGATTTTTTATTCGCTCTACAACCTGGGCCATGTAATTAAGTGCCTCTCTTAGTTTACATGTATTTTTGGCTTGTACGGAATTAAACTACGTGTAAGACAGAGAGCTTCCTGGAAAGATCATGGTGAACATGGCAAATATAAAAAATAATTCAATCAAAACTTGGTTTAAAAGAGGCAATAGATCTCGCAGCAAAATAAAGTTTTCACATGAATAGTGATATAAGTTCGTTTTTACGCACTGTTAATACCACCTATTGGTATTATCAAGTTCTCAGGTTATGATCCTGATAAGATAAGATATAATAAGATACGATGGGATAAGATAAGGCGGTTGTGAGCATTGACCACAACCTTTGCTATTCGACTTACTCCATGATTTCTGCTGCCGCATTGCATATGCGTACATATAGTCTTGTTGGTGCTTAGAAATGAAATTGTTGGGTTAATAAAGTTATTATCTTCTATAGGCCTCGCGATAGCTGCTTTCCTTAATATATGAATATCCCTTCGTCTGTCCCGCATTTTTCACGAGCTCTGTCATTCTTGATAGGTGGCGCTTTAACCATATTCAACCAATTTAGGCCTTAGTTGGTAATGGATGTGCACATTACAGGAGGTCTTTTAACTGCGCACGAATATCACTCCCTCAATCGAACTTCTGCCACAGAGTGCCACAGACGCCACAGGTTCTGAATACACACAAATGAATGGTCAGCTAGACAGCATCAGATATATAGGAAGTTTCTACGTCTGGGGGCACGTTGCACAGGACGTTGAAAATTCCCTCTTTCTGTCTAGTGCACTTCGTCTACCTATCCCATGCAACCAAATTCTAGGTTTTGCTGCCTTGTGTAACAACCATTCTTCTTTGGCAAGTATTTTTTTTCAACCGTAATTCAATGTTTATCGGGTTGCCCCATGCGTTTTGTTTGTAATCATGTAAGACCGTTTAGGTCCTCCCAGTCTCTGCCGTGTACTTTATAATTTGGTATGGAATCCTAGTACCAGTTACATCCGCGTATCCTCATGCAGAGATCTCGTTATGTTTCTTGTATGTATATCTGAGGTGTACTGTGCTCTTTAAAACCGCAGGCTGAGAAATAGAGGAAAAGATGAAAGATTTCATTCGAAGATGTATACATTCGATGACTACATGTATGTAGATATAGACATGGTTACCTGGATATTACATTCTTCCTTGCTGTCTCGGGTGCGTCAACCTTGCAATACCGGTAATCCCAGATTCAATGACTTGGGGAGCTTGTACAGTAGAGCCTTGAGTGAAGCCATTACTGCTCTTGTTTTTCCTTCGATTGTTGGCTAGGCACATTTGTTGGCGTGTGGCTACATGTACTTACACGTAGTTGGCCATTGGCACTAGTGATTTTCGTTAGTCACAAGTAAATTTTACGCACGTACTCATCTTTTGATGCGGTTTTGTGCACAGCGCGTCCTATCTACCCCCACCATCAGATCTATATACATGCAAAGGCCTCCGGAATCTGGCGATTTCTCACATCAAACACAAAATCTAAGCATTGAGGAGTTCATCAAATTTGGTATGCATTTTACCTTTTGTTCGTGGGAAATGATCTCTTACCGTTTCCTCGAGTTGCCCTCAAACAAGTTCTGACCGTGTTAGTATCCCCTCAATATTGTATTTCATCGGGAACGTGCCTTGTTGCACGTAAGCTAGGGTCCCGCTGATGTGCACTATATAAACCACAGTAAGGTACGATCAAAGCCCAATGAGAATAATTAAACCTCATTCAGTTGGCATATTTATTCCAGGTGGTTAATAACGAAGCCAACCAATAGCTATCAAACTGTCAGATCATAATCTACATAAGATATGAAACATGAAATGGAAGATAATGAAATGGTGGCACACGGAAATGCGCGCCATAGAATAATTGAAGTAACCTGGCAGGTGAGTAACTGAGGAGGCATCCACGCCTCCAAAATGCTTCCCCCCAGAGTACCGTTTAGCTAACGATACTCATGATCATCATCTTAGTTCCCCCCCCCCCCCCCCCCACACCGTCTAGACGACGTCGTTTATGCTCATCATCGTGCCCATCTCCTACGACATCTGAGCGACGTCTTTTGTGCGTCACCACTTTGTGAGTATCAGAAACGTTGACATTTCCATCCGGTCTTCTGTCAAAGCCTTCCTGTCCAGATTGGTGCTCTGGGCGATGAGGCCAAAAGCGCGCCGGGTGGTGAGGCCAGACACGCAGATTTGAATACACTGGCAGAACTGGTAGAGATGATTGGTGTCCTTCTACCTGACGACGAGGGGGATTATCCGCAGGCAACTCTTCTGGTTCACGGCGCAAGCGTTTAAATAAATCGTTCCTTGCGTAGTCGGTACCCAGAAGACGGTGCTCTTTAGGGTAGTCATTCTCACCTGGACGGACGCCTGAAATGGGTTGGGTACGTATGACATGCTCGATATCAAATCGAGGACCCGGAGATCCATCAGGATCATATTGTGAAAGCCTTCGGAGAACAGACGCCTTTTCATCGTCTTCTTGCTCGCCGTTGGCGTAAGCGACGGCCACCCCTCGTATTTCTTCGTGGAGCATTGAAATATAGCCCCAAATACAGCCTTCCTCTTCCTCAAACCACTCCCCCATCTCTTCAATCCATTGTTTCACGTCCCCTTCTTTAATACTCTTTTTGAACCTATTTATAATGAAATTATTCTCATCTTCAAGATTACTGATATGCTCCTGAGAAGTCATGATCGGAGAGATAGGTTTGCGTCCTGGTCGAAGGCACATCAGGCTTGGGTTTCTCTCATCAATAAGAGTTCTCATGAGCTGTCTTTCAAATACGAACATCGTGGCCGCCTCATCCGAACTAATGTCTCTTCTGTTATACATAAGAAGTTCCTGTGCCCTAGGAGGCAAATTCTGAATAATCCAACTCTCGACATGCGCAGCAGCCTTGCCTGATGATTTGAATCTCTCACTTGTATCCTGCTGGATATCGATTTCGGGCGGGATATCAGCGTCTAGAATTGCGTTGACAATCTCAGCGCCAAGACGTAAGTCCTCTTCATGCATCGGGCAGTTAAATTCTGATTCAATTTCTGTCTGATGTTCAGATCCCTCTTCGGTATCTCCAATTGATTCCGCCTCCTGCTGCACTGCACAAAATTTTGCTATGAATTGGTCAGGAGCCTCCGCGGCATCTCCCATTGATTCCGCCTCCTGCTGGGTTGCATAAAACATTGCTATGAATTGTTCAGGAGCCTCTGCGGCATCTCCCATTGATTCCGCCTCCTGCTGGGCTGCATAAAATGTTGCTATGCGTTGTTTAGGCGCCTCTGAGGCATCTCTCATTAATTCCGCCTCCTGCTGTGCGGCACCAAGTGCGCGGTAATCTTGGATAGTCCTGGGTCCCACACGCGCATATCGTGGAAATTCAGTTAATTTTGTGTCATTCAAATCGTCATCATCAGCAGAGGAATCAACGTCCATATAATCAGGCTATGTAGTCTGTTAGCATACAACATTGAATTATTTAACTATGCAATATCTCACCTGTGTAGTGTTAAAGCGGTTCAAGGCGCCCAATGTTAAGGGTGTGCGGTTGCCGTCTTGGTCTTGTGTTTCGTTTTGCTGGAGCTCTGCCATGTTAGGAGTTACCTGAAGAGCCATTAGAGATCAATATACAGAAAAGGTAAAAGGAGGTGTACTACCACTTCTTCAAGCTTTACCTCCGGCGAAGTATGCTCCGGATACAAATCGCGCACCACAATAGGGGCCTCCCTCGGCGTATCAGAAGCATCCCAAAGGATTCTATCGGACGATATTTGCTGGAACATACGTTAATAAGTTACCACTAGGAATGTAATGGATTAATAATACCTCGGGCGGGTCACGAGGCGTGTCCGAACTATAATCAAACATTTCATGTGGGACACTGTGATTTGGGAGCGCGAAGCCAGATGGATCGCATCCGAAAGCTGGACTAAGAACCCGCGAAGATTGTTGAAGAGGTCTTGGGGATATCTGGGTATCAACGAGTGATCCGTTGCTTGACGATGGGACATGATCCTGATTATCCAAGTCGTGTAGTGGTGCTTCAGAAGCATATGCAGAGTGGGCCAGAGCCGGTGACCCCTCTGGGCTGTTGGGAATAGATTGAATTGCCTCAGGTCCTGAGCTGGGAAGCTCAGGCTCAGACTCAGAAACATACACCTTTGAGGAGGCAACTACCCCGGCCGGTGATCCCTCTTGATTCATTGAGGGAGATTGAGATACCTCAACTGCTGGGCTGACAGACTCAGGCTCAGACTCAGCAACATTGACTGTGGGGGAGGTAACAAGTCCGACTAGGTACCCGTCCGGTTCCTTTGCCGGAGACCGAGATACCTCAGGCACTAGGCTAAGAAGCTCAAGCGCAGATTCAGAAACATATTGAGAGCCAACTTCACTGACTGTGGGCCCCTCTGTGCCCTTAGAAGGGGATTGGATCGCTTGAGGTGGCGAGCTTGGAATCTCCCCCATTGAATCGAATCTACATGGGGAGGCGGTGAGACTGCCTGCCACTGTCGGCCCCTCTGTTCCATTAGAAGCGGATTGGATCACTTGAGGTGGCGAGCTTGGAATCTCCGCCATTGAATCGAATCTATATGGGGAGGCAGTGAGACTGGCAGGCAGTCCCGCTGAGGAATTGGATAACGATCCCACATTCTGTAAAGGTGAATTTGGAACCTCAGAGTGTACGCCCACCGTCGAACAAAAGCTGTTGTTTGGGGCGCTTGGACCTTCAGGCGACGAAAATGGAGAATTGGGAGGAGCTTCCGGAGTGTGAGGTAGTGAGTTTGTAGCGTCCGACAAGTCCTCACAAATACTGCTACTGAGCAGTGGCGTACTCGGCGGCGAAGTTAGACACTGCAGAGGCGATTGGATAACATGAGGCAATGACTGTACGTCCTGGGAAACATCATAGAGAGGTTGAGGAGTACTTGGTGGAGCACTTGGAATATGGGGCGACGATTGCGTTACCTCCGACGCTGGGTGTGAGGCCGGAGGCAAGTCATGGCTGTTTTCAGGGCTGTTCGGTGGAGCACCTAGAATACAGGACGAGGATTGCGTTCGATCGGATGCTGGGTGTGAGGCTGAAGAAAAGTCATAGCTGCTGTTCAGTGAAGAATCTGGTGGGCCCGGTGGTAATGAACGGGACTCCTCGGTCAGTGTCTTAGAAGCATTTGGCACCGACTCCAATGGCAGGGAAGTTTCATCGCGGCTTGGAACCGGCGATTGGCTGACTGAAGGAGTTAAGTCCACCCTTTTGCGCCTGGATTTCGTGGTTTTTCTTGTTTGATCGACTATTTCTTTAGGTTGTGAAATACCAGTGTTACACTGCACCTCTTTTGCAACCCCCTCTCCCGACATCTCATCTTCCCTTTTCTTTCGCGTTTGGCTCCTCGTAAGAGCGACCATCTGAGTGTATGTAAGTTACAAAAGATTTTCCACCTTATCCCTTGGTTGAGAAGCGACACGAAGTTGGTTCAAAGGAGGGGTGTATGTTGGGGGTTGAATATTTATCTCTAATACCTTTGACCAGTCAATGGAAGGATGATTAAGTAGAAGAGTTTCTAATCGAGTTGTTGGCAACTTATTCCTTTCCAAGTACTAACGACCTAGAAAAAGAAGGGATGTGGAGAGATAGTGGTTGAGCTCTCCTTTTATAGCAAGTGGTGGGCAGAAGCAGCGCCACCCCCAATATTCGCGACGTCAAGAGACCCGGGTCAGTCACCTACAGAACTCTGTCACGTTTACGGGAAATTTATTGAGTCACTCTTGACGAGTGCAAGTAGACACCCAGGCAGCACTAGGTAAAAGATGTGTTCAAGGGATATCATAAAGGGCCTAATAAACTCAGCTCGAGCACTTTGGGAGTACGATATCAACAGGACAGCTCCTCGTGAAAGATCTCTAACGTCAGTCTCCACCGGAGCCCTTTTTTTTCTTTTTTTCTTTAATTGATAAATTGCGTGCAGTCGTCTTCACCAAAGTTGATATCTAACAAACAACAGAATTATCTACAATTAGATTGATATATAGAGATGATTATAAACTCATGCCGCAGAAAAGTCGCGATCTTTAAGAAACTTGGAGAGGAATAAGGGAGGGAAAATATGGAATAATACCCAGCACTGTGTGCTTCTCTCTGCTATTGACGAGTTATTTTCCCTCAATGCATAAGGGGCAACCTGTGGACCCTGAACGTCTTCTTACCCGTAGGCAAAACCTATGTGCTAAATGTAATATGGCATCCATACAATTTGCTATGTTTGTGGCTGGTGTGGCGCACAGAACAGGATGTGGGTGTTACATCTAACTGTGCATGCAATCTAACCAGGAAGTGCAAGATTGATATTGGCGTGCATGCAGCGTGACTAGATGTCACGCTACCCCTAACTAACTACGAATGTTACTCTCTACTTACATGTACGTAGGGCGATTCCTCCTCAGCAGAAATACACCTAGGTTTTCATCACGTCGCATCACGAATGGCGACCCGAGACTGTGTCCTGTCGAATATCTACTTGTGATTGTTCTTTTTGAACCCAATCATGCAAATAGTCCTCAGCTTTTGGCACTGACCCATCACCGCTCCCTGCACAAACTGAACATGTTCTCGATAAAACGTTACTTAACCTGCATTCTTCAACTCTTGCGTATGGAGACGCTTTGGGCCTGATTAGTATATTGTAAGTGAGCTTAGAGCACAGACATCAGATCAGGTTCCACCTCGTAGGAGAAGACACGGGATTTATTGAACAGATAACA
Organism: Morchella importuna; assembly: GCF_003444635.1. Classification (NCBI taxonomy): domain Eukaryota; kingdom Fungi; phylum Ascomycota; class Pezizomycetes; order Pezizales; family Morchellaceae; genus Morchella; species Morchella importuna. The sequence continues at coordinate 258,385 of NW_025763399.1, read as the reverse complement.
CCTGTTCGGAGAAACAAGCTCCTACCGACCTCGTACTTCACTCGTCTGTTCTTTATGCTCCTCTTACTAACTTTCATATTGGTCACGGCTATGCCCATATCTCTTGGCTCGCGTTCCCTGATACTGTCGCGGAGGTCTTGCCTCGTGTACGGCCGGTTTTCAGTCAGTTGCCCATAAATCTCTTGCTTCGGTCAATCGTGTTGAACCTACTTATACTTGTAGTCACATATAAACTCTGGTTATTACGGCGGATGATTGTGTTTCTACGTCTTTCTCCGATGTCCTGGAGATCACCTTGCTGGACGTTCATCCAAAGACTTTTTCGAAACCTAGGATTTCAGGAACATGGTGGTTTACGGCCTCCTTCCCACCTTTCTTTTTGCTTTTTTGCTTTCGAACATTCGTTCTGCCTGTTTTTTCGGGAAGCGAAACCGGCACGAGAGCTAACCACCCCACCCCCCCCCCCCCCCCATCGTAGTGAACAATACTAGCGCAGATTGTCAAGGGCGTGAAAGCAGAAAATCACCCGGTCTGTATTTAGTAATTTTACTTTATAGGAATGACTTTCCATGACCGCAAAGGAACCGCCGTTCACTCTGGGATTGCAGAGAGAATATTAATATAGAAGGACACGCGCTGTCTGGACAGCGATACGGTGGGTATGAAGTATATTCATATCAGAGGAGTATGAGATGAACAGCCGGTCCTGCGACGGACTCAAACATATAGGAACGTTCTTATTTGCTTCTATAAACCTGGAAGAGAGGGATTGCTGCGATTTTTGCTCTCGGATTAATCGGGCTTCTCGTTTCTACTTTGAGCTGAACAAACGAGTACTGCCAGTGGCTCACATCTCGACTCCCAAACGCAGCTGGCCCTTATAATACACCATCGAGTAAGAGCTCGCTCACTTATCCTTGCCCCATTTTAAGTTTAGGACGGAACTACAACGAGTCTAACGGTTGCCACTCACCCTTCCTTGTACTTCCGTCCTAAACCTAAAAATAGGGCAGGTAGAGGATGTCGTACTCCCAATACTTTGCTCTCCTCACCCTATATTTTGAAACCGTGGACTGGTACAGGAACAGATGGCATTCTGAACAGTCCAGTAAAACTCACGAATATACAGATGGTTAGCACCCTTTCTACAGAGGGTTTGCTGCCACAGCCTGAAAAAGGGCTCCTTGTGTACACTATATATTGTGATCACTTACAAAGAATTTATGCACCACGACTCCTACTGCATGTCGGCGAGGAACTTCGCAGATATGACACCTGGCTACATGGATAAATCACAACTCTGTAGTGAAGCCATGAAGAGCGGACCAAACCGCGGGTGGAACGAACCTTCACTAAAGAGAACAAGTTCTTTCAACTATCCTACATGACTCAACTACCTAAAGGACTACAACTTCGTCGTATTCTTGGGAGGAACATGGGAGGAAGATCATTTCGGTGGAACCTGAACAGATAACTCGATAATACTGGAACTCTCACCGAGCTTGTCATGTTATCTCCCTAAAATCTCTAAAACCTGTCAAAGGATAAAATAAAGAGAAGAGGTGTTGTTATTTTTATGTGCACTTCTAATTGAGACCACATCATGCTGCGGGGTGAACATCCTCGCATGTATGACTGGTATTATTCACCCTTTCCCATATTTCCTATACGATAGTTGACAAGGTGGAATTATAAGCGGCGGCTTTTCTTCGTTGCACCATTCGTACTCTCAGAGGTCTCTCATTCTATACCCTCCCGACTTGTCGCCCGTTTATAAAGGAGGGCCGGATCTGACTGGGAAGGCATTTGTAGTGCTTAACCAGCGATTCCATGCAGCTTTCAAACATAGCCAAAGGAATATCTTGAATGAAGTTCCTGCCTCAACAGCTCACAGACACCTACCCCAACAGGAACGTCACTAGCTTCCATATGACAGAAAAAAGGGGGTTTTACATGCTCACCTACGTCCCATCACCGGATAACAGTGCTACTGGCTTTGATTTTAGCTGCAGGAAGGCACCATTGCCCGAGGGGTGCTGTGATACCGCTAAGATACATCCCAGGAGTAGGGAAGATTTATTATTAAAGAAGACGAGCTTAGGTCAAGAAAAAGCAATATAGCCAGCGAAAGCGATCTCGTCCTTCATGACGTCACAGAGGAAAGGATCCAATCCTATTTTGCAGTGCCTTTAATATGAAGGTCGCCTTCAGAGATACATGGCCGTAAAAGGTCTACATCTCGAGAGATGAGACAATTTGGGAGGCAACACTCACCCAGAGGGGGTGGTCCGATGAAGTAATATTACAACTGCAATCAACAAGGAGAATCTTCATACCCCTAAGTGGCGTCCAAAGAAAGAAGAAGAAGAAGCTTAGGGGGATCGAATTCATTCTTAGACCGGCTAATCCCCACAATGGTCAATCAACATGGCAGGCGTTGCCGCCTTTTCCATTATTCCGTTCAAGCTCTTTCTTATTATAGATTAATCCCACATATAAATACATCAAGTGGTGCTGTAAATATTGGATACTATATCTACTATTGACAGTTGGTAAGCACCTGAGATAAGACTTGGGGAGGGAAATCATATTAAGTCGTTCTTGGGGATATAACGAAAATCTGCCAAGAGAGAAATGTTTTTTCAGAGTAGAAATAACTGCCAAGAGAAAAAGAAATCGAATTCAGTGTGGTCCACGAGAACCAGCTTACTTGTCTCCTTGACTCGAGGACATTTCCACGATCACACGTAGGTACAGTGGTCTAAAGGAACTAAGAGTCTCGAGGGTCTTGCCTGTCCTTTCGTCGAGAACCGCCGACGAAGTTCTTGGCTCTTATACACTTCCGACAGATATGAGGTGAATTGCTCAACGATAGAATCTGCTTTTGATTGAAATATATACCGCTTTTTACCCTGCTAGAACCTTCCCCGAGACTATACGAGATACCTAGAGGTCAGAGAGGGCCAAGGAACTCGAACTCGATGACATTCTCAAACCTCGTATTGAACGTGCATATACCAATCGAAACATTCCTCCGATATTTTCTACTAGCCGAAAAAGTAAAAGATTTGGTGAGAGTTTTAAATTTGGAGAAGATGGAAATGATGATAACACGTGATTTATTGTAAATGACGAAGTCTAGTTAACCATTTAACTAATACACAATAGGGACAAGTATCATCTCACTAATGTTGAACACCTAACCGCTCCTCCAATTGACCAAGTACCCGTTACTTGTTGTTTTTTATCCACAGGAAAGAAACGAGAAAGGTAGTGTAAACTATGCTCAGCAATGGGATATATATCATAGGGCTCGCTGCTGGGATCTATATACTCTGCACTGGACTCCATACAACAGACAACCAAAACCAAGTCTCTTCTGTGGGCTTTCCTCGGCAACCTCTCCCCCTCGATTCCATCGTTTTTTGCTGCTTCACATTGCTGCGTTACCCCAATCGGCAATAATCGGGAGAAGAAAACGATATTCCAGAGCGAATGAAAACCGTCAAGGATAACTGCTGGGACCATAGAAACCTAGTATCCAGTTAACTTGATTAACACCGCTGAAAGACAGAGCTCCGGAACCGAAACACAGTTACAAGGGATGCGATGAAAAAGGATATTCATAGAACCGAACAATGCAAAGCAATTTTGTTTCGTGTCTGATTTTTTCTGCCTGCGTGAGGCTTGATGTGAAGAGTACAATTCAACAACCCACATGAACACAAGACCGTAGTGAGACTTTCTGGTATAGGCGCCCTTTTGTCCGTGTTTGTGACAGAAAGACCATTCTTGCACCTGTTGAATCGGAGATCCGGAAAGAGCATACGATGACCTCTTGCTCGTGTACTTTGTATAACTAGTACCCAGTGGTAAGCGTCTCGACTCCTGAGTATCAATGATACTCGTTGTGTAATGAGATAGAAAATACTTGGCCAGCTATTATCCTCCATCTTTGTATCGCTATTCACAGCAAGTGAGAGGCCGTAAGCCCTCTAGTGATCATGTCATCCCGAAAGTTCCTCTACGGAGCTTTGTTATTTTTCCACTGAATTGATCACGATATGTCAATCCAAGCCCTTGTTGGCATATTAATTGAAGAATCATACATGTTAGAAACAAGCTGTTTCCCAAGCCAGTAACTGGTAGCCCCCCATTGTTTCATGAATCTAGTACCATTGAAGCAATTGTGATGTGATTTGGAATTATCGTGAAAATGACGGGGATGGTAATCATCGGGGGTAACAGCTCAAATGAAAACAAACGATCCCCGTAGGTAGATGAAACTGTGCCCCCTCGTTGTATCTTCCTATTCTCTCTTCTTCCTTTATTCTTTTCTGCACGTCTCCGCTGTCTATAACGCCGATTTCATCAACGTTTATCTGTAGTTGGGCTGCAACTGGCATGATATCGAGCCCGTTTCTAGAGGTGATATCGAGAAGATAAGAAGATCAAGGTATGTATAAACACATGTTCATTCGTCGATTCCGATTGATAAAGTGATTCCTGGACCTAGAACTAGCAGTATCAATTTTCAGAATGGACGACCATAAAGAAGGGCAACCCGTGCCAGGTCAAGAAGGTGGGGACACGGGAAAATCTCAACCAAGTCGTTCGATCTCTATGAGTAGCGATAGCACATTGTCGTCCGTGAGCTATCACAGCTCTCTATCGTGCGCATTTCCTTTGCGTACGGTGGAGCAGCGAGAAATAGCGGTGAACGCAACGGTGGGAAACACCGGAGTAGAGAGCACCGAACAAACTGGAAATGACGCTCTGAAACATTTAGTACTGGTATGTTAGTTAACATTGAGGCGCTTTGCATTGACTAATAGTCCCTAGAACGAGAGTGGATTACCTACAACACCTTCTCCCAACCAAAGTCTTTTACCCACTGTTGGTGGGAGATTTAGACGACCATCCCTCTCAGAAAACAAGATTTTGCAGCAGTCCGTACACAGAGACAATCAAAGCCATTCCGCCTCTCCTATCATCGGCAACATTACCAGAGGTCGCAATACCCGTGTAGTAAAATTTAAAAACTCGAGAGAAACATCCAGAACTTTTCCAGCACCACCCGTACACCAGAAAACAATGACGAAGGAGGCAGATTCTCGTGATGCATTGAGTGCGCCTGGTAAGAACTCTTATCTTTCATTCTTCCATCATAAAGAGACGTAACTAATGTTCAGTTGTAACTATTTTAGAAACCATACGGTACCGTGAGAACCTCCGGAGGTACGAAGAAGACCAGCGGAGGGAAGAAATCATAAATCCAGGACCTCCTATGGGGGCTGGAGACCACCATTCGCTGCCACAAATACCCCCGCTACAATTGAGAGCGAGGCAGCTGGACGACAGACTACCCCTCAGCAATCTGCGCAGGCAGGGCGGAGGTCAGCGTGAAGCAGAGGCCCCGGAGTATAGACCAATGGTCGACGGCGGCCGAAGGTCGCCAAACCCCTTCGGTTCCACGGCTGAGGAGTTTCAAAACGCCCTCATAATGAGGACTCAGGGACTACATAGTTACCCTCATGATCACAATCTTCGTGCCAGCTCTCGCTATCCCCAGGTGGGTATTGGCAACTCCAACGCCGCTTCTGGTCAAAGAGATTTTACCACGCCTAATCTCATAGGTGACAACCAGTTGAATGGTACAAGAAGATCTTGTGGACCTCAAGTTAGTATTGAGGAACCTCAGCCCTCACAACGGCAGTTAGATGAATTGCGGAGAGGTATGGATCCAGCACTCGGAATGAATTTTACAGACTTGGGGGTTGAGGAACGCAGACTCTTTGGCATCCGTTCTGAACATGGTTATCTCAATAACCATAGATCCGCTGGCGAAGATAACGCTTCAAACCGAGCACATGGAGGACTAGCTCGAGATTCCCCCCCTCTCAGCAACCCCGCCCGCCAACAGGCTAGCCCAAATCCACTTCAGTCAGCCGCGCACATTGGCCATTTACAGTACCTAATCGATCTCCGCCCATGTCCTCAAAATGCTGCCTCCGAGTCTATCATATCTCGGATTTGGAATACATTTCTGATGGATTGTCGAATGCAACACTTGCTTTTGGACGATCGTGAACTTCTCTTTCGGATACCCCTGCCAGACTATGTTGGTGGTCCGGTTCCAGAAAATAGTAGAATTCCCATCGCCATAATAAGCATTTGGAACAATGCTGTTAGAAACATACTTGATCAACAACCCATCCGCCTAGTTAGGCATCCACTATACACCCAAATTGCTCTGATGTTCGACAATCCACCGTTTATGTTCAGGAGCCGCCGCTCTGATCCTGGGGAGCTTTCTACAAATGGCTCAGACAGGCGTGCCGGTTTTCAAAATCGCCCTCCTCCACGTTCAGTCATGAACCACCCGTTACAGCACCCAGACTCTGGGATGGGGACAAATGGAAGCATGTGGCGTAGACAGCTTCGAGAAGTCACAAACAACATGTTTCCAGAGAATCCGAATAGATATCACCATTGGACTGGGTTCGAGAATACCGATATGGGTAGTGATAGTCTCCATCCAAACATCTTCCACCCATATGACAATGAAAACATATCCAATATGGCCAACCAAAATGATGTCAGGAACCTCCCGAACCTACTTCACCAATACCATCAACCACCTGGTGGTGCAGTCGATCTTTCTGAACACAGACAGTTGAGACTTGGTACTCCTATCACTCCACCAGGTGCGCCTCGAGCAGCGGTGCACCGCAGACTTCGTAGTACACACGCAGAGCGGGCTCATCCATATCGCCGGCCCGTTAGAACTCCGGTCGCAGTTTCTACAGCTCACCAGCGTTTGAGTAGAGCTCTCCATACCCCAGTGGAACAAGCTCCAATGCAGATTCCCTCCTTCCAGCCAAACCGCGAAGATAGCAACGTTCTACCCTGCGCTGCGCCTCTTGCCGCTCCTTCCGTCTCCGATGCAAGGGATCAAGAGATTACCCCTCCAAGGCAGCCTGGGCCATACGTCCACCGCTGGCTCTCCAATGTTCTCTACCATTACCCAACCGCGGACCTGGAGAATAATGCAGGAAACCCTGTCGGAATGCCGCGTCAGGAAAGTCAGGAGCCAGTTGGCGATAGAGCTCGTAGAGCTCAGCAATCCAATTTGCGCCCTGCCAACGGCAACCGGTCACCTGCAAGCCGCAATGCCAATGACAACAGCCACAAGAGCCCCGACGCCTAGTACTCTCGTACTAAAGCAAGTGGCTATTCAACCACAAGTCGGTCCAGCTCATCGAGCTGGTAGTTTGATGTCGTTTAGTGTTTGTCTGTATTTCCTTTTTTTTTTCTGTATCAGATGATAAAAGCTTGTATTTGTTTGGGATTGATGTGCTTCCTAGAGTTTGTTTGAAATCGGGCTTCCTATGATGTGTCAATTCTTTTACTATTTCTGTTCAGTTACTACTTCGCCAGAATTAATGTAAACCATGTCAGAAGTATCCGCACGTGAGGCATTGTTAAAGATCATAGAATCCTTACTTGTAATTGTTTTCATCGTGTCTAATTTCTCGCTTCTAAAGTGATTATTTTCACTTTTATCTCATGTGTTAGACTATGTCTTAATAACTATTTTAATTCGCGATAGTTTGGAGGTATTCGAGAGGTTATATCGCTTTTTACTGGCATGTATGATGTAAAGCTGGCCTATTTCCTAGCTCCATCCAACAAGTGTCCTGATCTATACTTCTTTATACGCATTCCTTATCCCGAACACCTGGCTTATTCATACCACTACATGTATACTTCCTCACGACGCTCATAGATTGTATATAGTATCGGGAATTGGCTCAAGATGGATACTAGATTAGTGAGGTATTATAAGCACTGAACACTCTCTCCGTATTTTAATAGGTTTATTCATGTCTCGCCACTGTGAGTAAGTCACAAGAGGATCCTCGATTATATCGTTATTATCCAGGGGATAATATACTCTAACCATTAATTTTATGACCCATCCCACACAGCTTAAGATCGTCCCTCGGACCTGACATGGATTGTAGTCACTGAATATCACTCGCCCTGCTCGCTCTCCATTACCATGAAATACATACAGTAGGGAGGTACAAGTGGTTCACTTAATAATTATTTAAATGCTCATTCTATTTGCTATTTATAGGATTTGAAATCCCATCGATATATGAGCAAACATTGAATTATAATTATTCACAAGCGAGCTACACCTAATTCCTGATTAAAGTTTGTATCCCATAGCCCACCGCAGAGAACAGCCATTAACTCCTAAAGAGTTACTAGAATGGACTTACTGCCCCGCCCCACAGCTTTTGCATATATTCTATGCTAGACAGAGTGTTAAAAAAATACTGTTACACGTAGTTAGGCTTCTATTATGTATCACCCCAATTTCTATATCATTTGGAACATTCGTTACAAACCGACTGTGTAAATATCCGTATTTTCAACCCCTGTATAAAAAACGCCGATACTGTTCTCAGAATATTTACCATCTCGTCATTATCTTACCACCGAGGAAATTCTCGCGGAATATTATCCTATAAGTTTCGTCAACAAAATCCCAAAAATGAACATCTCACCTGCACCCGAAGGCCCTCAACCCCCCGCAAAACCACCCATGAGAGCTTACAACGCAAAGATTCTATACTCCACTAGTCTCGGCCAAGTTGAAAAAGGATACGAGCTCTTCGTTGGTATTCGACCTCTCGTCCCCGGTCCTGGAGTTCCTCGCCCCACCACGGCCGTTCCTGTGGTAGGTCGCTCGCCCACCGCTATTACTGTACCAGATCGCCCCCCCACTGCCATTCCTATTATTGATCGTCCTCCCACCACTCTTCCAAGGTGTATTCGTTCTTTAAGCCCAAGTCCTGAAACCGCTCGCATCCCCGCTGCCGACGCCGCCGATATGAAGATGCCCTCGCTCCAGAAAATAAGAGATGGCGTATGCAAAACATCACCCAATTCAACCGGCCATATCAACGACAACGATCCAGAAGCCAATACCGAGGAATCAGATAGCAGCAGCTCCGACAACTCCGAAGAAGGTGGCAACTGCGAACCACTGGGCCCAGTATCGATTGCTGGAAGCCCAGGGTACACCTCCACCACGTGCTCATCCATCCCTTCCCACCTCAGCTACGTTGAGTCACCAGTCTCAGAGGCCCCAAGTGACGTCCCCGACGACATTTCAGAGTGGAGCGAGAGCTCACCAGTGAAGGAATCTCAGCCAGAGGGGGATGATTATGGCTGGTCGAATATCTTCACGGGTACTCCGGAGGAGAGAAGGCGATTAATACAGCAGTTGAATGAGTTGTGTGAGCGCGCAGAGAAAGACGGTATGGTTTTGTCTAACTGGCGATATCTGTGCAGATAGCTGACAGGTGATCCAAGATGCGCATGAATCGGATCATGAGAGGTTAGGAGACGACCAGCAGACCTGCCCCGCTGAAGTGTCGGATATGGTTGTACGCGCTCTCTATAGTCAGTGGATCAGAATCCGCAATGGTCTGAACGACCGCCAGGAACGTATGTTCACTCCCCACAAGCTTAAATAGCGTTGAAAATGCTCATCTAACGTGTCATCATGGTGCAGGAGCAAAGAGACTCGTCGAATATCTGCGCGACCACCGCACCTGCTTCTCCTGGACCGGGAAAGAATACGCAAAATTAAAGCTCATGATCCAGAAATTCGAGCTCGAGTGCGAAGACTCTCTCCTCTTCCCCCCCAGGCGCGGGCCTCGACAGCCGCTTACCACTCGAGGGTATCCTGTCGATAGTGATGATGCCGGTCACGGCTCCCCCAGAAAACCGCTCGCGGAGACTGCTACCTGCCACAAATGCAGCCGCGTACGCCAATTCCCCCCAGGCGCAGTGGGGGTCAATAGGTGTCTACCATGTGAGCTCAACCTGAACCGCCAATCTGATAAACCAGTATCGCGGCGGAATGTGACTACCCGTTATCAAAAGTTTCGAGGGTGTCCGTATAAATATCCAGAAGATGAGAGAAAAAGAAAAAGGAGGAAGTCAAAGTCCCTGCTTTATCGCAAACGCGAGAAGCCATTTTATGGTAAGACTCTCTACTATGTCTTTTTATTAGTTAACTGACCAAAGCACAGACTATCGAGCAGCTGCAAGAAATGAGGAAATACCGAAGATGGAGGTACACTCATTCTACGGTAGAAAGAGAACACGAGACGTAAAAACGAAGCCAGTTAGCAAGAGGCCGCGCTTGGAATGAGTGGATAATTGCGGGCTGGTGTGGATCCAGATGCAGGGAACTTGACCCCCCCTCAGGAGTGTTAAGGCCTTGTTAATAGTTCCCTGACGCATCGTACTGTGATTTCTTTGATTAAATAGCAATGTTATGAATTCCACACATTCGATGAATTGATTTCCACAGCAGGCAGAGGTTCTGACACGTAGACAGGGGCTATCGGCGCGTAATCCACCAAGTAAGGATGAAGACAGTTAAATGGAACACGCAAACGTTTGCTCTCGCGGGCTGGTGGATGAAAGGGTTGTGAATTATTTTGCGAAGCATGAGTCGTTCGAAGTTGTGTACCTGTAGTTATGGAACAGGTTCTTTCCTGAATGTCAAATCGGTTGCTGTCCGTAAACGGTGTGGAACAGATTTGAGTTTTTGCCCTAAACCTTAAGCTACCGAAGAACCAGAATAACCAACCACCATGTTTACACCACAAAGCATTGAGAACGGTGCCGCTTTGCAAGTCTTTATGGACAGGATGAAAATGCTTTATTTTCAGTCTTGGAACTGAAAGTTTCTATCCGAAAACTCGGGAATTTGCAAGCTAGGCGGTACCGTCTGATTGTGGGTCAAGGTGCACGTTTTTTCTCTTTTTGGGGGCCATATCTAACTGCGTCCCCCTGCATCAAGTGATAAGTACGGTATTTCAGTGCACGTCTGCCGAAGAAACCGTGTCATTTTAGACTTCTTCTGGAAGGAAATTAAAAGCCCTTCACATACATACCAACGGTCTAGCGATCAAATATTGAAAATGAAAGGGTCCATGCCTCAAAGCGAATGACGTCAGACAGAATTGGTATTGTTTCATCTTGACCTCAGCTCACTGTTCCACCACTCTGCCCCTCTACTTTTATTCTACGTAGCTAATCATCAGTACTACAGCGTTTATTCCCGGAAGACAGGTTCATGAAAACATAGATATTGTATAGTTCACGGGTGGATGCCCCATGCTTCGATCGTTTCTCTTCCCTTGATTTAGTCAAGCAGCTGCCGGAAATCTGAGGCGGAAATCTGAGGCGGCGAAAGAAGAGCATGACGGGGAAGCCTCGAGATTGCCTACTTCTTTATCTTATGGATATACCGCAACAGAAATATACTACAAACTCCAGTCAGTTTATACACCCCCAACAAGACAACGGAAAGAGAAAGAGATCCCCGAGTGATAGCCCATGCTTCACCACATCCGCACCCCACGCAACCTCACCAACCTTAAGCAACAGATACAAACCGCCACAAGCCAACTCCCACCCACCTCGCCAACTTATCACCTGTGCTCTCTACAGACAAAGTAAAATGTTCAAACAACCAGACCTCAAACGTCACCCCACCAGGCGTTCTTCACCCGTACCTCCAGGACCAAAGCCAACCAACGTCCTCAACGACGATGACCCCGCCGATCAAGACTATACTAGCTCGAGTACCCTCAGCGGGGTCAGCGACACAAGTCACCACTCCGAGTACTTGCTTTCCCGCAATAAACCAGCGCCCCGCGCGCCACCGTCACCCCCGGCACAGCCGGTCGTCATCGAGATCAGCGACGATGAAGATACGGCAGATCTGCCTAAGTCGCTGAAGCAAGCGGAGACAGAGACCCCGAATACGAAAGCTCATCTTGAGTATTTAACTGCAAAATGGGGCCCTTTAGATGAGTCCCAGGGACGTCAGGCACCAACTCCACCGATCCGACACCACGAGTCGGCCTCAACCTCCCAACTCCGCGCCATGCTTGAACCGATTGAACCTCCACCATCGTTTCATACCAAATCATTAGCACTTACCAAGAGGATTTCTTATCATGAACTCCCGAATTTCATCCGCCGTCCCACCCTCCCTACTTCGAATATCGCTGGCGGTGCGAATAACCCTCACGGTCCAAATCTTCCAGGCCCAAAAGCTGCCGGTGGCCTAAGACTCCCTGGTCCACACCGTGCAGGCGGCCTAGTTCAACCTCATCTTCGCGACCCAAACGCCCCCGGTCCGAATCGCGCACGTGGGTTAATTCCACCGCATCCTGGCGCCCCCAATCCCGCTGCCTCTAACCGTGCCCGCCCTACATATCTCCCGACTCCCCGGCACGCTCTAATCCCCCGCACCACAAACAGCATCACCGCCAACGCTCATGGCCATGCCCGCGCAACTGTAGCACTCCCCCGCCTCCACTCCTCACCCCAGTTCCGCACGCCTACTACACCTCCGCGCTACGCCACCCCGGCAATCTTCTACGGCTCGACTCCCAAAGCACCATCAGTATCGCCGCTAAGACCACCCGCGAAGCCCCGCAGAAATACACAGATAATTCTCTCCAGTCCGTCCGAACCAGCTGCAAAACCCGCCACACCCCAACCAGCTGCCCAGACAGTTCACTCTAGCCTGCCTTCCTCACCGGAGCTGCCGTCATACGCTTGGCTGGACAAGACAGGGACCAGCATTGTACGACTACATCACGCGATCAGGGGCGTGCTGGCGCAGGGTGATGAAGGTGCAATTAGGACGCTGGCGAGAGAGTTAAAACATGATTGGGAAGTGGATGAGATGTCGATCTATGTGGAGGGGTTTGTGAGGGGGGCGTTGTTTGATCGCGTTGCTTGAGGATATCCGATACATGAGCTTTTGTATTGGCTTGAGATATACGGTAGAGAATTAGGGTTATATTTTTTTATTTTCTTTTTCTTTATTCGTGGATATCAGCAGGCGGTTATATGTCTTTCTTGTTTCGTGGATATGGACAGGCTACTGCTGAGACGGTGGGAGTATGTTATCTTACCGTCGAAACGCATACAATTTTGAGCCTTATTCAGTCGGCTTATCCAGATCGTAGGCTCATAATAGCCTTATGAATCCAATAAGGTTCAAATAAGTATTATTTAAGCATGTTTTAAGGATGAAATAGGGCTTAAAAAGGGATTTTTGTACTGATAAAGCTATTGTGAGCCTACGTTCTGGATAAGCCGACTGAATAAGGCTTAAAATTGTATGCGTTTCGACGGTAAGGTAGGTATAAATAGTTCCATGAAGGCTTTTAAAAATTGATCTTATTTCTTTCCTCCTAGTCGGCTGTTGCTCAAAAAAGATTTATATGAGATCTTCTTTACTTAATCTAGTTAATCATCCCCACCCCCGGAGTTACAATTTGCCTTTTAGGTGACCCCCCCCCCCCCCTCCCAGAAAAGCACTTCCATTATGAACAGGTAGAGGATACATTGAAGTAGTGAAATAGGTTCCTAGTGCGATCAGCGGATCTTTTGGACTCTTTGTAGGTATTATTGATGTAAGCTTTCAGATAGGTTCTTTCCAAATGTTCGTTCCCTCCACATGTAAATAATACCCACACGGGCTTCATAATCTCAGCCCAACCTCATCATGATACGTAAGCTCACCGTGTGGACTCTATTCCCATATTATACACAATTTCTTACTAATAACATGACCGCCCCCTAATTTTGAAAAGCGAGCTATCCTATTAGAACCCTCGCATAGAACACACTCACTGGTCTGTTTTCCACAATTATGGTCTGAGGTGCGGCTCCGGCTCCGACACTATGGCTTTTTCGCCTTTCCGGGATTCTACATGCGTCGGAGGTCGTAAATGCAGACGGACCCCGTCTATCTGCGGGCTAATCTGTGCTGCTGAAGTGAACCAGTGGAGGAAGGCGTATCTGGGTAGAGAGTGTGGAGGAAAAAACACATGAGATTGATTCCCTAATGGCATAATGTGTTCTGGGGGGGTAAGGTGGTATCTAGGCGCTGCTAAGTTAGACAGCAACACGTCATTTTTCAGGAATTTCTTCCGTAGGTTGACGGCGTATGATATCTTTCCTTTAGCCTTCATCTGAATGGGAAAGCTTGCTGTGACACTTCCCAAGCCTTTGTTTGATTGGCGTGCCATAGAGGGCGTGTTGTTTGGAATAGCCTTGATGTCCGGATATCTAAGATATTCCCACATTCTGACATATATGATTTTCCCTTACGAGTTCTTATATCTAGTTCTGTCCGATCCTGAGGTAGTTACCTACTTTATGAGCTCCCCCCCGCCCACCCCAGAAAGCACTCGTCCACACAGTTCCGACGGAAAGTGTCAAACTATCTAACTATCATTTACTGTACCAGAGGCAAGTCTTGCAAAGATTATTAGGAGTTGGATGGGAGCGGTAAGTGCATTTGAGACTGAAATATTTCACATAGAAGGTTACGTCGTCCATTCCACAGGTAACTATTCTCTGGTCCGGGGTCAGGCGTATCCTCGAGCACTAGGGAAGCTGGCGTTAGCTTGTGAACTTCGGACTTAGAATGGTCAATTAAGGAGAAGCGGTAGGTATGAACAAAGTTATGCTGATCTTTGGAGACGGTGCTGAACAAGAAGCTACCTAGTCCTGACGTGTAGAAATCCCCGTATCTTTCCTTATTTCTTTTTGCCCCTCAATGGATGAAACCTGGCTAAGGATTAAGATAATCCCGGCATATAAAATCCTGAGGCCAATCGTCAAGCAGAGTCAGGATAAACATTCTCCTATTCCACAGCTCCCCGAAACACGACACAAAAAACAAAAAACGCTACTCCCAGTATTGAGGTAATAGCACACACAATAGTGGTTATCACTATTATGGATATGCTCGGCCGTGCGGGTAAGACTGAAAACGCACAGAGTGGCTTGTTTTTCACCACATCACCCTCTTTTCCCACCCTCTTTTCCCACCCCCTCCTCCACTTCCACATTAAGGTTTGGGAATAGCGGAGTAGAGTGAGACAAAAAGAGTAGGTGCAGCACAGAAAAGATCCATCGAAATATAATAACGATTCTACAGTGTGAGGCATTCCAGGAATCCCAGCGGAGGTGGGAGAATTGGCAAATTCGATTGCAGATAATTGATAAGATGGGGCCTAGGTCTTTACATAGAGGTTTTCAACAGTCCCAAGATTTGAAATATTCTAAGCAAAGATACTAACAAACTCGAGAATACTAAAAAGAATCCATGAAGTATGATTACATGTATGTAGTGTCTGACGCTTCGGTTCAGACATAGTATTACCGAGGATCGAGATATGGTTACACACGACACGGCCGGGGGCCAAGCCACTAACTCCCCTACCACTAATATCTACTTACGATCACTAAGGCTATATATTCAAGCCGTTTTAGATTATGAAGGTTACTATAACCTGCTTAAAAATCATTTCTGTTGTTTCCGTTGTTCCTAGTGGTCTAGAAAAAGCATTGTTGATTTGCCCGACTTCGATTCGCAAGATAATTAGCCTTTAATTTGGGCTCGGAAAAAAATCTTGGCCTGTACTATAGCTAAATGACGCGGAGTGATTTCTTTCGCCTTGTTATTTCTTTTGATGGAACGAGTGCTTAATCTTTTATCGATTGCCATTAGGACCCTACCTTTTCTCTTTTGTTCAATACTTTCGGTGGCATTATGTCACATGATTGGGTGAAGGTAGCAAAGATACAAGTTGCGCCAAAAGCAAGTCGCCCCGACGGATTTAGCTCCAGCTGGCTAAGTTCTAACCCGAACTTCCAGAGTCTCGCGCACAATCGACCGAGCACCAAATAGAAATCCCCTGCCACCGTCTCTTTATTCGACAAAACACTTGAAAAGAAGAGACAACCGGGGACATAAGTATTATCTCAAGGTCGCTAGACACTCAGGTATCCCCCAAACCTACCTTGAACTCCAGAGCGCCGAAAGGAAATTGCGAATATACTCGTCTTTGCGGTGGCTGCACCAGTGTCGCTGTTACCCGACGTTTTTAGCCACTCGATTCTCGGTTTCCTTTTCTTTTCCCAATTTACTTTCCACTCGCCCTGTCTCTACTTCCTCCTTCTTTTCTCTCTCAAGTTCCCTAGTCTTACTCCCCACCTCTTCTTCCACAAAACACTCTCGCCCCCTCTAAACACCCCACTCCACACCACCTTTATCTTCTCCGTTCACCGGATTGACTATCTTTGAATATATAAATATTAAGAAAGACTCAAGTCCAGAGATCTATTCTGAATATAATTAGTAAGTTACCTTGAACAAAGCTCTCCACGTGCACTCCGAACTAGAAATAACTGTTGGTGCCGTTTAATCTAGACTTGGGGACGAGTAAATTTGAATCGAATCTCAGGAAGCATTCCGCCCTTCTACTTACTCCTCGTGTGAGGTGGTCATATCCTTTAAGAAGAACACGTTTTTGATTTTCTTTCCTTGCCTTTCTGTCATTGTTCACATCTCGGTGCACCGTCTCCGTTTTTTTCTTTCTTCCTCTCTTTTTTTCTTTTCTTTCTTTTTTCTTTCTTCTTTTTCTTCTTTTTCGTCCCCCACCCAACGAAATGCCACGCAAAACACCAGCGGTGGATCCCTTCACGCGTGATGCCGAAGGGAATCGTATCTTCGCTCCCGGAACCGTAAGCAAGCGTAAGCATGCCACACTTACAGATCGTGAGCGCGAAATCTACAGAGCGTCCTTGCTCCCTCATGAAGAACAACAGCATGCAAGGTTTCGTGAGTTGCACAAGGAATCGGTTGAAAATTTACAAAGGCGTGGAGCCATGAAACCCACTTTACCGATTGTAGAAACAGTGAAGCCGACTGAAGCAAGTCTGCAGGAAGAGCTTACAAGGCAGGCACTTCAAAGGAAAGATAAGCTTAATAAGGCTGCGGTTCGGCGGAACTGGGAGGCTGAAAATGGAGTTCGTACGTACTTCGGGATGCCACGGCTTACTGATCCCACCCATTCCATGTCCACGCCACCAATTGGTATAATGACACCAATCCTTTTCCTAATGCCATCGAAGTGATTTTGGACTTATGCTGATCGATGGTGTTATTTTCTTCATAAAGAATCTCCTCAGCTCCCACGCAAACGAGTTCATAATGATAACTCTGCGATAGCTGATATACAGCCTACTCAAGATTTGCTTGAGGTGCCTGCCCCAGCGCTGGAGGTGCAACCCGCTAAAAGGCGCCGGATCCAAACGGACGATATTCGAACCAAGGCTATAGAAAGACAGGCAGCAAAAAAGGCCAGCGAACGGAAGGCAATGTCTCTATCTCTCCCAGAGGTCCCTGAGTGGGTTGGTGAGCTGATTGAGCCAGAAATGGAGGTATGTAGCGTCCCGGTCGAGATCCTTTTAAAACTTTGACTAATACCCCCTCAGAGACTTTTGGCCACTACAACACATTCGTCTCGCATTCTGCAAAGCCAAGCCGAGGCTAAAGCTCATAAAATGGAGAAGAGTCGTTCAGCTTTTTTAGCTACCCCGGAGGTGAGGAGTGGACTTGCAATCTCTCTCGAATAGGTTAGTCAATGGGAACTAATCAATGTTCTTCGCAGCCTCAATCTCCAACCAATGAAGAGTTCAAAAATCAAGGTAGCATAGTGGTAAGTTCCCGCGGAGGTAACACTTGTCAATGCACAAAAGCTAACATTCCACCCACCGGCCAAACAGGCTGATAATGGTGAGGTTTGGGCTTTCCCAGGCTCTTATGTTATGTTGACTTATAACACCGGCATGAAAGATGATATCCTGGTAGCCAATAACGGCCACGAAAATACCACAGTGAGCATTGAAAGCGAGGGCGTCCCTGCTGATCCTGAGAATTGTACCGCTATCCAGGAAGAAATGGGGCCTCAGCCCAACGTCCCACAACCCCCCACTGGCGAAGCAGTTGTTTTAAAAATTGCCCCGGCTATCCGTAAACATAGGCCGTCAGTACGTTCGAAGCCCAAAGATCTCTTATATACAGTTGCTATTCACAAGTTTAGGGTTGAAGTGCATGGCTCCTTAATTGACGACTCTCCGAGGGTTCAAGAGCAGCTTTCATCTCGAAATAGACTTGAGACATTCCGTCGCAGAATCTTCAACCTGGGTAAAGGTGACCTTACCGGTGAAGCGTGGTCCGGTGTTTTCATTGCCTATTTGAAGCCAAACACAGTCGGCACGTTCTCTTACTGGAACTTTATTCATACCGCCGATGATTATATCGAATATTTACACCATATTGCGAGAGAGGGTGATCAGCAAGAGCATCATCTGGTCACCGGCAACAGGGCGGACGCTCATTTGCTGCCACCTCCTCACCCAAGTCGGCCTCAAACAGCCCCTACCATTACCAATACCGAAGGCGGCCTATCGTCCACGGACACAGCCAGCTCGGCTCAAAGGATCTATCGCGGATCGGTTCCAGTAATCCCATGGCTTCCCACCAGCTGCTCGGCGGGTGACCAGCAGGCCTCCGAACCCAGCCAGGTAGGAGAAGGCGGCGAGGATGGTTTCTCGTCACAGCTCCATATGTCCTCTCTCGGCGAGGCGTTTAAGTTGGTTGATCCTGGCTTAAGACCGGGCTTCTCTCAGCCTCAACCTACGCTGACCACTCAGTCGCACGTCGTACGTCCTATGGCAAGTAAGACTTATTGGGGTTTCGCGAGACAATTTTCGATGAGTGTTGAGGGCGAAAGTCGGCATGAGCCCTATACACAAGCCCAAACATCGTTCATGCTCAGTGAGCCTCCAAACTGCCATGGCGTTGATTATCCGCCAAATCTTCAACACATGGGGCTCTCCGCGATTGAAGGATCTACAAATGTCCCCAATTTTGTAGAACTATATCCAATAGTTGAACCGCCTTTCCTCTCCTGCCTTGCTGAGTTCAGGGGAGTAACGGCTTCACGCAACCAACATTTTAACCCGCCGGAAAATTCCTTGTCTCCCGACAATTCCTTCTCCCCCGACAATTCCTTCGCCAACGACAGTTCCTTCACCAACGACGGAGAAATAGGGATTGGCCATCCGGATTTTTTCAATTGCATTGAAGATGAGGGCGAATCTGAGACGTTCCATAGCATTCCTGAGTTTCTCGACTATAATTCCCTCGATAAAGGGCAGGCCAGCTCTCCACCGGATGAATCTGAGAGAAAGCTTCTGAGCACATAATAGATCCTCCTCGGTTTTTCGGTCGTCTTGGATGGTCGAGCTGGGAGATATTGTCTATCTGTTTATTTTCTATAGTCAGTGTCAATGGAATAAATCGAAGGAGGTAAGCATAAGGGGTGGTGGGTTATGGAGTTTTGGTGTTCCTGCCGGGACTGTTTGTACTCGGTGCTCTTTGGGGCGATAAAGTTGGAAACTTTTGAGAGCATAATATCTGTATGGTTCTGTAAATGTAGATAATGCAGCAATAAACTTTACATCTCCAGTATTTATATTTTACGATAAATCGGTTCTCTTAAGTCTGTGGGTTTGCCGCAGGCACGTGCTTGGCATATCCCTAGAGCCGCACTGCGTGGCTTTGTTTGTGGCAACGAATCATAAAACATCACTCGTTCTTGGCTGTCAAGGGTGCCCACCTCATCTGCTTCATACAAAATCTCAGAACGTATTACCCCTTGATTATTTATTTCCCTATCAATCCTTTACATAATACCGATACAGCGGAAGATACATGTATGTTCCCTGGCTTCGGACGCAGAAGGGAGGATGGAGGTGTAGCCTCCGATAGTGTACCAAACAGGCTACGCACAAAATTTTTAATTATTGTGTATATTCTGGTTCTCTGCCCATCTATAATAATGTGCTTTTCCCCTTTACAACGTGGATGACTGACACTGACACCTACTATGATTCAGTGGAGGTTGTAGTTGAAGTGCAGGGTTGGTGTAACAATGCTAACCGTATTCGGTGCGGCTCACACTTGGTTCAAGTAGGGCCGTTATGGAATGAGACTACGCGACCCAACACAAACACCACATGTTCAAAATGCGGAGCCCAACTCTGCTGCCAAGGGCTCGGAGGATATTTTATATCACCTTAGTAGGGCATGGAGTAGCCTTGGGTCAGGTTCTGGGCCTTTTTCTCATCGCGTTACGGGGGGGGGGGGGGGTGAAGGATAGCAAGTATAGCAGCACAACAAAATTCTCTCGAGCTCCTTTTTGCGAAATAAACTTTCAACCAACGGAAACAATAACTACGGTGTGGTCGTGCGGTGCCTACGGCAGTAGGATAACGGCGCTACCTCAAGACAGGAAATGTAAGTTTTACAGCATTGTTTGCATGCTTGGATTGATATAAAATTGGTAGATATTATCCGAACCCAACTCCACTGGTGCTACTCCAACTGCCACAAATTAGAGTAATCTTTCGTTAAAGAGTATATAGCTTTTCCTTTTCTTCAATTGTTATTTACACATGGTATAAGTTCGTGTCTACTAGGGAGTAGTGCTTGTGCCACACTACCGGGACGAGCGGGGTTGATAAAGACTGTAAATATAAAGAAACCGTGGTGTATATGATCACTACAACGGAAGAGTGCGCTTTCACCTGAATCACAATTTGAAAAACATGATGCGAACATTTTGGAATAGACCTGTAAGAAATCTAGACTAAACCACAACGAGGTCAAACGTTGCTGTTCGAATCTTTTTCCTCCATTGACTATACTTACCAGTGTAACAAATTGTGGTCAAGGATATGACTAGGCCCGGAGGCGCAGAATCTCGAATATCGGAGGAAATGAAGAAGGAAATAAACGCGTTGGTAGGGGTAATCGAATTTTCATTGAGCTCAATCAATCACCGGTTTATCACATCACCAACACTCCGTGTAGAGTAGAAACAGAAATTATTGGACCGTTGTAGTTCAGGTGTGGGGTACTAACTGCTATAATAAGAGTGGGTCTAACACCAGAAGGGCAGTGGCCTGCACTGAACTCTGGAAGTACGGATAACAATGTGTAAGCGGACTTTCAGATCTACAAGAGATTCATAGGGCTTCCCCGACTTTAACCCAAGATGATATATATTTTCTTGACGACGGAATGGTAGTAAAACAATTCACCCTACATGAGGCAATTGTAAAGATCAACAACCATAGAAAGCAGGATCAAAACACACTCTCCCGCACGGAAGACGGCGTAAATCCTGCCAAGAAGGACCAGTCTTCAGCAGTACATCATTGCCATCGCCCAAGATAACATTTTTTGATATTGCGCTATCTGTGCCTTCTTGCTCCTGATCCAGGATGTCGTTGTCATCATGGATCGGGTCTCCTGCAGGATTGTGCAGGTCTTTGACGTAAATGCTTAGATTTACGCAGGGCCGCTTTCTATCCCCCGTCGCTGTACTAAAGCTCGTTGGTAGCTTTCTCTTTCTTGGTACCACCTTGATCTCCGGAAAGATAGTAGTAGTGCGGGGTGTAACGGCCTGTGGAGTGACAGCGGTGAGTCCAGTCTCTGCGCGAGATTCACCTAGTATCTCCTGGAACGACGATTGGGAATGAGGCTTGCGCACCATCGTTTGTCCGACCAATGATCTCCTACGTCCACAGTATTAGCAGGATCAATATTGAGTCTTACTGTGCGGTACATACACGCCCCAATTAATGGGTATGGGTTCTTGAGTCGGGCTAACGTCATGAAACCCTTCAAGGCTTGCTGGATAGACATTGAATTTTGGAGTGACCGGGGTTCTAAAGATTGGGGAGTTCAAATTCTCAGATGTAGCGACTGTGCGCCTTTGCCTGCACCGTATCTTTACTCTGCAGGCGTTCTCGACTAGATTGTGGATTTTTCGGAACGCCAAATTTGTATCTCGCTCAGTGTTGGCGGAATTCTTGATCTCCGAGGGTTTAGAAGCTATCGTAGTCAGATTATAATACTAGTATAGAATGGAGTAAGAGGTAGGTGCAAAAAAACGCACCAGAGGTAACATATTCAAGTGCTAGACTTTCAATTTCAAGTAGCTCAGATACAGGACAGGTGAAAGATATTTTATAGCCGTATGGAAATTTACTATCTATACACAGACATCAGCGTAGGTACCGGCAACTACATATCTGATTTCTTCATACCTTCGGAACTACGCACGTCCAGCCTCCCTTCCCCATCCGCACGCGGTATATACACTAGTACTATCAACCCCTCCTCCGCATGGTAAGATGTTCGATACACAAGATCGCCGCGGATAGGCGACGATGGCGGGGCCGAAAAGACATGCGAGAGCCCGCTCGCGGTAGTTATTTGGTCGAAACATTGGGTCGGCGTGTTCTTTCCTAATAGGTGAATAGCGGTCTTTGATGAACCTTTAGGTAGCCCAGCGTTGTGAAATTCACAGTGTATCTGGCCGGACATTGCGCTAAATAGAGGAAGCGTGTAGGTAATGGCTCCTTTGGAAGCAAACGGTCGAGTCGTGGCAGGCGAAGGGTTAATTCAGATCGTCGATTTAGTGGTTTGGGGGGTAAGAAGCGTTATGGCAGGCGATCATAAGGTTAGGTTGTACACCGGAAATTAGCGTTTGAGCAAATGGCAACCGTACATGTCCTGTGAGGGCAGGCTCACCTGTAGTATGGAAAGGGCTTTTGCTGTATAGCAGCATTCTCTTTCCCTGGTGTTATTTGGCTTGGAGGGTTTTGGTTGGGCAACCATGCACGGGAATTGGCATGTTGAAGTAAGAAGGAATAAAGAATTAGGGAGACAGAGTTTACGCCTTGCTAATGCAAGGTTTTCTTTTGAATAAAACGTTCCAGATGAGATTTATCGAAGGCAAGCCACGACATATATACATTATCATTGAATTTTACATGAAAATCATTAGTTTCTTCTAAGCCTAGAAAATCTTAGGACTATATGTACTTATCCCGAATAGCATATCGCCTTTTGAAAATACAATGAAAGTGCACGCGGAATAAACATTGCAATCCTTTATTTCATACTGGGGTATTAAACCGAGTTTGCTCGTTTAGAACCCTAACCCACCCGGGAGAACACAAACCTACTGTAACACGAATAACGTCACTCTACCATATCATGACATTTAGGCTTCGCACGTCTTCTATGGCAGGGAGGGGATGAGAAATATTTGGTGGAATTCCCAGACAGAATGAAGGGATCGGTAATTAATATCTTAATGAATTTCTTTATCTACTGGACTTAACACCCGCAGGCCAAAGATCACATCTGTAAGTAAATACCCCCATTTACCACCAATTTTCATCCAGTAACCGATTCCTCCCATCTGAAGCAAGAGATGACACTATCCAGCACGGGTATTCGCCTCCCTATACGAACTGGGGTCCAAGAAGCCTTCGCCGTAGTCCTCCTGGGCCAAACTGAAATCTGCACGACTCTCGGTCTATGCTTCTTATCTGCTGGCCCAGCCTTCCTTTTCGGTGCCACAGCAAGACATTTCCGAACCTCTTTGCAAATAGTCTTTGCCGCCGGCATTACAAACTCTTTTGAAGCAGAGCGTTTGATACCTCTCACAACCTCAATCGGAACAGGCTTGGCACGAACGACACTGAGAAGATCAATGAAGCAGTCATCAGAAGTGTCGATACCGTAGCGCTGGGCCCAATCGAAAAGCTCAACGCGTTCAGTGTTCTGAGGGATTGCGAGGGAGACCTCAATCTCCTGGGCGTCTGTGGTGGAGATGAAGTTGAAAAGATAGTTGTCGAACGACTGGGTAACAATGCCGACCAAAGAGGTACTGAGAGGAGTGCTAGCAGTTGAAATGATCTCACCAAATAGGCGGTGATCAAAGGCTAGTGTATCTTCGTAGAAGGCACCGGTGTTGTCGGTATCGATAATATGATTGAGTCCCAGTGTGACCTCTTGGTTGATTGAAGTTGGGGGAGCGGAAAGATCACTACTATTGTTAGAGACATCGCGGAAGAAATAAATTACAAATGAAATCAATACATTTCAAATTCATTGGATCTATCAGTAACCTCCGGTTGTACCAGTGCATCCTGGGCTGGATGTTCTTTGAGTTCAACAGGACTAGCACTCGGGAGAGTAAACCTCAACGGAAGGACCGCCAAGCGACTACCTACTCCAGTACTCTTGCGGGCGAGTGGACTGGAGTCAAGCTGGTCATCGAGTTCTGATAATCACCAATGAGTAACAATTAAATAAACAAGTGGGAAAAGAAATATGTCAAAGGCAAACAAATAAGTCAACACATGATTGGATAAGTCATACGATCATCACTACTCAATCTATCCGTGGAGCCTTGATCATTAACAGAAAGCTGTTCTTTGTCTGGAGTTATTTCCAAGAAGCGTGTATCAAGCACCTTGTCCTTTGGGTTGTTACTAGTCGACATTGGTTTTTTAGCTTGTGAAATGTATATTGGGTGTTGATTGAGAGAAGGAGATGATTGCCTATGGAGGCCCTTTTATAGCACTTTGTTTTAGAGAGGCGCGCTTCGGTGCAATTTCACTTTTGGGGAGAATTCACTAAGATCTTTGGAAGGCCTCCCACCCCGGACCGCCTCGGCTCTTTGAATATAATTACATTAGATCTACTCCTGCTCCTTATCTCTACAGATACCTTTCACAATGTGGAAAGATCCTGTTCTTCTCGTCATACATCGAATTTCAGAATTATAGTAACAAGCTCAGGTTCTTAGACTCTACTTATGTGAAGTGCATCACATCGGTACATGCGCACAAGGTGTGAGGAGAAGTAATTGTAATTTAAATCTAGCATCTTACGGTATCCGAGATACACAGAAAGGCGTAGCCCCGGATCATATGTAGAGGTGATTTGCGTGAATCTCCCAAGACCACGGAAATAATTAGGCTATAGATCACAACAAAAATTCGATTTTTCATAAGGAGTTAGAGACGCCCGGAGAGTTGAAGGTATCTCGTTAAAGATAAAGTTTGAAGAGGCAGTTGTCTGGGTTTGGGGTGTGTATGTGGTTAGTTCGAACACTCCGAATGATAATATTTACCGGTAGTGTCCGGGTAAATGACTTAGGCGGTGAAAACAGTATTCAGGAATTGTGAAAAAGTCTGTAAAGAATTTATGTTCTGGTTACTATATGAGAGTGGTTAGATGGATGTTCGTATAGGATTAAATATGTTTTGTAAAGTACATGTAAGTACCACTAGTAACAGGACACGATCAATTCCAAACAACCTTTCTCTTTGTAAACCTATTGATAATATACCTCTTCTTCTTCCTCCTAGGGACCACTTGATCGGGAATCATCACAAACCGTTTAGCCCTTGTGATACATTTTAGAACAGCAGTATGGATCTTATTTAACGGTGCCAGGCGGAAGAGGAATAAATCACCCCCGCATACTCTCTTCCTTGATGGAGCCTCTAAGTTTCGCTCCACTACTGACCTTTTCCTCTTGGAGGACACATCCATGGCGCGTTGGGAGAAGGCGATAATCTATTCCTTTCGAAGAATCTTTATACCAAAATGTTCCTTTGGGGCGGGTGTCGCCCTGGCAATGATTGTCGCTTCCGCCGGATTCGATGCAGTGGTAGGTGGAATATGCTGCTTTGGTGTGGCAGTGTTATGCGTGGCGATGGAGTTTTCAAGTTGAAGTTCAGGTTTTTATGTAGCTCCCTCCCTGCTAGAAGATACTCTATTCCCAACCTGCTCTGGAGGTTGAAGTTATGTCTCACTCTAAATGTGCTTGATAGCTAGCCTACTCTGTGCAGTCTCTCCTTGTATGTATCTTTTGGCTCTCCAAGCGCGATGCAATGGGCGGAGAAGCGGGACAATAAAGGTTTTGCACTGGGCTCCTGCTACTATACATGGATGTTAGTTCATGAAACTTGTGGAAACCCCAAAGAAGGACTAAATCGTCTCACCTACTACTCGTAGCTACTGCTCGGTGAGCATAAAGTAATATGATTCTCGTTTTCTACAACGGATACCTCTGTGCTAGGGGGAAGTACAAGACGGAGGTAAAAACTTTCTCGGCCTAGGGCTTTTCAGAATCTGTGTCCTTCACTACTCAGATCGAAGGAGTAAAGGAACCCTCTCCGTGATGCAGGCACACAGAAGGATGGCGGCTTGGTGGGTGTGATGACCAGGAAATGGGGTTTCTGGTGCGCCGGGTTGTAGGGTTAGTGTGAGGGAACAGAGGATGAAGTGTTGAGAAGCAAGCAGCAACATTAGTCATTTGATGAAATAAAGAGATTAGTTCGTGTGCTGTTGAGCCAGGCATTTCCCCCTCTTTTTCCCCCAATTATCCTATGTTCTGGTTTCGATAGTGACTGCTAGTGATTTCCTCCTTCGAGGCCAAAACTAAGTAGATATGAAATCCTATTAGGCGGTAGTATTTTTTACAACACCGACGATGTACCTACTACGCCATAGTGATACATCGATCGGATGTGCGTACGCTTCACCAGTCTTCAGCCCCCAGCAAAAAGAAAGAAAAAAACAGCGTCGATATTACCAGAAACGATTCACTCCTGTGATGTAAATAAAAACAACAAAAGGTAGCATTGATGGTCCAGTCATCTTTACTACCCCCACCCCTGGATTGAACCATGAACCTTCTGTAATCGAAGGCAGAGCACAATCTCACGGTGTCCGTCTGGGGGGCGAGTAAACCATTAAGCCACTCGCCCATGTGTGATATTGACCTGGAGTGATATTTGAGTGCCAAGGCTTTAGGTTAGCTGGTAAGATACGTCTAACTCGGGTTAGTTTGGTTTTCCCGCCCTGCACTCTGAAATTGAACCTCCACCCTCTCTCGGGCTTCATTAAGAAATGATGGCGGGACCTTTTCCTTCGGATATGGCGTGCTCATCAACCACGAACCTTCTATTTCTCGCTACCTAGGGAAACCGATCCCGGGAACTTCGGTATATCATGTTAAGACACCTGTTATTTGTATAAAGCAACGGGATGTCCTTAGAAAATTTGGACTGATGCCTGGTGATGTAAAATGGACCATCGAAGGTAGAATCCAGGCATCTGTTTCAAAAGCTGTGGTACCTTTATTTTACTTACCATTACTATGTCCGTACTTTTGTCCTTATGGAACTTAATCAGGATAAGATAGAGAGCTACGAGACTTCAAAACTCCCACTTTTGATAGTTCTCTCGTTGATCTTTAACTCTACTCCATGTGAAAGACATTTATATTGGTCGAAGTAAAAGGTCGAGCAGGAGAAGGGAATGACTGCCGATGAAAATTAAATCTTGTGACAGGATTTCTGGTTGAGGGGCATATCACTCGTGTGTTCCTCTGCAGCAAGTATTCTATAGAATACCAATATATTTTATAAATCCATCTAGAACTTTTTTCAAACCGGAATGATATGATACAATATTTAGAATGTCTGGGAGCGGGAGCGAGCGTCATCAGTGCAGAGCCAATTTTTATTTTGCCCGATTCATGACATAGTCGTGGGTTGAGAAGCCTCGATTGTTGTGATTGTGTGGTAGCAAAGCCTATAGATGTGGGGTTTGACGCTGTATATATTCCCGAGACGTTAAAATGAGTCTAGAGTGTTGGTGAAGTGGTTTTTCACCTTATTGGAATCAACATGTGCAGTCTACCAGTTCGTGTCAGGCACTCCTAGTGATCGCCAAGTATTCTCTACTGGTTGACTCTGTAGTGACTGCTTAGGGAGGAGGCAAGGAAGAAAAAAACGTTTTTCGAGTTCACAGCACTGAAGTGTAGGTCTTTAGCCTCGGTGAGAAAAGGTAATCTCATTATCCTTTATTATTATGTTTCGCCAAGCCAGTGTCCTTAAGAACAATACTTTCTCTTAGGCTACATCAATAGTCTTTACCCATGTTTCAACCCCAGACCACCGGCTATTCAACCTGAGCGATTCCAAATAGGAAGCAGGATATTAGCACTCAATATTCAACCAGACTACATGATTAGAGCACTTGAAGAGGGCGTTAAGTTACTTTCATGATCTTTTTGCTGGGTAGTGTAATACCGGCCCGGTCCTCACCAAGGTACAAATTTCATCGCTGCGAAGATATGATGAAAAAATGAGTAGTCTGGAGAAAACATGAACCTCCAATTCGAGAGAAAAGAAAACCAGGTAATTTGTAGGGAAGGTAAATTTATTTTGCGGTTGCTAACCTGATTTCCAAGCCTAATCTTACACCAGTAGTGGCGTGGATTGCGGTTCCTCGTGCTTAGTCGTATAAGTGTTCATTATCGACGCTGAACTACTCCCTTGCTATTAGCGAGTTGCTCACACACATAACAATTCAAGGTAGCAGCGCTTATAAAATACCCTCCTGATAGCACCGAGGACCGCTAGTACAGGTTTTCGGTAACCTCACATTCTCCCATTCATTTCTATATATAGGTTAGCACCAAACTTAACATGACATCCAGAGGTCTAAAAGGGCATAAAAAAGCAAATTAATCCGCCTCAAGTGCCAAAGGGCACTGTGACGTTGTAGACAAGGTAGCTTAGTCTGTCCCACAGTGGCCAGAGGGCACTGTAGAGACATCAATGACATGAAACTCCAGTCATTGACGACCAGTGGCAGTAAGGCACTCGTCGACGGGGAAAAATGGTTCTACCTGCAGGTCACGGTGGCAAGATGGCACTATTGAGCTGAGAAGAAATAGATAGTCTTATCTACGGGTGGCAAGAAGGCACCTGTTGAGGGAGAAAACGAATCCTTATGTCTCGGCCATAGTGGCAGAACGGCACGTATTAGCTGCGACAAAACCCTTGGCAACCAGAGTGACCGAAGGACACGCGTAGATGGAGTGCCAAAGGTTGTACCAGGTGTGAGCGGTGAGACGGCGTTGTAGGGTGAATCTCCGATTCAGGTACTTTGTTGATAATGGTATGAAGTGTTGGTGGAAGGAATGTAAGTGTTGCAAGGATCAAGATCTCCCATTGGTCTCGATCAGATTAGATTGCGGTTGGTTGTGATGACTATTTTCGATGATAACGACCTCTGTGTGATTGAAAAAATCAACACCGCCGGAAGAAAGAAGAGAAGTATTTCGAATAACTGTTCTTTCCTATTCTTCACGACAAAGGGGTTCGTGTTTACAAGCCCCCAAGCGTGACTGCATGTTGTATCATTGCTCTGCTGGGAGTTTAACTGGTTAGGCTCAGAGATCCACCGCTCAGCATACACAGATCTAGAACCTGCATTGATCCTGGAGCATCGTTAAAAGAATTTTCTCCTAGCTGGTACCACAACATATCTTAATGAGACGAGCATGCTGCCAAAAGACGCCCCATCCCCTGGTATGGGTTTCGACACAATTCTAAGAGACGGCAATACGCCGTATAAGCTTGGATCGAACGTGTTGATAACATTCAGAACGATGAAACCATTGATAGAGAAGGTCTATCTCTTACATTAGCTTGAGAGAGCTTTCCCCTAGTCCAACTCGCTCTTCAAGTTGTGATTTTTTAAATTTCTTCGAAACAGAATTTCATCTTTCAAATGAACTACCCACATCAACCTTGAATTCTCTGAATTCTATTCCGTCACGAAAAGTGTTTAAATACCACGGCACTGCTCTTTCATACGGACATCACAATCACAGTATCCTGTTCAGCACAACATACAAACACAATCTCAAAATATAACCTCGAAATAGATCCCACCAGCCCCAAATTACCTCAAATAACAATGCATAACCAACTCCTCGCGCTAACCAGCCGTTACCTCTTCCCCGAAGTTGAATTAAATGAACAGGCAGTCCGTCTCGTTCTCGGCGACATCTCCGCCTTCTTCTCCGTACTCCTTCTCGTCCACAGCGGCATCTTCATCTTTAAGAAAATCAGAGGACCCGCCAACAGTATCCCAGCCTTCCGATTATTCACCGCAGACGAAGCCAGACCAATCCCACCACCCCTCCCAGTCGTACCATATCGACCAGACACCTTCATACCAGTTGTACCCGACGAAGAAGAAGAAGACGAAGATTATGCTTGGGACGCCGCATTCTACCGTGCTCATATTGGTGATCCTGGGAACTACTTTCTCGACTACTCGATGGATGCCGTCACTCCCCCTAGAAGTGACTCTTCTGGTGGTGACTCGGATTTGCTCCCGCCGCCTGAGCGACCCTCGTTCACTAGACTTGTGCAGGCGGGTGGTGTGTTCCGCGCCTTGAGGGGTAATTCTACATGGGGCTCAGTGAGCTCGCATACGACGAGTAGTGCAAGGAGTGTGACGGCGTGGCCGGATTCCGGACTTGTGCAGGAGACGTTTGAGGATCCGGAGATGGATAGGATTGCGGCGAGGCTGGTAGATTTGAGTGTGACGCCGGGGGATGTGCTGGCGGCGCTACAATTGACGTATCCGGATTTGAGGATAGAGCCGGTGGGAGCTGACGAGAGTGATGAGAGGGGGGTTAATGTGGAGAGCCCAGGTTTGCCAGACGCAGACATGATGGATGTAGATGTGCGCGTTACAGGACTTGACCTTGCAGGTGTTGAAGAGAACGACCAGGTGGAATTGGTGGAGATTCTAAGGACTCTGTATAGGTTGAAATTGTTTGTTGATGAGAAACGTCAAGATGAGAACAGTCGGTCCGGTTCTAGCGGTGAAGAGGAGAAGCGTGGGCCTACTTCTCGCCTTGACGCGATGAATAGTGGGTCTAATTCGAGGGACCATGCGGGGGATGGTCAACCTAACTTAGATGGTGGCGAGGCAACTAGAGGGTCTGGTTCCGGTAGTGATCAGATACCTGCTCTTTCTAAATGGAGTACTGACATTGATGAGTTGTTTATGTTGGCCTACAACGGATGAGCCATTGACGGGGGTTGGATGAAGTTCCAAGGGCGGAAAAACATTGATACCTAGGAATTCAGGAATCAGATGGGATAGCTCTCATCCCTGGTGCTTAGGGAGATTTGAAATGAACCGAGTGTGGGGAATCAACTTAGATAATCATTGGGACAAGAGGGTTTGGTAGAAGCATGAATTGGCAGAGAGATTAGAGAGTTAAGATAATGTTTGGGTCGCGAGTAGAGTAGTAGTAGTAAAAGCGTTTAGAATAGAACTATCGTCTAGCAAGACAATTTCATTTATCAATACCCACCGAACAGATAACTAGCGCCGAAAAATGGATCTCAATAACTAGACTTACCAGCAGGTTCTATTTGCCTCAATATGGGAGGGAAAAATGACCGATACCGCACCCCAAATTTAGATCGAAGTCTCTCTCCGACCGAATCCTATCCCCTTTACAATTTAATCCGCCCCTTCACTACAACTAAAGGTTCACTTCGGAATCCTATTCTTGAAATTTCGTGGTCCACTCCCTATAACTGTCTTTAAATCGCATGATCCGCATGACCCTCCAATGTTGGGCGGAGTCGCACTTTACTATCCGTAGTACACATGTTAAATAGAGCAACGCTTTCCTCGACTTCTGCTATTTCCATAAGTCAACGCCTACCCTTCTGGTGGTCTCTATCTAATATCTATGAAAGATATTAGTAAAGGACTATAGATAACTGAGTCATACAGCATACAGAGCTTACTTGGTAAAAGAAAACCTCCCAGGGGTTGATGTGTTCGTGGATTGAACACTTAAAAACGGAATCTCCTTGCGATACAAACCCCGCTGTACACAACGCTTTCTACTCTAGGGACGGTATTTTTGTGCTCAAGTGTGCTGGTGAGGCTTCTCAACTTATCAATGTCTTGCCCTCCTCGAAAGTCAGTAGGCACTTATTGAATGAGTTGGTGTGGTGGTTTTGGGTTGGTGAGTTTTTTTGTTATCGTCCTCACAGTGGTTGACACGACGTTGTGTGGTTTCGGTAGCACCATTGCCGCTAACTAATTAAGCGAGTCACAAACCATCACTCGTTTCATAACAAATCACTCGTTTTCCTTGGCCGGTAGAGTTAGAATTAGCGCGTATTGAGCCTCACTCCAACAAAACAACAGCAAGAAGCTTCATGCCGAACGCATAAATCCCCTAATCAACAAATTTTAGAATATTTGCATCCCTCCGTCTGTTCCCGAAATTCACCACCTCCGCCACCGAAGGGTTTTACGGTACTTCAACTGAGTGCAGACTGCCGAATTGAGCCAAGTAGGGACCAGAATAGCAGAGGAGGCAAGACAGATAGTGGACATGTTAGCTACGCGCGAATATGACACTTATTATATAATCGGTGGCGGGGAGATGCCGTGGGTGGCCACAGGTGCTGATTACAGTTGAAGGGAAGGATGGCAAAGTGCGAAATTATAGGCTGTTCTACACATTCCGGTAGAATTAACGCGTAAGTTTTCGGTGACCTGATAGTCCCCTTTGCCCTCAGAGGCTTTGCCCCCAGGGGCTTTGCCCTCAAAGGGATTTATGCAGTGAGTACGGAGGAAGAAGCCCACTCCCTCATCTCTGACTTCCCAAATGATTCTACCGGAATTTCTACAGTGTGTAGTACTTGCATGTACAGGGTGTTCACCTTAAATACCGAGAACATCGATTTATTGGTTCGAAATTGTATGGGCGCCACGTGTGGCAACCAAAAGTGACCAACAACCTTCAGAGTTACAATGCATTACAACGGGCTTAGCCACACAATTTGTATGTTGGAGAAAAGTCTGAAGAACTTTCACATATCTTCACTTAAAAAATCGAAATATTTAACTAAAAATACAAAAGGATAACCACAGAACAGAGCTTGATCTGAGCAGTGTTCTGATGTTTTTAAAGAGATTTTGGAGGGAGTTCCAAAAAATCGAGGTGAGAAAGAGTCAAATTGCGGTGGTGGAGGTTACGTTGCAAACGCTGGGGCACACGCCCTCAAATACTTGCTTGGCCGCCAAGTTGTCACTTTTCGAAAAATTCAACCAATCTCGGACCAGTCCAGAATAAAATTTCCTAAAAGAGGGTTCTTCACACATACTGTGAACACCCTGTACGTCTGGGCTAGCGCGCCTAGCTATCATCGGGTATCAAAAATAACCGATCACTGGCACCCTCGTGAGACTCATAGCAACCAAAACCGACCTGCGAAGAAACCTCACATCGAGACTTTCGAGGTCAGAAGGGTAATTCCATTCTCCCCAAGCACCTAACTCCGTTTAGGAGACTTAAAATTACTCAATTGCTCTCCTGGTTGTTGAGTTATTCCGACCTGAAGTGATTTCGACGTTGTCGTGACTGATCGGTTATTTTTGATACCCGACGATAAATTAGTCTTAGTGCCTAAAGTAATCTTGGCATTCAATTAGGACTCAAGGTGAGAAACACACATGGGCGAGTGGCTTAACGGTTAACTCGCCTGCCGGAACACCGAGTCGTTGTCCCTGACCTTTGAACGTCTATAGAAGGTCCATGGTTCAACCCGGGGTGGGGGTAGTAGATATGGGTCCGGCCATATCTGCAGTACCTTTTGTTCTTTTTTTTGCACAGCCAAAATAGTGAAGCAAGCATTATAAATTTTGTTAGGAACCTACGCCCATTGTCTACTTTTGTATACAAACCCTTCTGCTCAGTAGTATGTGGAATTTCACGAAAATATGGACAATAAAACTTTCTCTTAGTATTTTTGAGGGCAACTACGTGTATCAAGCCCGCGTCAACTGGTGGCTAAGCGGCTTTTTCGCAACGTCGGTACACAACGATATCAATTTATTCAAACAAAGAAAGAAATAGGACGGTGTAGATCTGTACATGTGTGTATTCAGAAGATGTCATAAAACAATCTTCGGACTAAGGAATCTACGGGTTCAGGAATCAGCGATCTGATAAAATATCCCCACACTATCAATCACATAGTTCTTCCGAATGTATTGCGGTAGCTGATAACCTCTAGTGTACTAATCTTACTTCTCAGCGGTGGCGGCGGCTCTCGAAAGAGTCCTGCGAGGATGCAGAGTGAGCGGCTGGACGACGATGGTCCTGATTCTCATTTCCGGCATCTGGAAACTTTTCAATGATGGAGGAGAATGTGAATTTCATCCTTTTGTTAGGTTCTACCGGGTAAACTTGAAATTAGACACCATATATTCAGCTAGAAGAGAAAGGAAGTCCTCACCCTCAATTTGAGCGTCTGAAGCTAAGATCATTGCCTTGGATACCGTTCCCGTTCCAGCAGAGAGCTGCCATGCAGGTACACGGGTTGGAGTGCCGGCGCTGCTTTGTGGTGCATGCACAGGTGGTGGACTTCTCACAACCAAAGTGCTCATACGGCGTGTGGGCTGTGCCAATGCTTCCTGTGCAAGTTGAGTCGCACGAGTAACCTGTTTACCGGACGAGCGGCGGAGCGGTTGAGCGGATTGATCTTGACGCAGAGATTGCTCTTGCCGCAGAGATTGCTCTAGACGAAGAGATTGAGCTGATTGCGCTTGACGAAGAGGTTGAGCAGTTTTTTCTTGACGAAAAGATTGAGTAGATTGCGCTTGGCGAACGAATTGCCCCTTGAGAGGAGGAGGAACCTCCCCCATTAGGGTTAGGCAGTCGAAATCGTCCCCATTTCTCATCTTTGCCGGGGCTGAAGGGACATACGGACGTTTCTCAGGGCGTTGGTGCCCCCTCCCACCCCTAGGGACCGCATACTCATCTCGTGGCGGTCCAACTGGAGGTCCTTGACGATGGTGTTGCGGAGCTTGAGGCGGATGTACAGGCGGAGCCGGAGGTGGTCGTTGAGATCGCGGTATAGGTTGGGCCAATGTGCGACGGTGTGTGGTATTTTCATTTCCCTGACTGCGGGTGTTCTCCTGTTGCCTGCATTTATGTCAGCCTCTGTAGTATGCTACGCGCAAGTAAAGGGGCACCTACATTTTGTGAGGTTCGCCAGCAAAGATGGACCTCCTTGCCATGTCACACGCCTTGGTCAAGATCTCATTTGCCTCCCAAACGTGTTTGTGCGCCATCTTTACACTCTGAGCCCATGCGAGTTCAACATTATTCAGTCTAACCTGAAGCTCATTTCTTTTCCTGTTGAGGTCTTGTTCAAGAGCATTGTTTGCATTTGAGTTACTTGGATCGTCAAAGCCTGAGTCCAACAAGTCATCTAGGGCCTTTCGATTTTGCCTGAGCTCTTCATGCAGCAGAGCTTTGTACCGGTGAGCCGACTCGAAATTTCTTGCAATGTTATCGTACAGCTTTTTGAATGCCCTTGAGTCCTTTCTGTCGGTTTGCCCGATGTCCGTCGACATGATTGCGGGCTGAGAGGCCTCTCGAGAAGACGAGAAAAATTAGTGACAAAGGAGATGTAGGTAGAGAGGTGAGTGAGAAATGTTACCGGGAGGGGTGAGCGATTTATAGTCCTATGGTTCAGGTACAAGTGCCAAGTCAATGTGTCTGTAGGTAGTGCAACAACAAAACAGTCTGGGAACGAGGGAAGAAAATTGGGGGTCTGGTCAAAAGTACTCGATCGAAAACATAGTTTCATGAAAACTAACTAGAATCAAACCGACACGAAAAATCCAATCACATCCGGGAATGAACACAAGCTCTAATTGGGTACTTCCGGCCCTGCGGGGGTATACCCTCCTGGGAGAGATCTGATTTGCAGGATCTCAAAAAGCTTTGTATCTTCTGCATGAAGGGCCCAATCGAAAGAGAAGGCTTTGGTAGACTGTGGTCATATGTTCATAGAAGCTGGATCATAGGTCAACAAGCCTTTATAAAATCAATGCCAACAGCGCCCAACCCTCCAAGTAACAGAACTCACACATACCACTGTCTAACATACCTTGCACGGTAAGTCATTGGATACATATATTCACCACCATACTCCCGGATAAGGTCGCTTTTTAGCTAACACAGCATAGTTATCAGCCCACACAACAACAATATCATCGATTCCCGTCATTAACTCAAAATGCTCTTTGCCGTCTTACAAGTCTTTGTCCTCATGGCTCTATCCGCAGCCGCGGCTAGCACACCGGTCGCGGGTTTATATCCACGTTTACCTATTGTTACTAGCGTAAGCTTTGAGAGTTTGGTAGAAGATGAACGTGCGTATAAGGACGGAAGTATGTCAGAAGAAAGAGCGAGAGAGGAAGTAACCAAGAACGAACGTTACAATAAGGTCGGCAAAGAGAGGGGCGGGTTGACACCTGGAGATGGGCAGGCTTCTAGCGCTACAACCCTGGGAACCGTATCACTCGGGGGTATTGTTGCTGTGGGGGTTGGACTTAATCTCATCTACTGATCTTCCTTTTGTAAATCGTTTTAATTTGTCAACTCTTGTATTGCGCGGATGTAGTTGAATGGCACCAACTTAGTTCAAATTCGTTTTCCTGCTTTAGAGTGTGTATGACCTAGATACAATACCATCATTCACATACATGTGGGAAAGGTAGCATCTTGATGGACAATGTGAACAATTATTTTGAAACTATGATTTACCAATCGATTGTTAACCCACTTTGAACTAATTGGAAGCCTTCCACCGACCTATGATTACGGCTTTATGGCTCGGAGTAGTTTATTTGTAGTGAGTTTAAAGCGAACATTCAAATTGAACTATGGTAATGTACTACTAATGGCTATGGACCAATTAAATTTAACATATCAGGTTTTGTTCATTCCCTATACATACTATCCCCGAGCTTGAAGCTCCCACTAATCCGTGAGTTCTCATCGATTAGTATTGGTTTGAGCCCTGATATGATGAAATTAATAGTCGATTAATTAATGACTCGCCCAATAGTAACTTGACCTGACGTTACATATTCCCGTAATCGGGTCGGGTCGTATAGTTGTGCACACTCGATAGAATTCTCTCCTCATGGCCTCATGAATAAGCCTGGAATGTATGGATCCATAGAACTGCAGGAACAGCCCCCATCATCTTCTGCATGACTTAATAACGGCCTCTAAGCCCTCATAGCACTCTGAACCAGTCATATATCATATCCAGGCACGGTCAGCCCTCCATCACCATCAAACTATTACTACACCAAAACAACTAAACAATATACCTTCAGCACCCAACTTCGCAGTCATGCATTTCTCAGGGTTTCCCATTCTCCAAGTCTTTCTTTTCCTCCTCCTCATCACCCCAGCCCTCATCAATGCAGCAGCCGCCCCCACCACGGAAGAAGAGATGATTAAACACATCAGTAGGGGAGCAAAATCCCTGATCGGCACACCAAATGCCATCCCGGGCGGGATGGAGGAGCGGGATTTGGAAGGCAATAGCCCTCCACCACCCAGCGACGGCGAAGATATTAATGCTCCCAAGGGTGGTGGTAGAGGTGGTGGTGGAGGTGGAGGTCGTACGAAGAGTGGCGGTAGTGGAAGCGGTGCAGCTACAGCAGTAGGTACTAGCGGTGCTACAGCTGTCAAGGTCGGCTCTCTTGGAGCACTTGTTGTCGCTGCTGCTGGAGCGGGTATGCTCTACTGATTGGTCCACCTGGAGATGTGGCTTTTTTGTTTTTTGCTTTGGCGGGGAGTCGCGTTTGATATGCGGGTTTGTTCCTTCAGACCAGTTCATTGTAATCTTAGTTTAACGTTCTCCTCATTGGCGGTGTACCCGTACCTTGAATCTTTTCTGAATACTATTTTTGAGTTTTCTGATAAGAGAAGACTGACTAGTAAAGTTAATAGTAGAATGGCAGTTAAAAGCGATGACGTGATAGGTGTGTTTGCATCTCCGTTACTTGTTCTTGCCATGGCAGTTGTGTAAAGTCTGCGCTTTGAGACTTTTTTCAGTGAACTACGTATGCGAATTGCCATCCCACACCGAGGACATTTGATTTCGGACTTGGCTCAGAATATGTGTCTTAGTTTCAGATATATTCTCCCTTCGCAAGAAACATCGATGCCCTCCTTTTCCTTAAGCATAACCCAAAGAAGAGATCTACAACCTTCGCCTGTATGCTTTTAAACACAGAAAAGTACACCTCATCTGTTAACATATTAGTACAAGTTCAGCTATGCCTCATTAATAGCGTGATTATGTTGCCCTCATATATGACATAGCACTACTATCTGGGGAGATCCCATATGAGGGCTGCAAGTTACACCAGCAAAGTCTCCTGAGCATACGAAGAGCCTGGTGATTATTTCGGCCTAACACAATGGGTGCTTTAATCGTTCTGACGGAGATGAATCTACCGGAGGTGGGATCGCGGGCAGCTGGGACGTAGGCAGTGATAAGAAATGATGTACGAGGCTCGAAGAAGATTCAGAGATAATGAGCATGAGCATGGATTCCTATGGTGCTGTATCGGGGCTTCGGCGGTGTGTAGTGACCAAGCTACCTTCTTCATTTAAAAGGAGTGTTTGGTGGGTATAAGACGAGTAGAGATGTTTATCATTGCATTATGAGGAAAAACAAAATATTGGGAAGCTGAGTTTGGCTGAGGAGAGTATCCGAGATGTGAGAAGCGATCCTCTGGTTCCCACTAGCTGTTGTAGTTGAATGATCTTCATGGGTTCTGTCTGAGATCGATACGCCGTCTCACCACCACACTTCGATGCCATGTTGGCCTAGCTAGGACTAGTGTATCCTAGTGTCAGCTTTTCAATTCCTCTCTGTAGCGCCTCATTAACCCAACACTGACACGAATCGAACCTGACCCCAAACGAACCTAGCCCACAAACCGGACAACTATCTATCTTTTTTTTATCAAGGTTTCGGAAAAATGTGGCCGTACCAGCTGTTTTTATACAACAATGAGAGCGATCTGCAAGTGTGTACACGTGCAGATTTCCAGCTTTAATTTGAGGACAGAGTTTTCAGTAAGTAACCTCTCGAGCTTACCATAAGTAAGGAGCTCACAAACACTTACTCTCGGAATATTTCCTAGATCGTTGTATCACATCATATCACCTACCCGACATATATCCATATACCACAGCAGGCAGGCACTGTATTTTTATTGAGACCTAGAGGACGAAAACATAATGGGCGATAATGTCGATCCCTCTCAACAACCGGCTACTGCGGGTACTAGCCCATCATCTAAAAGACAAAAGCCGAATCTTTTCTTGCACAACCTGCCCAAACCTCAAGCTCAGGTATCCCAAAACAAACGCAAGGCTTCAAATGATTTCCCGCCTTGGTTATTAGACACGCCATCGTTGAGCACCTCCGGCGGAGTTGTAGGAATGCCGGGAGGCCCTATACATCCTAATGAGCCGTTTATCGTACCACAATCTACTGTTCCCATGCCTACCGATATGAATGTATTTGAGGAGGAACCTCTTGGAGCTGGCTTCTTGTCATCCTTCTATGGTGGATCTAGAGAATATGACTCACCCTCACCCCCTCCAGGGGATGGCGGCAATCCTGACGCCGATGTTTGTGATCAGTATCTCAACTCTGACGCCTGTGACAGTGTTGATGGAAATATGGCGGCACCCGAATCCCGTAACATGGATGATGGATGTATATTTGCTACCACCAGACACGGTGAGCAAGTCCTGCCAGCAATTAACACGTTGAGATTTCTGACACGTCGCCATCCAACGCCTCCAGCCCCCGGCGAGAGTGAGGAAATTCTTTCGTCGGTCCCTCTTAGCTATGATATACCGAATATATCATCGACGCCGGAATTACAACACCTACTACAGACCGAGACAGATATTTTCACTGCAACAAGGGGTTATGGCGCCACTTTACCTGCCATCAACTCTATGAGTATGTCCGCGGGAACTTCGGCGGAGCCTCCAGCAGTAACCATACCCGCTTATTTTACCCCACCAAACCTGTCTAGATCAAGGGGTAGAGCTCGTGTACGAGAGTCTGGTAGCCCAGTCACCCTTCGGGGGCTGCCGCCTAAGCCAGCTGTAGCTAGTTCTACGTCCCCAATCAACTCGGAACCAAGCTATCGAGGAGGTCTTCGACAGCGAAAACCTGCGCCCCCACTTGTACATGTTTGGGATCGTTCAGAGCCATTAGCGATGATATCGCTGTTGAACGATCACTTTCTCAACATATGTATTGATCTAGCTTTGGACAGGATTCACCTCCACCGGTTTCCGGACGAGGGACCCCTCATCCAATGCACTTCCGACACCATCGAGATAAACAGAGTAGTTAAGATCAGTGATTGCTATCGGCAACCTGATGGGACAGTAGGGAACATGAATTGGGGTGATGTGAGCTCACCAATCATGGTGTGCAGGTCTTGCGGCGAAGAGTTGGAGATGGGGACAATATGCAAGCTCACCAAAAAGCTACTCAACTAGAGATATAACTCGGTTCTGGATATGGCAGCTCACTGTATGAATATTGCGGGAGTGTCATGTATCCTGCCTGTATTAAGTTGGTTATCATCACCCGCCGATGATTACTACATGCATGTAACATGGTGGGTCCAAAATGATTGGCCTGTGTTTGAAGTGTTCTATCAGCTCTGTACTATAACTGTACAGCGAGAGATTTTAAACTATCGCTCTCCAACTGTTAATAAGGGAGCAAATTCGAAGTATCGTAATTCATAAAATAGCATACACTCCTGCTTACTCTGTAGAGGTTCTCATGGTCCTAGGTGTCAAAGATGCCGGTAGGTTTGCTGCTCAGATGTAACACTGGTTGAGTAATTCTCAATATGTAATAAACTTCTCTATCTTTTTTTTCTTTTTTTTATAGCCCACTCAGCGCTGGTGGATCATAGTATATCACTCGGATCATCACTTTACTAGCTTGAGGGGAATGGTGATCGTTGATTAACCCCCCCCCCCCCCCCCCCCCCCGCGCGCGAAGGTGCTTCCGACAGATGATATCTAGGTCGAAATTATATAAATAAGAAATTAGAAATACTGCATAGTAAGAAACACCTTGGTTGGAAATGTACAACGCACCCTACCGAACATAGAATAGGGCGGTGACTGATTCCATCGCATCATAGAAACATTTTAAACACTATCAGTAGCTTTATATCAAGACAGCTAGCATGCTCGGGGTTTGTGGCATTTTTGGTGGTCTTGGCATGCCAGGGTGCAGTAGAACCGCCGCTGGTCGCCTGCGCGTACGTTCTAGACGTTGCAATATGGAAAGAACGGTGGCCATTTCTTCATACTCACCATTTATGTCACACATATATGCGTGAGATGAACACCTAGATTATTTCGAATTTGCATACATCATGTTACGCTATCGCCACCTACATAGGCCGTCTTCTATAAGTGCCTCCGTGCACGAAGCAATTGTGGGTCTACCACACTGTTAATTGAAAAAGCATCTCCAAGATCTAAAAATAATCGGGATAGAGGTTTTCAGTCTATCATTTGCCACATATACATTCTTCTTGACTGCGGAGGACACCAAACAGCGGTTTAATGGATAATCCAGGTGAGTTAATCGCACCCCCGATAACCGCAGTCCCTGTTTCTTCATAGTTCAGATTGACTAACTTATCTAACAACGGCTCTAGCTACTCCTCCACAGGAGGTCCCGGTGGCAGAGGAAGTCCGCGGGAACGAAGAAAAACAGGATAGCAAGGAAGGACAGGATACTGAGCAAGAAAAGAATACCAAGGAAGAGCAGAATACCAACGAAGAGCTGGAGATTGGTGAAGAGCGGAATACCGAGGAAGACAAGGAGGTAGAGGATGACTCCCAAGCTACCAGGGACTCTATAGACGCGACGGACGATGGGCCCCAACCTTCCCCATCACCACTAGGTGTTGAAGCTTTCCTCCGATCTCATGCGAAGGAAAGGGAACTACAAAACCTTAAATATTTAGAGGTTCGACCTATTGCCCGTCGATTATCCCAATCATCGGAGAAGAGTGATGACACACACGGTGGGGTACGAATCTTCGGCTCGCAGGAGCCAGACCGCCTCAGCACGCCCTGTATAAGGTTTACAAAACAGGGTGCTGTTCTCTACACACAAGCTGGGTCCAGTCATTTCCATAGTCATGGACGGGGTGTGGGGTGGGAGGCTCCCACGCGGGAGAGAATTCTGGCAATCCCAAAAAAAATATTCACAAACAAGGACGAGCGTGAGGATCGTATGCGTGCCCATGAAGAGTTGAAACTGTCAATCTCACGCCCCACTGAGCTTCCTCGCCCGATCTTACATCCGTGGCACCGCTCGACCCCCGACGTCATTTATGAACGGCTCTGTTTCCATTTTCAGGATCACTGTGTCGACGTTGTTGGTGGTAATGTTATCATACACAAGACCTACAAGCGTTCGATCAGTTGCACCAGTACTCCTGTCCATTGGCTGTGGTTGGCCAAACCGACGGGGGTTTTTCTACGTCTATTAGACGGAAAAGGAAAGCAAACGGGTGTGAACGACCCGGGGTTTAGTGTACCTGTTATGATGTGCAAGATCTGTAGAGGGAGAGTTGACCTCGACTATGACCCCTGTGTAGCCGGATACGGCATCACTCTTGCTCACCCCGGTTGGAACGTGAACGCTCCGCCTACATGTACTTTGCCTCCTCCGGGCAGCGGGAGTGTCATTTACATGTAATACTCAGGTATCTTGGGCTTTATAGGTGGTACATAACTCGTCTATACTCGTTACACCCCTGGGGACATCAAACCATCAGAAGTATAGTACTCTGTACATTCATTTATTGTTTAAATTGCGTTAGAGGATTAAAGACAGTTGGTAAACCCCATGTTATTACCTACAGGAAATTGAAAGCTAGTATTTAAATTGCCCGATACTTCCCCCAAATCTAGTTTTTTATTGTAATACATGCTCGCGGAGTACTCACCCAAGCAAAAAGTTGAGCGACATCCACAGCGCCAAGCCAGCCCACAAACTAAAAAACCGAACGGCAGCACACGAAATTAATAAGGTATAAAATCATGGCACATGCGCCTCACTACTAATAGAACGAGAACATATAAACTGCGAACTTTCTTCTAAATAGAACGTTATTTCGCTTCGCATCGCTAACCAACATATACATGGAAACCCTAACCCTGCTTGGGCTCGGCCTCGATTGGTAGAGAAACATTATCACACACTAATGAATTTCCTAAAGTTAATGCGCGGAATGGCCGTCTTCGAGAAGAAAATGTTAACCACATCTCTTGGCTATGTTTCACTTGTGAGCTAGGAAGATTCATTGTTCTTTTGACACGGTGCACACTAACACAATCATTTTCATAGCAGATGCGTCTACTATGTTTAAATACACACCCCTCATTTTCGAGAGCTACAGAGCTACTGAACATCATCGGCTGTGCTCGACTTGGAGAATGCAATGGGTACCCGCGCCAGGATAAAAGACGAGGTCATCGCTCGCCTCACTTCCAACCAGAAAGATATCATCGCGAACATCTTCACCACCCGGCAGAGCCTCCGACAGGTCCAGTCGCAGTGCATAAAGCTCCACCAAGCGATACAAGCCGAGCTCGCCGGGAGCGACAAGAGTAAGCAGTCTCTCAGATATGAGGAATATCTACGTGTCCATAATGACCTCGCACAAAGGCTTCGGGATGACCTTGAGCGACTAAAAAAGAGGCTTGCGGACATTGAGGTCGCCATGGAGCGCTTGGAGGGGCCTGTAAAGGTGGAGCCGTGGCCGGAGGGGCATGGGGCGTCGCATGCGGTGGTTATGGAAGACATCAACAGATTTTTGAATATTTTGTATTGGTTTGGGGTGGCGCTGGCGGCGGTCTTTGTTTTGGTGGCGGTGTTTTCGATCTTGTTTCTGGCGGGGGGTCCGGATTCGCGGGCGGCGATTCGGGAGGTGGCCGCAACGGAGGGATATAGGGGCAGGTTTAAACTGGTACGTATTTGTTCCTTCAGCTCTGTCGTGTCTCTTTATCGCGCTTCGCTAATTAAGTCTCTGACCGGGGGTGGTAGGTGTGGAACGAGGAAACAATCGTGGTGGCGAAACACAGGAGTCGTCAGTCCCGTGTGGGTCACCACCGCGGACCTAAACATAGTGCCGTAGCAGACGAGGAAACTGATGAGCTGGGGAGCTGGATAACGATGGAGACGGCGTGGAACTCTGAGGCATCCCTGCCGGAGGTCCCGGCAATTGCGAGCATTGAGGCGTGGAATGCGGTGAAAAGGCAGGTCGAGATACAGGAGAGAGAATTTCTCCAGTATGAAACAGGGGTCCGACTCGTTGAAGGTAAAATTGGGCCAATAACATGGCAGGAAGGAGAGCAGTTCAGGCTGGATTGGATTCGGAGTCGGCGGCGACAATGGAATAATGAGAAGGATGTTGAAGTGTCGCTAGAATGAGGAGGAGGGGTGCTGAAGAAGATAAAAATTGAGGGTTTCAATGCGCTTGGTTGCTCGTCGTCATGGTGTCAATCATCGATCGATATAGATGACATAAGCTTTTCTAATTGAGCTCTCCTGTAATTCCCTGGGGTGCAACGATTTCTGTCATAAAGTCACAATGTAAATTCTTTTTCTTGTGTTTTA
This sequence comes from Morchella importuna, assembly GCF_003444635.1. Lineage (NCBI taxonomy): Eukaryota > Fungi > Ascomycota > Pezizomycetes > Pezizales > Morchellaceae > Morchella > Morchella importuna. The sequence continues at coordinate 214,108 of NW_025763399.1, read as the reverse complement.
TGGATAGTTACTCTGCCGGATCTTTTGTATCTAAAAATATAGTTTTCAGGCGCTTCTGCTTTCCCATATGAAGTCCGAGTCACGAGATATCACTCGTTTTCGATCGCTTGGGAAGAACCCAAAGCTGGCTCATTTTGTCCACAAAAGCGACAAAGGTGGCTTCCTGAATCTCTCACCGGTTGAGCTCATATTGTTTCTGGCCTTTGATGGTTTTTATCTGGTCAGAACAAAGAAATCGAGCACCGCCGCACGCCAAGCGAGATTTCCACCTACTAAAATCTCTCGAAACTGCTGCCAACAACAAAGAGACGTACGTTCAGTATCCATTGCCTTTTCCGTCTCATCCATGCTTTCCAATCACCCTCATCCTCTCTCCCTCTCAACTTTACCACTATCACCTCGGAACACCACCGCCCAGCATGAAACTCAGCACATATAGCTACCGCTTTACGGCACCGCACCCTGCTCCAGCAGACTCCACAGTCGCCCCGGAGGTCGCAGACAACTCCGACATGGGCGAAATGGATGAGCCCCACTTTTTCCCCATGGTCGCACAGCAATACCTCAGTGCAAGTCCATCCACCACCTCATCTGACGATGATAACGATTCTAGCATTGGTGCGCTTGCCGATAACACCATATCCCCGCGAAAGGTACCTATGGGAACGGCCTACCAGCCTATGGAGCCGGAAGTCAACGAAGCCAGTACATATAAGCCCGATTTGAGTGGTCTGGCAACAATGCACTGCAAAAGCCCTTTGAGTGATTTGGCACCGTATACTCCCTCCCGCCGCTGGAAAACACAGTATCCACCGATGGAGCCGGAAATCGCGATGGAAAAAGCAGCACCAGAACCAGAGGCTCCAAAGACCCCCGTGAGAAGATCACCAGGCGGTGGAAGCTACACCACACCTAGGCGTAGGGTTTCAAAGGGGAAGCGGCTGTCGGTTATTCATGAAGCTATAGGGAGTGACTCTGGCGGTGAAGAACAGAATTCCAGATCAAGGGTAAAGAGGCATTTGGTCAAACGTGTGCCGGGCCTGTCAAAATATGAATTCTTGAGGCTTAGGGCGGAGAAGAGAATTAAGGCGTGGAGATATGACTCTCCACAGAAGGGGAAGGCTACTACAGCCTAATGTGAAACTGTGAATAGCCCTCTTGGGTGGGTAGTTGAGCTAAAGCGAGAAAGCCGGAGGTGTCGAGGTACTGTGATCGAAGTTCTAGCTACCGGGGAGGATAAGGACGCCGAAGGTCAGGTTTGACATTGCTTCATTTTCCTTCATTATGTTACCCAAGATCCTTGATGAAGTGTTTAGGCTGGTGGTATATGTAGGTAAGGGATAGTGACAAATTATGCTCGTCGCTTTAATATAGTTGAATACCTGTATTTAAAATGAATTAACTCTACCTCTAAAATATAGTCTCCTGCTCAACTACCTATGAGATATTCGCAACGCCTCACCATTCCTTTCGTAGCCCGGGTTGAGTAGGGTCCAATAAGAAGTTCCACTGATATAGGCCCGCAATAAGTGAGTCGCTTGTTGGTGATATGGTCTTTCACCGTTGCTAGCGATCTTTTAGTATCTAGTACTTGCTTCTAATATTCTGCTTTTACGTATTTCAAGTTCCAACAAAGTCGTTTCCAGGGAGTTCGGACTTAGTTATTGCTAATCTTGCCTAGTTATTTCCCGGTATCCCAACAATTTGAATTGATATCTTAGGCTGGCTTGGCCTTAACTCTAGGCGAAAGCTGATATTGAGATGTTGGCGATTGAAATTAGATGTGCGCGGAACTGGAAATCTTGAGACGCTACTGTAGGTAGTTAGATTTTGGCGCTTCTGAATGGGGCCGATCACTGCTATGTTTGTAAAACTTTTGGTTTAGTCTTTGGAAAGGCAGAGGATTACGTCTCGTGGTATAAAGCTAGATATAGATGGGAATGCCGCGACGTACAATTGGAGGAATAGATAATCAAATCTAAAAGATGAATATATTTTCAACCTTAATAGCCATATTTACTTTGAAGAGTCGAAAAACACAGTGCACGTAGCCAGGCAGCACTAACTCACCACCGTAAGTGTAACGGGGAGATTTTGAGTCGGAACAATTTCGTCAAAGCACCCTTTGGTCGTAATGTTAACATACCACATCTCGTCCTCACACGATAGGACAAGCTCAACCATAAACAACCACCTCATCACCAGCGTACCCGCTACAATGGTCCCTGGAGGAGGTCTACAAAAGGCGTGCCACCAAGCAGCCCAAATCCCCACTATCCGCCAGGGAAGAACCTGATCTTTTGATTTGCAACTCTCTATTCTCAGGTTCAGTTTAAAATCAGATATCCCTTGCTGTATAAGAAGGTATTTTTTCATATCCCTTCGATATCTTGTTAAAGCGGTAAAGACTAGCTCTAGAGATCACCTAATACACCTGTGGTTACAATGAAGGCTTCAAAGCCGCCTACGCCGCTGGCATCATCGCCGGTAACACTGCTGACCCCGTTCCTGGCCATTGCCCTCGTTCTGCTTCACCGCGTCGCCCCTCTGGCCTTGACAATGGAGGCATCGGTCTGCCGATCACTGCTCGAGAGCATGCACCAGTTCACCCCCTGCTCCACCGGAAGAGCCACGCCGTGGAGAGAGTACTAAGGCCTCGGAGGTATTTGGCAAAGTGCCGGACTACGAGACAATGAATGCAGCGGCGAGGGCGATGGGATATCCCCTCCATTATGTCAGGGGCATGTATGTGCTTGGGGAGATCCTCATCGTGGGGAGGATGTGTGGAGTAGTCGAAGGCAGCTGTCAGTACAGTACGCTCATGAAGTGACCCTGCTGGTGGGCAACGGAGGGGGGAATGGTGACAACTGAGAGGTGTGGGCACTGTATCAGGGATTGCAGGGAGTGTCGGCGGTGATGGTCGTAGATATCGAGGGCTGGCAGAAGGTTAGGAGACTCAGTGGTCTGTGTTGTGGCTTCTGGTATATGGAACATATGGAATGGCAAGATTAGACGCTTTTGGAGTCCTGACGCCCAAGCCCTGATTTTTCAGGACTCTCTGTAAATATCGCCGTGGCTATAAAAAGGCGATCCTTCTTAGATTGATTCTGTTAAGTGATATAGCTTATAGTTTGGCGGTTACTCTCAAGCGGATTTGGACCACCCGGGCACCAGATCTTTGGCAACGCAACCAGGAGAAAAGAAAATTAAAAAGATAAATTAAATCAAAATAACCAAAAAAGGTGCAATATCATTATATCTCATAATGATGCTTTGTTTAACGTGTGCTTGTCAGATTTTCCCTACCCTTTTATATTGATATTCGTAAACATCGGCGAACCCCTCGAGACGTGCAGAGCATCCCATACGCTCTGACTACTAGTTGTCTAATGAATCTATGACATGGGAAGGAATACCTGCCATAGCCCACCTGAGTAATTTTTCTTGCCACGAATCATGGGTGATAATGTCATGTCTATGAAAGTTTTCAAGGCCTCCCCCCACATTGATAACTCATTATATCAAAAGCTCGAGCTCTGGAATCGCCCAGAAGGAATTCCAAAGCCCCTAAATTAGGAATAAATCAGCGGATAACTCACATATGCTTATCGTATTTGTATTTTTTCCTGTTCAACCAAACAGGCGCTAGCTACGTCTAAGTAATCGAAGTTCAGCGCAAGGGTAGGGTGACTGTACGCTTGAGATTTGAATCTTGTAAATTTACATTAAATCCACTCCCCATCCTTACTGCAGAACCTTCACCACTCCAACGGCAAGCAAGGCCTTGGTCCACACAAACCCCACGGAAACCTCGCAAAATGTTTCCAGACCACACGATCCAGGTCTAAATGGTAGACACCAATGCGTCTGCGCGAGCGCCCGCGCAATGTATCTTACGAACCCTTTGAGGTCGATCTCGAGAGTGTCCTGCTATTGACAAGAAAAAGACTACCTGAGACCTAGGAGGACCGACATAGCCTATGAAGATATCCTCAAGGCCAAAGAGTTCCCGTAGCTCAAGGCTGAGTCTTTAGGAGAACGGTATGTTCTACACCGTTGATTATTCTTTCACCCCTCCTCATGTTTATGCATTTTGTAACATTGAATAGGGATATGAGTTGTAGCCGCCCACGACTGGATCGAGGAAACAGTCCCCGACGCCCGGGAGCCGGTGACCACCGAAGGTGAGCCCAATCTTTCTAGCTTTACTGCTGTTCAGTGTTCACGTAGGAACCGAGGCTAACTCCTACCCCCTCTCTTCAGGGACTGTTTGTGTAGTTCCAGAGATCCCGCAAAAGTCCCTCCCCGACTTCCAGACGATGAAGGAGGCGCAAACTTTTTTTAATATTAAGAAAAGCTTTGCTTCGGCCGACCTCGGGGAAAGACTTTCCATCAATTGGAAATTTCTGTGACCAAACCTGGTCAGTGCCATAGGTGCATCCACTCCAAGAAGCCTTGCATCCAACCGGTGGACGAAACTAGGTGCCCGCCCTGCGTTCGCCGAGGGCAATCATGTTATACTGATCCCCAAAAAGGTTAATTGGGGGGTAAGATTAAATGAGCCAATATGGCTGTTTTTCTTCGTTTGTCTGGGAATAAATTGTTTGTATTTGGGTCCTAAGATTCGCTCGTGGCTTTACTTCTTATTTGTGATGTTTTGTTTTTAGAGGTGTCTATGTATCCATGAAACGTGACATCAAAGTCCATGTCCGTAAGGAGATTGTAAGATTCGAACCTGTGATCCTGATGCTGAATAGTGAAACTCGTGCATTGTTTCTAGATCGTAATCATTGCGAGTATTGTATTACTTAAGTCAATTGGAGATGTTGAAATTGAAGTCCATGGACCTGGCGAGGATGTTGTATATATGTACACGTAGTCGAAAATGACCACTAGAATACATGTAGTTGAAGGGAATTCAAGGCGAGGCAACTCAAGGCGAGGAATTGTCTTTGTTTGCTGGCCCGAGGACGAACACGTACGTAAATGTGGTTACCCGAATCAGGCCAATCAGTGTTAAAATTGTGTATAAGAGTTTAAATCACAGAACACGCGCGATCTTTCAATGACGGTTATAAAGGTCGTGGTGTTTAGAGAAAGTATGTAGGAGAAGTGAAGTAATTGATCGTGTTAATTGTTCTAGCTAAGGGGGAATGCCCCATATTTATACTAATGAAAGGTAGTACAAAAGAAATACAATGAGTCATAGACGTGTGAGTAATAGGATGGCTAATAAGAAAGTGAGTCATACGCCGATGACAAATACTATAATGAAATGATGAGAATCTTCCTAAACTATGAAATGTGCCGAGCGCCCTATTTCAAGACTTCCCCTCGTGAGCCACAGTGAATAGTAGAAGAAAATAAAACATGTTTGCCCTTATCCAATCCCTTTGTAAGTAAATCCGCCATGTTCTCGTTCGTAGAAATATATTCCAGTTCAAATAATTCATCCTCAAACCGTTCCCGAACAAAATGAAAGTGTACGTCAATGTGTTTAGACCTTTTATGAAAGACAGGATTTTTAACTAAAGAGAGAGAGCCATTGTTGTCGCCTCGAAGAATAAAAGAGAGATTCGGTTTTCGTTCCAGCTCGTGAATTGCATTCCTTAACCAAATCAGTTGTCGACTGGTGTCCGAGAGGGCCATGTATTCCGCTTCAGTTGTAGAAGTGGCGACAGATCGTTGCTTATAAGAGCGCCAGGAGATGAGAAGATTCTCCTAGCATGAAACAGTGGCATGTGAATGAGCGGCGATCGTCGATGTCGGAGGCATAGCTTGCGTCGCTGTAGCCGATAAGTGCAGTTGGTCGCGTTTTGGCGTAAAAGAGTGACCAATCGAGGGTGCCTTTGAGATAACGGAGGACGCGATGGACTGCAGCTAGATGAGCCTTGGTGGGACAGGAGGAAAATTGCGAGAGCATGGTGACGGTGTAGGCGAGGTCGGGTCTAGTGCCGATTACTGCGTACATGAGTGAACCGATTATTGACTGATAAATCATTGGGTCGTCGATTTTCTCAGCTTCCGTTCCTTTTTGGAGATGAACGTTGTTGTCGATAGGTGTTGCCACAGGTCTGGATTCGTCGAAACCATATTTGGTGAGTACACGCCTGCGATAGGCTTCCTGCGATAGGATGATGCCGGTCTTGGTGTGGATCAGGTGGATTCCGAGTGCCCAGTTGGCTGTGCCAGATTCCGTCATTTCGAATTCAGACTGAAGGAGGAGACTGACGCGATTCTTGCGTTCAGTAGACCAGTAGAAGATGAGGATATCGTCTACGTAGATGGCAATGACAACTTCCCCTGTTTTGTGTATGAAGACACAAGGGTCGAAGTCTGCTTTTCTGAATCCTATTTTGATTAGCGCTTTTGAGAGGCGGGCATACCATTCCCTTGATGATTGTTTGAGGCCATAGATGCATTTGATTAGTTTGCATGCTTTGCCGGGAGTGGGGTAGCCTGGAGGAGATTTCATATAGATTTCTTCCTTGAGTTCGCCGTATAAGAATGCGCTTGTGACATCCATCTGATCGCATTGGCCGCTGGTTTGAAGGCAGCGAGCGAGGAGTAATCTGATGGATTCGTATCGTGTGACGGGGGCGTAGGTTTGATCGAAGTCTTGACCAGGGACTTGTGAGAAACCTTTTGCGACTAGTCGGGCTTTGTACCGTATGGGGTTGCCATCGGGCCCGAGTTTAATTTTGTATACCCATTTGCAGTCGACCAGTTTGCGTTGATCCGGTGTGTTGACCAGATTCCATGTATTATTCCTTGCGAGTGAGTCGAGTTCAACTTTCATAGCATTTTGCCATTTTTCGGAGTCAGGACTGTTGATCGCTTGGTGGTAGTTTGTAGGTTCTGTTAGAGTAGTGTCATGCTGAATGTTGTGTCCGTATCTGACCGGAGCTTTCCGTTCCCGTGCTGGGTTACGTCTTGGTTGATCAGTATCTGTTTCATTATCATCATGCGGGGTACGTTCAGTGGCGGGCCTCGTATAGCCGGCCCCCACTATACTTGCGTGGTCTTCCGAATCAGTGTCGGAGAAATGTTCCGTGGTTTCGCGCATTATCTGTTGATTGATCATGTCGTCGTCACTCGGGTCGTCGTCGTATGTCCTATGTTGCTTTGGTGTTGACGGACGTGAGGGTGGTTCTTGTTTGATCTCGATTTGTTTTGGTTTGGGGGGTGTATCGGTTTTTGTTTTGACTTCGATTTCTTCCCCTACGGATGTACCTTTAAACCTAAAATGACGAGAGAGAACTACTTTCCTTTGTGATGGTATGTAGACACGACAGATTTTTTCAGAGTCTCCGTATCCGCAAAATTGTCCCGTTATAGCCCTTGCATCCAGTTTTGTTCCAGCTGGTCGTGCTTCGACGGGTATATGTATGAACATGGTTTCACCGAAGGATCGGAGGTGCCCAATAAAGAGTTTCTTGCCGGCAAGTGCTTCGTATGGTGTCATATTCGGGAGTGATTTGTGCGGGAGGCGGTTTTTGACGTGTACCATGGTGTTAATCGCTTCTGTCCATAGATTTTTTGGGAGGTTGTGGTCGAGCAAGGCGGATCGTGCCATTGTTGTTATAGTCCTGTTAAAGCGTTCTGCTGTTCCATTTGACTCGTGAGAGTAAGGTACAGTGAATTCATGCTTTATGCCTTTAGAGGCAAAAAATTGTTGAAGGTCGTTGGAGATGTACTCGCCACCATTGTCGCTTCGAAACCGTTTAACCGTTTTGTCCAATTGATTTTCCATGAATGCGATGTATCGTTCCGTGGCAGCTGCTGCATCTGACTTCTTTTTAAGGAAGTAGAGGTGAGCCTACCTAGAGTAATCGTCGATGAAAGTGATATAGTAACTGAAACCGCCCAGAGAAGGAGTCGAGAACTTGCCGCTCAGATATGAGTGTATTAATTCCAGTGGTTGTTTGGATTGTGGTTCGGTGAGAGGAGTGAGGTGAGATTTGGTTGACTTAGCGAGTTCACATTTGTTCCATGTTTCCATGTGACCAGATGCGGGGAGAGACTTGGGGTCGGCGACCATGGTGCGAAGCCGTGAGAGCGAGGAAGCGGGGAGGTGTCCGAGCCGTTGATGCCAGTCATAGAAGCTGGTGGCGGCAGAGAGGTTTGCGCAGGGTTCCTTGGTTTCAAAAATGTAAAGACCAGTACTGTTTGCGTTAGCGATCCCGATAACTTCCTTGCTGTTCGGTTTGTAGATGGTAAAGCCGTCTTCCGTCCCAATTGTTGTGAATCTCTTTTTAGCGATGCAAGACCAAGACATCAGGTTGGTATTGCCTAGTTCGGGGATTAAGAATACATTCTGCAGAGTGATCAGGCCATGTGATCCGTTGATGGTGACGTTGCCAATTCCGGTTATCTGAAGTTTCCGACCTCCTCCGACGGTGACTGTTCCAGTGTGGGGAGTGGGGTCGGTAACCAGCGTTCCGATCATGTAGTTGGTTGCACTAGGTTCGAAAATCCATGCCTTGTTATCGGTAGTGGAAGGTCCTGCGATAAAGCCAAAGTAGTCTTCCATGGTAATATCCGAGGTGTCATCTGAGAAGTTGGTAAGGTCGAAGTCAACCGGCATTGTGAATACGTCGGTTTCTTCGAGTGCGGGTAGGCCAGAGAGATCGGGGATCCAAGAGAGGTCGAGTTTTGTGTGAAATGCAGTACCAGATGCGACGTTAAGGTTGCCAGATGCAGCGGACTTCTCCTTGTCTCTGGAAGCTTTGAGTTTCCGGCAATTTTTGTGCGTGTGGCCTTTTGCATATTCTCCATTCTTGGTGCACCAGGTGCATGTGACGTCCCGATTTCCTGTTTCGTTGTTACGTGGCCTCCTGACTCTGTTGTTGCTTCCGTGTCCTGGGTTTCCTCGCCTGATTGTGTAGGCTTCTCCAGCCGCCTGTCCATCGTTGTTGCGCCGTGAGTTCAGATCCAACAGCTTTTCATAGACGTCATCGAAGGTGACGTTGGGCTGGGTTTGCAGGTTGTCAACGACTGATTCGAGGGATTCGTGCCGGAGTGAGAGGAGTAGGAAGGATGCCTTCGCTTCTGAGACAGACGCGAGTTGGTGAAGGTGGTAACCAAGTGGGTCCTGTAACGGCAATATTGTATTTTCGGCTAAAGTGATAGATTGGATTGTGAAGAGGAGGTATTGCGCGGTTGGACTATGATTTGTAATGGGCTTTCTGTTATGTTCTTTCGGTTTCCATTACGCGGGGTATTAGTCATCAACGGACTAGGAGTTGGGTATATAAAGGGGTGTTGTCTCGTGCCTTTTCATGTTTCCTTTCCTTTCCTCTTCTCCTTACGCAACCTCTTGTATTTACTCCACGAATACTACTTTGTTCTACGTCTAGTCATAGGGCTCAACTAGTTGGTCATACTAGGCAGAGCCAGTCCATAGTCCATAGTCTCGAATATCTATTGCTACGTCTTCGCCTCGGTTGTATTCCTTGGCATCATAGTCCCTACGTCCATAGACCCCCGTTACACCAGGTTGCGTCCTCTATTGCCAACCAATACAACACCATAGTCTACCATGGCGACACATCTCCCTATTGATTATCAACAGCTAAGCGATGCACTTCAGACCTTCTTTCAAGAACATCCAGAGGTGGATGGCAATGTTGGAATAGAAGCCTATGCACTTCTTCAACGGGCACAACATGGCTTTGCTCAGTATGCAACGGACTTACAGGAGGTGGAGAGGGAGGCTGGAAATGCGAGGGAAATGTTTGAGCGAGATCTAGCCGCTGCCAGGGGCCACCGAGTTGCGGTTGAAGTGGTTGCCCCTGATGAAGAACCAATCGGAGATGATAATGCCCCACCGGTACCTCCAGTCCCACCTGTCCCCGTGGTTACCCAACGGTCGGAAAAACTTCCAGACCCTGAAGTGTTCAGGGGAGATCGCGATCGAGAAAGACTACACTTATTCAAGCAACAGATGAGGATCAAGCTATTGGGAAATGCCGACCGCTTCCCCACACTACAGTCCAAGTTATCTTATGCGTTCAGTCGACTGGAGGGCGTTGCCGCCAATCAGTTCTTACAATATGTCGGGGAAGAAGGCATCGCTTTGCCTTCCATGTTACGGTTTTACGAAATCTTGGATACTGCTTTCGGGGACCCAGATCGAATGCGTACGGCTAGGAGGAACCTTAGGAACATCCGTCAACGAAACCGAACCTTTGCTGATTACTTCGCCGAATTCCAACGGTACGCTGCCGAGTCAGGGATGGATGAAGTCTATAGGATTGAGGCTTTGATGGAAGGCATTAATGCGGAACTTGATGAATCAATGATACACCATGAAACTCCTGTGACGGTAGATGCATGTGCAATGCTCTTGCAACGGTTGGACAATCGCCGACGAGCGGCAGAAGCTAAACGAGGAAGTAAAAAGCCTTCGAATGCTACTGCTGCTCCGACCTCTCGTCCTCCACCAGCGAATCCTGCCCCTGCTCCTCGCGCTGCCGCCCCAGCTGTCAATGCATCTGCCCCTGAGAACCATCCCTCGTTCCGCCCGGGAGGCGATGTACCGATGGATTTGTCCGGGGGACGTCGTCGCCCTACCCCTACCGAAAGAAATGCCCGCTTAGCTGAGGGCCGATGTTTCTATTGTGGAGGAGTTGGACACATGGTTAGAGATTGCCCCCAAGCAAGGGCAACTGCGAATCAACCAAGAAGACCGGTGATGAGAGGAGCGGCGTTGAGAGTAGAGGAAAATGATGGAAGCGATAACGAGTCGGCAAAAGATTTGTCCCTGCACTAAGTGGCTTAGCCCAGCGACCATTTAAGGATTTTTCTGAAATGCATATTTCTGGTTTTTCGGTATCAGAGGAGGAAAGGGATGGGAATCAGTTTGTAGTAACTTGTTCAATTTCACAGAATAAAAATACTTTCATACCCACCTACGCCCTTATTGATACCGGAGTCTCAGGATATGCTTTCATCGATGAATCTTTTGCACGCCACAACAATCTCATCATGACCCCACTCAAATTACCACGACATGTAGATGTTATAGACGGCAGACCTATCAAGTCAGGGAAGATTACTCATATTGTTGATGTCTCACTAGACATTCATGGCCATCGAGAGACTGCGTCATGTTTTGTGACAAAGTTGGGACACTATCCGATTGTGATGGGGATACCTTGGATGCGACGCCATGATGTTACGATTCGACCAAAGGAAAATTTGCTTATCTTCGACTCTCAAGGCTGCTGTCAACATTGCTCGCTTAGTGGAACTGCAATTACGGTTCATGGTATATCAATTCCCCTACCTGAAACTCATACCGTTACCGTCTCAGCGACCGAAAAACCTACTATCGATATTAACCAACTAATACCGAAGGAGTTCCACCGCTATATCCACATGTTTGAAGAATATGATGCTTCAGCGCTTCCGCCACATCGACCGTTCCATGATATGAAGATAGTATTAGAAGAAGGCAAACAACCACCATGGGGACCAATATATGCTTTATCCCAAACAGAGTTGAAGGCACTTTGGGACTACCTTCAAGAGAACCTACCTAAGGGGATTATCCGTCATAGTGAATCACCAGCGGGGGCACCTATCCTATTTGTCAAGAAAGCTGATGGAACTCTTCGTTTGTGTGTCGACTATCGGGGCCTCAATGCAATCACGATTAAGAACCGATATCCATTACCGTTATTGAAGGAAACCTTGACCAAATTGTCGAAAGCAAAATATTATACTAAATTGGATTTACGTTGGGGATACAATCAAATCAGGATAGCGGAGGGGGACGAATGGAAAACGGCATTCCGGACTCGATATGGACATTTTGAATATACGGTAATGCCTTTTGGATTAGCGAATGCTCCGGCCACATTTCAACACTGGATTAATGACATCCTGCACCCCTATCTCGATCAATTTGTGACGGCCTATTTAGACGATATTCTCATCTATTCCGAATCCCTTGCAGAGCACAAGGACCACATTCAAAAGGTTTTAAAGGTACTTGATGAGAGTCATGTCCATCTCAAACCCGAAAAATGTGAATTTATGGTTCAAGAAACGAAATATCTCGGCCTAATCCTCACCCCAAATGGCAACAGAATGGATCCAAAGAAAGTTATTGATGTTCTAGAATGGTCTACACCGACAAATCTTCATGATGTTCAAGTATTTTTGGGATTTGCAAATTTTTATCGACGGTTTATTTTAGGATATTCAAAGATTGTCGCCCCGCTTACAGCTCTAACGAAGAAAAATGTTAAATTCGAATGGACGGATGAAAGGGAGAAAGCATTTCAAATCTTGAAGGAGATGTTTACAACGGCACCTATACTAGTCCATTTCGATCCGAATCGAAAGATTGTGGTAGAAACCGATGCATCCGACTATGTTTCGGCAGGGATTCTATCACAACGAGATGATGAGGGAGTTTTACACCCGGTAGCTTTCTTTTCTAAGAAACATTCCCCTGCGGAATGTAACTATGAAATCTACGATAAAGAACTTCTAGCAATCGTACGATGTTTCGAAGAGTGGCGACATCATCTAGAAGGAGCACAATTCCCTATTGAAGTTCTCAGCGATCACCGAAACCTGGAATATTTCATGACGACAAAATTGTTAAATCGTCGGCAAGCTCGTTGGTCTGAATTTCTTTCACGTTTCGATTTCGTTATACAATTTCGACCGGGAAAACAAGGAGCAAAACCGGATGCACTAACTAGAAGGTCAGGTGACCTACCTAAAGAGGGGGATGAAAGGTTGATGCATCAGAGCCAAGTGGTTCTGAAGAGAAAAAATTTGGATGCAAAGCTAAGTTTGTTCGCGGGTTCTTTATCAAATGAATCCGCTGAAGGAATGTCCACTGTGGAGGAGTTATTTTCAAAAGCTTACCAAGTTGATAGTTTCCCAAACGAAACCCTCGCTATGCTTCGGAGTGACGTTCATCATTCTAATAAAATTTCACTCGCCGAATGTACGGAAGACAATAACGGTCGGCTACTTTATCGAGGCGCACTCTATGTACCAAATGATAATGACCTCCGGCTGAGGCTCCTACAAGAATATCATGATAAAGTATCAGCAGGTCATCCGGGTAGAGCGAAGACTTTGGAACTCCTAAGCCGGGAATATTATTGGCCACAAATGCGGAAGTATGTCGATCGGTATGTTAGGAATTGCAATGTGTGTGTCCGTAGCAAGGCACCACGCAATTCACCTTATGGAGTACTTCGCCCAATGCCAATACCCGATGGACCATGGACAGATATCTCGATGGACTTTGTTACTGACCTCCCTGAGAGTGATGGATATAATGCGATCCTAGTTGTTGTTGATAGATTAACCAAAATGCGTCATCTAATACCAACGACTAAAGAGGTGGACTCAAAGGAAGTAGCAAGGCTATATATCGATAATGTTTGGAAGTTACATGGACTACCTGATACCGTTGTGTCTGATAGAGGAATACAATTCGTTGCGGAATTTTGGAAGTCGCTTTGCAAACGCCTGGAAATATCTCCACGATACTCCACCGCATTCCACCCCCAGACTGATGGACAAACTGAAAGGATCAATGCCGTAATGGAACAGTATCTCCGAAGTTATGTCTCTTATCAACAAGATGATTGGGCCCGATTATTAGCGATGGCCGAGTTTGCAACAAACAATTATGCTTCGGAAACAACAAAGGTTTCTCCTTTCTATGCCAACTCGGGAAGAAATCCAAGGATGACTTTCGGGCCCTTGGAACATGGTAGAACGACGGCGGAAGACCAGGCCAACAGTATCGCAAGGGAAATGAAGGATATAGTGGAATTTCTGAAGAGCGAAATGTTCCGAGCACAAAGGATACAAGAAGAATCGGCCAACCTGAATCGTTCTCCCGCTCCCCGTTACAGTATAAGAGATAAAGTTTTCCTATCGACACGCCATATTTCGACAAAGCGACCTTCAAAGAAATTCGATTGGAAACGTATTGGACCTTATAGCATTAAACGAATCATCAACCCCTATGCTTATGAATTAGAACTTCCCCGTTCCATGAAGATTCACCCAGTATTTCATGTTTCGTTATTGTCACCTGAAGCGGTTAACCCATTACCTGGACAACAACAGTCACCACCACCTCCAGTCGAGATCGAAGGGGAGGAAGAATGGGAAATCGAGGATATTGTGGACTCTAGGAAACGAAGGAGTGGTTTTGAGTACCTGGTACGATACACTGGATACGATGATGCCTCTTGGCAACCGCTATCGGACCTTGAGCATTCACCTGATATTGTTCGACGGTTCCATGAACGCTATCCACGGAAACCTAAGCCTACCAGGAGGTAGGTCTTAGAGGGGGGCGTAATCTGTAACGGCAATATTGTATTTTCGGCTAAAGTGATAGATTGGATTGTGAAGAGGAGGTATTGCGCGGTTGGACTATGATTTGTAATGGGCTTTCTGTTATGTTCTTTCGGTTTCCATTACGCGGGGTATTAGTCATCAACGGACTAGGAGTTGGGTATATAAAGGGGTGTTGTCTCGTGCCTTTTCATGTTTCCTTTCCTTTCCTCTTCTCCTTACGCAACCTCTTGTATTTACTCCACGAATACTACTTTGTTCTACGTCTAGTCATAGGGCTCAACTAGTTGGTCATACTAGGCAGAGCCAGTCCATAGTCCATAGTCTCGAATATCTATTGCTACGTCTTCGCCTCGGTTGTATTCCTTGGCATCATAGTCCCTACGTCCATAGACCCCCGTTACAGGTCCTTGGTCTTGTCCGTAGAGTTACTAGTTCTAGTGAGGAGAGATGACCAAAGAGTATTGAACTGGGTTAGATGTTCCTTGATGCCCTTGTCGGGTGTGTACTGTAGGGTGACGACATTAGCGAGGAGCGAGTGCAGGGAAGTGACGGTTTTCCGATCGAATCTGTCCTCAAGTTGAGTCCAGAGGTGGTGAGCAGTGTCGGCCGGTGTGAGCGTGAGAATAACTTCGAATTCGATGTTAGATTGGAGAAATACAACCGCAAGATTGTCCTTTTTGTCCCAGTCGCTGATTTCTTCGGCATTGTCGGAGGTTTCTTCTTCGTCTTCTTCAGCCTCGGCAGCGCTTCCTGATGCTTGTTGTGTCGTGGTAGGTACAGTAGTGGTGGTAGTTGTCAACACGGGACGCTTACTCGAACCATTGACCAAGTTCCACAGATCGTGAACTTTCAACATGCGGGTAGCAAGGTCCCTCCATACAGTGTAATGGCCTTGACCATCCAGCTTGCATGGGAGTGCGGGAATTTTGATGCTCCTCTCAGACATGATTGAAAGTGAAACGAGAAAGTGTACTTTGTGGTAGAAATGGTGAAGAGTGTATAAGCGTGAGTGGTCTCCGGGCTCATAACCTAGAGAAAGTATGTAGGAGAAGTGAAGTAATTGATCGTGTTAATTGTTCTAGCTAAGGGGGAATGCCTCATATTTATACTAATGAAAGGTAGTACAAAAGAAATACAATGAGTCATAGACGTGTGAGTAATAGGATGGCTAATAAGAAAGTGAGTCATACGCCGATGACAAATACTATAATGAAATGATGAGAATCTTCCTAAACTATGAAATGTGCCGAGCGCCCTATTTCAAGAGTGTTTTCAATTGCTCGTTGTTGTGATGATGGAGAGCAGCGGTCAAAGATGGCAACAGCCGGAAAAATGCAAATATGAAGGGAAGGGCTTCTGATTCTTACATTTTGCACTAATACTGATGGGATTAGTATATAGAAATATTTCCGGTGCCGTTTACGTCGCCACGCCGACGAACACCTTCGACAACATACATGTACTCAGTAGCTTTCTTCACATGAACATCACACTATGCCACGATCTCCCCTAACTGCACTACGCTCGGGACTCGTTGCAAAGGTTTAAGATATAAATAGCTAACACCCCGACTAAGCTTTAGATAATTCTCCACTCTCTTCAATGAGACCTCCTGTGCGACCCCTGCCTCCGCAATCAATGGGCCAGCATACCAATAAATGCCTTATAATCTCTCCTGCACTCTGCCTTGCGGGTCACCCCAGGACCCGCCGGCACCCACGGCAACTCATAATACACCCCCAACGGGGCCCAGTCCACAAGAGTGTACGCAGTAATCTTCTCCCTATCCATCGGCGCCCCTGGGAACACCTCCCCATTGACAATATCAATGATCCTGATGAACTTTGGCCATGCGCGCGACGTATTACCGGGGACGGCATAACTACGAGCGCGGTTGATCCTGCGTGCTTGCGCGTTGTAGACGCTGCGATGTGTGATATTCTGTCTTAGTTTTTCATCTTCTCTTTCTGCAACGTCTGGAGGTGCACGGGGGTTACATACTGATTTCGCCAGACCGTCTTGTGCGTGGCGTTCAGCGCCTCCTGCATAATCCACAGGGTTGGGGCTACGTCCCTGACGGGGTTTAAGTTTGGGACCTGGCTATCGATTGGTCGGGAGAGTATGTGGGGTACACCGAAAACAAAGCGGGGGGTACTGGGGGAGGAACCAGTCCAGGTACAGGGACAGGGACAGGTACAGGCACAGGGACAGGTATTGGTGCTGGCGGCATTATGGCTTTTCAACTTGTGTAATATACTTCGTATATGAAATTCGGGGTCTTTGTGAGGTATAATGCAGTGCAGACCGCATGAACGTGGTGCGGGGAGTCCTCCTTATAACCTTCGACAGAATGCCAATGGATCAGTGCGCACAATGCGACAAGGAAAGATCAAAGTGCTGGTTGTGATCTTTTGTCGGGTTTCAGGAACAAACCTTTTGTGTTTATTACTTGTTCTTCGGCTCGCATGTTTCTTTGTTGCGGGAACGTACTACCTAGGTGGTGAACGTACTTACTAATTACAGGCGATCCAATGTCAACTCGATCTACACTTAGGAAATCACGCATCATAAACGATGGAGGAAGTTATTTAAACGCTGAGTGACTAATTTTAATACCTTTTTCTTTTTTTTTCTTTCTTGCGTTTTGAATGTTCCGAGCCCAATATCCCATCACCATCCCAAAGCCCGCGGCCGACGGATTGAAAATCCCAAGGCCTTCCAAAATTATGCCTGTCTACCAAACGTGCATGAAGCGCATAAGAGAAATGATAAAATTGTAAGTCGTAATTTGTCGGCGAATCTTACTCACCAGGAACAGAGCTCATTAACGATATAGGTTTCGAAAACAGATTTAATTTTTAAAAGACTTTTGCATCCTAATTAAATACTCGCGCGTTGATTAAATGGTCGGATATCGTTGTAACCAAATGCTTTCTAAAATTTCCGACCTTTTAATTAATGACTGAGTATAAGCGCATCACAATTTCACTAAAGTACCAACTACACTGCATCTCCATTTGCATCTCTAGCACAACGATAAACCGTCTCCCCCTCAGACATAATTAGCGCCTATAAACGCCCTGTACTCTTCAATCATCTCGGCCCTAGTATGCCACGGCCCCACGGAAATAACAGCGGGTGCCAGATTTGGGTTCCAGCCAAGGCCATAAAATATGCTGATTATAAGAAAGTCAGACAGTGGGAGAGAGTTGAAATGCTGCAGCCTAAATGGCGCCTCCGCGCACGCCTTTCCGCTGATTGGGTCGACCAACCTGATAAGCCCATTCGGCGGCCAATCATAGCCCGCGGCAACAAGCCCTTTGCACCGCTTCCGGTTGATGATGCGTGCCTCGTTATTGAATTTTCTGGTGGAAGTTCGTGTTAGTTCGGTTCCTACTCTGCGGGGAGGATGAAAGAATGAAGGGGGGAGGAGGGGTGGGTACTCGTTGCGCCGGATGTAGAGTGCGGCTCGATGGTTGAATTCGGCGCGAATATAAGTGTTGCCGTTCCACTTCTGTGGTCGGGTGGCGGGCTTTTCAGCGTCGATTGGGCGAAAGCGGGGCATGGTGTATGTTATGAGGTTTCAAGGTTAGATCGCTAAAGAAGAGTATGTTGATTTGAACGGAGTGCGGAGGTAATTTGTTTGTATTGCGCCGGTTGTAATACGAGATGTTTGAATGATGAGCTGTTTGTAGGGGGAATTGGGCCTATATAAATGACCGCCTATTTCAAGCTTCTCGACTCTCGCCTGAAATTTGTCTTCAAGGTCTACTTTTCTCTCATTGAAAACGGTGGTTTTCACATCACATAGCTGGCGAACACCGCAAAGATGAAATATCAAGGAGAGGCGGCATTCAAGTGACAAAGGAGATTCCCGAATTCTCAAGAGAGCTCCTTACTCTGCCTAATAACGAGAAGATGCAGATACCTTAATGTTCTCACTGATCAAAACAGGTGTCCATCTCCCGGATAAATACTTTGTCCTCGAACATACCGATTTGTATTTGCGTCATTCAGGTTCGTATGGGAGCCAAATTAACCTTTTTCTATGCCATCTATTCCTTACTAGCTCCAAAATTGATGAATCGCAAAACCCCCTATGGGTTAGGGATATTGCGGGCATGTGGTCACAAGCTATCACTCGCCGAACAAGACAGGGTGATGCGGTCACAAGATATCACTCGATCTTAGCTTACGACAGTTTTGAAAATTATTTACAAAGTGAGAACTATTCTATTCCAAGACGTCCAAGTCATAATCAGTACTTCTGAAACATGATTAGTAGAACACTTAAAGCTGTTGATCGTGCAGAACATCAAGTTCATATAATATCACTCGACCTGCTATGAGCAGCCGTTCAAGACAGGTGAACCTATACTTTTTAGGGCGCAAATCGGAGCTTTTACTGTAAGTATGGTGTCATTTATCTTCTGGACCTGGACTGTTTACTATGGATTGGGATGACCATGGGCTATGAGACCATTTGGTGTTGCGCATGACTTGAGAAGCAGACACCCGGGGCGTTGTTTACTGCCATTATGAAGGCGAAGTTTCTGAGGTCCTTTCCTCAATTTGTGAGCCAACGACGTTCAGTCATGCGGACGCCTCAGATCGAAAAGTTGAAACTATTGCTGGGAAAGCGAGTGATCGACAGGTTTCTCAAGAAACCAATGTGTTTTTAGAGATCACTGATACCCCTTGTTTCTTTGACAGAAACTCTGCTCTTTCTTGTCTAGGAACCAACACAGTCAAAAACTAGCATCGTATAATAAAGTACATTGCACTCTAATATCCATCTGGAGCTCGGCGTTCATCTGAAGTCGAGATATCCTATATCATGCCCTTCGTGTCTTCCGGAGTGAGTCCCTACTCAATTCATTAGGGGGGTATTGAATATGAGCGGCAACAGGGACCCGAGAATTTAGTAGAGGCGCCTTTTTCAGCATGAAACAAAACAAAAAACTTAACAACCGACCAAGGTCTGAATCGACGTTTGGTTGGCCAAGGCAAGCTCAACTTTTACCACTTGGCTTGACCTAACGAAGCCATTGCTACATAGCGGCCCGAAACACCCTGAACAGCCAAGGGGTGAATCCTTCGTTGTCGAACCAAAGAATTTAACAATTTCTTTGGGTTTACGGTCATGATCTGGGGTATGGTACCAGAGTTGCGCCGTTATAAAGAAGATGCGGTGCCAAAACGTGATTGCTACGTGTTGCTCATGCACTAGTTCCATATTACATGAATCAATCCCCCGGTTGTTGATTACAGGTTGATATGTTAGTGCCTGAAATAAGGGCTCTATCAACGACAACCCACCTGGCCTGATATTCTATCGGCATGAGGCGTTTCGCGCCGGAAGTATTTTACCACTGGTAAGAAGCCAGCAGACTCCGGTAGATCTTTTTCAAGTAACATGCATTGTTTCGCCCTTAAATTACCTACAATTCCATTGATATTAACTTATTAACTGCATTTTCTTTAGATGATGATGATTACCGATAGTAGTACCCCATTATACAAAGCTCAAACACTCAAGCTTCAATTCATAGACTGAACCTTGAAACTATCTACAGGTCACCGCAACTCTGGCTTCACGAACCCTCCACCACTCGGATTTAGTTGTGTTTGAGCTTTGCCAACAACTAACCCGTTCCTACTGCAGCGTGGGTTTTCAGGTTGCTGAATGCATCCTCCAATATGAGCTGAACAGATGAGCCACGCTAACAGCATACCATGAAATCGTTACCATCAACGATCGGAGTCTATATGTTTCACTACCCTCCCCCCCCCCCCCCCACCCACACACACACCCGTGGATCTAATTAGATTATCGATTCTGTTTGGTGTAGTCCTTGCTACCAGCAAGATAGTCCACGGCTCTGGTACGGGATACACCTCCCAAGCCAGCTCCTGACTTTACCCGCTACCTTTGCCTATCCGCATATAACGCCTCCCACGATATGCCACAAAAGTGTGCTTCCAGGGCAAAGTTGCCATCCTGAATGTAAGTGTAGCTGGACTCTGTTCACCGAGGTAACATTCCCGGCTCGGGAATGAGCTGATAAGGATAGATGTCGGTGTGATGAAATGGATTACACCAAGGACCGGAGAGTATACAGGGCTGGAAAAGACAGATGACAAGCCGATAGATACGGAACTGAAATTCCCTAAGCCGAAAAATCTCATTATAGCGCTTGGGATGCCGAGATTCAGCGTCTTCTATCTGGACGCGACGGTGCATATAGCCTGTTGATCGGAGAGATATGGGTACATCATCTAAAAAGAGCGTCGATGATAAATCGTCCAGAATAGGAATCTACTTTCAGTTAGACGGGGCATTAAGTTATACTGGCAGAGATTATTATACCGACAGATAGCAGCATTCTCCAGCCAAAGAGGCCTTTCCTCGTTTTTAGTGGACTCAAGTACTTTCAACGTCCGGCCTTTGTAGATGTAATGGTGAACAGCATAGCTCTGAGTTGCCCAGTGCACAAAGGGCACAAGTAACCAGGTGAATGTAAGCATTGCCTCGCTCTCGACCATCAGGTGGTCATCCGTGCCTGTGGTGTGGGATCGAAATGATGTATATTATTCGGTAATTCCTCGGCTATGGGAGATGAGTGGTCTATCTCCTCGCGTGGCAGTATACGTTTGGAGGTAGGTTTGTGTTGTTTGTGAGGAGGAGGGGGTAGGAAAGCCGGGAAGGTACGGAAGTGGCGAGAATCTTTTTGACCTCTACACATGTACGAGAAAACAGAGCATCCAATCGATAATTACCAGGCCAGCAACTTGTGGGGGAAAAAGATAAAAGGATAAACGCAAGTACTTTGAAGCTTGGAAAGATCTAATCAGAACCGATCCCCGATCTGCGTTCACTGGTAGAAACCTTTTGGCAGGATGAGGTGCCAACTTTGTACACCAGCGGGATACGCTGAGATCTTTGGAGAGGTGAGCTAGGTGGCGTGGGAGTGGGTTGCCTTAGTTTGTTAGCTGGCTCGCCGACCAAAGGGGAGACAAGGATTGCACCAATTTGAAGGGAAAACGTGGAAGGGGAAGGTTGAAAAAGAAAAAAAAGAAAAAAAAAGACAGTGAAAGTAAGAGGTAAACCAACATACAGAGGTAAGAAATTAAAAACAGAAGAAATCGACATCTTAGTTATCCATAAAAAGAACAAAAGGTACTGCAGATATGGCCAGACCCATATCTACTACCCCCACCCCTGGTTTCGAACCCCAGACCTTTCGGTCCCCTCTGTAATCGAGTTGGGCGCAATCGCACGGTGTTTTTCGGACGAATGTTACCAATTAGGCCACTCACCCATGTGTGTTGTCGGCCGGAGGTGGTATTTGAACGCCAAGGGCAGGCGATAAACACTAACTCGATTAGGCTACGCTATGGATCATACTATATGTAGTAAGTACATGTATATGTACATGTAGTAAGTATATGTATCTAGGCCCTATTTGAGATGTTTTCCTTTCACTCTAACTCATTGACTTCCATCACATCATGAGTACAAGTAGTTGTTATCCGTTTCGTCAAGTCGAAGAAAGACGAAAAACCCTTAGTCTTACTCTTCACTCACTTTCGTCTGTACCCTTGCTCATGTGCTGCCCCGTCACTAAGTGGGGCGGGTGAAAGGAAAAAAAAAGCAGAGAAAAAAAACGTCAAAGTCAAAAACACTCCACCACACAGAACACCGCAGCAACCACAACACCAACCACAACCACAACGAGTAGCAGAGCTTCCAAGGCAGAATCACACAGCCGGACACTTCCGAAGCAGGCTTGCTAGATGAGAGCATAACCTCGATCTCTCTCATGTAGCGGGAAAAACCGCAGGTAAACGGCCAAGAAGGAGGAAGTGCGTAGTGGGGTTGAGGTCTCTAGTCTTGAAAGAAAGTATAAAGAACGAACCTCCGTTTCTCTGGCCTGCGCCCCTCTATCGAGATTCCAATCTGACCGCAAGGAATCAGCGTAGCTACTGATCCAGATTCAATCGGCCGGTAAGATACAGAAGTCTACCTCGAGCTCTGCTACTAGAACGGCCGACTTCCCATACCGAAGTAGCGTTGGAAGAGTCTTCGCAGCGAACTAGGAAGGACGAAATGTGGAGACATGCCTCATCCTTTGGCCAAGTGGAGTACTATGAGGTGTAGGTCCATCTAATGGGTATCTTTGGGGCTTTCTGACGAGTTGCACATCTACTCCGCTAAATGGTTGGTTTTGTTTGCTTTCGAGCCTTTGGCTGACTGACCACAAGTTGCAAGACAGTCCACCAACTCTAGACCTAGCTACAAGAAGAGACCGGAACTGTGGATGTTTGGGATGGGTAGAACGTAGAACGGCAGAAAGATTAAAGATAAGGTGAAGAAATAACATACCAAAAATTCAGGATGGAAAGAATTTGCGTCTTAGTGAAAGAGCAGCACAACGCCTACATGCACAGCCAGGCCAGACATAACACTATCAAGCCGGCTCCGCACAGATTCTGAGGTGGCAACTTAGATGTGGATGTTTTTCCATTTTCGCTCGATCTGGATAGAACGGGGTCAACTCCTTGCTATGTCTCGGGACACTGCGACTTAGGCATTCCTGGTGTGTAGAGAGCGCTACGAGGGCTCTAAGGAGCTGAGAAAGAAACGGAAACGACGAAGAGCCTTTGTAAATGTATACTTTCCTCTATGTAACCATATCTAGCCTTTGTGCTTTGCCAGATTCTCCCCAGAGCATTCATTGATCAAAGCAAGAAAGAGACAAGATGATTCTCTTTTGCACTTTCTGTCAATCTCAACCAACACGCATGGCGTGCGAGTATGGCAACGGGAGAGAACGAGACATATATACCACGAGCGCTCTCCTGTCGTCTTGTCACATTTTGTGACTTGAAAACTTGACTTAGGCTTAAATATAGTCAAGACTATTGATACTCTACTCTGGTCAATTCTATGTTCTCTTGTCCTTACGCGTAATTCACCCCGATTGCAAGCAAAGGCCATGCCTCGGCCGGATCACCAAATATCACTCATTTTTCGAACTTTTTGCAACATACCAACCCAGCTGCAACCGCTGCCTTCATGTGTATGTGTGCCCGACCTTGAGAGGGAAAGATCGCTTAGGTACATGTACTTACGCAGCGAAAAAAAAAAAAGAAAAAAGAAAAAAAAAATGCGGAAAAAAAAGCGGGGAAAAAATGTAAAAGTCAGAATTACCCCGCCACAGAGAAAATCGTAGGATCAACCACAAAAAACGAGTAGAATGTTGGAGATAGATCCATATGGGCAGACAGCCTCCCTTAGTCAATCACAAGATCATCTCGTCGATCAGGCTAAGTACCGTGAACTACACCCCTCCAATTTTGTCCTCAGTGCCTATTGTAAAGATATCGTGAGCAGTTATATGGGTTGAGTTTGTATGATTAAAGCAGCAAAGAGGAGAGCCATCATCTTTTTCTCTTTCACTTGTCTATCTATCCAAGGATCATGTAATTGAACTCTGTAGCCGAGAAGAAATTAAATCTCCATGCACCGCGTGAAACAAAAAGTGCAAAACACGAAAACTGCGGGTTACGTTCACATTTTTTTTTACCGAACTCCACCTTTCACGCCCACATTTCAGCCAACAACCGCTCCCAAGTGCCCTCCAAACGCTCACGCTGCCCATCCTCCTCCTGTTTTACAAATTTCCCTCCCAGGACCGTTGAAGTCCCGCTGCCAAGCGGCTAGCGTCCCAACGACAGGGTAAATCCGCCCAACCTCACGTCAATGACCGCCTCGCAGGAATCTCAGGGGCTACAGCTACATCCCTGGCATGGATAAAATGAACATACATAGATACAGCTCACTTATCGGAGCTGGACGCCGTTGAAAGCGTAATTTTACGACCTTTTTCGGTGCATCTGTGGTGGGGCAGGTTCTTGGTGACGGTCATGTGTTATAATCTGTGATAAGGATTGTGCAAGAGTCACATTTGGGCAATATCTTCCAACATATCCACAGCCAGCATCACCAATAACGCAGATGGATTTTCGCAAACTTACTGACAGATGCCCACGGTCCTTGCCCTGCCTCTGGCCTTTTCAGAATTGTAAAATGTCTCCTCCTCGTCGAGCTACCCCCGTCATCGTGACTCCCTCCCCCTCGATAGTGACTATCTCCCCCCCAAAGTGCCAAGAGAAACTCCCAATCTCCAGCGAAAAAGACCCACCCTCCCATCTTTTGCTCGTTCCCTCCTTCTCCTTCTTTTTCTCCTTGTCATTCTGGAATTCTTTACTTTCGACTAAAAATTTGGCAACAAATTCTTTTTTCTTAACTATCGAATTTCCTGCTCGAGCCTGACACACTCACACCGCGACCAACATCATCGAATAGCACGATCATGGGATCTGCTATATCGACCATGTTCGACCCTCCCCCCCCTCCCTCTCCCCCTCTTTCTCCTCTCCCTGCCCTCTCTTCTCCTCCCCCCCTCCTCCGCCTCCGCCTCCTCCGCCTCCCGCCCCTCGACCCCGCCTTCCCGACCGGTCCGTACCACGCCGGCCCGATGTGGAACCGTTCCGCGGCAAGAGAACGGCCCCCCCCGCTGCACCCCGTCCAGAAGGGCAGCGCGCCAAGGTGGGGCATCTCTGGTACGACGCAAAGGAAGTGCTCCCTCCCTGGCAGAGTTCGGAGAACGCCACCGCCGCCATTGCCGCCCGCCGCGAGCGCCTCAGAGCGCAGGCCAACTCCGAGCCGGAAGCGCCTCCGATCGGACCTACTGTGGGCCCGCAGGCACCTGTGCGCCGCGCTGTGACGCAGCCGGTGCAAAAGGATGCGCGGCTCATCCAGGCCGTCGAGAGGAGGTGCAGAAGGCTCGAATCTCTTCTCTTGAAGATGATGGACGATGCTGCCGCTGCTCCGCGCCCGACAATTGCGGTCTCCGCTCTGGCCACTCCCCCCCCTCCCCCTCCCCCTCCCTCTCCCCCATCAGCTGCGAAAAGCTCATGCAGCTAGATATCATGGCGAAGTCGCAGGCTCTGGCAAGGCAGCGCTTCATTAGCCGTGTGTCTGAAGCATGGGCCCAAAGCCCGCAGCTAGCTCCTCGGCCTGTCCCTGTGGCTCGCGCTACTCGGCCGTGCCCTGGAAACTGGCTCGGGCTCTCCGACTTGCTCGAGGCCCTCCCGTCTCTCCCTTCCCCCCCTCCAGTTGCTGTCTCAGCGCCTGTCCCCAGCGTCGCTCCGGCGTCGTTGGCTTTGGTGCTCTGGCAGGGACACCGCATTCCTCCTGCCCTGGAAGGGCCCGTGAGTGTGGCTGCGGCCATGCTTGCGGTGCTCCAAAGGGTCTCCGAGGTCTGCACGGAGCGGAGAAGGGACGAGTATACGGGCGGGGCTTCGTCAGCTCGTCAATTGGTCCGGTACCAAGAAGCCGCCTACTACCGCAGCCGGGCTCTGTTCCGCCGGTTCCTCCTCGCCGTTGCGCGCCGCGAGGTGCGTGATGCGCGGGAAAGGAGCCGCCGACCCCCCAGACCACGCCCTTACCGGGTCGTGATCGACGTCGCCAGCGGAGGGGGGCACGGTGTGGTTGGTCCTGATGATCTCCATCTCCGGATGGTCAGACAGTTTGTTTTGCGCCTTCTCCAGGATCAGGAGAGGCGCTTCGTTCATTTGGGCAGTGTCGAGTCTGACTCTGACCTGGACCCGTTGGGGACCGGGGAGGACGAGGAGGAGATGTTTGCTTTGGCGGTGGGGACTCCTCTCCCGGACGAGGATTGGCCCGTCGTCTTGTACAAGGGCATGGCTCCAGCGGTGGGTCATGTCCAAGCCGGTGAGGGAAGGGCCGTGACAGAGACACGGCTCCTACTGATCCGGTTGTATGATGCGTGTAAGTTCTCCCTCTCTCCCTTTGTGATGTCTCTTCATGATATCTATATATGTGAGCACATAACTAATCGTCACACAGTCGCGGCTCGACAGAGGGTCCCCGGGTGTGTCGTAAGGAGCAGGGTCGAGTCGGACTCTGCGCTGGTCCTCCATTTAGTGGGGGCCGGCAAGGAGGAGGAGGAGGAGACTCTCGCTCTTGCGGCGGATACTCTTCTCCCTGACGAGGATTGGCCCCTCGTCTTATACAGGCCCAGCAGCAGCGTCCCAGCGGTGGGCGTTATCGCGGCCGAAGAGGTCGGGGCTGTGGAAACACGGCCCATGCTGCTGCTGACCTGGCCGTATGAGAACGGTATGTTTATTCTCTTTTCTTTCTCTCGCTACCTCTCCCCTCTCCGTCTTTCCCTCTCCCTCACTCTTATTTCATATAAACCCATAGCTAACGTCATTATAGAGGTGGTTGTACAAGGGAGTACCGCCTTGTCGGAGGTCACGGACCTCGTCGAGGGTAAGTCTCCACTCATTCTCTCTCCCTTCCACCCCTGTCAATGATCGTTGCACCGGTAATGATCGTCACACCGGTGCCCGCCCATTGCAACTCCACACACAAACACATACTGACGCACCTGGTTCTACAGGCAGCCCCTCTGGCTCCCCCGGTCCATCAGACATCAGTGTTGACTGTAACTTGATGGACACGGCCGAGGAGGCTTCGGTCTCCGAGGCACAGGGCGAGTCCGAGGCCGTCGGAGCTGTGGAAGAGCCCGCAGAGGCGCCACTGGCCGACGCCCTCCCCGAGGCACCGGTCCAAAGGGATGAGGACCTTCCAGAGGCGCCAGTTCCCGTGCTGGCCGTGCCGATGACGG
Organism: Morchella importuna; assembly: GCF_003444635.1. Taxonomy (NCBI): domain Eukaryota; kingdom Fungi; phylum Ascomycota; class Pezizomycetes; order Pezizales; family Morchellaceae; genus Morchella; species Morchella importuna. The sequence goes on along the minus strand of NW_025763399.1, from coordinate 187,037 downwards.
ACTCCTCCACGGCAGACTCCCAGCACACGGCAGCGCATGCGGACACGGCGGATGTGTCGCGAACGGCGGATCTCCCTTCGGCGCGTCCGGCGGAGACAACGCAAACGGCGGATCCGCAAACGGCGGAGAATACGCGCACCACGGCGGACACCGAGGAGACGGTGAAGACGGGCGACGCCAGCACCGTCCCCGAGGCTCCCACCACCGCGGCACCAGCGGCGCCAATCGTGGCGCATGACCAGCCGGCCAAGGGCTCCCCATTGGCTGCCACTGGAAGAAGGACCGTTGCCCCGCGGCCGAGGAGAGACATCTTCCCTTTGGTGCCTGCCCCCAGCGAGCCCGGCACATTTTTCCCTCGTGGCGCACTGTACGGTGTGCTCGGGCGGGGCGCGCCGACTGAGGGCAGGCCCACCATCCTGAGCCAAGTCATCGGGGTGTCGAGGGTCGGAGTCTTTCCTCCAACCGCCGGTGAAGCATGGGCCTTCCAAGGTGACACCTTTGGAACCCCGACGCCGTTCGTCGGCGCCACCGCGGTGCCCGCCGTGGAGGAACCACGAGCCCCGGAGGTGCTGGGAATGTCCAAGAGCATCTGGGCTGTCCAGAGCAATGAGGGGCGGGTCCCGGAGGCACCAGTCGCTCCCGCTCCCCCGCCGACCACGCTGCCCGCCACGCCCGCGGTGCCAAAGCAGCCCGAGGCTGCACCCGTCCTCTGTCGCCCTCCCGGCACGATCCCTGAGGTTGGAGGTGGCCGTAAAAAGCCCCGCCAGCGCAGGAGGAAGGCCAAGGGGGGAGCCACGGCAGAAGAAGGGGGCGCCGAAGAAGGCACCGCTGAGGACCCAGCGGCCGTGGAGGACCCAGCGCCGGTCGTCCGGGAGCAGGAGCAACAGGCGCCAGTGACCGGTGACCCGCTTGCCAAATACGTTGCGAGATTGGCGCCACAAGGGGTGCGCGATGCGCTCCGTGCACAGCGGGAGCTCGAGCGCCCGGCAGGAGGATGGCCCGCCGGTCATCCGTGCTGGGTGAACGAACAGAGAGCCGCGGGTGCAATCATCACGAGCGAGCAGTGGCTCGTGGTGGACAAGTACCTGCGAGCGGAGGCTGCTCGCAAGGCCGCCGACGCAGCGGCACCAGCCACCGCGGAGCAGAGCGTCTCTGGGCCCAAGGAGACCCCCGCAGTAGCCCCAACAGCAGCGGCCCCAAAGCAGCGCCCGCGCTCGGCGGCGCTGCCGCCAGCGACACCCGCTGCTGCTGTTGCTGCTGCTGCACCGGTGGAGGGTCCGGGGCGCAATGCGACGCCGGCATCGTCGACGCGGCGGTCGGCCAGGCTTGCGGCCAATGCTGCCCGCGAGGAAGTGGGCACCATCGGAGGGGGCGGCCTCACTTCGGTGGGGTCGCGCCCAGTGACGAATCCCGCCTCCCCGGCAATCGCGCAGCCGTCTGCTGCTGCTGCTCCTACTGCGGGCCGTCAGGTCAGTGGTAGTGGTGGTGGCGGTGGACAGCGGCAAGAGACCCGGGAGGTTCCTCACCGTGGGGATCTGGGGGCTTCAAGGGGTTCGAGGGGCCAAGGGCGGGCTCCTCCAAGACCGACCGTCGAGGAAGGCGGGGAAGAGGAGGTGAGAAAGGGGGGGCGTCCTCGCCGACGCCGGCACTAGATCTCTCTCTCTGGAGAGTGACGGTGACGGTGGAGGAGAGGAGAGAGCGTCTCTCCGCCTACTCCCGCTGGGCTTGGGTGTGGCGGGGCGGTGGTGAATGTCAGAGGAAAGGTTTGTACAGCTCTTTGGATTTCTTCCCTTCTGCCTCTTGTTTTGTATAATCTCACTCTTGTGGAGATCACTGGCTAACTTGTGTTGCAGACTGACAAGCTGGTATCTCACTTGGGGACCGCACGCCGGTGCATCCTCATTTGGGATCCACCAGAAAGGAAACGGCTCAGAATACTGTAATGTCGTGATCCTCGGGCTTAGGAAACCCTTGGGTCAACAGGATCTCCCGAGCCCTTAGGAAAGGCGAGGGAGATGCTGAGGGGACGAGAAATGAAAACGACAGAGGTCAGCCTACTCCCGCTGGGCGTGTGGCGGGCACGAGTATTATTATCACCGCAAAGGTACAGTATCTCATGATTTCTCTTCAACCACAGTGTCTCTTCTATTTCTCTCTTTACGCATATCTTGGAACATCAATAGCTAATAGTATCACTCTCACAGAACGACAATCCGGTATCCCATCCTGTGGACCGCACACCGGTGCATCCACACCTGGGGCCCAATACCAACCCACCGGCTCCCGAATGCTGTAACGTCGGGGACTCTGGGCCTGGCAAACCCTCTGTCCACCAGTATCTCCCAAGCCCTTAGGAAAGGCGCGGGGGATGTTCACGCCTGGAAGCTGGCCACCACCTCCACCTCCTCGTGATCAAGTGGGACCCACTACGCTTGGGAAACCGGCGCCAAGTGGGGACCTCGGACATCTCGTGGAGGAGGGGGGAAGGTCAGCAGCTGAAAGTCCTTGGCTGCCCGCGGGTGAAGATCTCGGGCATATAGGCAATCGTCGACTAGGTTTTGTGTTGTGTGTGCTGGGGTGCCCGTTGGTCGTTTCGGGCGCCTTGGTGCGGTTTTTGGCTTCCTTTTGGGGAGCTTTGCGGTGGCCTTCGTCGTTCTGGTCGCCGTGTGCCTGTGTGCCGTGCCTCTTTGGCATGCAGGCCTGGTCTTGCCCCGCAACCTCGGGGTCCTCTTTCTGCTGCGGTGCCTGCCCTCTTTGGGTACCGTCCTGTCCGTCCGCCGGCCTCGTCTCGCTGCTGGTCCCGTCTCGGTGGCGCTCTGTGCGCCGTACACGCTTTTCTGCCTGCGGCCCTTCGTCTTCTGGGTTGCGGGTTTTCGGTGGCGGTCTCTCCGCTGGGGTCTTTCGGCCCTCGTCTCTGCCCTGCCCTGCCCTGCTCTGCCTCGGTGGCTGTCCGTCTTCTCGGCTGCCTTGGTCTCCCACCTGTTCCTGTTCCTGTTCCTTCTGGGGGTTGGTTGCAAGGGGCGTCACCTGCTCTGGCACCCTGCGCTTTCTCCCTCCCTCCCATCTTTCTCTGCCTGCCTTGCCTCGGTTTTCTGGCTGGTTGGTTGTGTGTTTGCCCGGTGTGCGCCTCCCTTTTGCGCCTGGGGGTCTGTCTGGTTTGGCTCCTGCTACCTGGGGAGCCTGTCTGCCTGTTTGGTGGTCGTTTTGCCGCCTCCCTTCGCGTCCTTGGTGCCTCCCGTCTCTTGCGGTGCCTCGGTTTGTCTCTTCCCTCCCTCCTGGCCTCGGTTTTTTGTTTTCGGCTGGTGCGTGGGTGTTCGGTGTGCTGTGCTCCTCCGGCGAGGAGTACGGTGTGTTTTTCCCCCCGTGGTGCGTTCGCTCTTCTGCGCCTGCGGTGTGTCTCGGTCTTGCCCTCCCCGCCTGGGGGGCTGTTACAGGGTGTCCGTCGGTCTTTCTCGGCGCCTTGGTTTCGTGGCTTCGCTCCCCTTGTCGTTTTGGGGTTTGGCTTGCGGTTTCCTGGCCTTTCTTTGTGGCGCCCGCTCTCTTTTCGACCCCGGTTTTGGCTTCGGTGCCTGGGTTTGTCGTCTCTGCCCGCCCTGGTTCCGCCCCCGCTTCCCCGCCCGCAGTCTTGGGGTTCGTGGTTGGCCGTCTTGTCCCTTTGGGACTTGTGGATGCTGTTTGGTCCCTCTGGGACTGCTCCCAAATCCTTTCTTTTTTTTTTGAAGCGGCAGTTCTTTCCCTGCCCGCTTCTCGTCTTCATCTTGTTGTGCTTTGGTATGTATTCCATTCCCCGCTTGTTTTACTGGTTACTGCCATGGACATGGATTGCTAATGATGTGATAGTTAAAAGTACAGATATGTCCTTGCCTTTCCCCCCCGCCAACAACTTTGGGCCTGCACGATTCGACGCAGCCCGCCTACTGGTCAGCACCATCTTTCCGCCTCGACCATGGCTGTGTCCCCCGCCCCGAATGGGGATGACTGGACGACAACCTTTTGCTTCCCGCTGCCACTGCCACTGCCACCGCCACCACCAATTGGGCTGGTGGGCTGGGAGGAGTGTTTGGTTCCTGCCAAAGAACCAATTGGTAAGTGTCTATTACGCTCCTTGCATCCTTCTTCTTCGAGTTATTTACAAGTGGTTTATATTTACTAATAGCATGATAGTAGGTATTGCCTGCCACATATCTACAACGCGGCCCGCACGCTCTGACGCGGGTCAGATATAAAAATAAACAATTAAAAAAAAAGTAAAAAATAAGAAGAAATAGCAAGAGGAGGAATTAGGAAATGGGAACGAGCTCTCAAAAGGAGCATGTGGTAAGCACTCTCTTCTAATTGGCATATATCAGTTAGCTAACTCATTCGTGGTAGGAAATAGCCAGTGTACAACAACCACCTCGTACGCTCTGGCACGTACCAACAAGTCTCTGTGGGTACGGGTCTCACGGCCGGCATATGATCGGTCGTGAGAGAAGGAGGAAAAAGAAAGAGGAAAAAAAAAGGAATAAAGAAACTTGGGCTGTTTAAAAACAGCGATTTGGTAAGTACTCGGGTCAACTCCTCCTTTATACTTTGAAATGTCTAACATGATGACTAGATCGCAATATATTACTATATACTACCATATATTAATATATAATACCACATACCACATACCACCATATAATACCATATACCACCACTATATACCACCATATACAACCATATACAATCATCTACCACCATCCACCACCATCTACCACACCATTTACCACCACCATCTACCACCATATAACCACCATTTACACCATTTTTTAAAATTTCAATATCTATTTACCATCCGGTGCGACAGTCTTCAGCACCGGATGCCTGGGTGGCCTTGGGAGTAGTTTTTATACCGGCACTACACAAATGCTGCAACGGTAAGTACCAGTTTCCTCTTCCAACATTTTAATCATTAGCATTTCTAACATTCTCCAACAGACCAAAGAGACAAACCACCTGGCTCGCGAAGAGCATGTCTGCTGGCCTGCAGGCATTGGGATCGGCTCCACAGTCGAGCAAAACTGCCTGGCTTCGGCCGGGCTGTCAAAAGCGTATGTTCTAGACATTCCCTTTCCACTTTAATTGGCCTTGAGACTAACATTTCTATAGGAGACTGATAAGGGGTCGCAAAGGCCAACCAAAAATAAAAATTAAAAAAAGATAAAAAAAGGCGCGGCGGAAGCGTGGCAGGAGGGAGAGGGCGAGTTTGGAATTTGGCGGTTGGTGGGCAGCCTAGCTGCTCATCGGGAGATACTGTCGCGCCTGCGGGCTCGGGCTCCTCCATGCCACGGATTTTCCGGGGTATGGGGGAGAGAAAACTTACTGACACACCGGTGTAGGCAGCAATTCTCCGAGGGGACGACATACCTGGCCCGGACCCACCCCGCAGCGGGAGCACCCCCCCACGACTTTCCGGAGGGCGCGAATGGACACCAGGTGGCGAGGCAACGGGCCTGCCGCTTCTCCCGGAGGCAATTCCAGGGTTCCGAGGGAGCGGACCTGAAGTGTCCCTACCTTGGTGGATGGCGCGTCCGGCTGGGAACGTGCGCTTAACGGCGCCTTCGGATCCTGGTTCTGGGGCTGGCGGTCTTCGGACCAAAAAAAAAAGATATAAACATAAACACCACCACTACTAACCATACAACAACTTTTAGCTTCTTTGCCTCTGGCCAGCTTTCTGGCGCTCCTGGCATTTTTAAAAGCCTTACTCTTGGGGTCAATGGTCTGTATTAATCTCTCCTTCCTTCCTGTTTAAAAAAAAAAAGGTTTCTTTTTGTATCAGGCTAACGATTTCGTGGCAGGCCTGCCACTTCCGCCGGGATGCCTATGGGCTACCGGATAGCATCTTCTCCAACGAATACTCAGCCTAAGGTCTGTGCCATTCACCTCTTCCTTTCTGTTAAAAAAGGGTTTTCCGTGTATCAGGCTAACAAAAAAGAGTGGTCGCGAACCACTGTGCCGGAGTAATAGACTCCGGCACTCTCTAGCTGCCAATGGACGTCAGCAGCTGGCCACAGGCTTAATAAAAACCATGTTTTTCCTATGTCTTTTCTTTACCTGGTGTTTATGTTTATATCTACCAGTTCACCCCCAGAACCGGACCATTCCAGAGCGACGCGATTGGTAAGCGCCAATCCAGTCCGGATGCGCAGGTATCCACCAACGTGGGGTTCGAAGGGGCCGTTTCTAGAGTTCCTTGGAGGCGTCAAAGGGGGAATCGGCAGGTTCACGCGCCAGACCTCTGGTGCCCAGGCTGTGCTTGACGAGGACAACATGGGTGGATTTGCCGACAATGTGGGGTGAAAAGGGTCAGGTATGTATTTCTCTTGGGGGTTGCTGCTTACCTCGAGGTGTTAGTTCGTGTTCGCCTGGTGGTCGATCATCGGGCTACCAGGATTGGGTCCGTCGGCGTGCGGTATCGTGGGTGGGCTCTGGGGGGGATGGTGTGATGAGCCATCCCGCAAGAGGAGAGTTCTGAGGGTTGTCGCCTTATGGGCGAGAGGATGAGGTGGAGTTACCTGCATGGGCAGGTGGATGAGATGTTGCCTGGATGGACAAGTGGAGGATGGAGGAAAGGCCTGATGGGCAATGGGAGAGACGCCTTGATGGGCGAGTGGAGGATGGGCCCTGGGGGGGCTAAGGGACTGAGGCCTGTATGGGCAAGAGGAGGATGAGGCCTGAGAAGGCATGAGGAGAGCGCCCCTTGAGGGCATGAGGAGAGAGGGGAGGTTGAGGAACAAGTTTCCTTTAAAGGAGCAGGTGTCCTGTTGGGTGTTGGGAAGAGAGGGGAGAGTCTCCTATTAGGGAGAGAGAATAGAGTCGCCTGGGAGGCGACATGAGGAGAGCCGCCTACAAGGGCGAGAAAGAACAACCGGCCACAACACCAGAGAGAGGAATCGGTACCACGAGCAACAAAGACATCGGTCTTACCTTTGCCTCACAGGCAATCAACAAAAATACTTCAATCTTCGGGACGCGAGAGGTGTCGAACACCTTTCGAACAACAGCTCCCCCCGCAGTCAAGTAACCATCACGCTTGGACTGACGACTAGGCCTCACGGGCCGTATATCAAACACCTACGAACAACAGTTATCGCCGCAGTCCAGCAACCACCACCACTATCATGCGACTGACGAGCAGCCTTACGGGCTCAACAATCAAAATCTTACCAGTTTCCGCCGTGAGATGCAACAGCAGGAACGTCTCCGGAACAGCAAAAATTCGATGTTCTCAACCACCTTCAGGGGAGCATCGTGGACGGACTGTTCCCGCAGAGTCAAGAGGAGCGGGATCGAATGCACCAAAGGAACCAAGTCTCACACCATCACAAACATCAACAGAGACTTGGTTTTCTTGGACTAAAGCATCGAACGGCTCTACAACACAATGTCACGGCAAGAGGAAAGCGGCGTTATATAATTCACAGCATTCTCGACATCGTCATTACCATCATCGTCATGACCATCATCGTCATGACCATCATCGTCATTACCATCATTACCACTACCACGGGCACGATCGAAGCTTGGCCACCATCAAAACACCACTACCCCTCGCGAGCTACAACTACAATCTCACGAGCTCGAAGCCTCTGTCAACGATTTCCTCGAATCTGGTAGAGTGGCCAAAAGACCTTATGGGCACAAGAGTTGGAAACGGTTAAGAGGAGGAGAAACTTAGATAGTTTAGTATTTTTATTTCTTGATTTCTTTTGTCTTTTGTTTTTAGTTAGATTTAAAAAAACAATTTATTATTATAAAAAGTAACTCTTCATCTTTCTTGCACTGTGAATCTTGTAGTCTTTGGTTTAGTCTAGTTGTTTAATGAAAAAAAAAAGAAAGAAAAAACCTTTTTTTTTGAAGAAAACTTCTAAGTCCTTTACGCTGTGACTCCTGAGATTATGATCTTCTACTTGGATGCCTCACGTAATTCATGAACAAGTCCACCATGACAGCTAAATACTTTATCTGTGGCACACCATATGCTACGACAGTTTCTCTGGAAATACCTGTCACTTTGTAATTTACTATTTTCCTCTCTGTGGTCGCCATGCATGATAGGTCGTGGTGTTCGGGTCGTTTCATCCAAGCAGCATCAACTTCACGTCCTACTCCCGCCCAAGTGCACCATCACAGCCACTAGTCTGCACCAATCCTTCTCTTCTCTTCACATTCAGAACATTCTTTAATGCTGCGAGATTCCAGCTGGACACTGGAGTGAAAAGGTCAAACCGCCCTCCCACCAGTTCCACCCTCTCACTGGTAAACTTCAATACCGTGATTGTCACCAGTTTCGAGCCAAAAAATGAGGATGCTATGACTCTGAGTTCTGTCATCGCGCGTGCTGTAGCCCCGCAGTAGTATGGGATTCCAGCGGCAGGTTTGTGGTGAAACTCTACTCCGGGTTGTTTTTATGTATCTTTATTGTAGTTCACGAGGTTGCTCGAGCCTTGAGGCGAGTAGATACAAGTTCCTCGAGGTGCCTCTTCCTCATTTGATCCTGGCCTTTCCTTGCTCGTCAAAAAGATGGTGTCTCGAAGTGCTCGAGCTAGCTTCGGAAAGATAATTACTATATTTAGATTCATTAAAATCTTAGTTTTTTGTAATACTGGCACGAGGGTTTGCCTCCAGGCCTCGAACTTGATAGCCTCCTGAACCACACACACTACATGTATTTACTTATGTGCTTATCACTGTATGAAGTCCCACTATCACGAGAGCCGGCTGTGCCCCCTCCGCGTCTACGGATGTTACGTGTACGTGTGCGCTTACCACCTTCCATAGAAACTCTGTTCTAAGGAAAATATGTTGTGTTTGGCGACCCATTCTGCGGGGCAGAAAACAACGTTAACTCCATGAAAACAAACGTTTTCAATAAGCAACTTCGATCTACTTTTTCGCTTAAAATTCTGTTTCGAAATGTCTCCGCCCCCCACCCACTAACGGAGGATTATCGAAACGTTGTTTTCTACAAGGCCAGCTCCCAAAGGGGTCTAGTTTTAAAACTTGGTCCCACAAAAGCCCATATCGGGCGCCAACATCGTACACCCAACCCCGCTTCAGAAGTGCGAAAAATAGACAAAAGAACAATCGAAACAAAAAGAACAAAAAGTCTCGCTGCGTGCGTATGGCCTTTTTCGACATATAGGTATTGAATGTCGAGTTATTATACCATCCCTATCAGGTACCCCTCCCACCCCTGTATCGAACCCATGGCCTAACGATGGACATGGGAACGACCGCTACGGTGTAGTGTATCATCCCCGAACGAGGTGTCTACCCTTAGACCACACCTCGCCCACACATAACTTAATGTGCCGGAAGTAATATTTAAGGGAAGTGAGAGACACGTAAGCTAGTAGTACACCTAACCCTAGGCTGCGTTGATAATTTCTAATACCACGACGTACATCATGCCCACCAACCTCTTGTTACCACGCGCGCCCCCCCCCCCCCCCTCCCCTTGAAACAATGCAGATACAAGGACGGGTATCTTCCCGTCACCTCTATTACATGTATCTCTGCCCCATCTTTTCACGGAAGGACTAGTGTGGTGCACGAGACTGCTCGAGGAAAACAGAGACAAGTGTCTTATGATCAGTCGTTCGGCCACTTCCCACGCTTCGTCACGAAAGCCCAAGACCATAGCCACGACAAGTGGTATCCGCCATGGATCAACAATCGAACCCATCGCCCGAACGAGATGACCAATATGCTGTACGTATATATTCACGGGCCTCCTCAACAAACAAAGAACTGGTAGAAACAAGAGTATATCCTATTTGTGCTAATTATCCTACCCAGCATATGAGGTTAATAACCGTCGGTAATAAGTTCCAACGAAATGCGTTCAGTCTGAAAGCTCTTCGTAAATGTTCCAGATCAACACTGCGTGAGAAAATACACCGAGGAACATGACTCACAAACAGGCTCCAACTACATTCCTAGTTTTCAAGCACTGGGCCATGAGTCATTTCAGCAGCCTACCCCGCAAATCTACCGCGAATCCCGCTCTTCATCCGGCATCAATAGAGCTTTTCCGTCTTAAGCTTCATTTCTACTCTCTTCGCAGAGTTACGACTCTAAGAGCAGATAGCCCGCTACTTTATAAAAAGGGTAGAATACGGGACTAGTTCAGAGATGAAGACATTCTAGGATCGGAACATGGCTAGACTTTGGTTTGGGGAAGTTCGACTAGTAGAAACACAAGCTTCCCAGACTACGAATAGGCTCCTTGAATCCACTTGCATTAGCCCTCATCTTCGATCGGCATCATGTCACCAAAGGTTGGACTGGATACCAAGCCCGTCGAGGTCAATATTTTATTTCTTTTTGAGTACTGACTACATGTATGTATCTAGGACAGTTTCAAGCTTTTCCCGATGGCGAATTGATCGGCAAAGCCAACACGAGTCAACATAAGCTCACCGACCCCTTTGGCTTGGCCGGACATCACCCCTATAGTTGGTTTAAAACTCTCCATTCACCATTCGCCACGTCTGGCCACTGCATTACCCTATAAGATACTGCAAGCTCTACTCCTTTTACCCTATTTGAAATGTCTTTCTAGATAGCTCATATATAGATAGCCAGAGACCTGATTAACGCATCGTGTACGCATCTGTAGCTATGGCCTGGAACGTTCTTGCTACTCTATGCGTTTCTGGTGTATAAAGCACCCTTCCTTGTTGCTCTCCAGTATGATAAAGCCACCGAGCCATGTAATTTTCATGGAACAAAACTCTGGCTGCGCGCTATTTGTCTGCACCAAGGATTACTGGTCACCGGGATGCCCCAGCTATAAATCCTCGCATAGTATTTTAGTAGGAAGCAATCGAAACGTTCCTTGCGCATCGGGATCTCTCAAAGGCCATGGAACTACATTACAGCCAACTTATATTACAATCCAACTCCCCGCACTAATAACCATGCTGCCTATAATGATTGTCTTCCGGGAATTAATGAATTAAATAAAAGAGAAAAAAAAAAGAAAGGTCGACTTCTGGATCATAAGCTATCACTCGCTACTATCAACGCGAGTGACTGTCCATGATCTAACGTTTGGCACATTATTTACGCAACGGATCACAAAGCGCCAGAAAAGTCAAGTTAGAACGTCCTGGTAGGCTTTTTACATCAAAGGTGGCATATCTATCCCTCAGGGCTAAATTCTATCCAGGCATGAGAAGTCTACCCCCCCTGCGGATCTTTGACTACATGTTTCGGGTCTCCCGGCGTCTCGGTCTGCGTTGGCTTGCATCGGCTTTTCTGTGTATATTCAACTCTCTCTGGTTTTTCGGTGAATGTTATCATCTCTATTGAACTGGGGACACTTAGACTCACTCCCAACGGGTGATGATATCGATGGTTGTTATATCCCCTTCTTGATCGCATATAATAACCTTGCCTCTAGACTGTCGGTAATATTTTTAGAGGTTCTGGTGAGGGTAGCTATAGGTTAAGGTTTCATGAAGGAACCTTCGGGATGAAGTCCACCCCACATTAATTTTATATACTCTTGGGCACCAGGCGGGCTGACTCGAGCTCTCAAGCCAGCTCGACCAAAAGCCGGAAAGGCTTGGGTCGATTGTATAATGCAATGAAATCAAGACAAGTACTCAGATTTCGTGTTTTAACAAACAAAGGCTTATGAATACAGCTTTTTTCAGGTATAATAACAGCAGCTCGAGCCTAGCTCCGAGCCTAGCCCGTAATCCTGAACAACCCGAGCTTTTTATCCCAAAAACTGAGCCATCTCAAGCTCTAGGCACTGCTCTTCCCCAACACAAACCTTAAAGTCTCCACCGCCGGTCGTCCACTGGCATTGGGGGTCTGCAATACTGGCTTTTAATTTTATTTCCGGACAAGAAAGAGGATGGCGAGTGGCTAGGTGTGAATATAGGTGCCTGTGGTCCATTGCCTTCACGTGCAATAGCCTCTACGTCAGTTTGGTATAGGTACTACACCTCTGAGGCAGAGGGCAGCTATATTATACTTTACCTCAATTCTTTGCCCTGACTCATTTAAGCTCAACTCAGGCCACCTCCACTTATGCCAACCAATAGGAATTTTTGACTTAGCGTGTAAATGCACTTTTCCCGAAATTTAGTAGACACGATCCGACCCTTGCTTCCATGCATCAATTGTCCACCCAAATTACTCTCGACCAATTAAAGTCTCAACAGTTCAGGAATCGAAAGATAGTGCATAGATGGACTCTCTGGGGTGCCACCTGGGCCATTTTATACTACTGGCCAATAGCATATATACGGTCTTAATTACACAGAATCTGAAGTTTCGAATCTTATCCCTTCTACTGCCTCTCATTGATCTTCTACAGCCTGTGTACAAGTATAACTAGGATCCCATTACCTCCTGAGACTATCTCTTGATTTATACTAGTTACATTCAGTTTAATAGCGAGGGCTACATCTATAGATTAGCAGAATATATTTGTAGACTATTCTTCGAACTGTATCGATCTAAGATCTGCAGATAGATAGATATATAGACAGATGCCTCCATTCCGAAATACCCATCTCTGAATCCGCAGCGAGTGCCACGTAAATAAGACCACATTCTATCAAACAATAGGACACCGAAAAATCTCCTAATCAATCAAAGAAGATGACACCTCACCCATAATAAACTTGAAGCTCTGTCCCCCAAAAAACTGCTTGCTATTCAAATTGCGTTTCTCCTCCTTCTCTTCCTTCTCCTTCCTCCTACCCCCGGCCCTCATTTCCACTCTCCAACACCTCACAAAATCTCAACATCATTTTTAACATCTACAAGTATCTCACTGCGAATAAATACTATACTACAACCCCACAAAACCGCAACAGATATGTCAATGCGCGATCTTGTTTTGTTTACTGTAACCTGTATCATCGGCCTAGGCACCGGCCTCGCCGCCGCTGATGCGCCGCGTAGGCTGCGGCCCGCGGCGGGTCAGCCTGGGCGAGAGGAGACCGACGATGAGCTATTTCACAGGCAGATGCAAGAGTTGATTGCAGCATATATGCTTCGCCTCCCCGCTGAAGAGGAACAAGAGGTAGCAACAGAGATGGAACGCGCAGATTCACCTACCGCTGCGGAAGTGGAGAATATTCGCATAATTGCTCGCAGAAATCGACAGATAAATGAAGGAAAGGGGCTTACTCTCAGGCATCGGATTCAGAGGCAGTACATTGGTCAACCGCCTAATCATCAGTACCTGAACGACTTGACCCGTGAGATCAATCGGCTGCAGCGTCTCAATAATCGGCAGCAACCCAATCCCCTGCCTGTCCCCGCGATCAGAGCAGCAACCCAACCGAACAATGGCCTGCCTGTGAATTTTTGGCGGGTGAGAGCGGCCCAGATAGATCAGCAACCCCCCCGCTTGACTCCGCAGCGAACGCCGAGAGGGCCGCCGGCAGACGTTCGGGGAGAGGTACAGAGAGGGGGCCGAGCAAGGACACCGGGGAGGGCGCGGGGAGGGGCGCAATCCTAGTTTTGTGGTAATTAGAAAGGAGGTCAAGTAGAGATTTATTACAGGATAAGGTCACTCTGTGGATGTAGGGCCGTTGCGGAGTGTTGAGTTTCAAGAGTTTTTGCCGAGCGTGTACGGCAACTAAAGTGGTTTCATTGTATGAATATTTCCCATGCGGGTGTTTATGTAAATTAGTAGGGGGAATATTTACAGATGTCCGGTGTTTACTGGTGAAGACGCGAAGATGATAAGAAAACTTCTACCTGGCGGATATATTCGACACCAGCGGTACCGGTACAATGTCCTCCCAGCCTCAAACTCGGGAGTATTAATCAGACTCTAGATTACTAAAGCTAGGTAACTCATGTATGGCTACAGAATTACTCACTATTACTATTTTCTAACAAGAATGAAGCTGGTACGCCTTTATCGCGAAACTTGAAACCCGAAACTTGAAAAACTGCCCATACAATCCCTGAATGTCCAACCATCATCCCTGAACCAGTGATCCTACCAACATCACACAACCACCCACCCTCAACAACCCATCACTCCTCAACCTAAGTCTCCCAAAACAACATCTGTCATTCGCCCACATAGCTTCCCTGGAAATCGTTTACAACGAGTAATCGCCACTCGATCCCAACTATCCTCGCGTCCCATCTTTCTGATCCTTGGAATAGCTCATCTCAGCCTCGGACTGTGACTAAAACACCCAGGCCGTCCCGAATACTCTTACCGATATTCTTAGTAGAATCACAAAGCGGATGAGGGACTGGCGATGCTCGAGCCGGAGGTCTTCATCTACTTGTTTGGTGCTCGGTTGTCCCTTCTTGGATGACCTGTTTAGAATTATTTTCGTTCTGAAGGAGCGACCTTTGCGTGGAAGACAATTCGGCAGAGGTTCGTGGTTCTCGGTGTTTATTAAAATTGATCCTTCTAATCTCGACGCGAGAACATAGCGGCCTGAAGAGCTGGAGAGAGAACCGCATTTCAGAAAGGGAGTTTTCTCGAGTTTTATCGCACCCTCCTTGTGATCCACCACCGCAATAACAACAACATATGATACACAACCTTTTTCATCATCATCTTATTTACACCATGGGAAGCAAACCCCACACGCAAATCCTCCCCTCTTCCCGCCTTGCGCCGCCTTTACCTCTACCCATACCTCATCCTTCTCAATCCCTAGGCCCACAGAGCACCAGCTCGTCTGCGAGGTCCTGCAGTTCCCTACGGATGACCTGTTTGCTCGTCGCGTGACCACTGCGGGATTGGGGATTAAGAAGGGCTTTGGTAATGGCTTTGGCTAACTTTGTGTTATATAGGATTTTGCGATGGAAGGAGTGAAATACGGTGGTGGGTATGGTTGAGTGAATTCTGGGGGAGAAGTGGTCTTTGGCTAAGGCTGTGTAATGCTTCCGTATAAGATTTTCCTTTCACTCTATATATTCAGATATTCTTTCAATTTGCTAACACCTCCCTCTCTAAGACTCGTAGTGTCCACATCACCCTCTTCCACTGGTCACCGTAACGACATAGAGCTCCGTAAAACGTACACTACAGAGAACAACCTGTTTAGCGGAAAGGGGTATACCCTAGGGATAGTAGTCTCCTAAATATACGCAATGCTTCTACTCATCGCTCAAATTGTTTCAACATTTCCCCATCGATTTCGGGGAGCGAGTGATATCCCATGACCCAGAGCATTCGTCTCTCTTGAAAGATATAATTCTTTAACTGCGTTGTGGGTGCATTATATATTTCATATGTATTGGAACTCGATTTTAGTGACAGAAGGAAGGAACAGGGCCGAAGCCCCCCACCTCCCCCCAATTGAACTGCACCCCGTTCTTCAATCGCTTCGACACCCCCTACCCACGTTTAAGATACGCAAGTGATACCTTGTGATTAACGTATATATTCGTAGACGTGATACCTAGGAGCTTCTAACGCGCACTATACACTCTATAGATGGCGGTCGTGTCTTAGTAGACGCTAATCATATCGCTAATCTACCAGAGTCCCCTTGTTGCCGCTGCAGATAAAATCCGGTAGTGTTATGTGATGTTGGAGAGTACAGGCCACATCTAGGATAAATAAGCTCCTTTTTTGCAACACGATATAAATCGGTGGCTGGTGCGATATTTCCCAGTATTCTTATTATTGGACTGGCGGTATTGGAGGCCGCGAGTGATAGCTTACGATTACCACACGTTTCTTGGAAACGACATTTGGGGATTTCAAATGTTTGGTTGACCTTACAGGAATCACACTTTCGTACAAATAGACGATCAAGAGTTTTGAATTTACCCAATTCCTCATCCCGTCAATTCTATCCCTTAAGCTATTGCGAAAATGCTGACCCCCTCAAAAAAAAGCAGATTCGGTGTGGCTTTACTAAGATCTCGTTATCTCTCTTATCAAACAATATATCTTTCATACAAACTTAATTCCTTTGGTATAGGGGGTTCAGCATCGACAGCTTAATTAAGGGATAAGTACTCCATGTTTAAAATAGCGAATGAGCTTTGATAATTAGAAACCTTTGAATCGAAAGTTGGAAGTCTTAAGGTGCTCTAGACAAACTGTATTTGGAGCAGTCTTTCACGATAGAGCTATATGTCAAGTCAACACACCGCAGTTCCACCCCCTGCGCCGGGGTCTTCGGCAGCGAGTGAGATCCTATGATTTGACCATTGTTCCAGGAGAGATACATGTGGTACTTACAGCTCTATATTTACGCACTGTAAACATTATAACCGGTTGTTGGCTTGTAATTTATCTATAGATGCCCACGATATCCCTTCAGTGCGCCGTCGTCAATCCCAGAGCAGCGAGTGATATTTCATGACTACGCTTCTTTTCATAAGATAGGGGATATCTAGGTATTACCTCAGACCTCTAGGGTTTGTATTTCGTCACAAAGCTACAGCGCCAGAGCTCGAGGTATATACGAACTACCTTTACGTTGCCCCAAACACCCCCGCCCAACTCTTAACTTATATGGTAACCACCCCCCCCCCCCTCCCCCCAGATCGGCGCCTAGATATTTGAGGTAACCTTGAGAGGGTAGAAGTACAATAGCCATCCTAGTGCCTGGTATCAGGCGTCAACTCGGCGTATGTCCCTATTGCTTGGATACACCCACGTCACAAGATTCAATGTGGCGAGTGATAGCTCATGACTGGGGTTCTGGTCCCAGCGGGAAGAGATAAAAGGGGTCTCATGAAGCTTTCCACTCGGGATTTATGCTATAAGTGTGAGATTTATGCTTTAAGAGACAGTCGAGCCTTTGGAGCATTAGGGGTTAGTTGCATTGGCACTGTACGGGATACTTTTAAACGAAACCGGGGGGAGCTAGAGGTTGACCTAAAGTATTGCGGATAGTTTTTAAGCGCATATATATGTGACGCTGTTCAATATGAGCGTAACCATTGTGAGTTTTACTATACTATCAGAGTAACGAGCTAGTTTCTTAGGTCAGAAGAACTAAGAAAGGAAGGATTCAAATGAGAAAGTTTGCAAATAGCTCTACCATACTTCTGAAAAGCTCCATGTCTAATGTACTCTAGAACTACTGCGGGGGCACAATTCTGATCTAACCCGGGTTCTCAATCTCCTACATTCCTGTTCGTTTCATTTT
Organism: Morchella importuna; assembly: GCF_003444635.1. Classification (NCBI taxonomy): domain Eukaryota; kingdom Fungi; phylum Ascomycota; class Pezizomycetes; order Pezizales; family Morchellaceae; genus Morchella; species Morchella importuna. Next base: position 169,893 of record NW_025763399.1, on the reverse strand, counting down.
CATTTTTCATTTTACCTAATCACGGTACCTTACTCTTCTCAATGAATTATCTTGCATAATTTCGAGAGCATGAAATCTCTCTTCTAACGAATTACCCAACGATCGGTGGTCTACCCCTACCCCTACCCCTAACTCTATCTCCACCTCTAGATCCTTGATTCGTAATGGCTTGGGTTCTAGCGGAGCCAGGTATAGCAAGGACTGGGCCTCTGGGAACTGTTGAAAATGTAGGCACTGAGTGAGAGTGTTCTCGCTGAGATATCTCAGATTGTGTACGACTCATTCCACCATTGAGAGCTATGTTTGAAGGATGGTACGGTATCATGCCACCATTCCCATCATCGACGTGTATGTAGCAGGCCGGATCGTTGCACTGAATGGTTACAGTTTGCGTCGGCAGGCCTTCCACTGTGTATCTTGCTACATTTCAAACGATTATATTAGCTCCTGTGTGAGAGGGGAAGATGTATTGGTTTCCCTACCGGTCAGTGGATATTGACTTTCAAACGGTGCTGTGCTGGACTCAGGGAGTTGGTTGTTATCTTCACTCAAAATAATGTAGCCAAAATATTCTTCTTCCCTCTGCCTTGGATCAGGAGGGTTTTGAGCCACAATTCCGATATACTCTCTTTCGTTATCGTTGGTGTTCAGAGGGACACTCCCGGTATCCCTCAAGAGTATTCTCTCGGAAGATGCCTTCATTCCATCGTTCTCGGCAGTGTCATCCTGGATGAGGTCCTGGCCCGGGGGCAACATATCCGTCTCCTTGCCTTTTAACAATTCTCGAAACTCTACGACATCAATAGGGCCGCTTATAATCTCCGAGCCTTTTATGACTTTGGCTTCGATTATTTTTGGATCGGAGTTTTTATGGTCCTTTTCTTCAAGTGACGATGGAATGGGTTCTCGGACTCCACCTATCATCCCAGTGCCATAGATAGATTTCGGTGTTCCAACATCGTAGAGATTGTTGGGCGCTTCATTGGCCGAGCCAGTTGGATGTTCTCGGCTCAGACCGGAAACTTCGTCCCCTTCCGTATCTGATACAAGGGCACCCGGGGTGTTTGTCCCTCCTTGCTCGTCAACCTTGCTAGCATAGTCCATCTCAGGTCCTTTAGAGTGATCTTTGGGTAATTCATCGGCTGGGTCAATTGGATGTGCAAGACTCACACCGGAAATGTCTTCATCTCGGTTCGTATCTGTTATAGAGGCACCCGGAATTTCTTTTTCCACTTGATCAACAATCTTACTACAACTAGCATAGTCAGTCTCCGATGCTTTGGAATCGGTACCCGTGAGTGATTGTGGTCGAATATCGTCTCCTGTTACAGGTGTTGGATCTACAACCTCTTCTACGGGTATCAGATCCAATATTTCTCTTGTTTCTCCATCACCATCGCCTTTCCTTCCAATTGGGTTATTATCTCCACTCCTCGCAGATTGGTCATTCTCTTTCTGTTCATAACCTGGGGATAAATTCTGGACTTCCGCTATAGGAGAGGTTTCTTTGCTGATACTCTCCTCGCTCAGGGCCTTTTGGACAACGACGTTCGAATTCTCTGGTTTCGAGATAGCATTAAAGATTTTTTCTGATATCGGAGGAGAGCTGGCAATAGTACTACCACCATCGTAACTCTCGGATTGACTATCCTCCTCTAGAGACTTCAAACAACCATTAATCTTCTGTCGAGGTCTCATCATCCTGCTCAAGATCTGTTTCTTTTTCAACGCTGCGGAGGTCTGAGAGGTATCTTCGCTAGGCTCGGGCTTCTTGACGTAACCTTCAGCCGTGACATTCTTATAGTTTTCCTTCTTCGCTTCTTCGTCTTTACGTACTCCGCTAGCTGAGTTATCTGATCTTCCGGGATCGCTTATTGAATCCCTTTCTTTTTGCTCGTCATTACTCGAAATCTCGAGCTCTTCCCGTTCTTCATTATTCTTCTTCCTCCCTTTCGTACTCTGGCCACTAACCAACGGCACAGCTTTCTCCGCAGCACCCTTACCCTTCTTTTTTTTCATCCGCCTTCTTTTCACGTAGCTTTTGAGCTCGGCAATGAACAAAGGGATTTTATTTCTTGTGTCATCAGTGAACCAATCCGTAGTATCCTCCTCCACAATACCAAAACTCATACAAAACATGATTGAAAATTCGATAGGATCCAGTTTTGTGCAATATAGGATCCAGTTGAATATGAAACCTGAGCAAATTCGCTCATATGGTAGGTAAAACATAACTTCGTCAAACCAGATATTGATTGGGTTTCCGGAAAGCCCCATCAGCGCCTTTTCGGCCAAACCTGCCGTTATCGAATCCTCTCGCAATTTAGCTAAAGCTTCTAAGTCGCTCAAAGTAAATTCCTTTTGTTCCCCATGAGCACGCATTTTGAGACGCAGTTGTAAGTCAACCATTAGGTGAGAATTGTGGATAAACATCCTTTTCTTTTCTACCATGAAACTATGCTTGCTGTTCCAACCATATTTAGTAGCCTCATCCTTTATTACTAACTTGTCCGACGAAAGCCTTGCAGCGATCCCGTCAATGGCATCCTCTATTTTTCCGGTTTTCACTTTATCGCGCCGAAACTCGTTAATCGCACTTCTCCACGCCTCTACTACCTCTCCTTTGTGACACTCATCGCCAGCGTCATGGATAGCTGTCCATACGTCAAAGCATTGCCTCTCTGTTTTAAGATTTTTGTAACGTCTTGTGAAATTTTGCATCCAATCATCTAGATATCTCAAGCCTTGGATATCATCTTCCTTCACTTCGTTTCGCAGACGACACCATCGTTCCAAGATTTCCTTATAAAATTCTTGTGGAAATCTGTCTAATGCTGCCTTCGGTCCTTGAAAATGGCCCATCCATATGTGACCATATGCTTGCAAGTCCCATGCTTTTGTGATGAGACTGACCATATCTTTCATTCGGTGCAAAGCCATTTCCAGTAACTGACTCTCAGCTTTATTCAAGGTTGTCAAACGGGCTGCCGCGTATTCAACTATTTCAGAAAATGTGATATACATCCAGGTCATTTTAATTTGCAAATCGACTGTTAGACTTGCCGGGAAATGACCTGGTTTTGGCTCCAGCAGTCTTTTGTTGAAGCTATCTAGATCCTCCGGGTCCAAATATCCCCATCTTGATCTCTCGGAGGAGTCCAACATTTTTTGGGAAGCGTATATATTGATAACTCGATAGTGCTTGCCCACACGATGTTCAGACAAAGCACTATCTACGACATCCCTAAATTCTCTTCCTATCAAGTTTAGACCCCGATAGTAAGTAACTCTAGTTTGAATTCCACTTGTACAATGGGTGCAACGTACCTTTCAAACTGGGTGGTTCTAAGTTTAAGTTCACTACGTTCACCAGTCCATTGTCCATCGTCAACAAAGCTGAGCAATGCGAAGGCAATTATTTATCGACTTTTAAGCCTTTCAAATCGCGATACTCCTTCTAGTCAATGGTCGCACGGGATTCCAGATAACTGTACTCTAATCACAGGACTTAGGTAAGATGACAATTCTTGCGGCGGCGGTGCAGAAGTGTTACCAAATTGTAATATATTTCTTTTCTCCGTACTCTAGATACAAGTAGGAGACTGTTAAACTGAGTATTCTGATTTGAAGGGCGATAGATTCGACGTAAAGGTAGGCGCTTCAACCACGTATAGAATTTAGATCTCGGGACGGAGAGCTAGACCACATGTCGTTATAGATTTCTATGCTTTGTTTGCCACACATATCAGATACATGTATATGCCCGGCATGGACAACTATATATAAGAGCAACTTTCCCGGTAACACTACGTATATTAGCGTTAATACATGTAGATAACACCGCCCGCCGCGGGCTGTCATCGCAACGTCAGCACTGGCCATAATCTCTAATATATGTTGACACGGTGAGGTTTCATGCGGTACGGTGGCTGTTTCGCTACGTTTTAAATGTCGGATCTATGGCAGCAGAGCCACGATTATGATGGGCGTTATTCGAGACCATGTTAAGGTATTTGGAAGGCGAGAGCTACACGTAAGGTGCAAACACTCTTAAAGGTGACACAGCGGCATTTGAAAGTGGAACAATCATGGCTGCAAGATGACTCCCAGGCCAATGAGAGGGTCTATTTCTAGCATTGCTGCCGCAATTCGCTTTTAAGGGGGGTAGAAATGGGTATAATATAACTGTTCCACTTTTCTCAGTCCTGGAGCTTCTTACATACAAGATCAGCCGATTTCAAGCTGTAAAACTTCACAACTAGGATAGATATCAAAAATCTATACAATGAAAGTAAACTTCATCACTACTACTACACTTTCATTGGACCAATATTTCTTTCATGTTTTTTGGTGGTAAAGCTATTAGCGATTGACGTTTTGTGAAGAGGCGTTTTGATTATGCTTTACTAACCTAGCCTCAAATCAGAGTTGTCGGCCGATCCATATCCCCAGTCCGGAACTCCACCCCTCTCCCCCGCGGCCTGTAGTACGAAATAGAGTACATGCCAAATCTTTATTGGAGATTCCATGTAAACTTCGCCGAGATCGATTTCTGAGTGAACAGTGCAATCAAGCGATGTGTGCTGAGAGGGAGGTTAAGATTCAACCATGTTAGCAATCTCGTTTCCTGCGTGTGATGGTGACCTATGGATAACAAAAGAGGCAGGAAATAGTAATATATACCTGTTCTACACTGATCTGGTGATACGGACGTAAGGAACCACTAAATCAACTTTCCTGGTGTAAGCCTGAGTGTAGAAGCTATGTGCAAGTCTTTCGAATTCTGTGAGACCACGTTCGTTGATGTTCCTCTAAAGCCCAGCTACGTAGATAAGGTACCATAAGAGGGTTAGGCGGCCGATATGGCCAGATATAAAATTTAAGTTGAGATTATGGATATGATATACATACCCTAACCCTAACTTATACTTGTAGTTCTGAGGCGGCAAAGGTTATTGGTATTAAGGAAACACAAGAACACGTCATATGGAGTTATAGCCCTTCGGATGTACATTTATCCGTTGATTAGATAAGACCAAGGTAAAATATAGTGGCATCTTCTACACCTCCCGAGCGTGAGAACCTCACTCACATCACCAAACAAACCATCAAAGCACAGATACATGCAGGAGTCACTTTTCAAGAGAGCACCTGGCATCGATATATCACCTTTATCTTTTTGTACGAGAGCCATCCTGATCGAGACACAGCAAGCTCTCGAACTAGGACCTGGCTAAAAGCTGTCAAAAATACATGTGGCCGCACTGGAAGATTCTTAGCTGTTTGTCACTAGAGAACCGATCTCTTGTGCAAGACACCCCATGGCGGATGATATATCGATATACATTAAGTAATTGACACTATCTAATACTAATATTGAAAAATCGACTTGGAATAATGTAAGAGTGCTAGAACAAGTCTCACATATGCATTTACGTACTTACTCACGGTTCTTAGAGCCATTCGACCGGAACCACCCACCGTGACCAAACACACCCACAAATGATGGCAATAGAATATTCCTTTCTAAGAAATACCACAGAGAATCTGGACACTTCATTACTGAGCACCACAAACCACAATCACCACAGCTGTTGGGCGAGTTTGAATGAACACAAATCAAGTTTTATTTAAAACTATCTAAAGCCTGGCACCGCTTGGAATTTGATTCCGATTGCTCAAATATTGGCGCAAAAAAATAGTGCCATCTCTCTGGTCATCCCTTTGATAACCACATTGATGTGTGAGAATCACTGTGGGTAGAGGTTAGAAAATGCCTTAGCATGAACTGCAATTTGCTCTGGCTGTCCTAACTAGAACTAAGTGAGGAGGGAAGAAAGGACACATACTATTTGGAGTTTATGTCAACCTAGGGAACGCGCGGTCTGTAAGCTTTTGTTGGTGCTATATGGAATCTTTGTATTTCATGCGTGAGACGGTAAACATTTCATGGCCTCTGTGTGTGACGATTCCGGTACGATATCTGTCATCCGGAAGGATCATTGGCTGATAGAATGCTGAGGTGATGTCGAGGGCGCTGATAAATTTCATACCGCTAATATTGGCGAGGTAGCGGATAGGCATCCCCGTGGACCAGCTCATTCAGCATATGCATGTCAATAACGGGTCTCCCCTTCTCATTGTGCTTCGCCACAAACACTGACATGCTGTATGGTGAGTGGCGATCAATCGTCGCCATATGGCCTTGTGCCACGTATCGTCGAACAGCATATCGATTGCTGCTCTGGAGGATCGTGACGCAGGGTAGGTGAAAGTTTGAGGAAACCCCTGTAATCCTCAAATAAGTCCGTCATCTCACTATATACGAGGAAATCTTCCTCGGCGAGGCCTGAAATCAAGCTCAGGAGCTTGATTGTGACAATCATGCTAGACCAAGGAGGTGCCAATTAGAATTCTTCCATCTTCTCAATGATTGCTGAGCTTGGGAGGCCAACCAACCAAAACAAAACCTGTGTAATTCTAGTGATCTATTTGGCGGGATTAGAACTAGGCGAGGTTTTGGCTAGACTTCCTTGTTGAATAATTTGGCGGTTCAGTGAGTGAGTAGATTCAAACAAGGAACAGGTTGACGTGCAAAATTAACACACCTAAAAGTTGCAGATACCCTGGTGACGGTTGGCCTTTGGAGCTTCCACCACGGGAGCGAGTGGAAACGACGATAAATCCCTTCGCTCTATATTTCAATGATCCATGCTAATATATACATCTACTCCCAGTCATTAATAAAGTGAATTTCAAATAAGAGGTGTTATTTTTACCCCATCAACCAAAAGGACAGTAAAGCCGATACTTCGTTACTTTCTCCAAGAGAGAAATGAAGCGGATACTTCGTTACCCTCTACAGGAGAGCAATGAAGCGGATACTTCTTTACTCTCCCGAGAGGGCAAACGAATGATGCTGCCGCTTCTGGTCTCTGAAGAAATATCGGAGGGACAAAATAATGTGTATGTCTAATACGCCAGTGTCAGAACCCTGTATTTAATTAATATTTCACAGCGGGCAATCTTCATAAATATTCTGTTGAATACAATAAATTATAAACAACATGGATAATCAACTCACACACCTAGAAAGAGATCTCCCTGAACAGAATCGGTGGTCCCAGACGTACCCCCCCCCCCCTCGGGCCATATCCACAGTTTCATTGCCAGAGATATTATTTGCGTGTGGTGTGGTTACCATCTCCGCTCAACAATGGAGGCTTTAGACTATACTATGTGGTATATATAAACTATTCGTGTCAGCACCAACTAACGACAAACAAAGAGCAGTAACAAAAGAAATCAGCCTTACAGCGACCAGACATATCAGATTCGGCATTCCTAACTTCGACCACAATAATTACTTTCGCTAGTCCAGGAATTTCGAGAATAAGCTGTTTCTTCGATGTGCTGTTCGCATAGAAGCGGAACGCACAAGGGGCTCTTAGATGGCTGTGGCGGTACAATTGCTCTATAAGAGAGATAAAGAGGGGAGAGAAAAAGAGGGGGAAAGTCACCCCCCAGATGAAGGTGTAGTTCTTGATGAGGAGAAGAGGCGGATGAAGTACTATCACCCAACGAGAGAGAAGAGACACCTCCCCCCGGGGGGGCACGAGGGATTGGGTGGAAATTGTTCTTTGGAGGTTCCAGTACAGCTGCCCTATAAGAGAGGGAACCCGACCCCACGGGGGCGTTGTGTGGAAATTGCTCTAGAGAGAGCAGGAAGCAGTACAATTGCCTGCAGGAGAAAGAGTCCAGCTAGTGAGGGCATTGGGTAGAAAATGGTCCCGAGGGGAGTACCAAGGGAATGAGTAGGAAGTCCAGGAGTGGGGATAATAGAGGGGAGATGACGATGGGAGTGGGTCAGACCAATCTAGGCCGCAAAGAAATGAAGGAGAGGATGGATGCGGATTGAAAGCTTAAAAGCGCGCAATCATGAGATCGAAGGAGGGATAAGATACTATAGAAACAAAGGAACGGAGGATGGGTATTCTGATGGTAGATATCAAAGGAATGAATTTTGGAGGTGAAGATTCTTAAAGGGAGATGAGAGTTCTCGAGGATAGGTGGCGAGGATTAGAAATACTGGCACGATGATGAAGATGAAAGAGAGAAGAGAAGATATCCCCCTTTTATCTTCCGAGCTTTACTGACGAATCAGCTGATATGAGGAAAGCTGTTTATATTAGAGCAGAAGTCTTTTCCTCTATGCTCTCCCCGGACACTGTCTATCGAACTTGGGGCCACGGAACCCACCGGATATCGCTGATACCCGAACACGCAATCGGAACCCGATATTGCCAATACCCTCTGCTGACTCCTCAACATGATTTGCATAAAAGAAAAATTATAGAGATTTCGTGAATTTCTAACAAATATATAGATACTGAGAGCTAATTGGCAATATCAGAACCTATATGTACAGGTATCATCATAGTACCCTGTCAGCACCCATGCGGATTATGAACATTGGGAGAAATGGTGTCCTCCTTGCCTGGACAATCGCCATAGCTACCAAGATAGCAAGATACCCCCGGTCCTGCCGCTTGTTTGGAGCTGATCTGTGAGCACCTCGTACGCGCGTTGCAATGAGCTATGGCTATGGGATTTAATTATTGTGTCCTTATGCACTCTCCAGTTTCGGTCGCCTCATCGGTTTAAAACGAATAAAGCACTTCAAAGCCTATGTGGTTTCCCCAACTTAACCCCGGAATCAGATAAAAATATATATCTAAACATGATGTCTAAGTTCCTGCATTTATGAGGGTTTCGATTTATCCCCGGGCCCAACGTCTTCAGGGTCAAAATATGCGCGCTAGTATCAATCCTTGAACATCGGCTTTCAAAGAAAAACTCTCATCTTCTTCCGGAACCACGATCTGAAACTTAGTTTGTTGTATATCTGCAGTATGGATATCCGACGGTGCATTCCCAGGTCAGGTCACACAATATCACTCGCGTCAGGGCTGACGCTCCCTATTCATCGACCACAATCCAGTCTTGGTGCAGCCGTCCCCAATTGGAAGACTGGGAGGAGCCAAGTTGCGTTAGACCATCTTCTCGGCCTCTTCTAATTCCTCTAGAATCAAGAGGGGCCTAATTTGCGTTAGATGGTTCTATCCCCTTTTTGCACCCTCCTGATATATCACGAAGAGTCCTTTCTTTACCGTCAGATGGGAAACGACTTCGTTGAGTGTTCCCATAATCTACGCCATTATACTCCCTGGTCAGTAAGCCATCATCTAACAACTACATGTAGGTTACCTTTTCGGACAGCGCGGACGCGGAATTTGGTTATCCGGCAGGCAGAATATCATGGTAAGGGACGACAACTCTAGAAGCGTTGCGGATTTTATTGAACAGATGCACGTACCCACTCCAGTTTTATTGTTAGCATATATCGGGGAAAAAACTCGTAGACAAATACTGTAATATAATGATTCACCCACCAAATATGAACTTCGGTGGCCCCTTTTCTCTAGGAACAACGTGTCGTGTACGCCTGTGTGTACCTCAATTCTATATATACATGTAATTTACAATCATTCTGTACAGTCCCAACCTAAAGTCAGTTGTCGGGAGACTGGTTACCCTCGATTAGAAACTTCCCTCCTCGCATACATGTATGTACGTACATACATGTACTGTTGCAAGCGGCGTTGACGACACAGATAGTACAGATGGCTCTCCTCGGAAGACCCCAAGAGCCCCGTACATACACATATGTAGACCTAGACTTCATGCAACCTTCTAGAGAACTACACGTAGTTTAAATAAGGTGTCGAACCCTGGTCAGGAATACTTAGGAGCAACCCCATTACTTGGCTTGCTGCAAATATTTTTTGCCGGATCTGTATGGTTCTTTTTTTAACAGAGCCAGCTTGCAGAATGTAACCTAAATCTTTTAGAGGTCTTTCGTTGGTTTTTCGAATTACAGTACGAAAAAACGGGGTGAAATCAGTACTGTATGACTACGGGATTTAGCGAGGAATATGGAATTAAACCGGCATTACAAAAAGAATACCGTAATAATGCCGTATTCTTGCTGCATTACTAGCGCATTAAGGGGAATAACGTAGCGAATCCATACCCTTTTTTGGTATTGTAGTTGCACCCTGTGAAGGGTTAGGGTTATACAAGTTTAGAGTGGGTACATCCCAACCACGTCCGCAGAAATTTATGACCCTCCAAACTAACACCCACCACGAATAACTTTCCCAAAGTTCCCCGAGGCCTGCACCACTAGATCTTATCTACCAATCCGCAGCAAAGAAAAGAAAAGCCAGGTTATCGAGATCAACAGCTACGGTCCCCTCAGAGCAATTGATTGCCTTCAGTCTGGGACACCGATGCGCGATGACTCCGGCCATTCCCACTTTTTCTAGCGTCAATAGTGCACATCAAACGTAACGAGGGGTATTATACACGCACAGGTATTGGGATCCTTATAGTGAATAAATTTATAATGGATTTTTGTAATCTTGACAGCAAACGCGCTGATGAAACAGACCGCCCTGAAGATTCACCAAGCCTCAAGCGAGGCTAAATTCTTACCTCCGGTACCGTGTCAAACTATGATACTATGCTTAGGTCCGTTTATCACGATCACTGCCTGAGAAATCGGGGTATTTAAATTTTCTTTCGACGCTAACTAACACCATTTTAAGGCTACATCTATCATCTATCGACGTTCCAGGTAACTCTACGGACATACTTATCTATACGAATTACAAAACAACAAACACAAGCGGTTAATATATTGCCATACGGAAATCCGCGCAGCTTCTATAGCTTAGCCCCATAATCAATTCTTCTCCGGTGCCCTGGTGGTCCTTGGGTTGAGACTACTCATTCTTCTAAGTAGGACCTCTCCCGCATGCCTTATCCGGTCCCTTCGTCTAATCCTATCTGTACCAGTAGCCGGAGATGAGGCTCCATCCTCACCCAAAGCCAGACTATCATTATCCATAGGATCAGCATGTTCATCCCCATCATCTGAATACCAACCAGTACCTTCAGGAAGCTCCCCACTAGCCGTTGCTTGATGCCACTCGCTTTCTGTTCTGACCCATTCAAGTTCTTCTCTCAAAGTGTCCAACTCTATCTTTCTCACCAATCTCGCTGGTATATTCACAGCTTCTGGATCCCTGATTCCTTGGCCCGGACGCGCAGGTCTCATAAGGATAGCAGTAGACTCTGCAGTCTCTGGCTTCAGTGATTCTATGCTGGCTCTGCTCATAAGTCTCCTTATGCCGCGGGCTATCTCTTCCGTCTCTATTTCTACCTGGTCTGCGGTTTTACGTGCGTTTTTGGCTTCAATGGCGGCGCGGAGGCGGTCAGGAATAGCGATGGGATTCCCGGAGATTGGGGAATTGGGGGGTGCGGTGGTTTGGCTGCTATTTGGGGTGTTGGGAGCGCTCATCTTGAGATTTGTGTATTCGGCTAAGAACGGAATGTTTTAGAAGCTTGAGCTAATTACACTTAATAGTCCTTTTGTTGGCTTGAAGTGATGGTATAACAAGCTGGTGATAGTAGTGAGGAATTTATTTCTTGCTGGTAATTCTGTCGCTTTATACTGGAGAGATCCTATCTCAAAATCTCTGCAAAGGGTATACTTTCGATAAATTTGCACGAAATCTCCATCTTGAAACAGTATTTCTGCTCTCCTTCAACTTTCGTGAAGAGTTCTCCATTTCATGCCACCCCAGAAGATTTTTTGATAGCTAACTATAACCTTGTAGTGTAACTTGAAAGTCGACCTTGTAATGCAACTTGAAAGTCGACCATTTATATGATTCAGTTTTATCAATGCGGAAAGGCCATGTATAGATTTATCTATTGGCCAACCAGCCGGGAGTGTTTCTTTGAGCTGCCGAAGAATGTGTAGCATATTATATGTTAGTGGATCTATTCGAATGAGGCAGAACTACCCATTTTTGAGCTTTGGAGGAACAGCGACACCACTAATACAAAATACCACACTCTACGTCTGCTCTAAATCTTCTCAAAGGACCTGGAAGTTCTAAGAGTTTGGCTTTGGAAAATTGGTTGTGATTGCGGTTTTCTTTCGAGCCCTGAATGTCTAGTTGCACTATACCCTTCACGGTAAGCGTGTGCGAATAACTCGAGTGATATTATGTGATCGCGTTAGTCAAGGTTTACAGAGCGAATCATGAACGTGGGGGCCGGTTCTCTTTGAGATTTAATCATGTGAGTAAAGAGACATACTTGAACTATCATCCTCAATGGGAAACAGGAAACAGTACGGCGATTGCTTACTCAGTAATATAGCTACGATATCGGCGAAAGAAAATGCAAGTTGAAATGTTATCTAGGACTTTGAACATGATGTTTGTACAAGATCTTAACAATTGGAAGAGGGCTTAATCTGGTACCAGTTACCACGTCGCTTGCCAATACATCTGCTGAGCTTAATGACCACACTGATCCCCGTATACCCCTGCGAAGACTCAGCACCGAATATTCTTCATGGAAAACCCCGAATTTAACAAGATATTAAAGATCTCGGATGACCCAAGCTGATCATTTACAAATAATCCGTACAGGTCGACCTAAGCCTCCGTCCGAACCTACGGCCGCTATAGGCCAGCGTCTCTGTAGTACTACTACAATACCTTTGCCCTCTACACTCAAAAGCCAACATTGCGAATCTGGTGAAGATCAAATGTATCCCGCTGCACAGCGTCGTCCAGAACGTGCGCATAATCAGTGTTGGAGCGTGAAGTTGAGTCGTAGGGTTAGGGTTCCCGCTAGCGTCAGTGGTGACCTCGAAGCGAGATGAATTAGCGCACACCAAAAGCCTAGAAGCATAGCAGATACTCGTTGAGAGCAGGTGAGGAGAGGCTAATTTTTTGATAACCTAGTTCACAGTTAATAATTTGTTCAAATAAGCTTAATACTTTAGTAGATCAATCCGTTGTGGTGTAATGGTTAGCATCAGTCGCTCTCACCGACTAGATCGGGGTTCAATTCCCCGCAACGGAATAACTTTTGTCACTGGATCCCCCCGCGCGATAGTTGAACAAGAGATATTTGAGCTCCTTGAATAATTGTTTTTTAATTTGGATTATAAAACCTACCCACGAGTGAGGTTTCCGGGTCCATAATGTGGAGTTGGCGATCCTTCTGCAAAGTAGTAATGTTTGTGCGCCTTAAAGGAGAGACCTATCCTATCCTGTGTGCAGTTCTGTCATTACGAATGATAGATCGGCTGTGTTATTCAAGAGCAATAATCCAACCCAGTCAATGATCAAGATAAGATGAGATGAGATTAGATTGCCAAGCCAGTAATTCCTCTAGGCTAGCCTACCTTCGTCATTACCGAGCACGACTCTACCTCTACATCTCTAATTTCCATCGCCAGGTTCAACGGGGGCGGTCCCAAAGCTCAAATCGTGTTTTCCAAAGAAAACTGGCCCATAGAGGGCGTGTTAGGTTGCTATTAGATTAACTTCCGTCAGATTTGGATATCAGCTACGTACATGTAAACATATATTAGCTACATTCAAGTCCCTTCTCTACTAATATATTTTATGAAACGCGGCGGAGCGCATACCACAATCAGGCGTAGAATTGATATCCTAGCATGTTTCTTCACCCATAATCTGCCCCACCGTAAATCACCTTTCATGTGTCTCTTACCCGGTAGCATGGGTTGGCAGTTAGTATCAACTAAACTAGCTTACCATGCGTGTTTGCGGCGGTCTGGCAGACTCTTCCGGTTGGAGATATTCCTCCGTTCTAAATAAGACTGGGACGTTCCTATCGACGATAAACCCCCATTCATGATTTTGAGGCCAAGACGAATCGGGTGGTATGATATATATCTCAAGTACCTAAACACCGTGGCCACAGAAGCGGCTTTTCCTCGACTTCTCTGCCTACACAGATATTTACTATAAAGCTTGTCAATGAATATAAAGCACGACCAGCCCCTCCTAATTCTCTGCGGATGATCGGCGGATATAATTACCCATGTGAATTGACTCATTACTCGCCCAAATCTCATTGTTTCAACCTCCTAGCCATATTTGTAGTTATGTGCCCATTGAAGACCGGCCCTCCAGGTATCAACCCTCCTGAGCCGACGTAGAAGACATTTTAGACAATATAAACTTTCGGATTTAGGTTGCATACGCTCTTTCCTTTATTAACTGACGATAAACATAATATCAGATCCATGAAAACGTCCAGAATGGTTGGGAGATATCAGAAAACTCTCCTTTACCCAGGCCTCTTATCAATCAGACGCAACCGGAGCTGGAGTGATCTTTTCTCATACTCAATCTCCCAGCGTCGGCCTAGCCTTGCGAGTCCCGTGAGCAACAGCTAGGGACCGTTCACGCGCTCCCAATATAGAAAGTTGAGGCTGTCGAAAGTATCCCGCACTAACCAAGGAGAGCACTAATGTATAATTCCCAATATCAATTTCATGTCCTATATACTTAATTAAGAACCTGTACTTAATTAAAGTCAGCAGTTGATTTATTTCCGCGTCGAGACTCCACCGCCAAGCGCTGCCAAATCGAGTGATACCTTATGCTCCGTTGCCCCACGCCTCAGCCCGAGCGATGGCCCGAACTAAGTGGGCAGTGCAAGGCGCGCTCTGAACATAATATAATATATCTCGGGAAGATATAAGTCCTCCGTCATACCGCTTGATTCTGCACCAGGACAGATCATATTTAGTTCCGGTGGTCTTGGCGACGCCCTAGCACATGGAGACCAATGATAAAGTTACATACTCTTACTAAGTTAGAGTAAAGGTTGGGCGGATCGACTACTCAATCCGGAAAACCGGCATTACCAGTAAAGTGGTTATGCATAGTCGAATAATTACAATACCCTAATAATCGTCCACACACAAGTACGCGTTCTCGTATCTGTAGGCACAGCCCAATGAGCCCATAGAGGTCCATCAAACGATCGCCCCAGGACTCAGGAGATGTCAAGTAGCGTTTGTGTTATACTTTTTCTTACAGGGCTTCCTGGCTGCGGCCGTTACTTGTCGTCTCAAGTTGACGGTGGCTTGGAGCGCTCTGTTCGCTTATGATAAGGCAATATGCACAGCAAGTAGCATTCCTGATGGGATAATGAAATCTACAGGGATCAGAACAAGGCATCCCCCTAAATTGAGCATCGATCTGCCAGAGCTTACTTTAGTTATTTATGCATCCAAAGCTGTCGGTAGTGGACATAAGAGCTCTCGAGCTCCGTCCAACGGAGTGGTCCATACTTATTTTCAATCACAACCTATTCTCAATCGCAAACATTTTTTCGCAAAATCCACAATGGGTCCACCAAACGTTTCTTTCAGCTTCGTGCGCAGCGTCCTCCTCAGTGCTATCTGGCCCACACCCTACCCTAACACCTCATACGCCGGTAAAACCGTGATCGTAACCGGCTCCAACACCGGCATTGGCCTCGAAGCCGCCCGCCACTTCGTACGCCTCGGCGCCGCCAAGGTCATTTTGGGCGTTCGTAACCTTGAGAAGGGCGAAGCCGCTAAGCGCAACATTGAGACCTCCACACTGCGACTCGACGTTGTCGAGGTGTGGCAGCTCGATTTATCGTCCTTCGCCGGCATGAAGGGCTTTGTTGACAAAATGATGGGCCTGGAGCGGCTGGATGTCGCAGTTATGAATGCTGCGGTGGCGTGCTTGGGGTGGAATGAGAGCGTAGAGGGGTGGGAGCAGATGCTGCAGGTAAATGTGTTATCGACGGCGCTGCTATCTCTATGGGTTCTGCAGAAGCAGCTAGAGTCTGCGAGGGCTCATCCGGATTTTAAACCACGGCTTGTGGTTGTTGGGAGCGAGGGGCATGAATTAACCACGTTCCAGGAGCGCAAGGCGGAGAATGCCCTGAAGGTACTAAACAACAAAGAGTATTTTTTGGACCCGGCGAACGAGTGGGAGCGGTACCCGTTGTCGAAATTGTTGATTATGTACTTTGTCAGGGAGCTTGCAAAGAGGGTGCCGGGCGCCGACACAGGCAAACCTGAAGTTATAGTGAATACGGTCAATCCAGGACTGTGTGTGTCTGAGCTAGGGAGGGATCATAGTTTTGTAGCGAATCTCTTTTCCACGATTGTGGGGAAGAGTGCGGAGAGGGGCGGTAGAACTCTTCTGGATGCGGCAGCGCGGGGAGAAGAGAGCCATGGAGGGTACACCACATTTTGCCAACTTGTCCCGTAAGTTTACTTCTCTTTCTTCCTTGGTAGCAGAAGATATAAACTAATGCGAATATCCATCAAACGCAGGCCGGCGGCGGTTATCACAGGCGAGGAAGGCCAAGTTGCGCAGAAGAAGATGTGGGGAGAAATTGTCGAGGTGCTGGAAGAGAAGTATCCGGGGCTTGTTAAATTCTGCTTGGGCAATTAGCTACATGTTAGTTGAGGAGAAAGGTTGCGATTGGACTACTGGGCTATATCTGCTTGAGATTCCAAACAGGAAGGAAGTGGGGCCTAGATCATGTATATAAACAGGGGAATGGCACACTGCACCACGGAAAGTGCAATTTTCTTCATGTTGGATTTGTTTTCTTCAAGCTCGCTATGGAAGAGCCAGCTATTCGAATATTTCTGCGAGGGATAGCTTACAACTGGATCTTCTTGCCTGTGCTATAAAAATATTGTCAAAGAGAGTGCCAATAGACTATGTGACAAGACACTTGTATTTATTATGGCGGATCATTTCCCTCTTTGGCTCTCTATTTGTAGTTGTGAAACCTTCAAGTTTCCATCAGAATACTAGGGAGAGTTCCAGAGGCTGAAGTTTTATGCAGGCTTTTGTGAAAAAGAAATTTACACTACATGGAAGGAAATTTATAATGAAAAGAAAAAAAGAGAAGAATGAATAAAGAATTTCCCAAATGGGACAAGGGAGGACAAAAGGAAGTGCTTGAGTAGTAGCTAGGATGGCGTATATACATAGTTCACTATCCAGGCTGGAGCGTGTACATACGCATACAATTCTCTTACACCGTGCATTCATATGTTGGCCTGCATTACTGAGGCTGTGAGAAGTGTTCTACAGCTCTTCTTTCTGGACTTTCTGGAGGGCCGGAAATCTCGATGAATGTCTGCGGGGCGGTGGTTTGCGGTGGAGTTTCCCTTCTGTGGTTCTAAGACCGCGCACCGGTAGTAACAAGCACCGGAATTAACCTGGGTAGCAACCTCCAAGCGCTATCAATCGACTGTCATGAATAGTTATGGGTACGGGACCAGTTATCTCAAAAGTAAGTCTCAAGAGCTTTGGCAAGATAGTAAGAAAACACCCGAGGACTGAAAAAACACAGCTTTATCCCGAAATCTCTCATAATTGTACTCAGTTTCCCTATCGGTCCATTGCTACTAAGCCACGCCAATGATTAGAACTTTGGAAGGAATACGTGCTCGGAGAGATGGTAAAGATGGTTTTCCATCCGGATGTCTTTACCAAAAATACATACCTGTGGGCACGAAGCATTGCCAAGTTTCGTCTTGTCTCGTTTTGTCTCGCGCCCAGGACCACTTACAGATCCCCAGGGCTGCAAGTCCATCGGTACTTTCGTGTATTCTACGCTCAACGAGTTGGATTATATACTTGTCTCCACCAACCATATACAGCAAGGAGTATTTAAGTACCAACCAAGCCCTGCAGTAAACAACAGCGCGGGAGTCTTGGAGTTTTAATTTTAGATTAATCTTCGCTATTGCAATCCTATCCATCGCAGGACAGCCTACACGAGAGGGATAACGGATTATTAGTATCTGCAGTCGGCACTGGAGGGCATAAGAAGGTATGTAATTTTCTCGCACAGTTAGGAAGGGGAGTATAACGTTTTTTCTAGATTTCCTTATCTGATTTTGCTTCTTTTCCACCTGTAGCCTGCCAATCGCTGTACTCAATTTTACTTCAGTAAACAGCATAGCGAACGGCCTCGTTCCGCATATTACATTCATTTGATAGATGGAGAAGAAGTTTGATGAGTTTCAATCACCGCTCCCTAACCTAGATCCACTTATGCCGCAATCAGATTGTTGTTAAATGCCTTGATCATAAATCATCACTCGGAATCGTCAAATATTGATTAAAATAGGAACATCTCGACAGACCTGAAACGGGAGCTCAACACACAGTTCTGGAACTACATAGCTAATTAGCTCACCACCAATTATGTACAGAGATCGTTCTATACAGTCCATTCTCTAAAGCGTTGGAAACCTAAGATCACATCCCTACTCAGGGACTCAAAGCCATATATGTCCAACCCGAGCAGCCCCCGGGGGTGAGAGAAAAGGTGTAAAAAAACATATAAACATATGGCAGTCTCTTAATATCAATATCTGAAACCTAGAAAGGCGTATTCAAAGAGATCAGTTTTAAAGCCGCCGGGCCACCTCCTAATATACTCGCATTAATTTGAGAGCATGATCATGGGCCGTTGGTCTGTACATATATAAATGGGATCAGAAAAACGGAAGTCGGATAGCAAAATAGAGATCTCAAACGGAAAGAGGAACCTAAAGGGACTCTGGTAATATTATTGATGCATATAGGGGGGGGGGGGGGGATGGGACGTAGTATACGACATCATTGATTTTCTCCGGTTCTTGCGAGTGTTCTTGTTGAGCCTTGGTTCATAGTTTGGGATTACTTATTGAATCGAGAGAGACTCTGGCTCTGGGGTAGGGGGGGTCATGTCTATATCGAGTCGAAGGATAGAAGAAGCTTTATGGGGTTGGAGAGATTCTATATCTCAAGATCTTCTGCAATATAGTTTTCTGGTCTTGAAGGTTGTGAGGAAGATGATTCAGTATACATACAGCTCTGAATATACCACTGAAAATAGACTGCACAACCAGAGCTTGTCGAAACGCGAAACACCACAGTTAACAATATTATGTGATTTTTAACATTCCCACGCTTTGTCTTGTTGGTAAAGAATACTACTACATGGTACAAACCATGTATATTTGATGTCTTTGCGCTTGACTATTGTATAAAATGTGGCTATTAAACAATAACACCGACTCTTCTAGACAAAAGAAAGAGTATAGGTAAAGCCCTGGAGTACATGTACACGTCCAATACTGACGAAAGAGAGTCGCCGTCAACCCTACAGTGATGTGCCAGGTATTTCAAACACTTAGATCACAGATGTCTTATAATAAACATACACCCACACCGCTAATCTTTTGTATCTCGAACTTTTATCCTCGAACCGGCTTGGCCTGGATCATTCTGTCCTAAAATTATTTCGTCTAATGCGAACAGATGCGAGATTATATCGCAATCGCAGGTGGCCAACAACTACGGTAAAATCTGTAGCTGGTCGCCTCATCCTCCTTGCCCTCCTTCTGCGGACCACATAAACTCTTGGGGGGACTATTGGCCCACCTGTGCAAGGGAAAAGTGATCCTCTGTGGTGTTTGCAGGTGCATGTATTAACCCTTCCCCTTCTGGGAGCTTGCTGCGTAGGTGGATCGTTAGATCGTTCATGCTTGTGCGTTTTATCCACATTAGCCATATGCATAATCCTTCTTTTTGTAATGGAAGAAACCTACAACCTGTGTACCAAAGATAGGCGTATTATTTCTTTGTGCTGATGGGGGTCGGGCTCGGGAACGCGAGGTGACAAGAAGTCTCCTTGCTGGACCACGTTTCCCTGTTGAATTTCTTGGTAATTTCGATTCTATGAGTATACCCTGATCTGATGGTACTGTCGCTTTAGAATTTAGTATTTGGGATGATGAATTTCTATTAAGGTCGTTTCCTGAAACTAGGCGTGATGATGGTGGATGTTCCTCTGAAAACACTTCGCCGATATCTTTCGTTTGACGTAAAGATAATGACTCCTGAGCTCCGGTGAATTCTAGGGCACTATAATTAGCGTATACATGATTATCGTCGATCTCAGCGTTGTAAAACTGATGAGAACCGGAATCCTCATATGGTGGGTAACTTGGCCAAGGCTCAGAACTTTCCTCCCCCGGTGCGGAGGAATCTCCCGAGGAAAATCCACTATTTTCATCCTCTATGTCATCAAGGTTTTGGGCATCTTGAGGATATTCCTCCCCCGACATAGCGAAAGCCTGCGGTGAAGTATCATCTGTCTCATCCATTTTATCATCAAAGTTTCCAACATTGTGGGGACACTCCTCCTCCTCCTGCCATGCCTCGGACCAACAGCGGGAGGCTTCGGCTTCAGCTTCTGACGGGCCGCATAGCGTATCACGTCCGTGATGCACGCGATGAGCGGCCAATAGACCCTGGACGTATATTTTCTTTGCTTTGTCTATCCTCTTGTCAAAGGAGGAAATTCCGCCCAAGGCGGATGTCTCTAGCCGGTCACCTTTAAACTATAATTCCATGTAAGATATTAGTCCAGTAGTCACCTCCTTCGTGAAAGGGCTATGCATACATCCCAATCTTCCCATGGGTCTCGGGAGCCCTCAACCAATACACCTTCCGCTAGACAGTCGAGACTCCTTGAATGTTGGATATTTGGAAGAGCTTTGTTGATACGGTCCCAACTCTGCATACTGATAATTGAGCGATAAAAATTTGGATAATGATAGCAAGCTAAATATATTAGTTGATAGAAATGTTGTAGAGTAGGATTATCACTGTTATGACAAGTGAGGAAGGGTTTGTTGTGATTTGCCCCACAAGTCGGTGAACTGTCATCTGGAAACGTGTGCTATTGCTAAATGTAGCCTCTTGTACTTGGTGGAGGTCAATCATTCGGGTGTGTATGTACGTTACACTACCTGTGACATACCTCGCAGCCGCGAGTTACCACGGCTTTCACTCGATATTCCTTGTTGGAATTCAATAGCCTAGTCGTTCTGAGGAGGACTTTTGTTTGTCGCCTAGGTGTAACCAAGTTGATTGGTACCGTTGAGGTCTTGGGTTGATCTTAATGCTATCTGGGTTGGCTGCGACGCTCTCTACCAATCAGAGCTTAAGAATTCAACCATAGAATAGCAATGAAGGTAACTCTAGGTGAGACTCGAGAAAATCCCGCACGCGACCAACTCTATGATTTTACCCAAATTCCATTCCTTCATTACTCTACTCATGAGTTCAACCCAAAAAGAGTTTGTGCTGTCGCATGAGGACAGTGTTTAATGGCGTTATGGTTGCCAAGACTAACCCTAACCCATTCAACGAGTGAGACAAGATGCCGCGAGTGACAAGATGTGCTGCGAGTGAGAGGAAGTGACGGAGAATTAATGGAACTTCAGGACGGTACCATATTTAACGTCCGACTAAGTAAAGAATGTACTTAGTTGATTATAATAGACAAAGAAGACGGCAAAGATGATTTCCCAGAATTGCTTTGTGATCGTCTTAGTATACGCGGGGGAGTTCCTTCCAGCTTTATCTTCATTCATAAAGCCCACAAAATGCTTCCCGCATATACACAAATTCAAACACGAACTTGGTAATATACGGTAATTTTACTCGTATCTACATGTATTCAGTGGATCGAGTTCAGTATCAGAGATAATGACTACATGTATCGAAGTTTGATTCATGTGACCCATAGAGAGAATGTTCAATATAGAAAGTGCGCGTATATTCCTTGAAATTGAATGTAGCCCAGGCGGGGAGTTCAACAAACCTTAACCCAAATATCGTCATACCCCACTCTGTGTAACTGAAGTACAAACCTACCGAGAACCATCCCACTGCCTTATCTCCGTCCTAAGAACGAACCAATAAATTGGTTCACCGTGTGATCAGCTCAAGGCTCGTATCATATTGGGGGGAAGATACTTCTTTGTCTTACACTAGGGGGGCTGCTCTCTACCCCCAGCGATCTTCGTCCAGGAGGGCCGGGGGTCTTCTCCTACATCAACCAACCTTCTCTCTCCCCTACTCCTACACGTATCGACATCCACGTCTCCTCTCATCTCCGTCATCATTATCAAACCCAGACTCAAGCAGCCATGACAACCACTGCTGCTGAAGCTGCCATTTTAGCTGCACAAGCCGCTGCCGATGACGCTTTCTTCAGAAGTCTCGATCTCTCGGAAAGTAACAAAGAAAATCTACCCCCATGGCTCCTTGAAGAACGCGAGCCCATCTGGGAACGTCAGCGCGCATATCTGGCTGCTTGGCGCCCTTCGCCTGAGCAAGAAAGACGTTACAGAGCGCGCCATCCCCTTCCCCCGCAGCGAGATGCTGCAATCCTCGACATCCATTTTAGCATGGCTTCAACACTACCGATTATCCGCCCCAGACGCGTCCGCGATGAGTGGCATGAGATTTTTCTTCAAGAATGGGAGAAGCCTATCCTACCAAACCCAAATCAACCCCCGAGGATCAGCAGTGCCCGTCGCGGGAACCCTGTTCCACAGCCGTTCTTGAACTCGCCAATCCTAGACTCTGGAGGCAACTTGATCCACTCTGTTCTACCAGCAACAGAAAATGAACCGAGTGAAAGACAAGAGCAGATAAATACTAGGCCAGAGCCGCCTAATCCAGCCGCATCTGAGCGGTGGAGCCGGAATCTGCAATGGAGAGCACCTATTCCGTTTTCTTTTTCCACACCCCAGATTTCGACACCGAGAATATCTGCAAGAAACCGCCCCATGTCCATGATGACCTTTCCTCAAGAAGACAAGGTGAACGAATTCGAGATATTCATAGACCCTGGGGAGCGGGAGAATTCCGCCGAAGAAGATGATGAACTAGAGGATTATGAGGACGAAGAAACGCTTAGAGCATTTAGTATGTCCGTTGATGTACCAGAGAGCGATCAAGAGGGAGAGGCGGTGGAGGAATTGGCGCAGAGGCTGTCATCAATCAGGATTATTGTTGATGGACCGGCTGATACTGGAAGGAATGAGCTTACTGAAGCCTTAGTTTCAACGCTAGCGATTACTCCAACAGTTCTGGCGGCTATCCACCGTAGGCCTAGATCTGCAACCTATCCCGGTAACAAAGACCAATACGCTTTTGCTCCCGTCGACATCATAACGGAAAGCTCTCCCAGCCCCGTCCAGATGGGCCTCCCCAAGCCGGGTCCTATCACAAGAAGCATACCTAGCCTTAGTCAAGACGCACCGGCTACACTAACAGCCGCCGATTCAACTGGTCCAGTCATATCCCCCTTTTTCCAGGATTTTGAAGAGTTTAAAAAGAGCTTTCCAAGACGCGTACGTGAAGCTTTAGAGGTACCAGTCATCGGTAACAGAAGAGTGCGGTCATGGATGGCACTTCCGTCCCCTCCTTTTGAAAATGTATATCTGTCCTAGTTTCGATTGAAGTATATTTCACAGCTAACACTCTCTAACTCTAGGAAAGTGGCTTCCTTGAGGCGGTCCAGAGTTAAATGCCGAATTATCGTCTTATTTTTACAGTGAAATTCGGACGACGAAGCGAGAGTATCATTCTTAGATATGCAAAAAGAGACATGAAGATAGGGAGGTAATGGAGAGAGAGAAGGCGTCGCGGAAGGTCACATACGTATTTTTTTACTAGGGAATTAATATTCAGCAATTTGAAGGCACTGTAGCGAGCTCTCATTAGTCTGCTCGGCGATCAAATAAGCACACCACATATCTGTATATTTTATATCAAATCGTTAAAGCTTAAACATAAATCTTTACAATATATTAACAATTACCACAACCTCTTTTCCTTAAATTAGTGACCTAGTAATATCTATGAGTAACATTGCTCCTCCCGAATCCTCAGGTATTGCGCTATGCCCGAGGTCTTCCCGCCCCATCTGTGGGCATGGCGTGACAGTTGATGGCAGTATTTTCTTTTATATATTTGAGATACTAGCTATCGCAGTCCTCGGAAAATTAAAGCTCGAGAAAACCTGGTAGGAACATGTTTTAATTTCTAAAGGGTATATGTAATCCACATTGCAGCCTGCGTGGCCTGATAATTGACTGCTACAATAAATCAACAAACTTTGTCTCTCTTATACCAGCTTTTAACGTTATCATCAATAAGAGCCGTCTTTCAGGCTGTATAGAGTATTCCATTCGGTCTCCCCTGCTGTGCCCATGGCCCACATGTTCAGGCTTCAACCAAACCTTCCAAACATGGAATCAACAGCTGATTTGGAGTACTTGGATATATATTCTGATAGTTCAGGGAGCAGCTCGGGCTCTTCATACACCCCCGGGTGAGATTCCCCCATTAAACATCTTCCTAGCCCTTCATTGCAGGCAATATGACTGACGGTCACGTACAGGACTCTTTCCACATACCGAACTCCTTCTCTCCTGACAGCTCATATTAGAACATCACTCCGCGAGCTTGATCGAATACTCGAGTCGATGTGCCCAGTACATGCGTCATCTACCCGTTCCAGAACTATAAGTCGACTCGGGCTAGGTCCCGGGCTGAGACGCGTGCTTAGTCCTGAAGAGATGAGAGCCTACCTGGATTGCGCTGATATTATCAGAAACTTCCCGATATTGGTTGGAGAGTCGGTGGATGAGATAAAAGTGGTCTTTGCCCTGATACTGGAACAAGATAGTCAGCAGAATCTCAATAATTCAATGACCTCAAGGAGACGGGCTTTTCTTCAAGGACGCGCAGAGAGAGATAGATCGCTTGAGCAACTGTTTGAACCCAGAGATAGTGGCCACTCTGCAGAGACCCCTACTCTCTATAATAGGGCTCGATTACGGGCGACTAGTCCTCATTCCCATATTCCAGGTGAGGGGTGACTCCTGCTTGGGAAATCTTCAGTACAGAGTTCTGGTGAATATGACACTGACCTGTAGATTTATATAGATATTCCGGATCATATATTAACCCTCGAGCATATACTTCATGTTCACTCCGCACTCTGGCGTTATCGGAGGAGAAATATCAGAGCAGAACATCCAGATCTGGGATCACCTCGCCGATGCTTTTTGCGTATCAAAGATTATTTCGTGAACGGGGCCAGAGAAGTTACAGTGGTAATGCGCCTTGATACTGAAAGATCGTTTCATTTCGAAATATATAACCGCCCGAGCAACCCGCCTGGGGGCAGGCAGGAACAACAAATATCCCTCCACAAACTCCAGAAGCCATTCTAGCGACACTCGCCGCCGTACAACCGCCAGAAGAGGACCAGCGGGGTATTTTATGGAATCATAGGGTTACGCTGAGGAGAATACTCGGAGAACCTGAGGCTGTAGAGTCACACCCTGAACTCGAAGAAAATGATTATGGTGTTCCTGTGTCGCAGGCGGACGTGGATACACCCGAGTCCATAGAGCCAAGAGTCACCATAAATGTGGGCTACTTCACGATGGGAGCTAGGTCAGTTCGCTGAATTGACCATCTCTTATGCGCCAGCAAGAGGGTTAGACGCTCAATCATCATCAAGTGCCGATCATAATCTTCTGATTCATTGATGTTGTAGGAATAGTCATACAAAACGTATATTAATCTTTGATGTTTTCAAATGTTTGTAGATTGCGGTGCGTCCATCAGCAAACACCGAAGACTGAGTGCGGAGATAACATGCATCTCGCTAAGCTTGAGACAATATATGATAAAAGTTTCCTTTGTTTTGTCCTCTTCGTTCCGACTGGTTCTCCCCCTACATGAGGATCTATGAATGTCTTGGCATCGAGTGATACTTTATGATTGGGCACAACTAGTGATGCCATATGATATTGTCGTGAACAACGCACTTTTCCAGTACACTAAAGTTTTCAAAGTTATTATAGTTGTTGTTGAGAATGAATGCTTGGAATCAAATCAATTTCGGGACTGTATAGTACGTAAGGGGGCTCTAGAGAGCCGAAGTTGACTTCCGTGAGGAATAGCACTTGTTGAGGACTGCTAAAACATATTATCACGCGTACCAGGGAGAGTTTGTTTCTGAAAAACGCAAGAAATATTGATTGACAGCAATCTCAGGTGGTCAGAAGATACGTGCCATAGAAGAGGACATGTAGGAGTAAAAGAGCACAGTGCCGTAAATACCCATACGAATACCGGAGGTAGGCATGGTCTTTCTGCAGGTATACATTTTTTTTTTCTTCTTTTTTTTGCGTAACTCACTGTAGCTACACTGGAACACAAAACTTAAACCTCGAATCAAAAAATAGTACGCGGGCCATCCACTCGGCCGCACTTGGCGTGATGTTCTATTTGGTTGTTGTCTGGGTCTACACAATCTTCTTATCATATAACAACGCCCCACATTCATAATCACTCGAGTACTCACCATCGCCTCACATTCTCCACTTCATCGAGTCCGCTATATTAACCCCTCAAAAATGCCTCGCAAAAGACCACCCCCGATCCAAGTCCCCCCCAACCACCACCACCAGCGCGTCCGCTCCTCCAGCACCAACACAGTCCTCCACCTCGCCCAGCACTCCCCCACTCCCTCCTCCCCATCCTCACCGCACCCGCAGTCCCCTGCCCAGCCGCGCTCACCGCTGGTGCGCCAAAACAGCATCACGCCCTCCATCTCCACCCCGCTCTCCATCAACCTCTCCCTCACGCCCCCCTCGGTGGTCGAAATGTGGATCCTCTGCCGCCAGACCGGCCATTTCTACAGCCACTTCATCGACACCGTCACCGCCACCTCCCTCGACTCGCGCCGCGCGAAAATTACACAGAAGAACAACATGTACGCCATGGCCGAGCGTGCACTCACCGTCGCGCGTGAGTTCGCGACAATGACACACTACAATATCTCGGTGTATGACCTGGGACAGCGCAAGATGGCGAAGGACTGGGCGATCTGTGATACGCCGAGCTACGATAAGCTGTTCACCATCTGTGGGGAGAGCTCGGTGGAGATCTTTGGCGAGCGGTTGGGGAATAGGATTGATCATCGAATGATGTATGAACCGCCGTACGTGCCGGCGAGCAGGAGTATGAGTAGGCTGGAGGAGGCGGGGCTGCAGCAGGAGTTCCATAATGTGCTGCTTCAGTCGATCCAGAATAACATGGACGACTGGGGGCGGAAGGTGGAGCGGTATATTATGTGCTTTGATCCATTTCGCCCGCTGGATGCGGTGAGGTTGATGATGGAGACGGCGAAGGAGCTGAGTGTGGCAGCGAGGGCGGTGGTGAGGCTTGTAGAGCATCATTATCGGCTGTGTTTGGGGCTGCTGCCGGTCGAGGGGGTGACGGATGCGAAGAGGGCATATGATTTGTTGTTGCTGCAGCGGGGGGAGGATGTTGAGGGGGAGTTGGTGAGGGAGATGCAGAGGATTGCGGCGGAGGTGGAGACGAGGTTGTGGGTGTTGCGCGGGGAGAAGAGGGAGGCGCGTGCGGGGTTGCCGGCGGTGATGGAAGGGAGTTGCAGGGAGTAGTCAACGGCATGGCTGTGTTGGTGCAGACGTCGTTTAGGTTTTGTAAGCTGTGGCAGTGAGTTGTTTCAGCAGTCATGCCCATTAATGTTTCTTTCTATAATTAATCCAAATGTGTTTTATCCTGCTCCATGTACTTGAAAGCCTGATTCCCAGGCAACTATACACTTTTTAAGGAGATGAGAATTTAATGTTAGATGCACCGCACTATATCATCATCACACCCGAAATTCCTTTTTGCGTTCTGTGTATTTACATTTAGACCTTCCATACTCCCTATGGATAGCCCCGATAGTAACCGGTGTATGAGCAACCCCTTATATCTCCACCCCCGTATTCTTGCAATACCAAGCTCCACTCTTCATCTGGGTCGAGATAAGATCACGACTTATGGTGTGGACTCAAATAACCTTCTGTAGCATCGTCCGGAGGTCCTGCAGTCTAAGGTACAACTATTGAACGAGTAACATGCTGGGAGGCCTAGTAGTGACGTCCTCTCAAATTAGAATACCGTATATAAAAATCTCTGTGGCACGCCCCCCTGTATAGAGTTGATATAGGGTCTGTGTAGATGAATGTGTACACATATATAGCGAAGAAGCCGAATACGCAAGACAGCACAGTAACTTGGAGATAAACACGAATCAGCAAGAGACAAAACAAGGAGAGCGGTAATGAAAGCGTACTTAGCCTCCAACCATACTCATCAAACCATATTATCCGTCTCTCCAGGCCGCGAGAACTCCCCAGAGTAGACGTAGTCGTGCAATTTGGGAAGAAATTGAACGGGCCACATGTTTAGCACCGCAAATGTCGGCCGGAGGTTGATCGATATTTTCTACATCCTCACAAGGAGTTCTGATTGTTATCGCCTTACGTCTCTCTCATACGCCATGATTTACTCACCAAATTTGCCCCCCGAATCTACTGGGATAATGTATCACTTCCCACGAAGCGTGTAGTCCCCCTATTCTTCATTTTATAAGCCTGGACAAGTCCTGTCGAGACTCTGCGTCATCGATGGTATATACACTCGGAGGACAAGATTGTAAACGGCAATTCTGTCGAGTGATATTTTATGATTGATCCTTCTTGTGCTGCCGGGTAAAAAAATGGCAAGCTTCGTTTTTAAAACTACAGTAGTGGAGCTTACTACGAAAGACGAGAGCTCTGAGGGGTGTCGTATTGGTTGTTGCCGTTGCTGGGAGAAACAGCTCTGTCTGCAGGGGATACGTGCCAAGATACGAAGGCAACACCTAGCGCTACCACAAGTACTCAAATTGAAGAGGTGCAACAACGAAGCAGTTCAACTTAAGGGCAGATGTAGTCCCATACATCACTATGCACGCATCTGTCTCCCGCCTAAACCCGCTACCGGAGCTTCATTGAAGAAAGAAAAGTAAGGACCGCGATTCGCTACTCCGGTACTACGAGAAGGACGGTTTTCATCCACCATATTTTGCAAACTCATGCGGCCTGTGTCTTCACTCAAGGATACAGGTCATGATTGAATCAAACCACAAATTTGATTCGTAATTAAGCTCAGCAGATCCATTAATTATTTACGCCGACAAAAAGAACTTAGTCAACAGTTAACAGCACGGAAATTTTTCATTATTTCTAGCAAGGAAATAAAAGAAAGAAACGAAATATCAACCCGGTACTTTTAGTAACAGCAAGTCCTCCTTAGTAACTCCGCTTCCTATGCAAACATATCAATCCACGACTCATCTCAGGAATCGACCCCCCAGTGTTCGTTGAAATATCCTATAACTCTAGCGAAATGTAAGAAACACCGTCCCATCATTCTTGCTACGCAAGAAAACAAATTTAAGAAAATATTAACAATCTCATCAAGCGCCATCATGTCATTTCTGCCACGCATTAAAGAAACAAATCAAGAAGATATCAACAATCCTATCAAGCTCCATACGTATCCATACCATTTCAGCATATTCATACGATAAATTATCAAGCAAAAGAAAAAGGAAATTAGAATGAGAAAATCAAAAGAAAGAAAGAAGAAAAGTCAATGAAAGTAAGAAAGCAAAGAAATGTCGTCACGTCATTTTATCCTCCAACTTTCTTTTTCAGAAAGGTCCTAATCGATGCTCGACGCATCAAAATGACGACACTTAACGCTTGCGCTCATAGCAACGCTGATTCTGGTATTTATCTTGACCATTATGATAGCACTGCTCATGCATCGCCGGCTCAGGACGGACGAAGAATTTATCTTCGCTGTCATCTCTAGTCTCAGTCTCGGACTTAGCCTTGAAAGTGTCAGATGACCTGGCTGCTAAGAAAGCGTTTAAGCAGGCAAATACCTTGATGTGCACCCCCTGGGGCACACCAGGCATTCCGAGCGCAGTAAAACGTTCCAAGTTCTTGCCTCCCATAGTAAATATGGTGGTTTTGACAGCCTGCGAATACTCAATGATAGCCTCGGTGGTTTCTTGAGAATATTGCTCGGTCTTCTTTTCGTGTTTCGAGGGAATTCTAAGAGCTTTTCGGATCTTCCAATTGTTGAAATCTTGACGCTTGGCAATCTGTTCAATAACATCCTTTTCGCTGAGGAGGCTGGTAGTCATAATAGGAAAGCCATCGGCGGTAAAAGAAGTAGTATTTTTATATGCCCTCAGAGGATAGTTATCGTTAGATTCGGGCTCTCCAGTACCAAAGTAGTCGAAGACCTCGTTGAGGTACTCTTTCCACTGGTCTGGGGCAATCCACTGCTAGTAAGTTTATTAGCTTTTTATTTATTTTAATTTCTGCTATTATAAGGAGTAAGGTGAAACTTACTGCCTGCTTAGCCGCATCGGTAATGTGAGTTTGGGCATACACAATCCACTCCTTTTTCAAAGGATTGACATGGTTGGTGAAGTGGTACTAACAATTCATCTTAGCAAAAATTCAGAGCCAGGATTAGGAGTAGAATTCCTTATACTGACTTTCGGAGCGGAGCGTGGGGGAAATGTGGTTTTTCTATACATAGTATCGACGAGGATAGGGTTTATAAGGGAAAGTTGAGTTAAGATAGTTGAATTGAAAACGGATTAACTATTTTCGAGATGAGAGAGACTCAATTGAAACAATTGAGATGATTCAATTGAAGGTAGATCAACTTCTATCAGGGATGATAGATGTAAAGGGATGTGATCAATTAAAACTCGGGACAGATGAGGAGAGAAATAATGATGGAATGTTATGAGAAGATGTCTAAAGGAAGGTTTTTGGAGTATTTCTTAACGAACGTGATGATTGGAAGGAGTATGAGGGATGAATAGAGGAAGAGAAGGTATTTGTGTGGTTCAGACTGTCTTATAGGATGCGGGGTAGCTGGGCAGTAAAATATCAGACCATAAATTCCTCACGTTCAACTTTCACACTATTATATCCGAGTCTCAGGGGTTAACATTGACCGAACCCTAGGTACCGTTAGTATGAGTGTAACAAGACGGCTTTTCCAAAGTTTAATTTCTATGCACACTGATAATTACCGGTAAGAACAACTATTATCTTATTTATCAACTATTTGTGCGCTCTTTTACAATCCTTCTCATATGGTAAAGGTTAGAAAACAGCAACTGTTTTCATTTAGATATTCATTGTTCAAGTATTTCCTCATTCTCTGCCCCAGTTAACAATAACAATCACATATATTTGCACTTGTCATAGGAAATAGTTCGTTGATCGATTGTACCAGCTAAATTGGCCAATACCCCCTCTGGCATTCTACTACTAAAACAACCCGAAAACTACATGTATATAGGTTTAAAGCGCTTCCCTTGTGATATCTATATACGAACAACGCTTCAGGGGTTTCGATACTTTACGAATAAAATGGGAATGATGATATGAGCTTTATTCAGAAACTACATAGCCGCATGTATTTATTGAATGAAAAGCTCAGACTCTCGTATCGGATTTCAGCCAGCGCCACCGGCTCAGAGATTGGTTCGGTAATAAGATCGATCTATTGGATTTGTGAGGAGGAACCCTAAAAGCGACTATGTCGACAAGGATAACGTTCCAAACGTATAATCAAGCACTCTATTATTGAAAGCCCATAGCTGCAATTTCTCTCCAAGACAACCTCTCCCTCTTCAGAAATCTTTGTCCAAACGTACCCTATCCAGTTATACGTCTCATACCGGCCCGGAACGTATTACTACAAAATTAAGATCCTATACCTATTCGACCCACCCAATCCACTGAGCTGCTTCGTTAGCCGGCCGTATCGGAGGAATAAAGCATAAATCTTCGCTTATTCCTTCAATATATTTAAAAGTTGTTCGCTTGTTATTCAGCGTCCTCCTATCGATAATGTTGAGGATGCTTTTGATCACTTCATAATCGGCGATGGAATTTCCCTCCCCATCAACGAAGCCATAGCGTTCCCAGAGCGGACGCCAATTTTTAACACATCTGAGGATATATTCCGAGTCTGTATTGATTATGATGTGGCGTGCATCAGAGGCCGAAGCGAGTACCCCTTCAACTCGCTTTAGCTCTCCACTATCTTGCCCTGTTGGTGGAAAGAATCTAATCTCGGCGTTAGTTCAACTCATGACATTCCACCATACTATTCAATTCAAAGCTGACCCTCTCTCGTTATAATCGTTATAATCGCCCGCGGAATACGCAGAGGTAACCATATTGATTGATGCAGGCCTTTCGAGGTGAATTGCAGCCAGATCCCTACCCGCCATGTCCCTTTCCATAGGATTGCTTTCATAACTTGGCTGATTTAACTACCCGTTCAAATTAGTCTCTGATAAGCAATTATGTACTGCTTTCTTCCCTTAATTACGGGAATTTGTTTTTAGAGTATTTACGTACCAGTTGCAGGTTCGGGTCATCATTCTGAGGTAGTGTATCCTCGATTGAAAGACCATCCGTAGGAGAGCTAATAGAAGATGAGATAACAGATATTCCGGGCTGAATACAATTGAGTATTAGAGGGTCCGGATTATTCCTTCTGGCCTGGACTAAGTTTGAAGAAGCTGAATTAGGGTCTTCGGAGTTTGTAGACATAGTTGATGAAAGTGACTATACTATTCTACCATGGCGCCACTGGGGCGAATTCAGCAGTTCATCGAATAGCGAAAACTGTTCTCAATCTCGTAAGTCCTAAACTACATGTATGCACGCACCAGTTCATTGATAACAGTTTAATCAATGATCGTGGCCTTTTTTAATTTTAGCATTTGATCTGCCTGACTGCGATATCGGTGGTGGCCTCAGTACTCACTCCCACCTGTACGGTGGTTCGACATACGTTCCTTCCTCGATGGCTATTCTGCGCCTTTTAGTACAATTGAAATTACATTAACAAGGATATCCATGCATGATTGTCGGGAATGACGGGGAACACAATTTCTCAACCAAAAACACATGCAGCTTGCAAATTTTTATACATCTCATGACGTGTGCCGGAACATCTGAAGAAAATTAAAGGACCAGGCAAGTTGACCCCAAACGCACATAGCTGCCGAATTAATCCCCATCGATGTCTAGTGGGACATAATGCTACCTGCATATAGGAAGAGGGATATTCAAATTCATAGATCTACGCAGTAGTTCTCATAGGCCAGTAACGTACATCACTGGGAAGTCGGATATAGCTGTGAAACCGGATGACTAAGATACACCTCAAATTTCATCGTTTGCAAGTTCAAAGTGCTGTATCTCCGCATCCACAGCAGTTATGGGGAAGGTGAAGCAACACGCTGGTGCCCTTTCCAGCAAAGAAAGGGAAGATCGAATTCATCGTGCCCTAGTCAAGAAGGCTGAAATACCAAAGGTTCCGTGGTCTGTCCTATCTTTGGAGTTCGGCATACCCGCTTCCACCCTCAACGATCGGTTCAATGGCAGAAAGAATCGCCAGGAAGCTCATCAGAGCCAGCAAAAGTTGTCACCGGTTATTGAGAAGTCACTTAAGAAATGGATTCAAGATATGGATGATGCGGGTTTTCCTCCTAGGGTGGATCTTTTGCGGGGTATGGCATCAGCCTTAGCGCAGAATATTGCAGAAGAGGACAAGCTTGATCCTACTGCGGCTATTATTGGCCGAAACTGGGTCTCTCGATTTTTAGACCGACACCCTGATTTGGCATCCAAATATAGTACCCAGCTAGACCGACAGAGACAAAATGCGAGCAATCCTGTCACCCTGCGCAATTATTTCAATAAACTTAGCCGGCTTGTACGTCGCTTAATCCCCTTGGGACTTCGGCCTAGTGACGATATTTATAACTTTGACGAAAAGGGTTTCATTCTTGGATATTCGGCAAAGGCAAAAGTAATTTGTCGATCCGGTAGACGAAATCCCAATGTCGCACAAGATGCATCAAGAGAATTAATTACTGTCGTGGAAACGGTTTCTGTTGGTGGACTCGTTTTACCACCTTGGGTAATATACAAAGGGAAGGGCCACTACATGGGCTGGCACCAAGAGACGAATGACGCGAATGCTGTATTTGCATATAGTAACAACGGCTGGACTGACAACAATATGGGACTGAGATGGCTACGAGAACATTTTGATGTGTATTCTTCAAAAATCAGTGGGACACGACCTCGACTACTGGTTATGGACGGTCATGGATCACACTTAACATATGAATTTTGTTCATATGCGCTATCTCATAATATTTATTTAATCTGTCTTCCCGCACACTCAACGCACCTCTTACAACCACTCGATGTCGGATTATTTGGTCCTCTTCAGCACTACTACGGAAAAGCGGCGGACAACCACATAAGAGAAACCCGAACAGGCATCACAAAGGGAACATTTTGGTCTTTTTTCACAGAGGCAAGAGCCAAAGCCTTTACCAAGCAGACAATCCAAGCATCTTTCCACGCCACGGGCATCTTTCCGCTGAATCCAGATAATGTGTTGACCAAAGTGAAACCAAATCAACTTACTGCTATACCTGTGGGCTCAACTGTTTTACTTCAGAAGCAACTCTCAACTCCAAAAAACCGACGGGAATTGCGCCAGCAGACACAATTTGCCCTTAATCCAGAAGCGCATCTAAAGATTGGACCAGCGGAGTCAAAACCAATTCTCAATCCGACCGATTATTCAGCGATCATTCTTCGCCTTTTGCACTTAGCTGAGGAGACACTCACACAAGCGGACATAGCCAAAATTCAACTCCGGGATCTGAGGGTAAAATATGAAGGTAAAAGAGCTATTAGGGCAGACAGGCGGGTTTTATCCAAAGCTCAAGTCATTACTGGAGCGGAAATAATAAGGCTCAAGAACGCTTTAGAAAAGAAGGAAATGTCCTCTAATGCCTTGAAAGATAAATTATTAGCTAAGAAGAAAGAGGAGGCGGGAGATGGTACAAAGCAAAGGACTCGGAGTGTGCCAACCAGGAGACAGCCTGCAAGACCTAAAAAGAACCTTGACATGCTTTAAATATTTTTGACCAACGAGTTCAACAGAGAGTTCTGTACCTACTAGGTAAGCCTGAGACCTTACTTTATCCGCAATTATCTATTCTAACATAATAAATTAAACTCCCTACTAGGCTCCTATTCTTATTATTATCTACATTTGTCATTTCTCGTGCTTCAACTGATTTTTGGTTTGGACCCGCTGCCAGTGGTGAAAGGGAGTGATTTGGACATTGTTGTACTGTTGGGGTAGAAGAATTGGAAAAGATGACTTACCTATTGTATTAACAACTTCTTCTTTTGACTGCTATATTGCTTAATTTCAGTTCTTCATTCACTCGTACTCTGTAACTATTTGCCAGTGCTACATGTAGTAAAGTGAGACAACATGAGTAATCTGAGACATCCGGCTTCAGGGTTATATCCGACTTCGCCGTGATATACGTTATATATCATCCAACTTCCAGCCTAATATTACAACTTCCTACATGTAGTCATCTTACAGCTAGGATACACGACTCCAGGTACTACGAGATATCGCGCGCGTTGTTCTCGTGGTGGATGCCATATTTAAACAGGATCGAAATGCCAACATGAAGTTACCAGGCCCCTCCGCTATACTTAATCTATCTCTTCCTATAGAATGATGACCCAGCAGAACAAATTATCGGACACATGTACCTCGTGACATGGGTCGCTTTTGAATTTTTGTTGTTAAGTGGTTAAGCACTCGCTAGGGCGACACCAGCACGCAACCCATAACAATATTTTAGAACCGCACCTATAGCTACTCACGAATAGGAAGAATCGAAGCGAAAAGATTGATATAAAGTACATATAGTAGTCGCGGGGTCCAACGTACTCTTCTCTGCATCGTTACATGTATTCTCAGCGGTGTGATTCCCTCCGGTATTCTATACTAACCCAATCCGGTAAGTTTGCACCACAGGTCAATGATCGGTCGACAACCTTACTGAAACAGTCGAGTTTTTCCGACTAGTATATGTATATGGAGCTGATAATTCTATGAAGGACTTTAAGCTGCATTGCTATGATTTGTACATTTCTGCTTGGGCGATATTCTACTTGTTTGGCATTTGTCCCTGATATATACATACCTAGCTAAACATCATAATACGGCCTACTATAATCCGTAACTACATGTATGGATCAAGTAGATTCATACACTTCTGTCCAAGTAAAGTGTGACCGGTTGTTTCAATGTGATAACGAGAAATTAGAATATAAAAAAACATAGTAGTAAAGCTAGGCCGGGGAATGTCCGCGAAAAGGGACTGCGTAACTCACACGCCGCTTCTACCAAACTACCGAGAAGACATTGAGTATAGAAAAAGGAAAAGAATAAACCCATCTGTGGATGGGTAGGGTATCAAAATACTCTGCAAGATCTTCAAGCCTATAGGGAAAGGAGACTCTATATCTCTTTTCCACCGGCGAACATTTTCCTTCAACTGGATCGTTGTATCATCTACATACCTTTCATATTTCCTATTAGGATATATGCCATGCAAGATTTTATTTCGATCTAACTTGTCGCATCTTATAGTCGGATTGCAATTCGATCATAATTAATAGTGGGAAACCCCTGATCTCGTATTTCTTATTTTGTTTGAGCTACTTAAGTAGAAAATGAGAATGCCGTATACATGTAGTTCGCCCCCTCAGATTATGAGTACGATGAAAGAGGATTTAGTTAATCAAATCTGTTGAAATGACAAGATTTGTACATAGTTAGATAAGGACTTTAGCTATAGTACTTCTGACAATTTTAAACTTTGCACAAGAGAATTGAAGTGTATCCATCATCGGTAGTTCGCTTATGTATCCGTATAATAGTCTTCCCCGACCAACATCAGATATAGATAGCACTGTAGAAGACTATGGGTTAAGTAATCAAGAGTTGGTTCCAGACGAAGCTTGACCATGGGCCTCAAGATATTCCCTTTGCGCCTCTAAAATCAGGCCCTCATAAACCTTTTGTCCACCCCAAACACGCTTGAACTCGGTTTCTTTCCCGCTATTCTTTCGCTCCTCGAGCAATTTAACAGCCTCCTCGATCAAGGCCTGGTCACGTGGTGGGACCTGAATTCCCCATTGAGTTCTCCACTGTGTCTTTCTAGCCTTGAGATGGTGAACTGTAACCCACTCAATGGCGGATTGTGAGCAGGTATAGATATACAGACGTCTATCACTTTTCCCTTCTTTCAAGGCTTCCACAAGTTCTCGAAACTCAGTAGTGAGGACTCGGTCAAGAAGACTCGCGCTAAGAGAGAATTCGTTCAGCGGATAAACTCCAAGACCAAAAAATGCATGGTGGGGTTAATTTACCGTTCCTCATATATCCTCCTCCATGTTATGGGACCTGGAATAGCGGAGGGAACGCTTGTACCAATAGCACCGCGATCGACATAAATACGACGAATCCCTCCCTCATTTTTAGCAAACATAACTTGAGTTTTAGATGGAGGAGAGATATCGGCGGGTGCGGCGACTACTATCGGCCCAACCGAAACTCCACATATAGTTGCAGCTCCAGCTCGATCAATAGTGTTTTCGTTCTTGGCGTGAGCCAACCTTACCCTTTTGATAGGTAACTGCGCGGTTTCGATAGATAATTCCAAAGCTTGAGGGATGGCCCTTTTCGTATTCTTCTTTAAGTTAGGAACCGCTCCGAGCGTTTGGAACATTCCTTCGTCAAGGATGCTCTGTGTCTTCTCTTCGTTGGTATTACTAATGACCTCTGTGTCTTCATTCACGTAAGTAAAGTTCATATTAGAAAGAGTAGCGCGTATCAAAGGTCCAACCCTAAGCGTTTTATACCTCTCTAAACTAAGGCGATGATAGGGCTTACCAGATTCTCGAACGTTGTGATCGATACCAGCAACCCCTTCCCTATCCCTACTGTGCTCCATATCTTTCCCCAGATCCTTAAGGGAATTGGAACTCCCAATACTCCTTCTCGCATGAGCGAAAGTCATTAAAGATCCAACTGAGCTTCTTGGAGAAATATCAAGTAATTCTTCCGTCTCCAGTCGCGGTTTAGAAGACTGTGCTTCATGTGGTCTCAATGCTTCATGATGTCAGTATTCATAAAACAAAAGGCAATTAATTTACTCACAAATAATCTCGCCCGAGGGTTCCGCCACACTAAAACCCTCTCGGGCTCCACTCACGACCCCGCCATGGACGGCAGTGCCGGGAGTGTTCGTAGAGGCAAGTTTTTTCGGTGATGTGAGACCCTTTTTCGCTCTACCCCTTCCAGCTGCCAGTTCTGCAACTGACCCTGTCTTGGCCTTGCCGAGCTCCTCATGGGTAGAATTCCCTTTCAAGAGTTTTCTACGACCAGTTAAGCTATTTGCAAGATGTGGTTTTTCAGGAGAGACAGGAGCTTGAATTTCATTATCCTTGTCGGTAGATGGGGGTGCGAGGACTTGGCGAGCGATGGAATTGTCAATACCAGTTGCTTGAACAACATCTTGATACACAATATCAAAATGCTTCACTGGAGCACTTTCTTTTCCGAGATTTTCCTGGATTTGTTTCTGTGCATCCGCTTGGGAAGCGGCATCAGCACAACTAACTGAATCTTTTTCCATCTCGTCTTGACCTGGAAGAGGTAGGCTGCTGTGTTCAAGATCAATTTGATTTAAGTTAATTGAAGATAATGGTTTGATTTCGTTGGTTGTTTTGCGTACGGAAGACGAAATAGAAGGTGTGGTGAGATCCTGCCCGAAGTTTATAGGGATGGGAGTGACGAATCCCATTTCAGTAGCTTCTTCATAATCGTCGTCTTTGTCATCTTCAACGTCCCCTTCGCTTTCATCGTCTTTCTCATCTTCTCTATCCAGAACGGATTTTAAGGTAACGGATTTTAAGGCAACAGATTTACCATGTATCTCCTCGTTGGGAGACTCAACTTTTGATAGTTCACTGTTACTATCGGCATCATTCCTCAGGTCGATAACCTCCCTTACACGGGTAGCTGATGTATTGGCACTCTCCTCAAAAGTACTATTTCCTCCTTCATTCTCCGGGCTTTCCTGGTTGTCGATCTCGCCAATGGCACTGTTTTCGTTGGCGGAGATATCTAGCTCCTCTATGAATGGAAGCTGCTCAATTCCAATAGCTTTTTCGTCGCTAACTGAATCCGCTACCTCCTCCTGCTTATCATCTTCATTCTTTTTACCCGGGGCTTGTTGCGCCTCCTCTTCCTCCCTTTGGCTTTTCTCACTATCAATCCCAGTCTCCACGCTCGCGGTTGCTACTCATGTTAGTGGAAGAAAAGCAAGTATCCGTTAGGGAAGTAACATCCTATGGTAGTGTGCTCTCTTCTTTAACGAGCAAGATTAAGTTGACTTACACTCTTGGTAGCCCTCAAGATCAGCAATCTCAGCATCGTCGCTGTCCTCATCTTCAGACTCGGCAGCTTCCACCCAGTCATCCTCGACATTGCTTTCATCCTCATCATCGCTTTCTTTAACCGGTTTCGCAGCTTTTTTAGGCTTTGCTACTAATTTCGAGTTTTTTAACACCTGGTTTTTCGAATCCCCCCTTGGTCGCAGAATTATTCCAGGTTTCTGGGCAGAAATCCTAGTCTTCACGGCTGTCTCCTCTGGTGAAACTAAGAATTTGTCAGTAACTAAGTACAATCAAATATCGGGAAGTAAATCGTACGTGTGCGTGACGCAAAAATACCTGTTCTCTTTCTTTTATGAGCTCCGGACTCATATACCCACTCTGGGCCCGAAGATACAGCATCAGATGCGCTCCGGGGCCGTCCTCTACCCTCTGAGACACTTTTTGAAGCTATTGTTCTAGCAGCATCTGATTTTATAGGGCCGGGAAGCGTTCCTTTACCCTTGGGAGTAATGTCTGGACCAAGCTCATCGCGATCATCCGATTCCGCAGGATCGACAAAGACAAGCTTACGTCGAGCTGTCTTCTTCAATGCTGGTATCTCTATGGAATTCTGGCCATTAATTCCTCGTGGATCCACGCCTCTTCCATGCTTAATTTCACGTTGTTGAAGCGTATAATAACTTTTGATCATCCTAGCTTCTTTCGTTCTATTGTAAGTGGCGTTGAAATCAGCAGTAACATCTTCCCAGGTACGATCACCGCTAATAACTCTTTCTGCTTGCTCAAATATCCATTTCTTTTCTTCGAAAGTATAGTTTCGCTGAGCAGTGTGAGATTTTGTACCAGTCATCATTAAACTAGAAGGTCCATTTACAGGCGTGGATGGCTCTCCAATACCTCTGGTCGACCTGGTTATCTTGGCGTGAAGGGCCCGTGTTGAACTTGAACGGCCAATAGTGGCAGGTGGTGGAGGGGAATTAGAGCTCGCTCTTAGATTTCTTCTTTTTCCCATAGTAGAAGCTCGTAGAGGTTTTGAACTTCCCATTCTGTTGATGGGTAAACGATGTTTGTGATGGGAATTAATGAAGATGTGTCAGATTTCGAAGAGGTGTGAGGTGTGGAAGACTTGGAAGGTGTAGAAGGTATGTAAGGTGTGGATTTGGTTCTAGGACACGTTCTACCATTCAAAAGCGTGGCTTACCACTGCAGGCTCGTAGAATCTTGGCATTTGGCTATAACGAATTTTAATCTCGGAAACAAAGGCAGTGGTGGCCCTGCCTTTCCTCCTCAAGTCAAACGCGACCAGGGAGCTATCAAACTATAAAAACAATTTTTCCCCGACGTCAGAACACGTATTTCTCCACTTATTTCTCTTACTTCCATCAAGTATATTCGTCAAGTCTTGACAAAAGAGATAAATAACGCACATCCACATATACATGTATGCAACCCTAAAGAAACTTCCAGTGCGTCTCATTTCTTACGAATTGAAGACAAACCAGGTCGGATCTTGCCCTTATGCCGACATAAAATCCATCTGTATCTCCTGTTTGTTCCTTCTTTCGTTTTGTTTTGTTTACGCGACGTTCCTTCTTTATTATCAAAGTTCAATCCCTTCTCCGGAAATATACGGATGAGTACCTGTATTTACCGCTGCGGCTTCTCTTCATCTGTATTCGAAGTTTTACTCATACTCGACTATACTTTCACTGGACAAAAACCCTTGACCGTAGTCTCAAGCTTTATTAGCCCACGGAGAGAGGAAAAACAGCTCACCAGATTTCCTTAAGACGGAAATCACAGTGTGTCACTCGAGCTAGCCCAGATATGCTAGTATTGAATAGTACTACCGTATCACATATAAAATCCTACACGAAGACTTGGCGGTACCTGCATGCAACCACATGTATCTCACATCCCTTCGTTCGCTCCTGGTTTTCACAAGAGTAGGTTCAGCGAAAGCCTATGGATAAACGTCAAAGTAGCTGTTATTGGGTTTGTAACACTGCCAGAAAAGAACAATCCCTTCTAAAGCTAGTAAGAGCTGCTCGAGAATAGGTGGCGAACGTAACATTAGGCAAAGAGGTCCGCGGGTTAGTAAGGGTTAAATAGACTACAACTGGAATTGCCCGAACAAATTAGTTTTCACTGTAGCGAGAATGAATGAAGGGACGCGCAAGTTGACGCGGAACCTCCATTAATACCCCCCTCTTCAAAACACATCGTCGAGTAAGATGCAGTGTAAAGAAGTAGCCATCTTTAGAGCGTCATTCTCAAGTAACCGCTATAAGTACATAAAACACCCACGCATACGAACCAAATACTCCGCAAAACAAGAATTCTAGAGCAATTTAATGAATACCAGTTCTAAAGGCTCGAGCCTCCCAATGTCATTACCGGAGTACGAATGAGCTCTCGAAGAACTTTAATCGTTTAGTTGGGATAGTAGAGACACGAACTACACCACTTGGCTTAAGTCTCCTCATAAAAGAACACCATACTATAATGGTATTTACCGAGTGATACTCCGTGATCGAGACATATATCTATTCTTGGCACCACGTGATCGCGAATCTTGGCGGTAACACCAACAATTACAACCGAGAAAGTTTCTGCCACCTCTTGACGAAGATTCACTCCCCTTCT
Source organism: Morchella importuna (assembly GCF_003444635.1). Classification (NCBI taxonomy): domain Eukaryota; kingdom Fungi; phylum Ascomycota; class Pezizomycetes; order Pezizales; family Morchellaceae; genus Morchella; species Morchella importuna. Next base: position 128,153 of record NW_025763399.1, on the reverse strand, counting down.
TTACCTCCCACTTTGCCCTCTGAGCCAGAGCCCCGCAGGCGGAGAATCACGATATGGACCGTGATCATGATCACGGTCCTCAGGCGCCCGCTAGTTATCCAGACCACTATCGACCTCACCAGACCGCCACCCCGCGAGGCAACTTTTCTACCCCGGAAATGAATCGGAACCACCAAAACTACCAGGAAAAGGACAATCTTGTACATCCGTCGCGAGAAAGTCGTTTTCCTCGCCTTGAGGTGCGGCGCTATGAGACGCGACAGTATGGGGCAGCAGCATACGCCCAAGTACGGGATAATTCTGCGCAAAACCCTATCACACCGCGAAACCTACACTATTCCGAGCGACTCAATCGTACACAATACAGCCAAGGGCGAGACTACGATATGCGAGAGTGGAGGGCAGAAAGCAATAAGGCATCATTTAATCCGGCACAAAGTCCTGCCGTACCCCGACCCATTCCCACGGCCGGTGCAACGGCATTAGAGAATTTGGTCGACCACACCAAAATTTACCTTCGATCAATCAAGGCGAAAAACATACACTCTGTAGTGAAAACGTTCTGGACTCTTGATATCGCACCTAACAAATACCCTCTAGTGAAAGAATTGTGGTCTAGTCTTGAATTTTCGCTGAACCTATCCGTCGAGAAAAACCTTCGCGGAACTATCACGAGGAAGTTCATGTATCTACACTGCACACCACGGTCGTCTAATGACCGAGCTTGCCTACTCTTCCATATTCTTCCCCTGGAAGAAGTGTATTTAAAAACCCATGACGGGAAGCCATCGTCTTGGGTTTGGTTACAGTTGTCCTCACCCGGCACACCTTCTGGTACTGAAAGTATTCAAGAGGAGAACTGGCGTACAATTTTGAAGAAGATTCATTTAATGCTGCTGGATGCTACTGCTCTTCCCTCGACGTTACAACTGGAGTTAGAAAATCAGGGCGATGTAAGAACTATTCACTCGTTCTTTAATGGCGGATCCGCCGCAAAAAGTACCGCCAAAAGTAAGGAATCCGGGGCTATGAAGAACGCCCCTGTCGTCGACAATGATACAAACACCACCGAGGAGCTACAGCAAGAGAATCCGAAACTCTTGCCCACCCAAAACGGTATTGTCAACGGTGGGGGGCTGTTTACTGGAGGGGCATCTGGAGTCGATCTCGAAGCCCCTCGGGGGCCACGGCAAAAGAACTCGGTACCCAAAAAAAAACCGACCCCCAAAAAGAACTCATTTCCCCGAAAGATCTCGACTCCCCAAAACCCCCGGTTCACCCAAAACGGTACCGCCAACGGCGGAGCATCTAGAGTTAAAACAAAGTTTTCTGACGACAGTAATATTGAAAAACCAGTTCTGCCACGGCAAGGGAAGAGAAAGAAGCAAGAGCCAGAGGTTTCTGAAACCAGCGTGAGCGATTCCGAACGTCCCCGACAAACTAAAAAGAAGAAGCTAGACCCCGTGCCAAAATCAGAACCGCAACCAGAGCAGGAACGAAAAATTCCGGTTGTTAGTAGTGATACCGAATCCCCGAAGGAGGCACGACAGAGGAAAAAGAAGCCACTCCCATCGGAACCGGAGCGAACCGAGGAACCACGGCGGAAAAAGAAGAAATCACTGCCCTCGCAACCGCAACGCAAAGCTCCTGTTAATAATGACAGCGACAGCCCGGAGGAGCCTCGGCGGAAAAAGAAGATGATCCTGCCATCAGGACGGGAGCGAGGAGTTGCTGTTGACAGTGACAGTGACAGTGACAGTGACAGTGATACCCCAGAGGAGCCGATACAGAGGAAGAAAAAGAAGGCACGACCATCAAAACCACGACGAAAGGCTCCCATTGACAGTGACAGCGACAGCCCGGAGGAGCAACGGGTAAAAAAGAAAAAGAAACCACAGGCTCTTATTGTGCTGAGTGACAGCGATACCCCGGAGGAGCCAAAGCGGAAAAAGAAGAAGTCACGGCCATCAGAACCAGAGCCAGCCCCCCCAGCACCACGCGGGAGGAAGCCGAAACAAGATAAGGCACGATCTATGTCTAAAGCGCCACAGTTAGAACGCACAAAGTCAAAAAGGAAGAATAAACAGACTCCACCGCCTTCGCCGTCACGCTCCCCGTCACCAGATCCAAGAACTCCGCCCTCGAATAATACCGATCTCGAAAATTTGCAGAAACGCCTCGCGGAAATCGCCGAAGCGAAGAATGAACTATTTGTGGAAGAGCTGGAACTCAAGGCAAAGATGTTACGGCAGAGAATGCACAACAACAAACTGAGTGGCAGTGAAGGGAAGTCGCTCGGGCATTTCACCTGCTCTGCCTGTGGCGAGTATGGGCATAGGAAGGATTCGTGGAAGTGCGAAAAGCACCCGGGGAGGCAGAGAGTGTTATGACAATAACTTATTTGGTAACCAAATCTTTATATACCCGTTTACCGGCTACCCGTTGTTGGCCACTGCTGCTATGTATGTACATGTACTTAAAGGAACGTATCGATCATAGAGTAATTTCTCGTGTATCTTTATCTCCAGAGTTGTGAAAAGGAATGTTAAATTATGGTAACACAACGCAGCGAGGAGTATGAGCGTTATAGTAGAGTCTTAGCATGCGACAGATGATACTATGGCATGTATGGTGTAGCGTATTATCAGTGCGGGTATATGTATAAGGAGATTAGCTCCTTGAGCCTTCTCTTATAATCATTAGTAGTGGAACCCTCAAAGATACCGCATACATACTTCAAAGATTATACTACCCCAAATACCACAAACTACGTATGTGACACACATCCAATAGCCCACTTCGCGGTTTGGAGTAGTGAAGTCAAAATTTATTATTCACAGATTATCACTCGATCAGCTAGCAAGGTTGCCAAGGCCACATATAGACACAAAGGACTTCATACTGCCAAACCGGAGGGAGTCTTCTTTACCGCGAAGAAAAGCGATCACTACCAAAAAATATCACCCTTTAGCCGCGATAATTACACGGTTCTTGTACCCGATACGTACTCACTTCTAGTTTATCGTTTCCTATTCCCGTCCCCAGGCACCCAAGACCCTGCGCCCCCCGCAGGACGTCCAGTCAGTCCTTGTTTGCGCTTCAATAACGAATTCAGAAACAAAGCTCGAGACGCGCGGTCGACTTGGCAAGAGATGTGGTATAGAAACCAGCTCAGATCTGACTCCCTCCGCACAGGAGCTATTTCCATTTCCTATTACCGCTCTTGGAGCGCCAGTGCCCAGTCGACTGATGATTCATGACTGCACCCAACCCGCTCCACGATTAATCTTGGAAGGCCGCCTTACAATGTTAGATTTTCTACCCGCAATGACGCGATACTTACTCAACGCCCGGAAACAAAAACTTTGGTCTGACGCCGACCATTGGCGTTTCGGCTAGCCGTGATTCTGGTGCGGCGGGGGAATTCTGAAAAGATCACCAGACTTCTATATCGGTATTGGAGGATGACAGCTGGCTGACGGTGGGGCTTTGCGGGGGTCATCTATCAAAAGAGTCCATGACGTGAATCGGAACGCATTTCTCCCCTCCACTTGAGTTCTACAAGTTCCCGAAAAACTCGATTATATGAATTAACGTAGTCCAAATAGAGGAAGCGCGGCCGCACGGTCCAATCAGATCAAAGACCGGTATGGATGTTTTACTTCGTTGTAGAACTCTTTAATCAGTACATTCTACGGCTCCATTCCGTGCGCATTACCATACACTGCGAGAGGCACCTAGGCACACAATTACCACGCAACCGTCTAACCGCTTCACTTAGCTCTATATCCTAGCAGGAGGTGGGTATATAAACCCTTCGAGCTCTCCTTTGTTTTCCACCTCTCCATATCACATGAGTTGACAACGCTTCCACTACATACTTCATACAATTCGATAGGATACGGTTCCGGCCGACACCGCATTCCTTCCTCTCCCTTCTATCCTATCAGCCATGACTGCGTTGCGCTAGCTAGGCTCGCTATACGAACCGGATCGAATCGAGATGGCGATGGATTGGTTGGTGGATATGGGTGATAAGAGAGGGCGTAGGGTCTTCCGGGCACGTAACCTGTTGAGTTGTATTAGGTGTGGGGAAGGGCCGTGTGGGCTGTGTTATAAACCTCTTTTCCTTTATTTGGTTTATTTGGGGGGGCCAGGGAGGGCGTTTGGGGTAATGATTATTTGGGAGGATTTTGGAGGGTTGGGCTAGGTGGTATCTACATGTAGTCATGATCACCTAGCAACAATACAATACAACTACATCACCTTCTACATTTATTTCCACGCTGAGTTCCGTTTCCGTATATAGACTTTAAAGTTTCTTATAAATTAAATTAACCGTACCATACGTAACCAATCCTTCACAAACTAGGTATTAAACCCTCCATCTATGCCCACATGTAGTCAAGTAGGTACATATAGTCGAGTAGCTAGATTTAGATAAAAGCCCCACCGACAGCCAACACAACGGCGACCACTCCCGCGCCCAAAAATCCCTCCCTACCCGCTGCTCCACCGGAAAACACAGGTGGCTGGGACACAGTGGAGTTCGGTGCAGTGATGTTGCTGCCGACACTCGTAGTGGTCGGGTGGATGGTTGATGTGGAAGAGCTGCTGTAGGCAGGGGGTGTGGTGTACGATATCGAAGACGAAGAAGAAGATTCAGAGCTCTTTGTGGCAGAAATGCTGGGGGTCACAACGGAGCTGAGGGTAGATGTGACGGTGTTGGTATTGGTGGAGGTGGACGTGAGTGTGTTGGTGATGGTGAAGCTTTGGTTCAGCTCGCAGATTGCGCGTCCACCTTGGTAGGTGCAGTAGGGGGCGCTGCTAGGACTATAGTTGGAGTGTCGTTAGCCATGAACAACATATAGGATCGGACTTCAAGCTACATAGCACCCCCGACGACAACAACCACGGAAAACAAAAGGAAGGGGAATAGACGAACCAGCAGGCCTCATTATCGGGACACTTAGAATCGCTCGCATCGTAGCAGAGTGTTGCTACACCGCACTGGGAGAGTGGTTTACTGTTACACCCACACTTCATCAGCACCCGCATACGATAATGCTTCGCATCTATCAAGACTTCGTTATAACATACGTGATATCACAGCACCTTCCACCAGATTCACAGCTGTAGCCAAATTCGCAGCTAGCTATTCCCCGGAACACATATCAGCATGTTTAACTACACAGACAATGAATGGATGCGAGATACATACTTCCGTCGGAACAGCAGTTCTGCCCACACTTGATCGTGTTCTCGGTCTGCTCACAGATGTTTGGGTTTGCACCAGAGCACTGGAGCTGACGGCCACTCAGGAGGATGCTGCGGGGCATGATGCCGACATTGGAGGCGGCGATGGCAGTGCTGCTGAGGAGCAGAGAGACGAAGAGGGGGGTAAAGGCGTGCATATTTTTCTTTCTTTTTAGGCTGGAAAAGAGTGTTTGTTTTTTCACTTTTGCAACGAAGGTGGGAGTGGACAACGAGTGGAGTGCTGAAAGACAGGATGGGGATGGGACGACTGCGGAGGATGGGACAATTGCGGAGGATGGGACGATTGCGGAGGATGGAGAAGGGTTTTTATATCTCCTCCAGATTGGGGGATTGTCAGTATGTAGGCACCCTTTCTTCAGCCCCAGGTCTAGATTTAGGAGGAAAAAGAATGAAGGTATATGTATAAAAGGCGATCTTATTTGGATAAAAAGCAGTGATAAATTACTACCCCACCATTACATCTAATCAATACGAGCCGGTAACACTAACTAATGTTCTACTGTCCTTTGTTTGTAGCATGTTAATATTCGATACCAACCAAGCGCCAACTCCGGGTTGTACCTGCGCCATGAGAGGCCAATGAGGCGTATCAAGCATTACCTACGTGTGCGCGACCCCAACGTGCAGAACTAACGACCGACGATCCCAAGGGGTTGTTGCCAAAATGCAGGAAAAGCAGCCGGGAAACTTTATGCTTAATTACAATTCTGGGGGGGGGTAAGCATTGAGAACGTAATTAAGAGCTGTAATAATAATTGGCTCGATCGACGTCAAACCTAGATCAAGGAAGTGAGTGGTTGCTGTGTGAAACTGCACTTACCACTTTTAATTTCCAGGAACAGGTGACACAACCAACACCGCGTTACACCCGTACATGAGTTGCAATACGAGCACACCTTATCCGGGAACCCCCGTTAATGTAAAGTGCAGCAGGTTCGGGTAAGCCGACGTTATATGAGGGATTGTTCGTCTTCAGGAGTGCATACGGGCATGGCATATTCCGCATGGGTTCCCGGGGAAGATATAGAGGATTCCCGCAGCGGATCGGCAACAGATACTAGAGACTCTGTCGGAAACTCCGTAAACCTTTTAAGATATTATTACCACAGACATGCCTGAATTCGTGGTCAATCGGCTATGTATGTACCAGGGCTTTGATCATTCCCGGTCCCCTTGCCACGAACACTTAGGATCGCGGATGTCTTGCTGACTCTAGTGATTTGAGCATGTGTATCTAGATTTCTTGCTATTGCTATTGTTATCCAAGCCACACTTATATTCGAATTCTGCCGGAGACACTCACCTCTACAAACGTTAAACGGGTCTTCATTTAGCGAACCAAAAGCAAGGCGGCGAATACACCTGCGATTAACATCTTAATATCAAGTTCGTAAAAATGTTTCTGGCGTCGTGGCAGGGATGCACTAGACGTGGTTAAGCAGTTTTTATTTCCTAGTGCCTGAGCGGATAATATTGTGGTATTCTAGTAGATATCGCTGTCGTCAGCTAGGTATATAGCCATATTACCAGCATCACCCACTAGGCAGTCTGTAAGTCCAGTTAGCGAGCCTCCTAGATTGTTGACCGTCGCTCAAGTCTTTTCCTTTCTGCTTATCGGATTCCCCGATTCGCCAATCCACCGATTCATCATTCCCCGCTCACCGGACCCACTATTATTACCAATGAAGGGTGCCTATTCTTTAATCCTTTAACTCTTTCACTTCCTCCTCTTCTCAATTTTAGGCAGCGTCTATACCCCAACTTCGGTCCGGATTCTAATAAGCTCCGAGCACTACCCTTGTGTGCTGAGGGACTCTTCCGTCTCCATGCCACTGATTCATGATGCTGTGCTTCTAGAGATACCCCGTCAGACGTTTGATCTAAGTCTAGGATTGACCATGTAGAGTATAGACCTGCAGAATCAGGGAGTGATGCGCGAGGCTACCCCATACGTTTAGCAGAGAAATTCAGGGAGTGCGGAGACAGTGAACCAGATTTTGTTAGCGACGAACTTCCGCTTGGGATAGAAGTACCTACAATACTGGTAACCGTACTAAACGATTTGATAGAAGAGAAGGGGCTAAAACTTGGTGAAATTGGAGTAATGCAGAAGTGAGGGGTGGAGCGAGTTTAAAAGGCCGGTTCCGATAATAGTTTAGCCAAGACAACCGACACGAGACTCGTTAAAAGTAGGAATAGATGAATCTTTTACATAACTAGATTTGACGAATGTAATTTCTGTATTACCACTATGCATGATTGTGTGGTTGTGACTTCTCTGAGTGATGTGGTCAATCAAAGACGTGCGATACCAGGAAAAACGTTTCACGGACAGCTGCTTGCGGTTTTAGCGCCGGTCAGACCCGTCTTATTTTTTGGGCTGGATTCTCAAGGATACGTATTCGTGTAATATGAAATCCAGGCTACACATATAGTATCGAGTGATCCCTTATGAATCCCACTCCCTACCCAGCTGACGTTCTGGGGATCGTCCCTTCTCCTACTCTTTCTTTCTAGACTAGATACGCATACCAACACCAATTATGATCAATGCAGGATAACTAGTTTTTACAATCTCTTGAGGTGAGGATACATTATTATCCCAGACAGACCAACAAGGGACGAGTGGTACCATAATATCGAAATCGACTCAAACTTCAAGTAATTTCAGCTCTCCGTTAGATACTTCCGATTACACAGGACTTAATTAAATTCCTTCAGTCTCAGTATATGGGTATAGACTCTACGGCAGTCGGATAAACTCCAGCAAAGAATGGTGATCGACACCGAAGATATCCGCCTTCGAGCATATCTTCCTGCTGTATAATCTGCGGCTTCACACCCGCACATTGTAATATCTCAGCGGCAGGAACGCTGTCTTAAGACAATTGCTCCGTAAAGGTTCTTTAGGGGATTTCACGCGGTGGGACCATAATCTGTGCAAACTGTTGGCTTTTGTTCATTGCCTATAGCCACTAAGTTCAAACCGGCTGCAGTATCGGACATCGTACCTGACAGATTTTAGAATGATGATGGGATGGGACTGTGTAGATACACAACCACCTATGGGCACGCCGTTTGGGGATTACTGTACAATTACAGTCGCTCACCTACTGACGGCGGATCCTGTTTGATGGTTCTGTTTGCAGTAATTTGCCCTTGGCGTCCATAACCTAACTCTTTTATTGGCCTCAAATCGCTGACCGCCTGCATCTGACGGGATCCGCCTTCACCCCGTGAGTGTGTGTAGTGTTTAGATTGTACTCGGAGAGAGCTTCTGTAGTTGTATGGAGTACGTATATACGCAGCACTCGACGATTTAATAAACCCACCTACTCTATGACGACCATTCCCGTTCTTTTCAACTCTCAAGAGTATGTCGCTAGCTAATTTCTCCTTCACTACGTAAGGTCCTGCATTCAGTATCGTGGTGTGTTATCTTATCAGATTCTCATCTACAATTTACACCTCGCTTATCACAAGATTGTTATCTACTAGTAGCTTGGCACTGATGGAGCGATAGTAAGCTTTGATAATAGGCTTGGCATTCAAATAGGACTTCCGGCCAATAACACACATGGGCGAGTGGCCTACCGGTTAACACTCGCCTTCCGGAACACCGCGTGGTTGTGCCGACCTTTGAACGTCTATAGAAGGTCCACGGTTCAACCCAGGGGTGGGGGTAGTAGATGCCAGATCTGCAGTACCTTTTGTTCCTTTTATGTATCAAAGAATTTGTTCTTTTTATGAAATAAATACAAACCCAGATATCTTTACCGTTTCTGCGAAGCTCCTAAATCTTTGTTCCTATACTACAGCTACATAAGTACATGTACATATAGGTTTTATCTACATATTTCATGTCCTTCATGTTGTTTAGACGTGGTTCCAAACTCTCTGTTCTTTTATCTTAGAGCCACCCTGTTCTCTAAACTGTACTTATAAAGAGCGAACCTCCTCCCTGTCTCCCCGCCCCTAACTATCAGTTCATACAATACACTTTATGTTCCCGGTTCTCTATTTCTTCAAAAGATCATCCCGGAAAACCCCCCACAAGACCACCCCCCAACGCCCGGTTCTTTTTTTTTTTCTTTGGCAGACCGGCACTAAGCAACACAGGAGCTCCAGACGATATTAGTAAGAATATTGAAAATCTACCATTCCTTCCGCCTTTACAAGAAAATCACAGGTGCTTCTCGATTAACAGCAGAGACTTTAATCGAGTGATATTTCATGATTAACTTCCCATCGTCCGTCCGAGCTGCACCCAACACCAAACACAGGAGCCCCCGCTCTCCCTGTATAAGAGTTACGCGAAAGTGGAGCTCTTCCAACAGGACTGAAGGAGATCAACTACAACCCACGCCCCCTGGCATAAGAGAGAAGGCGGGGGCGGGCGGTTTCCCAATTCCTCAGATTAGGCCGAGACTATATATATATGGTGTTAGGGATAGTGTGGTCCACAAAGCGCATCGAGGCGAGAAAGACGGGGTATATCGAGTTGCCTCTCCCTCTGAGGAGACCTCCTTTGTGTTGCCTCGAGCCATATACACCAATGCCTTGAGCTATCTCGATGCTCCTCGAGGTAGGTCTTGGCAGTGTGTTCTCAATAGTTCTGATCTGGTTCGATCGCCTGGGATGCAGGTATATTAGAGCGTATTTGACAACTGTCGATTCCGACAATTGAAAGTTCGCTGGCTGCAATAGCGGTTGCCGAACCGTCAATTCTGATTGATGAGGGTATCGGCACAGGGTACCGGAACTTGGAGCTGGACTCTATCAATTCGCAAAAGGCCTTATGTCTCGATCTCGCCACTGATAATGGTCGAGATCTAGTAAATAATTTGAGAATTCGTGAAGTAAATGTCAATTTTGCGACCCCCAACTGTCAAAACCGAACTGTCAATTGTCGAAATTGACAGTTGTCAAATACGCTCTATTACACGAGTATCTCTATTCTGGCAGCTTGAAGAGCATTTATTGAGTTGACTCGAGTCAACTCGAGTCGAGGAATATGCCATGTATCGAGGTGCTTCGGCCTCATTGAAGGGTATACCTTGTATCACCTCGAGACATTTTCCCCGAGGCGAGGCACGAAGTGCTTCGCCATCGTGGGCCACACTGGTTAGGGATAAGTTAATGGGGGAGGCAAAACTCCCAACGTAACCTCTGAACGACAACTCCGGCCAACCCCACCCCCATCACAAACTTGGCCTCAAAGGTATACCCACAAAACAAAACGGGCACTCTCTCCCACGCCAATTCTTACAAGTTCCAATTTCTCTCGAAGTGAAAAAAAATAAAAAATAAACAAAATAAAGCCTCTCGGGGAACCACGCCTCCGATACCTTTATTGACTGGGCTGAAGTGGAATTGATACAAAGAAGCAATGTCATGACTACACTAGTGAAGTTGTTGGTGTGTTTGGGACGGGAAAACATATATATTTGAGATGCGTGACTATGCCAATGTTACGGGTACTATAACTGTGGCGTGAGGGTCTTTCTCTCCCCCCTCGTCCAATAGATTGGTCTGCTCATAACCATTGGAACACACAACACCTTGCAGAACCCAGCGTTAGGGATTGGTCGGAGAACAAATCATGGTATATCACTCGTTATTTGGTGTTCATCAATTCCTGAATTCCTCAATTCCTAAAGTCATAGCAAGCTTCCCCTGAGCAGCCAGCATATGTGAAGTGGTTGATCCATGCACGCAATCCCATAGCTTATCTAGCCGGCCCGAAGATTTTGTAATCAACCCACCCGAAGAACCTGGCACGAAGATCAATTCCCCCCTCTGGACTCCCAGGACTGGAGCTAGAGAATAATACCTGTACAGCTCAATAACAGTTACCGATACCGGTCCACGTGCACCCCGAGTTGTTTCTCTGCCCACCTAGACCGCTCGATATCTACATGTCTTCACCTGCTCGCCTCTTCTTCGCACAAACTCCACCACTACACCGTCTATCCGGTCCGTAGTCCGTCATCGACGGCGAGCTGTTTTGGTGGGGGCCATAAGCCACGAGAGTTTCGGGCAAGAGATCAACAATGCAATGATGATGATCATTGTCTATGCTACGAGCACCAGCCACCTAGGTGCCTACTCGGCCCCCACGAGAGCAATGACAGCATCGTGTTGAGAACATATGCATACTTGCAACAGACTACTCCTAACCGAACATTGTGTTTTCTCACTAGTAATCACTTTTTTCTCCTTCTCACCGATACTAAATTTTCAAAATGCAAAAACACACCCAAATGACGTCGGATCTCCAGGCAACATCAGGATAAAAACCACCATCACGAACCCGCACCCAGCGTTCTCGCCATCGCTCGGCATCGCACCATCACTTCAACAAACTCATAAGCGCAACCGCGCACAAAGTAAGTATTTCAACCCGACTAAGTAAAAATACTCCGAGTCTCCTTCTCCCTCCCCCCTCCTCCTCAAATAGGTGAGTACTCAGCCCTACAGGTACTCCGGATACCTGCAGTCACAGCAGATTCAGGACAGATCTACACTACATACATGTACATACAGAAACACCTGCAAGGTGGCCTTGCCGTTTTGGCGCATCCCCCAGCCACAATGTCCGTGCGTCTGCCACGTTGCGAGTCCGCAGATCGATCATGTTCCTGCCAGGAGTTACTTTTTGGTTTTGTGGTGTTTCCCACGATAGGTTTTGGCATGGGGTGTGCCCGTGGTTGTGCTCGCCCGACCTTGCACGGATCCATGTGCGCAACAAAAAAAAATAGAAACCGATACCGAAACTGAAACCCAGAGCTTGGGCGATCATGAAGGCGCAATGTGAGAAAACGAAAAGGAAACTAAAATTGGTTTTTTTACGAGCACGATACGAGGTTACGAGATACACAGTTAGTTGCTGCTTTTGCTGGCTGTTGCTGCATGGAGAGAATGTATGTTGTACCTGGACAAAACGGACACTAATAGTAACAGCAGAAGAAGCTATTTGAAATCATGGCACCGGGATCGGGATCATTCTCACTCTATTGTTGCCCTTCTTCGGAAGAATTTACAAGCTGGCTTGGTGGGAAGATCCTCAGCCAGATAGATTTCAGCCACCACAGTCGTTTCATGTGATCACTCATGTAGTTGTTAGCTAGTACTTGTTCGTGCAGATCTGTGTGGTGACCTTCGCTGTGACCCGCAGATCACTACTGTTCGGTATTGGTAGAACGGCATATTATTTTTGGATGGTGGTAGCTCGTGTAATCGCTGTAGGTACAGAGGTATCCTATTGCTTCGTCCGTCCGAAGAGGAGCCATGACGCCACAGTAACGGGGATAGGCCTGTGATGCCTCTAAGTAGAATTATACTTGGCCAACTACTAAGGCATACGGGCCACACGTGAGACGGATGCAACGAAGCCCATACGCAACCTGGGTCCAGGAATCACGCCACGCCGCGCCAAATGAAATCTTGGTCAATGTAATATTTGAACTATTTGGGTCAAATAGGATTAGGATACGATGAGAGTTACTCCAGTCAGATACAGCTTGATGCCGATTATCGCCCACGTGTATTTCCAAGAACATCTTTTACAGGTGAACCCCTTCCGAGAGTGAAACAAATTATCCATTCTTCCATTCTTCCATGAATGCTTCCATCGCTACCGTCCGTACAGCTAACCCAAAACAAGCCGGATTATTAGCTTGTCTCGCTAAATGGACAGGGGTTTTCTTCAGATGATGTAAATTTAGAACTGCCCTTCCGGATTCCCTACATCACCCCCAACTCTTGAGGCGAGCGAGCGATTTTTCCCCATTGCTAAAAGATCATGGGATTTTGAGTCGGCATCTAGGCAATTTTATTCAAGGATTCTCCATTCAAATGTCATAGCGCGTTGAAATTGACTGTTTTATCCAATTGGGGATTGCGAAGTTATCTTTATTGAAACAGCGAGTCTATTCCTGTTGTCCATAAAGTGCTCGCTGTAAGCGATAGAGATACTTAATTGTTGATCACGAGCACCTGAAGTAGTTAATTGAATTGCAGTACTTGCGACACGAATCGGTGAGGGTGAATCTTGTTAGGACGACCTGCAATGTTTCCGAGATTATGCGTCATCTGTCAGCAGCGCAGATTATCCGGAGTGCGGGTTACTTTAATCGGGGACTTCCGAAAATCGAAATGTAACAAACAACTCGAGAGCCTCACAAGAGAAAATGTAACTCTCGTTAGAAACTTTGCAACTTCAACCTGCTAGGCTCACTAGTTAGGGACTGCGCCTAAGAGATGTAGATACAAGCAAGCTTCGCCTCACCTCTTGTCTCGTACTGATGCTCGAGTCCTCGTAAATACCAAGCTAAAGCATAAATCAGCAACAATTCTTACGAGAGCATGCACGGCAGTTGTAAACAATAAGTCGGGAGCACTGTTTTTTTGCGACTGAATGAGATGAAAACTAACCATCATCATTGGATACCGTCTGTACTGGAGTCTAGATTGAATAGATATCAATTGAGGCTTTTGCGATATATCTTGAAACGAGTGAATTGTCGGATGTAGAAGAGTACGGCCGCGTGATGAGGATGAGGATGCTGGGGATGTTGATGAAGATAGATATGGTAGATATGGTAGAGAAATGCGTCACCTGGTTACGTTCGAAGCTCACCGAGCTTCTTGGTTGTCCACTTTCGACGCCCCACCCTGTTTGTATTTTCCCATAGTCTACCCCCCACCCCCGCCAACAGCCGATAACGGGCCGTTAAAGAAGGTAGAGTCGCTGAAAACACATTGCGGGGTGAACAAGATGCTTGTTCGCGACCACGGTTGTGAGTCCTCGTGACGGCCGAAGTGAGTGCCCTCCGAGATGTGTCACTGATAAGGCTTTCTGCTGCGCAGCCAACACCGTATTGCCAGATATTGCGCACCAGACAGAGTGCGAACACCTTGAACGTATGTAACGCAGCTTTTCCAGTGACCTTGAGTCAGCCTTTCGCGTTCAATAGGAAGCACTCCCTTGAGAGTGTGTAAGACAGACTTGACCTGCACAAGAGGCTATGAAAGTCCAGTCAGAGTAATTATGTATAAGCTGTTCAAATGGGTAGGTACAGCGGCAGTTTGAACATGTTTCCCAGGGATCTTTGATTGATCTGAGCCGAAGGAAACCTTCTAGAGTAATTCCGTATTCGGAGGCTGACACAGTCAGTGGGGGTTTGAAGAAAATCGCGCATTTCAGCCTCAACTACACCTAACCCGGAACACGCAATCACGTGACTGATTATCAGTAGAGCCTCAACGCGTCTCACAAAAGAGTTTAATTGGGTTTCTTTACCAGTGACCTCGTTGATCTGTGCTTTCAACAATTTTATCTTTAATAGGCTTCCAACCACTTTCCCAATTTTGGTAATTTTGGGTGAACACTTACGTCTCTCCAAATTGAGTATACGTCTAGTCTGCGTATCGATGAGTCTTTGATGTCGTTGTTTACAACGCAAACGTCTCTGGATGCGGGGCACAGGGTTCCACCGAAGGGCTGGTGGTACGAGATTTCCCAGTTTGTGCTTAACCCTGCGTCGATGTGTCAGCGTTTTTCGAGATCCAAGCCTTAGGATTACTCTGCTGCATCTGATGAAATGTTTCGTTGAATGTGTGCGGGAGGGATGATCCAGGCACTCGGAAACCTCAAATGGAAGAAGGTTATTATGTCATGTACGATTCGGTTTCGCAAGATTCGTTTCTTTAGAGTCGGTTAATGCGTGAATGGAGACCAATCCATCCGAATGATGATGGAAGGAAGAACTAGAAAGAGGACAAGGTGTCGCGTTCTATGTGTACGTATGCTAGGACGTCATGGGAAAGTTGTCGCAATCCCAAGGCTCAAGTGTAACCAAAGCAAACAACCTTCAGGTACACGAAAACCCTATATCACAAGCTACGTTGTTTCAATACCATCTTGAAAGTTGTTCTTTCTCTCTGAGCATGAGGTTCATGCTTCGTTGCATCAATCGTAATCATGCACCTGTCCACAGGCAAGCATTCGTTTCCCCTACAAGCCCCCCCCCAAAAAAAAAAAAAAATCCCCTCCCCTTCCCCCCATTCAGTCCCTCCATTCCGCTCCTCCAACCAATACCAACACACGGATATCGCCGGAAATTGTTCCTTGACTTGGACTCTAAACAGAGCTGCGTTGTCAGATCTGGTGTAGCCGGATTATTTGACACTTGGGTTGCGATGACCAGTCCTCCAAGACACTTTCGGCATGTAATTATATCTCCATGCTATGTTTTTAATTTAGACGAATATGTATAGTGGTTGATTGAGTGGTCCTTCAAGGATGTGCCAAGCCTCTGGGGATAAACGTAAATGTGCTTGCTGCTGTGAGCATTGAGCTCCGCCGTGACTGATATTATATGACATTGAGCGAGCGAGAGGAAAATTCATGTCCGACGTGACGGCCTTGTCCAGCCTCCTAATTTACCTTCTAAGGGAGAGCTTTGAGGGTAGATATGGGCGAAAAACCGCCTACAAAAATCACCGTGAAGACTAATATTACCGGTCCCGCGTCGGACTCAGAGGGTTCATGAGTCACCACCGAAGATGGCTTAGCAGAAAGCCACGGACCGATCGGTTCAAGTCACACGCTAACTACATTTGCTGCATTGCACTTCCGCAGGGCTGGCCAGGGTCGCAACGCGTTGCGCGCGAACCACATTTGAGAACTCATATTACATGTATTCTTATTATTACAGAAACCTCAGAGCATGCTTTTGGGGCGGAGTCCGCAAACGCGACCTATACATCGTCTACATATGATACTGCTCTACTTTACTCTACCCTTTTGTTCCCTGCATTGTTTCCCTACTTGGGCATAGCCAATGAATCCCTCCCCCTCTACGAGTGACTAACATCACACACACACCCCCCCTCTCCTTCTTCCACACCCCCCCCCCCCATTTCCCTTCCTTCTGCTATGACTTGAACACACTCCCCAAACAAAACACATCAACGCCAGGCAACGGTTACGAAAATGATTGGCCCGCTTAGCAGAGCAAGCTCTCCCTCCCCCCTACCCCATGGGAAACCTAATGACGGGTCATAGCATGCCTGCCGCAGCAAATCCACCCCCCCCCCCCCCGGTCAGAATATGAACCACCACAGACTTGGACTAGAGCAGGACAGCGACAAGGAAGTGTGACGCAAAGCCCAAAAGAAATAATCCGGGGGAGGAGTGAAAAAAGAAGCCCCATCGATGATGGGCCTGGCTGCGTCTCAGTTTCTTCTTGTGTGCCCAGCCAGCCAGCCAGCCAGTTAGTTCGCAGCTAGCTAGGCGGCCGCCGTCTCGGAGAGAAAGCTGGCAGGAAGCTTGCTGCGCTGCCTGCTGCGCTATTCCCTTTGTGTCCCGAGGACCAGAGACAGAAAAATATAATATAAGAGTCATTCGGAAACCAGTGTTCGAGCTTCTTTCATTTCGACCCTCATCCAAGTTTCCATTGCGAACAAAACAGAAACATAAAGACTCCTCAGCATCAGCATCCTTCTTAAGCTTATCTATATCTAGCTTGGTCAGAACTAGGAAGAACATTATATTCACTACCGCATCCTTGCCTACCTGACACTCATAAAACTCGGACGAACACCTTTTATCTTTGCCACTATCTAGAGCTCCCGTTTCAAGCCAGTCCACCCCTCCACCTCATACCACACACCCCAAGCTAGCAAGCAACTTGCCACTTCCGCTACCACAAACCACTACTACTCCCGTCACGATGCCTTCAAACAACCCTCCACCTCCGCCAAAGCCGCAACCACCCCGCCTTCCTACCCCAGACTTGCCACCAGCACCGCGGGGCATGTTCGGCGTAAGTTTTTAGCTTTCCGCTTGCTCTCCACTCCAATGTACTAATACACCTGTCATTACAGAAACGATGAAGTGTACCAAGTGTGGAAACACACCAAAATGAAAAAAAAGGAACAACTCAACTCAACCCCATTACCATACTCGGGCAAACCTCTATAAACGAAACCTCTAATCGGACACCCCCCAAAAAACACTACCCCCCGATTCTACCATGTTTTTTTACCTGGAACGACCTATCGGCCGGTTTGGATCTTTTGGGTCTCACGGACGGCGGACGGGCGGGCGAATACGGCTGGCAACAATGCTAGCTACAATTTTGCTTGCTCGGAGTCATTGTAAATCATTATGATTGAATTGGCTGGCCGGTCCCGGATGCAACGCATATATCTCCACTATCTCTCTATCTCCTGGACGGAGCGAGAAGAAAGGCGCGCGCAAGAAGAATCGGAATTCGGCCTACTTGTTGATTTCTTAAAGGGAAATTCGGTTTTTTTTCTTTCTTTTCTTGATCAATCGCCAGCTTCGCTTTCTAGCCAGAAAATTGCAGTTGGATGCAGGGATTCAACCTTTTTGTTGGCTCCCCCCGGTCGGATTCATTTTTTTTTTCACAACCTGCCATATTTTTCTCCAATCTTTGTATCTCGTTTCTCTCTCTTTTTACTTTCTCTCCTGTCTAGTACTTGCGTGGTTTCTATTTTTTCTACTCATTGTCTTTCTCTCTGGCATTAGCGTGGTTCGAGGAGAGCAGTACTGTTCTGTTTAACCTTTCCTATTTTTAGGATCGGATGAAACATGGGAACAGTCATTCTCAATGGGCGGTCACGTGGGGAGCCGGAGAGTCTATGACTCAGGAAAGGAAAAAAACGGAGGACCTTATTAAGCGGGAAACGAAAGCGGAGAATGTGGGAGCCGAGGGGATCTCAGTTTCTATTCTTGATGTATTAAAAGTTAGTTATTTTGGGGGAGTACTTTATGTCGTCTTTCTTTTCTTGTTTTTTTTCTATTTTGTTTGGCGCAGTTTCATTAACAGTTTTAGTTATTTTCTTCTTTTCTCCTTCTCTTCTTAAGCCTTTCTTTAGTGTGCGCTTTTTGCCTTTGCCTTGCGCTGTAGGGATTGCATGTATGGCTACATGTCAAGTTTCTTTTCTTTTTGTCTTCTTTTTCCTTTACGACTTTGTCTTTCCTTTCTTGAAAGAGTCGTTGTCTGTTGCTGCTTAGTTATTCACTCGCTTGTTTCATCTACAGGGTTAGGGATATTTCGTTCTTACTTTTCAAATTCAAACCTCAAACAAACCAAATCTTCAAATTCAAATTCAAGCTCAAATAATCACATCTCCAAACTCCACCTTGAAACCTGGCCACCTCATAACCATACCAAATTACCAAAATGAAAAGCACACGTAGAACTTGGAACCATGTCCATAAAAACCCACCGCGCCCCACCCCCTCTAGTGCCACCGTAAAAAAACAAAATTAATCAAGCACGTTTAAAAATTATTCCAAACCCTCGTCATCCGCCCCTTCAACCACATTTACACAATCCGCACGCGGCACTACCAAGTGCTGCCACTGGTACTACTGCTGGCGGTGGTCGCGTGCTGCGTATATGCCCTCGTGCTGGTTGTGATGCAGAAGTCACTGCTGGCCGCACCGGTGCTGTGTGTTGTGATCGCTGGGTGTGGGTGGTGTGCGTGGGCTTTCGTGGAAAAAGATGAGGTGGATGAGGAGTCGGTGGAGAAGGCGGGGGTGAATGGGATTGCAGTGATTAGTGTGCCGATGATGGGGCTAAAGGAGGTTTTGGTGAGGTAGGGTAGCGGGTTCTACTCGGCTTTGTGTGTAGGTGGTGGTAGTTGTGAGGAATAATGGTTTCGAGATGAGGTGTGAGTTCGAGTGATAGGTTGTGGAGTGGAGCGGGTGTGGATGGACGTGGGTAGTTAGCAGCTAGCTAGCCAGACTAGAAATGGCTGGGCAGTCCGTGATAGGCGGGAGTTGTGGTGGTGCTAGCAATTGATTGTGCACGATTACCGAGACGATCCTAGTGTGGCTGTAATCATATCAGATTGCAACTGATC
Organism: Morchella importuna; assembly: GCF_003444635.1. Classification (NCBI taxonomy): domain Eukaryota; kingdom Fungi; phylum Ascomycota; class Pezizomycetes; order Pezizales; family Morchellaceae; genus Morchella; species Morchella importuna. The sequence continues at coordinate 108,974 of NW_025763399.1, read as the reverse complement.
GTTTGGCTGTGCAAACCACGACACCCTACTATTACTGGTACTAGTCTGATGAGTCACGCAAACCACCAGCGCCACAAAGTCAAGCACTCATTCATCCACTCATCCAATCCACGGCCAGCGAGGCGGCAATGGATGGCTATCTGTTCATCCGTATCCGCTCCACACTTTCACCGGGTTTTCAAAGCCATCCTCTACCCCACTCCCCTTCCCGCGAAAAAAGCGTTAGACTTTAGAGTACATGTAGGAGCAGTGATCTAGGCAGCTAAAAGAGCATCCACAACGAAAAAAAGATCTCAAACTTTCAAAGTCTCAGACAGACCCCGGAACTCCAGCCATCCCGCTCCATCCATCCATGAATCTCCATCTACCCATAAATACATGTTCATAAATAACACCCCCATACCCATGACCATGTCGATCAAGTTCTCAATATGAGGTACGAGGGTTGAAGTGTCTTGCGCACTGCGAACACCAACCAAACTAAAGCGATCTGCACACCCACCCCCGCTCGCACCGCACGGACCAGAAAATAAAATAAAATAAAAAAAGCGCCTGCATAATCGTTTCCATAACCGAGGGAGATCTGCCTGCAAATGCAAATGCAGATGTCAGTACGCTACGTAGATAGGGCTGAGCACACATGATCCGCCGCCGAGCAAGCTTGTCTGGCTTTGCTGCCTGCCGTGTGCGGGCTGTCTGGCCCGGGCAAACTACAGATGTTACACAACGAGTTTTTTTTTGTGTGCGCGCGTAGGTCTCTGCCTGTAGCGCACGTTCTGTATGTCTGCTGCGGTGTGTTGTTCGCTGGCTGGTTGGTGCAGAACTGTATCAGGTGATCTTGATTAAGATCGGAAGTTTTTTTCGTTTCGTTTCGGTTTGTTTCCGGGAGGAGGAGGGGCTTACCTGGTGAAGAGGTTTTTTCTTTCTTTCTTTCTTTTCCTTTTGCGTTGTGGGAGTGTATGGAGTGAGGTATGCGGTGGCCTTGGGCTTCTTGCATACATCATCACTTAGGTTTGGGACATCCCTGCAGTGTAGATCGTTTATGATTTCGGTGGAGAGATGCTTTTTTTTACTATTTCGGGTATTCTCTTCGTGAAATAGCTACACGTAGGTAAAAGCATACCTACTACGTAGATGTGCGGCACCATATCGGTACGTGTGCGAAGTGAGAAAGAGATAAAAAAAAAGAGAGCGATAAAAAAAGACCGGAAGAAAGAAAGCGAAAAAGTCAAGATCGGCAAAGAAAACAGACCCCGAGTCGGGGAGGAGGTGCATCCGTCATGGTGACCTGGTGGTGGTGGTTTATAATGCCAAATTCCCCCAATCGGCGAGGATGCTTCATGGTAGATTTGCTTTTTTAACTCAAGACCCATTCATGATCTTGAGCCTACAGCCTTTTATCGAGTTTAGACCCCCATGACAACCTTTAGGAGCAATACTTCTCGACATTCTGTCCTGAGCTCGTGCGGCGTGCATCTTGTAGGTTCCCGAGATCCAATCCTATCATACCACATTGTTCTGGGGGTGACGGAGGGCGTCGGCTCATAACCGGGATCGAGGGGTACTTTTAGGCACCCATCGTCCCAACACTTTACATTTGGCGAGCTCTGCTGTATGGTCCAGTGTTTCCGTCCAATGACGAGGACTCTTGATAGCTGGGACATTCTCCCTAGGCGGACAGTTCGAGTGAGAAGGCGGCAGAGTAAGGCGGACCGACTGAGGTCACAGTTATCCATAACTAAGGGATGAGGTCTTCGGTTGTGACTTTCGTAGTACTTTGCAGTTTACCGATAGCCTTGATGAGGGGTTTCTCGGTAGGAACCGCCTCTTCCGGCAGTGCTTGTGCAAAGCGAGGGAGGGTGGGGGCAGAAGAGATCAGAAACACAGTTGGCTGCGAATGCCTGTGGACGGGCCGTCGTTCTGGGGTCGGCCGCTATCGGTCTGAGACGTGGATAGGCATAGAGGGGCTGAAGGGCTAAGTGGCCATTACTGATTTGCGTTGTTTTGTGCGGTGTTGGCCTTGGGTTGGAAAGAAAACTTAGGGTGACGCTCGAAGGCGGAATGTGTTATGTCATAGACTATCACTCGAACCAGAAACCTTGCTCGTGTTAAAAACAATTTTGTCAACTCAGTGATGTGTTGATGATGGGGAAAGGGGGGGGGGGGTAGGACGAGGTAGTTAAGTGACTTAACTCTTTAATTGACAAAGAGTCTAACTGGCTATACAGTCAAGAAATATCTGATAATGGCAGTGACAGGTATCAATATGGTAGACATGTGTCGACAAGGCATGTCGACATGTCAGGTCCAAACAGCCCACCTATAGAAGCCCAATATTAAAAACCGAATATCTGAAGTGAGAGAAAAAAAAACACGGGTGCGTGGGTGGGGTTTAGAGGAAATCAAATGACTGGTGCTTAAGGCGTAAAACAAGCTCTTGAAGTATCCACCGTGGTATACACCTGATCTAGCTAGACTCGGAAGGCCGGAAAAGAAAGCTGCCTCTGGTCTCTTCGGGGCTGATAACTTTCAGCTTTCTAGTTAGCGAGGAAGTACATGCAAGATTGCAGAAAACTCCTCATGATATTAGAGCACTGATACCAATTGGAAAGTGAGAGGAGGTATATATTTTTTTTTGTTTAATTCAAGAGAAGAGGTATATGGCCTCTTACGGTTTAATATCACTCGACAATCTTAAATAAGATAGTTAGAAATTTCGTAATGCTGATGAATAGAAAATGGAGATCTGGGTTTGGCCGGGTTCAGCATCAACGAATCGGCTCGAAACCAGGATCGTTGACACCCGAGTGATCGTTTGTGATTATAACATTTTTATCTGTTTTGTGAGAGAACACAAGGTTGTACAGTCTTTAAACACTTTATGAACAATTTATAATCTAAGAAGTTATAGCCACGTATTCAACGAAATATTCTGGCTCAGTTGGTGGGCTCCTGCTCTTTCTGTTACCGCTGAGAGGAACCTTCGACTTGGTCCAAAGACAACGAAGCCTTCATTTGGATTGGAAAAACCCCATAAACAATCACATAACCTCGACTGTTTTTATTGTTTGTTACATTCACTGTCTTCTCTACCAATATTCCACCCCTGCCGTCTTTTTCAAACCATTAAACTTATTCCAATCCGCTCCTCCAGAATGTCAGACCCAAATCGAGCCTCGCCCGGGATCAAATCCTACATGTCTCAGTGGACAAGTTATGGTAATCCCTTCCCGTCCAATAACATCGAAGCTCCTGAGCCAGAATAACTCCTGTAGGTGCCAAACAAGAGAAACCACGACACGAAGCGACTAATACATCGAGTAAGGAACTTCAAGGAAAAAAGAAAACCCATTCCTGGATATCAAAATTCCAGAGACGTGCCCGTCAGGTTATCAAGAGAAAACGGGACAACAACTCTTCTCTAACGACGCAGCGTAGCTCCATAACCGATGATATAGTAGAGCCAGCCTTTCCTCCAAGACGCAGCTTGTTTCCGTTCCCACGGGTTACCTCTCCGGTAGCATTTTTGCCTCTTCCGAATCCAGAATCTTCGAGTTCTAAACTATCTCCTCCTATTGAGCATCACCTTCCTACCCCTCCGCCGCCCGCTTTATCTTCCTCTCAGGCCTCTCCTTTAGACCCCGTCGCTCTCATTGGGGATAGAGAGCCGGTCACTGGCTGGAGGCCGATTAACGCGACGATGGAGTTAAACGATCTGTGTTTTGAGTTCCTTCAAGTGGACGACAGGCCAACAGTGATCATGGAGGTAAAGCCAAAACTAGAGACCAGTAAAGCTGAAGATGTAACTGTCGATATCTTATTCGCAAATCTTGCGTTCGAGCACCTCAAGCCTCAGCTCAAGTTTGATCTCAAATCCCCCAAGGAGATGGGTGAAATGCTAAAACGAAGTCCAAGTCCTACCGAGTGGACCTTGGAGAATGATGATTGGCAGTTGCGATGTGTCGGTATCGGTAAAGGCACGGGTGACAGTTGGGCGAAAGTTCTGACCGTCGATCCTATTATGGAATCAGTAAATGGGGACTTAGAAGGGGAAGGTGCCAGCATCTGCAGGGGCCACGAAGAGGACAAATACGGGGGTTCTCGCGGAGGCCCGGACTTCCTACAGCGAGCAGTTCCTTTGGACTATCATCTAGAGAATTATGGTGGCGGGGGAATTGGAGATGTCCGCCGAATGTCAATTACAGAAGAGTCCCCTCAAGGTAGCTCTGGATCGGATATCACACTTCGGCTTGTGACTGATGGTGCTTCAAGCTTAAGTAAAACGATCACTCCCGTTTATAGTAGAGCTCCAACAGCTCGAGGATCACTAGCCTCATCAAGTTCCACTTCAAGACGGTCATCGAGATCACTCCCTAGTAGTAGAAGAGGCTCTACTCCGCTTGGCATAACTGAATTGCCCTTGGTAAAATCGGAAGGCTATGACAGACGGCTCGGGGATAAACCTAATATGGACTGGACAAGGGGTGCCATCCTCCAGAAAAATACACAAAATCTGGAAGGAATGGATGACCATCTGGACTTCTTGATGAAAGTCCCATGGTAAGAATCTCCTCACGATCTATTGATTATAAGTCCAATTAATGAATTATCAATAAACCAATCATGATTATAAGTCACATTCTGATGTCGGATGAATTCGAACTTTTAGGAATCAATCACCTATCGGTCTTCCAAATACTTGGCCCGTATCTCTCCGCTGTATCGCAAATGTTGTCATGTACGTCATTCCCTGTGTCGTTCAGTGTGCAGAAAGCTGATATCCCCATCCCGCTAAATAAAGGTCATTCACTCATCCTGCTATGGTATTCTGGGGTAAAGAACTCATTGCCGTGTACAACCCACAAGCAAAGATACTAGCTAGTGATAAACACCCGGGAGCCCTCGGCCAGCCATTTGAAATTGGGTTTCCTAAATTCAAGGAATATATGATGCCTATGTTACAAGCCGCACTTGATGGAAAAACCACCTTACGGACCAACGAGCAGATATTTGTTCATGGAGACATTCCAATGGAGGAACGCTACTACAATTTTATAATCTCGCCGATAATCGGAGCATCAGGAAGCGCTGAAGGTGTGCTAAAGCAAGCTCATTCCAGAACTTCTCAAGTAATCCAGGACCGCCGAATGGAAACATTGCACAAGATTCGGACGAATGTAGAACTTATCCGAGATCTGGATCGCGATAATTTCTGGAACTTAGTCCTTGAAGGGCTGGGTTCTAACGAGGTTGACAGCCCGTTTGCAATTCTCTATAGGGTCGTTTCCGAGAAAAGCTGTATCCTAGCCGGAGCTTTAGGAATTCCAGAACATCTCCAAGTAAAGGGCGGGTTGGTTCCAGAGGAGGTTAGGGTTGGCGGGAAAACCACATGTAGCTCCAGAAATACACTCACGGGGGCTTCGAGTCAGTGTGATATGTCTTCGTCGTCTTGTCCTAGGGTAATATGTGGACATACCGAAGAGCATAGTGAAAGTATGACTCCGGCAGACGAAGAAAATACGGGCACAACATCGTCATCAAGTGGATTTGCCGATCCTGACGAGCAATTTCTATTCTATCACGAGATGATACTCGCACGGGAATCAAACTCTGTTATTGTTAAAGACCTGGCAACGGTACCGTATAATTACAAGCAAGGACTTTCCGAAATTGAGTTCAGAGGGTTTGGAGACCCATGCACGCATGTGGCTATCATACCTATCCAACCTAGCCCTTCAAGGACATTTGGATATCTTATATTGGGGCTGAATCCAAGGAGACCATATGACCATGAATATTTCGCGTGGCTTACTATGCTAATGGAACAACTTGCAACCTCTCTCGGAAGAGTGAGGTTATTGACGGAAGATTTGAGAAGAGCTGTGCAAGAGGCACGCCATCAAAAACAGTTGGCATCTCAAGCACTTGAGAGAAAACGACAACAAGAGAACTTTATTGATATTTCATCACACGAACTTCGCAATCCTCTGTCTGCTGTCTTACAATCAGCAGAGGGAATTCTTGGGTTGTTAAATAGGCATAAACTCGGTAGAAGCCAAATACTAGACGTTGAGCAGATAACTGACTCAGCTCAAACAATCCTTCTTTGCGTCAATCATCAAAGAATAATTATTGAGGATATTCTGGCTGTGAGCAAATTGGATTCAAACTTGATGACAGTAACTCCTGTCCCTACGGATCCTAGAGATTTAGTGTGGAACGGGCTGAAAATGTTTGAAGCCGAATTTGCTGAGAAAGGGATTCACTGGGAATTTCGTGTGCTTGAAGGTTATGATTTATTGGATGTCTCGTGGGTTAACATAGACCCAAGCCGTACAACACAAATTTTAGTAAATCTAGTTGCTAATGGTTAGTTCCTATTCTCCACAATACCCATCCGAATCTCCAACGAGCTCACACATCTACAGCTATTAAATTCACCGCTCTCAAACAAGGCGAGAAAAAGATTTGTGTTCTACTTGATGCTTCATTGGAAAGCCCGACAAACTGGTCGAACTTTGATTACCTGCCTACTGAAAAGCTTCCGGAGAAAGATGAGGCGGATGCCCCAGATTGGGGGACAGGACAGCGTCTTTTTCTGACAATCACTGTTAAGGTATTTCGATTGATTTCCTTGATTTTAAGCACCCTAAAATCTCTTGGTCAATACTTGTCATTAACGTTTAAGTAGGACACTGGGATAGGTATCAGTAAGAAGAATAAACGAAACTTATTTCAGCGGTTTAATCAAGTTCCCAAGACGCACATCACTTACGGTGGAAGTGGCCTTGGCCTTTATATTTCCAGACGTTTATGTCAACTGCAAGAGGGAAATATTGGTGTATCATCCGTTGAAGGCGAGGGAAGTGTTTTCCGGTTCTATATCAAGGCCTGTCGAGCCGACAAACCAACAACTCCGGTTGTGTCAGCATCGATTAATTCACCCTCAAGTACACAGGGAAGTTATCAATCGAAACGCCCAAATAGTCACCACTCCAGTCCCGGAAACATTCACGTCTATCCAGATCTACCCCAGCACCCCTCAGAAGAAAGCAGTATACGTAAGGTCAGCCAGAACCCACTTTATCATGTTCTGGTTGTTGAGGACAATTTGATCAATCAAAAGGTCCTTCGACAGCAGCTGGTCATGGAAGGATGTGTGGTTGATACAGCAAATAATGGAAACGAGGCCCTGGAAAAGATCATGCAATCGAGGTTTGCTAAGAAAGACGGAAAGCCACTGGATGTAGTATTGATGGATATGGAGATGCCGGTTATGGGGGGTGTTGAGGCCACTAAAAGAATTAGACAGTTAGAGGCACAGCGGAGAACTGGACATATTCCAATTATCGGCATAAGTGCAAATGCCAGGTCTGAACAATGTGAGAACATATCCATGATAATATAAATATCTAGTTGTACTAATAGTATCCATAGTGTCCATAATGACTGCGGCCGGGATGGTAAGTAAAGAGTGCTGGTCAGGCAGGTAAATACATTTCTGAACAATATCTGACAAATACAATAGGATGATGCAATGCCAAAGCCGTTTCGGATCCCCGAACTACTAGGGAAGTTTAAGACACTTATTTAATGCTTTCTCAGTCACATAAAGTGACCGGACTTGTTTGTTGACAATAGCCTACTTGCGGTTATGACCCCAAGAAAACTTCAATTACAGTGCTCTACGTATCAGTCTTGATTTCTTGTATTAGAAAACAAGAGGCACTCATCCTGCTCAACTTTCAAACTCGAGCGATGTTTTTTTCCTTCTTTGCTTCTTTTATCCGAATGATAGACATTTGGTATCAGCATGCGAGCACAATCGCTACCAGGCATTGCTGTTATACCTACTGAAGTTTCCACAGAAATAAAATCAGTGTTAAATCAATCACAGGGGTTAAGCAACTTCTTCGCTAGTGATTCCATTAATTGTCATTTAGTATAAATTTCATGGTTATTCGGATTTTCTTCTAATAGTATAAACTTATTGGGTTGGTGTCTATTACATAGCACTGCCTTGGCTGGAAAATCAATGCCCATGCTACCAAAATAACCGGCTGAAACCGTTCAGAACCTTTATCCTACAGTAGAGTAGAGATCCCTGTGATTATACTCAGAAAAAGTATGCGAGTGAGACTCTATGATCAAGCCATGAATACGTCACGCTTACATTAATTATATCCTAGCTAGGTCCAATAAGTCTCCCAAAGAACCGACCATAGTCGTAGTAACATACATATAACGAACAAAAACCCTGATCACTTCCGCCCGGACCAGCCTTAGACAGAATGTGCTTATCTGTATTTCGTAAATAAAGATTTGACGGCATTCCACGCCTGGGAGTCAATTAATGAATTAAATAAAAATAAAAAAAAAACCCCTGGGAGTCTATTAGTTATAGGGGGGTAGGGACCTGAGCTCGGGGTAATACATAATCGCCGCGCCGGAGAAACCTCAACTTGAGCTAGAAATCTTGTTGTCCACAAGTCTCATCGGAACGTAAGCTTTTTTCCAATTCGCAAATTTTGAGATGAAATGAAATTCACGCACATGCTATATAGTAACCACTAATCCCATACCTTGTGTGGCTTTTGAGGTATGTGAGCAGTAGGACAAGGTGTAGAGAGAATCGAATTTTTCGCCAGACCCTTGTAACCTATATCTTTGAGGTCATCTTTGAGCATTGGATACGATACAGTTATGCTTCCCTAGATCTGAAATTGAGGAGAGGCAGTCGCTCGCCCACCTCCCATATTAAGAACCTATCAATTGTGGTAGACCTCCATGCAAGCTCTGAACCTCGTGTCTGTCTTAGCACTCCCATAGAGAGCCCGTACTAGATCCAAGGAGATTGATCTTTCAACCAACCCCATTATACAGGAACTATCCTTTCCCTTGCCTTTCAATCAGATATTAATCAAGCCAGGCATTCGTAAGTTGGCTACGAGTAGACCAGCATGGAAATGGCAGTTGATGAGGGAAGGGAAGAAAGGAAGGATGAAAAAACTTCCGACATATCTCTGACTAGTAGAAGTCCAGGAGGATATTTTCAAGCGTAAACAGATCTGCTCCAGCATCGAGATTTACCATCGAATCTGGAGGTCTATGGATAGAGACATAGGGGAAGGAAGATGGTTGAGGTCTGGTAATAATTCCAGGAAATCTTTCCCGATGTAAGATGTACACGTTACTGATGCTGTTGACCGCGTTAAACCAGCCCCCTCATGGGTCCAACCGAAAGCACCAATATTCCATTGACTTCCGGCAGTACCATCGACAGTTGGCCCCCACCCCTTTAACATCACACTCTTGACTACTCCTGATTCCAGCATTTGATGGCTGGATGTGTGGAGATATTATTACACCTGATTTTCAGTCTTCGTTCGGTTAGTTGTGTCCCCCATTCCAGCTCAACATTGGCCCCAAGAGTACCCGGATAAAACGGTTTAAGTTGTTAGCAGAGGTTCAAATATGATGGCTTTGGGTGGGGAGGGTGTGTTGCTTACTTGGGGCGTAACTGGGCACTGATGGTAGGTTTTCTCCTAAAACTATCCCTTTCTCCTCAAGTTTGCAGTTTGCTAAAACTAATATGCACTTCTACTGATAGACTGCTCCCACACTCAACCTTTCCAAGACCTCGCGACAGATGCACTTCTTCACCATCACAAACCATCACTCACCTGAATTGCCTAACATCCATTATTCATCTCAACGACTTCTTTATTAATCCAAACGGCAGTACAGCCGATGGACCCCACTTCGCTAATGAATCCGACTAAGAAGCTTAAATTGCAGAGCTATTTTACCCAAAAGAAAAGAACTCAAATCGGTAGGCGAGGGTTCCGGACAGGCTTGATTTTGGGAAGTGAGTCAGATTAGGCGCGGCAGACCGGGGATAGCGCAGAACCACAGGGTTCTAAGAAGCCTTGTGGGGAGCTGTTTGTGGAGATCCCAAGGCAAGTATGAGGCACAAATATGGGTACTACCTAGTACATGTATGTACCTGCTATCGGCCTATGGCACGAGGAACAACCTTTCGATTTTTTCAATCAATTCACGGCACACAATGGAAAGATTTTCTTCCTCATCTTGTTTCCATCGTACATCCTTTCCGTTATTGAGTGACTAAATATAAGAGTAGTATAGTAATCCGGACATTCATAATCATATGGTACCTGATAATCATTACTGTACGTCCATCAAAAGGGGAATATTGTACGGTATCTATATGCCGGGAGACTCGGCAATCGATGCCAACACCATTACTTGCAGAACTCTTGTTCGATCCCTTCCCCATTCAGAAGTCAGGAACCAACTACACACCTTCCTTGTACGGATCCCCGAACAACTAAAAAGAAGCTTAACACTCAAAGCGGATCCTCTACTATTTCACACCCCCTTTAAAGTCAAGAAATGTCAAATAAAACTAATCGACGTTAGGGTATCTATCACGTCCAAAATACCACCCATGTCTCGTATTGTTTTTGCCAAGTCGGCACCGAAGCCGTCCCACAAATATGTACCAAGATCGCGGGACGTCACACTACAATGGCATCATAGTCACAGACCCGCACTCGACCAACAACCAATCCGTTAGTCAGTGAGTCACATAAGCGAGAAAACCGCAGGCTACAGCGACTCTAGTCTACTTGCGCGTAGAATTAGGAAGGGGGTTTTCGGCGAGTAGGGCCCATACTCCCGGTCGCGGTACGACGGCTCCACAATTTATTCTTGGTATTACGGTGGAATAGGGGTGATGGAGAACGTATCGTGGGCATGCTGCTCGGAGGCATGGAATAAATTGCTTAGAGGGCTATGCAAATTTAACCAAGCAGGTAAACCAACAAAATAAGTCATCATAATAGATTCCGGTAAAGCACATATTATATACTGTACACACACAGCAAAAAATTCTAATAACTAAACCCGTGCTAGATTTTGAGTGAACTTTTTTTTCCTTCTAACGCATCCATCCGAGTATCGTGTTATGTCCCAATCCAGGTGTGACAAAGCGATAACTAAGGCCGAATGTTACTCGTTTTTTTGCCAATTTAGTGATCCCGGCCTGTACGAAACACCGGAGCGAACCCCACTTCACCCGCTGGGTGACTGCCTTAAATTTCCTTATTTCAGGGTTCTATCGTAGGCCAAATTAGGCCATAATTAGAAGGTAGGTTTGAAGGTCATTTTTGAGCGCAAGGCTTCATAGTTACGGTGTGGAGATTGGATTTTGCGGATGATTTGGTTTATTTCGACCGAATGCAATAATAAACAATAGAAGTTAATTCGCAAGCCTCTCCAAGAGGGCGTAGATAAATAAATATTCTCTGCACAACAGAAGAAAGACGAAAAGAAGCAAAAATGAAACTTGCTAGCTAGGTACAAAGGAAATAAAAAAATCAAATTTACAAACGAAAGCAAAAAAATTCAAGCTGACCAGCACAGAAAGTTAAAAACAAAAACACCGATTCATTAGTTAGTTTCTGGCTACCGTTAAAAAATGTTTCCCCCTATGAAAAAAAAGTAGAATGACAAAAGAAAATATGGTAGAAGGGTTTCCTGGTCAGTTTTCACACCCAAAACACCAATCTCACACAAAGATAGCAATGCAAGACTAGAACAAAACAAGACAAGCCGTGGTTGGTTGGTATAATATTGTTTCATTCATTAGTTTTTTCTTCCATCACTACTTTTCCTAATCTACCTACGCATTCGCCATCTATCCCGAAAAAAAAGTAAAAACTAAGATCCGGAAGATCTGCCGAGATTGCAAGAAGCTTTGCTCATTACTGATTAACTGATTTACATGGCAAGCGCTACATAGAATTATTAGCTTTTTGTCATCATATATCAGAATATTAACAGCTATAACATACCAAGAGCGGCAACCAAGACGGCACCCATAGCACATCCAACCCTGATCTTGTCACCAGCACCGGTGAACTGGGAAGGTGAGGCAGTGGTGGAAACAGCAAATCCAGTTGAGGCAACAGCAGTAGCATTCTTGGTGCCGGTAGCGGTAGCCATGGTGCTGTTGGCCCACGAAGTAGCAATGACGGCAGAGGTAGGGACGCTAGAGACAGGGGCAACAGTCTTTCCAGGGCAGTTTGAGACCGAAGCAGGGCATGAAGTGACAGTCGCAATGACAGTGCTGTACACAACGGTGTCCATGGGCTTAACGGTAAGGGACGAAGAGACGGTAGTGCTGCTGCTTGAAACAACGGCGGTGGTGGATGAAGTGGTAGTGGGGGCGGTCGAGGATGAAACAGCGGTAGTGCTGGTGGTGGCGGGTACAGAGCTTGAAGTAACAGCGTTGGGGTCGGCAGCAATACCGAACTGGGTGGTGTACTGGTAGAAACCGGTGACATCGTCAATCAACTGGATTCCATAATGGGTGGTATCGACTTCAAGGCCGCTAGCAGGAGTCCAACTGTAGGTTCCGGTGTTGGGGATTTTCTCAACGATAACGGAGAGAGGGACCACATTGGTTGAAGGGCCGCGCATGAGAACCAAAGTCACGGTGTTGGGGGCGGAGGTAGGCTAGAAAATAAGGTTTAGAAAAAGCATCACCAAAATCAACTTTCAATGCATTTATTGATTCTACTCACAGTCCAGGTGATGGTGAAGGGAGATCCAATAGGAACCTGCTGGTTCAAGCCAGGAGCAGAGATGGGGTTTCCCTGAGGCTCGGCACCCACAGGAGTGGTGTAGGCCGCAGCAAGGGCGATCAAACCGGAGAAGGTAGCGATGATTGAGAACTGCATTGTGTGATTAAGTTGTTGGTTTGTTTAAAAGAGCGATAAAAACTAAGTTTTTAGATGTTCGTTGATGATTTTGAAAAGAGTGTGTGTAGTTTGGATGAACTGAAAATCAAAACGAATTGTTAAACCGAAAGGCGGAAGTGAAATGAGATTGACTGGTGTGTGATGAGAAGAAAGTGAGAGAGGAGGTTGGCCCGTATATGTAGTGAGTGGAGAGCGTGGGATGTGTGGAAGGGGAGGGGGGTGTGCCGCTACTCTGCTACTGCACACGCATTACTAGTGGAGGGATGGATAGAATGAGTGCAAGCTCATCGTGCTTGCTTCCTGCCTGCCGGGGGGGCGAAGACCGTTGACAGGGCAGGGGCTGTCCCTGTGTGTGCCATATGCGGTCCCTGTGGAGAGAATATGCAGTCCCTGTTCGTGCTAAAACTGTATCCCGCTCACTGAAATGGGAAAGTCACTCGGTGAGAATTGTGCTTATTGTGAGACGGGATTGGCCTCATCTTCTGGGGTGAAATTGAAGTATCCATGGATTATTCACCCGCAACTTCAGTGGGAGACATCTATCCTCCACTATCGACTACTTACCCCAGTGCCAATTAACGGAACCGTCTACTTGGTTGGTTAATCACTCTACATGAAGTCATTACCGGGCGGATTTGATCAACGATTTACTGTTTTGTTCCAATTCGATATTCAGATAATTGCGTATGAAAACTACACTTTCATTCGACATTCGTATAGCCCCCCCCCCCCCCCCCAACCCTGAGTTGTATTAATACTTCGTGGACATATATTTCCAGAGAGTGCTGAACCAGGAATGTTGCTTTTCCGGTTGAAAGAAAAAGAAATCCGCCTCAATGATGAACCATGTACGCGCTACTGCAGGCACAAGCGACCGAACCGAGGCGGTGGTGTCTTACTTCCTCGTTCACCACCTGCCTCGATAAAAGAACAACTTCGCGATGATTTTTCTCACTGTCCGCTTGTGGTTTAACGAGATGAAATGCGGCGCAAAATCAACGAAAGACTCATCCACAGTAAACCCGAAAGATTATCCATCCCTTCCCCTGCAGTATGCATATAGAAAACTACTTGTACTATGCGTAAAGTACTGCATGCTCTAGAATCAAGTTTGAAGGAACTTTCTTTCCGGCGCGCTGCTACTGCAACTTCCCCCTACTCTAGGTACACCTACTACAAACCGGCCAACGCGAAAAAGAAACTCCCCGACATCTCCCTGAGAAAGAGATAACTTAATTTGTGTGTCAGATCAGGCGATGCAGTGTACGAGTGCAGCGAAAAGGGGTGCCAGAGGGGTGAAATATCGTACTGTACTGCTACTAGCCGTTGCGTTGGTGGTTAGGGATCTAACCTATTCCACCCTGTGCAGTGCCCCCGCCCCCGCTAGTCATTGGTTGATTGGTCTGGTTGGTTGGTACCTTGCAGTAGTTTAGTTAGGAGGCTACTTCTAGCCCATGGGTCGATAGCCACTTTCTTATTTTGTTCCTCCTCCTTCTTCTCCTTCGTCCAATCTTTGGGGGTGCATAAGCGCCATACATATGAGGTTTCCGGTGCTGATTGGACAGGTTTGAAGATGACACAACCACAGCTCATAAGCCACTCTCGCTTCCAAAGCCAGAAACAAAAAAGTAAAACCTTAAAAAAAATTTCATCATGTCTCTTGAGCTGCCACGGCTGAAATTCAGGAAAAAACTAGAGGCTTTCTTTCTGTAGCTTAGGTGATGTGATGTTACTGTGTCTTCGTCGCTTTGCATCGATTCGATTCGCCAAAGAAGCGAAAGTCGGCTAAGAAGCTAACTAGACCCCCCACTTGTCAAGAGGGCCCACATTCACCCCCAATCTCCACCATCGTAGTGCAATATCTCGCAAATCTCATATATGGAGATATGGAGCACTTTCTTTTACTCTACATTCCTGTGAATTGGAACTTTAAAGGTACCGAAGCCGTGGTAGCCTCTACTGCCTGCCGAACACCGGGTTTCCCATATATTTCTGGGCGATCGATATAACTACATGTAGTCTACCTCTGAACAACCACGTGAACTGTCGTGAAAGTGTTCTTTTCTATTTAGAGGATTTTTTCACCTCATTCTAAGATCGAACGGAGAATACCATTTAGAACAATAATGATGATGATATAAACATGAGTACGACGAATGACCGCACTGAATGGGGCTGAATCAATTGCGCGCTCAAGTGCCCCACCGGCGATCTGACTGGCGGTCTATTTCCATCCTGCACTTCATTCTTTGCACGCCCAAAATCTACGCCCTATCGGACCAAATTTGATGTCATATTGTATCCTAATTGTTTTCTATGCACACTTTAAACGTGCCAGCAAACAACGTGCAAAAAGGTAGTCACTAGCAAATGATCACGACACATCACACAGCTCAGGCTGATTATCAAGATCTTGTCTGTGCGTACATAAATCTTTTAAGATTGATCAGATGCATGTAAGGGTGTGAGTGAGTGAGGGTGCTCTAGGGTAGGTATTGGACCTCCCACTCCTAGCCTCAAGAGCCCACAGTCAACCAGCACCCATGCCTCGAGTGGTATCGCTGCAGGATGACGGTAAAACACCCTCGCTAACAGCCGTACCCCTGCAAAATTGCCCTGCGTCGAGTGGAAAGAGGGATGAATTAAAACCCATCCCCACTTATTTCTCCCCGCCACATATCCTCCAGAAGTATTCGGTATGACCGACTCATTTTGTGCAACAAAGGGACAAGTGTTAAGTAGTTATGACTCAGTTGATCTCTTATGCATATAGCGGCTGCATAGAAACATGGACAGAAACTTCGGCGATATGTATATAAACTCGGGCCGGGAGGTTTGCTCTGTTTAGTGATGATGAACGGCTAGCGTAGGTACCAACTACCAATACCGGCTAGAATACGGGCCGAGATTGCGTGGGTCCTTTTCATCTCAACGTACGAGTGCCTACCACTTTATCGGCGCGTATGTAGGAGTAGGGTAAGGTTTAGACTGACGAATAGCTTAATGATGTCTTTCTTTCTCTTTGACGCGTACCTGCTGGGCTGGGCACACGGGCTGATTGCCGGCGCTGTTAGTGGAGGGCATTTGGTACCTGGCTCCAGCCTTTCGGAGCTCTGGTACAGCTTCTGTACTGGTTGATGGAGATCATCATGACAGGTAGAGTGCATGTAGTTGCAATGCATTCGCCCTACCTATTTCGCTCCGCCAGGCAAGACATTTTATTTAGGTTTGCTGGTTGTGTTTGTTTTTTGTTGTTGGTTGGTTGGTTCGTCTTGTACATCGACTGTGTTAGGTGACGAGGAAACGATAAATTCCGAGAAACAATGTCTTGTTTTGGACCCTTTACCGCTCTGACTACGTTCCTTTAAGCGATGCGGTAGAGCACGATTCCCTTGGCTCGAGCTCTCCCTTTCGGGCTAGGTTGGAGATCTGTGGCAAGTGACGCACGAGGGAGCATGAGATGAGCTGCGGTACTGCGGTAGGTATGTATTGTCGTGGTTTCAGAACGGTTGTACCTTGTGGCTGCGGTGGGTTCGACACAATTATCGTGCCAGGTCTGCACGAAAGGCTGAGATCGGATGTGGGGTACGTGTATTAATGAGGTGCTCATTAAAAAGCGCTTGTTCAATTGAAGCTTTCTGGCTCCTTTGATGAGGCTCCTTCTACTATGGGCTTGGGTGGAGCCTTGCGTTCCTAGGGACCCGACGAATACTATCAGGAAGATATGGAAATCTAAAAACTCGATAGATGCTCCAAGTGCCTAATACCGAGAAGGAAAGCGCGATTACTAATCGAGCATGATCGCGAACAGACTCGCACGAATATTACGCGTCCTCGAAACCGAGTGAGAATAAGTGACTGAAAGCCGATTCAATGGTTGAGTATGGGCATTTTTGCACGGTTAACGCTTCTAGAATGCTTCCTGTTATAATTTAGCTCACGTTCCCACTCATGCCTTTCCTTCCGGCCTGGATTATCTCTAACCTCTATTTCCCATGTAATCTTTTGCCGTAATTGGAAGATGAGAGACAATAACAGCCGACGATGCGGAATGACTCGAGTACGTACCTGTGATGATTTGGGTTAGCAACCTTCACACGGGCAAATTAACACCAAATAATAGAATCAACGCAGATAAGCGTAGCTAGTATCCGCGCACAATAATCTCCACATGTTTGTGGACAAAAAGAGGCCCTAGAATTCTATTTGCCTTGAAAAGGCACTTTCGATAGCGTAAGACTTATGTGAAGACGAATGGGGGGATCGAGGTGTGATAGAGGAAGGTGCAACTCTTACCTAAAGTTAACACAATGAATTAAATTGGTTTTGATAAACGATGAGTGTGCCAAATAACTTAAGGTTATGTATATAGGCCCGCTATGCAGTGTCGGAACGTGTGCACACAAATTCACATGGTTTTTTCTCCAAAGCCAGTTTGAATCGAGTGATATTTCATGAATAATTTAACACTCTTTTTTCTTCTTTTTTTTATTATTTCCTCTCCTACACACGATCAATGTATTTTTTTGAAGTTCTCGAACATGCATGTGATATGAAAGTATATAATTTTACTTTCCGTATTTTTTTCACCTATACTGGCCATTTTTCTATGAGAACCAGGAGCCAAAATTAAAGTGGAATAAATAGATTGGACCTACGTATATAGTAGTAGACAATTTTGGTGTCAAAAGGGTATAAGAAGCACCATTTTGACCGTGTTCCGGGTTGACTTCCCCGAATTCCACTTAATCACTCCGGTGAGGTGGCGGTGGGGGCGGGGCGGGGGGCGGAGGCGACACGTAACACCAGCGGCGGGCCGGTCAATACTAGTGCTAAGTATACCACACTCAATCCGCACACTTCTGTGAAAATGTAAGTTTAATAATTTTTTTAGTAATTGTATAATGAGGAAATAAAACGAGGCGGTACAGTGGAGCTTACATATCGAATTCTACCATAAGATCACAACAATATATAGCCGCCCATGTTGTCATCATTCCCGACATACTTGGCAGGTTGACCTGGATATTCTTCAGGGAAGGTAAAAGAAATGTCACAACTACTCTTCACTGTTCCCATGATGTAGGTTGAAAGGTTTAAGAACTGCGGCCACGATGATGATCCTAGTCATGGTTGTATATATGTAGCTCTGTTGCTGCCGGTAGATAGGTATTTTGTGAGCACTTGCCTTGCACGGGGTTCTGTTAGATCTTGCGCTAATCAGCCCAGGCAAGACGGCTATTTTGTTTCTGGGATTAAAAGCTTGTTTGTCGTTGACCGGCCTGCAATTTGTTTTTACAACGTCATACCTTTGGCACATAAAAAGACTAGTCTCGTGCCCAATAGGGCTAGCTGGCTGTGGTCCACACTTAAACTCTCAATCATAGACCCAAAGACTAGATTAGATTTGATCTCTGGTATTAGGCCCCAGCAATTCGGCAGAGTAGAGCGCGTACTAAAAGCGCGTCTTGGACATCGACGGTGGTCCAACATTTATCTTCAGGGGAGAAATATATCTCTGATTGCTGTCGCTGAGTTTGAGTTCAACGTCCAAGTTGATACATATAGGTATGCCTATGGTAGAGTCGATGGATGACATGAGGTACACGTGCAAAGGACGGGTGTCATTAAGCAAGACATGATATATTGTACGCTTGTCTACTGAACATGTAGAAGGTATAACCCGCTCCTCCATCCTTTTCGGAAGATCCCTTCTTTGGATCTCTGGGCGGAGCTTTCCTCTATTATAATCGGTGTGGTGTACTCTACGTACCCAGTAAACCTTGGAATTTCTGATAGAAAAGTGACAACATAGAAACACATGCGAGGGTTGGTTGGAATTGTAAGAATTACTCTTATTAATCCTTGATTTAATCACGACCTTCTCCCCCATCGATCTATAAGGCCGTTTGAAGCTGGTGACAATAAGAGTTGCATATGCTGCTGCTAATAATTTCAACTAGCTAGTATTCCAGACCAAATCATAACTTGCACAGGGATGGCCTTTGCTCATGTACAATGCATCCGAAGAATCTCAAATCGTACCGAAGCAGAATCTTGAGTTGAAACGAGAGATAGGAGCAGAATAATTCATCAACTCGTAGCCTACGATTCTCTGTGTTCAATAGGTCTGCTTACATGTTGCTACATCATACTCAAACAAACATAGGAAACTTAAACGAATGAAATACAAATAACATGTGTCCAATTACCCCCCGGCCTACTAAGAAAACACTTTAGATTTCCATGAACTGAAAAGTTTCCCACGGTGCCCCGCCTTGTGACTCTCCCTTGGGCGGCATCTGGCGTGACTTGAAGTCATACAAGCTCAGCCCCTGCACTCCCGACTTTATGCTATCCAACCCCATATAGAACTCGGGCAAGAAACTACACTTGGTGTGGTCTCCGCACTTCAGCACAGCCCCGTGGATATAACACTTGGTGTTGTCGTAGTGGTTTGGCTTGCACGGCTTATCTCGAACAACCTGGAGGAAATGGAGCTGGAAGCCCCGTAGCGCAGCGTCTAGCGACGTGACGCTCTCCAACCACATCTCTTCTTGCTTGTAGGGAGTCCCGAAACCTGGGGGGATGATCTTCATGGACTGAAAGACCTTGATTAGAGATCCGAGGATCATCATGTCACATTGATCCGAGCGGACTAGGTGTCGACATCGAGGCTTGTCACCAGGGTTATGATAATATCGTTGTAAGAAGGATGTTGCTACGTTTAGCATCGACCTGATGGTTTGTTTCCTCCTCTGGATTATCTCCTCTTGTGACGGAAAAGGGTAATATCAGCGAAGGAGCACCAAGACACGTTAAGAAAAAGAAAGGAAAGGAACCTACCAACTACAACCTCGGGAGTATCAGTGTCTACAGCTGGGAACCCTCCGGTAGTCAAGAGAGCGCTATTAGGGTCAGAATAAAAGCCCTCCAAGACGATTTTCTTTGAGACCTCCGCAAAGATATGCTCAATCTTCAGCGCCCACGCAATAAACAACCACTTCCCATTCCCGGGCTGCAAAACACTAGATATCGATCCACCCGTCCATATCGGCACCCACAACGCCACGGCCGTTGCACAATCGTACTTATCACAGATCACAGCAAGCTTGTACAAGTTCGCAAACGAAACCGTTTTTGGTACATGGTCGTTCCGCAGATGAAACACATTTAGAATGACAGCCAGAGCTCCTGGGTCCGACTCGTCAAGAGGTACGACATAGGGCGCGCTGTCTGAGTTCCGCAACTCGCATGCTTCTTTGAAGTTCGAGTTCCGGCCCAGCATCACACGGAATACGGGAGAGGCTAGACAGAGCACTGAGGATAGCACTCGGAATCTTGCTGTGCCCGTAGGAGACTCGACTTCGAGAATTACATCTCCTTCGGGTGCTATCTCTATCGTGGCGCACTGTCGCCGGATTGTCTTCTTCTCGTCCGACATTGCTTTAGAAAAGTAACGTCCGCACGGTCGGTTAGCTATAAGCTGGATGCGTACTAATTAGCTTGTTCATTCTTGAACATACTGTGTGTAGCCTGTATAATAGAATCACGCGATAGGATTCCTGGCACCTTTTGAGGTTTGCTAAACTTGATTTGAGGTTGATAATGGTACGAGTTTTGTAGCTGCCAGTTGTGAAGCTAGGTTCGTGGACGCCTGCAAGCTCTTGAGGGAGGGGAAATCGCAACGTTGCAGGCTGCGAGGGGATCCTGGTTCTTGGTGCTGCATAACCCTAATCCCGAGTTTAAAGAGTTGGTGTGACAAGGGTGATGTCAAGGGTGACAAAGGTGACAAAGGTGACAAAGGTGACAAAATTCAAGATATTATGAAAAAAGTCACTACACTGCCACCGGTATGAGCTATTCGGCTGGCAGAAGTGGTGGCGCAAAAAGAGAACTATACTGTGAATCTAGTACATGTCATAATTTGCCTGGTAATTAGGTCATGAAATATCACTCGAGATATCTTGGTGTCGAACATTGATTCTAGATGAACACTTGCACAAGTGGGCTAGACATTGACGGCAGCCTACATGTATGGGTAGCGATTTCGCTCTCATCCACTAGTCCGATAGAGGGCTGTGGTTTTGTGTGGGATGGTACTTAGGGATTGATACATATCAAATAGCCGTCACTATATATATATACAAGTAGTGTTTGCAATGATTTTACTTTGGTAGATAAAAATGTTATAATACTAAGCACGTAGGTATATTTACTGTACTGCTTGTTGGAGTGACGGTCATTAGCGTCCAGTGGAGGAACTAGCAAAGGGGGGCTCTCCGTGACTGTTCTTTACCTGTACCCGCACCCGCTGTCATTTCTTTACTTTCTCTTATCACGAACTATCACTCATGTACTTAATCAATCAATCAACTCTTTTCATCACGAAACCACCTCAACACTACTCACACGGAACTGTGTAAAACCCGAGAGTTAGATCGATCGGAACCCTCAGCTTTGTACCGTAGCACTACAGCCCCACGGCTAAGTCGCTGAATACATCTACTTCTTGTTAAACACTGTAACCTATCAACAGAGAGTGATATATAGGTTTACAATCCAGACACAGCACAAAACACCCCGCCACAGCCACGGCCCACAACCTCTAGGGTAAAGTGATTTATTGACTCCATCAAGTTCCTTAAACTACAAATAAAAACACAAAATCTAAAGAACAAATGGAACGCTGTACATGTAGAGTCTGTTTCTATCGAACGTGAGCCTGCCTCTCTTTAACCATCCCTCGCAATGACACTTTACGAATATGCTATGCAATACTCCATGATCCACCGAGCACTTCCCCACCGCCCTCTAGCTAGACCCTACCCAATCAGCTCCTCCGGCACCTCAAACGCCGCCGCCGCCTGATGCCCCCACTTGTCCAAGATCTCCTCAATCGCCTCCGCCGTACTCCTCCCCGGCCCCATGTCTCTCAACCACTCCAACCACCTCCCCATCGCCGGCCCCGCCACATCCTCCACCCACGCCAGCTCTTCCTCCAACTTTCTCAATATCTTCAGATCCCCCCTCCCCACCAGCCTACACTCCGGCCTCGTCATCTCCTCCACCCACCCCCTCCCCGCCACCCTCCCGCGCGCAAACTCCAGCGTCGACGTCACGCCCTTCCCCTCCACATCGTGATCCAGCTCAAACATATACCGCGCCGTGACCTGATGCAGCAACTTCTTCCACACCGCCTTCGTCGCCAGCTCCCTCGCCAGCCCGCGCCGCTTCGCCGTCTCCACAACCAGCACAAACCCATCCATCGGATACTTCCACACCAGCCCAGAGTCGCCGGGCGCCTTGATAATCTGCTTGCACCACTCGCCCACCACGCCCTTGGTCCCGCCGCCGTTCATCTTCACCTCCTCCAGCATCATGTCGCGGCACCACGTCAGCGCCCGATGCCGCTGCCGGTTCTCCTCGGACCCGTCCGCCTTGGCCCACTCCTTCGTCTGGATCGTGTGGTCCAGTATCGCGAGGAACAGCAGCGGCAGCACGCTGACCGAGTCCGGCGTGAAGCCGTCGAGCGCCTTCAGCAGCGTTGCGCGCCACTGCGAGGACCGCTCCGTCCACGAGACGAGCGGCAGTGCGGAGGTCGCCCGCTCGCGGAACGGCGTCTCGCCGGCTTCGACGAGATACACGGCGCAGTTCTCGCAGACGAGGAAGGTGGAGATGATGTCGTTCTCTGGGGCGCCGCCGGCCGAGAGTGGGAACACGAGGCGGACGTTGCGCCGCGCGGTGGCGGCGTTGTAGGCGTGGGGCCGCTTGAGCAGGACGGTGAGGATTATGTCGCTCTCGTAGCAGATGCCGCAGTCGCCTTTGAAGGATTTGGACACGGGGGGCGGCGGCGGTTTGAGGGCGACGGAGACTGGGCGTTTGCTGGTGATGGGCTGGTGTCTGAAATTTATTCCCCAATAGCCGGGGGAGGGGGAGCCCCGCTTGCTCTGACGGATGGTCGGGAGGTGGAGAGGGAGGAGGACTGGAAGCCGCGGCTGGAGGTTTCGTAGAGGGAGCTGATGGCATTGTCGATTACTCGAGAGCGGGAATGGCGGTGCATGGCGTTTGTCCTATGCGTCTCTCTAAGCTCCTGAGCCAACCTCTCAAACTCCGGCCCGGAAGACCGCCGGTTCGCAATCGCCGTAGAGATATCACGAATAGTCGACCGCGCCGCATCATCCCTCGTCGCATCCGTAGCAGAGACCGAACTCTGTCGCTCCAGCCACGTAAGCGTATCCGAGAACTGCCCGCGCGAGTGCGAAGAAAGCAGGATCGCCTGGAGATGATCCTCGTTCCCTAGCAAGCTATTAACCTGGCCGTCGTCCAGGTCCGAGGAAAACAGATTGTTGAAGTCGATCGTCAGATCGTTACTCAGCGCGAGCTCGCCCGGCGCAAGCTCCCGCGCCGCCGGGACGACAATGTTCTCGAACGCCGTGTCGGGCCGGATCGTCGGCAGATCCGCCCACCGCGTGGCATCGTCCAGCACGGGCTGCGACGCCCCGTCCGGCAGCAGCTTATTGAAGCAGCCCTTCGTCGCCAGCACATAGCACGTCCTACTCGTGATGTTCTGATACAACAGCGCCGAGTTCGGCACCGCCGCAAACGGGGAGATGCCCACCGAGATATCACACCTCGCCGGCGCACTCACGCCCGTCCCAAAGATCACAATCACACACGGCACGCCGTGCATTCTCTTCGCCGTCAGCGTCGTCGCCAGCTGGCTGACACCATTGTTACTAACCTGCCCGTCCGTGAGCAGGAACCACACATTGCTCCTCTTCAGGGCCGCCAGGTGCTGCTCCGACCGCAGCAGGACGGCGGGGTCCGTACCGCCGCCCGACCGCAGCCGGTGTAGATCCGCAATGAGGCAGGGCCGCAGCGCGGTGGTTGACCAGGGCAGGACGTGCACGTTCTGCTGGACGTTGCCCTGCACGAGCTGCAGAACGATCTTTGTGACGAACTCGCGCTCCGAGGCGATGACGCGGCCGGACGTGGAGCCGGACGTGTCGATGCCGAGAGAGATCTGGCAGTGCGGGAAGGGCGTGGGCTGCAGCGTCTCTGGCGGGGGTTGTGCGGTTGTTGTTGTTGTTGTTGTTGTTGCTGTTGCGGGGTTGCGGGGGGCTCCAGGGGTCTGCGTTGGTGCTGGCGGGGGTGCTTCATGGGGCGTGGGCGTGGGCGTGGGCGTGGGGCGTCCGGGGGACTGGGACCGGAAAGACGGGTGTGAGGTAGAGGTGGGAGCTGTGAAGGGGGGCCTCTGCATGGAGCTCCCACTGGCACTGTTGAGGTCTGCAGGAGCTTGAGGAGCTTGAGGAGGAGGAGGAGGAGGAGGAGGAGGAGGAGGAGGTGGAGGTGGAGGAGGTGGAGGAGGTGGAGGAGGTGGAGGAGGTGGAGTTGCAGTGGCCGGTGGTGCTGGTGTTTGCAGGCTGCGCGGTGGACCGATAGCTGATATCCGCAGCTCCTGGCGTCTAATCCCAATCCCGGAACCCTGCGACTGCTGTGCTGTATCTTGTTGCTGCTGCTGCCGCCTCCACAGCTCGAAACGGGGTCGGCGGTCACGGTGGCCGGTGTGTTCCTGGTCCATTATGTAGAGTACTTATGCAGGTTATGTATTTGTGTGTGTGCTATAGTTGGGGTATATACGGTGGGAGATGTATATATATATAAAAAAAAGGACTGTTTACTAAATGCGGGAGATGGTGAGCAAGGAGAATGGGTGGGAGAGCTCGAGGCTTCTAGTTCTAGATTTTAACGTCCCGCAAGTTCGGGGGGAGGAGGAGGAGGAGGAGGAGGAGGGAGGGGGACGGAGAGGGAGGGAGGGAGGGAGGGAGAGAGCTCTGTGCAGCGTGCGGGTGTCTGTCTGGACTCACTCACTCACAAACATCATCATACACGGACCCCATCCATGTCTGTCGCTGTGCGTGAGCTTTGCGGGTTTGCCCAGCGGGCACCTCAAACATGAGGCTGAAAAAGCTGGTTGTGCTGCAGCCGGGGCAGAGCAGTCAGGGCATGACATTGAGAGCCAGAGATCAATCTGCCATACCGACTTTTCCGGTTTAAACTTCCACTCCTCAGCTGCCCGCGCCAGTTTAGCCGAGACTACCTCGCGATCGCCAGAGTGCTTCAGAGCTCCAATTCTATGCGCATCTTCAGAACGCAGAGTTTGTTTCCAGCTGCTCCTGCCATACGCAGTACTATACACAGGTGGGGTCGCCAGCTAGCTACATGTATGTATGTAGCTCCTGCTCTCCTCCTCCTCCTCCTCCTACTGGCCAGGAGACTGACCGAGTGATGGCTGGTGCATGACAGTTACACCACTCTACCTACATGCAGATGTCTCCTCCACCCTTTGTCTACATACAGTATCTACCAGTTGAGGAGGGGAATTGGATAACAGCACATCCACCTCAATGCAGAAAAGTTCCCCGCCCAAGGAAAGGAGTACGCATGAAACAAGGTTATGGGCACCATCTCGTATTCTCTAACGTGCCTAGATCGTGCGCAGCTTATTCCAGAATTAGAAAGCTGTCCGTAGATTAGAGCACGACATGGGTATCTACACGCATGACCAGGATGCACCGCAGACGAACGCCAGAGTGACGTGAATGCCAAGACGCCTCTGGACGGGGGAGAGGGAAGAACGTTTTTCCGGGATGAAATTACTGGGAATGACGCAACGGTCCTGTAGGAGGGCAATTGGAGAGATATAAAGAGGGAAGCATCCTGGGGGGAATTGTGGAGGAAGCTTCAAAGACAGCATTGCTATCGATATTTCACTATCATTGACACTCAAAGTCGTAACAAGCAACAACACTTCAAGATGGAGGCAGCAGCAAAGAACATCGCAAAGAAACTGACCAGCTCAGACTCCCAGTTCGAAAAGGGTAAGAAACACATCCAACATAACATCTACAATCTAGTCCCAATTCCTAACACCACCCAGGCCACCAGCCCCCCATCCAGCACCAAACGCCCCCGGCCTCGAATCCGCCATGAACCCCCAACCCGTCTACAACCAGCTCCCCACGCCCTCCGGCGGCTACCAGCTCTACAAGCCCGCCGGCAAGCTCCTCAACAAAAAGGCGCTCATCACCGGCGGCGACAGCGGCATCGGCCGCGCCGTCGCCGTCCTCTACGCCATGGAGGGCGCAGACTCCGCAATCGTCTACCTCCCCGGCGAGGAGAGTGACGCCCAGGAGACAAAGCGCCTTGTCGAGAGCTACGGCCGCAAGTGCGTCCTGCTCCCCACGGACCTCACGGTCGTGGAGAACTGTAGGCGTGTTGTGGCGCAGACGGTCGAGGCCCTGGGCGGCATCAATATACTGGTTAATAATGCGGGCACGCAGCTCGCGCAGGAGAGTATTGCGGATATATCGGACGAGCAGTGGGACTTTACGTTTAGGAGTAATATATACTCGATGTTTTACCTGTCGAAATACTCGTTCGTGTTTCCCTTTCCCCTCTTGCATGGCTCCTTGAGATCCTGTGCACGTACTAATCCTCCCATCATGTAGGCTTCCGCACCTGTCCCCCGGCGACACGATAATCAACAACAGCTCCATCAACCACTACATCGGCAAGCCCAACCTGCTCGACTACACCTCCACAAAGGGCGCCATCATCGCCTTCACGCGCTCGCTGTCAAACCAGCTCTGCGGCAAGGGCATCCGCGTCAATGCCGTCGCACCGGGCCCCATCTGGACCCCGCTGGTGGTGTCGACCATGACGAGTGAGGACTTGGACGCGTTCCATTCGACGCCTATGGGCAGGGCGGGACAGCCGAGTGAGGTGGCGACGTGCTTTGTGTTTTTGGCCAGTGCGGACTCGAGTTTTATTAGTGGGCAGACGTTGCATCCGAATGGTGGCAGTGTGGTGAATGGTTAGGGGTGGACTGTGCTGTGCTGTGCTGTGCTGTGCTGTGCTGTGCTGTGGAGGGGGTATATGTGCTTCATGTGGTTATATATCTAGATCTGTGTTTAGCGGTAATGGAAATGGCTTATCTCGTTGTACGTGCGGGGGTTCGTGTTCGTGTTTGTGCAACGCTTGGTCGATTATGCCCCAAGGCATAAACTACATGTACATGTAGTTTTTCAGCTTACGTGTGCTGGGAATCTCACTTCTTCTTACACGAGCTGTACAGGTTTTGATCAATACATGTACGTGTGGCCTGTCTTCAATGTCACACGGGTCGAGTGATATCTGGTGATGGAATCTCTTGGTCTAGAGTAGATATGACGTATATTAGCTCAGGGGGTGTTGGCAGACGCTTTACAACAAAATAAAAAAAAATGGCATGATGCGCGGTCCATTCGGTTCCAGACACATTACCGCTCTCCACTGCGCCGAGGTGTGTCGAACGCCCGACCCCGTAGTCGACATGGTGGCTCCGTTAGGCTGACTGCATACCCCTCGACCATTTAAACCATGCGTGTGCTGATAACTGGCTGTGCGCCCTCTTAAAGCTTATCAGTTGGTTAGTCTTAGCACGTCACTACTGATAGCCCCGATTGGGAGTTCCAGCCATCGAGGGGGCTCGGCGAAACAGAGGTATGGGTACATGTATACTAGCACTGGCCGATGCGTTAAAAATATTTGTTTCTAAAGCACTTCACTGCATGTCCTTCTTCGCTGGCCAGGAGTCACGGCTGTCGTTCGTACCCGACACTCACCTACTCCGCTCCGGCTGCTCTAACCCGTTGCGTTCACCAGCTTCATGGATCCTCACTCGACACACCAAACACCACTAAATAATCTGTCTGATGCAATTTATTCCTTTCGCTTCCATGCCATAATCTATTCTTCTAAAACAATTCTCTAAATCATCTGTCAAAACACATCATCGCATATCACAATCTCATCTAAAATACTTATCTTTTCCCAACATCATAACCTCTAGCTCTCTCTCTCTCTCAAACTAAAACGGCGCACCAGCCCAAACCCCCGCCCCACTCCCCTCCCTCACAACACCCACCCACCACCCCTTCAGTTCGGCAAAGCCCCTACTACAGAGCTCCAAACCCTCAAACACCTGCCTGAACATCCGCACCATCGCCCCGTCACTCTCATCAGCGCGGTAATACTTCTCCTTGAGCTCCTTTGCGCCCTTTTCTGCGGCTAGCAGGTCTTGCTCGAATGCGTTGAGGCGGGCTGCGATGCCGCGGGCGGTGGTGCGCAGGGCTTGCACCTTGCGGAGGGATTTGGGGGCGCGGGTGGGGAGGATGAGAGCGGTGGGGTGGGTGGAGGGGGAGAGGCGGATGGAGTGGATGGGGTGGATGAGGAAAGGGAGGTGGGGGTGAGGGGATGAGGAGGGAGGGGTTGGCGTGTGCGTGGTGGCTGAGGTTTGCGATGTCGCGGTCGAGGTCGGCGAGGGTTTCGAGGAGGGTGGTGAGGTGTATGTCGAAGGTTGTTACTGTGGCTAGTGGGGTTGTGGGTGTGGAGGCCATGGTTGGGTATGTGGGGGGGGGGGTGGTATATGACGTAGGGTAGCTGTAGGTTATATATGGTTATGCTTGGGTAGGCGTGTAAGGATGATATGGGAGGCATATACTGAGAACGACGGGGTTTGTGTGTTTTATACTCGTGGAGAACTTCATGTTGAGATGGTAGAATAGTTGAAAACTTGATCTAAATCCAGATCCAGCATTATGAAAAAGCGAGTGATGGGTTGTGAGTTGTCAAGGTACGGCACCGAGAACTTGATGTTCTTGCTACTTGTTGTTACCGTGTCAAGACAACGGGTTTAGGTGTCTAGATCTGATAGATACGTGTTTTTATAATTTCTTTGTTGACTAAAAACGGGCATGTTTCCTTCTGTTCTTAATGTAATGGCAATCATGCAATGCAATTCACAGCTTCGGTCTTTTATAAACAGCGCTCTGAGTAGCAGAAGTAGCTTTTGAACCTCTGAAATTGTTCTATCCTTGGAGTTATGGAAAATGTTTGGAGCTCTGAGCTGCTTCGATTCTCAAATGTTGACCTCGAGGCGCTGGCAGTTGATATGAAGGACGTGTATACGTATGCATGACAAAAAAACTTGATGGTCAGAGCAAGATCTCACACGATTCTATGTATTAATTTGTGAGTTTACCTACATCATATCACCAGAAAGACATGGAATGCTAACTTTCTTGCAAGATCACCAGCCCAGGCTTGGCCGATTGGTTGTTTGCTGCAAATACTAGAAGCATGCCCTAAGGCTTGAAAATTGGCCGACCTTCAAATGCATAGGGCTGGGCTGGCTAGCTAGAACACAGGAAGTATAAAAAGACTGTCGACGCCCATGCTCCCATACTACGGAAGTACACACCGATCTGTGTATATATATACACATCCATCTAGCTGTCTGCTTCTCAACAACAACCTCACTTCTTCCCTCCAGAACAACCATCGATATCACACAAACAAATCCCACAATGGAAAACACACGAGAGTCCCCCTCCGCTCCGCGTGGCCGCAAGCGCAGAGCATCGGAAGAGGCGCCCTCGGCCCCTACTACCGCCGCGCTCGCGGCCCGCACTCTCCGCGTAGAGAACGCTCCAGGAAACAGCTACATCGCCCCGGTGGCGATCCGTTATTACTGGCCCAACAACGGGTATCGCCGCCGCAACGGTTCGCCTGTCTACAACGCTGCCGCCGCCGCCGACCTCGCAATCCTCGAGCGCCACGTTAAGAAAGGCCTGCCCGCCGTCACCGCCTTCGACCACGTAACCCGCGTCGCTGCCACACCCATCACCGGAGAGGAAAAAAACCATGCCCATCCCCGCCTCGCCCCCCCGCCACCGCATCCGTAAGCCCATGCCGCACCCGAGCCGTATCAGCATGGACGCTCTCTTAAGACTCAATGACCGCTTCCGTCATGACCCAAATCTCGTCATCCCCGGGTACGTCCCCCCAACTGTCAAAACCGGCGACCGTAGCGAGTACACCCTCACGACGAATCGTAGCCCGGGGTCACGCGGGAGCGTCGGCGATATCCATGACCTCGAGAATGAGGTACCAGGGGCGGATTTGGCCGAGGAGGCGAGAAAGGATGTAGAGGGTGAACAGATCTTGATGGAGATTGAGGAGGAGGAGAAGGAGATAACGGAGGTGGTACAGCCTGTGCTGGATAGGACGGGACCGACGACTAGGGCGAACATGAGGTTTGTTCTTGAGGTCAGGGAGAGGAAACCGTTGGCGCAGGAATTATAGAGAGGGTGTAGCAGCTTGTTTTGTGGTTTCTTCTGGTAGCAATTAATTCTACTAGTGTTTTTTTCTCCCTTTTTTTTTTTTTCCTTTTTCTTTCTTGTTTTTAGTTGGTATAGAGTATATTTGCGGAGTTGTGAACTATTGTAGGCCTTGAAACCAATCGATCAATTGACCAAACGTCCTCACAGCCCTTCTAAACCATCCTGTGCAACACATATCTTCTCTAACGGTCTTCCCACAGACACAAAGTCTCCCTTAAATATCCATGACATTTATATATACATTCTAGAGAACATCCTAGCAAATCCTCGCCCTCACTCCTAATCCGACCTATTGTCATAGCCTTCGGGTTGCATACCATAATCTCACTCGAAGTGTCAATGATCGAACCGGCTTCTCGGCCATGGGTTAGGGTTTATCGGTCACGTGCGGCACATTGCGGGGATGGGACGTGGGGAACATTGCAGGGACACATGCATGTAGGAGAGTGCCGAGATGCGGGTAATGCGATGCTAAATGGATGCGCCAGCTTTAGGCTATTTGTGAGCTTGGTTAGATTTTAGGTTGACATCTCGGGGTATATGGCTTTGTTATAGTGGGGTTTCTAATCGGTGTCAGAATAACAAATAGAGAAATTAAATGAGTGAGTGAGGGATGTCTATTATATTGCTACATGTATTTAATAGTCGATAATCCAATTCAGCTCTTGGGCATAAATAGTCAATATCTACTCCTTCATGTAAAACACCTCCTCCGTGGCCTTCCACCAGCCAGGCCCCTCTTTGCTACTAACCGCGCCTTCAATGGGGCTCTCCTACATCGATCACCCCCATTAGATATAACCAAACCCAAAAACCATGAGAACGGTATTACTACTAACCTGCATCTGGTCCGTCACATCCCACCACTCCCTGACCTTCTCGTTCGCCGCCATCTTGTTCATGTCTGCCTCATAGTCGGTGCCCACGTACTTGAAGGTCGCAAACAGGATACCTGTTGCGTCGTCGAAGAATATCGAGTCTGTACGTTTGCTCTCTCTGCATTAGACATCAATCACCAGTGAGTTGTAGATGTATATGAGAGAATGCACGAACAGTCACGGATGTTACACTCCCGTATCTGCTGCAGAACCTCGGGCCAGACAGCTGCGTGTATCTCCTTGTACTCCTTGAGTGCCGAGGGGCGGAGGCGCACGTACTGGCCGAAGCGCCGCTCAGAGGGGACTGTGCTGGTGGATGTCGACATTTTATATTATGGAGAGAGAAATTGTGGGGTAGTGAAAGACCTGGAATTGTGGGGTGGGAGGGTGGTTATATACATGGACATGTACATTTAGTTTGGTACAGGTGTAGTACAGGCTAGCTGCATGAGATGCATGGGCGTGGGGGGGTGCTCGGTGTCGGCAGAGTATGTGCCGAGCTTGGGAATTCAGCCTTATGCGAGACAAGACATTGCCGGGCTTCAGTATCTAAGAGCGCTTGATTGTACACTCTGCCCGCGCAAGTAAACGCACCCGCTTGTATTAGTAGTGCTTGGTGCTGGGAGGTTGTGTTGTAATGAAACTGTCTGGCAGTCATTGACCTTATATTTGTGTAGCGAGTATCTGTCATGATAAAAAGAGGCCAATCTGGTTACAGGACCACCGCATGTTGTCTTTTATGATAGGTGGCCTAAACAGACTGTACTTAAGAGCGAGAGTTCTCCTCTTCTCCTCATCATCAATACAGTTGGTTATTCGCGCGCTGCACTTGGCCTTCTTGCAACTACATGTACGTCACCAAAATCCGAGTGACATCTTATGTACCATTTCAATCTACAACATCTACATCTACATCTATCCACAATAACCTCATCATCTACACCTCCGCCTGTACTGCCCAGCCCTCCACCAGCTTTGCCAACGCATCGTCACCGCCCACATTCCCTGGAAACACCACGTATGGCACCCCGCTGTACAGGCAGGTCTCCTCGTCACATCTCCACAGCGGCACTCCGGGCGCTGCTTGCCCCAGCACCATCGCCCGACGCATCCCCAGCGCCTTTGTCGCCATGTCTGAGGACGTGATACCTCCCTGTCATCCCATTATCAGTATACAACCATACACATCACTAATACACATCTCACAGAATCAAAACTCACCTTGGCAACAATATACCTCGGCCTTGTAGTAACCCTCCGCACAACATCCACCAACGCCGCCGCCACAACGCCCCCAATTTCCAATGAGCTATCTGCATCGCCGCCCTTGATGAGCTCACGACTCGTCATGATAAGCACGTCCTGCCCTGCCGCAATAGCTACGCTCGCCGCCTCCGCCGTGCGGGAAAGAAGTTCTGCCGCGGGGGACGAGAGAAGCATGTTGACAGAGAGCTCGAGCACTTTGAGATGCGGACCGCGTGAAGTAATGAGACTGCTGAGCTGTACAGTGGTCTTGGGGACGTAGGAGCCGGCAACAATGAGTGCGCCGGGGCTTCCGGGGGTGGTGGACAGGCCGGCGGCGTGCGCGCTGAGTGGGGGTTGTGGGATTATGCCGAGACGGGAAGAGACAAATGCGGCGGCGGTGCGGAAGAGGAGTTTAGAGCCTTGGGATTCGGCTGTATCACGGAAGAGAATGAGCTACGAAATTATGGAAAGAAAGGACAAGACAAACCATGCAGTACCCCCGCCGCTACAATATCCATATCACTCTCCGCACACGAATCCGCGACCACCACCCCGCCCCTCGGCACGCCCCTCAATACCTCCACCACCCTCTCTACCCCGCCCTCCCGTATCTCCCGCACCCCCAGGCTCACCACCATGCCTTCCGCCTCGAACCGCCCCGGCGCCTTCTCACGAACCCACTCCCTCACCTCACTCGCCGCAAACCCGAATGTCGCATCACGCGCAAACGCAGTCTCACCAACCGGCACCATCACATCCCGCTCTGCAACATAGTGCACACCCTCTAATGTATACCGCCCTCCCTGCAGGAAAAAAGGTGCAACAATCCATGCGTCACTGGCACCAAAGACCTCGTCGACAACATCACACTCCAGCGGGAAGTGGCCCCGCAGCGTCGAGTCCCCGCGCAGCACAATCGTAAATTTTACATCAGCGGCTTCGGCTGCAGTCCTTAGATTCGAGAGGATATTACGCAGCAGGGTTGTCGTCGCGGCAGGCGACATGGCGCGGGTGTTGGTTAGGATGAAGAAGCCTGGAGCCGGGCGGAGTAGCTCGGATTGCAGGGAGGGGGTCTCGAATGTTGTGAGGACGGCGATGTCGTGGCATGTCTGTGTTCCTGTGGGATCGTCGTCGAGGATGACGAGTTTGGGCGTGGAGGGGGTGAGGAGGGTGAGGATATGGGAGCGCGGGGTTGTGGTGTTCTCCGGGGGAGGGTGGAGAGGGTGGATGTTAGGGGTAGATGGGGGTGTTGGGTGGGCATTGTTGATAAGAGGGAGGTAGGTGCTTTTTTCTCTCGGTTTTGGTGTTTTGTGGAACTGAGATCTTGAGCTTGGGGGCCGAGGGAGCTTTGGGTTATATCGGAGCTCGGTAATAGCGATCATTACCCCACTGTGGGGTAGGTACTCGCGTTACACAAGTAGGGATGGACATGTAGATAATACCCGTTGAGAACACCGGCATCACAGCTCCTCACTCGCTGAATTTCCTCAGTGCTGTGGCTGCAGGCGCTTCTTATCGACTCCGGGATCAGAAGCGTAGCGGAGTCTAACCAACCTTGCAATCATTGGCCCCAAAAGGCAAGAGTCAAATATGCAACTAATGACGGGCCAGGAACGGAAACGCAAAACAGCACCACAAGTAGCTCTAGCAAATACTCTAGTGAGAAGACAAGCTTGACCTGCGGCATCGGCGTCCGCACCAACTGTACTCGGGGCAGGTAAGAAGAACCTGAAAATGACTTTTGATGGTAACAACCTCTGATTCGCGGCTGGCGAAAAGCTACACCAAATTGAGCACATGCTTGCAGCTTGCATTTTCAGGTTCTTATTGCCTGCCCCGAG
The DNA here is from genome assembly GCF_003444635.1 of Morchella importuna. Lineage (NCBI taxonomy): Eukaryota > Fungi > Ascomycota > Pezizomycetes > Pezizales > Morchellaceae > Morchella > Morchella importuna. The sequence continues at coordinate 74,994 of NW_025763399.1, read as the reverse complement.
TAGTCTATAGCTGTCAAGATGTCAAGGCTCGATCTACACCGCGCCGATATGTCAGCACGGGAACGGAGATAAAAAAGAAAGCGGGAGCCTATCACCTACTGGTTCTGCACTGGCGCTGATGCTTATTTGAACCACAGGTCTCTCTCACCCAACCACTCAACACGCCCCAACCAGGGACTCTCCCGCAGACCTGAAACCTGAGCACATTTTTCTTTTCTTTTTTAGACCCTTTTTTCTATGATGTAATTTGTGCTTTTTTCGAGATTTCACGAACCCCTAACCCACCTCTGCCGCCGTGGTGCGGGGAATTGAAAAAAAAAAAAAAAAAAAAAAAAATATAAACAAGCAATGATATCCATTATGTGGTATCTACCTACCTACATCATCGTTCCATTATCGAAAAAAAAAACCCAATTCGCCACCATGAAAGTCCTCGTCACCGGCGCCGCCGGCTTCATCGGGCAGAAGCTCGTATCAGCCCTGATTGCGGACCCTCTCTATACGGATATCACAATCACAGACATTATCCTCCCCAAGACGCCACGGTCACCCGAGGAGAAGCCCGTCACAGCAGTGCTGTCGAACCTGGCAACACAGGCAGACCGCGAGATGCTGGTGACAAAGGACCTCGACGTCATCTTCATCCTCCACGGAATCATGAGTGGCATGGCGGAAAAGAACTTTGAGAGTGGTATGATGGTGAACTTCGACTCCACGCGAGGCCTGCTGGAGTGCGCGAGAAAGGTATGTCGTAGCGGGGAGCTACTGGCGGAATGTTGGGAGTGGAGCTCATGAGAAATGAAGAGGAGGTGGCATGAATCGAGGAACAAGTTGTTTATAGGTGCTCAGGTCGTCCCCGGCATCAAAGTCGTCTTCGCCTCCTCGCTCGCCGTCTTTGGCGGCACCCTCCCGGACGAGGTGACGGAGCGCACCATGCCCACGCCGTCAACGTCGTATGGAATGCAGAAGATGGTATTATAACCTGTCTACCTTACCTACCGTTCCTGAAGAAGAAACCGTTGATTTGATACCCCCGCCCCGCATGATAGCTGTGTGAATACCTGATCAACGACTACTCCCGCCGCGGCTACATCGATGGCCGCACCCTCCGCTTCCCCACGGTCGTGGTCCGTCCCGGCGCACCCTCCGGCGCCGCCTCATCATTCGTCTCCGGCATCATCCGCGAGCCGCTAAATAACCTACCCTCCGTGCTGCCCGTGTCGCGCGACATGTCGCTGTGGGTGTCCTCTCCGCGCACCGTGGTGTCAAATATACTACATGCCGTAAACGTGCCGGCGGAGCAGCTGGGGGAGATGCGGCAGATCAACCTGCCCGGGATCACGGTCACGGTGAAGGAGATGCTTGAGGCACTGGGCGCAGTGGGCGGCGAGGAGAGGGTGGAGCTGGTGAAGGAGCAGAAGGATGAGACGGTGCAGAGGATTGTGGGCAGTTGGCCGGCGAGGTTTAGGATAGAGCGGGCGATGGATCTGGGGTTTGTGGGTGATGGGGGCTTTGCACAGGTTGTGAAGGAGTATATTGAGGATGAAGGGATATTGGTTTAGTACAGTTAGTAGTGTTGGTCCCCCTCACAGCCTTTTCTTACCGTAATCATGATGGTCTGGTACCCTTAAGTTCGTAACCTCCCCCACCATATATATGCGTATGCTTTGCACCCCACTCCTTCATACAAGCAACTCCTTCATACAAGCAACGAAAACAATTATCCATTGGACTTGCCTCGAGATATTAGGTCTGTATATGGTCATTTCTGGTACTCAGTATACGCAAGGAAATACACGCTTGAAAACTACTTATATACTTTCTGAGTTCCTCTTGGTGATGGTTAAGTTTGGGTACTGGCCAGTAGGTGAATTTAAAGCTCGCCACTCAAGCCCAGGCCTAGCCCAGAAGCCTCTCAGGAAGACTCACCCCATGAAAACATTCATTTTCTTCATACTTTCTGACCTATATGGAATGTATTTATACACCACCTTATTCCAGTTGACACCGGTACGGCTATTGGGTCTGGGAGACGTTGGAAAGGTTGTGAAAGTCGTGAGGAATCAGATCAGATTATCATACGATTGGTGTTATCGATCATTGGTACTGTGAACTTTGGGAGTCTGCTGCGCAAGTGCTGAAGAAGGATAATCTACCTATCTCCCATAGGAGTAGAACAAGTTTATGATCATGAACAAACAGGTAATGATGCGTGCAATTCGACTCTAATCTTAAGAGTCCTCATACCAGCCTGCCTGTAGCTCATCCAAGGGTCCCCCACCACTTGCAATGTCGGACGGATTATCGATGTTCTTTTGGCTAAGCCGGCTGCTGGTTATGAATGTATGAGGTCAGATCTTGACAGATCAGAGTATATCATGGGGGTTGAATTGGCAATGGTCAATAGGCCTTGGATATTGAAAACATTGCATTCGTGGTAGTTTAGCTGTTGCCTATGATGTCTTAGTCTGCGGGGACTTTCTTGTACCTGAATTGACCTCTCATGCCCCAGTTTAGTCGTTGTAGTAACCATAGACGCTTCATCTTTACCATGTCTTTGACGGAATGTATTTATATCTCTCTCTGCTAGATAACCTCGGCTTTTTCCATATTAGCGTTTCTGTCCGACCCGTGGTAGAGGGGAATTATGTAGGTGGAGATGGGATTTGGGGATTCGACCTCGAGGCTTACACTCTTGACTGCTTCTTTTTTGTAAAGTAATGAATAGTGAAGGAATGGGTGAAAGACTTGGGGTCAGTAGCGATTGAAATACTGAGGCATCCCTAGACGAGAATGGCTGTTTGCGTTAATGTGGAGTAGCCTTTCGAGAACCCTACTAAGGGAGCTGCTCTTGTATCCGTGGACTAATCTTATGGCAAGACGGCACAACCTAGCCAGATGCAATTGATCTGATATGATGAACAAATGTGGTTTAAGGTCCACCTAGGACATCAGGTGAACTTATGGCAACTACTTCTAACAAATATATACTTTACTTAGAAAATACAATTACCATCTAGCAACTTTCATATAAGCTCTCTAATCGTTATAGGAGACTAGCCAATGGATATCGGATGTACGTATCAGCTTCAAAGCTCAAACTGATCAATAATACCGTTTGTTTTGTGATTGTGGGGCTTAGGTGTTGTAGGTTTTGGGACAAGAGCTACATGTATCTACATATATCTACTAGCCACCTGGGGGGCTTAGAGGGGTGGAGGGGGTGTGGCCAGTGAGCCACGATGTACTGGACTCCATTCAATTAATGAACAGGGCCGGATGTAGGATCTAGCGAAACTTTTCCAATCTATACATATTCTTTTATAGGATAGTAAACATCTATCACGACTAGAAATACCTCTTTCAAGAACAAATTTTTACATAACTCCGCTATGGGACTGAAAAATCCCAGTCGAGTCTTGGGGTGTTGCCCCACAGGTATGGAGTTGATTTTTGGCTGGGCGGATAGAATGAAGTTACTAGCTCTAAGTTTTGAGAACGGTCGGGTTAAAAGGTTATCCTTTTCCAAAGAAAGATAAAAGGATACTCTTGGGGATAGCGACAAGGTGGATTGGAGATGAAAGAAATGTTTTCTGTAATTCTCTATTGCGATAAATGAAAGCAGCTTATCACACCCCCCTGCCTTCAAACGGAATATTCCCTCGAATTAGAGCTTAATTCTTTTATTCTTTGACGCCTCCTAAGAAAGGCTGATGGCGTCGTTGAGAAATCCGGAGATGTAGCAGTGGTACCATCCATAAGCGCTGAAAAGTGAAACTCCGTATCATTCAGAGTAGCTGAAAATGGGTTAGAGATCACATTTATCGAACTCACTTCTACCGAGTGATATTTCATGATTAAGTATAAGCACTCGTTGCCTGCACCAGACATCAAGAAAAGGTAGTATCAAATCTTGGATGATAACGTTAACACATCATATTCAGTGGTATCGTACATACAAATCTTTTAAACTCACAAAAAAAAATAGGCAGCCGAAACCCATACTTCACAATTACATTTCCACATCCATTGCTTCCTCGTCATCCGCCCCGACGAAGATAAGTTTTGTGCCTTCACCTGCTACCTGCCAGACATCCAATGCAGCATATTCATCCACCACTTCCGCAAGCTGATCATCCGTGAATCCCTTTGCGAGTACACGGTCCCTCACGGTCCTCATACTGAGCTCGCCATTTCCATTACCAGCGGCGCCACCTGGGAAAGCGAGCGAGCGGATGATGTTATAGATATTAGAGCTCACGGTGTTATCTTCATCCCAGTCATCCTTTCCGTAGAGGGATGCCTTCGAAACTTCAATCAGGCGTAGAGCCTCGTCGGTGTCTTCAATAACAACTTTGTCGGCAAAACGAAGACGCGCAAGAGCTTGGGATAGACGAATTATACCCAGTAGAGTACGTGGGGAGGCATGTGTGAATTGTCTGGGGTCTGTTAGTTATGCATCTGGACGTTGTGGGCGGGGAGCCTACCTGTTCTCACTCTCTGCCTTCTTGGCATTCTTCCTCATGCTGACATAGGCACCGACAATATAGTCTGCCACCTCTTTTGGGATGACTGGTCGCTTTTGTCTGGCTTGCGCAATGTACATCCGCATCTCGCTCGGAGTTAATGGCTCAAAATTCATGTCGGGATGGCGATTCTCCATGTGCACGAAGGTGACGTGACGTCCTAGCTCTTCGTCACTTTCTCTGTTAGGGGTATCTAGGATCAAGAACAGAATATCGAAACGAGACAACAAGGCGGCGGGAAGATTTATATTCTCCACCGGTGAGATTTTGGGGTTGTAGCGTCCATACAACGGATTTGCGGCAGCGAGGATAGAAGTCCGCGCGTTCAATGATGTGGTAATACCAGCCTTTGAAATGGAGATTGTCTGTTGCTCCATGACTTCGTGAATCGCGGTTCTATCAGAGTCGTCCATCTTGTCAAACTCATCGATACAGCAGATGCCGTTATCTGCAAGAACTAGAGCTCCTCCCTCAAGCACCATTTCATCGGTGACGGGATCACGCATGACAGCCGCAGTGAGACCAACACCCGAGGAACCCCGGCCGGTAGTGTAGATACCTCGAGGAGCAACTTTGCAGATATATTTTAAAAGTTGAGATTTGGCCACACCAGGGTCTCCCATAAGACAGATGTTGATGTCACCACGAATTCTCATACCGTCGCCCATTTCTTTGGTTGCACCGCCAATGAGAAGGAGGAGGAGGCACTTCTTGACATCATCATGGCCGTAAATCTCTGGCGCAATTGACTTAGCAAGAGTATCGTAGAGGTTACCGGCGGCACGAAGTTCCTCAATGCGCCGGACTGTGCGGGGGTCTACAACAATATCGTCGTACTGCTTTTTATGTTGTTCCACATGCATTGCCTCAAGATAGGTATCTGTGAGGAGTCCTGCCTTGATCGCCTTGAAACCGGTGTATGGTGTTGGGAGAAAAATCCCAGCAATGTCAACGATTTCACCAGGGTTGACAGTGCGGGTTTGAGACCCGTGGGCGTGAACAGTGAGAGTACGGGGGATGTGACCAACTGGGACCTGGTCTGACATTTCCTGGATACGAATTTCCTGGAATGGGAGGAACTTTGAAGCACGTGTAGACATAAAGAGTTGACCACGTGCATCATTGTTCTTGCACTCCTGTGAGGGACAATCGACAAGTGGGGCAAAGGACTTGGTCTTGATTTCTTGGAAGATTTCAGAACCACAGCGGTCGCATGTATACGCATTAACTAGAACGGTCGGCTTCACGTCTGAGACACGAGTAGCGATACCGCGGACGGTAATGAGATGACCTAGATGGGCGCCACGGACATTACGAACAGCCATAGCCTTACTACCCTGATCGCCAGTGGGAGTAAGGGGTTTGAAGTAGACCTGGTAGCGACGGGTAAGAAGCGCCGGGAATAGCTGAGGGGCATCGTCAAGGGAGAGAGGATCCGCAGTTGAATCAGCGGCGGCGATGTTGCGGTTCCGACGTTGCGTAAGAATGACATCGAGAACATCGTCGTTGTATCTGAGGGGCATTAGTATTGTATATTATGAGGAGTGGTCTGAGTTTAAAGGCGGGATTTTTTTGGGGCGATGGGGTCATACGTGTTTTCGAGTGTCTCTGGAGGAAGAACTTTGTCAATTGCTCTAGAGAAGATCTCAATGTAGTGTGCGCAATTTTTGTTTATCGAAGAAACCAGGTTCAACGGCTCATCCGCAGCAAACCCCTCCTCGAACTATCCCGACATTATTAGCCTCTACCGGTGGGTCTTTCTACATCTATCAAAAAATACCTCTTTGAGATCATTCAGTTCAATTGTTATTGAGTCCCGCTCCCTGTTTGCAATTTCCTGCAACTGTATCATATATTTGAGCTTTGGTTCCTGTACCGCAGCTCTCGGCCTCCTCCCAGCCCGTCTTCTAGCACCGCCCGATCGCGTAGACCGGCGACCGGGAGTGTCATTCATATCCATGTCCTCCTGCTCATCGTCCATGCTCAGGTTCGACAGGGCATCACGGGCATCGGCTTCTGTGATAGTGGTAGTTTTGAATTCCGCGAGGAAAGACTGAAAGGCAGCTATTCAGTGTAAGCGAAAACCTCGTTTGAGAAGAGGGCGAATTGCGACCGAAAGAAGAGCATTCAGTCAATGATTAAGAATGGAGAGCGTACTTTGCTGCTTGTCGTAGTCGACATCAAGCTTCATAGTCGGAAGCTGAGCCATATTTGCGGTATATGCAGGGACTCTTTCAAGAATATTAGATGATTGATTGGTATAGTGGGAGTGATCGTGCACAGGTTGTCGGTGATAATAAAGACACAAGAGAACACAGAAAGAGGTTTGTTCTGTTGTCAAGGGAAGGGGTTAGGTTTGTTGGACATCCAGTGACAAGAACGCGTTGAGCGTTGTTACTCGCGCGTTCACGGGCGAGGATCAACAATTTACTGTGTTGGGAGGTGGGTAAAATATGTGAATCAAGCCCCGCCCCTGGTTTTAGGCGCAGCCGAAAGAGTTCTGAACTACATCGTCATGCGCATTCTATAAATCTGCTAATCAAAGCTGGCTTCAGACTCCAGTGAAACGAAGATATACCTAGCAACACATAGGTTTTTTTCTCCATATCCTTGGAGGAGCAGCTTGCTGGGCCTATGCACCCACATACACCATACTCTACCAGTATCCCTATTTGGTTTTTTGTAGAGGATCGCTTTGATAAACCCTCGCGGTCCTCACAAAAACCTATCTAGTATCATTCTAAAGAACTATATACGGTAATACAGAGCCTGCAACTGATACAGCTGAAACCTTATCAAGATGGGATCTGATAAGTGCACCATTTATCAGATCTCGGTGTTGCTAGGGTGATCTTCCTCATAGCAACAGAGTGGATCGGTTTGTGTAGTATCTGGCACCTGCATCTCCGCCCCGACCAATTGAGCCTCGGCTTCGGTCTCAGACACCTCAGCGTTCAGCAGTATCTGCACCCCCGAGTTCTGTTAGTGCTTGAGGGCTCTGCCTGATACATGCACTAATAGAAATAAACACGCTCTCTCCATCTCTCATCCCTTCCTCACCCCTTGACCGACACACATCCTCAATTAATCACTCGATATTCACTTCAAACCCTTAGCTAGCGATATCCTGATATTCGTACCCGTTTAGAACGATGCCTCACGCAGCCTCACGGAAACCATCCCCGCCTGCAACCCCAGCTACTGTCTCCTTCTCTCCCCTTAAGAACTGCTTCCTCAATCTTCCTACATCACTCGTCTCAGTGCTCACCAACAGCAACACTCCCGCCCAGAATGTAGTTGTTGAGATCTCATTCCGGACTACAACCTCAAGTAGCTCGGGCACAACGAGTACTTCGAGATGTGCGTATGCAGGGTGGACAGGAATGTCCAGTAAAAGGAAGCCAGGCGCAGGGAGAGTGGAAGATGCAGTGGTGGAGATGGATCCGGCTTTTGCGAGGAACGTGGGCTTAAGTGAAGGGTCAAAGGTGCGACAACTCCTTTATGTCTTGATCCACCGTTTACCGCACATATATACCCCTCTACAATTGCCTATAACTCCAATTTATTATTACACCGCCAGGTTTGTACACTCATGATTAGTGTACATCGTACTCCTTCTTCCTTAATACCTTATAAATTCTGTTAAATATGCATCCTAGACCTATCTTTCTTGATCCTCTACGCATTTATCGTGGGCCCGACTAAACAAACCTCCAGGTTTCCCTCCATCTGCATCTTGACCCTCCCCCAGCCCATACATTGCACATTGAACCCCTTACTCCGAGCGACTGGGAAATCATTGAGCTCCATGCCAACTTCCTCGAGCTCAACCTAATCTCCCAAATTCGTTGTGTATCCCCCGCCCATCCGATAAGTGTCTATCTCTCTCCCACATCCACCGCGTCGATCCGCCTTACCAAGGTTGAGCCCGAGTCAGCGCTTTCGTCTCCGAATGGATTTGCGAAAATCTCTCCCGACGCTGAGATTGTCGTTGCTCCAAAAACTCGTCAGAGAAGACAGAGTAGAGGCGCGAAGAGTACAACAAGTACAAAAACGGCCGCGGGAAAGAAGAAGAGCGAAGGGGCAGCAGCCTCATCGAATGCGCTTTTCCTAAGAGCTGTCGCATTGCCGGCAATTAGATACATTCCCAAAACTGACGATGATGAGGAAGTAGATACAGATAATGAAGAAGAGGAGGAAATTGCTGAGGGCGGAAAGGGTATGGCTGTTTACCTCGATCCAACCATGATGTTTTCTGCACGCCAACTTCGGGGGGTATCACACGTAGTGGTCTCGGTCGTTAAGCCGCCAGGCCTTGCACCACCATTAGATCCTTCCCAAGCGCAAGCCCAGCAGCCGGATGATAAGGACAAAAAGGACAAGAAGGATACCGCCCCGGAGGTCATACCAACAGCTAAACTTATAGCTGTGATCAAGCAATGGCCGTCTGCACCAGATGGGACACACATCGCGCTCTCCAGGCTCTTGTCGGCAGCTCTTCACCTTGCACCCGGACAGGTGGGAGATATGATCCGCATTGAACCCGCGCCGCCACAGATTCCGGTCAAGAACATTGCAAAGATCAAAGTCTTCCCCTTCCAGGGTGTCGAAAAAGATGCGGGACTGAAATGGGGAGGAGGAACAAAACGACTTGAAGAAGTTGCGATTGCAAGGTTGCAGGAGGTCCTAGGCCCAAGAAGACAGCGAAATGGGACTAAGGCCATGATCGAGGAGGATAAAAGTGCCATCTCCCCGGGAGAGTACATTCTTGAGGGTGCAATAACGGATAACTTGATCCTTCCTGCCGTTAAAGATTCCCCTATCACCACTGGTGGTATCATGCGAATTGAACTTTCTTCCACTGATGGCACCGATTCCGCAACAGCTATCAAGTGGATCCTCGCAACTGATAAGCGGCTGCCTATAGAGCTAGGCACCCCTGTCCCTAAACCGATTGCTCTCAAGGAGACAAGCGAGACTATTTTTACACCAGATGAAACGGGGACGCTGATTGTAGGAGTTGATGATATTCTAAATAACATTACCACAAATCTTTTGTCCTCCTCTTCAGTTCTCCTTTCCGGTGCTCACGGGTCGGGGAAGACAAGCATTCTCCGTCTCCTTGCTAAACGTCTCTCCGGTTCTCCCCACTTTCACCGAGTTATTGACCCCGGCTCGCTCTCGAAAATGGCGGAGGAGCGGGTCGGAACAGTGAAGGAACAAGTCTCGCGTTGGTTTAATGAAGCTGCATGGACTGCGGGAAAGACTGGGAAAACCATAGTAATCTTGGATGACCTCGACAGGCTGTGCGCCTCTGAGTCTGAAAATCAGGATAATTCCCGTGTGAGACAGGTTGCAGAGGTTGTAGTGGCCGCAGTGAAGAAGTATACTTCTTCTGGCGGAAGCGGTGTGAAGAGGGGTGTTGTAGTTCTCGGAAGCTGTCAGGCCAAAGAGAGCATGCATAACCTTGTTATCGGCGGACACGTATTTAGAGAAATAGTAAGCTTGAAGGCAATGAGTAAGGAGGGGAGAAGAATCGTGCTCGAGGGCGTGATCGGTAAGGATGGTGTCCTCGAGAAAGGCTTGGATTTGAGGGACATTGCCGCAAAGACAGAAGGGTATATGCCTGGTGATCTTGTACTTCTTGTTGGGCGAGCTAGGCACGAAGCTGTGGTGCGCATGGTTGATGCCGGCCAGAACCGCCTTTCCCAAGAAGCCCTTGTACTTCGACGAGTCGATTTCGACGCTGCACTAAAAGGTTTTGTTCCAGCTGGACTTCGTGGTGTGAAGCTGCAAACCTCTGGGGCGCGATGGAAGGATATAGGAGGACTAACGGAGACTCGAAAAATCCTGCTGGAGACACTTGAATGGCCAACTAAATATGCGCCAATCTTTGCATCATGTCCTCTGCGTCTCCGTTCTGGATTACTTCTATACGGCTATCCCGGTTGTGGTAAAACACTTCTTGCATCCGCTGTGGCCGGAGAATGTGGCCTTAACTTCATCTCTGTGAAGGGTCCAGAGATCCTGAACAAGTATATTGGTGCTTCAGAAAAAAGCGTTCGTGATCTCTTCGAACGAGCCTCTGGCGCAAAGCCTTGTGTTCTATTTTTCGACGAGTTTGATTCTATCGCGCCAAAGAGAGGGCACGACAGTACTGGTGTCACAGACCGTGTTGTCAACCAAATGTTGACTCAGATGGATGGAGCTGAAGGGTTAGATGGTGTTTATGTCCTAGCTGCTACCTCTCGGCCAGATCTCATTGATCCTGCCCTTTTGCGTCCTGGGCGATTGGATAAGTCTTTGCTCTGTGATATGCCGAACGCACAGGATAGGCTTGAGATCTTCGAAGCCATTGTAGGTGACGGTATGCTACGGATCGATCATACTGTTGACTTTAAGGAGCTTGCCAGGAGAACAGAAGGGTTCTCTGGGGCAGATTTACAAGCGGTGCTCTACAACGCTCACCTAGAGGCCGTTCAGGGTATGATCGGCGAGGAAGTTCGGAAGAGAGAGGAGCAGGGTAATAGTGATGAGAAAGAGAAGGAGCGCGGAGAGGAGGTAGAATTTTTAGAGTTTGTGTGGGGAGATAGCCGGAAGGGGAGAGACAAGGTCGAAGAGGGTCTGGCAGCAAAGAGAATGCTAAAGGAGCGACTCGCTCTCATGGAAAAGGTATTCGTTTCTTTATCAGGGTTATACCAAACCAGCACTAACCCATTTGTTATATAGCTCGAGGGACTTAAAAAGAAACAGCGTCTCCGCAATCTTACTCCTTCCGAGGAAGATATAGCTTCCCAAGCTGCTGAAGAGGAAAAAACCTTGGATGGGGATGGGAAAACGGAGGTCATGATCACTTGGGACCATGTCGAGAGTTCACTTAGCTCTACACGCCCTAGTATAGCTCCAGATGAGAGGAAGAGACTAGAGGCCATATACACAGAATTCGTTGGGCAGAGGAATGGAGAAATGCCCACCGGCCAGGGAAGCACCGAGGTGGGAGGAAGGAGCAGCTTAATGTAATAATGTAGGGGGAGAAATAATCGTTGCGAGGTGATGTTTTATAAATTTTAACTTGGGAGTTTTTATTATAATCAATGAATGTGTACATGTATCACACAAATCATATGGAGCACTACCACAGAAATTGGAAATGTCTGCCCGGGCTTGATGGGGGGGGGGGGGGGCAGCTTAGTAGGAGGGCAGGATATTCGAATTTTGGGACAACCATCCTCTAGTACGATCTTTTAGTAAAACTAGTAATGATTTTACATTCGGGTGACTAATGATTTTGGGGGGGCATCATATTCGGAGGGGCAGGATAATCTGGAGGGCAGCTACATGTATTTATAATTTGGCGGTAGTAGTAATTGGATCATGTTAAATCACTCGTGTTATCCTAGATGTCCAAGTTTTTTTTCTTTCTTTTTTTTTGTTTAATTCAAGGTGTCCCAGGTTAACAACTTCATCGTTGGGGGAGAGTCATTCCCATGATAAGTGAATTCAATAGAAAACATATACGCCTATAGATCGAATAATGCTATAGAACTATTGTTACGGGGTGGAGTAGCTGGTTGCAGAAACTCAAGAATTATTCAACAAGGTTCTGAACGTAAGAGTATTTATTCCAGCCATTTCTATTATGATCTATAGTATGTAGTACCCCATGTACTATTATACCCTTGATTTTACTTCTCAACGGAACTGCAGCTACATATGTATATCTAGCATTTGCCGAAACATCATGTAGATACATGTATTCCTCCTAATGTGTGCCATGGGGTCTGATTCTTGAGTGCAAACATAGAAGAAGTATTTCAGCCCTCCTGAGTCGCGACTCTACTCCCTCAAACGGCGGCGGCGAGATGTATGCCATACATGAGAATTGCATCACTAGGAAGCTCGGGAGACATATCATATGAAGCTCTCACTGCCTCGTATAGTTCCTGAAATGCAATGTCTACGAAGCTAGCTGGCGCTTCCATGTCATCGAATATTTCTCCATCGTCTGCACCATGTTGTTGAAAACCTTCAAGCTTCTTTAAGACCATGGAATACTGCAGGGGAATAATGTTTTCTGGTTCGTCGCGGGAGATACATTCCCTTTGGTGAGCACCAGAGATCCATGGTGTGAATTTAATTGGCATGAGGGCACCAGTAAATCCCGGTAGATCCAATGGAAGCTCCCAGGAGAGTGTTGTCCAACCCTCGAATAATGTGGTGAGCTCGGGGCTTAACGGATGCCAGGCTCTCGCATCACTTGCGCTATAGGCAATGATAACATCATTAGCATTATAGTCACGCTTCGTGGTCTCCGTGAGATTCATTTGATCAAGGTCAAGTTTATCAATGTCTTCTGTGTAATTGCTTGCAGGGGGTTCCGGATTCTGGGCCATCCTGCATGATATGGTTTGATTCATGTCGTTAACTGCGAGAGGCCTAGAAAGATAAACACCAGGAGAACAATTTACCGAGTATTGATCTATTGTCTATTTTAGCAATCAACAAGGATAGTGGGGAATGTTCTAGGATCACTGCTTGAATAATTTTACGACTGACCTTCACGTTCATTCATTATGAAGTGTGAGCCTGTTTGGTCAAAGGTCTCCATTCTTATTTGGTGACTTGATATTTTTTGACTCCTTAAATCATACAATGTAGCCATTTGAATGTTTGGGTATAGAATTGAAATATTCAGTTTATAGTCCTCAGAGCCGTTGAAGAGTGTTGATGGATTTGCCTTTGAATTTCGATTGAAAGAACTAAGTCACGGTGATGCCGAACGAATGTGATGAAGGGTAGTGGCAGTTGGAGATGGTTAAGATTCTATCCACAGTACCTTACTGTATAATTAGAAGGAATCGCATATACGTACCTACAGTTCGGGGCCTACATTTATAGATACATGTATATAGTTGCGTTTGTTACCCTACTCAAGGTAAGCTGTGTGCCGTGTGAGGTTGGGTACGAACCTAGCTGCATGTGTGTACGTATTCAGAACCTAAATTAAGGCTATGGTGGTAAGTTATAGACTCGGGAATTAGAAACCTTGCTGGTGTAAACCACGTTCAGGGCCCGTCCTAAACAGATACCCCATTCAGGGATCTAGTATTCATTGAATGGCGTTCGTTTTAATGACTGATTCTTATAACTGAATAAAGTGCGTACCCTACTCTTGCACGGGCAAACTATGACATTGAGCTAGCATGATGCACTGATGAAAGGAAGGGTATGTGTTCCTAGACAAGAACAAGATTTGATGGTATTGAAGTAAAGGCTCGTCGTAATTTATGTACGATATCACCCTTCTTCAAAGGCATTAGGGGCTCGTAAATCTTCGCTGAGGGTACTGAGGAGGTTCTGATCTAAACATGAATATTATTCTCACTGTATGTTCTATGGTTACAATTCTACTAAGTTACATATATGTATACATCTAAGAACTACATATACATATATCATGTAATCATTGCCTGTTCCTGAGGCATGTGTGGGCAGCCTTAACTCAGTGGAAGAATAGAATAGAATGTAGCCCATAATGACACGACTGTGTCTGCTATAGTGAGGTGGCCTTTGTGGCTACCACAATGACGCATAGCATACCGTGAGTGCGCATGTATGCCTCAGGTAAGTACATGTGTATTAAATGTAAGTTTGTTAGCTGCGTAAGATAGACTACATGTACTTACATCGAGGTATACGGTATCTTCACTGGGACCTACATGTATATATTCATACAAGGGTGGTCCACGAGGACGAAGTTGCGAGGTGCTTCGTACCTTACCTCAAGCTAAATGAATCGAGGCAGCTAGAGGCGTACTCAGTGATATAGATATACCTGCATAGCAGTTCTCTCCTCGACTTGAACCTAGCCCGGGTGCTAAGAACATGATTGGCAAAGCTGTATTGAAATTTCTCGGATCCTACCATGAATGCTACTACCAATAACCAAAAACTCGAGGAAAATGAAGAAAACTCCAGGTATACATGTATGTGGCCCAAGACAGCCCGCCTGTAGAGGAAACTCGATTCGCCTCGCCTCAATGCGCCTTGTAGCCAGCATTGAGCACTAGGTGTATTTGTATGCTAAGCCTGTGTCTTTGAACATACATGTACTTGTACACGTACATGTAATAGACACATAACGTAAGTCGATGTTGGGGGCTCATCAACATACAATATCACTCGACTTACTTAATAGCGGTATGATTGATTGATTGATTGATTGATAATTCATTAATTGTGCGGTATGATCTATTAATTGGTTAGTTGATAATACATTACAGTAATGACCGGATCCAGGGCATCTTGTACCGTATGTATGATCGCTGGGCGAACATGTACAGTGTGCTCAGGGACATACAAAGTACATGTACCAATGTTTCACTATCTACCAGCATTTTGTGAAATCTTTGAGTTACTGTTACATTCACTATTTGCCACTATCGGCTATGTGCACATGCCCTACATGGAGTAGCTTAACTACTGGTCGATAAGTCCTTATCATACGACATGTAGGTACACGTTCAGAAGTATGCATTGGACCACTACATGTATAGAGGTGTAGAATTACATCGCATATTGGCTTCGTGTAGTTATATGTGGTGCTTTGTGTACCCCCGATATAAAATAGTTTTATCTACGTATCCCTTGGACGGATGAAAGTTGTCAAATTCGCGACCTGGACCGTGCACAACTTAGTAAGGGAATTATCTTGCTTTTTACGGTTGGCAACAACAACAGAGCCAATCAAGAATTTCCAATAACTACTACATCAGGCTAGTGATAGCTGAAAGAGTGTGGTCGCGAATTTGACAACTTTCATCCGTCCAAGGGATAGTATCGTCGTTTTAAAATGAGAGATTATGCCCAAAAAACTATATTATGTATATAGCTAATGCCCTTTCAGCACCGATACATGGCTTCAAATGATAAACCTAAGGAGAAATTGCACGGGCCCGCCCAAGCCGGAGGGCGTTGACTTTGGGGATCACCGAAACTTTAGAAAAAAACAGAGAATGAGAGCTCTTGTCTAGCGGACCCGATTATCAATCCCACAATATAGCTATAACTCGATCAGGCTCCTGCTGTAGAAGCTACTCATGCAGTACACTTATAGACCGTGTGCACCTGTGCCGAGAATGTACCTGTGCCGAGCATCTTATCTGATCTCTAGGGATCCGCTCCAAATGGTGGCTAAAATGCTGCCTTTATTATAAGGTGCTCGGCACAGGTGCATGCTCGACACAGGTGCACACGGTCTACATGTTTGAGATTAGAATATATACAGCCACTCAGCAAAAGTGTTCGTGATATAGTTTTAATGTCAGTGCGCAGTGTGGCGCACCCGTAATACTGATGTTATTAAAGCTGAGATTCAAAACAACGAAAAATATATAATATAGTTTGTGACTATATATAAAAAGAAGATAGGTCATTGATCTTATAATTTGGGCGCCATTGGTCACTGGGAAAGTCTTCTCTTGGGGGTTCTTGATGGTCCGCCGCGGTTACATATGGAGAAATGTCTCACTCCGAAATCGGAATCACGAACACTTTTGCAGAGTGGCTGTACCTGCAATATATTACGGAACAGCATGCATACAGGTCTGTTCTGGGCCACGCTGGTAGGCGAAGAATGGTCATGTCTACACAGACATGAGGGGGCTCTCTTCAGCATCTAAAAAGCTTGAACAGCTTAGAATTAAACAGTGAAGTGGCTCCGCACACATTTGAGGAAACTTAAGTACAGTGAGACTAGTGGTAAAAAAGAGAAATACATGTATGGGTCTCTGCATGTCATTATCTGTCAGATCCATGCATTGTAAGGGAACAGTTGTCATCTATAGACTACTCGTAGGTTCATGACGTTTCCGAACACGACTGCTATTGCATGCCATACAAAAAAGCGCCAAATCCACCTTTTTGTATGTCATGCAATATTGGTCGTGTTCGGAAACGTCATGAATCTACGAGTACATGTAGATCGTAAATACTTGAAATAGCGCGATACCAACTGCGGCATACATCCGTGGGTACCCACACTGTTGTTGGTCCTCCTTTTGGAGGAAGAAGACAACGATAAGCTGCAAGGTCCCCGGATTCTTTTGATCTAGACTCCCTGTTTATTATAATTGGCTTGCACGGATCATACGGGCTCCATTATTTTGTGGTCGTATATTTGGAGGCGATTGAATGTTTTAACGGCCGCCAGAATCCTAACACTTCACGAATTTTTGATTAACTGTATCTATGGTCTCATCGAGGGTCTGACTTCTTTGCATAGGTTTATGTGCATGTAGGTATACATGTAGTTCTTTATCTATGATGAAGGAATATATTTTGAGTCTTCTGGTCATATTCTCGGGTACTACCCTTGTATTTCATAAACATTGGTCGGCCTGGTGTCTCTTGGAAAGTTACTAGGAGGAGATACATATGTGCTAGGTCAAATCAGCGAGTGAGGCTTTGTGACCCTATATACGTGCCTCAGCTGCATGTTGCCTGGTTACGGTATCATCATAATATCTCTATGTACAAATACGTTATATAATATCTGTTCTGAGGGTAAAAATGGTCCTAAATTGAAGGCTTTCACTGATCGGTTTACCGATTGGACCAAGCTCACATCGTGTAGATGAAATCGGGTCTATGATATCAGTCAGTGAGCGCTAGTCCAGAGCGAGCGTCAGACGTATAATGGATCTTACCTCTTATCACCAAGTTCCTCGATCTGTCTCTGATCCAAGCCTTGAACCCAAACATCTCTTTCTCCATTCTTCCGCTTATTGTTCTCGCGTTGCAGAAGCACATAATTCAAGATTGAACCACCCAACAGACCAACTGCGAGGTATCCCAATACAATGGCATGTCCTAGCGTATAGTGAGGTTTATCTCGTCCACGGTACACATTTGATGACATGACACCATTCAAATTTCCCCACCCTAATCAGATGTCAGTTAAAGTTGGGAACGGGATATCCGCGCGCGAAAACTCACCAATAACGAACCCCAAGGTTACACCTCTCTTGTAAACCCCTTCCACGTTATTGCTCACCCAGGTAATTGTGTTTGGAATACACGGGTATATTCCTAGAGCGCCGAGGAATACGCCAACGTAACTCAGAGCTGCATTTCTGGATGCTAATAGGATAGCGAAACCGAGGATTCCGACCAAGGAGACCCCGATATTATAAATACCACGCTTATTGGTGCGGTCAGCTGCCCAACCAATGAGAACGGTAAGAATACACGCTGCTGCATATGGGGGTACTGATAAAAGTTGGGCACGAGTTGCTGAATATCCGAGCTCGGCAATAATTGAAGGAAGAAACAGTGAAAATGCATATAGTGCTCCTGTACGATATGAGACAAATACAGCTCACAGAAATCTTCTAGGTTTGGCTTACCATCAACGCCCATATAAATCAACATCCCGGTCCAAGTTTTCCAGTCTTTTAAAGAGTCCCACATGTACGACATCTTGAAGTCTTCATGACCAGCGGAGCTTTGCTGATCGTCTTTCAATCTTCGGATAACGCGGGCTCTCTCCTGATCGCTCAGGAATCGAGCATCATCCGGAAAATCGACTACAATCCAGAAGGAAGCTACCCCTATAAATATAGTAGCAACACCCTCAAGGATCTAAAAGATCTAGTTAGCCTTTGTAACCCCGAAGGAGTGTGTTGCCATACAAATATCCAAGCCCAGCCTTTCATTCCGCCGATACCGTCCATCTTTGAAATAGCTGCGGCGAGAAGACCACCGAAAGAACCGCTCACAGCAGCAGCAGAAAACTATAGGATAATTAGGTATCTCTGGCACAGAATTAATATGCATGAATAGCCTACAAAGATAGCAGCTCGAATTCCGAATTCACGTCTCTTGTACCAACATGACAAGTAATAATTAACACCTCTGTCGGGATGTTAGCAAGCTCCGCGGTTTACTTCAAATAATGTTTTGGAATACCCACGGGAAAAGGCCCTGATGATCCGCGCAGGAATATTTGGTAAGTATTGATGTCTAAATGAATATCATGCAACGAAGGGAGTCTTACAGCTTCCGTCAAACCCAAAAACCTATACGGATGTTAGATATGTAATGAAGAATCAAAGACTATATTCACAAGGTCGTACTGGAAGCTTACCATCTTGCGGCCATCATGCCCGAAAAGCCCTTTGCAAAACCCATAAATGTCATACAAAGGCCCCATAGTACCATGATCAGAGGTATGTAGATGCTTGGCCTCATTCGTTTAAGAAGTATATTACTGACAGGTTCGAATATTGACTATTTTGGGGGTTAGAAAGGGGCAAGTAGTACTCCTTTAAAGAATTCATACGTAAGAAACAAAAAATATCGTGAGGCAAGCATTGTACTGGCCTTCTGTCATATTCAGATCTGTCACCAAACCTTCGATTTTGGCATTTCCCTGTGTAGTGAAGATAAATTAGCTACTACTCTTCCCTTAGGTTTCATAAATCATTGTTGGCCAGTTATTAAGCTTGGCTAAGAGAAGTAGAGACGCTTGTTTTTGGTAAGGAAAGCACACACAATATTGGTTCCTGGATTATTGTATTAGAAAGATCCGGACAATTATTGAGTAACTACCAATTGATACTGAGTTTACTTACTGTCTAAGAACGAAGCTAGATATAGAACACACAACCAAGGGATTAATCGAATGTCAAGCTTTCGTACCAGCTCCCGATCCTAAGAATAGCTCGTAAATCATAAGCAATTTGGTCATTTTATTAGTGTAAGCCGCCAAAGCATAATCTCACAATTCTTGCTCTCTCTTCATTACTAAGGCCGGCATCTGGGTCTGGGTCGATATCATCGATGAATTCGGCTTTTTTGGGATCCTCTTTGTCGTCAAGGGAAAATGCGTGAGAATTTAATTCGGTCATGGTTAAAGCAGTCGGACTCGCTACTTCCAGGGACTGTAATTCTGTGGAGTGAGCTTGAAAAAGACAAGCAAGCGGAGACAAACCGGTGGGAATTCCTCATTTTAAGCTTTCCAGGCTGTCACTGTAATGGTTTCATTATCCGGGGTAAGGACTGCGGGCTCTCCTACAATCCCCGAGGAACTAATCGCACATGGACCGCCACTGCGAGAGCGGAAGGTATGTACGATATGCGGGGCAAGCACGGACAGATAACACCATGGCTTGCATATGCGTTGATCTCGCACAGGTTGGTGTAAGGGGACGCAGATGATTAGATACTTTTGTTTCCCTTCGACCGTGATGTCACATAAGCCACAGTCCAGTCGGACAGATTGCCGTCGGGCACTAAAGTAAGCGGACCGTTACACTTGTAACTGTGCTACTATGTTCGGCAATTGTACCGATCAGTAAGCTTTGCTTCGGCCTGCTTAACTACATGTACCATGCATGATAGGCAGTCGGCAACATCAACGGTGGGCATGCATTTTGACTTGCTAGAATTCACCTATGTCGATATTTGGGTTTTCGGCTTTGTGAGTTCGCCGACCTCTCGGAGTGTCCACGCGCAGGCGTTTAGAAGGGCGTACATGATACATGCGAAAAGGACAAGCGGCGGGTTTCAATCCGCAAGGAATTCTACCGACATCACACAACCAGAATGAGCTCGGTGAGAAATACTCACTCTCTTGTGGATGATAACTGATCATCGAACTAGCTATTGTTTGGTATCAAGTCTCTTCGGGGTAGCCGAAGGCTTAAGTGCGCCTGCGGACCAGTATGCACCAATCGCATTTATGAGGATTGTTCAAGAATGCATTTTGTCAGAGATGATAAGCCGGCTGCGACCTGCCAGAAGGGTGAAAAGACCTAATCAGGCAATGATGTTCCATGCCAGTGATCATTGGTGATCTAAGGTGTCCCTGCTCGACCGGGGAATAACGCGGGGAAGATTAAGCTGGCTATAGAGTAGACAAATACTTACGGTAAGTACTTACAGTGGAGAGAGCCGGGTCAGGTTATTTCCTGTCTTTCTACATTTGACATACGTGATGCTATCGATTTGTTTGGTACACTCACTCTACACTTGATCCGGATGCACGGTCTTTGATTAGTACCCGAATTGTGCTAGCATTTACTTGGCACAAAAATTATAACATCGATTGATTGATAGTAATATGGATTCCTTCACCGCCTCATGCCCACACAAAATTGGCCTGCAAAGGCAGGATGCTGTCAATAATGGCACTCTCCCAGGAGGCCACATCCACTTCTCCTTCAGCTCCCCCTCCACTCATACAAACAAAGAAATTACTGAAATATGCTAGGTTTCAGTAGCCGAGATGAACCTCTCCGACGCTTAAATGTTAGGAGACCCAAACAGTCCCTTGACCCCTTTTCTATTCATCATACAATATAACTGAGCTGGAAGGGATAAGGTTTTCATCAGACTCTTCTCTTCCACTACGGTCGCAAAGGGCCGAATCATTGCAATCTAAAAATACCCTTTCTTCAAAGGCAAACTCTTCAACGTTCTCATATTCACCCTATACTCTCCCTCTCCAACACGTGACAATGACAAGATATCCACCTACATTTACATCTACAACCTCCTCCTGTAATGCAATTCGGCAACAGAGGTCCCCTCCTAGACAAGGGGCCTTATTTCAACCAACCTATTCATGTCAACCTCTTCCAACGTACACACTACCCTCACAATAATCAGCGTCTACATTAGGCAACTCACAAACTACTCAAAATCCATTAGCCCAACCGAGATCTTCACCAACATTTACAATCTGTAATGGGGGCAAACGTTTTATGTGACATTAGAATCCAATAGAACAGGTGCGGCGATAAAAAATAGATGTCAGGTTGCGGATTACTCAGAGATACGATCACTGGGACTCAATAATCTTTAAGAGTTCTATTACCGCTTATAGTAATAGTCTTGGGGATTTGGTACAGTTGAGCGGGAATGGTCTTGAGTACTTATACTACAAAGGGCTCTACTCTCTACTTGTAACGGAGCCACTTCAACTGTCTGGCGTATGAGTACACACAGGGCCCGGTTACAAGCTGAGAGTTATTGTTAGAAGCCAGTTGCGCAGTGACATGCAAGTACCGGCAGTGTGGTTAGCTACCAGCTGTCAGAGCAACTACATTCTGAGCGCTAGGAAGAGGATCTATTCATGGTAGTAATGACTGACGAGTCTATACCTCGCCAATGACTAGAAGGCTACCCAGAGTGAAGCTCTGAGTGCTCGGCGATCCTCTAC
Source organism: Morchella importuna (assembly GCF_003444635.1). Taxonomy (NCBI): domain Eukaryota; kingdom Fungi; phylum Ascomycota; class Pezizomycetes; order Pezizales; family Morchellaceae; genus Morchella; species Morchella importuna. Next base: position 53,244 of record NW_025763399.1, on the reverse strand, counting down.
ATCCTCTGAGCATGATGAGTCTGCCTGTAGTGGCAGGGACTATGCCTGGGAAGTCTACAATAAGCGAAGAGCTCTACAGCAATGATTAAGCTTACACCTGAGCGGCAGCTCATTCATGCAGGTCCCGGTTGTGTGACAACCAAGACTGCAGGTGTTACAAAGGCTTTGACTAAGGGTGGTTGCTTTCGGAACCGGAAGCACCCGCTAACACTTAGAGAGAAGCGGAGTAGCGGTGGTATTGCTTCCCTTCCGCTAGAGGGCATCGCCGGAACTTGGTAAGGAAGTAGGAGCAGCGGAATGGAATCCTTTGGAGTATAAGTACTCAGGATCCTTCCCGCCCAACTATCTGATTTCTCCAGTCTTCAGAGGAACTATCAAGTATTCTCTACCCGGTAGCAGAGCCCTTAAAGATTATTGAGTTATTAGCGATAAATCTTTGGGAATAATCTAAACCTGATTTCTATCTTGCACGGCCACATCTTTCTATCGGATTCTAGCGATACGTGGAAAGGCTGTCCCCGTTACAGATAACCTTTAGTGCTCAAATCACCTTCAGATTATTCTTTCCTCTTCCAACATGTCCACCCTCCCGGCTCCCCAACTGCCTCTTCAGATTGAATGGCAACCGGCAGCCTTAGAATTCCAAGAGGGTCAGACACAGTTGATCCACAAGCCCAGGACGGCGCTCCTGTCCTACATCCCCAGATGTGAGCCCACCTGGCAGGATACCGATGAAGTCACCCTACAGGACTTCTTTGCGGAGTTGCAGCGCTACCTTAAGCACAGCCTGCAACAGGAAGTCATCAAGGCCGGCAATGTGCTAGCCTTGGTGCAAGGAAGACAAGAAGCGGAGGAAGTCCTGCTCAGGGATGCCTTTGGCTACATGCGAGAACAGGTCTCCTCAGTCCAGGCACAGCTTCAGAGCTATGCACAGAAGGATGACCTAGGAACCGACGATATGGAGGATATCGAGTGGACAAGCCCGGCCATGCCTCCTAACTTTCTGGAGGAAATCCAGAGAGCTATCAATGAAGGAAGGCTTTCGATCGCCAGGATGCCCACACCAGCACCTGTCCCCAACCCCGCTCCTCCGCAGAACTCCAAGGCCTCATCCAGAGCGGCACTAAGAACCTTTCACCAAAGGGTGAACCCCTTTGCAGCGTTTCCAGTCAGGTCCATCAGGCAGAGGACTCTTCCCCTGATAATGCCAGCGGCTATTGTAGGCTCACCTCTCCCTCCTCAGAGAGCCCCATCGAGCCCGTTGGCAGGTGGCCTAGCAAGGCCCCCCCGACAACCTATAGGAGACGACGATTAATACTCCCAGACACCGGTCCGGAGTGGTCCCTCTGGGCTTCCTCCCACCTGGGTTCGTCAGGGGTTGTCCCTGGAATCCCACAGAGGGTCACCACCCCTGGAGTCACCTAGGAGGAACCTCCAGCCGGAAGGAAACCCCGGTATAGAAAATCAGAACCCAGTACCAGCGGGGAATGGTGGAGGAAATGGAATAGTTCTCCCGGTTGATGGCGCTCCCAATCCGGGTAGGGGCTCAGACAGTTCAGACTCGGAGCCTGAAGATGGAGACAGGAGAGGATGGCGGAGGTACCTCAGAAAGAAGCTGGAGAAGCAGCAAAAGGAGCTTCTGGCCTCCATGGCCCAGTTCATGAGACCTCCGGCCCCCTCACACCCTACCGCTGCCTCCAGGGCTCGAGAACCCAAGGCACCCCCTCCGGCCAAGTTCAATGGAAAGGCAGACAACGTGGAGACCTTCATCAGGCGATGTGAGAACGTTTTCTCCATTGAAAGCCAGTCCTTCACCTCCGAAGAGGTCAGGATCCGTTATGCTGGCAACCTGATGGAAGGAGATGCTCCGGTCAAGTGGTATGAAGCTTACCACAACTCCATTGACCAAGCCTCTGCCAACCGAATAGCTGGGATGCCTGTGGTGTTGGATGAGAGATGGAAGCGATGGGATTCCTTTGTGGCTGCTCTCAGAGCAGCCTTTGGCGAAGCCATCTCTAGGGATGATGCTGTAGCCCAATGGAATACCCTTACCCACACAGCTAAAGGAGGAATAGACTCCTTCCTGAATAGCATTATTCAGCTGATGTGGAAGACTGGCTACGAGGGTCAGTTAGTGGATGATAAGATCCTGAGTTCCCTCCTTCTGGACCTAGGCATGAGTTGGGCTCTCTTTACCCCCAAGCTAAAGTCTCTGGTGGAGCGGATAGCTGCTCTAAGAGATCTAGGACACACCCACAAGAGGTACCAGACGGTAGTAGCTGAGAAAGCACCCGCCAGGACCAAGAAAGACCCTCCTGCTGAGAAGGAACGGCACCCCAAGAGAAAGAGAGAAGCTGCAAGCTCCTCAAAACCTCAGAAGGAAGCAAGTTCCAAAGATAAAGCGGTGGAATTAAAGGGTATCCCGGGGATATCCTAGAAGAAAGAAGGAAAGCAGAAGTATGCTTGAAGGTATGACCTTCCGGTACTCCCTATTGGTAGAGTGCATAGACTGACTTGTGCAATAGTGCGGCAAGTCCAGACACAAATGGACTGATTGTTGGTCCAGGGAACCTACTGTAGTCCGAGTGGCAGCAGTGAGGGTACAAAAGCGGAAACGAGGAAATGGCAAGCCCAATCCTCAGAAGAAAGCTAAAGTGGCTGCTGTTGTAGCAGAGGAACCACTTGTTGTACTCCCAGAGGTTACAGGAGATTTCGTCTTTCAGCGTGAGCAAGACTCGGACAATGAAATCATCTGGTAGAAATGTGTCTGTTTAGAGTCTATGTTTACTAGTTTTCTTTTGGGGTCTCGGTTTCTTTGTTTCTCTTGAATAAATTATGATTGTGTTTCGCCTATTTTGATTGTTTTCCAAGCACTCTGAGGATGGGTTTTTGATCCGAAACAGCTGGTCTGTAAGTGCTCTGCCAAAGTTACATTTGCTACAAGACACTTCCAGCCCACTACCAGACTTCCACACAATACACTTGCTATATTATCGCTTGGGAATAGAACCAAAGTATCTTTTGATCTTAGTAGTGCCCGCAGCTATTAGCAATAGAGAAAAGACAAAGAGAATCAAGCCCAGAACCCGCACAGAAGCGAAGAAGGTTGGAAGAGAAACTTCCATCCTTACCAGTACATGGCAAGAGGCCGATACTGAAGGCAGGACTGTCATGGACGGTCATGAATAAAGTTGAAGACGCCCAAGGGACATTCCTCTTTGACACCGGCTGTACAGGAGCAATCCTCAACCAGAGTTTTGTCAGGAGGCATGGAGTTGCCTTAGTGCGGCGAGGTCAACCTCTGACAATGTATGATGCTCAAGGAGATGTCATGATGGGCGGAGGGGAGTATTACACTCACCCAGTCCACATGAGCATGGGAGATCATAGGGAGACACTCCGTTGGGAGGTGGCTACTTTGGAAGAAGGAATATCCGGTTACCTGCCAATTGCCTGGGCAAGGAAGCATAACCCGGATATCAATTGGGAACTCAATACCATAAGCTGGCGAAGTGACTACTGCAAGCAGAATTGTCTCCCAGCAGCGATCAAGTTTGAACGCATCTCTTCATACCAAATGATGGAAGAAGAAGACGTAGTATATCAACTGGCCGCTTCAGTATGGCATGATCAGGATGGAGGAGATATCGCTGTGAGGATACCTCTCCGTTATAGGGAATGGGCTGATCTATTTAGTCAAGAGAAGATACAGGAGCTACCTCCGCACTCCCGAAATGATCTGAGGATCAACCTCTTGCCTGGTACCGCTCCACCATTTGGCGCGCTATACCCATGTTCCACTCCAGAGCTGAAGGCCCTCCGAGAGTACCTAGACAAATAGTTGTCTCTGGGAAAGATCTCCAGATCTAGCAGCCAAGCAGCGGCGCCAATATTGTTCATACCTAAGAAGGATGGTACATGGCGAATCTGTGTTGACTACAGAGGTTTGAAAAAGGTTACTGTCAAGGACAAGTACCCATTGCCTATCATGAGCGAGCTCAGGGATAGGTTGTTCAAAGCAAAGATCTTCACGAAGATAGACCTGAAGAATGGCTTCAATTTGATCAGGATAGCAGAGGGTCATGAGTGGAAAAATGCTTTCAGAACCCGCTATGGACTGTATCAGTATAATGTGATGCCATTTGTTCTATGCAACGCGCCTTCCGCCTTCCAGGCAATGATCAGTGATGTGCTGAAGGAACTACTGGATGAAGGAGTGGTTGTCTATATCGACGACATCCTCATCTACTCAGAAACTGAGGAAGAGCATGAAAGGCTGGTTGAGAAGGTTCTACAGAAGCTCAGAGAAGCAAAACTGTGTGCCTCCATCAGCAAAACATCCTTCCATGTCCGAGAAGTAGAATACCTTGGTTATCACATCTCGGAAAAGGAAGTATCAATGTCAGAAGATAAGTTAGAGGCGGTTCAGGAATGGCCGGTACCCCGAAACATTAAGGGAGTACAAGGTTTCCTGGGATTCGCAAACTTCTATCGCCGCTTCATTGAAGGCTTCAGTAAAGTTTGCAAACCGTTGACCGACCTCTTGCAAAATGACAAGAAATGGTATTGGACCGCAGCCTGTGAACAAGCCTTTGACGAGCTCAAGGGGCTATTCACAAGCGCTCCAATCCTTCTCCATTTTGACCCTAGCAGGAGAACGGTGGTTGAAACTGATGACAGTGATTTTGCCAAAGGAGCGGTGCTCTCTCAGTATAGGGGAGATGGGAAACTGCACCCAGTAGCTTTCTATTCTAAGAAGTTCTCCCCGGCTGAGATTAACTGTGACATTCATGATAAGCAAATGGGAGCTATTGTAGCCTCTTTCTGGGAATGGGAGCATATGCTCAAGAGTTGCGAGCATGAGATCACAGTTTTCACAGACCACAAGAACTTAAAGTACTTCAACTCCACCAAGGTTCTCACTAGGCGGCAAGCTAGATGGTCTGAGGACCTAGCAGGCTACAATTTCAAAAGTTGTCTACAGACCGGGAGAAAAGAATGGCAAACCTGATGTGCTATCAAGGCGTTGGGATCACCGCCCTGAAGAGGGGAGTGAAACCTTGCGGCCGGAGCCACAGATGTTTTTTAGGCCAGGTCAATTGGTTTTGGATTCTGTTAAGCTAGCGGCTGTCAGGGTGAATCAATTGCAGAATACATTCTTAGAGTACGTATGTGAGGCAGCTAAAGAGGACGAATTCTGGCAGGAACTGCACCTCTCCCTGGTTGAAAGGAAACCAAATTTGGAACAGAACTTGTCTATCAAGGACGGCCTCATCTTCTATAAAAATCGATGGGATATTCCCAAGGACAAGAAGCCCCAGATGGATATCCTGTCCGATACCCATGACTCTAAAGTGGAGGGCCATTTCGGGCAGTTCAAGACATTAGAGCGGGTCAAAAATAACTTCTTTTGGCCCAACATGGATAAGGATTTTGAGGAATATGTCAGGAGCTGCGACAGCCGCCAGTGTAATGGGGGTCTATGGGCGTAGGAACTATAATGCCAACGAATACAACCGAGGTGAAGACGTAGCAATAGGTATTCAGGACTATGGACTATGGGGCGGCTCTACCTGGTATGACAACCAGTTGAACCCTATGGCGAGACGTGAACAAACGTAGTATTCGTAGAGTAGATACAAGAGGTTGCGTGAAGAGAAGAGGAAAGGAAGGAAAACATGAAAAAGCACGAGGCAACGCCCCCTTATATATCCAGCTCCTAGTCCGTTGATGACTAATACCCTGCGTAATGGAAACCGAAAGAACATAACAGAACCTTCATTACAAATCTTAATTCGACTGCGCAATACCTTCTCTTCACGATCCAATCTACCACCTTAGCCATCATAGGATATTGCCGTTACAGATTACGCCCCCCTCTAAGGCTACCTCCTGGTAGGCTTAGGTTTCCGTGGATAACGCTCATGGAATCGTTGAACAATATCAGGCGAATGTTCGAGGTCCGATAGGGGTTGCCAAAAGGCTTCGTTATATCCTGTATATCGTACCAGATACTCCAATCTTCCCTTTCGTTTCCTAGAATCTAAAATATCTTCGACTTCCCACTCTTCCTCTCCTTTGATCTCAACCGGAGGTAGTGGTAACTGCTATTACCCCGGTAACGGATTCCCTGCTTCAGGTGACAATAACGAAACGTGAAATACTGGGTGAATCTTCATGGAACGGGGAAGTTCTAATTCATAAGCATAGGGGTTGATGATTCGCTTAATGCTGTAAGGTCCAATATGTTTCCAATCGAATTTCTTGGAGGGTCGCTTTGTCGAAATATGGCGTGTCGATAGGAAAACTTTATCTCTTATACTGTAACAGGGAGCGGGAGAACGATTCAGATTGGCCGATTCTTCTTGTATCCTTTGTGCTCGGAACATCTCGCTCTTCAGAAATTCCACTATATCCTTCATTTCCCTTGCGATGCTGTTGGCCTGGTCTTCCGCCGTCGTTCTACCATGTTTCAAAGGGCCGAAAGTCATCCTTGGATTTCTTCCCGAGTTGGCATAGAAAGGAGAAATCTTTGTTGTTTCCGAAGCATGATTGTTTGTTGCAAATTCGGCCATCGCCAATAGTCGGGCCCAATCATCTTGTTGATAAGAGACATAACTTCGGAGATACTGTTCCATTACGGCATTGATCCTTTCAGTTTGTCCATCAGTTTGGGGGTGGAATGCGGTGGAGAATCGTGGAGATATTTCCAGGCGTTTGCAAAGCAACTTCCAAAATTCCGCAACAAATTGTGTTCCTCTATCAGACACAACGGTATCAGGTAGTCCATGTAGCTTCCAAACATTATCGATATATAGCCTTGCTACTTCCTTTGAGTCCACCTCTTTAGTCGTTGGTATTAGATGACGCATTTTGGTTAATCTATCAACAACAACTAGGATCGCATTATATCCATCACTCTCAGGGAGGTCAGTGACAAAATCCATCGAGATATCTGTCCATGGTCCATCGGGTATTGGCATTGGGCGAAGTACTCCATAAGGCGCATTGCGTGGTGCTTTGCTACGGACACACACATTGCAATTCCTGACATATCTATCGACATACTTTCGCATTTGAGGCCAATAATATTCCCGACTTAAGAGTTCCAATGTCTTTGCTCTACCCGGATGGCCTGCCGATGGTTTATCATGATATTCTTTTAGGAGCCTCAGCCGGAGGTCATTGTCATTTGGTACGTAGAGTGCGCCTCGGTAAAGTAGCCGACCGTTATTGTCTTCCATACATTCGGCAAGTGAAATTTTATTCGAATGGCGAACGTCACTCCGAAGCATAACGAGAACCTCATTTGGAAAACTATCAACTTGGTAAGCTTTTGAAAATAATTCCTCCACAGTGGACATTCCTTCAGCGGATTCATTTGATAAAGAACCCGCGAACAAACTTAGCTTTATATTCAAATTTTTCCGCTTCAGGACCACTTGGCTCTGATGCGTCAACCGTTCATCCCCCTCTTTAGGTAGGTCACCTGACCTTCTAGTCAATGCATCTGGTTTCGCTCCTTGTTTTCCTGGTCGAAATTGTATAACGAAATCGAAACGTGAAAGGAATTCCGACCAACGAGCTTGTCGGCGATTTAACAATTTTGTTGTCATGAAATATTCCAGGTTCCGGTGATCGCTGAAAACTTCAATGGGGAATTGTGCTCCTTCCAGATGATGTCGCCATTCCTCAAAACATCGCACAATCGCTAGAAGTTCTTTATCATAAATTTCATAGTTACATTCCGCAGGGGAATGTTTCTTGGAAAAGAAAGCGACCGGGTGTAAAACTCCTTCATCATCACGTTGCGATAGGATTCCTGCGGAAACATAGTCGGATGCATCGGTTTCCACCACAATCTTTCGGTCCGGATCGAAATGAACTAGTATAGGTGCCGTTGTAAACATTTTTTTTAGGGTTTGAAATGCTTCCTCCCTTTCATCTGTCCATTCAAATTTAACATTTTTCTTCCTTAGAGCTGTAAGCGGGGCAACAATTTTTGAATATCCTAAAATAAACCGTCGATAAAAATTTGCAAATCCCAAAAATACTTGAACGTCATGGAGATTCATTGGTGTAGACCATTCTAAAACATCGATAACTTTCTTTGGATCCATTCCATTGCCATTCGGGGTAAGGATTAAGCCAAGGTATTTCGTTTCTTGAACCATAAATTCGCATTTCTCGGGTTTGAGATGAACGTGATTTTCATCAAGTACCTTTAAAATCTTTTGAATATGATCCTTGTGCTCTGCGAGGGATTCAGAATAGATGAGAATATCGTCTAAATAAGCTGTCACAAATTGATCGAGATAGGGGCGTAGAATATCATTGATCCAATGTTGAAATGTAGCCGGAGCATTCGCTAATCCAAAGGGCATTACCGTATATTCAAAATGCCCATATCGAGTCCGGAATGCCGTTTTCCATTCATCGCCCTCCGCTATTCTAATCTGATTATATCCCCATCGTAAATCCAACTTGGTATAATATTTTGCTCTCGACAATATGGCAAGGGTTTCCTTCAATAATGGCAATGGATAACGGTTTTTAATCGTAATCGCATTAAGGCCCCGATAGTCGACACATAAACGAAGGGTTCCATCGGCTTTCTTGACAAATAGTATGGGTGCTCCCGCTGGCGATTCGCTATGGCGGATGATTCCCTTAGGTAAATTTTCCTGAAGGTAGTCCCAGAGTGCCTTTAACTCAGTTTGAGATAGAGCATATATTGGTCCCCATGGTGGTTGTTTGCCTTCTTCCAGTATTATCTTCATATCATGGAACGGTCGATGTAGCGGAAGCACTGAAGCATCATATTCTTCGAACATATGTATATAGCGGTGGAACTCTCTCGGTATCAGTTGCTCAATATCGATAGTAGATTTTTCAGTTGCTGAAACAACAACTGTATGGGTTTCCGGTAGGGGGATCGAAATGCCATGAGCTACAATTGCAGTTCCACTGAGCGAACAATGTTGACAACAACTTCGAGAGCCAAAAATAAGCAAATTTTCCTTTGGTCGAATCGTAACATCATGGTGTCGCATCCAAGGTATCCCCATCACAATCGGGTAATGTCCTAACTTTGTCACAAAACATGGCGCAGTCTCTCGGTGACCATGGATGTCTAGCGAGATATCAACAATATGGGTAATCTTTCCTGACTTGATAGGTCTGCTGTCTATGACATCCACATAGCGGGGTATTTTGAGGAGGGTCATGGTGAGATTATTGTGGCGTGCAAAAGATTCGTCAATAAAAGCATATCCTGATGCTCCGGTATCAATAAGGGCATAGGTGGGTACGAAAGTATTTTTATTCTGTGAGATTGAACAAGTTACTACAAATTGATTCCCATTCATTTCCTCCTCTGATACCCAAAAACCAGAAATACACATCTTAGAAAAATCCTCAAATGGTCCCTGGGCTAAGCCACTTAGTGCAGGGACAGATCTTTTGCCGACTCGTTATCGCTTTCATTATTTTCCTCCATTCTCAATGCCGCTCCCCTCATCACCGGTCTCCTTGGTTGATTTCCTGTTGCCCTCGCTTGGGGGCAATCTCTAACCATGTGTCCAACACCTCCGCAATAGAAACATCGGCCCTCAGCTAAGCGGGCATTTCTCTCGGTAGGGGTGGGGCGACGACGTCCGCCAGATAAATCCATCGGTACATCACCTCCCGAGCGGAACGAGGGATGATTTTCAGGGATAGGTGCATTGACAGCTGGGGCAGCACGGGGAGCAGGAGCAGGATTTGCTGGTGGGGGACGAGGGTTTGGAGCAGCAGTAGCATTCCAAGGTTTTTTACTTCCTCGCCTAGCCTCTGCCGCTCGTCGGCGATTGTCCAGTCGTTGCAAAAGTGTCGCACAGGCATCTACTGTCGCAGGAGTTTCATGGTGTATCATTGATTCATCGAGTTCCGCATTAATGCCTTCCATCAAAGCCTCAATCCGAGAAACTTCATCCATCCCTGACTCGGCAGCATATCGTTGAAATTCAGCGAAATAATCAGCAAAGGTTCGATTTCGTTGGCGGATGTTCCTAAGATTCCTCCTAGCCGTGCGCATCCGATCAGGGTCCCCAAAAGCAGTATCCAAGATCTCATAAAATCGTACCATGGAAGGCAAAGCAATGCCCTCTTCCCCAACATATTGTAAAAACTGATTGGCGGCGACATCCTCCAGTCGACTGAATGCATAGGATAGCTTAGACTGTAGTGTGGGGAAGCGGTCGGCATTTCCCAATAATTTAATCCTCATCTGTTGCTTGAATAGATGTAGTCTTTCTCGATCGCGATCCCCCCTAAACACTTCAGGATCTGGGAGCTTTTCTGACCGTTGGGTAGTAGCCGTGACAAGTGGTACTGGAGGCACAGGTGGGGCATCATCACCGCCAATTGGTTCTTCATCAGGGGCAACCACTCCCACAGCAACCCGTTGAGTTCGAGCAGCAGCAAGGTCTCGCTCAAACATCTCTCTTGCATTTCCAGCCTCACTTTCCACCTCTTGTAAATCCGTAGCATACTGAGCAAGACCGTGTTGGGCCCGTTGGAGAAGTGCATAAGCTTCTATTCCAACATTGTTGTCTACCTCTGGGTGTTCTTGGAAAAAGGTTTGAAGAGCATCGCTTAGCTGTTGATAATCAATAGGGGCGTGTCCCGACATTGTAGACTATGGTGTTGTATTGGTTGGCGATAGGGGACGCAATCTAGTGTGTAACGGGGGTCTATGGGCGTAGGAACTATAATGCCAACGAATACAACCGAGGTGAAGACGTAGCAATAGGTATTCAGGACTATGGACTATGGGGCGGCTCTACCTGGTATGACAACCAGTTGAACCCTATGGCGAGACGTGAACAAACGTAGTATTCGTAGAGTAGATACAAGAGGTTGCGTGAAGAGAAGAGGAAAGGAAGGAAAACATGAAAAAGCACGAGGCAACGCCCCCTTATATATCCAGCTCCTAGTCCGTTGATGACTAATACCCTGCGTAATGGAAACCGAAAGAACATAACAGAACCTTCATTACAAATCTTAATTCGACTGCGCAATACCTTCTCTTCACGATCCAATCTACCACCTTAGCCATCATAGGATATTGCCGTTACAGATTACGCCCCCCTCTAAGGCTACCTCCTGGTAGGCTTAGGTTTCCGTGGATAACGCTCATGGAATCGTTGAACAATATCAGGCGAATGTTCGAGGTCCGATAGGGGTTGCCAAAAGGCTTCGTTATATCCTGTATATCGTACCAGATACTCCAATCTTCCCCTTCGTTTCCTAGAATCTAAAATATCTTCGACTTCCCACTCTTCCTCTCCTTTGATCTCAACCGGAGGTAGTGGTAACTGCTATTACCCCGGTAACGGATTCCCTGCTTCAGGTGACAATAACGAAACGTGAAATACTGGGTGAATCTTCATGGAACGGGGAAGTTCTAATTCATAAGCATAGGGGTTGATGATTCGCTTAATGCTGTAAGGTCCAATATGTTTCCAATCGAATTTCTTGGAGGGTCGCTTTGTCGAAATATGGCGTGTCGATAGGAAAACTTTATCTCTTATACTGTAACAGGGAGCGGGAGAACGATTCAGATTGGCCGATTCTTCTTGTATCCTTTGTGCTCGGAACATCTCGCTCTTCAGAAATTCCACTATATCCTTCATTTCCCTTGCGATGCTGTTGGCCTGGTCTTCCGCCGTCGTTCTACCATGTTTCAAAGGGCCGAAAGTCATCCTTGGATTTCTTCCCGAGTTGGCATAGAAAGGAGAAATCTTTGTTGTTTCCGAAGCATGATTGTTTGTTGCAAATTCGGCCATCGCCAATAGTCGGGCCCAATCATCTTGTTGATAAGAGACATAACTTCGGAGATACTGTTCCATTACGGCATTGATCCTTTCAGTTTGTCCATCAGTTTGGGGGTGGAATGCGGTGGAGAATCGTGGAGATATTTCCAGGCGTTTGCAAAGCAACTTCCAAAATTCCGCAACAAATTGTGTTCCTCTATCAGACACAACGGTATCAGGTAGTCCATGTAGCTTCCAAACATTATCGATATATAGCCTTGCTACTTCCTTTGAGTCCACCTCTTTAGTCGTTGGTATTAGATGACGCATTTTGGTTAATCTATCAACAACAACTAGGATCGCATTATATCCATCACTCTCAGGGAGGTCAGTGACAAAATCCATCGAGATATCTGTCCATGGTCCATCGGGTATTGGCATTGGGCGAAGTACTCCATAAGGCGCATTGCGTGGTGCTTTGCTACGGACACACACATTGCAATTCCTGACATATCTATCGACATACTTTCGCATTTGAGGCCAATAATATTCCCGACTTAAGAGTTCCAATGTCTTTGCTCTACCCGGATGGCCTGCCGATGGTTTATCATGATATTCTTTTAGGAGCCTCAGCCGGAGGTCATTGTCATTTGGTACGTAGAGTGCGCCTCGGTAAAGTAGCCGACCGTTATTGTCTTCCATACATTCGGCAAGTGAAATTTTATTCGAATGGCGAACGTCACTCCGAAGCATAACGAGAACCTCATTTGGAAAACTATCAACTTGGTAAGCTTTTGAAAATAATTCCTCCACAGTGGACATTCCTTCAGCGGATTCATTTGATAAAGAACCCGCGAACAAACTTAGCTTTATATTCAAATTTTTCCGCTTCAGGACCACTTGGCTCTGATGCGTCAACCGTTCATCCCCCTCTTTAGGTAGGTCACCTGACCTTCTAGTCAATGCATCTGGTTTCGCTCCTTGTTTTCCTGGTCGAAATTGTATAACGAAATCGAAACGTGAAAGGAATTCCGACCAACGAGCTTGTCGGCGATTTAACAATTTTGTTGTCATGAAATATTCCAGGTTCCGGTGATCGCTGAAAACTTCAATGGGGAATTGTGCTCCTTCCAGATGATGTCGCCATTCCTCAAAACATCGCACAATCGCTAGAAGTTCTTTATCATAAATTTCATAGTTACATTCCGCAGGGGAATGTTTCTTGGAAAAGAAAGCGACCGGGTGTAAAACTCCTTCATCATCACGTTGCGATAGGATTCCTGCGGAAACATAGTCGGATGCATCGGTTTCCACCACAATCTTTCGGTCCGGATCGAAATGAACTAGTATAGGTGCCGTTGTAAACATTTTTTTTAGGGTTTGAAATGCTTCCTCCCTTTCATCTGTCCATTCAAATTTAACATTTTTCTTCCTTAGAGCTGTAAGCGGGGCAACAATTTTTGAATATCCTAAAATAAACCGTCGATAAAAATTTGCAAATCCCAAAAATACTTGAACGTCATGGAGATTCATTGGTGTAGACCATTCTAAAACATCGATAACTTTCTTTGGATCCATTCCATTGCCATTCGGGGTAAGGATTAAGCCAAGGTATTTCGTTTCTTGAACCATAAATTCGCATTTCTCGGGTTTGAGATGAACGTGATTTTCATCAAGTACCTTTAAAATCTTTTGAATATGATCCTTGTGCTCTGCGAGGGATTCAGAATAGATGAGAATATCGTCTAAATAAGCTGTCACAAATTGATCGAGATAGGGGCGTAGAATATCATTGATCCAATGTTGAAATGTAGCCGGAGCATTCGCTAATCCAAAGGGCATTACCGTATATTCAAAATGCCCATATCGAGTCCGGAATGCCGTTTTCCATTCATCGCCCTCCGCTATTCTAATCTGATTATATCCCCATCGTAAATCCAACTTGGTATAATATTTTGCTCTCGACAATATGGCAAGGGTTTCCTTCAATAATGGCAATGGATAACGGTTTTTAATCGTAATCGCATTAAGGCCCCGATAGTCGACACATAAACGAAGGGTTCCATCGGCTTTCTTGACAAATAGTATGGGTGCTCCCGCTGGCGATTCGCTATGGCGGATGATTCCCTTAGGTAAATTTTCCTGAAGGTAGTCCCAGAGTGCCTTTAACTCAGTTTGAGATAGAGCATATATTGGTCCCCATGGTGGTTGTTTGCCTTCTTCCAGTATTATCTTCATATCATGGAACGGTCGATGTAGCGGAAGCACTGAAGCATCATATTCTTCGAACATATGTATATAGCGGTGGAACTCTCTCGGTATCAGTTGCTCAATATCGATAGTAGATTTTTCAGTTGCTGAAACAACAACTGTATGGGTTTCCGGTAGGGGGATCGAAATGCCATGAGCTACAATTGCAGTTCCACTGAGCGAACAATGTTGACAACAACTTCGAGAGCCAAAAATAAGCAAATTTTCCTTTGGTCGAATCGTAACATCATGGTGTCGCATCCAAGGTATCCCCATCACAATCGGGTAATGTCCTAACTTTGTCACAAAACATGGCGCAGTCTCTCGGTGACCATGGATGTCTAGCGAGATATCAACAATATGGGTAATCTTTCCTGACTTGATAGGTCTGCTGTCTATGACATCCACATAGCGGGGTATTTTGAGGAGGGTCATGGTGAGATTATTGTGGCGTGCAAAAGATTCGTCAATAAAAGCATATCCTGATGCTCCGGTATCAATAAGGGCATAGGTGGGTACGAAAGTATTTTTATTCTGTGAGATTGAACAAGTTACTACAAATTGATTCCCATTCATTTCCTCCTCTGATACCCAAAAACCAGAAATACACATCTTAGAAAAATCCTCAAATGGTCCCTGGGCTAAGCCACTTAGTGCAGGGACAGATCTTTTGCCGACTCGTTATCGCTTTCATTATTTTCCTCCATTCTCAATGCCGCTCCCCTCATCACCGGTCTCCTTGGTTGATTTCCTGTTGCCCTCGCTTGGGGGCAATCTCTAACCATGTGTCCAACACCTCCGCAATAGAAACATCGGCCCTCAGCTAAGCGGGCATTTCTCTCGGTAGGGGTGGGGCGACGACGTCCGCCAGATAAATCCATCGGTACATCACCTCCCGAGCGGAACGAGGGATGATTTTCAGGGATAGGTGCATTGACAGCTGGGGCAGCACGGGGAGCAGGAGCAGGATTTGCTGGTGGGGGACGAGGGTTTGGAGCAGCAGTAGCATTCCAAGGTTTTTTACTTCCTCGCCTAGCCTCTGCCGCTCGTCGGCGATTGTCCAGTCGTTGCAAAAGTGTCGCACAGGCATCTACTGTCGCAGGAGTTTCATGGTGTATCATTGATTCATCGAGTTCCGCATTAATGCCTTCCATCAAAGCCTCAATCCGAGAAACTTCATCCATCCCTGACTCGGCAGCATATCGTTGAAATTCAGCGAAATAATCAGCAAAGGTTCGATTTCGTTGGCGGATGTTCCTAAGATTCCTCCTAGCCGTGCGCATCCGATCAGGGTCCCCAAAAGCAGTATCCAAGATCTCATAAAATCGTACCATGGAAGGCAAAGCAATGCCCTCTTCCCCAACATATTGTAAAAACTGATTGGCGGCGACATCCTCCAGTCGACTGAATGCATAGGATAGCTTAGACTGTACTGTGGGGAAGCGGTCGGCATTTCCCAATAATTTAATCCTCATCTGTTGCTTGAATAGATGTAGTCTTTCTCGATCGCGATCCCCCCTAAACACTTCAGGATCTGGGAGCTTTTCTGACCGTTGGGTAGTAGCCGTGACAAGTGGTACTGGAGGCACAGGTGGGGCATCATCACCGCCAATTGGTTCTTCATCAGGGGCAACCACTCCCACAGCAACCCGTTGAGTTCGAGCAGCAGCAAGGTCTCGCTCAAACATCTCTCTTGCATTTCCAGCCTCACTTTCCACCTCTTGTAAATCCGTAGCATACTGAGCAAGACCGTGTTGGGCCCGTTGGAGAAGTGCATAAGCTTCTATTCCAACATTGTTGTCTACCTCTGGGTGTTCTTGGAAAAAGGTTTGAAGAGCATCGCTTAGCTGTTGATAATCAATAGGGGCGTGTCCCGACATTGTAGACTATGGTGTTGTATTGGTTGGCGATAGGGGACGCAATCTAGTGTGTAACGGGGGTCTATGGGCATAGGAACTATAATGCCAACGAATACAACCGAGGTGAAGACGTAGCAATAGGTATTCAGGACTATGGACTATGGGGCGGCTCTACCTGGTATGACAACCAGTTGAACCCTATGGCGAGACGTGAACAAACGTAGTATTCGTAGAGTAGATACAAGAGATTGCGTGAAGAGAAGAGGAAAGGAAGGAAAACATGAAAAAGCACGAGGCAACGCCCCCTTATATATCCAGCTCCTAGTCCGTTGATGACTAATACCCTGCGTAATGGAAACCGAAAGAACATAACAGAACCTTCATTACAAATCTTAATTCGACTGCGCAATACCTTCTCTTCACGATCCAATCTACCACCTTAGCCATCATAGGATATTGCCGTTACAGCCAGAGGAATAAAACCTCAAGACACAAGAAGTTCGGTATGCTCCAACCACTGGAGATACCTTATCGGCAATGGACTTCCATCTCTATGGACTTTATTGTGGGACTACCGGAGTCAAATGGGTTTACAAAGATCTGGGTAATAGTGGACCATTTCTCGAAGATGGCGCATTACATCCCACTTCCTACACTCAACAAGACGGAATATTTGGCGAAGCTGTTCTTGAAGGAAGTCTGGAGACTCCATGGGTTACCTGATGACATAGTCTCGGACAGAGATAGCAGGTTCATCTCTCATTTTTGGCAATCTCTCATGAGCCTCCTCAATGTGAAGCTGAAGATGTCCACTTCTTTCCATCCCCAAACGGACGGCCAGACAGAAAGAGTTAACCAGACCCTGGAACATTACTTGCGGAGTTATTGTTCATATCAACAGAATGACTGGGCAGACCTCTTGCCTTTGGCAGAGTATGCATATAATTCGGCGGTCTCTGAGTCTACCAAAGTATCGGCTTTCTATGCCAACTATGGTTATGAACACAGGACCAATTGGCCGGCTCCTAAGCAAGTTGTTGAATGGAACAACCCAGCAAGCGAGATCATGATATCTCAATGGGAATCTATTTGGCAGGGGATGAATACGAGTTTGGGAAAAGCTAGATTAAGGATGGCCCGGTGGTATAATGCACATACCCTAGCACCACCTAAAATCAAGAGCGAAGATGAAGTAATGTTAGACCGGCCCAATGCGCAAACAAAGCGATCGTTGGGAAAATTGCACCAGAAGAAGATGGGACCCTTCAAGGTCTTAGAAGCTATTGGTACCCGTGCCTATAAGCTCTCTCCTCCCCCACAAATGGGAATCCACCCTGTCATTCATATCTCTCTCCTGGAACCTTACAGAGCGCCAGTAGATCCCGAGAGAAAAGTTCCTCCACCGGAACCTGAGGAAATTGCAGGAGAACAGAACTGGACCGTCCTGGAAGTGGCTGATAGCCGGGTCAATAAGAAGAGGATAAGGGTAGAATACCTGGTGCTATGGGAAGGATATGAGAATGAGGACGCTACGTGGGAACCCTGGGAACATCTCAGGAAGAGTGCTGAAGAAGCCCTCCGGGATTTCCACATGAGGTATCCTAAAAGGCCAAGAGACAAAAGGAGTCTGGGGCAGTAGCATTCCTTCGATTTTCATCCCCTTCCACAGCAAAGAAGTTTCTTTGTCAGATAGTATTGCATAGAATAAATTCGTTACAGATTATAGGTCTCGGAGACCAAGATCCTGGAAGAGGGGAGTAGTGTAACGGAGCCATTTCAAATTTCTGGTGTATGAGTACACACAGGGCCCAGTTACATGATGAGAGTTATTGTTAGAAGCCAGTTGCACAGTGACATGCAAGTACCGACAGTGTGGTTAGCTACCAGCTGTCAGAGTAACTACATTCTGAGCGCTAGGAAGAGGATCTATTCATGGGAGTAATGACTGACGAGTCTATGCCTCGCCAATGACTAGAAGGCCAGCCAGAGTGAAGCTGTGAGTGCTCGGCGATCCTCTACATCCTCTGAGCATGATGAGTCCGCCGGTAGTGGCAGGGACTATGCCTTGGAAAGTCTACAATAAGGGAATAGCTCTACAGCAATGATTAAGCTTACACCTGAGCGGCAGCTCATTCATGCAGGTTGCGGTGGTGCGACAACCAAGACTGCAGGTGTTACAAAAGGCTTTGACTAAGAGTGGTTGCCTTCGGAACCGAAAGCACCCGCTAACGCTTAGAGAGAAGCGGGGTAGCGGTGGTATTGCTTCCCTCCCGCTAGAAGGCATCACCAGAACTTAGTAAGGAAGTAGGAGCAGCAGAACGGAATACTTTGGAGTATAAGTATTCAGGATTCTTCCTGCCCACTATCCGATTTCTACAGTTTTCATCAGAACTATGAAGTATATTCTACTCGGTAGCAGAGCCCTTAAAGATTCTTGAGTTATTAGCGATAAATCTTTGGGAATAATCTAAAACCTGATTTCTATCTTGCACGGCCACATCTTTCTATCGGATTCTAGCGATACGTAGTAAGACTGTCCCAGTTACAAGGTTGCCTCACCTTGAGTGGGTATGACAAATGCCTCAGCTCTGTGAGCATTGGTGAGTGCTCTGAGAGCACTCGCGGAAACACTCACGGGAGCGTTCACGGGAGTATTTGCGGTGCCGTGAGAGCATTCGTCGTGCCGTGAGAGCATTCGTCGTGCCGTGCGAGCATTCGTCGTGCCGTGAGAGCATTCAAGAAAACTGTGAGAGCATTGGGAAGTGCTTACGTGTACTACTGACATAATCAAAAGAAGCAAAATTTCCATAGGTGCTGTGGGCGGAGTCACTCCATCCTAGCATCTCCGGAGGGGGAGGGAATTTTATGGCGGTCACGCCACCAGAGCATTGATGAGTGCCCTCCGGACGTGAGCCATATCTCCTGACGGTCCCAAAAAGTGGGACGGTCCTGCGGCGGAGCCTGGCGCGAAGGTTGTACACTGGCGGTGCCGGACGCGCTGGGCGCTCGTGGCGCAGAATGCCCGCCAGGATGTAGGGGCTGCGCCGTGGGTAATAGGCGAGCTTGGTGATCTGGTAGAATTATTGCGAAAGTCAGAACTACAAGAGTGGGCTTCTTGGTCCGTGCTCACTGCAGAAATTCTTTTAAGGGCTAATAGGACTATCGGGTCACGGAAAACCCACTTTCGCAATAATTCTACCAGACTCTGTATATTATGGAATGGGGGGTACAGGGGCTTGCCCCTGTATAGGAGAGAGCGCCAGGGAACGTTGATATACTAGTGACAACAGTGGACATACTAATAACTAACAAAATGGAAGTAGCGGAACGCCAGTGGAGCAAGAGGAGACGATGAGTCATCATCCGTTAAGAGAAGAGAGGAAGAGCGCAGCGATGACTAAGAGAACGTGGAATGGTATAGTGAACAGGTGAGAGAATGGAGAGAAGCTAGTGCTAGTCAGCTTTCTATGATTCCCTCTCCATTCTCTGACATCTGGAACCAGAATGTAAGATACGCTTGCGGATCATCTTTATACTAGGACTTTTCCTGACGCCAGACCAAGAAGTACGTTAAAGCCACTGCATTTAAACCTAGCCCATGACACCAACGCCTGACCCAGGCTGTTACGCCACGCACCAGGTGTCACAAGAACCAGTTCCTTTTGGGAGTAGTTCATTACCCGGCCGTCTCGCGATACGGTATATAGGCAGCGTTCCCGCCCTCTCCCCCCCGCATACCGTATCGCGATACGGTATATAGGCAGCGTTCCCCCCCCGCTTTTCAGAGAAAGCTCCATTACCCTTACAACTACCCTCACGGACACAAGGACGATCAACATGTCTAATCGCTCACTGGGGCGTGACATCCACATCTACGCCGCAAGCGATCCCACAGGCCCGGTTCTCGGGGGCCTCATTCTTACTAACGGCGTGACAAACGTCAACCTCTACTCGATGGTGGATATCATCCTCACCATTAGTAGCATCTATCACCTACAAGATGCACGCCGCAGCCAGCTTGACAGGGATGATAATCCGCTGCAGCCCGGTAATTACTACGTCGTCACTGATGGTGGGTTTCATCCACGTCTACATCAGATGGTGAAGTGAAGCATACGCTGAGTTATAACAGGTTCCATCTCGATCAACGATGAGACTTGCCTTACCCGTACCATTTCTCTGGGTACCGGTCCTCGCACTGCAGACTTTAGGAAGGCCGTCCGCGAGCGAGATGGACGATGCGTTATCACGGGGAAAGAGGCGCTCAATGCCCATCGTGGCATGTGGGGCGGCTTCCAAGCTGCGCATATCTTTCCGCTGGCCTACCTGCACCACTGGAACGCGAACAACTTCGGTAGCTTGATAAGCATCGAGTCGACTGATGGAGAATCGATCAACTCGGTCCAGAATGGGATGTTGCTAAGAGCGGACATTCATATCCTGTTTGATAGCTATGAGGTGTCGATCAATCCAGATGTATGGATTCGTTTTTTCTCTTGAAGAGCCATAAGTGGCTAATTCGTGTTGCATTAGGATGACTACAAAATCGTATGTTTCTTCACGGATGGAGATGGTATAGCAGGAAATCATCTCGACCAACGGTTCCGTGACGATCCTCGTAGGCCAGTCGACGATCTGCTGCGCTGGCATTTCCGGCAGGCTGTCCTGGCTAATGTGAGGAGCGTAGGTGAACCTATATTCGAGGTTGATTTCCCACCGGGTTCTGACATGATTGGTGAGATTCTCAGCGGTCCTAAGGCTGGGGAGAGGATGCAATACGAGCTGTTCAGCCGTTTGGTTGAAGTCACGTGAGTGGGGACATGGCCTTTGTAATTAATAGTTAATTCTAATGTCTATTAACGGAGTGCGACCGAGTGGATTCACATGATATTTATCTAATCCATCAGATCTACTAATTATATTATTGAGTAGGGGGTACGGGGGCTCGCCCCTGTATAGGAGAGAGCGCAAGCGGACGTCTATTACTAATAGACGCGCCAGAGAGGATTTCTGGCGGGTGCCAAAGAAATCTGATGATTCCCTAGCAGATTTCTGGCACCAGACACCATGCTAAGAAGTACGTAGTATCTTCACTTTATGTTAGGGGATTCCTGACACCGTTCTGGAATCTACGTTCAAGCCACCAGCAGAACCCCTAACCCTTAACACATTGCCACACACCAGGCATTTCGTGCCACACACCACAAGCGCCTAGACTTGGTTACCCGGCCCACTCACCATTGGGTATATGGGTGGTGTCCCACGCTCTTTTTCGAAGAAGCGCCATCACCTTTATATCTACGAAAGGAGGGTCAACATGTCTAATCGCTCACTGGGGCGTGACATCCACATCTACGCCGCAAGCGATCCCACAGGCCCGGTTCTCGGGGGCCTCATTCTTACTAACGGCGTGACAAACGTCAACCTCTACTCGATGGTGGATATCATCCTCATCCTTAGTAGCATCTATCACCTACAAGATGCACGCCGCAGCCAGCTTGACAGGGATGATAATCCGCTGCAGCCCGGTAATTACTACGTCGTCACTGATGGTGGGTTTCCTCTACGTCTACACCAGATGGTGAAGTGAAGCAGATGGTGAAGTGAAGCAGATAGTGAAGTGAAGCAGATGCTGAGTTATAACAGGTTCCATCTCGATCAACGATGAGACTTGCCTTACCCGTACCATTTCTCTTGGTACTGGTACTCGAGTTGCATCATTTAGGAATGCCGTCCGCGACCGGGATCGTCGGTGCGTTATCACGGGGGAAGACGCGGTCAATGCCGATCTTGGCAGCTGGAGGGGCTTCGAGGCTGCACACATCTTTCCACTGGCCTACCTGCACCACTGGAACGCGAACAACCTTGGTAGCTTGATAAGCATCGAGTCGACTGACGGAGAATTCATCAACTCGGTCCAGAATGGGATGTTGCTGAGATCGGACATTCACGTCCTGTTTGATGGCTACGAGGTGTCGATCAACCCTGACGTATGGCTGTGTCCGTCCCTAGGCATGATTAATGGCTAATTCGTGTTGCATTAGGATGGCTACAAAATCGTCTGTTTCCTCAGGGATTCGAAGGGTATAGCTGGGAAACATCTTGACGAACGGTTCCGTGGCGATCCTCGTAGGCCAGTCGACGACCTGTTGCGCTGGCATTTCCGGCAGGCTGTCCTGGCTAATGTGAGGAGCGTAGGTGAACCTATATTCGAGGTTGATTTCCCACCGGGTTCTGACATGATTGGTGAGATTCTCAGCGGTCCTAAGGCTGGGGAGAGGATGCAATACGAGCTGTTCAGCCGTTTGGTTGAAATCACGTGAGTGGGGGACATGGCCTTTGTAATTAATAGTTAATTCTAATGTCTATTGTTAACGGAGTGCGACCGAGTGAATTCACGTGATATTTATCTAATCCATCAGATCTACTAATTATAGTATTGAGTAGGGGTACGGGGGCTCGCCCCTGTAAAAAGAGAGAGCGCCAGCGATCGTTTATGTATATAGAGAAGACTTGGCATTTAAACCTAGCCCTTGACACCTACGCCTGGCACCAGGCTGTTACGCCACGGACCAAGTGTCACAAGTTGGGAGTGGTCCGTGCAGTATCAAAAGTGAAAAGTGATAATCCTAGGCGCGTTATTTGGATACTGAATTCCTTGACTGTATCGCATCCGTCTGAGTTCAAGATTTTGCCCGTTGTGATCCGCTTCTATCAATGTCAGACTTCGAGGACTCGGATTCAGAATTTGAAAGTGTGTGGAGTGACGAGATACTTGATGAAGAGTCCGATGATGATATTTCAGAATGCGAGAGCTTGTGCTTAGGTGATGCAGAGGAGTTAGTTGAGGAGGAGGAAGAGGTGGTGGAGCCCGCAGTCACTTTTGGACGCGTTCAGAAAATAGCAGAGGATGGTGGAAATTGTTTGAGGCCAGCGGATCCAGACCAGGAAGAGATTGAGGCGATAGAATACATTCCTCCATCATTGGATACCGCTCCTGACTTTGAACCTTTGCGATCCTCATTCAGCCCACATGTCGCGCAACCAAAGGACCTGCCACCTACTATCAAAATGGATAGTCCTTTATCGTTCTTCAGACTCTTTGTCACCAATGAAGATTTCGCTACCTTTGCTGCCAATACAAATTTATATGCGGAATCAAAGGGAGCAAGAAAAGGGCAAAAGACGACTTCCTTCGGTACCTAGAGCTAAATAGCCTTGGAAACCCACTACTGCCCGAGAGTTGATGTTTTGGTTTGGTCTTTTAATCTTTATGGGACTGGTCAAAGTAGCACGTGTGAATCTATATTGGCGGGCAGATGGTCAATGCACGTTCCCTCCTCTGCAAAAAATGAGTCTTAAGCGGTTTGAGCAACTAAAGCGATATTTTCACCTGTCACCCCCGAATTTGACTCCTTCTAGAAAGGGCAATTGGTACGACGAAGTGGAACCATTCGGTCGAGCTCTTCGAAATCCATCCTGCAGATGGTCAAGCCATACAATAAAAATAAAGAACAAACCAATCAAGCAAGGCTACAAACTGTTCGCTCTCTGTTGGCGAGGCTTTACCTATTCGTTTCTCTACAGTTCCCGAACCAAGAAAATAGGTGAAGTAAAGAAGTTAGCAAAACCACTCATTAACTTCCTCGACGGTAATTCAACTTGTACAAACCCTCCCTTACCTAACCCATCTATTTGATATCTATATGGATAACTATTTTTCGAATATACCATTATTTGCTCATTTGCGGTCGTTGGGAATTGGCGCGTGCGGGACGACCAGGGCAGGATCAAAGAACTTTCCACCGACTTTTGCGAAAAAGAAAAAGTCAAAGACCACGGCTCGCCCTGTCTGGAATACACTAGAGGGGGAGGCAGTGGACAATAGAGCCCCGTGAGAAACTCGGGAGTTTTAAACTGAATGTATGACAGACAGTTTTAAACTGGTTAAAAACTGGCTGTCGAAAACCTGGGTGTCATGGTCATAAACTCAACACCCATTTTGGGAGTGGGCTAGGGTAATTTTAGGGCAAAAATTGGTATTTAGGGTGGGTTAGGGTAATTTGGGTGGTCAAAATTAGAAAATTGAGTCTGAGTTTATGACAGTTTTGAGTTAAAAACAGCAGTTTATGACAGTCCGAGTTTATGACGCAGTTTATAACTCCAGCTCTGAGTTTGTCACGGGGCCCTAGTGGACAAGGTGTTGGCGTTGATTTGGATGGATAATAACTGTTTTACTCCTGACAACAATACACGAGGTTAAAGGACTACACAACTACATAGCTTGTGTCCGCCACCGGCCGGGTATTACAAGTACTAGTGCCAAAATAGTTCGTCCTATCTTTGATGATCATCATACACGTCTGCTTTTAATAATCTAACGGGGCGGGTACGGGACAAGTTCGACTCGGGATACGAACGAACTGAGCAGGAGCCGGAGTACGGCGGAATGTAGTCAAGGCGGTAATATTATTCTAGCAAGTACAGGAGTAAAAGAGAAGGTGACGGTGAAGGTTTTTTATATTGCTTTGAAGACTTATCGCACGCCGAACCAAACCGCCTGAACAAAAGGAAAATGTTACGAACCTTACGTCGACGAAGCCCCACGATTACCAAGCAAGATCCGTTATGCGAGGGAGATGTGAGTCATCAGGAGTTTCCAGAAAGTTCTTTGGTATTAGTTACCGATTGTCATTTCCTTCTTTATAAGAGTCTTTTACCCCTCCTTGTCTACCTTTCCTTTCTTCTCTACGCAACATTGTGTTTATATCTTGTCAGATCGTGAGAGGGTTAGATTTCTCCTTTTCCTCATGCCCTTGCCCGACCGACCTGTACATTACGAATCCTACTTTTACCGACCGAGTGGAAGCCTTTAATAAAGATACATACTACTTTCAAGTTCCACTCCCCTTTAAATCTGTCGATATATATGAACATTACACCGAACCAATTAGCCTGAACCCTTCAAGGCTACCCCTCCCTACATCATAACGCTATACTGTAAATAGTTTGAAGATTAGCACAGTGCAATTGCGAAAGGCTATGATAGCCATTGAAGTATACGACTTTTGTAACGGCAATATTATATTCTGGCTAGGGTGATGGATTGGATCGTGAAGAGGAAGTATTGCGCAGTTGAACTATGATTGGTAATGGGGTTTCTGTTATGTTCTTTCGGTTTCCGTTACGCGGAGTATTAGTCATCAATGGACTAGAGGTTGGATATATAAGGGGGCGTTGCCTCGTGTCTTTTCATGTTTCCTTTCCTTTCCTTTTCTCTTCACGGAACCTTTGTATTTACTCCACGAATACTACGTTTGTTCTACGTCTCATTATAGGGTTCGACTGGTTTGTCATACCAGGTAGAACCATCCCATAGTCCATAGCCAAGAATACCTATTGCTACGTCTTTGCCTCGGTTGTGTTCCTTGGCACTATAGTCCCTACGCCCATAGTCCCCCGTTACACTAAGGTTCCGTCCTCTATCGCCAACTAATACAACACAATAGCCTACGATGTCGGGACACGCCCCTATTGATTATCAACAGCTAAGCGAAGCCCTCCAAATCTTTTTCCAAGAACATCCGGAGGTAGACAACAATGTCGGTATAGAAGCTCCTGCACTTCTCCAACGTGCCCAACATGGGCTTGCTCAGTATGCAACGGATCTACAGGAAGTAGAGAGGGAGGCTGAAAATGCAAGGGAGATGTTTGAACGAGACCTTGCTACTGCTCGAACTCAACGGGTTGCTATTGAGGTAGTTGCCCCTGATGAAGAACCGATTGGTGGTGATGATGCCCCACCTGCACCTCCAATACCACCTGTTGTGACTACCACCCAACGGTCGGAGAAGCTCCCAGATCCTGAGGTGTTTAGGGGAGACCGCGATCGAGAGAGATTACACCTATTCAAACAACAGATGAGGATTAAGCTATTGGGAAATGCCGACCGCTTTCCCACACTACAGTCCAAGTTATCCTATGCATTTAGTCGATTGGAGGGTGTTGCCGCTAATCAGTTTTTGCAATACGTCGGAGAAGAAGGCATTGCTTTGCCTTCCATGTTGCGGTTCTATGAAATTCTAGATACTGCATTCGGGGACCCTGATCGAATGCGTACGGCTAGGAGGAATCTTAGGAACATCCGCCAACGAAATCGAACCTTTGCCGATTATTTCGCCGAATTTCAACGATATGCTGCTGAGTCAGGGATGGATGAAGTTTCTCGGATTGAGGCTTTGATGGAAGGTATCAATGCGGAACTCGACGAATCGATGATACACCATGAGACTCCTGCGACAGTAGATGCCTGTGCGACACTCTTGCAACGGTTAGATAATCGACGACGAGCGGCAGAAGCTAAGCGAGGAAGTAAAAAGCCTTGGAACGCTACTGCTGCTCCGACCTCTCGGCCCCCACCAGCGAACCCTGCTCCTGCTCCCCGTGCTACCGCCCCAGCTGTCAATGTACCTACTCCTGAGAATCATCCCTCGTTCCGCCCGGGAGGTGATGTACCGATGGATTTGTCTGGTGGACGTCGTCGCCCCACCCCTACTGAATGAAATGCCCGCTTAGCTGAGGGCCGATGCTTCTATTGCGGAGGAGTTGGACACATGGTTAGAGATTGCCCCCAAGCAAGAGCAACTGGAAATCAAACGAGAAGACCGGTGATGAGAGGAGCAGCATTGAGGGTAGAGGAAAATGATGGAAGTGATAACGAGTCGGCAAAAGATTTGTCCCTGCACTAAGTGGCTTAGCCCAGGGACCATTTAAGGATTTTTCTGAAATGCATATTTCTGGTTTTTCGGTATCAGAGGAGGAAATGGATGGGAATCAATTTGTAGTAACTTGTTCAATTTCACAGAATAAAAATACTTTCGTACCCACCTACGCCCTTATTGATACCGGAGCATCAGGATATGCTTTCATCGATGAATCTTTTGCACGCCACAATAATCTCACCATGACACCACTTAAGATACCCCGCTACGTAGACGTTATAGACGGCAGACCTATCAAGTCAGGAAAAATTACCCACATTGTCGATGTTTTGCTAGATATTCATGGCCATCGAGAGACTGCGTCATGTTTTGTGACAAAGTTGGGACATTATCCAATTGTGATGGGGATACCTTGGATGCGACGCCATGATGTTACGATTCGACCTAAGGAAAATTTGCTTATTTTTGACTCTCGAAGTTGCTGTCAACATTGTTCGCTTAGTGGAACTGTCATTACGGTTCATGGCATATCGATTCCTCTACCGGAAACTCATACCATCACCGTTTCGGCGACCGAAAAACCTACCATCGATATTGAACAACTGATACCAAAAGAGTTCCATCGCTATATCCACATGTTTGAAGAATACGATGCTTCAATCCTTCCACCACATCGACCGTTCCATGATATGAAGATAATATTGGAAGAAGGCAAAAAACCACCATGGGGACCAATATATGCTCTATCTCAAACTGAGTTAAAGGCACTCTGGGACTACCTTCAGGAAAATTTACCTAAGGGAATCATCCGCCATAGCGAATCCCCAGCGGGAGCACCCATACTATTTGTCAAGAAAGCCGATGGAACCCTTCGTTTATGTGTCGACTATCGGGGCCTTAATGCGATTACGATTAAAAACCGTTATCCATTGCCATTATTGAAGGAAACCCTGGCCAAATTGTCGAGAGCAAAATATTATACCAAGTTGGATTTACGCTGGGGATATAATCAGATTAGAATAGCGGAGGGCGATGAATGGAAAACGGCATTCCGGACTCGATATGGGCATTTTGAATATAAGGTAATGCCCTTTGGATTAGCGAATGCTCCGGCTACATTCCAACATTGGATCAATGATATTCTACGCCCCTATCTCGATCAATTTGTGACAGCCTATTTAGATGATATTCTCATCTATTCTGAATCCCTCGCAGAGCACAAGGATCATATTCAAAAGATTTTAAAGGTACTTGATGAAAATCACGTTCATCTCAAACCCGAGAAATGCGAATTTATGGTTCAAGAAACGAAATACCTTGGCTTAATCCTTACCCCGAATGGCAATAGAATGGATACGAAGAAAGTTATTGATGTTTTAGAATGGTCTACACCAACGAATCTCCATGATGTTCAAGTATTTTTGGGATTTGCAAATTTTTATCGACGGTTTATTTTAGGATATTCAAAAATTGTTGCCCCGCTTACAGCTCTAACGAAGAAAAATGTTAAATTCGAATGGACAGATGAAAGGGAGGAAGCATTTCAGACCCTAAAAAAGATGTTCACAACGGCACCTATATTAGTTCATTTCGATCCGGACCGAAAGATTGTGGTGGAAACCGATGCATCCGACTATGTTTCCGCAGGAATCCTATCGCAACGTGATGATGAAGGAGTTTTACACCCGGTCGCTTTCTTTTCCAAGAAACATTCCCCTGCGGAATGTAACTATGAAATTTATAATAAAGAACTCCTAGCAATTGTGCGATGTTTTGAGGAATGGCGACATCATCTGGAAGGAGCACACCTCCCCATTGAAGTTTTCAGCGATCACCGGAACCTGGAATATTTCATGACAACAAAATTATTAAATCGCCGACAAGCTCGTTGGTCGGAATTCCTTTCACGTTTCGATTTCGTTATACAATTTCGACCAGGAAAACAAGGAGCGAAACCAGATGCATTGACTAGAAGGTCAGGTGACCTACCTAAAGAGGGGGATGAACGGTTGACGCATCAGAGCCAAGTAGTTCTGAAGAGAAAAAATTTGGATGTAAAGCTAAGTTTGTTCGCGGGTTCTTTATCAAATGAATCCGCTGAAGGAATGTCCACTGTGGAGGAGTTATTTGCAAAAGCTTACCAAGTCGATAGTTTCCCAAACGAAATCCTCGCGATGCTTCGGAGCGACGTTCGCCATTCTAATAAAATTTCACTTGCCGAATGTACGGAAGATAATAATGGTCGGCTACTTTATCGAGGCGCACTCTATGTACCAAATGATAATGACCTCCGGCTGAGGCTCCTACAAGAACATCATGATAAACCATCAGCAGGCCATCCGGGTAGAGCAAAGACATTGGAACTCTTAAGTCGGGAGTATTATTGGCCACAAATGCGAAAGTATGTCGATCGATACGTTAGGAACTGCAATGTGTGTACCCGTAGCAAGGCACCACGCAATGCGCCTTATGGAGTACTTCGCCCAATGCCAATACCCGATGGACCATGGATGGATGTTTCGATGGATTTTGTTACTGACCTTCCTGAGAGTGATGGATATACTGCGATCCTAGTTGTTGTTGATAGACTAACCAAAATGCGACATCTGATACCAACGACTAAAGAGGTGGACTCGAAGGAAGTAGCGAGGCTATATATCGATAATGTGTGGAAACTATATGGTCTACCTGATACTATCGTGTCCGATAGAGGAACACAATTTGTCGCGGAATTTTGGAAGTCGCTTTGCAAACGCCTGGAAATATCCCCACGATTCTCCACCGCCTTCCACCCTCAAACTGATGGACAAACTGAAAGGATCAATGCCGTAATGGAACAGTATCTTCGAAGTTATGTCTCTTATCAACAAGATGATTGGGCCCGACTATTAGCAATGGCTGAGTTTGCAGCAAACAATCATGCTTCGGAAACAACAAAGGTCTCTCCTTTCTACGCCAACTCGGGAAAAAATCCCAGGATTACGTTTGGACCCTTGGAACATGGTAGAAGAACGATGGAGGATCAGGCCAACAATATTGCAAGGGAAATGAAGGATATGGTGGAGTTTCTGAAAAGCGAAATGTTCCGAGCGCAAAAGATACAAGAAGAATCGGCCAACCTGAATCGTTCTCCCGCTCCTCGTTATAATATAGGGGATAAAGTTTTCTTATCGACCCGCCATGTTTTGACAAAGCGACCCTCCCAGAAATTGGATTGGAAACGTATTGGACCTTACAGTATTAAGCGAATTGTCAACCCCTACGCCTATGAATTAGAACTTCCCCGTTCTATGAGGATCCATCCAGTATTCCATGTTTCATTATTGTCACCTGAAGCAGGCAATCCGTTACCTGGACAACAGCAGTCACCACCACCTCCGGTTGAGATCGAGGGAGAAGAAGAATGGGAAGTCGAGGATATTTTGGACTCTAGGAAGCGAAGGGGAAGATTTGAGTATTTGGCACGATATAGAGGGTATGACGATGCCTCCTGGCAACCACTATCGGATCTTGAGCATTCACCTGATATTATTCGACGATTCCATGAACGTTATCCACGAAGGCCTAAGCCTACCAGGAGGTAGGCCTTAGAGGGGGGCGTAGTCTGTAACGGCAATATTATATTCTGGCTAGGGTGATGGATTGGATCGTGAAGAGGAAGTATTGCGCAGTTGAACTATGATTGGTAATGGGGTTTCTGTTATGTTCTTTCGGTTTCCGTTACGCGGAGTATTAGTCATCAATGGACTAGGGGTTGGATATATAAGGGGGCGTTGCCTCGTGTCTTTTCATGTTTCCTTTCCTTTCCTTTTCTCTTCACGGAACCTTTGTATTTACTCCACGAATACTACGTTTGTTCTACGTCTCATCATAGGGTTCGACTGGTTTGTCATACCAGGTAGAACCATCCCATAGTCCATAGCCAAGAATACCTATTGCTACGTCTTTGCCTCAGTTGTATTCCTTGGCACTATAGTCCCTACGCCCATAGTCCCCCGTTACAACTTTACGGTCTTGATACCTTCTTTAATTCCTTGAACTAGGTCCTTTTATTTGACTTTACCCCACTTTTACAGTCAAGACAGGCAACTTATTCAAGCGAGTCAGCTTTCCTCACTTACAACTATTTACCCGGCCAGCTTTCCAACCGGTTCTGGACCATCAATTACGATCAGCGCTTACGATTGCGACCACCTTATGTACTATAGGTATCAAGTTCAAAGTTGACAACTGTAAAGACCACCAGCTGGTTGTAACAAAAGCAGTCTTTTTATTTATCGTTGGAAGAGGATAGAATAGATATGGCTGACAAAATATATATTGAGTTTCAGATTATTCAAAGATACTATTACTAGAACTCAATAATCTTTCAGGGCTCTGACCCTGAATAATACTAAAAATAACTTGTTTTTCTGTAGAGGAGAACAGGACAGTTGGTCGGGAATTCTCCTGAGTACTTATTCCCCAAAGATTTCATGGATTGATTGGTTAGTACACTAGGTTACGAAGGATTGGATTAGTCGGAAAAGTTCTATTGGCTTCTATGGCGTTCCGTCAATTGCAAAAGTATGAGTCAAGTTTGATTTATCATCGCTCAGGCTAGGGTTTCCTTAGGTATAGTAAGGGGCTTTGTCCTCGCTTCTGTTCTCTTTCCTTCCTATTTCTCTTGATACGCAACGTTTCCTGTCCCTCGCAACACCAAATCTTTCGAACAACAATACTTTTGGCTCGCACTTCCGATAAAACTTTTAATCGAACAAGATGCTGTATGTGAATAGTCCGAGTAATCTATTGGTATCTCATCCCACATCTGTTCATATGAGAAGTTAGTCACGTTCTGGTTCCTGAACTATAATTTCTTACACCACACACTTCTCACTTAACAAAATAAACCCTCGCGACCTTAGTGAAAACAACAACAACCTGGAATCGCCAACCCCCTCACACCCATTTATACCCCTGAATACAACAGGCAGGAAAAGGACACTCTCACAAGTCTGAGTCTCCTCTGCCCCAATTCGATCCGGGATATCTATCATATCCCAACAAGCCTCCTTCAGTTTCTGGTTCATGAAAACCCTCCCCCCAGGAACCCCAACTGTAACGGGGGCAGTCCTTCTATGTATCACTAGAATCCAATAGAATAGTTGCGGCCATGCAAGACAGAAATCAGGTTCAGATTTATTCAAAGATACTATCGTTTAGAACTCAATAATCTTTAAGGGGCTCTGCTACCGAGTAGAATATACTTCCTAGCTCTCATGAAGACTGGAGAAATCGGATAGTTGGGCGGGAAGGATTCTAAGTACTTATATTCCAAAGGATTCCGTTTCCACTGCTCCTACCTCCTTACTAAGTTCCGGTGGTGCCTTCTGGCGGAAGGGAAGCAATACCACCACTACTCCGCTTCTCTCTAAGCGTTAGCGGGTGCTTCCGGTTCCGAAGGCAACCACCCTTAGTCAAAGCCTTTGTAACGCCTGCAGTCTTGGTTGTCGCACAACCGGGACCTGCATGAATGAGCTGCCGCTCAGGCGTAAGCTTAATCATTGCTGTAGAGCTCTTTGCTTATTGTAGACTTCCCAGACATAGTCCCTGCCACTACCGGCGGACTCATCATGCTCAGAGGATGCAGAGGATCACCGAGCACTCAGAGCTTCACTCTGGCTGGCCTTCTAGTCAGTGGCGAGGTATAGACTCGTCAGTCATTACTGCCATGAGTAGATCCTCTTCCTAGTTCTCAGAATGTAGTTACTCTGACAGCCGGTAGCTAGCCACGCTGCCGGTACTTGCATGTCACTGTGCAACTGGCTTCTAACAATAACTCTCAGCATGTAACCGGGCCCTGTGTGCACTCATACACCAGACAGTTGAAGTGGCTCCGTTACACCAACCCCCCTCCGCTTTTCCGAAACTCAACAAACCCATCCAACCCAGTCCACTGCAATTGAACAAACCCAACTAGGCAATGAACTTTTCTCCATATTCACAGAACATGCATAATACAATGAACCATATACCCTCCAATTTGACTATATCCACCCAAGCATTGTCTCTCAAAATATATATGCCAAAATGGACCTGAATTACGTCTCATGGGTAGTTAGGAACGCCCTCACAATCGCCATCGATCTCATCAAACAGAATACAGGCCAAACCCACCGCGACAACACCGTCAGCAAGGAGCTTCTCTTTAAATAAAACGAGGCACTCAGGCAAACTGTTGACACCCTAGCAAAACAGATGTTGAAAGTTACCAAAACCTATACAAGATGAATGAGAAACTCCACCGGATACAACACCAAACCTCTTTAGTAACCAACTAAACCAGACGCAAACCCCCAATCCCACCACATCAGCCACAGCTCCAGTTCAATCCGCCTTCCCAAACAAAGGGAAAAAACCCAAAACACTCATCATCTCAGCCCAAGCTAAAGGAGGGAAAAAAACCAAATCGTATACTGCAGCCGCCATCCAGAAAACGGAATCAGACTTCACTACGGTCACCAACAAAAGAAAGCAAAAACCCAAAGCAGACCCTCTGTTCAAACCTGTAATCAACAAACTCAACAGAGAAATAGTAATTGAAACGAACAGAGATCCACTAACCAACACTTCCGATATCGGAACTAGAATCAATTCCAAAACTCAAAACCAAGACTGCCAATTCATCGCCGCTATGAAAACAAACAAGAATAACTATATCCTGGAGACAAAATTCGCAACTTCAGCTACCAAAACCTTCGAATACAAAAGGGAAATCGAATCAGCCTTCAACAAATTAAAATTCCCCTTCGTTGTTATCAGAATCAACTCCAAATGGCCGAAGTTTATCATCTACGATATCTCAACCACAATTGGCAATGCTTTCAAAGCAGGACAGTTCCTAGCTTCAGCAATCAGAAAGAACTATTACAACACTTTTGAACTGGCACAAATCCCTAGATGGCTATCGACACCAAAAAACAGATTAGGGAAAACCCGTTCCTCAACGATCATTGCACTCCTTGGACACTACACTGAAGACAACCTATGTCTCAGATATCTTACCCTCTTTGACAGGCACTGCAAAATCGACTACTCTCTGCCAGCCAACCCTGACACACAATGGATGAAATGTCTCGAATACGGTTATAGGCAACAATGTTGCTCCCACACTGGAAGATTCGGACAGTGTGTAGCGGACCATCAAATCAAAAATCATCCATGCTCAGAATGCGTAGGACGTACTAGATGCACCCACATTCTCATCAGATGTTACTATTGCAAGGCCCCCCATAAGGCAACAGACTCATTAGCAAGATTGTACATATTCATAAGTCTCTCAACAGTCCCCCGGGTCTCCTGAGATTCTCCTGAGACATCAAAACGGATTTTGATTCTCTGGAGACACAGGAAATACTTTACTGAAATTGTTAAGCTTGCTAATGGACACCAACTATCCGGAAAGAATCAAAGTACGTATCAATGGCAAACTCAGTTCAGACATCACCTCAGACCCATTACCAGTACCAGTGGTCCTAGTAGCAGAAAACCCCTTACAAGAAGAGACAATTATGGATAACTCCCAATAAGTTACGCCCTGTAACGGGGGCAGTCTTTCTATGTATCGCTAGAATCCAATAGAATAGTTGCGGCCGTGCAAGATAGAAATCAGGTGCAGATTTATTCAAAAGATACTATCGCTTAGAACTCAATAATCTTTAAGGGCTCTACTACCGATAATAATCCAGAGGAAGATCAGGATCAGGATCAGGACCGTTGGGCGGGAATGATCCTGAGTACTTATACTCCAAAGGATTGTATTCTCTGCTCCTACTTCCTTACTAAGTTCCGGTGCTGCCTCCTGGTGGAAGGGAAGCAATACCATCGCTACCACGCTTCTCTCTAAGCGTCAGCGAGTGCTTCCGTTTCCGAAGGCAACCACCCTTAGTCAAAGCCTTTGTAACACCTGCAGCCTTTGTTGCCACACAACTAGGGGCCTGCATGAATGAGCTTCCGCTCAGGTGTAAGCTTAATCATTGCTGTAGAGCTTGCGCTTATTGTAGACTTCCCAGGCATAGTCTCTTCCACTGCCGGCGGACCTCCAATGCTCAGAGAATGTAGAGGATCGCTGAGCACTCAGAGCTTCACTCTGGCTAGCCCTCTAATCATTGGCGAGGCACAGACTCGTCAGTCATTGCTCCCATGAGTAGATCCACTTCCTAGCGCTCAGAATGTAGTTACTCTGACAGCTGGTAGCTAACCACACTGCCGGTACTTGCATGTCACTGTGCAACTGGCTTCTAACAATAACTCTCAGCATGTAACCGGGCCCTGTGTGTAACATACACCGGACAGTTGAAATGGCTCCGTTACACGCCCAATGAACCACAGCCATTGTAGAACAACTGAACTGTTCGAAATACGAGCTCACAACAAAGTCAATAGTGTAGAAAGCAGAACAGAACACAAACACAATTTTTCTTTTATTACAAAAACCATTGAACAACAAGGACGGACACCCGCCGGAATCACCACTCCTTTACCTCTTCACAACAAGTGACAACAACACCAAATGCACAATATAGGTCAAGAAATATGTCAACCTGAAGCCCAAATACTACTTCACATACGACAACTTCATAGTCTCTATCCCCGTCAAAATCCAAGAACAGAAGACCCAAATCCTCACTATTTACTCACCAGGGAGAACTGGCCCCTTCGTCGAAAAATCACGAATCATCACTACAATCCAGAACTACCTAGTCATGTATGACTTCAACTGCCAACACCAGTTATGGTAGGTCATCGATCTAACGATTACAAGAATACAATGAGAGCAATTAAATCTCAATTAAAAAGAGTTAAAAGATGGATTTACTGCCAGAAACTCAATCTCTTAAATGAACTGGAAGAATTCACCCATTTTCCCCGCAACAACAGATCAATTATCATAGACCTAACTTTAGTCAAAGAACTAGCCTCAGACTACAACATCCTATGGAATAATGACACTGGCAGATATGGAGTAGGATCTGACCATGACAGAACAATAATCCAGCTCCAACTAATAAAACCTCCCCACATACCTAAACGCCTCTGGCGCCAAACCAACTGGTCGAACCTGGAAAAAAATATATCTAACCTCCAACTTTCCCCCAAAGCCTGGGAAGCAAAAACCATACTAAATAGTCAATGGACTTCATGTTGGAACACATCGGCAATCTGGTCAACCAAGTCACACCATGGAGCAAATGACATTGCAAATCAAAAAAACTGTAGATACCAGAACTCAAATCGATCAAAGTCTCCCTCAACACAACAAAGAAAAGAGCCAGGAACAAAAAACAAAATATAGACAGAGGAGCCCATAGGAAAACAAGCAGGAACTGGACAGCGGCAGTCCTAAAAGCAAAAGCAGAACAAAGGGAAAAGGAACTCAGCGAAGACAAGGGAAGTACCATGTGGAAAATCGTCAACGCAGGGAAAAGAAAGGATACCATTATATCAATCATATAAGCTGAAGAAACGTTTGCTGGGAAACGCCAAGCTCTAAGAGCCCAATTCTTCCCCACAAATTGGACGTCCCCCAACAACCCCCCACTGGAAATCAGATCCCCCTCATATAACCTTAGTGACAAATTCCAAAAGCTTACAGAAGAAGAATTACTAGTGGCAGTCAAGTCCTGCCCAGCCCAGTTAGCAACAGGACCAAACAATATCCCCTACCCATTCATACAAGCCATGGTCAAAGTCAACAAACAGCTCTTCCAGTATATGTTCACCGTCGTTCTACGATTTGGAATGCAACCCGATAGATGGAAAGTGGACAAATACATCCTAACCCCACATCAAGGAAACGAGAAAATTCTCAACCAGAAACCTACCGATCAATGTCTCTCCTCCAATGATTTAGCAAAGTCCTGGAAAAAATCGTGGCAATAAAACTATGCACAGCAGGGTCAATCCTGAAGGCCCTCATCAAAGACCAAATCGGAGGCATACCCACAATCTGAGCAATTGACGCTCTCCTCCGTACTCTCACCCCCATACAACAAAACATTCTAGTCAAGACAGTAACGGGGAAACTCCCAAATCGATCAGCACTCCTAACCAATGACAGACAAGGAGCTTTCAACTGTGTCGAGTATGATTCTCTTACTCGAATCATGACTCAACAGAAATTCCCAAAATACTTCACCAGCTGATACAGGGAATTTAACAATAACCGAACACTCCAATTGCAGTTCAACTACGAACTGGGAAAACCACAACCCTACAACTCATGCCTACCACAAGTCTTCCCACTATTAGCAGTTCTGTTCATGATTTATGAAGGAGTGATAATGGACCCCTCAACAATACCAAAAGAATTCAACCCCATATACATTGATAATGATGCCCTCGTCCAAATTGCCAAATCCACAGCTTTTATCACTAAAAAGCTGGAAGAAAGAATAACAGAAAGAATCTTTAAAGTGAAACCACTCAACGTCACCTATGAATCCCAGAAGTCTGATCTAATTTTATTCAAACCTACATCAAAAGCCCCACAACCGACAAACACAGTCACTATTTCAGAAACAACAGTGCAACCCAAAAACAAATTCAGATATGTAGAACTCGGAGTCTGATTAGACTCCAACCCCTCCTTCCGAGCCCATATCGAAGAAACTATCTCCAAGGACTTTCGAATACTCAGCAAATTTGAAACATCGCCCTCCTCCAGT
Source organism: Morchella importuna (assembly GCF_003444635.1). Classification (NCBI taxonomy): domain Eukaryota; kingdom Fungi; phylum Ascomycota; class Pezizomycetes; order Pezizales; family Morchellaceae; genus Morchella; species Morchella importuna. The sequence continues at coordinate 15,910 of NW_025763399.1, read as the reverse complement.
GAAGTATTGTCCGAACCATACATAACCTCATCAAATAAGGATTCCTCCAAACTATTCTATGGGGATCTGAAGCATGGTGGACAGGAGCAGACGATATCACCCACTCCCTCTCACCTCTCTACAACAAAGCAGTCTGAATTATCACAGGCCTCCCCCGATATATCAATATAGAAAGACTTCTGAAATCAGCAGCCCTTCCTCCACTAAAATACCTCCTCAGGCTAGACCAGAAATCCAAGAAATATGGCATGAGGATCCTATCTTCCCCAGCAGACCACCCAAACAACAAAATCCTCATGAGCCTAGTGCTACTACCCAATAGAGCCAATATCAAAGAACAGGCCTCCCCTTCTAGGAACCGAGGAATAGAAGAGACCGATAGATACAAAATTACTTCCTCACCAAACGAATGCTAGAAGAATGGAACTCCAGAATGACCACAGACCTCCACCATTCCGGAGACCTAAAATCCCATCCCAAAATCTCAAAACTTCCAAAATTCAAAGTGAAACTTATCGACCGAATAGGATACCAATCAACCAGGATTGGCAGACACGCAGTATATACCGAACCAAAAGTAGTCTATATAGAATGTAACAATCCGCGAAACACACCCTCCTGGAACGCCAATAGTGGGCCTAGAGCTGAAGACCACTCATCGATAAAATCTTAGGACCGATCACTTGGGGGAAATGGATGTTCACAAACTTAAATATCGACCTGGTACCACAATTCGCAGGAAAAACACAACTACTCGACCAGTACGAACTGGATGAAGGTGCGGAGGATTAGTGCTTTCTTTTCCCTTTCTCGCTTTTCGTTTTTCTATATCTAACTTTCATACCTATAAACTCCCCTATCCGATTCGTATGTAACGGAGCCACTTCAACTGTCTGGTGTATGAGTACACACAGGGCCCGGTTACATGATGAGAGTTATTGTTAGAAGCCAGTTGCACAGTGACATGCAAGTACCGGCAGTGTGGTTAGCTACCAGCTGTCAGAGTAACTACAGTCTGAGCGCTAGGAAGAGGATCTACTCATGGGAGCAATGACTGACGAGTCTATACCTCGCCAATGACTAGAAGGCCAGCCAGAAGTGAAGCTCTGAGTGCTCGGCGATCCTCTACATCCTCTGAGCATGATGAGTCCGCCGGTAGTGGCAGGAACCTTGCCTGGGAAAGTCTACAATAAGCAAAGAGCTCTACAGCAATGATTAAGCTTACACCTGAGCGGCAGCTCATTTTATGCAGGCCCCAATTGTGTGGCAACCAAGGCTGCAGGTGTTACAAAGGCTTTGACTAAGGGTGGTTGCCTTCGGAACCGGAAGCACTCACTGACGCTTAGAGGGAAGCGGGGTAGCGAGGGTATCGCTTCCCTTCCGCTAGAAAGCAGCACCGGAACTTAGTAAGGAAGTAGGAGCAGAGAATAGAGTCCTTTGGAGTATAAGTACTCAGGATCATTCCCGCCCAACTGTCCTAATCCTCATCTTGATCTTGGGAGAGAATCATCGGTAGCAGAGCCTTTAAAGATTATTGAGTTCTAAGCGATAATATCTTTGAATAAATCTGCACCTGATTTCTATCTTGCACGGCCGCATCTATTCTATTGGATTCTAGCGATACATAGATAGTCCGCCCCCGTTACAGATAATCTTTAAAGCTCAAATCACCTTCAGATTATTCCTTTTCTCTTAACAAACATGTCCGCCCTCCCGGCTCCCCAACTGCCTCTTCAGATTGAATGGCAACCGGCAGCCTTAGAATTCCAAGAGGGTCAGACGCAGTTGATCCACAAGCCCAGGACGGCGCTCCAGTCCTACATCCCGGGATGTGAGCCCACCTGGCAATATACCGACGAAGTCACCCTACAGGACTTCTTTGCGGAGTTGCAGCGCTACCTGAAGCACAGCCTGCAACAGGAAGTCATCAAAGCCGGCAATGCGCTAGCCTTGGTGCAAGAAAGACAAGAAGCTGAGGCAGTCCTGCTCAGGAATGCCTTTGGCTACATGCAGGAACAAGTCTCCTCAGTACAGGCACAACTCGAGAGTTATGCTCAGAGGGATGATTTAGGAGCGGATGAGATGGAGGACATTGAGTGGACAAGCCCGGCGATGCCCCCTAACTTCCTGGAAGACATCCAGAGAGCCATCAATGAAGAAAGGCTCTCCATCGCCAGGATGCCCACACCAGCACCTGTCCCCAACCCCGCACCTCCGCAGAATTCCAGGGCCTCGTCCAGAGCGGCCCTGAGAACCTTCCACCAAAGGGTAAACCCCTTTGCAGCATTTCCAGTCAGGTCCATCAGGCAGAGAACACTTCACCTGATGATGCCAGCGGCCATTGGAGGCTCACCTTTACCTCCTCAAAGAGCCCCAGCCAGTCCGCTAGCAGGTGGCCTAGCTAGGCCCCCCCGACAATCTATAGGAGACGATGACTACTACTCCCAGACACCAGTCAGGAGTGGTCCCTCTGGGCTCCCTCCAGCCTGGGTTCGCCAGGGGTTATCCCCGGAATCCCACAGAGGCTCACCACCCCCGGAGTCGCCTAGGAGGAACCTCCAGCCAGAAGGAAACCCTGGTGGAGAAAACCAGAACCCCGAACCAGCGGGTAATGGTGGAGGAGATGGAATTGTCCCCCCGGTTGGCGGCGCTCCCAACCCAGGAGGGGACTCAGACAGTTCAGACTCGGAACCTGAGGATGGTGACAGGAGAGGATGGCGGAGATACCTCAGAAAGAAGTTGGAAAAACAGCAGAAGGAGCTTCTGACCTCCATGGCCCAGTTCATGAGACCTCCGGCCCCCTCGCACCCCTCCGCTGCCTCTAGGGCCCGAGAACCCAAGGCACCCCCTCCGGCCAAGTTCGATGGCAAAGCAGACAATGTGGAGACCTTCATCCGGCAATGTGAGAACGTCTTCTCCATTGAAAGCCAGTCCTTTACCTCTGAAGAGGTCAGGATCCGTTATGCTGGCAACCTAATGGAAGGAGATGCTCCGGTCAAGTGGTATGAAGCTTACCACAATTCTATCGATCAAGCTTCTGCCAACCAGATAGCTGGGATGCCTGTGGTGTTGGATGAGAGATGGAAGCGCTGGGATTCCTTTGTGGATGCTCTCAGAGCAGCCTTTGGCGAAGCCATCTCTAGGGATGACGCTGTAGCCCAATGGAATGCCCTTACCCACACAGCTAAGGGAGGAATAGACTCCTTCCTGAATAATATTATTCAGCTGATGTGGAAGACTGGCTATGAGGGTCAGTTAGTGGATGATAAGATCCTTAGTTCCCTACTTCCGGACCTAGGCATGAGTTGGGCTCTCTTTACCCCCAAGCCAAAGTCTCTGATGGAGCGGATAGCTGCTCTAAGAGAGCTAGGACACACCCACGAAAGGTACCAGACGGTAGTAGCTGAGAAAGCACCCGCCAGGACCAAGAAAGATCCTCCTGCTGGGAAGGATCGGCACCCCAAGAGGGAGAGTGAAGCTGCAAGCTCCTCGAAACCTCAGAAGGAAGCAAGTTCCAAAGACAAAGCGGTGGAACTGAAGGGTATCCCTGGGGATATCCTAGAAGAAAGAAGGAAAGCAGAAGTATGCTTGAAAGTATGACCTTCCGGTACTCCTATTGGTAGAGTGCATAGACTGACTTGTGCAATAGTGCGGCAAGTCCAGACACAAATGGACCGATTGTTGGTCCAGGGAACCTACTGTAGTCCGAGTGGCAGCAGTGAGGGTACAAAAGCGAAAACGAGGAAATGGCAAGCCCAATCCTCAGAAGAAAGCTAAAGTGGCTGCTGTTGCAGCAGAGAAACCACTTGTTGTACTCCCAGAGGTTACAGGAGATTTCGTCTTTCAGCCTGAGCAAGACTCGGACAATGAAATCATCTGGTAGAAATATGTCTGTTTAGAGTCTATGTTTACTAGTTTTCTTTTGGTTCTCGATTTCTTTGTTTCTCTTGAATAAATTATTGTGTTTTCCGCCTATTGATTGTTTCCAAGCACTCTGAGGATGGGTTTATGACCCGAAACAGCTGGTCTGTAAGTGCTCTGCCAAAGTTACATTTGCTACAAGACACTTCCAGCCCGCTACCAGACTTCCACACAATATACTTGCTATATTATCGCTTGGGAATAGAACCAAAGGATCCTTTGATCTTAGTAGTGCCCGCAGCTATTAGCAATGGAGAAAGGACAAAGAGAATCAAGCCCAGAACCCGCACAGAAGCGAAGAAGGTTGGAAGAGAAACTCCCATCCTTACCAGTACATGGCAAGAGGCCAATACTGAAAGCAGGACTGTCATGGACGGTCAAGAACAAAGTTGAAGACGCCCAAGGGACATTCCTCTTTGACACTGGTTGTACAGGAGCAATCCTCAACCAGAGTTTTGTCAGGAAGCATGGAGTTCCCTTAGTGCAGCGAGATCAACCTCTGACAATGTATGATGCTCAAGGAGATGTCATGATGGGCGGAGGAGAATATTACACCCACCCAGTCCACATGAGCATGGGAGATCACAAGGAGACACTCCGATGGGAGGTGGCCACTTTGGAAGAAGGAATATCCGGTTACCTGCCAATTGCATGGGCAAGGAAGCATAACCCGGATATCAATTGGGAACTCAATACCATAAGCTGGCGAAGTGACTACTGCAAGCAGAATTGTCTCCCAGCAGCGATCAAGTTTGAACTCATCTCTTCATACCAGATGATGGAAGAAGAAGATGTAGTATATCAACTAGCCGCTTCAGTGTGGCATGATGAGGATGGAGGAGATATCGCTGAAAGGATACCTCTCCGCTATAGGGAATGGGCTGATGTCTTCAGTCAAGAGAAGATACTGGAGCTGCCTCCGCACTCCCGAAAGATTTGAAGATCAATCTCTTGCCTGGTACCGCTCCCCCATTTGGTACCCTATACCCATGTTCCGCTCCAGAGTTGAAGGCCCTCCGGGAGTACCTGGACAAAGAGTTGTCTTTGGGAAAGATCCCCAGATCTAACAGCGCAGGAGCGGCGCCCATATTGTTCATACCCAAGAAGGATGGAACATGGCGAATTTGTGTTGATTACAGAGGATTGAACATGGTCACTGTCAAGGACAAGTACCCGCTGCCTATCATGAGCGAGCTCAGGGATAGGTTGTTCAAAGCCGAGATCCTCACAAAGATAGACCTGAAGAATGGCTTCAATTTGATCAGGATAGCAGAAGGTCATGAGTGGAAAACCGCCTTCAGAACCCGTTATGGACTGTATCAGTATAATGTGATGCCATTCGGTCTATGCAACGCCCCTTCCGCCTTCCAGGCAATGATCAATGATGTGCTAAAGGAACTACTGGATGAAGGAGTGGTTGTCTACATCGACGACATCCTCATCTACTCAGAGACTGAGGAAGAGCATGAAAGGCTGGCTGAGAAGCTTCTACAGAAGCTCAGAGAAGCAAAACTGTGTGCCTCCATCAGCAAAACATCCTTCCATGTCCGAGAGGTAGAATACCTTGGCTACCAAATCTCAGAAAAGGAAGTATCGATGTCAGAGGACAAGGTAGAGGCGGTTCAGGAATGGCCGGTACCCCGAAACATTAAGGAAGTACAAGGTTTCCTGGGATTTGCAAACTTCTATCGCCGCTTCATTGAAGGCTTCAGTAAAGTTTGCAAACCATTAACCGACCTCTTGCAAAATGACAAGAAATGGTATTGGACCGTCGCCTGTGAACAAGCATTTGAGGAACTCAAGAGGCTATTCACAAGCGCTCCAATTGTTCTCCATTTTGACCCTAGCAGAAGAACTATGGTTGAAACTGATGCCAGTGACTTTGCCAAAGGAGCAGTGCTCTCTCAGTATGGGGAAGATGGGAAAATACACCCGGTAGCTTTCTATTCTAAGAAATTCTCCCCAGCAGAGATCAACTATGACATTCATGATAAGGAAATGGGAGCTATTGTAGCCTCTTTCCGGGAATGGGAGCATATGCTCAAAAGTTGCGAGCATGAGATCACGGTTTTCACAGACTACAAGAACTTAGAGTATTTCAACTCTACCAAGGTTCTCACTAGGCGGCAAGCTAGATGGTCTGAGGACCTAGCAGGCTACAATTTCAAAAGTTGTCTACAGACCGGGAGAAAAGAATGGCAAACCTGATGTGCTATCAAGGCGTTGGGATCACCGCCCTGAAGAGGGGAGTGAAACCTTGCGGCCAGAGCCACAGATGTTTTTTAGGCCAGGCCAATTGGTTTTGGATCCTGTTAAGCTAGCGGCTGTCAGGGTGAATCAATTGCAGAATACATTCTTAGAGCGCCTATGTATGGCAGCTAAAGAGGATGGAATCTGGCAAGAACTGCACCGCTCCCTGGTTGAAAGGAAACCAAACTTGGACCAGAACTTGTCTATCAAGGACGGCCTCATCTTCTACAAGAATGGATGGTACATCCCCAAGGACAAGAAGCCCCAGATGGATATCCTTACCGATACCCATGACTCTAAAGTGGCAGGCCATTTCGGCCAGTTCAAGACATTAGAACGGGTGAAAAATAACTTCTTTTGGCCCAACATGGATAAAGATGTTGAGGAATATGTCCGGAGCTGTGACAGCTGCCAGAGGTATAAGACCTCAAGACATAAGAAGTTTGGTATGCTCCAACCACTGGAGATACCTTATCGGCCATGGACTTCCATCTCTATGGACTTCATTGTGGGACTACCGGAGTCAAATGTGTTTACAAAGATATGGGTAATAGTGGACCGCTTCTCAAAGATGGCACATTACATCCCACTTCCTACACTCAACAAGACGGAGGATTTGGCTAAGTTGTTCTTGAAGGAAGTCTGGAGACTCCATGGGTTGCCTGATGACATAGTCTCGGACAGAGATAGCAGATTCATCTCTCACTTTTGGCAATCTCTCATGAACCTCCTTAATGTGAAGCTGAAGATGTCTACTTCTTTCCATCCCCAAACGGACGGCCAGACAGAAAGAGTTAACCAGACCCTGGAACACTACTTGCGGAGTTATTGTTCATATCAACAGGATGACTGGGCGGACCTCTTGCCTTTGGCAGAGTATGCATATAACTCGGCGGTCTCTGAGTCTACCAAAGTATCGGCTTTTTATGCCAACTATGGATATGAACCCAGGACCAATTGGCCGGCCCCAAAGGAAGGTGTTGAATGGAACAATCCAGCAAGCGAGGTCATGGTATCTCAATGGGAATCTATCTGGCAGGCTATGAATGCAAGCTTGGGAAAAGCTAGACTAAGGATGGCCCGGTGGTATGATGCACATGCCCTGGCACCGCCTGAAATCAAGCCTGGAGACGAAGTTATGCTAGACCGGCGCAATGTGCAAACAAAGCGGCCATTGGGAAAATTGGATCAGAAGAAGATGGGACCCTTCAAAGTCTTAGAAGCTATTGGTACCCGTGCCTACAAGCTCTCTCTTCCCCCGCAAATGGGAATCCACCCTGTCTTCCATGTCTCTCTCCTGGAACCCTACAGAGCACCATTAGATCCTGAGAGAAGAGTTCCTCCACCGGAACCTGAGGAAATTGCAGGAGAACAGAACTGGATCGTCCGGGAAGTAGCTGATAGTCGAGTCAATAAAAACAAGAGAAGGGTAGAATACCTGGTGCTATGGGAAGGATATGAAAATGAGGACGCTACCTGGGAACCCTGGGAACATCTCAGGAAGAGTGCCGAAGAAGCCCTCCGGGATTTTCACATGAGGTATCCTAAGAAGCCAAGAGACAAAAGGACTCTAGGCCAGTAGTATTCCTTCGATTGTACATCCCTTCCGCACCAAAGGAGTTTTCTTTGTCAGAATAGTATTGCATAGAATAAATTCATTATAGACTATGGATCTTGGAGACCCAGATCCTGGAAGAGGGGAGTAGTGTAACGGAGCCACTTCAACTGTCTGGTGTATGAGTACACACAGGGCCCGGTTACATGCTGAGAGTTATTGTTAGAAGCCAGTTGCACAGTGACATGCAAGTACCGGCAGTGTGGTTAGCTACCAGCTGTCATAGTAACTACAGTCTGAGCGCTAGGAAGAGGATCTACTCATGGGAGCAATGACTGACGAGTCTATACCTCGCCAATGACTAGAAGGCCAGCCAGAAGTGAAGCTCTGAGTGCTCGGCGATCCTCTACATCCTCTGAGCATGATGAGTCCGCCGGTAGTGGCAGGAACCTTGCCTGGGAAAGTCTACAATAAGCAAAGAGCTCTACAGCAATGATTAAGCTTACACCTGAGCGGCAGCTCATTTTATGCAGGCCCCAGTTGTGTGGCAACCAAGGCTGCAGGTGTTACAAAGGCTTTGACTAAGGGTGGTTGCCTTCGGAACCGGAAGCACTCGCTGACGCTTAGAGGGAAGCGGGGTAGCGAGGGTATCGCTTCCCTTCCGCTAGAAAGCAGCACCGGAACTTAGTAAGGAAGTAGGAGCAGAGAATAGAGTCCTTTGGAGTATAAGTACTCAGGATCATTCCCGCCCAACTGTCCTAATCCTCATCTTGATCTTGGGAGAGAATCATCGGTAGCAGAGCCCTTAAAGATTATTGAGTTCTAAGCGATAGTATCTTTGAATAAATCTGCACCTGATTTCTATCTTGCACGGCCGCATCTATTCCATTGGATTCTAGCGATACATAGATAGTCCGCCCCCGTTACATCGTATATCTATCAATTTTCTTTTGTTTTTCCTTTGTCCTTTCCTTTTGTCTCATTTGTGATAGGACGTTGTGCAATAAGTCTTGCAAATTAAAGCAATATATAAATCTATCTATCTATCTCCTGTCCCTTGCTTGACCACCTGGAGCGTCATGACTCCTACCGTTTCGAAATCATAATTCTCGAATTGCTTCGAGCTCTGAGCGCTATGTCCCCCTATCTACCGAGTTGAAGCCTCTTACGAAGATGCATCCTTCTTCTCACCCCTTCATCAACACCGTTAACGTCCCCGAACGCGACAACCAAAATGACCGGCCCTTCGAGGCTACCCCTCTCTACGTCATATCATCACTCTGTCAATAGTCTAGAGATCAGCGCAGACCTATTGCCAAAGCCTATGATAAGCAATGGTGTTAGTGACCGTACGGTCACTAAACATTCGTTTCTGACTGTAAGCGAGGTCCCTTCGTTGGGCCTTACCCACCTTACTGCCCTAGTCAGGCAACCTATTTTAACCGAGTCGGCGTCCCCTCTCAGTCCACCCTATCGGCCCAGCTTTACAAACAAAGCCACACTATCAAAACACGGTCGGCACTTACGATTGTGACCACCCTATCTACTATGGAAATCAAGTCTGAAGGTAACAACTTTAAAGACCACCAACAGATTGCGGCTCTCACTCACCATCCTCAACAGCGTACTACCCAAGAAGTGAACTCCCAAGCCACCCCACGTTAACACACCCCCTTCGCTTTCCCACCTCGTGTAACGGAGCCACTTCAACTGTCTGGTGTATGAGTACACACAGGGCCCGGTTACATGCTGAGAGTTATTGTTAGAAGCCAGTTGCACAGTGACATGCAAGTACCGGCAGTGTGGTTAGCTACCAGCTGTCAGAGTAACTACATTCTGAGCGCTAGGAAGAGGATCTACTCATGGGAGCAATGACTGACGAGTTACGCCTCGCTAATGAGTAGAAGGCCAGCCAGAGTGAAGCTCTGAGTGCTCGGCGATCCTCTACACCCTCTGAGCATTGGAAGTCCGCCGGTAGCGGGAGGGACTATGCCTGGGAAGTCTACAATAAGCGAAAACTCTACAGCAATGATTAAGCTTACACCTGAGCGGTAGCTCATTCATGCAGGCCCGAGTTGTGTGGCAACCAAGGCTGCAGGTGTTACAAAGGCTTTGACTAAGGGTGGTTGCCTTCGGAACCGGAAGCACTCGCTAACGCTTAGAGAGAAGCGGGGTAGCGATGGTATTGCTTCCTTTCCGCGAGAAGGCAGCACCGGAACTTAGTAAGGAAGTAGGAGCAGAGGATAGAGTCCTTGGAGTATAAGTACTCAGGATCATTCTCGCCCAACTGTCCTGGTTCCTCATCTTCATCTTGATTATCATCGGTAGCAGAGCCCTTAAAGATTATTGAGTTCTAGCGATAGTATCTTTGAATAAATTCTGGACCTGATTTCTATCTTGCACGGCCGCAACTATTCTATTGAATTCTAGCGATACATAGAAGAGACTGCCCCCGTTACACCTCGTTCTTCTGTTGGCTGGCCTACTAATCAAGAACACTACGACTACAGATATACTCACAACGTAATCGGATCAACCTAGTAATGTACTGACTCTTCGGAGAATAGGGAGCAGGTTCCGTATTTCACACAAGTGAACCAGGTCGCTTCGCGATGCCAGGTTTGGACAAGGTTGTAATTCGGAGAAGTGTTTGGATTGTTCTACTACGGGAATGTTTCTTACTCTGTCGGTTCGATTCTGCTTACCTGTACCCTTCCTGTCTCACGTTCCTTCGTGTTTGCATCCATTTTGTATCATAACTCTCATTCAAGTTAATTGCTCTTTCATTTACCTTTGTCTTTTCTTTTCTCATGTTGTTCATTTGTTCTTGTATGTCTTTGACCTTCGGGATGTAACGGAGCCATTTCAACCGTTTAGTGTATGAGTACACACAGGGCCTGACTACGGGCTTCTGGCTCTCCCCCTCCTTCAACCCCAACACCCACTTCCTCAGAAGGCTAGCCTCAGCAAGAGCAGCCTTCGGTCTCATCCAGCGCTTTTCCCCAGCAGGAAAAGACCTCTCCTCACGCAACTGCCAAAGAGCAGCCACACTGGCAATAAGGCCCATTCTCACCTACGGGGCCAATGTCCTCACCCCCACCTCCTGTAACAGAGCCACAGTAGGGCTGTTACAAAAGTAACTGTTCTACCAGTCAAGCCATACGACCCTAGGGTAATCACCACTTGTTCTTCATCGATGGGTGAAGATAAGGGCAGATGACCCCTACCTCTATTGGTATGAAGGGTAGGGATCCTGGCGAGCAAGAAGTCTTATAAGTCAAGCTAGGCGACTGGACCAAAACTAGAGCAGAAGGACGAGCATGCCAAATACGGAAGGGTAACCCCAAACATAAGTTACCCTACCTTGGAAGTCAACCTTTGAGGTGCAATAACTTAGCAACCGATGCTCGGAAAATATGCTTTACCACGTCAGGAAGGATCCTGACGATGCTCCGGTCCATTTGGGGTGGTTGAATGAACGGATTGCGGAGTTGAGGAAACACTGCAAAATAAACACGTTTTAGACCCCAAAAATAACCCCCGGAGCGTAGAACCGCCGGAACCCTCCTGTTTCAGCCCGGAGCACCTTTGAGGGGGAGTAGGAGTACGACCCAAGCTACTAAAAGCAAACCTCGCTTTACAAAAACACCAAATCTGTTCTAAAACAAATTGAATAAGCAATTACTATCTGGTCAGTTGTTTCCGCTAGTTCTTAGAATCCCGACCAGCTCTTGGCAGAGATTGCGTGATTTGACTCGGGCGGAAGTTCGTCCGAGGGGTGGCAGCATCTCCTCTCGCCCCTCATAGAAAAAAGTCGCGGTGTCCCCGGACTAGGGGGAAAAAACGAAGGGTCTAGGGAGAAAAAAAGCGGAACTTCGATAAAAGTACTCGGTTGCCCCCCAGTTTGAACTCGGGGAGGGATGGAATCTTTACTAGCGAGGAGACCCCTTAAAGTTATTAAGTTTTTAGACTACAAATACGATCAAACAAATAAACTCCATCTTTCGATCGAACGAGCCCAATGAATCCATCGTTGCCCGTTTACCCTTTCTATGTCAGATCGAAGTCACGGTTGTGTATCATCCTAGCACCCCCGTTACAGTATAACTTTAAGCTCCTCGCTTAAAGAACCCCGACGAAAGGAAAAAATTTTACCGGAACATCTGGGACCACTCTCAACGCTGAAATAACCAAGCAGTTAGCTTTTTTTTATTCAGCTCGGGCTGGCATGGGAGAGGCGAACACGTTACTATGGTCTCCATTGTATCCGTCAAAGGGTTATAGCGCCCACATTCGCTCAAAGGGATATAGCGCCCAGCTTCGCTCGAAAGGAGACCACATCTAGGACCGCTCCTAGAAAATCCTGATAGCCCCATTGGTCAGAGGACCCCATTTCCCATCTGGGCCCCAGTCCCAACCACAGTCAATGTCCCTCCGTCCACGATGACGACAGGCAGGGTCCGGAAGAGGAGGATAACTGGCTTTCTTCTGGCGCCACCATGCCTCGTAATGCGCTTCGAGTGCAAGTTTCTGTCTCTCATTCCGCTCTTCTTGTGCCACTCTCTGCCGCATCCACTCCGCTCCCCTCCCATCTCGCTCAATCTTCTCCCGCATCCACCGCACCTGTTCCCGTTTCTCCCTTGCTGCTGCACGGACACGAGCCTGACCAACACTCCTGTCCCCTTGTTGGAAGAAGGGATAAGGACGATGGAAATCCTCCCGAGTCAGAAACGGAACCTGGTTGAAATGGCCGTCGAAGGTCGAGGTCTCCAAACCTCGAGGAACAGCTTGTCTGTGGAAACATTAGCGGGAGTAAGAGGAGGTTACAAGCCCCACTAAACCATGCCTACCTCACAGCACTCCGTGATCGGACAGGTTTCCGAGTAACTCTCCGAGCATATACAGAGTTACCACCATCCAACTTTAGGAGATCGGTAATAACCGGACATCTTGAGGATCTAAGCCTCGTCTCCCGGCGAGATCGACTAGCATTAGATAAAAGCGCTTGTACGATAGACGAATTGACCGCGATGAACAAAGAGAGGAATAGAATAAAGAAAAGCATTGTTGCTGAGAAGAGGTAATAAATTTGGTTTTGTGTGTGGAAAAAATCGAATTTTTGTGGAATGGATAGAGGGAATGGATTCTTACCCTCCCAAGTTCGACGGGTACCCCGCTTTTATAAGCGAACTCCTATCCAAGTTCCGAGGATCAACGTGGTTACCCGTAGCAGGAGTTCGGTCCGGCTCTAACCGAACCCGAGATTAACCGTCGGAAGAGACAAGGACACCGAATTGACCTGGTTTGAGGAAGGCGTGCGTGCGTTCGAAGTCCTGAAAGAGGTGTCCCAATCCGCCCCCGTATTAGCCCTCTTTGATGCTGAGCTAGCCACCAAGGTTGAGACCGATGCCTCCAACTCCGCCAAAATCTAACATATGGTCCCAATTCCACTGAGATGACAATAAGTGCCATCCAGGAGTCCTTTACTCCAAAAAGGGAATTCGCGAGCCGAACGGAATTATGAAGTTCACGACAAGGAGTTAGGTGCCATTGTGTCATGCTTCAACGAGCGAAGTCACCCAGGAGGAACCTCCAGCCGGAGGGAAACCTCGGTGGAAAAAACCAGAACCCAGAACCAGCGGGTAATAGTGGAGGAGATGGAATAGTCCCCCCGGTTGGTGGCGCTTTCCAACACAGGAGAGAGAGAACTCAGATAGTTCAGATTCGGAGCATGAGGATGGAGAAAGGTGAGGATGGCGGAGATACCTCAGGAAGATGCTGGAGAAGCAGCAGAGAGAGAGAGCTCTGGCCTCCATAGCCCAGTTCATGAGACCTCCGGCCCCCCCTCACTCCCCTCCACTGCCTCCAGTGGCCGAGAACCAAAGACACCCCCTCTGGCCAAGTTCAATGGCAAAGCAAATAATGTGCGGACCTTCATCGGGCAATGTGAGAATGTCTTCTCCATTGAAAGCCAGTCTTTTACCTCCGAAGAGGTTAGGATCCGATATCTTCTGCCAACCAGATAGCTGGGATGTCTGTGGTGTGAGATGAGAGATGGAAGCGCTGGGATTCCTTTGTGGATGCTCTCACAGAAGCCATCTCTAGGGATGATGCGGTAGCCTAATGGAATAACCTCACCCACGCAGCCAAGGGAGGAACAGACTCCTCCCGAATAGCATCATTCAGCTGATGTGGAAGACTGGCTATGAGGGTCAGTTAGTGAATGATAAGATCCTCAGTTCCCTCCTTCCGGACCTAGGCACGAGTTGTGCTCTCTTTACCCCGTTACACTCTGGGCTTCCTCCAGCCTGGGTTTGCCAAGGGTTTATCCCCGGAATCCGACAGAGCAAAAGGCACTGAAACCGAGATAAGCTCGAGGGGCGGCCTACCTCGCAGTGTTTGGCTTCAAAATTGTATACCGCCCTGGAAAACTAAAACGCCAGAGCAGACATCTTGTCGCGGCGTTGGGACCACGCCCTTAAAGAGGGGGGTAAGGCTCATCAAGACCCTGAAATTCGCTTGTTTAAGCCAGGACAACTTATAATGGGTTCTGTCCAATACCCGATCGTTATGATCAACTCAGCATGGACAAGAGCAGCCCAAGTCTGCAAAACTCACACCGGTGCTCCCGGATGAAATCTAGGCTCGAGCAGCCTTAGATCCAGGGTACCTTTCCTTGAGAAAAGCCATTGAGAACACCTCCGGGAATCTGGTGAACCGAGACCTCACTTTAAAGGATGGAGACGTCTTCTATAAGGAAAAGTGGTACATTCCAAATCATCGAGAACTGGAGCTCAAGATCCTGAGCGCCCTACATAATTCGAAGACTGCTGGTCACTTTGAACAATTCAAAACGGCAGAACGCCTTCAGGCACTCTCCTTTGGCTAAAGATGGACAACAATGTGGAAGAATACGTTCGGAGTTGCGATACATGTCAACGCGTTAAGGCCTCAACACACAAGAAGTATGGGACGTTGCAATCTTACAGGTCCCCTCTATGCCTTGGAGCTCCATTTCAATGGACTTTATCGCAAGCCTGACTGAATCTGAGGGCTATACCCATATCTGGGTTATCGTTGACCGTTTTCACCAAAATGTCCCAATTCATTCCGCTCGAGACCAAAGCAACCATTCAAGAGCTTGCTCAAACCTTCCTATGGGAGATATGCCGACTGCATGAATTTCCTGAGGAAATTATCTCCGATCGGGACTCTAGATTTGGAAGAGATCGTCCTCAAACTGACGGACAAACTGAGAGAGTCAACCAAACGCTAGAACAATATCTCAGAAACTATTGCTTCTATCAGCAGGACGATGGGGCAAGAATACTCCCATTTGCGAGTAAGCCTACAACACGGCCACCCAAAAGTCAACCAAAGTATTGCCGTTCTACGCGAACTATGGGTTTCAACCAGATTCCACTTGGCCCTCACCTAAACGGAAACTAGAAAACTTCGACGCGCCCAGCGCGGCGCAAGCACAGCGGAAGAAATGGTATGATCAGAAACATATGAGTGCACCAGAACTGAAGGTCAGGGATGAGGTGATGATGGACCGACACAACATCTTAACCAAGCGATCATCAAATTAATTAGATTACTAAAATCGGGTCCCTTTCAGGTTGTCGGGAAACTTGGTGTCACGTCCTACAGGCTGAATCTACCCTCTCAGTAGAACATTCATGATGTTTTCCATATATCTCTGCTGGAACCGTATTGGGAGTCAAAGGATCATCAACGAGCTATAGCGATTCCACCTCCGGATGAGGTTCAAGGCTGATCGTGGGGGAGAAGTTCGTGCAATATCGGATTACCTGGGAGAGCTATCGCTCAGAAGACTTCCGGGAACCTTACAAAATGTTGCAAGGAACGACAGACGAGACGCTCCGAGAGTTCCATCCGAAGTATCCCGGAAAATCACGGGGCTCATGGGTGAAACTTTAGAAATCCTCAAAATACGGCGTTTTTTCCCATCGGTCTGACAGTGTTCGGATGCCGATGTTTCCCTGGGAAGCAATACAGGAAAGTGAAGGAAACCGATGCACCGGAGTGTTCTGGGACAAGCGTGGAGAAAACGGGTCTCCCTTTGTTGGGATACACGTTTTTCACTTGAGTTTTCCTTTGTTAATAGAAACGGATGCGGGAAAATAGAGTGTAACGGAGCCATTTCAACTGTCTGGTGTA